>NC_143583.1:199457201-202073451 GCF_048544385.1 Mastigoproctus giganteus
GAGTAAAATTCAGGAAATATTCCGGCCTATTCGCTAGAGTTACATGCAGAGACTGGGGTCTGAAGAAGAGGGCGCTCGTCATCCTCTACAAGGCATTCTTCATCCCGGCACTGGCTTATGCAGCGGGAGCTTGGTACGCTAAGGCAAGCACTGCTGTTAACAGAAGGAAATTGGAAACCATCCATTGAATAATTCTCCTCACAACAACCAGAGCATGCTGCATGGTGAGCACCCACGCTCTCCAGGTCCTTGCGGGATGTCTCCCTCTGGACTTGGAGATTGTCAGCCGTGGGCTGCTGCACCAACACACCAAGGAAGGGTAATCACACATTTGGGATACACTATGGACCCAACTCTGACTAGACCACAGGAAAAAAGAAGTCTTACAGACCACATGAGAACAGTGTGGCAGAAACGGTGGAATGACTCCACTAAAGGCTGCATAACTAGAAGCTTTGTACCAGACATTGGACGTGTTTACCCTATTTCCCCGACCTGGTACTCTCCTGGACTTCATACCACTTACCTGCTGACATGGCATGGCTCCTTCAGGAAGAAGCTACACGATTTTGGAATCTCGGATGTAGTGGAGTGTAGATGCGGACAAGAAGAAACTTGGGAGCACCTGCTCTATGAATGTAATATATACGAAGACCTCCGTGGCCTGCTGTTTACCAAACTACGCTCCATCCTTAGAAATCAGGAGAACATAGTGCTGCAGGAAGAAGAAAACTATAAGGCTTTCACGCTTTTCGCTCAAAATCTCTTCGCGAGGCAAAGAGCACTTCCACCACCCTGAAACAAACTTCAGACTTTGGACCATCGATGGACAGAAAGAACACAACTGGCCATTGATGACCAGCTGAGTGACTACAGGACTTGAACACAAGTGGTGGGGACAACCTACAGCAACTGAAAGACAACTGAGTCCTAACTGGATGCAACCAAACACTGGGACCTAGATGTAGTTGGCCTGTCACGTGCAGGTGACACATCCTGGCCTCTGCCGAGACTAAGTCCACCACCTGGAGAATCAAAGTGAATGACTAAGATTGCAGCCTTGCTGCCAACTAGCCAAATGGTGACCCAGATCCGACACCTTTCTGGGCCTGCTTTATCTCCTTTTCCCAGCGGGGGGAAACCCCTGTCTCCTCCTCTCCCTGCAAAACCCACTTTCCCTCTGGTGTGGCATGGGCATGCCCACTGAATATTTGGGGGCCACCTTCTCTATTGGTCCCTTTCTTCTTTTTCTACCCTCCAGCCTTCCTTCTCCCACCCAAATTTGTCTACCTTCACAGCGCACAGCCCCACATGTCAAAATTGTAACTACACCAAAATTGCTTGCCCGACCCTTTTCGGCCAAAAATAAAACTCATCGTACAATCCATTCTCGCTCTTAAGGCAAATCTCTATGACCAAACAAAGCACCAATAGTGATTAAAGCAATGTCTTTTTTTTTTTTTATAGGTCCTAGCCATTGAAATCTGAGGAAAGTAGGTGGCAGGACCTGCCAGAGTACTGATTCCTTACTAGTAACACCTGGCTAGCCTCCACATGGTGCGGTATGGGCAATGTCGGGTCCCATCAGGGGCCTGACGGCCAATAAACCAGATGAACAATGGCACAACAGACTACACTATACACGATCCACACACTTTAAATCTCTGGCTTGACAGGGTACTGTCACTTGATACAGAGAACACTGCAAAGATGGGAGAAATCCAGGAGCCGCAAGACCCTCAACATACCAAATACCAAATATGCATTAGCATAGTGGTAGTTAAAAGATTGTGAATGGGCTTACAGTTATGTGCAGTATAGTGGAAATCTGCTTTGAGTTTTATTCCCTTAAATTAATTCAGATGGATGGACATGGTGAAGGCAATAAGTGCATAAGTATGTGTGCATGTGTGTGTATGTATGTATATATATTAAATGTAATATAAATCATGCGTATTAAACATGTAGTTTCAGTTGATGGATAAAATAAATAAGCTAGGTATGACAAATTCACCAAAATGTGCAAAGCAGCAGTAAAGGATGCAAAAGTTTATATAAGTATGTAAGAATTGAAAAGTCTGATAAAGTTTGCATAGATGGAAGTGAAAAATACACGAAGTGCCAAGTACTAGAAGGGCAAGGATAGCAGAAAAAAGAAATAATGTAAGTTTGTAAAAGGAGAAATAATGTGAAAATCCTATAAGTTATGATGAATTAAGAGAATTAAAGGATGAATTGCAAGGCCAATTAGAGGTGAGGGAACTGCAAAGTAACTTGATTAATACCAAATGATTAAACAAATAAAATAAAAAGTGGGAAAGCTGTCATCAGATATGGGTGGGCAAATTTAGTTAAGTCTAATATAGGGATAGCAAAAACTTGATGCAAGCTGAAGTAAATATTGATATATTTACTTCATGACCATGTATCAATGCTGAAGTAAATATTGGTATATTTACTTCAGCTTGCATCAGATTTTTGCTATCCCTATATTTGACTTATAACTAAATTTGCCCATCCATATTTGATCTGTTTAATTATTCTTCTTTTCGGTTCCCTCACCTCTAATTATCAGGGGAACACATCTGGTGAGTATGGGCTTGGCACACGCACACCCATGGTCCTGAGCTGGATATCATCATTTTGCTTCTCTCTCTCTGGTCCTGAGCTGGATATCATCATTTTGCTTCTCTCTCTCTCTCTCTCTCTCTCTCTCTCTCTCTCTCTCTCTCTCTCTCTCTCTCTCTCTCTCTCTCTGTCTCTCTCTCTCTCTCTCTCTCTCTCTCTCTCTCTCTGTCTCTCTCTCTCTCTCTCTCTCTCTGTGTGTGTGTGTGTGTGTGTGTAACTTAGAAATTTATTTTAGCTGGTGCAGCATAAGCTTTAGGCTTCCTTGCACTATGTGGCTAGTAATAATAAGAATAATAATATATTCAACCTCTTAATTCATCATCATAACTTACAGGATTTTCACATTTTCTCCTTTTACAAACCTACATTGTTTCTTTTTTCTGCTATCCTCACCCTTCTAGTACTTGGCATTTTGTGTATTTTTTCACCTCCATCTATGCAAACTTTATCAGGGTTTATCAGACTTTTCATACTTATATATATGTACGCACGGATGCAATCACACACACGTGTGTGTGTGAGAGAGAGAGCTCAAATGGAGGAATTGAGTTATTCCCAGGTTTTTAGCTTGCACAAACTGGCCTGTGAATATTCACTTCTTTAGAAATAAAATATACCTGAAGATATGAGCAGCATCTACACTGCCATTAAACAATAACGCGATGTGATTTGATTATATAAATACATGTATGGTGTAATACATGCATGAATCAAATAACAATTTAAAAAGAAAATAGTTGCAGAGTAACGAGTTTGAAGGAACTAAATCAGGGCAAGACATAATAGGAGGTACAAAAGCTAGGGAAAAAGCTTGTGAGAAGAAACAAAAACTTGAAATTTTTCAAAAGAAACTGGAGAAAATGAAAGACAGTATAATTACTAACTACTTCACTAAAATACAAAAGTTAAAAAGTTAAACTTGGCTGAAAGAAGGAATTGAATTATTTGTTGTATGTAACTAAATGCTTTTTTGTCATATTAATTAATGAAATATTAAAAGTTGTGGTTGGTCATACCTGATCCAAGCAGAATTCAGTCTTCACATAAATAATTGTTACCTTTGATCTGATAATTGTTATCTTTTTGATAAGAAGCTAAGAAAATTGAATTCTGTTCTGGTTTTAGTAGGGGTTCTCTATTTTTTTTTTCTCCTTTTTTCTGTTCAGGAACATTTGGGAACTTTGATATATTACATGGTGGAGAAATTAGTATTATTTTGATTTGAAGCATGCTGATATTTTCACAACATTGACATTTAGAAAAAACTGAGGGTACAAAGTTTTTTTTGAATGAAATTGGAAATGCTGATTTGGATGTTTGCATGAAAGTAAGGAACTAAGTTTGCTTCGTATCTGTCTATACATTAAAAAAGTTTTCCTCTTAGTGATATTTATTCGAGCCAATTGGAGAAGAGGGCGGGGCAATTACGTCACTACAAATGTGCAGGTAAATAATTACGTAGGTCATTTCCTGATTAGATTTCAATCAGTGCGTTATAATGTTAGTATATTAGTATAATGTTATTATGCAAATAATAAAACTATACAAATATTTACAAAATACTAAACTATTTACAATCATATCTCTGCTATATTGGGACGATGGGGCCCTTCATCAGCTGACATTAATATACAAAAAACATTACAATGGAACATCAGAAAAAAAATTTGCCAAGCGTGCTCATGTATTAGGAAGTGAAGCACGTGGTTGGTGAATGTTAAATGGAAGGAACACAAATGGGCTATTGGGCAGAATCAGACACTTTCTGTTGACAATGTAGAGTGCATATACAGGATGCATGCCAACGTTTCTTGCATTGCAAGACAACTCAACTGCTCCCATAACGTTCACCAACCTTGTGCATGTGCTTCACTGTTTAATACATGACCATTCCTGGCATCATTTTTTTGTAATGTTTTTTGTATATTAATGTCAGCTGATGAAGGAACCCATCGTCCCGATATAGTTTGTATATTTGTAAATAGTTTAGTATTTTGTAAATATTTTAAATATTTGTATAGTTTGTGAATATTTTAGTTCAATATTTTTGTCCTGCTCTTTCGGATGCAACAATATTCCTCATGCATTATGTGCAAAAGGCTTTTGCACATGATGGCCTTTTCCTAAGTGAACCATGTAAACGCAGGTCAATAATTACATAGTGATATTTATTCGACCTTAAGAATGCCGTGTGGTGGGGTAGCCAATGGGAGAATAGGGATGCAGGTTACACAGTACAAGTGGGCGAACAATTACATCACTACAAATGCACAGGTAAATACTTACATAGGTCATTTCCTGATTAGATATCGATCAGTGCATTTTGACAGGTGTGTCTTTTACATAGAAAAGATTTGACTTGCTCCATCATATCCCTACATTTTATGTAGCAAAGCGTGTGGTGGTTGGTGAGCAAAGCCTCCCTAGTATACATTAAAAAAATTATTTGAATGGTTACTGATTAAAAAAAATTGGCTCTGTGATGTTCGCTATATATCTTGTATATTAATACCATAAAAGCCCAATATTTCTCTGTATTGTGTTGTGAAGTTGCTGCTGTGCTAACTGGCCAACCATAATACCAAATATCACATATATATATAATGTCACAGCATAACTTCATGTAAACAAGAAATTATGTGATGTTATGGTATTTATGACAATCTTGTGTATGTCATATGTACTATGTGGCATAAGTATGTCATATATACGTGTACATTATATATGGTATGACGTATATCTTCTTTCAGTCACATAGCTCCCAGAGGAGCTATTGTGGCCACCAACAAATTCCTCCAGCTGCATCGATCATGTGCTCTATGAGTGGCATCGCAAAGTGTCATGCCCAGAAGTTCACTGATCCCATCCTTCCACCTAGTTGCAGGTCTTCCTCTGCACCTCTTCCCCCTCGATTTTTCCTTCCATTATATTCTTCAACAGAAAGTTTTCCATTCTTACTATATGACCAAAAAACTTGAGTTTTCTTTTGTTGATGCTATGAAGAAGAATTTTAGGCCTGCCAATTTTATTCAATACCTACTCATTTGTTCTTCGATTCAAGTAAGAAATACGCAGTATTCTCCTATAACACCACATTTCAAATGCCTCAATTTTTTACCTGTCAACTCTTTTCAGATTCCATCCTTCACATCTATAAGTGGCAACTGGAAAAATTAACGAATCAATGATTCTCAGTTTCGTCTTTAGGGGCAGATCTTGATCTCTCCATAATTTTATCAGATCAGTGACCAACGTTTTAGCAATTTCCTGTCTTCTCTTTACATTGTTTGAGCAGTCACTGTTTTATTTATTCTTGATGCTAAACTATGTATAAGTATAGTGCAAAAGCATCAATAATACATAGCCAAATCTGAATTAACAGAATGTTAGCAAAACGGCATCGTTTTAAGTTATATCTCTAAGTAATCAAATTCATCAACTTCTTCAATATCTTGCCCATTAACCTTCATTTTACTGGAACCTAGATTATCACCAAACACAATTTTAGTTTTACACACATTCAGAAACAATCCTTTTTTCTTACTTGCTTCATATACTCTCCTCAGAGTTTCTTTAAGATGATCCTTAGAATTACAAATTAGCACAGTACCATCTGCATAATGAAGGTTGTTTATCTTCAGTCCTCCAATTTTTATGTCAGTCTCTAAATCTTCCAAAGCTTCACGCATAATATCTTCGGCATAAAGATTAAAAAGGTGAGGTAACAAAATACAGTCCTGCCTGACACCGCTACCTATTGTGAAAAAGTCTGTGTTTCCCATGTTCGTTCTCACAGTTCCTTCCTGTTCCTGGTACAGTAGCTTAATCAGCTGAATTATGTGGATTGGGAAACCCACATTAGTCATCATTTCCCATAGTTTCTCATTTTGAACACAACCAAATGCTTTTGCATAATCTATGAAACACAAAATGACTGGAACATTGAATTCTTTGCATTTTTCAATAATCAGTCGTAGACTTAAGATCTAATCTCTGGTTCCTTTGCCCTTTCTGAAACTTGCTTTCTTTTCTGGCATTTCTTCTTCAAGTTTTCTTGAGATTCTGTTTAATATGATTTTAAGAAGAATCTTGCTAGCATGAGAAACTAGGCTAATAGTCCTCTAATTTGGGCAAATTTTCAGATTTTTTTTGATAAGGGAATGAATATTGATTTCTTCCAATCTGATGGCCATCCCGTTTCCCAAATTTTTAAAATCATTTTATGAAAAAACTCGGGGCCCTTTACACCTGTAGCTTTAATCAATTCCACTGGGATTTCATCAATCCCAGGTGACTTGCCACATGTCAGTTCTCTGATGGCTTTTTTTGACTTCTTCCTTCAGTGGAACTGGTTCATGATCACACTCTTGAAAAGGGGGTGGCAGATCATTAGTGTCAGCAGGTGCTCTTTAATTGTGTTCTCCTCTGTTAAAATTTCCCCTTTGGAGTCCTTAATTACATTAAGTTTTGGTCAGACCTTTTGTCTTAAGGAGTTAATTACATCATACATCTTAGTGTTTCGTTTGTTGTGATTTAATTTCTTTACATTTTCAATTGATATAATCCTGTTTGTCCTGGCTTAAACAGCACTTGATGTGTTTCCTTGTACATCCTGGGCTTTTGTAGTTTTTCTCTGTTCAATAAGTTTAAAAGGGACTTATGTAATCTTTGGCTTCTTGATCTTTGACCTTTCTCTAATGAGTACATCATATATACATGTACATCATATATGGTATGACATAAGTATGTCATACTCATGTGCATGTAGAGTGGTGCTCGAAATAATTGCATCTGATGAGGTTACCATCAGCAAATTCTAAATGGGAAGCATTCAAGGAATTAATCATAGCAGCTACTGGTCTTTTCATATTAGCTAAGAAATGCTCTTCAAGGTATAGGCCTAAATGGATGTTACATGAACTGATGAAACTCGTGACAGGAGTAAAGTGCATGGGATGCATATAAACTATTGGTGACACAGAAGCCTATGGGAGGTATAAACTAGTCTGTAATCAAGTCACAAAGGAGGTCAAGTTAGCGAAGACAGATTATGAGAAATCTTTGTCAAAGATTACCAAGAAAAACAGCAAATGCTTCTGTGCTTATATTAACAGTAGAAGGAAGTGTAGATATCAAGTGGCCCAATCACATTGGGCCACTTGATATCTACAGGTTAACTGTTGATGACCCTGCTCAGGTTGCAGACAAATCGAATAGATATTTTGCATCTACATTCACACATGAAGAATTCTTTAGGGAAGGGGATGCCAGAAGTATAAAACTCTAATGAGGAGCTAAATGACTTGATGAAAACTGAAAGGAAAGTGGAGGAGGAAATTGTTGAGGATGGACATAAAAAAAAGGCACCTGGTTTGGATGGAATCTACCCAGTTATGTTAAAGGAGGCAGCAAAGAAAGTAAGCAAACCCTTAGCCATAATTATGAGATCACCCTTGGAATCAGAGAAGGTCCCTGCAGACTGTAGATGTGTGAATGTATCCCTAATTCACAAAGGTGGATCAAAGGGTGGCATGAGTAATTACAGACCTGTTAGTTTTAACTTTTCTTACAGGGAAAATAATGGGGTCACTGGTAAAAGAAAATGCAGACTCATCTAACAAGGCTGCAATTATACTTCAAACACAGCATGGGTTTGTTAAGGGGAAATATTGTTTGACCAATTTGATCAGTTACTACGATGTGGTCACAAAGGAACTGGATGTAAAAAATTAATTTTTATATCATATACTTCAATTTCAGTAAAGCTTTCGATTCTGTTGCACATAAAAAGACTTGTACAAATTGGAGCAGTGTGCCAATAAGGTAAAGTGATCAGACCCTTAGCATTCCATTGCGGGACATCTGGGGGGGGGGGGGGTTTCAACCCCCCTCCTAGAAACAATATACAGGCAGTTTTCACTTTACGATTTCCTGAGTTTATGAGTCCCCCCCCTCCCAAGTATCAAGTATCAACAAAATCAAAAATATGAACATTAATTGCAAAAAATGAATGTTAAACATTCATAAATACTGCATTCCAAACCACGTGCATAGCTATAGAATACAGTGTACCCCGCTTTACGATATTAATCCATGCCAGAGACACCATCATATCATTTGTTGAACCCAGTAACACATTGTTTTTTGGTAATTTGTTTCAAGATCTCAGAAGTTGAAATTTTCGCTGTATAACTAAGCTATTTATCTGTCTAAAATGTCATTTCTAAGGTCACGCTCGATACCTTAAGGCCGTATAAAAGGTCGTGAGCTTGGTTTATAAATTGTATTAGTTACCAATTCAAATCATTGAAATGCACTACACTTTCATCATTATCATATGTTCCGTTATAAGAATCAATTTTAAACGCCTTTGTGATATTTTTCTAAAGCACATTTCTTGAAGGTCATGATATAAAACAATAAAAACAATTTGCACTTTCCGGTTTATTGGGCTTTTCTGTTACTGAAAGTGGGTAGTAAACTCGATCTTCTTGCATTTGCGAAAATATTGATAGCTGGAATTATGTGGTTTTTTACGTTATTATGGTGAAATGTGTTTCCCCTTTACTGAACTCTTCAGTCGTATAATAAACATAAATAAATTTTCATAATATTTTCTTCATTCCTTTTTTTAAAGCTTCGTAAACTTGTTACTCCACACGAATCATGTTAGTTTCAATTTGTGTGTGCCGTTAAAACATGCTTATGCATGCAATCGTGAAATTTATAATTAAAAGAGATTATATTAGAAACAAATGCCACTTGAAACATTTCTGAAGAAGACGCTCCTTGTGCAACAATTCAACGAGTGCCGTTGGATAATGAGTGATCAATGAGTGTGCATTTAGTCGATGATGATGAAGAATAAACATTCTTTAACATTTGTAAATTGTAAATAATTTCTCTATTATTATAATTTCCTTGATTTTACAGGCTGCATTTTTATTTTTTTCTATAAATCAATCATTGTTTAAACATAAACTAATTAGCTAACTAATTTCACTGTTGAGAACGTAACCCTTATTTTTAACCTTATGTCTATGGGAAATAAATTCCTGCTTTACGAGAGCATGGAACGAATTAATTCGTAAGATCGAGAACTACCTGTACACATATTTTTTATATATAAAAAATATTCACGTACAAAATATAAATTAAATGCATTTGCTTCTTTGAACTAATCTTATAAAATAAAATATCAAACTTCTTAAAAAAAAAAAAAAAAAAATATATATATATATATATATTTTTTTTTTTCAAAGAAAGGCTGAATTTCAGTATACAGTACCCCTTGTGTTATGCTACATAACAAAGAGAAGGTTGTTTGAAGGATGTGAACTGAGAAAAATAATTGTAATTGGAAGAGAAAAAAAATGCTTATTAGAGGGGATGTATTTTTAATTGATTTTCATTTTTGCTTAATGAAAAATGGTTACTTTTTTCTGTGAAATGATAATAATACATACTTCTTTTAACAATAAAAACAAGAGAAATTAAATAATATAATTAAATATATTTTTCTGCTGAGTAAATTTTTCTTAATAATTCTTCCTTATTTGCTATTTCTTCGTAAAATTCTTCACAAGAATTAGCAGAATTGCACTTAACTTGCAGTAATGCTTTTGGCGTTTTTACGGTCAGATGTGTTTTTTTGTTGATGTCCACAACTTATTTATTTATTACCGAAAAAACTCTTTCCGCTGTACCACTCATCATCAGCCATTTTCAATCCACTGCAGGATGAACACCTCTCCAGCAACTTTCCAGTTCCTTCTGTTTGTGCAATGTCCATCCATTTACTACCGGCAAACTCATGAATTTCATCTATCCATCTCTGTTGTTGTCTTTCTGGTTTTCTTCTAGCTCCCCTTGGGTACCATTCTGTTATTTTCTTAGTCCATCTGTTATCATGTCTTCTGGCTATGTGTCCTGCCCAAGACCATTTTAGTTCTTTAGTTTTGATAAGAATGTCCTTTACTTGAGTTTGCTGCCTAATTTATGTGTTTCTCTTCTTATATGACAGTCTGATTCCGAAGACTTATGGAACACTTCTGTAAGTCTTGGTAGGGTGTATACATACATTGATTCATTATTTTATGTTCAGACAAATTGCGATATTGCTCCTCAGTATATGACTATATTTCCTGAATGCTATCCATCCAAAATTTATTCTTCTCCTGACTTCCATACATTTATCATTATTACAGCCATTGACTTATCCCAGATAAGTATATTACTCCACTTTTTCAATTACTGCTCCTTCAATCATTATATCCCTTTCTGTATCATACTTTTTCATCATTACTTTTGTTTTAGCCATATTCGTCTTTAGTCCAAAATCCTTACTAACTCTGCATAACTGATTAAGATTTTCCTCTAATTCTTTGGGATCATGGCTTTTGACCACAATGTCATCTGCCAAATTGTAAATAGTTTAGGTACTCTCCATTCACATTGACTCTTTTCTGCGACCAGTCTAATCTTCTGAAAGCTTCCTCAAGGGCAGCAGTAAACAACTTCAGAGATATTGGGTCTCCTTGTCGACTCCTTTCTCAATTTTAAATTTGCTATTGTCTTTGTCTAGTCTAATAAAGGAGTTAGTGTTCTCATATATTTTCTTCAAAATCATAATATATGGGATAGCTGTGCCTTGTCTTTCCAGTGCCCGAAACATTGCCTTATGCTGTATGGAGTCAAATGCCTTTTCATAATCCACAAATGACAGGCATGATGGTGTTTTATATTCATTTCCTTTCTCTCTTAGCTGTGATATTATGTGAAGGTGATCCATAGTCAAGAATCCTGTCCTAAAGCCAGCTTGCTCTTTCGGTTGATTCTCATCAAGAATCTTCTCATTAGAATATTCTTTCTAATCTGTTAGTAACCCAAGCACATTAGAACCTATAGTACTAAGGTACATAACCTCTCATGTTTGGGGTTCACATAAAAAAAAAAAAAAAAGTAATGACTCTTGTGAACAACTTGTAGATGTGGGATAACAAGCTAATTGGTCTATAATTTCCAATTTCTGATTTATCTCCTTTCTTATGCAGCAAAACTATGATTGCATTATTCCACTCCTTAGGCATCACACCTTTTCTAATGCATTTTGTGAACAGTCTTGCCAGTTTTTGTGTCATGTCTCTTTCTCCCAATTTTAACAACTCTACAGTAACTTCATCTTCCCCTGGGCTTTCTGATTCTTCATTTTCTTCAATGCATGTTCTACATCATCATGAAGAATATCAGGTATGTCGTATGTGTTACTAATTTGTGATCCACCTTCCCCACTGCTGTCATCATTCCCTCGCTCCTTGTATAACTCTTTATAGTAGTCTTCTGCTATTTTAATTATGCCTTCTCTGCTATTTATAAATACACCATCGCTATTCTTCAGTTTGAGTATCATTTGTCTTTCCGTATTACTGCTCATTTTGCTGATTTAAGACATTTGTTTTCCCTTAATGCTTGTTCAACTTTTCTTGTGTTAAATCTTTTAATGTCCTCTCCGAGTTTCTTTCTAGTGGCTTTGCATAGCTTAGTATACTCCATTTTCTCCTTGTCAGTGTTTTCTTTCTCTTCATTTGTCGTCTTCGATTCATCATGACAAGTATTTCTTGACAAATTTTTTTCCTCTTTGGATTTCTTTTTACCTATAGGTTTCTTGGGCTTTATCACTCTCAGAAAGTTGTAATATTCCTTGTCGATATCTTGGTCCTGAGCAGTGTGCAGAAGCACAAACTTGTTCTTAAGTTCCAATACATATTGCTTTTTCTCCTCTTCTGTTATCTCAAAACCTTTGTATTATTTACTCGAGTCAGTTTTTTCCTTTCTTTTTTTACATCTAAATCATGTGTGCATCTTACCATTCTGTGATCACTTCCAACATTTACCTTGTTCAGGCATAAATTCAAGTTGAGGAAGGACAATTGCAGAATAGATGTGCAGAAGTTTGCCTTCAGTCAGCGAGTGGATGCTCGCTGGAATAAACTTCCATCTGTTGTTGTGGAAGTTGATAGCTTAATTCTCTGATTAAACATAATTATTGGCCATACAAGTGTTTTGTGACACTCTCACTTATCTGTGAGAGCTTCAAAATGGAGCAAAAAGTTACCTGGTATGAAAAGTTAAAAGGATAAAAAGTTTCCTAGTTTATAACCTTAAAAATTCACTCCCAAATCACCTCCTGATATATCCCAACTGACATTATGCTGATGACAGCATGATGTCAATTGAAAAACCTGCATGCTTCAATAATTGGATGTCAGTCAGACTCTTTCATGAAGTCAAAGTTTAATGATTGGAGATGCTGTCATATAAGGTAAAGTGAGCATGCTTGAATAATTCAATATGAGAGATGGCTCTAATTTTAATTTTTTGTTTTTCAACATTGAGACGTTAAGCCTATTGAGAATAGGCTTAACGTGATCTTCTACATTTTTTTTGCTGGCATGATAACTAACAGATCTCTGGAATTTTCCGTGGATAAATCAAAGAAAAACATTTGTTGAAAGGTATTGGAAGTTTCAGTTACATGGACCAGTTGACTAAGACTAAATTGAAATTGCTGAAATTATGTTGGATCTTGAAGATTCTGTGCAGTTGGCTCCATGTTAATATCATAGTACTAATATGTACAAGAATATCACCATTTTGTGCCTTTGAAAAGTGATTATCTGTTTTACAACTTCATCAATTTTGTCACTGGTGTATATATACACTGGTCCTATTCCCCAATTCCTTTTTGCATAGCAATATGTACCACTTCTCTAACAATAGAGTCACTGACAATAATTATTTCTTGTGGGTTCACTACCTTTCCTGATCTGTAATTACTGCCTGATGCACGAGCATTGACCTAGCATTGCTTCTTATAAAATTAAGATCATATAATAAAGATCAAGGCCTTTAAGGAATCGAATTTAGAAAAAAAAAAAGACAGCTCTTACCCGGATCAGATCTAATTTACCAACCACACCAACTGTGTGGTACTACACTCAGCGAGGTGGAGAATGAAAAAGGCCTGGGGTAATTATGCAGTCAGATATGAAGTTCTCTGAGCAGTGCAGATGGGCTGCCAGAGTAGGTCATGGAGTTTTGTCAATGATATATAGGAATTTTGCTAACAGAGACAAGGAACTGATTATATCCCCTTGTATAAGGCAATGGTCAGGCCACGCCTTGAGTACTGCATACAGGTCTGGAGGCCTCATTTTAGGAGCGATGTAGAGTTGCTAGAACGAGTACAGAGAAGGGCAACAAGATTGGTGAGAGGAACAAAGAGGTGCTCTTACCAAAAGAGGTTTAATTTCTGGAGACTAGGCACCTGCGAGGTGATATGATTGAGGTGTATAAGGCCTTAAATGGTTTAAGCAGGCTGAATGCTGATGAGATACTTCTGCTTGCTCAAATTAAGAACCTGAGGTGGCATAGATTCAAATTGAGGAAAGACAGTTGTAGAATAGATGTGCAGAAATTTACCTTTAGCCAATGGCTAGTTTGCCTTTAGCTAGTCTGTTCCGGGAATAGCTGGAACAGACTTCCATCTGTTGTTGTGGAAGTTGATAGCTGAATTAGACAAACATTTGGAGTGGACGGATGGGTGAAATGGAAAGTTTTTTTTTTTGCTGATGCTATATAAGCTTGCTTTCCTGCATCATATGCCGCAGCTAATGCTAATTTAATTCATAAGATAAGTAAATAATATTTATGAGTCTGTGACAGTCTGTCTTCCACATTTTAGCTTCATATCTGGAGTTATTCTAGGCAGCACAAGCTTTAGGTAAATTTCACTTTTCAATTGACTCCTTCCTTTGGAGGAGGTTAATTGGATGTTAGGTGTTTTTCTGTGAGTTTTGTTTTCTCTGAAATTTTTCTTGCACTAAATGCTTTTTTGCAATATTCAAGATAAAAATCAGAAAATTTCACTTAAGAATATTAATATTATATGTATCAGATTTTGATTTTTCAAAGTGATTTTATTTACATTATGATCATAAAAATTGCAGAGTTTTTGAAATGAATGTACATTTATAACATTTTGTTCAGATTAAAAATATATGAATGTTTTAATTTCAAATAATTAAAGTAATATACAAAGACAGCCATATATTTTGGAGACCTTTCTTCCTCATTAGTGGCAAAAAAAAAAATAATAATTAAAGACATTAAATTAAACAGTTGTTGGCATTTACCCTGTACGATGGATCATTTCTAGCTAGGACCCCCGGCCTATTAGAAGTATGCAATTTTTGTATTATATTGTTTTTATTTGTAATTAAAGCATCTAGATTCTCGATTTCACATCCCTCAGGAACTGAATTATTAAAGGTTAGGATAACAGTTTGCATGTGACAAAACATGGTCTGGGTATTGGGTATAGAACTAGTGAACTTGAATCTGAATCTGACTGTTTTGATGATACAGTCAGATTCTTGCTTAATGAGTATTTCTGTAAATACATTAGTCGTAAAAGTCTTATAACTAATGTATTTAGAATCCCTCTTTTCCATATCTGTCTCTCTCACTCTCTGTTTTATTTTGCAGAATGATTCTGAATTGTTTGGAAGAACAATCCGTGTGAATTTAGCCAAACCTATGAAGATTAAGGAAGGCTCTACTCGCCCAGGTAAGATATAAATTATTTAATTATCGTATTTTAGTATAGTATCTTCTAGTTTATGAATATTTGATCTTACAAACAAAAGATTAATTTTTGACACCAGAAATTAATTTTATGAACTCTTAGGTATGTCAATTTTGGTAGCTACACATTTGGTGGCTACATCCTTTCGAAAATTAAATGAATGACATTTTATTTTCATCAGTGGCAGATATTGTTGGGATATCAGATATGTGGTGTCACACAGATATTAGGAATGCAGAATTGGAATTTGGGGGAGTACAATATGTACAGAAAGGATAGAAAGGGAGGAGGGGTTATGCTGTTAATTAAGAAAAACATAAAAATCTAAGAAAGTGCATCCAGTTGACATAGATGGACAGTGCTACGTTGAGTCAGTTTGGTGTGACTTAAGCACTGAGAAAGCAAAAATAGGAATGTGTTATAGGAATGTGTAGAGTAGGAATGTGTTATAGGCCTAATCACTCGAATGAGTACAATGAACAGTTGTACAGAGAAATAGAGTGGGCTAGTAAATCAGAATGTCTTATAATGGGGGATTTTAACTTCCCAGATATTGACTGGAAATTTTGGGTTGGTCACTCACGCACTAGTAAGACTTTTGTGGACTTATTGGATGATTGTTTTCAGAAGCATGTTCGAGAGGCAACTAGAGGGAGTAATACTCTTGATCTGGTAATCAGCAGTGATCATTCGTGTATTAAGAATTTGCAGATATAGAAACCACTGGGTGGCAGTGATCACAGTGTACTGATGTGGGATTTACTTAAGGATATAACATCAGGGGTAAAGGGAAGGGTTTCTGCTCCCGTAAAGGTGACTACAGTGGTCTCAGACAGTTTTTAAATTCTATACAGTGGGACCAACTAATGTTGCAACAGCAAATTCTAAGTGGGAAGCATTCAAGGAATTAATTGTAAAAGCTGCTAGGTTTTCATACCGATTAAGAAATATTGTTCAAGGTTTAGGCCTAAATGGTTGTCAAATGAACTAATGAGACTCGTGGCAGAGAAGAAAAATGTATGGGATGCATATGAATTATGAGGTGATACAGAAGCCTATGGCAGATATAAGCTAGTCTGTAATCAAGTCACAAAGGAGGTTAGTCAGGCGAAGGCAGATTACAAGAAATCTTTGGCAAAGGATGCTAAGAAAAACAGCAAGGATTTCTTTACTTATATAAACTTTAAAAGGAAGGGGATGAATCAGATTGGTCCACTTGATATCGATGGTTCGACTGTTGATGATCTTGCTCAGACAGCTAACAAACTGAATGAGTATTTCGCATTCAGTTTGTTAGCTGAATTCAGTTTGTTAGCTACATTCAGTTTGTTAGCTACATTCACACATGAGGAATTATTAAGGAAGGAAAATTCCAGAAGTTTATCAAACTGTAACAGGGTGCTTAATGATTTTGTAATAACTGAGAGCAAAGTGGAGGAGAAAAAGTTAAACATAAGAAAGGCTCCTGGGGTGGATGGTATCTATCCAGTTATATTAAAGGAGGCAGCAAAGGAACTAAGCAAACCCTTAGCCATAATCATGAGAGCATCCTTGGACTCGGGAAGTCCTCACGGACTGGAGATGTGCGAATGTATCCCAAATTCACAATGGGAGATCAAAGGATGATGCGAATAATTACAAACCAGTTAAACTTCTGTTCCAGGTAAAATAATGGAGTTACTGGTTAAAGAAGCATTGCAGGATCACCTAGACAAGACTGCAGTAATTATTCAGATACAGCATGGGTTTGATTTTGTAATAATGAAGAGCAAAGTGGAGGAGAAATTGTTGAAGTTAAACATAAAAAAGGCACCTGTGGCAGATTAGATCTATCCAGTTATATTGAAGGAGGCAGCAAGGGAAGTAAGCAAACCATTAGTCATAATTATGAGAGCATCCTTAGATTCAGGGGAGGTCCCCATGGACTGGAGATGTGCAAATGTATCCCCAATTCACAATGAGGGTTCAAAGGGTGACACATAATTATTGACCTGTTAGTTTAACTTCTGTTCCGAAGAAAATAATGTAGGCACTGGTTAAAGAAGTGATGCAGGATCACCTAGACAAGACTGCAGTAATAGTTCAGACACAGCATGGGTTTGTTAAGGGGAAGTCTTTGACCAGTTTGATGGGATACTATGATGTGGTCACAAAGGAAATGGATGCAAAAAATAATTTTGATATCATATACTTGGATTTCAGGAAATCTTTTGATGGCTGTACAAATTGGAGTGCTATGGCATTAAGGGAAGTTGCTGCAATGGATAAGTGTAAAGTGTTTCCCCCCATCTCTGTGTTGCTTTCGTTGTAGGTGTACCAGTTCATTGGGAAGGCCAGAGATTTAAAAGTGTATGGATTTTGTATAAGTGTAATGTTATGTATCGTTGTTCATCTGGCCGTTTAGGGTGCCTCCGTAGCCAGGTGGGAAGGAGCAGGAGTGCATAGCACACGCTTCTTGATTAGACCGGGGTTCGAGCCTGTCACCACCAAATACGGAAAGGTCAGGGAATAACCACCGCATATCCCGGAGCAATATGGCCTTAGTTGCTAATGCTCCTAAAAACCAAATAATAAACAAACTGGCCATTTAGCTGCTGGACCCCTACTGAGGCCCAACGTTGCCCACACTTAGCCCCATGGAGGCAGACCAGGTACACAGTAGTACGAAGCTTTATTCTGGCAGGCCCTGCCACCTAGTTTCCTGAGATTTCATTGGCTAGGGCCTATAAAAAAAAAAAATAGATAAATATATATATATATATATATATATCTATTTTTTATATATATAAATATATATAAAAAATTTTATATATATATATAAAAAAAAAAAAATGATGCAACACGTGGCGATTTTCAGGGTAAGACGCTAAAGAGATTATTAGAGGCCCAATGATTTGATCCATTAAAATTTTAGTAGTGTTGGGCATACGCTATGATGTTTAGTCAGAGTGGGGAGGAGACTGAAGGCTGGGGGGGAGAAGTCAGAAATATGGGGTCAGTAGGGAAGATGACCCCAGAGAAGGTCAGTGGGGCATGCCCATGCCCCCACCAGGAGAAAAAGAGGGGTGGGCAAGGGGGAGCGTAAACAGCAGAGCCTCCCCCTCTCTCTCCCCTGCCCAGGAAGTGGAGTAAAAGCCCTGTGCAAGTGAGCACAGGTGTAGGATTGCCTTATGGCGTCGGCAGCAAAGCTGCATGTAGTCATAGTAGTTGAAGTGTCCAAGCCATGAAAGTTCGTCATTCCTACGATGGTCCTGACCTGTCTAGTAGTTAGTATATCCATTTTCGTGTAGATGATGCATGAGCGGGTATCCTTACATGTGTCATTCATATTTCCGTGTCTCTATCAGGTAGGTCGTTGTACTAAGAGTCTGCGAGGTCCCTCCTTATTGAAGTTACTTATATTCAGCAGTTGTGTTTTGCGCTGCAGGGGTAAGCAGCTCTTGCACGAGCTTCTCATTATTGTGGTTCTCTGTGAACAGCAATTTGTGTTTTGTGCCTGGTAAACAACTCCTGCACGAATTTGGCTAGTGCCTTGTACTCTTTGCATGAATCTAGTAGGTGCGACTCGAGATGTCTTGGGAAGTACGTGGTTGCTGTCATAAGTCTGCAGCGTAGGTCTTCATAGTTGGTACATTCATACATTATGTGTGTCCAGGTTTCTGGCTCCCCACAGGAGTAACGTGGGTCCTCCAGCATTCTGAAAGATGCTACTTTTGCGTTGAACGCTCCATGGCCTGTCAGCAAATAAGTTGCGAAGAGGCCGGGTGGGGGCTTGGGGTACACCCTGGCTATGGTGGGCAGAAATTTCTTTGTAATTTTGCCTTTGGTTGTGGCAGTCCATCGATCCTGCCATACCTGCTGTAAGTGCCTTTGTAGTCTGATTTTTTCTTCTCTCTGATTTGCAGCTGTATTTACTGTAAAGCCAAGGAAGGTGCAGGGTTGTCCTTTTGCAATGCTGTTAGTGATGCCGCAGTGAATAGCCTCTTTAAGTCCAGGGGGAGGTCCCCTGTTAATACCTGTAGGGCGGGTGTGCTGGTGGTACAGCAGGCAAGGGTGATGGTTAGCAATACTGTCCGTTGAGTGGCGTCCAGTGTCCGTTGATTTACGGCAGTTACGGCTTTTTGAAACCAGGCTGGAGAGGCGTAGGTTTTGCTGGTAGCAAGGTTGTTTTATAATACAGTGACAGGGTGTGTTTGTTTGTTGAGCCCCCCAATCTCGCCTTGTGATTCTGCCCACTAGTGTAGAGTATTTCTTAATCTTTGCTCTGATGTATGTCAGGTGGTACTGGAATGATAGTTTAGAGTCAAGTATAAGGCCAAAGTGTTTTAGTTGGTCCACTAGTTTTATGGTCTTATTTTCCACTTTGATTTGTGGTGGCCTGCGTAGGTCTAGTGTTCCTTTGAGCAAAATCGAGGAAGTTTTGGTCTGTGATATCTTCAGTAGATGAATCTGTGTCCACTCCTGAAGTATCCTCAGGGCCTGGTTTGCCTTGTCCTCTAGTTGGGCCCTGCTGTCTGCAGTGACCATCAAGATTAAGTCAACCGCGAAGACCTGGGAGTGGACTTCCCCCAGGTCCATGGCCAGGAACTCATTAAGGATCATGTTCCACAGGAGCGGGCCAAGAACAGAGCCCTGGGGCAGCCCATGTGAACTGGTCAATCTAGTTTCCCATAAAGGTGTGATGACGCTTATTGTCCTCTGTGAAAGATACGATTTGATAGTTTCGTAGAGGTTTTCTGGCACGTGGTCCCGCCGTAGTCTCGCCAGGACGCTCAGCCACTAAATGGTGTCAAATACCCCAGAAAAATCAATTGATATGACAAGAAAGTATTTGCTACTGCACGAGGTTGCAGAGTATAGTAGATTTCTTAGGGCTTCCACAGTAGATGATTGTGGTTTAAAGCCAAATTGGGTTGCCATGTCAAGTCCAGCTGTTTGGTAGTGTTGGCTAATTCTTGTGTATAGCAGTCTCTCAAACAGTTTACTTATAACTGGTAGCAGTGCGATTGGTCGATACGATTTCGGCGAGTCAGGTGGCTTCGCCGGATTTTTCAAGATGAGTTTTACATTCGCTTGCTTCCATTGTCTTGGGAAGGTGCCAGATTCAATGCAGCGGTTATACAGATTGAGTAGTAGTTCCAATGCAATTTCCGTTACCTTTTTAATAATTTCTGGCTCCAGTAAGTCTGGGCCAGGACATTTATTGTTTCGTATGAGGATTGAAGCCTGTCAGAATTCCTCCAGGGTAAATGGTGGTTCACGTTGGTTTGTACATATTCATTGTTCTCAGCACGGATTTGCAGTTGTTCTGGTAAGGTCGGGATGGCTGGTTCCGGGAAGATAGTGTCCAGTATATTGTTTATTGATTGGTGCCCTGCGGCGTTGTCATGATGACTTCCCCTCTGGGGAGCTTGTTTGTCACTATCTTGTACACCACGCCCCAGGGTTGAGCGTTTCCAGTTGTGCCTACAAGCATCTCCCAGGCCTTACGCTTGCTTTTGGTTATTAGGTTTGTGTACCTGTTTCTTGCGCCTTTTTAGCTTTCCCTCAAAACTGCAATTTCTGCGGCTGGCCATGAGCTCCTCGCTCTCTGAAACTGTTTTCTTCTTCTAATCACCTCACGCCTTACGTTTTGGATATCTGGGATCCACCAAGGAACCGCACCCAGTGTTGGATTTTTTCGTTTCATTGCAGCTTTGCTAATGCTGGTTAAGATCTTGGTGACTCTCATTTGGGTGTCGTTCAGGTCAGCTTGTGTGTTCATATTGGTGAGGTGCTTGGCTGCAGCAGGTGCAAGCAGCTCTGCAAAGAGATCCCAGTTGGTTTTTTGAACCGTGAAGCGGTTTAGCATCACTAGATCACTAGATGTCCTGTCTAGTGATCATCGTATTTCATAGGTTATCATTCTGTGGTCGGACGTTGTCCAAGAGTCTTGGACCTTCCAGTCCGTGATGTATCTGGCAATGTTTCCAGTGGCCACAGTGACATCAATTGTGGTCTCCCACAGTGTTACAAAATGTAGGAAGGTGGTGGGGTTAGTTTAGGACCACAAACGGTGAATTTGTCAGATAGTCTTCCAGGAGCTGCCCATTTCCAGCTCCTCGTCTGTTTGGGGTCAGACTATGCTGGAGAACGGCTGTTTACATCCGCTCCAACAATAATCCTCTAGTTCGGAAGCGTGTCTAGTAGCGTCTGCAGGTACCTTGTGGCGAAGGAAATGTCTTCCCCCGGTCTGCAGTAGAGTGCCACCGCATAGAGGGGGGCCCAATGGGGTTAGAATGTGGGCACATGCAGCCCCAGCCTTGCATAGTTGGCTGATCTTAGTGATGGTGTAATTGGGATTGCGCACCACAACTGCAGCTCACGGAGTGTCTTCCTCAGTCTGGACTATTTTAAAGGTCATTGGGTAGCTGTGCACCCATTTTGTATGGGTATACGGCTCCTGTAGTATTAAGGTATCTGCGCCAATCTCGTCTGCTTTAATTCGAAGTTGTTCTGGCACTGCTCTGGCCCTTTGCGCATTTTGCTGTAGGATAGTAATCTTGGAGGTGTTATATCTTTTATTGTGTCTCTCCATAGTCGATTCTGGTTTGGCATGAACTCTTGGCTTTTAGGTATGTTGGACACTTGGGGTCCCTGATGGAGTGGGAGTGTTCGAGTTTTAAGGACTTGCAGTTGACGCATGTTGGGTCCTGGTCTTTGTTGGGGCAATTTTTGAATTCGTGGCCTTTTCCAGAGCAGTGGCCACAGGTGGGTGCTGTCTGGTTGCACGTATGTGTGATGTGTCCAAATTTGCAACATCTGAAACATTTTGGAACAGCTATGTGCTCCCTGAACCGGTGGGAACCCCATTCAATATATAACTGTGTGGTGTTTCAACACCTGCCATATTGCTGGGGGCAGCTCAACGACTCAATTCTTTTTTGTCCCTGTTCTTGAGTTGGTCGAGTACCTGGGTTGCACTAGGTTTTGGTTCTGCAGTTCTCGAGGAATATCTCTGAGGTTTCTGGTGATTGTTTCAGGGGTCAGTTGGCTGGGTGATATTTCTTTGTCCACATCGTATATTGTGATGGAGGGTCCCTTCCTCCTTGGCGGTTCAGCTGAGAGTCCAAGGGTGGCAATTTTTGGATTTGTGATTATTGCTTGGACATCTTCCATTGAGTCAGTCTCTTTTATGAGCCCGACATTGCAGGTCTTTTTTTATCAACTTGATTTTGGCGGTTTTGATGTCCTCCTTTAGTTCCCTCATCACCGTGGTTTTGAGCTCTTCGCTTGTTTGGGTGGTGTCCATTTCGGTCGGTCGAAGAACCACTAAGTTCGGCGTCTTGAGTAAGAGCTGCCTCCTTGTCTGGAACCCTTTTTTTGGTAGTTGCACTGGTGGTTGTGCCAGGTTGTTCCTGAGCGTTTGGGCGTAGGTAGGTGCACGCTGTGCCATTTGGTTTGCCCCACTGTCAAAGTATGCCTGGAGTCTTGCATTTACTCTCTCGCTCTCGAGGTATGTCTCTATCAAGAGTGTGTCCAACTTGTTCCATAGGTTCACTATTTGTGCTCTAACCCCCCAGTGGTTACCCTGTTGGTTTGTTCCTTGAACAGGGTTTCCAGGGCAGCTTTAAGGAAGTGATTTTTCATATACTGTGCCCTCCGGCAAGGTGGGATCCAGGGGTGGTTCTTGTTGCTTGTCTTCGCTGGCATCCTTTTGACTTGTAGGGTTTTCTTGTGTTTCCTTTGGTTCGGTCTGGGAGCGCATCCCCCGCTCCCACTTAGGCATTGTCTTCCTATTTTTCCTTTTCTCTGTGGGCCGCGGGACAGGGTCCTCCACTTCTTCTTGCTGTTCAGTGATGATGGGATCGTTGTTTTGACTCTGCTGCATTACTTCTTTAGTTTTGTTGGCTTTTCCTTCCACGTCTAGTAAGTTCCGAATTAATGGGTCGATTCGGATTATCCAGAGTTTCGTTGTTTCACGTGAAGAGGTTCGTGAGCGACAGCTGAATGTCACCTACTACAAGTCCATAGCTAGATTAGACGGCTCTCAGTGGGCCAGCAAAATTTGGGGGATTCCCTCCTGTCATGTGCGGGGGGGGGACACAGGATAAAAAAAAAAAGCAGGTACAGAGACGGGACTACTTTCTTTGGATGTTTGCAGAGGTGCCAATCACGATTCCGAAGTCTGTTTTGGCACAGATCACACTGGTCGAGAGTTTACACTTATCCATGGTCAGTTTGTGGAAGAAGGAGGGGGGGGGGAATCAGATGCACACTTTTATATAACATTTTTAAGAATAATTTTCTCGTAAAGCATTCACAATTGTTTTTGCAGGCAATAAGCCTATATTGTCGCACAAGGGGAAGGTTTCCAACCCAGTCAGGGGCCAGATATCAGCGTGCCAGCCACGTTATATTGGCTAGCTCTCTATTTCCCCGCTGTCAGCCACATGGTGACCAGTGCGGTCTGGCAACAAAGGAAACAGATAAATAACGCTGAGATCTAACTAAATACCCGGTAGAATGCTAAAAGTTTCTCACCAGTGGTATCCACTGTTGTTTATCTTCATGGGAGAACACAATTTGGACATTAAACTAAACTTAAGACACATATTTAATCCAAAATTGCACGAGCGATGATATGAGCGTCCTCACTGTACGGCGGCCATATTACTCCTCTCGCTGCAATGGATAAAGTGTAAAGTGTGTTTAGGGTCAAATGGCACCAGGGGTCTCCCCCATCTCCATTTACATTGTGGTGTGATACAGTTCACTGTAAAGGCCAGAGATTTAAAAGTATATGGATCTTGAGGTGTGTGATGTCGTGTACCATTGTTCTTCTGGCTGCAATGGATATTAGGTATGTTCGGGGTCTGACGGCACCTGGGATTGCTCCCATCTCCGCGTATGTTCTCTGTATCAGACAAGCCAGAGATTTAAATGTGTGTGAAATATGTACTATGTAGTTTGTTGTGCCCATTGTTCGTCCGGCCTGTTAGCCTCTGGGGCCCCTAGTGAGACTCAACGTTACCAATACCCGCCACAGGGAGGCCTGCCGAGTGTTACCAATATTTGTACTCTGGCTGGTCTTGCTACTTACTTTCCTGGGATTTCAGTGGCTAGGACCAAAAAAAAAAAAAAAAAAATCGAGGTTGATATTAGTGATACTTAACAAGTTAGTATTAATAGTATGCTACGTGGGGCTGTGCGGTGAAAGTGAGTTTTAAAAACCAAATAGGTTTGGGCAAGAATTTTGATGTTCTCTTTTGATTTTGAAATTTAGGGATAAATGCTGTGCAAGTCAAAAGTTTGGGGGAAGGATGAAGACTGGGGGAAGAAATTGGAAATAAGGGGCCGACAGAGTAGTGGCCCCTGCAGGTAGTGAGGCATGCCCGTGCCCCACCAGAGTGAGAAAATTGAGGAGGCGAGGAGAGGCAAGCCTCTCCTTCCCCCTCCCCAGGAGTTTGGGAAGAAAGATCCACTCAAGAGAGTGTGGATTTGGGTCGCCAATATGCTGTCCCGGCGGGAGAGTGCCACCGTATGTCGTCTCTATCAGTTTGGAGGCCCAAAAAAGCTGGCCGTTGAGTCTCATCTAGATGGGACACTAATAGGGGTTAAATCTGGGATGTCATCCTTCCAGACTGCATGTGGTCTGGGTCCTATTTTCTGGTCATTGTCTTGGGGTCATAATCAAGTCTACCGGCTGTCTTTATGGGGTTTTATCCCTTCCGTGATGTTTGCTAGTCCTCACACTACCTTTTGTTATTATTTAGTGGGTCTGTGCTGCAAGGTCTTGGGTGTCCCTTTGTTCTGATGTAATGACTATTTAAAGGTGTTTTTCACTTCCATTGGCGGTAATCATGACTCTTGTGGTTAGACAATATATTGTCACTTGTCTTTTCCCAGTGCATTTTGTAGTCAGTCCAAGGTCTGTATAGTCGGCTCCTCTGTGTCGTCTCGCTGGTATTTACAGGTTTGTTTTGTCTCATTCCTTTAAGGTCTTCTATATATAGCGGTTAGTGTTTGGCGCCTGGTAAATAATCCCTGGGCAAAATCAGTTAAGGCTAAATATTCTTCTTGTGTATCTAGTAGATGTGACTCAAGATCCCTCGGTAGATAGTGAACTCTAGTTATTAGTCTGCATCTAAGGTCTTCGTATTGGGCACACTCAAACATATGTGCACCCAGCTTTCTTGTTCCCCCCAAGTACAACGAGGATCTGCGCTGTACTTGTTCCCGGCAAGTACAACGCGGATCCTCCACTATTCCCAATGCTGTATGCTTTGCATTGAAAGCCCCGTGACCCGTAAGGAGGTAGGTTCAGGGAGATGGCAGAGAGTGGTAATAAATGGACACTGCTCTATGTTGGCGCATTATAGCCTTAGTTGCTAATGCGCCAATAAAATCTAAACAAACCAACTGCTCTATGTGGACTAATTTTATTAGTGGAGTCCCCCAGGGTTCGGTGCCGGGCCCATTATTTTTTGTATTTATCAGTGATATCGATGAAGGTATATCATGCTTAATTTTGAAGTTTGCAGATGTTACAAAGGTTGGCAGGGTTGTTAACAATAGTTAAGACAGTATACTACTGCAGCAGGATCAGAAAAGTTAGGCAGATGGGCTGAGAAGTGGCAACTGAAGTTTAACATTGATAAATGCAAAGTACTGCATATAGGTAGCACAAACCCAGAAGAAACATACCAACTGTGTGGTACTACACTCAGGGAGGTGGAGAATGAAAAAGACCTGGGGTATTTGTGCAGTCAGATATGAAGTTCTCTAGGCAGTGCAGATGGGCTGCCAGAGCAAGTCAAGGAGTTTTTTCCATTATATATAGGAATTTTGCTAGCAGAGACTAGGAGGTGATTATACCTTTGTATAAGGCAATGGGCAAGCCACATCCTGAGTACTGTGTACAGGTCTAGAGGCCTCATTTTAGGAAGGATGTATAGTTGTTAAAACGAGTACAGAGAAGGGCAACAAGATTGGTGAGAGGAACAAAGGGATGCTCTTACCAAGAGAGGCTTAAATGCTGCAAGTTGCAGCATCTGAAGACTAGGCACCTGCAAGGTGATCTGATTGAGGTGTACAACACCTTGAATGGGTTGAGCAGGCTCAATGCTGATAGGATATTCTGCTTGCTCAGATTAAGAACCTGATGGGACATAGATTCAAATTGAGGAAAGACAGTTGTAGAATAGTTGTGTGGAAGTTTGCCTTTAGCTAGCAGGTAGTTGATTGTTGGAACAGACTTCCATCTGTTGTTGTGGAAGTTGATAGCTTAAATAAATTTAAGGCTGAACTAAACCAACATTTGGAGTGACCGGATGGGTGAAATGGGAAGGTTTTTTTTTTTTTTTTTTTTTCTTTGGCTGATGCTGTATAAACTTGCTTTCTTGCATCAATCATATGCCTCAGCTAATGCTAATTTCCTGATTAAATTTTAATCTGATTCAGGATGTACTCAGGAGTGTTATGGGCCGCATGCGGTCCATGTGTTTGACACCTCTGTCTTTTAGAGTAACGAACATTGGAACAAAGCTTCCTTGTTCCAACAATCATTATTCCAGCTGATATGTGGAAATGGGTAGGTTGAATAAATTTAATGAAGAATTTGCTAAATTATTAGTGGAGATGCATAAACAATGTGGGCCATTTTTTAAATTAAAAAATTTTTTTTTATTCTGTGAAAACCTGCCGCTTTGCATCATTTGCCACTAATAATACTGGAAAATGCTAAGGTGTTGCAAACTTGTGATAGAAAGTCTGCTGGCTGCCAAAAAAAGTGCATTTTACTGAACATATTTCTATTTCTTTTATTTCATTATATTTTGATTAGTTTCTTTTATTTCATTTTTAATTTTTCACTCTCTCTCGCTATCCTACAGCTTAGAAAGTAGAACACTTTCCTACAGCTTAGAAAGTTGTACTATGTTATTTTACAAACCTATTTTGTTTTTCAGTCATGGAAAAATGAATGAAAGGAAAGCAGATATAAAGACCTTTGCTTTTATTCCTTTGTGCAAATTCTCTTGGACTGTTTTTGGTGAAATGCTCTGCAATATTTTTGTTTCTGTTTATTTTTTAACCCATTATTTTATTTTTTTGATTGGAACATTACTGAAATGACCTTATGGGTAATCTCTTTACTAGTTTTGGTTTGCCTATGTTTCTCATTTCCAAATTTTTACCAGTAATCCAAGGGGGTTAAAAAATAAGAATGTTGTTAAATAAATATGTAACTCACATAGGAAAATGCACATAAAGGGCATTGCCAGCGTGTTCTCCATTTATCTGCCCTCAGATCCAATGCAGAGTTCTTCCTTACATCTGATTTTCAAGATTGGAATCTACGGGATCCCATCTGAGACTCCCACATACAGAAAAAAAGACATTTTACTTTGTTTGTTTTTACACTATTGCAGGATACCTGTGCTGTTGTTTTGACTTTATTAGTTTTTATGAAGAAATTGGGTTTATTCACATCTGGAGAAGAGTGGCATCTTTCTATATACTCTTCAAGTAAAAGTTTGAAAGCTATGTTGTTTCACAATGGGGATATGCCAGTCGATTCCTGTCACACACTGTTTGTTGTAAAGAAGACTACAGAAATGTGAAGCATGTTTAGAGAAAATATAAAGTATGACCAGTATAAGTGGGATGTTTGTGAATGGGGACATCAAGGTGCTGAGATTCCTTATGCATTTGCAAGGTAGTTTTGTTAAGTTCTGTTGCTTTTTCTGCTCCTTGGAGAGCAGTTGATCAACACTGCAAGAGAAGAGAATGGTTTTACTCGAATTGAGTTGCAACCTGTGTAGGTTGAAACTCAATTTGAGCAAAACCATTTCCATTCAGTTATGGAAAAAGAATTGAACCATTCTAAGAAACAAAGTCCTGCTTCCATCATGTCATATCAGTCTGGGCATGGTCAAACAATTTGTTCAAGAACTGGATCCTCAGGATGACACCTTCAAGCATATACAGTGTACGTTTTCAGAATTATCTGATTAGCAGTGGCAGGTGTCATTCTTATTGGTCTACAAGTTTTGCTGAACGGCATCATGAGATAATGACTCATGGCAGACAAAATGACTGATGTATGAGCAAAATGCTGTTATGCATTTTGCTTTGTGGTGATTGGCTTTCTTGGTAACATTGATTGAAAATTTACAGAGGACTAGTTGAAAATATTGAAATGGGAAAATGGGATGCTGTATGTCAATCAAGCTCTGTTACTTGCACTTTCACCTGGATTTTTCCAGACCAAATCTGGGCAGTTAATGAAGATCATGGGGATTTTACCAGGACATACAGTCAATGGAGAGGAGGTGACAAGGGAAGTGGGGTGAAGCTGTAATTGGAAACTATATCTGGTTCTTGTCTTGGAATGATCACACTTGACCACAAAAGACAAAAGATGTTCAAGTGTACATTTTTAACAAATTTTTTTTGATTTTCCAAGTAGGGTACCTTCTTTTTAATTTTTTTTTCTTAATTTGTTTACTTGTAGCAAAGATTACTGCTTGATTCTATAAGAAGTTTAACATTTTTAATCAATCTGTTTTAGTATTTAATCAGATTTATTAAAAATTAACAAATGTTTAATGTTTATTAAATATTATTTCATATTTATTTTTGTTTAATTTCTTGGTAAGCCATTGATGCTATGCAAAAACTAATGTTGTATTTGGGATCAGCATACCCAAATTCACAAATAAATGCATAGAAATGCAGATAAACAGAAAAATTATTGAAAAATTTGTTGCATGGTGTTATCTATCAGGGAAAGGGTTGCACTATTGTTTTTTACTGGACTTTTGGATGAAGTGACTTAGAGCATTTGTTTGTGTATAGTATTTTGGAAGGGTGAATAATTAATTTTTATAATATTGTGCAATATAATACTTCTCAACATACTGTATTTTAATTTATTTATTTTATTTATTATTATTAGACTAATAAAATTTTAAGGCAGAAAGAATAAAATTTTGGGCAGAAAGCCTCAAACTATATACAATTCAAACTGTGACATTGGTTAGTGCAATTGCATCATAATCACATAGTGGAATTCTAAGATAAACTAAGATAAGATTTGTACTTTAGGCATTGTTATTATAACATCTCATTGTGAAACATCATTTGGCGAACTGAACTGGGTGCTCTAACCCGGTTCCCTTTAAAACCCAGGCAGGGGAGGGAGGAAGGAATCGGGTCTCTGTCTTCTCCCCTCTATGCCTCCTCCATACTTTGTCTGGCGGGGCTCATCCCCACTGACCTCTTTGGGGATGCCAACTCTATCATCCCCATCCTTCTACTTGTTTCCCTCTTGTCTCCCCCCCCCCCTACTCTAACTAAACCTACTGAGTTTGCCCCTAACAATGCGGCCAAATTCTAATCAGCATCAAAAAATATTCAGCTGCTTTCTCGTAAACCTCTTTCGGCCTTTCCAAATTGTAGTGTTCCCCACCCTTTTTTTTTTTTTTTTTTTAGGCCTTGCCACTGAAATCCTTGGAAAATAGGTGGCGGGACCTGCCAGAGTACTTAAGTAATCTGCTGGGTGCCTGACCTTCCTCCTTGTGGCAAAGTGTGGGCAATGGTGGATCCCAATAGGTGCCCAATGGCTAAATGGTCAGAGAAACAACAGAACATAACACTACACCACAAACCACTCCCCACACACACTTTAAATCTCTGACCTCCACAGAGTTCTGTGTCACACACGAAAAGATCTAAACCTCCCAAACACTTCCTAATTCATTTTACAAATATACGTGGTCTCAATTCTAATCTCAACGATGTCCAATTCCACTTGCAGTCTGCCAAACCCCATGTACTTTTTCTGACAGAATCTGTTATCGGTTGATTCAACTACTGCTCATCTCAGATGCCCAAATTATTCGCTGTATGATTCCTTTCGCCTCAAAGGTGGTACTTGTGCATATGTCCATTCTGATATTCCCTGTCAGAGACTTGGTAATTTGGAATCTCCTCTCTTCGACCTTCTCTGGCTTAAAATCTCTCTACCTCATTGTGTCAAATTCATCTGTTGTCTCTACTGTTCTCCCAACTCCACTAATCACTTGGAGCTCTTTGACTTCCTCTCTTTGCAACTTGACTTTCTCCAGTCCAACTTTTCTAACAGTGAGATAATTTTCCTTGGTGATTTTAATGTTCACAACTCCAGCTGTCTTCCGTTTTCTAGTCACACTGACCCAGTTGGTCGAGATGTTGAGGCTTTTGCAATTACTAATGACCTTGCACAGATTGTTCATTTACCTACAAGAATACCGGACAATCCTAATCATACAGCCAACACGCTTGATCTTTTTCTCATAAACAACCCTTCTAAGTACACGGTCGAAGTGAGAGGTCCTTTAGGCACTTCAGATCACAACTTGGTGATTGTCTCTTCTCCAGTGGAGCCATTATCTCATGGCTATTCCCAACCTCGTGTTGTTTGGCATTACAAGAATGCAAAATGGGACGACCTGCGAGATTTCTTTTCCTCGATCGGATTACGGTTTCAAAACTTCTGATGTCAATGTCTGCTAAGCTCGTGTCAGTGAAATTATTCTTGCAGGAATGGAATCTTTTATCCCACACTCCTCTTTATAATCTCGTCCTTTATCTAAACCTCAGTTTTCCAATAAATGTGCTAAAGCTGTTCTAGAGAAGAATGTTGCATATCGTAATTGACTTGTTTCTAATTCTTCAGCTTCATTTTCTGCCTACACCAAAGCTCGCAACGATTGTAAAGCAGTTATTAATCAATCCAAACTAGAGTTTACACAGGCTATGAGTAGAAAACTTGCTTCTTGCCCTAATGGTAGCCAAGTATTCTGGTTTCTTGCCAAAGCTATTGGCCGCAACTTTTGCCCATCTCTGCTCCCACCTCTGTCCAAACCAGATGGTTCTGTTGTCACTTCAGCCAAGGATAAAGCTGACCTGCTAGCATCCCATTTTTCTTCCAACTCATGTATTAATGATCTTGGTAAAACACTTCCCTCCATTCCCAACACGCTCCATTCAATGCCTCCTGTTGTCTTCCGTCAAAAGGATGTCAGAAGGATTTTGACGAATCTTGATGCTAAGAAAGCTCCAGATCCTGATGGTATTTCTCCACTTGTTTTCAAAATCTGTGCTCCTGAACTTACTCCTATTCTTTTCTGCCTTTTTTCACTTTCTTATTCCAAAGGTGTTTTTCCTTCTGCTTGGAAATTTGCTCATATCCAGACAGTTCCTAAAAAGGGTGACAAATCCCTCCCATCTAATTATCGTCCCATTGCAATTACTTCTACTCTTTCTAAAGTAATGGAGAAATCCATTAAATGCCAACTCTTAAACTACCTAGAAACCTTCCGTCTGATCAACGATCGCCAGTATAGATTCCGTCAGTGTCGATTCACTGGTGATATTCTGGCTTATGTTACCCATTTATGGACTAATTCAATGGAAAGGTTCAGTGAAACACAAGTAGTTGCTCTTGATATCTCAAAGGCTTTTGATTGTATTTCGCATAAAGATCTTCTAAACAAATTTTCATCTTATGGTTTACCATCTGTTTTTTGTAATTGGTTATCCAGTTTTCTCTCTGATCGCTCACTAAGGGTGATGGTAGATGGCTCTCTGTCTTCTAACTTCTCTACTAATGCCGGTGTCCCCCCCCCAAGGTTCAGTTCTTTCCCCCACTCTTTTCCTCTTGTATATTAATGACCTTCTTCCATTGACTGGAAATCCTATCCATAGATTTGCTGATGATAACACATTGCATTCCACTTTCCATTTTGAGAAACCTTGCCCTGCTCAATCAGCTTCAACTTCTCGAAAATCTGCTACCAATTCCTTAAATGCGGATCTTCAGGTAATTCTCCCGTGGGGCAAAGACAACTTAGTTGATTTCAATCCTTCTAAAACTCAGTCTTGTCTTATATCTCGCAAAAAGGATTCTTCTGCTCCTATGCTTATCTTTGGTGACACTCCGATTTCTAGGCAAAATGATATATCTCTTTTGGGGATTACCCTGACTTCTAATCTCTCTTGGCACAAGCACATTACAAATATTGCTTTCTCTGCATCTAAAAAACTTGGTTTTCTCTTTCGCTCTCGGCGTTACTTTTCTTCCGAACAGCTGTTCACTCTGTACAAATCGCAAAACCACCCTACCATGGAATATTGCTCCCACATCTGGGGTGGTGCCGCCAAAATCTCTCTCAGGCTTCTTGATTCCATTCAGATGAGGGCAGTTAGGTTAATTAATGATTCATCTCTAACAGAGTCTCTCCACTCACTGTCTCATAGACATACTGTTTCTGCTGTGTGCCTCTTCTAAAGATATTTCCGTGGGCATTGTTCTTCTGAATTGGCTTCTATAATTCCTGCTCTCTCTTTCAAAACAGTCCGAACACGTGCAGCCACTAGCCAACATCCATTTACTGTCCAACTTCAAACTCACAGAACCAACTTTTCATCTTCCTTGTTTATTCATTCAAATGCCATTTTCTGGAACAACCTTCCTTCATACGTATTTCCTGAAAATTACAGTCTATAGAAGTTCAAGTCCAATATCAACAAATATCTTTTTTCATCTTCTCAACCTCCAACCCAAGCATGATACTAAGTACTATAGGTTCTATATACCTCTCGTGTTTGGGGTTTACATAAAAAAAAAAAAAAAAACCTTACAAAGAATACAATGCAGAGATGGGGGAAACCCCGGGTGCCGTCAGACAACTAACACACTGTGTAATTTTTCACAACAAGTTGCTTTCCTCCTATACTTTAAGTAACACTGCCTCCATTAGAGAAGTTTGGTGTTACTTATTTTTGTTTGAGCACCATTCTTCTTTACATAACATCCTCCACTGGCGCCCTCACACAATTATTACACCATTGATGGCACCATTTCAAAGCTATTTGGCATCTCTTTTCTTTGCCATCTTTCATATTGTGTAAATAAGTTGCAACTTCGGCTGTCAGCTCTTATATCTTTGGATACCTGCATGCCTCTGATTAGAGATCAAATAGCCACTAAGGTTGACATAGTTGCTAAGGTGAAAGTTGACATAGTTGCTAAGGCTTTCACTAATGAAGCATGACATAGTTGCCATGCTTCATTAATGAAATGAATTTTATCCATAATTTCAATATCTTCATGGTGAGGCAAACATTTAAACCTGTGATTGTACTTAATCTTTTAACATAATCCTGAAATTGAAGCTCCTACATACTGTAGATTCAGTACGGAAAAGTTTTAGGTGTTTTATTACAGTGAAATGAATTGAACCAAGTGATTGATATTCCCTTTGGAATAATGAGTTTCTGTAGAGATTTGTTTGGAGATCACAAAATTGTTTGTCTAACATCATCTACATAAAGTATCATGTGTAAGAATACTCTTTCTTTCATCTTATTTATTCATAATTAATTCACACCCACAAAACTTTATCTTAAATTCTAGTTTTGTACACAGATGTTTAGTGTTCGGGAATTCTTCAACAAATTTTTGTTGACATTCACTGTAAGACTTCATTTCCAAGTAAGATTCCAGCTGACATTTATTCACCAGCAATGACACATGCAGCTTCAAATGATTTTGACAAAGTGGACAGTTGAAGTATAAAACTATTACTTTCTTCTTCTTTACATAAGATCCTCCACTGGCACCCTCACACGATTACACCAATGATTGTTATTTGGTAGTGTTTACTTTGCATATATAAAGTGGGTTTACTTTACTTTTATAATGAACTTCTTGTATAACCATATAGTAAACCACATATAATCATAAATAACCACACGCGCACGCACACACACACACACACACACACACACACACACACACACACACACACACACACACACTGAATTGCTTGTATAAGAACACCCCCAGTTAGGACTTTGTGTGTAGTGCCTCTGCTTCTGCCATGTAGCACACAGTCTCTGTATGAAGGCAGAGCCTTCCACTCTAGCATTCATTAGACCAATGTTCTGCATTTAGAATGGGCTGGAGATGTGACTTAACTGAGTTAACAAAGAGTTATTTTGCAGAGAATTGCAAGGTGAATATTTTGCATGTGGACACCTTCATCCATTTTTCTTGTACATTTGTGTCACGTGTGTAGTGGACCAAATGTGAAGGAACAACCAACTAAAGATCCACTCCAGCCACAAATTATTAGCCAAAGTGCTAGAGGAGAATCCAATGTGCTGTCCAGTGGAAGACATGCCATTAAGTGTAGCAAATGACTATGCTATACACCAGAGGGATGATGCAGCCAGTTTCAGCTTGGCCCATGTGTTGGACAGTAATATGGTTGTACTATTGCAGCAGACTACTTACTGAAGTATCCCTGCTGATGATTCAACAGAAGCAGATGAACTTACAGTGGGTCTACCACATGCGTGCGAGCACGCACACACTGAAATTACTTGGCATAGGAACAACCCCAGTCATGACTTTGTGTATAGTGCCTGCTGCTTCTGCCACGTAGCACACCGTCTCTATATAAAGGCAGAGCCTGCCACTCTAGCATTGGTTAGACCATTGTTCTGCATTCAGGTATACAACAGCAGTTATTGAAAGCAGATGACTGGAAAGAGGTTGCTTGGTCCGGTGATCTGCATTCTCATTTGCACAGTGGACAGACGGGTGCAGCTGTAATGTCCCCAACATACGGTTCTTTAAACCTTATGGGGTGAGGCACCATAATTATCTGGGGATATTGTCTGATTGTTAGATCCTGGTATCTATTGAATAGCTTCTCATTGCAGACTCCGGAATGAGACTTTTGGAAAGTTCTCTAACCACGTGGCTTTCAGATTTGTCCAATCTCAGCCCAGTAGAACACTTGTGGGACATCATGATGGGACATTCAGTACCTGGATCTAGTAGCATCAAACATCTAGAGCATGGTTGGCATGGTTACCGTACCTGTGGAATCAGTTTATGATGTATCAGAGCAGAGCTGCATGCTGAGTGTGGTGCTTCAACCATTAGCATGCAGGTATTTCTAATATAAATCTATCTCAACGTATAACCATATTTACATAATATTCTGATTGTAACATAAATATTCTGCATATTTATAAAGCATACAATAAAGCTTTGATCAGTGTGGCAATAGTGAGGGAGAGGTTAACAGCAGAGCATTGATATTATGTAAAATATTATCATTTATGGAAATATTATCAGAGGGAGGGAGGGAGGGAGAGAGGGGGGGAGAGAGAGAGAGAGAGAGAGAGAGAGAGAGAGAGAGAGAGAGAGAGAGAGAGAGAGAGAGAGAGAATCTTTAAACAAAAAATATATTTTAATTAATTTCAACTGTTTCCATGTGGAATAATTGTTATTTAATATTTAGCAGCCTATTAAAGTTGTAAAAGTGGAAGCCACTTATTAAACTCTCGTATTCTGACACATGTATATGCATAACAGATCCATAATTTAGGGAAAGCTTTACAGTATTTAATAGGTGGATTCGACAGATTTTTACACTGTCTTCAGATTAATCATTTACAGTTTCTTCAGTCTGTTACAGATGGTTAGCATAATACAAAGAAAAATGGTTTTGAATATTGCTAGTTAAAATTGTATTATCATTAATGGTAATTGTGATAATGCAATAAATAATTTATTCTCTAATTTATTCTTTTTGTTTGTCTTAAGGTGTAAGAATAGAGCATTTTTTGTTGGGATAAACATAATAGAAACAAATCCATATCATCCTTCCATGAATTAGTTTCTGTTATGTTTATCTCAACAAAAAGCAACAAAAAAAGTAGTCTTACATAATCTAAATAACAGTTTGTATGTTTTCACATTTAACAGTTTTCGTTAGCTTCAATACTACTTAAAAGTATTTTATTGGAAACAACAATAATAGTCTTTTTTATTGGAAACAATAATAATATCCTTTTAATTAGAAATAATAATAATGATAGCCATTTTTTATTGGAAATAATAACAGCAATCTTTTTTTACTGGAAACTACGCAGTACTATTCTAGCATTAGTATTAGTATCAGCCAAATGGCACAAGGAAGACCTAGGCTTTTGCTGAACTAGCAAAAAAAAAAAAAAAAAAAAAAAAAAATTGTAAATCGTCATTAAAACATGTTGTAGCAATTATGCTGATACTGTTCATAATATTTAATTTCTGTTGGTAGTCTGGGCCGATGATAGTTGGCTTAAGGAGCATGCTGGTGAAACATTGGAAACAAATGAAGAAGAAGAAACAGAAGGTGGTAACAAGAGGTCAGCAGAGGATGTAGAGGTATAAAAATTTTCAGCATTGAAAAAATATAAAATAAACAACTAATTAAAATAACGTTTATTATTGCCACTTCAGTAGAGAAATCAAATTTTCTTTGTCTATTTCTTTGTCCTAAGATTTGCGACAGTGATTACAGCCGAATTTTATAACTGGATTGTCTTCCTGGCCAGCATATTGTGTGGAAGTATAAACTGAAGTTAACAGTTTCTGTTAGTATACAGGGTGTCTCAAAAATATTGGTACAAGCGTTTAGGGGAGGTAGGTAACATCTAAAGGAATGTGAATCGCATAGGAACCCATAACCGGAAACGTCACGGGAAAGTAGTAGCAGAGGCACAAGAAGCAGAAATGACACAAGACAGTAATTAGTGGCAAACATTTATTTGACATAATATTAACAATGGAGTACGAGATGGATGCATTTCATGATGTTACAACAGATGCTCGAAGGTTCCACCATGAGACGCGATGCATGCATGACACCGACGCAGCATGGATTGGTAGACATGGTCGAACACACCTGGAGTTTCTTTGACAGTAGCAGCAGCGCAGACGAGTCTCGCCACAAGATCCATTTCCGTCTCCACAAGCGATTCATACACGATAGATTTGAGAGCCCCCACAGAAAGAAATGAAGGCTCGATAAATCAAGTGAGCGTGGGGGCCAGGCATCGGGTCCACCGCGGCCAATCCATTGATGCCCAATACGCCTGTTCAAATGGTCATGAACACACCTTCCATGATGGGCAGGTGCTTCGTCATGTTGAAACCAAATGTTGCATCTCACATTTGCTGGAACATCGTCAAGTAACCCTGGTAGAACTTGTTCAAGAAAGATCCGATATTTAGCGGAGTTCGTGCGGGATGGTAACAGGTATGGGCCGACCAAGCAGTTACCGACCATACCTGTCCATACATTTATTGTGAAGCGATGTTGTGCCGCATGGGGACGCACACGATATGGGTTGTTGTGAGCCCACACATGAGCATTGTGCTGATTGAATAAGCCTTCCCGAGTGAAATAAGCCTCATCCGTGAACAAAACATAGGCTGGAAAATTCAAGTCTTGAACACTTTCTTGGAGAAACCACTGCACAAAAGCCACACGTGCAGGATGATCTTGGGGGAGCAGTAACTGAACCCTTTGGAGATGAAAGGGGTGTAAGGAATCGTCGTGCCAGACACGCTGTACACTTCAATGAGACACTCCTAATGCAGAGACAACGGTACGTGTGTTTGTAGTAGGATTATTCTGGACGGCATTAAACACTTTTTTTCATGGCAGGAGTTCGTGTCGAACTTGGTCTGCTTGCACTACTCCTGTTACCTTTAAATGACCAATAATCGCACAAATTTTGATGCACACGCGCAAACAAACGGTGGTCCGGCACATGTCTGTCTAGGAACGTTCTCCATAAATTCATTGAGCGGCTCGTCCATTGCCCTCTGCTAATCCATACACTAGGTGAATGTCTGCCAGGTCACGGTTCATATATTGATGCATGCTCTTCGTGCGGCGAATACCGCGCCGTCTACCGACTTACGGTGACATTTCCGGTTATGGGTTCCTATGCGATTCACATTCCTTTAGATGTTACCTACCTCCCCTAAACGTTTGTACCAATATTTTTGAGACACCCTGTAGACCTCATACACAGTGGAAAGGATATTATAATTTTAGAATTTTTGCAGCACGAGGTTACATCTTCCTCCCTTCCCTCCACGAGAGTGCACATGAGTTCAGACAATTGTAATGCTAGAAATCAGTTTTGGAAGAATTAATCTTGAATTGGAATATACTCAGCCTTTCTTTTTTAATTACAGTAGAATTTCATAAGTCTGCATTCTTGGGGCATAGTACGTGCCAGTTTTTTTTTAGTTTTGCACATAGTCTAAGTATTCTGTACTCAGCAAGCTAAGATGAGCCAACAGAATAATTAAATGCAGTTACATGATCAGAGACAAAATTTGAACTTAGTTTGATGTGAACCCAGGGAGAGCTTTCAATTGCATAATGAAATTTTTTTTTTGCTAACTTGATAATCAAAAAATATTGCTGGAAATTACATTTTAATATTTTTATTAGATAATATAGCAGCTCTGATTCCTAATCCTTACAGAGTGACAGCCACCAGCACTAAGTCAAAATGTGAACCTGTGCTGCTGGATTGATCTATTAAGTAATAACTAAGGAATAAAGGTTGTATATGATTCCCATCTGCAGTATGAATACTATACAATGTAATATAATATAATACAATAGACTGTCGAAATAATGGAACATTCAAGCTAACGGCACATTGAGATCAGATGTTCACATATAGCACAGATGCAGCGCCGGGAAGGAAAAAAAAAATTCATCACATGATTGCTGTATTTGTTTACATTTGCCATTTTGAAAGTGAATTCTGTACTGATATCAAAGATTATACTGCTGTTTTACATTTATTTTAAAAGAAAAGAACAATATTAAAGCTTAGCAGTGCTTTTTTGTGGCGGTACACAACGGTACAGTGTACCGGCACCTTTATTAACAGTGACGTGTGACATTTGGATGCAGTGCACTTCGAAATTTGTAATATTCCATAAATTTTTTTCACATGTACTATTCAAATGAGCTTAAAATTATTTAACTAAATTTACATTTTTCACTGTCTATTGTTAAGATATTTTCTATGTAAAACTATAATTCAAAATTACTCAGTCGGACCTCTGTTTAATTATTTTGAATTCCCCTTGGAAGTTACATTTAAAATAGTTTCCATTGAGCGAGAAAATTTTCGTATAGCGAACGGATTAGGAGAGAATTAACTCGGTACGCACTGTTTGCATTTCTCGCTTTTAGGCAATTTAGGCAGTTAGTGCTGCTGCACGAATTAAGAGAGCTGAAGGGATTACCATTCTACAACTAAGTGGTACCTGGTAAAAACTATCCGACCACCCATCCCACATTCGGAGAAGTCCTGCTAGTCTGTAGTGAGCAGATCAAGGTGTATTCCCAATGGGCTCTGGTCCACCTTCTACTGCAGTGGTGTCCAAACATTTCCTGTACAGGGGCCATATTCAAAAAAATTCAAAGTTAGATTTCTTTAGTGTATTACATTTGCCATTTCTTTGCATGTAAAAGTAAAATTGAAAATATTTGAAAATTTTATTAAGTACAATACACAATTACATTTACTGAACAAAAACATTTAATGAGAATTTTTTTGATAATTAACAAAATTTAAAATGCTGTTTTAGTTCACTTTCCTCGCGGGCTGGAGGTTGGACACCACTGTGAATCAACTGCAAGTGCCCCGTTCGAGAACTAGGGGAGAGTGATTTTCTTTTACCCCAACAAATAATCATCTGTTGTTTTGCAGAAGTGCGTTATCCACAATTTTCCATAAATTTTCCCCATCTCTGTTTACATGGTCATAGTATCTGAATAGCCGAATGACACTGACATTTTGGACAGTTTAAAAAAAAAAAAAATCCAAATTTAAGAACTAGTGACAATACCGATGATGATAGAAGAAAAACGAGGACAACGAAGGCATTAAACCTTCTAAGCATGAATTGTTGGCATTTGGTGAAAATGAAGTTAGAAAATTGTTAATTAGGTTACAGTTAAATGCAATTTGTGGATACCTAATTGAAAAGATGGTTTCTGAAGAATCGAAGAATTTGATGGACTCTCTGAGTATGATACCAATTTCATCGAGTGAATGGTAACGAGGATTTTCACAAATGAATCTGATTGTCAGCCCAACCAGAGCTTCGTTGATGACAAAAACAGTTTCTTCACTACTGTTTCTTAAAATTGTATGCCCACTGCTGACCCGCTTCGATCCAGCAAAATATGTCGATTCGTGGCTGCTTCGGAAATGTCATTCAACAACCGACACACACAAAGAGGAAGAAAAGAAGTCGGCATAGGGTGTCGGATGAAAACTTAATAAAAATTTGGAATATTCTACAAAAACTTTATTATAAAATTATTTTTAGTTATGTTATTTATTTTTACTTATTATTTTTAGGGGCCCTAGTGTAACGAAGGACCCTTAAAATGTCACTCGGATGTCTGCCTGTCTGTCCGTCTGTCACAGCATTGTATATCTGGAACCACTCAACCTAATTGACTAGAAATTTTGCATGGGTTTGCACATCAAGTGGGCCAACATAACACTATATTGATCATTGTTGGAAAAAATCTGTCTGAGAATTGAAGGGGAGTTAAAATGTGGGGGGATAAAAATGTTGTTGACAGCCTATAGCTACACAGTTAGAAAGAGCTCAATGAGTATGTTTAAAATATAATTTTAAAATATTTTTAAAATTAAAAATGGTGGCGCCAGACAGGAAAATGTGAGTAATTTTCGTTTCCCCCCACACTATTTCCGTCGCTAATGGAGCTAAAAAAATTAAAAAATCAGATTAGCTATGCGTTATTCGATGCTTATCAAGGAAAAACTATTCCGATTGAAATCTATCATTTACTTTTTGTGTTAAAATTAAAAAAACAAAATTTTATTGCACTTCGATAGCGTGCTTCTTTGTACTAAGTAACTCTCCTTTTGGTGACAAAAAGGTTTCTAAATAGTTAGTTAATAATTCTATAAAGGTCATTTATAAATTTTGCAGAGAGAAGTATTTTTTAACAGTTTTCAAAGCTGCAGTTGTCCCGGCAAGGAGGTACTCAGAGAGCCAGTGTTGAGGCGGCGGTGGTGGAGAAGCGCCTGTGCGGAGTCTTGCACGGCCCTCACCTGCCAGTCGCTTCTCCCCCAAGACTTTAATCGCTTCTCCAGGAAGAAGTTGGAGTCGCTTCTCCCACCCTTGTCATTCACAGCAACTGGAAAAACTGAAATAGACAACATTTTCACTATTTCCTAAGTTTTAGGCCAAGCCAGGGTACTAGAAACTTTTTTTCATTTACCAAAAAGCTCTCTATTTGAGATACTACAATAACGACCATTCATGTCATCCCGAGTGCCCGGCACTCAGTAGTTGACCGATTTATTTACTTATTTTATTCACATTTTACTTATTTTTCTGTATATACTTAAATAATTAATTTATACCTAATAAACTGTGTTAATATACTAAATTTGTTCTTATTCCAAAAACATTACTACAAAAGTAACAATATCAGGAAAAAAAAATTTTTAGAGTACTTTTCATATCCTTTTAATTTTCAATTTTTCCTGATAGCAAAGAATGAGTACCGGCACCTATTTTTTTTACAAAAAAAGCACTGAAGCTTAGTGACAAACTTGATATGATCCAAATTACACATTATGGTCACTCGATAATTTCTTACATATACGCATGTGTGTTGTGTCTGTATGTTACATGAGTTCTCTGGTCGATTTGCCTGTTTTGCTCGATGAAAACCCCCCAGAAACTTGGGGGAGTTAGCAAGGAAAACCTTGCTATCATCTACGCTCAAGACTAACTAACTCAGCCACGGAGTGAAAAAAGTCTGTAAAAGTTCCTTGTGTCATTGACGGGATTCAAACCTGTGCCTTTTCCACCTGGTGTGGGGAGGATGGTGACAATACCACTGTACTACCCAGACTAAACTTGACATAATAAATAAAATAGAATGGGGTGTAAGCAGGAGTATATTAATGGCAGAATATAACATTGGATTGTCAACATGTTTATGTTTTGATGTTCAGTTAATAAAATTTCATTCTTAATATTTTATTTCTTATTTAGCCTCATTATTTCTGCATTAAATACATTAAAAATAAAACTTTCTAGATAAAAAAATTTAAATAACTGCACCTTAAATCCCCAAAGGTGCTGTTATTCTGAAAGTCTATTGTATGTGAGGTATAAATTGTACAGTGAGATTTCAGCAAACACATTGCCTTAAAAACTAAATACAGGTGTCCCCCACTTTATGTGGCTTCAGTCTGTGCGAATTTGCTTTTATCTGACTGACCTCTTTCTTCAAAGTATCCTCTTTATGTAAAAAAAAAGTTTGTTTTTATGTGATGTGTGGTGGTAGAGTGAATTCCCGCCAAACACCCAGAAGTTGCTAAGATGCACAAACAATAGATGTGCTTTTTCCCACCAAAGCCCGCTCAAACACATCACTCTGCTTTCAGCCATGCTTGCCACTGTGGTTTGTGGGTCTATGCTACTTGTGTGTCAGGTTTATTATTAACATCTGTTCTTGCTATAGCTACCACTATTATTATGAAGTCAAAAATGGCCATCAACATCTTCTCCAACCCCTGCACCCCAAATAAAAAGATAAAGGACCTTCTTAACATTGGAAACAAGTTTGGAATGTTGGAAAAATTTCAAACTTTCTGGAAATTTTTGGAAAAATTTCAAAATTGGAAAAAGTAGTTTTGTCAGGGAAAATTGTGAAGGCCATAATCAGCCGGAGAGTGATTGATTGTTGGAACAAACTTCTGTCTGGTTTTGTGGAAGTGGGTAGTTTGAATGAATGAATTTAAGAAAGAATTAGACAAATTAAACATCACTGCATGATTTTTGATGTTTGTAAATTAATAGCTATTTTTAACTCAGTTTTTTATTCTGATTTCAGAAACGTTATTCATTTTTTCTATCATGTACTGTTTTCTCACAAATCACTTAAGTTGATGTTATGAGTTGTATTATTGAATGTATCAAGTTAGAAGTAAATGCTGGGAATTTGTAAACTAAAATTTCACATGTTGGCAGCACTGCCTTCACTCATTTGTTTCTTGACCTTGAGAGCTCCATACAGCAGTGTTTATTAGTGTGGGCTCATTTTATTTTTAGGTTATTGTGTCAGGCTTGTGCTGAAAAGTGATTAACTTGTCTTCACACAAGTGTTTGAACAATCCACATGTATTTTGTTATATTTGTATAAGTTATGTAGTCCTCAAGCAAAGACAAGATATTACAGAATTTGTAAAAAATGTATATTGTGCTTATTTTGGAGTAAAACTTGGTGACCAAGATTAACAATGGGTTCCACATAAAGTTTGTCGAACCTGTATTGAAGCATCGAGATTTTGGGAAAATGGTAAAAAGAAGGCTATGCCATTTGCACTTCCCATGATATGGCAGGGGCCTGTGAACCACTGCGATGATCGTTACTTTTGCTTAGTTAATATGGAGGGATACAATGCAAAGAGGAAGGGAATTGTGTATCTCAATATTCCATCTGCCATTAAACCAGTCCCACATGGAGATAACCTGCCAGTTCCATGCCCTCCACTTATATTGAGAATGTAGCAGCAGAGAGTGCTGAAAGTGAAGCTTCTGAAAATGAAACTGAAGTCTACATACTTGGAGCCCTCAACTGTTTTTACAGCATGAACTCAATGATCTGGCAAGAGAGTTAAATTCACCAAATGCATCTGCAGAACACCTTGGTTTTAGACTTAAGTAAAAAAATCTAGCACATGGGGTGTTTTTTCTCTTAGTACAGACATCGAGAACGAAGCCCTAATTTTTTTGAAGGTGATTCTTTGGATTTTTGGAGTAATATAAATGACTTAAAGAACTATTTAGAAATTAACTACAATCCCACACAGCGAAGACTTCTTATTGACTCATCAAAGAGGAGTCTCAAAGGCATGTTGCTCCACAATGGAAATAAATATGAGACGGTTCCAGTAGCTTATTTTGTGCATTTGAAAGAAACATGAGAACTCAAAGAAGTTGTTGACAAAATATTAAGTATGAAGAACATGCTTGGTCTGTGCTGACTTTAAAGTGATAGGCATGTTACTTGTATAGCAATCTGGCTACACAAAAATGCCATGCTCTTTATAAACTGCTCTCCTTTCAAATCAAATTGGGTTTAATGAAACAATTTGTGAATTCTTTACCCCAGGAAGGTCCCTTCTTTGACTGTCTTTGTACTGAATTCCCACTGATTACCCCCAAGAGATGCTAAAACAGGGTATTTTTGTTGGACCTCAAATTTGCAAACTGATGAGGGACAGATTTTGAGAGAACTATGAATAAAAGAGAAAAACAGGCATGGATTAGCTTCAGGTTTGTTGTTGAGAACTTCTTAAGGAACGACAAGGATCCACACTACAAGAATATACATTGACTTCTTACTTTAAAATATGCAAATTTAAAATAATGCTCGGCAACCATATTTATGGAAAATGCCACAAGAGGAGTACATACTCAAAACAGATATTCAACCTTGATGAAACAGGTTTATATTGGAAAAAAATGCCTGATCGCACTTATATTTCCATTGCTGAAAAGACTGCGCCTGACTGTGAAAGATTGGCTAACACTTCTGTCTGGTGTTAATATGGAGGGTCATAAACTGAAATGTGTGTGTGCTTGCGTTTACCACTATGAAAGCCCTTGTGCTCTTAGAGGTTGCAATAGGTTGTACATGCCTGTGTACTGGTACTCAAACCCTAAAGGTTGGATGACTGCTGTTATTTTCAGATGTTATCTTGGATCTCAGTTATGACCAGAATTGGAAGTGCAAGGCAGTAGGAATTCTGTTCAAAATTCTTGTGAATTCTGTTCACAAGCCATCTGCCCAGTATTGTTGATGTCTGTTCCAATATCAATATTGTTTTTTTCCTGGAAAATACAACTTTAGTACTGCAACCTATGGACCAACATGAGATTAAATCTTTTAAGGCTCACTGTTTAAAGCACATTGTGGATGATCTAATTGACAAGACCTAATTGGGTCTTGTTGGACTTCTGCAGTTATAATAATCTAATTGAGACTTTTGCAGTTATAGCCTTTTTATATATAACTTATGAATAGATGGATCTTTTGCAAAGGTGCTAGAGTGGGTTGATTGGCTGAGGCCAGTTGTTTACTGGCTAGTCAGGCCAATCTCCTCAGCCTTCTAATCATGAGTTTGGGATGTAGTGCTGCTGTTGTGTATACCTGGCTGTCATTTTCTCCTAATGTGAAGAAAATGATGGCCAAGTATGCACAGGTAGGCTTTTTATGATCACAGGCCAGGTAATCATAAAAGCCTATGCAGTGGTGGTCCAGCTACAGGATATTCAAAAAAATCCAGCTTATTAGTTAGATTCTTGGTATATTTCTTAGCAGCTGGAGTGGAGCTACTGTGGTAACTACTGATGTTTGTGGTGGAATGTAAGACAAAGGTAGTGTGTACTCTCTGGTCCATATGTTTTGTGTTTCTGGTCTATATATTAGGAGGTAGAAACAGTGGTTTTTGCAAATTGTGTGAAAAGCATTGTCTCTAAAATCACATCAGGTTTAAACCTCTAGGTTCCCAAACTCGGCCTGATTGACATGCTCCTTCAATCTTGAGAGGAGCTTATAGTACAACGGTGGGCATATGCGGCTCTCAGAGCTGCATGCGGCTCTTCGTTGAGTTCAGTGCGGCTCCCATTGAAAATTTAAATCCGTTTTTTTTATTATTATTATTTCAGAACTTTTTTCAATGAATCTTGTTAAATTAACTAAGTAACTAATATTTTGTTATACGGATTTTATGTTATGTTTATTTTTTTTTTATGTCTAGATATTTTGCTATTTTTATTTTGATTATAAATAAATCTGCGCTCATTTACACTGCTGGCACCATCAGCCGACTTGTGCAACACTACACCGGGAGTGGGTAGAAAATGTGACCAAACCTCCCATAAGAGTTTCAATTTCAAACTTTGGAATTAAATTTATTTAAATTTTTTGATAACATGACCTCAGAAAATATCAAAAAACGAAAATACGAACAAGAAAATAGAAATTTTCAAGAAGAATGGGTAGAAAATTTTGCTTTTATTGACAATAATGGAAAGTCATTGTGTCTTATTTGTAAAGTTACAATTGCAAAATACAAAGTAAGTAATTTACGTCGACATTACGAAGGAAGTCATCCCCACTTTTCAACTCAATATCCACTCAATTCAAAATTGCGAACAGAGAAACTTAAGTCCTTGCAATCTGGTCTTCATAAGCAACAAGGACTCTTGTCTTCTTTTAGTCGCGAAGATGACAGAGCAAACGAAGCTAGTTTTTTGATAGCTTGGAATATTGCTCGTGCCAAACGTCCATATGGAGAAGGAGAATTTATTGAAAGAAACTTGGAAGAAGTGGTTAAAGTTTTGGATCCAGATAATACAAAACTGCATAAATTGATCGCACAGGTTCCTATGTCACGCCGTACAACTGAGCGTTGTATTGGTGCAATTAATAAAAATGTTGAAAATAGTTTGATGTGTGATTTGAAAAATTGTACAGCATTTAGTTTAGCTCTCGACGAGTCTACAGACATTCAGGACGTTCCACAATTGGCCGTTTTTGTCCGCTATGTATCTGCAGACGTAAATGTTAGACCTAGTAGCTCTTATCGAAACAACTCGTGGTATAGATGTTAGAAATGCGCTTGATGAAGTGATGAACAGGTTTGAATTGCCTCGTGATAAACTTGTAAGTGTTGCGACTGACGGAGCGCCTGCAATGATAGGGTAAAACCAAGGTCTCATTGGTCTTTTAAACAACAATCCTAAAATTCCACGTTTCGTACCTCTTCACTGCATAATTCACCGCGAGCATCTCATAGCGAAGTACTTCAAATACGGAATTGTGTGGAACATTGTTTTGCAAATTGTGAATTTAGTTAGAAAAAATGCCAAAACACATTGTCAATTTAAGAACTTTTTAGAAGAGTTGCGAGTGAATGACGAAACAGATGAATTGCCCAATGATTTATCCCTATGGTGTGTTGTAAGATGGCTGTCAACTTACAATGTTTTGGGCCGTTTTGTGGAACTCCTAAATCCCATCATAACATTTACAAAAAAAAAAAAAAAAAATACCCAGAATTAGAAAATGAAACTTGGCTTTCTGACTTAATGTTCCTTACTGACATTATAGAATATTTGCAAACACTTAATTTGGCTTTACAAGGAAAGGAAAAAATTATTATTGATTTGTCACAAACTGTATTTAGTTTTGAAGCTAAACTTCGGCTTTTTGTGTACGATCTTAAGAACAAAATATTTAATCATTTTCCACGAGTAAAAGCAAATATAATTAATATCAAAGAAGAAAAGTTAGACGAATACAAAGAAAAATTGGAAGAATTGCAAGCAGATTTCAAACATAGGTTTGAAGATTTGAAATCACATTTGCATATTTTGTGAACCCATTTATTTGTGATATTATTGAAGATGGATTTCCAATTTCTGATATAATACTTGTTGAAAAAGTGGCTGGGGAATTGGAGTTATTAGAGATGAAAGAGGATCAGGCATTGCAAATGCAGCACAAATCTACTTCTGTAATTGAATTTTGGAAACTCTTGCCAGAATCAAAATATCCACATTTAAAGAAAACTGCAGCGGTCTAATTTCAATTTTTGGTACAACATATTGCTGTGAATCTTTGTATTCCACAATGAAGTTTGTGAAGTCGAAATATCGTTCACAGTTGACCAATCATCATCTCACTGAATTGTTGCGAACAGCTTTAACAAATTTTACGCCAAATGTCGGCGCCTCCGTAACCAGGTGGGCAGGAGCAGCAGTGCGTAGTACACGCTTCTTGATTAGACCGGGGTTCGAGCCCGTCACCACCAAATACTGAGGATGCGGAAAGGTCAGGGAATAACCACCGCAAATGTTCGGAGCAATATGGCCTTAGTTGCTAATGCTTCTAAATAATAACAACAACGCCAAATTTCAAAAATTTGACCAAAGGTCTTCGTTAAATGTTATACTTTTAATTAATGCATTTTTATTATTAAAATTTTGAAATAATTATTTTGTATTTTCTTTCTCTTAATTATATTTTCTTATATATGTATACACTTAAGACATGTATAATATGTAATCATATTAATTAAATTAAATTAAATTTGAATTTGTGTATTTAATACTATGTAACTATGGTGTGGCTCTTTATAATATATGAAAAACCGGAATGCGGCTCTCATTGACCTCATGCGTGCCCACCCCTGTTATAGTATATATGACTGGCCAATTTAGCATCTTCCATTTAGCATGGTAATAGAATTGTCAGAGTGCTGGATTTAGACATTAGAAAAAGGAGGGATTAGTTGTTCTCCATGTAGGACGTGGAGAAAAGTGCCCATTTCAGCAACCACTTGTGATGAGAATTCTGAATATGGGTTGGAGAGAAAAGGATTTGCAGAAATGTATATATCATGATAGTTTTAATTTTGAAAGTTAATATTAGTAATGGTGTAATCTAGACCAGAGTTGTTAAACACATGGCCCGCAACACTCCCGGGCAGCCCGAACCAGATTAAAATTTAATTGGGAACTATTCAACAAAAGAATAAAAATACAATAAAACATGGATAATATTTCATTTTAAAACTAAAAATCATAAAATTCTCTTTTGACCTTGGTTTGCGCATGCCCTTTAAGTAGGCGAGGCAGCACATACCCCTCTCTGACTGCTGTTCCTCTCACAGCATGTTCTGTTGTAAGGTTTTGAAACGATTTTGGGTACTATGCCAAGAAATCAAAATGTTTTTAGAAATGAATGGAGAGTCACCAGAAAACTTGATGATAAGAACTGGTTTCAGGATTTGGCTTTTGTTGTAGATATTACTAGGCATAAGAACTGGTTTCAGGATTTGGCTTTTGTTGTAGATATTACTAGGCATTTAAATGAATTGAACTTAAAACTTCAGGGTCAAAATCAGGTTGTAACATTTATGTATGCCAAGAAATCAAAATGTTTTTAGAAATGAATGGAGAGTCACCAGAAAACTTGATGATAAGAACTGGTTTCAGGATTTGGCTTTTGTTGTAGATATTACTAGGCATAAGAACTGGTTTCAGGATTTGGCTTTTGTTGTAGATATTACTAGGCATTTAAATGAATTGAACTTAAAACTTCAGGGTCAAAATCAGGTTGTAACATTTATGTACGACTATGTTAAAGCTTTTAAGATAAAACTGACTTTTTATTATTAACTGACTATTTATTATTTTGACATATCAAGCTTAATGTCCAAGTTTGCAGACGATACAAAAGGTTGGCAGGGTTGTCAAGGACACTACTGACACTATGCTGCTGCAACAGGATCTGGAAAGGTTGAGCAGATGGGCTGAGAGGTGGCAAATGAAGTTTAACATTGACAAATGTAAAGTACTACACATGGGAAACAGCAACCCCAGAGCAACGTATCAACTCTGTGGTACTACACTGACAGTGGTAGAGAATGAAAGGGACTTGGGGGTGGTTGTGCAGGCAGATATGAAGTTCTCTGAGCAGTGCAGACGGGCTGCAAGAGTAGCTCATGGAGTATTGTCAATGATATACAGGAATTTTTCCAGCAGGGATAAGGAGGTGATTATTCCCTTGTATAAGGCAATGGTCAGGCCACACCTAGAGTACTGTATACAGGTCTGGAGGCCTCATTTCAAGAAGGATGTAGAGCTGCTGGAACGAGTACAGAGAAGGGCAACAAGATTAGTGAATGGAACAAAGGGGGTGCTCTTACGAAGAAAGGCTTAAGTTTTGCAAATTACAATGTCTGGAGACTAGGCACCAGCGAGGTGATCTGATAGAGGTGTATAAAGCCTTGAATGGTTTGAGCATGCTCTAGCTCAGAATAATCACCTGAGAGGGCATAAATTCAAATTGAGGAAAGACAGATGTAGGATAGACGTGCGGAAATTTGCCTTTAGCCAGCAGGTGGTTGGTTGGTGGAACAGACTTCCATCCCTTGTAGTGGAGGTTGATAGCTAAATAAGTTTAAGGCTCAGCTGGACAGGTATTTTGAACGAACAGAGGGGTGAAGTGGAAGTGGGGTTTTTTTTTTTTTTTTTTTGGCTGATGCTGCATAAGCTTGCTTTCTTGCATCAAATGCCTCTACTAATGCTAATGCTAACTGAGCTGTTCAAGAGTCATGGACGTCGAACTACAGATTATTACTACTAGCCATATAGTGCAAAGAAGCCTGAGGCTTATGCTGCACCACCTAAAAGAAAATTTGTTTGAAAATATTGATGAAACTCAAGAAGTTGCTCTTGAAATTTCTAGGCTTTTGAATCATGTTTAGCACGAAGGTCTAAATAAGCTTCCATCTTATGGCTTGCTTTGCTTTTTTTTTTTTGCAATTGGGTAGCCGGTTGTCTTTCAGACTGCTTCTTTCTTGTGACAGTAGCTGGATCTCTATCTTCTCAACTAATGTGGATGTTACCCAAAGTTCAGTTCTTTCTCCTACTTGTTTCCTCTTGCACATTAATTTCCACTAACTGGTAATCTTATTCATAGTTTTGCCAATAATAGCATATTGCATACCCCCTTCCAGTTTAAGAAACTTTGCTCTGCACAAACTGCTTCAACAACCTCGAGTGTCCACTGCTGATCCCTTAAATGCCAGTCTCTAGGTAATTCTTCTGTAGGACAAAGAAAGATGAGTTAAATTCAGCCCTTCTAAAATTCAGTTCTTTGTATATTTCTGCAAATAATGGTTGCTTCGTGCTTCTGTTCTAACCTTTGATAACACTCAGATTTTTAGACCAAATCACACGTCTATATTGACTTTTACCTCTAATCGCTCATGGTATAAGCACATTACAAATATTGTTTCCTCTGCATGAAAAAAAAATTGGGTTTTCTTTTTTTCTCAGCATTACTTTATCTCTAACCAGTTACTAATCCCATAGAAATCTGCCCCACTACGGAATATTGTTTCCACATCTGGTGTAGTACTCCTGAAACATATCTAAAGTTCCTGTATTTATTCCAAAAGAGGGTAGTTGAGTTAATTTATGACCCTTGTTTTGCATATCTCTCTCTCTCTCTGTCACATAGACATATTTTCTGATGCATGCCTTTTCTGTAAACATTTTCACAGGCACCATTCTTCCGAATTGGCTTCTGTAATTCCATCGTTCTTTCCAACCACCCTGAACACAAGCCTCAACAAGTCCAACTGTGAGCTCGCAGGACTAACTTTTTCTCTTCCATATTTATCTCTTATATATCTGTTCTTTAGAGCAACCTTAGTTTGCATCTGTTTTCTGAAATTAGAGTAGAGAAATTCAAGTTATGTCAGTCAACAAGTATTTTCTCTCTTTTCAGCATTCAACCCATACACAACTAAAGTATTATGGTTCTTATACCTTTCATGTGGCATTATTATAAAAAAATTACTCTGAGTAGTAGAAGATTTGATCTCTCAAAATTTGCTTTTAGTTTTCATCACTGGATTAAATTATTTCTTGATATGGACAAGGCAGAATGTTTGGCAAAACCCAAAGAAGAATGAGATTGTCACTTTATGGCAATAGGAATAATATCAGTGCTTTTTTTTTTTTTTTTTTTTTCATTCTGATTACTGAGGAAAGCTTCTTCATATATTCTTACTTTCAGCAATAACTAAAGTTTTTAGTAATAGAAATAAAACATTTTTTAAAGATTTTATTTTATTTGTAAAATAAACTAAGAGAAAAGCAATTAATGGAATTGAAAATATTGTACACTGTATATTTTGAAATATACAATCTTAATATAAAAGGAGACATACAAACCATGTAAGGCCTCTGTAGCCGAGTGGCCAGGAGCAGGAGTGCAATAGCACACGCTCTTTGAGTAGACTGGGGTTCAAGCCCCTGACTGCTAAATACGGTCAATCTGCCAACCCACACTGGAACAGAATGGCAGATTATGGTCCATTTCCCTCAGCATAAATTGTTGAGGAGGCTTCCATCCTGCAGTGGGTTGATAATGGTTGCATTTTACCTTTATTCAAACGATTAACTTTTTAATAAATTAATCTAATTTAAAGAAAGAATCCAATGTTGTTTATGCAGTGTTTTTCATATATGCATTTTTAACTACAGCACAGACATCAAATGCAGTGTTGTTTTTTTATCAATGTTACTGCAGGCCAACACATTCTATTATGCTCAATGCATTTTGGGCATCTTTTTAGATGGCAGCTTGTGCGTGTGTGTGTGTGTGTGTGTGCATGCTTCTTCACATTTGCTGTCTGGTAACAAAAACATCATTGTTTTGCTTCATGCTCAGCAGTTCTGTTTATGGCATTGCGGTGGTAGCAACTTCATCATCCACCTTCACAAACTCTTCAAATTTGCCAACGAAATTCATATGCTCCTTCAAATTCCCCCATTTTCATGGTCCAGCATCACATTCGTGTGCTGGACCATGTTTTTCGATGATATTCTCTCCAAAGCCACTATTTCCGAAGCAGTCGATTATTACACTTGATGCAATACTGTCCCAAGCAATAACAAGAGTACGGATGGCATCCAAGACATTCCAATTTGGCTGCAAATTGTTCCCTGCTTCTTTGTTGCTGATCAAGTACCTTATCAGGTGGGCCTGTATGCTCTCTTGAGGTTATAAATAATGCCTTGATCCAGTTGCTCCATAAAACTGGTGGTATGGAGAGGTAAAAACAATAGCCGTGTATTTGTCAACTTAAGTGTCTCAGCAGAATGTGCTGTACCAAGGATCTAGAATCATCAAAATGTTCCTTTTTTTCTGAAGCCATTCTTCTGTCCACTTTTGATAACCAAGACTGAAAAATTTTGACCATAAGCCAAGCACTTCTATTGGCCTCATAATCACAGCAGGGAAGTTGGTTAATTTCTTTAAAACATCTTGGCTTTGAAAACTTTCCAGTCACAAGTGGGCATAGTTTTGTACTGCTATCTGAATTGCAGCATAACAGAACAGTGATTCTTTGTTTACTTAATTTTCCACCATGACAAGACTCCTCAAACAGTAACTGTTTTGTTTGGCAGCAAATTATAAAATAAACCTGTCTCGTCAAGATTAAAAATATCCTTTGCCTCATATTTTTCAAGAATGGACCGTACAGAACACAACCAGTCTGTAGTCTTTTCTTTGTCGGCTAATCCAGACTTGCCACAAACATTCGCAAAACCAAGTTATTCCTGTTTTTAAATCTTTGGAGCCAGCCACTTCTGCATTTAAAGTCACTAATTCCATGTTTCCGAGCTAGATAATTTGCCTTTTCTTGCAAAATCAGACCTGATTTTGGAAAATTAGATGCACACATTTTGTCGATACCACTCAAAAAGTTGTTTCAAGATTCCTCATGTTTTGCACCAAGAATTCATTTTTTTTTTTAATGCTTCAGTGTCATGCACTTGTTCAAGTTGTTTTCGGTTTTTCAATATTGTAGATAAAGCAGGTAAAGGAATGTTATATTCCTTTGCGATGTCTTTTACTTCAATCCATCCTATCAGCCTCTTGTATAATTTTCAGATTAATTTCCAGGCTTAATTCTGTCTGTTTACGTTTTTTCGTCATAACACTGCTAGATAAGATTTAATATGAAGAAACTTTAAATTAATTTAAAGACAAGTTCCAAAAAAAAAAAAAAAAAAAAGACATCAGCTCAGATAAAATGCCACTAAAAATCGATTATACTGAGTAACAGACTCTTTGAACTGGTGTAATGTAACAATTGTAACTGACCTTAATCCCGTGGAGAGTGTATGTAAACAACTTAGAAAAACCTTTCTTATTCTTTTGTTAATTTAAGCTCATTCTTCACAGTGACATTTTTCAGAGTGCATTTAAGTTGTAGCTACCATAAACTGGTTTTGTTTACACAAAAGTAAATTCTAACAAGTCAGTGCCATTCTTTGGGAAGCAGGGAACCGGGTAGCCGGAGGCAGTATTTGGACAGCTGTGCCAAGATTTGTATTAAACATACAAAATAACAATATTTATCTCTCACAGGGTGAAAACGAACTTTGTAATACATATTAACTGAATTTTGTAATAAACGAATATATTTACACAGAAAAGCCTATCCTTTTGCAGGGGCATGTGCATCATATAAACGAGTACTTTTTATAAACTGAGTTTGTATTAACGAGATTTTACTGTATAGTTTTTATTATTATTATTGTTGCTCTTATATTATTTCTCCCTGATTGAGGAATTCCACTCTGTGACGGGTACTGCTACCAAGTACACAGGGTGGTTGTAATGTCTGGTGTTACCGTTGGTCGAGGAAATCTCTGACTATCCTACATGTGTTCAGGATTGCGACTTTCTGGAGTTCCTTGTAGGTGTTCTCTGGGAGACCTATTGCTGCTAGGCTGCTATGTAGAGTCTTTGGCACCATACCATTATTATTTTTATTATTAGCCATATGGTGCAAGGAGGCCTTAGGCTTATGCTGCACCAACCAAAAAAAAAATTTGAGTAACCCAGAGAGAGAGAGAGAGAGAGAGAGAGAGAGAGAGAGAGAGAGAGAGAATCAGCAGTAGAAGGAAATCACCAAGAAAGAGAAGAATGATGATATCCAGCTCAGGAACCTGGGTGTGCCAAGCCCATACTCACCAGATGTGAGTCCCTTTACAAGTTTCTACTTGCAGAAGTTTAATTTTAATGTTATTTTGTTTGCTTCCATTATCCATCTTCTGGGCAAGTAATTATAGGTTTTGGTAAACCTTTCTGTTTGCGATGAGTATAAAAAATATGAATTTTTTTAGCTTATAAGATTTGTATAATAAAGTTATGGTTACTTATTGTTGTCATATATAATATAGTGGAGCATGTCTCTGGTGCTAAACCAGATAGAAAGAATATAATAATCTGATGTTTAGACCTCTCTGAACTTCCTCTACAGAGTGCATTGCACTGCATGAAACAGGTAGAATACAATAAAGTGATGTTTTTCAACTTCTCCCTGGGTCGGGGGACAGCTTTTACAGGGTTACATTTCAGTCATTTTTAAATGCACTTTTAATTTTTAGGCTATTAATTTAAAGATTTTGTATGCTGTATGACCTCTTATAATGAGGTTAAAGTGAGAAGGTATATTCCAATTTATTATAGGAAGAGGATGAGCCAGAAAAAAAGAAGATGAAGAGTCATCCACAGGTGTATTTTGATATTAAAATTGGCAATCAAGATATTGGAAGAATAAAAATTATGCTAAGAGAAGATGTAGTTCCTAGAACTGTAGGTAAGATGTCATATTTTTCACTTGTTTTTTTCTTAATTTAATTTGTTGATTCACCTTTTTTTAATGAATCAAAGATATTTATGAATTCTATAAGGTTAGAACTAATGTCAAGATAAAATAAGAATTTAACAGAAAAGAAAATCAAAAACAAATTGCTGAGATTGTTAAGAGTATTAGTACTCACAATTGGTAATCTTAAAATGCATCTACTTATCTAAATGAAAATATTGACATTATTAAGTACAGAAGAATTAAACAGGTTGTATGATATGGTCTTTCTTACTCCTTATTCAAAGAAGGTGAATTACTATCATTAATATTGTACAGATTTTTGGTGATGGGAATAATTTAATATTTGTTGTGGTGTCCTGCCTATAGTTTAATTTTTAATGTACAAAAACATTAATGAGAAACTCAAAATATACTTGTTTATAATTTTAACAAATTAATAATTATTTAATATCACTCTGCTTATTTTTTTTTATTAATAGGCTAATTATAAATAAACACATGTAGCAAGAAAGGTTAAAAAAGATTGAGATTAGTTTGAATGCTAAAAAATGTAGAATGATCATTAATGAAAAACTGTATATATTTAAGCTTATCCGATATTTATCTCTAATTTTTTTTTCTAGTAATTTCTGAAAACCAGTATCAAACTCAAACAAGGATAATGTATTTAAAAGGAAAATAATGAACAAACAGCAACCCAATAGGAAAATTTTTTTCTACTCATCAGAGTCATTAGGCCTATAACACACACCTACAATCAGTTTCCCTTTCCCAGTGCTTATGTTTGTTATTTGGTTTTTAAGAGCATTAGCAACTAAGGCCATATTGCTCCGGGATATGCGGTGGTCATTCCCTGACCTTTCCGCATCCTCCGTATTTGGTGGTCACGGGCTCGAACCCCGATCTAATCAAGAAGCGTGTGCTACGCACTGCTGCTCCTTCCCACCTGGCTACAGAGACGCCTCCAGTGCTTATGTCACACCACACTGACTCAACATTGTATTATCCACCAATGTCAATTGGATGCACTTCCTTAGATTTTATGTATTTCTTAACTAACAGCATAACCCCTCCTCCCTTCCTACCCTGTCTATCCTTTCTGTATACACTCTACTCCCCAAATTCCAATTCTACACTGCTTATATCTGTGTGACACCATGTCTCTGATATCCCAACAATATCTGCCTTTGATGTCTTAACCAGCACTTCAAACTCATCAAATTTATTAACTATACTTTTAGCATTGGTGTACATGCACCTGTTCCTACTCTTAGTTACCCTAACACAGCCCATGAATTTACTTGTTCCACAATGACTCCCAGCAGTCCTGGAAATCCTCACCACTTTGCTTTTCAGGCTGTTGCTCATTCTAATAGAAGCAATGCAAGGATCACTTTGGCTCTGCCTGCCACTGTTAATCTTTTAGTCTGTAAATCTCCCCCCCCCCCCAATTGATTTAAAGGCTCTCATTATGTACTCCCTCCTATCGTGTCTGGGCAGAATTGCAAACACTTTGAAATTTTCTCGTGGCTTTTTCTCAACATTGTTCTGTACTTGTTAAATAGTTTGTCAGATCTCCAACTCTTAATGTCATTAGTGCCAACATGTACAACAATATCACCCTTTGTGCCCTTAAAAGATGATATTAGCTGTACAACGTTATCAACTTTTGCCCCTGGCAGACATACCCTGGTCCTGTTCCACCTATCCTTTTTGCATAATATATTCCCTGTTTCCCTGACAATAGCATCATGAACAATAACTGGTTCCTGTGGGACCAGCACATTCTGCCTTGGAGATTGCCGCTATGTTGCCTGAAGCACAGGAATGAGCTCTGGCGTTGAGTTGGGCAGCTGAAAGCTTGATGGGCCCTCATTAATTTCTTCAAGGGCATCTGCCCTACACCTCAAACTGTCATAGAAGCCCATCAGAATGCTGAGTTGCCACCTAATTTCTTGACAGTCTAGCATGTAGCACACTCCTTGGCTAGATCATGTCCTGTTCCTGAAAGGTCTGCAAACATTTCACATTTCGCACATTTTTTGAGACTGTGATGTGTTGGAGAATTGTGTGCTTTGTTTGTTCCCCAAGCCACAGCACTCCAGCTAATTTGTGCCCATTGCTTCTCAGCTCTAGTTGCTTCACAGCACTAAGACCATATAACATTAAAATAGGCTGTTGCTCTCTTTTTCTAAAAAACAAAAAAATGCATAGAGAATGAGAGCAACAAGATTTTGTAGGGAACAGTTTAACAAGTATACAGGTGCTGCTTGCAAATGACTGTACCCTTAAATCAATGAAAGATTTAATATTTCTTTTAAAAAAAAATTAATTAACACAAACTGCTCCTTAGTGATTGTAAAGGATCACTCTTCCCAGCAACACAGAATGCTGTATCTATTTGAATTTCAAAATCATTAAGCCTCATTCTGAGAAATAACACAGTGTGCCATTTTTACAAGATACACAAAATAACATTTAGTTTACAGCTTTTATACTTACAAAATTAGAGTACCTGCTCTTTAATATTATAGAAAAGTTTTATAACTATTCCAATTTAATAACCAAGTTCTAGTAGCAACAGATCTATATCTAAACTTAAACACGCAGTTGGAACAAATATTTTTTGAAATACTACGAAACAAAGTTTTTTTTTTTTAGTACAATCAGTGCTCGTATAGCACAATAGTTGTGTTCCTAGAAACCCTCGTGCAATGCAAAATTGTGCAATATAAACAACAGGCCCTATGGGAAAAATAGGGTTATGTGCCGACCACCCAAGATTGAACCCACATTGGTTAACCAAAACATTACCAAACACGATAAATAAAATACTTACGTATTTTATAACGATTAAAATACGTAATAAAAAATAATATTATAATTTTTATAATATTTTTATTATTATATTATATTTGATTATAATATAATAAATAATAAAATAATAAAAAATACGTAAGTATTTTTTACGAATAAAATACTTACGTATTTTATTACGACTGTTACGTAATAAAATATTGCTAATGCTTTTGCTTCTATCGTAAGCAAACTTGTTTTTTGTTTGATTTTCTATCCAAACAGATGACAGCCGTTCCATCTCTTCCAATTCTTTGTGTCTTAATCTAATGGATTTTAATTACACTTTGAGTTGTTCCTGCTATGAAAGTTGTTTTTATTTTCTCTGCATTCTTTGTAATTCTCAGCATTGCCTCATTTAGGTCTGTAGCATGTGCAATATCACATGGTCTTTCATTTCGCTCAAAGCGTTTCACAATTTCATATTTTTTCCCTTTCGACAGAGGCGGACTGGCCATAAGCCTTACCGGGGAAACCCCGGTGAGCCGGTGGCCGGTGTGATTTTGGCCATAAACCATAGTATGAGACTACTATATATTTTCCCGGGTAAGAAATTTTGACCCAGTCTGCCTCTGTTTATTGATATTGCTTTTCTTTTTCTCTCTGAATCTGCAGTGTCTTCACCAGGATGCTTCCTTTTCACACCTTTTAAGTATTTTACTCATTTTTAGGGAATAAAGCACAATTACAAAATGAGGAGGCAAGCTTGATACACATAAACAAAGCTGCGTGTGTGTAGCAACTTAATAAACAACACCGTAAAGGCACAGATACACTATTAACACCTCACATTTTACTAAAGCACATTTCTAGGGGTTACTACCATAAAACAATAAAAACAATTTCCAGTTGCGTTTCTGCTAGTGGAATCTGTTATAAACTGGTAGTAAACTCGATCTAATTGCATTTGCAATTATACCTATAGCTGGAATTGTGTTGGTTTTTACGTTATTATGGTGAAATGTGTTTCCCCTTCAATATAAAAAAACATAAATACATTTTCAGAATCTCCTCTTCATTCCTATCGTGTTGTGTTTAGTTGGGGTGATTCCGCGTTCGACTGCCATTCCTTGTAAACACAAAGGCGAATCGTACATAAGCGAATTCGGTTCGTGTTATATAAGATATCGTTCCCCTATTTATAAATCGTGTATGATTGAATTCGTGTAGTGTAAACACATGTTATACAAGGACTGACTACATTTAGATTTACAGTAAGCTCAGTATACACTTAAGCATTGTAGATTAACACATTTCAAGTTTCTTTAATTTTTGCAACAACAAACTGTCTCTACTTTTTTCTTGCTTTTTGGTTCTCTTAAAGTTTAAGCATAGGTGATTTACAAACGCTATTAAAATTGGTCACCAAACAAAGCTTAAAAAGTAAACTCATAGGATATTAAAGTTTTATCTGGCAACTGTGAGCCACAAATGATTATAAAGTTTAAAAAACTTTTCATTACTTTTATTAAACATTCTTAGCATTTGAGCAGACCTTCAAAATTCATTGTTTTGAATGTTGATGCATAGGTTGGTTCTTGCATTAAGTATAATCTCATTAAATTTAACTCATCAATTAAATAAGATTTGTTGGGACTATTCAAAACAAGTTATCACTCTGAGTTAAAGCAGTTTTCAACTGAGAAGAAAAGAATAAACCATGTTCATTAGCTGGCCAGCATTCTGCTCTGTGTTGCTACTGTCTGTTTCCCCCCCCCCCCCCAATTGGTAGTTACCTTTCTGGGTTTTTTTCTAGGATGACTGCTAGTCTGTGCACTTGGCCCATATGCTTACAGATTCTCACGTGTAGCTCTTGCTCTCCTACTATATTCTGCACTGCCTGGCTACTTATATGACATTTCATTGGCAACTGTCATATAAGTTTTGTCATATAAATTTGATTTTCCATGAGTGCAACATGATTTGACAATGTTGGTGTAATACTTGATGTGTGTGCTTGTCTGTTCCCAGGGGCTCACATCTGGTGAGTATGGGCTTGGCACTCCCAGGTTCCCGAACTGGATATCATCATTCTTCTCTTTCTTAGTGATTCCCTTCTACTTCACCCTCTTTCAGGGTAATTCTAATTTTTTTTTTGTCTAGTGTAGCATAAGCCTCAGGTTTCCTTGCACCATATGGATGATGATAATAATAATAATAATTCAGCAGGCTTTCAGAGAAGCCTGAAAGCAAAATTGAACGGAGGGAACACAGTTAAACCCTAAACACCTATGCAGCTCCAGTACTAACAAACACCTTCGGGGTCATAGATTGGACTAACACTGAGCTAGAGGATATCATGCAAAAGACAAGGAAAATGATGACCAAGAGCCGCCAACACCACCCGAAGTCAGCAGTGGAGAGACTAACAATAGCTCGGAAAGAGGGAGGAAGGGGCCTGATAGAGCAACAGAAAACAGCGATAGTTAACCTGAAGGATTACTTCGAGAACAACACAGCACCAGGCTATAAGGAAGATAGATAAGTGACCCCACTGAACCTAAGCGAGGAACCCCCTCCCGCCCAGACAGCACAAGAAAGGAAGCTAGAAGGATGGGCAAAGAAGACACTACAATGACCTCCATCAAGATCACATCGATAACATTGCTTCCAGTGCATGGCTCACAAGCGGGTCGCTCTTCCCCGAGAATGAAGGATTCATGCTGGCCATCCAAGACCAGGTAATCAACACCGGAAACTATAGAAAATACATCGCAAAGGAGCCCGGAATGTCAGATGACACTTGTCGACGATGCCACCTGGCCTCAGAAATGATCCAACACATCACTGCAGGCTGCAAGGTGATCACCCAGACTGAGTACACTCATAGACACGACCAGGTAGCCAGGATAATACATCAGAAGCTAGTGAGGATATACCAGTTGACCAAAGAAAGTGTACCATACTATATCTCTAGTACTGCCTGGGGTATACATACCCCAGGCAGTACTAGAGACCTGAACCCACAAGTTGTACTGGGACTGTGCCATAATAGTAGTAGTAGAGGCATGTGATGCAAGAAAGCAAATGTATGAGCTTATGCAGCATCAGCCAAAAAAAAAAAAAAAAAAAAATCACACCATTCCCTCCAAATGCCTGTCCAGTTCCTCCTTAAATTTATTCAACCTATCAACTTCAACAACGACAGATGGAAGTTTGTTCCAGCAATTAGCCACCCGCTGGCTAAAGGCAAATTTCCGCACATCTATTCTACATCTGTCCTTTCGTAATTTGAATTTATGCCCCCTTAGGTTCGTAATCTGAACAAGTGGAAGGATCCCATCCTTCCACTTGTTCAGATTATGTGTCCAGAATTCAGTGTTCTGCACCCATTCAAGGCCTTATACACCTCAATCAGATCACCGCGCAGGTGCCTAGTCTCCAGCCACTGCAATTTGCAGAACTTATGCCTCTCTTGATAAGAGGATCCCTTCATTCCCCTCACCAATCTTGTTGCCCTTCTCTGTACACGCTCAAGTAAATGTACCTCCTTCCTAAAATGAGGCCTCCAGACCTTTACGCAGTACTCAAGACGTGGCCTGACCATTGCCTTATACAGAGGGATAATCACCTCCTTTTCCCTGCTAGCAAAATTCCTATATATCATTGAAAAAACCCCATGACCTGCCCTGGCAGCCTGTCTGCATTGCTCAGAAAACTTCATATCTGCCTGCACAATTACTTCCAGGTCTTTTTCATTTTCTACTACCTTCAGTGTAGTACCACACAGTTGGTACGTTTCTCTGGGGTTACTTCTACCCATATGCAGTACTTTGCATTTGTCAAGGTTAAACTTCAGTTGCCACTTCTTAGCCCATCTGCCCAAATTATCTAGATCCTGTTGCAGTAGCACACTGCCATTACTGTCATTAACAACCCTGCCAACCTTTGTATACTCTGCAAACTTCGACATTAAGCCTGATATACCTTCATCAATATCATTGATAAATGTATAAAACAACAGTGGACCTAACACCGAACCCTGTGGGACTCCACTAATAACATTAGTCCAAGAAGAGCAGCACCCATTGATTACCACCCTCTGTCTTCTTGCACTTAACCATCCTTTTATCCATTGTAGCAACTTACCCTTAATACCATTCTGCTCCAATTTGTACAATAGTCTACCATGTGCAACAGTGTCAAAATCTTTCCTGAAATCCAAATATATGATATCAAAATTATTTTTTGCATCCAGTTCCTTTGTAACCACATCATAATATCCTATCAAATTTGTCAGACAAGACTTTCCCTTAACAAACCCATGCTGTGTCTGAATTATTGCTGCAGTCCTGTCTAGATGATCCTGCAATGCATCCTTAACCAGCGACTCCATTATTTTACCCGGAACAGAAGTTAAACTAACTGGTCTGTAATTACTCGTGTCACCCTTCGATCCCCCCTTTGTGAATTGGGGATACATTTGCACATCTCCAGTCTGTGGGAATCTCCCCTGAGTCCAAGGATGCTCTCAAAATTATGGCTAAGGGTTTGCTTAGTTGCTTTGCCGCTTCCTTTAATATAACTGGATAGATCCCATCCACCCCAGGTGCTTTTCTTACATTTAACTTCAACAATTTCTCTTCCACTTTGCTCTCAGTTATTACAAAATCATTAAGTATCCTGCTACAATTTGATAACCTTCTGCCATTTTCAAACCTTAATAATTCCTCACGTGTGAATGTAGATGCAAAATACTCATTCAGTTTGTTTGCTATCTGAGCAGGAACATCAACAGTCGAACCATCGATGTCAAGTGGACCAATCAGATTCATCCCCTTCCTTTTAGAGTTTATATAAGTAAAGAAATCCTTGCTGTTTTTCTTAGCATTTTTTGCCAAGGATTTCTCGTAATCTGCCTTCGCCTGCCGAACCTCCTTTGTGACCTGATTACAGACTAACTTATATCTGCCATAGGCTTCTGAGTCGCTTGATAATTTATATGCATCCCATGCATTTTTCTTCTCTGTTACGAGTCTCATTAGTTCATTTGACAATCATTTAGGCCTAAACCTTGAACAATATTTCTTAATAGGTATGAAACTTTTAGTAGCTTCCATGATTAATTCCTTGAATGCTTCCCACTTAGAATTTACTGTTGGTAACATTGTCAGTTGATCCCACTGTACAGAATTTAAAAACTGTCGGAGACCACTGTACTCGCCTTTACGGAAGCAAAAACCCTTTCCTTTACCCCTGATGGTAATTAAATCTTTAAGTAAATCCCACGTCAGTACACTGTGATCACTGCCACCTAGTGGTTCTTTTATCTGCAAATTCCTAATACATGAATGATCACTGCTGATAACCAGATCAAGAGTATTACTTTCTCTGGTTGCCTCTCAAACATGCTGCTGCAGAAAAGAATCATCCAATAAATCCACAAAAGTCTGACTAGTGTGTGAGTGCCCAACCCACAAGTTCCAGTCAATATCTGGGAAGTTAAAATCCCCCATTATAAGACATTCCGATTTACTAGCCCACTATATTTCTCTGTACAATTGTTCATTGTACTCATTCAAGTCATTAGGCCTATAACACACTCCTACTCTTATTTTTGCTTTCGCAGTGCTTATGTCACACCAAACTGACTCAACAGTCCACTGTTCATCTATATCAACTGGATGCACTTCTTTTGATTTTATGTTTTTCTTTATTAACAGCATAACACCTCCTCCCTTCCTATCCTGTCTATCCTTTCTGTACACATTGTACTCCCCAAATTCCAGTTCAGCATTCCTTATATCTGTGTGACACCACGTCTCCGATATCCCAACAATATCCGCCTTTGATGTCTTGACCAACACTTCAAATTCGTCAAATAACGGATAAGACCATCCCGCACAACAGACCGGACATAACCCTTGTGGACAAGATGGAAAAGGCTACCTACCTGATTGATATAGCGGTGCCCAACACTAGCAATGTCCAGAAAACCCATCAGGAAAAAATTAGAAAGTACAGAAATCTGAGACATGAGGTCAAGGAGATGTGATGTATGCAAGAAGTAACAACTATCCCGATCATCATGTCAACCACTGGTATGGTGCCAAAGACTATACATAGCAGCCTAGCAGCAATAGGTCTCCCAGAGAACACCTACAAGGAACTCCAGAAAGTCACAATCCTTGAACACCTGTAGGATAGTCAGTGAGTTCCTCGACCAACAGTAACATACCAGACATTACAATCACCCTGTGTACTTGGTAGCAGTACTCGTCACAGAGTGGAATTCCCCAATCAGGGAGAAATAATATAAGAGTAATAATAATAAAACTCTTTAATGGCTGTGAGGCAAGTAAAGTACCCTTTCTTACCAATTAGTGCAGCACACCACATTGTTTAAGATGACTGTCATTCTCCCCTTCTGAAATAAAACACCAAGGTAGTAAGAAAATTGCAGCAGTCCCTTTAGAGAACAGTTAAAAAAAACTCATAGGGCCTGAGTAACTACTGCATCCTTAAATTAAAAAAAAAATAATAAAGATTCGAGTATTTTCAGTAAAAAAAAGTTTAAATCTTCTAGTGACCATATGGGTAATCCCTGCAGATATGGGTCTAAAATCTGGATTTCAAAATGGTGTTAAAATGGTTTATTTCATAATGACATGTACCTTTCCCATTACATTATGTGACACACATTAATTACTTATTACTGTTAATCAATAAGAAACATTTCAGAATGTAGTTCTATTTCATACTTCCTGAGAAATGTAAATGAAATATCTCATCAGTAAGTAATATGTGGAAATAAATGCATACCCTTTGTGTCATTAATCATTAACCGATATTAAAAAGTTCCTAAGAGAAATTATTCTTGGTTTTCTTGCTGTGGGAGCATTTATGAGGTTAACGGTGAAGGGTAACTTATGTATTGATGTATTATGGTGCGAGTCTATAATCAGTTTCTATTCACTGTAAAAATCCATAGTCCAAGAAGACAATATTTTATGACTGTGACAAGCAACTTTTTTCCTGTAAAAAAATCCAGTTACAATGGATTACAATGGATTCTTGGGTATACAGGAATCATTTCATAGTATGGAAATTTTGTTCTAATGAATATCACTGAAAATTATTTCAAAGGAATCATTATTTGTGTAAATATATTCTGTTGCACTTTTCAAATATATACATAAATAGTAATTTTTAAAAACGGCATTTTTTTTTTATTCAAGTGAATGCTTTCATAGTCATGTTTATAATATGGGCTGCAAAATTCCATTCATAATTTTCCAATCAAGTTTTTTTTTTTTTTTTAAACTAGTAGTAGGCTTAGGTCAACTTAAAAACAATAATTAATTGAACTGAATTTTTTTTCAAACGTGACTTACAGTACACTAATAATGCTGAATATGTTGAAATGTGTTCAAAAACTTGGATATATGCTAAAAAAAGTTCTCATCACCCTCAGTTTTCAAATATTGTAGTTTAATGGCCGAAAACCAAGACCTTATTTGGTTTAATCATCTTTTCCTGTTTTATCTATTTATTTTTCAAATATTTTTTCTAGAACATTTGGAAGCGTTCTTACAATATTTGAGAATGTTCCGTAACGTTCTAAAATGTTTTTGCATGCAGAAGAAAGATCACAATGTTTCAGGAAGGTTCTAGAACTTTTGTCGGAGTTCTCTGGAAATGTTGTGAGCCTTCTAGAAAGTTCTTTACCATTACTTATATGAGTGGGTTCTGCACCAAGCAAACATTTTCGTGTTTCAAAAAGTATGTTTCAGAGAGCAAGTGGTGAACAAAGTGAACAAGTGTTTTAGTGAATTAGTGTTTGTAAACAAGTATTGTGTGACTGTGTTTAAATTATAAATAAAAATCTACAATTTCTTACTTGTGTTCTTATGTTCCCATAACTCAACTGTACATGAAATATGTTGCTGAAATAAGCCTGATAGCTTTTGCTATATTTGTGGAGAAGTGGTATTAACCTATGAATGCTATTTTGAATGTAAGGTTGGAGATCAAGATAAAGTATGGGCTCTAAAGATTTCCTGTAGCTCAAGTAACTTTACAGGTTTGCTTAGAGGTAGTCATAAATCGATGCCTTTTGCTGTTCTGGTGATATTGCGGGAACCTCAAGACAACATAAACGATTGTTACTTTCATGACCAATATTTCTATTTTTTCTGGGAAATCCAAGCACAAAGTAGAGTATCCCAACTTACCTTCTGCTCTAAGGCCAGTTCTTCATGATGATACAATGCCAGTGCCAAAACCACCAGAAACTTATGGGCTTGACTCTGATTCAAGATCGGAAAAGGAGTCTCCAGAAGATGCAGAACCCAGAACTAGTACAAATCCAGACATTTCAGCTCTTGATACTGCAAAGCCACATCTAATCACTCAGGCAGAATTGAATGATTTGGTCAGACATTTGGACCTCTCCAAACTCAAGGCTCAATTACTAGGATCATGGCTTCAGCAGTGGAATCTTCTTGAAAAGGGTGTCAAGGTGCCTTTATGGGAAGAGGCAATCTAACATAATGACCTATTACTCCATTGATGGTGCATTGTTTTATTTTAACAATATCCAGGAATTAATGAATGAGTTATATCTGGAGCGTGTCCCTGAGCAGTGGAGGCTTTTCATCGATTCATCCAAGATTAGTTTGAAAGCAGTTTTACTCCTTAATGGAAATAAGTATCTATCTATGCCATTGGCCCATGCAGTTCACATTGAAAAGGTATGAGAACCTAGAGGTTCTTTAGCAAAAAATATGTTATCAAGAATATAAATGGAATATCTAGGATCATGGCTTCAGTCGGCTTTTGCCGACCTAAAAGTGGTGGCTTTGCTGACTGGGTTGCACTAACCACTACTGTTTTTATGCAAGTGGAACAGCTGAGCGAAGGATTGCCAGTACAGGGTAAAAAAAAATGGCCAGACCATTCAGAAACTACAGTGGGCCAGAAAAATGTAATACATCCTCCTTTTGTGGATAAGTCAAAAATCCATTTACCTCCATTGCACATCAAGCTAGTTTTGATAAAAAAATATTTGTGAAAGTGATGGACAAAAAAAAGAGAAGGATTTTCTTGCTTGAGGCAAAAGTCCTCAAATCAGTGAGGTCAAGATGAAAGGGAATTTTTGTAGGTCCTCAAAGCAAACTGCTATTCCAAGAGGAGGAATTCACTAAAAATTAAATGCTGCAGAAATAAGAGCCTGGAAGGCATTTGAAAATGTCTGCCAGAACTTTTTAGGCAATAAGAAATCACAAAATTACAGTGAAATTTGGATGAGCTAATTTTAGTGTATAGAGAGTTGGGATGAAATATTCCCATTTAGATTTTTTTTCCTGAAAACTTGTTATTTCACCAAGTTATTTCTCAAATGGAAAAAAGATGACGGGGAAAATGGAGTCCAAATATATTGACAGATTACTTTTGGAATCTTGTACAGGAGACACCAGTGGACAATTATAAAAGGCAAAAATTACAAAATAACTGCTTTGTTATCAGATAAAACATTTTTGTAAATAGAATAAGGTTAATAGACCCACTGTTTGATATTTAGTACTGTATATAACATTTTCTTAAAATATATGAAATATGGTTGCCATATTTGAATTCAGTAATGTCAAATATACAAGAATCCCCTGAATTTTAACAGGGAGTGAATTTTTTTTTTTTTTTTTTTTTCTGACCAGTGTAATAAAGCAAGCTGGCTGGGATCTAAAAACATTTGTAGTGAAATTTTTGTTAAAATGTTCCCCCCCCCCTTAAACTTATTTAAGACTAAGTTTGTAGAAAAAACTGTATAAAATATTTTCTTGTATTGTTCATAAAGATCTAAAAAATTTTTTGCTATGTATAATTTCAGAAAATTTCCGTTGTTTATGTACCCATGAGAAAGGTTTTGGTTATAAGGGCAGTACTTTCCACAGAATTATTCCCCAATTTGTATCCTTTTAGTTATTTTATGCTGTAAAGATTTAGGCTTATTTTTTCTTTTATGTGTAATTATAATCTTAATCGCGTATTGAATGAAGATCATGAATTACTGAACATACCTTACCAAGTAAACTTAGTTAATAGTTACACAGTTAAAGTAATGCAAACTGGAAACACGTCTTACACAAAAGCAAATTTTTACAGGGTAGAATCGACAAAGGACTGAATTTTTATTTAAAAAATATGATATTTATAGATAATTTATAGTGAATTTATAACAGATTTTTTGAAATAATGACATGGTCTATTATACATTATTCCCATTGGCTGTATAATTATAAAGAAGCTTCTTTTCTTCACAAAAAATTGATATTCCTGTAATGAATTCTTTAGTTTTGGAAAAAGAACAAATAAATAAATTAAAAAACTCACACGGTACAAGCCAGGTGAAGACTGAAGATGTTGTAAGGCTACGATTACAGGTTGTTTGAAAAGGTATTCAGAAATTGTTTCACAATGAGCAGTGGCATTGTCAGGGAGTAATTTTCAGTTTTTTCTCTTCAACAAATTATAAGATCACATTTCTTCCTTCTGATTGCATCTCTCAAACATTTAATGATTTATAGTTATTGTTAATATGGTTGTCCATATTGTTAAAGACATAATTTTATTAAAATATGACCTCTGGTATAAATTTATGATTGTATTTCTTTACAGTCAAAATAATTTATGCTGATATAACTTTACCTTTAGATTTGTTGAGGCCATATTATTATTTTTTTTTTTTTGACGTAGGAGATTTCCTTCCAGAGAAGTGATGTCTGCATTGATGGATGTAGACATAAAAATAATACCACACATTTTTTCCTTTCATTTTTGTTTTAGAAATTCCAAAACATGATCACAAATTTTGGCTGCTATTTTTGAAAGTGTAGCTCTTGTTTCAATCTGATCTTCTGTTAAAAACTTGGGAACAAAAAAAGTTGGAATAATCTTTTTATACAAAATAGCAGATATGACCTGGAACTGCCGTGTGATATTTCAGCTTTGAGAGGGTATATATTCAGTTTTTATTTGACGATCGACTTGAATAATGCCTTTAATGTGGGGGAGAAGTTCATCATTTGTTGACATGCACCGTCCCCCACACCTTGCATCAGCTCCAGTGTTATCCCTGTAGCACTTATACCATTAAAATATCCTGCCTCTTGATAAAATGAGGCGCCTCCGTAGCCAGGTGGGAAGGAGCAGCAGTGCGTAGCACACGCTTCTTGATTAGACCGGGGTTCGAGCCCGTCACCACCAAATACGGAAAGGTCAGGGAATGACCACCGCATATTCCCGGAGCAATATGGCCTTAGTTGCTAATGCTCCCAAAAAACCAAACAACAAACTTGATAAATTTCTACGTTCTCTGAGGCTGATTTATTCAAAAAAAAAAAAGCAAAATTTTATAGAATATATCTGTACAAAAAGTGACATTCTAAAAACTGATACAAAATTACTTTTTGATAATAGTTGATAAAAATAAACCTTGCACACGTACCATAAAAACACCACCTACTGTAAAAAACATTCTAGATACTCGTACAAAATTAAATACAGACTTTTTCTTATCTGATGTTTAGATATTTCTAATTAATTCAGTCTTGGAACTTTTAGATCATACTTGTTTGATTTTGCCTTGTGTAATTAATTGCATGTGACTAACAAGATTTAGACTTGAATTTGATTCACTTGTAGATGTATTATTCTATGACATTAAAATGAACACCTTTGCTAATGTGCACATATTCAGCTCATATATACAGATTTTGAAAATACTCATGTTATAATGTGCCATCTTACAATGTTCATTTCAAGTTGTATGCATATTTATTTGACATCCTGTCTTATCATTACATGCATGAAAACCACAATGCAGTGTAATATTCTTCTAAACTATTTCAAAACCTGCTTTCAAATAGTATATCACTTCTTCACTAAACTGCTGTGCTGGTTTTTTTTATACAAGTAACGAAAGTTATATTTTCAATTGGAAGTTTTTCTTTTGAACATTGCTTGGCTGTTTGTTTAGCCCTGATATGTTTATTCACTGCTTGACACAAAGTTGCTAATTGATGCTACCTGGTCTGTTTACCAATCCAAATAGGTACAAAACAGTGAACCTATTCAAAGAAGCTCTCATAATTATGGCTAAGGGTTTGCTTACTTCCTTTGCTGCCTCCTTTAATATGACTGGATAGATCCCATCCACCCCGGGTGCCTTTTTTATTTATTCTCAACAATTTCTCCTCCACTTTCCTCTCAGTTATTACAAAATCATCTAGCTTACTGCCAGAGTTTACTTCACCTCTGGCATTACCCCTTCCTGAATAACTCCTCATGTGTGAATGTAGATGTAAAATACTCATTTAGTTTGTTAGCCACCTGAGCAGGATCCTCAACTATTTGAACCACCAATATCCACTGGACCAATCTGATTCATCCCTTTCCTTCTAGAGTATACATAGGTAAAGAACTCTTTTCTGTTTTTCTTTGCATCCTTTGCCAACGATTTCTCATAATCTGCCTTTGCCTGCCTAATCTCCTTTGTGACTTGGTTACTGACCAGCTATATCTATCATAAGCTTCCATGTCACCCATTAATTTATATGTATCCCATGCATTTTTCTTCTCTGCCATATGTCTCATTAGTTCATTTGATGTCCCTTTAGGCCTAAACCCTAACAATATTTCTTAGTTGGTATGTAAAACCTAGTAGCTTCCAAGATAAATTCTTTGAATGCTTCCCATTTTGAATTTGCTGTTGGTAACATCATCAGTTGGTCCCACTGTATAGAATTTAAATACTGTCTCAGACCATCATAGTCGCCTTTACAAAAGCAAAAACCCTTCCCTTTACTCTTGATGGTAGTTACCTCTTTGAGTAAATCCCACTTCAGCATACTGTGATGACTGCCACCTAGTGGTTCCTTTATCTGCAGATTCTTAATGCATGAAGAATCACTACTGATAATCAAATCAAGAGTATTACTCCCTCTAGTTGCCTCCTGAACATGCTGATGTAGAAAACAATCATCCAATAAATCCACAAAAACTTTGCTAGTGTATGAGTGACCAACCCACAAATTCCAGTCATTATCTGGGAAATTAAAATCCCCCATTATAAGACTCTGGCCCACTCTATTTCCCTGTACAGTTTCTTATTATACTCATCAGAGTCATTAGACCTATAGCACACTCCTCCTCTCAATTTTGATCTCCCAATGCTTATGTCACACCAAACTGACTCGAAACTGCACTGTCCAGCAATGTCGACTGGCTTCACTTCCTTGGATTTTATGTATTTCTTAACTAATAGCATAACCCCTCCTCCTTTCCTATCCTGTCTATCCTTTCTGTACACATTGTACTCGCCAAATTTCAGTTCTGCCTTCCTTATATCTGTGTTACACCACATCTCTGATATCCTAACAATATCTGCCTTTGATGTTTTGAGCAATACCTTAAATTCATCAAATTTATTTACCAAACTCCTAGCATTGGTGTACACGCAAGTATACATGAACCTGTTCCTATTCTTAGCTACCCTAACAGAACCCATGTGTTTACTTGTACCCCAATGATTCCCAGCAGTCTCTGAAATATCCTGCATCTTATTTTCCAGGCTGCTGCTCATTCCAGTAGAAGCAGTGCAAGAATCACTTTCACCTCTGCCAGTGGCTACTGTTAATCTATTAGTCCTTGTATCCCCCCCAAGCTAGCAGTTTTCCGACCCACCTAACACTGCCTCGATAGCATCAGCAAATATTCTTGCACCCTTTCTATTTAAGTGTATCCCATCCCTGTAGAAGCAGTCCCTCCTGCTAACAAGCACAGACCAGGCTGAGAAAAATTCTGCCTCTTGAGCCTTGCACAATCTCTCCAGGGTCGAATTGATGGACAAGGCTCTCATCATATACTCGCTTCTACTGTGTCTGAAGACAAAATTGCAGACACTTTTAAATTCAACCCTAACTAACTGCTTTTTTTCAGCATTGACTTGTACTTGTCAAGTAATTCTGCCGGTCTCCTACTCTTAATATCATTAGTGCCAACGTATACAACTATATCACCTTTTGTGCCCTTAAAGGATGGTATCTGCTCTACAATGTCATCAACCTTTGCACCTGGCAGACATACCCTGGTCCTGTTCCACCTACCCTTTTTACATACCATGTTCCCTGTTTCCCTGACAATAGAATCACCAACAACTACTAGTTCCTGTGGGACCAGCGCATTCTGCCTTGGGTGGTTGCCACTGTGTTGCGTGATGATCAAGTGCAAGTTCTGGCATTGATGTGGGCAGCTGAGAGCTTGATGGTCCCTTAATTTAGATCCTTTGAGGGCATCCACCCTGTCCTTCAAGCTCTCATATAGACCCATAACAATGCTAAGTTGTCGCCTGATTTCCTTACATCGCGCGCACACACACACACAGACATCCCCCATGGCAATATCATGTCCCGTACCCGATTGCTCCACAAACATCAAGCAAGCAATGCATTTTAAAAGGCTGTGATTCAGAGGGCAACTGCCCGCCTCAGTTATCTCCTGAGCCACAGCACTCCCATTAGCTTGAGCCTTTTGCTTTGCTGCTCTGGTCTGAGTCATGATTTCGATTTAATTTCAATAAAATTTCAGTTTCAGTACAAAATTATAACCCTAAACTTGTATCCCAACATAGTTATAACACTATATATCTATATATATTTTTCAGTATCGAGTATTATTTACGAGTTCCATTTATATAACTTCCGTATCAAGTTATGTATTAATTAATTATGTTACGTTTGTAAAATCTAAGTCGTTATATGTATTTAGTTAAAAAGTACAATTTAATTGACAATGAAGTTTAACAAGATTAATAGATTTTACTGATTAATTGACAATATTATATGCTATACTATACTTTATTTAGCTGACGCTATCTAGTTCAGGATATAATGTTGTATCGTATAACAATGGCGGCAAGTTACGAACAGTAAATCTACGGATAATTAAGTATTAAATTAACTTCCAAAATCTCGCTGTCTCAATTCAGAAATAAACCAAGGATCTTGACTAGGTCTATAAGCTACTTATAGAAAATAATTTAATATAAAAATTGGTCAATAAAGCAGCTAAATATGGCTAAAAAACTTTCTGTTCAGCGGAGCTTCAAAACTTGTAACACGTGGATTGGATACCCTTACTGATACTAAGTGATAACTTACAAAATGTCTATCTAAGTTAAACTTTAAACGAAGTATCGTAATTAGGAATATAAAGCTACTCTAGAAAATAAGTTAATATGCCAATTTAAGCTAATAAAACAGAAAAAAACTTCTCTATTTCCAGGAGCAGTAAAAACTTCGCCTGGCAAGGCTGCTCTCATTCCCAAAAAAAGTCCTTTTTCATCTTTGTTAAAAACTTGAAGTATAACACATAAATACCCCTCTTCAATAATTTTAACAAGTTATTTTTTGAAAGTTTCGGCTCCTTGATCTGCACTTGTGGCTTCTCCCTAGATTTTAAATCTGTTCAACCAGCCCGTACTAGTTTTAAATGGTTCCACTTTTTTTTTTTTTTTTTTAGGTGAGTTTTCTTCAGATCATCATATTGGCTAATCTCTCTCTCTCTCTTTTATAATATTTAACTTAAATGAATTCTGCATTGGATATTATCTTCAATAAAATTAGTTAAAGTCTTTCCATTTCAATCCTAATAGTCGGCCTAGCCCTAGTTGCTTGCAGTGGAACAGCTATCTTTCCCGCTACTAAAATTAATTCTTTATTTTTTTATAATTGTTCTTACAGTTAAACTTGCAAGTCCTAAATTATGGCACACATCTGCTTGTCGTTGACCGGAATCGATTCGCTTCAAAACATTTAATTTAATTTTCAAATTCAGTCTTTTTCTTACATTTATAGTCTTCGTTACTGCGTCTAGACGTCTAGATCTTATCCACCATTATTAAGTCTTCGAAAATGTAACTGCGTTGGTTGCATTAATTATGATACAATGTTCAAGTAAACTGTCCGTTACACACTATGTCTAATATTGTACTAAGTGATGACTAGACTTTGGATAAATGCATATAACACAAATATTACTAGCGATATACTTGATCAATGTTTAAAATGGTGCTCTCGGAACTACGTAACAAGTCACTTTACTGCAGTTAAATTAGCGTGCAAGAAAATTTCTCAAGTCGGCATGGGAAACGTTTTAATGCAGTTTTGCTATTCATTTTCAAGCTATCAACTTCATCAAATGAAACAATTTCGTTAAATATGCCAAAAATGCATCTGTAAAAGAGCATTATAGTGATTTCTGACAGTGCTATAGCGAATCAGCGTAAAGTGAACCTCATTATAACGAGGGCCTGCTGTACTGATTTTAGCAATACAGAATTGGAATTTGGGGAGTACAATGTGTACAGGAAGGATAGGTAGGGAGGAGGGGTTATGCTGTTAATTAAGAAAAACAAAATCAAAAGGAGTGCATGCAGTTGATATAGATGGACAGTGCATTGTTGAGTCTGTTTGGTGTGACATAAGCACTGCGAAAGCAAAAATAAGAGTAGGAGTGTGTTATAGGCCTAATGACTCGAATGAGTACAATGAACAATTGTACAGAGAAATAGTGGGCTAGTAAATCAGAATGTCTTATAATGGGGGATTTTAACTTCCGAGATGTTGACTGAAACTTGTGGGTTGGTCACTCGCACACTAGTAAGACTTTTGTGGATTTATTGGATGATTGTTTTCTGCAGCAGCATGTTCAAGAGGCAACCAGAGAGGGTAATACTCTTGATCTGGTTATCAGCAGTGATCATTCGTGTATTAAGAATTTGCAGATAAAGGAACCACTAGGTGGCAGTGATCACAGTGTACTGATGTGGGATTTACTTAAAGATATAATTATCATCAGGGGTAAAGGAAAGGGTTTTTGCTTCCGTAAAGGTGACTACAGTGGTCTCAGACAGTTTTTTTTAAATTCTATACAGTGGGATCAACTGACGATGTTACCAACAGCAAATTCTAAGTGGGAAGCAGTCAAGGAATTAATCGTGGAAGCTACTAAAAGTTTCATATCTATTAAGAAATATTGTTCAAGGTTTAGGCCTAAATGGTTGTCAAATGAACTAATGAGACTTTGGCAGAGAAGAAAAATGCATGGGATGCATATAAATTATCAGGCGACACAGAAGCCTATGGCAGATATAAGCTAGTCTGTAATAAAGTCACAAAGGATGTTAGGCAGTCGAAGGCAGATTACAAGAAATCTTTGGCAAAGGATGTTGAGAAAATCAGCAACGATTTCTTCACTTATAAAAACTCTAAAAGGAATGGGATGAATCAGATTGGTCCACTTGATATCGATGGTTCGACTGTTGTTGATCCGGCTCAGATTGCAAAACAAACTGAATGAGTATTTTGCATCTACATTCACACATGAGGAGTTATTAAGGATTGAAAATGCCAGAAGGTTATCAAATTGTAGCAGGGTGCTTAATGATTTTGTAATAACTGAAAGCAAAGTGGAAGAGAGATTGTTGAAGTTAAACATAAGAAAGGCACCTGGGATGGATGGGATCTATCCAGTTATATTAGAGGCAGCAAAGGAAGTAAGCAAACCCTTAGCCATAATTATGAGAGCATCCTTGGACTCAGGGGAGGTCCACACGGACTGGAGATGTGCAAATGTATTCCCAGTTCATAAAGGGGGATGGAAGAATGACATGAGTAATTACAGACCAGTTAGTTTAACTTCTGTTCTGGGTAAAATAATGGAGTTACTGGTTAAAGATGCATTGCAGGATCATCTAGACAAGACTGCAGTAATAATTCAGACTGTTGTTTTATAAGGGAAAGTCTTGTCTGACAAATTTGATTGGATATTATGATGTGGTCACAAAGGATCTGGATGCAAAAAAATAATTTTGATATCATATATTTGGATTTCAGGAAAGCTTTTGATACTGTTGCGCATGGAAGACCACTATATAGTATCGGTGTAAATACACCATAGTTAACCCAAAAACTTGAGCTACGTGTGTGGCGTAGAGGGCATCGTTTTAATTGTATCTCATATTGTGGTTGCCTTCACAACGAGATAGCTGCTATTGCATTACTTCAAATAAATAATGCTACAACAAGCCATCCCAGTTGTGAAGTTATATCTACAATATGAGAGGTGCCAAAAAGGTGTGGTTGTAATGTATTTCGAAAGTGAAATGCACAAGGCATAATCCTTATGGGTTTTGATAATTAACTATATAGTATCGGTGTAAATACACCAAGTTAACCCATAAACTTGAGCTACGTATGTAGCGTAGAGGGCATCGTTTTAATTGTATCTCATATTGTGGTTGCCTTCACAATGAGATAGCTGCTATTGCATTACTTCAAATAAATAACGCTTCTCTAGTAGAGAAGACTACTGTTATTTTTTTTCAGCTGTACCACCACCCAGATGATCGTTCCGAAGCTATTGGGCTTCATCATCAGTGGGTTGGCAGGTACCCAGATAATACAACAAGCCATCACAGTTGGGAAGTTATATCCACAATATACACCCTTTTGGCATCTCTCATATTGTGGATATAACTTCGCAACTGTGATGGCTTGTTGTATTACCTAGGTACCTGCCCGCCCACTGATGATGAAGCCCAATAGCTTCGAAATGATCGTCTGGGTGGTGGTACCGCTGAAAATAAATAACAGTAGTCTTCTCTACTAGAGAAGCATTATTTATTTATTTGAAGAAATGCAATAGCAGCTATCTCGTTGTGAAGGCAACCACAATATGAGATACAATTAAAACAATGCCTTCTACGCAACATACGTTGCTCAAGTTTATGGGTTAACTATCAAAACCCATAAGGATTATGCCTTGTGCATTTCGTTTTCAAAATACATGGAAGACTACTGTACAAATAGGAGCAGAATGGTATTAAGGATAAGTTGCTACAATGGATAAAAGGATGGTTGAGTGGGAGAAGACAGAGGGAAGTATTCAGTGGGCGCTGCTCTTCGGGGACTAATGTTATTAGTGGAGTCCCACAGGTTTTGGTGTTGGGTCCACTGTTGTTTTGTATATTGTTGAAGGTATATCAGGCTTAGTGTTGAAGTTTGCAGATGATACAAATGTTGGCGGGATTGTTAATGACAGTAATGGCACTGTGCTACTGCAACAGGATCTAGAAAATTTGGGAAGATGGGCTGAGAAGTGGCAACTGAAATTTAACATTGACAAATGCAAAGTACTACATATGAGTAAAAGTAACCCCAGAGGAATGTACCAACTGTGTAGTACTACACTTAGGGTGGTAGAAAATGAAAAAGATCTGGGAGTAATTGTGCAGTCAGATATGAAAGAACAATGCAGACAGGCTGCAAAAGCAGGTCATGGGGTGTTGTCAATGATATACAGGAATTTTGCTAGCAGGGAAAAGGAGGTGATTGTCCCTCTGTATAAGGCAACGGTCAGGTCAAGCCTTGAGTACTGCGTACAGGTCTGGAGGTCTCATTTCAGGATGGATGTAGATTTGCTTGAGCACATACAGAGAAGGGCAACAAGGTTGGTGAGGGGAATGAAGGGATCCTCTTACCAACATAGCCTAAGTTCTGCAAATTGCAGTGGCTGGAGACTAGGCACCTGCGAGGTGATCTGATTGAGGTGTATAAGGCCTTGAGTGGGTTAAGCACGCTGAATTCTGATGGGAGTCTTCCACTTGTTCAGATTACTAACCTAAATGGGCAAAAATTCATATTGAGGAAAGACAGATGTAGAATAGATGTACGGAAATTTGCCTTAAGCCAGCCAGTGGTTAATTGCTGGAACAAAGTTCCATCTGTCGTGGAAGTTGATAGGTTAAATAAATTTAAGGAGGAACTGGACAAACATTTAGGGGGAATGGTTGTGTGAATTTTTTTTTTTTTTTTTTTTTGGCTGATGGTGCATAAGCTCATACGCTTCCTTTCTTGCATCACATGCCCGATTACTATATATGTGGTCTTGTTTAGAAATCTAGGTGTCATTGAAGATAAGCATAGAAGCAGTAGACTGGATTTTTTTTTGTGAGAAAAAAACACGGCTGAATTTTAAAAGGATTGAAGTTAACTAAGTTTTCTTTGTTGCAATGGAGAATTACTTGAAGACTAGCATTTAAGAAATTTGTTAGTGGATATTTGAGAAGTGGATGCTGTGCAGGGCAAGGTTTCTCAAAGTGGATGGTGGACTGTAGTGTTCTGTTATCAGAAAACCTGTGGATAGGATTGCTAGTCAGTCTAAGGTAATTAATATATAAGAGAAAAAGAGCAGGAGAAAGAACTGAGTCCTGAGGAACATCAGCATTAGCAGAGAAGTTAGGAGACAGAGAACCATTCAGAGTGAAAACTAGATATCCAAATGCAAAAGACAGTAAGCATGCCCTAAGATGGCACTTCTTTAGAAGACTTTTATTCCAAATGTGATCAAAAGCCTTAGAAAGGCCAAGAGCAACTCTTTAAGGTTCACCAAATTTTTCCAATGAATTTGTCCAAAGATGAGTAATGTAAGCTAATATATCACTAATGGATTGACTTTTAGCATTAGCATTAGTAGAGGCATAAAATGCAAGAAAGCAAGCGTAAACAGCATCAACCAAAAAAAAAAAAAAAAAAAAAAACCGCTTCCCATTTCACTCATCCATTCATTCCAAATGTTTGTCTAGTTCTGCCTTGAATTCATTTAAGCTATCAACTACAACGACAGCATTAGCATTAGTAGAGGTACATGATGCAAGAAAGCATGCTTATGCAGCATCAGCCAGAAAAAAAAAAAAAAAAAACCTCTCCCATTTCATCCCTCCGTTCGTTCGAAATACCTGTCCAGCCCAGCCTTAAATTTATTTAGGCTATCAACTTCCACAACAAAGGATGGAAGTCTGTTATACCAACCAACTACTCGCTGGCTAAAGGCAAACTTCCACACATCTATCCTACATCTGTCTTTCCTCAATTTGAATTTATGCCCTCTCAGGTGATTATTCTGCGCAAGAGGAAGAATCCCATCAGCATCGAGCAAGCTCAAACCATTCAAGGTTTTATACACCTCAATCAGATCACCTCGCAGGTGCCTAGTCTCCAGACACTGTAATTTGCAAAACTTTACGCCTTTCTTCATAAGCAACCCTTTGTTTCATTCACTAATCTTGTTGCCCTTCTCTGTACTCGTTCCAACAGCTCTACATCCTTCTTAAAATGAGACCTCCAAACCTGTATACAGTACTCAAGGTGTGGCCTGGCCATTGCCTTATACAAGGGGATAATCACCTCCTTATCCCTGCTAGAAAAATTCCTGTATATCATTGACAAGACACCATGAGCTACTCTTGCAGACTGTCTGCACTGTACAAATACCCCCAGGTCCTTTTCGTTCTCTACCACTGTCAGTGTAGAACCACAGAGTTGATACGTTACTCTGGGTTACTGCTTCCCATATGTAGTACTTTACTTTTATCAATGTTAAACTTCATTTGCCACCTCCCAGCCCATCTTCCCCACTTTTCTAGATCCTGTTGCATACAAATGTTGGCGAGGTTGTTAATGACAGTAATGGAAGCGTGCTACTGCAAAACGATTATTGTCCTTAACAACCCTGCCAACCTTCGTATCATCTGCAAACTTGGACATTAAGCTTGATATACCATCATCAATATCATTTATAAATACAGAAAACAACAATGGACCCAACACTGAACCCTGAGGAACTCCACTAATAACATTAGTCCATGATGAGCAGTGTCCATTGATTACCACTCTGTCTTCTCCCACTCAACCATCCCTTTATCCATAGCAGCAATTTGCCTCCAGTGCCACCCTGCTCCAATTTGTGCAGCAGTCTTCCACGTGCAACAGTATCAAAAGCCTTTCTAAGAGCCAAATATATGATATTAAAGTTATTCCCTGCATTCAGTTTCTTTGTGACCACATCATAGTATCCAATCAAATTGGTCAGGCAAGACTTTCCTTTAACAAACCATGCTGTGTCCGAGCTATAACTGAAGTCTTGTCTAGATGATCCTGCAGTGCTTCTTTTACCAGTGCCTCCATTGATTTTCCTGGAACAGAAGTTAAACTAACAGGTCTATAATTATTTGTGTTGCCCTTTGATCCTCCTTTTTGAATTGGGGTCATATTTTCACATCTCCAGTCCATGGGTACCTCCCCTGAGTCCAAAGAAACTCTCATAATTATGGCTACAGGTTTGCTTACTTCCTTTGCTGCCTCCTTTAATATAACTGGATAGATCCCATCCACTCCGGGTGCCTTTTTTATGTTTATCTTCAACAATTTCTCCTCCACTTTCCTCTCAGTTATTACAAAATCATCCAGCTCACTGCCAGAGTTTAACTCACCTCTAGCATTCCACTCCCTAAATAACTCCTCATGTGTGAATGTAGATGCAAAATACTCATTTAGTTTCTTAGCCACCTGAGCAGGATCATGAACAGTTGAACCATCAATATCCAGTGGACCAATCTGATTCATCTTTTTCCTTCTAGAGTTTATATAGGTAAAGAACTCTTTGCTGTTTTTCTTTGCCTCCTTTGCCAAAGATTTCTCATAATCTGCCTTTGCCTGCCTAATCTCCTTTGTGACTTGGTTACAGACCAGCATATAACTATCATAAGCTTCCATGTCACCCATTAATTTATATGTATCCCATGCATTTTTCTTCTCTGCCATATGTCTCATTAGTTCATCTGACATCCATTTAGGCCTAAACCTTGAACAGTATTTCTTAGTTGGTATGTAAAACCTAGTAGCTTCCAAGATAAATTCTTTGAATGCTTCCCATTTTGAATTTGCTGTTGGTAACATCATCAGTTGGTCCCACTGTATAGAATTTAAATACTGTCTCAGACCATCGTAGTTGCCTTTACAAAAGCAAAAACCCTTCCCTTTACCCCTGATGGTAGTTACTTCTTTGAGTAAATCCCACTTCAGCACACTGTGATCACTGCCACCTAGTGGTTCCTCTATCTGCAGATTCTTAATGCATGAAGAATCACTGCTGATAATCAGATCAAGAGTATTACTCCCTCTCGTTGCCTCCCGAACATGCTGCTGTAGAAAACGATCATCCAATAAATCCACAAAAGTCTTGCTAGTGTGTGAGTGACCAACCTACATATTCCAGTCAATCTCTGGGAAATTAAAATCCCCTATTATATGACACTCTGATTTACTGGCCCACTCTATTTCCCTGTACACTTTCTTATTATACTCATCAGAGTCAATAGGCCTCTAACAAACTCCTACTCAATTTTGATCTCCCAATGCTTATGTCACACCAAACTGACTCGACACTGCACTGTCCAGCGATGTCGACTGGCTTCACTTCCTTGTATTTTATGTGTTTCTTAACTAATAATATAAGCCCTCCTCCCTTTCTATCTTGTTTATCCTTCCTGTACACATTGTATTCCCCAAATTCCAGTTCTGCATTCCTTATATCTATGTGACACCACGTCTCTGATGTCCCAACAATATCTGCCTTTGATGTTTTGTGCAATACCTCAAGTTCATCAAATTTATTTACCAAACTCCTAGCATTGGTGTACATGCAAGTATACATGCACCTTAGCTACTCTAACACAACCCATGTGTTTACTTGTTCCTCAATGACTACCAGAAGTCTCTGAAATACCCTGCATCGTTTTCCAGGCTGCTGCTCATTCCAATAGAATCAGTGCAAGAATCACTTTCACCTCTGCCAGTGGCTACTGTTAAACTATTAGTCCTTGTATCCCCCCAAGCTAGCAGTTTTCCGACCCACCTAACATTCCCTCGATAGCATCAGCAAATATTCTTACACCCTTTCTATTTAAGTGTATCCCATCCCTATAGAAACAGTCTCTCCTCTTAACAGATGGAAGTTTGTTCCAGCAATCAACTACTTGCTGGCTAAAGGCAAATTTCCGCACATGTATTCGACAACTGTCTTTCTTCAATTTCAGTTTATGCCCCCTTAGGTTTTTAATCTGAGCAAGAGAAAGAATCCTATCAGCAGTGAGCCTGCTCAATCCATTCAAGGCCTTATACACCTCAATCAGATTGCCTCTCAGGTGCCCAGTCTCCAGATGCTGCAGTTTGCAGAAATTATGTCTTTCTTCATAAGAGCACTCCTTTGTTCCCCTCACTAGTCTTGTTGCCCCTCTCTGTACTTGTTCCAGCAATTCTACATCCTTTCTAAAATTAGGCTTCCAGACCTGTATGCAGTACTCAAGGTGTAGCTGACCATTGCCTTATACAAGGGAATAATCACCTCCTTATCCCTGCTTGCAAAATTTCTGTATATCATCGACTAAACTCCATGCCCTACTCTTGGCAGCCTGTCTGCACTGTCAGAAAACTTCAAATCTGACTGCATAATTACTCCCAGGTCCCTTTCATTCTCCACTACCCTGAGTGTAACACCACCTAGTTGTTATGTTATTCTGGCGTTACTGCTACCCATATGCACTACTTTGCATTTGTCAATATTAAACTTCATTTGAAACTTCTCAGCCCATTTGTCCAACTTTTACAGATCCTGTTGCAGTAGCAGTCTATTATTACTGTTATTAACAACCCTGCTAACCTTTGTATAATCTACGAACTTTGACATTAAGCTTGATATATCTTCATCAATATCATTGATAAATTTACAAAAAGACAATGGGCCCAACACTGAACCCTGGGGGAAACCACTAATAACATTAGTCCATGAAGAGCTGTGTCCATTGATCACCACTCTGTCTTCTCCCACTCAACCATCCTTTTATCCATTGTAACAACTTGCCCTTAATGCCATACTGCTCTAATTTGTACAGTAGTCTTCCATATGCAACAGCATTAAAAGCTTTCCTGAAATCCAAGTTTATGTTATCAAAATTGTTTTTTGCATTCTGCTCCTTTGTGATCACATCATAGTATCCAATTTTATTTGTGATTATATTTTTTACTTACAATAAAATTTACCTTCCCACAGACCACCCAAAACCACGTAGACCACATATTGAGAAACACTGCAAGTATATGATGTCAAAATTATTTTTTGCATCCAATTCCTTGGTGACTGTATCATTGTAACCTATCAGATTGGTTAGACAGGACCACCTCTTAACAAACCCATGCTGTTACAGAAGTATAACTGCACTTTTGTCTTGATAGGCCTGCATTATTGTTTAACCTGTGACTATTATTTTCCTTGGTACAGAAGTTAACTTAATAAGTCTGTAATTACTCATGTCAACCTTTGATTCACCTTTGTGAATTGGGGATACATTTGCCCATTTAGGGAACTCCCCTGAATCCAGTGCTGCTTTCATAATTATGGCTAAGGTTTTGCTTACCTCCTTTGCCACCTCTCTCAATTTGATTGGATAGATTCCCATCCAGATGCATTTCTTATGTTTAACTTTAACAATTTCTCTTCCACTTTCTTTTAAAATCCTTTCAGTTATCCCAAAATCATCTAGCCCCCTATTAGAGTTTGATAAACTTCTGGCATCCCCTTCCCTAAAGAATTCTTCATGTGTGAACGTATTTGAATACCTATTCAGACTACCGGGAACCTGAGCGGGTTCATCAACAATTAAACCCTCAATATCCCTTGCACCAATGTGATTCAACCCCTTCCTTCTACTGTTAATATAAGTAAAGAAGTCTTTGCTGTTTTTCTTAGCATCCTTTGGCAAAGATTTGTGACTTGATTGCAGACTAATTTATATCTACCATAGGCTTCTGTAGTACCTGATAATTTATATGCATCCTGTGCATTTTTCTTTTCTGCCATATGTCTCAGCTGTTCATCTGACATCCATTTAGGTCTAAGCCTTGAACTATATTGCTTAGTTGGTATGAAAAGCCTAGTAGCTTCTATGATTATTTTCTTGAATGCATTTCATTTAAAATTTGTTAATGGTAACATCATTAGTTTGTCCCACCATACAGAATTTAAAAACTGTCTGAGATCCCTGTAGTCTCAGACGAAAGCTAAAACTCTTCCTGTTACATGGTAGTTATATTTTTAAGTAAATCCCACATCAATACACTCAGATTCTTTCATCTCCTGATTCTTAATGCATGAAGAATCACTGGTGATAATCAGATCAAGAGTAGTACACTCTCTTTTTGCCTCTGTAACATACTGCTATAGAAAACAGTGATCCAATAAATCCACAAAAGTCTTGCTAGTGAAGGCCAAAAGGAATAAGAAACAAATTGAAGGTATCACCAGTCCAGAGGAAATCTACAAATAAAAAAAAAAGAGAATATACCACCTGATCATCTACAGAGAGAAGGGAAAAGCCTGGGAAAGAATTGTTCATAATAATGTTAATACAGATCTCTGGGGGCTTATTTATAAAGTTATTACAAAGATAAATTTATAAACTTATCACTTGGTTGAACTTTTTCGTATAGTGTGTTTCTAAGTGAGGATTTCAGGGGGAGCCCTCACTTAGGAACACACTGTGAGATAAATGTTGGATACCATTACCCATCAGGATATCTCTCATTCTGAAACTAATACCTAGACTGACATGCAGATTGCCAACCTTGTGTATGAGGGAAATCCATATAAAAGACCTTTTGACATGGTTGAGATCTGTCAGTTGAGCACCACCATCAGATGAAGCAAATGCCCTGACCTTGATCTTGTTAAAGTTGACATCTTGAAAAAGACTTGGGAGCGTACCCCAGATCTTTTCATTAGTATTTACAATACTTGCCTAGCAGAAGGAGTCTTTCCCTCCATTTGGAAAAATGCTTACCTTAAATTGCTACACGAAATGGAAAGCCTCAGAATAATCTGGATGCGTACAAGCCAATATCACTTTTGTCCACCATTTGAAAGATTTTGGAAAACCTTATAGCCAGCAGATTTCAGTCAATCTATGAAGACAAAGAACTCCCTTATTCCCACCAGTATGAATTTAATAAAAGGACACTGTACAGAAGATACCATAAATGCACTACTAATGGCAAGATCTTCAGAGAAGAAATATGTGCTTGGCCTCTTTGTGGACTTCAAAGGGCCTTTGACACCCTTTGGTGGCAAAGTGTCCTGGAGAGGTTCAGGGAGGCCGAGGTGTGACAACTGCTAGTATCTGCTAGTCTCAAGTTACATTAATAACAGAAAAATAACAATGAGCCAATCACCAGGGGTTTTCCACAGGGGTGTCCATTCTTGGTCCTCTGTGCTGGAATATAGTATTTGACAAATGGTTGACAAGAACCCATGAGGATATTATGAAGCTGGCCTATGTCAAAGATTTAGCCATTGTTATCTTCAGTGATTCCAGAAGGCAGTTGGAGAAAACATCAAATGACATCCTGCAAGACCTTGCCGTTTGGCGTGACAATAACAAATTAGCTGTGTCAACATTGAAAATTAAACAAATGTACATACAGGACAATATGAACACCCTTAGGGCACTGACTATAAAATACAAAGGAGAACAAATTAAATATGTTAAAACATACAAATATTTGGTTGTGCTGGTTGATGATGCCTGCTATTTCATCCCACACTATGAATACACCAGAGAAAATAAAAAAAACATCTTGCTGGTAAAATTAAAAGATTAGGGTCTTAAGGGCAGTACTTTAAAATTATATTGTGAATGTTTATTTTTTTCTCATACTGATATATGGCTTTGACGCTTGGGGTCACAGAGTAGAAAACAGTGCAGTACAGAGAAGGCTTATCCAAGCTCAGAAAGCAATCCTGTTAATCATCTCCAGAGCCATTTCTACTTCCACCCTGCAGGTTATCTGTGGAAAGCTTCCCATTCACTTGGTTTGATATTGCAGTTTGCTGAAATATCACTCAAGAAAGGGAACCCTAGTGACTATTGATGGTGTTTCTTTGGATCTTACTAAACACCCCCCCCCCTGCAGAAGAGAAATTCAGTTCAGAGAATCAACAGAATTGACAAACCAACAACAAAGCTGCAATGACTATGCTTGAAAGAACCATTTATACCTTTATGTCCTCAGTCAAGGCAGTTTCGAAATAGTAACTGACTTGGTTTAATCCTGGACTTCATGCAACCTTCCTATTAACAGGACATGGAAGCATTAATGCCAAGTTAAATTCATTTCACCTTTAAATGACACCAAAATGTTTGTGTGGCTTGGTATGAAAAATATTAGAGCATATTTTACTCCATTGCTCTTACTCTATTGCCTTACATCAGCCACTGGAGATGCTTACTGGAGTCTTCTCACTTGAGGATGTGCCATCCTATATCATCACCAAAATAAACTTTAATGCTTTCTCACTTTTTTGCAGTAAAATCTTCTGTAGTAGGACATACCTTCTTAGAATCAACTCCTGACCCTGACTCAACATCCCACCTTTGACTGATATCTCATAAGTGTGACAAGCTACTAGACTGGACTTTCGACCCAAACATTGACATCTGTGTCCCCTGTTCAATAGGTGGAAGAATCTGCAGATACTTCTAGCAGCATTCTGCTTGGGGGGAACCTGTTTGGTTGGGTTTGAAAGTCCAGTCCAGTAGCTTGTCACACTTATAGAGTAGAGCATCTCTGGACCTTGGGTCTGTACAACTGTACCCTGCCAAACACAATCATTCAACTGTAGATCCAAGGGGTGGAATCTTTTGCTGATCCATTGCCACACTGGATGGGAATTAGACTGCTGGCTCTGCTCTGCAGAGTGGGATCCATGCAAACCCCAGTTAGAGATAGGAAGCTGCATTAATCCCACCTTGAGCTTCCAAGGTGGGATTAATGTTCTTATTCCTCACTTCCTTGGATTGGGATTTTATACACCACTATGTATCCCTTTTTACCTAATTACTTTTTATGCCTTCTCTCTTCTACCTTTGAGGGGATGCCTCTGACTTTTATCCCTGACTATCCTATCCTTTTCCCCCACCAAATCCAACTTGCCATATTCAAATTCAGCATCTGAGTGACACCAAGTCTCTGATATTCCTACAGTGTCTGCATTTGACGACTTGACCAGCACTTCAAAATCATCAAATTTATATTCTATCTCCTAGCATTGGTATACATGCAAGTATACTTGAACCTGTTCTTACTCTTAGTTACCCTAATACAGCACATGTATTTCTTTGTTTCACGATGACCGATAGCAGACCTTGAAATCCCTATTACCTTGCTAACTGAGTTGCTGCATGTTCTCGTAGAAGCAGTGCAAGAATCAATTTCACTTCTGCCTGCGGCTATTATTAATCTATTAGTATGTGTATCTCCCCCAAGCAGCAGTTTTCCAATCCGCTAACACTGCCCAATAGCATCAGCATATATTTTTGCACCCTTTCTATTTAAGTGTATCCCATCCCTGTAGAAGCAGTCTCTCCTGTTAACAAGCACAACCCACACTGAGAAAAATTCTTCCCCCATGAACCTTGCAAAATCTTTTCAGGGCTGAATTGATTGACAAGGCTCTCATTATGTACTCCCTCCTATTTTATCTGGGCAGAATTGCAGACACTTTCAAATTTTATCATGGCTTTTTCTCAAGATTTTTCTGTACTTGTTAAACCTCCAAGTGGTCCAGGGTGGGTAGGTGAGGGGGCAACCCCTTACCTAGCTAAACTGAGCAGGTCGATAAGGGGACGAGGCTCTTGTTTTTTCGTTAAAATCAGGAGGGGGTGTATTTTTCCTCTCCTGAGTGTTCTGAAGCATTTCCATGCCCTTGCACGTTTATTAAAGCAGTTGGTATAGCATTTCTGTGCCCTTTGGACGTGGTTTGAGTTGCACAGTTGTGCTCAATTTTAGTCCAAGCATTAACTAGAGAGGCCTTTGGGACCATTGCCCATTTAACTTGGGCAGTGTGTTTTTAACGCTGTACGAAGTTCGAGCGTTTTTAAATTTTCCATTTTGGCTTGAGTGGATCATAGCTCCTAGCTCTCTAACGGACTTGTGTATATATAGTTGACTATTCACCATATTTGGAGTCTAGTTTTTAATTGTAAATATATTCTTTTAGTTATACAATGTCGTCTTCTTCTGAGGAAGAGATACCTGAAGAAGATATAAGGGCGGCTACAACGGACATGACAGAGGACGAGAAAGAAGAGAAAGCACGTGAAGTATTAACACAAGCGGAAGAATTAACTGAGATAGGGATTTTTGCAGGAACTACTCTAAAGAGAACACCAGTTAAACAAGATTTGATATCATTGCCAGGTCCTTTAGTGGATGTGAGTACAGCGTCAAAGAAAAGGAAGTCAAGGAAGAGAGTGTCGGGAAGAATAACGGATACTATCTCTGATGGAGAATTGAGTCAGAAGGAGAAACGTAAGAAAAAGAAAAGAAGGGAAGAGACAGTTCCCGAGATAGTGACTCAGGGATTTGAGCATATTTATAAGGCAAGGGAACAATTGAATAGTTTTTTGTGGAATCCTGTGAGTAAAATTCCGACTGCTTCTGTTAGAACTATAATGGAGTTTTGGGATGCCTTGGATAAAAAGTTGCACGAAGTCCAAACTGAAAATTTACTTTTGAAAGATAGACTAAAAAGAACTAAGAAAAACAGTAGTGTAGGATACGCAGATGTTGTTAAAAAGAATGTAATAGAAGAGAAAGGAGCTCCGAATGTTCTGATAATTAAGGCCGATGCAGTGCGTTTTAAAACGAGTGAGCAGGTTAAGGAAGAAATTCTAAAGGAAGTGCGTCCATTGTTGTCAAGTATAAAAGTTCATAATATTAGGACGATTCGTGATAGAGGCGTCTTGGTTGAGGCTGACTCCAACGAGGACCTGGCAAGAATTAAATCATGTACTAAGATACAAGAAATAGGGTTGAAGTATGCTGTACCAAAGTTGATAAATACAAAAATAGTTGTTTATGATATAGAAGAACATATGCAAAAAGAAGAATTTTGCAAACAACTATGGCTAAAGAACTTTAAAGATCTTGGAATTAGTGAGAAGAAGATTAAAGAAGGAGTCGAAGTTCTTACCATTAATCGAAGTAAAGTAACAAATATGAATAACTGGATTGTTCAGGTGGTTCCAGAAATTTGGAAAATAGTGTGTAACAAATCTAGGCTATTTTTAAGGTGGTCCTCCTGTAAGTTCAAAGAAATCTTTGTTCTGACTCAATGTTATAGATGTCTTAATTTTGGACACATTGCAAAATACTGTAAAAGAGAGGTGGTGTGTGGACACTGTGCGGGCTCACATTTGTATAAGGATTGTCAGAATAGGGCTAATGAGCCAAAATGTTGTAATTGTACCAAGCGTGGTGTGGGGGCTGTCCATGTTGCAACGAGTAAGATTTGTCAGGAGTATGTCAAGGCCTTAGAATTATATAAAAAGAAAATACATTATGGCTAACAATTTGAAAATATTGCAACTAAATGCCCAAAAAGCAAAGGCTGTTGCATCAGAAGTCAATATGTACATGGAACAAAATGACGTGGCTATTGCACTCTTGCAGGAACCTTATTCCTTGAAGGAACAAATAATAGGATATCCGAAACATTATAGGATTATTAAAGAAGGGATTAATCCCTTAGCTGCCATAATAATTAGGAATCCTGATTTAGTCATAACTAAGGTTACAAAATTATGTAATAGATGCTATGTTTGTTGTGAAATATTGGGAAGTTTTGGAAGATGTTATTTTGTTTCCTTATATTGTCTGCCAAACAACGATATTGATGGTAGTGTAAGATATTTGGAAATGATGTATAATAAATTGGGTTCCTGTAGGGTAGTGGTGGCTGCGGATTCAAATTCCAATTCTCCGTTGTGGGGCAGTGAGGGAACCGATGAGAGAGGTGAGGTTCTCGAGGAATTCCTTGCTGCTTCCGGGATGGAGGTAGTTAATATATTGGGACATATTCCGACATTTAGCTCTGTGCATGGACAGTTGTACATCGATTTTACCTTGGCCACAAGAAATATGATTAGGAATGTTATAAATTGGAAGGTATTAAATAGTACTAGTAGTGACCACAACACTATCACTTTTGAATTGGGTTTTAATAATCAGAGCAGGGTTGGTATTGAAACTGTTGGGTTTAAGACCAGAAATGTGAATTGGTCTAGATTTGAACAAGAATGTGTTAGAAAGTTTAGTGAAATTTCTTGGACTGATAAGAGTGCAGAGGATTGTGTTAAGACCTTGACTACAGTTATAGTGAATGTGTGTGTGAAAGTTATGAAGAAGAACTTTAAAGTTAATAAGCCAGTTTTTTTGGTGGACAGCAGAATTGACTGAGAAAAGGAAGAATATGTTCTCTAAAAGAAGGGATTTTCAACGTGTTAGAAGATTAGGTGATAGTTATTTATGTAGTTTGTATAAAGATGTTTATCAGAAAGCTCGTGCAGATTATGTCCGGTTGTTGAATAAGACAAAACAAGATAGTTGGAGAAAGTTTGTTGGAGAGCGGGGATCTAAAGATCCATGGCGTTCGATTTTTAAGTTAGTCACTAATAAAAAGGCCATACAGGACATAGTTTATATGCCTGATGATTTAAATACGTGTATTGTAAGTTGGCAAGATTCTGTAAACAGGATCCTGGAAGATCTCTTCCCGATGGACACTGGAGAACTGGGGCGGGATCAGATGCAAATGTTGGAAGGGAACAAAAATTATAAGTCAAATATTGTGGAAGAACAATTTACTATGAATGAAGTAATAGAAGCTGTAGACTGCGCAAAGGATGGAAGGTCGCCGGGCCTTGATAAAATAGAAGTAATTGTAATGAAGAAGGTGTTTTATTTAATGCCTGAATTATATGTGCAAATCTTTAATAAATGTATGCAAGAAGGTACCTTCCCATTAAGTTGGAAAACAGCTGAAATAAAGTTGCTGGTAAAAAATACTGATGGGCTATTAAATGAAACCGGAGGGTACCGGCCTATCGCACTCTTGTCGGTTCTGGCTAAAACTTATGAAAGGTTAATTATGAATCGAATTATGATTAAATACAATGAAATGAATATGTCCTCTGGGAACCAATATGGTTTCAAAAAGGGTAAGTCCACAGAGGATGCAATTTATAAGTTGGTCCAGACCGTTGAGGCTTGTGATGGTAGGTACGCTCTTGGGATTTTCATTGACTTCAAAGGTGCATTTGATTGATTGTGGTGGGAAGGTATCTTAAGTCGCATTAGGAAATTAGAGTGTTCAGAAGTACTTTTTAAGTGCTTTAGAAGTTATTTTCAAGACCGAGAAATTGTTATAAGAACTAAATATAGTGAAGTGAAAAGAAATGTACATAGAGGTTGTCCTCAGGGTTCGGTGATCGGCCCCTTTGCGTGGAACATGGTATTAGATGAATTTTTAGAAGTAAATGTAGAAAATGTGGACAAAATTGCATATGCGGATGATCTCGTCCTGGCTGTCCGGGGCAATGCCCGATCTGAAATTGAAAATAGGGCAAAATTGGTTTTAGAACAATTAGTGGATTGGGCTGATATGTATAAATTAATGATATCAAGGAATAAAACTGTTCAGATGCTTCTGAAAGGAAGACTTAGCATGAACCGAGCCCCCACTGTGAGGCTTCAGGGTTGGACTGTTCGATGTGTGAGAGTAACAAAATATCTAGGAATAAGAATACAAGAGCGTATGATATTTACTGAGCATGCCAAATTTTTAAAACAAAAAGTTTCGACATTATATGCCAAGCTCAGGAGGGTTATTAGGAATGATTGTTGCATTAAAGGACGAGCAGTGAACTTATTATATGATTGTGTGTTTGTGCCTATAATCACCTATGCCTCCGGAGCTTGGGTCCATAAAGTACAAAATTCTACTATTATTAAGTACTTAACTCAGGCTCAGAGATTTGCTCTACTAGGTATTACTAGAGCATGTCGAACCGTCTCCTCTGAAGCCTTACAGGTGCTTTCAGACAAGATACCAGCTCAATATATGGTACTGTTTTATGGGTTGATCTACTATACTAAAAATAATGTTAAAAATACGTTATTTGGCATATCATCTTGCCCTGAAAATCGAACTTATCAGATAAGTGATATTAAGCAGGAAAAGAAAAGAATTTTAAAAATGATAATGGATAAGTGGCAAGATCAGTGGGACAGTAGTATTAAGGGTAGACCGACCTATAAATTTCTACCTAGAGTAGATCTCATAAACCATAGAAATAAAAATTGGTTGCAATTCGGTTTGAATGCAACCTTTTTGATAACAGGCCATGGACTTGCCTTGAGGTTGCACCAGTTGGGGTTGCGTGATAGTGGCTTATGTGAGTGCGGAATTCCAGAGACATCTGAACGTGTAATGCTTGATTGCCCAAATTATGTCGACTTAAGACTTGATTTAGAAAATTCAGTCGGCATGTCGGTGAGAGATGGACTATGGGTCTTGTTTGAAGACAGAAGATTATTTGCCTATTTTAATAAATATGTAGAAGCTGTCTTTAAAAGACGTTATCGTTTAATGCTAGATAGTGGAGGTCCGCCTCCCCGGGGCAGGGGCGTCAACTCTCATCATTAAGATTGATAGGATAAAGTTTAAGGCCAAAGTCAATTTTTCTGATGGGAGGCTAAGTGGCCGAATTTTGTGTTAATTGTTCTTATTTTGTGTTGTGAGTTTTCATTGCGTTTTAATTAAATAAATAAAAGTGAACTCTAATTGAATAAGAATTATAATCCCATTAGGTAAAATCCACGGATGGGCTACGGTCCAGGTAGTGGTCTTTCCTCTATGGAGGCTAAAATGGAATGTACTTGTTAAACAGTTTGTCAGATTTCCAACTCTTAATGTCATTAGTGCCAACATGTATAACAATATCACCTTTTGTGCCCTTAAAAAATGACATCTGCTCTACAGTACTATCAACCTTTGTTCCTGGCAGACCTACCCCAGTCCTATTCCACCTATCCTTTTTGCACAGTATATTTTTTGTTTCTCTGACAGTAGAGTCACCAACAATAGCTACCTACTGTGGGGGCCATCACATTCTGCCTTGTGGGGGGGGGTCTGCTTGGTAACCACTGTTTTACTGGTTATGTGTGTGACTGCAGATTTTCTGTTATTCTGCACAAGTCTTGTCAACTTCTACTAGCCTTCCACTTCAGCAAACTGTTTCCTACTACAGAATTAACTTTGGTTGGATGTATTTGGTTATTGGACCAATCTCGGTATACATAATCACAGTCATACATAAAACCAGATGGGTTGCAGTTTCCAAGACATTCATATTGGCAAATCTGGTGTTGACCTCCATGCCACATTCAAAGTCACTTAAATTTTTTGTCTTGCCCATTTTCATGTCTGTCCACTTGCTTTATATTGCATGGTATGAACATGTGATGCTGTTACTGAACGAGTGCTTAATTTCCTTAAAGGGGTGGATGTACCTTTTAAAGTTGCCACCTAGTATATGCATGTTCATGATTGCATGCAAAAGCTAAGATGACTACAGCTTATATGTAATCCTGTAAGCTATCTGTTACGTCGGTAAGTTTGTAATCTCCTTGACAAAGGACTGATTCAATAGTCTCATGGATAGTGCTTCCTCAACTCTAAACATTAAAGTTTGCAATGTTGATCCCCCCTCCCTATTTTATAGAGATAAAGCAAATTATTCTCATTCCTTAACTTTTCTCTCAGATGTGTCAAGGTGGAGACTTCACAAATAACGATGGCACAGGGGGCAAATCTATCTATGGCAGAAAGTTTCCAGATGAGAATTTTACATTAAAACATGTGGGACCAGGTATGTATGTGAATAGTGAAATTTGTTGCATGCATTCTTACAGAACTGAAATTGGCTTATTCCTAAAATTTGTTTTTATGTATTATGTTTTATATTAATGATGTATTTATTCATTCAAATTAATATGCTTCAGTGTTTGAAAAAAGTAAATACCAACGGTGGGCAAATGCGGCTCTTCGTTGAGTTAAGTGCGGCTCCCATTGAAAATTTAAATCCGTTTTTTTTATTATTTCAGAAATTTTTTCAGTGAATCTTGTTAAATTATAAAAATATAACTAAGTAACTAATATTTTGTTATACGGATTTTATGTTGTGTTTATTTTTTTTTTTGTCTAGATATCTTGCTATTTTTATTTTGATTATAAATAAATCCGTGCACATTTACACTGCTGGCGCCATCAGTGGACTTGTGCGTAAAAAGTTACGAGTGTAATTTTTCCGCGCCGGAAATTAATTTAATTATTTTGTTTCAATTTCAGACTTTGGAATTAAAGTTATTTAAATTTTTTGATAACATGACCTCAGAAAATATCAAAAAACGAAAATACGAACAAGAAAATAGAATCTTTCAAGAAGAGTGGGTAGAAAATTTTGCTTTTATTGACAATAATGGAAAGTCGTTGTGTCTTATTTGTAAAGTTACAATTGCAAACTACAAAGTAAGCAATTTACGTCGACATTACGAAGTAAGTCATCCCCACTTTTCAACTCAATATCCATTAAATTCAAAATTGCGAACAGAGAAACTTAAGTCCTTGCAATCTGGTCTTCATAAGCAACAAGGACTCTTGTCTTCTTTTAGTCGCGAAGATGACAGAGCAAACGAAGCTAGTTTTTTGATAGCTTGGAATATTGCTCGTGCCAAACGTCCATATGGAGAAGGAGAATTTATTAAAAGAAACTTGGAAGAAGTGGTTAAAGTTTTGGATCCAGATAATACAAAACTGCATAAATTGATCGCACAGGTTCCTATGTCACGCCGTACAACTGAGCGTCGTATTGGTGCAATTAGTAAAAATGTTGAAAATAGTTTGATGTGTGATTTGAAAAATTGTACAGCATTTAGTTTAGCTCTCGACGAGTCTACAGACATTCAGGATGTTCCACAATTGGCCGTTTTTGTCCGCTATGTATCTGCAGACGTAAATGTGAAGGAAGAAATGTTAGACCTAGTAGCTCTTATCGAAACAACTCGCGGTATTGATGTTAGAAATGCGCTTGATGAAGTAATGAATAGGTTTGAATTGCCTCGTGATAAACTTGTAAGTGTTGCGACTGACGGAGCGCCTGCAATGGTAGGGAAAAACCAAGGTCTCATTGGTCTTTTAAACAGCGATCCTAAAATTCCACGTTTCTTACCTCTTCACTGCATAATTCACCGCGAGCATCTCATAGCGAAGTACTTCAAATACGAAAATGTGTGGAAGATTGTTTTGCAGATTTTGAATTTAATTAGAACAAATGCCAAAACACATCGTCAATTTAAGAACTTTTTAGAAGAGTTGCGAGGGAATGACGAAAAGATGAATTGCCCAGTGATTTATCCCTATGGTGTGTTGTAAGATGGCTGTCAACTTATAATGTTTTGGGCCGTTTTGTGGAACTCCTAAATCCTATCATAACATTTACAAAAGAAAAAGGTAAAAAATACCCAGAATTAGAAAATGAAACTTGGCTTTCTGACTTAATGTTCCTTACAGACATTATAGAACATTTGCAAACACTTAATTTGGCTTTACAAGGAAAGGAAAAAAATATTATTGATTTGTCACAAACTGTATTTAGTTTTGAAGCTAAACTTCGACTTTTTGTGTACGATCTTAAGAACAAAATATTTAATCATTTTCCACGAGTAAAAGCAAATATAATTAATATCAAAGAAGAAAAGTTAGACGAATACAAAGAAAAATTGGAAGAATTGCAAGCAGATTTCAAACATAGGTTTGAAGATTTGAAAAGTTTGAAATCTACATTTGCATATTTTGTGAACTCATTTATTTGTGATATTATTGAAGATGGATTTCCAATTTCTGAAATAATATTTGTTGAAAAAGCGGCTGGGCAATTGGAGTTATTAGAGATGAAAGAGGATCAGGCATTGCAAATGCAGCACAAATCTACTAATGTAATTGAATTTTGGAAACTTGTGCCAGAATCAAAATATCCACATTTAAAGAAAGCTTCTTGCCGTCTAATTTCAATTTTTGGTACAACATATTGCTGTGAATCTTTGTACTCCACAATGAAGTTTGTGAAGTCGAAATATCGTTCACAGTTGACCAATCATCATCTCGCTGAATTGCTGCGAACGGCTTTAACAAATTTTACACCAAATTTCAAAGATTTGACCAAAGGTCTTCGTTAAATGTTATACTTTTTATTAATGCATTTTTATTATTAAAATTTTGAAATAATTATTTTGTATTTTCTTTCTCTTAATTATATTTTCTTATATATGTATACTTTACATAGCACTTAAGGCTTGTGTAGAATATGTAATCATATTAATTAAATTAAATTAAATTTGAATTTGTGTATTTAATACTATGTAACTATGGTGTGGCTCTTTATAATATATGAAAAACCGGAATGCGGCTCTCATTGACCTCATGCATGCCCATCCCTGGTAAATACTTTAAATACTTCATTGTAAAATTATATTGCATCAGTGAGCAAATGCATAATCTCATACATAGTAATTAGTTTTGTATATTCCTATAGTAAAACTGTATATAAAGTACTGGCTTAAGTAGTGATAAATACTGGGTAATTGCTATTTTGGTAAGCAACCCATTTTTAGTGCTGTTCTCCCTTGTTGGTCACTCATTGTGTATAATCAACTTATAAAGTTAGTTATACACATGGTAGATAAAGATAGAATAAATACATACCTGATAAATATAGAGTAAATACATATCTGATAAATATAGAGTAAATACATATCTGATAAATAGAGTAAATAATATCTGATGACAGCTAAACCATTTTATTTTTATTTTCATTTTATTTTTATTAATATTTTTTTGTACTAATTTTACTTTATAGTTCCCTCAATTTATATTGGTTGGTAATTCAGCCCATAATTTACTTATTTCATCATAACCTCTAGGAAATTAACATTCTTTTAACTTTCTACTACTATTCTTTTTCTACTTTCCTCACCCTTATAGTTACTGGCACCTTGTGTAACTTTCCCATCCATTTATACTTACTCAATTTAATTTAATATTAATACAAATTACATATACTCTTGCATCCTTTAATGCTGCTTTGCACTTTTAGGTGCATCTGTCGTACCTAATTTATGAATCTTGCTTTCACTGAAACCATTTCTACTGTTTACCTCTTTTCTATGTGACTCTCTTTAAACTTTTCTTTTAAAGAGTAAAATATATAAAAATTGAATTTATAAGAAATTGAAGAGGTGTATTAAAAGTATTGTAATATGGTTTATTCACCAGGGACACTGCACTTTTTTGCTGAAAGAACCCGATGACCATAATGGATATATAAGTTAATTGAGAGGATGTGAATAGAAAATGAGCTAGAAAAAGGGGATTGGAACTATGGGAAAATAAAATAAAAAGAAAATGAATTATTGCTGAAAATCTCATGATTTTAATGTCTTCATCAAGGGCCAACCATTGAAATCTTGGGAAAGACAGCAAGAAGTAGGGCCTCTTTTTCTGACATGTAATATATGCTAGTATTAGGCAGTAGCAGCAGGGAAATTTGAATTTAGCAGCATAGGAAGTTAGGCCTAAACATTGAGATAAACTTGGGAATAGTGAATGTATATTTCATGGCTTATCTAGGGTCAGCTATGAAATATACAGGAATGCATGGCCTAACTTCCTATACCACTAAATTCAAATTTCCTTAGTTGTTATTGCTCTGTTTCTGACATGAAATATACATGCTAGCATATATTTCATGTCAGAAACAGAGGCCCTACTTCTTGCAGTCTTTCCTGTGATTTTAATGGTTGACACTTGACTAAGATGGCGCCTCTGTAGCCAGGTGGGAAGGAGCAGCAGTGCGTAGCACACGCTTCTTGATTAGACCGGGGTTCGAGCCCGTCACCACCAAATACTGAGGATGCGGAAAGGTCATTCAGGGAATGACCACCGCATATCCCGGAGCAATATGGCCTTAGTTGCTAATGCTCCTAAAAACCAAATAACAAATAACAAATAACTTGACTAAGATGCTGAAGTCATGAGATTTCAGCAATAAGTAATTCTTTTTATTTTATTTTCCTTTCATTTTCCAATATTTTGCCGTGTTTTCCGTAGTTCCAATCCCCATTTTGTGGCTCATTTTCTTATCTCATCCTCAATTAACTTTTTATATATATATATATAATAGTTTAGTTAAGTTTATATATATATAAACTTTAACTAAATAAAAAAATAATAATAAAGCAAAGAAACAAACAAAGCATTACCAATCACGTGTTGCGGAAACACAATTTGAATATAAAATAAGAATATGGTAGCTGTATGGCAAGCCAAATAAGTGGCAAATGGAAAGCAAACCAATATAAAACTATAGCAACAAAAGAAGGGGGAGAATTGAGATAAAGGATGTTGCAGAAGGAATTAGTTCCTAACTTAATTTAAAAAGAATGTCAATTAATAATACCAAATAATGCTTACAAGTTAGTGCAAATGCATCAGATCTGCTTGCAGCTAACTATTAAAGAGTTATAAAATTGGCATCATTATGTATATCTCTATTGTGAATACCTTCACAACAAGTTGCCATGATATTGCACTACCTCGAATAAGTAACTCTTCACTATAGGAGAAGACTATTGTTACTTATTCTCAGCGGATGCCACCACCCAGACAGCACCGTTTTGGAGCTGATTGGCTCTTCTTCGGTGGGTGAGCAGGCACCCTGGTGTTGCAATGATCACAAGGCAGTTGCGAAGTATAACTCCAGAATATGAGAGATGTCTGATGGTGTGTAGTAATTTGAATTATGTTGCATTTTAGGGCAAAAGCCTTAAGTTGCGTAATGAGTTAACATGCTTACAAATTAGTGCAAATGCATCAGATCTGCTCGCAGCTAACTACTAAAGTTAGCTGCGAGAATAAAAACTTGATCAAGTCAGTTGAGGTGTGAGCAAAGCAGTGCGGGTGATGACTCGAGAAGGAAGGCTCATCTGAGCCACAGACTCATCCCTGCCATTGTGGCTAAAGTGGAACAGATATTCCTTAAAGACAGACATGGGACTATGAATTTTATAGCAAATGAAGTGAACATTAGTTATGGGTCTGTTTACACCATAATTTAAAGTTCTTTAATGTCTAAGATGGTAGTCTGATGTATTGCAAGATTTTGACACCTCCTCAGAAGCCCACAAGAAAGAATGTTCTGCGTAATGATATTGTTGGGATATCAGAGACATGGTGTCACACAGATATAAGCAGTGCAGAATTGGAATTTGGGGAGTATAGCGTGTACAGAAAAGATAGGAAGGGAGGAGGGGTTATGCTGTTAGTTAAGAAACATAAAACCTAAGGAAGTGCATCCAGTTGACATGGGTGGACACTGCAATGTTGAGTCTGTTTGGTGTGACATAAACACTGGGAAAGGGAAAATGAGAGTAGGAGTGTGTTATAGGCCTAATGACTCTTGAGTACAATGAACATTTGTGCAGAGAAACAGAGTGGGCCCCAGTTAATCAGAATGTCTTCTAATGGGGGATTTTAACTTTCCAGATATTGACTGGAACTTGTGGGTTGGTCACTCACACTCTAGCTAGACTTTTGTGGATTTATTGTAGGATTGTTTTCTACAGCAACATGTTCAAGGAGCAGCCAGAGGGAGTAATACCCTTGACCTGATTATCAGTAGTTATGATTCATGCATTAAGAAATTGCAGATAAAGGAACCACTAGGTGACAGTGATCACAGTGTACTGATGTGGGATTTATTTAACAATGTAACTACCATCAAGGGTAAAGGGAAGGGTTTTTGCTTTCGTAAAGGTGACTACAGTGGTCTCAGACAGTTTTTAAATTCTATACAGTGGGATCAACTGATGATGTTACTAACGGTGAACTCTAAATGGGACTTAAATCTTTGAGGCTACTAGGCTTTTCATACCAACTAAGAAATATTGTTCAAGGTTCAGGCCTAAATGGATGTCAGATGAATTAATGAGGCTCGTGGTAGAGAAGAAAAATGCATGGGATGCATATAAATTATCAGGCAACACAGAAGCCGAATATAAATTATCAGGCAACACAAAGTTATTGTTAACATAACGACACACAAGAGTGATAGGAACAGCTATTGTTGTTTACATATTGTTGGTTACAATAGCAAAAGTCAGCTGAGTATGATCATGCATCATCACAAATCTGGTGTCGGTATAGTAAAATTATGTACATGTGATGATCGTGAGGGCTCATCGCACTGCAGAACACTAGATTCCATAATGGGGTGCAAGTGCATTCCCCTAGTGTGATTCATGATAGTATTACTGCTAGCTATGTGTAGTGCCATGTAGTATATTGTTGGTTGTACTCCAGTATGTATAGGAGTACAACCAAAAATCAACTCCGCCTTTCCAGTATATACTCGAGTTCACCATTCACCGACTAAGCTGATGAAGAGGCACTTCGTCTCGAAAGCTACTGTATATTTTAACACTTTTATCATATTGCATTTTAATGCTTTTATTTTATTTTATATTTTATCTTTGTTTTAGTATTTTATTTATATATTATTTATTTATTTCAATAAATTTATTTTAATTTTGTGATTTTCAACTCGAAGCTCAAGGCCAGTTTTTCAATGTCTATTTAATGTATGGCCTGTATGTGCATGGTGTTACTGTCAGTTTGCCGAAATTGTTTGTCTGAAGCCTGTAATAGACAGCATTTGCGCTTGCACATCGGTGTAAACAGGGCCGGACAGTCGCCTGGGCCGCTGACACTTTGGGGGCACATGACATTGGGGGTGTCCAAGGTTTGACAGGGTGCATATGCTTCATGGAAGGGGAAAAACGAAAGAATTGGGTAAAGATGTGGAGACCTTTCTCTGTCCCTTTCTTTCTCTGTAGTACAGTAAACATTCGAAAATGCGTCCGATGGAAAGGCCCTCTGCCTTTCAAAGATTTTAGCAAAAATGGATAGAGAACTCGGGAATACCAGACTAACTGAAAATTTTCTCTCACACCCCTCAGAGATGGACTGAGTTTGTGAAACAATGGCAGCTCCCTTGAAAGGGACACTTTTATTGCCTTCTTCCAGGCTCTACCTTGAAAGAGGTATCAAGGTAGAGCCTGGTTAATATATTGAGAAAAACCCGCGTCCACCCTTCCATTTGTATCTCAACCTATTTGTAGCCATGAGAATTTTATTTTTCAAGTATCCTTACTGTGGACTAGAGTTTATTGCTTCCATTTGGTCCCTTCCGTTTACATTTTTGCTGAAACAGTGATCACTTCTTTCTGTGCATTTGTTCAAGAATCTTCTCACTATAAGTGTGTTGGTTGTCAGCAAGAAGGAAGCACTCCTTTTTGGTTTGTGTTTAGGAGGCTGCAGTGAAAATGTCATATTTTTTCACCGCTAAGAATCAATATTGACGCCTGATAAACACGTAAGTATTTTGAAATTTATAAATAACAATAATACGTTGCCAAATTTATGGGTAGCATTGAGAGTTATGCTGACAATTCCGCTAACTGTAGCAAGTGGGGAAAGGAGTTTTAGCAAATTAAAGCTAGTTAAAGCATATTTGCAATCATCAATGTTGCAGGCAAGATTAAATTCATTAGCAATATTATCAATTGAAAATGAAGTGGCTGCAAAGTTGGATTTTACCAATGTCATTAATAAATTTTCTGATATTAAATCAAGGAAAGGAATGCATTAAAGGAATTTTGTTTGGCACTTGATAAAAATATATTTGTAAAATAAATCATATCATATAAAAATATGTGACTTATTATTAGAAACAAAAAAATTCTTAAATTTTTATTTTGTATTTTTAAATAGCTTTGATGTAATGCATTGTAATGTAATGTAAAATCTATATTTATTCTGCAAGCATCTGCTATTAAGTATTGTCTGTCTCCAAATCCTTCCACTTCCAGATGGGATACCAATTTGAAATTTGGTGTAAATATAGGTGCTTGGCTACAATCCTATGTGCATCCCATTTCTTTCACATGAGCAGCTGAAAGTTAATTATAGAAACTATTATTATTATATAAATTAAAGGCAAGCATAACTGCAATCTGCTGCTAGTATTTTGATAAATGTTCTTATAAAAAATTGACTCTTTTGTAAAGTTTTTATTGTTAATATTTTAATATGACAATTACAACATTATAAATATTCTAGTTGTCTTTTTTTGTGTTTACGTTTGTCTTTTTAACTTTTCTGTCAAAAATAAAAATATTAATTCAATAAAAACACCTTAAATTTTTTCTATCTGGAAGGGGCGCAGGAATTCCTCCCTGCCCGGGGTGCCAGTATACCTCGTAAAGCCCATTGTATTATTCCCAGAGGTTTTAGATTCAAGGAACCGTTCTCCTGTACTATGTTGAAGCATCTCTCGACAAGCTACCTGAAGAGACTGCTAACATAATTCGCTTTAAACCAGTTTCTATTTTGCAACACATCTGGCCTATCACGAACAATCTCAGACGATGTCGATGGGAAGCTCTTTCTGCTTTGTGCAAAGCCGACACTATTGTAGTCTTTCCTGCAGATAAGGGACGGCGCACTGTTCTCCTGGACAAGTCCATTTATCTTCGTAAAGTCCTTGTTCTATTGCCAGATCGGGAGGTTTATGAAACTGCGCAAGACTCCCCTATGAAAGGGTTGGAGAAGTTGGAATCTAAAGTTAATAAACTTGTGCATTCCTGGTTTTTAACTAAAAAAGATTACCCAGAATGTTCGCTGGAAGCTTCGGGTGACAGGTTGTTGACTACTGTAGGTTTTATGGGCTTCCAAAGATCCGTAAGCCTGATATTCCTTTGCATTCCATTGTTTCTTGTTGTAATACACCTACATATGAACATTCTAAATATGTTGCCATATAAGTTATTAGCACCCCTTGTTGGGAAAACTGTTTACACTGTTTCTAGTAGTATGCATTTTTTGCATATTATTAAAGATTTTACTATGTCTGAGAGCGAGGTTATGGTCTCCTTTGATGTGATTTCTCTGTTCACTTCTGTTCCTGTTGTACAGGAACAGACGTCTTGTCTGTGTTAAGACGTCTTTTGAGCAGGGATACCACATTGGGAGACAGAACCTTGCTCTCTACAGATGATATTTGTACTGCTCTCAGTGTGTTTAACAGGGACACCCATAGCTGTGGGTGCCCCTGTTAGACCTATCGTGGTCAATATCACCATGGGAGAACTTGAGAGTCGGATTTTCTTGAACTTACATGTTCCTATCACTCTCTGGTGTCGTTATGTTGATGATATCTTCGCCATTGTTCCCCAGGGATTAGAAACTTGACTGCTGCAATATTTCAGATACCTATCACCTGTCTTTCAGTCTACGATTGAACTAGAGGTTGATAATACTCTTCCTTTATTTTTTTGGATGTTTTAGTCTAACGCATGGGTTTGCATTTTGGAATTTCTGTTTTTAGGAAGCCAATGTGCGCAGGCCAGTTTGCCAATTAAGGGTCTGCGCACACCCCTGGTCATTTACATAGTCTTTGGACACATTCTAGTTCGATTGGTGACAGGCAATTGGAGATTCCCAAAATTAGGGTGGAGCTTTCAAATTGCAGTTATCCACCTCAGGTTCTAGATAGATGTGAGCTCCAGGCTCACGATTGTGCAATCGTGGGCCTGGAATTTGTGCAATCTAACCCTCCTCCCATCATTTAATTTATTTCTACCCCCTACATCCCCTATTATCCAGGCGTATCGGAACATCTTGTTAGAATTTTGTCTCCATCATATATGATATGTGAAACTTCTGGGGAAGACATTACAGTCTATTATTTCTAAGGTGAAAACACCTGTTCCTCCTCTCCTCTGGAGTGGTTCTGTTTATAACATTACATGTCCAGATTGTGGAAGGTGTTAAGTAGGTGAGTCTGGCAGAAGATTGAAAGATCAGGTTTCTGCACATGAGGTGGCTCTTCGAACCACTACTTTTGAACGCTCCTCGGTTGCCGAGCATTGTTGGGTTGAGCAGCACAATCTTGATCTCCAACGGGATATTGAAATCGTTGACTATTCACGTGATTACCGCCAGCACTCATGGCTTGAAGCACTGCACATAGCTAGCAGTAATAGTACCACGAATCGCACTAGGTGAGTGAACTTGCACCCCATTATGGAGTCTACTGTTTTGCAGTGTGATTGAGTGGTGGCGATCAACACATGTACATAATTCTAGTCTAATGACACCAGATCAGACTCGTGATGATGCGTGATCATCCTTGGCTGACTTTTGCTGTTGTAACCAACAATATATACTGGAGTACACTATTCACCGACTAAGCTGATGAAGTCATCTTGAAAGCTATTGTATATTTTAATGCTTTTATCTTATTGTATTATATTAACCCTTTTATTTTATCTCTGTTTTAGTATTTTATGTATATATTATTTATTTATTTCAGTAAATTTATTTTAACTCAGTTTGTTGATCGTTGCTAGAAAATTTTGTGAGATGCAACCCGAAGCTAAAGGCCTGTTTTTCAGGATCAGTTTGACTGGAACAGAGCTGGGACTCAATATTAATGAAATGAAAACCAAGTTAATGTTTTTTTAGCTGCAAACAGTATGGAAATGCAGACCTATCACTCAGTGGCAATCCAATCAAACGTGTTAGTCACTTCAGATACCTGGGAAGCACTATCACAGGGAATTTACCCCGAGAAAGAAAAAAGAAGTCAGATTGAAATCACCAGAGCAATCGTCAAGAAAATGAGGACACTTCTTTCCATTGACAACCTCAAACTTGAAATTAAGGCAGCGTATGGTCAAATGCTACATCTGCTCCGTACTTTTATATGGTGCTGAGACATGGACTCTCCAGGCAAGTTCACTGAACCAGCTAGAGGCGTTCAAAATGTGGATACATTGCAGGATGTTCCAAATACCATGGACGGACTTAGTAAACAACAGCAAAGTCCTCTGCAGAGTAAGAACAGAAAGAACCTTCATAACTACCATCAAATGCAGTAAAATTTCTGTTATCTTGGCCATATTCTGTGAGGAGGGAAATATTATCTACCTCAGTTGATAATAAAAGGCAATATGGAAGGAAAACGGGGGATTGGCAGGAGGTGAATGCCTTAGCTGCATAACATTCAATAATGGACTGGCATACAAAATTTAGAAAAACTGTTCAGACTAGCGGAAGACAGAAATGCTTTCTCCTTAGTAATCGCCAACATCCAGGGGACCAGATAAGCACATGAAGAATTCACCAAGTGTAAGTGAATCCACTGTGCGTTTTGTTGCAGTAAAACATACCTGCCACTTTTCTGACCATCCTTGAAGCCTGTTTGTGTCCTCCTGAAGGAGTGCTACTTGACACTGATCATTAATAACTGTTTTAATCTGTATATAATCTGAAAATATCTGATACCCATAGTGGACCCCACTTCTGACATTAGACCTACCTGAAGAATATCCATTAATCACAACTCTGCCTCCTGCCTTGCAGCCACCTTGTGAAACATCATAGAATCTTTCCAGTAATCCCAACATGTTCCAGCTTATACAGTAACCACTGATGTGGAACTGAGTCAAATACCATACTACTAAAATTCACATAAACTATATTGAAATTGTTCCCTCTATCCAACTCATGAGTATTTGTGCTAAAATAGCTTACCAGGTTAGTTAACCATAATTTTCGCTTAGCAAAACTGTCTTGTGTGTCCTTCAGAATTCCATTTGTGGTAAATTGTTGTCAGACTATTTGACTCTCTGACTTCAGTGGTCAGATAGTCATCAGACCACTGAAGTCAGAATAACTACCCTTTAGTTACCAACTTCATTCTTAGAACATAAGGAGGTGCCTCTGTAGCCAGGTGGGCAGGAGCAGCAGTGCGTAGCACATGCTTCTTGATTAGACTGGGGTTCGAGCCCATGACCACCAAATGCGGAGAATGCGGAAAGGTCAGGAAATGACCACCGCATAACCCTGGAGCAATATGGCCTTAGTTGCTAATGCTCCTAAAAACCAAATAACAACATAACATTAGAACATAAGAGTGTATGTGTTGGCACTTCTCCAGTCCAAAGGAATCTCTCTCTCTCTCTCTGGCTCAAGTCCAGTGATACTCTCCTATTTAATCTCATGGTTCGGTGCAATCTGGGTCTCACTCCTGGAGCGTTACTTGCCTTTAGGCTCAAAAGGTTTTCTAGGAAACAACCATCTGTAATTTTGAAATTAATAATTTAATATTTCTCAGCCTCACTCTTAGCCTCTCCTTGCTATGAAGGGGTCTTTCATCAGTAAACACCTGTGGGAAGTGTCTATTCATTTCTCATACAACACGCAAGGGGACATTATTTTAAATTAAAAAAAGAGCTGCAGGATAGATCTGTAAAAATTTGATTTCAGCCAGAGAGTAATTGATTGTTGGAAGTAGGTGGTTTCAATAAATTTAAGGAAATATTAGAAATATTTTTAGATGGGATGGACAAATGAGGTGGGTAGTGCTGTTTTTTTTTGGCTGCTGTATAAGCTTCCTTCTTTGCATCATTTTCCACTAATATTAATAAGCCTCCAACTAACATACCTGAAATAATTCATTGGGCTGGAATATAGAAATTTACCTAATTCAAGGAAACTAAATATTAACGCTTGGAAACTAAATATAATCCATGAAAATTAAATAGTAATTTGGAATATCATCCTTCTTGCTAAAGTCATAACTGAAAGACTAGATGAGCTGGACAACCAAGACTCATCACACTGCTTAAGGAAGACAGAAGAATCACTGACCAACAAACTGTGCAAATAAGCTCATCCCTTGATCAGCTAGGCTTGATGGTTGGGTAACATGTTCCCAGCTAACATGATTGGAATTGACAATGATGTGAACATTGACCTGAAGATACGCAACAATTAAGACTATAAGATGCTGGTTTGGAAGAATTATGTATTACCTTAGGGTTCTGATACGTTTGCTTTGTGAACTTACAAATCTGCTAGATTTGAATGTTTTATACACATTTAAAGAATATTTTTGTAAATGTTATGTAGTTATTAATTGTGTGAAGTTTCTCTTAACATTGATATGTTTATCAAAGTAGATTGTATGCTTAAATCTGTTATAATACTTCATGATACATATGTGCTATATGAGAGGGTATAACATGGGTTATACCCTCTGAGAGGGTATAACATGGGTTCCTAAATTCAACGAAGTTGGGTGAATGAGAATAGATGGACAAAATCAGTCACCATACAGTTATCCAATGTTTGGGAAAAAAGAGATTAATTCCAAAGGCAATTCATGATGGTATTTTTACAAGATTGGGGAGGTTTCCCCCTTCCTATTCCATAGTTAAGACAGAGCAGCAGAATTTAAACAAGGAAGGGAGAGCCTGGAAGATGACCCATGCTGTGGAAGACCTGCACCAACTGTCACTCCAGAAGTTGTTGACAGTGTGCATGACCTGGTAGTAATTGACGAGTGACAGTTTGGTACACTGCCAGCATCTTCTCTGAACGTGTGTAACACATAATAACAGAGATTATTATTATTATGAGGCTTATGGTGCACCAGCCAAAAAAAAAAAAAAAAAAAATTTCCCAAGTTACCCTGAGAGAGAGAGAGAGAGAGAGAGAGAGAGAAGTAGAAAGGAATTTGGGGACTTTAATATGCCACAAGAAAGGAAGTTGGAACTTTAATATGCCTCATGCCTACAATGGATGTAATGCCAATTCAACTAATGTCTGGACACTTAAGAGTAGATTTCAAAAAATTTTAATCTCTCTAAATCTGAATCAGATCTGTGAATTTCCAACTAGAAATGAAAACTACTTGGATTTAGTCTTCGCCAACTTTCCTTTGGTGGTCTTTAAGCCAACTAATCTTTTCAAATCAGATCACATTCCCGTGGCCTTTTCCATCAAGAAAAGATCAGTTAAAGATACAGATTTAGAACAAAAACAGAAGCCAAATTTCAATAAAGTGAAATAGCCTGATATGAATTATGCATTTAAAAACTGTAATTGGGAATTACTATTAAAAATCAGTGATCCACAAGAAGCACTGGACTGCTTTTAGCAAATCATTAATGAAGTAACTAACAATCTTGTTCCATGCAATAATGTTCCTGATACAAATTACCCACACTGGTTCTCTAAGGAACTAAAATCCCTATTGGCAAAAAAACGAAAAATGCATAGTAGGTTTAAGACATATAAAGAAATATGCCTTTACAATAAATATTCCTCCTTAAGAAGACAGGTTAAAACAACATTAAAACAGGACTACAACAAATACCTGTGCTTTGTCGAAAGAAGGGTCTTCGAGGCAAAAGATATGAAGCCTATATTCAGCTATTTCAAAGCAAAAAATCAAAATGCGGCTGTAAACACGCTAGATATTCCCAGTGAATTGTCATCTCTTTGTCTGAGGCAGACTACCTTGCTAGCAGCTTTGAAGAAATTTACAAAACAGATACAGCAGATGACGGGATTAAGGTAACGAAAATTTTCCTCTCAACTACATTGATACCCTAACAGTATTTGAAATAAACTAAGCAGAATTATTGAGCTCAATCCATAGTATGAAAAAGGACCTCACACGAGGCCTGGGCGGTATCCCTACTGTCTTATGGAAAAAATGTGGAACTACACTTATAAAGCCATTACTTCACTTAATAAAATTGGTATTTGAGAGTGGAATCTATCCAGCCCAACTGAAAAAGGCCTTTGTTTACCCCTCTTTACAAAAAAGGAGACCCATCCTCACCCAACAATTACAGACCAGTTTGTCAATTGAATACACTCTCAAAGATAATTGAATCCATTGTAATGAAGCAGCTATTTAACTTTATGAAACTTAATTTGTCAGATTACTCTCATGGATTTATCAAGGGTCCTTCCACCTGCACAGATATGATCTCGTTTGTTTCGAACATATCCCAGGTGCTTGACGAAGGAAAACAAGTCGACTCCATCTTCCTTGATTTAAGCAAAGCCTTCGACAAGGTAGTCCATCAGAGACTAATCAACAAACTGCATCACTATGGTCTCAGAGGACAAGCACTAAACTGGATTGAAAACTACTTGGAAGGTAGAGAAATGTCCGTGACATTTAAAGGTAAAACCTCATATCCTCTCAGTCCTGAAATTGGTGTCCCACAGGGTTCATCCTTAGGCCCGCTATTATTTCTTATCTACATCAATGACCTGCCAAGCACCCTTGGAGACTACCAAATCAAAACAACGTATTTGCAGACGACATAAAAATCTATAAAGCAATTTGCAGTACCAATGACTGCATCATCCTAAACGAAGCTCTTCAACGAGTTATTCAGTGGCTGAAGGAGAACAAAATGGCAGTCAATGAAAACAAGTGTGAGCTGATGAGTTTTGCTAATGCACACAAGAAAAACAAACTTAATTTTTCTTATTGTATCAACAACAAGGCAATCAAAAAAGTTAGTACAGCCAAAAATCTAGGTATCTTTATTAAAGAATCATTTTCCTTTGATGCCCATGTCTCTAACATTGTGAAGGCAGCTAGCAAAAAACTAGGTTTCCTGAAAAGAATTAACCGAGACTTCAATCAATTGGCACTTTTCATCTTTCTTTACAAAATCTATGTTAGGCCAGCCCTAGAATTTGCCTCACAGGTCTGGTCCCCACATGTTGCTTATCAAAAATTAGAAATTGAAAATATTCAAAAAAGAGCAATCCAATACGTTTGCTTTAAAAGTGGCCTTGAATACAATGAGAAATCCTACCAAGAGTGGTGTGTATTCTTTGGACTCGAAACGCTGGAAAAAAGAAGAGATAAAGCCAACTTACTCCTTCTTAACCACCTGTTAAATGGTACCCTGAATTGCCCTCATCTCGTCTCACAAATAAATTTCAATGCTCCGACAAGAGCGTTAAGAAACCATCCTATGCGAGAACAAATTATGGATACTACAGCTTCTACAACAGGACTGCAAGATAAATGAACAAAACAAATATGGAGATATTTGACACCCCCGGACACTTCAAGAGGCAACTGAAATTGCTAACCTCATCCGGTACCTGACTTAAAATGGACTCTTCTTGCAAGTTCAAAGACTCTGATTGTGTAATGTGTGTGAAGAAATACCAGTGCTTTGCCTTACTCCTACCTGTTCACTTAAATAGGCTGGATGAGTCCTACTTTTACTTAGTTTTATTTTATCTGTACATTTACTTTTTTCTTTACTTTGGGAAATGTATACGCCAAGCTTCTGCTTTGAAGCTGTGTAATAATGCCTTGTAGCTGCACCCTCAGGCATGTTTGTTTACTGCTTTGTAGCTGTTAATAATAATAATAATAATAATCACCAAGAAAGACAAGAATGGTGATATTCAGCTCAGGACCCTGGGTTTGCCAAGCCCATACTCACCAGATGTAAGCCCTTGCTAAACGGCGTCAGCACGATGGGTTCCAAAGTTGGTGACCAGAAACAAACCTTACAGTTTCTTTATAAGGTTCGTGACTTGACTGTGGATGAGATGTGGGTCCATCATTTTCATATTACAAAATACAAAGGAGCAGTCTGAACAGTGGAAACATAGCTCCTCTCCCTCTATGAAGACCAAGTTGATTCCTTCTGCTGGCAGAGTGATGAGATCAGTTTTTGGGATGCTGATGAAGTGTTGCTAGTGGATTACTTTCAGAAAGACCAGACAGTCACAGATGTGTATTATGCAGACCTTGTGAGTTGTTTGCAGGAAAACATTAAAGACAAACACCAAAGGAAAGCTCAGTAAAGGAGTTGTTCCACCAGGAAAACGTGCTTGCTTACAAGTCTGCCATTGCCATGACTGCACTGCATGAGTGTGGCTTTAAAATCTTGGACAATCCTCCCAATATTCACCATATCTAGCAACATTGGACTTTCACCTATTTCCTAATTTGAAATAATACCTAGTTGGCATCTATTTTCCCACCAATAGTGATCATTGCTGCAATGGATGCATTCCTAGCGATCCAAGACAAAACTTCCTTCACAGCTGGAATCAATGCATTGCAGCATCAGTGGCAAAAATGTAGACTCCAAAGGGGAATATGTTGAAAAGTAACACATAACTAGACGACTCAAATAAACCCCTCATACTCAGGCCAAGGACTTTTCAAATGGCCCTTGTATTTTATTCTGTGTATTGATTTGTGATGGCACTTGACATTCAGGCTATAAATTTTATGAGTTATCTCTTCCAGTTAGCATATTATCCATATTTTGTTGGTATAAATTTTTTCTTTTCTATGAGTCACATATAACTGTGTTGTAAGAAATGTACTGTGGAACCCTGTTGTATTATATTGCATTTATATAGTGTTGACTTTATAAAAATATACAGTTATAGTATAACAATATTTTGCATTAACATTTAGACATAGTTCTTTACTGAAATAATATACAGGTAGTTCCCGATTTTACGAGTTAATTCATTCCTAGTGTGCACGCATAAAGCAGGAATTTATTTCCCATAGACGTAATGTTAAAAATGGGTTTCATTCTCAACAATGAATTTGACCATAGTAATGTTAAATAAAGGTCAACAGAACAAGAGTTTATGCTTAAACAATGATTTATTTATCCAAAGAAATGAAAACAGTCTTTAAAATCAAGCAAATTATAATAATAATAATAAAGAAATTATTTATGTCACACAAATGTTAAAGAATGTTTATTCTTCATCATCATTGACTAAATGGGCATTCGTTAATGGTTCGTCACTTGTTGATGGTTCATCACTCATCGTTGGCTTGTTGGAAGCATGAGGAGTCGTCATATTCAGAAATGCTTCAAGAGTCATTTGTTTCCAAGGCAGTCTTCTCTTTTCTTTATAAATTTCACAATAGCATGCATAAGCATTTTTTAAATCTGTAGAAACTTTTTGAATGCGCTTTAAATTTGAATCTTGTGACTCAAAAATCTTAATTGCTTTTTCTATGTGTTGGAAAGCTTCGTCAAGCCCCTTGAGAGTGAACAAATGAAGAAGTTTCAGCTGTTAAATCTTCTTCCTCAGCTTCTTCACATATTGCCATTTCAAGAAGGTCTTCATTTGTGAGCTCTCCATTTTGTGTTTAAAGCAGATCAGTAACGTCAATTGTAGAAACCTCAAGCTCCAATTGGTTAGCATTATTAATGACCGCTTCTGTTTCATTTTGTATAATCTCTGCTGGTTCTTAAAATCCTTCAAAATTATTAATAAACTGATGACGGTTTATACCAAACACCCTTCATGTTCTCTGTAATTTTGTCCCAGGCTTGTATTATTCTGATTGCATCTAAAATATGGAATTCTTTACAAAATTCTTTAAGGGTTGGACCTCCCTCCTTATCTCTGCCTGAACAAATAAACACACGCACAGTAGTAATGTATTGTATAGCTAGGTGGGTGGTTTGAAATGCCGTATTTATGAATGTTTAGCATTTATTTATTGCAATTATTGTTCATACTTTCGATTCTGTTGATACTTGATTTTTGAAAAAAAAAAAAACAGCAGGAACTACCTGTATCTCATTTTTATTGGATTATGCATAAGGCTTCATAAAGTTGCAGTTATTGATTATTGACATTAGCATTTTAAAGTAGGAGTTATATTTTATTTTATGACTCATCTTAAAGTTATAAATGCAAAAGATTATTTGGAATTATAATGAAGAAAAAAATTTCTTTAAAGGTATGTTGTCAATGGCAAACTCAGGACCTAATAGTAATGGCTCTCAATTCTTCATCTCTACAGCCAAGACAGACTGGTAATTCTTCATTATGTATTAGAAATTCTTAAGTTGATAATACAAATCAATTTTTGATATAACTTCTATCATATGACATTTGTGATAATAAGTGAAATTCATACTGCTAAGTCAACTAAATACAGGTGACCCCCGCTTAACGCTGATAATTGGTTCCGTAAAAACAGAGCGCTAAGTGAATCCACGCTAAGTGAGCTCCGCATTCCCATAAGGTAACATATGTATTTGTGAGTTGCGGTCGGTGCCATAGGATATTTCCTAATCAATAATAAACAGTAGTGAAAAGATGCACAAATGTCGGTCAAAATATTTAATATTCAAATATTTGTACATATAAAATATCCTGCATTACATACGTATATAATTATGTGGTAACTACTTACGTATCAAAATTAAACTTAAAATTCCAATTAAAATCATGAATTTAATTGATTTAATTTAATTGATGAATTTAATGAAGAAAAATGTGTCGATTTTGGGTTGAACTTTTGCCCTCTTCCAAATAAACTAAAAGGGGTATTAATTTTAAATCCCCCGCAGCGTTACCACCCAACAATAAAGTCAACCGATCCTTCGCCACTTTGAAACCTGGCATGTTTTTTCTTCTTTACCTGGCATGTTTTTTTTTTTTTTTTTTCCTTTCAATATGAAACTTCTTTTAGGCATTTGTTTCCACAAAAGTCCTGCTTCATCTATGTTAAAAACTTGTTGAGAAGTATAACACATAATACTCCTATTCAATAATTTTCACAAGTTCTTTTTTGAAAGTTTCGGCTCCTTAATCTGCATTTGCGGCTTCTCCCTGGATTTTAAATCTATTCAACCAGCCCTTACTAGTTTTAAATGGTTCCACATTTTTTTTTTTTTTTAGGTGAGTTTTCTTCAGATCATTATATTGGCTAATCTCTCTCTCTCTCTCTCTCTTTTAATAATATTAACCGAATTCTGCATTGGATATTATCTTCAATAAAATTACTTAGTCTTTCCATTTCAATCCTAATAGCCGGCCTAGCCCTAGTTGCTTGCAGTGGAACAGCTATCTTTCCTGCTGCTAAAATTAATTCTTTATTTTTTTTTATAATTGTTCTTACAGTTAAACTTGCAAGTCCTAAATTATGGCACACATTCGCTTGTCTTTGACCCGAATCGATTCGCTTCAAAACGTCTAATTTAATTTTCAAATTCAGTCTTTTTCTTACATATATATAGTTTTCGTACTGCGCTCAGACATTGTTGCTTTTTCATTCTTATCGGCCATTATTAACTCTTCGAAAATGTAACTGCGTTGGTTGCATCAATTATGATTCAACGTTCAAGAAAACTGTCCGTTTCGCACGATGTCTAATACGGTACTGGGTGATGAGTAGACTTCGGATAAATGCATATAACGCAAATATTACAAGCAATATACTTGATAATTTTTTAAAATGTTGATTTCGGAACTACGTAACAAGTCACTGTACTGCAATTAAATTAGCGTGCGAGAAAATTTCTCAAGTCGGCGTGGGAAACGTTTTAATGCTGTTTTGCTATTCATTTTCAAGCTATCGACTCCAACAAATGAAACGATTTCGTTTAAATATGCCAAAAATTCAATCTGTAAAAGAGCGTTATAGTGATCTGTGACAGTGTTATAGTCAGATACGGGTTATAATATAAGAACAGCATTATAGCGAATCAGCGTAAAGCGAACCGCGTTATAACGGGGGCTTACTGTATGTTTATTTATTTATACTTTATTTACTTATCTTTTGAAGGTGATTTTACATCCTTTTCTCAACACATAGATTTAACAGAATTAAAAGTTTGTCTAGTATTGGACTGAGAATTCATTTAGTAAGGGGGAAAAGAAATTTATATAGGTTAGCGGAGATGCATTCTGGGTAAATAAAAAAGTGGGGGTAGGATGAATGACAATACATAGCTATCAACCCTCCAGGTTTATGACAGAGAAGCCCTCTTTTTGACTTGATTTGACCCCTCCTCTGTCTCACTGTTGTAACATAGTTCATGACAGTTTTTCCTTCATCTTTTTTAATTTGCAGAAATATAGTAAAACTATGTTAAATCAGAAATTTTTAAAAATTCCTTGAATTAAACACCTGAGAATAGTTGGTAGTGACTGTTAAATTAACCATGAATCAATGCAAACTTTATTCTACAGGTTTTTCATTTCCAACACAACACATATGATAAATGACCCAGGGATGATACCTTCTCTCAATTTAGAAAGAAATAAAGATTATTAAAAGAAATCAAAGTTTTTAAAAACTAATACTATTAAAGATTTATTTTCTGTTTCTGACTCACATTATTGTCACTTTCTCTATGTCAATAAATTAGTAAAGGTTTCCTTCCTTGTCAGTCACAATTATAAAAGACCACTGAGAAATGAGTACAGAAACAATACATCATGAATGACAGTAACATGCTACAATGCTCACAACAATGTATAATGTTGTGTACATCATCATCAGTTAACATTGTCATTAGAGTGATTTGTATGTTTATATGATCAAATAAAGTGTTATAACTTAAGTATTCATTACGCACATATGATATTATGAATAAATTTTTTAAATTGTTGATCTAGTTTGGCAGCTAGCTGAATTTCTGTCATGAATTCTTGAGGTCAAAAGTTTTGCCGGCTCCAAACAGAATTCATATATAGGAAGTGACCCAATTTACTTTGCAGAAGCATTAAGTTAACTCTTAACTTAATGCTTCTGCTTTGACTAAATATTAGTATTAGTAATGGCCGCATGGTGCAAGAAAGCCTGTGGCGTATGCTGCACCAGCCAAAAAAAAAAAAAAAAAAACCCAACAACCCCGAATAAAACAATGATAAAAAAAAAAAATAAAATAAATAATAATAATTAATAAAAGAAAAGGAAATTAAACTTATCATCCTGTGTGCTTCCCTGACCCGAAGGTACTATCCAGATGACCTTTGAACTTCCCCAAACTGTCAGCCTCTACCACCCATGTAGGCAACTCATTCCAATAATTTATAACTTGCTGGCTAAAATAAAACTTCCTGCAGTCCACTCTAAACATTTCCCCCCCGTAATTTGAATTTATGTCCCCTAGTTCTAGCATCATTTATAATCTTGCAAATTTCGTCCTCATTCATTTTACTGATGCCTCTCAGAGCCTCAAACACCTCTAAGGTGTTTAGTTTCCAAACTCTGCAACCCACATATTCGAAGTCTTTCTTTATAAGGACGCCCTTTTGCCGATCTCACCAGGCGAGTTTACCCGTCTTTGCACCCTTTCAAGAAGCTCGATGTCTTTCTTTAGGTGTGGTCTCCATACTTGAACACAGAATTCCAAGTGTGGTCTGACAAAAGCCTTATATAATGGGATTATCACGTCCCTATCTCTACTTACAAAAGTTCAATAGATCATCGATAGGACACCATGGGCCTTCCTTGTGACCTGTTTACAATGCTCAGAGAATTTCATGTCTGACTGTATCGTAACACCCAAGTCCCTTTCCTCCAGTACTGGGTTTAGTTGAACTTCACCAAGTGAATAAGTTATTTTGGGATTACTGTTTCCCAGGTGTATATAACTGTATTTAAAGAACCAGTTTATCATTGAATGGTGGCACTATTTAGTGAACAACTGATTTTGAACCAAATTGAAATGAAAAGATTTCACAAAACACACACATGCACAGTGTCAAGTACTTCTCCAGGGTTCAGGGCTAGGCCCCTTACTGATTAAAATATTCATTGCTAGTATTGATGAAGACCTATCAAATTTATTGTCTCAGTTTTGCAGATGGTACAAAGGTTGGCAGGCTCGGATAGTGACAGGAATCAAGGCATACCTATAGAAATGTGGGAGATAGGCTGAGAAGTAATCAGTTAATATTTTACAGACAGAAAAATCCTACGTAATCTAATGTTCAAAAGCATACCGTACTGGTAAACAGTCCTATGGCTGTGTTTTAATATCAAAAGTGTGTATATTGTGGAGAAGTTTAATTTGAAGTCAAAAGTTTTAAAAAATCTCCTGCTTCCCTCCTCCTTTTTGCAGAAAAATTCTTGCTTTTTTATCTGCTTTGGCCAAATATCTGCTTTTTACAGTTATCTGATCTCTAGCTTTTTAAAAGTCAAAACTTGGCAGCTACACTAATAGGATCACCATAGCAAGATGGATAATAGTATCATATGGTTGCTTCTTTTTGATTACAGCTGTGAACAACACACTTAACACTTAGGTGTTACTTCCTTTGCATCAGTAGAAGCAATACCATTGTGAAGATCCACGACTCAGGTCGCATGGTTCTTAGCAAATAATATTGTTTAAGTCAGTGGTAGTGGCAGGTAACCTGACATGTGACCCTTGTAAATAATGTTACCAATGATTAAATATCCAAAATTTTTTCTACCTTCCTAAATATAGTGGTGGTTACTGAAGTTTTTTTTTTTTTTTTTTTTTTTGCATTTTTTGTGCAGAAATTGTGTGAGAACTTGTCAGGGAATTCTCCACTATTTTTGCAACTGTTTGGCATTTGCTTGAAGAGTAGCATGCTATTTGTTTAAAGTTTCACATTACTTGCTTTTCTGCTCTTGTTAGTCCAATAAACATCTACAGCCTTACCCTAGTTGTTTTTTGAAATATTTATTATTTTTTACAGAGTAAAGATGATAACACAAATCTAATATTCTCTCCAGGTGGCCGCTACACCTCAAACACTACACCTCTGAAATGCACCAAATTTGAAATAAATTTTTAAATAAACTTGAAAATGGAAGCAACTAATATAATTCAATATACAGGTAGGCTCTAATTTACACCAAGGTTATGTTCCACCTCCTCAGGGTCGTTAACTGAAGCGGCATAAATTGAGGAAGAAATATAGTGTATTTAAATGAGATAGGTTCCTTCACGACAAAAATTGAACCATAAGATTAATATAAGTGTTTTTTTATATTAAATATTAGTGGTTATTTTATAATTATGATATATAAATAATATTTATAGATACAATATAAGTAATAAAATAAAAATTTAACTTAGTACTTTATTCCCGTAGAGCCATCTTTGGAGTATGTAGTAATGCCACTGTCTGCTCCCCCCCCCATTGATGTTCTTTGATAGTACCGGAAAGAACTCAACGATGATATCTGTTGAGTTCTTTATTTTTCTCTTTTCTAACATATTGTATCATATAGGGCTTCAATATGTTAGTAATAGCTCATTGGATGGAAGATGCGTTCTCACTCTTGGTCATTATCTCATAGAGATAATGACAGCCTGTTTGTATTTGTGCCAAAGCTGATTGAAGTGTCTTTATGGCGACGGTCCTAATTGGCACAATCTCCTGCTCTTCCTCCTCAGAATTCTCTTTAGCCAATTGTGCAGCCAATAAACATCTACAGTCTTACCCTAGTTGTTTTTTAAAATATTCATTATTTTTACAGAGTAAAGATGATAACACAAACCTAATATTCTCTCTCTCCTCTAAGTCCTCCTTTGACAGAGGCTCGGCGCCTCCATAGCCAGGTGGGCAGGAGCAGCAGTGCGTAGCACACGCTCCTTGATTAGACCAGGGTTCGAGCCCGTGAGCCACCAAATATGGAGGATGCGGAAAGGTCAGGGAATGACCACCGCATATCCCCGGAGCAATATGGCCTTGGTTGCTAATGCTCCTAAAAAAAAAAAAAAACGAATAACCAAATAACAGAGGCTCACTATGGCTTTGCAGCAACTCATTGACATCACAATGTCAACCTTGTCAAGCCAACATCCTCACCTGTCCGAGTGACATCTTCAGCCACTACTGAAACTGGCTCAAACTCAAGAAAGTAAGAGACACTGGATTAGGCCACAATTTCCTCCAAACACCATTCATGCTTGATTGTGACACTTATTTCCAGGCTGCGACAATGTTACTTATGGCCTTAAAGATGTTGTAGGACCTCCAGTAGTCCTTCACAGTCAAAAATTAGATGCCTGCACTGCCTCAACAATCCCTTTGAAGGCTGTACTTAAATAGTACGCCTTGAAGGTTGCAATAATGCCCTGGTTCATTGGCTACAACAGTGAGGTGGTGTTAGTTGACAAATAAATGACCTTCACATTCAGAACATTATTAATTATATCTTCAAGGTCGGCTGAATATCCTGGAGCATTTTCGAGGACTAAAACAACGGGGCAAGTTGTTTACTACACAAAATTGGGCCACCTCTGGACAAAAGTATGAAGTGTACCATTCACTAAAAAGGGTCTGGGTCACCCATGCCTTCTTATTAGAGTGCCAGAAAACAGGAAGTAGTCTTCACAATGCCTTCATAACACATGGTACACCAACATCGACTTTAACTTAAAAGTGCCTGATGCATTACCACCCAGGAGTAATGTAAGCTGATTTTTTTCAGCCTTATAATGAGGGGCAGACCTCTGTTCACAGACTATGTACTTCCTACCAGGCATCTTCTTCCAGTACAACCCCATTTCATCAACATTAAAGACCAAGTCTAGGGTGTAGCAGCCTTCGTCCATTAACTTTTGGAATATGGTAGAATATTCCTCAGCACCTGCAGTGGCTGCCTCACCAGTAATTTTTACATTTTGACTTCTGGTCTGGTTTTTGAACCTGGAAAACCAGCCCCTGCTAACCGAAAATGATTTAGTCCTTTCTGATTCCTTGTTAATTTCATTGAACAAGCTCCTAGCCTTGTCCATAACCACTGCCTGTGTTACAGGAATGTTATTTTGGTTCATATCTTCTACCCACAGCACTAACAACTTCTCCATCTTCTCCATTGTCTCACTTCTTGAATAAGTTGTTCTAGAAATGCTTGCATTAACAATTCCTGTATATCACTTCTTGATCTTCTCAGCATTATTTATAATAGTCGTAACTGTAGAAGGTGCTACTGTTAGGGTAGAAGGTACAGTAGAAGGTGCTACTGTTTAAGGTCTTGCACACACCTCCGAATGCCACTCACCAGATTCCATATAATGAATAATGCCCATTTTCACTTTAATTGTTAGAGATTTGCAGTTTTTTTTAACATGTGCAAGCACAGATTCTCCACTACACTTAGACGACATGGTTGCACAATTTATTTAAAATAATAAGGCACTAATGAACACAGGAAATTATTAAAATTTAAGGCACAGCTCACAACATGTATATACTGCGGACAAGGAGAAAGCAACTTACGTTGACACTAGCGCCATCAAGATACCTGTGCTGTGTTTATGCTTGCGCTTTCAAATTTTCTTTTTTTTCCCATTATTATTTTAAAAGGGCATAAATTGAAGCATCATAAAGCTGGGCCTACTTTTTTTTTTTTTTTTTTTAAATTTTAATAATATATACATAATAAGCAAAAATATATGCATGTTTGAATAAATTTAAAGAAGAATTGGACATATCAGATGAGATGGATAGATGAGGTGGGTAGCATTTTTTTGGGGGAGGATGGGGCTTATGCTGTATAAGTTTGTTTCCTTGCATTTTGCCAGTATTAATACTACTAATAATAAAAGGTTATCCAAGTGAAAAGAATAATAGCAAAAAAGAGAGAATGCTTATCACGTGTTCCATAATCCTTACTTCAGTACACTGAATTTGCCTTCAACTGTAAAGGCAGACTTATGTTGTCAAATTAATCAATAACTTCAAAACCTTTAGTGAAGATTGACATTTTAGAGTTCTTCAAAATGGATAAGTTTTTTTGCTTAATGTACTGAATTGTTTTCAATACAGTTTTAATAGTCCTAGTCATTCATTAGCTTATTTTTAAATTTGGCTAAGGATTTAGTAAGTTATGACTTAATATTCAATAGTGCCTTTGTATCGTTGATTTTTATGTGATTATTGTATCTCATAATTACTAACTTGTAGCATAGTGCATCTTAGTAGTAATTGCAGCATTTAATTTTTGCAAATAAGCAGCTTGAAGGGTTCTGATCATGTAGGTTGGTATTTTTTTCATGTTTTTTGCTAAGAAATTAGAAAGATAGTAGTGTTATTTAGAAACATAATAGTGTAGTGTGCACTAGATTACAAATTAATAGTGTGCATTATCATTATACTCATGTCTTAGTTTGTGCGGTAATTTTAAATTAAAATAAGACCATAATCAAGCCTCAGACAAGAGCAGTAAAGCAAAATCTCCAACTAGCAGGAACATTTTGGCTTGGGGAAATGACTGTCAATGGTGGTTCTCTAGCAAATTATAGCTATATTCATTGTGCTAATTGTGCCCCCCCCCTTTTTTTTGCAAAGTTATCTGTAGTGGGACAATGGCCAAATTGAAATGTATTTATGTGTTAGGGGGAAGAACTTTACAGATATTGACTGGAATTTGTGGGCTGGTCACTCACACGCTAGCAAGACTTTTACAGATTTATTGGATTACTGTTTTCTACAGCAGCATATTAGAGAGGCATTATTATCTACAAACACACTAGTACAGCAACTCCCCAACTTACAACCCTTACATAAGGGTTGCGTTCCGTGAAATGCTACGTAAGTTGGACTTTTCCAAATGCTTGTGCAGCACTCGCAACTGTGCTTGCTGAATTGATTGAATCAAAAAGAAATGTTGAACAAACATGTAAATAGAATTCTTGTTTTTATTAAATTTTTTATCTCATCCACAGGAAAAATTACAAAAGCATGCAATTTAAAAAAATTTCAAAATTATAAAATTACAAAAAAAGAGAAGAGATGGGCATAATGCCAGTAAGGTTTATCTCTTGAGCATCGTTGCCAGAATCGATTTCAGCTGATAAGTATGCAGCTGCGGAGGTCGAGGGCTTTGGAGATTTAGAAGGGGTCGGCCGCTCAATCTTAAGAAAGAACATATTAATGGGTGACTGGATGGTGGTTGTATTCTTTTCATTGCAGATTTCTTTGTAGCAAGCAAGCACATCATTCACCCCTCTGTTAACTTTTAAGAATCGTTCGATCAGGATCCATCTTCTCAAATCTCGCCATTGCCGATGCAATTTCTTGAAATGCCATTGCCATCTCTCTCTGGTGATGAATCGTCTCGGCTCCTCATTTGGTTCATCTTGAGCTTCGTCAGCATTTTCTTCTTTCACTATCACTGCCTGCAAGTCAGTATGTTCTTTGTTAGATAATTCCTTCTCTTTTTCCTCTATTAACTCCTCCACGTCTTTGGCATCAACCTCCAACTGAAGTAGCTCTGCAACTTTTACAATCTTATCTGCAACCTCTTCATATGATTCATCTTTTTCAAATCTTTTGAAGCCTTTTATGTGCTGTGGGCATATTTTTTTTATTTTCTTCCATTCGCCATTTAAACAACTTTTAATAATTTCTGCCCAGGCCTTATTAATTTTTAAATGCCTGAGCAAATGTTGTGCATAAAATAGGATGCTTTTAAATTCAAAATAACACCCTGATTCATAGGTTGGATGAGTGAAGTCGTGTTTGGCAATAGAAATATGACTCTCACATTCGAATTGAAATCATCTAGATGCGTACTGTGTCCAGGAGAATTATCTAATAGAAGCAAAATCTTGAAAGGAATGTTGTTGTCTTTACAATATTTTTAAACCTTGGGAATGAAGCAGCATTTAAACCAATCCTCAAAGAGAGATATTGTTATCCATGCTCTCTGGTTCGATCTGAAATGCACAGGTGGAGTGGCTTTATTGATGCCCTTAAATGCACGAGGATTTCCAGAATGATACACAAGCAGTGGTTTTAATCTATAATCTCTTGCTGTATTAGCCCCAAGAAAGAGCATGGCCCTATCTTTTGAAGCATTGAAACCTGGCATTGTATTTTCCTCTTTGGCAATGTATGTTCGATCCAGCATTTTTTTCCAATACAGAGCAGTCTTGTCAATTTGCTGCGTTGAATAGCCGCCTTCATCAATAATTTTTTCCAACACATCGCAATTTCTCTGCAGCTTCAGAATCAGCACTGGCGACTTCACCGCATACTTTAACATTGTGGAAACCAGTATGATGCTTGAACCTATTAAACCACCTGTTACTTGCCATGAACAACTTGGGTTGGGGTTCGCCATACTTGTCCTTAACGTCTTTATAAATACTTGTTGCTTTTGCTTGAATGGTCATTAGACTCAGGGGCACTCACTTCTGAATCTGATTTTCCATCCATATTATTGACAGCTGTTCCATCTTTGATATAGCAGCTGAACACTGTTTTGTGATTACTGTTGATCTTAACTACATTGATCCTTTGACATGTTCTTTTATACGCGCACTGTCCTTTAAAATAATATTCAGTGTTGAAGCAGTGAGAACTAATTACCTTGCAATAGATGACAAACTTTGTCATGCTTTGTACTTCTTAATCATTTTCATCATTTCTAAATCAATTTTGTTTCGTTTCCTGGCACTGCCATCACTTTCCGTTTGTTCCTTTCCCTTCATCATTGTAATACATAAATAGGAATGAAAAGTTTCTGAACATTTGTTTTTTATATGATTGAAGATTTCAGTGAAGGGGAACACATTTCACGAGAGTAGCCTGTGCGGACATAACTTTTTGCCGCTTCTGGAACAGAGAAGTTTTTTCTGATTTATTTTCTGTTTTATTAGCTTAAATTGGCATATTAACTTATTTTCTTATTTTCTATATTCCTATTTACGATACTTAGTTTAAAGTAACTTAGATAGAGATTTTGTAGGTATTACTTAGTATCGGTAAGGGTATCAAATCCACGTGTATACCGTTCTTAAATTGCCGCCATTGTTACGCAATACAAAATATCTCGAAATAGATAGCATAAGCTTCATATAGTATAGTATAGTATAGTACACTACATAATATTCTCAATTAATCAGTAAAATCTATTAATCTTGTTGAACTTCATTGTTAATTAAATTGTACTTTTAACTATACATATAACGACTTAGGTTACGTAACATAAATAATTAGTAAAAATAAATAATTAATACTTAACTTGATACGGAAGTTATATAAAGGTATTTTGTAGATGTAGGTGGTAGATGACTTTCATCAACCGGTGAAATGCCACCACTTTGCTTATTGGAGGCTTGAAGTGGTGAAACCCATGTTTAGTCTCTAGAGCAAAGTTTCCGGCATCCCCCTCCCCCCCATACTTCTCCTTCAACCCATGCATGGTACTAAGTACTATAGATTATATAAAGGTTATATAAAGGTATTTTGTAGATGTAGGTGGTAGATGACTTTCATCAACCGGTGAAATGCCACCACTTTGCTTATTGGAGGCTTGAAGTGGTGAAACCCATGTTTAGTCTCTAGAGCAAAGTTTCCGGCATCCCCCTCCCCCCCCATACTTCTCCTTCAACCCATGCATGGTACTAAGTACTATAGATTTTGATACCTTTCGTGTTTGGGGTTTTCATAAAAAAAAAAAAAAAAAAAGATAACACTCGATACTGAAACATAAATATAGCGTTATAACTGTGTTGGGATAGAAGTTTAGGGTTTTAATTTTGTACTGAAATTGAAATTTTATTGAAATTAAATAAAAATCATGACTCAGACCAGAGCAGCAAAGCAAAAGGCTCAAGCTAATGGGAGTGCTGTGGCTCAGGGTAGAACTGAGGGGGGCAGTTGCCCTCTGAATCACAGCCTTTTAAAATGCACTACTTGCTTGATGTTTGTGGAGCAGCTGAGTACGGGACATGATACTGCCATGGGGGGGATGTCTTTGTGTGTGCGCGCGATGCAAGGAGTGTAAGGAAATCAGGCGACAACTCAGCGTTGTTATGGGCCTATATGAGAGCTTGAAGGACAGGGTGGATGCCCTCAAAGGATTAAAAGTGAGGGGCCCATCAAGCTCTCAGCTGCCCACACCAATGCCAGAGCTTGCACTTGGTCATCGCACAACACAGCGGCAGCCCCCAAGGCAGAATGCGCTGGTCCCAAAGGAACTAGTAGTTGTTGGCGACTATTGTCAGGGAAACGGGAAACATGCTTTGTAAAAAGGATAGGTGGAACAGGACCAGGGTATGTCTGCCAGGGGCAAAGGTTGATGACGTTGTAGAGTAGATATCATCTTTAAAGATGATATCTGCAGGGCACAAAAGGTGATATAGTTGTACACGTTGGCACTAATGATATTAAGAGTAGGAGACTGGCGGAATTACTTAACAAGTACAGGTCACTGTTGAAAAAAAGCCATGAATTAGGGTTGAATTTGAAAGTGTCTGCAATTCTGCCCAGACACAATAGGAGGGAGTATATGATGAGAGCCCTGTCGATCAATTCGGTCCTGGAACGATTGTGCAAGGCTCAAGGGGTAGAATTTTTTTCAGCCTGGTCTGTACTTGTTAACAGGAGAGCCTGCTTCTACAGGGATGGGATACACTTAAATAGAAAGGGTGCAAGAATGTTTGCTGATGCTATTGAGGCAGTGTTAGGTGGGTCGGGAAACTGCTAGATTGGAGGGTGGATACATGGACTAATAGATTAACAGTAGCCACTGGCAGAGGTGAAAGTGATTCTTGCACTACTTCTATTGGAATGAGCAGCAGCCTGGAAAATAAAATGCAGGATATTTCAGAGACTGCTGGGAATCATTGGGGTACAAGTAAATAAATGGGTTGTGTTAGGGTGGCTAAGAAAAAGAACAGGTGCATGTATACTTGCATGTACACCAATGCTAGGAGTGTAGTAAATAAATTTGATGAATTTGAGGTATTGCTCAAAACATCAAAGGCAGATATTGTTCGGATTTCAGAGACATGGTGTCATACAGATATAAGGAATGCAGAACTGGAATTTGGGGAGTACAATGTGGGAGTACAGAAAGGATAGGAAGGGAGGAGGGGTTATGCTATTAGTTAAGAAACACATAAAATCCAAGGAAGTGAAGCCAGTCGACATCGCTGGACAGTGCAGTGTCGAGTCAGTTTGGTGTGACATAAGCATTGGGAGATCAAAATTAAGAGTAGGAGTGTGCTATCGGCCTAATGACTCTGATGAGCATAATAAGAAACTGTACAGGGAAATAGAGTGGGCCAGTAAATCAGAGAGTCTAATAATGGGGGATTTTAATTTCTCAGATATTGACTGGAATTTGGTGGCTGGTCACTCACACACTAGCAAGACTTTTGTGGATTTTTTGGATGATTGTTTTCTACATCAGCATGTTCGGGAGGCAACTAGAGGGAGTAATACTCTTGATTTGATTATCAGTAGTGATTCTTCATGCATTAAGAACCTGCAGATAAAGGAACCACTAGGTGGCAGTGATCACAGTGTGCTGAAGTGGGATTTACTCAAAGAGGTAATTAACATTAATTAATTAACATTAGGGGTAAAGGGTAGGGTTATAGCTTTCGTAAAGGCGACTACGATGGACTGAGACATTATTTAAATTCTATACAGTGGGACCAACTGATGATGTTACCAACAGCAAATTCAAAATGGGAAGCATTCAAAGAACTTATCTTGGAAGCTACTAGGCTTTACATACCAACTAAGAAATATTGTTCAAGGTTTAGGCCTAAATGGATGTCAGATGAACTAATGAGACATATGGCAGAGAAGAAAAATGCATGGGATACATACAAATTAACACGTCTGACACAGAAGCCTATGATAGATACAAGTTGATCTGTAACCAAGTTACAAAGGAGGTTAGGCAGGTGAAGGCGGATTACGAGAAATCTTTGGCAAGGGATGCAAAAAAAAACAGCAAAGAGTTCTTTACTTATGTAAACTCTAGAAGGAAGGGGATGAATCAGATTGGTCCACTTGATATCGATGGGTCAACTGTTGATGATTCTGCTCAGGTAGCTAACAAAATAAATGAATGTTTTGCATCGACATTCACACATGAGGAGTTATTCAGCGAGGGGAATGTCAGAGGTGTATTCAACTCTGGCAGTAAGCAAGAGAATCTTGTAATAACTGAGAGTAAAGTGGAGGAGAAATTGTTGAAGATAAAGACAAGAGAGGCATCTGGGGTGGATGGAATCTATCCAGTTATATTAAAGGAGGCAGCAAAGGGAGTAAGCAAACCCTTAGCCATAATTATGAGAGCTTTCTTGGACTCAGGGGAGGTACCCATGAACTGGAGATGTGCAAATGTGACCCCAATTCACAAAGGAGGATCAAAGGCTGACACAAGTAATTATAGACCTGTGGGTTTAACTTCTGTTCCTGGAAAATTAATGGAGGCACTGGTTAAAGAAGCACTGCAGGATCATCTAGACAAGACTTCAGTTATAGCTCGGACACAGCATGGTTTTGTTAAGGGGAAGTCTTGCCTGACCAATTTTATTGGATATTATGATGCAGTCAAAAGAACTGGATGCAGGGAATAACTTTGATATTATATACTTGGATCTTAGAAAGGCTTTTGATACTGTTGCACATGGAAGACTGCTGCACAAATTGGAGAAGTGTGGCATTGGAGGCTAATTGCTGCTATGGATAAAGGGGTGGTTGAGGGGGAGAAGACAGAGTGGTAATCAATGGACACTGCTCATTGTGGACTAATGCTATTAGTGGAGTCCCTCAGGGTTTAGTATTGGGTCCATTATTGTTTTCTGTATTTATAAATGATATTGATGATGGTATATCAAGCTTAATGTCCAAGTTTGTAGATGATACGAAGGTTGGCAGGGTTGGCAAGGACACTACTGACACTATGCTGCTTCAACAGGATCTGGAAAGGTTGAGCAGATGTCCTGAGAGGTGGCAAATGAAGTTTAACCGTGACAAATGTAAAGTACTCATATGGGAAACAGCAACCCCAGAGCAACATTTCAACTCTGTGGTACTACACTGACAGTGGTAGAGAATGAAAGGGACCTGGGGGTGGTTTTGCAGGCGGATATGAAGTTCTCTGTGCAGTGCAGACGGTCTGCAAGAGTAACTCATGGTGTATTGTCAATGATATATAGGAATTTTTCTAGCAGGGATAAGGAGGTGATTATTCCCTTGTATAAGGCAATGGTCAGGCCACCTAGAGTACTGTATACAGGCCTGGAGGCCTCATTTCAAGAAGGATGTAGAGCTGCTGGAACGAGTACAGAGAAGGGCAACAAGATTAGTGAATGGAACAAAGGGGTGCTCTTAGAAAGAAAGGCTTAAGTTTTGCAAATTACAGTGTCTGGAGACTAGGCACCAGCGAGGTGATCTGATAGAGGTGTATAAAGTCTTGAATGGTTTGAGCATGCTCAATGCTGATGGGATTCTTCCTCTTGCTCAGAATAATCACCTGAGAGGGCATAAATTCAAATTGAGGAAAAATAGATGTAGGATAGACGTGCGGAAATTTGCCTTTAGCCAGTTAAAGGCAAATTTCATGGAAGTTGATAGCCTAAATAAGTTTAAGGCTCAGCTGGACAGGTATTTCGAACGAACAGAGGGGTGAAGTGGAAGTGGTTATTTATTTATTTATTTTGGCTGATGCTGCATAAGCTTGCTTTCTTGCATCAAATGTCTCTACTAATGCTAATACCGTAACATAAAAACCCACAGAATTCCAGTTATTGGGATTATCACAAATGCAATAAGATTGAGTTTACTACTGGTTTATAATTAAATACACTAACAGAAAAGCCCAATAAACTGGAAAGTGCAAATTGTTTTTATAGTCGTAACCTCCAGAAATATGCTTTAGAAAAATATAACAAAGGCATTCAAAATTGATTCTTATAATGGCAACATATGCTAACAATGGAAGGGTAGTGCAAAAGGATTTTGTAAAGGATTTTTTGTAATTCGTTCCAAGGACTTGGAAGGAATTACAAAAAAAAAAAAAGAAAAAAAAAAAAGCAATGTGTTATTGGATTCACATTACGATATTTTCACAATACCTACAGGTGCAAAATACTTTTCCATATTCTTTTTCAGTTTGCACAGGCTGGCAAAAACTTACATAAAGTTGAATTTGCATAAGTCGAGTATTATAGTGGAAAATATTACTTTTCGATCCTTAGACGTACCTTCCTGTCTGAAAAGTCAGTCATAGGAGTTACTGCCCCTGCCCCATCTAGGTGGATCTCTGCTATCTATATCTGAACTTTTATCTTAAAGCCTTTGAATCTCAAAATCATCATGACCTCAATGCATTTATGACTCATTGAGACAATCTGTTTCTTTAAAAAAAAAAAACAAAACACCTTTCAACTCCATTAACTCAACATTTTTGTATGTTGAACGCTCAAGACTTCTAAAATATAAATTTTCTATTTACATATTTACAATTTTCCTCCCTTCTTTTGCAAGTGAATGCCACTCGCAATGTCCAGGAAGGCAATATATTTCTCTTTGCTTTGAAAAAGCTCATGGCAGCTGTATGAGTCTGTGCCAAGCAGTCCTACAAATTCTCTTCTTATATCATCATACCTTGGACAATATTTCCTAATGTGCTCCATATCCTCTGCACTCACATCTATGTAATTCGTTAGACTTTACCCCAAGCTCTACCAATGTTAGAGAGGCAACAAGAGCAAGCAATACTCTTGATCTGATTAGTATTAGTAGAGGCATATGATGCAAGAAAGCAAAGCTTATACAGCATCAGACAAAAAAAAAACCCTTCCCATTTCATCCGTCCAGTTTTTCCTTGAATTTATTTAAGCTTTCAACTTCCACAATGAAGATGGAAGTTTGTTTTTGTTTTTTAAACCTAAATTACATGGCACCCATCAGGGTGCCATGTAATTTAGGAATGTAATTTACTTAAAACTTTTTTAAATTTATATATTTATTTTAATTATAAAAAGGTACATCCTTATCTTACCTATGTGAGTTAGGATTTTCTGTGCTTACCACTATAAAAACTAACAAGAGGGAAATACTACAAGTGAAATGATACATTGTTCCAAATTACTGCACCTGCTCAGATGATTCTAGCACTGTAAAAGGACTGCTCCCTGTAGAATAATTTAACTTGATAACATGCTGTTGTGTATATATTTTCATATGTAAATTTGTAATTTTTTTCCCCTCTAATGTTTAATCCTATGCTTGTATAATTAATAATAATATTGTTTTTTTTCCTTCTATCTCATCCTTGTTTATTATATTGCAGTAGCCTTTACTGTAAACTCCTGGCTTGTAGCTGTGAAGGGTATTGTGTGTGGCGTGTGCCTTTTGTATGCAATAAAGAATTCTTATAATTTGTATTACGAATTGTAATTTTGTTTATAATTTTATTATTATAATAAGTACCATATAACATATATTTTTTTAAAATATTATATATATATATATATATATATATATAGAGAGAGAGAGAGAAAATCGGATTTAACAGGCAGAAAATTGAATAGGGGTGCCACAAAATAAAATAAATTACTTAAGGGCGCCATTATTAAAAAAAAGTTGCAAACCACTGCTCTAACCCTTTGTCTCCACATCTTTTCCTTCCTTTCTTTCTGGATTGTAGTCAGTTCAGTTTTATTTTAGAGCAAAGTGGGAGCTTTTGTTTGCATTTTGAATTTAATATTTGTTACATGTGTCGGTTATTGTGGTGAAGTTCAAATTCACGCTGTCATACTATTTTGTGCGTTTAGTGCACGCTTCATTCGCATGTCGTAAGGTGTGACAGCATCTCTTGTAACTTAATACTGTGAAGTTCTTTACAGAAAATTTCATTTTGACCGTTATCATGGTGCCATCTAAGAGAATAAGTAACAGCAGTACTACTTCACCGCTGTCCCCAGATAGTTTTTTAGTACCTCTAATTTTGGCATATCAAGGATATAGTAGCAGTTATTTTATTAGTCATTCCTGAGTTACGTAAAGCTCGACTTATGTAAGAAGTCCTGGAATGTATCTCTTATGTATGTTGTGGACAGACTGTGTGTATATATATATATATATATTTTTTTTTTTTTTTGTTCTGCATTTTTATTATTATATTTACATCTAGAAAGAGCACTAGTTACAGCAGTTTCATGACCGATAAAGTTTGCATATTTATTTTAAGGTTGGATGGAAAACATGTTGTTTTTGGGCAAGTTATTTCTGGAATGGAAGTAGTTAAAAGGATGGAGGTACGTTAAAGATATTTTTCTTCATATTTTCATGACATTGAATCAAATATATAGCATAGGCTAATTCATTTTTGGTACTGAATAGTAGAATTAAAGTTGGAGCAAGGAATTTCTAATTTCAGTGTTGATATTCTTATTATTGTACAGGGTGATCACAATAGCAATTGGCACACATTTTACGTAATATCTCTGCGATAGTTTTAGTTTCTAAATCAAGAAAATAGTAGACAGCATTTTCGAAACTTACTCTAAACTTGGTGTATGTATGCTTTTATAATGTTTGCCAATAAAGATATTGTATGTCTAATGCTATTGCATAGACTTTTTTTTGATCATCCTCCCATATCGAGGATTTTCTCTTTCATTATTACTGATTGTATTTAAAGTTTTTGTTCCATAACAGTTTATAATGGCATAGAGACATTGTAGTAATCATCATAAGTACATGACTTTCCACTTAAAGATGTGGTATTATTATTGTATACATCTGCATAATTGCCAATTTACAATGGGGACGCCATCTTGTTCAGTCGATTTGACCATTCTCTGTCTCATAGTAATGTAGTTGATGACAGAGTTTTCCATCTTTTTTGCAGAAACTCAGTTTTTCTCTATATTTTTCTTTTCACAAAAAATTAATAATAATAAAATATTAAAATTAGATTTTATTCTCTTTAAATCTGTGAATTTCTGCTTATTTTTATTAACAAAGTGACTGTCAGATATACTGTGGTAATCTACACTGCAAAATTGAAATGTGCCATTTGTGTAGATTTCATTTCAGTTGTTTTAGCTATATAGTGTGAATCTAATTAACAATGTTTTTTAGTAATTGCCGAAGAAATACAACCCAAAATTCATTAAGCAAGGAATAGATGCAATATTTTCCACATACTATAAAATCTTAAGAAAGTACCACATTTGCCTTGTGTATTCTATATAGGTGCGATGTTTCAGTTTCAAGTGGCAGGAATGCATTTCATGCATTTGCGGTGCCTCCGTAGCCAGGTGAGCAGGAGTGGCAGTGCGTAGCACACACTTCTTGATTAGACCAGGGTTCAAGCCCGTGACCACCAAATACGGAGGATGCGGAAAGGTCAGGGAATGACCACCGCATATACCCGGAATGGCCTTAGTTGCTAATGCTCCTAAAACCCAAATAACAACAACATCATACCTTTGCAAAAAAATATGCATAAAGACAGCATTCTGTGTATAGAAAGAAATGCAAAAATGGATGTTAGCCATTGATGTCATAATGTTGAATGTTTATTTGCATCTTTTTTTCATAGAACATAATCTTTCTCTGAGTTGTGCTGATCATGCGAATACATTGGTCGACATGTTTATTGATAGTGAAATAGTAAAAAATATTATGGAAGAACAACTGAAAAGCTGAAACATTTTTACTGAAATTGCATGGAAGGGAAAGATTTAGTGACAGCTCTGAAAAATGGATTTTATTTTAAGTTGCTACAGATGGCAGTTAATCATGATGATTCCAAGTTATTTGTGGTGAATTTTTGTAATTAAAAAAAATAAATAAATACATAATAATAAAAAATAATAATCAAACCAAAAGAAACTTTCTCTCAGTTGTCAGCATTGGATGGTGACTGCAGGGTACAACCTTGGATGCCTGAACAACTGAAAGCATGTGGGATTCTTTCCAAAAACTGTCTGGCACTTAGTGTTGAAAATGCAGTGTTTGGGGTAGGCCTAAAAATGAGTAGCAAGGGTATTAAAAGAAGAGATTGAGCATGTGTGATAGTAATAGGCAGTCCTCATCATATTAATTTGTGTGCTGAAAAGGAATCTGCATGCCTTTGTTGTGAAAGTGGATGAATTTGTTTTGACTTTGTTTGGTGGAAATTTAACATCTAGAAAGAAGTGCTGAAAATGAAAGACAGATTTAAAGTTTCAACTGATGTATGTCACTGAAGTTAAAAAAACATTTAGAAGCATCTGTGTATGCACTGGCTGTCTTTGGTTAAATGTGTGATTAGACTGGTAGACCAGTGGCAACTGTCTGTTTAAAGAAGAGATTGGAAGTGGTGAGAAAAGCAATATGAATACTTTTCAGCAAATTGTAAAGTACAAGTTATCGCTATTGGCGATACAGACTCTTGTTCAAATCCAAGTTTTAAAAGACAAAAAACCTAATGAAAGCAATCGTGAACAAGCCAAGCAAGCTGATAATTCTAGGCATTTTATCCTTGCTCATGCAGAAACTCTGTTCATGTTTCTTTCTGCTTCAATAAAGTAATTTTTCTGTTTCTTTTAAATGTTATGTGCCAATGCTTTAAAATCCAAATATAGCTCTTCAATCCAACATACCTCACATTCATGTACTGAGGTTATTATCCCTAGATATGTTGAAAAATATTATTTGCAAATTTATTTTACCTACAGTTTTCAAATTTTCTTCCATTTTGGAAAATTTCTTACCAATGATTAGCAGAATTCTTTGAAAATTGATTAGCAGACTAAATCCAGAAGGATTGATTTAGCAGAGTAAATCAGAAGTCTAGGCATTTCTACTGCTAGGTCATAGAGAAGCTTGTTCTATTGCTCAGTGAGAAAGTATAATTTATGGCTGCATGTGACTACATAGTGCAGAAGTTTGCACAGAAGAACAATGTTCTTATAAAAGCTGAGGTAGCACAAATTTCATTTTCAAATTTGAAATATTTTGTGGATAAGTTTCCAGTACTTCTTGGTGATGTTAAATATATGAAGCAATAGATGTTTTGCAGCATCAGTATACATATAATAAATAGGTTCACCATAACTAGAGTAATGGTGAACCTTTTCCAGCTTGCATGCCAAACATAAGCTAAAACAAAAATATGACAATTTTTGCATGCTGTGGAGGGGGAAAAAGTTAGTAGTTTTATTGATATTATAAATGAGAAGTTACATGATTTTCATTATTAGATGTCGGTAATATAAACAAAAATTTGTCTTCAAATATATATAATTAAGTATAATTGGTACTATATAGGTACTCAAAGAATATTAAAACATTGGCGTAAGTGTAAGTATAAATGGGCATAAGGCCAAAAGAACCTATAAAGACTAATATAGCCTGCATTGGTTTACATTGCTATACCCTATAAATAAATATATAATTAGCAATAAAATAAAAATACAAAATATAATAAAATGATGATTATGTAGCTAAATATTGATAATCGGATACATTGAATGGCACTTTTTCCTAGGGCTAACACCATTCAATATATCCCACCAATAACCAGAAACAGGCTATCTGTTTCTGATTGTTATATACCTGTTTAACTAGATCCAAATTATAAACAAAGGCAATCTATGCTAAACTTTAACAGCAAACAGGCAAGATAACAGTTAGCCTAACAGATAGCTTTGAAACAAATAATACAGAAAAAGGGTGCCAACCATAATTTAAAAGTAAAAAGCAAAGTAAATAGCTTTTTATAAAGGTACTTAGGATATACCGGGAGTGTAACAGCCCGACCCTTTAGTAAGGGATCCTGGTATAACTACAAGGGGTTAAAGGACTGTACATACTAGACCAAAAAATTCAGGCAGTTATGCTCCCAGTATATCCTAAGTACCATTATAAAAAGCTATTTTTTTTTGCTTTTCACTTTTTACTTTCTAACCCTAAATTTTATACCTCAAGATCTATTAGAGTAATTCAAGGGAAATTGAGGTACTATTACTCTACTTATCCTTACCTCCTTTCTCCTTATGTTAGCATAAGCTTTCTTTTGCTCAAGTATAAAATAAATAAAAAACACCACAACTGAAGTGAAAATTATGGTTGGCACTCTTTTCTGTATTATTTCTTTCAAAGCTATCTGTTGGGCTAGCTGTTATCTTGCCTGTTTGCTGTTAAATTTAAAGTTTAGCATAGATTGCCTTTGTTTATAATTTGGACCTAGTTAAAGAGGCAAATAACAATCAGAAACAGATAGCCTTGCTAATTATTCGTGGATATATTGAATAGTGTTAGCCATTCAATATATTCCACCAATTGAATGGTGTTAGCCATCATGGTGTGAATTGGTGGTCAATGTGTCTGATTATCAATAATTAGCTACATAATCATTATATTTTTATTTATAGCGTATAGCAATGTAAACCACCACAGGCTATATTAGTCTTTATAGGTTCTTTTGGCCTTATGTACCCGCCTAGTACTTTTATGCCTATGTTTTAATACTCTTTGAGTACCTATATAGTACCAATTATACTCCTACAGTAGTAGTTAGATTACAGACTGATGTAATGTTTAATCTACAAATGATGGTATTAATCTGATCTGATATACATTTTACACTATTCTTATATTTCATAGATTAAATACATATATACAAAGGGTACTAGGAAAGTTTTGCAATACAGCTTTGTTTATTTAATTTTTTCAAAGTAATTTCCTCTACATTCAATACACCTCTCCATCCTCCGAAACCAATCTTTAAACCAGTTCTGCCAAGTTTCACTAGGGAGTAAAGCACACTCGTTGTCCCAAGCCCGTAGAAGGTCCTCATCACTGGAAAACCGCCTCCCTTTTAGCTTCATTTTCACATGCGGGAACAGTGCAAAGTCGCAGGGAGCAAGGTCTGGACTGTAGGGAGGGTGCTCGAGAAGTTTCAGTCCTGTCGTGGTCAAATATTCGGTGCAGGCTTTGGCACGGTGAGCTGCAGCATTATCGTGATGGAGGTACCAGGTGTCCATTCTTGACTTTGGCCGCAGGTTCTTCATAGATCCAATGACTTTAGGCAGGCATTGTTCAGTATACCACTTAGCTGTGACTGTCTTCTGCGTGTCCAAAATGACACGTTCCACAATTCCACTCGATTTGAAAAATACAGCTATCATTTTCTTCTTTACAGATCGGGATTTTCTGACAATTACGGGTGTGTCGTCATCATCAAAGACCCAAACTTTGTTTTGAGCCTTGGTCGGCAGATCATAATAGTACAGCCAAGTCTCGTCACCTGTCACGATGTTGTTCACATACCGAGATTGTCCCTTATCAAACTTTTTTAACATCTCCCGGCACCAAGTCACACGTCGTGTCATCTGCTCTTCAGTCAGTTGATGCGGCACCCAGAGAGAACAAAGTTTCTTCACGTGCAAATGATCTTTCAGAATCGAACGAATTGCTGGTGCATTTAGGCCCAAAGTATCCTCTATCTGTTGGTAGGTCACTCGCCTGTTTTCATCAAGCATTTTCCTCACAGCAGTAACGTTTTCCTCCGTAACTGACGTTCATGGCCTTCCCGGCCTCTCAGAATCCTCCAGAGTGAAATTTCCCCTTTGGAATTCTCTATACCACCTGAATATCGTTGTACGATGTGGACAATCATCATCTAGTGCAAGAGTCATTTCTTCTAAGCACTGGTCTTAAACCATGCACGAAATTATACCGCAAAACTGTCCTTATCTCATTTCGTGACCACGATGCCATCGCAAGCACTTTACACTCTCACTACTAATGAATAACTGAGCCCATCGACTTGGCGCGGTGGCTACTATGCACGTATGAACATGTCTCAACATGCAGCAACAAGCAGCTTCCTGTGATTCATTGTTGCATCATATTGCAAAACTTTCCTAGTACCCTTTGTATATATATATATATATATAATTTTTTTTAAAATAATATGAAATACAAGTAGCCTCGTGCTGGTATATTTTCCTGTGCATGCCCCTTGCAGCACACATGCAGTTAGTTTGCCATTGTTGGTCAATTTAATACAAGAGCTATTCAATAAAGAATGATCATAATTTTTTTTTACAACATACCTTTATTAATCATCTGTATTTTGATGGTCCTTTTCAAAGCAGTCCCCATTTGATGGAATACACTCACTCCAACATTTCTGCCATTCTTCAAAAACATAGTGGAAGCCATTTTTTGACAAGTGTTTGAGAATTGCTTCCAATGTCTTTACAACTGGAAACGTTTTTCTCACAGTTCCTTCTTTTAACTTTGAAAATAATAAAAAAGTAGCAGGATGCAATGTCAGGGCTATAGAGCAGATGAGGAACACATTTGACATTAATGCTGACTAAGTACATGATGACAGTAGGAGCAATGTGAGGTCTTGCATTGCTGTGATGCAGCATCCACCCACTTGCTTACAGTTGTGGTCATTTGCAACACATGATCCCACAGAGTGTGCGGTATAGTTTATAGTAAAGTTCCGTAACAGTCGTATGAAGTGGCACAACATGCTGGTAAGCCATGTTGACTGACTGCCAAGGTCACACTGCTCACAAGTTAACTGTGCAGTTGCTATGTGTTTGGTCTTCAGTTCTGCAGCTCAGCTAGAAGCAAGCAGTCCAGCTGTTTATGAAAAATTATTCTTTATTGAACAGCCCTTGTATAAAGGAACTGAAAGACTGCATTAGAGATTCATTACAAGTCCTTCATGTGACACTGGCATGAGCATGAAGGACTTGAAAAAAGCTGTTGAAGACCGGACAACATGGAGGCAGCTCGCCTATAAAGTCTCCGAAAGTTGGCTGCGACTGAACGGATGAAAACAACAACAAAGTAAATTATTGACCACTTTACAAATTATTATTATATAACAGAAACTACAAGAGTGTATTTCAATGTAGAGTGCCCATGTGGAAACTTAACTCAAAAAGTAAAGTTTCCACATGGGCAATATTTGTACATATGATATCCAAATGGTTTTCAATTTCATGCCAAGTGATTTCTAACATTTGAGGCATCATGCACATGATTCTTCACATAATCCTACGGAAAAAAAACCCAGTGGTGTTATATCTAGTGAGTAAGGAGGGCTAGGGAATTGGTCTTCCCTATCCAATCCATTGGCTTGGATAATTGTCATTGAGAAATTTTCGCACAGTCAAAGCCCAGTGAGGAGGAGTACTATCTTGTTGAAACATTTTGTTTAATGTTCTTTCATCTGTGGAATTGCGGCCGACCGGGCTAGCCGAGTGGGTAAAGTACCTGCCCGGCAACCCAAAGGTCGCGGGTTCGATTCCCGCCTCGGGCTTGGATCAAAGTACTGCAAAAACCTTGGGAGGTGCAATATGGCCATAGAAGCCGATGCGCCAACAACTACCAAATCAAAAAAAAAAAAAAAAAAAAAAAAAATCTGTGGAATTGCAAAATGCTCCAGCATGTCCAAGTAATTGTTACTGTTTGTGGATCACGTGGTTTTAGGAAAGAGTACACCACACATTCAACTTAGAGGAATCCCATTCATGCTCACTAAAGACATGAGAGGTTTCACTGCCCCAGATTCTGCATTTGTGGCAGTTTACCTTACCAGGCAATGTGCTCATCACTAAAGACAACTCTGTTCAGAAAGTCATCATTTCCAGTCCAATTGAGTATATCCATGGCAAATTTAATTTTAGTGGTTATTGTAGGGCACAACTGTTATCAACTCTAGCAAAATCTATACAATGGTATATAAAACTTTGAGTAGTTCTTTCAAATGACATAAACATTATTCGTATATCAGTTCCTGTTTGTGTTTAATAATCATTTGTAACGTGGTCAATAATTTATGGACACCTAAGTAATAAGGTATTCCATGTGCTTCAGAATTCCATGCCTTCTGTGGATAACATGCATAACAAAATGAAAATTAACAGCAGAAAGAATGACACTGACATTACATCTTTTCACATCTTGAGAATTACAAATTCAGAAGGCTATGATCTTTTGGATACAAGGTGTCTTGAGGCAGGCAGGAATATTACTAGGGATATCCCCAGTGATTTTCCTTGCCTGTGACATGTTGGTTATGGAGTGTTCATCTGCCACTAGCAAAAGCTTTTCTCCTTGTGCTTCTTCAGAAGTTTAGCAATTGTTCCATATAGTTTTATTGTGTAACAACTGTCAGGGTAATGGGCCTCTGCTAGTGTAAAAGTTTTGAATGGTTAGCCAGCAAGGTGATGCAGCAATATCTTGCTGTTTTTTGGTGGGACTTTTAAAAAGTCTCTTCTTTCACATTGTTGAACAATCAGTATTTTAGGGTTCGAGGTATGAAACCATAATTTTCTGTAATTATATCATGTGCAAATTATGTACAGTCACTTTGAAGGATGTCTGGTGTGAAGCTTTTGGGAGGGGGGGGGGCTTTCTTATGTAGTATTTTCCACACCTACAGCCTGTAGACTACATTTTTTATTTGGAGAGGGGGGGGACAAGAATTTGTTTTAGGGTTTATGTTGCATGTTCTTACAAATCCCTTGTTTTCCATATTCCAAGTCAGAAGGAGAAGATGAATTGGTGTGGTGTGAGGATACTGTGTCAGGGAAGCATTATATAGACATCATAATCCTCAACAGTACTTCTGTAGAGAGAAAATGAACAGGCATATTTTCTGTTTGAAAATATCAAAACAGGCATTATTAAGGGTATGATCTCCAGAGCACTTAGGACATATATAATGGACACTTAAAACAGGAACTAAGCATTATCGGTACTTAGCGAAAACCAGTACTTTGCCATAGGAGAAACAGTAGACTATATATATATATATATATATATATATAAAAAAAAAAAAAATACCCCCCCCTCCAATGAGAGAGTTTCAGGAAGGTTCGGACACTCAAAAGGGTCGCTATTTAAATAAAAAATTTTATTTAATTAAATTTTTTTTGTAATTTAAATAAAATTTTATTCCTGGAACTGTTTATTCCTAAGTTGTATGTATACATTTATTTTTAATTAATTCTTTTTTTATATATTTTCAGCAATATGGAAACAAGGCAGGCAAACCAACAGAAAAGGTTACTATTTTTAACTGTGGGGAGTTAGTATGATTTTTCAACTGTATTTATGTAAATGTGTAAAGAGTTGTATGATGTGCAGTCTCCAAAAAAAATATGTACAACTTTGCTCTTACAAAATTAAAATTGTTTATACAATGGCACAAAAGCCTCCTTTACATCATATAGTATATACATACTATCCATGGTTATGCTAAATACATATCTTACACTCAATAGATAAAAATAATTCTTGCAATGATATTAGTCTTATCAGAAACAACGATCAGACTGACAAATATAAGCTCCAATGTATCATGCAGTATACAGATTAATTAAGCTAACAAAATATCATTTCTGTGGAAGTTATGAATTTCAGATTCTAATAATAATAATAAAAAAAAAATGTGTGCTCTGCATGGAAGGCACAGCTTAGCAGTGCCTCACACAGTCTTAAACAGTTCACAAGTGCAATCACATTTGAGTGATTTACCATAGATAGTGCAGAGTAATATAGCACTCTTATTAACCTGAAGTAAACTGCAAAAAGAGCCAATTTTGATTATCCTGACAAAAACAAAGAATATTTTGTAATTTTAATTATTCAAGAATGAATATTTCACTTGGATTTTAGCTCTGCTTAATGTAAGGGTTGGTCCATAACTAAATCTCTTGGAAAACATGTGAATGTAGATGCAAAATATTCATTTAGTTTGTTAGCCACCTGAGCAGGATCATCAACAGTTGAACCATCGATATCAAATGGACCAAACTGATTCATCTCCTTCCTTCTAGAGTTTACATAAGTAAAGAACTCCTTGCTGTTTTTCTTTGCATCCTTTGCCAAAGATTTCTCGTAATCTGCCCTTGCCTGCCTAACCTCCTTTGTGACTTGGTTACAGACCAGCTCTTATCTATCGTAGACTTCTGTGTCACCTGTTAATTTATATGCATCCCATGCATTTTTCTTCTCTGCCACATGTCTAATTAGTTCATCGGACATCCACTTAGGCCTAAACCTTGAACAATATTTTTTTGAATGCCCCCCATTTTGAATTTGTTGTTGGTAACATTACCAGTTGGTCCCACTGTATAGAATTTAAATACTGTCTCAGACCACCATAGTCACCGTTATGAAAGCAAAAACCCTTCCCTTTGCCTCTGATGGTAGTTACCTCTTTGAGTAAATCCCACTTTAGCACACTGTGATCACTGCCACCTAGTGGTTCCTTTATCTGCAGATTCTTAATACATGAAGAATCACTACTGATAATCAGATCAAGAGTATTGCTCCCTCTTGTTGCCTCACGGACATGCTGCTGTAGAAAACAGTCATCCAGTAAATCCACAAAAGTCTTGCTAGTGTGTGAGTGACCAACCCACAAATTCCAGTCAGTATCTGGGAAATTAAAATCCCCCATTATAAGACACTCTGATTTACTGGTCCACTCTATTTCTCTGCACAATTGCTCATTATACTCATCAGATTCATTAGGCCTATAACACACTCCTACTCTAATTTTTCCTTTCCCAGTGCTTATGTCACACCAAACACTCAACGTTGCATTGTCCACTAACATCAATTGGATGCACTTCCGTAGATTTTATGTGTTTCTTAACTAACAGCATAACCCCTCCTCCCTTCCTATCCATCCTTTCTGTACACATTGTACTCTCCAAATTCCAATTCTGCACTGATTATGTCTGACACCATGTCTCTGATATCCCAACAGTATCTGCCTTTGATGTCTTGACTAGCACTTCAAGCTCATCAAATTTATTAACTATACTCCTAGCATTGGTGTACATGCACCTGTTTCTACTCTTAGTTACCCTAACACAGCCTATGTATTTATTTGTTCCACTATGATTCCCAACAGTCCTGGAAATTTCCATTGCCTTGCTTTCCAGGCTTCTGCTCAATTGCATTTCAATAGAAGCAGTGCAAGAATCACTTTCTCCTCTGCCAGCAGTTACTGTTAATCTATTAGTCCATGTATCCCCCCAAGCTAGCAGTTTTCCGACCCACCTAACTCTGCCTCAATAGTATCAGCAAATATTCATGCACCATTTCTATTTAAGTGTATCCCATCCCCGTAGAAGCAGTCTCTCCTGTTAACAAGCACAGACCAGGCTGAGAAAAATTCTACCCCTTGAGCATTGCACAATCTCTCCAGGGTCGAATTGATCGACAAGGCTCTCATCATATACTCCCTCCTATCGTGTCTGGGCAGATTTGCAGACACTTTCAAATTCAACCCTAACTCACAGCTTTTTTTCAACATTGACCTGTACTTGTTAAGTAATTTCACCAGTCTCCTACTCTTAATATCATTAGTGCCAACGTGCAACAATATCACCCTTTGTGTCCTTAAAAGATGATATCTGCCATCAATCTTCGCCCCTGTTCCATCATCCTTTTTACATACCATGTTCCCCATTTCCCTGAGAATAGAGTCACCGACAACAACTAGTTCCTTTGGGACCAGCGCATTCTGCCTTGTGGGGTTGCCGCTGTGTTGTGTGATGTTCAAGTGCAAGCTCTGGCATTGATGTGGCACTTGAGAGCTTGATGGGCACCTCAATTTAAATCCTTTGAGGGCATCCACCCTGTCCTTCAATGTATAATAATAAATAAGAGGAATTACCTCGATTATGACACATAGAACGCTTCAGTAATGACACTCTCCATTCTTCAAATGAGTATTAAAATAATTTAAATTAATTCCTTATACTGGAAGAAAAAAATCAATGAACCAATGCACCTGGAATCAAGGTTCAAGAGCTCCAAAACCCGACCCCAAAATACATTAAGCCACCAACAAACCTCCACGAGCAAAAGAAGATATTAGGTCCATAATTAAAATGAATGCTAAAATAATATTAAAAATTTTGTTACTTTCCTGAAGCAGATTGGGCTTTTCGACACGAGTCTTGATCACAGGATAGGCCCATGTCGAAGAAATCAAGACTGGGTGCAGACTGGCTGTTGTTGTTGTTTGTTAGATTTATTGGTGCATCAGCAACTCAGGCTATAATGCACTAATTACTGTCTGATATTTACTTCGTTTTTCTTACAAGAGATAGGGGTTCAGATAAGGTGATATTTATTAATCAATTTTAGAAAAAGAAAAATGTCATCCATGTTCTCTCGATCTCCTAGGACACACTGTAGTGTTAAATGATTGTAATTATGAAAATTAGAGAAAAAAGCTGTTTTCCGTTCTTTTTGATATTGCGGGCATTCTATGATGATATGCTTTGCTGTTAGTGGGCATAAACAATTACTGCATTGTGGAGGGTCACTGTTTGTTAGTAGATAGCTATGAGTGAGGAAAGTATGACCAATGCGTAATCTGGCTAGAATAGTTTCTTCCTTTCTGTTTCGTCTCAGGCACGCAGACTGGCTACACCAGCATTAAACTGGCAAGCCATATGTGGCCCTGACACATTTATGCAACCCCAAGGGTTGTCAACTTTCATAGGTTAATAGTTTTAAACCCATATGTGATATTTAAAGGAGATCCACTAAGTAAAATTTAAATTTCATATGACTTACTTATACCAATCTTCATAAATGTTAATAGTCATATGATTGCAAGGGTAAAAACATGAAAATATTTTATATATTTCTTAGGTGTGCTATTAGCTCTACAAGGTCTGTATGCCTCATAAGCACTCCTGAGTTTGACCCTACTACACCAACAATGTGAGATCACATTATTGCATGCACCATATTGGTGCATTTACTTATGCATAGGAGTAAATATTGCTCAAAAGTAAAGTATTGAGAAACCAAAATGACCGATAAATATAGATAAAAAAAAACTTCATTTGATTAAAAAAAAACTTGGTGGGTGTGAAAACTGAAACTACAACTGTGTTCTTATGAAGGAGATAAAGCAAGAAAACAGTGCATTATGGTTATTTTTTTTGCATTAATATGGATAGCAGTGACAAAAGGAAACTGCTCTTTGTATGCAAGGCCTCACTATTTTAAGTGACTAGATATGAATGCATTTTCCATTAAATATCACAACAGGAAAAAGCCATGGATAATGAAACACATGTTCAGTGAATGGCTAGTAAAATTTGATTCACAAAATGGCAGTATAACAAGGAAAAGTTTTGCTGATTCTTGATAAGTGTAAAGCACACCATGTTATTTCTCTCTCTACCTTACCTGCAGTGAAATTAATGCCCTCCCTACACAGAGCACTACTTCAAGATTCAGCTACAGTCAAAGCTCTATATAATGACCCCCAGGGAATAAGAAAAATGGTCATGTGAGGTCTACCAGCAGCATTATTCCCTGGACAGAAATGGGATTTTCCAAGACGATAATGCTCCGTGACACCAGGCCCACACTGTGCACAAGTGGTTCAAAGAACACAGTGAAGATATCCATCTTGAACTGGACCCTAAATTCATCTGACCTCAATCCAACTGAACACTTGTAGGAATATTTTGGAACAGGAAGTGAGGCGTATGGACATGCAATCATCATCTGTTCTGACACACTGTGGAAAACATTGCAGGCAGCATGCCTGAAGATCCCTACAGGCATCCAGAGGAGTAAATGTTAGGCGAATAGCGGCTGTTATCCTGTAAACAGTTGCTCAAGGCTGCTATATCAATCGTTCATAAAATCAGCAACAAAATAAGTAAAAGCTTGAAAATTCAATGTAATGCTACTAATACAATATAGTGTAATCTTATTTATAATATGTACTACAGTATTAAACAAGAAAATTATGATTGTAGAATGCAATAAGGTTGCAATTAAATTGTAAATTTCACTACATAGGCTACATGCCTATCAAGACCAATAAGAGAATTGTTTCATACTTTAAAATAATCTGTCAAAACATGTGGTTTCAATGGTAGAGCATGTTTTAAAAGAGAAGTTTTAACTGCGCAATAGCAGTTATTTCACTTTCGCAGTTAGGCTATGCTTTAAAAAATCAATGTACAAGTTCTAATCTTTGATGAGCATCTTTCACTGAAACTTCTTGCTCAACCGCAGTAGGTTCCTCATCTTCATCACTACAAATTTCAGAAGGTTCCATCATGTCTGCAATGAATTCTTCTTCATTCGTTGCATGTCCTGAAACATTCAATGTCCGCATCCACTTCTGCATAATCTTCAAAGCTTAAGTTTTCCTGTAAGTTTAGGTGATGGTGCACACACTCACTCAATTATTTCTTCCCTATTATCGGACTGTTCTTTGCAATTAATAGAGGAAGAAGCATACAAAACTTCACACACATTGCATCACTCAAGATGGTAAATCTAGCATGTTTGAAGCAGTTTGGCGATCACTTTTTGTAAACTTTATCCCATGCTGACACAAATACATTGCCTGCAGGATATCGATTTCGTATTGATTTTTGCTTTCAAGACAGTGCAATTTTGTTTAATAGCATTCTTCGGTAGTTTTTCTTAAAAAATTTTTATTCCATTCATTTGTAGTGTTAACGTCCATGGCTACATTTTCTCCACACGTTTTTTGAAAGACAGGCCACGATGAGTGTTAAATTTCTGGAACCATCCATCTGAACTTTTAAATTCTTCAATATCCATTCGATGCGGAAATGATTCAGCCTTAGCTTTTAAAAGATTACCATCTATGGCAGCGGTTCCCAACCTTTTTTGATTCGCAAACCCATTTCAACATATTTTTTATCGCGAACCCTTTTAAATACTATATTTTTAATGCGAACCACTAAGCTTATAGTGGTATTACCCCGCATAGCACTGATATTTGGTACCGAAACTATTCCGTGTTATGCGAAACTATGCTGATTGCAGTATAATTATAATGGGTTTTAATTGAATGCATACCAAAGAAAGTCTATAAACAAATTATAATAAATCTATAAACAATTTGCACTTGATAGCCAATTAAAAGCATGTGAAATAAAAAAATATATATATTGCAAAAATTTTAAAAGGTAACATCACGAGAGATGAGAAAAAAGTTTACAAAATGGTGGGTGGTTATTTAGGTCTTTCAATAATGAAGTCTAGTGAAGTCATCTCTTCTTTTTCTCGCCATACAAGTCTTTGTAGCATCGAATCCCATCTTGTAAAATTTGCTGTATCTTGATGCCACATTCAACATTTGGATCTCCATTCATAATCGCTTCACAGGCCATGTCAACCCCCCAAAAAACTTTCTCCAATTCTTTTTTTGAAAATTCTTATAGTGGAACTTTAGTGTTATCCACTTCAGAATTGTTTTCCTCTTCTGTATATTTTCAATTTGCTGGTCAATTTCAAAGAGAGTTGCATCATCTAAGTCATATGAGTAAATGCAGTCACGTACATTGGCAGTGTCCAAAGTTTCGAATCCCAAGTCTTTTCTGATCTTCACAATGTCTTCGGCAATTGTGAAGATCAGAAAAGTCTGAACTTGCGATTCAAAACCAGTGAAATCCTTTACCGAATGGGGCAAAACATGCTGCCAAACAGAATGCACGTTGTTGGCAGTGATTTCTAACCAAGGTGCAGATATATTTTGATTGTATTTAAAGGGGTAAAAAATAAATTGTGAATGATAGGTTTGAAAAGCTATCATGTCATCTCGTCAGGATGGAATTAACAATACTGAACACTGTTGCACATTGCAGCTGACTGCCTGAGGGGAGCTATTGTCACATGCAGCATATATGTCTAGGCTATTGAATGAACTTTAATATCTGCAGTAAAGTTTTGACTTAAACTTAATTGAAAACCGTGTTATAGTGAAACCTGTGCTGTTTGAAGTTGTGCTAAGCGAGGTATTGCTGTATTCTCTGAAATCATATATTTCTGAATTTTTATTATAAAATATTTCCACTATCACATTTTTATAAGCGACATTGTGTAATAATAAAAATTATTATTAAGTATTATTTATACTTTGTAAAGCAGTTATTAATCAGTCCAAACCAGATTTCTAACAGGCTAAGAGTAAAAAATTTCCTTCTTGTCCAAATCGCAGCTGAGCATTCTGGTCTCTTGGCAAAGCTATCGGCCTCAATTTTTGCCCACCAGAGGTGGGCAAAAATTGAGGTTCTGTTGCCATATCAGCCAAAGATAAAGCTGACCGGCTGGCATCCTGTTTTTCTTTCAACTCATGATCTTGATAAATCACCTGAAACCATTCCCTGTACACTCCATTAATGTCTCCCATGATCTTTCGTCAGAAGAATTTTGGTGAATCCAATGCTAAGAAAGCTCCAGGTCCTGATGGTATTTCTCCACTTGTTCTCAAAACCTGTGCCCCTGAACTTACTCCTGTTTTGTGTCGTCTAGTTTCACTTTCTTATTCCAAAGGTGTTTTTCCTTCTGCTTGGAAATTTGCTTATATCCAGCCAGTTCCTAAAAAGGGTTGACAAATCCCTTCCATCTGATTATCGCCCCATTGCAATTACTTCTACTCTTTCCAAAATAATGTAGAAATCAATTAGCCGCCAACTGTTAAACTATCTGGAAATCTTTCATCTGATCAAAGATCGCCAGTATGAATTCCGTCAGTGTCGATCCACTGGTGAAATTCTGGCTTATATTACTCATCTATGGACAAATTCAGTGGACAAAAAAAGTTTGGTGAAACTCAAGCCATTGCTCTTGACATTTCAATGGCTTTCGATCATGTTTGGCATAAAGGTCTTCTAAATACGTTTCCATCCTATGGTTTACCAGCTGTTCTTTGTAATTGAGTATCCAGTTTTCTCTCTAACCGCTCACTGAGGGTGATGGTAGACAGCTCTCTGTCTTCTAACTTTTCCACTAACGCTGGTATTCCACAAGGTTCAGTTCCACTCTTTTCCTATTGTATATTAATGACTTTTTTCCATTGACTGAAAATTCTATCCATAGTTTTTCTAACGATACATTGCATTCCACCTTCCAGTTTGAGAAACCTTGCCCTGCTGAAACAGCTTCAACTTCTCGAGTAGCCACTGTGAAATCCTTAAATGCTGATCTCCAGTGGGGCAAAGACAACTTAATTTCAGTCCTTCTAAAACTGAGTCCTGTCCTATATCTCGAAAAAGGATTCTTCTGCTCCTATGCTTATCTTCGATGACGATTTCTGTGCAAGATCTTGGGGATTACCGTGACTTCTAATCTCTACTGGCATAAAGCACATTTCAAATACTGTTTCCTCTGCATCTAAAAAACTGGGTTTTCTCTTTTGCTCTTGGCATTACTTTTCTTACAAACAGTTGTTGACTCTGTAGAAATCGCAAATTCGGCCTACCATGGAATATTTTTCCACATCTGGGCGCCCCCACCAAAACCGTTCTCAGGCTTCTAGATTCCATTCAAATTAATGTCTCGTTTCTAACAGTCTCTCCACTCTCTGTCTCATAGACTCTGTTTCTGTTGCATGCCTTTTCTATAGATACTTGCATAGGCACTGTTCTTCTGAATTGGCTTCTATAATTCCCACTCTCTCTCTTTCAAAGCAGTCCGAACACGTGCCACAACCAGTCAACGTCCTTTTACTGTCCTAGTTCAGACTCACAGAATCAACTTTTCTTCATTTATTCATCGAACTTCTGTTTTCTGTAACAACCTTCCTTCATAAGTATTTCCTGAAAATTACAATCTACAGAAGTTCAAATCTAATGTCAACAAGTATCTTCTTTCATATTTTCAACCTTTAAACCATCCACATTACTATAGGTTCTTAAAAAAAAACAGAAGTATCTATACACATAACAATGATCCTTGAGAATGAAAAAAAAAAAAAAAAAAAAACTAGTATAGCAAATATTTATTCTACATGATATATTGTAAGATCGTAAGAAATTATAAGGAATTGTGGGAGGCGTGGTTTCTTTCTTTGCCAATTCTTTACTTTTTGTTTAATTTTATTTTACTTTATTGTTTATTATTAGTTATATTTTGTAGTTTACAATAATTCTCTTATGTAAATCTAGACAGCTGCCATTACAGAATTTGTAGTGCGAACCCCGTGGAACAGTTTCGTGAACCCCTGGGGGTTTGCAAACCACTGGTTGGGAACTGCCGATCTATGGGAATGTTTTCTGCATCATTAGTCATTCCAAAATCTGGATGCTTTGCCTTTCATGTTCGAATCTCCTATCCGGTGTTACAGATTTCTCTAAACTTTCAATCTTTTCCGATCTTTCAGAATAGTGAACAAAGTACTCTTAGGAATGCTGAACTATTTGGCGATGTCAGTTTTAGAATGCACACCATTATCTAAAGCTTACAAAATCCTAATTTTATTTGCGATTGGCAAAGCCATAAATAAATAATGCAATGAACATACACTCGAATTAATGAAATGAACTTGTAGCCAATGTTCGTTTCATTACTGTACTGCGAGAAAAAGAGTGTGGGAAATGTTAACAAATGATTTCTCACTGTCAGGTTGCAATTACTTAAATATATTTGAAGTGCTGTCATTTTTAAATGCAAATTTAAAAATGGAAATTTATGGTCGTTATAGAGGAATCCTTTTATTTTCAAGGTCATACTGAATGTAAAATAGCATTAGGTTAATAAGAGGGTCGCTATAAAGAGCTTTGACTGTATAATATTACATTTTATGATTAAATTGTTTATTAAAATGTCAACAACGATCTTATTCATAACATATTTACAATGAAAACTGGGCTAAGGTAAAGAAAGCCAACACAAGAACCACAGGAAACTTTTACCGGTCAAAAGCATTTCCCGGTATTGCAGCTTCTCCCTGCATTCTTAGTAAACAGATGGTGCGTGTAGTTGCAGTAGAAGTCAATAACAAAGTATTGATTAATTTTTTATTATTAAAAGCAGATTATCAGAGTTAATGAGTGGGCTGAAATTTACTTATGGGTACACCCTCCAGACAGCCTCAGTCTTAGGGTTTTTATCCCCTTTACCCACTGTTTTAACCTGATACGAAAACGACTTCTACTGATGGTATGTGCTACCGGTAGTTGCAATAGAAGTTTTCCTATTGAGTTAAAACAGAGAGAAGTGGGGATAAACACCCTAAGACTGAGGCAGTCTGGAGGGTGTACCCGTAAGTGAATTTCAGCCACGAAGGTATTGATTAGCTTTTTCTTATTATTAAAAGCAGATTATATTGATTAAAAAATAATCACTACATCGTTATCGACTTCTACTGCCATTACCGATAACAAGCACCATCTGTTTACCGAGAAAGCAGAGAGAAGCTGTGGTACTGGGAAACACGGTTGACTGCTAAGTGTCCCGTGGTTCTCATGTTCGCTTTCTTTACTTTCGCCAAAAACTGATATCATTTCATTACAAGCACATTGATGGTAAATGCTCACAAAGGAGACTTAAATTTGAAAATATCTATTAATGTCATGTCAGTATGAATATTAGTAGTTTAATATATATCATTAATTCTTCTATAACATAATTTCAAAATTATGTTATAGAAGTTTGCCCATAAAAAATAATAAAAGGAAAGATTTTGTTAGTTGTTTTGAAGTCAGTTCTTGCACATAATTATTAGGTGCTTAAAATTAAGAATTTAAAATTAGCAGCATCTGCAGCATCCAATAAAACAGTGTTCCCCAACTTCTTTTGGTATGAAAGGGGTCTGCGTGATTGACAATAAAACAGTTTACATTTTTATTTATTTATTTTTTTGAAGTGGGCAACAATCCCATTAACAGTGATACCTATAACAACCTATGTATGTTGTTAACTTTATAATTACATATTCGTGTACAGCCACTCCCTGATTAATGTAAGGGTTGCGTTCTGCGGAACTCTACATAAGTCAGAAATGCTTGTTCAGCACTCGCAACTGTACTCGCTGAATTGATTGAATAAAAAAAAAGAAATGTTCGAAAAACATGTGAATGGAATTATTTATTGTATTTATTCAACTTTTTATCTCAGGCGCAGGAAAAATGACAAAAGTGTGCAATTTAAAAAATTTCAAAATTATAAAATTACAAAAAAAGAGAGAAGACGGGCATAACGTCAGTAAGGATTATCTCTCGAGCATCATTGCCAAACGGAAGACTGGATGGTGGCTTTTTTCTTTTCATCGTAGATTTATTTATAGCAAGCATGCATATCATTCATCCCTCTATTAACTTTTAAGAATCATTCGCTGTCAGGATCCATCTTCTCAAAGCTCGCCGTTGCCGATGCAATTTCACAAAATGCCATTGCCATCTCTCTGGTGATGAAGGGTCTTGGCTCTTCATTTGGTTAATCTTGAGCTTCATCAGCATTTTCTTCTTTCACTATCGCTGCCTGCAAGTCAATAAGTTCTTCGTTAGATAAGTCCTTCTCTTCTTCCTCTAACTCCTCCATGTCTTTGGCAACAACCTCCAACTGAAGTAGCTCTGCAGCCTTTACAATCTTATCTGTAACCTCTTCATATGATGTCTTTTTCAAACCCTTCTTTACATGCCATGGGCATATTTTCTGGGCGGAAATTACTAAAGTAATTTCCGCCCAGGCCTTATTAATGTTTAAGATGGCATGGTAAATATTGTAAGATTTCCAAAAGTCTCTTAACATAAATTTTTAACACTGTCTACTGCAGACAATGCCTGAGCAAATGTTGTGCGTAAATAGTATGCTTTTAAATTCGAAATAACATCTTGATCCATAGGTTGGACGAGTGAAGTCGTGTTTGGCAGTAGAAATATGACTCTCACGTTTGAATTGAAATCATCTAGATGCATAGGATGTCCAGGAACATTATCTAATAGAAGCAAAATCTTGAAAGGAACGTCTTTGTTTTTACAATATTTTTCAATCTCGGGAATGAAGCAGCATTTAAACCAATCCTCAAAGAGAGATATTGTTATCCATGCTCTCTGGTTTGATTGGAAATACACGGGTAGGGTGAATTTATTGATGCCCTTAAATGCACAAGGATTTCTAGAATGGTACATAAGCAGTGATAATAATCTGTAATCTCCTGCTGCATTAGTCCCAAGCGAGAGCATGGCCTTTTGAAGCCTTAAAACCTGGCATTGTTTTTTCCTGTTTGGCAATGTATGTTCAATCCGGCATTTTTTTTTGTCGTTAAAAATTTGCTGCGTTGAATAGCCGCCTTAATCAATAATTTTTTTCAATACATCACAAAATTTCTCTGCAGCTGCAGAATCAGCACTGGCGACTTCACCACATACTTTAATGTTTTGGAAACCAGCGCAATGCTTGAACCTATTAAACCACCCGATGCTTGCCATGAACTTGGCTTGGAGTTCACCATGCTTATCCTTAATATCTTCATAAGTACATTTTGCTTCTGAATCTGATTTTCCATCCATATTATTAACAGCTTTCCATCTTCGATATAGCACCTGAACATAGTATTTACTGTTGAAGTAGCGAGACCTAATTCCCTTCCAACAGTTGAAAAACTGTCTTGCTTCACACATCATAATCATTTTCATCTTCATTTCTAGATCAATTTTGTTTCATTTCCTGGCACTGCCAGCATTTGCACTTTCCGTTGGTCCCTTTCCCTTCATCATTGTAATATGTAAATAGGAATGAAGAGAAGTTTCTGAAATTTTTTTTTATATGATTGAAGATTTCAATGAAGGGGAACACATTTCAACATAATATCATAACGTAAAGACCCACAAAATTCCAGTTATTGGGATTATCGCAAATCCAATTAGATCGAGTTTACTACCAGTTTAGAATAGATTGCACTAAGAGAAAAGCCCAATAAACCAGAAAGTGCAAATTGTTTTTCGGTCGTGACCTCCAGAAACGTGCTTTAGAAAATATCACAAAGGCATTCAAAATTGACTCTTATAATGGAACATATGAAAGGGTAGTGCAATTTCCATTATAAATATGACCTTTTAGAGAGCTTAGTAATATAGAGAAAATTTTCAACTTCCAAGGAATTGGAACGAATTAAAAAAAAAAAAAAAACATGTTATTAGGTTCACATTGCGATATTTTCACAATACCTCCATTTATCCCTGCAGATGCAAAATACGTTTCCATATTTTTTTCAGTTTGCACTGGCCGGCAAAAACGAATGTAAAGTCGAGTATTACGTAAGTCGGAGTTCCTGTATTTAAAAAATATTTATTGATATATTTGGATGCATAGTTTAATAATTTTTGTGGTCTGTATCCAAAAATTTGGGAAATGCTGTGATAAAAGACAATGGTTGAGCTGAAGCAAGGGATGAACAGAAACATTTGCTAGCATCAGAGGTTGTTTACATCTGCAGCAAGCATGTTTGTGAAATCCATTCACTGAGGTGTGTGTTATTAATTTTTGTTTCTTTCAAGTTTTGCTCAGTGACAGTGAAGACAATGTCCAAATGCTGGCATTAAAAAAAAAAAACATGTAGGGTGTTTGGAAGGGTAATTATGTTTTCAATAGGAAAAAAAAAAAAAAAAAATTTTTCAAAGTTTTGTTCATAATAGATTGAAAAGATGGATTCAAGAAGTGAACAAGAAATATTTCGTGCCTTTATTCCACAAAAAAATTCACCATTGTGCTTGTTGATGTTATACTTTTAAAATGCCAAGTGCTTAATTAAATTAGAACAAATGGAAAAAGTGACTGAACTGAAACCTGGCCCAAGCTACCACTGCCTTCCAAGATCGATCACTGTTTACAGAAGTTTTTTCCAGTTTAAGTAAACCTAATGATGATATTTAGTGTAATATCAAAATGCTGCTGGTTTACATTAAGTGTACACATTGGGGTGATTCAATAAACATCTTAATCATGATATGCAGTAGTATAGCATCCATTATTTCACATTACAATCTTAAAATGATTAACACATAATGTCCCTCTTTCAATTCAGTGCTGTTAGGGAAGATAGGTAAAAAAAGACCCTACTTCTGAATTTGCACAAAGGTTCACTACTAAAGATTGATATGTAGATAGGCATTTAGTTCATGCAAAACCGTTTTCATAACGATGGTTTTGCTGCAATTGAAAAATAAGTAGTAACCTTTGATTATGTGGGTATAGAAGAGCAGTGAAATGAAGCCACCTGTCATAACATGACATGATGACTAGTGATGCTAATTAGAAGGGCTTTTGTGCTACAGATGCAGAAATCACTGCAATTCTAAACCAACTTATCCTATGGTTGACAGTGAATCTGCTGCTGAAACAGAAAATGGTGTTTCAGCAGCAGATATATACAGTTACAGAAAAGTTGTTTGATGTGATAAGGCCTATACGACAAGAATGGTGTACCAGATAAAATGGATTTTTTAAAACTTCGTTGTAACATATGGTAAAAAGAAAAGGACAATGCAATTTAGAAGAACAGTTAACTAAAAAGTGGCAAGTCTGAACATGCCAAAGCCAATTTCATCCATATCATTAATGTTACTTTAATAACGAATATACAGTAAATCTGGCACTCTATAATCATATTAAGATAGGCACCTGTATCAACAATTGTATTTGTCTTTAAGAACCCATGCAAAAAAGAGTGCTATTTCCTTCTTTATAAGGTGCTTGCAGGACTATGTTGACCTACAATCTGCTTTTCCATCCAAAGGATTTAATGTAGGATTTAAGCTGCACAGATAACGAAATGACTGAATTCTCACAACAAAACAAATTTACTTTTTCAATGGGTTGGCCTAGTACTGCACTACTTTCAAACATATGGATTAAAAGGTTAACACACGTGCTTCCACCCAAATGTAAGAGAACTCATTCAATGTGCTATAAATTTTGGAATGTTGAAAAAAAATTTTACATTCCTAGCATTCCGAAAATTCATTCATACATAATGGTTGAAAATTAAGAGTTTGGAATTAATTGCTAAAAGTAAATACAGTAAACCCCCGCTATTCGCGGGGGTTACGTTCCTGAGAAATGCCGCGAATACCGAAAACGCGAATACTGAGTTATGGCTCCCATAGTAATAAAGGGGTTCCGTTCCAAAGTATGAAATATATAAGAAAAACTAGTCTAAAATTTTGTCTATTTATGTATTATATGTACCTTCATAATATGACTATGTACATAGACAGTACATAGTGAAATGCAAGCATATGGCATCGAAATGAAAATAAGAAACAATTAAATATTAAATGTAATATTTATTAGAAATTTCAAACCAATCTTTCAAACCAGCGTCTTTGCTAGCTAAAAAACCTATCCCGCCAGTGCTATCACCAGTTTCGCTAAAGCGTTGATAAGGAGTTTTGCGTTTTCACGAATGATGAGTGAATTTAACGGAATTTTATTTTGAGTTCGGTCTTCTATCCACAGATTTAAAGCTTTTTCCATTTTTTCTAATTTAACATCACGAGTTACAGAGCAAATTTTTGAAGCAATTAGCGCGTTTTCACGGACACTACGGCGGATTTTTTCTTCCGATTTCTTGATTGATCGTACCGTTGACTCATTGATTTTATAATGTTTTGCCACTGAGGAGACACTTTCATCATTAGAAATTTTATCTAATAACTCAATTTTATTCGCTAATGTCATCATCTTCTTTGATATTTTCACATTTCTCTTGTTTTTCGTAGTCATATTTTTGTAGGGGTTAGGAAGAACTTGTCCACAATAAAGTCACTTTCTTCCGTTAACACACTCGAAAAAGTCTGTTTTACACTACAAAACGGTAGATTTATCACTTTTTTAAGCATATCAATTTATAAATGATAAATTTATTCAATTTATAAGCATATAAATTAAAAGCAAACGACGAAACCTTTCATGAAAAGCGCATAACACATACTGAACAAGGATTAGCGAGAAACATTCACGCTCGCGATTTTGTCACGCCTCTCCCCCCACCCGCTGAGCGCTGTTTTGACCGGGAAAGATAATTTTAGCCACGCCAATGTTTTTTTATGGTGGAAAATATTCACGGCGCTTTAAAATTCCCATTTTTTAGGTTTCATTTTATATTAAATCGGCGATCGCGAATACAGATACCGCGAATAGCGGGGGTTTACTGTACTTACTTTTGTGCTGAGCTGTCAATCTTAAAATTTTATAAAAAGGTTATTCATATACTTAAAACTAATACCAGTACAAGCAAAACACAAATAAAACTGTGTGCCAATTCCAAGTAATTGTTAATTTCATGTGCCTTTATGTTTACGGCACTTTAATTTCATGTGCCTTTATGTTTGGCTGACCACTGTATGCATTATGAACACATTTGTGCATTGTGGCACAAGGCTAAGACTGCTATTTTATGCATATATGCATTAAGGCTGCAAACATGTTAACTGGCCAATTGTTTAAAAGATGAGACTGCTATGACAGCCTATTTCAGACCTAACTGGTTGCTCATTATATAGCAGGTGGTCTCTAGTAAAGCATGCTGACAAAACTGGTGTAAAGAATCATTCTGGTGTAAAGAATCATTTTGCCTGTAAAAGAAATCAGTTTTCAAATTTTAATATAGCTAAAGCTATCTGTTGAAAGTAGTGCAATATCAGAGCAACTCAGGTCTGCTGTGGAAATTAAGACATTCTAGTATCTATGCAGTTTAAATCCTGTCTCAAAAGAGAAGAAAAAAAAAAAAAAATGAATGCCAAGATAGTCATTATATTTACTGTTGTTCAGTTGTTTGTGCTTCTCTAAAATTTTAATCTGGCTCTTCACAGTCCCTGAGGGCATTAGATTTTAAAGAGTTTACTGTATAATGAAGCTTTCATCAATTCCCCAACCCCTTTGAGCCAATTATAAATGGGTGGAACTGTACACACACAAGCGAAATACAGTCGATTCTGGTTATTTGGCCCAATTAAGCGGCTGCACCAATAAAAGCTTCACGTAAATAGTTAAAAATGCAATGGACCCCCACTTTACAATTGGTTCACCGTACAATCAAATCACGTTACGATGTGATTTGATTGTACAGTGACCCATAGTAAAGTACCGTTCGCTATACGACGTGTAGTAAGTGCTGGTCATTGTGATCATGTTTGTGAATTGAATTTTAGTTCTATTAAACAGTGATTCTAATTAGCGAAAATAGGAGGAATATTATCCACAGGCTATAAAAGTAAAGATATATTAAGCACAATTTACCCTTTATTACCTTACCAAATAAAAAATTAAATGATACGTGAAAATAGGAATAATTAATACATACTGTAATATTAGCATTAGCATTAGTAGAGGCATTTGATGCAAGAAAGCAAGCTTATGCAGCATCAGCCAAAAAAAAAAAAAGTAACATAAATAAATAAAAATAACCACTTCCACTTCACCCCTCTGTTCGTTCGAAATACCTGTCCAGCTGAGCCTTAAACTTATTTAGGCTATCAACTTCCACGACAAGGGATGGAAGTCTGTTCCACCCACCAACCACCCGCTGGCTAAAGGCAAATTTCCGCACATCTATCCTACATCTGTCTTTCCTCAATTTGAATTTATGCCTTCTCAGGTGATTTTTCTGAGCTAGAGGAAGAATCCCATCAGCATTGAGCATGCTCAAACCATTCAAGGCTTTGTACACCTCTATCAGATCACCCCGCTGGTGCCTAGTTTCCAGACACTGTAATTTGCAAAACTTAAGCCTTTCTTCGTAAGAGAACCCCTTTGTCCCATTCACCAATCTAGTTGCCCTTCTCTGTACTCGTTCCAGCAGCTCTACATCCTTCCTGAAATGAGGCCTCCAGGCCTGTATACAGTACTCTAGGTGTGGCCTGACCATTGCCTTATACAAGGGAATAATCACCTCCTTATCCCTGCTAGAAAAATTCCTATATATCATTGACAATACACCATGAGCTACTCTTGCAGCTCGTCTGCACTGCTCAGAGAACTTCATATCTGCCTGCACCACCACCCCCAGGTCCCTTTCATTCTCTACCACTGTCAGTGTAGTACCACAGAGTTGATACGTTGCTCTGGGGTTGCTGTTTCCCATATGTAGTACTTTACATTTGTCAATGTTAAACTTCATTTGCCACCTCGAAGCCCATCTGCTCAACCTTTCCAAATCCTGTTGCAGCAGCATAGTGTCAGTAGTGTCCTTGACAACCCTGCCAACCTTCATATCGTCTGCAAACTTGGACATTAAGCCTGATATACCATCATCAATATCATTTATAAATACAGAAAACAATAAAGGCCCCAATACTGAACTCTGAGGGACTCCACTAATAACATTAGTCCACGATGAGCAGTGTCCATTGATTACCACTCTCTGTCTTCTCCCCCTCAACCACCCCTTTATCCATAGCAGCAACTTGCCTCCAATGCCACACTGCTCCAATTTGTGCAGCAGTCTTCCATGTGCAACAGTATCAAAAGCCTTTCTAAGATCCAAGTATATAATATCAAAGTTATTCCCTGCATCCAGTTCTTTTGTGACTGCATCATAGTATCCAATCAAATTGGTCAGGCAAGACTTCCCCTTAACAAAACCATGCTGTGTCCTAGCTATAACTGAAGTCTTGTCTAGATGATCCTGCAGTGCTTCTTTCACCAGTGCCTCCATTAATTTTCCGGGAACAGAAGTTAAACTCACAGGTCTATAATTACTTGTGTCAGCCTTTGATCCCCCTTTGTGAATTGGGGTCACATTTGCACATCTCCAGTCAATGGGTACCTCCCCTGAGTCCAAGGAAGCTCTCATAATTATGGCTAAGGGTTTGCTTACCTCCTTTGCTGCCTCCTTTAATATAACTGGATAGATCCCATCCACCCCAGGTGCCTTTCTTGTGTTTATCTTCAACAATTTCTCCTCCACTTTGCTCTCAGTTATTACAAGATTCTCTAGCTTACTGCTAGAGTTGAGTACACCTCTGGCATTCCCCTCGCTGAATAACTCCTCATGTGTGAATGTCGATGCAAAATATTCATTTAGTTTGTTAGCTACCCGAGCAGGGTCATCAACAGTTGACCCATCGATCTCAAGTGGACCAATCTGATTCATCCCCTTCCTTCTAGAGTTTACATAAGTAAAGAACTCTTTGCTGTTTTTCTTCGCATCCCTTGCCAAGGATCTCTCGTAATCTGCCTTCGCCTGCCTAACCTCCTTTGTAACTTGGTTACAGATCAACTTGTATCTATCATAGGCGTCCGTGTCACGTGTTAATTTGTATGTATCCCATGCATTTTTCTTCTCTGCCATATGCCTCATTAGTTCATCTGACAACCATTTAGGCCTAAACCTTGAACAATATTTCTTAGTTGGTATGTAAAGCCTAGTAGCTTCCACGATAAGTTCTTTGAATGCTTCCCATTTTGAATTTGCTGTTGGCAATATCATCAGTTGATCCCACTGTATAGAATTTAAATACTGTCTCAGTCCATTGTAGTCGCCTTTACGAAAGCAATACCCCTTCCCTTTACCCCTAATGGTAGTTACCTCTTTGAGTAACTCCCACTTCAGCACACTGTGATCACTGCCACCAAGTGGTTAATTTATCTGCAGATTCTTAATGCATGAAGAATCACTACTGATAATCAAATCAAGAGTATTACTCCCTCTAGTTGCCTCCCGAACATGCTGATGTAGAAAACAATCATCCAATAAATCCACAAAAGCCTTGCTACTGTGTGAGTGACCAGCCCCCAAATTCCAGTCAATATCTGGGAAATTAAAATCCCCCATTATAAGACTCTCTGATTTACTGGCCCACTCTATTTCTCCGAACAGTTTCTTATTATACTCATCAGAGTCATTAGGCCTATAGCACACTCCTACTCTCAATTTTGATCTCCCAATGCTTATGTCACACCAAACTGACTCGACACTGCACTGTCCAGCGATGTCGACTGGCTTCACTTCCTTGGATTTTATGTGTTTTTTAACTAATAGCATAACCCCTCCTCCCTTCCTATCCTGTCTATCCTTTCTGTAGACATTGTACTCCCCAAATATGTACATACTAACTAGTTGACATTTCTGTTCACTGACATTTGTGGATGGGGGTTAAAATTTAAAACAGTAAAAAGATAAGCAATCAATAACAAAGAACACAATATGCTCAAGTGAGAACGGAGTAACAAGTTGGGAAGCTTTAAAAATAGGAATGAAGAGAAGATTCTGAAAATTAATTTTTTTATATGATTGAAGATTTCATGGAAGTGTAAACACATTTCACCATGATAACCCACAGGATTCCAGCTGCCGGTATTATCACAAATTCAATAATATTGAGTTTACTATCCGTTTATGATAGATTGCACTAACACAAAAGCCCAATAAATAGGTGACTGCTAATTGTTTTATGGTTGTGACTTCCAGAAATCCGACCGAACCATGTGGTACGTTCAGAGACAATCGTAGGGTAATCTCCAGTACTGCAGTCTCCTGCCCCGATTAAACGGCATGTTGTCCCAATTAAGCAAAGTAAACCCTGGCTATTTTCTCGATTGGCTTCTGTTTTTTAAGATTTGCCCCAAATAAATGGCTGGCCCAAATAACCAGAATCTACTGTAGTTGAAATAATTCTTTTTCCTTTTTTTTTTTTTTTTTCACGAAACCATCAAAAAAGGTATTAGTACATGTACAGTACTTGGTACTGTACCATGTATGGATTTGAAGGTTGAGAAGACAGAATGGATGCTGACTTGCTTGCAAGCACAGGTCATTAATTAACCCAACTATCCTCTTTTGGATGGAATCTAGAGCTTGAGAGAAGTTTTGGGGAACGCCACCCAAGATTTGGCAACAAGATCCCATGGTAGGGAAAATTTGAGATTTATACAGTGAGAAATTGTTTAGAAGAAAAGTAACATAACACCAAGAACGAACAAGAAAAACCCAGTTTTTGAGATACAGAGGAAGCAATATTTGTGATGTGCTTATGCAAAGACAGATTAGAATTCAGGATAATTTCTAGTAGAGAAATGATCATGTCTAGAAATCTGAGTTCCATCGAAGGCAGCCAAAGGAGACTCGCTTTTGTGAAAAATAAGACAATACCGAGTTTTAAAAGGACTAAAGTTAACAAGTTTTCTCTGCACCACTGAAAATTACCTAGAGATGAGCATTTAAAGATTTGGTGGAGGATAATTGAGAAGTTGAGGCTGTTCGAGCAGGGTAAGTTTTCTCAAACTGGAAGGTGGAATGATCAGTAAAACTGTGGATAGGATTACTAGTCAATAGGAGAAAGAAATGAACTGAAGCTTGGATAGGATTACTAGTCAGTGGAAGAACCTTTGGAAAATCTCTGTTAGTAAAGAAGTTAGAAAACAGAATGCCTTCTATTAACCAGGATGAGCATTCAGAGAGAGCTCTGAATTAGAGATGTGAGCAAATTTCCAAGCATAAGGAAAAAAGTCAGTGGAAGGTGTAAACAGGTGACAAAGAACAGGAGCAAGCTCCGGAGCATAGGTTTTCAGAAATGTGGAGAAATGGCATTAGGAGCTTTCTTGTCATTGCTTATGTTAGAAGACCAAATTTTTAGAGTGTATTGGATATGACACTTTTTGTCTGAAGATTCAATACAAGAGTTCGATGAAAAATAGGATACTAGTATTCGGTTTTGTCCATAGCTGGTGATACAATAGAACTATAAGGATTTAACAGAGTTCAGAGTATGGATGGACAGAAATTGTGGTCAATGGCTTTGGCAAGAGACCAAAATACTTGACTACCATTTGGACAGCTAAAGCTGTTTAAAATAAAGTTTGGATTGATTAGTAACTGTTTTACTCTGCCTTAAATTCTCATCCTTTATCTGAAGCAAGATGTAGATAAAGGATGCAGTTTCAAGGCAGAATGTTGAATAAAGGTTTCATCCCTACATTATTTAATTTCACTCATATGATCTGAGCAAACATTGGGATCAGAAGATTTGTAAAACAGTAATCCAACCAGGAAAAGAAGAATAGAAGTCTTGCAGATCATCCCATCTTGTAGCCTTCTAATGCCAAACACATAATGCTGATGGCCATATAAGAGAGAGAGAGAGAGAGGTTCCATTGGAGAAAATACCATCAGCAAGTTATGATCTGAGGAGCATAGAAGACCCCTAACATTGACCATGTACTTCATAAAGCTGTTTTTAAGAAAAAGATTAAAAATGATGCGTTCCAGCAGCTCTACATCCTTCAAGAAGGATGTAGAGCTGCTGGAATGAGTACAGAGAAGGGCAACAAGATTAGTGAATGGAATAAAGGGGTGCTCTTACGAAGAAAGGCTTAAGTTTTGCAAATTACAGTGCTTGGAGACTAGGCACCAGCGAGGTGATCTGATAGAGGTGTATAAGGCCTTGAATGGTTTGAGCATGCTCAATGCTGATGGGATTCTTCCTCTCGCTCAGAATAATCACCTGAGAGGGCATAAATTCAAATTGAGGAAAGACAGATGTAGGATAGACGTGTGGAAATTTGCCTTTAGCCAGCGGGTGGTTGGTTGGTGGAACAGACTTCCAACCCTTGTCGTGGAGGTTGATAGCCTAAATAAGTTTAAGGCTCAGCTGGACAGGTATTTTGAATGAACAGAGGGGGAAAGTGGAAGTGGTTTTTTTTTTTTTTTTGGCTGATGCTGCATAAGCTTGCTTTCTTGCATCAAATGCCTCTACTAATGCTATGCTAATGTTGGTTGTGTGGTTGATTGTCTGATATCCTGGAGCTAAGTGATGTCATTAGAAATTCAAAAAAGGCTCCATCTCAAGCAGCTAGGTCCATGCAACTATAAAATGGAAACCAACTGGGGTTGTGAACATTAAAATCACCAAGGAAAATTACCCCACTATTAGAAAAGTTATACTGGAGAAAGCCTGGTTTCAAAGAAAGGAAGTTGAATAGTTTTGAGTGATTAGTGGAGTTAGGAGAATAATGCAGGAAACAAATGAAATTGACAGATTGGGGTAGAGTTATTTTAAGCCACAGCAGATCAAAGAGAGGAGATTCACAATTAGGAAGTCTCTGACAAGGAATATCAGAGCAGACTTATGTACAGATATCATCTTTGAAGCAACAGGAATCATAAAGTGAATAATAATTAGGGAAACTGAGATGAGTAATGGTTGGAGCAACCAATAATTAGGACTTTGTCAGAACAAGTAAGCGTGGCTTGGTACACTGAAGGTAGAAATGGACATGACTGAGATCAGAACTAAGACTACATATACTTGTGAAATGAAATCTTTTCACAGATAAGTTTGTTCTGTTAGACTATTCATGATGCATGCAGTAGATAAAGTGAAGTCAGAGGGGGATTTTTGTATGACTTAATGAAATATACCCAGCTCCTCAACATAACATGGCCTCAATAATGCCCCAGTACACATATTACTCAGATTCCCTCCAGTCAATAGCTGGCAGAGTAGAGGTAGCAAGATTATACAATAGCTGATCCAAATGCCTCCTAAACAGTTACCAATAGGTTTGGTCCGTAGACTACATATTGGCTGGCCTGAAGATCTTTTTAGAGCTATATCCTTGAAATGTAATACTTTCTCTCACCATAATGCCTGTAATAATCGAAAGACTAGACTACTATGCTGGAAGTACAAGTAAAACATGTCAATTTATGTACAATATATTTGAACATATTTATGTTCAAATATATTGGGGTGTGCATTTTCACCATTACATGGAGGACGCTCTAAAGAAAGTGAAGTGTAAAACCAAAGGAAAACAGAGGAGTATAGATGCAATTCATACGTGTTTTCAGATGGTATAGCAGTACTAACAGAAAATGAAGAGTTGAAAAACGCAATAGAAATAATGGAAGAAGTTTTCTTAGAATATGGGTTCAAAATTAACAAAAAAAACCCAAAAATAATGGTTGCCAGAAAAGAAAGTCAAAAGTTCCAAACAATCAACAGTGGTAATTATGAGTTTGTGTATGCACTGCACAATAGTAGTCAAAATGGTATAGCTGCTGATGGAACCCAGATTACCATTAATAGCATACCTGTCCATTTTCACTGCTGCTAGAGGGATGATATTAAATTCAAATTAAAACAAGGGGAATTTGGCTGAAATAAGGCTTGCCTGGGAAGGGTACAATAAGCTACTGCTTCAGTTTACAAGTGAGACAATTGAGTAAGATTTACTGATGAGTGAAGATAAATGGAATGTAGACTGTCTAGCCTAAATGTAGTTTGTTTTCACTCCCCAAATCTTACCTTAAATTTTTTTTTAAAACTATTCAGTTGATGTAACACCAGATGGAAATTTGTTTCAACAATCAATTACTCCAGGCACTCTCTGGCTTAAAGCATACTTTTTGCACATCTATCCTGCAACCTCCCATCAATTTAAATTTATGTTCCTTTACGTGTTTGTGTGTTATCCAAGAAAGAGGGAGGATGTCACGAGCATTTAGCATATTCAATCCATTTAAAGCATAAAGTACTTCAGCCTAACACACAGTCATGACTGGATATTGGTGGGGGAGCTTTCTCGTCTGATGTCAAATCCCCTCAAGGTACTAATGAGGACTGCAAATGATGCTGCCCACTTGGACTTTTTGTTTCAGTCTTCTCCTTCCTACTGCTCCCTTTCCCTTGGCTTTATAGTACCTGGCAAGGATTAACAGGAGGAGACACTGTATATATATAATTTTATCGGAATTTAAACTCTAAATATATTCTTTTTATAATTTAACCATTTTCCACAGAAGGCTTCCTTCTGTTTCCCGGTTTTCTCTTTCGCTCTTGGCTGTTATTTTTCTTCCAAACAGCTCTTTACTTTGTACAAATTGCAAATCCACCTTACCATTGTTCTCATATCTGGGGCAGTGCCCCCAAAACCGCATGGAAGATTATTGTACAAATTGGAGCAGAATGGTATTAAGGGTAAGTTGCTACAATGGATAAAAGGATGGTTGAGTGGGAGAAGACAGAGGGTGGTAATCAATGGGTGCTGCTCTTCTTGGACTAATGTTATTAGTGGAGTCCCACAGGGTTCGGTGTTGGGTCCTCTGTTGTTTTGTATATTTATCAATGATAATGATGAAGGTATATCAGGCAATACGAAATTTTTAGAAATCTTCAAGTACCGTGTTAGTAGACTAGAAAAAGACTAGACTTTTTAAGCTTTCGCTATTCTTTTCTGGTATATCAGGCTTAGTGTCGAAGTTTGCAGATGATGAAAAGGTTGGCAGGGTTGTTAATGACAGTAATGGCAGTGTGCTACTGCAACAGGATCTAGATAATTTGGGCAGATGGGCTAAGAAGTGGCAACTGAAGTTTAACCTTGACAAATGCAAAGTACTTGCATATGGGAAGAAGTAACCCCAGAGAAACATACCAACTGTGTGGTACTACATACGGTGGTAGAAAATGAAAAAGACCTGAGAGTAATTGTGCAGTCAGATATGAAGTTTTCTGAGCAATGCAGACAGGCTGCCAGGGCAGGTCATGGGGTTTTGTCAATGATATATAGGAATTTTGCTAGCAGGGAAAAGGAGGTAATTGTCCCTCTGTATAAGGCAATGGTCAGGCCACGCCTTGAGTACTGCGTACAAGTCTGGAGGCCTCATTTTAGGAAGGATGTAGATTTGCTTGAGCATGTACAGAGAAGGGCAACAAGATTGGTGAGGGGAATGAAGGGATCCTTTTACCAAGAGAGGCTTAAGTTCTGCAAATTGCAGTGGCTGGAGACTAGGCACCTGTGCGGTGATCTGATTGAGGTGTATAAGGCCTTGAATGGGCTGAGCATGCTGAATTCTGATGGGATCCTTCCACTTGTTCAGATTACAAACCTAAGGGGACATAAATTTAAATGAAGAAAAGCCAGATGTAGAATAGATGTGTGGAAATTTGCCTTTAGCCAGCGGGTGGTTAATTGCTGGAACAAACTTCCATCTGTCGTGGAAGTTGATAGGTTAAATAAATTTAAGGGGGAATTGGACAGGCATTTGGAGGGAATGGTGTGATTTTTTTTTTTTGGCTGATGCTGCATAAGCTTATACGCTTGCTTTCTTGCATCACATGCCACCACTACTACTACCTCTCTCAAGCTTCTAGATTCCATTCAAAAGATGGCAGTCACGTTAATCAATGACATCTCTAATAGAGTCTCTCCATTCTCTGTCTCATAGACATTCAATTTCTACTGCTTGCCTTTTCTATAGATATTTCCATGGGCACTGCTCTTCTGAATTGGTTCTCTCTCTCTCAAAGCAATCTGAACATATGTCGCAACTGGTCAACTTCAAATTCAGAAAACCAACTTTTCTTCTTCCTCATTTATTCATTCAACTTCCGTTTTCTGGAACAACCTTCCTTCATACGTATTTCCTGAAAATTACAATCTACGGAAGTTTGTCTAATGTCAACATATCTTCTTTCATTTTCTCAGCCTTTAACCCATGCATGGTACTAAGTACTATAGGTACCTCTCATGTTTGGGGATTTTCATAAAGGAAAAAAAAAAAAAACCCTGCCCACTGATGAGATCCCAAAAAGAATTGAAACCTGGGTCTGGGTAGTGGTATACACTTTAAATAAAAAGTAATATATTTTTCTTTGGAGCAAGTGCTTTTTTTAGATTTGTGCAATACCAAAACAACTTGTGGCAAAATGCCTCCACGAAAGGAGACTGACATGGTAAGAAGCAAATCTAGTTTGGTCACAGTTACATACAAAAAGAAGCTTTCCTAGATATGTGCAGTTAATAATTGATTAAATGAAATTTATTCAGTAGATCTTTTCATTAAATTTGTCTCTGCATACATAATAATGTCTTTCAAATCTCTCACTTGCTGCTCTTCTCTGCACCTGTTCCAATAGATCCATATGCTTCCAGTCCTGTATGCAATATTCAAGATGTAGCCTAACCATTGCTTTATACAATGGGATAATCTCCTCCTTGTTCCTGCTATCAAAGTGGCAAAACTCCTGTATATTGTTGCCAGAACTCTATAAGCTGTTCTACCACCCTTTCTGTACCGCTCCGAGATTGTCATGGTTCTCTATACCTTCAGGCTTTTTTGATCTCCATTACTTTAATGTGGTACCACCCAACTGGTATCTTATTCTGGGATTACTGCTACTTATGTGAAGTACCTTGCATTTGTCAATGTGAATCCTCACTCATCACTCAGCCTGTCTGCCTAATTTTCTAGCTTTGTTGCAGAAGTATCACTTGGTTTCTGTCATTAGCCACCCTGCCATCTGCAAACTTAGTTATTATACTTGATATCTTCTTCTTCTTCCAGTCACATAATTCCCTGAGAAGCTGTTGTGGCCACCAACAAATTCTTCCAACTGCATCGATCATGTGCTATACGAGTGGCATTACAAAACCTCATGCCCAAAAGTTCACTGATCCCATCCTTCCACCTAGTTGCAGGTCTTCCTTTAACAGCAGTTTTTGAAGTTGGTTTTGTTATGGTCTCTGTGGCATCAAATAATGTGGTGGTATGCCATTGCCCAGCACATGGCCGATTTTGCAAGGGGCCAGCTTTAATCACAAGAAGAATCATCATGCATCCCACGAGATGCTCTTGAAGAGGAAAGGTGACTACAGCAGAGCCCACTTGGTGCAGAAAGCTGATTACAACTGGTTTTTGCCTGGTTTCCAGAGGTAGTCTATGTATATAAATGGATATATATTCATCAGATTTGCACAAGTAATTATTATATCTTCAGTCAGTACATTTATTCATAAGGTGACGCTACTATCCCTCTTCCTTCTTCGACGTCTAATAAAAGTCCAATTTTTCCAATTAATTATGTTGAATATATTTTAAAATAATTTCTTCCCAAACCATAAAACGTGCAATGTTTCCTTACCATAAACATAGTTCCTTGATATGCTTTCATCAATATTGTTAATAAATAGTGAAAACAGTAATGGGGAGCACTGAATCCTTAGCAGTTTCTATGATTACTTCCCTGTAAACTTCCCATTTAGGATTGCATTTGTTGACTTATTGGTCCCACTAAAACAAGTTGAAAAACTAAGACCATGGTAGTCACCTTCATGAAAGCAAAGTTTCTTCCTTTTACTCTCGCCATAGTTATATCTTTAAGTAAATCCACATCAACAGTTGTTGACCACTGCCACATAGTAGTTCCTTTATCTGGATATTCTTAATGCATTAAGAGCCACTAACTACTGCTGAAATGTTTGATAAATTGTCAATAAGACACTATAGATCTTCCCCTTGTGCTTGCATGGAAAACTTGCATGAGCTGCAAGGAGAATTTCATGCAAGTCCAAGTTATAACTCTCAAATACCTTTCTTCCTTTATTGAATTAAAAAAGTCAACCCCATCAAGTGTATTGCTGTAAATACACCATAGTTTACTCATAAGTTTAACTACATAAGTAGTGTTAAAGCATTGTTTGATTTTATCTCATATTGTGGCTACCTTCACAATGAGATACCAGGTATTGCACTACTTAGAATAAACAACACTTCTCTAATAGAGGAGACTACTGTTATTTATTCTACTTTACACCAATATTATATATTTAACTATTTTGGGATTACCATTTCCCAACTGTAAGACTTTGCATTTTGTTGCATTAAAAACATAGCTACCAGTTTCTGATTAATTTCGAAGCCTATTCAGGTCGTCCTGACAGTGCTTGACGCTGAAGTTTTGACATCATACCATCTATCCATTCATGGCGTCTCCGTAGCCAGGTGGGCAGGAGCAGTAGTGCATAGCACACGCTTCTTGATTTGAACAGGGTTCGAGCTTGTACCCACCAAATACGGAGGATGCAGCAGGTCAGGGAATGACCACTGCATATTCCCAGCCCGGATAAAGGGTGAGGGTTGGCATCAGAAAGAGTATCCGGCTGTAAAAATTGCATGCCAAAACAATAAAAACGCTGACCCCATATAATAATGGGAAAAGGCGAGGACAAAAAAAAAAAAAAAACCATCTATCCATTCATCAATTTCATTTAAGAAAATCAGAAATAACAGGGGTCCCAAAATTGATTCCTGTGAACCAACCCATAACTTAGGTCCAATCTGAAGGTTAGTAATAAGAGTAAGAACAGGTGCATGTATACTTGCATAAACACCAATGCGGGGAGTATAGTGAATAAATTTGATGAATTTGAAGTGCTGGTCAAAACATCAAGGGCAGATATTGTTGGGATATCAGAGACATGAGGATACACAGGATAGGAAGGGCATGCTGTTAGTTAAGAAACACAAAAGGAAGTGCATCTAGATGGACAGGGCAATGTTCAGTCAGTTTGGTGTGACATAAGCACTGGGAAAGCAAAAATGAGGGTAGGAGTTTGTTATAGGCCTAATGACTCTGATTAGTACAATGAACAACTATACAGAGAAATAGAGTGGGCCAGTAAATCAGAATGTCTTATAATGGGGGATCTTAACTTTCCAGTTATTGACTGGAACTTGTGGATTGGTCGCTCACACACTAGCAAGACTTTTGTGGATTTACTGGATGACTGTTTACTACTACAACAGCATGTAGTAGTAAACAGTCATCCAGTAGTGGGCAGGAGCAGCAGCGTGTGCTACGCACTGCTGCTGCTCCTGCCCACCTGGCTACGAAGGCACCCGAACCAGAGGGAGTAACACTCTTGATCTGATTATCAGTAGTGATTCTTCATGCATTAAGAATCTGCAGATAAAGGAACCACTAGGTGGCGGTGATCACAGAGTACTGATCTGAGATTTACTCAAAGTTGTAACTACCATCAGGGATAAAGGGAGGGGTTTTTGCTTCCATTAAGGTGACTATAGCGGTCTCAGAGATTTTTTAAATTTATATAGTGGAACCAACTGATGATGTTACCAACAGTAAATTCTAAATGGGAAGCATTCAAGAAATTAATCTTGAAAGCTACAAGGCTTTTCATACCAACTAAGAAATACTGTTCCAGGTTCAGACCCAAATGGATGTCAGATGAACTAATGTGACTCGTGGCAGAGAAGAAAAATACATGGGATGCATATAAATTGTCAGGCGACACAAGAGGCCTATAGTAGACATAAGCTAGTCTGTAATCAAGTCACAAAATATGTTACACAAGCAAAGGCAGATTACGAGTAATCTTTGGCAAAGGATGCAATAAAAACAACAAAGACTTCTTTAATTATATAAATTCTAAAAGGAAGGGTATAAATCAGATTGGTCCACTTGATATTGATAGTTTGACTGTTGATGATCCTGCTCAGATAGCTGCCAAACTGAATGAGTATTTTGCATCTACATTCACACACAAGGAATCCTGTAGGAAAATGGAGAACACAAGCTTATTCAAAATGGAGAACACAAGCTGAGAGCAAAGTGTAGGAGAAATTGTTGAATTTAAACATAAGAAAGGCACCTGGGGTGGATCAGATCTATTAATTATGTCATAATTATGAGAGTCGTTGAACTCAGGGGAGGTCCCCACAGAGTGGAGATTTGCAAATGTATCTCCAATTCATAAAGGGGGGAATCAAAGATCAATGTAATTACAGACCTGTTCGTTTAACTTCTGTTTTGGGGAAATGAATGAGGTCACTGGTTAAAGAAGCATTGCAAGATCATCTAGACAAGACTGCAGTAATAATTCAGATAACATGGGTTTGTTAAGGGGAATGTCTTGCATGACCAATTTGATTGGATACTATGATGTGTTCACAAAGTAACTGGATGCAAAAAAATAATTTTGATATCACATACTTGAATTTCAGGAAAGCTTTTGATACTGTTGCATATGGAAAACTACTGTACAAATTGGAGCAGTATGGAAATTAAGGGCAAGTTGCTATACTGAATAAAGGGACGGTAGATGGGAGAAGACAGAGAATGGTAATCAATGGATACCGCTATTTGTGGACTAATAATTATTAGTGGAGTCCCCAAGGGTTCGGTGTTGAGTCCATTGTTTTCTGTATTTATCAATGACACTGATGAGGGTATATAAAGCTTAATGTTAAAGTTTGCAAATGATACAAAGGTTGGCAGGGTTGTTAATGACAGTATGCTACTGCAACATGATCTAGAAAATTTGGGCAGATGGGCTGAAAAGTGGCAACTGATGTTTAACATTGAGTACTACTTCTACAGGGATGGGATAGACTTAAATATAAAGGGTGCAAGGATATTTGCTAATGCTATCGAAACAGTGTTAGGTGGGTTGAAAAACTGCAAGCGTGGGAATACCTGGACTAATAGATTAACAGTAGCCACTGGCAGAGGTGAAAGTGATTCTTGCCTGCTTCTTATCTGGAATATTGGATTGAACAGCAGCGTGGAAAACAAGGTGCAGGGGATTTCAGCGAATGCTGGAAATCATTGCGAAATAAGTAAATATATGGGCTGTGTTAGGGTAGCTAAGAATAAGAACAAGTGCATATATACTTGTGTGTACACCAATGCTAGGAGTTTAATAAATAAATTTGATGAATTTGAGGTGCTGGAATGCAGAATTGGTATTTGAGGAGTACAATGTGTACAGAAAGGATAGACAGGATGGGAAGGGAGAAGAGGTTATGGTATTAGTTAAGAAACACAAAATCTAAGGAAATGCAGCCAGTTGACTTGGGTGGACAGTGCAGTGTTGAGTCAGTTTGGCATGACATAAGCGCTGAGAAATCAAAATTTTGAGCAGGAGTGTGTTATAGGCCTAATGACTCTGATGAGTATAATGAACAGAGAAATAAAGTGGGCCAGTAAATCAGATTGTCTTATGATGGGGGATTTTAATTTCCCAGATAATGACTGGAACTGGTGGGTTGGTCACTCACACACTAGCAAGGCTTTTTGTGGATTTATTGGTAGGTTGTTTTCTACAGCAGCATGTTCGGGAGGCAACCAGAGGGCAGGGCTGTGCTGAGCCATTTTAGTACCCGAGGCAAGAATGAAATATTGTACATCCCCTAAAATATGAAAAAAAAAATTTTTTTTAAATGACTTATTTAAAATATATTTTGGGGACACATTTTAATAAAAAATTAAAATTGAGCTATGTCAACCAGTGGAGTGACAACCATGGTGGCACGCAGAGCTCTGTATCTGTACAGTGGCACGACAAAGATTTCTTCTTGTAAAAGTAAGATGATAAATGAATTGGAATAATTAAAACATAAAGTCGGAAATGTTGGCAATTATGTAATCTTTCTTTTGGCACCCCTTTCAGCTTTTAATCTGAGACAAGAGCCTCGTTCGCCTCACCTGTGGCACAGCTCTGCCAAGGAGTAATAATAATCTTGATCTGATTATCAGTAGTGATTCTTCGTGCATTAAGAATCTGCAGATAAAGGAACCACCAGGTGGCAGTGATCACAGTGTGGTGATGTGGGATTTACTCAAAGAGGTAACTACCATCAGGGGTAAAAGGAAGGGTTTCTGCTTTCAAAAAGGTGACTACAGTGGTCTGAGACAGTTTTTAAATTCTACACAGTGGGGCCAACTGATAATGTTACCAACAGCAAATTCTAAATGGGAAGCAGGCTTTTCATACCAACTAAGAAATATTGTTCAAGGTTTAGGCCTAAATGGATATCAGAAGAACTAATAAGATACGTGACAAAGAAGAAAAATGCACGGGATACATATAAATTAACAGGTGACAAAGAAGCCTATGGTAGACATAAGCTGGTCTGCATTCAAGTCACAAAGGGAGGCAAAAGGCGAAAGCACATTACGAGAAATCTTGGCAAAGAATGAAAAGAAACATAGCACAGGGTTATTTACTTATGTAAAGTATAGAAGAAAGGTAATGAATCAGATTGGTCCACTTGATATTAATGGTTCGGCTGTTGATGATCCTGCTCAGGTAGCAAACAAACTGAATGAGTATTTTGCATCAACATTTATACATGAGGATTTATGTAGGGAGGGGAATGCCAGAGGTGCATTAAACTCTGGCAGTGAGCAAAATGATTTTGTAATAACTGAGAGCAAAGAGGAGCAGAAATTTAAAATAAACATAATAAAGGCACCCGAGGTGGATGGGATCTATCTAGTTATATTAAAGGAGGTAGCAAAGGAAGTAAGCAAACCCCAAGCCATAATTATGAGCTTCCTTGCACTCAGGGGAAGTATCCATGGACCGGATACTTCCCCTTTGATTCAAGGAGAATCAAAGGATGACACAAGTTACTACACACCTGTCAGTTCAACTTCTGTTCCGGGGAACTTATGGTTAAAAGAAGCACTGCAGGATCATCTAGACAAGACTTCAGTTATAGTTTGGACACATCATGGGTTTTTTAAGGGGGGAAGTTTTGTCTGACAATCTGATTGGATACTATGATGTGGTTAGAAAGGAACTGGATGCAAAGAATAATTTTGATCTCATATACTTGGATCTTAAGAAGGCTTTTGATACTATTTCTGTACAAATTCAAAGAGTGTTGCATTAAGGGCAAGTTGCTGCTATGGATAAAGGAATAGTTGAGGGGAGAAGACACTGAATGGTAATCAATGGACACTGCTCTTCATGGACTAATATTATTAATGGAATGCCCCAGGGTTCAGTGTTGGGACCATTATTCTTTTCTGTATTTATTCATGATATTGATGTAGGTTTGTTTGTTTGTTATTTGGTTTTTAGGAGCATTAGCAACTAAGGCCATATTGTTCCGGGGATATGCGGTGGTCATTCCCTGAACTTTCCGCATCCTCCGTATTTGGTGGTCACAGGCTCGAACCCTGGTCTAATCGAGAAGCGTGTGCTACATACTGCTGCTCCTGCCCACCTGGCTACCTATTGTAGGTATATCAGGCTTAATGTCTAAGTTTGCAGATTATACAAAGGGTAGGAGTGTTGTTAATGACAGTATGCTACTGGAACAAGATCTAGAAAAGTTGAGCAGATGGGCTGAGATGTGACAACTGAAGTTTAACATTGACAAATGTAAAGTACTGTATATGAGTAGTAGTAACCCCAGACTAACTTATCTACTATGTGGTACTACACTGACAGTAAAGTGTGTTAGTCGGCTGACGGCACCGGGGGTTTCCCTCTGTCTCTGCATTGTATTCTTTGTAAGTGACACATAACTCTATGGAGGCCAGAGATTTAAAAGGTGTGTGGGGAGTGGTTTGTTGCATAGTGTTACGTTCTGTTGTTTCTCTGACCATTTAGCCGTTGGGACCCACCGTTGCCCGCACTTTGCCACGAGAAACCCGGTCAGGCACCCAGTAAATTATTTAAGTACTCTGGCAGGTGTTGCCACCTATTTTCCGAGGATTTCAGTGGCAAGACCTATAAAAAAAAAAATAAATAAATAAAATTGGGGGTTGGGGGAAGACTAGAATTTGGAAAGGCCGAAAGAGGTTTATGAGAAAGCGGCTGAATTTTTAGACAATGATTAGAAATTGGAGGCATTGTTAGGGGCGTACTGGGTCGGTTTAGTTAGAGTGGGGACTAGGGGAAATTGGCAGAAGGAGGGGCAAGATAGAGTAGGCATCCCCAAAGATGTCAGTGGGGATGAGCCCCACCAGGCAAAGTGTGGGGGAGGGGAGGAGACAGAGACTTGTCTCCTCCCTCCCCTGCCTGGGGATTGGGTTTTAAAGGGAACCGGGTTAGAGTACCCAGTTCAGATCGTCGAATGGTGTGTAGGCAGCAAGGCTGCAGTATGTATTTGTCGGTGATGGTTGTCAGGTCCATGTCTTGTCGAATCTTACCAGATTAGACAAGATGGTATATATATATATAAGGGGCATACTCGGGCGGTTTATTGAAACAGCAAGAGCAGGAGTTTCTATTGCTGTTAAAAAGAAATTAAGACAACATCAAAAACTGGCAATTTATTAATGAAAGAATGATCTCATTGGAATTGACAATGTATGGGAAAGAAATATGTATTTTGGGAATATATGCCCTGACTAATAATATGGCTGATATGAATTGAAGGATGAATTTTGGGAGGATCTGAGAGAACTAATAGGAAAAATCCCTAAGAACAAAAGAGATATTTTCAATGGGAGATTTAAATGCGAGAGTAGGAACTGAACAAAATAGCAAAGTTATTGGAAAATTTGGAGAGAAAGAGAGGAATGACAATGGAGATAGACTATTCAACCTTTGTGAACAGTTCGACTTGAGAATAAACAACTCATTTTTCCAGCACAAGAATATCCATAAATATACTTGGTCACAGGATACAAGACAAATTAGATCAGCTATAGATTACATTATTTCAAAACATTCTGGGACATACGTATTGAAAGATGTCAGAGTTTATAGAGGAGCCGAATGTGGATCTGACCAAAACAACACTGAGGTGGAACTGGATTAAGAAAATAAGTGTGGACAACCAATAATGCAGAGAAGGAGAACTGCTACAAGTGGATCAATTTAACGTTGAAGTACTTCAGGATGGCAGCATTAGAAACAACTTCACCCAGAGTTTGGATGCTGCAATTACCAGAGATAAAAGGTAATACTGAAGAAATCTATGAATATTTAAAAATATTGTAAAAAAAAATTGCTCATGAAATCCTCGGCAAAAAGAAGAGCCAAGGACCAAAAGAGACCTGGATTACAGAGAAAGAAAGAGCTGTTGTAGAGGAAAAGAAACTTGCATATCAGAAATGGCTGAGTGATAGGAATGATGCATATAGTAACGTTTATGTTGAAAAGAAGAAAATAGCCAATCAGATGGTAGTAGAAGCGAAAAATGAAGAATGAGAAAGGAAATGCATGACTATTAATAGCAAATTGGGCTTCAAGCGATCAGCAGAATCGTTTGTTTGTTGTTTGTTATTTGGTTTTTAGGAGCATTAGCAACTAAGGCCATATTGCTCCAGGGATATGCGGTGGTCATTCCCTGACCTTTCCGCATCCTCCGTATTTGGTGGTGACGGGCTCGAATCCCGGTCTAATTAAGAAGTGTGTGCTACGCACTGCTGCTCCTGCCCACCTGGCTATGGAGGCGCCAGCAGAATCATGGAAGGTCCTTAAAGACTTGAGAAAACAGAATAAACACAATGCTGGTTTGCAATTAATACCTTTGAAAGACTGGATGAAGTACTATGAAGGACTTTTAAAAGAAGACCGGGAAGAGTTCAAGGCGGTGGAGGATTTCGGTGAAGAAGACTCGGGCTTAAAAGTTTCCATTAGGGAAGTGGAACTCTTGCTAAAGGAAGGAAGGAATGGCAAATCATCTGGACCTGGAGGAATTTATACGGAACTTCTGAAATACGGAGGAAGAGGAGTGGCTGTTCTGATACAAAAACTGTTAAATGATATACTGAGAGGAGAAGAAATACCGAAAGAAATGACAACAGGATATATTACATCAATTTATAAGAAGGACAATCGGAAAAGCTGTTCAAATTACAGAGGAATATGTGTCCTGAACCTGCTGTTAAAGATTCTTGGAAAATGGATCAGGAACCATTTAGAAGCCCGAATCAAGGTGTCAGAAGAACAAAGTGGTTTTTCAGCCGGGTGGTCATGTATAGACCATATCTCAACAGTACGACAGATCCTTGAAAAATGCCAATCAAAAGGAAAAGAAATCTTTATGATTTTCTTTGACCTTGAAAAGGCATATGACAGTGAGAAGCACTGAAAGAGGCAAATATTGATGGACAACTGATTAATATTATTAAGATGATTTACAGCAATAATAGGTGCAGAATTAAAGTGGGATCAGCTTTGTCACCTGAATTCCACACTTCAAAAGGCTTATTACAAGGCTGTTGCATTTCACCAACACTTTTCAAAATTTATATCGACATCTGCCTAAGATTCTGGTAAAAAAAAAATGTATTAAAATGGGATTACCAATTAATAAGAACACCTATATTCACAATTTACTTTTTACAGACGATCAGGTGGTGATAGTACAATACTTAGAAGTACAATACTTATTAGTACAATACTTATACAGGGTGATAGTACAATACTTATACAGGGTCAACTGTTTGAGGAATATAAACAATGGGGTCTAAAAATCAATTTTAGCAAGACTGAAATGCTGTCTTCAGGATTAGGACACATTCTAAATATTGCAGATTTTAAAATCAAACAATTCGATAAATTCAAATATTTGGGATCAATCTTACAAAGTGATGGATCATACCAAGCAGAGATCAATAAGAGAATTGCAGATGGCAGAAAGGCTAAATATTGCAGATTTTAAAATCAAACAATTTGATAAATTCAAATATTTGGGATCAATCTTACAAAGTGATGGATCATCCCAAGCAGAGATCAATAAGAGAATTGCAGATGGCAGAAAGGCTATCAGCATGTTAAATTCTGTTCTATGGAGCAGAAATATCTTAAATAAAACAAAGAAACTTATATTTTAAACGATTGTGCAAAGTCTTCTATTGTATGGAGCGGAAACCTGGATGTTGAATAGACGAGTGGAAAACAAATTGCTCTCCACAGAAATGGATTTTTGGAGATGCTCAGCAAGAACTTCTAGAAGAGACAAAAAACGGAATGAAGATATAAGAGAGAAAATGGAAGGAAAAAAGAATATTATTGACACTATCAAAGAAAAGCGTTTAACCTGGTATGGACATGTAAAATGGATGGAAGAAACCAGATATCCAAAGGCTATCTTGGAAGGACAACATGGATGGATGGATGAAGTACATGACACCCCAAGGCTTAACCGACCAAGACACCTTGAACCGCACTTTATGGTGGGAAAAAATCCCTACCAAAAAAATAACTTGTAAGCTGAGGAAACCCATTGTAAATGGAAACACTCCTCTTGAAGATATATATATACAGGGTGATTCACTACCAGTGTGACAAACTTGCAGGTGTAGGGGGCCACGAAGATGAATCGGAATCACATAGCATTGCAGTGTCCGAAATGCCTTCGTCATGTGGTAGAGGACGTTGAACAGGAGGTCGCGTGAACAGTGATCCCGCTGGAAGTCAGCATTTGCGAACCAGTTCCCACGGCAGTAGAATGGACGAGTATTGAAAAGTTGAACTGGCCAACATGCACCGCGCGTATGGATCTGCGGACTGTAACGGGCGTGCTGCTCTGCGCTTGTACCAGGAACGTTTCCCGCACAGGCGTGCTCCTCATCATAAGTTTTTTACGTGTGCACAGAAGGTTACGTGAGACTAGTTGTTTCACGAGAGGTACCATGAATCGAGAGCAAACGATGAGGACGCCAGACAATGGGGAGAATGTCCTACGTCTTGCAGAAGGCAATCCGAGTACGAGTACTTGAGCAATAGGCCAACGATTTCCCAATCTACTGTATGGAGGATACTGTCAACAAACCAAATGAGTTCATATCATCTACAACACGTCCAATCATTGGAGCCTGCGGATTATCCACTCCGGAGGACTTTTGCTGCTTGGTTTCTTCAACAGAGTGCGGCAGACAGCACATTTGCTGCATCCGTATTGTTCACAGATGAGGCAAGTTTCACAAGAGTGGGAACCTTCAATCAACATAACGCCCATTTGTGGGCTTTGGAGAACCCCCATGGTACGCTAACACGTGCAACTCAACGGCGTTTCTCTGTCAATGTTTGGACTGGCATTGTTGGAGACCACCTCATTGGACCGTACCTTCTGCCCCCCTCGTCTGGACGGTAGGGCATACTTGATCTTTCTACAGCAAGTCCTGCTCGAACTTATTGAAGAAGCACATGTTCCTCAGTTGTTGCACAGCTCAATGTGGTTCCAGCATGATGGGACTCCCCCACATTACACCAATGACGTCCGCCAACACACCTAAACGTTACATTTGGACAGCATTGGTTAGGTCCTGGTGGTCCGGCCATTGGCCTGCTAGATCGCCGGACCTATCATGCCTGGACTTCTTCTGCTGGGGTCAAATGAAGACATTGGTGTACGAGGTCCCGTTGATTCAGTTGAAGACCTCGTCGTTAGCATCTCTGTAGCTGTTGGGGAGATTCGAGACATGCCAGGAATCTTCCAGAATGTTAGGGATTCCATGCGGCGGTGCTGTGAAGCCCGTGTGACTGCTTCTGGTCGAACTTTCGAACACCTTCTCTAGCATGGCTTTTTGCCAATGTAAAACTTGTCATTAAAATGATTTCTGTTACACTAACGAGTTGCTGTTTCTGTTCTTTTTCTTTGTTCACGCGACCTCCCGCATGAAGAAGGCATTTCGGACCCTGCAATGCAATGTGATTCCGATTCGTCTTTGTGCCCCCTACACCTCCTGCAAGTTTATCGCACTGGTAGTGAATCACCTTGAATATATATATACAGTAAACCCCTGCTATTCGCGATATCTGTATTTGCAGTTTCGCGGTCGCTGATTTAATATAAAATGAAACCTAAAAAAATGTGAATTTTAAAGCGCCGTGAACATTTTCCGCCATAAAAAAACATGGGTGTGGCTAAAATTATCTTTCCCGGTCAAAACAGCGCTCAGTGGTTGGGGGAGAGGGATGACAAAATTGCGAGCGTGGATATTTCTCTAATCCTTCTTCAGTATGTGTTATGCGCTTGTCATGGAAGGTTTCGGCGTTTGCTTTTAATTTATATGCTTATAAATTGAATAAATTTATCAATTTATAAATTGATATGTTTACAAAAGTGATAAATCTACTGTTTCGCAGTGAAAAACAGACTTTTTCGAGTGTGTTAACGGAAGAAAGTGACTTTATTGTGGACAAGTTCTTTCTAACCCGTACAAAAATATGGCTACGAATAATTGATAATTTATTTATCAATTATCAATTGATAAGAAAGAAAGTGACTTTATTGTGGACAAGTTCTTTGTAACCCTTACAAAAATATGGCTACGAATAACAAGGGAAATGTGAAAAGATCAAAGTTGATGACATTAGCGAATAAAATTGAGTTATTAGACAAAATTTCTAATGGTGAAAGTGTCTCCTCAGTGGCAAAACATTATAAAATCAATGAGTCAACGGTACAATCAATCAAGAAATCGGAAGAAAAAATCCGCCGTAGTATCCGTGAAAACGCGCTAATTGCTTCAAAAATTTGCTCAGTAACTCGTGATGTTAAATTAGAAAAAATGGAAAAAGCTTTAAATCTGTGGATAGAAGACCGAACTCAAAATAAAATTCCGTTAAGTTCACTCATCATTCGTGAAAAGGCAAAACTCCTTTATCAACACTTAAACGAACCTGGTGATAACACTGGCGGAATAAGTTTTTTTAGCTAGCAAAGGTGCTGGTTTGAAAGATTTGTTTGAAATTTCTAATAAATATTACATTTATTATTAAATTGTTTCTTATTTTCATTTCGATGCCTTATGCTTGCATTTCTAATGGTCATATCATGAAGGTACATATAATACATAGACATAGAAGGTACATAGACAAAATTTTAGACTAGCTTTTCTTATATATTTCATACTTTGGAAAACGGAACCCCTTTATTACTATGGGAGCCATAACTCAGTATTCGCGGCATTTCTCAGGAACGTAACCCCTGCGAATAGCGGGGGTTTACTGTATATTTTTTTACACTCACTCATTCATCTCTTTCTCACACACCAGGGGGGGGATGCAATGGTGTAATGTAATTACTCACTAATTAGTGAAATACTAATGCTTAATGATTAAGCTAAATAAGAAAGGATATAAAAGATTAAAACTAAGGCTAGTGTGTACTTAAATGTAAACATTTAAGTACACACTAGCAGAGCACACTGGTTTGTGTTCTTTTTCTCACACACTTACTTCTGGCTTTCACTTCATTTGTTCGACTCTTGCTTTCTGCACTGCACTCTATAGGCACCTCAACTTACGGTTATTCTTCAGTTGTGGTGCAGGCCTAGCCCCAAGTTTTTTGCAAGCCAGGGGAGAATGCGGTGCTTGTGTTGTTAGTAAATGTTTGATAGTATATATAAAGTGGTGTGTTATTAATTTTGTATTCTTTCAGCCAATTATGTTTGCTCTTCCACTCATTCCCATTCACCATAACACTCATTCATTCTCTTTCCCTCCTGCTGGGTCACTCTTTCTTTCACCAAAACTGATATTTATTCACTTTTACCATAATTCCTAATTCACTCAGTGACCAGCCTATTCATTCTGTTTTTCATTCTACATTGCATTCCCTTGCTACCAGCTTACTGATATTGTTCAGCCAATCTGCTTCCCTGGCTGCCTGTAACATCTCCCTCGCCCACATAGTTACTCATTTGGTGTGGGGCCCCAGGTTCCTACACATCACAGGGTAATCCTGGGGGGGGGGAGGTACTCAAGTTAATCCAGTTGTCATATCACGGCACAGAATACTGCTGTCCTGACAGTTATTAGATCATCGTCTGGGTGTGTTGGGAGAAGTGGGCAATTTTAACTATTGATTATTTTTTAATTGTTGGGGGGGGGGGCTGAATTGCCATTCTTTGGATAGTTCTGTGCATTTCAAATACTTTCTGTGTGAAGGTTGTTAAGGCTTTATAATTTTCCTCTTCTATAATGAATAGATGTTCTTCCCTTGGAAGGGGGCCAATCTGTGCTATTAGCTCTGTTCTGGGGTGTCATAAATTATACATTCATACATGCAAGAGTAGCTAATGGTGTCTTGTCAATGATATACAGGAATTTTTCTAGCAGGGATCAGGCGATGATTATCCCCCTTGTAGAAGGCAATGGTCAAGACACACCTTGAGTAATGTGTACAGGTCTGGAGGCCTCATTTTAAGAAGGATGTAGAGCTGCTGGAATGAGTACAGAGAAGGGCAACAAGATTATTGAATAGAACAATGGGTTGCTCTTATCAAGAAAGTCTTAAGTTTTGCAAATTACTGTCTGCAAACTAGGCACCTGCAAGGTGATCTGATTAAGGAGTGTAAGGCCTTGAATGTTTTGAGCAAGCTCAATGCTGATAGGATTCTTCCGCTTGCCCAGATTAATCACCTGAGGGGACATAAATTCAAATTCAGGAAAGAGAATAGATGTTCAGAAATTTGCCTTTAGCCAGCGGGTGGTTAATTACTGGAACAAACTTCCATCTATCATTGTAGAAGTTGATAGCTTAAATAAATTCAGATTCAAGGCAGAACTAGACAAATATTTGGGGCGCCTCCGTAGCCAGGTGGGAAGGAGCAGCAGTGCGTAGCACACGCTTCTTGATTAAACCGGGGTTCGAGCCCGTCACCACCAAATACGGAGGATGTGGAAAGGTCCGGGAATGACCACCGCATATCCCGGAGCAATATGGCCTTAGTTGCTAATGCTCCTAAAAACCAAACAACAACAACAACAACAACAAATATTTGGAGCAAATGAATGGGTGAAATGGGAAGGAATTTTTTTTTTTTTTTTTTTTTTTTGGCTGATGCTGTATAAGCTTGCTTTCTTGCATCATATGCCTCTACATTCATACATGCATATGGATAGCAGTAACTGTAGAGAAATGTCCAACTGTGTTGGGGCTTAGAGGGGAACAGGCATTCTGTGTGTTATCAGACACTCAGTCTGAAACATTGATGGATCCAATATCTTTCTATTTCAGAAGATTTTGGAGAAGTCCGGTTAGCCTGCCTCCCTAAAATCCACTCATGCACACCTTCTCAATGATAAGCCCTGTTATGTCACTTAGGTGGCAGTGAATGTGCAGAGTGATTCTCTTCAAGAAGCCTGGTCAGCAAGAAGAGGAAAAGACCAAACCCTCCAGGACATGACAGTAAGACGAAACAAATGGGCCTCAGTCCTTGGTGGCTTTCACTCCCCCTCTTACGGCAGCGAGAGGATCAGAGTGGAAGCAGAGGGTGCTAAGAATCTCTGGGTATGACCAGGCTGCCATTCACAGAAACTGAACTTGGCCTGTTACAATGTAAGATCGCTCATCAGTGAAGACAGGATATTAAAGTTGGAAAAGGAATTAGAAAATGTGAATTGGAATATGATCGGTTTGGCTGAAACAAGAAGAAATGAATCACTTAAGTTTATCAAGTGGAAATCTGCTGTACACAAATGGAAACAGTGAAAGAAGTGAAGGTGGCTTTCTAGTCCATAAAGATATAGAAAACATTTTGGAATTCAAAAGTACATCAACCAGGGTGTCAAAACTACTACTCAGGATTTCTAAGAGGTATAAGCTAAAGGTTATAATGATTTATGCATCAACATCGAGCCATGATGATGATGATGAAGAGGTTGAAGAAATGTACACTGAAATTGAGTCTTCTAGATGAACAGAAAACTGACTACACTATCATTATGGGGGACTTCAATTCTAAGGCTGGAAAGAGACAAAACAGCACAGAAAGGGCAACTATAGGAAATTTTGGAATTGGTGAAAGAAATGAGAGTTGTGGAATTTGCAGAATCTCGAGGAATGTCAGTAATGAACACTTTTTTTTTTTTTTTTTTTTTCAAGAAAAGAGTGAACAAAAAGTGGACGTGGAAGAGCCCAAATGGATTAACAACTAATGAAATCGACTTCATCCTCACTAACAGAAGATATATTGTGAATGATGTTACCGTCCTGAACAAGGTAAATGTTGGTGGTGATCACAGAATGGTAAGATGTACACTTGTAACAGATGTAAGAAAACAAAGGAAAAAACTGACTTGAGTAAATAATACAAAGGTTGTTGAGATAACAGAAGTGGAGAAAAAGCAGTACGTACTGGAACTTAAGAACAAGTTTGAGCTTCTGCAGATTGCTCAGGACCAAGATATCGACGAGGAATATTACAACTTTCTGAAAGTGATAAAGCCCAAGAAACCTATAGGTAAAATGAAACACTTGTCAAGAAACACTTGTCGTGATGAACCGAAGATGACAAATGAAGAGCAAGAAAAACACTGACAAGGAGAAAATTGATATACAGAGTTATGCAAAGCCATTAGAAAGAGACTCACAGAGGACAAGAAAATTTAACACAAGAAAAGTAGCACAAGCATTAAGAGAAAACAAAGGATTTAAATCAGCAGTCACGAGCAGTAAGAAAGACAAATGATACTGAAACTGAAGAATAGCGATGGTGTACTTATAAATAGCAGAGAAGGCATAATTCAAATAGCAGAAGACTACTATAAAGAGTTATATAAGGAGTGAAGGGATGATGTGAGCAGTGGTGAAGATGGATCGCAAATTAGTAACACATGCAACATACCTGATATCCTTCCTGATGAGGTAGAACATGCGTTGAAGAAAATGAAGAATCAGAAAGCCCCGGGGGAAGATGTAGTTACTGTAGGGTTGTTAAAATTGGGAGGAAGAGACATGACACAAAAAAATGGCATGGCTCTTCACAAAATGCATTAGAAAAGGTGTGACTCCTAAGGAGTGGAATAATGCAATCATAGTTTTGCTGAATAAGCAGATAAATCAGAAATTGGAAGTTATAGACCAATCGTCAGGAATCTGCTGAGGCTGCTAGGAGACGGTCGTGTTCAAAGCCGCTAAGTGGATTTTTCTTATTTATTGATTTGAAATTATTGTTTTTCTAAAACTTTTGATTTAAATTTAGTAGTATAACATTATTTTGTGATTTTCTGATTAATTTGGTTTATTTATTCTTTACTCGGCCTTGTAATTGCATAAAAGTATCGGTAAGGGCATCCACGTGTTTGCAACTCCACTGAACGAGAAGTTCTTTAGCCATATTTAGCCGCTTGATTGAATATTTTTTTACATCAAATTATTTCTGTAAGTAGCTTATAGACGTAGTAAGGATCGTTAGTTTATTCTGAATTGAGACAGCGAGATTTGAAAGTTAATTAATACTTAGGTGTCCGTAGATTACCGTTCGTAACTTTCCCGCCTTTGTGATACGATAGTTATATACCGTACTGGATAGCGTTAGTTGAACTTCGTTAGCAGTTAAATTGTACTTTTAAATAAATACATATAACGACTTAGATTACAAACGTAATATAATTAATTATATTTAACATAATTAATAACATAACATAATTAATTAATAGAATCATGACTCAGACAAGAGCAGCAAAATAAAAGGCTCAAGCTAATGGAAGTGCTGTGGCTCAGAGTAGAACTGAGGGGGGGCAGTTGTCCTCTGACTCACAGCCTTATAAAATGCACTGTTTGCTTGATGTTTGCAGAGCAATCGGGTACGGGACATGATACTGCCATGGGGGATGTCTTTGTGTGTGCGCGATGCAAGGAGTGTATCGATATCAGGCAACAACTCAGCGTTCTTGTGGGCCTATATGAGAGCTTGAAGGACAGGGTGTATGCCCTTGAAGAAACTAAATTGAGGGGCCCATCAAGCTCTCAGCTGCCCACATCAACGCCAGAGCTTGCACTTGGGCATCACGTGACACAGAGGCAACCCCCAAGGCAGAATGCGCTGGTCCTGAAGGAACTAGTAGTTGTTGGTGACTATCGTCAGGGAAACGGGGATCATGCTTTGTAAAAAGGATAGGTGGAACAGGACCAGGGTATGTCTGCCAGGGGCAAAGGTAGATGATATTGTAGAGCGAATATCATCTTTTAAGGGCGCAAAAGGTGATATAGTTGTACACGTTGGCACTAATGATATTAAGAGTAGGAGACCGGCAGAATTACTTAACAAGTACAGGTCACTGTTGAACAAAAGCCGAGAATTTAGGGTTGAATTTGAAAGTGTCTGCAATTCTGCCCAGACACGATAGGAGGGAGTATATGATGAGAGCCTTGTCGATCAATTCGGCCCTGGAAATATTGTGCAAGGCTGAAGGTGTAGAATTTTTTTTCAACCTGGACTGTACTTGTTAACAGGAGAGATTGCTTCTACAGGGATGGGATACACTTAAATAGAAAGGGTGCAAGAATATTTGCTGATGCTATCGAGGCAGTGTTAGGTGGGTCGGAAAACTGCTAGCTTGGGGGGAGACAAAGACCAATACATTGACAGTAGCCACTGGCAGAGGTGAAAGAGATTCTTGCACTGCTTCTATTAGAATGAGCAGAAGCCTGAAAAACAAGATGCATGATATTTCAGAGACTGCTGGGAGCCATTGCGGTACAAGTCAACACATGGGTTGTGTTAGGGTAGCTAAGAATAGAAACAGGTGCAGGTATACTTGCGTGTACACCAATGCTAGGAGTTTAGTAAATAAATTTGAGGTATTGCTCAAAACATCAAAGGCAGATATTGTTAGGATATCAGAGATGTGGTGTCACACAGATATAAGGGATGCAGAACTGGAATTTGGGGAGTACAACGTCTACAGAAAGGACAGACAGGATAGGAAGGGGGGAGGGGTTATGCTATTAGTTAAGAAACACATAAAAACCAAGGAAGTGAAGCCAGTCGACATCGCTGGACAGTGCAGTGTTGAGTCAGTTTGGTGTGACATAAGCATTGGGAGATCAAAATTGAGAGTAGGAGTGTGCTATAGGCCTAATGAGTCTGATGAGTATAATAAGAAACTGTACAGGGAAATAGAGTGGGCCAGTAAATCAGAGAGTCTTATAATGGGAGATTTTAATTTCCCAGATATTGACTGGAATTTGGGGGCTGGTCACTCACACACTAGCAGGGCTTTTGTGGATTTATTGGATGATTGTTTTCTACATCAGCATGTTCGGGAGGCAACTAGAGGGAGTAATACTCTTGATTTGATTATCAGCAGTGATTCTTCATGCATTAAGAATCTGCAGATAAATGAACCACTAGGTGGCAGTGATCACAGTGTGCTGAAGTGGGATTTACTCAAAGAGGTAACTACCATTAGGGGTAAAGGGAAGGGTTATTGCTTCCGTAAAGGCGACTACGATGGACTGAGACAGTATTTATATTCTATACAGTGGGACCAACTGACGATGTTACCAACAGCAAATTCAAAATGGGAAGCATTCAAAGAATTAATCTTGGAAGCTACTAGGCTTTACATACCAACTAAGAAATATTGTTCAAGGTTTAGGCCAAAATGGATGTCAGATGAACTAATGAGGCATATGGCAGAGAAGAAAAATGCATGGGATACATACAAAATAACACATGACACTGAAGCCTATGATAGATACAAGTTGATATGCAACCAAGTTACAAAGGAGGTTAGGTAGGCGAAGGCAGATTACGAGAAATCCTTGGCAAGGGATGCAAAGAAAAACAGCAAAGAGTTCTTTACTTATGTAAACTCTGGAAGGAAGGGGATGAATCAGATTGGTCCACTTGATATCGATGGGTCAACTGTTGATGACCCTGCTCAGGTAGCTAACAAACTAAATGAATATTTTGCATTGACATTCACACATGAGGAGTTATTCAGCGAGGGGAATGCCAGTGGTGTATTCAACTCTAGCAGTAAGCTACAGAATCTTGAAATCACTGGGAGTCAAGTGGAGGAGAAACTGTTGAAGATAAACACAAGAAAGGCACCCGGGGTGGATGGGATCTATCCAGTTATATTAAAGGAGGCAGCAAAGGAAGTAAGCAAACCCTTAGCCATAATTATGAGAGCTTCCTTGGACTCAGGGGAGGTACCCATAGACTGGAAATGTGCAAATGTGACCCCAGTTGTTATTTGGTTTTTAGGAGCATTAGCAACTAAGGCCATATTGCTCCGGTGCGGTGGTCATTCCCTGACCTTTCCGCAAGCTCCGTATTTGGTGGTGACGGGCTCGAACCCCGGTCTAATCTAGAAGCGTGTGCTATGCACTGCTGCTCCTTCCCACCTGGCTACGGAGGCGCCAATGTGACCCCAATTCACAAAGGAGGATCAAAGGCTGACACAAGTAATTATAGACCTGTGAGCTTAACTTCTGTTCCAGGAAAATTAATGGAGGCACTGGTTAAAGAAGCACTGCAGGATCATTTAGACAAGACTTCAGTTATAGCTCAGACACAGCATGGTTTTGTTAAGGGGAAGTCTTGCCTGACCAATTTGATTGGATATTATGATGCAGTCACAAAAGAACTGGATGCAGGGAATAGCTTTGATATTATATACTTGGATCTTAGAAAGGCTTTTGATACTGTTGCACATGGAAGACTGCTACACAAATTGGAGCAGTGTGACATTGGAGGCAAATTGCTGCTATGGATAAAGGGGTGGTTGAGGGGGAGAAGACAGAGAGTGGTAATCAATGGACACTGCTCATCGTGGACTAATGTTATTAGTGGAGTCTCTCAGGGCTCAGTGTTGGGTCCATTATTGTTTTCTGTATTTATAAATGATATTGATGATGGTATATCAAGCTTAATGTCTAAGTTTGCAGACGATACAAAGGTTGGCAGGGTTGCAAGGACACTACTGACACTATGCTGCTGCAACAGGATCTGGAAAGGTTGAGCAGATGGGCTGAGAGGTGGCAAATGAAGTTTAACATTGACAAATGTAAAGTACTACACATGGGAAACAGCAACCCCAGAGCAATGTATCAACTCTGTGGTACTACACTGACAGTGGTAGAGAATGAAAGGGACTTTGGGGTGGTTGTGCAGGCAGATATGAAGTTCTCTGAGCAGTGCAGACGGGCTGCAAGAGTAGCTCATGGAGTATTGTCAATGATATACAGGAATTTTTCCAGCAGGGATAAGGAGGTGATTATTCCCTTGTATAAGGCAATGGTCAGGCCACACCTAGAGTACTGTATACAGGTCTGGAGGCCTCATTTCAAGAAGGATGTAGAGCTGCTGGAACGAGTACAGAGAAGGACAACAAGATTAGTGAATGGAACAAAGGGGTGCTCTTACGAAGAAAGGCTTAAGTTTTGCAAATTACAGTGTCTGGAGACTAGGCACCAGCGAGGTGATCTGATAGAGGTGTATAAAGCCTTGAATGGTTTGAGCATGCTCAATGCTGATGGGATTCTTCCTCTAGCTCAGAATAATCACCTGAGAGGGCATAAATTCAAATTGAGGAAAGACAGATGTAGGATAGACGTGCGGAAATTTGCCTTTAGCCAGCGGGTGGTTGGTTGGTGGAACAGACTTCCATCCCTTGTAGTGGAGGTTGATAGCTTAAATAAGTTTAAGGCTCAGCTGCACAGGTATTTTGAACGAACAGAGGGGTGAAGTGGAAGTGGGGGGTTTTTTTTTTTTTTTTTGGCTGATGCTGCATAAGCTTGCTTTCTTGCATCAAATGCCTCTACTAATGCTAATGCTAATTAGCTTGCTATCTCACATCTACAAGCTGTTCACAAGGGTCATTACTAACAGATTAGAAAGAATACTTGATGAGAATCAACTGAAAGAGCAAGCTGGCTTTAGAACAGAATTTTAACTATGAATCACATTCACGTAATGTCACAGCTAATGGAGAAAGCAAATGAATATAATGCCTGGTATTTGTAGATTATGAAAAGGCATTTGACTCCTACAGCATAAGGTAATGTTTCGGGCACTGGAAAGACAAGGCATAGATACTCCATATATTATGATTTTGAAGAAAATATATGAGAATGCTACCTGCTATTTATTAGACTAGACAAAGACAGTAGTAAATTTAAAATTGTGAAAGGAGTTCGACAAGGAGAGACAATATCTCCGAAATTGTTTACTGCTGTCCTTGAGGAAACTTTCAGAAGATTAGACTGGTTGAAGAAGGGAGTCAATGTGAATGGAGAGTACCTAAACCATTTACAATTTGCAGTTGACATTGTGGTCATAAGCCACGATCCCAAAGATTTAGAGGAAAATCTTAATCAGTTATGTAGAGTTGGTAAGAATTTTGGACTAAAGATGAATATGGCTAAAACAAAAGTAATGATGAACAAATATGCCACAGAAAGGAATACAATGATTGAAGGAGCAGTAATTGAAAAGGTGGAGTTATATACTTATCTGGGACAAGTCATTAGCTGTAATACTGATAAATGGCTGGAAGTCAAGAGAAGAATAAATTTTGGATGGATAGCATTCAGGAAATATAGTCACATACTGAGGAGCAATATCCCAGTTTGTCTGAAACGTAAAATAATGAACCAATGTATACTCCCCACCATGACTTATGGAAGTGAAACTTGGGCACTCACCAAAAGAATGGAAGAGAAGCTGAGAACTACAAAGCGAAGAATGGAACGAATTATATTGGGAATCAGACTGTTAGATAAGAAGAGAAACACATGGATTAGGCAGCAAACTCAAGTAAAGGACATTCTTATCAAAACTAAATAACTAAAATGGTCTTAGGCAGGACACATAGCTCGAAGACATGATGACAGATGGACTAAGAGAATAACAGAATGTTACCCTAGCAGAGCTAGAAGAAAACCTGGAAGACAACAACGGAGATGGACAGATGAAATTCATGAGTTTGTGGGTAGTAAATGGATTGCCATTGCACAAAACAGAAGTAACTGGAAAGTTTCTGGAGGCTTTCATCCTGCAGTGGATTGAAAATGGCTGATGATGATGTGTGGTGTTACACTCAAGATACTGGAGAATGAAAGAGAGCTGGTAGTAATTGTGCAGTCAGATATGAAGTTTTCTGAGCATGTCATGGAGTCTTGTCAATGATATACACAAATTTTGCTAGCACTGCATAGAAGTCTGGAGGCCTCATTTCAGGAAGGACAGAGTTGCTAGAATGAGTACAGAGAAAGGCAACATGACTGGTGAGGGGAACAAGGGGAAGAAAGGCTTAAATTCTGCAAATTGCAGCATCTGGAGAATAGGCACTTGCAAGGTTATCTGAATGAGGTGTATAAGGCTTGAATGGATTGAGCAGGCTCAATGCTGATGGGATGCTGACAAAGCCGAGGGGATATAAACTGAAATTGAGGAAAGAGTTATCAAAGAGATGTGTGGAAATTTGTCTTTAGCCAGCGGGTAGTTGATTGCTGGAACAAACTTTCATCTGCTGTTGTGAAAGTTGATAGTTTAAATAAACTCAAGGAGGAGGAGGAGGATAAACTTTTGGAGTGAATGGATGGGTGAAATGGGAAGGTGTTTTTTTTTTTTTTTTTTTGGCTGATGCTGTATAAGCTTGTTTTCTTGCATCATATACCTCTACTAATGCTAATATTCTAAGAAGTTCAACTCACTATTGAGAATTAAACCAAGGATATGAATTCTATTTACAAATGGATGGTTTGTCAAGTATAGTTCTGGCTCATATCCTGAAAACTGCAAGAAACAGTCACATCAAACAAACACAAAACAGTCAAATCATGAGGTAATTATTATCAGTGACTCTATTTTCAGGGAAATGGGAAATATGTTGTACAAAAAGGATAGGTGGAATAAAACCAGGGTATGTCTACAGGGGAAAAACTAGATGATGCTATAGAGCATATATCATTTTTTGAAGGCATGACGGTGATATTGTTGTACACATTGGCACTAATGCGTGTACGCTAATGATATTGAGAGCAGGAGGTCTCTGGACTTAACAAATTCAGGGCAATATTGGGAAAAAATTGCCTGTGTCTGCAATCATGCTCTGGAGAGACTGCAAGGTTCATGGGGTAAAATTTTTTTCAGCATATGGTTTGTGCTTGTTAACAGGAGAGATTATTTTTACATGGATGGGATACACTTACATAGAAGGTTGCAAGAATATTCACTGATGCTATTAATAGTGTTAGGTGGGTTGGAAAACTAATACTTGCAGTGCTTCTATTGAAATATGCAGCAGCCTGAAAAATCAAGATTTTGTGGAGTATGAGCACTTCTGTTCTTCAGAAAACAAGTAAATACATGGGCTGTGTTTGAGTAACTAAGAGTAAAAACAAGTGCATGTATATTTGCATGTACACAAATGCTAGGAGCATAGTAAAGAAATTTAATGAACTTGAAGTACTGATTTAAGTCATCATTGTGGAGATATCAGAGACCTGGTGTCACTCAGGAAAAAGAGATGCAGAATTTGAATATGAAGATTACAATGTCTGCAGAAGAGGCAGCCTTGGCATCCTTGGATTCAGGGTAGGATCTGGACTCTTGGAACAAAATTATAAGTGCCAGGAAACAGAATTTTTAAGTTCGTGTAAACAAATAAGTTTTTTGGAAATTTTTACCATCTTCTTGATTAATTAACACTAGGGGGCTCCACTCCTTTGCCAACCCCCGTGCACGCTTTTCTACATAATATGTAGAGGTATGACGGAGTAAGTCAAATCTTTTGTATGTAAAATCCACACCTGTCAAAATGTGCTAATCAATATCTAATCAAGAAATGATCTATGTAATTATTTATCTGTGCATTTGTAGTGTGCAGAATTCTCAAGGACAAATAAATACTATGTAATTACTTACCTGCATTTACATAGTTCACTTAGGAAAAGGACCACTCCATACTTCGACTAAAAGTCAGGAAGAAGGCAGTGATTGGCAGGTGCCACTCACTGTTCAGCCCCACCCCTTTCCTCCTAGATTTACATGCCTAGGGTGTTTATTCCCCCATACATTGCTGTTTTAAAATTGGGAACTCGTTTTTGGATTTTAAAACAGCAGGGTGGAGGGATAAACCCTACCTAAGCTAAGCAGCCCCCTTCTCGACGACACAAAACAATCAGAAACAAAATGCATTCACAATAATCGCCCAATAATAGAACCTGACCGTCCAATCACTCCGGTCTATGACCACACCCACTGCTCAGAGAGAATTGGTACCCAAATAATAGATTTTAGCCAAAGGCCTTTTACTTTGAGTTACACATAATGCATGAGGAATATTGTTGCATCCGAAAGAGCAGGACTAAAATATTTAACTGAAATATTTACAAACTATACAAATATTTATATATTTACAAAATACTAAATTATTTACAAATATACAATATTCCTCAATATACAAAAAACGTTACAATGGAATATCAAATCTTAGACAGTGAAGCACGTGCACGACTTTGACTAGGCAACTACGAAGTAATCTAATTGAGGTGTATAAGGCCTTGAATGGTTTGAGCAAGCTCTATGCTGATGGGATTCTTCTTTGCTCAGATTATCCACCTGAGGGGACATAAATTCAAATTGAGGAAAGACAATTGTAGAATAGATGTGCAGAAATTTACCTTTAGCCAGCATGTGGTTGATAGTTGGAAAAAATTTCCATCTGTTGTTGTGGAGATTAACTCAAATAAGTTCAAGGCAGAACTAGACAAACATTTGGAATGAATGGATGGGTGAAATGGGAAGGGTTTTTTTTTTTTGGCTGATGCTATATAAGCTTGCTTTCTTGCATCATATGACTCTACTAATGCTTTCTTGCATCACTTCCCACTAGCGATACCAATAAAATCAATATTTTTAAAATAAATAACTTGTTACTCACTAAAAATGTATTCCACAGACTAAAAAGATGCATAAATCACCTGATATATATTGAAATATAGTTTGTGTTATGTAAGTTCCATCACTGTGATCTAGAACTGAAGTTTGGCTTGATTCTTAGAAAGATTTAAGCCTCGCATCAGGTCATAGTTCGCTTCGAATGATCAAATTAATTTGTGATTCTTTTGGCTTGGTATATTTTTTCATTCTTCTCAGACATTTCCCCCATCTTCACAAGATGACTTTTTATTACAAAGTCCATGTTTCAGGAGGCTTAGGAATTTAGCCATATCTTTAGAATGAGCTGCTGGATGTATTACACAGAAGGCAGTTGAATCTTTTACTTTTAGATGAAAAGCCAAAATTGACAAATGCAAAGTACTGCAAACAGGTAGAAGTAGCCCCAGAGAAACATACCAACTGTGTGGTCCTACACTTAGGGTGGTATAAGTTGAAAAAGACCTGGGAGTAATTGTGCAGTTAGATATGAAGTTTTCTGAGCAGTGCAGACAGGCAGCCAGAGCAGGTCATGTCAATGATATATACAGGAATTTTGCTAGTAGAGAAAAGGAGGTGATTATCCCTTTGTATAAGCAATGGTCAGGTCAGGTCAGGTCAGGCCAGGCCATGCCTTGAGTACTGTATACAGGTCTGGAGACCTCATTTTAGGAAGGATGTAGAATTGCTTGAGAGAGTACAGAGAAGAGCAACAAGATTGGTGAGGGGAACGAAGGGGTGCTCTTACCAAGAAAGACTTAAGTTCTGCAAATTGCAGTGTCTGGAGACTAGGCACCCACGAGGTGATCTGATTGAGGTGTATAAGGCCTTGAATGGGTTGAGCACGCTGAATTCTGATGGGATCCTTCCACTTGCTCGATTTACAAACTGAGGGGCATAAATTAAAATTGAGGAATGACAGTTGTAGAACATCATCATCAGCCATTTTCAATCCACTGCAGGATGAAGGCCTCTCCAACAAACTTTCCAGTTCCTTCCGTTTTGTGCAATGGCCATCCATTTACTACCCACAAACTCATGAATTTCATCTGTCCAATGCTGTTGTTGTCTTTCAGGTTTTCTCTTAGCTCCTCTTGGGTACAATTCTGTTATTTTCTTAGTCCATTTGTCATCATGTCTTCTGGCTATGTGTCCTGCCCAAGACCATTTTAGTTATTTAGTTTTGATAAGAATGTCCTTTACTTGAGTTTGCTGCCTAATCCATGTGTTTCTCTTCTTATCTAACAGTCTGATTCCCAATATAATTTGTTCCATTCTTTGCTGTGTAGTTCTAAGCTTCTCTTCCATTCTTTTAGTGAGTGCCCAAGTTTCACTTCCATAAGTCTTGGTGAGAAGTATACATTGGTTCATTTTTTTACGTTTCAGACAAATTGGGATATTGCTCCTCAGTATGTGACTATATTTCCTGAATGCTATCCATCCAAAATTTATTCTTCTCTTGACTTCCAGCCATTTATCATTATTACAGCTAATGACTTGTCCCAGATAAGTATACGACTCCATCTTTTCAATTACTGCTCCTTCAAACATTATATCCCATTCTGTGGCATACTTGTTCATCATTACTTTTGTTTTAGTCCTATTCATCTTTAGTCCAAACTAACTCTAACTCTGCCTAACTGATTAAGATTTTCCTTTAATTCTTTGGGATCGTGGCTTATGACCACAATGTCATCTGCAAATCATAAATGGTTTAGATATTCTCCATTCACATTGACTCCTTTCTGTGACCAGTCTAATCTTCTGAAAGCTTCCTCAAGGGCAGCAGTAAACAACTTCGGAGATATTATGTCTCCTTGCCGAACTCCTTTCTCAATTTTAAATTTACTACTGTCTTTGTCTAATATAAGGAACAGGACAAACTTTTAGAGGGAATGGATGTGTGAAATGTTTTTTTTTTTTTTTTTTTTTTTGGCTGATGCTACATAAGCTTGCTTTCTTGCATCGCATGCCTCTACTTCATCTCAGCTAGATGAGAATAGCAGTTCTCAAAATGGGCTCCTTGTTCCAGCCATCATTCTTGTTGCAAAATAGCAAACATTTAATTTTTCATTCAACCATCCTTGAAATGTCACTACACAATGTATACAAATGATAACATGGAGCTCTAAAGTTTATCTTGCTCTATCTTGTAGCCAAAATACAGATTTTAAACTTTCTTTATTATAGAAGAAATTATTCTTTTCTGTTGTTCAATTACTCACCCACCACAAACATAACTGGAACTGTTATCATTAATACACTGATGCAAAATTTCAGTTTTCACAGAAAAAATTGACTTCAAGCTGTATATTAAATATAAATCATTAATTTAACATGTAGAATTTGCAGCATAATGCTATCTATATAATAACATTAGCCAACTGGGCATGTTTAAATCAAACAGAGTCCTTGATAACTGCTAGATAACCAGCGTTGCTATAGTCTTCAGGAAAATGAAAATTTGAAATGAACTTGTAATATTTTATTATCTCAGCTCTTAATATAAAATAAATTTTTCAAAAATATGTTGTGATAAGAATATTTTGAAGTAAATTTTGTAATCAGGAAGAAAGGTACATTAACTAAAGGGTCTTTCTTTACCGGAAAGAAATATATCATTTGACAGTGTTTTTCAGATGATAATGTATATTGAGGGTACCTGTTTTGTCTATAAATTTCAGTGATAGTTCAGAGTGCTTTTAATTTTTAACATGTGTTCTGAATTTTGGTAACTGCTAAAATTCAGGATTTATAGCAAAGAATGATTCCAGTTGGATTTCTGCAGATGGCTAATCTGAATTGTTCCAGTAGTTTTTATCAGAAGAACATTCAGAATAGAAAAAATGCCTTGTTCTCACATTCTGTTTTAAACTTTATTGGTCGATGAAAGGCAACTAGGGAATTATGAAATTCTTGAAGCATGCTTAGACCATGGTCCTGTATCAGGAGATCATCCATAATAGCAAGAGCTGTGTAGTTTAAAAGAAACTTGTTTTTAGGAACATCACAAAGACTATTGACTTTCTCTATTAATAGTACAGAAAGTTCTCCAAAGTGAGGCCAGACCTCTGTTTACAAAAGGAACCATTCAATTTATAGCAAGATTCTCCTACCGAGAGATCTACGAAGTCCACAATGCCTTCAATAGCAATAGAGCTATGTATCCATGGTATAAATACAAACATGTTCTTTAGGCAGCTTTTTACATCTTTGTTATATATTAGATTTGCCTGATTTCATTAATATTGTTTTATTAGTATTATTCACTTCCATTTTTGATTTGATGATCTGGCTTGGAAACGTGAAACATAACCAAATGTACTGTTTAGTGTTTTGTGCTATATAGTGAAAATTTTTAATACATGGTTTTAATAATGCATGGTATTAAAATAGGCAAATTTTATATTTCACATGGACTCTGACTAATAAACTCCTGAAGACGAAAATATTAAAATATTTACTATTAATTGCAGCAATGAATAGTAAATTAAGTGACAAACACAGCATTAAAAAGCACGGTTTATTGCAGTTATGTTGTACAAATATGGCCCATATATTACAAATTCACAAAACATCACACTTGGTCACAACACTGGTACAGTGGAGGTATAGGGTCTACTGGAGGAACTTGATTTGTGCTGACCTCACACAAAGTAGAGGTTAACCAGTACATATAAGACTTTTTTCCCCCATTTAGTCATGAGTTTGTGCTTATTGAGAAAGCACAACAATTTTTGTGACTTGAGGTCTTAAAACCCTGCCTACAAAAATAGTCATTTGTTACAAAGAGCCATGGTTTTTCTAAAACTGAAATTTAAGAAAATACCTTACAGAATACCATGGAGAACATCCATCCTTTGTACAGAGTTCTAGAACAAACTATGGCATTTACTGAGGTGTGTGCAATCAGTTAACAAAACTGACTTAGTTATGACAAACAAAATTCTGAAGTGATAAAACTGATTACAAGAGAAAGATATAATACATAAAATCACTGATGGACTATAAAAATTAAAAACAATCTCTATTTGAGATGCTGAGGTTACCCGTTCATATGTGTGGCATATACTTTGACAAGTTCCATTATCTACAAGTTAGAATAATTAAAGAAATTTGAATCTAGCTTTCTTGTAGATACCAAATTTAGCAGGCTAAATATTTTGTGAAATATTTAAATACCAGTTTTACTTATACTGAAAAACTATATACAAAAATGGCAATATTCAATAAAGTTGACTTAGGTTAACCTGCTACTATATGCTTTTTGAAACAGCTGTTTTTACCTTTGAATATTAAAATATCAGATTTATATAATCTTAAAATTAGAAAACAATGGAAGACTACAAGTTTTATACTATTAGGTTATATATGTCAGATTGAGGTAAAAAAAAAAAACACTAAGAATACATAGCAGACCAACTTTATTTCTAGTTTTATCTAAGCCTGCTATCAGTTGTACTATTTCCCCATACTGCATGTAAGCTGCTTACAACAATTCGAGGTAAAAAGGTTAATTTAAACTACATCAAAATGGTATCATATGGGTGACTGAAAACAATGAGACAAAAAAATAAAATAAAAAAGTAACGAATTAAGTTGCAAATTATAGATCTATGCAACGTTCATTAATTTATCTAGTTCTATATACAGCGAGAACCAAACAAACAGCAAAAGAGATATACTCATCTGTATAAACAGGATCTTTCAAAAAAAATGTTTTGGTTTCACTTGTATATCTTTTCTGAACTAAGTTTGGTTTCTCTGAACTAAGCAGTCTTGGGCCATGCCTTACAAAGCAAGATGACAGACATGTGGTTCTTAGTTAAATGATTTTTCCATTAGCCCATGTTAAACTTGAATAACTTCCAGTGTTATTCAAGTTTAGCATGGGCTTAAAGTAAAATTTAAGTGCAAGAAAGCTTCAAGTAGATCTGCTTATACAGAGTAGAGGTTACCAGTATATATAGGACTTTTTCCCCTCATTTAGTTATGAGTTTGTGTTCACTGATAAAGCAAACAATTTTTGTGACTTAAGGTCTTAAAACCCTGCCTGAAAAAAAGGGTCATTTGTTTTAACAAATGTTACAAAACAGTGGTTTTCTAAAACTGAAATTCAAGAATTCTCAATGTACAAAGCACACAATGTGTTTGAAACAAATAGGTATGTGGGAATCAAAAGAAATGGCATTGCCTAAAAAGAAGACAATCAAAATAGTAAACAATGCATATGTACAGCACTGTTTTTAAGTCTTGGAAAATCATCACATCTTTCTCGACTTGAATGAGGAAGAAGAATCATCATTCCATGTCTACATTTATTTTAGAATAATCCTGCTGCTCTAAACAGCATGTGATCACAGATAAAGCCCCTTTTTATCTGAACAGCCAAGTCTCATAGAAAATCCCCACATGAAGTAAAAGACTTAACTGCACCAAGAAACACTGGCAAAAAAACATCTGCCTAGGGCCCCAAAATCACTGTTTCAAAAACTCATTGCAGTTTGTTTTTAAATATTTTTGATGAAATTTTATATTTAGATAGTTCTTATGTTATATAATTTGTTTGTTTTGTTGTCACAATAAAATGAAATTGAAAATGTTCTTTATTAGTTCTTTCTTTAGATGGGGCCACCAAATTCCATTTTGCCTTATGCCCCATGAAGGTATAACATGCCACTGCCAAGAAATATGGTATGATGTTCTGTTTTGGCTTGTGGTATTGTTTGACAAATTTTTCTTCTGGTGGCTGCTGACAGTTATCTCTATATCCTTGAAGAACAATTTAAGCCATTCCTTAAAGTTAAAGGGAGGGGGATCAACTTCAACCTAAACATTTTTTCCAACAAGATTGGGGGTTGACCACATATACTGAATGTTTTCAATGGGCAATTTTGTGACTTAAGTTTTGTCCAAGTGATTTCCTGCACATTTTAAGTACAGTAAACCCTCGATTTAACGGACCCCGATATAATGGGTTTCGGATTTAACGGACTGGACAAATAATAATACAGTAATGTACATATTAATCTCGACCATATTATTTTTTTAAGTTATACAAAACTTCAGTGTTATTATTAATTAAAAATTAATAATAATTACCTATTTCTATTATTGTTTTGATAATTATCTACTTTTATTTTTATAATCAAATTCAGGAAATTGTTTTTTTATTCTTTCTGAAAACTGTTTAGCTGTTATTACATATAACAGATAAGACCAGGCGGTGACTTGCGAGCTGAACATGACTCGGGACACTAAACTGCAGGTCTACCGACTCGCTTTGTTTTGGTCTCAGTCTGCCTCAACATATCATGCGGTCAGGTTGTATACAGAGTGTTTCTGTGATTTCTGAATTGTGACTTTATTTATTAAGTAATTTTGCAATCCTTACAATTTAAAATGGCATCAAGTGATAGAGGAGTTAAAAGAAAGCATGTGAACTTAATTAGAGCTAAGTGAAAAATTACAATAAGGCGTCTCAGTAGCATGTGTTTGTGAAATTTACGGTGTAAAAAAAAAAACAAACTGTTTCTGATATCCATAAATCAAAGGCCAAGTTGCAACATAATTTTATACTGTATAATGCTGTATATTGTATTAAAGCTTTTTTTTTTTTTATATATATTAAGAACAATACAAAATGATGCCCCCCAAGCTTACATTCGATTTAACGGACACCCCATCTCCCCTATTAGTCTATTAAATCAAGGGTTTACTGTATATACAGTCCCAATTATTACAATAATCAGTACTATCCTAATTGATCCTGTGTGACATCTTATGGAGTTTTCTTAAAGGATACTCTTTAAGGAAAAAATCACATACACGTTCAAGAAATTAGGCTTTTTTTTTTTTTTTTTTTTTTTTTTTAAACAGCAAACTGCATCAATGAAGAAACTCTTGAGTAATGAAATATTTCTAAAGATGACTATGGAACATTATGGATGCCAACGGTGCATATACTGAAAATGTTTTCACATGATTATTATCATGTGACTCTCCAAGATTGCTGAATTCACAGAAACCAAGCTTACTAAGATATGTCATGTAATTCAGAAAATATATTCACTTAATACTGGAGTCCATTTAGAAAGGCCCTGTACATCTGTCAAATATATTTATAAGCATAATAGAAAAAAATAATTATTATAAGCATAATAGATTTAAATGGACATAATGGACAAAAATTAAATTAGTGTGCTTTGCTCAGCAATATTAACCTTACAAGCAGTGTCGTCATGAGATATTTTTGTGCCGTAGGCAAATCAAGCATTTGCCTAGGGCACATGGATTACCCAAAATTAAATAATTCACACAATGGCAAAGCAACCCTACCCAAATGGCACCCTCGGCATTAGTCTGGATGCCTACCATACCACGACGGTACTGCTTACAAGCATTCTTGGCTAAACTAAACAGATTTCTTAAATTGCACAAACAAGTTAAATAAGTGGAAAACTTAGATTATGATCCTAGATTTTCCATATCTAGAATCATATGGAAAACTTAGGCACATTTCCACATCAATTACAGATGCTACAAATGAAACCAGATAAACCGTGAAGTCCAATATGAGATTTAAGTGAATTTGAGTACAGGAAGGTTCCAATTTTTAGAAGCCTGCAATAAACAGACGTCTAAATATCTAGAAAATTTGCTGAATATTTAGGGAAAAATATTCAAAAAAAAGGAGTCACTGGACACAGTTATTTTCACAACTGATCCAGTGAGCAGCATTTGTCAGTGAAATTGTCACTATGTTTGGCTCAGCTTATTAATACCCAACCTAAAATTTTTTTACAATAGTAAAATATGTAATTTGCAACTTAACTTGTTACAGATTTTTGAAATTTATTTCTTTAATCATCTCTCATATTTATAATAATATATTGACAAACATTATACCAAATTCTGAAAAATGAATTGTTTGCAAGTGCTTTTATATGCCTGTAGATTACAAAAACAATGCCAGATTTGTTTTGTCAGCTGTGACTAATAGGTAAAACTTGACATCCTTCATAGCTGGAATGATGAAAAAATTATACAAGTGCCCCGCCCTTCTCCTCCAAGTCATCTACAGGGCAAAAAACGCAACCTGATGACAATATTCTTGTTAAAATCCATCATGTTTCCTGTTACTACAAATGTACAGTATAACAAATTTGAAGGTCATGACCTCTGCAGCATCACATAAAAATAATCTTTTTTTTATATATTAAACAAAACAAAAAACAACAAAAAAAAATATATATATATATATTGGAGTAAAATGGCTGTCTTCTATTATCATGAATCCATTTCATATTTAAGCCAATTACTCTAAATTATAATAACACATACATGTCAGTGTGACCTCTTTTGGAAACAGTTTGAGAACATAAAAGAATTCTCTCAACTGCTTTTGGAAATGTAGAAGAGTTCCTTTTAAAATAAAGATTTTGAGGTTATATTTTAATATTTTTGAGGTTACATTTCAATGATTTGAAAATTGTACATACATCTGTATTCAATTTCTATTACCCTGATTCCACCAGTAACAGTTGCTATCATTCCACCATCAGGTTTGGGATTATGCTCACATTAGAGATTACTCTATTATCCAGGGTAATAATTGCTAAATTGCTAATTTCATTTCATATAAATGGCATCAACAAAAGGTGAATCAGTTATTTGTCTATTACTCAGAGTGCTGTTGTAACAGCTGTTTTTCAGTTCTTACTGGTCATTTGGCAGATGGCAAGCAGCTTCTACCAACAAATGTATACTGATCTGTGAATAATATATCTAGTATAAGCTAGCTACCAAGCACTGTATAACAGAAATACTTCCAAATAAACATAGTTTGATCTCTACGACAGTGGGTGACTTTAGACTGTCAAGGTTTGGGCTTATGCTTACGTTACAGTTGACACCATTATTCACAGGTTTGTATGAAAGGACATTAGCAACTTAAATTGCTAATGTCCTTTCATACAAACAGCATTTACTAAAGGTGAATTTGTTAATGGTCTGAAACTGAGCATACCATCATGACAACTGTTGTGAGATTTGTCAATAAAGGCTACCATTCTTAAATGATGGACAGCCTCTATTGAAAAATATGTGGAAAAAAATTTCCAACACCCAACAGTTATGTGCGAATTGAAATATAACCCTGCAACCTTTGTATTTTGCAGCATAGGGCAAATGTGATCAAGTATTAGGGATTAAAGGAGCACAACCTTTGTTGTGTTTAACTGGAAGTAGTCCTGTACTTCACCTTGCTGCTCATTTAGACTTCATATCATTCACAGATCAACATATATGCTAATAGAGGACCTCCGTCATAGAGAGACCAAAAAGTCTCAAAATAGTTGTCGTGATGGTTTCTTGAGTTTTAGATATATAAAAGATTAACCTTTTGGTGATTCTATTTGTATAAAACATTATTCAGTTCAACCTATTGGTAACAGTGTTGTGTCTACCATGAGCATAAGCCCAAGCCCTAAAGATGGCCCCAGTCAATTGAGGAACCAATATATCACCAATACAGAAAACAAACACACATCTACATATAATTTTCAAATATTACTTTGCCTCCTCTGAAATATAACTCTACAACATTTATTACTCAGCTGTTTAGGGTAAATGTGGCCCAGTATCAGGATGAAAGTGCACATAATGCTTCCTGTGTATTTATCTTGTTTTTCTTCCATACACTGTTGTACTGTTCACTCATTCAATAACTCAGCCCTTATTTATAGGTCAGCATGAGTTTGCCAATAGAGGCTACTCATTATTGTCTGACGAGAGACCATTAAGTCGCAAAACATCTCATGTTAGTGGCCTAAGTTTTAGACAAACAGCACATATACCTTTTGATGACTCAATTTTTTCAAAACAATATTAGCAATTTAGGCTGTCCTGTGAATAATGATATTATCTCTGTGAACATTAGAGATAATAACATTATCTCTAATGTTCACAACTGAAACAGAGATATGTATAATTTTCAAACTGAAACAGAGATATGTATAATTTTCAAACTATTTAAGTTTTTAATTTGTATCCTATCATTAATAAAATTCAGCTATGTTTTAGCAAGTTATGCACCAGTTTGAACCATTTTAAATTTAAATATATGCTTATTGTTAAAAAACTATTGCTGTACTTTTTCTTTTTCAAACAACTGAGTGGGTCTTTTCATTTTATAAAACAGAAACCTAATCAGATACCAATGATGAAACAACTCAACTCTAACTTAAATTTATTCAATTCACAGGACATTTAAGATTTCTAAATTTCTTCCTTTTATAAGTACATTACTGTACTAGCATATTTATTTTCTATAGTATGCATTTCATACAAAATTCAAAATACTCTTCTTAATATGTAGTTGCATCCCAAAAGGAGTGCAACATTGCAATTTTTTGCTTGTCATCACTTGAAAGAGACTTGAAAATAAGGTGCATACCGAAAAAGAGTTCCTGCAACCATTCATATTTTTCATACTGTACTTTTGTAATTATAACATACAAATAACTGCACACACCTTGTACAGTTATCTGTACTAAAATATGAGTATTTTTGAGTAATATCTCTTTATATTTATTAAAATTTGTTTTATATTTTATAAATGCCTTGATGTAGTACATGATTCCAATATGCATGTACTATCTCAGTGGGCAGTGTTGAGTCCGAAAAGAAATAGCTGCTATATGACTATAAATACTTATAAGTAGTGTACTTATAAAATTGGAATACAAAACATTGTATTTTGCATATAATGGAATAATTTTTATGAAGATCTATAAATTAGCATTATCTTTCTACTGTCTTTAAACTAATTCTAAACACAATTTGTCTTCAATTAAAGGCTAAACAAAACTGTTTTTTGTTCATTCTGGTTCCTACTTATCTGTATTGAGGTTAAATTGAGATCACGGTTGAAAAGAAGGGTGGTTGGGGTTACAGAATGCAATAATGTGTGCAGAAGTAAAACTGCACCTGAAAGATTAGATATAAATATATATGTTATGTGGACTGAAACAAAGGTTCACTATATTTTCAGTACTCAGAAACTGGTCGATAAAACCAGCAAACCAAGTTATGACTGATAAAACCACTTATTGGAAATTTATTTTTAAAGCTTACATATAGGAAAGACTGGACCTGTACAGTCTTACTTATATATAAATACTGAATTAAGAAAAACATATATCTGGGCACATACAATTCATCAGTACATAAAGAAATGATAAGATAAAACTGTCATGGCTTTATAGCCATCCCATCTTAAACAAATAAACAACAACAAAAAAAAAAAAAAAAACACAAGAGAGGATAAAACAAAAGAATATCATGATCAGAACTTAAAAGTATGATAAACTATCACAGCATGATTTGTATTTTTATTTATATATATATATATATATATATATATATATATATATATATATATATATATATATTTCAAAGTGGATACAAACTCCCTCAACCCTTATTTCACTATAATGTAGTAATTTTGGCAACATTTTTCTCACTGGTATATGAAATTTTATACATTAATAAATAAATGTCAATTTTGATACACGTTATAATATATATAAGTTTCAGCTTTCCATCATAAACTTTAGAAAACATTGCTTAGGTTAGTAATTTTTCAGAAAATGCAATTGTCTACTAACTACTAAACTAATAAAATAAAATAAACTTTGCTCTTTTGAAAGATAACAATAACAAAATCAACTTGAAAAACAAAAACAGCAGTATTCATACTGCTGGGAACTTTTACTATTATGAGTTTGTGCCATACCTCCATTATTTATTATACATCACTGGTCACAAGATTGAGTACATTACATACAACAGATATGCCTATGGCATTCCCCTCCTTTCCCAATATCCCTGTTCCTTACAAAATGTGAACTTTGCACACAGTATGCCACATATATTAAAGTGTTACATATTAATCATGCTTTTATATTAAAAATATGGTATACTCTGAAACGGCTTAGAGTAAAAGAAGAGAAATTATTTGGAACTTAACAATGAAAAAGCAATTTGTTTTTTCATTATATTGTGAGTGAAAAGGCACACATGTGCTGATAATGCAGTCTGCAAGCAAATTCTTAAGTAAGATGATAGTTTATAAACACTTTATCATATGTGGCTAAAATTACTAACAAACTATGTAACATATGAACACAAAAGATGCTGTATTTGGAAATTTCCTACACAGCACTACAACAAGGCGCTTAGATTATACAGCATAAACATGATTGGTTTCAAGTACTGTCATGTCACAGAAATAAATACCTGGACTTTCTCTCTGTAAAAATTCAGAGATTATATAAAAAGTGGTCTAAACCTATCACTACATCTGTTGGTCAATGTACACTACAATCTCAGTGTAACTTTTTTTTATTTGTATTTTATTTTAAAATCACATATTTGAACAAAGTTCAAAAACAATAAACTGTAATTTACCCCTGATGGCAGTTAGACTTATCACACAAGGCCCTTGAATGTTGCATCTGGGTTTCTGGAGTTCGTTACTAGCAAAAATACTAACATAGATATTAAAATATGTAAAAAAAAATAAAAATTAAAAAATTAAGTATTGCACAGACTAACATTAGCCAATTAAATAATGGAAGACCACACCACAGACAATGGAAGCTATACAGAGCTCTGAATGTGAAAAAATATCTCCGATTTTTCTCAATAACATAATTACACTTTATACGATTACACCGAAAAAAAGAGCAAAACCTGCACAATATTTTTAAGAACATTTTTGAAATATTTTTCAAAATTCAGTTATCATTCACTTTTAGAACTGAAAATATCTCCAAGTGCATCTTACTTGTATTTAAATAAAGAAATAAACTGATAATACTGCTAAAGATTATATAATTGCTCCAGCTAAACTTGAACCAAAATAAGTACCTTGTTTCATGTTTCTCTAAAATAAAGTATTTAAAATTAATTCAGTATCTTAATTTCATTTTAAGCTATCTACTTATCACACAAAATCAAAATTTGTTACTAAAATCTTATTAATAAGAGAAGGTCATAAAGAAGAGCTTAAGGTAAGATAAAATGAAACCAATTGTAAAAATTAAAAAAATAAATTGACTTAAAGGTGTGCTCGTGTCTCGATTTCCAGATGGCAGCTTCCATCCTCCACAGTTGTTGCCACCCTAGATGCGCCGACCGGGCTAGCCGAGTGGGTAAAGTACCTGCCCGGTAACCCAAAGGTCGTGGGTTCGATTCCCGCCTCGGGCTTGGAACAAAGTACTGCAAAAACCTTGGGAGGTGCAATATGGCCACAGAAGCTGATGCACCAACAACTACCAAATCAAATCAATCAAAAAACCCTAGATGCAACAACTGTGGACAATCAGTATCAACCTGTAAGATGGTTGATGCAAGCAGATTTATATATTCCAACAGAATCAGATGGAAAGAAATAAGTGTATTCAGATAATAATAAAAGAAAAGTATGTCCATAAGAAAAGCTCTAATAAGTGGCCATGCAGCAGGGGAAGAAAAAAACCATGACAGCCATTTGCCATGATGAGGCAAATAGCTATAGTGAGCTCACTAATTATAGATTTTTGAATGAATAAATTACATCATCATCACACAATTATAATACTGTAATGCAGGGTACAAATAACCTTGTTTCACTTTAGAAATTTATTCACTAAGCAGGCATGGTGGCTGTGTTCAAATATTGGAAAAAAATAATAAAACTATAAAATTAAAAATATCTTCACAGTGATGACCATACAAATTTTGGTATTTCTCTAGTATAGATGACATTTAATCTGCATCATTAAATGTGCTAAAGATATATGATTTTTAAAAAAATCTAATATCTTACCATATACAGTAGAACTTCGATTGTTTGTCACCCTATTTACCGTCAGTCTCTGTTAACTGTCACTTAACCCCACTTGCTGTAATGCACTGTGATACTGGTGCCATGTGTCACTCAGTCTTTATTTACAAGTCACTGTATACGGTTGTACTTTAACCTCATGTTTCATATTTTAATCATTTTTATTTAGTAAACCCATTGAAGTGACAGAGAAACATAAGTGAGTAGTGTTGGGATTATCATAAAAAATTGAAATAATCACTCATCTTAAGAAAAGGTGAAAGTGCTACAAGTATAACATAGGTTTATGGAAAAAGAAGAACAACAGTAAATGATATAAAGCGTGATGCAGACAAAATTGAAAACCATGTATCGAAAATGGAAACCATGGACGGTAATGTTAAAAGTTGTAAAACAATGAAGCTTGCTAAAAATGAACAATTGGATATTGCAATGTTTCAATGGTTTGTTCAAAACTGATAACAAGATAATTTACTTTCACTTCTTTTAATCACAGAAAAAAGGAAAAAAATCAAATCAATTTCAGACACATTCTATTTCCTAACTTAGTTATTTTATAAAAGGAGAGTCATATTATAACCCTTGTAAATTCTACTGGAAAATTACAAGTACTGTACCTTATATTTTTTGCATAATGTGCATGTGTAAATATCAAATTGATTTCAAACTGGACACTCTGGATGTGTATCAATATGATAAGATTATTACCAGTGAAGTAATTATTTGATAACATCATCATATAAATAAAATAAAATGAAGAAAATTGAATAAAAGACACTTTAACCATATGAAATATTTAATTACTTTATTGGAAATGACAGGACAAAATGATAATTTCATGCCATATTTCAATTACATATTTCAAGTGCCTTTTATTAAAATTTCTTTACTTAGTAATATTCTCATGTAATGTCCTTAAGTTTAATTAAAAATGAAAGTATAGTATATTTAAGATACAATGGAGATAAATTTTGAATATTAAAAAAATAATAATTACCTTATAAAGAATTTCTGTAGTGAAGTTCTTAAAAATAATGTGTTTTTTTTTTGCTCTTCTTTTCAACTACTTCACTTCTAATAATTTAAATGTCATATGGTACTATGAAACACTACTGCATAACTTAATAATACATGATTATGCTGTAAAAATAACTCCTCTTTACTACAGTTCTCAATTGTACAAATACAGCACTAACCACATCACTAATTACTTCAAGACAAACCTTATACAATTGTCCTAACATTCAACTTCTCCATTATTACCAGCAACACAGTCCTTAAGAGCCAACCATGTACACCACATTACTATGGCCATGCCACATGCATTTTCACATAAAAGACCCTTGCTTGGCAAGAGATGACAATAACAGATTTCCATGTTCTAGATCCTGCACAAGATACTGAGTGTGAGAATTCCAAACAGCTTTGCCCTATTGCAAGTTAAAAAAATCTTAAATTCTGCACTTTAAAACATTTGGTTTTGGTTATTTTTAAACATTAGATCACAAGCTGCGCTGTTCAAATAAATGCATCCCACAAAGGGAGTAAAAAATATGGGATGGAGAGGACAAACATTTGCATCAACCACATTCTAGAATTCAGTTTTAGGGTTCTGAAACAATAAAAATTATGGATGGTTGTTGTTATTTGGTTTTTAGGAGCATTAGCAACTAAGGCCATATTGCTCCGGGGATATGCGGTGGTCATTCCCTGACCTTTCCGCATCCTTCATATTTTATGGATGGAGAGTGCAGCTTAAATACAAGAATAAAAGGAACATTATCTGTATTATAAGAATAAATGGACATGTGGGCGTGAATTCTGTGAACAAATTTTTCAAAATTGAAAAAAAAAAATTGACATTTAATCAAAGATTTCTATAAAAACCAAATTCAAATAAGTAAGTAAAATTTTTTACTAAAAATAAAAGCAGTAGTTATTTAATCATACTGATTAAATTTTAAGAAGATATTTAAGAAGTATACAGAAAACAGCTTTAATACAGAAAGCAATTCACAAATGGGAGATGAGAAGTGAAGAGACTGAAGATATAGCTCAGAAAATGGAAATGCACCTCTTAATTTATATGTACAGTTCTGTCTGTATTGCGATCATATATTTAGTGGAATACAGAGAGTGGTAATCAATGGATACTGCTCTTTGTGGACTAATATTATTAGTGGAGTCCATTGTTGTTTTCTGTATTTATTAATGACATTGATGAAGGTATATCAGGCTTATTGTATAAGTTTGCAGATAATACAAAGGTTGGCAGGGTTGTTAATGACATAAATGACAGTACGCTATTGCAAGAGGATCTAGAAAAGTTGAGCAGATTGGGCTGAGAGGTGGCAAGAGAAGTTTAACAAATGTAAAGTACAGCATACGGGTAGCAGTAACCCCAAAGTAACATATCAACTGCGTGGTACTACACTCAAGGTGTTATAGAGAATGAAAAGGACATGGGGGTAATTGTGCAGTCAGATATGAAGTTATTTGACAGTCTGCAAGAGTGCATCTTGTGTCATGGTGTCTTGTCAATGATATACTGGAATTTTTCTGGCAGGGATAAAGAGGTGATTATCCCCTTGTATAAGGCAATGGTCAGGCCACACCTTGGTCTGGAGGCCTCATTTCAGGAAGAGCTTTTGGAACAAGTACAGAGAAGGCCAACAAGGTTAGTGAACGGAACAAAGGGTTGCTCTTATGAAGAAAGGCTAAGTTTTGAAAATTAGTGTCTGGAGACTAGGCACCTGTGAGGTGATCTGATTTGGGATGTATAAGGCCTTGAATGGTTTGAGCAAGCTGAATGCTAATAGGATTCCTCCACTTGCCCAGATTAATCACCTGAGGGGACAAATTCAAATTTAGGAAACACAGTTGTAGAATAGATGTGCAGAAATTTGCCTTTAGCCAGCGGGTGGTTGATTGCTGGAGCAAACTTCCATCTGTCGTTATAGAAGCTGACAGCTTAAATAAATTCAAGGCAGAACTAGACAAACATTTGGAGCAAATGGGTGGGTGAAATGGGAAGGTTTTTTTTTTTTTTGCTGATGCTGTATAAGCTTGCTTCCTTGCATCATATGTCTCTACTAGTGCCAAAGCTAATACCTGTTTTATCCCTGCCCCCTCCCAACTGTCAAAGATAATGAAATTTCAATCAAAATTTATGGAATTTGTTATCCAAAATTTACTGACAATTAACCAAATGCCTATACTGATTTTCTGCATTCTGGGTCTGTACTTCATTCTACAAGATATCTTTAATTGCTATTCACCAAGCCATATCTGCAGTCTCTTTACTTCCCATCATTCCCAATGGTGAGTTCTGTTTTCTCTTTGGTTATAACTGTTTCAACATTTTTCTTAGACACCTACCTATCTAATAACCCACTGTTAGATACCTTTTTTACCTTTTTTTTTACAGGATATTGTCAAGCCAAAAATATATCTTGTCTTAGAAAATTCCTTTACATATGACATATGGTTACATGTAATTTAGAAGAAAGAGATTAACTAGCGGTAAGTCTACTGAATTCCTTTGCATATGACATATGGTTACCTGTAATTTAGAAGAAAGAGATTAACTAGCAGTAAGTCTACTGAATTATTAGGGTGGTAATTTAGCCTTTCAAATATGCAAATGAAAGCATTCCTCAAAATATCAGGGAAAAAAAAATAAAAAAATAAGGAAATTTGGATACATTCCAGATATCCTTCAAGCATTCTTAGTGATATTATTGTACAAAACCATCTGCATGCCAGTTGCCTTTCCACCACATTTATATTCAGACTGTGTAGGCACATGGGATTTTGATAAATTAATATTTGTTCATAAAAATATGTATAAACATTACAGTAATTTCTTGTTTAAGTCTCAAAGTTTATCTTTTAATATATATTACATATAACAGAATATTGATAACTTCTAATAAAACAATTTTATGTTCAAACATACCCTTACCAAAGAAACGGGCAAAATTTTATCTGGAATACCAGCAGCAATGTCATCAAAAGCTACCTACTATTACTACTCCTATTGCTTCTGCTGCATTTTCCAAAATATTGTATTGCCATAGCTGGCTGCACTATAATCAGAACATCAACTGATGTCATTTTGCAATCTTAGAATAGAAAATGAAGAAGCCAGTCACCCACAGCAAAAGTGGAAAAATCTGGAAAAGCCTGGTCAACGAAAATTCTGCTCGCATTCACTGGGCTTACATAAAAAGTGAAAGATGAATGTACCACCATCTATATACATATATAAGAAAGATTTCTGTGTAGACTGCAGTTCATCAATAAACCAAAACAGTTAATATGAAATTAAAAGAGAACTGAAAATAATGAATTAAAAAGAAAGGGAAAAAAATAATAATTCATAATTATAATCGAATTAATATTAATCTAAATGTCACCTAACTGTAAATTAAAATTCTTCAGTATGTTAATGTACTTACTTTTGAAGTAAAATAAAATTTAATAAAAGGAAGAGGGACTTTACTGAAAATTAGCCTCTTGTTACTTTAACTAATTAAAGACTTAAACTATTTAATTGGTGCTGACTGGGAATTATATATAAGTGTAGTTCTTAGAATTTGCAACTTGATAGCATTTCAGTGAATGCTTAGAGACTGGCAGTTTCCTACTGTTGTTGTTATTTGGTTTTTAGGAGCATTAGCAACTAAGGCCATATTACTCGGTGATATGCGGTGGTCATTCCCTGACCTTTCCGAATCCTCCGTATTTGGTGGTGATGGTGACGGGCTCGAACCCCGGTCTAATCAAGAAGCATGTGCTACGCACTGCTGCTCCTTCCCACCTAGCTACGGAAGCGCCTGTTTACTATTGTATTAGAGGGATGACTTCAAAAGTGAAGTTATTACATTTCTCAAATACTTTGAGTAGCGGGCTACAACTTTCCTGGCAAATCACATTTTCAAGTCTAAGAAATTAACAATACGATCAGAATTATGTTTATTAATTAAATAGAAGCTTAAAGGATATATATAAGCACATGCACGTGGCAAATGCTACAAGGCATTTGGCACAAACTTATATGGACATTTCCATTCTGAGTGTGAGAAGACTGCCAACCCTCTGAGTCCAGTGCTATAGCTGCTGCTCGTCACAATACTGACCCAAGCTACAGCTGCGGTGACCAGGGCAGCCATTCTCAGAAGAATATTTCAACACAAGTCTGTTTAGGGATTTCAGAAAGATATTTTGTTATATGGGTCTCAAGAGGTAATATATTTTAAAATTTCTAAAGTTATACATATCTAATTAAAAGTCTACAGCAAAGTTCATTGCAAATTGTCAAAACTATTTTCATTTATTACAGAAATATGTAAAATAATAAATCGATGATAATTCATTTATAGTGGTTTGGGGCATCAAAAAGCTCAAACTAGTAGTAGTTCAGTTTCTAGTGATATGAAAAATGAGGCATGAAATACTGTATTTGCTAGAATAAATAAAACCGCCTGGCTTTTAGAAGTGTAAAATACATTATAATACTGATTTCAGCAAAATATTTTAATTTTGTTAAAAATGTTATGGCTGCAATTATAAATCCAACAGTGCAGTCATACCATGTGTGACTGTTATTTTGGCTACATTAGACATCATATACAAGCTGACATAAATTGCTTTTATTAGAAAGGCTAAAATATTTCGAATTTCTGGCTTGTATACATAAATTTAAAGTCTTGTGATTTAGTTTTGTAAAATACATATATTGTTTTGTTATGTTGTTCATTATGTACATCACATTCTGCAATGGGTGCGCTACATCATGAAAAGATGGCTAGATGAAGAATGACCCCTCCACCCAAAGAAGTAGTAACACACAAACAAAAACTCTAGAAAAATTATAGTAGCATTCACTAATAAGTTTCAAAGAGTAGGACTAATAATGAGCAAAGCTTTCATAACTTGGGCAAAAAGTTTGAGAAAACAAGTAGTGCTCATTGAACAAAAGTGATAGCCAAAGTGTAACAAATGAAAAGTTATCAGTGATAAATTTTTCAAATAAAAATAAATTTCCATTTATACTCTGGATGGTTTAAGGTGAATTCATATGCCATCAAAATCAAGAAAAACTTTGAATAAACTTGGATGTCAAACTGTGGCCTTCAGTGACAGTGACTTGAACTGGAGTCAGAGCCCTTCAAGACCTTGGCTTCCAAAGATGATCCAGGAAAATGAACTGAATTTAGAAAATTTTGTAGAACGCTTAAATAAAACCGAATAACTGTATGAGGTGGAAAACACCTGCTTTTCACTTAATGGAGAATATGCCTGTTAGTACACAGTTCACGATGAACTTCTTGGATATGTGTGCTAAATGTACCAAAAGAGCTGGGATACAGCAAGAAAGAATGATTGATTTTTTTTTATTATGATGGAGTTGTGATAGCAAACAATTAATTGGGGCTTCTGCATATGATAGAATATGGGTATCATAGAAAAAAAAAAGACTATACAGCCAAAAACCTTACAAAATTGACTTATTATGGATGACTTCCTTTGGACTGGAGAAGTGCCAGCATATAAATGTGGTTCTAAAAGTGAAGTTGATAACTTTAGACCAGTTAGTCTGACTTCAGTAGTAGGGAAAATCTTAGAGGCAATGATTAAGAGTGCAATTGGGATAGTTAGATACATATGGCATTCTGAAGGACACACAACATGGTTTTGTTAAGGGAAAATCATGTTTAACTAACTTAGTAGGCTATTTTAACACAGTTACTTATGAGCTGGAGGGAACAATTTTGACACTTTATTTGGATTTTAACAAAGCATTCTGGGATTACTGGAAAGATTCTAAGATGGACTGATGGTGGCTGCAGGGCAGAAGGTTGTGATTAATGGATATTCTTCAGGTTGGTCTAACGTTAGGAGTGGGGTCCCCCAAAGATCAGTTCTTGGACCACTGTTGTTTCTGATTTTTATAAACAACATTGATGAAAGGATAAAAGGCATGATGTATCTCTATCAACTTTATGTTGTCTGCAAAATTTGCAGATGACATAAAGACTGATAGAATTGTTAACGATCAGTTCCAAGCAGCGTGCCTTCTTGATGACTTGAACAGACTTCAAATATAGTCAGAAGAAAAGTGGCAGCTACACCGATGAGCCAAAACATTATGACCAGCGAGTCGTTATGCAAATCAAAGTAACTGCAGGTGAACTACGGTGCATGCGCGGGTTGGGACACAGTATAAAAAACCTGATACTGAGCTCTGTTAATCAGTGTTACTCTTGTTTTTCAGATGGGAAAGGCAGCGGACTTAAGTGAGTTTGACAAAGTCCAAATTGTAATGGCCAGGCGACTGGGTCAGAGCATATCCGAAACAGCTCGACTGGTGGGGTGCTCACAGTCAGCCGTGGTTAGAACCTACTGAAAGTGGTCCAAGGAGTGGAAACCCACAAACCGCCGGCGAGGTGTTGGATGACCATGGCTCATCGATGTTCGAGGTGACCGAAGGCTCTCCTGGATGGTACGTGGCTACAGAAGGGTGACTGTGGCGCAACTCTCCAGTAATTAGAATGCTGGTGACAGGAGTAACGCGTCACAACACACATCACTCCTTCAATATACACACATTACACAGTATATTGAACCCTGCTGAAAATGGGGCTGCATAGCCGCAGGCTGCTCTAAGTGCCCATGCTAAACACAGTTCACCGGCGACAGCATCTACAATGGGCACGCAAGCATCGAAACTGGACCTTGAGTGATTGGAAGAAGGTCATCTGGTCCAATGAATCACGTTTTCTGTTGCACCATATGGACAGCCAGGTACATGTGTGTCGTCTACCTGGGGAAGTGATGGTGCCTGGATGCATCGTGGGACGAAAACAAGCTGGTGGCAGTGGTCATTCTTTGGGTGATGTTCTTCTAGGATATCCTGGGTCCAGTCATCCATGTGCCGGGCACTCTGACGTCTACCACCTACCCAAACATCACTGCTGACCAGGTACACCCTTTTGTGGTGACGGTCTTCCCCTCTGGAGGTGCCACCTTTCAGCAGGATAATGCGCAATGCCACACCGCCCAGATTGTTTGAGACTGGTATGCAGAACAAGAGGAAAACTTCCAGGTATTACCCTAGCCTCCAAATTCCCGAGACATCAATCCCATCGAGCATCTGTGGTTTGTGTTGGAACAGCAACTCCGACCTGTGGCATCTCAACCTCGGACCTTACAGGAGTTAAAGGATCTGCTGGTTTCATGATGGTACCAGATACCACAAGACACATTTAGAAAATTTGTAGCACCCATGCCTCGTAAGAGCTGTTTTGGCTGTTGTTTGTTTGTTTGTTTGTTATTTGGTTTTTAGGAGCATTAGCAACTAAGGCCATATTGCTCCATGAATATGCGGTGGTCATTCCTGACCTTTCCGCATCCTTCGTATTTGGTGGTGACGGACTCGAACCCCGGTCTAATCAAGAAGCGTATGCTATGCACTGCTGCTTTTTCCCACCTGGCTACAGAGGTGCCTGAGCTGTTTTGGCTCATTGGTGTATGTTTTAATATAGCAAAATGCAAGGTCTTACACTTAGGGAATAGCAAACCCAAAATAAATTATACACTTGGTGAGGTTGAATTAAAAACAGTAGAGAAAGAACGGGATCTGGGAGTTATGATACAGGCAGATATGAAGTCTCCTGAACAGTGTAAACAGGCAGTCAGGAAAGTCCAGGATGTTCTATCGATGATTTAAAGACCATTATCCTGTAGAGATAGGGAAGTCGTAATCCCATTGTATAAGGCAATTGTAAGACCATATCTGGAATACTGTGTTCAAGTAAGAACTCATCTGAAAAAAAGATACCGAGTTTCTTGAAATGTTCCAAAGATGGGCAACAGCACGATGAGATTGGCAAGGGGGCGACTGTACAAAGAATGACTCCGATTATGTGGGCTACAGAGGGGGGATCTGATTGAGGTTTATAAGGCTCTGATGGGGGTTAGTAAAATGAATGAAGGTGGAATTTTCACTGATATAAAGAATTTCAGAACTAGGGGCCATAAATTCAAATTACAGGTAAAGAGGTTTAGACTAGATTGTTGGTTTTCTTTTAGCCAGAGAGTCATTGATTGCTAGAATAAGTTGCCTTTACAAGTAGTCGAGACTGACAATTTGAATAAATTCAAACATCAACTGAATAGTTATCCATGTGAGGAGGAAAGTACATAATTTGTATTTTCTTATCATTTTTTTTTTTTTTTTTTTTGACTAGCACAGCAAAAGCAAGGGAGTACACTCAACCTCAGTGGTTGAATACACTCACTCGCACTCTCCCTCAAAACTACAAGGTATATGCTATCAACTCCCTTAGCCTTACTTGCTTTTATGCTCAAAAGTTTTTCTAATAAATAATCATCTGTAATTACACCATCATTCATTTCATATGGCTCGGCCTCTTCTCAGCATGAAGGATCTCATGCAAAGTACTTATTCAATTCATCTGCAAAATCAGCTAGATTATCTAAGACACACCACACCCAGTACACAAGGGTCCAATCTGATTAGCTTTCTTCTTTATTGTATTCACATACATGAAAAATTTCTTGTCCCCCATTCTTTGCTCTCTTAGCCAATGTGTTCTCATATGCAGCCTTGGCCTTCCTGACCTTATTTGTGGTACTATTACAGATCACTCTGTAACTGCTGTAAGCTTCAGTACTTTTCATCGCTCTGAAACTGTTCCATGCTATCTTTTTCTGCTCTATTTCACCAGCTAGTTCTGCAGTCATCTGTTTTTGCATCCTTCCTCCTCCTGCAATATTTTCTTAAAGGTATATATGCGTTAGTGGCTTCTGTGATTTTTGCTTAAAAGTATTCCATAATTCAAATGTATTGGCCATCCTTCAACAATGTGCCATTCACAGATGCCATATAATGCCTTAAACTGTTAAAGTCCCCTCTTCTAAAGTTAAAACCTGTGCCTTTACCTTTAACTACTGCAACATCTTTATTCATCTTCCAGCTGACGATTGCATTATCACTTCCCAAAAATAGTTCTTGTTTTTTAAGCCCTGTGATGTCATCTGATTCATCAGTAATGATGAGGCCAAGAATATTCTCACCCCTAGTACTTTCTCTAACATGCTGGTACAAATAATAATAATCATCTAGTTTATTTAAATAAGTTTTCCCCATGGTGAGAGTCCCTCCCACTTAAAAAAAAAGTTGTAAATTTAAAAAGTATAAATCTATTGGTCAACAGGGGCAAATTCATCATTAAAACATTTATCGCAAGACCGTTTATGTGAACAAAAAATATAAAATAAATAAAAAAATAAAATAAAATAAAATATAAGGAAATGCAGTAAGTGATGATGTTAATATTATATCACTGTCTTTTAAGAATTACAATGCAACACCATGCTGCTAAATTTATAGTATTAGTTGCTGCCAAAAAGCTATCTAACTGTCAAAATCACACTGATAAGTCGAAATACTATTGACACTGCATGTGGGATATAAAAATTTACACTATACTGCAAGGTGTCTTTGTTGCCAAGAAAATGTCACTGTGAGTTAGTTTCAACCTGAGGTTCAGCATCGGCATTTTTTTTTTATCCCCATTTTTAAGAAATTTTATTTAAAGATAAAGATCGTGCATGCAAAGTGATACCAGAACATTATTTATACTTTCGAAATTTTGTTCTTGCAAAACTCCAGGCAGGTTTCTAATGGTACAGTAATACCCCGACTTACGCTACCCCGACTTACGCGAACTCGGAGTTACGCGGTTCTTGATTTTTTCGTTTGGCAACGTTGTTGTTGTTGTTTGGTTTTTAGGAGCATTAGCAACTAAGGCCATATTGCTCCGGGAATATGCGGTGGTCATTCCCTGACCTTTCCGCATCGTCCGTATTTGGTGGTGACGGGCTCGAACCCCGGTCTAATCAAGAAGCGTGTGCTACACACTGCTGCTCCTTCCCACCTGGCTACGGAGGTGCCTCGTTTGGCAACGCTGCCGCCCACTATCTTCAAGGTCGTTTTTCATATGTTATCGATATATAGTGCGACGGCGGAGAATGAGAGCGAAAGATGAACAAAATTCAACTTTGCTGCTTTTATGTTTTTTATATCAGTGAAGGGGAAACACATTTCACCATAATAACGTAAAAACCAACACAATTCCAGCTATCGGTATAATCGCAAATGCAATTAGATCGAGTTTACTACCAGTTTATAACAGATTTCACTAGCAGAAACGCAACTGGACTTTTATTGTTTTATGGTAGTAACCCCTAGAAATGTGAGGCATTAATAGTGTATCTCTGCCTTTATGGTGTTGTTTATTCAGTTGCTACATGCGCGCAGCTTTATTTATGCGTATCAAGCGTGCCTCCTCGTTTTGTAATTGTGCTTTATTCCCTAAAAATGAGTAAAATACTTAATTAAAAGGTGTGAAAAGGAAGCGTCCTGGTGAAGACACTGCAGATTCAGAGAGAAAAAGAAAAGCAATTATCGATAAACAGAGGCGGACTGGATCAAAAATTCTTACCCGGGAAAATTTATAGTGGCCTCATACTATGGTTTATGGCCAAAATCACACTGGCCCACCGGGGTTTCCCCGGTAGGGCTCATGGCCAGTCCGCCTCTGTCGATAGAGAAAAAATATGAAATTGTGAAACGCTTTGAGCGAAATGGAAGACCATGTGATATTGCATGTGCTACAGGCCTAAATGAAGCAACGGCGAAAAGCACATGACAATTGCAAACTTGACAAGTTGAAAATTGAAAAGGGCTCAATTGTAAAGGGCTTAAAAATTTTAGAAAACATATAGACTCCAACGTAGAACGTGTTATAGCTACAAAGCAAGGAATAAAAAAAATTATTAGCTTGCTACGAAGAAATTCTGCGTGAAAAAAAGAACGCGCTGTGTCGTCAGACGAATTTGTTAGATTTTATGAAGCCATCGACATAACTTTTTAACGTAAGTAATTTGTTTTTTTAATACATATTTTGTATTAATATGTATAAAGAACTGCAATTTTATTAATATTTTTCTTCTAAACTAGTGTTTATGTTAGTCCTTGGTCCCAATTAAGCAAAATTTATATGTATTTATATGCAAAGTTGTACCCCGACTTACGCGATTTTCGTCGGACCCACCTATCACGTAACTTCAGGGTATTACTGTACTTCAGATCACCATTTGGCAAGAAATACCTTCTCAGCTATAATTCACATTGCAGCTGAGCAACTCATATCTCTCCTTTGGGATATCAGAAATCCAAAATGTGCAGTTAAAATTCTTCAAAAAATATATATATATCAAGTCAGAATCACAATACACTGATTTCACCAATTAATATTTGATTCACATCACAAATTATACATATAAATAATCATGCCCTTGGTACTAATGATACTGCAGAGGCAAAAAGGCTCCAGAATGGCTAGCTCAGCCAATGGGTGTGGGTGTATCATGTGTGCCTTTTGAGTGTTTGCTGTAAAGCAGCTTTTGCAAATCCCATTATAGTTTTACAATGTGCAAAAAGGCCCCTGCATAATGTTACACAGTAATATCCACAATGCTTGGACACTGCTGTATAACAGCATTCCTGTCAGTCAAGGAATGCTGTTAAATGGTAAAATCACAGGATGGATTTGTTATGGGGGGGCTTATCTCACCCATCTGATTGGCTACTATGATGCAATAACAAAGGAACTGTGCTGCCAAAAAATGATTTTGACAGCACAGACTTAGATTTCAGTAAAGTTTTTAAACACTGTTCCACATGAAAGACTGCTGCACAAATTAGAGAAGTGAAGCATTAAGGGCAAGTTGCTACTACTCTTCTTGGACTTAAGAAGTCCCTTATTAGTGAAGTTCAGGCTTCAGTGCTGGACCCTTACTATATTCAATATTTATTAATGATAATGGCATATCAAGCTTATTGTCTAAGTTTGCAGGTGATACAAAGGTTGACATGATGGTTTAATGATAGTAACATAACTGCAACAAGAACAAAAAAAAAAAAAAAAAAAAAAAGGGCAGATGGACTGAGAAGGCAATAAGACAAAATATTGATAAATGCAAGGTACTGCACATGCGAAAATTATATAATGACCTTGAGGTAATAGTATGGTACAAAATGAAGTTCTCCGAAGAGTCTGATAGGTTACTAGGATGGCTTGTATAGTTCTATCGATGATATACAGGAATTTTTCAACCAAGGCCAAGGAAGTGATTATTTCACTGTATAAAACAATGAAAAAGACCTCGAAGTAATTGTACAATCAAAAATGAAGTTCTCTGAGCAGTACAGACAAGCTGCCAGGACAGCTCATGGGGTCAACGATATACAGCAATTTTGCTAGCAGGGATAAAGAGGTGATTATCCCATTGTATAATGCAATAGCCAGGCCAAATCTTGAGTACTGTATACAGGTTGATGACGTTGTAGAGCGAATATCATCTTTTAAGGGCACAAAAGGTGATATAGTTGTACACGTTGGCACTAATGATATTAAGAGTAGGAGACCGGCAGAATTGCTTAACAAGTACAGGTCACTGTTGAAAAAAAGCCGTGAAATAGGGTTGAATTTGAAAGTGTCTGCAATTCTGCCCAGACACGATAGGAGGGAGTATATGATGAGAGCCTTGTCGATCAATTCAGCCCTGGAAAGATTGTGCAAGGTTCAAGAGGTAGAATTTTTTTCAGCCTGGACTGTACTTGTTAACAGGAGAGATTGCTTCTACAGGGATGGGATACACTTAAATAGAAAGGGTGCAAGAATATTTGCTGATGCTATCGAGGTAGTGTTAGATGGGTCGGAAAACTGTTAGCTTGGGGGAAGACAAAGACCAATAGATTGACAGTAGCCACTGGCAGAGGTGAAAGAGATTCTTGCACTGCTTCTATTAGAATGAGCAGAAGCCTGAAAAACAAGATGCATGATATTTCAGAGACTGCTGGGAGCCATTGAGGTACAAGTAAACACATGGGTTGTGTTAGGGTAGCTAAGAATAGAAACAGGTGCAGGTATACTTGCGTGTACACCAATGCTAGGAGTTTAGTAAATAAATTTGATGATTTTGAGGTATTGCTTAAAACATCAAAGGCAGATATTGTTGGGATATCAGAGACGTGGTGTCACACAGATATAAGGGATGCAGAACTGGAATTTGGGGAGTACAACATCTACAGAAAGGATAGACAGGATAGGAAGGGAGAGGGGTTATGCTATTAGTTAGGAAACACATAAAAACCAAGGAAGTGAAGCCAGTCGACATCGCTGGACAGTGCAGTGTTGAGTCAGTTTGGTGTGACATAAGCATTGGGAGATCAAAATTGAGAGGAGTGTGCTATAGGCCTAATGACTCTGATGAGTATAATAAGAAATTGTACAGGGAAATAGAGTGGGCCAGTAAATCAGAGAGTCTTATAATGGGAGATTTTAATTTCCCAGATATTGACTGGAATTTGGGGGCTGGTCACTCACACACTAGCAGGGCTTTTGTGGATTTATTGGATGATTGTTTTCTACATCAGCATGTTCGGGAGGCAACTAGAGGGAGTAATACTTTTGATTTGATTATCAGCAGCGATTCTTCATGCATTAAGAATCTGCAGATAAATGAACCACTAGGTGGCAGTGATCACAGTGTGCTGAAGTGGGATTTACTCAAAGAGGTAACTACCATTAGGGGTAAAGGGAAGGGTTATTGCTTCCGTAAAGGCGACTACGATGGACTGAGACAGTATTTAAATTCTATACAGTGGGACCAACTGATGATGTTACCAACAGCAAATTCAAAATGGGAAGCATTCAAAGAATTAATCTTGGAAGCTACTAGGCTTTACATACCAACTAAGAAATATTGTTCAAGGTTTAGGCCAAAATGGATGTCAGATGAACTAATGAGGCATATGGCAGAGAAGAAAAATGCATGGGATACTTACAAATTAACACATGACACAGAAGCCTATGATAGATACAAGTTGATATGCAACCAAGTTACAAAGGAGGTTAGGCAGGCGAAAGCAGATTACGAGAAATCCTTGGCAAGGGATGCAAAGAAAAACAGCAAAGAGTTCTTTACTTATGTAAACTCTAGAAGGAAGGGGATGAATCAGATTGGTCCACTTGATATTGATGGGTCAACTGTTGATGACCCTGCTCAGGTAGACCTGTGAGCTTAACTTCTGTTCCAGGAAAATTAATGGAGGCACTGCAGGATCATTTAGACAAGACTTCAGTTATAGCTCGGACACAGCATGGTTTTGTTAAGGAGAAGTCTTGCCTGACCAATTTGATTGGATATTATGATGCAGTCACAAAAGAACTGGATGCAGGGAATAGCTTTGATATTATATACTTGGATCTTAGAAAAGCTTTTGATACTGTTGCACATGGAAGACTGCTACACAAATTGGAGCAGTGTGACATTGGAGGCAAATTGCTGCTATGGATAAAGGGGTGGTTGAGGGTGAGAAGACAGAGAGTGGTAATCAATGGACACTGCTCATCGTGGACTAATGTTATTAGTGGAGTCCCTCAGGGCTCAGTGTTGGGTCCATTATTGTTTTCTGTATTTATAAATGATATTGATGATGGTATATCAAGCTTAATGTCCAAGTTTGCAGACGATACAAAGGTTGGCAGGGTTGTCAAGGACACTACTGACACTATGCTGCTGCAACAGGATCTGGAAAGGTTGAGCAGATGGGCTGAGGGGTGGCAAATTAAGTTTAACATTGACAAATGTAAAGTACTACACATGGGAAACAGCAACCCCAGAGCAACGTATCAACTCTGTGGTACTACACTGACAGTGGTAGAGAATGAAAGGGACTTTGGGGTGGTTGTGCAGGCAGATATGAAGTTCTCTGAGCAGTGCAGACGGGCTGCAAGAGTAGCTCATGGAGTATTGTCAATGATATACAGGAATTTTTCCAGCAGGGATAAGGAGGTGATTATTCCCTTGTATAAGGCAATGGTCAGGCCACACCTAGAGTACTGTATACAGGTCTGGAGGCCTCATTTCAAGAAGGATGTAGAGCTGCTGGAACGAGTACAGAGAAGGGCAACAAGATTAGTGAATGGAACAAAGGGGTGCTCTTATGAAGAAAGACTTAAGTTTTGCAAATTACAGTGTCTGGAGACTAGGCACCAGCGAGGTGATCTGATAGAGGTGTATAAAGCCTTGAATGGTTTGAGCATGCTCAATGCTGATGGGATTCTTCCTCTAGCTCAGAATAATCACCTGAGAGGGCATAAATTCAAATTGAGGAAAGACAGATGTAGGATAGACGTGCGGAAATTTGCATTTAGCCAGCGGGTGGTTGGTTGGTGGAACAGAGTTCCATCCCTTGTAGTGGAGGTTGATAGCCTAAATAAGTTTAAGGCTCAGCTGGACAGGTATTTTGAACGAACAGAGGGGTGAAGTGGAAGTGGGGGTTTTTTTTTTTTGGGCTGATGCTGCATAAGCTTGCTTTCTTGCATCAAATGCCTCTACTAATGGTAATGCTAATGCTAAGGTGTAGAGGACTCATTTTAGGAAAAATGCAGAGCTGCCGGAACAAGTACAGAGAAGGGCACAACGGGATTGGTGGGGGAACAAAGGGGTGCTCTTATCACAGGAGGCTTCAGTTCTCCAAATTGCAGAATCTGGGCACTAGGCAACTGCAAGGTGATCTGATTGAGGCATTTAAGGCTTTGAATGGATTGAGCAAGCTCAATGGTGATGGGATTCTTCCTCTTGCTCAGACTTATGAGGGGACATAAATTCAATTTGAGGAAGGATGGTTGCAGAATGGATGTACAGAAGTTTGCCTTTAGCCAGTGGGTGGTTGATTGCTTGAACAAACTTCCATCTGTTGTTTTGGGAGAGCATAGCTTAAATAAATTCAAGGAAGAACTACATAAACTATAAGTTGAAATAGGAATTTTTTTTTGGTTGAGGTCATATATGTTTGCTTTCTTGCATCATTTTCCATTTAATAAGGCTGCATCTTGAGTACAGTGGGTTTGGAGGTCTCATATTAGGAAGGATGTGGAGAGAAGGGCAACAAGATTAGTCAATTTAAATTTATGTCCCCTGAAGTGTTTAAGGTTTGAGTAAGAAATGCTGATGGCATCCGTAACGGGATGTGAATTTAAATAGTAAAAGATCTTGGTAGAGCATTAGTCAAATTACCCAGAAATCTGCTGTTTGATATTTAAGAAAATATAGCATCAAAGATAACCTTTTAAGAAGAATAAGAGGTTTACATAAAAATGTAAAAGTGCAGCTTTATTGACAGTAACATTATTACCATTTCTTTATAACCACTTCTATGTAACAAAAAAAAGTTGTTTATGTTTAACTGTTTCTTATATGCATTTGGTATGCTGAATCCAGTGGTGTCACTGGTTTTTCTCCAGTGTCAATATTTTGGCGGCAATTGAAAATTATGTTTTTCAACATTTATATGTATTTCATACATACCAGTATATAAGAGCCTGTAATATTTCAATAATAAGTTTTTTTTTGCAGGTTGTTATCACCAACAAACAAAAGTGTAAGTTATCTTCCACAAGCATTATGATATGGATGTTATATGGGCCTAAAGGAGGCAGAGCATAACATTGTTTTGAGCATAGTTTTTAAGTGCATATGAAACACTGTTTTGGAATGTCTATGGGTGACCAAGGCAATCTGTGGGTACTTCATTTCTATTGTGGCAGTTTTAGCTCAACATTATAGGGATGTTTGTCTGGTTTTTCAGAAGTCATAAGTTTATGCCTTTTGCTATACCTCAAATATATAAAGAGCCCATGAATCATCATGACTGTTACTTTTGTATGGCAAATATATCAAAGCTTAAAAAGCTTTGATATATTTGCCATACAAAAGATTGAAAGCCAGCATGTATTCCAACATACCTCCTCTATTGCTCTGTGCCACACAATTAAGACCAGCCAATTCCCAATCCACCTTCCAGAGAAGTCTTCAGAATTGAACAACAAATCTGGTAAACAGGATAACTGAAGCACTGCAGAAGCATGTTCAAGTAAAGTACCACATTCTTTAGTCAGCATTTTAGTTAAACTCGTTGGTTAACCAAATCTAATGCAGAGCTCCTGACATCTCATTTAAAAGAATGGAATCTAGGGATCACTCTGCAAGACTTTCACTTTAAAAAAAAAAAAAAAGACATGTCACTATGCATGTTTTTACACTTTTGCAGAACCATGTACTGTTGTTTTGATTTGATTGATCTTTATGAAATAACTGGTATTAGTAACAATCCAGAAGAGTAGTCTTTTCATAGACAATTCAAATGAAGGTCGGAAATATAAATACGAATTTCTTCACAAAAGAAATGTACACCCATTGAACCCTACTGCACACTGTTCATATTAAAGAAGACTAAAAAAAAATGTGAAGTGTAGTTAGAGAAGGTCAAATATAACATATATAAATGAGATGCCTGCAGAGACCTCAAGATACTGGGTTCCACTAAGCTCCCTTGCTTTCTCTGTCTCTGGGACAGCAGAGTAGTAGATAAGCATCACAGGAGAAGAGAATGGTCTGCCAAAAGTGAGATGCAGTCTGGCACACATGATGTAGCAAACAATTCCTTGACTCCAAGAAAGTCTTACTTCTGTCTTACTTTGGGGGAGAACCAAAATGAATTAATATGCACAGTCCATTGAAAAATCAGAATACAACATTGATCTTACATTCAAATAAAATAGGAGGCAAACAAATATAACTAAACTTAAAAATGATGGCTCACTTTTGAAAATGTTGAAACCTATATTATTCTGTACAAGCCAGGTAACTATATCATAAAGGTCAGCTTTCTACAGAAGACAAACATGAGATTGTGCCAAATAACTGGCAACAATAAAAATGGGATCCCAGAGGGGAACCCTGAGTGCACCAGTCCTAACTGAAACAGACAAAGAATAAGCACCTTTAGAGAGCACAGGAGCCTCTCTCTCTCTCTCTCTCTCTCTCTCTTCATTAAAAAGTGATCCTCAGCTAACCTGGATAATGGAGAAATTATTTATATTTTTGATCTACAAGGCAAAATGAAAGTGAACTGACAAAGGCATAAAACAGATCTGAAAAAAATAAAAAATAAAATCTCAGTTTGAAGACCTTAATTTAACTATGAATGAACCCAACTTTGAGAAGGCTATAAAATTGGTGACTGCACACTTCTTTCGAACTCTACTATCCTCTGATATAAATGCACAGAACTTTTGCACAGCAAGTTTTTGAGAATATTTGTGATGTTAATGATTAAAGGTATGCAGTTGGAGGGAATAGATTTCATTCTAACACAAAATCTGAAAAAAACTTTCAAGACAAGACAGACACCAAAAAACAGGAACATTTCACAAATAAAATCAGGACCTACATGATAGGGAAATGGCACAAGAAGAAGCATTCATATAAATAAAAAAAAAAAAAAATATATATATATATATATATATATATATATACATACATACATATATATATATATATATATATTGTAAGGGTAGTATAAAAAGTAAAACTTAAAAAAAAAAAAAAAAAAAAAAGTTACGAAAACCCCCCACAAAATAATCATGCTTCTTTTCAATAAAAGAAGGTTAATTACACTATCGCACACTGTTATGCAAGAATTTTTATTCCCTTCAAGATTAATGCCTTCTCTTTACCCTGCATGGCCAGTCAGGTTTATACTGCTTCTATCATCTGTTTATTATCATGAAATCAAATTTTTTTAAGTATCTAAAAATTCTGAAGAAGATATATCAGAACTATAAGGTAATGTTCTAAGGTTTTATATTCTAGTTTTACCAATGGTACTAACAGTCTTAAAAGACATGTGGCCTAGCAATGTCATATGATGCAATATAACTCCTTTATTTATCATATCACATATTTTGTTCTGGGACGTAGCCGAGTGGTTATGTATGAAACTGCTGCAGCATGTGTTTGACTGGACTGGGGTTCAAGCATGACTGCTAAAATATAGTTAATGATTGTATTCATTGTTGAAATAATTAACTGACCTCGTGATCATGGTAGAGTGTAAATGGAACTTTTTTTTTATATTTTTCTATTTGTAATTTTTCTTTTTTTATTTCAGCAAAACATACTTTAGTCTCCTGCTGCTTCATTCTTCTATGAATTTCTGAAGGCTTTATAACTTCATTACAACTTCAACATTCAAAAGGTAAATCGACGAGCACTGCTTGATCTCAGTACAGTCTTGTAATAGAGATGCCATGTTTACAAATAACCCACTTGTATCAAGTCCTGATAATTTTAAAATTGACTGCAAAACATTAGCATTATTACTAGATATTAAATTATAACAAAATTAAACTGAAATAAAATTAATGCTTTTTGACCATAAATTTTAATTATAAATAAACTGTCATTACTTTCAGAATCACCTCTGTAATCATGCACTAATGATTTTAATTTATTTTTCTCTCATTTTCCGGTTTCGTTTCCTGACTGTCTGGGTAATAGAAAAAATTAGAACTATTAGGATAGAGTGCCTCTTTCAAACTGATGATTTTTAAAGGCATAGTCTTTTTATATGAACTTAAGTTCTCTCATAGCAGAGCACATTACAAGATACTTTTGTATTGGCACTACTTTTTGAGATATGCTTATTTGAAAGTATAAGTCTTGATGATGGTGGAATTCCTTCAAGCATTCTACCATCATCAAGACTTCTACCGTCTTTGATCCTTATTAACAGTAGTTAATGAGGATCAGACCTACTGCTTTGACTTAGAGAAAACTGCTCAGCTTTTTTTCATTTTGATCTACCTTTGGGGATAGCAGCCACATCTCTATGTGCACCGCTGGATTTCTTTCTTTCCTTATATTATATTATATTAAGATGCACAAAAATTCAAGATTTTTTTTTGTTAGGTATGAACATATTTTTATTCACTACCAAGAATTATTCTTAATAAACAAATTTTAATTTAAAAAGATTAATCCTTCCTAATAAACTTTTCCTTGATTTAAATCAGCAGAATTATTATGATATCAGTAAAATCCAAGTTTGCAACCTATCATTTGCAAATGAATTTATTCTTGCCTGTGACACATAATAGCAAGTATATTACACAGTTGCCAAATTTTGAATTTTGAAATGCTGGAAATCAGGCAATTGTAAAACAGCTCATTTGCAAAAAAGCAGGAATTTTTTATAAAAAAAACCAACCCAAGAGGAAAACAAGATTTTTCAAAAAAAGTGGGAAGTTTCTGAAATCTACACTGCACTAGAAATAAAATTTCATTGGCAACATACATATTTATATTAAAATACAGCCATGGCATTCTTTACTAGTACAATATTTTCAAACATTAGCTTACCTAGGATATTTTTTTTTGTCTATGGAGTTCTGTTTGGATTGTCTATTAAACATAAACTTATTATGACTGCTTCAAGAAAGATACTGTTGCAGACTTTGCCCTCTTCAGAAATGTTGAGTCAAAGTTTTGTTTATAACAATGGCACTGTTGTTCAGACCTGGCTGTCAAGAGCATTTCCAGAGTTTCACAGAGAGAGAGAAGATCTGAATTAAGTTTTTCTGCACTTGGTTGAATATTCTCTGAAACTCAGTACTGCTATGATGAATTATTAAAATGCCAAGAATGATATGGGATAACTTGCTATATTTTATGCTCCCATGTGCATTTGTCAGTTCACCAAGGACCACTGTAAATAGAATCTCTCTTTCATTATGACAGCATATGAAAACAGAACTGATGCTTCAAAATAACTATATTTTTTTTTACCTTCAATGATATTGAAGGTAATCTTTTTGTGAAATAAATTTCAATTTGGTTCAAAAAACTTGTTCTCTGAATAAATAACAAACTGGTTTTTCAAATACAATTATATTTAAGTTAAATCTAAATATTATTTAAAACCCAATGCTTTCAAAAGCTCAGTTGGACAACTTGCTATCTATAAATTTTGTTTGGAACCAGACTTTTGACTGCCATAAGGAAACATACTTTGGCTTTAGTAATTCACAATAGAAAGTCACCTGGCCACTGAACTAAGTTCACAATATAGCAAATTTATTGATGTCACACATGAACTGTACCAGCATTTTTTTTTTTTTTTTTTTTTACTGTATGTATAAAACAGCTTACTGCAGTAAAGTTTGCCATGTAAATCTGTTTTAATGTTAATCATGTCTTGTCTCTACATCTGTCTTTCATTGAGATTTTTTTTTTTTTTTTTTTTTTTTGTAATTGTGACTAATAAGCAAGGCAGCCTTTACTGATTTATTGATTTATTTACTGATTTGGCTCATATTTCTATACTTCAGGCACTGCAAGCTAGAGAAGTTGAAACCCATAATTTATTTTCTTTGAAAATATCCTCTTTAGTGATATTACTTTTTAATAAGCTTTAAGTACTTTTATTAATCTGCCCACAAAGCTGGGTAGATTAATAAAAGAGCTTAAACTTATAAAGAACTTAAACTAACAAAAATAAGTATTTGCTAGTATTTATAAATTTCAAAATAGTTAAGCATTGTTAGGTATTTACAGAGCCATAGTGATATGATAGGCAACCTAGGCAAATGCCTACAGCACTGAGTGAGTGGGACATCACGTTGTCATTCTGTGAATTTGTATGTGTGTTTGTCACATTGTTGACTTGAAGTCTGTTAAACGTTATAATATGTGCACGTTCTATGGCACTAGTGACACTGAAGCATCATTCGCAAGTTGAATTCCAATTGGTGTGCACAATTCATATGAGCAAGAAGACCAGTGGGCATGTTTGTGAGGTTAGAACCTTTCTTTGTTGTGATACATTTGTGTCAAAAAACTAATATATTATTTTATTTGTTTCATAATAGGTGCTACATCAAAATAGGCAAAAACTCAAAACGGAAAAAGATGAAACAGCCTTCTAAATTTACGAAATCGTGGTTTTCTTAAACTGAACAACACGAAATAGAAAAAGAATCTCACGGTATACTGCCATTGACAGAAAATCAACATGATATTGATCAACCTCACGCTGAATTTTAATCAATATTTATTTGCCTCTATCAATCGAAATTGAGAAAGACACTGTTGAGAGCCAAACTGAATCAACCGACTTCAGCAATTCTGTTAATTGGTAAAATTTAAATAGATTGAGGAAAGAATATAGATTAAAATATACAAAAAAACAAGGTCTTGTTGCAGATCATTCATAAAGTAAAAGAGAAGAATGTTCATTTAATAAAGAATTATTTTTCAAGACTCTCAAACAGTAAAAAAGGTAATTAACGACACTGGTTGATTTATTCTAAAAAGCATAATTCTATATTTTGCTTTTTTTATGGTAATAAACAAACAAATGTCAGCGCACTTACTAATCCCATTATAGGATTTAATGATTGGAAAAATGTACACGATCAAATCAATGAACAACGTAATAAGCAGCATTCAGAGTTTTTGTCAACAAAAAACTGAAGTATCTAACAATCGAAAAACAGTAGGGATGAACATTTTTTGAATGATAAAAAAAAAAAAGGAAAATGAAAAGTGGAGACAGAGTGAAGGCTTCTATCAAAACTATATTATACTGCACAAAAAATAATTTACCCTTAAGAGGAAGCATTAAAAAGTTCAGTGAAAGATCTAATGGAGTCTTCTTATTGACAATAGAACTTCTTAGTGAATACAACTTAATACTGAAACATTATAGAGCTGAGCATAAACAGAAACAGAGTACTTATTTTTTGCCTTCTATCCAGAATGATACACTCAATTTGATGGTTAATGAAGTACAAATCATAAAAATCAAGGAAGGGAAGTAAGAGATGAAAAATATTTCGGACTATTGCTAGATGGTACACTAGATTGTGTGCATAAAGAACAAATTGCAGAATAATAACATTTAAGATTGATAAAAATATAAGTGCGTATGGATTGAATCATTTATAAATTTAAATAATATTTGTGGAAAAACCGGACACAGTATAAGTGAGGAAATTTTTAATAAGTGAGAGAAAGATGGTTTGGATACCACTATGATGCATGCTCAATCATATGACAATGGTAAAAATATGAGCAGATGCAACAAGGGTGTTCAGTCAGGAATGGCAAAAGTATCTAACTATGCTCTCTATATACCATGTTGTGAACACAATTTAAATTTATCGAGTACTTATGCTTCTAAAAAAAAACTATGATTTTTGAAAAACCAATAAAAAAGTCTACTGATATGTTGACAACCAAGTCAATATGTTTTATACTTATTTATCAGGATCAACATTTAGGTGGATGAAACAAATGAAAAAAAAATAATAATAATAAAATAAAATAAATAAAATTTTAGTTAAACAACATTGGGCAACAAGATGGAGCTCTAAAGCTAATGCTGTGGGAGCTGTTAGACACCAACTCCAAAGAAATTTTAGAAGCCTTGAATGAACTTAGGAAAAATAATGCAGAAAGTCACATTTTTATTATTGATTTGAAATTCATTTTTTACTCAGTTGTCTGGGACTTGTTTGCAACAAATTAACAAGATAACAAAGGTGCTGCAGTATAAAAACTGTAATCTTCAAGTGTTGACACTTTTGTGGATTTAGAATCTAAGATTGAAAGCATTGAAAAAAATATTGACAAACATTTCTCAAACAGCTAAAAGAATCTGTCAAAATTTAAATATTTCAAGAGGTGAACAGAAGACATAAATCATGAGAAGTCATTAAAGAATGAAATTACAAAATCTTATACCAACGTAAAATGTGAAATAAAGGACAGATTTACTGTAATGAATGAAATTTACAAAAAATTCTAAATTTTATTTAAAAAGTCATTACTGAATTAAAATAATGACGAAATTATGATGTCATGTAAGATCTTATGTGAATCATATTCCAATCTTGAGTTGTCATTAAAGGAATATTTTATAAAATCTGACATCAAAGAATGTATGTACCAAATGGAAATACTGCAACATCCTGTTAAAAGTGATCTCAGAGAGGTTTTCCCAATATTGACATTTTATAGAATATTCTTAAAGTTTCCTGGTGGAAGTGCCTCAGCAGAACAAAGCTTTAATAAATTTAAAGCCATTAAGAATTATCGATGAACATCAACTGGCCAACAACAACTCAATTCCTTTGCAATTCTTTCCATAGATTATGAAATAGCAAAATTGTTAAATTATGATAAATTAATTGACATGTTCTTAGCAAAGAGAACAAATAAAATTTGTTTTTATTTCTGTTTTTATGTACTCTGTACTCTATTAGCAGTGCTTTGTTTGTATTTTTGTTTATGTAGAATATCTGAATATATAAAACTATTTGAGAATATTATTATCCTCTCACACTTTTTGAAATTTTTGTAAAGGGCACCAAAAGTGTGGTTTGCCTGGGGCGCAAAAAATTCTCATGGCCCAGTGTCAGGATGACTTCCAACTTTAAAAATCACATTCATTTTTATCACTAACTTTAATTTCAGTTTGTTATACTTTTTTCAATGAATCATCAAAATTTATATTTTTCTTAATGCAAAAAACCCTTAATTACATAAAATCCATATATTTGTTTAATTCTTAGAGAGGCAGAGACAATTTGCACTGGATTTTTAAGTGTGCTCTCTGATTCATGTATTTGCAGATGTTTTCATATATTATAAAGGTAGAAAAAGACAGCTGAGATAACGCTCCTAAAGTTCTGTCATCTTGGCTGGTTGCCTGACTTGGCTGTAGCTGACTCTGGCACTGTAGTCCTTTGATGAAAATGCTAGCATCTTCTAAAAGATGCTATCTAGATAGTGACATGTCCCTTTAAATCAATAGCAGATACTTCTCTTTTGAAATGCACCATTTATAAGAAAGTAGTTTAATAATGGAATTTATTGCAAAGCACAATAGCATGAGAGAACTATAAGTCCACAGAAGAAGACCAAAGCCCTTTCAAATCTTTGATTGCCAACAGGACCACGAATGTTAAAAAAGATGGCATGGTTCTAACAATTTCAGTTATATATACACGTTTGTTTACAATACCAATATATTTATGTTTCTTCATTGCATTATGATAAAATCCTTCTAACAGTTGTGACTTTAAAAATATCACTCTTTTGGATATCAAATATAACAGAATAATTTTATGATCATTTCAAGTATATATATATATACACACACACACACACACACACACACGTACAGATAACACATACAGTAAGGAGAATGAATGAATAAAGAAGGTAAATTCTCATATGAAAAACAATAAAAGATATATAAAACAACAAACAGCACACAAAGATAAAAAGCTTTTGTAGTTAATCACTATACCATTAAAGAACTTCTGAAACAATTTTCCATCATTCATCTTATGAAGGAAAATTGCAAACATTCAGGTTATAATTAAATAATATAATAATAATAATAATAATAATATAATATATTATATTATATATATATAATATTATATATAACATATATAATAATATTATAATTAAAAATAAAAAAACAGGTAGGGTGTGTGTGTGTGTGTGTGTGTGTGTGTGTGTGTGTGTGTGTGTGCGCGTGTTTAAAAACAAAAACTGATTTGAAAAAATATCCTGCTTACCATGTTAATTTTTTAACATGGCAAGCAGGAATACAAAATTTAACTATACTAGAATTGTGTGTGCGTATTTTATTTTGAATTTATTTTTAGTATATATGTATTTAAAATGCATACTGGCTGGTATGCAAAATAACATCTGATATGTTTGGAAGACTGTGTAATCCTTAAAAGTTCAATAGTATAGGCTACAGATACCACAGAAAGAATGACACTAGCTACTAAGTGACTAATCACAGTTTACTGCTAGCTTGTCCTCATTATGCACGATGAAGTAAAATTGATATAAATTACAATGGCTAACCTGACTGATTTTCATTAGTTTCAGTTATTTGGTAAGAGCAAGCTAGGATTAAAGCTTTGCCAGTCAAGTGGTAGTTAAGTATCATACTTTCTACAATATTTTTAAGGCAGAAACTGAGTTCTGTAGAAGTGAATAAGGAAATTTAAATCACAGAGTAATATGTAGCAAGTCTTGATATAAAAGCTAATTATTAATGTCAAGCCTTTTCTACAAAGGAAGCATGGTTCCTTTGACCAAAAGAAAAAAAAAATCGAAGCAGAAAACAATTTTAAAAATTGTTTTATAATTTAAAGGAGCATGTTTGCATTTACTTATTTACATAGGACAAGCTGTAAGGAAAGTACACTCGTTAGCACCTAACCTACTGCTGCAAACTTCTGTCTGACTTCTGTGCGACAAGTCAGGATGACTTCCAACTGCCAATGAGAATGAATGATGCGAAACACGTATTATGGATGAGAAACAACATCATATTTCCTGCTTGACACTAGTTTTTTCTCCATCGTCTAAGTTCATTGGCATGATATCTCCATTACCATATTGTACCGGAGAGCCACGAGAACTATCACTCTCCATAGTTTCATTGCTTAGGTCTAACTGTGTGTTGGGATGGAAAGATGATGATGATGATGGAGGAGACATGAAAGATGGCAGGCTCATTGTTGTTACTTGTGTTGAGGTAGGCCAACCAAGGGCAGGAAGAGATGGCACTGGGGGTAATGCTAAAGGTGGCTGACCAATTGTTGGCATGCTGCCAGAAACAGCAGCCATTGCAGCTGCTAAAGAAAATAAAAAAATATAGCAATTATTAAATTATAAAAGAAAGAAGTAATAAATAAATATTTTAAGAAAAATAGCAATATATTTTTATATATGACAGAAGTGCACACATATCATTCCATTTTTATTTTATTCAAGAAAGTATGAAAGAAAATAAAACATTCTCAACTGAAAATAAGACTTATTTAAAAATAAATAAAATAATAAATAAAAAATTGTACCATAAAATCAATTCTAGTCTAGATGTGGTCCTGGAGTAATGTGTCTGGAGTAATTTAGTTTTCAAGAATTTCACTGGAATTCTTGAAAACTAAATACAGTGAAACTTCCCTTAATGGAAACCTCTTGTTGCAGACACTGAGATTTGTGTCCTGGCCAGAAGTATTAGAAATTACATGCTGGATGGTCCCTAGAAAACAGATGCTCTCTAATATGGATGCAGGTGTCCTTTAAGTATTTTAAACTTCTGTAGGTGGGACATTTTGAAGGGTAATTGACATACATGCACATTTTCATTGGTCGATGGGCACTTGCAATGAAGGTAAAGGTCAGACATTAATACTAATTAAACTTGTGATGTTATGGCACAATAGGTACTTATGCTTACCACTGCTTGTAAGGAATGTTTACAAACTTATTTTGACAAAGACAATTACACTACTGTGCATTACTTAGCAAGGCTAAAACTGCCAATCTGAGAAATGCTGAATTAAAAAGAAAATGAAAATTTCCAGAATAATAATAATAATAATAATAATAATAATAAGGGGGGGGGGGGAACAGAGCTATAATACATTTCTTTCAAAAAAAAAAAAAACAAAGAAAATGAAAGAAAAAAAAAAAGATTTACCAAAGTACTGCATCGATAATTTTTGACCAGTGGCCAATGAAGATTTTCCATGTCCATACTCTTTCTTTGCAGGACCCGGGGAATTGCTGTCTGTTAGGGGGTGCATGATGCAGATCTGGGGACACTTCTAGATGATGGAAGGTATCTACAGGCTTCTGTTCACCAACCAAAGAGGTGCACTCTGCAGTGATGGATGAGTGTCATGGTCACAGAGCTGTGATCATGGCAGAATTTACCAACCTCAAGAATGCACAGTATGTACTTTAGTTCAATGAGCTGCAGTCTGCCTTGTTATTTACTTTAGTTTGTCGCAATTCAACAGTGCACCACCCTTGCCCATACAGTTGTCACTGACACTGCTCATCCACACTCGTCAAAATTGTTGTGGCAAGTTATTACACTTCTTCATTAAGACACTATTTGATTTACAACCTTATTTTATATTATTTATTATTTATATAAATAATATAAATTATTTGTTAATGTGACATTAGATAACAAGAAAAGCAAAGTTTTAAGTGTGAATAGGAAGATTGTGCATTGCCATTAAAGTTATGCAATGCATCACTCATCATAAAATTAAAGAAAAATCATGCATAGTTTTAAACTTAAAATCCTCTTAATTCAGAATTACAAACAAGCTTAATTCTTTAAAATCTGTCTGTGATCAGCAGATATTGTTTTCTTTTAGCAAATAGACTGACATCGTGATTGAAGCCAGTTTTGTTAAATTGTGGAACATTGCTTGTGCTAAACACCCATACCCTAAATGAGAATTCGCTAAGAAAAAGAATATGGAGGAAGTCTTAATATAATTTGAAAATGATGCTATTGGTGATTATCCATGGATTAATTCTGAAAGGAACTGCTTTTTTTTTGCAATGTAAATAACAATATTGTAAAAGAGTGGTTCATTTCAAAATTAATCCATGGTTCAAGTCATTAAATTTTAGATCCAAATAATTCAAACTTCACTCACATTAAGGAAATGAAGGGTGCAGTTGTGTTCTGGATTTCCAAGGGAACAGAAACATGTTGGTCAATGTTATTAAGAAAGGAGTAAAACTGTTCTAACCTCCTTTCCTAGAGTTCCAGACTATAAGAATACCATCAACTCAGATATATTAATATGATATATTAAGTGAACAGGGTGACTAATTCAAGATGTCATAAAACCTTTCTCCAAAAAAAAGGGGGGGGCAATACTGAGCAATCCCTAGAAATGTAAACAAGCACCGATCTTTTGGCTAATGATGCCAAAAGATCGGTGCTAACCATTATGTTAGTGACAGCAAACAGCACAGAATGATTAAATTTATGTAGCACAGACAAAGCTAAAAGTTGACATTATGACAGAATTTAAAAAATTCTTAGGACTTTAGGCCTCAGCATGTCCTTTATGTATTAGAGAGAGAGAGAGAGAGAGACTCAGAAGTAGAAGGGTATCACCAAGAAAAAATGATGATAACCAGCTCAGGACCCTGGGTGTGCCAAGCCCATACTCACCAGATGTGAGCCCCTGGGAAAATAACCTCTTTGTCTCTACCAAACATATTCCCGTGTATCAATCAAGAACCCCACAAGCAACCCTAGCAGCACGTCTGCAGTGTTTTGTTTGTTGCTACCAAAAGAATAGCAAAACTCAAGGATTGCTTATCCATTATCCTAGGATTACTGCTATTAAAGACATAACTACTGTCAAGTGTAAAGGGAAAGGCTTTTCCTTTTATAAGGTGACTACAGTGATCTCAGACAGGTTTTCAATTCTGTGCAGTGGGACCAACAGCAAATTCTAAATGGGGAGTATTCAGGGAAGTAATCAATGAAGCTACTAGGCTTTTCATACCAACAAAGCAATAGCTTAGACCTAAATGGATGTCAAATGAATTACTGAGACACATGGCAGAGAATAAAAGTGCATGGGATGCATATAAATTATCAGGTAATACAGAAGCCTATGGCAGATATAAATTAGTCTGTAATCGAGTCAAAAAATAGGTTAGGCAAGCTAAGGCAGATTATGAGAAGACTTTGCTGGAGACTTCCAGCAAAGCATGCAAAGAAAAATGGCAAAGACTTCTATGCTTATATTAACATTGTTGTTTTCAATATTTATCAATGATATTGATAAAAGTATATCAGGCTTAATGTCTAAGTTTGCAGATGATACAAAGGTTTTCAGGGTGGTTAATGACAGTCATTAGAGTGAGCTACTCCAAAAAGATCTAAGAAAATTGGGTCCATGGGCTGCTGAATGGCAGTTGAAGTTTAACACTGACAAATGCAAGGTACTGCATATGGGTAACCCCAGAATAACTTATCAACTGTGTGGTACTACACTCAGGGTAGTGGAGAATGAAAAATATCTGGGGGTAATAGTGCAGCCAGACATGAAATTCTCTGAGACAGTGCTTGTTTGTTTGTTTGTTATTTGGTTTTTAGGAGCATTATCAATTAAGGCCATATTGCTCTGGGGATATGCGGTGGTCATTCTCTGACCTTTCTGCATCTTCCGTATTTGGTTGTCAAGGGCTCGAACCCCGGTCTAATCAAGAAGTGTGTGCTACGCACTGATGCTCCTGCCCACCTGGCTATGGAGGTACCTCTGAGACAGTGCAGACGTGCTGCAAGGACAGTTCGTTGGGTCTTGTCAATGATATACAGAAGCTTTGCTAGCAGGGATAAGGAAGTGATTATCCCTTTGTATAAGGCCATGGTTAGGTGGCATCTTGAGTACTGTATACAGATCTGAAGGCCTCACTTTAGGAAGGATGTAGCTCTGCTGGAATGGGTACAAAGAAGGGCAACCAGACTGGTGAAGGAAATTAAAAGGGATGCTCTTAGCTAGAAAGGCTTCGTTTCTGCAAATTCCAGCATCTGAAGACTAGGCACCAGCAGGGAGATCTGACTGATGTTTAAAGCCTTGAATGGATTGGGTAAGCTGAATGTTAATGCCATTCTTCCACTTTTTATTGTAAGCTCAGAATCACATAGGGCACAATATGCTTCAATCAACTCAATTTTCTGCAAACCTTTACTATTTACCTTTACAACCACAGTCTTACCTTTAACTTATAGCTAACCTTAACATTCATTAAGGTTGATTCAATTTCAGACAGGAAAACCTTTTTAACATCTGGCCTGGAAGAAAAAGGGGAATCTTCCCCTGCTTTAATTACAGCAGTTTCATGCAATCACCACACGATCAATGGTATGTCAGTAGTGTAGTATGCACTGCCCAATTTCAGGCATCAGTCAAGTTTCACCATCCTAGAATGTACATATGATGTTATCCTTTTTTAATTTATTTATTCTTAATTTGTACTGCATCCTTTAATCATGTGTTTTATGTGCTCTAAATTGGATTGCTATCTTATGGGTAGTTGTAACATTCCAGGAGAATTTTCTAGATAATAAAAAACAATTTTTTATAAAAAAAAAGCCATTACTAATTTTTAATTAATAATGACTAATACTTAAAAAACAATACACATATAAGCAAGGTTATAACTGATATCTGATTACTAAAATTTTATATTTGTCTTTTATCATTACAAATGGACCAATAGAAATTAATTTCCCCCCCCTCCCATAAATTTCGAGTGCTCTATACATAAAAGGAAGTAAAAGGAAGTATGTGTCAGACGTTTGATCATTTCTCGGCAAAATCTCAGATTAACTAAATTTTATGGTTATGCTCTTTTAGTCCCTGGGAAGGTTTCAGGATTAATACCAATTCAAAAACTCCCCAGTCCCCCTCCACACCACATACAGAAGTCTCTTATTTGTTTTGGCTGTTTGAGCATTACTTCAGAACAAAATGTTGGATTAACACTAAATTTTCCATTAATCTCAGGGAAGCTTTCAAGATCAATCATGATTCCGTAGCACAGCTTCCACCCACTCCCTCCAAAAAACAAATTTATATAAATGAAAGTACCCCCTCACCCTTCCTGCACAGAAATATTGCAATAAAGCTAGAACAGTACCTGACTGTCTTCAAAATTTCAGCATCTAAATAGATGCTGAAATTTTGAAGACAAAATTTCAGCATCCTTTATATCAAATATGATATTTGAAGTAACTGTGTCAATAATCCACTTCCCCTATATAGAACACCCAGTTAGGTCTCCCCACAACAATTCCTGTGCATAAATAGATATTTTTAACTTCTGAAGTATGTTATTTTATAACCAAATGTGCTTAAAACGTAACACAACTCATACATTACCTAACTTTTTTTTTTTTTTCCTTTTTAGGCACATTATTAATAATAATAATTTATTTATCCCTATTTTACATTACACTTTTTTGGGAGATAACAGCAAAAAGGGAGGGAGAACACATAAAAAGCCAATGGCTTTTTAGGGGGTGTTCCCTTAAAAACGATGAATATACAAATATACAACTGAAAAATATACAGTTCTGAAATTGTACACGTAATGTTCAACAGAAAAGACATATATAAATTGTATTTTTTTGTATTCTTAACAGAAGACTTCATAAACCATCACTACTTATAATAGCATTGTGAACATTTTTAAAATTAAATTATGAGATATATGCACAGAAATTTACAGACCATTTGCCAACTGCTTCCTTTAACATTTGCACATTATTGTAACATATTGATAATGATTTCATCAGTGTTTTTAAAATCCAGGAGTTGAGTGAAAGGTAATTTGAATCAGACATCCCTGGTGATGTGTTCATTTAGTAGTTTCTTGAATCGGTTTAGTGAAGTGACATTTTTGATTTTTGCAGGAAGTTTGTTCCAGGTTTTGGTGCCTCTGTATTTTATATTTTTCTGACCTATGGCTTTCTGAAAAGCAGAACCTTCAGGTTTGCTTCATTTTTTATATTGTACGATATTTCTTCTTCTTCTATGGTTATGAAAAAGGATCTGACATATACATTCACATATGCATCTGAAAGAGTCTACTGCTCCTTTGCCCATCTTCAATGACACTCAGATTTCTAGACAAGATACATATCTCTTCTAAGAATTACCCTAACTTCTAATATCTCTTGACATAAGCACATCACAAATATTGATTCCTCCGCATTCAGTGAATTGCATTTTCTTTTTTCACACAGTCTGTAAAAGTCTCAAACTTGCCCCACCATAGAATACTTTCCTACATCTAGGGTGTCACCCCCAAAACCTCTTTCAAGTTTCTAGGCTCCATTCAAAAGAGGGCAATCAGGTTAATTAGTGCCCCATCTCTTACAAAGTCTATATCTCCCTTTCCCTCCCTTCCTCCCATTCAGTTTCTGCTGTATGCTTTTTCTATAGATACTTTTTCATGAGCATTGTTCTTCTGAATTGACACCTGTAATTCCTTGACTCTCTTCCAAACCAGCCAGAATACATGCTGAAACTAGTCAACATCCATTCATTGTCCAACTCCAAAGCCACAAAAACAAACTTTTCCTCTTCTCTCATTTATCCCATTTACTTTTCTTCTTGTTTTTTGGAACAAACTTTCTTCATATGTACAGGGTTGTTAAAATTAAAGTATACTTATATAGAGGGCTCTGGAGCGAGTTCTAAGGCTCGTACCAAAGAGAAATTTGGAAAACAGGTACAATAAAGAATGAACACCCCATTTATTGGAAAAAAAAATTAGTTACAAAATTTGTCACTATGTGGCATGTAACTATCTTAGTTACGATTATGCAAATAACATAAGTTATTTGCATAATTGTAAGTTATTGCCATTATAACTGATTATGTAAGTCTGCATAAGTGTGTGTTTGTGGGCTGATGTACATGCTATATTGTCAGAAAAACACAACTCTCTCCACTTGAGAATGGATAACTAAAGTCTCAACTGAAGAAGCATTTAAGCATTCCTACAGTCTCTGATCAAATACAGAGCACTCCAAATGAGCGACAATCATGTTACTCATTTGAAGATATTTATATTGCAATATTTATATTGAACTTGGCCTGTTATAACGTACGATCACTCATCGGTGAAGACAGGATATTAGAGCTGGAAAAGGAATTAGAAAATGTGAGTTGGAATATCATCGGTTTGGCTGAAACAAGAAGAAGAAATGAATCACTTATAAGTTTATCAAGTGGAAATCTGCTGTACACTAATGGAAACAATGAAAGGAGTGAAGGTGGAGTTGGGTTTCTGGTCCATAAAGATTTTAAAAACAACATTTTGGAATTCAAAAGTACATCACCAAGGGTGTCAAGACTAATATTCAAGATTTCTAAGAGGTACAAGCTAAAGGTTATAATGATTTATGCACCAACATCGAGCCATGATGATGAAGAGGTTGAAGAAATGTACACCGAAATTGAGAGTCTTCTAGATGAGCAGAAAACCCACTACACTATTATTATGGGGGACTTCAATGCTAAAGTTGGAAAAAGGCAAAACAGCGCAGAAAGAGGAACTATAGGAAATTTTGGAATTGGTGAAAGAAATAAAAGAGGTGAAAGACTTGTGGAATTTGCAGAATCTCAAGGACTGTCAGTAATGAACACTTTTTTCAAGAAAAGGGTGAACAGAAAGTGGACATGGAAGAGTCCAAATGGATTAACAACTAATGAAATCGACTTCATCCTCACTAACAGAAGATATATTGTGAATGATGTTACCGTCCTGAATAAGGTAAATGTTGGAAGTGATCACAGAATGGTAAGATGTACACTTGATATAGATGTAGGAAAGGAAAGGAAAAAACTGACTCGAGTAAATAATACAAAGGTCTTTGAAATAACAGAGGAGGAGAAAAAGCAGTATGTACTGGAACTTAAGAACAAGTTTGAGCTTCTGCAGACTGCTCAGGACCAAGATATCGACGAGGAATATTACAACTTTCTGAAAGTGATAAAGCCCAAGAAACCTATAGGGAAACAGAAATCCAAAGAAGAAAAAATTAGTCAAGAAACACTTGTCATGATGAACCAAAGACGACAAATGAAGAGCAAGAAAAACACTGACAGGGAGAAAATTGAGTATACTGAGTTATGCAAAGCCATTAGAAAGAGACTGAGAGAGGACATAAGAAGATTTAACACAAGAAAAGTAGAACAAGCATTAAGGGAAAACAAAGGATTTAAATCAGCAGCCATGAGCAGTAATACAGAAAGACAAATGATACTGAAACTGAAGAATAACGATGGTGTACTTATAAACAGCAGAGAAGGCATAATTCAAATAGCAGAAGACTACTATAGAGAATTATACAAGGAGCGAGGGAATGATACCAGCAGTGGGGAACATGGATTGCAAAGTAGCAACACATACGACATACCCGATATTCTTCCTGATGAGGTAGAACATGCATTGAAGAAAATGAAGAATCGGAAAGCCCCGGGGGAAGATGAAGTTACTGTAGAGTTGTTAAAATTGGGAGGAAGAGACATAACACAAAAACTGGCAAGGCTCTTCACAAAGTGCATTAGAAAAGGTGTGATGCCTAAGCAGTGGAATAATGCAATCATAGTTTTGCTGCATAAGAAAGGAGATAAATCAGAAATTGGAAATTATAGACCAATTAGCTTGTTATCCCATATCTACAAGTTGTTCACAAGGGTCATTACTAACAGATTAGAAAGAATACTTGATGAGAATCAACCGAAAGAGAAAGCTGGCTTTAGGACAGGATTCTCAACTATGGATCACCTTCACGTAATATCACAGCTAATGGAGAAAGCAAATGAATATAAAACACCATTATGCCTGGCATTTGTGGATTATGAAAAGGCATTTGACTCCATACAGCATAAGGCAATGTTTCGGGCACTGGAAAGACAAGGCATAGATACTCCATATATTATGATTTTGAAGAAAATATATGAGAGTGCTACATCCTTTATTAGACTAGACAAAGACAGTAGCAAATTTAAAATCGAGAAAGGAGTTCGACAAGGAGACACAATATCTCCGAAGCTGTTTACGGCTGCCCTTGAGGAAGCTTTCAGAAGATTAGACTGGTCGCAGAAAGGAGTCAATGTGAACGGAGAGTACCTAAACCATTTACGATTTGCAGATGACATTGTGGTCATAAGCCACGATCCCAAAGAATTAGCGGAAAATCTTAATCAGTTATGCACAGTTAGTAAGGATTTTGGACTAAAGATGAATATGGCTAAAACAAAAGTAATGATGAACAAGTATGCCACGGAAAGGGAAATGATTGAAGGAGCAGTAATTGAAAAGGTGGAGTCATATACTTATCTGGGACAAGTTATTAGCTGTAATAATGATAAATGGCTGGAAGTCAAGAGAAGAATAAATTTTGGATGGTTAGCATTCAGGAAATATAGTCACATACTGAAGAGCAATATCCCAGTTTGTCTGAAACGTAAAATAATGAACCAATGTATACTCCCCACCATGACTTATGGAAGTGAAACTTGGGCACTCACCAAAAGAATGGAAGAGAAGCTGAGAACTACACAGCGAAGAATGGAACGAATTATACTGGGAATCAGACTGTTAGATAAGAAGAGAAACACATGGATTAGGCAGCAAACTCAAGTAAAGGACATTCTTATCAAAACTAAAGAACTAAAATGGTCTTGGGCAGGACACATAGCTCGAAGACATGATGACAGATGGACTAAGAAAATAACAGAATGGTACCCAAGAGGAGCTAGAAGAAAACCTGGAAGACAAAGGCGGAGATGGATAGATGAAATTCATGAGTTTTTGAGTAGTAAATGGATGGCCAGTGCTCAAAACAGAAGGAACTGGAAAGTTGCTGGAGAGGCCTTCATCCTGCAGTGGATTGAAAATGGCTGATGATGATGATGATGATGATATTGCAATAGAGGATCATGTGTCATATGGGAAAGTTCTTTAGAAATGCATAGGATTGTTAAAATTAAAATATCCCTTTGTAGAGGACTCTGGAGCGAGTTCTAAGGCCCGTACTGAGGAGAAATTTGGACAACAGGTACAATAAAGAATGCGCACCACATTTATTGGAAAAAAAAAATAGTTACAAACTTTGTCACTGTATTGCGCTGTGTCACTGTATGGCACGTAACTATCTTAGTTACAATTATGCAAATAACTTACGTTATTTGCATAATCGTAAGTTAATGCCACAGAGCCACTACTCAGCTCTATTGTACTGTACAAAAGCAAAGCAGTCTCTTTAAAATCATACATTAGATGTTTGTCTGCACTACAGCAGCAATGCCAACAACACTGCAGGAAAAAGTGCTATTATCGAAGCTGTACTATCAGAACAGCAACAATGCAGCTGCGGCTATCAGAGAATTCCAGCGTCAGAAGTGTATAAGGCATGGTGGACCTATGACTGTTTGTGCTGTCCGCAAAATGATTGCGAAATTTGAAGTGACAGGACATCTTGGTGTTCAACCAGGTAGAGGTCAAAAATGAGTGAACTACTCTCGTGTTGAAAATGTGGCTATGGCTGTCTCCATGTGGTAGCGCAAGTGTGTCAGCTGTTTCTCGTGAAGTGGACATGCTGTATTCCACTGTAAGGCTAGTAATGCGTCAGGTGTTGTGGTACTATCCTTACAAGATGTACATGCTACAACAGCTAAAGCATGGTGATGCAGATATTCGTTTCACATACGCAGTTCAGTTTCTGGCATGAATGACAGTGGACATCACTTAGCCATGGAACATCCTTTGGAGTGATGAAGCACACTTCTGCTTAAATGGACAAGTGAATACACACAACTGTTGCATTTGGGCAACAGAAAATCCTCAAGTTATCCAACAAGTCCCGTTGCATTCTCCAAAAGTGACAGTGTGGTGTCGATTTACAGCCATATTCATGATTGGGCCATATTTTTTTGAACAGGTAACGCTGAATGGACCCCGCACCTGTTCCATCACTGGACAGCGATATTATGAAATGTTGGCAAATTTTGCAATACCAGAGCTGCAACAATGTGGGTGCTTTCAGGATACCATATTCATGCAAGATGGTGCTCCACCCTACATCCACCGTTGTGTCCAAAGACTGCTAAGGCAACACTTTACAGACGAACGGGTCATCAGCCGTTGTTTCCAGATATCTTGGCCACCCCCAATCACTGGACCTCACCCCATGCAACTTCTGGTTGTGGAGTTTTTTGAAGAACTAGGTGTATCAGGAAGGATGTCAAACTCTGGCAGATCTGAATGACAGCATTAGATGTCATGTGCTGGCTATTCCAGTTGACATGTTACGTTCTGCTGTAGAAAATGCTGTTTTTCGAATGGAAACTGTTGTTGACCAAAATGGAGGACACATTGAACAATTGTAGCACTGTTCAAGTGATCTGTATTGCCACAGCGCCATATAGTGAAAATTTTTGTAACTAATTTTTTTTCCAATAAATGGTGAGCACATTTTTTATTGTACCTGTTGTCCACATTTCTCTTCAGTAAGAGCCTTAGAACTGGCCCCAGAGCCCTCTACATAGGGATACTTTAATTTTAACAAAATTACAATCTACAGAAATTCAACTCTAATGTCACAGAGTATCTTATGTCTCCTCAACTCACAACCAATATACGTTACTATGTACTATAGGTTCTAATACCTTTCGTGCTGGTGTTTTAATTAAAAAAAAGAAAAAAAAAAAGAAAACTTTTTATTGTGTTCACCATGTCTGTCTATCTTTCTGTCTGATTGCAGGTAACAAATTGGCTCCCAGTGGTTAAATTTTGATGAATTTTATGTTTGGGTCTTTTAGAAAGGTTCACTGAGACACTCCAAAATTTCATTAACATTGGACCAATAGCAATTCAGCAATTTTTATTTTAATAAAATTTTGAATTATCTTTGTATATAAATTGATGTACGTTTAAATGTTCAGGCACTGCTCTTTAAGGAAAAGTCATAACACAAAGTTTTATTTCTAAGAATGGTATTCTTTCACTCCTTCAGAAGGTTTTTAGGCCAATTTCAGTTCACCATTTCATCACCTTACAGAAATCTGTATTAGTTTCAGATGTGAAGCATTATGCAAGAGAGATAAAAGTCAGGTTAAGGCCAAACCCTTAGCAGCACATGTTTCTTTGGCCCTCGGAGAGGAGACTTTCTTCCACAATCTTCCCAGTGAAGCATTACTCAAGAGAGATAAAAGTCAGATCAATGCTACTCTCAGCATGTTTCTTTGGCCCACGGAGCAAAGATTATCTTCCAGAATCTTACCAGAGAAGTGACGTAATAAATTTTGAATAGCTGTTCCAATCCTTTTGAAGACCTTAGGGATTACTGAGAATATTCTGGATCATTGTACCAAATTTCATGCTGACATATTAACCCAAATTCCCTGCACTTCCCCCCACCCCAAATACTGGTACACATATCCTTATGGCAACCCATCACCTCATCACCCATGGTGATCACCCCAGATTTTTTTTTGGGGGGGGGGGCCTCATACTTTTTATAATGGTAGCTTTCACGAGTATCAACACATAACAGAGCAATTATATAATATAAATGATGCCAATTTCAAATATATGAATAATTTTTCCAATGTCTACATTTGATATATATTGATGTTTGGAAGATAATAGATTTTTGCTTTCACTTATTATTTTCATAGATATGGGGAAAATCCATTTGGAACTGATGTAACAGAGAGGTGTAAATTTTTGTACATATTTTTATTTCTTTTGCACTGCATTATCAAAAAAAAAAAAAAAAAATGTTTTTCTATATATATTCAATTTTATTCAATTACAACTTACCTAACCCTTTTCAAGATGATTTTTTTTTTTTTTTTAATGCATTGTGTTTTTTTTTCACTAAACTAAACCAATCAAATTCACTATCATTCAAATTTTGAATGAACTTGATGATATTAAACAAATGAATATTTTTATTATTGAAATCTCTCAATTAATAATCATTTAATTATGGCCATCACTAGTTCTAACCATTCTTGTTGATAGCAGTATCATTTTTGCATAATCAGTTATTATGGTATTAGATACAAATTATGTATATTAGGCACATTAGATGATTTTTTGGACATAACTGTATTCTAACTAAAAATGTTCTTAAAATATTTGTATTAACATGAAAAACTATAGCTATAAAAAAAAAATAAATAATAAATAAAATAAATAAAAAGGAGGGCCAGTCTGGTATAGTGCATAACCCAGTCCCAGATTCTTACATTATTTTATGGTAAAACCATCTTAAAGATACAGGGTTTTCATATTATGTGCTGATTTGAAGAAAAATTATTAAGCATATAACTCTAGGGAACTGAACCTATATAAATAACAAAACAGCAAATTTACGAGCTTTCCAATGCTGCCTGCAATCTTTATTAGCTCCAACAATGACTACCATTATAATGGCTATTTCTAGAAAATAGGAAATTTAAAACAGTATAAACATGATTCAGTGGAAAGCTGACACATGAATATAAATGGTTGTATAATAAACTATAGCAATTTCTGCCATTCACCGTGAGTTGAAAAAGAATGTACATTGATAAGAAAGCAAGTACATGAATAGCTAACATGAAGCATAAGCTTACAGGTAAGCTATTTGTATACTTAAACTAGAGATGGAAGACAACAACTGGCTGCTATTTTTGAATGTTTTTGCCAAGAAAGTTAGGTACCATAGTGTACAGAGAGAGAGAAAAAAAAGTTACTGTGAAGTACTTAAATTTCACTTCCAACCATTCACATAATATCTCTAATGAGCGGATGTCGTACTATTTGTGACAACACAAAAATAAAGGAAGATATAGTAAACATTAAAAATGTTCTTCCAGGCCAACTAATATATACAAATAAATCAAGTAATTAGGAAAATGGAAACTGAAGAAGAAAATCAGATTATAGGAAAAATGTCCATTCTGTGTCAAAGGAATTGTAGGAAAAAAATAATAATAATCCACAAAAATATTGGGTAGAAGTAATTTTTAAATGTATAAATAAGATGGGAAATCAGCTAAAAAATCAAATGCTATTATTAAAAGGAAGGCGTATCAGTTATCAGAATACTTGCATAACTGAAAGATTTCAAACTTTTCAGCCCTATGGGAGGGAGAGTTTAGAGGTTATTGAAATTCTCTTGGTTGTTTTGAATGCCTGTCTTGTGGTTTTGATGAAAAGATGAGGTCCTGACAGATGAAATCCATTCATTCCATTTTTATTTAACACTATTCTATCACTATTATTTGCCATTTCAGCTCACAAATCCACAACCTTTGAAAGCATTGGTTGCAAGGTGACAAGACTGTCTCAGCTCTCTTTTGTGTACATTTCTAAAATAATAATTTTTTTCAATTCTAATGCAGTGTAGTATATATTGAGTAGATTTGTAAATTCCTGCATATTTTGTACTTCTCACCTACAGCAGTTTAAACAGATATCTTATGCAAAAGTTAATGATAAACATGAAAAAGGATAGAAAAGAAGGGCTGATTTGTATGACTGTTGTGCATCTCACTGGGCATTAGGGATTCGAATGATGACTTTTCATTACAAGAAAAAGCACGGGAGTGATAAAGCCTGACAATAAAGAACTGCAGTGGTCAACTGTGGATGAAATGATGAAACTCAGAAAAGTGATGAATTGTAAAGTGTCTATCCCCACCACAAGAAATTCAGCAGGGATCCCAAGTATGAAACATATATGCTTTTAAGGAGATTTTCTTATATCTGGATTCCACATTGAAAACAGAAATGGAAGAGGTGTGATCTGATGGTATTCAGACCCTCCTTGATTATCACTAGAGAGAGACATTCTCAAATTTATAGGATTGCTTGTCACCTCCTCCTCATAAGTAGATAACTTAATCCACTGAAAAATGACCTTTCTTCCTCAGGTTCTTGATATTTGTGGATTTATCATTTATATTTTGTCTTTCTATGTAAAACACTTATGCAATTATCCACATTGGGTATCACGGTTCTTTTAGACTTTTTTGTTTGCACACTAGTTATTTACACATTAAACCCTCCACTTTAATGGACTTTGAAATAACGGATAGTATCCACTGAACAAGGCTATCCATGTAGTACCTGGTGAATAAATAACTGGTGATGTAACTGCCTCAGTTACATCACCAGTTATTTACTAACAGTTAATTTCAAAATAAAGTAGTGCTAGGATTTTCCAAACTATCACCCTCCATCAGCCTGTCAAGCACATCAGATATTAGCAGGGAGTCCTCTGGACCTGTAAGTACTTCAGACTCGGAAGAAGCTTTAGTCAGGGATACCACTACAACACAGCATAATTTCAAGCTCTTCTATTTACATAATAAGTGCAATAAAATACAATATTACAGCATTTAAGGATGTTTTTATTTCACATAATACCACCTTTTCATAACATTCTAACAACTTCAGGAACTGTGTATATTTCTTTTTGTTTAAATCAGATTTAGCAGACAGCCTTATTTATCCCCATATATCTGTTTAGAGCAAGGTTTTACTGTACATATATATTTTTTCAGTTTTGAACATACAGTATTTTGAAATCTTACCATGTTGTTGCCTGAGCTGTTTTTTGGCTTCTTTACGTCTGTTATTGAACCAATTATTTACCACAGGTAAAGTAACTTTTTCTCGCTCAGATAACGGACGGTCTGCATAAAAAAAATTTAAAGAATTTAAATGTTACTCGTAATAAAGATTCTATGTTGTATCAATACCAATTTATATATCAACTATATCAATGTCACATTATATGCATGCAATTATAAAACTCAGAACTGGTGTACATCAACTACTTTTAGTATACCAGTTCATATAATTTATTGTGTTTTATGCACACTAAAGTCATATAGACACCAAATTTTCATAATATTCTTTGGTACCTGTGGTGGTGCCTGTGGTGGTGTTGTGTTTAATTCCTTTTTTTGCAACTTAATTCCTTTTTAAAATTTCAGCACCTGTTTAGAATATTCCTCTGGGCCCTTATACCAAATATCATGTGCTGGCTGAAAAATTTAAACTAACTCACTCCCTCTGCCACAGGTTGAAAACTGCAGCCCTCAATTGAGGACTAAGAATTCCACTGGCATACAGATTTGAACCCAGACCTATACAAATGAATCACAAGTAGCCAATCCACTATATCATTACAAAGGACCAAAGCCATATATAAAATCTAAGCTAATTAGGTCCAAAAAGACATCAGTATGTATTGAGAGATGTGACAAATTTTACCTACAATTTTCAAGGAAAAAAAACAAAGTGAGTCAATTTTCATAAGATTCATAGCAAAGTTCATCTTAAATTATCATAACAGAGAAGAAATTTTTCCAAAGCTTTCTCTCCTCATTACTTGATTAATCAATCTCAGGTAAAATAGTGAGGATTCTTTCCAGAATTTCCCAAAAATATATACTGATCAGCAACACTTCAATAAATGATATATAATAATAAAAAAAATTAGAACAGTGACTTTAATGACGAATTTATGCATGTAAATATAGTGGGGCCTCAACTTCTGTTAACATCAACATCCAATATTCTCAGGAATCGATTCACCTTCCATAAGAACCTATCTCTTCCATCATGCATATGATTGATGACTTTTGAAGTTATGATGAACGTCATGGCGAGATCCAATATTCCTTACATTTTGAGCGTACAGCTCTAAAACGGTGTTCGCAGGCCGGCCGCTAGTAAGTACACCGGACCGAACCTATTGGTAACTCTCTAGGACGCTTCCGGATCAGCTAGTGTATAATCTTGCTGCCTCTACTCTGCAAGATAGTGACTGGAGGGAGTCCGAATAGTGTGTATGCGGGGAGCATTGTCGAGGCCACGTTATGTCAAGGATCTGGGTATATTCTTACCATATGTATGCCATATCCAAAAATTTCATTACTTCATACAGCAATGAATTCTTACTATTGAATACACCACTTTTTCTTACTATTGAATACACCATGAATTGTCAAACTAATAGAGCAAGCTTATCTGTGAAAAGATCTAAACCTCCCAAGGACTTCCTAATTCATTTCACAAATATATGGTCTCAATTCTAATCTCAACGATGTCCATTTCCACTTGCAGTCTGCCAAACCCCATGTACTTTTTCTGACAGAATCTCAGTTATCGGTTGATTCAACTACTGCTCATCTCAGATGCCCAAATTATTCGCTGTATGATTCCTTTCGCCTCAAAGGTGGTACTTGTGCATATGTCCGTTCTGATATTCCCTGTCAGAGACTTGGCAATTTGGAATCTCCTCTCTTTGATCTTCCCTGGCTTAAATCTCTCTACCTCATTGTGTCAAATTCACCTGTTGTCTCTATCGTTCTCCCAACTCCACTAATCACTTGGAGCTCTCTGACTTCCTCTCTTTGCAACTTGACTTTCTCCAGTTCAACTTTTCTAACAGTGAGGTAATTTTCCTTGGTGATTTTAATGTTCACAACTCCAGCTGGCTCTCGTTTTCTAGTCACACCGACCCAGCAGGTTGAGATGCTGAGGCTTTTGCAATTACTAATGACCTCGCACAGATTGTTCATTTACCTACAAGAATACCGGACAATCCTAATCATACAGCCAATACGCTTGATCTTTTTCTCACAAACAACCCTTCTAAGTACACGGTTGAAGTGAGAGGTCTTTAGGCACTTCAGATCACAACTTGGTGATTGTCTCTTCTCCAATGGAGCCTTTATCTCATGGCTATTCCCAACCTTGTGTTGTTTGGCATTACAAGAATGGAAAATGGAATGACCTGCGAGACTTCTTTTCTTCTTTTCCTTGGTCGGATTACTGTTTCAAAACTTCTGATGTCAACGTTTCCTCAGATCATATCAGTGAAATTATTCTTGCAGGAATGGAATCCTTTATCCCACACTCCACTTTAAAATCTCGTCCTTTATCTAAACCTTGGTTTTCCAATAAATGTGCTAAGGCTGTCCAAGAGAAGAATGTTGCATATCGTAATTGGCTTGTTTCTAATTCTTCAGTTTCATTTTCTGCCTACACCAAAGCTCGCAACAATTGTAAAGCAGTTATTAATCAGTCCAAACTGGAGTTTGAACAGGCTAAGAGTAGAAAACTTGCTTCTTGACCTGCGAGACTTCTTTTCTTCTTTTCCTTGGTCGGATTACTGTTTCAAAACTTCTGATGTCAACGTTTGCTCAGATCGTATCAGTGAAATTATTCTTGCAGGAATGGAATCCTTTATCCCACAAACCACTTTAAAATCTCGTCCTTTATCTAAACCTTGGTTTTCCAATAAATGCGCTAAGGCTGTCCAAGAGAAGAATGTTGCATATCATAACTGGCTTGTTTCTAATTCTTCAGTTTCATTTTCTGCCTACACCAAAGCTCGCAACAATTGTAAAGCAGTTATTAATAAGTCCAAACTAGAGTTTGAACAGGCTAAGAGTAGAAAACTTGCTTCTTGCCCTAATGGTAGCCGAGCATTCTGGTCTCTTGCCAAAGCTATTGGTTGCAAGTTTTGCCCATCTCTGCTCCCACCTCTGTCCAAACCAGATGGTTCTGTTGTCACTTCAGCCAAGGATAAAGCTGACCTGCTAGCATCCCATTTTTCTTCCAGCTCATGCATTAATGATCTTGGTAAAACACCTCCCACCATTCCCAACACACTCCATTCAATGCCTCCTGTGGTCTTCCGTCAAAAGGATATCAGAAGGATTTTGATGAATCTTGATGCTAAGAAAGCTCCAGGTCCTGATGGTATTTCTCCACTTGTTCTGAAAACCTGTGCTCCTGAACTTACTCCTATTCTTTGCCACCTTTTTTCACTTTCTTATTCCAAAGGTGTTTTTCCTTCTGCTTGGAAATTTGCTCATATCCAGCCAGTTCCTAAAACGGGTGACAAATCCCTTCCATCCAATTATCGTCCCATTGCAATTACTTCTACTCTTTCTAAAGTAATGGAGAAATCAATTAACCGCCAACTCTTAAACTACCTAGAAACCTTCCGTCTGATCAACGATTGCCAGTATGGATTCCGTCAGTGTCGATCCACTGGTGATATTCTGGCTTATGTTACCCATTTATGGACTAATTCAATGGAAAGGTTCGGTGAAACTCAAGTAGTTGCTCTTGACATCTCAAAGGCTTTTGATCGTGTTTGGCATAAAGGTCTTCTAAACAAGCTTCCATCTTATGGTTTGCCAACTGTTTTTAGTAATTGGTTATCCAGTTTTCTCTCTGATCGCTCACTGAGGGTGATGGTAGATGGCTCTCTGTCTTCTAACTTCTCCACTAATGCCGGTGTCCCCCAAGGTTCAGTTCTTTCCTCCACTCTTTTCCTCTTGTATATCAATGACCTTCTTCCATTGACTGGAAATCCTATCCATAGTTTTGCCGATGATAGCACATTGCATTCCACTTTCCATTTTGAGAAACCTTGTCCTGCTCAATCAGCTTCAACTTCTCGAAAATCTGCTACCAATTCCTTAAATGCCGATCTTCAGGTAATTCTCCAGTGGGGCAAAGACAACTTAGTTGATTTCAACCCTTCTAAAACTCAGTCTTGTCTTATATCTCGCAAAAAGGATTCTTCTGCTCCTATGCTAATCTTTTGTGACACTCCGATTTCTAGGCAAAATGATATATCTCTTTTGGGGATTACCCTGACTTCTAATCTCTCTTGGCACAAGCACATTACAAATATTGCTTCCTCTGCATCTAAAAAACTTGGTTTTCTCTTTCGCTCTTGGCGTTACTTTTCTTCCAAACAGCTGCCCACTCTGTATAAATCGCAAATCTGCCCTGCATGGAATTTTGTTCCTCCATCTGGGGTGGTGCCCCGAAAACCTCTCTCAGGCTTCTTGAGTCCATTCAGAAGAGGGCAGTTAGGTTAATTAATGATTCATCTCTAACAGAGTCTCTCCACTCGCTTTCTCATAGACGTACTGTTTCTGCTGCATGCCTCTTCTACAGATACTTCCATGGGCACTGTTCTTCTGAATTGGCTTCTATAATTCCCGCTCTCTCTCTTTCAAAACAGTCCGAACACGTGCTGCCACCAGCCAACATCCATTTACTGTCCAACTTCAAACCCACAGAACCAACTTTTCATCTTCCTCATTTATTCATTCAACTGCCGTTTTCTGGAACAACCTTCCTTCATACATATTTCCTGAATATTACAATCTACAGAAGTTCAAGTCCAATGTCAACAGATATCTTCTTTCGTCTTCTCATCCTCCAACCCAAGCACGGTACTATGTACTATGGTGTATTTATTCTTTACTCGGCCTTGTAATTGCATAAAAGTATCGGTAAGGGTTTCCACGTGTTTCAACTCCGCTACCGTTCGTAAATTTGCTGCCATTGTGATACGATAGCGTTAGTTGAACTTCGTTAGCAGTTAAATTGTACGTTTAAATAAATACATATAACGACTTAGATTACAAACATAATATAATTAATTATATTTAACATAATTAATAACATAACATAATTAATTATAATTAATTAATAAATTAATAGAATCATGACTCAGACCAGAGCAGCAAAGCAAAAGGCTCAGGCTAATGGAAGTGCTGTGGCTCAGAGCAGAACTGAAGGGGGCAGTTGTCCTCTGACTCACAGCCTTATAAAATGCACTGTTTGCTTGATGTTTGCAGAGCAATCGGGTACGGGACATGATACTGCCATGGGGGATGTCTTTGTGTGTGCGCGATGCAAGGAGTGTATCGATATCAGGCAACAACTCAGCGTTCTTGTGGGCCTATATGAGAGCTTGAAGGACAGGGTGGATGCCCTCGAAGAAACTAAATTGAGGGGCCCATCAAGCTCTCAGCTGCCCACATCAACGCCAGAGCTTGCACTTGGGCATCGCGTGACACAGAGGCAACCCCCAAGGCAGAATGCGCTGGTCCTGAAGGAACTAGTAGTTGTTGGTGACTCTATTGTCAGGGAAACGGGGAACATGCTTTGTAAAAAAGATAGGTGGAACAGGACCAGGGTATGTCTGCCAGGGGCAAAGGTTGATGACGTTGTAGAGCGAATATCATCTTTTAACGCACAAAAGGTGATATAGTTGTACACGTTGGCACTAATAATATTAAGAGTAGGAGACCGGCAGAATTACTTAACAAGTACAGGTCACTGCTGAACAAAAGCCGAGAATTAGGGTTGAATTTGAAAGTGTCTGCAATTCTGCCCAGACACGATAGGAGGGAGTATATGATGAGAGCCTTGTCGATCAATTCGGCCCTGGAAAGATTGTGCAAGGCTCAAGGGGTAGAATTTTTTTCAGCCTGGACTGTACTTGTTAACAGGAGAGATTGCTTCTACAGGGATGGGATACACTTAAATAGAAAGGGTGCAAGAATATTTGCTGATGCTATCGAGGCAGTGTTAGGTGGGTCGGAAAACTGCTAGCTTGGGGGGAGACAAAGACCAATAGATTGACAGTAGCCACTGGCAGAGGTGAAAGAGATTCTTGCACTGCTTCTATTAGAATGAGCAGAAGCCTGAAAAACAAGATGCATGGTATTTCAGAGACTGCTGGGAGCCATTGCGGTACAAGTAAACACATGGGTTGTGTTAGGGTAGCTAAGAATAGAAACAGGTGCAGGTATACTTGTGTGTACACCAATGCTAGGAGTTTAGTAAATAAATTTGATGAATTTGAGGTATTGCTCAAAACATCAAAGGCAGATATTGTTAGGATATCAGAGATGTGGTGTCACACAGATATAAGGGATGCAGAACTGGAATTGGGGGAGTACAACGTCTACAGAAAGGACAGACAGGATAGGAAGGGGGGAGGGGTTATGCTATTAGTTAAGAAACACATAAAAACCAAGGAAGTGAAGCCAGTCGACATCGCTGGACAGTGCAGTGTTGAGTCAGTTTGGTGTGACATAAGCAATTGGAGATCAAAATTGAGAGTAGGAGTGTGCTATAGGCCTAATGACTCTGATGAGTATAATAAGGAACTGTACAGGGAAATAGAGTGGGCCAGTAAATCAGAGAGTCTTATAATGGGAGATTTTAATTTCCCAGATATTGACTGGAATTTGGGGGCTGGTTACTCACGCACTAGCAGGGCTTTTGTGGATTTATTTGATAATTGTTTTCTACATCAGCATGTTCAGGGGGCAACTAGAGGGAGTAATACTCTTGATTTGATTATCAGCAGTGATTCTTCATGCATTAAGAATCTGCAGATAAATGAACCACTAGGTGGCAGTGATCACAGTGTGCTGAAGTGGGATTTACTCAAAGACGTAACTACCATTAGGGATAAAGGGAAGGGTTATTGCTTCCGTAAAGGCGACTACGATGGACTGAGACAGTATTTAAATTCTATAAAGTGGGACCAACTGATGATGTTACCAACAGCAAATTCAAAATGGGAAGCATTCAAGGAACTTATCTTGGAAGCTACTAGGCTTTACATACCAACTAAGAAATATTGTTCAAGGTTTAGGCCAAAATGGATGTCGTTGTTTGTGTTTGTTATTTGTTTTTTAGGAGCATTGGCAACTAAGGCCATATTGCTCCGGGAATATGCAGTGGTCATTCCCTTGACCTTTCCGCATCCTCCGTATTTGGTGGTGACGGGCTCGAACCCCGGTCTAATCAAGAAGCGTGTGCTACGCACTGCTGCTCCTTCCCACCTGGCTACGGAGGCGCCAAAAAAATGGATGTCAGATGAACTAATGAGGCATATGGCAGAGAAGAAAAATGCATGGGATACTTACAAATTAACACATGACACAGAAGCCTATGATAGATACAAGTTGATATGCAACCAAGTTACAAAGGAGGTTAGGCAGGCGAAGGCAGATTACGAGAAATCCTTGGCAAGGGATGCAAAGAAAAACAGCAAAGAGTTCTTTACTTATGTAAACTCTAGAAGGAAGGGGATGAATCAGATTGGTCCACTTGATATTGATGGGTCAACTGTTGATGATCCTGCTCAGGTAGCTAACAAACTAAATGAATATTTTGCATCGACATTCATACATGAGGAGTTATTCAGCAAGGGGAATGCCAGAGGTGTATTCAACTCTAGCAGTAAGCTACAGAATCTTGAAATAACTGGGAGTAAAGTGGAGGAGAAACTGTTGAAGATAAACACAAGAAAGGCACCCGGGGTGGATGGGATCTATCCAGTTATATTAAAGGAGACAGCAAAGGAAGTAAGCAAACCCTTAGCCATAATTATGAGAGCTTCCTTGGACTCAGGGGTGGTACCCATAGACTGGAAATGTGCAAATGTGACCCCAATTCACAAAGGAGGATCAAAGGCTGACACAAGTAATTATAGACCTGTGAGCTTAACTTCTGTTCCAGGAAAATTAATGGAGGCACTGGTTAAAGAAGCACTGCAGGATCATTTAGACAAGACTTCAGTTATAGCTCAGACACAGCATGGTTTTGTTAAGGGGAAGTCTTGCCTGACCAACTTGATTGGATACTATGATGCAGTCACAAAAGAACTGGATGCAGGGAATAACTTTGATATTATATACTTGGATCCTAGAAAGGCTTTTGATACTGTTGCACATGGAAGACTGCTACACAAATTGGAGCAGTGTGACATTGGAGGCAAATTGCTGCTATGGATAAAGGGGTGGTTGAGGGGGAGAAGACAGAGAGTGGTAATCAATGGACACTGCTCATCGTGGACTGATGTTATTAGTGGAGTCCCTCAGGGCTCAGTGTTGGGTCCATTATTGTTTTCTGTATTTATAAATGATATTGATGATGGTATATCAAGCTTAATGTCCAAGTTTGCAGACGATACAAAGGTTGGCAGGGTTGTCAAGGACACTACTGACACTATGCTGCTGCAACAGGATCTGGAAAGGTTGAGCAGATGGGCTGAGAGGTGGCAAATGAAGTTTAACATTGACAAATGTAAAGTACTACACATGGGAAACAGCAACCCCAGAGCAACGTATCAACTCTGTGGTACTACACCGACAGTGGTAGAGAATGAAAGGGACTTGGGGGTGGTTGTGCAGGCAGATATGAAGTTCTCTGAGCAGTGCAGACGGGCTGCAAGAGTAGCTCATGGAGTATTGTCAATGATATACAGGAATTTTTCCAGCAGGGATAAGGAGGTGATTATTCCATTGTATAAGGCAATGGTCAGGCCACACCTAGAGTACTGTATACAGGTCTGGAGGCCTCATTTCAAGAAGGATGTAGAGCTGCTGGAACGAGTACAGAGAAGGGCAACAAGATTAGTGAATGGAACAAAGGGGTGCTCTTACGAAGAAAGGCTTAAGTTTTGCAAATTACAGTGTCTGGAGACTAGGCACCAGTGAGGTGATCTGATAGAGGTGTATAAAGCCTTGAATGGTTTAAGCATGCTCAATGCTGATGGGATTCTTCCTCTAGCTCAGAAAAATCACCTGAGAGGGCATAAATTCAAATTGAGGAAAGACAGATGTAGGATAGATGTGCGGAAATTTGCCTTTAGCCAGCGGGTGGTTGGTTGGTGGAACAGACTTCCATCCCTTGTGGTGGAGGTTGATAGCCTAAATAAGTTTAAGGCTCAGCTGGACAGGTATTTTGAACGAACAGAGGGGTGAAGTGGAAGTGGGTTTTTTTTTTTTTTTTTGGGCTGATGCTGCATAAGCTTGCTTTCTTGCATCAAATGCCTCTACTAATGCTAATGCTAATGCTATAGGTTCTAATACCTTTCGTGTTTGGGGTTCTCATAAAAAAAAAAAAAAAAAAAAAAAAGAGCATTCATTTTAAGAACCAATGATATTTGCAGGAATTGATGGCTTTCCAATACAGCTGGGAATGATGCATGGGTGGAAATTTTCAGATGTGTGGGTGGAGTCTTGGTCAATAGCACATAGAACATCCTTGTATGTTCTCAAGCAATCAGTATTGTTTTTCTTTGTTTATCTTGTGTTTGATGAAGTTGTTCAGTGTGAAAAAGAGTGCAACTTTTATGAATTATAACTAATTTGATTATGGCGTTATTTTTGAATTTATTAATTATATATAATGAAATTAATAACAATGGCTCCAAGTTAAATAAAATTTCCATTAAAGTGCAGCAGGAGATGATAAAGAAACATGCAGAAGGATTAAAAATTAGTGCATTAGTGTGTGAATATGGCTTCCCTCAATCAACCATTTCTACAATAGTTAAACAAAAGAACATTTTAAAGAGTGTTAACGTTAGTGATGATTCCACATTGGTGCATAAGAGCAGAGACTTTATCTTGAAAATGATAAGACTTGTTAATATGGATAAGAGAAAAGCAGATGTGGGGCTACACAGTGTCCAGACAATTTATCTGTGAATGGAATGTGCTAAGCAGATCTACGATGATATGAAACTTAAAGTTCCATCAATCAGTGACAGTGCTGTGTGCTTTGAAGACTAAAGCCAGCAGAGGCTGGTTTGAGCACTTCAAAAACAGGGCAAATATCAAGTGTTGTAAGGCATGGAGAGGCTTCCAATGCTGATAAAGAAACAGCTGAGGCCTTTAAAATTGAATTCCAAGAGCTTGTTAATCAGGAGGGTTATCTTCTACAGCAAATTTTTAATGTAGAAGAAATCGGCCTCTTCTGGAAGTGAATTCCCAGGAGAATGTACATCACTAAGGATGAGGCTAGTTTACCTGGGCATAAGCCATGCCCAATAACAGTCTCACTCTCCTGTTAGGTGCCAATGCCGCTTGAGATTTTAAGCTGAAGCCTTTGCTAGTGTTTCACTCTAACACCTCCAGAGTGTTTAAACAACAAAAAATCAACAAAGGCATGCTGGGAGTGTTTTGGCACAGTAACAAGAAGGCCTGGGTTAAAGATATGTCTTCAATGAATGGGTGCTTGAAGTTTTCTGTCCTTTAGTGAAGATTTACCCTGAGAAAAATAAACTTCTTGTGAAGCACTGCACCTGCTGGATAATGTGCCAGGCCATGATCCAGACCTTGCCCAATCTCTGGAGGCATAATATGATTTTGTTCGTCAAAGTTTTGCCACCCAACACCACTCCTCTTCTTCAACCAAAGGACCAGTAAGTGACTGTAAACTACATGAAAGTCTATACCAAGAAGAATGTTTGCAAGTTGCTTTGTAGCGACTTCTGGTGAAGGTGCTGTCACCCTCAAAGATTTGTGGAAGTTGAAGTTCTTCCACAACTTGGACATGTGAGGCTTATCTTAAGTTTGAGAATGAACTTACAATCAGCCTTAATATAAGTACCTGTTTCCGACAGGTGCTTAAATTCAGCTGGAAAAACATATGGCCTCTGATCATCCATAACTTTGATGTATTTGAAGATGACAGTTCTTTGATAAATGAAATCATCACTCTTGGAGGATCAATGGATCTGGAGCTGACAAAGAGGATGTAGATGCCTTTATTGATGATCATGGGTGTGAGCTAAAAACAGAGAAACTACAAGAGTTGGAGAAAATTATGAAGTTTGATACTGGAAAGGAAGAAGAAGACACCCAAAACGTGCCAGCTGAAGAGACGAAGGCTGTCTTTTCTTGTCGGGGCATTTAACAGAAGTGAGAAGTGATAAAAAAAAATACCTAATTGAAAACTATGAACTCCTGATGTGTAAAATGGAAGACGAAGTTATTTCTTACTTTAGAAAGCTGCAAAATGGTGGTCGTCAAAAAGAGCCCACTTTGTACAGTTACTTTGCCAGTAAGAGCAAAAGACTGAAAAGACACCTGACGCCAGATCCATCTACCTACCATCGACTATGCCACTATCGATTTCATCAGCCCTGCACTTCAAGTCTAAGGTAATTGCTAATTTATTGTTTTTTATTTTAAGATGTTTTTATAACTATTTATTAAATAATCTTTATAAAACACTCATTTTAATGTAAAAATCATGTAAAAAACATGACATACCAACCACAATAACACATAAAATAGGTATTTTATGTGTTATTGGGGTTGTCTGTCAGGGATTTGGAACTAATTACAGGAAATAAATATATTATTGGTTTCAGTTTAAATATTTTCAACTTACAATGGGTTTTGTGGAACAAATTACTTGGATGTTGGGGGCCACTGTATTCATATTACTATGAACAACTCAAAACATTGAATACCCTTCACAAATACTCAAAAGCAAACTGCAAAAGAAAGAGAAAGAGAGAAAAAAAAAATCAGTTGGGTAAACACGATGAGAATGCAACCAGTCTTTTGTGACCAATCCAGTGGTGTTGGTAGTACTCACTCAGCCATGCTCTACCCTACCATCCAAAATTATTGTTGCTTCATCTTTAGGCACAGACATCTTAAAGCACATCCTCCCCACAATATTGGAAATGTCTGAAAAATTTCAAGGAAATATTCAGTGTTCAAACACTCAATTTGTGCTGTCCAATCAAACAGTCTCTGAGTTTCAGCCCACACATTAGCACTAAATTACATTGGAATTAGGCTTACCTAATGTGTGCATTTCCCAGTGACCAAAAATTGCAGTGTGCATTATCTAACCCCCCAGGCACAAATTTTTCTTCAACAATCCACTATATGTTGAAAAGAGCATCAGCAAGATCAACACAAATGTAGTTTTGTCAGTGACTCCCTCAATACAATGGTGCAGGATCCAACAACAACAAAAAAAAAAAAAAATCCAGCCAATTCTACCTACCTCCTGGCAGAAGAGCTTGAATCTGTTGTGCATGGTATAGGTCAAAATGTGACAATGGGATGTATGTCAAATGAGACTTTAACCCAGTCCAATTGTTGTCTGACTAATGATAATGAAAAGTACAAAGTATGGGAGTAGGCATGAATGTTGCAGAAACTCCTGAGTACCTCTAGAGTGGATTGTACGAAATTTTGTTTTAGACAAGAAATTGTTAATCACTGAAATAAGTTGCCTCCATATTGTCCTCATTACTGAGGTCGATGAGTTGGAGACAATCAAGAACCAATACAGTTGGGTAAGGATGATACGTGGTTGTTTTCCACAAAGATTAATTACTATTATTATTATTAACTATATGGTGCAAGGAAGCCTGAAGCTTATGCTGCACCAACCAAAAAAAGAATCCCGAGTTACCCTGAGAGAGAGAGAGAAGTAGAAGGGAATCACCAAGAAAGAGAAGAATGATGATATCCAGCTCAAGACCCTGGGATATCATCATTCTTCTCTTTCTTGGTGATTCCCTTCTACTTCTCTCTCTCTCTCTCAGGGTAACTCGGGATTTTTTTTTTTTGGTTGGTGCAGCATAAGCCTCAGGCTTCCTTGCACCATATAGCTATATTTAATATCCACGTAGAATTAATAATACAGTTTAGTAAGCTTATCTCCCAAACCACTCTAGATCCTGTTGCAGTAGCGTACTGTCATTAGTATCATTAATAACCCGGCCAACCTTCGTATCGTCTGCAAAATTGGACATTATGCTTCATCAATATCATTGATAAATATACAAAACAACAATGGGCCAAACACAGACCCTTGGGGGGGGGACACCTCTAATAACATTAGTCCACAAAGAGCAGGGTCCATTGATTACCACTCTCTGTCTTCTCCCACTCAACCATCCCTTTATCTATAGCAGCAACTTGCCCTTAATGCCATATTGCTCCAACTTGTACAGTAGTTTTCCATGTGCAACAGTATCAAAAGCTTTCCTGAAATCCAAGTATATGATATCAAAATTATTTTTTGCATCCAGTTCCTTTGTGACCTCATTGTACCATCCAATCAAATTGGTCAGACAAGACGTCCCTTAAACAAACCCATGCTGTATCTGAACAACTGCAGTCTTGTCGAGATGATCCTGCAGTGCTTCTTTAACAAGTGCCTATATTAATTTACCCAGAACTAACAAGTTCTGTTGTTAGTTCTGGGTAACTAACAAGTCTATAATTACTTGTGTCACCCTTTGTGAGCTGCAGTCATATTTGCACATCTTCAGTTCATGGGGACCACCCCTCAAGTCCAAGGATGCCCTCAATTATGGTTAAGGGTTTCCTTACTTCCTTTGCTGCCTCCTTTAATATAACTGGGTAGATCCATTCACCTCAGGTGCCTTTCCTATGTATAACTTCAACAATTTCTCCTCCACTTTTCTCTCAGTTATTACAAAATCATTTAGTTCCCTGCCAGAGTTTGATAAACTTCTGGCATTCCCCTCCTTGAATAACTCCTCATGTGTGAATGTAGATGCAAAATACTCATTCAGTTTGTCAGCTAACTGAGCAGGGTCCTCAACTGTCAAATCACCAATATCAAGGGGACCAATCTGATTCATCCTCTTCCTTCTAAAGTTTACAGAAGTAAAGAACTCTTTGCTGTTTTTATCTGCATCCTTTCCCAAAGATTTCTCCTTTGTGTGACTTGATTTAAGTAGTAGTAGATATAAGCTGATATGTACCATAGGCTTCTGTGTCACTTGATAAATCATATGCATCCAATGCATTTTTCTTCTCTGCCACGAGTCTCAGTTCATCTGACATCCATTTAGGCTTAAACCTTGAACAGCATTTCTTAGTTGGGACAAAAAACCTAGTAGCTTTTAAGATTACTTCCTTGAATGCTTCCCATTTAGAATTTGCTGTTGGTAACATTAGCAGTTGGTTCCACTGTATAGAATTTAAATACTGTCTCAGACCATCGTAGTCGCCTTTACAAAAGCAAAAACCCTTCCCTTTACTCCAGACAGTAGTTACATCTTTGAGTAAAATACACATCAGCACACTGTGATCACTGCCACTTAGTGGTTCCTTTATATGCATATTCTTAATGCATGAAGAATCACTACTGATAATCAGATCAAGAGTATCACTCCCTCTGGTTGACTCTCGAACATGTTGCTGTAGAAAACAGTCATCAAATAAATCCAAAAAAGCCTTGCTAGTGTGCAAGTGACCAACCCAGAAGTCCCAATCAATATCTGGAAGTGCCCCATTACAAGACAGTCTGCTTTACTGGCCCACTCTATTTCTCTGTAACAGTTGTTCATTATACTCATCAGAGTCATTAGGCCTATAATACACTCCTACTCTCAATTACGCTTTCCCAGTGTTTGTGTCACACTAAACTGACTCAACATTGCACTGTCCACCCATGTCAACTGGATGCACTTACCTAGATTTTATGTGTTTTTTAACTAACAGCATAACCCCCTCCTATCCTGTCTATCCTTCCTGTATACATTTTACTCCCCAAATTCCAATTCTGCATTCCTTATATCTGTGTGACACCACATCTCTGATATCCAACAATATATGCCTTTGATGTCTTGAAGAGATGGGCAATATACCAGGTTTGATTAGCAAAAGGACAGCTATGTGAGGAAAAATTTCAAGTATAAGGGACTTTGAATATGCATAGTTATAAAGCTACAGAGCTTTGTAAATAGGTGCCACCTTAGAGGAATCCTGATCAAGGTATACACTGCCCTACCATTAATATTCAGGCACCCCTCCATTAACAGTTGATTGCATCCTACCAAAGCACCACAAGACAGACAACTATAAATATGCCTATAAGCCTTCAAGGAAACAGTAGTATGTTGTGAAAACAACATACTACTGTTTGTAAAGTAGTATGATTAATGGAGTTTACAGACGTCCAGCACAGAATGACAAGAGGGTGAACAGTACCGAAGACACCCAAGTCAATGTGTTGGTAATGTGATATGTAAACAGTAGCAGTCTGGTGCTAAAACCACCACAAAATTACCCAGAAACCCTCTGATGCTGATGGAATGTGAGAGGAAACCTCTGCAAAGAATCAATTGCTCAGAACACAGGTAAATGTTGCAGCATACACAGGCCCTCAGTGAGTTGGTTGAAAACACACACTAGTAAATGATATTTAACCCCGGGGACTCACATCTGGTGGGCCTACCAGAGTCCTGAGCTGGATATCATCATTCTTCTCTTTCTTGGTGATTCCCTTCTACTTCTGACTCTTGTTTTGTCTGTCTCTTGGGGTATGATTCAGAATTTTTTTTTTTTGGCTGGTGCAGCATAAGCCTCAGGCTTCCTTGCACCATATGGCTAATAATAATAATATTAAAATAATAATGGGTTACCACGGTTGTACAGCTGTCCACAAGCCACTAATCACCCCAAATAATGTAAGACACTGCCTAACTTGGTGTAAGGCCTATTGTTCTTGGACGACAAAACAATGGAAAGCTCTGCTAAGGAGTGACACGTCATGGTACATTGTATAGAAGTCTGATGGTTGTGCCTGGGTGTGGCAGACGTCTGGAGAAAGCTACCCACCAGGTTACATTGTCCTGACAATGAAGTTTGGCGGAGGCAGTATGATGGTCTGGGGCTATTTTTCATGGTTTTGCCTGGAACCATTGTTTTTTTTTTTTTTTTTTGGATAAAATCATGAATGCTAAGGTAGATCTATATGTACTAACAATAATGTATTACCTAAGTTGTGGCAGCATGTTCAGGAAAGGCCCATACCTGTAATCAGCAAGCAAACACTCCATGTCATGCTGCTCACATTATGATTGACTAGTTTGAGAACATGAAATGTTGAAAAGTTGGGCTGGCCAGCCCAGAGCCATGACCTCAATCCTATAAAGAACCTCTGGGATGTAATGGATTGTCAGGTGTGAGTGTGAGGAGAGAGAGAGACTTCCCAAAAACACAGAGCTGATTGCTGCTTTAAAGGCTGAATGGTGGAAAATATCAGAGGGCAATAAAAAAAAAAAAAAAAAAAACTGGTGGAGAGTGTACTACAGAGACCAGAGGCTGTCATAAAGGCTAAAAGTTTCAGCACACTTATAAGCTTTCTTGTAAATAAAGGTTATTTGTAGATATGCAGGGGATATTAACGCTAGTACAGTGTATAAAGCTCTGAGAAGAGAAAATAAAATGAAGGAGAATGATATTTTCATTGTTTTAAATGATTCCAGAACTAAGGACCACAGGGATCAAATTACAGGAGAAAAGGTTTTCACTGTACTGCAAGAAGTTTTCTTTTAGCCAGTGAACTGATCATTACTGAATTAAATTGCCTCTATGGGTGAAGGCTGAGAGCTTGGGGAAATTCAAAAGTCAGCTGGATAGGCACCTGTACAAGGACAAAGTCAAATAGGTAGTTTATTTCAATTATTTTATAAGTATTATTTATTTATTCTATTATTATTTTTCTTGACTGGTGTAGCAAAAGCTTCAGGCTTCCTTATACCATATGATCAATACTAATATTAATTTAGTCATTAAATAAGTTAATAAGAATATTAATGAAAATTAAAGGCACATTTCTGATATTTGGAATAGGTGCTAAAATCCTAGTACATCTCCAATTAAAAGAAACATTGTAAAATTTCAGTGGTTAAAAAAGCTTGCCAGCATTTTTTTCTCTTTCACTGCATTTCTCAGAATTTATATGAAAAATCACTGAATGATGATCCAAGTATGAGAAATTTATTCATATTATCTTATTCTTTCCTGTTGCAGATTTATGTAAAGTTTGTTTCATTCATTTAATTACATTTGTACTGCCTTTAAAAGTTTTGTAATTGTGGCGAGTCCCTTTAACAGCATTTTAGCAAACTTTTAATAAATATTTATTCACACAAAAAAACTATTATTTAGTGTAAAATATACAGAGAACATCATTATTAATCTTTTACTTTTTAAAAATAGCTTTTTCAGCAAAACAAATAATGCAGCACTTTTTAAAGCAGGAATATAAAGCTAAAAAAGTATTGTAAAAATTTGACAGTTTTTAGTTCTATCTTCACTAAAACTTGTTACTGCTAATGGGTAAGTTCCTGCTGAAACATTACAAAAACATGATTTTTGTGGCATGTTTCAACAGTGGTTAAGGATACATATCTGTTAAAAAATGGCAGGTAAGTACATTACAACTTATTGTCACTGGCATTCTTCCACACCATCTGAAAAAGGTTTGGGTTCAATTCCTACAGATGGAAAAACTTTTATAGACTGTTAAGTCCCATGGCTAAACTTGTAAATTCAAACTTGTACAAGGATTATATGGTTAAAATTAGATTAACTCAGTAACACTTAACTACATATTTTAAAATAAACTGTTCATCTATTGACTCCAATGTTAAGATAACTTACATCCAGAACATTCAGTAAATTAACTATTACTTATTTACAGACAACATTTCTGAATCCACTCTGGGATTTTGCTATCAATTCAAAAAATGCAAGTAAAAAGAAGAAAACATTAATATCACTCTGACCCCTGTGTGCAAAAATAAACTGAATGGAAGAAAGATGCACTACAGATTACTAGCATGATGAAATTTTTAAAAATAAATTCAAGCATACTGACTCTAAAATCTCCTTGAAATCAAATTTCAATGTCAAAATCGTATGAAAAAAATTTAAACTTAAAGCAATGAAATATTAATACAGTAAGCATCCATTATCCGGAATAACAGATGTCAGACTTCTGGATAGACAAATTTTCCGAATAATTTTTCCTGTAAGATTAAATAAATTTAATCTTACCTTACTATTAAATTAAATAATTAAGATTAATTAAATTGAAAAAATTATAAATTAATCTCGGAAATCAGAAACATCCAACCATGCATTTTTATGATTTTTATACAAAACAGGAAAATTAGGAAGATTTTTAAAAGCTCTTGGTTTTTGCAACTTATCGATAATGAGCATGGACAATCGGTGCATCACAATGACATTTGCACATAACAGTATAGCAATTGTAACTCGCTATTTTCTCATCTTAAAACTTGGTGCAGGCATTTCTCTTTTAGTGGCTAGGGTTTTTCTCAGTAATGCTTTCCATAATAAGCCTGTCTCATCAACATTATAAACATTTTCTTTCTCTTAATTTTCCCTAACTGAAGCAAACTCACTTTTCAAAGGACACTGCTGCCAATTCGTCTTCAGAAAGTTTCTCGCCTTGAATATCTAGTTCACGTATACCATGTCTCAGTTTAAAGTTTTTCAACCAACTGTGCTTGCCTTAAAATTTTCATTACCTCTTAATTTTCAATTAAAATCCAATGCTTTTTCACACAACATTGGGCCAGACATTGGGTTCTCCTAAACTACGCTTTTGAAAAAACCACAAATAAAGTGCACTCTCTGTGGCATTTTCAGGTATCCATAATATGCACTGCAATTTTTCTTGATGTCGTAAATTGTTGAAGTCCTCACATTAAGCTCTTTGGAGAGAATTCCTAAATTTTTACCTTTTCTGATTCTATTAATAATTTCTATTTTTTTTTTGTTGCAATGTTAAAACTATGTGTTTTCTTTTCGTTCACATTTTACCGTAAAAAAATGAGAAAAATAATAAATTGCACAGTTTTGAACTGATATTATTCTAACAGAATCTGGAACTAAACCAATCTGAAATTCACTCATGGTTTCCGAGAAACCCAGTAGTCGCTGTGATATTTTTCTACAGAACATTTCTGAAGGTCATATAGAATTCTAGAGGTCACAACCATAAAACAATTTGCAGTTTTCGGTTTACTGGGCTTTTTGTTTGTACAATCTGTTATAAATGGATAGTAAACTCGATCTTTTACTTATTAAAATCAAAATTCAATTTTCAAACACGATCACTATAACCGGTGCTTACTGTACTACTGTTAATAAAAAAAGAAGATCAGCCTTTCAAATTATTCCAGATAACCGACGTTCTACTGTACTTATGAAAGTACTAATTATGACTGCCTTCATTATAGATATGGAAAGAAGCTGAACTTTCTAGGTAGGAGATGAAAAGATAGAAGGACCACAGAAATGAGATAAATTTCTAAACTTGAACTCAGTAATGTTGCACAAGCCCTGAGTTAAATGAGTCACTCATAAATACTGCTAATAATATTCAAAATAAATTAATATTCAAGTAATTTACAATATATAAACTTTATACTATTACACTGTTTTCTTTTTTTTTATTTATTTTAGAAGTGAGTTGATAACATAATTTCAAAATGGGTTCAGAAATATTGTAACATAGTTTGCTGAATATTCTTAATGCAGGGTTCCACAAAATTAGAGCCAATAAATAAACTATTGCCATAGTTTGTTTACTGGCTCAAAATGTGGAGTTAAGTATTATAAATTTTATTTTATTTTAACATTTTTTTTAAACAAACAGGCCAACTGACCTAAGAAAATACACAATTTTATGTAAGCTATTACTGACACTTTGTGGCCTTAGCAGCCTCAAAGCAAACTCTAAACCAAGCATCCTCTTTATGAGAAAATGATGGCAGTTCATTTTTACATAGTTTTTATAAAACCATGAGTCGCAGTTCTATACCTACACGCTTGCCTTCTATATGGTTGATTACTAAGAATGTTTCCATTGTTTTCAATGTTCCTTGCTTAACCCATTTATGCCTAGCATCCTTTACAGTCAGCCTAAAAAAATATTCATAAAAAATGTGCTTACATAGAAAACGGAAAATTACTATTCTCACTTGTTCCAGGAGTCTTTGGAGAAAATATACTCAGTGGTATTTGTGACTTTTAATTGACAGGTTTGTTGTTGGCGCTTTTCAAATAAGCTAAATTTTTGAGTTTCGATTTTCACAGATATTCTAATTCACACAGGTGTTTCAGCATTAATCAGTTCTCAAATTATCATTTTTTTTATAATTATTTTAATCAAAAAGCATTAAAATTTAACCAGTATAAGTTTTAAGTTTGCCAACTGAAATCTGCTTCAGTTATATGCATTTAAAAATCTGCTTCAGTTATATGCATTTAAAAATCAGTGTCCTATATTTAGGACACAAGGCATTTGCACAGAAAAATGTCTGATGGCAAGAATATTATAAATGTATGATTCCGTCACCATCACAATATTTCGAATTGTTCTTTGATAATGATATAATAAGTATAATTGCCACAGACATGAATAGGTATGGTTTTCAAAAAAATCAAAACTTGCAGGTAACTAATGAAGAAATGAAGTGCTTCTTAGGAATAATGTTGAGTGGCTATTATTCAGCATCAAGAAGGATTTTTTTTGGAGAATGCATCTGATACTCATCATTCTCTTGTAAATGCAATAAGACGTGATAGATTCGATGCTGTCTTTTCACATTTACACTTTGCTGACGACAATAAATTAGATGATTCTGATAAATTTACTAAACTCAGACCTCTGATGAATCATCTCAATAAAAAGTTTCTTCAGTATGCCCCTTTGGAAGAATTTTATAGCTTTGATGAGTCAATATGTGAATACTTTGGAAAATATGGATGTAAACAGTTCATTTGTGGAAAACTAATTCATTTTAGTTACAAGATTTGGTAGGGTGCTACAACACTTGGATATTTGGTGTGGTTTGAACCACATCAAAGAATAAATTAGCTTTGGGTGAGGGGAGATCTTGTCAAATTTTCTGAAATTCTATTGAAATGCAATCCAGAACCTTTCCATTTATGCTTTGAAAACTTTTTTACTAGTATAAGGCTAATGGCAAAATTAAAAGAGATGTCAGTCAAAACTACAGGAACCACTCGTGATAACAGACTCAAAAATTTCCCAGTGGAAAAGAAAAATGATTAAAAAAAAAAAAAGAGATAGAGGTTTGACTTTAGAACAGATGCAAACAATGAAGTATTGGTGTATAGATGGAACGATAATAATTTTGTGAACCTTTGTTCAAATGCAGTGGGAGTTAAACATATCGTTCAGGCTTCACGCTATTCATAATTATCTAAAAATTCAGAACTGGTATTTGAGGGGGGGGGAATGGTATTCTAGCCTTATTACATATTTGATCGATGTAGCTGTGAATAATGCCTGGCAGCTACTTAGAATATGCAAAGGCAAAGATGCAATAGACCTTTTTGTAGAACTATAGTTAGATTTTATTTAGAGCGATATTGCAATACACCACAAGGCCGGCGAGGAAAAGCACAGCAAAACTTGAATGAAAGTAGAGTTGATATGCATGTTGTTCCCCAAGAAAATCAAACAAGATGTGAGAATGTAACAGAGGTTTGGTTACATGTCAAATGCTTCAAGGCTTACCATATTCAGTAACACTTAAATAAAATAATTTGTTTTTGAAAGGTAATTTCCCAGTGTCCTATATATAGGACACCTTGTATTTTCATTGTAAATCATATTTTGATGAATAAAACTGCATTTCTCATATCATTAGGTTTTATTTGTCCTTATTTCTCACATAATTTTAAAATTCATAAAAAATTCTGATTTTGGCATAAATGGGTTAAGAGTCATAATACTAATCCAGGTAACAGAATCTAGAGTTACCACTTGGGAAAAGAAATCATTCTGGTAAATCTTGCATATTATCAAAGGGTATGCATAATTCTGCTATCACATTTTCTATAAAGATAAAGACAGTCAGGAGATCCAATGTGCAGAAACTATATGCATGTGCAACTGGTTTTTCGTGTTTTCCATGGTGTCGATACTTGGATGGATCTCACAAGCTGATATGCAAACTATTACATGGAAGTATGTGAACAATTTCTCCACTTTCTTCACATACTACACAGTGTCAGTTAATATTAGTAGTGGCAAATCATGCAAAAAAGCAAGCTTGTAAAGCATAAGCCAAAAAAAAAAAAAAAACATACACACTTCACCCATTCATTCTCCCTAAAAATGTGTCTAATTCTTTCTTGAATTTATTCCAAACTATCCACTTCCTCAACTTTAATTTATGCCCCCTCGTGTCTGTAGTCTCAGAAAGAGAAAGAACGTCAGCAATATTTTGCTTACAGACCAAGCCAAGAGTGGGAGTGCATACGCAAAAACTGGGTAATGCATTTCGACTTCAGAATTGCGTTACTGAGCACCCTGAAATTTCTGCATCATAAACACTAACAAGCGTCCACTTGAACTGCCCATGCAATCCTATCCATATGATGAACTCTCTCTCCATGAATTATTTTATGCTTGGAGAAACAGGAAAAAGAAGATAGATCTGTTCATAACTTGATCCAAGGTAAGACCTCCCTTTGCTGTAGGATCGGCAACAAAATGACAAATTGTAGTAACCAAAATTTGCACTTCTATACAGATTATGAACTAATACAAACGCAAGTGCACACACAAACTCTACAACTAACACAAATTCTACAACTATTCTTCTTTTTAGATGAAAACTGAAATCAGTTGCAATGTATCATGTCAGCCAAAATGTGTTATCACTATCATCAGTGTTAAGCCACACAATACATGACATAACTTGAATTTTGTAATGATGAATTTCATATGCAATGAACTTAATTCTCAGAAATATAACAACCTTGTTATGAAATTTAAAACAAACTAGATTAATTATACAAATTATAATAAAAATATGAAGTTATTTTAAAACTTACCAGCCCTTTCCACTGCTTTATTGCACTCATCAACAATTTGTTCTCTAGTCTGGGCATCTGGATATGGATCCTTTTCATAATAGCGTTCTAATACTGCCAAATGGGCAGCTTTGAAGGTAAAGCGCTCTCGCTTCAAAGGTATTAAATCACCAGTTTCTGACACCATCCTTTTCACTCCTGAATTTGGACAGAGCTGAGCTATAAAACAGATTTCAGAAACATCCAGTTAGCAACCAATTAGAAAAAAAAGTAATTTTTAACTTTTTATTACATTCTAAATAATTAGTACCATTAATAAAAACATGAATTCAATATGCCATCTTATATGCTAAAAAACTGATAACTACTAAGAGAGAGACACTCTCTCTGTGAAAAAAGAATTAAGTTTTCAGTCAGTTACTTTACAAAGTTCAACTCAGTTATAAAGCAATTCAAGGAATGCACATGGTAGTGATCCAAGGTTATGGATTCTTATAACCAGCCAATATACAGTACTCCACTTATTTACCAACTGCAACCCCAAATCTTCATATACTGTATATATATTTAAAAATAATAATAAAAGAGGGGAGTGATTAGCCCAGTGGTTATAACATCGGACCACCAATAATCATGAACCCGGGAATGAATCCCACTGCAGATAAAAAAAAATCATAAAAGTCGCTTCATCGAACCTAGCTCCCCACAAAGTCGAAGTAACAGCTGAGCCAGAGAGTGACATCATCTAGTGCCACTACCATAACTACCACCCACTACTGAACGTCAAAGCTAAACAGGTCCACCTAAATAGCTGGATGAAAAGTAGAAATACTAAATACACTGCATTGAGTGTGGCATAGAATAAAGTCATTCGCATTCAGGCCTTAGGCAGAGGGGTCAGTTCAAAAAGTTGGAGAGTCTCCTGTGAATGACAGTGGAGTGAGTGGCACTGTATCCTGTATGTCTACCACAAATGAAGGGCAAGCCCATCCAGCCCAACCAACTGGAAATGCTTCCTGTGCAACTGCACTAGTGACCACCCAGGAGGGAAGAAGCTAAAGCATGAAGTGGAGCATCGAAATCAATATGTTCATTATGTGAGCATACTACGAAGTAATGAAGCTAGAGACAGACATGGGAATGTACAGGATGAAACTACACACACCAAGTGGTTGGAATGGTTCTTGATTGTTCAGGTCATCAAACAGCAAATAGCAGACCAAAGATGGACCATCATCAAAGAACCTGATAGCTCCTGCAATCTTAGAAAAAAATCAAGCAGGATGTGCATGACCAACTACAAAGAATAACGAATAAGGACTCGACAGAACCAGAACTGGAGGAACAGCAAGTACAACTACAACCTGGAACAGCCAAAGTGGAAACAGACAAGATCACCATATCCAGAATAGAAGAGTGGAAGAAAGTCCTGGTAGAATTCGAGGTAAGGAACCCCACAACATACCAAAGCAGAGACACAACACAATCCTGTGGCAAGTCACAGACCATCTCAACAGGTGAATAATACCAGATTATCTCAACAACAAAGTAACACTAGACACTACCTGTAAAGCCATTTACTGTGCCAATGCAGCAGCCACCAGAATGAATGGAAGGGAAATCAGAGACCAACATAACACAAAATGCAAAAACAAGGAACCACCAGCCTGGCAAAGAAGGCTATGGCAGAAGATAGAAGATAGGCCAACTGACCCAGTACCAATGGGGTAACAGAAGTAAGAAGCTGACCAGAAAAGTGAAGGCCACTTTTCTGATCAGCCAAAGAAAGGCAACAACCATAGCAAACACAAGACCTATAATCAGAAGGGCAAAGAATATCTTTACACCCTCAAGCAGAAACTCCTGGCACTCAGCAAGAGACCTTGCCATTACAGGGAGAATGCCCAGAGGAAAAGAGACAACAGAATATTTGATGAAAACCGGAGAACCTTCTACAGGGAAATCAAACAATCAGAGAAGGAAGGCAATGGCCCCACCAACCCAAGGCATTTGAGGAGTTCTAGGGAAACCTGTGGAGCAGCAAAGTTAGCCATAATAGTCATGCCCTCTGGATAGATCCAGAAGGGAAGAAAACTCAGAAAGTCCCACAACTGGCAAACCCCATAAATATATAATATCCACAACTATCAGTAGAAGTTCAGATGCACATACAGGCACACAGCAGAATAATAGATAACCCAGATATAATGCTCCGTGATACAATCCCAGAGTCTCTGACTCAAGGAATCATCTACCTGAAGGCTGAACTAAGGACAAAGACACCACAAACCCAGCAAAGACCAATCATGTGTCTCCCAACAATGTACAAGATTCTGAACAGTTGCATAACTGAAAAGATATCAGACCACTTGGAGAGCATCAGAAACAGCATGGCCGAGCAGCAGAAGGGATGTAAGCAGATGGAGGACCACCATCAAGGTTGAAAACATCATGACCAGACTGATACTCATCAGAAGGTGATTCTTCCAGGGAGATGCCCTGAGCCCACTATGGTTCTGTCTAGCACTCAACCCACTGTCCACCATGGTCAATAACAGTAAGTATAGATATATCCTAAAAGAAGGCAGAAGGAACCTGTACAGCCTCTCTCACCTGATGTACATCGATGACATCAAACAGTTGAATGAAACTACCAGCTGAAGACCAGTAAAAAGATTGAAGCCACGACAGAGGGAAAGACACAAATATCTGGGGATGATGCAGACCCATTAGTTAGAACACAAAGAGATTGAGGCCTGTCTAAGAGAGAAATGCCATCAGAGACTGAGAAGCCTGCTAAAAACAAAGCTGAATAGCAGGAATATGTCACAGACAAACACTTATGCACTTCTTGTACTAACATACTCCTTCAGGATCACTGATTTGACCAACACCAAACTGGAGGAGAATGGCCAGGATAACGATGACCAAGAGGCACCAACACCACATGAAGTTGGCAGTCAAGAGATTAACCACAGCCCATAAAGAAGGATGGAGGGGATTGACTGACTGCATTGACTGATCGTGTTTTCCTAGAAGTAATCCTGCAGGATTATTTCCAAGAAAACATGGCACCAATCTGCCAAGTCATAAGAAAGGTAGACAAAGGGCACACAATACTCACCTTCAACAACAAGGAGACCACACTAACACAGACAGAAAGATGAGTGAACAAGACACTCCAAGGCAGATACTACAATGAACTCCATCAAGAATACATAGATCAGATGGCTTCCAACGCCTGGCTCACAAATGAACGGCTCTTCTCCAAGACCAAAGAATTCATGCTCACCATCCAAGATCACATGATTAACACCAGGAACTACAACACCAAGAACCCCAGAGTAACAGATTGCACAAGTGACGATGCCACCAAGTCCCAAAAAGAATCTAGCACATCACTGCAGGATGATCACCCAGATGGAGTACTGACAGACACAACCAAGTGCCCAAGATAATACACCAGAAGCTAGCATAAAAATATCAGCTGATCAAAAAAAGTTTATTGTATTGCGAGTATGAGCCCTGGGCCATACTCGAGACCTCTACTCACAGAATATACTGGGACCGTGCCGTCATAACAGACATGATCCCGCACAACGGACCAGACATACCCTTCATTGACAAGAAGAAAATTACTACCTACCTGATTGACACAGCACCAGCAACTTCCAGAAAACCTACAAGAAAAAGATCAAAAACTACTCAGATCTAAGACAGGAAGTCAAAGATATGTGGCATATGGGACAATGGCCATCCCAATCATGATGTTAACAACAATAGGTCTCCCAGAGAACACTTACATGGAACTCCAGAAAACCACGATCCTGAACACCTGTAAGAAAGTTCCTTGACCAACAGTAATAATAATAATAATAACAACAATAATAATAATAGTAACCAGACATAACCAACCACCCCAAGCACTTGGTACCAGTACCTGTCATAGGATGGCAAATATCCCATAAAAGGAGTAAAAATTTATAGTAATAATAAAAAGACACTGGCAAAGTGGCCAAAATGATCTCAAAACAAAGAAACCATAGGCACTGTAAGTACCCCCAGATTTTGGAAACAGGAAGATGAACGAACTGCATGTTACTATACTTAGGGTGATAGAAAATGAAAAAGATCTGGGGGTAATTGTGCAGTCAGATATGAAGTTTTCTGAGCAATGCACACAGGCTGCCAGAGCAAGTCAAGGCGTATTCTCAATGAGATACAGGAATTTTTCTAGTGGGGAAAAGGAGGCGATTATCCCTTTGTATAAGGCAATGGTCAGGACATGCCTTGAGTACTCCGTACTGGTCTGGAGGCCTCATTTTAAGAAGGATGTTAAGTTGCTTGAGCATGTACGGAGAATGGCAGCAAGATTGGTGAGGGGAACGGAGTCCTCTTACCAAGAAAGTTCTGCAAATTGCAGCAGCTGGAGACTAGTCACTTGTAAGATGATTTGATTGAGGTGTATAAGGCCTTGAATGGGTTGGGCACGCTGAATTCTGATGGGATTCTTCTGCTTGCTCAGCTTATGAATTGAGGGGACATAAATTCAAATCGAGGAAACAGTTGTAGAACAGATGTGCAGAAATTTGTCTTTAGCCAGCTGGTGGTTAACTGCTGGAACACACTTCCATCTGTCGTTGTGGAAGTTGATAGGTTAAATAAATTCAAAGAGGAACTGGACAAATTTTTAGAGGGAATGGATGTGTGAAATTGGGTTTTTTTTTTGGCTGATGCTACATAAGCTCATACGCTTGCTTTCTTGCATCACATGCCTCCATTACAACTACTACTACTACTATGTACTACGTATGAAAAATGATATCAGACATCCGGTGGATAGTGGAGGCCTAGGCACCTCCGTAGCCAGGTGGTCAGAAGCAACAGTGCATAGCACACACTTCTTGATCAGACAGGGGTTCGAGCCCGTGACCACCAAATACGGAGGATGCGGAAAGGTCAGGAAATGACCACTGCATATCCCCAGAGCAATATGGCCTTAGTTGCTAATGCTCCTAAAAAAAACCAAATAGTTGTAGCCAAAAGGGATTTTCTTATGATCCCCAAACAAGATTGGCAGAGGATCGGCATAGTGGAAAAAAAGGAAGTTGAAATATCTCATCACTGAACCAGACTGTGATGATCTGCATATGATAATAAATCATGTAAATACAGCAGTGTCAAAAATCTAGAAGCCAATAATCCAAACGAGCCAGCATTTATTTATTTTGTATGCTGGTGCCATGAAATAATTACAGTAAGTGCAAGTCATTGTGATCACATTTGTGAATTTAATTTTTATTCTATTTATTAAACGGCAATTCTAATAAGCAAAAATCGAACAAATATTATCCAGAGGTTATAAAAATGAAGATATAAAGCACAGATTTACACTTTTATTATCTTATCAATGAACAAAATTAAAGGATATGTGGAAATTGACAAACAAACTGAATGCTGTCCAACTCAACTACTCTTGCCGAAAAGAGTGAGATCTGGCAGCAAAGAAACGAAGTTCGAAAATGGTGAATCAAAAAACAAGCAATTATTTTCGTTAAATAACACATGTGTTATTGTGGCTGAAATTTCATTTTTTTTTGTTACCTATGAATAAAAATACGTAAATACAATTTAATGTTTTCATTTCTAATCTTACTAAACCCTTTTTTTTTTTTTTTTTTTTTTTTTTAGTCTCCGGAACAGTATTTTTGAAAATCCACACAAATCGGAAGGCAGAACTACACAAGGTCCCAATTAGTTCAAATTATCGTTGCGTTGCTCTCCTGTATTGTGATTTTCACAGGCCTCAGATAATGGGTTCTAAACACATGAATATAAGATCTTGTTCTGAATGCTGAGATGATATTTCACATCATGATTCCACAGGATAGGACTTACACTAAAATGTTTAAGACTGATTGTTTGCATTGTTCAAGAAGAATTTATAACACTTTCTGCTGATGGTGGCGCATATACAGATGTTCTCAATGCCCAGTGGGAATTGGGCATTGAGAACATCTTGCCAAAAGACATAATCCAAAGGGCTGATACTTTGTCAATACTGTTAAGTAGCTCAACTAATGCTTTTGCAAACATTAGTTCCCAAAGCCTCTGGACAGAAGGAATATGAAAATTACAGAGTAGCACACATTAAGTAACATTGGCAGCCAATATTACTTAATTTACATAAGTAACACTGACTGCTTAATTTTACTTGCTAACCAACAGAAACATTATTCTAGATTTAAAATGGCCCATAAGCTGAGAAAAGCCAGATGGTAGTACCATAAAGAAAGTGGAGGTGCACATAAAGAAAGAAGGAAATATTTTGAGATGATCTAGGAATGTGAAATTTTGGCCATGTTTAGTAACCCTAAGAAATTTCAAAGGAATACCACTAGGGGAGCATTAATGACAAATGCAATATCTGAAAATCCCATCAGGAAGCCACACTAAAGTTCAGTTTATTTAGTCTTATAATCCACTATGTTTAGTTTTAATTGGATTTACTGGATACCTGTTTTCTATGCAGATAAAGGAGCCACTGGGTGGCAGCAACCACAGTGTATTGATGTGGAAATTACTAAAATGCTAATGCCAAAAGGAGGTTAGGCAGATTACAAGAAATCTTTGGCAAAGGATGCAAAGAAAAACAGCAAAGAGTTCTTTACTTACGTAAACTCTAGAAGAAAGGGGATGAATCAGATTGGTCCACTTGATATTGATGGCTCAACTGTTGATGATCCTGCTCAGGTAGCTAACAAACTGAATGAATATTCTGCATTGACATTCGCACATGAGCAGTTATTCAGGGAGGAGAATGCCAGAGGTGTATTCAATTCCGGCAGTAAGTTAGATATTCTTGTAATAACTGAGAATAAAGTGGAGGAGAAATTATTGAAGATAACCACAAGAAAGGCACCTGGGGTGGATGGAATCTATCCACTTATATTAAAGGAGGTGGCAAAGGAAGTAAGCAAACCCTTGTAGTTAATTGTACAGGCAGATATGAAGTTTTCTGAGCAATGCAGACAGTCTGCAAGAGTAGCTCATGGTGTCTTGTTAATGATATAGAGGAATTTTTCTAGCAGGGATAAGGAGGTGATTATCCCCTTGTATAAGGCAATGGTCAGGCCACACCTTGAGTGCTGTATACAGGTCTGAAGGAAGTAAGCAAACCCTTAGCCATAATTAGGAGAGCTTCCCTGGACTCAGGGGAGGTATCCATGGACTGGAGTTGTGAAAATGTGACCCCAATCCACAAAGGAGGATCAAAGGGAGACACAGGTAATTACAGACCTGTTAAGTTTAACTTCTGTTCCAGGGAAATTAATGGAAGCACTTGTTAAAGAAGCATTGCAGGATCATCTAGACAAGACTTCGGTTATAGCTCAGACACAGCATGAGTTTGTTAAGGGGAAGTCTTGTCTGACCAATTTGATTGGATACTATGATGTAGACACAAAAGAACTGGATGCAAAGAATAACTTTGATATAATATATTTGGATCTTAGAAAAGCCTTTGATACTGTTGCACACGGAAGACTGTTGCACAAATTGGAGGAGCGTGGCATTGGAGGCAAATTGCTGCTATGGATAAAGGGATGGTTGAGTGGGAGCAGACAGAGAGTGGTAATCAATGGACACTGCTCTTCGGGTATTAATGTTATTAGTGGAGTCCTTCAGGGTTCAGTGTTGGGTCCATTGTTGTTTTCTGTATTTATAAATGATATTGATGTTGGTATATCAGGCTTAATTTGCAGACAATACAAAGGTTAGCAGGGTTGTTAATGACACTAATGACAGTACACTGCTGCTACAGGATCTAGAAAAGTTGAGCAGATGGGCTGAGAGGTGGCAAATGAAGTTTAACATTGACAAATGTAAAGTACTACATATGAGAAGTAGTAATCCCAGAGTAACGTAGCAACTCTGTGGTACCACACTGACAGTGGTAGAGAATAAAAAGGACCTGTAGTTAATTGTACAGGCAGATATGAAGTTTTCTGAGCAATGCAGACAGTCTGCAAGAGTAGCTCATGGTGTCTTGTTAATGATATACAGGAATTTTTCTAGCAGGGATAAGGAGGTGATTATCCCCTTGTATAAGGCAATGGTCAGGCCACACCTTGAGTGCTGTATACAGGTCTGAAGGCCTCATTTTAAGAAGGATGTAGAGCTGTTGGATTGTTTGTTATTTGGTTTTTAGGAGCATTAGCAACTAACGCCATATTGCTCTGGGATATGCAGTGGTCATTCCCTGACCACCACATATCCCGGATGTATTTGGTGGTGACGGGCTCGAACCCCGGTCTAATCAAGAAGCGTGTGCTATACACTGCTGCTCCTTCCCACCTGGCTATGGAGGTGTCATGAGCTGTTGGAACAAGTACAGAGAAGGGTAACAAGATTAGTGAATGGAACAAAGGGTTGCTCTTACGAAGAAAGGCTTAAAGTTTTGCAAAGTACAGTGTCTGGAGACTAAGCACCTGCGAGGTGATCTGATTGAGATGTATAAAGCCTTGAATGGTTTGAGCTTGCTCAATGCTGATGGGATTCTTCCTCTTGCTCAGAATAATTGACTGAGAGGGCATAAATTCAAATTGAGGAAAGACGGTTGTAGGATAGATGTGTGTAGTTTGCCTTTAGCCAGTGGGTGGTTAATTGGTGGAACAAATTTCCATCTGTCATAGAATTTGATAGCTTAAATAGATTCAAGGCAGAAATTGACAAACATTTGGAGGGAGTGGATGGGTGAAATAAGGATTTTTTTTTTTTTTTTTTTTTGGCTGATGCTATAAGCTTGCTTTCTTGCATCATGTGCCTTTGCTAATACTAATGCTACACCTGAAAATCCCATCAGGTAGCCAAACTAAGTTCAGTTTATTTAGTCTTATAATCCACTATTTTTAGTTTTAATTGGATTTACTGGATACCTGTTTTCTATGCAGATAAAGGAGTCACTGGGTGGCAGCAACCACAGTGGAATTACTTAAAGACGTAACTACCATCAGGCTAAAGTGAAGTATTTTGCTTTTGTAAGGTGACTACAGTGTTCTCAGACAGCTTTTAAATTATATACAGTGGACCCAACTGATAATGTTACCAACAGCAAATTCTAAATGGGAAGCATTCAAGGAATTAATCATGGAAGCAACTAGGCTTTTCATACCAACTAAGAAATACTGTTCAAGGTTTCGGCCCAAGTGGATGTCACATGAACTAACGAGACTTGTGGCAGAGAAGAAAAATGCATATAAATTATCAAGTATCATAGAAGCCTATGGTAGATATAAGGTAGTCTGTAATTGTCATAAAGGTGTTTAGGTAAGCAAAGGCAGATTATGAGAAATCTTTGGCAAAGATTGCAAAGAAAAACAGCAAAGACTTCTTTACTTATGTAAACTCTAGAGGGGGATGAGTAAGATTGGTCCACTTGATGTCAATGGCTCAACTATTGATGATCCTGCTCAGGTTTTAAATGGATTTGGACTCGTTGCTTTCTATATTTATCAATGTTATTGATGAAGGTATATATCAGGCTTAATGTGACAAATGAATATTTTGCATCTACATTCATACATAAGGAATTCTCTATGGAAGTAGAGGACAGAAGTTTATCAAACTCTAACAGGAAGCAAAATGATTTTGTAATAACTGAGAGGAAAGTGAAAGAAAAACTTTTGATAATAAACAAAAAAAGGGCACATGGCGTGGATGGGATCTATCCAATCATATTACGAGAGACAATGAAGGAAGTAAGCAAATCCTTAGCCATAATTATGAGACCATTCAGCTGGATTCAGGGGGAAGCTCCTGTGGACTGGCAAAGTGAAAATGTATCACCAATTCACAAATGGGGATCAAAAAGTGACATGAGTAATTACAGGCCTGTTAGTTTAACTTCTGTTCCAGGGAAAATAATGGAGTCCCTGGTTAAAGAAGTAATGCAGGATCATCTAGACAGGACTGCAGTTATAGTTTAGACACAGCATGGGCTTGTTAAGGGGAAATCTTGTCTGACCAATTTTATTGAATACTACAATGTGGTTGCAAAGGAATTGAATGAAAAAATAATTTTGATATCATATACTTGAATTTCAGGAAAGTTTTTGAAAAAAGACTACACAAACTGGAGCAGTGTGGCATTAAGGGCAAGCTGCTGCTTTCGATAAAGGGATTGTTGACTGTGAGAAGACAGAGAGTGGTAATTAATGGACACTGCTCTTTGTGGACCAACCTTATTAGTGGAGTCCTCCAGTGTTTGTTGTTGAACTCATTGTTGTTTTCTACATTTATCAATGATATTGATGAAGGTATATCAGGCTTGATGTCCAAGTTTGCAGATGATACAAAAGTTGGCAGGGTTGTTAATGACAGTAATGATAGTATGCTACTGCAAGAGGATCTAGAAAGTTAGGCAGATGGGCTGAGAAGTGGCAACTGAAGTTTAAAATTGATAAATGCAAAATACTGCATGTGGGTAGCAGCAACCTCAGAATAATGTACCAACTGTACCTTACTACACTCAGGGTAGTGAAAAATGAAAAATACCTAAGGGTAATTGTGCAGTCTGATATATTAAGTTCTCTGAACGGTTGAGGCAAGCTGCCAGGACAGCCCATCGGGTTTTGTCAATGATGTATAGGAATTTTTCTAGCAAGGATAAGGAGGTGATTATCCCTTTGTAAAATACAAGTCTGGAGACATCATTTAGGAAGGATGTAGAGTTGCTGAAACAAGTACAGAGAAAGGCAACAAGATTGGTGAGGGGGGAACAAAGTGGTGCTCTTACTAAGAAAGGCATCAGTTCTGCAAATTAGTGTCTGGAGAACAGGCACCTGCGAGGTGATCTGTTTGAGGTGTATAAGGCTTTGAATGGTTTGAGCAAGCTCAATGCTGATGGGATTATTCCTCTTGCTCAGATTATGCACTTGATGGGGTATAAATTTGAATTGAGCAAAGGCAGTTACGGAATATATGTGCAAAAATTTGCCTTTAGCCGTTTACAGTTAAATAAATTGAAGGAAGAACTAGTCAAGCTTTTGGAAGGAATGGATAATGAAATGGGAAGTGTGCTTTTTTTTTTTTGACTGCTGCTATATAAGCTTGTTTTTTTTTTTTTTTTTTTTTTTTGCATTATATGCTGCTACTATGCTAACACTGATAAGGATTATATCCAAACCAAAAAATCAGAGCCGAAATAATTCTGAACCAAGGGAAAAAAACCAATCTGTTTACTAGAACCTTGAGCATTTAAAACAATGCCAATCAGTACAGAAAACAGTCAGGGTATTTCTATAAAAACAGATCATACGAGACTTTTTTTGGGGGAGGGGATAGGGGTTGGGAAGGAGCTCTCATTGATGTCTTTTAGAAGAGCTAAACCAGAAAATTCAAATTAATTTCAAAAATGAAATAAAAGACCCATAAGAAAGAAGAATTCCAAGTGCTAGTAGCTCAACTAATGCATTTACTAACATTGATGTGACATCAAAGAACATGGCATGTAAATTCATTCTGGCATTCTAGGCACAACAGACCAGAATGGTCAACTGTTTCCAGCATGTGGAATTTTTGCTCAACTCATAATGAATGAAACAAAAAAAAAAAATTTCACAGAGCCGTTTGAACAGGATTTTCTCTAAAATCTTTAAAAAGGAAGACCAAACTGAAATGGAATGTTAATCAGGAACAGACTTCAGTTTGTCAACTCTTGGAATTGAAACCTAAAAGTTCACCAGATTAGAGGGGAATGATGGAATAAGTAAAAATTTTGTTATAAATCAAAATAATAAAACTTTGAACAAATATTAGTATCAAGCCCAACAGCTGAGATTTCAGGCTGACTATTAATATGCTGTTTTAATTCATCACCAGCAAAGGAAGGTAAGGCATCTACCCAAATTGAAAGAAGTGGTGACAAAGCCTGATGCAATATAAGGGAATTTTAAAAATAGGAATATGTTTAGACCAGTCTTCTTAGTCTGACAGAAAAGTATTATTCAAGAAAAACGAGAAAATACTTTTACCAAATTTAGTTTTATCCTTAATAAAATTCTTAATGGTAATCCTCTTATATGCAAAAAGATTTTTTCAAACAAAGGGATAAGAATTAAACAGACTCTAAAGATGAATGACTATACATTTTAAGCAAATCTGTTTAACTTCAAAAAGCAAAGGTAAACCTTACAGCTAGTAAAGTTTTAGGAATTCAGAAATCCAGTAAACTCTACACATTGTCTAATAGCAACAAAGGAAAGCCATATAGACAACCAAAGAGCTGCATCATCCAATGCTGTTTGTTTGTATTTGGTTTTTAGGAGCATTAGCAACTAAGGCCATATTGCTCCAGGATATGAGGTGGTCATTCCCTGACCTTTCCGCATCCTCCGTATTTGGTGGTGAATGGCTCGAACCCCGGTCTAATCAAGAAGCGTGTGCTGCGCACTGCAGCTCCTTCCCACCTGGCTACGGAGGCGCCGCATCATCCAATGGAAGATTCGCTCAAGTGAACTGAAGAAAACATGCCCATCGAAAAAACCTGAAATTCCAGTTGAACATATTGATAAGTAAAAATACTCCTTATCCACAGGGAACTACTGGACTGGTCAGATGAAATAATATTGGAATGGAATGGAATGATAACACAAAAGGAGTAGTATAGTTAGAATTAAATTGATATTCAGAAGAGTTGACTATATCAGAAACACCACGATTAGAGAAAACTATCTAGGTAAGCTTAAAATAAGCAGGTTTGCCAAAACCCCAAGTACATTAAAAAAGGAGGAAACATTTTGAGCACAATTCCTCAAAAAATTAAAATCCCCTAGGATCAATACATTTTGGGTACTACTGCAAAAACAGTAGAGCCTCAAAAATTCAGAATTTTCAAAAATCTGTAATTTTTTAAATATTTTTCTGACTATGGGGATGAGGGAAAACAGGCTGGCCAGATTTATATAAAAAAAAAAAAAAAAAAAAAAAAAAAAAACTGGTGAAAATTTAGTATGGGAAGCACTTTGGCTTAATATTGGTGGGTGTTAATCTGTGGAGATAATAAGGATCACAGCTACTGTAATAAAAAATGGAAAAGGATGGTTGTGGGATAGATATGCACAAAGTTGCTTTTAACTAAACAGTAAATAACTGCAAGAATGAACTTACACCTGGTATGCTAATTACAACTTTCACAGAGGTATCAACCAAAATTTGTTATAGTAATTGGTAATAGTCTCCACCGTTGTTCTACATCATTTTAGTAATAATCTACACCCATTGTTCTACTTCATAAATCTGGCATCTTCAAGGACATAGCACATTCATGATTTTTGAAAATTCCTGTTTTTTTTTGGGAAGTTATACTTATAGCCTAAAGTCAGTGGTTCCTAAACTACTGAGATTTAAGGATCCCTTCAAAAATCAAAACAAGTTCATGGACTCCTTCAAAAAAAGTTTGCAGACCCCCCCCCCCACACAGACTGTGTGTGTGTGTGTATATATATATTTCTCTCTCTCTCTACATACTTCTGTAATCTCTCTTTCATTCACTCTCAACTATTCTTACTTATACTACCTTTATTTATTTACCTACTTTATATATATATATATGCATGTGTGTGTGTGTATATGTATGTATGAACACTGAGTTTTTTGAAAAGAAAATTCAAAAGTTTTGTGTGAAACAACTCTAACTTTATTCAAATTTTCATACAAATATATAATAATAACTTTATCATCAATTTGCTATATATAGAATGAATAATTTAAAATATGTATAAAATTATATATACTAACCATATCAAAAATAATTAATGTTCTATAATGAAATTCATTAATTCTATCAGTATATTTTTTAAAGAAAATAAACACATTGCTTGATACCTTCTGAACATTTCGCAGATCCTCTAGAACTGGTCTACTGATCCCTAGGGGTCCATGGACCCCAGTTTGGGGAATGCTGGCCTAAGTAATCTGGGGCAATTCATTATTTTTTATTAACTATACATTTGTAAAAGAACATGAGAAGTTTACCTTAATATGATATGTAGAACACTTCCGTATGATACTCTCCAGAAATTGAAATGAAAACAATTAAAAAAATCGAAAACCTTACATTACAGTAAGAAATAATTAAAAATCAATTTAATGCAATTAAAAATTAAGTAAAAAATTAATTTAACGAAACAATTGCAAAACGATTTTCCTTCCTTGTAAAAGAATAAGAGAAGTTTACGTTAATATGATACATAGAACACTTCTGTATTATACTCTCCAGAAATTAAAATGAAAACAATTTTTAAAAAAATCCAAAATCTTACATTACAGTAAGAAATAATTAAAAATCAATTTGATACAATTAAAAATTAAAAATTTTAATTGCGTTAAAATTGATTTTTAATTATTTCTTACTGTAATGTAAAATTTTCGATTTTTTAAATTTTCCGTTTTAATTTCTAGAGAGTATCATATGGAAGTGTTCTATGTATCATATTGAGGTAAACTTCTCTTATTCTTTTACAAATACTAATATTAATGTAGAACGTATTGAGCATTATAGCTCTGGTTCATACCATTAGATATTACAATAGCTGTGATCCATATAATCTCCACAGAATGACACTCACCAATATTAATCCAAATTTAGCGCCTTCTGTGCTTTTATACATATAAGTCTGGTCAGCCTGTTTTCCCTCAACTACACTCAGAAAAATATTCAAAAAAGTTCCAGATTTTTGAAAAATTACAAATTTTTGGAGTTCTACTGTAATGGTATCCAAAATGTAATGATTCTGGGATATTTTTAATATTTCGAGTAATCGGGCTCAAAATGTTTCCACTTTTCTTAATGAACTCAGTTTTAGGGTTTCAGTAAACTCCTACTCAGCTTGAATTGGGCTAATTCAACCTAAGTTTATTTCTATGCAGATTATGCCATGTGGACTGGGAAGATAATACCATGTAGGGTGGTTAGAAATACTTTTTGCAGCGTAGGTTACTAAGAGCATTTGTCTCCAAAGGTAAAGGAGAAGTTCATATGTCTCTGCATATAAGCTCTGCACAGGTGATGTTCTATACATTTCTAAGTCAATACGTAAAGCACTATTATGTATGGAGTATAGCCACTGCAAAACATTGGTTCTAGCAGAGCTATAGAAAGGGGCATCATAATTCAGTCTAGATCTGATCAGTGCACAGTATAGGTGTAATAGTGTGTGACAGTCAGCTCCCCATGTCACTGCAGATATCACTCTGAGCACGTTGAGTTTTTTTTTTAAACTGTGCCGAGATATTTAACATGCTCCAGAAAGTTAAGTTTAATATCGAGAATTAAACTGAGAAAGTGAACATTATTTATAAGAGAGATTGGTTGATTTTCTAATCTGTTCTCAGGTTCAGAATGGATGTTGCATTTTCTGCAGAAGTGGACTGCAGTTGTTTTCCCTTTTGATATCATATAACCATTTTCCTTGATCCATATTTCTATTTTGTTTATTGCCCCTTGCAGCTGTCATTTGATCATGTGCATATTCTGTGAGTGGCACAATGTAAAAATGTCATCTGATTAATGATACGTTTCAACTGCGTGTAGTATATTTTTAGTTATGGAGTCTATTCAGGGGCTCACATCTGGTGAGTATGGGCTTGGCACACCCAGGGTCCTGAGCTGGATATCATCGTTCTTCTCTTTCTTGGTGATTCCCTTCTACTTTTGACTCTCTCTCTCAGGGTAACTCGGAATTTTTTTTTTTTTGCCTGGTGCAGCATAAGCCTCAGGCTTCCTTGCACCTTATGGCTAATAATAATAATAAAAAAAATAATAATATTCCGATCACAAATTTTCACAGAGGACTGATCCCTGAGGGACTCTCTCTCTTCTTGGCTATATGTTTTGGCTAAAGTATTTTAATATCTGACCTGAAAGGTTCTATGACAGAAATTTTTAAAGTAATTTTGGAAGACAGCCTCTCAAGACCACAGCCATAAAGACCTTGTGGTATGCCAAACACCATATCGTGTTGAAGGCCCTTTCAATGTTGAGGCAGATCATAACTAGCTTTTCATTCTGAAGGACGGCATTTAGATGTTTGGCTCTGCTTTTATCAAAAGCTCCAAGGATGATCTGGCTTTAGGAAAGGTATACCAACGTACACTTAACAATTGCTGTGTGTAAAAGAACCATGATATTCTGCTGTTAACTATTTTCTCGAATGTTTTTACTATACAACTAATAAGAGCAATCTGGTGTGGTGGGTTGGAATGTTCTTTCCCTGGTTTGGGAAAAGCAAGAATTACTGAGTATTACTATGCCATTGGATAATAATTTTCCATGAAAATTCTGTTGTACAGTGCCAGTAAGGCATGTAGAGATTTTCAACTAAGCTGCTAGATCATTTGATAATGTATGCCAGCTAGGCCCGCTGTACTTTTTTCCTTCTTGGGTAGTGGCTTGCTGCAAACTCCTAGCATATAACTAACTTTTACCTCCTGGTAAAAGTTAGTTATATGGGTATTATTTAGTAGAATTAAAGTTCACTTTGCATTTTTCTGTTACAGCTTTGTGTTTCTGGAAGGATTGCATAAAAACGGATGTTGCTGATAGATTTTCAAAATTTCCCCAAGAGCATTTTCAAATTAAATCAGGTGTAGTAAAATCCTATCCAATTCCTATAGAAAAATATTTGCCATTTATTTGGTTTATTTTGTTCCAAATTATGTGACTGACTGTATTTCGATTGATTATGGAGGCAAAACACATCTACGATTCTTTTCTGCTTTTATGTTGAATATGACAGGGAATATATTGTGCAAAAAAGATGGAACAGGAACAGGGTGTATCTGCCAGAGGCAAAAGTTGATGACGTTGCAGAGCAGATAACTTTTTTTTTTAAGGGCACAAAACGTGATATTGTTGTACACATTGGCACCAATGATATTAAGAGTAGAACAGTGTAATTACTTAAAAAAGTACAGGTCAATGTTGAAAAAAAGCTGGGAGTTAAGGCTGAATTTGAAAGTGTCTGCAATTGTGCCCAAACACAATAGGAGGGAGTTTATGATGAGAGCCTTGTCAATCAATTCATCCCTGGAGAGATTGTGCAAGGCTCATGCAGTACAATTTTTCTCAGCCAGGTCTGTGCTTGCTAACAGGAGAGACTACTTTCACAAGGATGGGATCTGAAGTTTAATCTTGAAAAAATGCAAAGTACTGCATATGGGTAGAAGTAACCCGAGAGAGAAGTACCAACTGTGTAGTACTACACTTAAGGTGGTAGAAAATGAAAAAAACCTGGGAGTAATTGTGCAGTCAAATATGAAGTTTTCTGAGCAATGCAGACAGGCTGCCAGGGTAGGTCATGGGGTTTTTGTCAATGATATATAAGAATTTTGCTAGCAGGGAAAAGGAGGTGATTGTCCCTCTGTATAAGGCAATGGTTAGGCCATGCCTTGAGTATTGTGTACAGGACTGGAGGCCTCATTTTAGGAAGGATGTTGATTTGCTTGAGCGTGTACAGAGAAGGGCAACAAGCTTGGTGAGGGGAATGAAGGGATCCTCTTACCAAGAGAGGCTTAAGTTCTACGAATTGCAGTAGCTGGAGACTAGGCACCTGCGCGGTGATCTGATTGAGGTGTATAAGGCCTTGAATGGGTTGAGCACGCTGAATTCTGATGGGATCCTTCCATTTGTTTAGATTACGAACCTAAGGGGGCATAAATTCAAATTAAAAAAAGACAGATGTAGAATAGATGTGCGGAAATTTGCCTTTAGCCAGCAGGTGGCTAATTGCTGGAACAAACTTCCATCTGTCATTGTGGAAGTTGATAGGTTAAATAAATTTAAGGAGGAACTGGACAGGCATTTGGAGGGAATGGTGTGATTTTTTTTTTGGCTGATGCTGCATAAGCTCATACACTTGCTTTCTTGCATCACATGCCACTACTACTACTACACTTAAATAGAAAGGGTGCAAGAATAATTGCTGATGCTATTGAGGCAGTGTTAGGTGGGTTGGAAAACTGCTAGTTTGGGGGGGGGGGATTCACAGACTAATAGATTAACAGTAGCCACTGGCAGAGGCAAAAGTGATTCTTGCACTGCTTCTATTGGAATGAGCAGCAGCCTGGAAAACAAGATGCAGGGGATTTCAGAGACTGCTGGGAGTCATTGCAGTACAAGTAAACACTCGGGTTGTGTTAGGGTAGCTAAGAATAGGAACAGGTGCATGTATACTTGCATATATGCCATTGCTAGGAGTTTAGTAAATAAATTTGATGAATTTGAAGTGTTGGTCAAAACATCAAAGGCAGATATTATTGAGATATCAGAGACGTGGTGTCATAGAGATATAAAGAATGGAGAATTGGAATCCGGGGAGAACAATGCGCACAGAAATGATAGACAGGATAGAAAGGGAGGAGGGGGTTATGCTATTAGTTAAGAAACACAAAATCTAAGGAAGTACAGCCAGTTGACATGGGTGGACAATGCAGTGTAGAGTCAGTTAGGTCTGACATAAGCACTGGAAAAGCAAAATTGAGAGTAGGAGTGTATTATAGACTCTGATGAATATAATGAGCCTATGAACAGAGAAATAAAGTGGGCCAGTACATTAGATGGTCTTATAATGAGGTATTTTAATTTCCCCTATACTGACTGGAACTTGTGGGTTGGTCACTCACACACTAGCAAGGTTTTTGCGGATTTATTGAATGACTGTTTTCTACAGCAACATGTTCGGGAGGTAACCGGAGGGAGTAATACTACTGATCTCATTATCAGTAGTGATTCTTCATGCATTAAGAATCTGCATATAAAGGAACCACTAGGTGACAATGATCTCAGTGTGCTGATGTGGATTTTACTCAAAGATGTAACTACTATCTGGAGTAAAAGGAAGGGTTTTTGCTTTCATAAAGAGGACTACGGTGGTCTGAGACAGTTTTTAAATTCTATACAGTGGGAGCAACTGATGATGTTACCAATAGCATTAGAATTTAGAATTAAATAGGAAGCATTCGGAGAATTAATCTGGAAGCTACTAGGCTTTTCATAACAACTAAGAAGTATTTTTTTTTTTTTTTTTTTGGTAGTTGTTGGTGCATCGGCTTCTGTGGCCATAATGCACCTCCCAAGGTTTTTGCAGTACTTTGATCCAAGCCCTAGGCGGGAATCGAACCCGCGACCTTTGGGTTGCAAGGCAGGCACTTTACCCAACTGGCTAGCCCGGCCGGCACTAAAAAGTATTGTTCTAGGTTTAGGCCTAAAGGGATATCAGACGAACTAATGAGACATGTGACAGAGAAGAAAAATTAATGGGACACACATAAATTAACAGGTGACACAGAAACCTATGGCAGATATAAGCTGGTCTGTAATGAACTCACAAATGAGGTTAGGCAGGCAAAGGCAGATTACGAGAAATCTTTGGAAAAGGATGCCAAGAAAAACAGCAAAGAGTTCTTTACTTATGTAAACTACAGAAGGGGATGAATCAGATTGGTCCACTTGATATTGGTAGTTCAACTGTTGATGATCCTGCTCAGGTAGCTAAGAAACTGAATGAGTATTTTACACCAATATTTACACAAGGAATTATTCAGGGAGGGGAATTCCAGAGGTGTATTAAACTATGGTAGTGAGCTAAATAATTTTGTAATAACTGATAGCAAAGTGGAGCAGAAATCGTTGAAAATAAACATAAGGAAGGCACCTGGGGTGGATGGGATCTATCCAATTATATTAAAGGAGGCAGCAAAGGAAGTAAGCACAACCCTTAGCCATAATTATGAAAGATTCCTTGGACTCAGGGAAGGTACCCATTGACTGGAGATGTGCAAATGTGACCCAAATTCACAAAGGAGGATCAAAGGGTGACAAAAGTAATTACAGACTTGTTAGTTTAACTTCTGTTCACAGGAAAGTAATGGAGGCACTGGTTAGAGAAGCACTGCAGGATCATCTAGACAAGCCTCCAGTAATAATTCAGACACAGCATGGGTTAGTTAAGGGGAAGTCTTGTCTGACCGATTTTATTGGATACTATGATGTGTTCACAAAGGAACTGAATGCAAAGAATAATTTTGATATCATCTATTTGTATCTTAAGGTGTCTGATACTGTTGCACAAGGAAGACTGCTGTTCAAATTGGAGCACTGTGGCATTGGAGGCAAATTGCTGTTATGGATTTAGGGATGGTTGAGTGGGACAAGACAGAGTGGTAATCAATGGACACTACTCTTTGTGGACCAATGTTATTAATGGAGTCTCCCAGGTTTCAGTGTTGAGTCCATCGTTGTTTTGTGTATTCATTAATGATATTGATGAAGGTATATCAGGATTAATGTCTAAGTTTGAAGATGATACAAAGGTTGGCAGGGTTGTTAACGACAGTAAAGGCAATATGCTATTCAAACTGGATCTAGATAAGTTGGAAAAATGGGCTGAGAAGTGGCAACTGAAGTTTAACATTGCCAAATGCAAAGTACTGCATATGGGTAACAATAACCTAAGACAAACGTATCAGTGTGGTACTACACTCAGAGAAGTGGAAAGTGAAAAAGACCTGGGGGTAATTGTGCAGTCAAATATGAAGTTCGTTGAGCAGTGCAGACTGCCAGGGCAGGTCATGGAGTCTTGTCAATGATATATAGAAATTTTGCTGGCAGCAACAGGGAGGTGATTATCCTGTTGTACAAGCAATGGTCATGCCACACCTGGAGTACTGTGCATAGGTCTGGAGGCCTCATTTTAGGATGGATGTAGAGTTGCTAGAATGAGTACAAAAAAGTGCAACATGATTGGTGAAGGGAACAAAGAAGTGCTTAGTTTTGCAAACTGCAGTGCCTGGAGAGTAGGCACCTGTGAGGTGATCTGATTGAGGTGTATAAGGCCTTGAATGGGTTGAGAAAGCTGAATGCTGATGGGCTTCTTCCTCTTGCTCAGATTAAGAACCTGGGGGGGGGGGGCATAGATTCAAATTGAGGAAAGACAGTTGTAGAATATATGTGCGTAAGTTTGCCTTTAGCCTGCGGGTGGTTGATTGGTGGAATAGACACATTTTTTGTTGTGGAGGTTGATGGCCTAAAAAAGTTTATGGCTGAACTGGACAGGCATTTGGAATGAATGGAGGGGTGAAATGGGAGTTTTTTTTTTTTTTTTTGTTTTTGGCTGATGCTGCATCTAATGCTAATGTGCCATTTTTCTGATAGTATTACAACACATGAAGCCTATGCCCAGGGTCCTACTACAGGTATTGGTTTCGCAAGCCTGGGCTGCCCGAGCACCACTGTATTCCCCCTTCTTCCAATTACTTTTTACTCTTCTTACATCCTTTAATTTTTTTATTTCTCGTGCGCGATTAGGTTAACCGAAAGCAATATCTGAGATTTTTCCCCTGCTACCGCTCCTTTTTTCATCTCCAACAAAGTTTAGAACCTTTTTTCTCTACTTTGTCAGTTTGATATTTCTCCCCTATACTGGATTGTTTATGCTTCCTTTGTTTAACTGCCGACCTCCCTACTACACTGGTAAATGACCTATTTACACCTTCTCACACTTGGGGTTACTTCAACATGTTATAAATATGCTAAGAACTAATTTGCTAACTTTTTTGGTTCACCGATACAGCGTGAGGGGAGCAAACGTCACCGATGACGTTTGCTCCCCTCAGCCCATTTCCCCAGCTGCTGCTAGGCATGGCCATAAGTTGTCTGCCTTTGTCAATATCATCGTCTGCATTTTACATTACTTTTGTTTTTAAATTCCTCTTGGGTTTCTTGCTATTTTATTTTATTCCTTTTTATTTAATCTTATCTTAATTTTTACTTTTATTTTTATTATTTTTTACTTTAGATTTGATCTGGTTTTCATTCCTTTCCTTATTGGTCTCTGTCGGGTTGGCTATGAAATATAAGTCAGCCTACTGTTTACGTCTTGCTACGTATATTTCATATCAGAAACAGAGGCCTTGCTTCTTGCTGCAATTTCACTGGTTTTGGCTGCTGACCCTTGATGACGAAGTTAAAATCATTGGCTCTATAGCATTAAGTACTATGTGTATTTTTATTTATCTTTTTTTTTTTTTTTTGTAAAATAATACGGAAAGTTAACCTCAATGTAGTATGTAGAACACTTCCGTATGATCCAGAGAAATTAAAACAAAAAAATCGAAAAACTTAAGAGTAATAAATAATTAAAAATCAAATTTAACACAATTAAAAATCAATTTAACACAATTAAAAATAAGAAAATTAATTAAAAGAATTTTAACAAAAAAATTGCAAAACGATTTTTCTTCCTCCCTTTCGTTAATCCAGAGAAATTAAAACAAAAAAATCGAAAAACTTAAGAGTAATAAATAATTAAAAATCAATTTAACCCAATAAAACTCAATTTAACACAATTAAATATCAAATTTAACACAATTAAAAATCAATTTAACACAATTAAAAATAAGAAAATTAATTAAAAGAATTTTAACAAAAAAATTGCAAAACGATTTTTCTTCCTCCCTTTCGTTAAAATTCTTCGTTACATTTTTACATTTTTTTCGTTAAAATTCTTTAATTAATTTTCTTATTTTTAATTGCTTTAAATTGATATTTAATTGTGTTACATTGAGTTTTATTGGGTTAAATTGATTTTTAATTATTTGTTACTCTAATGTAAGTTTTTCGATTTTTTCGTTTTAATTTCTCTGGAGAGTATCATACGGAAGTGTTCTACGTACTATATTGAGGTTAACTTCTCTTATTATTTTACAAATATTGATATCAATTTTTTGTAGAACGTATTGAGCATTACAGCTCTGGTTCATACTATTTAATTTATCTTTTATTTTACAGGTATCTATTTATTTTTTCCATTGTTAATACATTGGATGTGGTCAGCATTCCTCAATTTACACTCATATATATAAGAGTACAAATTGAGAGTATAAATATATACACACATACAGTGGATTACAGTTATTTGGGGCAACTAGTGCACTTTGGCTCGATTAAGCGGCTGCACCAATTATATGAAGTTTCACATAAATTGTTAAATAGATATAAAAAAAGACAAACTACCATTTCACTGAGCAACAAATTATTTATTCATATAAATTTCAAAATAAATTAGAGCCAAATATTTAATATTTAAATATTCTTCATGCAGAACTTCCCACTTTTGCTCAGTCAATATCAACATCATTAATGACCTGTCTGAGGATATGTATGTTGTCCTTAAACTCCTTCTATCTAATCCTATTAAAGCAAAATACACAACAAATTAGAGAAAAAATATTTGATATTTGAATATTTAATTTATATAACAAACACGTGTGTACGTGCCCTTCAATTTTTAGTTCCTAATTGTCACTGATGGAGGAATTTATCCAATGTACCCTGCAGCGTTCTTTTGATTGTCGGTGAGCAAACAAAATCAGCACGGACATCTAGTGCAAATAATGGACTATCTTGGTTTCCTTCCTGCATGAAGTACTGTCATAACCCTTCAACAAATTTTCTGGCATCCTGTGTAGTTACTCATTCAAGTTCAGACATGTCACCATCACTTTCCTTGCCTTCTTGATTCCTCATCTTGGTGTTTTGATAGAATGCTTTCAACAATTACATCCACACAATCTTAATTTTTGTTGTAACGTTCAATATTATTGTTGATACCTTCAAATTCTTCATAGTTCCTAACTTTTTGCAATTCTGACACAGCTTCATATTCACTTTTGGCATCTCCAAGCCAGTTAGCTTAAAATTGCAGTGCAAAAAAAAAAAAAAAAAAAAAAAAACAGTTCTGAATTGTCTTACTGCTTATTTCTCACAAACTATTAGCAATAAACTGTACCACCTGAAGAAGATTAACCTTTGCACTCACTTCCTTGGCTGTGGAAGATGATGTCAGCAGATGTTCTTCAATTGCTTCTAAGATGTGGTTCACCAACTTTCTGTGGTACATCTTCAAATTTTTTATGATTCCCATAAATTTTTTATGATTCCCTTTTGTTTGGCCCAGTAAGGAAATATTTTTGGGCTAGTGACAAATCTTTACATGGCACCTTGTTAAGTGCCAAAATTTTATAAAATTATCAAATATTACAGCACTGAAAAATCTACACTTCCTGATTCAGCACTGGTTCAATATGAATGATAAAACAAGTGCACACAACTGATGCTAATTAGAAATTGAATGCTCTGAGAAGGCAAAGTGAGATGAATGATGAGTTATTCACATGCAACAACTAGAAAGGCTGGGAGAAAAACAAAGTGAAAGGAAAAAGAAGAGGGGAGAATATGCAAAACTAGGCTTCTTGTCTGCTGGTGCTGCAGTCTCCTGCCCTGCTTAAACAGCATGTTGTCCCAATTAGCAAAGAAAACCCTGGCTATTTTCTCAATTAGGTTCTGTTCTTTAAGATTTGTCCCAAATAAATGGCTGCCCCAATTAACTGGTGGCCCAAATAATCAGAATCCACTGTGTGTGAGTATGTATATATATATATATATATATATATTAACAATGAAAATTCTATAAGAGTTCGATGGTTCCAAACATAGCTCTATGGAAAGCAAGTTCAATCTCAGTTTTCACCACAAAGGGTTGTGAGTAAACTGCTCAGCATTACACAGTTCTTCACACAACTATAATGGTTGGACAATAAACATTGAATAAACTTCTACAGTGAAGACTGGGAGAGAGAACTGATATGGCACAAAGAACAGAGGAGTGAAGGTTGCAACCACTACTATTCATCTCATGGAAGCTGGGATCTGTCGAGATGTTGCATTGGATGTCTGACACTGTAGTGTAGCTCTAAGCCAGTTTTGCACTACAATTCTAGCAGATCACCTTATTGCGGTTGTTGGTGGATCTGATTCTGCACATTGGTGAATTTTTGGCGAGTTCAGTAGGACCAGCCTTCTGCTCTTGAAAATGCGGATCATATCATCGACAAGCAGGCCTTCCGAACAGTTAATTATGTTTGGTATGGTAGCACTGAAATTATTATTATTAATAGCCATATGGTGCAAGGAAGCCTGAGGCTTATGCTGCATCAGGAAAAAAAAAAAAATTCCCAAGTTACCCTGAGAGAGAGAGAGCGAGAGAGAGAGAGAGAGAGAGAGAGAGAGAGAGAGAGAGAGAGAGAGAGAGAGAGAGAGAGAGAGAGAGAGTCAAAAGTAGAAGGGAATCACTAAGAAAGAGAAGAATGATGATATCTAGCTCAGGACCCTGGGTGTGCCAAGCCCATACTCACCAGATGTCAGCCCCTGGGGCTGAATGTAAAATGCAAAATGCTTCTGCATAGAGCTGCAAATATAATGTCAATGTATGAAAATCTTACCTGCGACCCTCCTCTCATGCTTGCAGCACAGTCCGAGGCCACTGTGCTGCCTTTCTTGATATCCAATTGGAGTTCTTTCAGCCAAGTGCCAGCTTCCTCTTGTTCTGACCTACATAGCATCCTACACAGTTTTGGCAGTTAAATTTTCAGACTGCTCCTTTGCCAATGGATCTTTGTCTCTAAGTAGATCTTTGTGTTTCCGGGACTTGGAGGCAGTGAACATAGTTTGATGTTGCACTTCTTAGCTAATACTGATATTTTGCCACTGTTGCTTGACAAAGAAGGGATGGGCATGAACTGTTTCTTGTATATAGAGATTGTTATAGGGCAATCAATTAATGGGGCAAAACCGACCTGTCCTCGACTGAATTATTGCAGGTCACTGTTTGTTACCTGTGAGATTAAAGATTTGGGATGGCCACTATTTATGAATGTGGTCGTGATTCAGGCTAGTCTGACCAGTGGATAGTGCTGCCTCTGTACACCCTGAGGGTTGTGATTACCTTCTAGGATGCCTTAAATGGAATGGAAAGATGAAGTCTGTGTCTTTGCAGGCCGATGTCCATGTGTTTCAGGGATTAAATCTCTGTGTTTCAGGGACTGTGTCTCAGTTTTAATTTTAACAGAAAAATTTGGATATTGTTAGTTGAGATCCTTGTGAAAGGCAGAGAGCAGTACAAGGCTGCAGGACTAGACCAAAAGGTGTCAGCCATTTGACCAGTGGATAGTGCTGCCTCTGTAAACCCTGAGGGTTGTGATTAAGACATGGAATTTAGAACCTAAATTTTAATACTTCTAGGATACCTTAAATGGAATGGAAAGATAAAGTCTATCTTTGCAGGCCTATGTCAAGGAAAGATTAAATCTCTGTGTTTCAGGGACTGTCTCAGTTTTAATTTTAACAGAAAAATGTGGATATTGTTAGTTGAGATCATTGTGAAAGGCAGAGAGCAGTACAAGGCTGCAGGACTAGACCAAAAGGTGTCAGCCATTTTGCAGATCCACACCTTGTATTTATTAGTTGCTGTAGTAATTTCTTTGGTCTCGTGATGTCCATAAATATTTCTGCAAGAAGAGGAGACAGTGTTTCTCTTTGAACCTAAAATACATTTGACTGGTTGAAACACTGATGAGTTCCATGATATCTATTGGAGTTAGGGGTGACAGCACTAGATCTGTAGTAACAGATCCTATTTTGTTAGCCAGGCTGGTTTCTGCTTCTGGCAAAGATGGATGAATAAACGTAGAGTCTACATCAAATTACATAAGTTAACTGGACTCGCAAGGTACCCTTAATTTTTTTTCCAGCATTTGATTTTTTTTTGTGTTCTCAAGAACACACAAATCTGCTGAGAAAAAATCCTTGGATTATCAGGAATGGCTGGGGAAAGCACACGTATTTCCCAAATTTATGAGTTAATTCGTTCCTAGCGTGAGCTCGTAAAGCAGGAATTTTTTCTCATAGAAGTAACGTTAAAAACAGGGGTCGAGTTCCCAACGAAGAAATTTGACCACAATAATGTTAAATATAGGTCAACAAAACAATAGTTTATACTTAAATGATTTATTTATGTCATACATGATACAAATGTTAAAGAATGTTTATTCTTCATCATCACTGACTAAATGCGCCCTCGTTAATAGTTCTTCAATCACTGTTGGCTCGGCACTCATTAGTTTGTTGGAAGCACAAGGAGTCATTTCCTTTTTCAGAAATGCTTCAAGTCTGATGTTTCCAAGCAATCTTCTCTTTTCTTTAGAAATTTCATGATAGCATGCATTAGCATTTTTCAAACTCAATAACTTTTTTAGTGCGCTCGAAATTCTCAATTACTTTTTAAATATGTTGAAAAGCTTCATAAGTCCCTTGAGAGTAAAGGAACAAACAGGAGTTTCATCTGTTAAATCTTTTTCTCAGTTTCTTCACATATTGCCATTTTAAGGAGGTCTTGATTTGTGAGCTCTCCATTGTGTTTTTGAAGCAGATCAGTGATGTTAGTTGTAGAAATCTCAAGCTGCAATTGGTTAGCAATATTAAGAGTTGGGCCACTCTCCTCATCTCTGCCTGAACAAATAAATGCACACACAGTAGTAATGTATTGTATAACTATGTGTGTGATTTGAAATGCATTTTTATGAATGTTTAGCATTTATTTATTCCAATTAATGTTCATATTTTCGATTCTACTGATACTAGATATTTGGAAAAAAAAAATAACTCGTAAAGCAGGGAACTCGTAAAGTGGGAAATGCCTTCATTTCCATTAACTACAAGTAACTCCCGATTTATGCGGATTCACTTTTACATGCTTTTTTCTCGCCACTGTATATATGTTATACCACTGTCTATACACCAGGGGTCGGCAAACTACTGTTCGTGTAACAAACCCAGCCCACCCATCCATTTTTTTACAGCCAGTTTACCCAAGTGCTTGGACCACACGTTGCACAATTGTAGCTTTGTGCAGCTGCTCGCCATTCCTTCACGCAGTGGTAATTTATAGTGCCACGTGTTTCATTGTACGGCAAATATACCATGAATTTACATTGGTGAATATTGTTATATATATATATATGTTTGCGGTATGATGAAATGCATGGCACTCAAAACACCATTAAATTACCACTGTGTGAAGGAATGGCGAGCAGCAGCAGCAGCACCAAGTGACGATTGTGCAACATACTGCCTGAACACTTGGGTAAATGGGCTGTACAAAAATGACCGGGTAGGCCGGGTTTGTTTCACAAACAGTAGTTTGCTGACCCCTGGTCTATATGTTGCTTGAGCACATGTGCTGTGTGCTCAGCACATTACCTCATACCTGCGAGTTCAAAATTCATTACTGATTTGAAGATACACTTCCGATGCTATTGTTTCCATACATAAATAATTTATTTCAGGTTTAATTTGCACCCTTATTAAACATGTCAATAAGACTGGCAACGGAAAGTCACAACAATGAGGATATGCCAGCACATAAAAAGAGGCATGCTGTTATCAATTTGGACACCAAGTTAAAAATCATACAAAAACTCAATTCAGGATTTAAGATTGTTGACATCGCACATGAATTTAAATTAAGCGAGTCAACAATAAGAATGATCTTTAAAGATAAGGATAAAATTAAATAAGTGTGTAAAAATGTTACTCCCTTCTTGACAAAGAAAAATCAACCATTCTCAGAGTGAAACCATCCGAGAGTTGGAAAAATTGTTAACTGTGTGGATCAAAGATTTAAATCAAAAATCGATACCAGTCCCAACATGCAAATGATAATAATGAATACAGCTCTCAGTCTGAATGACGACCTTAAAAACAAACTCGGGGATAATTATATCATTTCCAACATTTTCAGCCAGAAAGGGATGGTTTGATCAATTCAGAAAACAAGCAAAGTTGTGCAATTTAAGAATAACACAAGAATCAGCAAGTCCTGACATAGAAAGTGTTGATGAATTTGTCAACGAATTTCAAGAATCAATTGGAAAAAAGTACCCACCAAATTTAATTTTGACAAAACTGTTTTTTTGGAAGAGAATGCCATTGGGAACATTTATTTCACAAGAAGAAAAAGTTGCACCCGGTTTTAAAGCTGCTAAAGATCGTGTTATGATTCTTTTAGGCAGCAATGCTACAGAAGATTTTAAAATGAAACCACTTGTTATCTACCATTCTGAAAATTCACATTGCATGTGTGCCTATAAGAACAATAAAAATTTTCTTTCCGTATTGAAAAAAGCAACTGCAAAGCTTGGGTGATGCAAACAATTTTCGAAGATTGGTTCAAAAATTATTTTTTTTCCATTGGTTACGGATTATTGCTCTTAAATTGGTGTTGAACATATAGCTTTACTGTTATTAAATAACGCTCCTGGTCATTCATTAATTTGGAATTATTTAGTGATTTTCCAACTCAAATTGAATTCCTACCTCCCAACACAACATCAATTTTGCAGCCTATGGATCAAGGAGTAACAGACAGGTTCAACGTGTCCTATTTAAGACAAACTTTTCAATAGTTAATTGCAGAAAATGATGGTCAAGACAACGGCAGTATGAGAGAGTGGTGGAAAAAATTTAGCATCCTACAGGCAATGCACAATGTAGATGATTCATGGAAAAAAATTTCCATGACTTGCTTAACAGGAGTATGGAAAAAATTATTCCAGAAAAGGAAGAGAGCTCACCCTCAGATACAAGTCTTGGGATTTTTGAAGAGATCCATAACATGGCAACTGAAGCAGGAATCGATGGTGTAATTACCAACAGATGATCTGAATGAATTACTAAATGCCCACAGTCAACCTTTGATAAATGAAGAGCTGCAAGGGCTAGATTTTAATGCGGCATTCATAGAAATCCCATCCAGCACTGAGCATGCTCAAACCATTCAAGGCTTTATACACCTCAACCAAATCACCTCGAAGGTACCTAGCCTCAACACACTGTAATCTGCAAAACGAGTCTTTCTTCATAAGAGCAACCCTTCGTTCCATTCACTAATCTTGTTGCCCTTCTCTGTACTCGTTCCAACAGCTCTACATCCTTCTTAAAATGAGGCCACCTGACCTGTATACAGTACTCAAGGTATGGTCTGACCATTGCCTTATACAAGGGTATAATTACCTCCTTATCCTTGCTAGAAAAATTCTATATATCACTGACAAGACACCATGAGCTACTCTTGCAGACTGTCTGCACTGCTCAGAAAATTTCATATCTGCCTGCACAATTGATTAACTACAGCTCCTTTTCATTCTTTACCACTGTCAGTGTAGATAGTCGATATCCGCCTCTTCGGGGCAGGGACAGTAACATATCCTCAATGTTTGATTTATCAAACGGAAGATATGATTAAGGATCAAAAGATTAAAATTGATAGGATACAGGAATAAACCGCGGATGAGCTTATTGCTCAGGAAGCGCAGGTACAAGTAGGTGTTAGGACAGTGATGATGATGTCAGTGTAGCACCACAGAGTTATTACGTTACTCTGGGGTTACTGCTTCTCATATATAATATTTTACATTTGTCAATGTTAAACTATATTTGCTTTTCTAGATCCTGTTGCAATAGCATACTGTCATTAGTGTCCTTAACAACCCTGCCAACCATCATATCATCTGCAAACTTATACATTAAGCCTGATATACCATCATCAATATCATTTATAAATACAGAATACAACAATGGACCCGACCCTGAACCCTGAGGTACTCCACTAATAACATTAGTCCACGATGAACAGTGTCCATTGATTACCACTATTCTGTCTTCTCCCATTCAACCATCCCTTTAATCCATAGCAGCAATTTGCCTCCAATGCCACACTGCTCCAATTTGTGCAGCAGTCTTCCATGTGCAACAGCATCAAAAGCCTTTCTAAGATCCAAATATATGATATCAAAGTCATTTCCTGCATCGAGTTATTCTGTGATCACATCATAGTATCCAATCAAACTGGTCAGACAAGACTTCCCCTTAACAAAACCATGCTGTGTCCGAGATACAACTGAAGTCTCATCTAGATGATCCTGCAGTGCTTCTTTAACCAGTGCCTCCATTAATTTCCCTGGAACAGAAGTTAAACAAACAGGTCTATAATTACTGGTGTCATGCTTTGATCCTCCTTTGTGAATTGGGGTCACATTTGCACATCTCCGGTCCATGGGTACCTCCCCTGAGTCCAATATGAGACTCGTAATAGAGAAGAAAAATGCATGGGATGCATATAAATTATCAAGCAACTCAGAAGCCTATGGCAGATAAAAGCTGGTCTGTAATCAGGTCACAAAGGAGGTTAGGCAGGCGAAGGCAGATTACGAGAAATCCTTGGCAAAAGATGCTAAGAAAAACAGCAAGGATTTCTTTACTTATATATAAACTCTAAAAGGAAGGGGATGAATCTGATTGGTCCACTTGACATGGATGTTTCAACTGTTGATGATCCTGCTCAGATAACAAACAAACTGAATGAGTATTTTGCATCTACATTCACACATGAGGAATTATTAAGGTTTGAAAATGGCAGAAGGTTATCAAATTGTAGCAGGGTACTTAATGATTTTGTAATAACTGAGAGCAAAGTGGAGGAGAAATTGTTGAAGTTAAACATAAGAAAAGCACCTGGGGTGGATGGGATCTATCCAGTTATATTAAAGGAGGTGGGAAACCAACTAAGCAAACCCTTAGCCATAATTATGAGAGCATCCTTGGACTCAGGGGAGATGTGCAAATGTATCCCCAATTCACAAAGGCGATCGAAGGGTGACACGAGTAATTAAAGAGCAGTTAGTATAACGTCTGTTCCGGGTAAAATAATGGAGTCACTGGTTAAAGATGCACTGTGATCATCTAGACAAGACTGCAGCAATAATTCAGACACAGCATGGGTTTGTTAAGGGAAAGTCTTGTTTGACAAATTTGATTAGTTATTATGATGTGGTTATAAAGAAACTGGATGCAAAAAATAATTCTGATATCATAGATTTGGATTTCAGGAAAGCTTTTGACACTGTTGCGCATGGAAGACTATTGTACAAATTGGAGCAGAATGGTATTAAGGGTAAGTTGCTACAATGGATAAAAGGATGATTAAGTGGGAGAAGACAGAGGGTGGTAATCAATGGGTGCTACTCGTCGTGGACTACCGTTATTAGTGGAGTCCCACAGGGTTCGGTGTTGGGTCCACTGTTGTTTTGTATATTTATCAATGATATTGATGAAGGTATATCAGGCTTAGTGTCGAAGTTTGCAGATGACACAAAGGTTGTCAGGGTTTTTAATGACAGTAATGGCAGTGTGCTACTGCAACAGGATCTAGATAATTTGGGCAGTGGGCTAAGAAGTGGCAACTGAAGTTTAACCTTGACAAATGCAAGGTACTGCATATGGGTAGAAGTAACCCAAGAGAAAAGTACCAACTGTGTGGTACTACCCTTAAGGTGGTAGAAAATGAAAAAGACCTGGGAGTAATTGTGCAGTCAGATATGAAGTTTTCTGGGCAATGCAGACAGGCTGCCAGGGCAGGTCATGGGGTTTTTGTCAATGATATATGGGAATTTTGCTAGCAGGGAAAAGGAGGTGATTGTCCCTCTGTATAAGGCAATGGTCAGGCCACGCCTTGAGTACTGCGTACAGGTCTGGAGGCCTCATTTTAGGAAGGATGTTGATTTGCTTGAGCGTGTACAGAGAAGGGCAACAAGATTGGTGAGGGGAATGAAGGGATCCTCTTACCAAGAGAGGCTAGAGTTCTGCAAATTGCAGTGGCTGGAGCCTAGGCACCTGTGCGGTGATCTGATTGCGGCATATAAGACCTTGAATGGGTTGAGCATGCTGAATTCTGATGGGATCCTTCCACTTGTTTAGATTATGAACCTAAGGGGGCACAAATTCAAATTAAGAAAAGACAGATGTAGAATAGATGTGTGGAAATTTGCCTTTAGCCAGCGGGTGGTTAATTGTTGGAACAAACTTCCATCTGTCATTGTGGAAGTTGATAGGTTAAATAAATTTAAGGAGGAACTGGACAGGCATTTGGAGGAAATGGTGTGATTTTTTTTTTTTTTGGCTGATGCTGCATAAGCTCATACACTTGCTTTCTTGCATCACATGCCACTACTACTACTACTAATAATTTCTCCTCCACTTCCCTCTCAGTTATTACAAAATCATCTAGCTCACTGCCAGAGTTTAATTCACCTCTGGCATTCCCCTCCCTAAATAACTCCTCATGTGTGAATGTAGATGCAAAATATTTATTTAGTTCGTTAGCCACCTGATCACGACCACCAGGATCATGAACAGTTGAACCATCAATATTCAGACCAACCTGATTCATCCCTTTCCTTCTAGAATTTACATAGGGGCCAAAGATATCTCATAATCTGCCTAATCTCCTTTGTGACTTGGTTACAGACCAGCTTACATCTATCATAGCTTTCATGCCATCCATTAATTTATATGTAACCCATGCATTTTTCTTCTCTGCCACGTGTCTTATTAGTTCATCTGACATCCATTTAGGCCTAAATCTTGAATAATATTTCTTAGTTGGTATATAAAGCCTAGTAGCTTCCAAGATTAATTCTTTGAATGCCTTCCATTTTGAATTTGCTGTTGGTAACATCATCAGTTGGTCCCACCGTATAGAATTTAAATAGTGTCTCAGATTACCGTAGTCGCCTTTACAAAAACAAAAGCCCTTTCCTTTACCCCTGATGGTAGTTACCTCTTTGAGTAAATCTCACTTCAGCACACTGTGATCACTGCCACTTAGTGATTCCTTTTCTGCAGATTCTTAATGCATGAAGAACCACTACTGACAATCAGATCAAGAATATTACTCCCTCTAGTTGCCTCCCGAACATGCTGATGTAGAAAACAATCATCCAAAAAATCCACAAAAGCCTTGCTAGTGTGTGAGTGACCAACCTACATATTCCAGTCAATATCCAGGAAATTAAAATCCCTCATTATAAGACTCTGATTTACTTGCCCACTCTATTTCCCTGTATAGTTTTTTATTATACTCATCAGTGTCATTAGGTCTATAACACACTCCTACTCTCAATTTTAATCTCCCAGTGCTTATGTCACACCCAAGTGACTCGACACTGTGACATCGGCTGGCTGCACTTCCTTGGATTTTATGTGTTTCTTAATTAATAGCATAACCCCTCCTCCTTTCCTATCCTGTCTATCCTTCCTGTGCACATTATACTCTCCAAATTCCAGTTCTGCATTCCTTATATCTGTGTGACACCACATCTCTGATATCCCAACAACATCTGCTTTTGATGTTTTGACCAACACTTCAAATTCATCAAATTTATTTACCAAACTTCTAGCATTCGTGTATATGCAAGTACAGCAATACCTTGCAAAGCACTGATAATTGGTACCCAAACTGTTCTGTGTTATGTAAAACCATGCTGATTGAGGTATAATTATAATGGGTTTTAATTGAATGCGTACCAGAGAAACAGTCTATAAACAAATTATAATAAATCTACAAACAATTTGCCGTTGATAGCCAATTAAAAGGATTTGAAATTAAAAATACTGCAAAAATTTTTATTAATGAAAAGTAACATCATTAGAGATGAGAAAAAAGCTTTATTGTTTATTTAGGTATTTCAATAATAAAGTCCAGTGAAGTCATCTCTTCTTTTTCTTGGCATACAAGTTTTTGATTGCACCTTAAGATGCAGTCAAAAACTTGTATGCCAAGAAAAAGAAGCATCAAAAAAACTTGTATGCCAAAAAAAAAAGAAGCATCAAAGAAACATTTTTGTAGCATCGAAACCCATCTCGTAAAATTTGCCGTATCTTGATGCTATGTTCAACATCCGGATCTCCATTCATAATCGCCTTGCAGGCCATGTCAACCCCCCCTCCCCCGAAAAACTTTCTCTAACTCTCTCTTCTGTTGAAAAATTTTTTTGGTGCCACTTCAGTGTTATCCACTTCAGAATTCTTTTCCTCTTTTTCATATGCAGTTTGCTCGTCAATTTTAAGGAGAGTTGCTTGTTTGTTATTTGGTTTTTAGGAGTATTAGCAACTAAGGCCATATTGCTTCGGGATATGTGGTGGTCATTCCCTGACCTTTCCACATCCTCCGTATTTGGTGGTGACGGGCTTGAATCCCCAGTCTAATCAAGAAGCATGTGCTGCGCACTGCTGCTCCTTCCCACCTGGCTACTGAGGCACCTAAGGAGAGTTGCGTCATCTAAGTAATTTGCATGTGAGTCAATGCAGTCACATACATTGACAGTGTCAAAAAGTTTAAAATCACAAGTCTTTTCCGATCTTCACAATGTCTTTGGCAATTGTCTGATTTCGTAATTCAAAACCAGTGAAATAATTTGCCAAATGGAGCAAAACATGCTGCCAAACAGAATGCATGTTGTTGGCAGCAATTTCTAGCCAAGATGCAAATATATTTTCGATCATATTTATTAAAGGAGTAAAAAATAAATTGTGAAATGAAAAGCTATCATGTCGTGTTGTCAGGATTGAATTAAGAATATTGAACACTGTTGCACTTTGCTAGTGACTGCCTGAGGGAAGCTACTAGCACATGTGCATGTGAAACAATACAGTTGGCATTGCAGCATATATGTACGCGTTTCTAGGCTACAACAATACAGCATATATGTAGAATACATCTAGGCCATTGAATGAGTTTTAATATGTACAGTAAATTTTTGACTTAAACTTAATTGAAAACAGTGTTATAGTGAACCCATGCTGTTTGAAGCCGTGCTAAGCAAGGTATTGCTGTATACATGCACCTGTTCCTATTCTTAGCTGCCCTAACACAACCCATGTGTTTACTTCTTCCACAGTGACTCCCAGCAGTCTCTGAAATACTCTGCATCTTGTTTTCCAGGCTGCTGCTCATTCCAATAGAAGCAGTGCAAGAATCACTTTCACCTCTGCCAGCAGCTACTGTTAATCTATTAGTCCGTGTATCCCCCAAACTAGCAGTTTTCCAACCCACCTAACACTGCCTCAATTGAATCAGCAAATATTCTTGCATCCTTTCTATTTAAGTGTATCCCATCCCTATAGAAGCAGTCGCTCCTGTTAACAAGTACAGACCAGGCTGAAAAAAAAAAACTCTACCCCCTGAGCCATACACAATCTTTCCAGGGCCGAATTGATCGACAAGGCTCTCATCATATACTCCTTCCTATCGTGTCTGGACAGAATTGCAGACACTTTCAAATTCAACCCTAATTCACGACTTTTTACCAACAGTGACCTGTACTTGTTAGAGGTCTCCTACGCTTAATATCATTAGTGTCAACGTGTACAACAACATCACCTTGTGCGCCCTTAAAAGATGATATCCGCTCTACAACGTCTAATTCTCTTAGACAGATTAATCTTTCATAATAGTTCTCAATGCCCTGGCACATAAACAATTTCACTCCCACTCCAAATGCAGTGATTGTACATGCATTGGCAAAGGCATTAGAAATGTTATCTTCATCTACTGTTGTATTGTTTTTTGTAAATATCACATCAGTCGAACAACATACAGCTTTACATAGTAAGGGGTAAAAAAAAAAAAAATCAACAAAAATAATGGGTGTGTTCAAGGGGTGGTGACGTGCATTCCATAACTTCCCCTACCCAAATATCATCCTCACCTTCTCGGGACAAACTGACCCGTTTCCACAGACGAAGCTCTGGTGACCGAGTCACAGAGGTATAACTGTCCCGTCACATACAGAGAAAATGCTAGAGGCTGTAAGGTGTCAGCCCCACCACTAGACTTACCCTGCGAAAGGCTGGTAACCTATCTGGGGGACATTCTAAATACTCAAAATAAGCTCAAGGGAAAAAACTGGACGGATCTCCAGGATAACGACCTAGGCAATGGATATAGGACTACGATTAAGGACATTAAAGTAGCAACTTGGAACGTTAGGGGAATAAATCACAAATTAGATGAATTGACCATGGAACTAGAAAATAGAAATATTGACCTAGCAGTCATTACCAAAACAAAAAAGAACAAAGGATCCAAAGAAATAGGTAACTTCATAATGATATACTCGGGTGTACCAAGTGAAATGTGGGCATCGTCGGAAGTTGCTGTTATAATAAAGAAAGAATGGGAAAACAAAATATTAGACTACTCTTGGATATCACCCAGAATATTGAAATTAAGACTACAAATTCTATCTTAAACAATAATAATCATTGGCATCTACGCACCAGTAGAAGGCAACATTGATGAAATCACAGAATTTTTTGATGAATTACAAGAGATCATGGACCAAACTAACAAAAAACGAATACCTAATACTAGCAGGAGATTTTAATGCAAGGGTTGGTGCTCAACCAGTAGACAAATGTATAGGATCAGAAGGCAAACCCGTGATCAATAATAATGGAAGATGCTTGATAGACTTCTGCATTTTTAATAAACTTAAAATTACAAATCCTTTTTTCAGACACAAGAATATACATAAATTCACAAGAGAAGCAAGAAACACAAAGTCTATAATAGATTATATTATCATTAATGAAAATTTAAATGACAAAATTAGAGACACTAGAGTATTCAGAGGCAATGATGTTGTTGTTGTTGATGGGGTTTTAAGTGCAATGGCTACTTAGGCCATATTGCACTTAGAAAAGTGATTCATACTGCCTGTGTTGTTCCATGTAGAAACAGTTAGAAATGGCTGTACAGTCCTATTTGTTTTAAGAAAGAGAAGAATTCTGTGAGATTTGATTTTTCGCCTATGATATGACTAAGTGACAAAGGTTCCTTTAAGCTTGCCAGAGAAATGAATGACAGTAGTCGAGCATTATTATATAAAGTACAGTCCAGAAGTATGTGTTTGACTGTGAGTGGTGTATGGCAATGGTTACATTGAGGAGGGTCATTACCTGACAGGAGGAACAGATGAGTTAGATGAGTATGGCCTATTCTGGCTCTGGCCAGAATTACTTCTTCTTGTCTGTTTGCAATGGGGCTGGAAGCCCATAATTTTGGTATAGGTTTAATTTGAAAAAGTTTATTATGAATTTGCGCTTGCCATTGCAGAGTCCATTGCCCAATACATATACTTCGGATCTTAATTTTATAATCTAGGAACGGTACTAATGAATTCGTTGGGGCTGCTCTCGATGGATGTTTGGCAGCATCATCCGCAATTTCATTTCCTGGTATTCCAGTATGGCTAGGTATCCAGCAGAAAATAACCTTTTGTTGATGCTCTCTCAGACGTATTAACTCTGTTCTAATGAGCTTTATTAGAGGGTGATTAGACGGAGAGCTGTTTTGCAAGGCTAATAGGGAACTCTGCGAGTCTGTGTATATTAAGCTCTTTTGAATTGACTTATGGAAAATATGTTCTATAGCAAGCTTTATGGCATATAATTCAGTAGAGTAACTACTGCACTCTGTTGGGAGAGATAGAGAAATGATAGTATCGGGGAGTACTACTGCTGCGCCGGTTCCACTCTCAGACTTCGATTCATCCGTATAAATTTTAATGAAGTCGGGATAACATTGAGTATGCGCTATGTGTAGCTGTTTGATATTTATATCTGATAGGGAGTGTTTACCCCATTGTTGGAAATAACTGTCACAAGACGGCATGATGACAGACCATGGAGGTTCAGGATCTATAGGATCTCGTAAGATTTTATTAAAGTGAATATCCCAATCTTTTGCTAGTTGTTTTAGTCTAATACCAGCAGGCCGAACTGACTGTGGTTTGTTTCTATACAAGGTTGTAAACTGTGGATTATAAAGTATTGACCAATTAGGATGGGTCATTTGGCTTTGGATCTTGGTTGCATAGTTCAGCAGCAACATCTTTCTCCTGATATTTAGGGGAGGTTCATGAGCTTCAACATACAAACTTTGCACTGGAGATGTTCTGAATGCACCTAGTGCTGTTCTGAGAGCTGAATGTTGAATAAGATTGAGGCGAGATAAAGCGCTCTCCCTAGCAGAGTCGAAGACAGGTGCACCGTAGTCCAGTCGTGATCTGATTATGGTTCTATATAAATGAAGCAGGCTGTAACGATCTGCTCCCCATGTTGTGGCTGTTAAGACTCTGAGTATGTTTAGTTTTCTTTGACAAGTAGTCCGGAGATGTTCAATGTGCTTTTGGAAATTTAACTTATTGTTAAAGAACAATCCTAGTAGGCGAATACAATTAGTTATGGGAAGAGGATGGTTATTCAAATGCAGCTCGGGTTCCGGATGCATATTGCGTCTGGAGCAGAAGTGAATGGCAGTAGATTTCTGGCTGGATAGTCTATAACCATTTTGTGTCATCCATGTCAGGATGCGATTCATTGATATTTGAAGTTGGCGTTCAATGTAATGCATGTTTTGGGAATGACAAGAAATTGAGAGATCATCTGCGAAAAGGTATGAATCCACAGTTTTCGGAATGAGTTCCATTATATGATTCATTCTCATTGCAAACAAGGTAGCGCTGAGAACAGACCCTTGTGGAATTCCTTCTTCTTGGATAAAGATTTTAGAGAGGGTTCCCCGATAGCGAACTTGAAAGGATCTCCGTTGAAGGAAATTTTGGATAAAATATGGTAAATTATCTCTCAGGCCAAGAGAATGTAGATCCTTTAAGATGCCAAAACGCCACGTAGTGTCAAAGGCTTTTTCAACGTCAAGACAGACCATGACGAGATGTTCCTTTTTGATGAAAGCATTTCTGATATTTGACTCGGCTTTGATCATGAGATCTAGTGAGGATCGGTTTTTCCGGAAACCGAATTGGTTGTTATTTATCAAGTTTTGAGACTCAAGGAACCAAGTGAGACGGCGATGTATCATTTTCTCGAGAGTTTTGCTGAGACAGCTGGTAAGGAATATCGGTCTGTAATTTTGAGGAGCAGAATGATCTTTACCGGGTTTTGCAATCGGTAGTACATATGAATGACTCCAGGAGCTTGGGAAAGTATGTTCAGAAAAAATTCGATTATAAAATATGAGCAGTGAAGAGAGTGACCTTTGATCCAGATTTCGGATCATTACATAATATATCCCATCAGGGCCAGCAGCACTGTTTCTTGAGATTGTAAGAGATTGCTGTAGCTCAAACATGGTAAATGGTTGATTATAAGATAAAGCAGAATTGTCGGTGTAATTCAGTCTGGTTTTCTCTGCAACTGTTTTACGTTTTTGGAATGATTGATCATAAGCTTTACAAGAAGACAAAAGAGAAAATACAATTCCCAGTGCATTTGATATTTCTGTGGGATTAGAGAGTTCTTGTCCATTCCAGTTCAGTAGCGGGGTGGATAGAGGTGGAAATTTATTGTTCAAACATTTTATTTTTCTCCAGATTAATCTGATATCGGTATTTTTATTAACTGATGTGGCGAATTTAATCCAAGTGTCTTTTCTTGCTTTGCATCTGATATAGCGAGCTTTAGCTCTGAGCCGTTTATAGTTAATAAGTTTGGAGGTGGTAGGATATTTGCGGAAAAGATTCCATGCTTTGTTTTTCTCTTTTTTTGCATTATTGCAATCTTTATTCCACCAGTAATTTATTTTTCGTCTATTTCCTGCTTGATATTGAGGAACTGCGACAGATGCAGCTGCCAGCATTTGATTTGTGATATGCTCAGTAACACTATTGATGGAACCGGACTGAATGATATCGTTGTCAAATGAGATGTGCGATCTGTATTTTGCCCAGTCGGCCTTTGAAAATTTCCATTTAATTGGACTTTCTGTTGGAAAGGAATAGGATGTTTGAATTTTGCAGATTAAAGGAAAGTGGTCACTGCTATAAGGATCACTTAGAGGTATCCAATCTATACTTGGAAAGAGGATTGGGGAACAGATGGAAAGGTCTATGGCAGATGTTGAGCCCGTAGGGAGATGCACATATGTAGGGGACCCAGTATTCAGTAATGTTAAATTCTGCCTATCAATCAACGTTTCGATAAGCTTACCTCGTCTGTCTGAGGTGGGAGAACCCCATAATGGGTGATGTGCATTAAAGTCTCCTAGTAAACAAAACGGTGATGGTAACTGCATAACAAGATCTTCAAGTTCCTGAATAGTATATTGATGATTAGGCGGAAGATAAATGGAAACCAATGTTAGAGTAATACCATTAACAACACGCGTGGCAACGGCCTCTAAGGATGTTTGTAAAGGAATACGTCTGGCGGGGATGCTTGAGTCCACGAGTATCGCTACTCCTCCATGAGGGTTATTGGAATCAGCCCTGTCTTGTCTGAATACAGTGTAATTTTTGATTGAAACTGAGACCAGAGATGTCAAATTAGTTTCTTGTAAGCACATTGCAAGAGGTTTGTAGTGATGAATTAATTCGTGTATATCATCTAAGTTACTGCGAAGACCTCTACAATTCCATTGGATAACATGTTCCATTATTTGGTTTTGTAAGAGGAAGATGAATCTGTCTGCTTTTTATGCATGGGTTGTTTGTAACGGTCGGATTTAGATTTTTCTTTTTTGGGAAAATTAGGGCGTCCTGAATCATTTTTATCCTCCATATCTCCATCTGCATGCAATTCAAGAAAATCCTCTTGGTTTGGCATATCATCAGTATCCATGCTTGTTGGTTGTTTCACCTCCACAGAATCTGATTTATGGAATTTTTCTGTCATTGTACTGTGGGTTGCGTTTTGAGTTGGAACTGTGAGTGGCGTATTATTACTTTGGTCCACTAACTGTGATTCAGATGTAGGTTGAGTTGATAGTACTAATCGAGCCCAGTCGGCAATCGATTTGTTGGGAGAGACTGACACTTCTGTCTGACATGCTACTGATTTGAAACTATGGGTAGCCGAAGCGTAAGTGGTTTTTGGAATACTTAATTTTACTTGTCTTCTAGCTTCTTGAAAAGATACTTTATTTTCAGTCTTGTATTTCTGTATTTTTTTTCCTAACTTCCAGAGATCGCAATCTTTGGAGTAAGCTGGATGATTGCCCTTGCAATTGGGACACTGTGGGGTTTGAGCCTTGCATTCCGATTGAGTATGAGTTTTGCAACCGCAGTTTGGACATGTTGCATCTCCACGGCATGCTGTCTGGGAGTGGCCAAATTTCTGACATTTGTAGCATCTCAGAGGGTTTGGGATAAAGGGCCGAACACGACAGTTTAAATAGCCTGCTTTCACTGAGGATGGTAGGTTCGGTGAACTAAAGGTTAAAATTATGCTACGTGTTGGGACTAAGGTGCCGTCTTTTCGTATCATAATTCTCTTGGCCTGAGTGACATTTTGATCCCTCAGTTCCTGGATTATTTCTTCCTCGGAAACGTTCAATAGGTCCCATTCACTGATCACTCCCTTGGAAGAATTCAGGGTGTTATGTGGAGTGACTTGAATTGGAATTCCACTTAAAGATGTAAGTTTTAACAGGAGGTCAGAGTGTCTCGGGTGAGAGGTTTCTATTAGCAAGTCACCGGACTGAAGACGTTTCACCATTTTTGGAGATGCTGCTGCATTTACAAGGCATCGTTGTATGATGAAAGGAGAGAGCTTGCTGACAGGTTGTGAAGACAGAGAATGAATAATCAGGAAAGCTGGAGATTCCTGCTTGTTTGCATCCTTTTTTTGTCTTTTCGACAATGAGAAGTCATGATCAGTTTCGTGGCTGTCATTTTGAGAGCTCTTTGGCTCTAATCGTGGGAAATCATGAGTGTCCATTTTTACTCCTTTTAGCCCTGGGAGAAGGTCTTTCTTCTCCCAGATTACCGGCCCCGCCACGTGGAGGCAGGAGCGGTGCCACCAGTGACCAAGCGGTTATTAAGGTTAGTAGAGTGTGAGTATTTAATATAAATACAAAAAAAGAAAGGTAGATTCCCTTTCTGGGTTCTTACGTAAGACTTTTTAAGTGAAGAACCGCTTTAAGTGAACAAAACAGAAGAAAATCGCACAACAAAAAATAGAACTATATCACTTTCTAAGATCACTTTATGAGTCGCAGAGAAAAATCACTTGTCACTATCGCTTGGCACTCGGGGCCCAGAGGCAATGAAATTGACAGTGATGACTACCTCGTAGAAAGCACTTTCAAAAGAAAAAGAAATCATCTTAATAAAAAGAAGAAAATACCAACAAAAACTACTAAATACATTTGTTGGAAGATGAAAGCACTAAATTCCTGTATGAAAGTCAATTGAAAGATAAACTCAAATCAGATGAAAGTGATAATGTTGAGAAAATCTGGTCAAACATGAAAAAATCAATTCTGGGAGCTGCTGAAGAAAGTCTTGGATATAAACCTATAAAAAATAACTGGCTAAGAACTTGGAATGAATAATTGAAACAACAATTAATGAGGAAAAAAAATACCTATAAACTGTTCCTACACACTAAAGACCTACATCTACACATAAAATATAAAAAGCTTAGAGCAGAAGTTAGAAAACTAACCAGAAGAATCCAATGAGATGACTGGGATAAATTTGTTAAATCTTTAGGACGTGATATCACGGGACCACAGAGAAGAGGTTTTAAATTTTTTTAAGAAATTACAACTAGACACAAATGATCAAATAAAAACCAACTCCATCTCTCAAGCAGAATGGAAGCAACACTATTCCAAACTATGGTATAACCCTGCCACCAGAGATATTGTAAGCTCATACGTTTGCTTTCTTGCATCATGTGCCACGATTACTATTACAATTTCTCCTGCACTTGCCTTTCAGTTATTTAGCTGAAATAACAGAAATATCAAAGTCATTTAGCTCCTCATTGGAGTTTGATAAACTTCTGGTATGCCATTCCTTAAAGAAATCCTCATGTGTGAATGTAGATGCAAAATACCTATTCAATTTGCCAAAACCCGAGCACAGTCATCAACTGCCATTTCTACTGTTAATATAAGCACAAAAGTCTTTGCTGTTTTTCTTTGCATTCCTTGACAGAGACTTGTCATCTGCTTTAGCTTGCCTAACCGCCTTTGTGGCATCTTAATTACAGACTAATTTATATGCATCCTATGCACTTTTTTTCTATGTGATGGTTCTCAATAGTTCATCTGACATCCATTTAAGTCTAAGCCTTAAACAGCAGTTCTTTGTTGGCATAAAAAAAGCATAATAGTTTCTATGATTATTTCCCTGAATACTTCCCATTTAGAATTTGCTGTTGGTAACATCATCAGTTGATGACAATGCACAGTATTCAAAAACTGTCCGAGATCCCTGTAGTCACCCTTACGAGGTCTTTCCCTTTATCCTTGACAGTAGCTATGTCTTTAATTAAATTCCACATTAGCACACTGTGATCACCACCATCCAGTGGATGATTTACCTACAGATTCTTAATTCCTGAAATATCACTGTTGATAACCAGATCAAGTGCTTCCTCTTGTTGCCTCTCTAATATGCTGCTGTAGAAAACAGTCAAACAATAAATCCACAAAAGTCTTGCTAGTGTGTGTGGCCAACCCACATCTGGAAAGTTAAAATCCCCCATTATGAGACATTTTGATTTGATGGCCCACTATTTCTCTGTATAGCTGTGGCCTATAACACACTACTATTGCACAGTGTTTATGCCATACCAAACTGGTTCAACACTGCACTCATCACCCATGTCAAGTGGATGCACTGCCTTAGATGGAGCATAACCTCCATCTCTACTGCCCCGCCTGTCCTTCCACTACACATTATACTCCCCATATTGAAATTCAGCATCACTTATGTATGAATAACACCATGTTTCTACTATGCCTACAATGTCTGCATTTGATGACCTAATCACTACTTCAGGATTCATCAGATTTATTCACAAAGCTCCTAGCATTAGTGTACATTCAAGTATACATGTGCATGTTCTTACTCTTAGTTACTCTAACACAGCCCATGTATTTATTTGCATATGGTGCACACACACAGCAGGGACTGAAGTCCCAGACATTTGCTTTTCAGGCTGTTGCATGTACCAATAGTAGGAATACAAGAATCACTTTCATCCCTGCCTAATAGTTAAGCTATTAGTCTGTGTACCTCCCCCAGCAAGCTAGCAGTTTTCTGACCCACTTATCACTGCCTCCATAGAATCAGCAAACATTCTTGCACCCCTTCTATTCAAGAGTATCCCATTCCTGTAAAAGCAGTCTCTCCTGTTAATAAGCACAGACCATGCTAAGAAAAATTCTACCCATGAACCTTGTACATCCTCTTGAAAGTTGAATTGATTGATAAGGCTCTCAACATACATATTCTTCCTATTGTGTCTGAACACAATTGCAGACACTTTGAAATTCAATCCTAACTCACAATTTTTTTCCAACATTTCCTTGTACCTGTTAGTAAGTCTTCAGGTTTCCTACTCTTAATATCATTAGTGCCAACGTGTACAATACCACCTTTCATGCCCTTAAAAGATGATATCTGCTCTATAATGTCTTCTACTTTTGCCCCTGGCAGACATACCCTGGTCCTATTCCACCTATCTTTCATGCACAATAGATTTCCCATTTGACTGATAATGAGAAAACCGACAGCTCATCAAGAAGACTGAAGTGCTTCAAAATAGCAATAAATTTCCACCAATTTGTAGTTCACTCAGCACATGAATAAAGAACACGAAAATGAAAAGTATTTGTTGGGAAAAATCAATTTTAGATAAAGCATTTGATTTTAAGGTGAAGTGTGGGATAAAGGATTTCATCTGCAAGAATAATTTTACTGACACAATTTGAGCAGGCATTGGCATCAGAAGATTTAAAACAGTAATCCAACCAATGAAAATAATAAAAATCTCTCAGATCATCCCATTTTTCATTCTTGTAATGCCAAACAACACAAGGATGAGAATGACTACAAGAGAAAGGCTAGCAAAGAGACTATACACCAAGTTGTGAACTGAAGTGCCTAGAGAACCACTTGTCTTGACATGTACTTGGAAGGGTTGTCAGTGAAAAAAAGATCAGGAGTGTTGGCTGTACATTCAGATTTGTTTGGTATTCTGGTAGGTAAATGAATGATCTGTGTGAGATTCTAGAAATTGCAAAAGCCTCAGCATCTTGACCAGCTAGGTCCATGTGGGTAGAAGCTTCCAACGAAAATTACCTCACTGTTAGGAAAGTTGGAATGGAGAAAGAAGAGCTTCAAAGAAACAAAGTCAAACGGTACCTAGTGGTCAGTGGAATTTCGATAGAGGCAACAGATGAATTTGACAGAATGTGATAGAGAGATTTTAAGTCAGAGAAGACCAAAGAGAGGAGATTCTATATTACCAAGTCTCTGACAGGGAATATCGGAGTGGACTTATGAACAAGTACTACCTCTGAAGTGAAAGGAATGGTACAGTAAATAATTAGGACAGTTAAGATTAACAGTGGTTGAATCAACACTGATAATTAGGATTCTGTTAGAAAAGTAAGAGAGCTTGGCAGCCTGTAAGTGAAAATGGATATCAAATGAGATTGGAACTGAGACCAGTATATTTGTAAAATGAATGAGGAAGCATTTAGGAGATTTAGATCATTTTACAGATAAGTTTGTTCAATTAGTTGTTAGTTCAAATATATGAATAGCCAAACTAATTAGTTCAATTAGTTTGGCTATTCATATATTCAGTAATGAAATTTTTAGATATGATGCACACACAGCACAATATACTCAGCTCCTTGACATAACATGACTTTGACATTGCTCCCCATATACACACACACACACACTACTTCGACTTCCTCCAGTCACCATCTGGCAAAATAGCAGGAGAGAAATTATACACTAGCTGATCCAGAGGTTCAGCCTGGTAGACTACTAGCAGCCATCCTGCAAACATTATTTTAGAGCTGTGCCCTTGAAATGTATGGAAGATTGGATCTTGCCATGATGCCCATCATACCTCAAAATACTTTAATCATAGTGCATGATGGAAGAGATGGGGAGTTCCAGAGCTCTGCTCTGGAGACTAAACATGGGTTTCACCACATCTAAGCCACCAGTAAGCAAAGTGGTGGTACTGCTCCATTTGACAAGTCACCTACCACCTAGTATTGCCTGATAACACGGAGGGGCGGCATTCCTCTGTACGATGAAGATGCCAAACGCTGTTTACACCTGGGTGGTCACCCCAGTGTACTATGTGCAGTATTTTAGGACCTTCACACAGGGATTTACCAAGGGTTACCAACAGTCCCACCATCTTGTGTAATTTTTATAAGTCTATAAAAGCATTATATATTGTAGAAACTACAATGTTATGCCAAATGATAAAAATATTGTCTGTCATTTCTTTTCAAAATTCCTTAATTGGCCACATTCCCTCGTGACCCCACTGTAGTCCTACAATGCTACACTATATGATATAATAAAAAAAATGTAGTTGAATAACTGAGATAAGCCTTTTCATCTTATCCTCTGCCTATGATTGTACTTGTTACTGAAACTTGCTAGTCTGTTTCATGGACGTGACATTCTTGGTTAAATCTGTAGAGAGCGAAGTAAGATAAAGAGTTTTTCTATTTTTTTCTATTCTTTATAAATACATATCTTCAATGTATAAATACAGGCAGTTCTCGCTTTACGAGTTTTTCTCCCCCAAGTATCAAGTATCAAAAAATCGAAAATATGAACATTAATTGCAAAAAATGAATGTTAAACATTCATAAATACCACATTCCAAACCACGTGAGTAACAGTGTACCCTGCTTTATGATATTAATCAATTCCAGAGACAACATCATATCGTTAAAATATTGTAATGTTAACCCAATAACACATTGTTCTTTGGTAATTCGTTTCAAGATCTTGGAAGCTGAAATTTCTGCTGTATAACTAAGCTATTTATCTCTTTAAAATGTCATTTTTAAGGTCATGAGCATGAGCTTAAGGCCATATAAAAGGTTGTGAGCATGGTTTGTAAATTGTATTAGTTACCAATTGAAATCATTAAAATGCACTACACTTTCATTATTATCATGTTTCATTATAAGAATCAATTTTAAACGCCTCCTTGATATTTTTCTTAATCACATTTCTGGAGGTCATAACCATAAAACAATAAAAAAAATTTGCACTTTCCGGTTTATTGGGCTTTTCTGTTACTGCAAGCAATTATAAACATGTAGTAAACTTGATCTTCTTGCATTTGCAAAAATTACGATGGCTGGAATTGTGTGGTTTTTGCGTTATTATGGTGAAATGTGTTTCCCCTTTACTGAAATCTTCAATCGCATAAAAAACATAAATAAATTTTTAGAATCTTCTCTTCATTCCTTTTTTTTTTTTTTTTCCCTTTAAGCTTCATAAACTTGTTACTCCATGCGAATTGTGTTAATTGCGATTTGTGTGTGCTGTTAAAAAATGCTTATGCATTCAATCGTGAAATTTATAATTAAAAGAGAAGATTATCTTGGAAATAAACGCCTCTTGAAGCATTTCTGAAGAAGATGACTCCTTGTGCCAAGCCAATAATGAAGAATAAACATTCTTTAACATTCGTAAGTTGTAAATAATTTCTCTATTATTATAATTTGCTTGATTTTACAGGCTACATTTGCATTTCTTTCGATAAATCAATCATTGTTTAAACATAAATTAATTAGCTAACTAATTAGTTAGAGAACGTAACTAACCCCTATTTATTTTTAACCTTATGTCTATGGGAAATAAATTCCCGCTTCATGAGTTTTCGCTTTATGAGTGCACGCTAGGAACGAATTAACTCGTAAAGTCGAGAACTACTTGTATAACAGATACTATTGAAAACCTATAATTGACATATTTTTCATATTGTTCCCTAGACAAACAGATGGGGGTCACTCATCACTATCATCTAAATTTAGGGGTTGTGAGTAGGAAAAGGTTGTGTAACCTTGCTCTAGGAGGAACACCAACTTACTCTCGGCACCTCCGTAGCCAGGTGGGAAGGAGCAGCAGTGCGTAGCACACGCTTCTTGATTAGACCGGGACTCGAGCCCGTCACCACCAAATATGGAGGATGCAGAAAGGTCAGGGAATGACCACCGCATATCCCAGAGCAATATGGACTTAGTTGCTAATGCTCCTAAAAACCAAAACAACAACAACAACCAACTTACTCAAATATGCACTTACTAGTAGATATCAGTAACCTAACTTTTGTGTAATTTGAGACTGCACTACATTTCACAATTCAGACTTCTCATTAATTTCAACTATCCCTTCCCACTATTCATCCAAATCACTGAGATTTTACTGTATATTAAAAAAAAAAAAAAAATTTTTTTTTTTGAGCACATAAATTGAAAAATTTTTACTTACTTAGTTTCCATGGATTATTTTTACACGTTAAGTACCACATGTAGAAGGCATTCTTAGTTCTTTCTGACATATCCTGGATATCTCCTCTGAAAAACCTACTTACATATGCTTGACTCATTTTTGTCATTTCTGCAATCATTGTCTGCTTGATGTTATACCTCATGACAAAATTGCGGATTTCTGATAAGACTGCCATCTCTCCTTTCCTGAAATTGATTTATAAACTTAAACTTTTAGAATAAAATCTCTATAATAATAATAATAATAATAATAAATGTTAATTTTGCAAAATATGAAATTGTATTCATAATATAATGAACTTAATTCCTTTCTTTAGAAAATCAAATGCCATGGACTTGTTTTTAATCAGTGTTCATTTAACTAGCTGTGGCTCATTTGAAACGTGCCTGTTTTTATAAAAGTTCATCTTATTTAAAATCATAATTTGATTATAAGACTATTGATATATGATTAGTTTCTATCTCAAGCAATGCTTAAGTTTGGATGAGAAGTCAGGTGGCTTACTATTTAAGCATTTGATTGAATTGCTCTGACTTGCACTTGAGTACTAATTTAATGATTAACAAGGACTTTAAATAGGATAACAGGTTCAAAACAATCATGTAAATCTTAGAAGACAAACCTGTACAATGCAAAGAATATCTCTGTTACTATGAAGGTGGTTCCAATAAAGCTACTTGTTGTACCAATCATATCCAAGGTTCACCTTGACTTTTACTATTATTTTTTGTTTTATTTTAATTTTATTTTTTACAAAAACCCATATACTGTATATGAGAATTACCAAACACATTATTCCTTTTCAAGATACTGTTCCTCCACATTTACACACTTTTCCCATCGCCGTGGCAAGGCAATGAGGCCAGCAGCATAGAAAAAGAAGTAGGCTGACTGTGTAGCCATTCAGGACACCACACTGGAGTAAGTAATTTGTCTACAGTGTTTTTTCTCCTACAGTGGCTTGATTATCAAGGCACTGTAGGAGCTATATTGATAACATTGGTTTTTGATGTTATTAGAGCAAAATTGTACACAGACATGCTTTGTTTTGTAGCAAAATGATGCTCTTATACAGTTTAGAGAGCTTTTCTTACAAACTTCTGTATACAAATCATTCAGAAGAAAGTTGCTCTAATGTTGACAATCAACTGTTCCATGAGCTGGTAAATAATTGAAAATAAGCAACCATTCTCAAAAACCACAAAAGACATTTACCATGATTTTTCCAGTTGAAAGCTATGCATGTTCAGACAGTTTTTAAATTCTATGCAGTGGGACCAACTAATGATGTTACCAACAGCAAGTAATAAATGGAAAGCATTCAAGGAATTAATAGGGGAAGCTACTAGGCTTTTCATACTGATTAAGAAATGCTGTTCAGTTTAGGGCTAAATGGAGGTCAGATGAACTAATGAGACTCGTGGCAGAGAAGGAAAATGTATGGGATGTATAAAAAATTATCAGGCAACACAGAAGTCTATGGTAGACATAATCAAGTCATAAAATCATCATAAAGTCATCTTTAGCAAAGGATGCTAAGAAAAACAGAAAAGAGTTCTTTACTTATGTAAACTCTAGAAAGAAGGGGATGAATCATATTGGTCCACTTCATATTGATGATTCAACTGGTGATGATCCTGCTCAGATAGCTAACAAACTGAATGAGTATTTTGCATCAACATTTACACATTAGCAGTTATTCAGGGAGAGGAATGCCAGAGGTGTATTAAACTCTGGCAGTGAGCTAAATGATTTCATGATAACTGAGAGCAAAGTGGAGGAGAAATTGTTGAAGATAAACATAAGAAAGGCCCGCGGGGTTGATGGGATCTATCCAGTTATATTAAAACAAAGGAGGTGGCAAAGGAAGTAAGCAAACTCTTAACCTTATGAGAGCATCCTTGGATTCAGAAGGGTCCCCACGGTCTGAAGATGTGCAGATGTATCCAAAATTCACAAAGAGAGATCAAAGGGTGACATAAGTAATTACAGACCTGTTAGTTTAACAGGGAAAATAATGAAGTCAATGGTTAAAGAAACATTGCAGGATCATCTAGACAAGACCACAGTAATAATTCAGACACTGCATGGGTTTATTAAGAGAAAGGCTGGACTGACAAATATGATGGGTTACCATGATGTGGTTGCAAAGCAACTGAATGCAAAAAATAATTTTGATATCATACACTTGGATTTCATGAAAGCTTTTGATACTGTTGCGCATGGAAGACTACTGTACAAATTGTAGCAGTATGGTATTAAGGGCAAGTTGCTACAATGAATAAAAGGGTGGCTGGGTGGGAGAAGACAGACAGTGGTAGTCAATGGATACTACTCTTCGTGGACTAATGTTATTAGTAAGTTTCCCCAAGGTGCGTTGTTGGGCCCACTGTTGTTTTGTATATTTATCAATGATATTGATGAAGGTATATCAGGATTAATATCCAAATGTGCAGATATAGGCAGGGTTGTTAATGACACTAATAACAGTACGCTACTGCAACAGGATCTATAAAAGTTGGGCAGATGGGCTGAGAAGTAGCAAATGAAGTTTAACATTGACAAATGCAAAGTACTGCACATGTGTAATAACCACAGAAATATGTACAACTGTGTGGTACTACACTTAAGGTGGTAGAAAATGAAAAAGACCTGGGAGTAATCGTGAAGTCAGATAAGAAGTTCTCTGAGCAGTACAGACAAACTGCCAGAGCAGATCACGGGGTCTTGTCAATAATATACAGGAACTTTGCTAGTAGAGAAAAGGAGGTGATTAACCCTTTGTATAAGGCAATGGTCAGGCCATGTCCTGAGTACTGTATACACGTCTCGAGGTCTTATTTTAAGAAAGATATAGAGTTTGATCGAGTACAGAGGAGGACTACAAGACTGGTGAGGGAAATTAAGGGGCCCTCTTACCAAGAAAGGCTTTTAAGTTCTGCAAATTGCAGCGGCTGGAGACTAGGCAACTGCAAGGTGATCTGATTGTGGTGTAATTAAGGCCTTCAATGAGTTGAAGAGACTCAATTCTGATGGGATACTTCTTCTTGCTAATATCACAAACCTGAGGGGGGCATAAATTAAAATTGAGAAAAAACTGTTGTAGAACAGATGTGTGGAAATTTGCTTTAGCCAGCAGGTAGTTGATTGCTGGAACTGACTTTCATCTGTCGTGGAAGTTGAGAACTTAAATAAATTCAAGGAAGAACTGGACAAACTTTTAAAAGGAATGGATGTGAGAAATGTTTTTTTTTTTTTTTGGTTAAGCGACATAAGCTTGCTTTCTTGCATCTCATGCCACTACTACTACTACTATTTTCTCGAACAATAAGTTAACAAGAATTGCCTCTACGCTTCCAACATCAAAAGCAAAACATCATAGGCAGATAGGCAAATGTCAAAACATCAAAGGCAGATATTGTTGGGATGTCAGACACGTGGTGGTGTCACACAGATATAAGGAACACAGAACTAGAATTTGGGGAGTACAATGTACAGGAAGGATAGACAGGATAGGAAGGGAGGAGGGGGTTATGCTATTAGTTAAGAAACACAAAATCCAAGGAAGTACAGCTAGTCGACACAGCTGGACATTGCAGTGTCGAGTCAGTTTGGTGTGACATAAGCACTGGGAAAGCAAAATTGAGAGTAGGAGTGTGTTATAGGCCTAATGACTCTGATGAGTATAATAAGGAACTGTACAGGGAAATATATTTAGAGTGGCCCAGTAAATCAGAGTATTTTATAATGGGGGATTTTAATTTTCCAGATATTGACTGGAATTTGTGAGTTGGTCACTCACACACTAGCAAGGCTTTTGTGGATTTATTGGATGACTGCTTTCTACAGCAGCATGTTCGGGAGGCAACTAGAGGGAGAAATCCGCTTGACCTAATTATCAGTAGTGCTCCTTCATGCCTTAACAATCTGCAAATAAAGGAACCACTAGGTGGCAGTGATCACAGTGTGCTGAAGTGGGATTTACTCAAAGAGGTAACTACCATCATGAGTAAAGGGAAGGGTTTTTGTTTTCATAAAGGTGGCTACAGTGAGAGAGTATTTAAATTCTATAAGGTGGGACCAACTGATGATGTTACCAACAGCAATTCAAAATGAGAAGCATTCAAAAAAAATAATCTTGGAAGCTACTAGGGTTTTCATATCAACTAAGAAATATTGTGCAATATTTAGGTCTAACTGGATGTCACACAAACTAATGAGACATGTGGCAAAGAAGATAAATGCATGGGATACATATAAATTAAAAGGTGACACGAAAGCCTATGATAGATTTAAGCTGGTCTGTAACCAAGTCACAAAGGAAGTTAGGCAGGCAAAGGCAGATTACGAGAAATCTTTGGAAAAGGATGCAAAGAAAACAGCAAAGAGTTCTTTACATATATAAACTCTAGAAGGAAGGGGATAAATCAGATTGGTCCAGTATACATCGATGGTTCAACTGTTGATGATCCTGCTCAGGTAGCTAACAAACTAAATGAGTATTTTGCATCTACATTCACACACGAGGAATTATTCAGTGAAGGGAATGCCAGAGTTCAATTGAACTCTGGAAGTGAGCTAGATGATTTTATAATAACTGAGAGCAGAGTGGAGGAGAAATTGTTGAAGATAAACATAAGAAAGGAACCTGGAGTGAATGGGATCTATCCAGTTATATTAAAGGAGGCAGAAAAAGAAGTAAGCAAACCCTTAGCCATAATTATGAGAGCTTCCTTGGACTCAGGGAAGGTACACATGGACTGGATATGTGCAATGATCCCAATTCACAAAAGAGGATCAAAGGGTGACACAAGTAATTACAGACCTGTTAGTTTAACTTCTGTTCCAGGGAAATTAATGGAGACACTAGTTAAAAAGCACTGCAATATAATCTGCACAAGACTTCAGTTATAGCTCGGACACAGCATGGGTTTGTTAAGGGGAAGTCTTGTCTGACCAATTTGATTGGATACTATGATGTGGTCACAAAGGAACTGGATGAAAAGAATAATTTTGATATCATATATTTGGATCTCAGAAAGGCTTTTGATACTGTTGCACATGGAAGACTGCTGCACAAATTGGAGCAGTGTGGAATTGGAGGCAAATAGCTGCTATGGATAAAGGGATAGTTGGGTGGGAGAAGACAGAGTGGTAATTAATGGACTCTGCTCTTTGTGGACTATTGTTATTAGTGGAGTCCCCCAGAGTTCAGTGTTGGGTCCATTGTTGTTTTCTGTATTCATTAATGATATTGATGATGGTATATCAGGCTTAATGTTCACGTTTGCAGACGATACGAAGGTCGGCATGGTTGTTAATGACACTAATGACAGTACACTGCTGCAACAGGATCTAGAAAAGTTGAGCAGATGGGCTGGAGGTGGCAACTGAAGTTTAACATTGACAAATGTAAAGTACTGCATATGGGAAGCAGTAACCCCAGAGAAATGTATCAACTGTATAGGACTACACTGACAGTGGTAGGGAATGAAAAGGACCTGGGGATAATTGTGCAGGCAGATATGATGTTTTCTGAGCAGTGTTGACAGTCTGCAAGAGTAGCTCATGGTGTCTTGTCAATAATATACAGGAATTGTTCTAGCAGGGATAAGGAGGTGATTATCTCCTTGTATAGGGCAATGGTGACACCTTGAGTACTGTATACAGGTCTGGAGACCTCATTTTAAGAAGGATGTATAGCTGCTGGAATGAGTACAGAGAAGGGTAACAAGATTAGTGAATGGAACAAAGGGTTGCTCTTACGAAGAAAGGCTTAAGTTTTGCAAATTACAGTGTCTGGAGACTAAGCACCTCCGAGGTGATCTGACTGAGGTGTATAAAGCCTTGAATGGTTTGAGCTTGCTCAATGCTGATGGGATTTTTCCTCTTGCTCAGAATAATCGCCTGAGAGGACATAAATTCAAATTGAGGAAAGACAGTTGTAGGACAGATGTGCGGAAGTTTGGCTTTAGCCAACGGGTGGTTGATTGCTAGAACTAACTTTCATATATCGTTGTAGAATTGTTAGCTTAAATAGATTCAAGGCAGAACTAAGCAAACATTTGGACAATTTCACAACCTTTGGAAAACCTGTGCAAATTATATACACTTGGATGTGTATATAATTGCACCTAACCTGAAGAGAATTTGTCTTGTACTAACTAATGCATATGTGTGAAGGGCACGCCTATTTGTTAGGGATTGAGAGCACCACCTGTTATAAACAAATGTTTTGCTGTTCTGGTATTCTAAAGAAAATAATATCCAGTAATAACTTCTCACGTACTGAAAACTACTAAAATGCAGGCATGAAATTAAGTTTTCTAGTAGGTCACAAGATAATTGAAGCACATGGTCACATTTTATTAGTGTGTTTGAGGATTGACCTGAACTCACTCATATAGTATGACCATGGGCATTCATTACACTAACCAACAAAAAATAATTTCTGTCACACCTCCACAATGAAAATATCTGATTCTGGAGGAAATAAATGTGCAGATTCTCTGAAAATCACCATAAAAAGTCTCTATCACATCTACATTGAAAGATACCAACGATTCATGTTAAAATAAAGGGATATATGTACGTATAATTCAAGTTTGTAATACAAGTGTAAAAAACTCATTTAACTTCAGAAAAAATATTATAAAATCATAGTGAAATAAGTTATATTTCAATAATATATAATCAGCATACCTGTAATTGTCCATAAAATTGTTTGCTACTAAGGGATTTTCTCTTGTATTCCTGCTTATTCTACCTCACAAGGAACCAGCAGTAATCCTCTATCATTACAGGATTCCAATGACCTTGGTACCATGGAAATATCTTGATAAAACTGCTCCCATTGTTCGTCACTCACATCTCCCGGATTTTCCAGGAAAAATTCAAGATAGGAATAGAGAAAATGAATTTTCAACGACATTCGACAGCCCATGTTTTTGTAGCAATCGAGTAAATTATAAACCAACATTTCATAGTTTTCTTCTTTCCTATTACCCAAAAAACCATGTACAGTACTACCGCCTTAAATGATCACGAAGCTGCCAATTCAACCTCCTTTAACTGGGTTTCAAACATATTGTCTTTCAGGAGTTTCCTGATTTGGGGATCCTACAAAAATTCCTTCCTTAAGTTTGGCATATGTTAAATTAGGAAAGACACTTCTCAAGTATGCAAATCTGTTACCTTCTTTATCTAGTCCCATCATGAAATTTTTCATCAATCCAAGTTTGATGTGCAGGGGTGAAAGAAGAACCTTGTTTAATTGCCCTAAAGAATATATTTTACATTACATTGTCCTGGCATGAACTCATCCCACTTGTGCCAATGTTGCACAATATAATGTTCTGACACATGGCTGTCCCAAAACACAAAAAACAACATTTTGTAAAACCCTCCTGCAAACCAATTACCTTGATCACTGCATATGTTATAACCATAATCCTGGTATTTTATAACATGTAGAACCTTAGAAATTCTTTCATGACTTTAAGTCCAACTGAATGAAACACAGGAACTGTTGGAAATTCGTTGTCATTATGAAGCAAAACTGCTTTTAAAACTTAATTTTGAGGCCACTATGAATAAACGCCATTCATCTGACTTATATGACATCTAGTTCTTTCAGAAGTTCAATAATGTCTTTGCAAAAACACATACTGTCCTCCATAGCAAAATATTTCAAAAACTTTTCGTGTCTTTTTCGAACACTGAAATCTTTGCTGTAACCTAGAACTTAACAGTTCAGCTTGTTCTTTTGGAAAATTTAAGTCTCGAACCAAATCATTCAACTCATCTTGTTTAATTAAATGTACCCCACTACCTGAATTTACTGGCTGATAGTCGATATCTTGTGAAGTGGAGGCTTCCAGGAAATCCTCAACTTGAACTTGATCACTATTATCTTCCCCACTATTGTTATCCTAAGTTTTGGGGAACACTGATACTGGCAAATCGTCACTGTGTGAAACGGGCCAAATTTCAGAAGGTATATTTGGATATATTATAGCATTTTTGCTTTTTTTTAGTTATACCAGATACTGAATATATGTCACACAGAAATAGCAATCATTAGTGTGGTTACATTGTTCTCATCAAACCATAGGGACTGCAAAAGGTAACGCTTTGAGTTTGCCATGTAGCTACTTCATAAGGTTTGTTGCCTCACAACAATTGTGAGGCACTCAAGGTTCATCTTGATCACCAATTTTACATCCAAAATAAAATGAATACGAAAGTTTTATAATGTCATATATATTTTCCCTTTGAGTCTTTAGGGTAAAAGGTCCACAAACATAACAAAAATTGTCTGGATGATTGATAAACTTCCCATGTGTGTGCTTATTCATTGCAGCAGTAAATGAATTTCTGAAAACGTAAATTCAGTTTTGAACACTACAATATAAAAACAACACATTCGATTTTTTCACTACACGGTACACAGACAAGGCAACTTACTAGTTCTCATGTGAAAACATGGAAAGGAAAAATATTTGCGAATCGGTAAGTAGAAGCAGAAATTATTTTACTGCTACTGCAAGGGTTGCGAGCCACACCTTTCTACTCTCGAGGGACTGTTTATGTTTGTAGGATAGAGTTACAACCCTGAGAACATGTCGTGATCAGTTAAATCTTGGAAAACATTGGCATAGCCTACAAAAATCCTCACCAAAAATTCTGCTTGCTTTCTTCAAATTGTAAATTGTATCAAATTTGAACCTAAGAACCATAGGTAGAAGTCTGATTATGTTTATCACAAGAAAACTGAGGCAAGAATCAACTGCTAAAATTAAGAGAATTAGCTTATATATATTAAAATAAATCAGTATGTCATACATTACTGGCTAGATTATGTGAAATTGGCATACTTTGGTAAAATGTAGCTCCCTCTATATTTAATAACTATGACATGATGTGAAACTGTCATGGTAATTTTCGAAATCTACACATAAAAATTGGTTAAAAACAGCATTTAAGTTCTTGGAGGTAAAAATCGTGTTGGATAGTGTTATTTTGCATTAAATAGTAAGCTTAGATAAGATTTGATTGGATTTTGTAGTTTGAAATATATGAGAAGTATTTCTTTGCTAGACATTCTCTGTTTCATTACACGGCATTTAGGCCAACATATTATGGGACATACCTATACGATATTTAGTTGAATTTTAAACTTTCGCACCTATCTTATGACGTATGAACTGATTACAAGATTTTACAGTTTAAATTTTTACAAGAAATCTATTTTTCTCTGTTATGATATAATTTAATTTACTTTATTATTATTATATTAAAACCACTCTTATATCACATGAAAATTAACAATATAGTTTATTAGGCATTAAGGTAACGTTTTGGATTATATTTGGATCACTATACATTAAGGTGGCGTTTTGGATATCTTACCATGATGTCAAGAGTATGGGAGAAAAGGTCACCCCAGGCTTCTAAGCACCCCAGATCCAGGATAAAAATTGGCACAATCCTATTGGCTGTTGGAGTTAATCCCTCTCCTATAAATTAACTGCTGGCAGCCTCTTGCACGTGTGCACATCAGGTTTCTGGAAGCATCAGCAGGAGTCTGTCAGCAGGTGAGAATTTAATCTCTTTGTAATTTACCTTAGATTTCCAGTTTTCTATTATAATGGCAATCAATACTTAATACTTTAGAACCAGAATTGCCAATTTGTAATTGTAATATTGATAATTGTATTTCTTTCTTTTTTTTTTTTTAATGAAAACCCCAAACACGAGAGGTATTTGAACCTATAGTACTTAGTACCGTGCATAGGTTGGAGGTTGAAAAGACGAAAGAAGATATTTGTTGACATTAGACGCGAACATCTGTAGACTGTAATTTTCAGGAAATACATATGAAGGAAGGTTGTTCCAGAAAACGGCAGTTGAATGAATAAACGAGGAAGATGAAAAGTTGGTTGTGAGTTTGCAGTTGGACAGTAAATGGATGTTGGCTGGAGGCAGCATGAATTCGGACTGTTTTGAAAGAGAGAGAGCAGGGAATTATATAAGCCAATTCAGAAGAACAGTGTCCATGGAAGTATCTGTAGAAAAGGCATGCAGAAGAAACAGTATATCTATGAGACAGAGAGGAGAGAATCTGTTAGAGAGAGGTAAAAGGTAAAATGCAGCCATTATTAATCCACTGCAGGATGGAAGCCTCCTCAACAATTCAATTTATTATAAGGGAAAGGTACCATAATCTGCCAAGGTGGTCCAGTGCGGGTTGGCAGATTGCTAAATACGGTCAGTCAGGGGCTTGAACCACGGTCAATTCAAAGAGCGTGTGCTACTGCACTCTCGCTCCTTACCACCTCGGCTACGAGGCCTTTGTTAGAGAGAGAGAGAGAGAGAGAGAGAGAGAGAGAGAGAGAGAGAGATGAGTCATTAATTAACCTAACTGCCTCTTCTGAATGGGATCTAGAAGCCCAAGAGAGGTTTTTGAGGCACCGCCCCAGATGTGGGAACAATATTCCACAGTAGGGTGGATTTGCAATTTGTACAGAGTGAACAGCTGTTTGGAAGAAAAGTAATGTCGAGAGCAAAAGACAAAACCAAGTTTCTTAGATGCAGAGGAAGCAATATTTGTAATGTGCTTGTGCCAAGATAGATTAGAAGAAATGGTAATCCACAAAAGAGATATATCATCTTGTCTAAAAATCGGAACGTCACCAAAGATAAGTATAGGAGCAGAAGAATCTTTTTGCGAGATATAAGACAAGACTGAGTTTTAGAAGGATTGAAATCAACTAAGTTGTCTTTGCCCCACTGGAAAATTCTGGAAATTGGCATTTAAGGAATTGATAGTGTATATTCGAGAAGTTAAAGCTGAATGAGCAGGGCGAGGTTTCTCAAACTGGAAAGTGGATATGAATAGCATTTCTGGTCAATGGAAGAAGGTCATTAATATACAAGACGAAAAGAGTGGTGGAAACAACTGAACTTTGGGGGACACCGGCATTAGCGGAGAAATTAGAAGACAGAGAGTCATCTACTATCACTCTCAGTGAGCAGTCAGAGAGAAAACTGGATAACCAATTGCAAAAAACAGTCGGCAAACCATAAGATGGAAGCTTGTTTAGAAGACCTTTATGCCAAAAACGATCAAAAGCCTTTGAGATGTCAAGAGCAACTGCTTATGTTTCACCGAACTTTTCCATTGATTTTGTCTATAGATGGGTAACATAAGCCAGAATATCACCAGTGGATCGACATTGACGGAATCCATACTGGCAATTGTTGATCAGACGGAAGGTTTCTAGATAGTTTAAGAGTTGGCATTTAATTGATTTCTCCATTACTTTAGAAAGAGTAGAAGTAATTGCAATGGGATGATAATTGGATGAGAGGGATTTGTCACCCTTTTTAGGAACTGGCGGGATATGAGCAAATTTCCAAGCAGAAGGCAAAAAACCTTTGGAATAAGAAAGTTAAAAAAGGCGGCAAAGAATAGGGGTAAGTTCAGGAGCACAGGTTTTGAGAACAAGTGGAGAAATACCATCGGGACCTGGAGCTTTCTTAGCATCTAGATTCATCAAAATCCTTCCGACATCCTTTTGACGGAAGACCACAGGAAGCATTGAATGGAGCGTGTTGGGAATGAATGGGGGGAAGGTGTTTTACCAAGATCATTAATACATGAGTTGGAAGAAAAATGGGATGCTAGCAAGTCAGCTTTATCCTTGGCGGATTGGACAGAGGTGGGAGCAGAGATGGGCAAAAGTTACGGCCAATATCTTTGGCAAGAGACCAGAATGCTCGGCTACCAAGAAGCAAGTTTTCTACTCTTAGCCTATTCAAACTCTAGTTTGGACTGATTAATAACTGCTTTACAAATGTTGCGAGCTTTGGTGTAGGCAGAAAATGAAACTGAAGAATTAGAAACAAGCAAATTACGATATGCAACGTTCTTCTCTTGAACAGCCTTAGCACACTTATTGGAAAAACAAGATTTGGATAAAGGATGAGATTATAAAGTGGAGTGTGGGATAAAGGATTCCATTCCTGCAAGAATAATTTCACTGATATGATCTGAGGAAACGTTGACATCAGAAGTTTTGAAACAGTAATCCGACCAAGGAAAAGAAGAAAAGAAGTCTCGCAGGTCATCCCATTTTGCATTCTTGTAATGCCAAACAACACGTCAACAGTGGGTCTGCTGACGAGGCTACTAGTGACGATCGTGTTCCAAGCCGCTAAGTGGATTTTTCTTATTTATTGATTTGAAATTATTGTTTTTCAAAAACTTTTGATTTAAATTTAGTAGTATAACATTATTTTGTGATTTTTTGATTAATTTGGTGTATTTATTCTTTACTCGGCCTTGTAAAAGTATCGGTAAGGGTTTCCACGTGTTCGTAACTACCGCTACTGTTAGTAACTTTCCCGCCATTGTAATACCGTACAAGATATACCGTAGGTTATATACCGTACTAGATAGCGTTAGTTGAACTTCGTTAGCAGTTAAATTGTACGTTTAAATAAATACATATAACGACTTAGATTACAAACGTAATATAATTAATAACATAACATAATTAATTAATAAATTAATAGAATCATGACTCAGACCAGAGCAGCAAAGCAAAAGGCTCAAGCTAATGGAAGTGCTGTGGCTCAGAGCAGAACTGAGGGGGGCAGTTGTCCTCTGACTCACAGCCTTATAAAATGCACCGTTTGCTTGATGTTTGCAGAGCAATCGGGTACGGGACATGATACTGCCAAGGGGGATGTCTTTGTGTGTGTGCGATGCAAGGAATGTATCGATATCAGGCAACAACTCGGCGTTCTTGTGGGCCTATATGAGAGCTTGAAGGACAGGGTGGATGCCCTCGAAGAAACTAAATTGAGGGGCCCATCAAGCTCTCAGCTGCCCACATCAACGCCAGAGCTTGCACTTGGGCATCGCGTGACACAGAGACAACCCCCAAGGCAGAATGCGCTGGTCCTGAAGGAACTAGTAGTTGTTGGTGACTCTATTGTCAGGGAAACGGGGAACATGCTTTGTAAAAAAGATAGGTGGAACAGGACCAGGGTATGTCTGCCAGGGGCAAAGGTTGATGACGTAGAGCGAATATCATCTTTTAAGGGCACAAAAGGTGATATAGTTGTACACGTTGGCACTAATAATATTAAGAGTAGGAGACCGGCAGAATTACTTAACAAGTACAGATCACTGTTGAACAAAAGCCGAGAATTAGGGTTGAATTTGAAAGTGTCTGCAATTCTGCCCAGACACGATAGGAGGGAGTATATGATGAGAGCCTTGTCGATCAATTCGGCCCTTGAAAGATTGTGCAAGGCTCAAGGGGTAGAATTTTTTTCAGCCTGGACTGTACTTGTTAACAGGAGAGATTGCTTCTACAGGGATGGGATACACTTAAATAGAAAGGGTGCAAGAATATTTGCTGATGCTATCGAGGCAGTGTTAGGTGGGTCGGAAAACTGCTAGCTTGGGGGGAGACAAAGACCAATAGATTGACAGTAGCCACTGGCAGAGGTGAAAGAGATTCTTGCACTGCTTCTATTAGAATGAGCAGAAGCCTGAAAAACAAGATGCATGGTATTTCAGAGACTGCTGGGAGCCATTGCGGTACAAGTAAACACATGGGTTGTGTTAGGGTAGCTAAGAATAGAAACAGGTGCAGGTATACTTGCGTGTACACCAATGCTAGGAGTTTAGTAAATAAATTTGATGAATTTGAGGTATTGCTCAAAACATCGAAGGCAGATATTGTTGGGATATCAGAGACGTGGTGTCACACAGATATAAGGGATGCGGAACTGCAATTTGGGGAGTACAACGTCTACAGAAAGGATAGACAGGATAGGAAGGGGGGAGGTGTTATGCTATTAGTTAAGAAACACATAAAAACGAACAAGGAAGTGAAGCCAGTCGACATCGCTGGACAGTGCAGTGTGGAGTCAGTTTGGTGTGACATAAACATTGGGAGATCAAAATTGAGAGTAGGAGTGTGCTATAGGCCTAATGACTCTGATGAGTATAATAAGGAACTGTACAGGGAAATAGAGTGGGCCAGTAAATCAGAGTGTCTTATAATGGGAGATTTTAATTTCCCAGATATTGACTGGAATTTGGGGGCTGGTTACTCACACACTAGCAGGGCTTTTGTGGATTTATTGGATGATTGTTTTCTACATCAGCATGTTCGGGAGGCAACTAGAGGGAGTAATACTCTTGATTTGATTATCAGCAGTGATTCTTCATGCATTAAGAATCTGCAGATAAATGAACCACTAGGTGGCAGTGATCACAGTGTGCTGAAGTGGGATTTACTCAAAGAGGTAACTACCATTAGGGGTAAATTGAAGGGTTATTGCTTCCGTAAAGGCGACTACGATGGACTGAGACAGTATTTAAATTCTATACAGTGGGACCAACTGATGATGTTACCAACAGCAAATTCAAAATGGGAAGCATTCAAAGAACTTATCTTGGAAGCTACTAGGCTTTACATACCAACTAAGAAATATTGTTCAAGGTTTAGGCCAAAATGGATGTCAGATGAACTAATGAGGCATATGGCAGAGAAGAAAAATGCATGGGATACATACATATTAACACATGACACAGAAGCCTATGATAGATACAAGTTGATATGCAACCAAGTTACAAAGGAGGTTAGGTAGGCGAAGGCAGATTACGAGAAATCCTTGGCAAGGGATGCAAAGAAAAACAGCAAAGAGTTCTTTACTTATGTAAACTCTAGAAGGAAGGGGATGAATCAGATTGGTCCACTTGATATTGATTAGTCAAGTGTTGATGATCCTCCTCAGGTAGCTAACAAACTGAATATTTTGCATCGACATTCACACAGGAGGAGTTATTCAGCGAGGGGAATGCCAGAGGTGTATTCAACTCTAGCAGTAAGCTACAGAATCTTGAAATAACTGAGAGTAAAGTGGAGGAGAAACTGTTGAAGATAAACACAAGAAAGGCACCCAGGGTGGATGGGATCTATCCAGTTATATTAAAGGAGGCAGCAAAGGAAGTAAGCAAACCCTTAGCCATAATTATGAGAGCTTCCTTGGACTCAGGGGAGGTACCCATAGACTGGAAATGTGCAAATGTTACCCCAATTCACAAAGGAGGATCAAAGGCTGACACAAGTAATTATAGACCTGTGAGCTTAACTTCTGTTCCAGGAAAATTAATGGAGGCACTGGTTAAAGAAGCACTGCAGGATCATTTAGACAAGACTTCAGTTATAGCTCAGACACAGCATGGTTTTGTTAAGGGGAAGTCTTGCCTGACCAACTTGATTGGATACTATGATGCAGTCACAAAAGAACTGGATGCAGGGAATAACTTTGATATTATATACTTGGATCTTAGAAAGGCTTTTGATACTGTTGCACATGGAAGACTGCTACACAAATTGGAGCAGTGTGACATTGGAGGCAAATTGCTGCTATGGATAAAGGGGTGGTTGAAGGGGAGAAGACAGAGAGTGGTAATCAATGGACACTGCTCATTGTGGACTGATGTTATTAGTGGAGTCCCTCAGGGCTCAACGTTGGGTCCATTATTGTTTTCTGTATTTATAAATGATATTGATGATGGTATATCGGGCTTAATGTCCAAGTTTGCAGACGATACAAAGGTTGGCAGGGTTGTCAAGGACACTACTGACACTATGCTGCTGCAACAGGATCTGGAAAGGTTGAGCAGATGGGCTGAGAGGTGGCAAATGAAGTTTAACATTGACAAATGTAAAGTACTACACATGGGAAACAGCAACCCCAGAGCAACGTATCAACTCTGTGGTACTACACTGACAGTGGTAGAGAATGAAAGGGACTTGGGGGTGGTTGTGCAGGCAGATATGAAGTTCTCTGAGCAGTGCAGACCTGCTGCAAGAGTAGCTCATGGAGTATTGTCAATGATATACAGGAATTTTTCCAGCAGGAATAAGGAGGTGATTATTCCATTGTATAAGGCGATGGTCAGGCCACACCTAGAGTACTGTATACAGGTCTGGAGGCCTCATTTCAAGAAGGATGTAGAGCTGCTGGAACGAGTACAGAGAAGGGCAACAAGATTAGTGAATGGAACAAAGGGGTGCTCTTACGAAGAAAGGCTTAAGTTTTGCAAATTACAGTGTCTGGAGACTAGGCACCAGCGAGGTGATCTGATAGAGGTGTATAAAGCCTTGAATGGTTTAAGCATGCTCAATGCTGATGGGATTCTTCCTCTAGCTCAGAAAAATCACCTGAGAGGGCATAAATTCAAATTGAGGAAAGATAGATGTAGGATAGACGTGCGGAAATTTGCCTTTAGCCAGCGGGTGGTTGGTTGGTGGAACAGACTTCCATCCCTTGTGGTGGAGGTTGATAGCCTAAATAAGTTTAAGGCTCAGCTGGACAGGTATTTTGAACGAACAGAGGGGTGAAGTGGAAGTGGTTTTTTTTTTTTTTTTTGGCTGATGCTGCATAAGCTTGCTTTCTTGCATCAAATGCCTCTACTAATGCTAATGCTAACACAAGGTTGGGAATAGCCATGAGATAAAGGTTCCATTGGAGAAGAGACAATCACCAAGTTGTGATCTGAAGTGCCTAAAGGACCTCTCACTTCAACCATGTACTTAGAAGGGTTGTTTGTGAGAAAAAGATCAAGCGTATTGGCTGCATGATTAGGATTGTCCAGTATTCTTGTTGGTAAATGAACAATCTGTGCTAGGTCATTAGTAATTGCAAAAGCCTCAGCATCTCGATCTGCTGGGTCGGTGTGACTAGAAAACGAGAGCCAGCTGGAGTTGTGAACATTAAAATCACCAAGGAAAATTACCTCACTGTTAGGAAAGTTGGACTGGAGATAGTCAAGTTGCAAAGAGAGGAAGTCAAAGAGCTCCAAGTGATTAGTGGAGTTGGGAGAACGATAGAGACAACAGATGAATTTGACACAATGAGGTAGAGAGATTTTAAGCCAGGGAAGATCAAAGAGAGGAGATTCCAAATTGCCAAGTCTCTGACAGGGAATATCAGAACGGACATATGCACAAGTACCACCTTTGAGGCGAAAGGAATCATACAGCGAATAATTTGGGCATCTGAGATGAGCAGTAGCTGAATCAACCGATAACTGAGATTCTGTCAGAAAAAGTACATGGGGTTTGGCAGACTGCAAGTGGAAATGGACATCGTTGAGATTAGAATTGAGACCACGTATATTTGTGAAATGAATTAGGAAATGTTTGGGAGGTTTAGATCTTTTCGCAGATAAGATTGCTCTATTAGTTTGACAATTCATGGTGTATTCAATAGTAAGAAAAAGTAGGTGGGACATGCTGTATGAAGTAATGAAATTTTTGGATATGGCATAGTAAGAATATACCCAGATCTTTGACCCCCCACGGGGGGGGGGGGGGGCATTTTCGAGGCCACGAGACACACTACTCAGACTCCCTCCGGTCACTATCTGGCACAGTAGAGGTAGAAAGATTATACACTAGCTGATCCGGAAGCCTCCTAGAGAGTTACCAACAGGTTCGGTCCGGTGTACTAACTAGCAGTTGGCCTGCGACACTGTTTTAGAGCTGTACCCTTGAAATGTAAGGAATATTGGATCTTGCCACGGTGTTCATCATAACCTCAAAAGTCATCAATCATACTGCATGGTGGAAGAGATGGGGAAGGGTTGACTGGAACTTGGCTCTAGATACTAAACATGGGTTCCACCACTTCAAGCCTCCAATAAGCAAAGTGGTGGTATTGCACCGGTTGATGAGAGTCATCTACCACCTAATACTGCCTGGTAACATAGAGGGGCAGCATTCCTCCATGTGGTGTGGGTGCCACACCTCAACCCCTGCTTACATTGGGTTCACACCTGGGTGGTCACCCACCATGTACTTGTGCATGGAGGTTATACCAGGATTACCAACAGTCCCACCATCATGAAGGTGCATGCTTTTCTTGCATCATATGCCACTGCTAATGCTATATCATCAGTTCATCTAACATCCACAACCTCTAAGCCTTGAAAAATATTTCTTGGTTGGTATAAAAAGCTTAGTAGCTTCTACAATTGCATCCCCAAATGCCCCCTGCATGGAATTTAAAAACTGTCTGAGAAGATCGTCATTACTTGTCTGAAAGCAAAAGTTGTTCCCATTTCCATTAACAGTAGTTACATATTTATTTAATCCCACATCAATATACTATTATCACTGCCACCTAGTGGGTCTTTCATTTGCAAGTTCTTAATGCAAGTGGGGTCATTGCTGATAATCAGATCAAGAGTACTGCTTTTTCTCATTGCCTAGCTAACATAATGGTGTGGAAACAGTCACCCAATAAATACCACAAAAGTCTTGCTACTGTGTGGGTGACCAACACATAGTATCCAGTCAATATCTGGAAAGTTAAAGTGCCCCCATAAGATATTCTGCTTTACTGGCCCTCTCTATATGTCTATATATACCGATGAGCCAAAACTTTATGACCACCTACCTAATATGATGTTGGTCCTCCACGTGCAGCCAATACAACTCGTACCTGGCAAGACATGCACACTGCAAGATTTCTAAATGTGTCTTGTGGTATCTGGTACAAACACGTAACCGGCAGATCCTTTAACTCCTGTAAAGTCCATGGTTGAGACACCGCAGATCGGATTTACTGTTCCAACACAAACCAAGGATGCTCGATGGGATTAATGTCTAGAGAATTTGGAGGCTAGGGCCATATACCTGGAAGTCTTCCTCATGTTCTGCAAACCAGCCTTGAACAATCCAGGTGGTTTGGCATGATGCATTATCCTGCTGAAAGTTGGCACTGCCAGAGGGGAAAACAGTTGATGTTTAGGTAGGTGGTAGACATCCGAGTGCCCGGCACATGGATCCTGGACCTAGGGTATCCCAGCAGAACATTGCCCAAAGCATGACACTGCCGCCACTGGCTGATTTTTGTCCCACGGTGCATCCAGCCGCCATCACTTCCCCAGGTAAATGATGCACACATACCCAGTTGTTCACATGGTGCAACAGGAAACGAAATTCACCGGACCAGGTAACCCTCTTCCAATCACTCAAGGTCCAGTTTTGATGCTCGTGTGCCCATTGTAGGTGCTGTCGCTGGTGAACCATGGTTAGCATGGGCACTTGGAGTGGCCTGTGGCTACACAGCCCCATTTTCAGCAGGGTTCGATGTATTGTGCACTGTGACACATTACTCCCGTCACTAGCATTTCAATTAGCGGTGAGTTGCACCACAGTTGCCCTTCTGTTGTCATGTACCATTCGAAAGAGCCTTCACTCACCTCAAGCATCGAGATGAGCCGTGGTCATCCAACACCTTGCTGGCGGCTCATGGGTTTTCCCTTCCTGGACTACTTTCGGTAGGTACTAACCACAACTGACTGTAAGCACCCCACCAGCTGTGCCGTTTAGGATATGCTCTGACCCAGTCATCTGGCCATTACAATCTGGCCTTTGTCAAACTCGCTTAAGTCTGCTGCCTTTCCCACCTAAAGAACAAGAGCAACAGTGATTAACGAAGCTTAGTATTAGGTGTCCCAACCCACGCTGTAGTTCAACTGCAGTTGCTTCGACTTGCATAACGACTCACTGGTCATAATGTTTTGGCTCATCGGTGTAGGTGCTCATATTATTCACCATATCCATTAGGCATATAACACAGTCCTAATCTGAATTTTTGTTTTCCTACTGCTTATGTCACACCAAACTGACTCAATATTGCACTGGCCACTTCTGAATCAGTTATATCTGAGTGACACCGTGTCTCTGATATCAATGCAAATGTCTGCATTTGATGACTTGACCAGTATTTCAAATTCCTCAAAGATATATATTATGATCCTAGCATTAGTGTAAATGTAAGTATACAAGCAATTATTTTTGCTCTTAGTTATCCTAATACAGTCCATATATTTGCTTGCTCCACGAGGGAGAGCCCCCAGCTGGTCCTGAAATACACAACACATTGCTTTCCAGACACTGCATATGCACATAAGCAGTGCAAGAATTCCTTTCATCTCTGCCTGCAGCTACTGTTACTCTTTTATTATGTGTATCTTACCAGGCTAGCAGTTTTCTGACTCACCTAACATTACCTCCTGTTAATGAGAAAATTTTATCCCATAAGCCTTGCACAGTCTCCCCAGGATGAATTGACTGCGTACCTCCTTTCATCATGTACTTCCTCCAATATTATCTGAGCAGAATTGCAGACACTTTCAATTTCAATGCTAACTTGTGACTTTTTCTCAATCGCTCTGTAGTTGTTGACTAATTCCTCAGATCAACTACTCTTAACAGCATTAGTACTAATGATTGTTCTTCTGTTTAATTAACAAGTAATGGATTTCATCCAGATTTGCTGAATTTTATTTCATTTGAGAAAGTGCTTACGAGGTGCATTTGTAAAGTTCATGGCCTGAGTATGAGAACTATTGTTATAGTGTTAAAAATTATTGTATTAGCATTAGTTCAGGCATATGATGCAAGAAAACAAGTTTATAGAGCATCAGCCAAAAAAAAAAATAATAAATAAATAATAATAAAACTTTTCCATTTCACTCATACGGTCACTCCAAATGTTTGTCTTGTCTAGTTAGGCCTTAAATTTATTTAAACTATCAACTTCCACAACAACAGATGGAAGTCTGTTAAAGCAATCAACTACCTGCTGGCTAAAGGCAAACTTCTGCACATCTATTCTACAACTGTGTTTCCTCAATTTGAATTTAAGCCCTCTCAGGTTCCTAATCTGAGCAAGCGCAAGTATCCCATCAGCACTGAGTCTGATCAACCCATTCAAGGCCTTGTACACCTCAATCAGATCACCTCCACGTGCCCAGTCTCCAGATGCTGAAAATTACAGAATTTAAGCCTCTCCTGGTAAGAGAACCTTTTTGTTCCTTGTTCCCCTCACCTTGTTGCCATTCTCTGTACTTGTTCTAGCAACTCTATATGCAGTACTCAAGGTGTGGCCTGATCATTGCCTTATAAAGAGGTATAATCACCTCCTTGTTGTTGTTGTTGTTGTTATGGAGGCTTAATGGCACATAAGCTGCTATGGCTATAATGTGCCTATTCACTTATTATTTTAAGAGATGAGGAATTTCCATAAAATCAAAAGAAAATTTTAAATCAGAAACTATTAAAAAGTCCAGTTTGCTTGAGGAAGTCAAAAAATTCAGAAATATTTGCCTTATCACCAATGAGATTTTCAAGAGTTATTGGTTTATGAAGATTTATCAGTGAGATCAAGGATGAAGCTCTGTTTTGTTTATAGTAGGGGCAGCCAATGAGAATATGTCTAACAGACAAATTGTTAGAGCAATGTGTACACTGTGGTGGATCACCTCCTGTGAGTAAATAAAGATGTGTCAGATGAGTATGACCTATTCTTGCCCTTGAAAGGACTACTTCTTCTCGTCTTGATGTACGGACACTGGAGCGCAAAATTTTTGGGTCTTGTTTAAACTAAAAGAGTTTATTATTAGTCTGAGAGTGCCAGAGTGCTGTCCATTGTGATAGGCAAGCAGCATGAATGGTTAATGCATAATCTGATGCTGGAACAGGGATATTGGTTAAATTTAAGGTGTTTGGATTTTTTGCAGCTTTATCGGCCAGTCCATTGCCTAAAATACCGGAATGGGCTGGAATCCAACAAAAAGTGACCAGTTGGTGGCGTTTTTTGATTTGTTACTACAAATCAAAGCTTCTGATTTCATCTAGAACAGGGTGAACTTTATCTTCGGAATTACTTAGCGACATGATTGAGCTGAGGGAATCAGTATAAATAACAGATTTTAAAGAATAGTCAGAATAGAGATTTTCTAAAGCAAGTTTTATTGCATATAATTCAGCAGAAAAGATACTAAATTCTGATGGAAGGGATATTGATACAGCTGTATTTGGAAACACTGCAGCTGCTCCAACATTTGAATTAGATTTAGAGCCATCTGTATAAATTTGGTAGAAATCAATATATCTTTGAATGTGAACATCATGAATTTGTTTGACATTTGTTGCTTGCAAAATATTCTTTCTCCATGGCAAAGGTAAGTGTCACATGTTGGAAGAGGAGAAGGAGCCCATGGTGGTTGAGTAAAGGTTGGTATCTGCTGTACGGAAAGGATGGAAATATTCCAAACCTGCGCCAGTTCAAGAAGGCGAAGACCAGCTGGTTTAACTATGCTGGGTCTGTTTCTGTATAGGTTTTCTAACGGTGGGTTTAAAAGGTATGACTGAACGGGATAAGAAGCACAACTTTGTATCTTGACAGCATATTTCAGTAAGTGTTTTCCTGCATAAAGTTAGTGGGGGCTCGTGAGCATCAATGTAGAGACTATGTGCTGGCGATGTTCTGAATGCACCAACTGCAATTCTCAAAGCAGTGTTGAATAGGATCAAGCCAGCATAATGCACTCTCTCTGGCAGAATCATAGATGGGAGCACCATAATCGAGACGGGATCTGATTAATGCCTTGTACAACCGAAGCAGGGAGGTACGATCTGCACCCCACGTTTGGGCGGATAAAGCTCTGAGTATGTTTAACTTTTTTAGACAGGAAGTCCGTACATTTTTAATATCATCTAGGAAATTTAATTTGTGGCCAAGGATCTGAATCCTAGAATCTGATGTTAGTAGCGATTGGGATGGAGACATTGGAAATGTGAAGTTCAGGATCCGGATGAAGTTTTCGTTGTCTGCAAAGATGAATTGTAATAGTTTTCTGCTGAGAGTGTCGGTAGCCGTTGAGGCTGGCCCATTGTTGTATTTTATTTAGTGATATTTGAAGCTGTCTTTCAATAGATCTCATGTTTTGGGAATGGCAGATGGAAAGGTCATTTGCATATAGATAAGTCTCAATTGTGTTTGGAAGCTGTTTGGTGATGGAATCAATTCTAATAGCAAAAAGAGTGGCACTCAATACTGATCCCTGTAAAACACCTTCTTCCTGAATGAAGGTTGAAGAGAGGGCATGTTGGTATCGAACTTGAAATGATCTAGTATATAGAAAGTTCTTAATAAATATAGGAAGGTTGCCACGTAGTCCGAGAAAGTAAAGATCACTAAGTATACAATGCCTTCAGGTGGTATCAAATGCCTTCTCTATGTCTATTGAAACCATTACTAGATGTTCATGTTTGACAAAAGCATTACGGATGGCAAATTCAGCCCTGACCATAAGATCTAAACATGACCTGTTTTGACGAAAGCCATATTGACTATGGCTCATTAGTTGTTCTGACTCAATGATCCAGACGAGCCTTCTGTGGATAATTTTCTCAAGGATTTTACTGAGGCAGCTTGAGAGAGATATGGGTCTATAGCTATAGGGGTTGGATGGATCTTTTCCAGGTTTCAGGAATGCCAAAACTGTAGAGTGATGACAAGAAGCTGGAAAAACATTTTCGAAAAATATGCGATTGTAAAAGACTAGGAGGAGGTGTAAAGCTTTGTCATTAAGATGTTGTAGCATGACATAATAAATCCCATCTGGTCCAGCAGCACCATTGCAGAGGTTTATTATATGGGAGAAGAGGCGGGAAGTTTCAAAATTAACAACCATGCTTTTCTTTAGTGTTTTGAATTCTTTGGAATGAGGTAGTATTGGCTGATGTTACTGAGATTTCTGCAAAAGTATTGCCCAAAGCATTGGCTATATCTACAGGATTAGATAGATCTTTCCCATTCCAGGAGAGGATTGGAGAAGGTATGGTAGGAAACTTACCAGACAGCTGTCTAATTTTTTTCCATATTATTTTGGGATCAGTATTTCTGTGAAAACTGGATGCAAAACAGTCCAGGATTCTTTCTTTGCTTGCTTTTGAATGAAGCGTGCTTTTGCCCTTAATTTCTTATAATTAATGAGATTGACTATGCTCGGACACTGCCGGAACAAATTCCAAGCTTTATTTTTTGCTCTGTTTGCTGTGGTGCATTTGTCATTCCACCACTAATTATAATGCTTTCGGCCCGGCAGATTTGATAGTGGTATTGTGTCTTTAGCCACATTTAGAAGATGTGACGTGATGTAATCTGTCACATTATCAATATGCTGGAGGCGGATTTTTTCCTCATCAAGGTCGATTGATGACTGAAATTTTGCCCAGTCTGCTCGGACAAATTTCCACTTTCTGCAGGGTTGAATTGAAGGAGTCTTTGCTTTCAGTAAGTTGCATACTATTGGGAAGTGGTCACTGCCCATGGGATCGTTTATTACATACCACTCTATGTTTGGAACTAGTACTGGTGAACAAATTGAGAGATCTATTGCTGAGGTGTGTCCTGCTGGGAGCTGTACGTGTGTCAGTGCACCTGTATTGAGTATAGTGAGATTTAAGTGCCTGCCTCCAAAAAACTTTCAATTAGTCGGCCTCGTCTATCCAATTTAGGAGAGCCCCATAATTGGTGGTAACCGTTAAAGTCCCCTAATACACAGAGAGGTGGAGGTATCTGTATAAAGGGGTCTTCAAGATTTTTTAAAGAGTAAGTGCAGTTTGGTGGTAGGTAGATTGAGACTAGTGTTATTGCACTATGGAGAGTTATATGAACAGCAACAGCTTCTATTTCAGTTTGGAGTGGGATATGTTTAGTTGGGACCTTTAAATTTACTAGGATTGCCACACCACCATGGGCAGCGTTAGCAGTATTTCGATCTCTTCGATAAATGCAATAGTTCTTTATTCAAGGAGAAATTTGTGTGGTTAGGTAAGTTTCCTGTAAACAAAAGGCAACCGGAGAATAATGGTTAATTAGGTATTGAATATCATCTGTGTTGGAATGAGAAAGCCTCTGCAATTCCATTGTAAGATGCTGTGGTTCATTTTGGTTTAGTTGAGGATGATTCATCTGACTGTTTTTTGTTTGAGGAGGATTTTTTTCGGTCTTTTTTAGGGAAGGTAGGGCGTCCGGTATCCATAGTGTCGTTTGTGTGAAGTTCTAGTAATGGTTCTTCATGATCTGGGTTTACATCTACTTCCATACTACTGATGGATGATTCAGGTTTATTGTTGTTTTTAGTAGTTTTAATTTTTTTTTTGTCATGCGGGACTGTCCGAGTCTCAAATTGGGATACTGATTGGAGTGTTGGTCGATTCACTGATTTTAATTTGATGTGTCTTTTACAGAGTTTGATAATGTGTTTTTAACCCAGTTAGCTAGAGATGCGCTGGGAGGTATTGATACATCTGTTTGAGCTGCTGTTGAATTAAAGCTTCGAGTGTGAGATGCATATGAACGACTGGGCATGGTCGACATAACCTGTCTGCGTGCCTTGGGGTACGTAACTTTGTGCTCTATTATCGAGTTGGAACACGATTTCCATCTTTTTTGGTCTTTATACGTTTTGCACTAATTGCTTTTTGATTGCCCAGTTCCTGCACTAATTCCTCTTCAGATACTGTAATCAGGTCCCACTCTGTGATGACACCTTTTGACGAGTTTAACGTATTGTGGGGAGTGATAGATACTGGCAGCCCAGCAAAAGTTGTTGTTTTAAGCAGCCATCTGAATGTTTTGAGGAGGCTGTTTTGATTAGGAGGTCTCCGGATTGCAGTAGTTTAACCATTTTCAGTGTTCCAGCAATGGATTCCAAAAATCTTTGGAGGACAAATGGTGATAATTTGCCAACAGGCTGGTTGGAGAGCAAATGTATTACAAGGAAGTTTGGCATCTCATTGCACTGCACTTCTCTTCGGAGTCTTTTTGGTTGGTTCAGGTCATCATCATCATTTGGGTTTGTCTGGCCTTGAATTTGAAGGCTCTAGTGGTGGATAGTCATTTATATCCATTGTTACTCCTTTTCGCCCTGGAGGATAACTTTACCCCCAGGTTACCGGCCCCACCACGGGGAGGCAGGAGCAGTGTCGCTCGGAGGCCAAGCGGTTGAGGTGTTAGTTAATTAGTAAAAATATAAATAGAGGAAAATGTAAAGAAAGGTGTATTTCCTTTCTGTGTTCTACTTGTTATTTTTCAAGTATAGAACTGTTTTTAAAGTAAGACTGTTGAAAGAACTGTGAACTTAAAATATAATTTCAGTCGCTTATCAAGAGCACTTTATGAATCTCAAGAATATCGCTTGGCACCCAGGGCCTCACCTCCTTGTCTCTGCTAGCAAAATTCCTATATATCATTGACAAAACACCATGACCTGCTCTGGCAGCCCATCTGCACTGCTCAGAGCACTCCATATCCGATGTGCACAATTATCTCCAGGTCTTTTTCATTCTCCACCTACCTGAGTGTAGTACCACACAGTACGTTTTCCTTGGGTTACTTCTACCCATATGCAGTACTTTGCATTTCTCAACATTAAACTTCAGTTGTCAATTCTCAGCCCATCTACCTAACTTTTCTAGATCCTGTTGCAGTAGCATACTGTCTTTACTATCATTAACAACCCTGCCAACCTTTGTATCGGTGTACATCCAAGTATACATGCACCTGTTCTTACTCTTAGTTACCCTAACACCGTCCATGTATTTACTTGTTCCATGATGACTCCCAGCAGCTCCTGAAATTCCCTGCAACTTCCTCTCTAGGCTGCTGCTCATTACAATAGAAGCAGTGCAAGAATCGCTTTCGCCTCTGTCTGCGGCTACTGTTGATCTTTTAATCTGTGAATCCTCCCCCAAGCTAGCAATTTTCCAACCCACCTAACACTGATTCGACAGCATCAGCAAATATTCTTGCACCCTTTCTATTTAAGTGTATCCCATCCCTGTAAAAGCTGTCTCTCTGTTAGGAAGCACAGAACATACTGAAAAAAATTTCTATCCCGTGAGCTTTGCATAATCTCTCCAGGGCAAAATTGATTGACAAGGCTCTCTTCATATACTCCCTCCTATCGTGTCTGGGTAGAATTGCAGACACTTTCAAATTAAACCCTAGCTCGCGACTTTTTTAAAACATTATCCTGTACTTGTTAATTAAATCTGCAGATCTCTTACTCTTAAGGTCATTAGTGCCAACATGTACAACAATATCACCTTTTGTACCCTTAAAAGATGATATCTGCTCTACAATGTGATCAACTTTTGTCCCTGGCAGACATACCCTGGTCCTGTTCCACCTATCTTTTTTGCATAATATATTACCGGTCTCCCTGAAAATAGAGTCGCCAACAATAACTAGTTCCTGTAAGACCAGCGCATTCTGCCTTAGACATTGCTGCTGTGCTGTCTGATGCACACAGGAGTGAGCTCTCGTGTTGAGCTGGGCAGTTGAGAGCTTGATGGGCCCCTCTTATTAATTTCCTTGAGGGCATCTACCATAAACCTCAAACTCTCATAGACACCCATCAGAAATCTGAGTTGGTGCCTAATTTCCTCAGAGTCTCCGCACCTAGCCCACACAAAAACATTCTCCTTGGCTAGATCATGTCCTGTTCTAGACAGGTCTGCAAGCATTTCACACATTTTATTTAATGCGTTGGAGAATCGCCCCTTTGGTTCTCACCTGAGCCACTGCACTCTGGCTAATCTGTGAGCATTGCTTTGTTGCTCTAGTTTGGGTCACGATTGTGTTTAAGTACAATTTGATTAACAATGAAATTTAATAAGATTAATAAATTTTATTGATTAATTGATAATACTATATTATACTAAGCTAACAGATTTCTAATACAGTGCCACGTGTTTCGCTTTCTAGTTTTACATTAAACCTTACGCTATCCAGTTCAGGATATACATTGTATTGTATAACAATGGTGGCAAGTTATGAACAGTAAAAATCTGCGGACACTTTTTTTTTTTTTTTTTTTTAGTTGTTGGCGCATCGTGCTTCTGTGGCCATAATGCACCTCCCAAGGTTTTTGCAGTACTCTAATCCAAGCCTGAGGCGGGATTCAAACCCGTGACCTTTGGGTTGCCAGGCAGGCACTTTACCCACCCGGCTAGCCCGGTCGGCCTGCGGACACTAAATATTAACTTTCAAAATTGCTATCTAAATTCAAAATAAACCAAGGAGCTTGACTAGGATGATATGCTACTTATAGAAAATAATTTAATATAACAATTAATTCAATAAAATGCCTAAATATAATTAAAAACTTAGCGTTTTTCTGGAACTGCAAAATCTGGTCCAAAACATGGATACCCTTACCGATACTAAGTAATAACCTACAAAATCTCTAAGTTCAAAATAAACTAAGTATTGTAACTAGGAATATAAAGCTACTTCTAGAAAATAAATTAATATGCCAATTTAAGTCAATAAAATGGCAAAAATTTAAGAAAAACTTCTCTATTAGCTGGAGCCGTAAAAACTTCGCCCACATGGAACTACCTTCATTCTTGAATCACACTTAAAATATGCAGTTCAATGCAACAATATTCATGGACAAACTTGGTCACTGTGCAGCCATCCAATCTTTGAGAAAAAAGGAACTACTCAATGTCAAAGGCAATTCATGAGGATATGGTTAGAACACTGAGAGAGGATGCTACTTCCTATTCCCTTGTTAAGAAGTGTGCAGCAGAATTTAAATGAGGGAGGGAAGGAGCCCAGAAGATGACCCATGCTGTGGAAGATCTGCAACATCCATCACTCCGGAAGTTGTTGACATGTGCATGATCTGGTAATGAGTGATCGACAATTGACAGTTCAGTACACTCTCAGTCTTCAACATTGTGGACCTCAGCATCTTGGGCATCTCATCTGAACATTGCAGGTCTTCAACTGCTTGGGTCACCTTCCAAGCTCCTTCCCTCCCTCATTCTGCTATGCACTTCTTAACTAGGGAATAGGAGGGGGGGGGTATCCTCTCCCAATGTTGCAACCATATCCTCATGAACTGCCTTTGGCATTAGTTCCTTTTTTCTCAAATATCAGATGATGTTTGTTATTGTTTGTTATTTGGTTTATAGGAGCATTAGCAACTAAGGCCATATTGCTCAGGGGATATGGCGTGGTTATTCCCTGACCTTTTCACATCCTCCGTATTTGGTGGTGACGGGCTCGAACCCCGGTCTAATCAAGAAGCGTGTGCTACACACTGCTGCTGCTCCTTCCCACCTGGCTACGGAGGCGCCGATATCACATGACTTAAAGAACATAATCTACCCACCCCCTCCATTCTACACACATTGTACTCTCCACATTCAAATTCTGAATCTCCCTTATATCTAAGTGACACATGTTTCTGATATCAAAACAAGTATCTGGATTTGATGACTTGACCAGCAAGAGACAAAGGAACAGTCTAAACAGTGGAAACATAGTTCTTCTCCCCCTCCAAATAAAGCCAAGTCAATTCCTTCTGCTGGCAAGGTGATATTAGTTTTTTGGGATGCTGATGGAATGTTGCTATTTGACTGATTACCTTCAGAAAAGCAAGAACAACCACAGGGGGATATTACCCTTGTGAAAGCATTAGTATAGGCATATGATGCAAGAAAGCAAGCTTATTCAGCATCAGCCAATTAATAAAGACAACACCGAGGAAAACTCAGCAAAGGAGTCTTGCTCCACCAGGACAGCATGGCTATGAAATCTTGGAACATTCCCCATATTCAGCAGATCTAGCACTATCGGACTTTCACTTATTTCCTAATTTGAAAACATTCCTGGCTGGCATCCAGTTTCCCTACAGAGAGTAATGTCACTGCTGCAGGTGATGCATTCCTGGATGCCCAAGAGAAAACTTTCTTTGCAGCTGGAATCAATACATTGCAGCATCAGTGACAAAAGTGCATTGACTCTAAATGGGACTATGTTGAAAAGTAACATGTTACCAGATTCCTCAAATAAACTCTTTATACATTGCCCAAAAAACTTTTCAAATGTAAGTTTGAAAAGTCTGACTTTTCAAGCTAACAATCAATGAAGAATGTTACTTATAAGGTATAATTACTGATAGAGAAATTTAGGTTTACTTTTCGGTTATATGCTAGGTGTAGAGAGTACTGCTGGATATTGTAGTAAAGGTTTCTCTGAAGACATCTATTTCTGTTAGGGGGGATTTGCAACATTCATTCTTCCTTTCTTTTACAGTTTAGAAAAGGAGATTGAGTGACTGCAAGTGTGATCTTCTGTTTCTTTTTTTCTTTTATGAAAATCACAAACACGGGTGTTAGAACCTATAGTACTTAGCCCCATGTACAGGTTGACAGGTTTGGAAGACACATGTTGATGCTAGACTTCAATTTCTGTAAATTGCAATTTTCAGAAAATACATATTAAGGAAGAAGGAAAGTGGTGCTGTGTGTTTGAAGTTGGACAGTAAATGGATGGTGACTGTTGTGGAATGTGTTTGAATTAGCTTGGGGGGGAGGGGGGATACAGAAGCCAAATCAGAAGAACATTACTCATGATAGTGTCTATGGAAACAACATGCAGCAGAAAGAGAAGGCTCATGAGACAGAGTGGAGAGACTTTGGAAGAGGTGGGTCATTAATTAATCTGGCTATCCTCTTTTGAATGGAGTCTAGAAGACTGAGAGAGGCTTTGGAGGCACCAGTCCAGACTTGGGAACAAGATTTTATAGATTGGTGGATTTCAGATTTGTACAGAGTGAATTTTAGAAGAAAAGTTAAACTGAGAATGAAACAGAAAACTCAGTTGTTTAGATGTAGAGGAAGGCATTATTTCTGATGTGTTTATCCAAAAGGGAGATTTGAAGTCAGGGTAATCCCTAACAGAGGTATGTGATCATGTCCGGAAATCTAAATGTGATTGAAGATAAGCATTGGAGCAATTGACTCCTTTTTGTGAGATATACGAGGTGTGGCAATAAATTTCTCAGATTGTTGCAATGTTCAATGAGTTTGAAAATAAATGGAAGCAGCATGTTGTAGTTCAAACTTCCACCAACAGGTGGTGATACAGAATGCGATAATCTACGATATTTCTTTTCCTTGCTTGGATTACTGTTTCAAATCATTTTATGACGTTTTCTCAGATCATGTCAGTGAAATTATTCTTGTACGGATGAAATCCTGTATTCCACACTCCACCTTAAAATCTCATCCATTATCTAAACCTTGGTTTTCCAATAAATGTGCTAAGGCCATTCAAGATAAGAATATTGCATATCATAATTGGCTTGTATCCAAATCTCCAGGTTAATTTTCTGCCTACACCAAACTCATAACAATTGTATAGCATTTATTAATCAGTCCCAACTAGAATTTGAATAGGCTAAGAGTAGAAAACTTGCTTCTTCTCCAAATGGTAGTCAAACGTTCTTCTCTCTTGCCAAAGTTATCAGCCACAACTTTTATCCATCTCTATTCCCACCTCTGTCAAGATCACATGGTTCTATCTGCAATTCAGCCAAAGATACAACTGACCTGCCAGCATCCTACTTTTCTTCTACCATGCATATTGATGATTATGGTAAACCACCTCCTACTAACTATTCCCAGTACACTCTATTCAATTCCTCTTGTTGTCTCCATCAAAATGATGTTAGAAGGATTTTTAACAATCTTGATGCTAAGAAAGCTGCAGGTCCTGATGCTATTTTTCCAGATGCTCTCAAAAACAGTCCTCCTGAGCTTACTCCTCTCCTATGTCGACTTTTTTCATTTTTTTTTATTCCACAGGAGTTTTCCCTTCTGCTTGGAACTTTGCTCATATCCAGCCAGTTCCCAAAAGGGGTCACAAATCCTTCCCATCCAATTATTGTTCCACTGCACTCGCTTCTACTCTCTCTAAAGTAATGGAGAAATCAATTAACTGCCAACTCTTAAAGCTATCCAGAAACCTTCCAGATGATCAACGATCACCAGTATGGATTCCATCAGTGTCGATCCACTGGTGATATACTGGCTTATGTTACCCATCTACGGAAAAATTCAATGGAAAAGTTTGGTGAAAAAAAGCAGTTGCTCCCAAGATTTCAAAGCCTTTTGATCGTGTTTAGCATAAGGGTCTTCTAAATAAGTTTCCATCTTATGATTTATTTGCCAACTGTTTTTTGTAATTGGATATCCAGTTTACTGTCTGACCACTTACTGCAGGTGTTGGTAGGTGGTTGTCTGTCTCCTAATTCTTTATCAAATGCAGGTATTCTCCAAGGTACAGTTCTTTCTCCCACTCTTTTTGTCTTGTATATTATTAATTACCTTCTTCCACTGACCGTAAATCTTATCCATAGTTTTGCCAAATTTTGCTTTGAACTGGAAAATCTATAACAGAAACATGTGAAGTGTTTATGGTGATGAAATGCTAAGTCATATCAGTGTGTTTGAATGGCATAAGCAGTTCAAAAATGGACATAAGGATGTTAGCAATGACCCAAGAAGGGGCATACCCATCAACCTCTCAAAATGAGGGCAGATTTGCAAAAATTCCAGAAGTTGTGACAAGAGATGGTTATTTGACCCTCAGAATGATAGCTAATGAGTTGGATACGAATAAGGAGATAATTCATCAACTTCTGCATAAAGATTTAGGGAAAATGAAAGCCTTTGCAATATTTGTGCTGCACAGCCTTATGGATGACCAGAAACAATGAGGAATGTCATCATGCAAAGACTTCATACAAATTTGTCAAAACAATCCTAATTTCTTCCACTGTATGGTAACTGGAGATAAGTGTTGGGAGTTTCAGTATGAACCACAGATGAAGCATTTAAGCATGCAGTGTACTTCAAATCATCACCAAGGCCCAAAACATTTCATTTACAGAAGTTCAGGCTCAAGTCAATGTTAATCATGGTTTTAACAAACAGGGTGTGATTCATAAGGTCAATTCTGCTTTGTACAGGTATTTCAATGACTACTAAAGTACATTTCCCAGGTGAGGCCACAATTTTGAGAGAAAGTTAAATGGTTCTTTTTGTGAATGCATTTCTGATGGAACAAAGCATTGTACAGATCAACCATCCACCCTAATCTCTCAATCTAGCAGCAGTGGACTTCTTCCTCTTTTCCATGGTGAAAACTACCCTCAAAGGATAGAGTTCTTTCAAGATGTTGAGGATATCAAGAAAACCTTACCACCAAACTGAACATCATCTCTTTGGAAGCGTTCATTGACTCTTTTCAGGAACTTTTAGAATGGTGTAATAAGTGCATTCATTCAGGTGGTGATTACTTTGGATATAAAAAAAAAATAAGAAGAAAACATTTTTGAGCCCTTCCACTCTGTGTTCTTTTTATTCCACGAGTCCGGGAAATTTATTGCCACACCTCATATATCCATACAAATTTGATTACTGGTGGTATTCTATTTTTCATTATATTCTGTTTGCTGGGGCTAGGGATTAGTGCAATTTAAATTGGTGCATTATTGCCTATTTTGCCAATATGAGTAGTGAATGTATCTAATTTTAAATGGAATATTTTCTGGAATTCACAATTTTATTGTTTTTCATTGTGTTATGACTTTAGCATAAGTTAGCATTCTTGTATGTCACACCTGTACTGCACTGTCTCTTGATAAATTGTTTTATTTTCTGTTTTATAACACTTTACTTTCTTTTATCTTACTCATTTTTCATATTCCCTTAATTTGTATATTATAAGTATATTTTCCTTTGTAGATGATGCATTTTGGATTTTTGGCTACGAAGCTTTGGTATGTGCGTGTGAGAGAGAGAGAGATATTCTCTGTATCCACACATATATACTGTGTAGTCATGTCATTGCTCAGAAATGTCGGTATGTTTGTTTGACCTTTAAAACAACAGCCTACATGTCATATATAAGATCTAATTTACAATTCAAGTACAGTGGATTCTGGTTATTTGGACCACCGGTTAATTGGGGCAGCCGTTTATTTGGGGAAAATCTTAAAAAACAGAACCCAATCGAGAAAAAATAGCCAGGATTTACTTCGCTTAATTGGGACAACATGCCATTTAATCGCGACAGGACACCGCAGCACTGGAAATTACCCTACGACTGTCTCTGACCATACCACACAGTTCAGTCGGATTTCTGGAGGTCACAACCATAAAACAATAAAAACAATTATCAGTCACCTGTTTACTGGGCTTTTCTGTTAGTGCAATCTATCATAAACGGATAGTAAACTCGATCTTAAAATACAGACAGCTGGAATTCTGAATTCTGTAGGTTATTATGGTGAAATGTGGAATTACATTTCCATGGAATCTTCAATCATATAAAAAAATTAATTTTCAGAATCTTCTCTTCATTCCTATTTTTAAAGCTTCGTAACTCTGTTCTCACTTGCGCGTATCGTGTTACTTGCAATTTGTGTGTGCGGTGTTCTTTGTTATTGATTGCTTATCTTTTTACTGTTTTAAATTTTAACCCCCACCCACAAATGTCAGTGAACAGAAATGTCAACTAGTTAGTATGTACATATTACAGTACACATTAATTATTCCAATTTTCACATATCATTTAACTTTTTAATTGATAAGGTAATAAAGGGTAAATTTGTGCTTAATATATCTTTACTTTTATAGCCTGTGGGTAATATTCCTCCTATTTTTGCTAATTAGAATCTCTGTTTAATAGAATTAAAATTCAATTCACAAACATGATCACAATGACCAGCACTTACTACACATCGTATAGTGAATGGTACTTTATTATGGTGACTCCATAGTAACATGATTTAATTGTACAGTGAACCAATTGTAAAGCGGGGGTCCATTGTATTTTTAACTTTTTTTTTTTTTTTACATGAAACTTCGGATCATTGGGGCAGCCGCTTAATTGGGCCAAAATGCACTAGTCCCGATGCGTCCCAAATAACTGGAATCGACTGAATCTAGCTTTTACAATTGTTGGTAGTTTATGTATATCAAAAAAGTCAGGATGATGTTCTCTGTTGATTACTCCATTGCCTCTGAATAACTTCTTATTTTTTAATTTCCCGTTATTTCTCTTTTTTAGAAATATCTAACAGGCTCCATCCTGTGATAATTCATTTGATGTTTTTAGAGTAAAATGTGGCATGTTGGTTATCAGGGATACTTCAAAGGATTCTATTCTTTGAAGTTTTTCTATCTGCAGTAAATCATTTCTAACAATTAGATGAATTGTAGGATTCCTTAAGGTACCAATTTAATTGACTTAATAAATGGTAGCAATAGCTTAATATTTAAAAAAAAAAAAAAAAATTAAGCTATTGCTACCATTTATTAAATCATTTCTAACATAAGTCTCCCGGCTTCCTAGACTGTTCTGAGGCAAGAGTACTCCAGATATGTTTCCGAAATTTTTTTTTATTATAAAAAGTGGTATTTTTGCTCTGATTTATTTATTTATAAAGTAAATAATTAAACATAAAAATGCAATAAGAACGTGACTCAGTATTTTGTCTCTTTACAGTGCTTGACTTTGGCTCTTTGTGCTTTTTACTTGTTTGGACTTTAATTCTTTTATAAGTTGTTGGTGACTATTGTCAGGGAGACGGATAATACATATTGTGCAAAAAGGATGGGTTGAACACGATCAGGGTATATCAGCCAGAGGGAAAAGTTCATAACGTTGTACAGCAGATATCTTTTAAGGGTACGAAAGTTAATACTGTTGTAAACGTTGGCAATAACGACATTAAGAGTAGCATATATCTGTGGAATTACTTAACAAGTAGATATCAGTGTAGAAAAAAAGGTAGGGTTAAATTTGAAAGTGTCTGCAATTCTGCCCAGACACGATAGGAATGAATATATGGTGAGAGCCGTGTCAATCAATTTGGTTGTGGAAAGATAGTGCAAGGCTCGCGGGTTAGAATTTTTCTCAGCGTGTCTGTGCTTGTTAAAAGGAGAGACTGCTTCTTTGGTCGTTGCTTCCCTTCTAATCTCAGGCCAGGCAGGATTGCAAGTAAATGTAATGAATAGATCAGGTCTCCCAAACTTTTGTACATGCATCTTGATAGTTCTGTTGCATGTACCTTGGGCTTAAATAGAAAGGGTGCAATTGCTTAAACAGAAAGGGTGCAAGAATATTTGCTGATGCTATCAAGGCAGTGTTAATGGGTTGGAAAACTGCTAGCTTGAAGGAGGGAATACACAAACTAATCGATTAACAATGGCTGCAGGCAGAGGTGAAAGTGGTTCTTGCACTGCTTCTACTGGAACAAGCAGCAGCTTAGGAAGCAAGGTACTAGGGATTTATAGAACTGCTGGGAGTAATCATGGAACAAGTAAATACATGTTTATATGTTTGGGTAACTAAGGGGTAAGAACAGGTGCATTTTTTCTTACTTGTACACCAATACTAGGAGTACAGTAAATAAAATTGATGAATTTGAAGTGCTGGACAAGACATCAAAGGCAGATTCTGTTGGTATATCAGAGACGTGGTGCCACACAGATATAAAGAATTCAGAATTTAAATTTGGGAAGTACCAAGTGTACAGAAAGGACAGACAGGATAGGAAGGGAGGAGGGTTTATGCTGTTAGGAAACATAAAATATAAGGTAGTGCATCCAGCTGACATGGGTGGCCAGTGCAATGTTGAGTCAGTTTGGTGTGACATAAGCACTGGAAAAGGGAAAATGAGAGTAGGATGTGTTATATGCCTAATGACTCTGCAAGTACAACAAACAACTGTACAGAGAAATAGAGTGGGCCAGTAAATTGGAATGTCTTATAATGGAGGATTTTAACTTTCCAGATATTGACTGGAATTTGTGAGTTGGTCACTTGCACAGTAACAAGACTTCTGTGGATTTACTAGATGACTTTTCTACAGCAGCATGTGTGGAAGGTAACCAGAGGGAGTAATACTCTTGATCTGATTATCAGTAGTGATTATTCATGCATTAAGAATCTGCAGATAAGAACCACTATGTGGTAGTGATCACAGTGTACCGAAGTGGAATTTACTTAAAGATGTAACTACCATCAGGGGGAAAGGGGAAGGATTTTTGCTTGTGTAAAGGTGACTATGGTGGTCTCAGACAGTTCTTAAATTCTACTAGTTGTACCAGTCTACTAGCATAATTTTTTTTTTTTTTTTTTTTTTTGTTAGTTGTTGGCACATCGGCTTCTGTGGCCATAATGCACCTCCCAAGGTTTTTTCACTACTCTGATCCAAGTCCGAGGTTGAATTCGAAACCGCAGCCTTTGGGTTGCCAGGCAAGCACTTTACCCACCTGGCAATCCCGGTCGGCACCATCAGCATCATATCTTACAGGTTATTAATTAAATATCAACACATTTTATTTATTTATTCATAAATTTCATTATAAACACAATTAAAAATTTCAGTCTTCTTTCCGTTTAGGAAGGTATAAACATATTCTTTCAAAAGTCTGTCCCTGTGATTTGTTCATGGTCACTGAAAATGCTAAAAGTATAGGAAACTATCTTCTTTTGAATTTGAAAGGCATATTTGTATCAGATGGAATAAGAGGTATTTGCAGTATGAGAACAGCATTATTATGCAAGCCTCTATGATGTGTCTTTGTAGACACATCTCAATTATCAATCTTGTTCCATTGCAGAGTCCCCTTGATGGCATAAGATTCCATAGTAACATGATTACAGCACCTACTTTCAGTTTTAGCTCGTGAGGAAGCATTCCTGTTGGTAAACTGTTGAGAAATTCATTGGGGTATGCCACATGCTCACTTGGTTCACTGCTTGCTACAGTATTCACACTTTTGTAAACAGTCACTTCTTCCGGGAATACAGTCTAACACTTTGTTGTTCAGTTCCAAAGAATCCTCATTTGTACCACTTAGTATTGCTCTGCCTTTGAGTTGCTGAGCTGTAAAAGTGTTGAAGTTAATGTCACCATAGAGTTGTTCTACAGGATCTTGTGTGTTTGAAAAACAAGCTGTAGGCAAACTTATAGTTGCACCAGTTCTTCCATTGCCTACTTCTAATAGCCAGTCTGAAAATTCCTTCTCACTTGCTATTGTTCGCACATTATGTGTAAGTTTCAGTACATGGAATTGGGTCCATAGCCTATGTTTCTTTATACAACTGGCAACTGTTAGAGATCTTGGGCCTTGTAGTATCGCCGGTAGGACTTGCCTGAAGTCTCCACCTAGTAATATAACTTTGTCTCCAAAAAACTCGTGTAGTACTGTCAGATTGCATAATAGTCTGTTTACTGCTTGAAAGGCATGAACGTGAGTCATTGATGCTTCGTCCCATGCTATTTTTTTGATTGTAGAAGTGCCTTAGCTTCCTCTATGTTCGGCTTTAAATTGCACATTGAAGTTGCATTCAGAAGCAGAGGTATTTTGAATGTAGAGTGAGCAGTTCTGCCTCCTGCTAACAGAGTTGTTGCAATACCTGTAGATGCAACAGGAGTAACACCATCTCCCTTGCCTCGTATGGTGGGTCATATAGTTCAGTAAAGAAATGTTTTTCCAGTTCCAGCCAGCCCATCTAAAAAAACACAGTTATGATTAGTGTTTGACTTATTGTATATAGTGTCAAGAATAATTTCAAATACCATTTTTTGTTCATTGCTTAATTTTTCTGTATTTGCAGTCGCTTTGGCTTGTTCTTCCAAAAAGTAAAATGACTGCAATGCACGGGTGCAGTCATTATTTCAACAGGTGGTAGGTGCACTTTTTGAAGGTTCAGACCATAATTTTTTAACATTTCGTTTATTTCTGCAAGAGCATAGATAGGGCCAGTTTCTTAGAATAACATCTTATGAAATCTTCACTCATGCCCTGCTTATGTCTTTCCCATAGTTCAGGTACATCTTCAGGTTCTCCAAATCCACATATCACTGCAAGCAGTAACTATATATAACTTGGTGTATGTGCTTTGATTGCCTCGGAAAGTGTTGTGTCATATCCTGTCTCCTTTCAAAAGTCCATGTTCTCTGCAAGCTTGCTGAAATGTTTTACAGAGTTATCCACTGACTGTTCGCAAATGCTCAAAACTTGAAACTCGTGTAACTCTTGTAAGAAGCATGTGTAGATAGCAGCGCTCGCTATCTTGAACACTAACAACAGTTATACGTCCAATAACACCATCTCCACTTCTTTGCCCACGTTTCCATTTGTCTGATTTTTTCTCAAACACATAGTACTTTAGTATCTCTGCATAATTTAATATGCATTGCTTGCACATCTGTTCTGTTTAATTCAAACCATGCCTCAAGCATGGTCTTTGTAGGCATTTCCCACTGCAAGGTCTCCCCTTCTCTGCCCTCTTGGAAGATCAGGTAGGTGCACTGCCAGTCTTATAATGGAGTGCAACTTCTTCGACATCAGAAACTCAATAAAATGCCACATTGCTTCAGGTGCACTACGTACTGTCCATCTAAGAAAGTTTGAATCTCATCAAAGACCAAACTACCATCGGTACCTTCCCTCTGTAATTGTACAGATGACGCAATATGACGTTTATAAATGTATTTACCATGGATTATAAGGTTCAAACCATCTATTGTGCACATCATACTTTCCTACTTTAACAGCAGGTCCTTCCCTTCTCTTATATATCAGATAGCCATTAACATTCTCTTCTGTTGTATCTATGAACTCTTTTGGAAATCCCTTACTGCATACACCTTCTTTCATGCACGGAGATTGTGCATTGAATGTGGCGCAGGGACCATGTAGCATGCACTTTGTGATGATTTCAAACAACTTTGGATTTGCTTTTAAGCATGGTAGCTCTGCACTTATGACTCTGTTAATATCATCCTTTGTGCATATTTTAGAATCTGTAGACAGAGTGAGGAGTATGTGCGCATGTGGAAGTCCACGTTTCTGGAACTCTATCATGTAAATGAAGGCTATTACAGTACCAAAAAGATTCCACTTGAGAATGTCAAGCAGTTCTGCAAATTTTATTTTGAACACTCGCACAGTCATGTCTGGTCTGTGTTTGGTCTTTGCTTCCCTTCCATTGCATTCACAATCTCAGGCCAGGCAGGATCGCAAATAAATGTAACAAATAGATCAGGTCTTCCAAACTTTTGTATATGCATCTTGATAGTTTTGTTGCATGTACCTTGAGCTGCTTTGGAAAGTTGAAGGCAGAATTATCATCTTCTCTGCTCTCAAGTTTTGGTTCTGAGCTCTTGCATCTTCTTCTTTTTTTTTTTTATGAAAACCCCAAACACAAAGGTATCAAAGGGGGATACTGCATCTAATAGTCCATGGTTCATATCCACTTGCAGTTCTTTCTGATTATGGCATAAATAGTTTAATTTAGTCAGTCTTCACATAGGCGTCTATAATGTATTGCTGAAATAATTTCCCATTGCTATGAATAGGCTAAAACCAGGTCTCAACGCAAGTCTATAAGCAAAGAATTGTAACTGTGTTACTCTAATATGTTTTGCGGCTCTTCTATGTGTTGTAGTTCCTCATGTCAGCCACCCTCTCCACACGGGAATAGTAATGGATACACCATAGGGTCTCCATTCTTGTTCAGTGGTGATATAATTCTACAGCAGTCACCTGTGGGATATATGCATATGTCTCTATTTCCAGGTGGTTCCCCATTTTCTCCAACAAATATTGCAGTAACCTGCGTTTTGGATGTAGGTGCATTATATCGTCTCTTATCTAAGTCTGGGTCTTCTGTAAATACCATATGCACATTCATTGTTGGATTGGCCTGGGTTATTTGATGCATTTGTTTATATGACTCAGCAAATCAGTTAACTTGTCGCAGCATCTTGTTGCATTACTTCGACCATACACCCTTGATTTGATTGTTTTTCAAGTAGTTTTGTTGTTGCTTCAGCAGAATCGAATATATAAAGTTGTCCATATCCTGGCTTATTTGCCTTGTTTGGATATAGCAGTGAGATCAAATGGTAAATCTGGCCGTGTATTCTAAAACACTATGGACCATTTCCAGGTGGTGATTTAATCTCTGTGCCCATTGATGCGAACACCATTGCTGAGTTGTACTCTCATATATGTTCTCTGTAGTTATTTTCTTCACGTGTATCCCCTTGTAAGCAGCTCTCGTAATAGAGTAGGTGTCTCAGACAGTGGGTCAACTGAAACCTTTCCATCACGACAGCATTTAGTGTATTTATTTGATGATGTCCCCAATACTTTGCATTGCAATACTCATAGCTCTAACACATTTTCTATGTCATGCTCTTCCACATTAATTACAGCTTGTTGATTATTCACATCCAGTACTTCTATTTGATTAGTCCCATGGTGTTTTGCCTGGCATTTCCAATCTTGCTTATCTTTCTTCAATGTTTTCTGCCCGTCTTCGTAGTCGTAGAGTCTCGTTTCGGTCTCTTAGACCTATCCTCTAATGTTTCATTAGCATTTATTCTACGGTTTCTCAAAGTTCTTACACACTGTTCAGCCATTTTTACACTTCTTAAAACTTAAATTGATTATGGTTATAGGTTCAGCTTTTTTTCTGAGTAAAGACAGATAAAATAAACAGTGAAAATAGCAGTTACCTTTCAGGCATAGCTTGCCTTTCTGCACTCCAAAAACGTTAGTACAAAAATTAATAAAAAATGTCCAGTATAGTGGTCATGCGAGATGAACCACATGGTCCTGGCAACAATTAGCAGTTGTTGCCAGCTGCTAATTTTTGGGCAGCATACCTAAGCGTTTTATATATATACAGATACTGTGGGAACAACTGATGATGTTACTAACAGCAAATAATAAATGGGAAGCAACAAGGAAGTAATCTTGGAAGCTAGGCTTTTCATACCAACTAAGAAATACTGTTCAAGATTTAGGCATAAATGGATGTCAGATGAACTAATGAGACTCTTGGCAGAGAAGAAAAATGCATGGGATGCATATAAATTATCAGGCAACAAAGAAGTTGTTGTTTGTTGGATTTATTGGTGCAAGGGCTACTAAGGCCATAATGCACCTATTTAAATCATATTTGGTACATGATTGTTATATTAAATAAAAGGATTCAGATCAGATGATATTTGTTTATCATTTTGAGGAAGGTAAAAACAAACATCATTAATATCTTGTCGGTCTCCGAGAATCTGCTGTAAGGTAAGTTTATTAGAGGAATATAGATGTGAAGAGAAAGCTGTTTTTCGTTCTCTCAGCTATAATGGGCATTCAATGATCAAGTGGTTTACTGTGAGTTAAGTTTGACAGTTGCTGCATAGTGGAGGGTCATCCTGAGTGAGTTAAGTGAGTATGTCCTATTCGAATTCTAGCAAGTACTACTTCTTCCTTTCTATTGCCTCTTAGGCTTGATAGCCACTGCTTGTGATCGTTTTTAATCTGAAAGAGCTTATTGCTTTTTTCTCCCTGCCAAATGGATAGCCATTTTTTTTCTAACAGTGCTATGTATGATGCGTTTTAAATCTGTGTAAGGTATCTGCATGTCTGATGTTATGTGACTGGCGTTTCTTGGCTGCAAGATCCGCTTGTTCGTTTCCTATGATTCCAGAGTGTCCAGGTATCCAACAGAAAATTAATTTTTGCCTGTTTGCAAGAAGCTACACTAACTTGGTTTGAATTTGTTGTAGTAACGGATGACTGGAAGGAAATTTACACTGAAGAGCAGATACAGCGCTTAAGGAATCGGTGTAGATAATAGTTCGAGGATATAACGACTGTTTTACATTGTCTAGAGCCATCAGGATAGCATACAGTTCTGCAGTGTAAATACTGTACTCCAAAGGGAGCTGCTGGGATAATGTAATGTTTGGTAGAACTGCAGCTGCACCAACTTTACTATCTGTCTTGGAACCATCAGTGTAAATTTGGGTAAAACTAGAGAACTGAAAAGAATGAGTTGCATGGATCTGCTGAATACTAAAATTTGGAAGTGGATTCTTTCCCCACTGTTGGAAATATTGGTCAACATTGGCCAAGGGTATTTGCCATGGTTGCATAGCTGTGCTAATATCTAGAATTATGTTATTCGTATTTAGTTCTCAGCAAGTAGTTATGCTTCGTAATCTAATGCCACATGGTTTATTTGCAAAGGTTTATTTTGGTACAAATTATGCCATTTTGGGATGAATAAATACTGCTTTATAGGATGATGTGGGAAACTTCTGATTTTAGCTGCATAACTTAATAACAGAGCATGCCAACGAAGAAATAGAGGTGGTTCGTGTGCTTCCGTATAGAGACTCTGAACTGGTGATGTACGAAAAGCTTCCAGTGCAATTCGGAGAGCATTGTGATGTACTGGGTCGAGCCATTTTAATACACTTTCTCTAGCTGAGGCGTATGCAGGAGACCCATAGTCTAATTTGGTTCTTATGAGCGACCGGTATAAGTGCAGCAGCATGTACCGATCTGCACCCCATGACTTAGCGGAAATTGCCCTGAGGAGATTCAGCTTCTTTAGACAGGTTGTACGAATATGCTTAATATGCTCTAAGAAACTAAGTTTTTTATCCAGAATTAGTCCAAGAAAGCTAATACTCTGTTGAAAAGTAATTGGATGAGAATCAAGATATAAATCGGGATCTGGATGTAAATTCTATTTACGGCAAAAATGAATTGCTGTTGTTTTTTGTTTTGAAAGTCTATATCCATTATTTTTGGCCCACTGAACAAGCTTGTTAATTGTGCCTTGAAGCTGCCTTTCAATGAAATGCATGTTTTGTGAGTGGCTTGAGATTGCCAGATCGTCGGCATACAGATATGTTTCAACTGTGTCGGGAATACATTTGGTAATCAAATTAATCCTGAGAGAGAACAGCGTGGCACTAAGCACAGAACCCTGAGGGACCCCCCCCCCCCTTCTTGCACAGATGTTTGTGAGAGAGCAGAGTGAAATCGTACCTGAAAGGACCTATTTCTCAAAAAGTTCTGGATAAATTTTGGAAGATGACCACGAAGACCAGATTCATAGAGATCGTGAAGAATTCCATATCGCCAGGTTGTATCGAAAGCTTTTTCGATGTCAAGAGATATCATCACTAGGTGTTCGTTCCTGAGAAATGCATTTCGGATGTTTCCTTCAGCTTTGACCATAAGGTCAAGTGTTGATCTAGTTCTTCGAAATCCATATTGATTTTGATTTAGAATGCATTCAGTCTCTAGGAACCATGTCAATCTGGCATTAATTATTTTTTCTAATGCTTTTCCTATACAACTAGTTAAAGCTATCGGTTGGTAATTTGCTGGATCTGAATGGTCCTTTCCTGGTTTTTGGAAAGCTAATACAATAGAATGACACCAACTGGTAGGGTAGTAGTCTTCGTCAAAGATTCTATTATACAGTTTTAGCAAAGCAGAAAGGGATTCTTCACTCAAATGATATATCATGGCATAGTACACTCCATCAGGGCCAGCAGCACTATTTTTTGATCTTGCAAGTGTGCTACGTAACTCTGCTATGGTAAGGGGTACCATGGATGCTGTTGTGAAGTACTGAAACTGAGTATATTTTTCTGCTTGTACTTTATGTGCCTGGAAACTTGGCTCAAATGCGGTTACAGAGGAGATATTTTCGAAGGTTTCACCTAATGTATTAGAAATATCGAGAGGATTGCAGATTTCTTTGCCTTTAAGAAGTATTATTGGAGTGGTTATAGGAGGATATTTTCCATTAATTCTTCGAAGTTTAGTTCAAACGGTTCTGATATTTGTGGTTCTGTTTATAGAAGAGGTATATTTGGACCATGTCTCTTTTTTGCTTATTCGTTGTATATGATGAGATTTAGCTCTAGCTTTCTTGAACTGTATGAGATTAGCTGTGGTTGGGTATTTACGAAATAAGTTCCAGTATCTCTTCTCTTTTCTAGCATTGCTACAGGTTTCATTCCACCATATTTCTGGGTGGGAGCGAGTTTTCATGGATGATCTGGGTATACTGGTTTCTGCAGCTGCTATCATTTGCTGAGTTATGTAAGTTACGGCAGAGTCAATGGTGAGGGTCTCAATAGTCTGAATATCTAGATGTGCTAGCTCTTGATATATCTTCCAGTTAGCTTTGTCGAATTTCCAAACAGTTTTTATCTCAGTTTGAGGAGGAGACTTAGCCGACAGTGTGCATATTACTGGAAAGTGGTCACTATTTCACAGGTTATCAGTGACCGTCCAATCAATAAGAGGAAGAAGGTTTGGCGAGCATATTGAAAGATCAATTGCAGAAGTTGACCTTGAGGAAAGATGCACGTACGTGTGAGTACCAATATTTAATAATGTTAAGTTGTGCCTTTCAAGAAATTTTTCAATTAACTGACCTCTCTTATCAAGGTTCAAGGAACCCCATAGGGGATGATGTCCACTTCAGTCACCTAATATACAGAAAGGTTGTGGCAGCTGGGTAACTAAATCATTCAAATCTGCTAGAGTGTATGAATAGTTTGGCGAAAGGTATATGGAAACAACTGTTACCGCTATCTTAACCATAACTTTAGCAGCGATTGCTTCTAAAGTTGTTTGCAGTGGGACTGGTCTGAAAAGAGTTCTGGAGTTTACTAGCAATGCTACACCTCCATGTGCTGTATTAGAGTCGTTCCTATCCTTTCTAAGCATTATATGATGTTTTATGCTCATAGTTATTTTAGGGGTCAGGTTTGTTTCCTGTAGACAAAGAACAGCAGGCTTATATTCGGTAATTAAGTCATATACATTGTCTAAGTTAGCTCAGAGTCCACGACAATTCAATTGAATGATTCTATGCATTATTGAAGATTATCGGGTGGGTCTGCTTGCTTACGGGATGTGGTTTGTTTGCGCCTGTCTAGTCTTTTTCCCCTTTTTGGGAAATTTGGTCTAGTGACGTCCATGTCCTCCTCTTCTGCACGAAGTTCAAGAGGTGGTTCATCTCGGTGTGAATTTCTTTCTATGTCCATGGTATCAGTACTGGATTTTTGATTATTTCTTTCAGAGCTTGTCTGAAAGAAATATCTGGCAGTATTGTCAATGGTGTGTTTACCGAATGAGTTGATTGCTGTTGGGTAGGCTGTTCTTTTAGTGTAGAGAGGACTGACCTTGCCCAATCAGAAATTGAGATGCTTAGTGGAACTGAACAATCTGTTTGTACTGTTATGGATCATTGCTTTTTTACAACTGAAGAATAAGATGGCAATTTATTTGAAATTAAAAAATGTCTTTTTGCTTCTTGGTATGGCACCTTGTGTTCCACTTTGTACTTTTGTATATTCTTTTCAGTCTGTCACTGGATGCACTCCTTTGAAAATGCTGAATGATTCCCCTTACAGTTTGGACAGCTTTGTATTTCAGTGGGGCAGTTTGTGTGAACATGCTCTTTTGAACCACAGGAGGCACAGATGGTTACACCCCTGCAGACTGCTTGTGAGGTCGAATTTTGCACCTTAAATATCCAGCTTTAACAGATGGTAAAACTGGTGTCTTAAATGTAAGAATGACCATTCGGGTAGGAGTAAGAACCCCATCTTTCTTAATGACTATCCTTTTGGCATTTATTACATTTTGATTGCCTAATTCCTGAACGATTTCCTCCTCAGATACATTAAGGAGATCCCACTCGGCTATTACCCTTTAAAGGAGTTTAAGGTGGCATGCGGGGTAACCTTTGTGGGAATTCCACCAAAAGTCAATATTTTTAATAGTTTTTCCGAGTTCTTATTCTCATTCATCTCCACTAGAAGGTCTCCAGATTTTAATCTTCAAACCATTTTTGGTGGGCCCGCCACATTTTCAAGACATTTCTGTATTAAGAATGGGGAGAGCTTACTCAAAGGATTATCAGTTAAAGAATGCAGTATCAAAAAAAGAGGAGCAGGGGTATCTGTTCCTTCTTTTTTCTACCATTTTGCATTACCTGCATTTAAGTCTTCTCTGTTTGAGAGATCCGGATCATGAGATCCGTAAGTGGCATGTCTATTTATGTTCATCTTTGCTCCTTTTTGCCCCGGGAGAGTGTTTTTCTCCTTCCAGGTTACCAGCCCCGCCACGTGGAGGCAGGAGCAGTGCCGCCAGTGACCAAGCAGTTTAGAGATTTAGTTAGGTTAGTACGGATTATATATATATATATATATATATATATATATATACACACAAGGAAAGAAAGGTGTATTTCCTTTCTGGATTCTACTTCAAAGCTTTTAAGTAAAGAATCACTTATGAAAAACAAGAAGAACAGAGACACTGGAAAATAAATACAGGAAACCCTTGATTAATGCGGTTTTGAACAATGCGGTTTTAATTAGTGCGCAAAATTTTTTTGATACTATCCCCTTAATATATGCGTTATCAAATTTGATTAGTGCGCTGTTTTTTTCTTGCGGTGCTTGGCAACTCACAACGGCGCCTAAAGCGGCAAATACGTGATACGCACTCACCAGGGTCTTCTAACTTAAATGAATGGGAATCGACTCCAAAATGCTTGACAGCAGCACCCCATACCACTCTGAAATTGAAATTTGCTCATATTCTCTTATTCATATTCTCATATTCTTTTATTCTTTTATTATTAATATTAAACTTCTTTAATATTATGATATTAAAGAAGCAGTTGAGAACATACACAAATCGTGGGAAGAAATGACGAACAGCTGCATGAGAGCTGTCTGGCAGAATCTTTTGCCTGAATGCGCAAATGATTTTTGCGGTTTCATTAATCCTGTCAACAAAGTTATTGATGAAATTACTACAATTGGAAAAGACCTCGGCTTTGAGGAAGTAGATTCAGAAAACGTTAGAGAATTATTGGAATCGCATTCAAAAGACTTAAGTAACAACGATCTTCTTGAAATTGAGCATCAACATGCATACGAGGAAGAAGACAAATGAAGCAGAAGAAAAGCAATTTGCTCCCAAAGAAATTTCATTCAAAAAACTTGAACTATTTAATACACTTTAAAAAGCAAAAGAACTCATACTAGAGATTGATCCAGATGCAGAGAGAAGCATGAACGTTCGTTGAGGGTTAGATAAGCAAATTGATTGTTATTGCAAAATCATGGAGGAAAGGAAGAAAGCTACCACTGTTCAATTGAAGTTAGATAAGTTTTTTTTGCAAAAAATAAAATTTAAATCATACTATCTTTTTTAAATTTATTCCTTAATAATTTAAGAACTATGCAGTGCATTATAGGTACGTATTGAGTAAGAAAAAATATATTTTTACAATTTCATAATTTTCAAGGATTCATTATAATTATTCCCATTGTTTCTTAAGTTTGATTAGTGCGGTTTTAATATGTGCGGTATATTTCAAGGATTCATTAACCGCACTAATCAAGGGTTTCCTGTATAACTAATCCGCTGAGAAAGAACGCTATGTATCGCACAAAATATCACTTGGGCACTCGGGGTCTACAACAAAGAAGTCTATGGTAGATATAAACTAGTCTGTAATCAAGTCACAAACGAGGTTAGGCAGGAAAAGGCAGATTATGAGAAATCTTTGGCAAAGGATGCAAGAAAAAACAAGAAGGGAAAATTATCGAGTGAAGTTGGGTAGGGCAGTTGTCAACAAATGAACGCAATTTTTAAGTGTTCTTTCGTCATCTTTCTATTGAAATTTAAAATCCATTGTTAAAATTTTTTTTACAAAACTTTCTTTCCAATGGGTACAGTCTTCTTCGATTACAAGTTTACTTGGAGTTATTCCCAAGATTGCTCAATGTCTTGTACTAGTTAATCCTTCTCATGGCTAATTCTTAATAATGGCTTGGTTCATTGGCTGCAGTCTAGATGAGGTATTCGATTTAGAGGGAAGAAAACAAGTTTCACACTTATAAGTTTAGAAATTACCGAGTGAAAGTGGGCAGGGCAGTTGTCAACAAACGAATGCGATTTTTCAGTGTTCTTTTGTCATCTTTCTATCGAAATTTAAAATCCACTGTTCAAATTTACAACTCCACCTTCACCAGAAATAACTTTTTTGAGTAAGCCATCTTTATTTTTGTCCAGCCAACCAGAACTGGCTTGGAATATTTTATGCCCCAGAAAAGATGAGTACTCCACAGCCTTTTCTTTTATTAATGGCTCTAATATCGGCACATTTTTGTCTCGAATCAACTTCATCCACTTAAAAACTGCTTCATCTACATATTCATACAGGCATAATTTTGCATGCTTCTGACTGGGTCCTCTTTCCTGAAACAGTTTGAAAATTGAAACACGGTTTTTCAGAATGGTTAACACAAAATTTTAAGCAATTTCTTTTTTTTTTAAATGTCCCGATCTGCACTATTATGCATCTACACTTCCACTTTTTCACACTACACTTAAGAATTTCCTCTTGGACATTATTAGGTTACTTTTTAGGAGCTAAAACAAAAATGATTTAGGGACTACTTGTACCTACCATGTAAACAGAGACAAGTGAATGTATGGATGACTCATTTCTTTGAAACAACAGATGAATTTCCAGGATAAATGAAAACCACTCTCTCCTAATTCTCTAATAGGGTGCTTACAGTAGACAGGGACGTTCCTAGGGTATGTTGTGCCTGGGTGTCAATTGAAATTTTGTGCCCCCTTTAAAATTTTCTTCATATGTGTACGTAAGTTTCATGTTTTCAGGCACTCCTTGAATGTTGGTGCCCAGGTGCAGTGAACCCCTAGCACCCTCAGGACGGCCCTCCCCTGACAGCAGAAAACAGGTTGATCAGACCCAATGTCCATGTCAGGAATATGCCTTAATCTTTGTTACTGATGTATCCTCTGCTATCTATGTAGACATATAGATAACAGTTGACCAGTGCTACTTCTCAGTACAGTAGTGTATAGTTTTTACTTCTTTTAGCCATTGCTGACCACTACTGCACAAAGGCCCCCTCCCAAAACATTCCATATTTTTCTATCCCGCACAGTGGTTGGCCAGTTTCCTCCTGCAGGGTTTTACGAGCAGCACTAAATTATAAAATGTTTTAGCACTTAATTCTTAATCCTTTTAGTTCATAATTCGTGCTTTCTACAGCATCAGCTGTATTGCCTGAAGGCCAGAGGTGCGAACAATGCGTAATCAATGGTCTCTCGAAATCAGTTTGTTATATGGAAACTATTTTCAATGTAATGACCAAGGGGAAATCAAAAACGTTCGCTACATAGAAAAATCGCTATATGGAAGTTCGTTAAAGAGAGGTCCGACTGTACTTGGATTTCAGGAAAGTTTTTGCTACTGTTCACATAGAAGGCTGCTGTACAAATTGGAACAGTATAGTATTAAGGGAAAGTTGCTGTTATGGATAAATGGACAGTGCTCATCATGGACTAATGTTAATTAGTGGAGTCTCCCCAGGGTTCGGTGTGGGTCCATTGTTGTTTTGTATATTTATCAATGATATTGATGAAGGTATATCAGGCTTAATGTCCAAATTTGCAGATGATACAATGGTTAGCAGGGTTGTTAATGATAGCATGCTACTACAAGAGGATGTAGTAAAGTTGGGCAGTGGAAACTGAAGTTTAACATTGAAAAATGCAAAGTACTGCATATGGGTAACGGGGTCAGGAAAATTGATCGCCAGCAATTTACCGCCGCGTCAGTTTGTCGCATAAACAATTTATGGCCAGCAATTTACCACCGCATCAGTTTATTGCGTTTTACCGTCTAGAAGAAATGAGATGTGTTTGGTCAAATCATAAAAAGTTAAATTTCCAAATTTTGGGATGATAAGCAGTGACTTGTTCCTCAAATCCTCTATGCCACCCTTCAACAGAATTATTCGTTCTTGGTAATCCTTCTAGAACAAGCTGGCATACGTTCCACATTTCATGGGAATACTTTGGTGGTCGACGAAGATGTCGTCCTGTTGGGCGTCCAATCCATGTATCCTCAAAATAATCAACAACTTCTTGCAATTCTGGAGGAAAAATACCATTTTCACACAATTGTTCAAAAACGACCATCACAATTGGAGTGGGCACAAATGCAATTGCTGACAAAATGTGCATATTTAAAGCAAAATTAGCATCAGTTTCATAATGTTGTTTCAATCCATTATTCTGAATGGAAAGAAAAATACATTGTGAAAAGTGGAAAAAAAAACAACCCCATTGCGAAGCGTCAGGAAAACCTCTTCTGCAAGCATTCATCATCACCGTCTCAAAATCTATAGTTATTGATTGCGGGGACATAGCCGGTTCCAATACTTTTAGCTGCTATAGTAGAGATACATACGTTTCCTCAGACTTCTTAGGCAATAATGCATAAACTAATGGAAGCGATATTTTATCCTTGAATCCATGTATTGTATATAACTGATAAAAAAGTAAGGGAACAGTTTTGAAAGTCCCATCGGCATACCAGTGTTCACTTCGCGCTAACAACTGCAAATTTCTTTTCGTACTGAAAATTAACATACGATTGTCCTCGGGTCCAGAATCAAATTGTAGAAACAATTCTCCATTGCATGATGTTTTATATTCTTCTGTAAAAACTATGTCTCTACGATGCGTTGGAAGAACTGGACCATCAAAATTTCAATTTCTTATATTTCGGATCGTTCGTTTCATTGTATTTACACTTGGAAGCTTAGGGGCTGCTGCTTGGCTACAGATACTCGAAACATTTGAAATAATACTATGAGGCATATTATTTGTTGTTTCTGCATAAGTTCGAATGGTATCAAGTTGTGCTGCTTCAACTCCTGCTGCATCTCCACAATGATTGTGCTACTTCCATGTTTTAACGATGGTGTTATCTACCGTAATAACTCGAGCGGCACATTTGGTTTTTTGGTAATTTTGACACTTCCAATGAATTTTTGTTTCATTTTGCCTGTCTTTATAAAACACATGTCCATTAAAGCACAATTTCGGTTTTCCTTTTTCTGATTTCAAAAATTCCACCGACATGATGCGTTCACAAACTCAAAAGGATGAAAAATAAACTCAAAATAAGAAAATGTTGTGATTGTAAGAGATTATAAACATATAAGTACCTCGCTAATCGGCATGCCCTACCCCCACTCCCCTAAAACATGCTACTTAAGTTAAAGGGATTAAGTAGGTACCTACCTAATTCAAATTTTGGAAAATAACAGGCAATTAAATTAAAGCACCTGCAATGGTATATATTTCTAGGAAATGTATACCTGGCATATAACTTCCATTTTTAGCTACACTTAATTCTTAAATAACACCAATAGAAACACCTTATTTTCTATTTAAAATGACCAATAAATTTATATAAATTATATGTATTGCCTGGCGATAAAATATGCTAGTCATCATTTATAGGCTATAAATTGTTTATGCGATAAACTGACGTGGCGGTAAACTGCTAGTGATTAATTGCTGGCGGTGAATTGCGAACGATAAACATTCCTAGACTTAGTCTAGGAAACTGAAAAACCAAATGTTCTGCTCGAGTTACTACGGTAGATAACACCATCGTTAAAACATGGAAGGAGCACAATCATTGTGGAGACGCAGCAGGAGCTGAGGCAGCACAACTTCTTGATACCATTCGAACTTATGCAGAAACAACAAATAATACGCCTCGTAGTATTATTTCAAATGTTTCGAGAATCCGTAGCCAAGCAGCAGCCCCTAAGCTTCCAAGTGTAGATACAATGAAACAAACAATCCGAAATATAAGAAATCGAAATTTTGATGGCCCAGTTCTTCCAACGCATTCTACAATTTGATTCTGGACCCGAGGACAATCGTATGTTAATTTTCAGTACGAAAAGAAATTTGCAGTTGTAAGTGCGAAGTGAACACTGGTAGGCCGATGGGACTTTCAAAACTGTTCCCTTACTTTTTTATCAGCTGTATACGATACATGGATTCACAGACAAAATATCGCTTCCATTAGTTTATGCATTATTGCCTAGCAAGTCTGAGGAAACGTATGTATCTCTACTACAGCAGCTGAAAGTATTGGAACCGGCTATGTCCCCGCAATCAATAACTATAGATTTTGAGACGGCGATGATGAATGCTTGCAGAAGAGTTTTTCCTGACGCTTCACAGCGGGGTTGTTTTTTCCACTTTTCACAATGTATTTTTCATTCCATTCAGAATAATGGAATGAAACTGATGCTAATTTTGGCAGCAATTGCATTTGTGCCCACTCCAGTTGTGACGGTCGTTTTTGAACAATTGTGTGAAAATGGTGTTTTTCCTCCAGAATTGCAAGAAGTTGATTATTTTGAGGATACATGGATTGGACGCCCAACCAGACGACATCTTAGTCGACCACCAAAATATTCCCATGAAATGTGGAACGTACGCCAGTCGCTGCTTATCATCCCAACATTTGGAAATTTATCGATGGCATTAAAAAAGAACAAAGTATTAATAAAATGCGCATTGAAAAATATTTAAGTGTAAGTGATACGGGCAACAAAAAAAAAAGAAGTATCGCGATTGTGATGAACGAATTAAAAGGCTTGTTAATGGATATAATGAACGGGGTGATATTGTTGATTATCTAAGAGGTATAGCGCATAATATTTCTTATTAATAATTTACATACTGTGTTGTAAATTCATTTTGAATTTTTGCAGTGTACTATGACATACCTAATTGTTATAATTAGTTTAGTTTAAAATTAACCAATTGTTATATTGTTCAAATAATGGATTTGACTATTTTTGTGATACATGTAACTGTTAAAATACATAATCTACCTATTAAATAACATATTTCCATACATCACAGTTCATAGAATTCCAAAAATATGCTAATCATAGCTTAAGGCAGAAACTTAAATAAAAAATAACTATTTATGATTTGACCAAACACATCTCATTGCTTCTAGACGGTAAAACGCGATAAACTGACATGGCAGTAAATTGTTTATGTGATAAACTGACACGGAGGTAAATTGCTGGCGATCAATTTGTACACGCTCAAGAAAATCAACATCCTTCCTAAAATGTTTGTTGTTTATTTGTTATTTGGTTTTTAGGAGCATTAGCAACTAAGGCCATATTGCTCCGGGATATGCGGTGGTCATTCCCTGACCTTTCCGCATTCTCCGTATTTGGTGGTGACGGGCTCGAACCCCGGTCTAATCAAGAAGCATGTGCTATGCACTGCTGCTCCTTCCCACCTGGCTAAGGAGGCGCCCTTCCTAAAATGAGGCCTCCAGACCTGTGCACAGTACTCAAGGCGTGGCCTGACTATTGCGTTATACAGAGGGAAGGCAATGGTCAAGCCATACCTTGAGTACTGCGTACAGGTCTGGAGGCCTCATTTGAGGAAGGATGTACAGTTATTAGAACAAGTAGAGAAGGGGAAACAAGACTGGTGAGGGGAATGAAGGGATGCTCTTACCAAGAAAAGCTTAAGTTCTGCATTGCAGCATCTGGAGACTAGGCACCTGCAAGGTAGTAATGGCATGTGATGCAAGAAAGCAAGTGTATGAGCTTATGCAGCATCAGCCAAAAAAAAAAAAAAAAAAACCAAACCATTCCCTCCAAATGCCTGTCCAGTTCCTCCTTAAATTTATTCAACCTAACAGCTTCCACAACGACAGATGGAAGTTTGTTCCAGCAATTAACCACCCGCTGGCTAAAGGCAAATTTCCGCACATCTATTCTACATCTGTCTTTTCTTAATTTGAATTTATGACCCCTTGGTTCGTAATCTGAACAAGTGGAAGGATCCCATCAGAATTCAGCGTGCTCAACCCATTCAAGGCCTTATACACCTCAATCAGATCACCGTGCAGGTGCCTAGTCTCCAGCCACTGCAATTTGCAGAACTCTAGCCTCTCTTGGTAAGAGGATCCCTTCATTCCCCTCACCAATCTTGTTGCCCTTCTCTGTACACGCTCAAGCAAATCAACATCCTTCCTAAAATGAGGCCTCCAGACCTGTATGCAGTACTCAAGGCGTGGCCTGACCATTGCCTTATACAGAGGGACAATCACCTCCTTTTCCCTGCTAGCAAAATTCCTATATATCATTGACAAAAACCCCATGACCTGCCCTGGCAGCCTGTCTGCATTGCTCAGAAAACTTCATATCTGAATGCACAATTACTCCCAGGTCTTTTTCATTTTCTACCACCTTAAGTGTAATACCACACAGTTGGTACTTTTCTCTTGGATTACTTCTACCCATATGCAGTACCTTGCATTTGTCAAGGTTAAACTTCAGTTACCACTTCTTAGCCCACTGCCCAAATTATCTAGATCCTGTTGCAGTAGCACACTGCCATTACTGTCATTAAAAACACTGCCAACCTTTGTATCATCTGCAAACTTCGACATTAAGCCTGATATACCTTCATCAATATCATTGATAAATATACAAAACAACAGTGGACCCAACACCGAACCCTGAGGGACTCCACTAATAACAGTAGTCCACAAAGAGTAGCACTCACTGATTACCACCCTCTGTCTTCTCCCACTTAACCATCCTTTTATGCATTGTAGCAACTTACCCTTAATATCATTCTGCTCCAAGTTGTACAATAGTCTTCCATGCGCGGCAGTGTCAAAAGCTTTCCTGAAATCCAAATATATGATATCAGAATTATTTTTTGCATCCAGTTCCTTTGTAACAACCTCATAATAAGCTATCAAATTTGTCAGACAAGACTTTCCCTTAACAAACCCATGCTGTGTCTGAATTATTGCTGCAGTCTTGTCTAGATGATCCTGCAATGCATCTTTAACCAGTGATTCCATTATTTTACCTGAAACAGAAGTTAAACTAACTGGTCTGTAATTACTCATGTCACCCTTCAATCCCCCCCTTTGTGAATTGGGGATACATTTGCACATCTCCAGTCCGTGGGAACCTCCCGAGTCCAAGGATGCTCTCATAATTATGGCTAAGGGTTTGCTTAGTTGCGTTGCCACCTCCTTTAATATAACTGAATAGATCCCATCCACCCCAAGTGCTTTTCTTATGTTTAACTTCAACAATTTCTCCTCCAATTTGCTCTCAGTTATTTCAAAATCATTAAGTACCCTGCTACAATTTGATAACCTTCTGCCATTTTCAAACCTTAATAATTTCTCACGTGTGAATGTAGATGCAAAATACTCATTCAGTTTGTTTGCTATCTGAGCAGGATCATCAACAGTCGAACCATCGATGTCAAGTGGACTAATCAGATTCATCCCCTTCCGTTTAGAGTTCATATAAGTAAAGAAATCCTTGCTTTGTTTCTTAGCATCTTTTGCCAAAGATTTCTCGTAATCTGCCTTCGCCTGCCTAACCTCCTTTGTGACCTGATTACAGACTAGCTTATATCTGCCATAGGTTTCTGAGTCGCTTGGTAATTTATATGCAACCCATGCATTTTTCTTCTCTGTTACGAGTCTCATTAGTTGATTTGATAACCATTTAGGCCTAAACCTTGAACAATATTTCTTAATAGGTATGAAACTTTTAAATAGCATCCATGATTAATTCCTTGAATGCTTCCCACTTAGAATTTACTGTTGGTAACATCGTCAGTTGATCCCACTGTACCGAATTTAAAAACTGTCTTTAAAAAAGGTGATCTGATTGAGATGTACTGGTGACCCCTGCTTAACGCTGATGATTTGTTCCGTAAAAACGGAGCACTAAGTGAATCCGCGCTAAGTGAGCGCCGCATTCCCATAAGGTAACATATGTATTTGTGAGTTGCAGTCGGTGCCATAGGATATTTCCTAATCAATAATAAACGATAGTGAAAAGATGCACAAATGTCGGTCAAAATATTTAACATTCAAATAATTGTACATATAAAATACTCTGCATTACATACGTATATAATTATGTGGTAACTACTTACGTATCAAAATTAAACTTACAATTCTAACATTTAATTTAACTGATGAATTTAATCATGAAAAGTGTGTCGATTTTGGGTTGAACTTTGTCCCTCTTCCAAATAAAATAAAAGGGATATTAATTTTAAATCCCCCACAGCGTTACCACCCAACAATAAAGTCGACCGATCCTTCGTCGCTTTGAAACCTGGCATGCTTTTTTCTTCTTTCAATATGAAACTTCTTTTAGGCATTCGTTTCCACAAAAGTCCTGCTTCATCTATGTTAAAAACTTGTTGAGAAGTATAACACATAATACCCCTCTTCAATAATTTTATCAAGTTCTTTTTTGAAAGTTTCGGCTCCTTCTGCACTTGCGGCTTCTCCCTAGATTTTAAATCTATTCAACCAGCCCTTACTAGTTTTAAATGGTTCCACATTTTTTTTTTAGGTGAGTTTTCTTCAGATCATCATATTGACTAATCTCTCTCTCTCTTTTTTTTTTTTTTTATAATAATATTTAACTGAATTCTGCATTGGATATTATCTTCAATAAAATTAGTTAAAGTCTTTCCATTTCAATCCTAATAGTCGGTCTAGCCCTAGTTGCTTGCAGTGGAACAGCTATCTTTCCCGCTGCTAAAATTAATTCTTTATTTTTTTATACAATTGTTCTTACAGTTAAACTTGCAAGTCCTAAATTATGGCACACATCCGCTTGTCTTTGACCGGAATCGATTCGCTTCAAAACGTCTAATTTAATTTTCAAATTCAGTCTTTTTCTTACATTTATAGTCTTCGTACTGCGCTCAGACGTTGTTGCTTTTTCATTCTTATCGGCCATTATTAACTCTTCGAAAATGTAACTGCATTGGTTACATTAATTATGATACAATGTTCAAGTAAACTGTCCGTTTTGCAAGATGTCTAATACGGTACTGAGTGATGACTAGACTTCGGATAAATGCATATAAAGCAAATATTACAAGCAATATACTTGATCATTTTTTAAAATGTTGATCTCGGAACTACGTAACAAGTTACTGTACTGCAATTAAATTAGCTTGGGAGAAAATTTCTCAAGTCGGCGTGGGAAACGTTTTAATGCTGTTTTGCTATTCATTTTCAAGCTATCGACTCCATCAAACGAAATGATTTCGTTAAATATGCCAAAAATGCAATCTGTAAAAGAGCGTTATAGTGATCTGTGACAGCGTTATAGTCAGATACGGGTTATAATATACGAACAGCGTTATAGCGAACCGCGTTATAACGAGGGCCTGCTGTATATTTGAGCAGGCTCAATGCTCATGGGATTCTTCCTTTTGCTCAAATTACGAACTTGAGGGGGCATAAATTTAAATTGAGGAAAGAAAGTTGTAGAACTGATGTGCGGAAATTTGCCTTTAGCCAGTAGGTAGTCGAATGCTGGAACAAACTTCCATCTGTCGTTGTGATCTGAAAAAAGGTGATCTGATTGAGATGTATATTTGAGCAGGCTCAATGCTCATGGGATTCTTCCTCTTGTTCAAATTACGAACTTGAGGGGGCATAAATTTAAATTGAGGAAAGAAAGTTGTAGAACTGATGGGCAGAAATTTGCCTTTAGCCAGTAGGTAGTCGAATGCTGGAACAAACTTCCATTTGTCGTTGTGGGATTGATAAATTCAAGGAAGAATTGGGCAAACTTTTAGACCTTTTAGGATGGGTGAAATAGGATTATTTTTTTTTTTGGCTGATGCTGTATAAGCTTGCATCATATGCCTCTATTAATGTTATGCTAAAAACTTATTTCATTACTTTTTTTGTGAAAAATTTGTTATTATAATAATTATTTAATTTATAAAATTTGTTTTTAAATTTTGGGCACAATATTTGTATGGGCTATAAAATTAATGTTTTTAGGCTCAAAAACTACTTTTGATGTCTTTGTATTAAAACTATCTTAGCAGATAATTAAATATCTAATTGAACAATTAGGGCAAACTATTCTCAGTTTTTTTTTAAAATGGCTGTGTTCTTAAATGAAATTAAGAAAATATTCAAGAAATATATTTTTTTAAATTCTGATTCTAGCACAGTTTCATTACAAGAAAAACAGCATTTTTCAAAAAGACTGAGTAACTCTATGGTCTAGTATGATGGTGAGATGGAGAAGAGGTAAAATCAAGTCAAAAGGACAGATTCCAATACTTTACAGAAGGGCTAATGCAAATTATGTGTTTTCTGAGAGGAGTAGCTGTGACTTGAAACCTTCCTGTTTAGAGTTCCTCAGGCATGTTCTCTATTGGAATGAGGTCTGTGGAGCTGGTTGGCAGACACACACACACAACTCAGACTCCCTCTAGTCAATGGCTGACAAAGTAGAGGCAGTGAAATTATACACTAGCTTACTCTCAATGATCCAGATTCCTCCTAGAGAGGTTCAGTCCAGTTTACCTACTAGTTGAAGGCCTGCAAAAAAAAACTGTTTTAGTGCTGTACCCTTGAAATATAAAGGAATACTGAATTTCGCCATGATGCCCATTATAACCTCAAAAGACAACACTCATACTGCATGACAGAAAAGTTGAGGATTACTAGAGCTTTTGCTCTGGGGATTAAACATGGATTTTTTTTTTGTCAATTCAAGCCTCCAATAAGCAAAGTGATAATGTTGCACCAGAAGAGAGCCATCCACAACCTAGTATTGCCTGTACATAGAGGGTTGGCATTCCTCTGTGTGATGTTGATGGTACACCTTGGCTCCTGTTTATGTTGGTTCCCACATGGGTGGTCACTTCCAGTATACTAAGTACAGTATTTCATGACTTTCGTATGACTCAATAAGGGTTACTAACAGTCCCACCATGAAGAGGGTGCAAGCAGAGTATTTGGTTGTCACAGAATGGCCAGACTTCACTAAAATGGGACCTGAATATCAGTTCCATCAGTGTTTTAGATTCACAGGTAGCAAGCCTCACGAACAAAAAATAGACTATTTCAATCCATAGTAAACTGAATGACCAGACCATACAGAATTAGCTAATTTCAAATTTTTTTCAATATAAAATTTTTTTGTAGTACAAGAGCCATGAAGAAACAAGTTAAAATTTTTAAAAGCAAAAACATTGGTGATCATTACATGTAATGTAAGTTATTGAGTCAACAAAAATAAATAATTTCACCAGAGAGTTATCCTCTATTCATAATGCTCAATACAATTTTGCTTATCACATTCAACTGCTTTACAAATGAAACCAGGGAGGGAGAGACAACCAAGAATCTGTAGGAAAGGGTATCCTTCAGTTTACTTTGTTTGGGAGTAGTGAATAACAGTACTGTTGCAACAAAAATGTTATTTATATATGTATCTCCCCATCCAACCCAAAAGAACATTTTCAGCCTGCAAATATATGTTTGCTGGTTTGTTATATGGGGATTTCTTAGCACATCAATCACCTTGATCCAAGTGCACTCATATGCTACTACATGTGATCTTTATTGTGTAAACAGTTTATATTAGTGTGCTTATAGGCACAATTTGCATGTTGTGTAGGCCAAGATATATGAACCACAATGATAACAGGGTGGAGAGGACAGCTACTGCAACACTTATGAAAGATAACGCTAAGAATTTTTTATCACACACCCACTCACATTACACTTGGTATGATATGCACAAGCATATGTGTATATGAAATTCTGTTGTGACATGTAAGATCATTGCATCACAGCAAAATAAAAAAAAACTAGAGGTAGTTCTTTGCTTTTCACAAATATTAACTAGACTAACTAAAATGGCATTAGCTAGTTTCTAATTTTTTTCAATCTAAAATTTTTAAACTTTCTATGCATTTAAGAACTTCATCAGCAATAAGTGTACCTTATATGCATTTACTCACCTTTATTTTAAATTTAATTTATTTCTATATTTTTCAAATTACAGACAAAACAAAAAATACTTTATTGGTTTAATAATTAATTCTATACAAGTATTTTACAGAGTGTACAATTCACTTTTGAGACTAATTAATTTTAAAATATGTTAGCAAAATGCAAATTAGGTATCAAAGTTCAAATTATGAACACAGAATATAAAGATCAAGCACACTTATAACTAGAATACTTACTTCTTCAATTCTTCTAATTCAAAACATTCATCTTGCAAAAGATCTAACGGATTAACCAGACACTGGATGGGAATACACTGAGAGCCTTCTTGTCTGCTGGTATATATTTGGTTATGTATTGCGTGGATGTTTTCTGTCCCAGAATAAGGGGCGGGAACTAATGATGATGAGGAAGAAGAAGAGAGGGGAATTATAGTTAATTCACTGGGCAGCTTTGAGGTAGGTGAAGCAACTGCTGATGCTGTTGCTGATGGAGAAGCATCTCCATTTTGGGTATTACCACTGTCTGTTACACCATCACTAGAAGAATTACTACTACTTTGTGGTCTGGAATATGTTTGTGAATCATTCTGTTTGTAGAATGGCTGCATAGGAGGTTGTATGTCTGAACGAGTAGGGGTTGTTACCCCATTGGGCACTTGGCAACTACCTTGACCTGTTACTTTGGAGACTGTATTATCTCCAGACCTTGAAGTATGTTCTTTGTCATGTGGCACTCTTTCAGGTACCTGGGATGATGAAGACGATGATGAAAATGATGACTGGCTAGAAGGTATATTTGATAAACCATGAGGTATGTGATGTGCATTTGAATTTGAATGGGGTCTTCCGAATTCTACATCTAACCTATCCATCTGATCAAAAGCCAAGATGACCTGCTCCTTAGTTATCCCACTGTTACGCAGCCTACGGATCAGTTCAATCTGTTCAATAGTAAACAGAGCCATGGCTGTTAGCAGTGGGGGAATCTTGATCCTCATGAACTTGAGATGAGTTACATTAAAACATTTAGACTCTGAAAACAAAAAGAAAATATACATATATATTAATAAATAAATAACTACAACAAAAATAATATAATTTCTTAAATATTTCGCATTAAATTGAATTAATATTTCAAAACTGAATATTGCATACATTTAAATAGAGTACCATGTCTAGAAAAGAAAAATGTCAATACATGTCATCGCTGCGACATACTGAAAAATTTAGAACATATGCAGCTAAGGAATACTTGATAAAATAACTTTCTTTTCAGATTAAATATTCAGAACACTACTTGACTACAGTTGTGATGATGTAATTCTGGAGTTTACATACTGTTTTTTAACAATCATAACTCTTCTGTTTAAATTTTCAGCTAATATTTTTCTGATTCTATCAATTATATGAAATATAACAAAAAATATAAATGACCTACGGTATCATTTAAAAAAAAAAATTGTAATGTATGCCTATTATACACACCTATATAGTACAGTTAAAGGAAAAAACATTGAAACAGAATATAAAATGAATATAATTTTGTTACTTCAGCGTATCTTCTGCAAGTGCAGTATTAGATTTATCCTTAAATTAATTTATTTCAAAATGATTTTTGTATAAAGGGACACTGAAGAAATTTCTAAAAAATGTTTGGACAACAAAGTAGCAAAAGTGATTACCAGCATATTTGGATTACAGCCATCAGTTTTCAACATGAATCACGCAGCCTTATTATCAGCAAATACACTGCTTTGTGAAATGAAAAACTTGCTTTCCTAATGTAATGTTCTATGTATAACTCAAATAATCCAGTGATCTAAAAAATATGAAATAATTACCACTTGCTACTTTTCTTTACTGTAGGATAAACTGGAAAATCCAACAAATAGTGGCACACTGGAGTGGGCTGCCTCAGTGCAGATAAAAGGTATATCATCATCATAAATTACAGAAAAGAGAAATTGGAGGAAAATATAATTGACCTCTAAATTAATTATGCAATTAATCCGCTACTAAAATCTAGTTTTTCGTTTTATAAGTCATCAATGTTAAAAGCTTTTAACATGGCTGCACATAAAATTTCCCTTACCAATTGTGAGAACTGAGGGATAAGAAACTACCATGAACAGCAAATCTTTAAAGTAGCAGAAAATGACAAAGTTATAAAAACAGCAAGTTGAAAAATACAGAAATAAGAAGAGGGATGGAGTTATACACAAGCACATGAGACACCAGCTGGGGACCGAATGAAATGGTTTGGAGGGAGAGTAAGAATTGCAAAATTATGGTATTTTCCTATTATCAGTAATAGGAAAATACCAGTAAATTAGCAAATTCAATATGATTTTTAAATGTTTTATTTCATTTATTACATAGTTTCCTTTTTTTTTTTTTTTTTTTTTTTTGGTAGTTGTTGGCGCATCGGATTCTGTGGTCATAATGCACCTCCCAAGGTTTTTGCAGTACTTTGATCCAAGCCCAAGGCGGGATTCGAACCTGTGACCTTTGGGTTGCCAGGCAGGCACTTTACCCAACCGGCTAGTCCGGTCGGCACATAGTTTCTCTCACAATCAATTAAAATGTCATTAAAGAAATTAAGGATTTTTTTTAATTGCCTTTTGCCATTAAAATATGCTTATAATAAGCACAAAGCATCAAAGCTTTCGTTATTTAATTTTAATATGATTTTGTGTGATTTTGGTGCAGGTTAATCCTGCTGACAAAAATGCTTTTTCTGATTCCACACTTGTTGGCAAGATTGTCATTAAGTACTTATAAATATTTTAAAAATATTATTTTAAAAAGTATTTAAAAAAGTTCTAAATATTTTCCTCATACTTTTTCCTCACAAAATATCTTTATTTTCTTTCATACAGCTTTTCCTCAATCTTTTGTGGAATCTTGAATATTCATTGGATTTCCTATTTTAGAGCTAATTCTTTGCTTTATCATGAGATCAAGTTTTTCTTTCATTGTTAGAGAACTGGTGGGCACTTCTGGCATCAAAACAACATCATCATCTTCATGGTTGTTACAATTTTTATTCTCAACATTTGCTGTTTGTTTGTTTGTTATTTGGTTTTTAGGAGCATTAGCAACTAAAGCCATATTGCTCCGGGATATGCGGTGGTCATTCCCGGACCTTTCCGCATCCTCCGTATTTGGTGGTGACGGGCTCGAACCCCGGTCTAATCAAGAAGCGTGTGCTATGCACTGCTGCTCCTTCCCACCTGGCTACGCTCAACATTTGCATTGCGTTCTGTTGTGTCTATTATTATTGCCATAGTCATTTTAGACGACTTATTGAATATATTGTAGTCATCATTATCTTTATACGTTTCATCTATAAAGAATTACAAAGAAATTGCAAGACATCAAAATAATCAGTTCATCTATCATTATTGCATTTTTAAGTTCTTTACATAGAGTACTACTCTGTCTTGATAATTCATCTAACATAAATTTTAATTTAACATCTGCACTAAATAAATTTGCATCCTCGCAACAAAGTGTTTCTACAGCAACTTTTACTGGCTGTAGAGCAAATATCACATTATATAACAATTCCAGTTCATCTTGAATGAAGTTTAAATCAATACCCAAATCAATAAGGCTCTTTGTTATACAATCTCTAATTTCATAACAATACTCCAGCATAGCCAATAAACTATTCCACCTGGTTTTTGAGTTTATGATTAATGATTTTACTTTTCCAAATTGTTCAACAACATTTTTCTGTAGTACTTCATTTTTTGTAGCAGATATTCTAAACATTTTTAGAAGTTTTCAAATCTTGACAATTAATGTATTGATACCAGAATGCAATGTATCATTTTGAAATGCCACATCAATTATTATCTCCATGCCTTCATCATTCACAATCTCTACATCCAAACGATCATTATCAACTGAGTCTATGGTTACACTAGCTTCCTTCTCTCCTTCAAAGTCAGTTGATGATATATCTTTTCTATAAAGAATTTTTACAATGGCCAATTGCATTCAGTGAGCTACACACAACTGATGAATAATGTGCAAAAGGTGACCAAATTTCTGCCTTACTGATCTGCCATCTGTTGTACTGCCAACAAAGTCTTCACAAAGGCCAAATGTGGCCAACTTAGCTTTAAGAATCTCTCAACATTTTTCAATTAACATCTGTACATGAACTCTAGCAAGGCCAAGATTCCAAAACTTAATGTTTCCATTTATGTTAATATTCATATATCAACAATTTCTTTTTGACATCCACTCATGTAAAGTTAAGCTAAATATGGTTGTGCTATGCCTGCAAGACAATATTTCTTCTGTTACTTGTTTATGAATTTTTTCTGCATAATCTATTACCATTTTTCTTACCATATTTGGAGACTTTGGGATGTTTATACAGTGCCTCTAGATATAAGTAGGCTCCATATATATTGTACGTTTCAAATTTTAACAAATAGAAGGCTATTCCCTAGCTACCACGTAAGAAATAACAGCTGGTAAAGATTCAATAATTTCTTTCTTAAAATATGCAGTTATTTTTCCATGAGTGGCAATATCTGATTTTTTAAACAAAATTCTTTGTTTTAGAATTCTCTTTGTTTCTTTTTAATAAATTTATTTTGTGTATGGTTTTTCGATCATGCAACCTGCTTGTACTACCACCAGCTGTTTTGATCTACTTTCAAAACTCTTTAATTTGATATATTCCAGCATCATTAGCACGTTCAAAGTATTACCAAGGAGACTCTTTCTCCTGCTATTTTCCACTGAGGAGCAGTAAAGCATTACTTGTTATTATAAAAAAATGTGTTTTTTTGAAATTTCTATGTTTTTTACACTGGATCAGCAGAATCTAATTTCGAGCTTGATAAATTAGAATTTTAGAGATTGTTAATCATTCTATATAATTATAATTTATAATTATAAATTATAATAATTATAATTACAAAACTAAAAGAAGAAAGTCACAAATTTGTGAGAAAACTACAAAATTTTACATTTTTGCAATTTTACAGTTTTCTCACAAATTTGTGACTATTCTTTTACCTTTGTTCATGTTACATAAAAACCGTTACTATATTTATTTATTTTATTTTACTTTGACTGAATATTTTTAAGCAAAAGGAACAAATGTGAAGCAAACCATGTTCAATCTATAGTAAACCAGACTGGACGATGCTATGCACTTTCATATGACTGAAAGGTTATGGACATCTGTAAAAGAATAAACAATGGAGAAAGCACCCCTCTTTCACTAGGCCCTGAGGATTAGTAAACTTGATCAAGATTAGAAGCCCATAGTGATGCCAAGGCGATGACAATTTGCATGTTACTAAATGCTAAGAATGTTTTACTTAAGCTACTTATGCAAACTGAAATAAATAACAGAAATAAACATCAGCTTTCAGTTCCGGTTCAGCTCCACTCTGACCAAAAATATCAGTTTGTTTTCAGTTCGGGTTTTTGATTCAGTTCAATTCTATGCTTTAATTAGAGTAGATGAAAGCTGACTAGAAAGATCGATGAAAAAATAAACTAGATAGAAAATGATAAAACTATTGGTAATAGAGAGCTCAATTACTGGTAATGCTGAAAATAGGTTTTGTATCATTTAACACCACTACTGGCAACGATAACACCAGTAATGCAAACCCTAAAAGGAGAGGCTTGGGTAGGGGAACAGACTTCAGACCAATAACATAAATCCTTTCTAAGGGAAGAATTAAAAGTGAGTGGAGTTTTATATATACATACATACATATAAATAAATAAATACTGCAAGTAATCCAAATAATACATAATGCCTATTTAACACAAAACTAAAATGATAGAAACTGCAGGAGAATGAACAAACACCCTAATTAATATTGGTATTAGTAATGGCAAATGATGTAAGACTGCAAGCTTATAAAGGATCAGCCAAAACAAAACAAAAAAAAATTTTTTTCCACATTACCTGTCTATCTCTTCAATAGTTTGTCTACATCTCTCTCTTGAATTTATTTTGCTCCAAAAATCAACCAACCGCTGACTGAAGACAAACTGCCATACATCTACCTTGTAACCAACCTTCCTCAGTTTGAATTTATGCACTCTTATGTGTGTAAAAAAAGCCATCAGCATAAAACTTGCTCAATCCATTCAATTCCCTAAACACCTCACAAGTGTCTAGTCTCAAGACGCTACAATTTACAGAACTGAAGCCTTTTTTGGTAAGACCACTCTCTTATACCATTCACCAATCTTGTTGCCATTCTCTGCACCCACTCCAGCAGATCTACATCATTCCTGAAATGAGGCCTCCAGACCTGCATGCAGTACACAGAATGCAGCCTAACCACTGCCTTTTACAATGTGATAATCACTTCCTTATCTCTACTAGCAAAGTTCCTGTACAACACTGACAAAACTCCATCAGCTGTCTCGGAAACCTGCCTGCACTAATGAGAGAACTTCATAACAAAATGCATAATTAACCCTGGTCTTCTTTATTTTCCACTATCCTAAATTGTACCACACAGTTGGTAATGTGGGATTATGCTACCCATATGCAGTACCTAACATTTATCAATGTTAAAACTCAATTGCTATTTCTTACCCCATCTGCTTAATTTTTCTACATCTTATTGTAGTAGCATACCTTGATTACTGTCATACTTAAACATTGACTGATATACCTTCATTAATATCATTAATAAACATAGAACACAACAATGGACAAGCACTGAATCCAGGGGGATTCCACTGACAACATTAGTCCACAAAGAGCAGTGATGATTAATAACCACTCTGTGACTTCTCCTACTCAACCATCCCTTTATCCATAGCTGTAACTTGTACTTAATGCCGCACTGCCCCAATTTATACAGATACTTATTTACAACAGGATCAAATACTTTCCAGAAATTGTTGGCATGACATCAAAATTATTTTTTGCATTCAATTCCTTTCTTATTGCATCATAGTATCCAATCAGCTTGGTCAGCAAAGACTGCCCCTTAAAAAATCCATACTATAACTACAGTATAATTGCATTCCTCTCTAGAAGGTCCTGCATTATTCCTTTAAACAGATATTCCATTATTTAACCAAGAACAGAAGTTAAGCTAACATATTTGTAAATAATCATGTCAGCTTTTGATCCTCTTTTGTGAATTGGGGATACATTTGCACATCTCCAGTCACATGAACCTTCTCTAAGTCCAAAGATGTTCTCATAATTATGGTTAAGGGTTTCCTTAACTTGGCTGCCTTACTTAATATTATAGGATAGATCACATTCATTCCAGGTACTTTTTTTATGTTCAACAATTTTCTTCCACTTTCCTCTCAGTTATCACAAAATCATTTAGTTCACTGTTAGAGGTTGATAAACTTCTAGTCCCCTTCCCTAAAGAATTTGTTTGTGAATGTAGATTCAAAATACCTGGTTGATTGCTGGAACAAACTTCCATCTGTCGTTGTAGAAGTTGATAGCTTAAACAGATTCAAGGCAGAACTAGACAAACAATTGGAGCAGGTGGATGAGTGAAATGAGAAGGGTGTGTGTGTGTGTGTGTGTGTGTGTTTTGGCTGATGCTACATAAGCTTGCTTTCTTGTATCATGTGCCCCTTGCTAATGCTAATTCTACCTATTCAGTGTGTCAGTAACCTGAGAAGGATTCTCAGCAGTTAAACCATTGGCATAAAGTGGTCAGTCCAATTTGATTCAACTCCTTCCTTCTACTGTTAATATAAATACAATAACTGTACAATCCTACACCAACCGTTATGAAATAAATTAGCATTGTGTTGTATTGAAATAATAATGATACAAATAAAATTAAATAAACAGAATGATATAATTACACTGGATAAAACTGATTAAAAAGGTAATTCCATATTGTCTGTACCAGACAATATGGAATTTTTAAAATACAATAAAATAAATTAAAATAAACAATGTAGATAAAACCGATAAAAGTGCTAAAATGCCATTAAAACAATAAAATAAATTATAATAAACAATGTAGATAAAATACAGGATAATAAAACCCATAAAAGAACTAAAATACCGAAGCTTTCAGAGGCATCCGCCTCCTTTTTCAACAGTTTTCACCAACTTTTTCAACCTCAGCATTAGTCAGAGGAAAGCACTTAAGGAGCTTAGACAAGACAATAGCATCGTGGTTTTGTCTGCAGATAAAGGTCAATGGTGATCCTTGACAGAGAAGAATATTGTAGCAAAGCCTTGGAACTTTTGAATGATAGAGTGACATACAGGGTTACTCGTGGGAATCCAATGGTGGGTTTGGAACGGCAGGTGAACAAGACTTTACAAGGTTGGTTGAAGGCTGAAAAGATTTCTAAAGATGTTTATTGGACACTGAATGCAATTACCTAGGTTCTACAGCCTTCCAAAAATTCATAAGGCGGGGGTTCCGCTTAGGCCTATTGTGTCGTTTATAGGCAGCCCTTCACATGCGTTATCCAGGTTCTTAGTCAGACTGATTTCCCCTATTGTTGGACGTTCCGATTTTACTATCAGGGATAGTGGAGACCGTGCGATTCATAAGGGATCAGGCTATAGAAGAGGATGAGACCATGGCATCATCTGATGTGGTATCCTTGTTCATGTGCATTCCTATTGACCATGGGGTGAAATATGCACGTATGGCATTGGAGGATGGCACCCAGAGGAACAGGACTCCGTTAAGCGTGAAGAACATTTGTAGTGGGGTGGAGCAGTTTCTCTCAAGTACTACCATGGTGTTTCAAACCACAATGTACAAGCAGGTTCACGGTGCAGCAATGGGCTCACCTATTAGTGCTGTCATAGCAAATTTAGCTATGGAGGAGCTCGAATCCAGGATTTTTGATGGGTTGGTTCTCCCCATGTGCACATGAAAATGATACATTGATGATACGTTTACAATTATTCAAAGGGGGGGGGGGAGAGGATGAGATGCTTGGTTTCCTCAAAAGCTTCTCCAGTTTACCTCGGAGGTGGACGTAGAGGGTACCCTCCCTTTCTTTGATGTGTTGGTACATAGGGAAGGCACTAGAGTGAAAACCAGTGTGTACAGGAAACCCATGTGCCGGGGCCAATACACACATTACAATACAGCACAAACCAACCATCACAAGAACAGTGTTATTAGGGCATTACTGAATAGGGCTGGGTCTAATTGCAGCACCTCCAATGATAGAAAAGAAGAAATTAAACGTGTCACAGTAGATCTCAGAAAATGCAGCTACCCCCAGAGAATCATAGATAAATATATCCAAGAAGCAGAGCAATGTAGAGAGCCATTTACACCCAAATGCCACTGCATACATTTCCTACTATCCGGGCCTAACTAAGTGTATAGCTCAGGTATTGCCTGATTGCCAGACACGTTGTGTGCAGCTGCCAGAGCAGAGGTTGCACACAGTTGTGTCACAGGTCAAGGCCCCCATATCAATAGAATGTACAAGTTGGGGTTGTGTATGAGATAAGATGCCCAGATTATGGGGAATGTTATGTTGGTGAAACAAAACGTCGGTTTAAAGATCATCTGGGGAAGCATATGGATGCAATAAAAACCGTGGATTATGGGAGGCTGTGGCAGACCATTTTTGTGAGGAGCACCATCAAATCTCTCCAGACGAAGCTGTTATCGTCGACCGGCACATAGATTTTGGGAACGCAAATGGCTCGAGAGCTTGCGGATTTGCTCCTCTGAGAGCAATATCATTAATAGAGATGGGAATCTGCATTCATCCCCTCTTCGAGGCTGTGGTTCTTGGACAGGATGAGTGGTTCCGCCTGGCACGCTCCCGAGCCATTTCTGGTTCCAGTGCACATGGGGAGAATACTGCCCATGCTCCTGCAGAAACACGTGCTGTGAACCGTGAGCCTGCTGATATTTAAGGATGTGCCGTACGATAAGCTTCACTGTTGAAAAAGGAGGCGGATGCTTCTGAAAGCTTCAGTATTTTAGCACTTTTATGGGTTTTATTATCCTGTGTTTTATCTACATTGTTTATTGTAATTTATTTTATTGTACCATACAATATGGAATTTTAAAAATTCCATATAGTATGGTGGTACAGAGTTACCTTTTTTATCAGTTTTATCCAGTGCAATTACATCATTCTGTTTATTTCATTTTATTTGTATCATTATTATTTCAATACAACACAACGCTAATTTATTTAATAACGGTTGGTGTAGGATTGCAGTTATTGTGAATATGAATATTTCCAACTCCAGAGGCCTATTTGAAGATAAATAAACAAGACGTTACTGTTTTTCTTTTGCCAGAAACCACCCATCATCTGCCTTAACTTGCCTAACCTCCTTTGTGACTTGATCAGACTAATTGATATCTACCATAGGCTTCTGTATCCCTTGACAATTTATATGCATCCCATGCATTTTTCTTCTCTGCTGCAAGTCTCATCAATTCATCTGACATACATTTAGGACTAAGCCTTGAAACGTTTTTCTTTATTGGTATGAAAAGCCTAGCAGCTTCTACAATTACTTCCCTGAATTCCTCCCATTTAGCATTTGCTTCAGTAACATCACAAGTTGTCCCACTGCATAGATTTTAAAAACTGTCTGAGACCACTGTAGTCACCTTTATGAAAGCTAAAGCCTTTCTCTTTACCCACGTAAGAGAAAGGCTTTGGCTTTCATAAAGGTGACTATATATATATATATCAATTCTAAAAGTTGGAGACATCAAATATAGTTATTTTTGATACAGTTATTTAGCATTAGCAGATGCAAATGATGCAAGAAAACAAGCTTATCATCAGCCAAAAAAAAAAAAAAAAAAAAAAAAAAGCCACTTCCCATTTCACCCATCCATTAACTCCAAATGTTTGTCTAGTTCTGCCTTTAATTTATTTAAACTGTCAACTTGTACGACGGATGGAAGTTTGTTCCAGCAATCAAACACCCACTGGCTAAAGGCAAATTTCCACACATCTAATCTACAACTGTCTTTCCTCAATTTAGATTTATGTTCCCTCAGGTGATTAATCTGGGCAAGAGAAAGAATCCCATCGGCATTGGGCTTGCTCCAATCATTCAATGCCTTATACAGCTCAATCAGATCCCCCTGCAGGTGCCTAGTCTCCGGACACTGTAATTTGCAGAACTTAAGCTTTTCTTCATAAAAGCACCCTTTTGTTCCATTCACTAATCTTACTGCCATTCACTCATCTTGTTGGTCTTCTCTGTACTCATTCCAGCAGCTCTACATCCTTCTTAAAATGAGGTCTCCAGACATGTATACACTACTCAAGGTGTGACCATTGCCCTATACAAGGAGATAATCACCTCCTTATCCCTGCCAGAAAAATTCCTGTATATTATTGACAAGACACCATGAGCTACTCTTGCAGACTGTCTGCACTGCTCAGAAAACTTCATCTCTGACTGCACAAATATCTCCAAGTCCTTTTCATTCTCTACCACTGTCAGTGTAGTCCTCTGGGGTTACTGCTACCTATATGCAGTACTTTACAACTGTCAATGTTTAATTTCAGTTACCACCTCTTAGCCCATCCCTCATTTTAGGAAGGATGCAGATTTGCTGGAACGGGTTGAGAGACAGGTAATGCAATCAGTGATGGGAACAAAAGGATGGTCTTACTAAGAAAGGCTTCATTTCTGCAAACTGAAATACCAAATACTAGGCACCTGCAAGCAGATCTGATTGAGGTGTTTAAGGCATTGAATGAATGGAATAAGCAAAAAAATTTTGATGGCATTTCTTCCTCTTGCTGAGACTACACACGAGAATGTATAAATTTGAAATGAGGAAGGATGGTTGCAGGATAGATATGTAAAAGTTTTTTGTCACCCAGTGGAAGGAGGCTAAGGGTATCTGAATCTGAAATCCAAGTACTGTTGGAACAAACATTCATCTTTGGTTGTAGAAATACGTAGTTTGAATAAATTCATGAAATAACTAGATAATTTTAGGGAGGTGGATAGGTGATGTGGAATTTTTTTTTTTTTTTTTGTTGATGCTTTATAAGCTTGTTTTCTTACATCATTTGACACTACTATACTAACTCCTATACTACATGTGTAACAAACTACTATAATACAATCTTCAAACTACGATACTACATGATGCAAAATGCTCATTCAGTTTGTCAGCTAACTGAGAAGGATCAGTAACAGTTGAACCATCGATATCAAGTGGACCAATCTGATTTATCCGCTTCCTTCTAGAACTTACCTAAGTAAAGAACTCTGTTGTTTTTCTTTGCATCCTTTGCCAAAGATTTCTCGTAATCTGCTTTTGCCTGCCTAACCGCCTTTGTGACTTCATTACAGATCAGCTTATATCTACCACAGGCTTCTGTGTCACCTGTTAATTTATACATATGCCATGCATTTTTCTTCCCTGCCACATGTCTCATTAGTTCATCGGACATCCATTTACACTATAACCTTGAACAATATTGCTTAGTTTTTGGTATTAGCATTAGTTCAGGCATATGATGAAAGAAAGCAATCTTATATAGCATCAGCCAAAAAAAGAAAAAAAAAAAAAACCCTTCTCATTTTACCCATCCGGTCACCCAAATGTGTGTCTAGTTACACCTTAAATTTATTTAAGCTATCAACTTCCACAAAAACAGATGGAAGTCTGTTCCAGCAATCAACTACCCGCTGGCTAATGGTAAACATCCGTACATCTATTCAACAACTGTCTTTCCTCAATTTGAATCGATGCCCCTCAGGAAATTAATCTAAGCAAGCAGAAGTCTCCCATCAGCATTGAGCCTGCTCAAATCATTCAATGCCTTATACATCTCAATCAGATCACCTAGCAGGTGCCTAGTCTCCAGATGCTACAACTTGCAGAACTTAACCCTCTCTCGGTAATAGAACCCTTTTGTTCCTCTCGCCAATCTTGTTGCCCTTCTCTGTAATCGTTCTAGCAATTCTACATCCTTCCCAAAATGAAGCCTCCAGTTCTTTACGCAGTACTCGAGGTGTAGCCTGACCACTGCCTTATATAAGGGGATAATCATGTCCTTGTCTCTACTAGCAAAATTCCTATATATCATTGACAAAACTCCATGAACTTCTCTGGCAGCCCATCTGCACTGCTCAGAGAACTTCATATATGACTGCACAATTACCCCCCCAGGTCTTTTTCACTTTCCACCTCCCTGAGTGTAGTATCACACAGTTGGTACATTTCTCTTGGGATAACTGCTATCCATATGCAGTACATTACATTTATCTAGATTTAACTTTTCTAGATCCTGTTGTAGTAGCATACTGTCTTTGCTGTCATTAACAACCCTGCCAACCTATATATCATCTGCAGAATTGAACATTAGGCCTGATATACCTTCATCAATATCACTGATAAATACACAAAACAACAATGGGCCCAGGACTGAACCCTGGGGGACTCCACTAATAGCATTAGTACATATAGAGCAGTGTCCATTTATTACCACTCTCTGCCATCTCCCACTCAACCATCCCTTTATCCATTGCAGCAACTTGCCCTTAATGCTATATTGCTGCAATTTGTAAAGCTGTCTTCGGTGTGCAACAGTATCAAACCCTTGCTTGAAATCCAAGTATATGATATCAAAATTATTTTTTGCATCCACTTCCTTTGTGACCACATCATAGTACCCAATCAAACTGGTCAGACAAGACTTTCCCTTAACAAACCCATGCTGTGTCTGAACTATTACTGCAGTCCTGTCTAAGTGATCCTGCATCACTTCTTTAACAAGTGACTCCATTATTTTCCCTGGAACAGAAGTTAAACTAACGGGTCTATAATTATTTCTGTCACCCTTTGATCCCCCCTTTGTGAATTGGGGATACATTTGCACATCTCCAGTCCATGTGGACCTCCCCTCAATCTAAGGATGCTCTCATAATTATAGCTAAGGGTTTGCTAACTTCCTTCGCTACCTCCTTCAATATAACCGGATAGAATCGATCAACCGCAGGTGCCTTTTTTTATGTTTAACTTCAACAATTTCTCCTCCACTTTGCTCTCTGTTATTACAAAATCATTTAGCTTCCTGTTAGAGTTTGGTAAACTACTGTCCTCCTATTCCTTACAGAATTCCTCATGTGTGAATGCAGATGCAAGATTCAGTTTGTTAGCTATCTGAGCAGGATCATCAACAGTCAAACCACAAACATTAAGTGGACCAATCTGATTCACCCCCTTACATCTATAATTTACATTGGTAAGAAGACTGTTTTTTTCTTTGCATTCTATGAAGAATTTCTCGTAATCAGCCTTTGCTTGCTTAACCTCCTTTGTGACTTGATTACAGGTTAGCTTATATCTGCCACAGGCTTTTGTGTCACCTGATGATTTGTATGCATCCCAGACATTTTTCTTCTCTGCCACAAGCCTCATTAGTTTATCTGACATCCATTTAGGCCTAAGTCTTGAACAGGATCTCTTAGTTGGTATGAAAAGCTCAGTAGCTTCCAAGATTAATTCCTTGAAGGCTTCCCATTTAGAATTCGCTGTTTTAAACATCATCAGTTGATCCCACTGTACAGAAGTTAAACTGTCTGAGACCACTGCAGTCACCTTTACGAAAACAGAAACCCTTCCCTTCACCCTTGATGGTAGTTACATCTTTAAGTAAATCCCATATCAGTACACTGCAATCACTCTCACCTAGTGGTTCCTCTATCTGCAAATTCTTAATGCATGAATAATCACTGCTGATAACCACTCCCTCCGGTTGCCCCTGGAATATGTTGCTGTAAAAAACAATCCTCCAATAAATCCACAAAATCTTGCTAGAGTGCAAGTGACCAACCCACAAGTTCCAGTCAATATCTGGGAAGTTAAAATCCCGCATTACAAGACATTCTGATGGCACACTCTTATTTCTCTGCACAATTGTTCGTTGTACTCATCAGAGTCATTAGGCCTATAACACACTCCTACTCTCATTTTCCATTTCCCAGTGTTTCTGCCACACTAAACTGACTCAACATTGCACTGTGCACATATGTCAACTGGATGCACTGGCTTAGATTTTATGTGTTTCTTAACTAACAGCATAACCCCTCCTAACTTCCTACCCTGTCTATCCTTTCTATACACATTGTACTCCCCAAATTCCGATTCTGCACTGCTTATCTGTGTGACACCATGTCTCTGATATCCCAACAATATTTGCCTTTGATGTTTTGATCAGCACTTCAAATTCATCAAAAATTTATTTACTATTCTACTAGTATTTGTGTACATCCAAGTGTACCTGTTCTTACTCTTAGTTACCTTAACACAGCCCATATATTTACTTGTTCCATGATGACTCCCAGCAGCTCTTGAAATCCCCAGCAACCTATTCTCCAGGTTGCTACTCATTACAATAGAAGCAGTGCAAAAATCGCTTTTGCCTCCGCCTGCGGCTACTGTTAATCATTTAGTCTGTGAATCCCCCCAAGCTACCAATTTTCTGACCCACCTAATGCTGCCTCGATAGCATCACCAAGTATTCTTGCACCCTTTCTATTTAAGTGTTTCCCATCCCTGTAGAAACAGTCTAGTCTGTTAGAAAGCACAGACCACATATGAAAAGATTAGTAGTTTCTAAGATTAATTCCTTGAATGCTTCCCCACTTAGAATTTGCTGTTGGTAACATCATCAGGATCCAAATGTATAGAATTTAAAAACTATCTCAAACCACAGTAGTCATCTTTGCAAAAGCAAAAACCCTTCCCTTTACCTCTGATGGTAGTTACATCTTTGCATCAAGCTCACATGAGCACACTGTGATCACTGCCATCTAGTGGTTCCTTTATCTGCAGATTCAAAAGCCTTGCTGGTGTGCAAGTGACCAACCCACAAATTCCAGTCAATATCTGGGAAGTTAAAAATCCCCCATTACAAAACAATCTGATTTACTGGCCCACTCTATTTCTCTGTACAGCTGTTCAATATACTCATCAGAGTCATTAGGCCTATAACACACTACTACTCCCAATTTTGCTTTTCCGGTGCTTATGTCACACCTCACTGACTCAACATTGCACTGTCTACCCATATCAACTGGATGCACTTCCTTAGATTGTATGTGTTTCTTAACTAACAGCATAATCCCTCCTCCCTTCCTATCCTGTCTGTACATATTGTACTTCCCAAATTCCAATTCTGTATTCCTTATATCTGTGTGACACCACATCTCTGATATCTCAACAATATCTGCCTTTGATGTTTTGACCAACGCCTCAAATTCATCAAATTTATTTACTAAACTCCTAACATTGGTGTACATGCACCTGTTCTTATTCTTAGCTACTGTAACACAGCCTGTGTATTTACTTGTTCCCCGATGACTCCCAGCAGTCTCTGAAATCCCCAGCACCTTATTTTCCAGGCTGCTGCTTATTCCAATAGAAAGAGTGCAAGAATTGCTTTCATCTCTGCCAGCAGCTACTTTTAATCGATTAGTATTCGCATTAGTTGAGGCATATGATGCAAGAAAGCAAGCTTATACAGCATTAATCCATGCTAGCAGTTTTCCAGCCCACCTAGCATTGCCTTGATAGCATCAGCAAATATTCTTGCACCCTTTCTATTTAAGTGTGTCCCATCCCTGTAGAAGCAATCTCTCCTGTTAACAAGCACAGACCACGCTGAGAAAAATTCTACCCTACGAGCTTTTCCCAATCTCTCCAGGGTCGAATTGATTGACAAGGCTCTCATCATATACACCCTCCTATCTGTGCAAAATTACACACACTTTCAAATTCAACCCTAACTCGCAGCTTTTTTTTCAACATTGACCTGTGCTTGTTAAGTAATTCCGCCATTCTCCTGCTCTTAATATCACTGGTGCCAACGGTTACAACAATATCACCTTTTGTGCCCTTAAAAGATGATATCTGCTCTACGTCATCAGTTTTTGCTCTTGGCAGGCATACCCTGGATCTGTTCCATGTATCCTTTTTGCAAATATATTCCCTGTTTCCCTGACAATTGAGTAACAAACAATAAGTTTTTCTTTAAGTAAATCCCACATCAATACACTGTGTTCACTGCTACCAGTAGGTCTCTTTTACTGCAGATTCTTAATGAATGAAGAAGAGCATCTGATAATCAAATCAAGAGTATTGCTTCTTCTTGTTGCCTCTCTAACAGACTACTGTAGGAAACAGTCATCCAATAAATCGACAAAAGTCTTGCTAACATGCCATAGCCTTTTTGATGTGATGAATTTATTTCATTAACAAAATACTCACACAATTTAGGAAGCACTATTTCCACTTTCTTAATAATTTAATGACCTTTTCTTCTAATACCATAGAGTTTGGTGGCTTAAATCAACAAACTGGAAAGTTTTTTTTTTTAAATTCTATCTGTTGGTTAGAATCAGAAAAATTCTGGTGATACCTTCTAATTGCGCTTAAACTGATTTTATGATATCAACAAAATAGCAGCCAACTTAGACGAGAGGGAATTGTATTTTGCTAATTTATAAATTGATTCTAAAGTCGGAGAGCAAATCAGTTTATTTCATATTGTACTTTACGCACGGACCAAGTTTCAAAACATTTGATACTTGGTCCATGCGTCAAACGCTTCAGTGGGCTATTATTATACTTCACAAGTATTTCAATTTACCTGCTTAGGGATGTTTGGAGTTGTTTCTAATGGTTCACTGAGGAAGGACCTCATAACAGATGACTTGCAGTTCTGAAGAAGGACATAATTTTTATGTTATTATTATTAGTAGTGGAAGCAGTCAAGAAAGCAAGCTTAAACATCACTTTCAAAAAAAACCCAACACTTCACACATTAACTGTCCATCCAACAGTCTAATTCTTCCTTGAATTTATTCTAACTACCCATGGAAGAATTCGAATTTATTCTAACTATCCATGGAAGATCGAAGTTTGTTCCAACAATCAGTTAACCTAACCTATAGCTGAAGATAAATTTACACAAATTGATCCCATGTTCATCCATCCACAATTTGAATTTATGCTCCCTCATGTGTGTAGTCTCGGCAAGAAGATGATTCTGTCAGCACTAAGCTTTCTTGATCCATTTAAAGCCCTAAACACTTTAAACAGATCTCATCACCGGACCTAGTCTTCAGATGCTTTAGTTTGAGGAACTAAAGCGATTCCTGGTAAGAGCACCTTTTTTTCCTCCCTCACTAATCTCATTGTTCTTCTCTGCACCCATTCTATCGCACTTTTTTTTTTTTTTTTTTTTTTTTATGAAAACCCCAAACATGAGAAGTATTAGAACCTACAGTACTTAGTACCATGCTTGGGTTGGAGGCTGAGAAGACGAAAGAAGATATTTGCTGACATTAGACTTGAACTTCTGTACATTATAATTTTCAGGAAATATGTAGGAAGGATTCTTCTTAAAATATGAGTAACAGACCTATCTCCAGATGTGGATTAGCCACTGCCTTTTACATTGTAATAATCACCTTTCTATCCCTGCTAGCAAAATCCCTGTAATATCATTGACAAAACTGCATGAGCTGTCCTGGAAGAATGCCTGAACTGCTCAGAGAACTCCACATCTGACTGCACTATTATCAATTACTTCCAGGTCTTTTAAATTCTTCACTACCCCAAGTATAGTGTTAATTTTAAAGCGGCTCTGGGGATTCCCCCAACTCCGCATCAGGCAATGTGATAAATATAAAACTCTGTAAAGGCCAGATTTATGTAGCTTAGTGAGTGTTCGTGTAGTATTAGTGTCGGGGATTGTATTAGTTGTGTTGTTCATCCAGCCTCTTAGTCTAGGGGCCTGTGTTTTCACACAGAAACCTCTAGTTTACCGTCCAGTGCCATGAGAAGGCGAGCCAGACAGTAGGGAGAATGAAAGCACTGGCAGGGCAGACCCTGTGGCAGCCAAAGCTACAGTCAAGGAGAGCCCAGTAAAAAAAAAAAAAAAAAAAAAAAAAAATTGAAGGTCACAGTGGAAAGACAGGAAGTGGGAGGGGTTAAAGTGGTAGAGAAAGAGGGGACAATAGTAAAGGTGCCTGCCTAGTTGAAAGGGGGACCAGAAGAGGGTCCCCGAGGATAGAATGCCCATCCTGCCCGAGGGGGTGGGAGTTGACAGGTGGCAGTATGGTTACCCACTAGGAGAAGGGGATGGGGGAGTGAGAGAACAACCAACCCAGGTAGTAAGAATGAAGGATCATAGGGAAAGAGTCCCTATGTTGGAGCACCTGTGTTGGTGCTCTATCGCACACTGGCCAAGGGGTAGGCCCTGATGGCTAGTGTCAGCGTCCCACGCCACACTGGCTAACTAGCAATGGCATGGTGTCTGCTTGGATAGGCAGGGGGCCACTATGGCCATCTGCCCATCATCCATCTGCTCATTCACTCTCTGCTCTCATTCTGATTTTATAATTTTTTCTTACATATTCTGTTAGTTATAATTCCCCCCCCCACCACACACACATCAATGTCACCCATCTTCTTTCTCACACCAGGGGGGGAATCCAATGGTGTGTAGTGTACTTACTATACAGGAAACCCTTGATTAGTGCGGTTAATGAATCCTTGAAATATACCGCACATATTAAAACCGCACTAATCAAACTTAAGAAACAATGGGAATAATTATAATGAATCCTTGAAAATTATGAAATTGTAAAAATATATTTTTTCTTACTCAATACGTACCTATAATGCACTGCATAGTTCTTAAATTATTAAGGAATAAATTTAAAAAAGATAGTATGATTTAAATTTTATTTTTTGCAAAAAAAACTTATCTAACTTCAATTGAACAGTGGTAGCTTTCTTCCTTTCCTCCATGATTTTGCGATAACAATCAATTTGCTTATCTAACCCTCAACGAACGTTCATGCTTCTCTCTGCATCTGGATCAATCTCTAGTATGAGTTCTTTTGCTTTTTAAAGTGTATTAAATAGTTCAAGTTTTTTGAATGAAATTTCTTTGGGAGCAAATTGCTTTTCTTCTGCTTCATTTGTCTTCTTCCTCGTATGCATGTTGATGCTCAATTTCAAGAAGATCGTTGTTACTTAAGTCTTTTGAATGCGATTCCAATAATTCTCTAACGTTTTCTGAATCTACTTCCTCAAAGCCGAGGTCTTTTCCAATTGTAGTAATTTCATCAATAACTTTGTTGACAGGATTAATGAAACCGCAAAAATCATTTGCGCATTCAGGCAAAAGATTCTGCCAGACAGCTCTCATGCAGCTGTTCGTCATTTCTTCCCACGATTTGTGTATGTTCTCAACTGCTTCTTTAATATCATAATATTAAAGAAGTTTAATATTAATAATAAAAGAATAAAAGAATATGAGAATATGAATAAGAGAATATGAGCAAATTTCAATTTCAGAGTGGTATGGGGTGCTGCTGTCAAGCATTTTGGAGTCGATTCCCATTCATTTAAGTTAGAAGACCCTGGTGAGTGCGTATCACGTATTTGCCGCTTTAGGCGCCGTTGTGAGTTGCCAAGCACCGCAAGAAAAAAGCAGCGCACTAATCAAATTTGATAACGCATATATTAAGGGGATAGTATCAAAAAAATTTTGCGCACTAATTAAAACCGCATTGTTCAAAACCGCATTAATCAAGGGTTTCCTGTACTAAATATCTAATAATTAAAATTATGTGGCTAAAGACTAAGGGTTAATTAATACTTCTATTAATCAATATGTGATTTGTACCCTTTCACACTCACAGACATACTCTCATTTATTCTGCTCATTTATTGTCTTATTTACTCAGTTCTTTCTTGCTGCACTTCTCACCCCATGCACTTTAACTTACTAATACTTTTCAGTTAAAGTGCAGCCCCGGTTGTAGATCTTGCAAGCCAGGAAGGTGCAATGTGTGCGTGTTGTTGTTAGCATATAGTTGAGATTGTGTTAGTATTTCTAATAAATACATTGTTAACTATGTATTCTTGCAGCCAACTCCAAGCATGATACCACACAGTTTGTACACTAATTTGGGATTTCTGCCACCCGTATGGATTACCTGACATTTGTCAATGTTAAACTTCAACTGTCACCTCTCAGCCCACCTGCATAATTTTTCAAGATCTTGCTGCCGTAGCACGCACCCTAATTACTGTGATTAATCATCCTGTCTTCATATAATATGCAAATTTAGACATCAACTTGATGTCTTCATCAATATCATTAATAAATACAGAAAACAACAATGGACAGAGTATTGAACCCTACTAAACTCCACTAATAACATTAGTCCATGAAGAGCAATGGCTATCAATAACTAGTCTTCTCACACTCAACCAGTTATCCATTGCACTTAATGCTACACTGCTCCAATTTGTGCAGCAGCTTTTGATGTGTAATAATATAAAAAACCACTTTGGAAATCCAAGTGAACAGTGTCAAAATTATATTGATTAGACAAGGCTGCCTTTTAACAAATCCATGCAGCGAATGCATTCCTGTCCAGATGGTCCTGCATTACTTCTTTAACCAGTGACTCCATTATTTTTCCAAGAACAGAAGTTAATCTAACAGGTCTGTAATAACTCCTGTCATCTTCTGATCCCACTTTGTCAATTGCAGATATATTTAAACATCTTCGGTCCATAAGAGGCCTTTCCTGAATCCATGAATGCACTCTTAATTATAGTTAAAGATTTGTTTTACCTCCTATGCTGCGTACCTTAATACAACTGAATACATCCACCACCCCCTCCCCAAAGCCATTTTTACCTTTAGCTTCAACAACTTCTCATCCACTTTCCTCTCGGTTATCACAAAATCATTTAGCTCCCTCTTAGAATTTGATAAACTTGTGGCATTCCTTTCCCTAAAAAATTCCTCAGGTGTGAATGCAGACACAAAATAATTATTCAGTTTGTCAGCAACCTGAACAGAATCACAACAGTTAAACCATTTACATCTAGTTGACCAATGTGATTCATATGCTTCCTTCTTTACATAAGTAAAGAAGTCCTTGCTACTTTTCTATGCCTGATATTTCTTGTAATTTGCTTTAGCATATCAGACCTCCTTTGTGACTTGATTGCAGACTAGTTTATATCTATTGTAGGCATCTATATCACATGGTAATTTATATATATTCCACGAATTCTTCTTCTGTGTCATGAGTCTCCTTATGGCGCCTCCATAGCTAGGTGGAAAGGAGCAGCAGTGCGTAGCACACACTTCTTAATTAGACCGCGAGCCCATCACCACCAAATACGGAGGATGCAGAAAGGTCAGTGAATGACTACCGCATATCCCGGAGCAATATGGCCTTAGTTGCTAATGCTCCTAAAAACCAAATAACAAACAACAACAAGACAGGGGGTTCGAGCCCATGTCCACCAAATACGGAGGATGCGGAAAGTCAGGGAATAACCACCGCATATCCCTGAAGCAATATGGCCTTAGTTGCTAATGCTCCTAAAAAATCAAATAACAAGTCTCCTTAGCACATGTGACATCAGTTTAGGTGTATCAATAGCTTTGAACAATATCTCTCAGTTTAAATAGCCTAGTATCTTCTATGATTACTTCTGTGAATGCTTTTCATTTAGAATTTGCTGTCTGTAACATTGAACTGTCCATAACATCAATACCCACTTCAGTCACCTTTATGAAAGCAAAAGTCCTTCACTTTGCCCTTGGCATTATTTACATCTTCACCGCACCCCCAGCGGGCCTTTTATCTGCAAATTCTTAATGCATAAAGAATTGCTCTGATATTGCATTTTCTTGTTGTCTCTCTAACATGGTGATATAGAAAATGGCAATTGAATAAATCCGTAAACATCTTACTATTGTGAGTGACCAATTCACAACTTCCAGTCATAAGGGATGGTTGAGTAGGAGAGGGCAGAGGGTAGTTTCCAGTGGACGCTGCTCTTTGTGGACCATTATTGGTGGAATCCTCTAGGGTTCAGCACTGGGCCCACTGCTGTTTTCTATATTTATTAATGGTAATGATGAAGGTATATCAGACTTAATATCTGAGTTTATATATGATACAAAGGCTGGTTAATGACAGCAATCAAGGTAAGCCACTGCTTACCTTGATTACTGTCATTAATGGACTATAACCATTTTAGAGGGTACAACTCTAAAACAGTTAGATAGTCCACCAGACTGAACCTATTGGTAACTCTAGAAAGCTTCCAGATCAGGTATCTGATTGTCTCTACACTGCCAGATAGTGATTGGAGGGAGTCCAAGTGTGTATGCAGGTGGGCATTTTTGAGGCCATGTTATGTCAAGGAGCTGGATTCATTCTTGCCAGGTGTATACTATATCAAAGAATTTCATTACTTCATACAGCATGTCCCCCCCCCACCTTTTCTTACTACTGAATATATCAACATGTCATTACTTTGTGAAAGAAAGTATTGTATCTGTATTCCTACCATTTGAACTATTTTATAAAGTAGAGCATTAATCCTTTTCTAATTCTTGATTTTATATTTTCTTCATTTGTTTTTAATGGTTTGTATGGATTCCCACAAACATTATGGCAGTTTCATTCTTAGTGATGATTTGCTTAAAGAATAGTGGATAGTCAAAATTTTATTATACATAAAGTAATTATTATTATTAATTTAATTAATTAAAAGTAGTAGTAGTGGCAAATGATGCCACTACTACTTCACCCATCCATACCCTCCAAGAAATTGCCTGGTTTTTCCTTGAATTTATTCAAACCATCCACTTCCACAACAACAGATGGAAGCCTGTTCCAACAATCAACCACCTGTTGGCTAAAGGCAAACTTCTGCACATCCACCCTGAAACCATTGTGTTTCAACTTGAATTTATGCTCCCTCATGTCAGTAGTCTCGGCAAGAAGAATGCCATTAACATTTAGTTTACTAAAAATCCATTCAAGGCCTTCAACAGCTCAAGCATATCCCTGCAGGTGCCTGGTCTCCATACGCTGCAATCTGAAGCCTTTCCAGGCGAGAGCACCCTTTTGTTCCCTTCACCAATCTGGTTACCCTTTCCTGCATCCATTCCAGCAGATCTACATCCTTCCTAAAGTGAGGCCTCAGAATTGTATACCGTAATCAAGATGTGCCCTGAACATGTCCCGGTACAAGGGGATAATCACCTCCTTATCCCTGCTAGTAAAGTTTCTATGTCATTCAAAAAAACCTGAGCTGTTTTGGCAGGATGTCTGCACTGCACAGGGAATTTCATATCTGACTCCACAATTACCCCCAGGTCTTTTTTCATTTTTCAAACTACCTAAAAGGTTGATAAATTACTCTGAGATTACTGCTACCCATATGCAGTACCCACGGTTTGTCAATGTTAAACTTCAACTGCCATTTCTCAGCCCTTCGACCTAATTTTTCTATATCTTGTTGTAGTAACATACTGTCATTACTGCTGTTAACCACCCTGCCAAACTTTGTATCACCTGCAAACTTACACATCAAGTCTGGCATATCAATATCATTAATAATTACTAAAAACAATAATGCAGTATCCAGCACTGATCACTGGGGGGGGACTCTACTAATAATATTAGTCCACAAAGAGAAGTGCCCATTGATGACTACTGTCTTTAGCATTAGTTGAGGTATATGATTGCAAGAAAGCAAGCTTACAGAGCATCAGCAAAAATAAAATAAAAAATAAAAAAAACCCTTCCCATTTCACCCATCCGGTCACTCCAAATGCTTGTCTAGTTCTTCTTCCACTTAACCATCCATTTATCCATAGTAACTTGTCCTCAATGCTTGAAGTTTATATAGAAGTCTTTTACGTGCAACAGTATCTGAAATCCAAGTATATGATACCAAAAATCTTTCCATGCAGTTCCTTGGTCACTGCATCATAGTAACCTATCAGATTGGTTAGACAATTCCACCCCTTAAATCCATCCTGTTCAGATGGTCTTTCATTACTTCTTTAACCAGTGACTCCATTATTTTCCCTGGAACAGACATTCAGTAATTACTTGTGTCACCTTTTCAACCCCCTTTATGAACTTTGGATACATTGGTACATCTCCAGTCTACAGGAACCTGCACTGAATCCAAGGATGCTCTTATAATAATAGTTAAGGATTTGCTTAACTCCTTTGCTGTCTCCCTTATTATAAGTAGATAGATTCCATCCACCCCTTTTATGTTCAACTTCAACAATCTCTCTTTAGTCATCTTGTCAAAAAGTCATTTAGCTCCCCGTTAGAGTTTGATAAACTTCTGGCATCCCCTTTCCTAAAGAATTCCTCATGTGTGAATGTAGATACTAAATACCTATTAAATTTATCTGCAAACTGGCTCAAGTGGCCCAATGTGATTCAATCCCTTCCTTCTACTGTAGATATATGCACAGAAGTCTTTGCTGCTTTTCTTTACATCCTTTGCCAGAGACTTTTCATAATCTGCCTTAGCTTGCCTAACCTCCTTTTTGACTTGATTATAGGCTAATTTATACATACCATAGGATTCTGTATCACCTGATAATTTATATGCATTCCATGCACTTTTCTACACTGCCGTGTGTCTTAACAGTCCATATGGCATCCATTTAGGTCTAAGCCTTCGAACAGTATTTCTTCGTTGGTATGAAGAGCCTAGTAGCTTTTAAGGTTACTTCTCTAAATGCTTCCCACTTAAAATTTACTGTTAACATCACAAATTGGTCCCACTGCTGAGAATTTAAAAACTGTCTGAGACCATTGTAGTAACCTTATGAAAGCAAGGGCACTTTCCTTTATCCTTGAACATAGTTATTTCTTTCTATAAATCCATCATTGCTACACTGTGATCAGTACCACCCAGTGCAATCTTTTACCTGCAGATTCTTAATGCATGAAGAATCGCTGATAATCAGATCAAGAGTACTGTTTTCTCTTATTGCTTCTCTAACGTGCTTCTGTAGAAAACAATCATTCAATAAATCCAGAAAAGTCTTGCTAGAATGTAAATAAAAAACCTACAAGTTCCAGTAAACTTACGGAAAGTTAAAATTCCCCATTATAAGATATTCTGATTTACTTGCCCACTCAATTCTCTGCATAGTTGTTTGGTAAACTCATCACAGTCACAGCCTGTAACACATTCCTACTGTCAATTTTGTTTTTCCAGTGCCTATTATATCACACCAAACTGACTCAACATTGCACTGGTCATCCATGTCAACTGGATGGCAGATTTAATATTCTGCTTAACTAAGAGCAGATCCACTCCACACCTTCTGTCCTTCCTGTATAAATTGTACTCCCCATATACATATTCAGCATCGCTTATATCTGAATGATACTATATCTCTGCAATCCCTGCTTTTGATGACTCAATCACTACTTCAATTACTTACACAAGTACTTCAATACTAAAAGAAATTAATTATTAGTATTGTTATATATAAGTAAAGTAAATAAAAAATAAAATAAAGTTTTTTATTTTATATTGCTTGATTTTAATGTTTTATTTCTGTACACATATACCTTTCTATATACACATTTTTGCTCTTGATCAGTAAACAATGTTGAACAGCTACTTTCTTATTTCATTGGTTATTATTAAAATTTTTGCTGAATCCCAAAGTGATCAACCACTGTATTTTAATTACTCTGTACTTAAGTATAATCTGCTATAAACCATGCTGACACGGTGCAGGCAATAATGTACACTTTATACTCTGGTATGACCACATAAATTAAAGAAATTAACAATCAATTCAAATGCATGTATTAGTGTCACTCACTTTGACCATTCTTTGTCAGCCTAAAACTTATGCATGGAGACACGTTTCAAAATATTCCCATGCATATCAAGTATAGGCTACAATTCAGTTGAGTTGCAAAAACATTTGCAACTCAGCAAATGCTTCGTTAGATATGTAATATTTTTGTGCCTTTATGGAATTATGTGATTCTAACAGCTTTATGTGATTCTAACAGAATCTATGCAGAATTATGTGATTCTAACAGAATCTATGCAGAATTATGTGATTCTAACAGCTTTAAGTGATTCTAACAGAATCTATGCAGAATTATGTGATTCTAACAGCTTTATGAATACAGTTTACTTTTATATATTTTTTAAATTACATTTTATGAAAATATAATTTAAAATCAACTGGTTATAGTATCAGCTAAATGGTGCAAGGAAGCCTGAGGCTTTCACTGCATCAGCCAAAAAATAAATAAATAAAATGAATAAAAAATGTAATGTGCTTAATGATTGTAATGGTACAACACTTTTCAGGAACTGAAATAGACCGATTTATGTACTATTGCCGTAATCTTTTAACAGCTTCTTTCCTTTTTTCATAATTATAATTTGGTTTATTATTTTTTTTGTTGTGCACACTATTTCATAACAAATATCACAAAAAGGAATACATTTGAATGTGAATGAAGAAAAGTAGGCATTAAATCATGAATCAAAAGAATTTGTAAGCATTTGCTTTCTGATTCAATTCTTGGTAAAGCTCATAGAGCTATTGAAACTACAAAGTATAATATTCTAAGTAATTGTAGAATTTCTGATTATTTTTGTCAACTGGTTGCACTTAACATCAGATCTACAAAACAGACTGCCAATATTTATCTTCACATAAATGGAGGCCAAAAATTCAATGAAGAAACCATCTGATTTCAAAATTTTTGTATTTTTCTCCATTATGACTACATTAGGCAGAATCAGCACCCAACAATATCACAGTCAAAAAAAAACCAAATGCTGTGTGCAGATCTGAAGATCATGATTTCAAAGTCAGCAACAACTATACACTAGAAATGCAGATGCACTTTCTCACGCTATTCATTTAATATTTGAAACATATTTTCATAAGTTAAAATAGTCTTGTTGAGTTTAAAACAGAACACCAGTTGGATATAATGCCCATTATCAACAGTGTAAATAATAAATGATGCACCTGTCTTGTTTCAGTAAGGATGATGTTTGGATAAAATGGCTGGTGCATAATAAGCCACAGGCTTCCTTGCACCATGTGTCCGTTGCTAATACTAATAAAATTTAGGGCAAAATAAAAATGTGTTGTCAGCAAACACCTTACTTCATTCACATAGGCATTCCTAATTAGAATCAGCAGAGAAGCATGTATATTTTGTTCATTTCACTCACTTGAAACATATTCTCACCTCAGCAGGATGCAGTTGTAAAAGCAGCAAGTGCAGTGTGGACATCATAAATTCACTTTGACAGCAGTTGTAAGGTTTTCCCTTCTGCGTGATCAAAATTTTTCTGTGTGTATCAAAGGTCTTGGGCACTGTGAGCTTGAATGATGAGATAGGACACAGCAAAACTGCTTGTACTATTGAAAATTTTAAGATCAACTAGTTTTTATATCCACACCAAAACTTAATATGGAATATCACATAGACACTGGCGGGTTAAAGATAATAACACAGCACACTGTTTTCAAGTTGCAATTTTATACTTTGATAAAACATCTTGTAATTACAAAATATTGCATGTTGTTGTTTATTATTTGTTGATATCACTACCTTTTAGATAATGGCAATAGATGGCTCAAACATCGATCCTATTTCATGGTTACCAGAAGTATTATACTCATTCACTATTAGGGTATTTAAAATAACCGACAAAAGGAGTTTGTTTGTTATTTGGTTTTTAGCAGCATTAGCAACTAAGGCCATATTGCTCCGGGGATATGCGGTGGTCATTCCCTGACCTTTCCGCATCCTCCATATTTGGTGATCACGGGCTCAAACCCCAGTCTAATCAAGAAGCATGTGCTACGCACTGCTGCTCCTGCCCACCTGGCTACAAAAGGAGTGCAAGATCATATCTTCTCAGAGTTATTTTCAATGCTGTTAGAATAAACTATTCTTTTAATGAAATGATGATAATAAAACAATATGAATTGCATATTCATAAATCCCAAGAGAATAACTTCCTAACCAAAAGATCACTAGTTTGAGGGTTGTGGTATTTATTTTTAAATTTATATATTTTAATTTTTATTTCACTTTTTTTTTTTTGTTTTCTTTGTCTATAATAGTTCTAAACTAATTTGTTGTAAGATTGTGCCACACAGTTATGCAGGAACTATTTTTATTATTTACTCTTATCTAACATATGATAGCTGTAACTAAGTACATGTTTAATATTTTAATATCAAATGGCACAGGAATGAGATGATAAGTAATTAAAGTTGAGTAGAATGGTGAAACTACCATACTCTCAGTGTAAGTGACCTGTGTAAGAATTTTGCAGGAGGGGAGACTACATTTGTTTAATTACTGATTGTTTTCCTAATATCAATCCAGTTCCTATTGTTTAATTTTTTATGAGCATTTTAGTTTTACGTCTAAACCACTGCTATGCAGATGATACAACACTAATGGCTGAAAGTAAAAACGATTTACAAAGAATGCTGCATAACTGTAATCAGAAAGGCAAAAGAGTATAATAATCAAATATCTACAGAGAACACAAAGTGCCCAACAACAGCAAAACATCCACTGAAATGTAAATTAGAATTAAAAGTAAAAATGACAGAACAAGTAATGAAGTTTAACTGCCTAGGATAAATAGTTTAGGAATAACTCAAAAAAAAGAACAAGTATTAAAAGCAAGTAGAATATAAGGAGATTAAATAGTGTAATTTGGAACAATCCAAATATTTTACAGGTGGTAGATGACTTTCATCAACCCATGAAATACCACCACTTTGCTTATTGGAGGCTTGAAGTGGTGAAACCCATGTTTAGTCTCTAGAGCAAAGTTTCTGGCATCCCCCTCCCCCCATACTTCTCCTTCAACCCATGCACGGTACTAAGTACTATAGGTTTTGATACCTTTTGTGTTTGGGGTTTTCATAAAAAAAAAAAAATATTATGAGGATAGTAAAGTTATAATATAAAATAAATATTATATAAATAAATACTATAATTATATATAAAGTCTTATTTTATATTAAATACATATAAGACTTAAAGCATGCAGCTGAGATAACAGAAGCAACAACAAAAATAAAACATTAAGAGATGAAATTAAAAATGTAAAATACAACCTATTAATGTGAATAACAGGTGGACAAAAATATTAAAGAAATAGAAACCCATAAGCAAACATGGTATTTATGAGTCATATATATAATCAAAGAAAATGATAAAATAAAAATGTAGAACATTAGAAATGAGAAATATTTATTTAACATATATAGACTGAACCCACAGCTTCTGGACTGATAAAACTTTTGTTCTAGCCCAGAGGTTCCCAAATTTATACCTTGTCACCACTTAAAAAAATTTCATAAATTTCACAAAACTGTGCAAATAAAGAGAGGGCATAAAATTTAGCTGCAATACATAAACATTTATAAATGAATATATATATATATATATACTTTAAAAACATTTAATTTGAAAGAATGAAATAAAATACACTTCATACCTGGTTTAATGAGGTGACTTGTCCACATTTCATTTAAAAAATGTTTTATCTCATAAAACAACACATGCGCCCCCGACGGGGGCGCATCACACTTTTGAAACCTCTGTTCTATACCACTTTCTATCGATTAGTACAATTCTAAACAAATTAGTTTATATTATAAACGAATTTTAAAAAAATGAAAAAAACTTAGGTTCTGTTCATGTGTATGAACAGTATTCCAACCCTTCCAAGATACCCACGGAATCTGCGTACCATATTGGGAACCGCTATAAACAGGGCACTATATAGTTAGTAACATCGACATAAATCCTATGCTTCAATTACAAAAAAGGCTATATAAATATTTACACAACTTATTTCTTTTTCTTCTCATTATAAAATACTGATATCTATTTGCGTTCGCTTTTCAGACACTGTAAGCAATTAATGGATTATTCATTTTCATTTCTTTCTAATAGCATTAACCGAAACATTACAACGGGAAAAAATAATAAAATCAAATGTGTATTTTTATGGGTATGGAAAACATCAACGTAACCAATTTATTGGAACAACAAAACCAAAGAATAATTCAACTTTTGCAAAGTTCATAAAAACGCATATTCTTAACCTATGTGTGATACATAAAATTTATTTGTATACTATAAATGCGAAAGCCAGGGACAAGACAAACTTTCTAACCCGAATCAAGTAGTGCAAAAACGGCAGCAAATATCTGGCTTTCTATAACAAACGAACAACAGTTTTCTGTAACTAAATTTAAAAATATAAAACGAAAGAAAAAAAACAAACACCAACGCGTGAACCAGAAAATTCCCTACATGTATACAGAAAAATGGAAAGAGAAATAAAAAACAGCAACACGCAAGTTTTTCTAATAACAACACAACGTGATACTAGTCTGATTTCTTCATTCTGTCAAAGCGAACAAACTCAGACGATTTCCATTTAATATTCACGAAGACGCTAAGGCAAAAGACAAAAAGCGTTCGTTTATGACAAAGCAGTAGTAATACGGAACTACACAGATTTACACGACTGTGCATACTTGACACAAGGTATTATTTAATTTATGTTGATTATTTACTATTCGATCGCAACAAGCCATTTTTATTATCTATAAACTGCTTGCCGCATATTAACCAGTCAGCCGCTACTCAAAATGTCGGGCAGATGAGCACGGCTCGCTTCCGAACGCTACATTTGTATCATGACTGACAAATATGACCTTGATTTTTTGCATTTTTTTAAATTTTAAAGTCTACTCACCCGCATTTTTTTCCAAATAGATTTTAGTTTCATTCTTCGATCTCTTACTGAGGCCATATCTATAGGCCTAACAAACGGCATCCAATGGACATCACCGCTTGACATAATCATTATACAACGTCGTTCTGATTCGGAATATGTCAACCCATAATTTACTCCATCACAATAAAGGAAGCTGCCATCTTTAAACATTACCTCCGTGGCGCCATCTAGTTCAAGGTCAAGGAGGTAGAATTCTAAGTATCTAGATAGGGTGCGGCACCTTGAACTCAAAAGTCAACAGTTGGAGCTTAAAAAAAAAAAAAAAATGTAAAAAAACCTACTTAATCAATACTTGGCCGCGAAAGTCAAACCGAAGAAAACTAAGAAGGCTAGAAAGCGCTTAATGAAACCCACTCTCTTATTTTTGTCAGATTTTCGGAGTTTTTTTAAAGAAGACATTTTTGAAGAAATAGGATAATTGATCCTAAACAGATTTTTTTTTAATGTAATGTATTTGGTTTGCAGTATTTATTGTTCGTTGAATTACTATAGCTATGAAGTCATCATTTTTATTCACTACAATTAGCATTATTCATATGTACATTTATATATATATATACATATATAAATATATATTTTTTACATACACATTGTTGATATAGAGTTGATGTACACAAATACAGAAACCCGATAAATAACATATATATACTGTATATATATAATGAAATTTTTATTAAAAAAAAATATATATAATGAATTTTTATATAATAAAAAAATATATATATATAATGAAATTTTTATATAATAAAAAAAAAAAAAAAATATATATATATATATATATATATATATAATAATTTTTATATACGTATTTATTTATTTATTATGGTGTTTATTTTATTATTATTATTTTTTTGCCTTTCTTTTTTCTCTGTAGCCATTACTTTTCTACACATTATACCAGTAGTTTTCAACCGGGGTGCCACAACAACATCCACGGGTACCACGTAATTTGGGGTTAAGTTACCTAAACCGATCTTTTTTTTTTAAATTTATATATTTCTTTCATTATAAAAAGGTTTACGGTATCCATTGTATTTTTAATCTTTATTTTTAATCTTTTGGTGATCTATAATTGATATTTATTTAGTACCTCTATATAGATTGCAATAAAGAATAAAATTATCATATAAGTACTCTTTACATAATTCGAATTATGAATTTTAGTTTTGTTTATAGTTATATTTTTATAATAACTATCATATAAGATATTTTTTAATATTATATATTAAAAATATCAAAATATATTAATATTATATATATGGACCAGAAAAATGGGACGTAATCTAAATATTTTATTCCCATTTTTATTTGTTTCTGTTTTTTACCCTTTGACTTGTGGATTACATCAGAAATGAAGACAAATTATTATTATTATTTCTCCCTGATTGGGGGTTCCACCTCGTGCCTGGTATTGCTACCAAGTAAACAGGGTGGTTGTTGTTGTCTGGTGTTACTGTTGGTCGAGGAACTTTCTGGCTGTCCTACAGGTGTTCAGGATTGCGACTTTCTGGAGTTCCTTGTAGGTGTTCGCTGGGAGAGCTATTGCTGCTAGGCTGTTATGTAGGGTCTTTTTATTACTAGTATTATTAGCCATATGGTGCAAGGAAGCCTGAGGCTTATGCTGCACCAGCCAAACAAAATTTCTGAGTTACCCTGAGAGAGAGAGAGAGAGAGAGAGAGAGAGAGAGAGAGAGAGAGAGAGAGAGAGAGAGAGAGAGAGAGAGAGAGAAGCAGTAGAAGGAAATCACCAAGAAAGAGAAGAATGATGATATCCAGCTCAGGACCCTGGGTGTGTCAAGTCCATACTCATCAGATGTAAGCCCCTGGAGTTGCTATTTTTGTCAAATTTGTAATTATTTATTTCTTGTTTTGAATATTTTATTAGGTTCTATCTCCCTCATTTTCGTTTTTTTTTTTTTTTTTTTTTTTTTTTCGTTGGTGCTGTAGTATTTTAGGAGAATCAGCGACCAGAGTTGAATCAAGAGTGTTTACTCTGTGGGGAAGAGTGGGGGGGGGGGAAGAATAATGTAAATTTCGGGATACATGTAGTTTATGTGGTTATGTTTTTTTTTATTATTTAATATTTACAACATATGTATATGCTACAAACAAATCTGTATATTAATGAATGTTATCATAAGAGATGGAAAAGAAAAAAGAGAGGAAGACCAAGAAACCCCAGGGATTCACATCTGGTGAGCATGAGGTTGGCACACCCACAGTCCTGAGCTGGATATCATTATTCTTCTCCTTCTTGGTGATTTCCTTCTCTCTCTCCCGGGGTAATTCAGAATTTTTTTTTTTTTTTTTTTTTTTTTTTTTTGGCTGGTGCAGCATCCTTGCACCATATGCTAATAATAATGATAATAATACTAAGGACGTGGATAGAGGGTGTGAGAGAAGCGATGAATAGAAGAGCAATAACGGAATAAATCCTAAAACAAGAAGATAATAATTATAAGAGATTATGAGAAAACAAAATAGGAGACAAAGGGAAATATTTATTATTTAACGTCTAAATATTTATAGTCAGTTCACAATAACCACATTAATGACAATAATCACTGTTTAATAATATGAAAATCACAGATTAAAATTCGCAAAAAAAAAAAAAAAAATCACCATACAAATTATAATCAAACATGCAAATATTATAATAAATTTATTCTTCTTTGCTTTTCTTTACATATGTAAAACTCACTTCATTTATTAATTTTTCCGATAACTCATTCGGGCCTTCTACGCTTATCTTCGTGCAATGTTTCCTGTCCCATTTTATTAATTTTGTTTTATAGGTCCGGAGGCCTCATTTTAGGAAGGATGTAGAGTTGCTTGAGCGTGTACAGAGAAGGGCAACAAGATTGGTGAGGGGAATGAAGGGATCCTCTTATCAAGAGAGGCTTAAGTTCTGCAAATTGCAGTGGCTGGAGACTAGGCACCTGCGTGGTGATCTGATTGAGGTGTATAAGGCCTTGAATGGGTTGAGCTGGCTCAATTCTGAATGAATTATTATTATTTATTATTATTATTATTATTATTATTAGCCAAATGGTGCAAGGAAGCCTGAGACTTATGCTGCACCAGTCAAAAAAAAAAAAAAAAAAAAAAAAAAAAAATCTGTTACCTTGAGAGAGAGAGAGAGAGAGAGAGAAAAGGGAATCACCAAGAAAGAGAAGAATGATGATATCCGGCTAAGCGCCCTGGGTGTGCCAAGCCCATACTCACCAGATGTGAGCCCCTGGAATTCTTCCTCTTGCTCAGATTACGAACCTGAGAGGGCATAAATTCAAATTCAGGAAAGACAGTTGTAGAATAGATCTGCTGAAATGTGCTTTTAGGCAGCAGGTGGTTAATTGCTGGAACAAATTTCCATCTGCTTTCAACTTCCATCGTTGTGGAAGTTGATAGCTTAAATAAATTTAAGTAGGAACTGGTTTAGAGGGAATGGATGTGTCCCGAGGTAATTCAGAATTTTTTTTTTTTTTTTTTTTTTGGCTGATGCTACATAAGCTTGCTTTCCTGCATCATATGCCTCTACTAATGCTCATTCATTGTGCTGAAAGAACGTTTATTTGAAATAGGAATACAGAATAGCTTGATACATAATATCGTTAACTCAATTATTTCATTCTAAAATTGAAAGTATAAGATTGTTGTTGCATTGGTTTTCTGCCTTTGTCACATATTTAAACGAGAGAATGTCATTCTAATAAACATGAAAGTGTAGCATTTTAATGATTTAAATTGTGTTTTTGCACTCATAATTGCTTTCTCACTTTATGAAATGCCCACTGAAACGTCACTGCCAACGAAATCTTAACTTCACTGAGAGGGTATTCTATCCAAACTGCACTATCTGCACGACTTTGAGTGATATTATTTGTAAAGGGCGGCAAGAATAAAAGAATCAAAGATTAGAAATCCTGATCAGCTGAATTTTTCTCTTTACAGTTCACGCAAGTTTTCTTCGTTTTTCTTTCATCCAGTTTTCTCTACATGTATATAGCTTTATTATTTCTTTGTGGTTCGAAGGACATTCACAAGGTAACCTGGCAACAAGTGATCCCCCTACAAACTACATATAGTACACATAAACATATAATAAAAAGATTATGAACTTTATTGTTTATAGGCTGCGACCAAGTCGTCTTGTTTTCGGTATACAAGCGAAGAATTAGCTACAAGTAGACTCTTGCGGTGAAAAAAAAGAAATGAAAAAAATGGAGAAAGTGAAACTGACTACGATTGAAATAGTATCTGCAGTAGACCCCTCTTTGCCCAGACATTGTTTAGCCCTCCCCTAAAAGCTGTCGGACACACTCTAATTACAAGTAGCAGCGTCACTGAGGAACCAAGCAAACCTATTCATGGCGTGCATTCAGATCTGTCTTGTTTCTGACATACTTAATTTATTTATTTTTATTTTTTTATTTATTATTATTTATTTTTTTAAATTTTATTTTTATTATTTTTTTAATTTCATTTTTTATTTATTATTATTTATTTTTTAAATTTTATTATTATTTTAAATTTTATTTTTTATTTATTATCATTTATTTTTTTATTTATTATTATTTATTTTTTAAATTTTATTATTATTTTTAGTTTTATTTTTTATTTATTATTTATTTATTTTATTTTTTTATTTATTGTTATTATTTTTTTAATTTTATTTTTATTATTATTTTTTATTTATTTATTATTATTTTTTTAACACAAGAGGAACTTTTTCATCCTCCTCTGGAGTGGGCCCCCCAGAGGAATCTGGCCCATCTTTTGCTGTCAGTTGGGTCAGAGTCTCGAATTTTTTTTAAATTTCACTTTTATTATTATTTTTTATTTATTTATTATTTTTTTTTAACACCAGGGGAACTTTTTCCTCCTCCTCCTCCTCTGGAGTTGACCCCCAGAGGAATCTGGCCCATCTTTTGCCAACGTCAGCAGGCGCCTCCATAGTCAGGTTGGAAGGAGCAGCAGTGCGTAGCACACGCTTCTTGATTAGACCGGTGTTCGAGCCTGTCACCACCAAATACGGAGGATGCGGAAAGGTCAGGGAATTACCACCGCATATCCGGGAGCAATATGGCCTTAGTTGCTAATGCTCCTAAAAAAAAAAAAAAAAAAAAAAAAACGAAACCAGCCAACGTCAGTTGGGTCAGAGTCTCGAACTGAGACAGTGTCAGCTCCATTGGGACTGGCTCACCTTCCCATGGTGTGGATGAGTACCCAGAATCATTGGTCCAGGTAACTGATGCTTCTGGGGAGCCAAGATGCCGGAACAGACACACACAAACATACACTACTCATTCCTGGTACTGTTCTTCACAGAGATAAAAGGTGGAGATGAACTGACGTTCCAGGTGACGCCCATTACAAAAACAAATGTCCAGATGTTGTTTGCGATATACAGAAGAAAGAATTAGTTGCCCCTATTTGGACCCACCGTTGCCCACACTTTGCCACTAGGAGGCGGTTTAGGCACCCAGTAGATTTTTTAAGTACTGGCAGGCCTTGCCACCTGTTTTCTGAATATTTCAGTGGCAAGGACCTATATATATGTATGTATACATACAGGGTGTCTCAAAAATATTGGTACAAACGTTTAGGGGAGGTAGGTAACATCTAAAGGAATGTGAATCGCATAGGAACCCATAACCGGAAACGTCACCGTAAGTCGGTACATGGTGCTGTTCATAAGTTCGCGAGAGGAAAAATTTCTGATTTACTCATTCAAGCAGTAGTTGCCGCACGAAGAGCATACATCGATATACGAACTGTGAGCTGGCAGACATGCACCTAGTGCATGGATTAGCAGAGGGCCCACACGGTATGCGCCCCCATGCGGCACAACATCGCTTCGCAATAAATGTGTGGGCAGGTATGGTCAGTGACTGCTTAGTCAGCCCATACCTGTTACCATCCCGCATGAACTCCGCTAAATATCGGATCTTTCTTGAACAAGTTCTACCAGGGTTACTTGACGATGTTCCAGCAAATGTGAGATGCAACATTTGGTTTCAACATGAAGGGGCGCCTGCCCATTATGGAAGGTGTGTTTGTGACCATTTGAACAGGTGTTTTGGGCGTTGATGGATTGGCTGTGGTGAACCCGTTGCCTGGCCCCCAAGCTCACCTGATTTATTGAACCTTGATTCCTTTCTGTGGCGGGCCCTCGAATCGATCATGTATGAATCGCCTGTGGAGACAGAAATGGATCTCATGGCGAGACTCGTCTGGGCTGCTGCTACTGTCAAAGAAACTCCAGGTGTGTTCAACTGTGTCCGGCAATCCATGCTGCGTCGGTGTCACGCATGCATCGTGTCTCATGGTGGAACCTTCAAGCATCTGTTGTGACATCATGAAATTCATCCATCTCGTACTCCGTTGTTAATATTATGTCAAATAAATGTTTGCCACTAATTACTGTCTAGTGTCATTTCTGCTTCTTGTGCCTCTGCTACTACTTTCCCGTGACGTTTTCTATGCGATTCACATTCCTTTAGATGTTACCCTAAAGGTTTGTACCAATATTTTTGAGACACCCTGTATTAAAAAAAAAGGGAGGAGCATTGCGATGAATTTACAGCTGAATTGGGGTATAGCTTTCGGTGAGAAGAGTTAAATTTTGTGCTAGATCAATTAAGTTACTTTTGGGCATACTTGGTAAGTTAAGTTTGAGAAGGAGGAAAAGATAGAGATAAGGGGACAATAGGGAAAGCGTCCCCTTGAAAATCAGTGGGGACAAGCCCCACCAGGAGAAGAGGGGGAGCAGGGGATGGAGATTTAAAGAAACCAGGTTAGGGCACCTGGTCTAGACCGCCATATGGCAGAAGTTGAAATTCAGGATGCGGTTCCCAACTCCCCCGGCTGGGGAACTAGTAGGTCATTCCATATGTTGATATTTGTCATCCTGCAGTTGTATTTCGAGTTCTTCCATTTGCTAGTTTCGGTTTTGGTGGAGAATCTTGTACTACTATTCAGTGAATTGTGGGGAGTCAGTTCCAGTCCATCAGACATGAGGCTGATTTGGGACGTATCCGTCATCAGTGTCGAGTCGCCATAGGCATCCTCCTCTTTGTTCATTGCCTTCTCTATTATTATGTCTAACAGTCAAATGTATTCAAATTGACTGCCCACACTATCAACAAGTCAGCACTTCAGCCCTTTATTATTAGCTATATGGTGCAAGGAAGAGCCTGTGTTTAGTAGTGTGTGTGTGTGTGTGTGAAGAAATTATGTGCTAACCCAGATTTCAAATGAGAGTTTGGATATTAGGGTAGATGCCTTCAACAGAATTAACCCAGGGAACCATCAAGCTCCCATCTGCCCAACTCAATGCAAGAGCTTACTCTTGTGTATCAGATAACACTGCTGCAACCTTCAAGGCAGAATGAGCAGGTTATTTATTTATTTATTTTTTTTTTGGTAGTTGTTGGCTCATCGGCTTCTGTGGCCATAGTGCACCTCCCAAGGTTTTTGCAGTACTTTGATCCAAGCCCGAGGCGGGAATCGAACCCGCGACCTTTGGGTTGCCCGGCAGGCACTTTACTCACCTGGCTAGCCCGGTCGGCAGCAGGTTATTACCTCAAGAGCTAGTTATTGCGTGTGACTCTATTGTCAAGGAAACTGGAAATATATTTTGCAAGAGGGATAATCAGCGCGAGTAGCACAGTGGTGTCGCCACCGTTCTCCCAACACAAGGTGGAAAAGGACCGGGTTGGAATTGCATTGATGACGCGAGGAACGGTAATTGGCTTGAGGCAGCATTCTCTCCTGGAGAGAATGCGCCAGGCTCATGGGATAGATTTTTTTTCCAGCATGGTCTGTGCTTGTTAACAGAAAGAGACTATTTTTACAGGGATGGGACACACAGGAAGAGAAGGTGTGATATCGAGCCACTGATAAGTGTGTCAGAAAACTGCTAGCTTAGGAGGATACATATTTAATAGTTTAGCCCCAGGGGCTTACATCTGGTGAGTATGGGCTTGACACACCTAGGGTTTGAGCTTTATATCATCATTCTTGGTGATTCCATTCTACTCTCTCTCGGGCACTCGGGAATTTAATCTTTTTTTTTTTGCTGGTGCAGCATAAGCCACAGGCTTCCTTGCACCATATGGCTAAAACTAATAATAATAACAACAATAATCAATTAATTAGAATTAGAATTAGTAATAAATTAAAATAATAATAATAAATAAATTAATAGTAATAAAAATTAATAAATAAATAAACACGTGAAAGCTGCTCCAAGTGATCTACCTATCCCAAGGTCGGAGTGGCGGCTTAGGCAGATTGTGGCGCCATCTGGCGTCAAACCCGTGAATTACCACTGGACATAGGGCAAAGCTAAAGAGGTCCACCTCCATAGATGGATGATGTCGCAGAGAAATATTAATCATACTGCATCGAGTGTGGTGCAGGATAAAGTCACTCGCATTCAGGCCTTAGGCAGAGGGGTCGGTTCGAAAAATCAGAGACAGTCTCCCGAGGAAGACATGGAGCAAGTGGCACTGTCCCCCATATGGCTACCACATTTTTTGTGTTGTATTGTATTGTATGTATACATGTCAAAGGTGCCACCCAGACTAATGTCCATCTCCACCTATATATTCTGTATGAAAAAATAATAACAATAAACACAGGCTTCTTTGCTACAAGGGAGCAAGTACTATCTGAGTGCCTGATACGTGGTGCCCATCCGTAAGACATGAAGCCGGGACAGGGTCTAATGCCCTTTCAGTGCAATTTGCACTAAAAATCCCGCACCCACCAGAAGTAGTGCAATACTGGTGGGTGCCATCAATCCTGCTCCCAGGCTGCTCAAACCTGGAAGCCAGCAAAAAAAATAAATTAATAAAATAAAATAAATAAATAATATAAATAAAAAGAAATATTAAAATAAAATAAAGTAATAAAAAGAAATATTAAAATAAAATAAAGTAATAAAAATAAATAAATAATAATACAATAAATAAGTAAATAAATAATACAAAAAAATAATTACTAATTAAATTTAAAAAAATAATAATAAAATAAAACAAAGAAAAATTAATTATTAATTAAATATAAAAGAATAATAATAAAATAAAACAAAGAAAAATTAATTATTCATTACATTTAAAATAAATAAATAAAGTATGGCTACCACAAGAGAAAGGCAAGACCATCCAGCCCCACCAACTGGATGTGCTTCCTGTGCAACTACACTAGTGACCACCCAGAAAGGGAGAAAATGCCAACGCATGAAGTAGAGCATCGAAATGAATACGTACATCATGCAAGCATACTATGAAATAACGAAGCTGGAGACCGATATGACAACTTACAGGCAGAGGCGGATTTAACAGCGGGCGCACCGGGCGCACGCCCTGGGCCCCGACTTCTGAAGGGCCCACGCAAAACCCCAACAAATTAGTTGGACATATTAGTTCAAAACTTTGTGATTACTATTATGCTATTATTAATTATATTATACATATATTATATTCAAATTTTATTGGAAATAAAACATTAATAGTACATAATATTTTTATTTATTTAAAAAATTGGTTAACATGTATTTTTATTTTCCCTGTCTCTCTCTGTTTTTTTAAGGGGGCCCAATATTTTCTTCTGCGCCCGGGGCCTCAACCGACCTTAATCCGCTCCTGCTTACAGGACAAGACTACATACAAAGCGGCTGGAACGATTCCCGGATATTCAGGTCAGCAAGTAGTGGACCAGAGAAGGACAATCGTCATGAAGAACCTGATAGCTCCTGCAATCTTGGAAAAAATCAAGCAGGACGTGAGTGATCAACTACAAAGGACAAAGATTACAGAACCAGAGGAGGAAGAGCAAGAAGAAATCCAACCCACAGCAGCTGAAGTGGGAAGAGACGAGGTCACGATATCCAGAACAGAGAACGAGTGGAAGAAGGCCCTAACAGAATTCGAACGAATGGACCCAACAAAGACTCACGTGATACTGAATCATAGGCCGAATAGAACCTTGTGGAGAGTCACAGACCACCTCAATCGGCACATAATACCGCATTACCTCAACAGCAATGGTGCAACACTAGAGGCCATCCACACAGCCGTAATTGTGCTGCACTAGCAGCCACGAGGATTAATGGAAGAGAAACGAGAAACCGGCAGCAGAAAAACTGAAAACAGAAGGAACCACCAGCTTGGAAAAAAAGCCTTCAGCAGAAGATAGAAGGATTAAGCGTCAAGATAGGCCAATTGACCCACTACCAATGCAGCAATAGGTGTAAGAATTAATAGAAAAAGTGAAGAGCATCCGCAAGAGAGATACGTCTACATAGTGTTTTTTGACAAGCGGCACCTGTTCTTTCGCACAACTCTGCATTTGGGTCTCTTGCGAAGTAAGACAGTACTGTTAAGGCCTGATAGCATATACTAGTGTATGTTCATGTTTGCTTAGTGTGGGTTATGTTGCTCATCTAGATGCTTAGCCTAGAGTCTGTGGAGCACCACAGACCGCTAGTTACCGTCACTGGCACTGGGAGCCGGACCAGGTAAGTAGGAAGAAAACTCTGCTGGACAACCTCAGGGTATAGCCTGAACTTCCCAGGGAGGGCCCAAAAAAATTTTTTTTTGAACTAGGTGAGAGATTGACGAGAAGAAAGAAGGCGAGGTAGGGTGGGCTCCCCACAAAGGTGGAGCGCACAGGGGGAAATCCACCCCAAAGCGGGGGGAGCCCATCCTACCTCAGGAAAAGGAGAAAAGATTGTGCGGTCAAGTGACCTAAAAAGTCAGGTTGCCTAATGACATGATCCTGCATTTGACAAGTCAAATGCCAGTCCCACTCCCGGAGAAGTATATATGTGAAGTATATATATAAGTATATATGTCAGCAATTAAATCTTCGGCCAAGGGTAACTTGTAGGCAATGAGCAGTGTCCCACATTGGGCAGTGTATTTGAATCATCTTCTCAAGTTCGGGGATGAGAGGAGGAACAGGGATTCATGAAGCTCAAGGATTGCTTGGAGTTCTTGTGTCAATTGTAGAAAATTCCTTTTGGGTTGGTGGGTTTGTAAGACAATTTCCTTTGTGAATGTCAAGAGATTCCTGTTATGTCAGGATAAAGATCAATATCCTCTTGGTGTTTTCTTTGTTTCCATTCAGGATATGTTCAGTGAATTGAGTGTTGGGTCCATTATAAGATAGGGGTGCACTGAACGGTTTGCTGTTGGTGGATTTGACACATTTCAAATAGAGTCTGGGCAAAAGTACTGATGGCTTAGTAGTTGGTTTCATCAATTAACTATAGTTGTTTTTGCCCATGGGGTATATTTCCAGTTCTGGTAATTAGAATTAGCATTGAGGCATATGATACAAGAAAGCAAGCTTATGCAGCATCGGTCAAAAAAAAACCGCTCCCATTTCACCCCTCCGTTCGTTCCAAATACCTGTCTAGCTCAGCCTTAAATTTTTTTAGTCTATCAACTTCCACAACAAAAGATGGAAGTCTGTTCCACCATCAACTGCCCGCTGGCTAAAGACAAATTTCTGCACATCTATCCTAGAACTGTCTTTCCTCAATTTGAATTTATGCCCTCTCAGGTGATTATTCTGAGAAAGAGGAAGAATCCCATCAGCATTGAGCATGTTCAACAGTTCAAGGCTTTATACACCTCAATCAGATCACGTCGCAGGTGATTAATCTCCAAACAGTGTAATCTGCAAAATTTAAGCCTTTCTTCGTAAGAGCAACTCTTAAGAGCTTGGTCCGGAACGATCCATGACCAGTGAGGAAAAACGACACGTGAATGCCTGGTGAGTACCACGGAGGAGGTTTTGGTGCAGTAATCATAACTTGTGGAAGAAATCTTTTAGTTATTTCACTTTTGGCTGTTTCCTACCAAGATCGTTGCCAATGCTGGAACAGCTTAGAGGAAATCTATTTCATTTCGTTTATTGGATCATTAGCTGGGTCGAGTGTTATATCCAGTGGTGGTGAGAATTGCCTCTTTAAGCAGGATGCAAGGCCGCGACGAATAAATTTCAGGTCCAGAGGAAGAGCACCTACTAAGACCTGTGGGGCAGGATTACTGACTGTGAGGAGTTCTGCCGGAAGCTCTGGTCACAGTGAGTAGGATATTGGGTTCAGTTCTATGTAGCTTTGCTTTATTATGTGCAATGATGGCACGAGGCTATTATGCACACGGCTGGTATTAAGATGGTTTTGTAAATTAGCATGAGAGTCCTCCTCTTCAAACTCAAGTCTGCCCTGTTAATTCTTACGATAATGGCGGTATAACGACGTATTTTGTTGGAGAGGTAATTAAGATGAGGTAAGTATGTTAACCGGGAGTCAAAGGTTACTCCTAGATATTTGAGTTCTGTTTTGAGTTCCAATGTCTGCCCAGAGATTTTAATTTGGGGCCGCCTTCTTATGTCCAAGGATCCTTTGAGGAGAATAGTCTTCGTTTTTTCTCAAGAGATGACTGACTTTTGGTTGTTTGCCCAATTTTGGAGGATCATTAAGGCAGGGGAAGAAATTTGCTCAAGCTGAGTTCTGGAATCAGCTTTGAAAAGGACGATGAGGTCATCTGCATAGGCCATGCAGTCCACATGGTCTAGATTCATAAGAAGAAATTCATCTAGTATTAAGTTCCAAAAGATAGAGTCCACAGCAAACACGAGACAAAAAATCAGAAAATAGGAGAGTACTTGGACACATTGAAGAAGAACCTCATTGCATTCAGCAAGAGATCGCAGAGGAAAATAAACAGTCGAATCTTCGATAAGGACCAAAGAGGCTTCTACAGGAATCTCGGAGAAGACGGGAAAGAAGGGAACGGACCACCCGAGAAGACGACGATTGAGGAGTTCTGGGGAAACATATGGAGAAGGGAAATAAGACATAATAGCCGTGCCACCTGAATAGAACTAGAATGCAAGAAAACCGAGGAACAAGAAATGAGAGGATGGGAGATTCGGAAAGAAGAAGTAAAACACACGACCAAGAACTCTCACAATTGGCGAACTCTGGGAATAGATAATGTCCACAACTACTGGTACAAGAAGATCACTGCCCACACAGAAGCACCTGGCAGAGCAGTTCGCCTGAATGATAAGGCACTCAAAGACAATCTCGAAGTTTCTCACTCAAGCAATCACATATCTGAAGTCTAAAGACGAAGATACAAGAAACCCGGCGAAATATAGGCCATTCACATGCCTTCCAACAATGTACAAGATCCTGACAAGCTGCATAACCAGGAAAATATCAGACCCCTTAGAGAGACAGAACGGGAGAAAGGATGCACGCGGCTGAGCAAAGGATGCAAGGAGCAATTAATCATAGATGCTCCGGTTATGGAGCAAGCCTACAAGAAGTGCCGCAACATGTACACAGCCTACATGAATTACCGCAAGGCCTTCGACTCCGTGGCTCATAGCTGGCTAATAGAGGCGCTGATCATCGACAAAGTCAATCCGATAGTGACAAACATCGGATTGACTTTGGAGAAACGATGGCAAAATGGAGTACCACCATTAAGGTGGAAAACACCAGTACCAGGCCAATCCCCTTCAGGAGGGGAATCTTTCAGGGGATGCCCTGAGCCCATTGTGGTTCTGTCTAGCACTTAACCCGCTTTCCACCATGCATGCTCAACAATAACAAGTACGGATATAACCTCAAAGAAGGAAGGAAGAACCTGTACACCCTCACCCCCGATGTACATGGATGGAATCAAGCTCTACGCGGGCACTGAGAAGCACTTCCAGGAACTATTCCAGATCACCGAAGAATTCAGCAATGATATTAGGATCGAATTTAGTCTAGACAAATGTAAGACCCACGGACTGTACCAGGGAAAATTAGTCAACCGAAACTACCAGCTGCAGACTGGTAAAGAGTTCGAAGCCATGGCAGTGGGAGAGACCTACAAATACTTGGGGATGATGCAGGCTCAGCGGTTACAGCCCAAGGAAATTAACGCCTGCCTGACCGAAAAATACCATCACAGACTCAGAAGCTTGCTGAAAGCAAAGCTGAATGGAGGGAACACAGTTAAAGCCATAAACACCTATGCAGTCCCAGTGCTGACATACTCATTGGTGATCATAGATTGGACTAACATCGAGCTGGAGGATATCATGAGAAAGACAAGGCCAATGATGAACAAGAGCCTCCAACGCCACCCGAAATCTGCCTTGGGAGACTGATAATTGCCCGGAAAGAAGGAGGAAGAGGCCTGATAAATCTCATTGAGCAACAGAAGACAGCGATAGTTAACCTGAAGGATTACTTCCAGAAATACACAGAAGCACTCCAGCAGGCCATAAGGAAGATAGACAAGCGGTATACCCCACTCAACCTAAGCGAGGAGTCCCCCCCTCAACCAGGAGGCACAAACGAAGCTAGAAAGTTGGGCAGAGAAGAGAAGACACTCCATGGCAGACACTACAATGATCTCCATCAAGATCACATAGATAAAATTGCTTCTAATGCGAGACGGGGAAGAATCCTTCAGTCTCGGGGAAGAGTCCCCGAGACTGAAGGATTCACGCTCGCCATTCAAGACCAGGCAATCAACACCAGGAACTATAGAAAAATACATCGCCAAGGAGCCCGGCTTGTGTTCGATGGCACAAGTCGACGATGCCACCTAGTCTCAGAAACGATCCAACACATCACCGCAAAATGCAAGGTGATCACCCAGATTCAGTACACGCACAGGTAGCCAGGATAATACATCAGAAGGTAGCAAGGAAATACCAAAAAAATATATATATTATTTTTAGGCCACCCGAATAATTAAATTCATCTGCCGTGCTGTGCCTTGTATGTCAATTGCGTGTGTTCTACGGTCGATTTGACTATTTTTCTGGACGAAAACCCCCAGATTCTGGGGGAAATACTCTGCTATCTACGCCTGAGAAGCAAGGAAATACCAGTTGATCGAAGAAAGTGTATCGTAAAGTACGAACCCCAGGCAGTACTAGAGACCCCAACTCACAAGCTGTACTGGGACTGCGGCATAAAAACAAATATGACAATCCCGCACAACTGATCTGACATAACCATTCTTGACAAGAAGGAAAAGGCTACCTATCTGATGACATAGCGGTACCCAACACTGGCAACCTGCAGAAAACCCACGGGGGAAAAAATCAGGAAGTATACTAACCTAAGACAAGAGATCAAAGAGATGTGGCATATGCAGAAAGTAACGACCATTCCGGCCATTGTGTCAACCTCATATATGTTGCCAAAGACCCTACATAACAGAGTAGCAGCAATAGCTCTCCCAGCGAACACCTAAAAGAAACTCCAGAAAGTCGCAATCCTGAGCACCTGTAGGATAGTCAGAGAGTTTTTCGAGCAACAGTAACACCAGACATAACAACAACCACCGTGTGTACTTGGTAGCAATACCCGTCATGAGGTGGAATCCCCAGTCGGGGAGAAATAATATAACAATAATAATAACTAGAGTCGCAGGAAGAGGTGAAAGTAATTCTTGCATTTTATTATTGGCATATGTGCCAGCCTGGAAAACAAAGTGGCTCGGATTTTAGGCCCTGCTGTGGGTCATTATGGAACAAATGTTTACATGGGTTGTGTACGGGTAACTAAGAGTACGAAAACGTGCACGTATCATTGCACGTACTCTGATCTTAGGAGCATTGTAAATAAATTTGATAAGTTTGAAATACTGATTAAGCCATGAAATAAGACATTCTGGAACAGCAGATAAATGGCCCTCACGGGTAGCACAGTTAGGAGAAAAGCTGTCCTTCCCACACCGGGTCGAAAAGAACCGAGTTCGATGTTGGGAGGAATATTTTTGGACCTTTTTCATAACGTGGCTGAATTATTCGGTCTCAGGCGAGGGTAGCATGGTTTTTTCTCACGGAAACCGGAATTTATCGTCCAGAATACAGAAAATAGATCAGAGAACACATGCAATTTACAAACAGTGTACTCGGAGCAATATGGTCTTAGTTGCCGATGCTCATGAAAACCAATTACAACAAAAACAAAAATAGCAGAGACATGTTGCTACTCAAACATGCAATTTTGCAAGTCATGCTGAATTTGAATATAAAGAGTTCAAGAACAGACATGACAACAGAAGTGGAGGGGTTATACTCTTAGTGAAGAAGAATATTAAATCGAAGGCAGTGAATCCAGTTAATTGGGGAGTGTGTGTAATGATCAGAAATTTAACGTTTAACGTGAACAATTTATCCTCCATTTTGCTCTCAGTTATTACAAAATCATTTTCCTCCTGTTAGAGTTTGATATACATCTGGACCTCTCTTCTTTGAATAACTCTTCATATGTTAATGTAGATGCAAAATACTCATTTAGTTCGGCAGCTATCTGAGAATAATCATCTACAGTCAACCCATTGATATTGATCGGACCAATCTGATTTATACCCTTTCTTTTAGAGTTTATATAAGTAATGAAGTCTTTACTGTTTTTACGAGTGTCATTAGTTCATGTGACATCTATTTGGGCCTGAACCTAGAGCAGTATTTCTTAGTTGGAATAAAATGCCTAGTAGCTTCCAAAATTACTTGCTTGAAGCTTACCATTTAGAATTTGCTGTTGGTAACATCATCAAGTGGTCTATCACTGTAGAGAACCTAAAAAATATCTAAGACAATTGTAGTCGCCTTTACGAAAACAAAAACCCTTTCCTTCATCCCTCATAGTATTTACATCTTTAAATAAATCCCACATCAGTACACAATGATCATTGCCTTCTAGTGGCGCCTTTATCTGTAAATTCTTAATGCATGAATAATCATTCCTAATAATCAGATCAAGAGTGTTACTCCATCTTGTTGCCTCTCTACCATACTGCTGTAGAAAACAATCATCCAATAAATTCATAAAAGTCTGGATTGTGTGCAAGTGACTAACCCACAAGTTACAGTATATATCTGGGAAGTTAAAATCCCACCATCTAGGACATTCTGACTTACTGGCCTACTTCTCTGTATAATTGTTCATCGTACTAATCAGCGTCATGAGGACTATAACAATTTCCTACCCTAATTTTTGCTTTCCCAATGCTTATGTCACACCAAACTGACTCAATATTTCACGATCCATCTATGTCAAGTTGATGCACTTCCTTGGATTTTATGTTTCTTAACTAACAGCATAAACCTTCCTCCCTTCCTCTTCTTTCCGTACACATTGTACTCTACAAATTCCAATTCTGCCCCCCCCCCTTACATCTGAGTGGGACCACGTCTCTGATATCCCAATTATATACGCCTTGGATGTCTTAACCAGCACTTCAAACTCATCAAATTTATTTACTATATTCCTAGCATTTGTGTACTCGCAAGTATTCATGCGCCTGTTCTTACTCACAGTTACTCTAAGACACACAGCCAATGTATTTTTGTTTCATGAGTCCCAGCAGATCCTGAAATCCACAGCAACTGGCTTTCCGGGCTACTGCTTATTTCCATAGTAGCAGTTCAAGACTTATTTCCACCTCTGGAAATGCTGCTAGCTTCCCCCCAAAACTAACAGTTTTCCGACCCACCTTACATTCCCTCGATAGCATCAGCAAATATTCTTGCACCCCTTCTATTTAAGTGAATCTCATCCCTGTAAAAAAAAATCTATCCTGTTAACAAGCACAGAACACGCTGAGAAAAATTCTACCCCCTAGGCCTTGCACAATCTCTTCAGGGCCGAATTGATTGACAAGGCTCTCGTCATATTCTGCCTCCTATCGTATCTGGGCGAGATTGCAGACACTTTCAAAGTTAACCCTAAGTCTCGACTTTTTTTCAGCTTTGAAAAAGTCGAGACTTAGGGTTAAATTTGAGTGTCTTTTTCAGCCATGGTGTACAACGATATCACATTTTGTGCCCTTAAAAGTTGATATCTGCTCTACAAAAACATCATCAAATTTGCCCCTGGCAGACATACCTTGGTCCTATTCCAAGCATATCATTCACCCCTCTGTTAACTTTTAAGAATCGTTCGCTGTCAGGATCCATCTTCTCAAACCTCGCCATTGCCGATGCATTTTCACGAAATACCATTGCCATCTTTCCGGTGATGAAGCGTCTCAACTCCTCATTTGGTTCATCTTGAGCTTCATCAGCAATTTCTTCTTTCACTATCGCTGCCTGCAAGTAAATAAGTTCGTTAGATAATTCTTTCTCTTCTTCCACTATTAACTCTTCCACGTGTTTGGCAAAAACCAGCAACTGAAGTGTTTCTGCAATCTTTACAATCTTATCTGTAACCTCTTCGTATGATTCGTCTTTTTCAAACCCTTCGAAGCCTTTTACGGTCCGTCGAGATATTTTCTTCCATGCGCCATTTAAACAACTTTAAGTAATTTTCGCCCCGGCCTTGTTAATGTTTTAGATGGCGTGGTAAATATTGTACGATTTCCAAAAAGCCTCTTAACGTAAAATTTTTCTCACCGTCTACTGCAGGCAATGCCTGAGCAAATTTTGTGGGTAAATAGTATGCTTTTCAATTCGAAATAAAACCCTAATCCATAGGTTTGATGAGTGAAGTCGTGTTTGGCAGTAGAAATATGACTCTCACGTTCGAATTGAAATCATCGAAATGCCTACGGTGATCAGGAACATTATCTAATAGAATCAAAATCTTGAAAGGAATCTCGCTCTCCTTACATTATTTTTCAACCTCGGGAATGAAGCAGCATTTAAACCAATCCTCAAAGAAAGATATTATTATTATTATGTGCAAGGAAGCCTGAGGCTTATGCTGCCCCAGCCAAAATTTTTTTTTTTTCTGAATTACGCACAGAGAGAGAGAGAGAGAGAGAGAGAGAGAGAGAGAGAGAGAGAGAGAGAGAATCACAAAGAAAAAGAAAATGATGATATCGAGCTCTGGACCCTTGATGTGCCAAACACATACTCACCACAAGTGAGCCCCTGGGTTTATTCGTGATCTCTCGATAACCCTACCCGTGCACTTCCGATCGGAAGTGCACGGGTAGGGTGGCTTTATTGATGCCCTTATATGCACGAGGATTTCCAGAATGGTACACAAGCAGTGGTATTAATCTGTAATCTTCCGCTGCATTTGCCCCAAGCCCTATCTTTTGAAGTCTTGAAACCTGGCATTGTCTTTTCCTCTTTTTGCAATGTACGTTCCATCTGGCATGTTTTTTCCAATGCAGAGCAGACTCATCAACGTTAAAAATTTGCTGCGTGAATAGCCGCCTTCATCAATAATTTTTTCCAACACATCACAAAATTCCTCTTCAGCTGCAGAGTCGGCAATCGCGACTTGACCTCATACTTTAATGTTTTGGAAACCAGCGCGATGCTTGAACCTATTAAACCACTTGTTGTTTGCCACGAACTCGGCTTGGGGTTCGCCGTACTTATCGTTATAATCTTCATAAAAACTTCTTGTTTTTGCTGGAATGGACATTGAATTCAAGGGCACTTGCTTCTGGATCTGATTTTCCATCCAAATTATTAATAGCTGTTCCAACTGTGATACAGCGCCTGAACACTGTTTTGTGATAACTGTTGATCTTAATTGCGTTGATCCTTTAACATGTTCTTTTATACGCGCACTCTCCTTTAAAATAGTATTCACTGTTGAAGCAGCGAAATCTAATTCCCTTGCAATAGATGACAAACTTTGTCCTGCTTTGTGCTTCTTAATCAGTTTCATCTTCATTTCTGAATGAATTTTATTTCTTTCCTGGTACTGCCAGCACTTGCACTTTCGGTTGGTCTCTTTCCCTTCACCATTATAATAAGAAATAGGAAAGAAGAAATTTTTCTGAAAATTTGTTTTTTATAAGATTGAAGATTTCAGTTAAGGGGAATACATTTCACCGTAATACAGTAACGTAAAAACCCAGAGAATTTCAGTTATCGGGATTATCGCAAATGCAATAAGATCGAGTTTACTACCTGTTTATAATAGATTGCATTAACAGAAAAGCCCGGAAGTTCAAATTGTTTTTATCGTTTTTTAGTCGTGAACTCCAGAAACTTGCTTTAGAAAGATATCACAAAGGCGTTCAAAATTGATTTTTATAACAGAACGTACGATAACGACGAAAGTGCAGTGCAATTTTCATTATATAAATGACCTATTAAAGAGATAAATAGCTTAGTAATATAACGAAATTTTCAACTTCCAAGGACTTGGAACGAATTACAAAAAAAAAAATAAATAAATAAAAAAATAAAATAATGTGTAATAGGGTTCACATTACGATATTTTCACAATATCTTCATTTATCACTACAGATGCAAAAAAAATCCGCTTCCATATCTTTTTCAGTTTGCACCGGCGGCAAAAACTTACGTAAAATCGAATTTGCGTAACTCGTGTAATACGTAAGTTGCGGAGTTCCTGTATACGTAAGAAATGTATAGTGCATCATTATTTTAAAGTTGAATATTTCCTCAATAACTCCCTTTATAGAAAGAATTATGCCATCTGAAGATCCTATTGCATCCTTTAAAACTAGTCTAATATTGCATCATCTTGTTTATGAAGGTGTTCACTTGCTGTCTGTCTACAGTCTCTTTTCAGCCGCTGTATAGGGTACGCTCAGTTCACTCCAAGAATGAAAACCATAATTGCTGTTCTAGTTGACATACACCAATAAGCCTAAACATTACGACTCGCTGGTCGTTATGCAAATCGAAGCAACTGCAGGTGAATTATGGCGCATGCGCGAGTCAGGACACGGTATATAAAACACCTGATACTGGGCTCCGTTAATCACTGTTACTCTTGTTCTTCAGATGGGAAAAGCTTCGGACTTGAGTGAGTTTGACAAAGGCCAAATTGTAATGGCCAGACGACTGAGTTAGAACATATCCGAAACGGCACGGCTGGTGGGATGCTCACGGTCAGCCGTGGTTAGTACATACCGAAAGTTGTACAAGGAGGGAAAACCCACGGACCGCGAGCAAGGTCTTGGACGACCACTGTTCATTGATGCTTGAGGTGAGCGAAGGCTCTCCCGGATGGTACGTGGCAATAGAAAGGCGACTGTAATGCAACTTACCGTAATTGGTAATTGTACTGCTGGTGACGGGAGTAATTGGTCACAACACACAGTACAACGAACCCTGCTGAAAATGGGGCTGCATAGCAGCAGTACACTCTGAGTGCCCATGCTGACCACTGTTCACCGTCGACAGCGCCTACAATGCGCACGCGAGCATTGAAACTGGACCTTGAGTGATTGGAAGAAACTCGTCTGGTCCGATGAATCACGTTTCCTGTTGCACCATGTGGACGGCCGGGTACGTTTGCGTCGTTTACCTGGAAAAGTGATGACACCTGGATGCACTGTGGAATGAAACAAGCCGGTGGCAGTGGTGTCATGCTTTGGGCGATGTTATGCTGGTTCCAGTCATTCATGTGCTTGGCATTCGGCTCCTCCATAGCCATGTGGGAAGGGGCAGCAGTGCGTAGCATACTCTTCTTGATTAGACCGGGGTTCGAGCCCGTCACCACCAAATACAGAGGAAGTGGAAAGGTCAGGGAATGACCACCGCATATTCCCGGGGAAATATGGCCTTAGTTGCTAATGCTCCTAAAAACCAAATAACAACAACAACAACAGCTTGGCATTCTGGCGTCAACCATATTCAGAAACATCATTGCTGACCAGGTACACTCTTTCATGGCAACAGTCTTCCACTCTGGCAGTGCCATCTTTCAGCAGAATAATGCGCCATGCCACACCTCCCAGTTTGTTAAAGACTGATTCGCGGAACATGAGGAGGACTTCCATCTATTGCTCTGGCGTTCACATTCCAAAGACATCAGTCCCATCAAGCATCTGTGGTTTGTGTTGGAACAGCAACTCTGATCTGCGGCGTCTCAACCACAGAAGTTAAAGGAACTGCAGGTTACATGTTGGTACCAGATACCACGACACATTTAGAAATCTTGTAGCGTCCATGCCTCGCCGGGTACGAGCTGTTTTGGTTGCTGGTGGAGGACCAACATCATATTAGGTACCTACCTAATATGATGTTGGTCCTCCACCAGCAGCTTTTAGATCATCGATGTATGTAGAGATATATGTGTAAGTGAAAAGTTAGCTGTAACCAATGTATTGTTTAAAAGATTACTCAATTCAAAAGGAAATCTGTATTTAAATGAGTAAGTACTGCAGCACAGGGCAGAGTTTGAAGTGTCTATGACCCCCGTGTTCGTCATGCAATTTCCGCACCCCTAAACTCCAAGTGGAAGGAATTTTCGAGGTAAATGCAACTGATATAGCCATCCAGAGAACACGTATGATTATTGGCTTGAGGAGATATCGACCTTGCAAGAACCCCTTGTAAGATTCACCAAATCCGTGAAAAAAAAAAAAAAAACCCAACTCACCTTGGCTAAAGAACGGAAATGTATGTTATTCTCTCACGAATCGAAATTTAATCTCCACTGATCGGATGGAAAATGTTATAGTCGGCGTAGATCTAACGAAGGTTGTCACCTTCACTGTGTTTAATCAGCAGTAAAGCTTCCATTTCGCCAAACGCTTTGGGGATGTACGAGCAAAACGTAATATATTAAGCAAAAGAATGGGCAGAACACATTTTTATTCTACCTTCTACCTATCCTTTTTTATATGGTAATGTTATTTATGACTCCTATACAGTGCATATCTATCAGAAGATCTAGTGATCCCCAACAAAGCCTCGTAAAAATGTCTCTATGAAGAAGCAAAACTGCCAAAGTCAGATAACAGTGTCAGTAGTTTGAATATTGTGAATACAGTATTGTCGTTTTGTTCATCTGGTGTCTTAATTATTGGAAAGCCGCGTCACCAGGATGGTGCATCCAGCATCAGTTCAGTAGAGAGAGATGCCCCTCAGGGATAGGATACAATAAATGAAGTAACGATGGGATAAAACACTGGGAAGAACCTAGATGCGAGCAGAAGTTCAAAGGCTGTTAGTGGAAGAATGTTCTTGAATAGGGTGAGTAAGGACAGCAAGGGTGCAAGTTGCTGCAGCGAAATCTGATGCCAACTTAGTGTCATCAGCAAAAAAATCCTAGAGTCCTGAGTGTGGAAAAGGATGAGTTCGGTGAGTTCGGGCATAGCCCAAATGAGCGGTCTAGTCAGGAGTTGGTGAGTTCGCAGTAGTGGATGCAACAGCCAGGAGGTGTCTGTTTTGCTTGATTAGAGCTTTACAAAATTGTAGGGAGATGCTGCACGCTTCCTTGTTTACAATCGGGGAATGAAGTGAATTAAGGTCTTAAAGTCTGGGTGAGCAGCTATGGTCTGAAGTGAAGGTAAGCCAAGCAGTCTTGCAGTAGATTGGCTTTAATTGAGTCGTGGTAAGCCAGCAAGAGAGTGATTTGTGTTGGCTTTGCCTTCTCTCCAGAAGGACCAGCAGGACTGTCATTAGTCGGTATTGTGGACCACAACTATTTATCCATGGTATGGTTGTCTTCAGTAAGAGGACAGGAAATTTCCAGAAAGTTGGTTGGGGTGTTGGTGTTGTCTGCAGGGAGGTGGCCGCGATGTAAAGGCGATGTAAAAATCTCGAGGGAGGTTACCAGAGATCGACTGGAAATAGAGGTAGTTCTGCAAGGTTTTGAAGTAAGAAGGCTGGCTTTGGTTGACATTAATTGCAATAGTTATGCTTTCTATGCTGTGAAACCAGAAAGGGCCACCATTAGAAGTTGTGAGAAGCGGTAAGTCAACTAAGATTATGGGGCATCGGTATATCGTGTGGTGAATTGTTTTTATTTACAGAACCCCCACCCCAACTGCCAACGACTATTTATTGGATGAATGAAAAACACGAGTTTCGGGTGTAATAACCATGGAACTCTCGCTGGAAACTTGCTAACTCCAAGACGTTGCGAAAAAATACCCGTAAAAATTCCTAGTCATTGACGTAGTTCCAAATCAACCATTCCGCCCGATGTAGGGAGGATGATGATTATATTTCCTGTTCTAGTAGTAGTAGTAGTGGCATGTGATGCAAGAAAGCAAGTGTATGAGCTTATGCAGCATCAGCCAAAAAAAATTACAAAACAATTCCTTCTAAATGTTTGTCAGGTTTCTCCTTAAATTTATTTAATCTATCAACTTCCACAACGACAGATGGAAGTTTATTCCAGCAAATAACTACCCACTGGCTAAAGGCAAATTTCTGCACATCTATTCTACAGCTGTCTTTCCTCAATTTGAATTTATGCCCCATTAGGTACGTAATCTGAAGAAGTGGAAGAATCCCATCAGAATTCAGCGTGCTCAACTCCTTCAAGACCTTATACACCTCAATCAGATCACTTCGCAGGTGCCTAGGCTCCAGCCATTGCAATTTGCAGAATTTAAGCCTCTTTTGGTAAAAAGATCCCTTCATTCTCCTCACCAATCTTGTTGCTCTTCTCTCTATACGCTCAAGCAAATCTATATCCTTCCTAAAATGAGGCCTCTAGAACTGTATGCAGCACTCAAGGTGTGGCTTGACCATTGCCATATGCAGAGGGACAATCATCCCCCTTTCCCCGCTAGCAAAATTCCTGTGTATCATTGACAAAACCCCATGGCCTGCCAGGCAGTTTGTCTGCATTGCTCAGAAAACCTCATATCTGACTGTACAATTACTCCCAGGTCTTTTTCATTTTCTACCACCATAAATGTAGTACCAAACAGTTGGTACGTTTCTTTTTACTTCTATCCATATGCCGTACTTTGCATTTGTCAATGTTAAACTTCCGTTGCCACTTCTCAGCCCATCTGCCCAAATCTACCCGCAAAAGCTGTATTTAGGGAAAGTATGAAAAGGAATTAATCTTTGCCTCTGGATGCGGGATGGTCTAAATTTATAGTCAAATAAATAAATTTTCAAATAACAGGGAAAGACACACAGAACCATAAAATTGATGTATGTAAAAAATGTGATATGATTTTCAAATTATTTAATTTAAGTTAGTAGTGTGATATAAAGTAATTTAACAAATATTTGATGGTTATTATTATTATTAGCCATATGGTGCAAGGAAGCCTGAGGCTTATGCTGCAGCAGCAAAAAAAAAAAAAAATTCTGAATTACCCTAGAGAGAGAGAGAGAGAGAGAGAGAGAGAGAGAGAGAGAGAGAGAGAGAGAAAGTAGAAGGGAATCACCAAGAAAGAGAAGAATGAAGAATGATGAAGAATGATCAGCTCGGGACCCAGGGCGTGCCAAGCATATACTCACCAGATGTGAGCCCCTGAGGTTAAATCCAAGCATTGTTTCATAAAGAAATTATGTAAGGCATTTTATTTATTTATTGTTATTATTATTATTATTATTTTTATAACACCGCTCCAGATGCTTCATAGCACAGAGAAGTGAGATACTCTCGGCCCCGTAGCGTACACTTTGGTCGTTTCTTAGAGTAGTGATTACTCTGTGGGTCCTTTCTCTAAAATTGCTGGGGTCTGGTTCAATTCGACAGCAAATAAACGAAATTGTATGACGTAATTTTGAGGTCATGAGTTAGTTGTTTTCTGAGACAAACGTTTAAATAATTTCACATAACTAAATTACTTTCCATTGTTATTTATATTTATATGTTTACTCTTAAGATGCTTAGAGCATAATACACACTGATTCTCATATAATAATATTTTAAATAAATTTTTCATTTATATTTAGGTTGTTAAGGATTTATGGGTCAGGTACTCACATAAAGTAAATCCTTTACTTTTAAAAGAAATGAACTACTCTTTTACCAGCAAATAATATGAAGTTTATTAAGTGCTTTTACCTATCACTAAGCTTATAACAAAAGTAACTTTAAAGTTCGTTCCATAATTTTATTTCGAAATTATAATAACTTTAAACTTAACTGTGAACCTCCTACTTCGTTACTTCTGACATCTGTGTAAAACACAGCACGTGATATTCATACCAGTACCTTCCTTAATTTTGGAAAAAAGAAAAAGAAAAAATGAGCAGATGGGCTGAGGTGGCAAATGAGTTCAGCATTGACAAATGTAAAGTACTAGATACGGCAAGCAGTAACCCCAGAGTAACGTAAGTCTGTGGCACTACATTGACAAAACTATTATTTTAAGGCCACCCGAATAATGAAATTCATCTGCCGTGCTATGTCTTATGTCCGTTAATTGCGTGTGTTGTATGGTCGATTTATCTGTTTTTGCTGGACGAAAATCCCCAGTTTCTGGGGAAATACGTTGCTATCTACGCCTGAGACCGACTAACTCAGCCATGGACTGAAAAAAACCCATTATAGTTCTCGTCATCGACTGGATTCGAACCCGGGCCTTTTCCACCCGGTATGGGGAGGACGGTGACGATACACTGTGACTGTACTACACTGACAGTGGTAGAGAACGAAAAACTCCTAGGGGTAATTCTGCAAGCAGATATGAAGTTTTCTGAGCACTGCAGACATTGACTGTCTTGTCAATGACATACTGGAATTTTTCTAGCAGGCATAAGGAGGTGATTATCCCTTTGTATATAGCAATGGTCAGGCCACACCCTGAGTACTGTATACAGTCTCAAGGTGTGGAGGCCTCATTTTAAGAAGGATGTAGAGCTGTTGGAACGAGTACAGAGAAGGGCAACAAGATTAGTGAATGGAACAAACAAAGAGTTGCTCTTATGAAGAAAGGCTTAAGTTTTGCAAATTACAATGTCTGGAGACTAGGCACCTGTGAGTTGATCTGATTGAGGTGTATAAAGCCTTGAATGGTTTGAGCATGCTCAATGCTGATGGGATCTTCTTCTTGCTCAGAATAATCGCCTGAGAGGGCATAATTTAAAATTGAGGATTTAGGCTATCAACTTGCATCCTTTGTTATGGAAGTTGATAGCCTAAATAAATTTAAGGCTGAGCTGGACAGGTATTTGGAGCGAACGGAGGGGTGAAATATGAGAGGTTTTTTTTTTTTGGCTGATGCTGCATAAGCTTGCTTTCTTGCATCTTATGCCTCTACTAATGCTAAAGGCGTAGATAGCATGGGTTTTTTTTTTTTGTCTAGAAAAACAGGCAAGTCGACCAGAGAACACACGCAATTTACAGACACAATACATGTGGGTAGATGATATAACTTTCCGGGAACCCCTTTTTTTACGGAAGCAGTTTTAAGAGAGAGGAACCATTACAAGATCTGGCAAAGGTCGACAGAGGCCAAGTCAACTAGAACAGACCGCTATCTGTCTCTAAGAGCAATATGGAACCTCTTATCAACTACGATCTTATCAACTGTCTCTTGAGGTTGCTGCAGGCACAGGTGAAACTATTTCCAAATTGAATGTGTTATGATGCTCTATTCAAGTGGAATATGCAAGGAAACCAGTGGAATGTGTCCCATTAACCCGAGCTGATCTCATCGAAACTAGTGCCATGAACATGTGACTTGGAACTCTGCCAAATGGGCCAGAGTTCTGTTCTCTGATGAGTTCCGTTTTAGCCTACAAACAGATTCTAGACGTAATTTCATCTGCAGACAACGAGAAATATGATACCATTCTCTCAACATCAGAGAAACTGACACTTATGGCGGAGACGGGGCTCTTGTGTGGGGCGGTATAGTGATCAACTGCTACCTCCCTCTTCATGTTTTGGATAGGGTGTATCATAACTGCGCAGAGGTACCAAGAACGGTTGCCTCGAACCCTATTTAGGGGTACGGTTGGCCCAGATTTTCTTTTCATGCATGACAACGCTGCTGCACACAGAGGTCACGTGGTGGAGGAATATCTTGAATCTGAAGATATCCAACGACTGTTGTAGCCAGCACGATCAACAGACTTAAATCCGATCGAACATGTGTGTATCGCTCTTGAGTGTCGCACTCACGCCAGCAGTCAATTACTCGGTCACTTCACGAATTAAGGTCGTCATGGTGACATTAGCTCATCAAGCTTGATGAGCTAAGGTCACCATGACGACCTTAATGGAAGAATGGGATTTGTTGAAACATAATAGTATAGACACCCTTAAATGGAGCATAGTACACCATTGTCAGACCAGTTTAACCATTGGAGGGGATCATGCGCCGTACTGACGTGATGTGACCATATTTTCGAGCACCTTATATCGACTTCTGTAATGTAACGATTTTGGTAATTCCTATACAACCCCTCTATTGTCCTTTATACCTGACCGAAGTTTCTCGCTGTCTCCTAATTTCATCGTTATTCCATGGTACATCACTATACTAAATTTTGTCCCTCTTCATCCCAATCTACCCAAGTTTACACGACGTTTTTTTATGTATCCCGTTAATTTTGTCGAGCAGTGTATGGAAGATATTTTGCAGTGCTAAAAGTAATTTATTTATTAAGTCAGATCAATGTGACTTTAAGGAATACATACATAAAGAAAATAATACTTGTATTAATAACAGAAAGTAATTTTAATAAGTACCAATAAACCTCTGTGCAAGATTTCCGCTATAAAAGGAGGGTTCTGCGAAGACTTTTCAGTGTGTACAATGGATGACTTGGCATCTTAGTAAGGTCGTTGCTCATTCCTGATGTCCGACTTGGCAGTCTTTCCGCGGACAAAACTAGCGCCTCCGAAAACTGACTTCGAAGGATCAATTTCCGTACGTGACCGTACTGTTCGATATGCAAAGGTTGGCTCCGATGTCAGCTTGAACTGGATGGCTACTACACAATGTTGTCGTACAAAGTGTCCTTTGGCTACATATTATCAGCTTTCATGGAATTCTTCCTTTGACAAATACAACACTGTTCTTGGTTCTATCAAGAATGCCGGATATTTTAATTATTTATTAATGCCCTTCTCTTTTTACCAGTTAGGTTGTGTATACGACACAAATAAGCATGATTTTCCGTCGTATATTGAGCGAAAAATTTGAAAAATCCTACAAGTGATCTGTTCGCTGACAGAAGGTAATTTTTGCTTCAGTTATTCTGCCAGCCAGGGCCGGCCCGAACAAAAGGGGGACCCAGTGCAAAGTTGACTTGCAGGGCCTTGATACAAATTCGTACAACAAAATAATTTATTGCATTTTGATATTTATTACATTGCACAAATTGGTTTAGTAAGGATTACATGAAAATGATAAATAATTAAATTATTTTAATAAACTTAACATTTCAATCACTAAAAAATCTTTAATAAATCAAATAAGAAAAATAATTGCTTCATATACTTATAAAATACAATTTGGTATGCGACTTAATCGAATAAGGTCACAATATGTGATTTTTGTTTCATTTTCTTACATGTTTTATAGCAAATTCGTTGATAACATCATCATAATTTAGTTTTTTGGCTATTTCGGATTCGATAGATAAAATGGCTAAGGAGGTAAATCGTTCTTGACTAACGCTAGATCTCAAGTAATTTTTTATTATTTTCAATCTTGAGAAAGATCTTTCTGCAGATGCGATGGTAATTGGTAAGGTTAATATAATTTTCAGAACAGTAACAAAATTTGGATACAATTCAAATAAATTATTTTTCAGTAAATATTTGTAATATTGTGATCCTGGAAGGCAAAACTCGACGACAAATTTTGATTTCATTAAATAAATCAATGCAATCAGTATCGTCTTGCAAGGTAGCATTTAAGTTGTAAGAACCCATCCTTACAACTGTTATTAAAAATGGTTTTACAGATATTGGAAATATTATAAGTATTTTAAAACAGTTGGTCTTTAGAAATATATCAGGTCAAAACTAAACAATAGATTTGAATATGGTAGTTCAGGCAATTATTAAATACCAGCTGTAATTGTGTTTTTTTTCGCCTATTATCCTTAAGTAAGGGGAGGATTAGCGTAGTGACGGGGGAGAGCGGTTTGGAACACGCGAAACAATAGGAGCACCAATCTGGAGCAATTCGAAGTTGATGTACACTGAGCATAGGCAGCACTCCATCTGGAAGAAACAATAGACCAAAACAAACCCACTTGAGAAAGGGCCAGTACTCAATACAGAAGGCACTCGAGTAATGGAGTGCGCTCTTAAAAATTTCATGGGGCGATTAATAGCAGGTGAAGCGCGACGAATAAAGGGTGTGGATGTAAGGTCACAAAGAAGATCTAGAAACTTCTAGACTTCCGGCCATTTTACTAGAAAGTTCCAGAAATTTCTGGAAACCGGAAGTTCTCTCTAAAAGGATGGAGGACACACCCACGATAGAATAAAGAGACAAATGGGAATACAGGGGAAGATGATGTGCAGGTCAGCGATTGGTCAGTGAGAAAAGGGGGGAATTTTGAAGAGAGCAGAGAGAGAGAGAGAGAGAGAAGTTTTTTGGGGTATTCTGAGCAGAGTCGTGGTCGAGTTTGGGTGGTGGTTGCAGTTCTGGGGAGGTGGTAGTTGTAGTGGGAAAATTTTGATGTGAGAACTTTGTGGAATTCAAGAGTTGGAGAGAATGTTCCCTTGGAGAAGAATGGAAGTATTGCGGTAGTCATTGAATACAGAACAGTCAGAGAAGCTAATGCAGTTTATGGAGAAAGAAAGGAGAAACGCCTAAGGAGAGTTCTAGAGGCAAATTACTCAACTGAGCAGTGAGGAGCGACCAGCCGACCCTGAAGGTATCTCATTACAAAAGCAGTGCAGACCGATGATGCGAGATAGAATCTTTTATTAAATTCAGCAGTGCAGTACCCACGGAAGAGTAAACCTCAGAGAGATTGCTGTATTCCACAGATGAACAACCATTTGCCTTCAGACTACGCCTCATATGCAGATGGTTATGGCAGCTCAGAGCAGAGAGAGAGGACCGAGCAGAGAAATATGCTCAGCAAACTGAGTAAGTGCTAGTACAGAAAAATCTTAAATTAGTAATGGAAAGGACTCTAGAGGAACGTTATAAATTTAGGGGAGAATGCTAAACGTAAATATATATATGTACGTATAGTTGTAATACATAGAGAGACAGATAGATAATTCAAATTAGTAGAGGAAATAAGAGTAGTGCATTAAAGTGTAAGTTAATCTGTGGTTGGAAGGGGAGTTCTGACATAATAGTAGATTAGGGAGAAATGATTAATTAAGTAACAAAGGATTGAAGGTAGAATGTTTAACAAATGGCAAGTAGATTACTAACTAGTGTTGAATTAAGGTTTAATTTTGAATTATAGTGAATTTTGATTTATTGAGAGTATAATTTATTGTGATTGTAATTGTTTAAACAGGAAGACCATTAATTGAGTGTCAAGCATTAATTAATGAATTGTGGATTAGTTAAACAGGAAGATTATTAATTAATTTTGGTTGATTATTGTTGACTGATTGATCTGTAGTTGAAAGAGAGATTTCTGACTGAAGTATGTGTATTACTTAATAATTTTGGAAAGGGGACACATAATGACATATTTGTCTATTCGTATGCTGATTGTTATCTATTGACCTACTTGGACAGTTAAGCAGTAGGGATACTGATTTGTGGATTATGAGATGTAATACCTGGACCTGTTGGAACCAATTTTGAGGTACATGAAGAAACATAATGGTATATTAGAATTGGTAGTTTTGATTACAAAATATGTACACAGTTAATTGCTAGCAGTCTAACAAGGTCCCACTGAATAAAGTACTCAGTTATTTGTTGTTTGATTACCATGTAAATAGTGTCAATAAATATTGTTATATTTAGCACATATGAGTTTTTCAGTCATTTTGAACATCAGCCAGTCCAGAGGAGGAATATTTATAATATTGAGACTCCCTAGAGTCTAGAATCTTCTGAGAGATTAACAAGTCAGGTGTAAAGTGGGAAGGGACAAAAAGTGGGGCATAGAAAATTCAGAAAAAAATTAATTAAATAAGACTTATACAATAAGGGAGTTGGAAGTTGGAATTATATAAAAATAAAATTGTTGTAGAAAAGGGATATTAGAAGTGATAAAAGAATAGGAATTAATAAAAAGAATTTTAAGAACAATAAAACACACCCACTAAATCCGGGCCCCCCCCACAAAGTCTTTGCAACATTTAAGAAGATCGTTTTCAGTCAGTTTTTGAATATTTTTCGAATTATATAAAATTTCGAATCTTTTCTTAAAAGAAATAATCGCACTATCGATTATGACTAGAAAATATTGAATTCTGAAATATTCTTTGCCTGATGAAATAGGCTGATCGGTTCCTTCATAACAAAATTGCTTTGTTTTTCGTCCAGTTCTTTGATTCTTAAATTAGCATTAGTAGAGGCATTTGATGCAAGAAAACAAGCTTATGCAGCATCAGCCAAAAAAAAAAAAAACCACTTCCACTTCACCCCTCTGTTCGTTCGAAATACCTGTCCAGCTGAGCCTTAAACTTATTTAGACTATCAACTTCCACGACAAGGGATGGAAGTCTGTTCCACCAACAAACAACCCGCTGGCTAAAGGCAAACTTCCACACATCTATCCTACATCTGTCTTTCCTCAATTTGAATTTATGCCCTCTCAGGCCATTATTCTGAGCAAGAGGAAGAATCCCATCAGCACTGAGCATGCTCAAACCATTCAAGTCTTTATAGACCTCAATCAGATCACCTCACAGGTGCCTAGTCTCCAGACACTGTAATTTGCAAAATTTAAGCCTTTCTTCGTAAGAGCAACCTTTGTTCAATTCACTAATCTTGTTGCCCTTCTCTGTACTCATTCCAACAGCTCTACATCCTTCTTAAAATGAGGCCTCGACCTGTATACAGTACTCAAGGTGTGGCCTCACCATTGCCTTATATAAGGGGATAATCACTTCCTTATCCCTGCTAGAAAAATTCCTGTGTATCATTGACAAGACACTATGAGCTACTCTTGCAGACCGTCTGCACTGCTCAGAAAACTTCATATCTGCCTGCACAATTACCCCCAGGTCCTTTTCGTTCTCTACCACTGTCAGTGTAGTACCAGAGTTGATATGTCACTGTGGGGTTGCTGCTTCTCATATGTAGTACTTTACATTTGTCAATGCTGAACTTCATTTGCCACCTCTCAGCCCATCTGCTCATTTTTTCTAGATCCTGTTGCAGCAGCGTACTGTCATTAACAACCCTGCCAACCTTTGTATCGTCTGCAAACTTGGACATAAAGCTCGATATCCCATCATCAATATCATTTATAAATACAGACCCAATATTGAACCCTGAGGGGCTCCACTAATAACATTAGTCCACGATGAGCAGTGTCCACTGATTACCACTCTCTGTCTTCTCCCACTCACCATCCCTTTATCCATAGCAGCAATTTGCCTCCAATGCCACACTGCTCCAATTTGTGCGGCAGCCTTCCATGTGCAACAGTATCAAAAGCCTTTCTAAGATCCAAATATATGATATCAAAGTTATTCCTTATTACCTGCATCCAGTTCCTTTGTGACCACATCATAGTATCCAATCAAATTGGTCAGGCAAGACCTTTCCTTAACAAAACCATGCTGTGTCCGAGCTATAACTGAGGTCTTGTCTAGATGATCCTGCAGTGCTTCTTTAACCAGTGCCTCCGTTAATTTTCCTGGAACAGAAGATAAACTAACAGGTCTATAATTACTTGTGTCGCCCTCTGATCCTCTTTTGTGAATTGGGGTCACACTTGCATATCTCCAGTCCATGGGTACTTCCCCTGAGTCCATGGAAGCTCTCATAATTATGGCTAAGGGTTTGCTTACTTCTTTTGCCACCTCCTTTAATATAACTGGATAGATCCGATCCACCCCAGGTGCCTTTCTTGTATTTATCTTCAACAATTTCTCCTCCACTTTCCTCTCAGTTATTACAAAATCATCTAGCTCACTGCCAGAGTTTACTTCACCTCTGGCATTCCCCTGCCTGAATAACTCCTCATGTGTGAATTTAGATGCAAAATACTCGTTTAGTTTGTTAGCCACCTGAGCAGGATCATCAACAGTTGAACCATCAAATACCAGTGGACCAATCTGATTCATCCCTTTCCTTCTAGAGTTTACATAGGTAAAGAACTCTTTTCTGTTTTTATTAGCATTCTTTGCCAAGGATTTCTCATAATCTGCCTTTGCCTGCCTAACCTCCTTTGTGACTTGGTTACAGGCCAGCTTATATCTATCATAGGCTTCCATGTCAGCCATTAATTTATATGTATCCCATGCATTTTTGTTCTCTGCCATATATCTTGTTAGTTCATGTGACATCCATTTAGGCCTAAACCTTGAACAATATTTCTTAGTTGGTATGTAAAGCCTAGTAGCTTCCAAGATAAATTCTTTGAATGCTTCCCATTTTGAATTTGCTGTTGGAAACATCATCAGTTGGTCCCACTGTATAGAATTTAAACGCTGTCTCTGACCATTGTAGTCACCTTTACGAAAGCAAAAACCCATCCCTTTACCTCTGATATTAGTTACCTCTTTGAGTAAATCCTACTTCAGCACACTGTGATCACTGCTACCCAGTGGTTCCTTTATCTGCAGATTCTTAATGCATGAAGAATCACTACTGATAATCAGATCAAGAGTATTACTCCCACTAGTTGCCTCCCGAACATGCTGATGTAGAAAACAATCATCCAATAAATCCACAAAAGCCTTGCTAGTGTGTGAGTGACCAACCCACAATTTCCAGTCAATATCTGGGAAATTGAAATCCCCCATTATAAGACTCTCTGATTTACTGGCCCACTCTATTTCCCTGTGCAGTTTCTTATTATACTCATCAGAGGCATTAGGCCTATAACACACTCCTACTCTCAATTTTGATCTCCCAATGCTTATGTCACACCAAACTGACTCGACGCTGCACTGTCCATCGTCAGTGGACAGTGCAGTGTGTTTCTTTATGTGTTTCTTAACTAATAATATAAGCCCTCCTCCCTTTCTATCTTGTCTATCCTTCCTGTACACATTTTACTCTCCAAATTCCCGTTCTGCATTCCTTATATCCGTGTGACACCACGTCTCTAATATCCCAACAATATCTGCCTTTGATGTTTTGAGCAGTACCTCAAATTTATCAAATTTATTTACCAAACTCCTAGCATTGATGTACACGCAAGTATACATGCACCTGTTCCTATTCTTAGCTACCCTAACACAACCCATATGTTTACTTGTACCGCATTGACTCCCAGCAGTCTCTGAAGTACCCTGCATTTTGTTTTGCAGGCTTCTGCTCATTCTAATAGAAGCAGTGCAAGAATCACTTTCACCTCTGCCAGTTGCTACTGTTAATCTATTTGTCCTTGTATCCTCCCCAAGCTAGCAGTTTTCAGACCCACCTAACACTGCCTCGATTACATCAGCAAATATTCTTGCACCCTTTCTATTTAAGTGTATCCCATTTCTGTAGAAGCAGTTTCTCTTGTTAACAACTACAGATTCAGAGTAATTTAGACTCAGAGCAATTGGCTTAAATATGAAATGGATTCATGATAACAGGAGACAGCCACTTCGCTCCGATATATTTGTTTTTAGTTTTTTGTTTTGTTTAATATATAAAAAAAGATTATTTTTATGTGATGCTGCAGAAGTCGATAACCTTCAAATTTGCTATACTGCACATTTGTAGTAACGTGAAACATGCTGGATAAACTGCTTTTATGTTTAACAAGAATATTGTCATCAGGTTGCATTTTTTGGTGTTTAGATGACTTGTAGGAGGAGGTGGGGGCACTTGTATAATTTTTTCATCATTCCAGCTTTGAAGGATGTTAAGTTTTTCCTATTAGTCACAGCTGACAACTAAAACAAATCTGGCATTTTTTTTTAACCTGCAGGCATATAAAAACACTTGCAAACAATTCGTTTTTCAAAATATGATATAATGTTTGTCAGTATATTATTATAAATACTGAGAGATGATTAAAGAAAGAAATTTTAAAAATCAGTAACAAGTTAAGTTGCAAATTACACGTTTTACTATTTTAAAAATATTTTAGGTTGGGTATTAATAAGCTGAAAGCCAAACATAGTGACAATTTCATTAACAAATACTGCTCACTGGATCAAAGTGAAAATAACAGTGTGTCCAGTGGCTCTTCTCTTTTTTTGGGGATTTTCCATAAATATTCAGCAAATTTTCTGGATATTTAGAAGCCTGTTTATTGCAGGCTTCTAAAAATTGGAACCTTCCTGTACTCAAATTCATTTAAATCTCACATTGGACTTCACAGTTTATCTGGTTTCATTTGTAGCACCTGCAATTGATGTGGAAATGTGCAGAGTTTTCCATATTTCCCTATCTAGAATCATAATTTGACATTACTGTAGACACAGAATAAGTAAACTTCTATAGTTTACTACCCTGACACATTCCTTGAAGTTATTTAGATTTGTATTTCAAGCTTTATCTTCTCCCTGATTTGAAATTGTGCTTGTTGTCACATCAGCCAATGTTGTGGCAACAAACAAGAATTATTGAGGTGAGTGCAAGCATTACTTTTACCCAAATCATTAGATAAACATGAATCTAAATTACCCTTCTCCACCCTTACTATCAGTTTCCCTGAACCCTTAAGGTATCCTCATAGTGTGCATAGTGTTAGGGTCGGGCGCCACCTGTGGTTTCCCACATCTGCGCCATATGTACACTGTGAAGAAATACAGAACACTGTAAATGCCAGAAAAAGTGTAGTGCGTTGAATGTGTAGTTTTGTGTTGGGTTCTGTTGTGTGTCCTGGCATTTGGCCGCAGGGCCCCTGGTGGAACCCCACGTTGCCCACACACACCACTAGGAGGTAGCCAGGCTGCCCATTATTCTCTGGCAGGTCTCCGTCAGGGTCGCCTGAGCTTTCTGAACGGAGACCAATTAAAAAAATAATAATAATAAAAAAAAAATAATAAAATTAAAAAAATTAAATTAAATAAAAAAAAAATAAAATAAAATAATAAATAAATAAAATAAAATAAAATTTAAAAAAAATAATGATAATAATAATAAAAAATAATAATAAAAAATAAATAAATAAAAAAATAAATAAAAAAATAATAAAAAATAATAATAAAATAAAATAAAATAAATAAAAAATAAAATAAAATAAAATAAATAAAAAATAAAATAAAATAAGTAAATAAATAATAAAAATAAATAAAAAATAAGGTAGAGTGTGGCAATACAGGGTGTATGGAAGAAGATGGGGGATGAAAGCAAGAGTAAGGGGATGTAGGTAAGGGCATCCCGTAAATTGACGGTGGAGCATATGCCATACCAGGAGAAAAGGGGGAGGGGATAACTCCAGAAGGGTAGAAAAACCACTCAGCGAGAGTGCTGAGTGTGACATATTTTGTGGTGGAGTGGTCAAGACCACTGGAGCCTACCAAACCATATGGAAAGTTAGCAGGTAATCCTACTTTGGATGTTCCAGGGTTAGCAAGTCGATGCTGGTAAAACAGTCAAATACAGATTTTTTATTTCAAGTTTGAGTAAGTCCTTTACAGGTTTCTATCCCTGGCTTGAGTTGGTTGTAGAGTCCTGCGCCTAGAAAAGAGGTTCTGTGCGTACTCAGTTAATGATTTATAATATTGTTCTTCAGAAATTAGCAGGTGCTCCTGTCCTTGAGGTATGTGTTGTAGCCTGGTGTACAGTGTTCCTCGAAGATCGTTATAAATTGGGCAGTTATAAAGAAGATGGTCCCAATCTTCAATTTCTCCACATGTACAGTAGGGGTTATTGATGATTCCCAAGGTAGTCAACTTATGATTTATAGAACCGTGTCCAGTTATAATATATGTACAGTAGAGGCCAGGAGAGAACCAAGGCGGCGACTTTGGATAAACTAGTTTGACATCCGGGATGAATTTCTTAGTTATCAGGCCCTTGTCCGTCTCCTCCCATCTTGTCTGCCAGATTTGTAGTAGCATGGCAGCTAGTTTTTTCTTTTCTTGCTTGCAGTCAGTGCGGGTGTCGATGGTATGTCCAAAGATGGTAGCTGGGATTCCCTGCGACAGGCAGTAGTGCAATCCTCGACTACGGGCATAAATCTTTGCACCATTTTTGTTCAAACCATCTCTACAAAACAGATTCTTTCTACCTACAAATGCAGGTCACGCCGATAAAAATTCCCCCCCCCCCAGAGCCTTGCATATTCCTTCAATTCTTGAGTTAATTCACAAGGTTTCAGCATATAATCCCTCCTATGGTCTGGACAGAATTGTAGGCACATATTCATTCTGACCTAACTTGCAGCATTTTTTGAGAATAGTCCTATATTTATCCAAAAGATGGTCAGGATGTGTACATTTAATATTATTAATCCCCATAGGAATAATAATGCTCTCTTTACTTCCCTTAACATCTGAAAATCTGTTGGTAAGAAACATCATCAATATTTGCTCCTGGCAAACACACTCTGGTTCTGGACCCTACCTTTATTACAAAAAATTTTACCCATTTCCCTGACTAGAGTCTCCCAATAAATCAACTACCCCGAGGCAGATTAATTTTGGTGACAGATGGCATCTTCGCAGATAAGGTTGCACAATCCTTTTTCAACTTCCGTCCGTTCCACGTGTAATCTTATTATCTGGATCGTCGTTTTTTAATTCCCTGAACCTCACAATTTTTATCCAGTATCTGTGACCAAAAATTACACGAAAATATAGATCTAGTTACACTATCGCTTCCTGGCCTTTTGGCTACAATCAGGGCTGCTGAAAGTGGGTAGGCGAAGTAAGTGTCACTTACAGGTGGCAGTTCAGGAGGGTGCCAAAAAATGTTTGACATATGCAAGTTGGACCACTGTTTAACAAACTTCTTTATTGTGAAATTTTCTATTTAGTGATTTTTTTAATTTCCCTTGGTAATTACATTTAAAATAGTTTTCGTAGAACAAAGAAAATTTCCATTTACGAACAAATTACAAGACTCTTAACTGTGAATGCATTGTTCACACCTCTAGCCTTCAGGCAATTAGTGCTGCTACTAAGCACAAATTAAGAGCCAAAGGGATTACCAGTCTGCAACTTAGGGGTATTCATAAAACCTATCCAACTGCCTGTCCCACATACCCAGAAGTCACGCTGGTCATCTGATTGGTTGACCAGTATTCAACGTGGCAGGCAAATAATTCATTTGAAATAAATACAGTACATGAAATTGCAGACTTATACCCAGAACATGGGTACAATCCCCACATCTGGTGAGTATGGGCTTGGCACACTGATGGTCCTGAGCTGGATATCATCATTCTTCTCTTTCTTGGTGATTCCCTTCTTCTTCTGACTCTTGTTCTCACACACACACGCACGCACACATGCATGCACACATGCACACCCAGGGTAACTCAAATGTTTTTTTTTGGCTGGTATAGCAAAAGCCTCAGGCTTCCTTTCACCATATGGCTAATAATAATAATAATAAAACTAGATCACCTTTGACCATAGCAGTCTGTATGTGATTATTCTTTTCTGTGCAAAAGATCAGGGGTGTGTCACCTGGTGGTAGGTCACAAGATATTTGAGCCCTGATGAGCCCCAGTTATATTTGTTTCTATGGCAAGCACTTATTTCTTCAATGACTAAATTCTTCTCATAACACACCGAGTTGTAATTTGAGATCAGTCCACTCCTTACATCAGTTGCAAAGAAAAGAATCATCGGTTTAGCTAGGTCTGTCTACTAGATCAGCCTTGGAACACATGCAGAAGTTGCAACTCACACTGGAAATGCCTGCAGACATTTCTGTCTGAGTCATGATGTCCTTGGACTTTGTATTGTAAGTGGATATTCTAGCAACCATTATTTAAATAAAATTTAAACTTTACAAAGATTATGAAATTTAAATTTATAATATATTATAGAATTTATATTAATTAAATATTAACAAAATATTTAAGCTACCAAATGAGAGTTACAAAGTTCTCGCCAGAGTATCAATAACAAAGGCTATCTGAATGTTAAGCTGTAGCTTTCCAAATACTTTACAAATTTAAACTTACAATATGCTACAGAATTTAAATTAACAAAGTATTACAGAAATTATACTGCTGACAAAACTTTTAACCACTAGTGAAATTAAATTTAAGCTAGCTAATGAAATTTTTTTTTTATGAAAACCCCAAACACAAGAGGTCATCATCATCATCATCAGCCATTTTCAATCCACTGCAGGATGAAGGCCTCTCCAGCAACTTTCCAGTTCCTTCTGTTTTGAGCACTGGCCATCCATTTACTACCCACAAACTCATGAATTTCATCTATCCATCTCCGCCTTTGTCTTCCAGGTTTTCTTCTAGCTCCTCTTGGATACCATTCTGTTATTTTCTTAGTCCATCTGTCATCACGTCTTCGAGCTATGTGTCCTGCCCAAGACCATTTTAGTTCTTTAGTTTTGATAAGAATGTCCTTTACTTGAGTTTGCTGCCTAATCCATGTGTTTCTCTTCTTATCTAACAGTCTGATTCCCAATATGATTTGTTCCATTCTTCGCTGTGTAGTTCTCAGCTTCTCTTCCATTCTTTTGGTGAGTGTCCAAGTTTCACTTCCATAAGTCATGGTGGGGAGTATACATTAGTTCATTATTTTATGTTTCAGACAAACTGGGATATTGCTCTTCAGTATGTGACTATATTTCCTGAATGCTATCCATCCAAAATTTATTCTTCTCTTGACTTCCAGCCATTTATCATTATTACAGCTAATAACTTGTTCCAGATAAGTATATGACTCCACCTTTTCAATTACTGCTCCTCCTTCAATCATTATTTCCCTTTCTGTGGCATACTTGTTCATCATTACTTTTGTTTTAGCCATATTCATCTTTAGTCCAAAATCCTTACTAGCTGTGCATAACTGATTAAGATTTTCCTCTAATTCTTTGGGATCGTGGCTTATGACCACAATGTCATCTGCAAATCGTAAATGGTTTAGGTACTCTCCGTTCACTTCGACTCCTTTCTGTGACCAGTCTAATCTTCTGAAAGCTTCCTCAAGGATAGCAGTAAACAGCTTCGGAGATATTGTGTCTCCTTGTCGAACTCCTTTCTCGATTTTAAATTTCCTACTGTCTTTGTCTAGTCTAATAAAGGAGGTAGCACTCTCATATATTTTCTTCAAAATCATAATATATGGGGTATCTATGCCTTGTCTTTCCAGTGCCCGAAACATTGCTTTATGCTGTATGGAGTCAAATGCCTTTTCATAATCCACAAATGCCAGGCATAATGGTGTTTTATATTCATTTGCTTTCTCCATTAGCTGTGATATTACATGAAGGTGATCCATAGTTGAGAATCCTGTCCTAAAGCCAGCTTGCTCTTTCGGTTGATTCTCATCAAGTATTCTTTCTAATCTGTTAGTAATGACCCTTGTGAACAACTTGTAGATGTGGGATAACAAGCTAATTGGTCTATAATTTCCAATTTCTGATTTATCTCCTTTCTTATGCAGCAAAACTATGATTGCATTATTCCACTGCTTAGGCGTCACACCTTTTCTAATGCACTTTGTGAAGAGCCTTGCCAATTTTTGTGTTTTTCTGTAATACACAAGAGGTATTAGAACCTATAGTACTTAGTACCGTGCATGGGTTGAAGGTTGAGAAGATGAAAGAAGATATTTGTTGACATTAAACTTGAAAGTTACGAAGTTCCTGATTAAAGAGGCCTGTGCACTCTGGATTCATTATTAATATCGAATTACTGTGGACACAGAGTGAAACGGAGACAGAATAAATTATGACAAGTTTAATAATAGGAAAACACATACATATATTAGATTAGATTCATACAAAAAGCTCTGCAAGTCTTGGATAACGACCAAACCCTTGGCAGTAGAACCGAATTAACACCAGACAATATCTCCACCACCCTCAGCCTGTGCTTAACAGGTGGTGCAATTATGTTCAACGACTCCATTTACCAACAGGTACACCGCACAGCCATGGGTTCCCCAGTTAGTTCAGTCACGGCAAATATCGCGATGGAGGAATTAGAGGGTCTTGCATTTACGAATGTACCAGATCCCATTACCTTTTGGTGTCACTACGTGAATGATGTGTTTGTGGTTATTCCCAGAAATTCGGGTGACCGACTCTTAGACCACCTCAATTCTCTGTCGCCTTTCATAAAATTCACCATCGAGCTAGAATTGGACAACACCATACCATACTTAGACACCCTTGTCCGATGCGAGGGCATGTGCTTGAAGACAACTGTCTATCGTAAAGCAATGTGTGCTGGCCAATTTACCAACTTCTGGGCAGCACACGTGTGTAGCCATCTTCTTGCCACTGCACGAACCTTGCTAACTCGTGCCTGGACCCACTCTAGTTCTGTAGATGAGAAGCACACTGAAATTGCTAAAGTCAAGGAGGATCTTGCGAGGTGTGGCTATCCCACCAATATCCTTGACAGGTGTGACCTATAGACACATGGCCACGTAGTGACCAACAGAAACAGCCAAGGTAATGACTCAACCACGAGCGCCTTTATCCCATACTACCCAAACCTATCACAACAGGTTTCTAGGGTACTAAAATCACATGGGATAAAATGCATACAACTCCCAGGCAGAAAGTTATGATCCCTCATCTCTAAAGTGAAAACATCGGTTCCCACCTTACTACAAAATGGTCTAGTCTACCACATCTCTTGCAGTGACTGCACTAGCTGCTACATTGGAGAAACTAGGAGACGGCTCGAAAAATGTCTTTCGGAACATGAAAGAGCAATCTGCTTAAGGGATGTAGAACAATCGGCCATTGCCGAACATGTTTGGGCAACCCACCACAACATTGGCCCACACCGCGATGTCGTGATTGTGGATAGGTCCACCACTATCGACGGCGCACCTGGTTGGAATCGTTGAACATCACATGCTCCAATACCTCGGTCAACAGGAGCATTGTCCACCCTATCATCGAAACAACCATTTTGATTAATGACAAACGTTGGCAACATCCACATGCATCACAGCCACAGGCTTCAACATCCAACAATTAATCACGCAGTTCATGTACATGATTGGCAGTACACGCCCTTATGTTCCACTCTTAACTGTAAGTTTGACTGAGGAAGGTTAACAAAAATAACCAAAAGCTTTTTGTATGTATCTAATCTAATATATGTATGTGTTTTTCCTATTATTAAACTTGTCATAATTTATTCTGTCTCCGTTTCACTCTGTGTCCACAGTAATTCAATATTAATACAAAGTTCCTGCCAAAATATTGATAACAAACGCTATCTGAATATATCAGCTGTAGCTTTCCAAATACTTATCTATTTACAAAAATAAACTAACCTACCTGACTACAGGAATTCAAACTATATATTAACTACAGTTTAGTATATTGAAATAAAAAAACTAACCTACTATGAAAAGCTTTGGAAATTAGTATTAGTATTAGTAATGGCCGCATGGTGCAAGAAAGCCTATGGCTTATGCTGCACCAGCCAAAAAAAAATCCGAACAAAACAATGATAAAAACAAAAAAACATAAATAATAATAATTAATAAAAAAAAAAAGGAAATTAAACCTATCATCCTATGCGCTTCCCTTACCCAAAAGTACTATCCAGATGACCTTTGAATTTCCCCAAACTGTCGGCCTCTACCATCCATGAAGGCAACTTATTCCAGTAATTTATAACTCGCTGGCTAAAATAAAACTTCCTGCAGTCCAATCTAAACATTTCCCCCCCCGTAACTTGAATTTATGTCCCCTAGTTCTAGCATCGTTTATAATCTTGAAAATTTCTTCCTCATTCATTTTACTGATGCCTCTCAGAGCCTTAAACACCTCAATCAAATCTCCTCTAAGGTGTCTAGTTTCCAAACTTTGCAACCCACATATTCAAAGTCTTTCTTCATAAGGAAGCCCTTTTGCCGATCTCACCAGGTGAGTTACCGGTCTTTGCACCCTTTCAAGAAGTAAAGCTTTCAAATACGCAACTACACACTGCAGCCTTGATCTCAGAATCCTGTTGTTAGTTTTTTGCATATCAGCATCTTAAGCCACACTGTGCCAGCATATATTATATCTGCGCAAGTATATGTTCACAGGCAAATTTGCATGTTGTGCAGGCTAAAGAATAGCTTATAGGCAAACCCTACTCCCTCCATTTGTGATTGGCTAACTACAGCCCTGACAGAAGAGGCCAAAGAATTTCTCCAGTTTTCAACAGGATTCGAACCCGTCCCCAAACAATTGATAAGTGGCTGTTTGTTTGTTTGTTTGTTATTTTGGTTTTTAGGAGCATTAGCAACTAAGGCCATGTTGCTCCGGGATATGCAGTGGTCATTCCTTGACCTTTCCGCATCCTCCATATTTGGTGGTGACGAGCTCGAACCCTGGTCTAATCAAGAAGCATGTGCTACGCACTGCTGCTCCTTCCCACCTGGCTACGGAGGTGCCTTGATAAGTGGCAAACCCAACATACTGTAATGGAGGATAGTGGTATGCACTTTTTTCTTATTTAAGTTTTTTTTAGTAAGATTTAATATTTTTCTAAGCTCACATTATTTTTCTAACAATTATATACTAAAATTTCTGTAATCAGTTACCTGATAAAAAAAAAAAAAAAAAAGGTTTACTTATAAGGACGACACACTACATGAAAGTACATTACAGGAATCAATAAAATGTAAGGAGAATATGCACCTTTAATAATTCATATCTTTTTGTCATTGTGTGTGTGCTCATATTTTAGTTTCATTTATAACTTAGGTGTTTAAGTTGTCTCTCCTGATAACCATGTTATATACATTTCATTTTGCCACAATTATAAATGACATATAATTAAGTATAGCACGGGAAGTCTTATAAAGATGAATGACAATATTGCTCCAGCTAATCTTGTTGATTCTTCTGAATATTATTATAAGCTAATGTCCTATGGCAGAAAAATTTCTTGTCTTCATACACATTTTGCAAAACAGAATTCTGAACATTAGTAAACACCTGCATTAACCATCTACTATTTGCAAACACAAATAAGTTAAACTTAATTTATTGTTAAAATACAATATATTATGTGTTACAAGTAAATCTGATGGTTTCTGTATTGGATAATCCAAACATGGAAAACAAGTTTTGCACTGTATATTCACTTTCATAATTTTGCAGCATGTAAGCAGAGACATCATAGTTTCTTACCTGGAAATTTTAAAATGTCAGGCAGATTGTAATGGAACAGTGTGCCTCACCTTTCTGATTCCTGTGCTGTACCTTGAAACTTTGCATCATTTTCTTAGATAGATAAACAAACAATATTCATTTTGGCCAATTTATAATTTATTTTCAACAGATATAATTACACTTTTAGCCCTGGTACTCCGACGTCTACATAATCTATAAATGTAAATTGTGTCTAAGTTGTTAGGTCCCCAGTCTTCTGCAGGAAGCACACATTTCTTGAGATCCTGGGGAAAAAAAAAATAAAGAAAAACAGTGTTTAGTTTTTCTAACATTTATGATATTTTTATAAAATTATGTTTCATCTTTTATATTTTATGAAATTTATGTTTCATCTAATTCCTTAAATTTTTGCATTTTTTAATGGTTCATCTGATATTCCAAATTACAATCATAATAAGTAATATAAGATTGTAACTTGGAATATGAGTTACTCCATTAAAAAATGTGAAAATTTAAGGAAGTAGATGAATCATATATGGAAACGTAAGAGGGGCATTTGAAAAGTTTATGAGTATGCAAGGGTAGAGGTAAAGTGTTAAAAATATCTGTACCTAAATGTATAACACTTCAAATAGTAACTCATCAAGTTTCATGCAGTTTCAATAATATTCTTTTTAATTACAGGTCCTGAAGTCAACAAAGTTGTGTGAATAAGGAAAGATGGGCAAAATCAGTTGTCATGCAGTCATCCAATATTTGGGAAAAAGGGACTAACACCAAAGGCAATTAAAAAAAGATAAGGTAACAACATTGGGGGAGGATGCTCCATTTCTATTCAATAGTTAAGAAGTGGGCAGAAGAATTTAAATGAGAGAGCGAGAGCCTGGAAGAGCATCCATATTGTGGAAGACCTGCAAAAATCAATCACTCCAGAAGTTGTTGACAGTGTACATGAGCTGGAAATGAGTGACCAGTACACTGCCAGCATCTTGAGCATCTCATCTGAACATGTGTACTACACTGAAAGGGCAGAATTCATGGGATACCTGATTCCTGAGCAATGTGATGCTAGTGGATGAACCCACCACTTGGCAAGTATATAGGTACATTGCATCACTGCATTCACATAGATGGTAATTTGATGTCAAAATCGATAAGCGTTGCGAGTTAACTGACTTTGAAAGAAGGATGATAGTGGGTGCCTGATGCATGTGTCATTCTATTGCGGAGGTGGTACAGAAATTGCACTAAACCCCGTTTGAAAGTATCAAGAGTGTATCGGGAATATGTAATTTCTGGAATAACATCTCATCATGGACAGCACTGTGGGCGAAGGTGGTGGATGTATGTGGCTGTCGATGTCTGTCTCGCATTGTTTCAGCCAACCGGAGAGTGACAGTGGTACAAATCACTGCCGACTTCAATGAAGGAGGTGCCAGAAACATCTCCATCAAGACCATCAGGTGATCATTAGCCGCAGTAGGTTATGGGAGCTGCCGACCCACCAGAGTCCCATTGTCAACACAGCACAGGACTCTATGCCTCAACTGGCCAAAAGAACATCGGCACTGGATCTTGGATGATTGGAGATGGGTCTCCTCATCCAGTGAGTCCTATTTCCAGTTATTTCAAGCAGACGGGTGGATGCGTATCTGGTGGAAACAGCACAAAGCTATGCACCCATAATGTCAACAAGGAACTGTTTGGGCAGGTGGACAGTCGGTAATGATCTGGGGCGTGTTCAAATGGCACACACTGAGATCTCTGGTACGTTTAGATGCATCGCTGAATGGTCCAGGTTATATGTCCATCCTTGCAAATCATCTGCATCCCTTCATGGTCATCGTGCACCCACAGGGCAATGGACTCTCCCAGCAGGACAATGCATCTTCAAACAGAGTCGTGGCAACTAGAACATGGTTCGAAGAGCATTCCGCAGATTTTACTACCTTAGTGGATGGCCTTCCTCTTCACTGGACATGAATCCTGTGGAGCATCTTTGGGATGTTGTGGAAAGGTCCTTTCGAGCTTTGGATCCTCCACCCAGGAATACGATGGAATTATGGTTGTTGTTGTTGCTATTTGGTTTTTAGGAGCATTAGCAACTAAGGCCATATTGCTCCGGGGATATGTGGTGGTCATTCCCTGACCTTTCCACATCCTCCATATTTGGTGGCTCATGGGTTCGAACCCTGGTCTAATCAAGACACATGTGCTACGCACTGCTGCTCCTGCCCACCTGGCTACGGAGGCGCCTGGAATTATGGACAGTGGTGCAGCAAGCATGGATAAAAATACCTGTGGAACGCTTTCGTGAACTAGTGGATTCAATGCCTCGCTGTATGACTGCCCTTATCTGGGCAAAAGGTGGGCCTATCCATTACTAGGTAGGTATTCCATGATTTCTGTCCACTCAGTGTACACAATAATGAGATTCCCAGTATGAAAAAGGTTTTTTTTCATAATGCGAATCTCAAAAGCTGTGGACAGCAGATCAAAAATGCACAAGATTATCAAATCAAGGAACATCTGCATAGTTTCAAGCAGGTCCAGCAAATTTCCTCAAAAGGTTTGTGACCACAGATGAGATGTGGGTCCGTCACTTTCAGTTAGAGACAAAGAATTCCAAACAGTGGAAAAACAGCTCCTTTCTCCCTCCAAAGACCAAGTTGATTTCTTCCGTTGGCTAGGTGATGGCATTGGATTTTTGGGATCCTGATGAAACGTTGCTAGTGGATTACTTCAGAAAGGCCAGTCATAGGAGCATATTATGCAGCATCGGTGGAAAAAGTGTATTGACTTGAAAGTGGACTATGTTGAAAAGTAACATGTTATCAGACTTTTCAAATAAACTTTTATTTAAGCCACAAACTTTTCATGTGCCCCTTGTATAGGGAGATAACATATGTGGGCATATTATGGGAATCCTGTGATTGAACCCAAAATCTGCTGCAAAACATTTACAGCCCACTGTTAATCGAGTTATATTCAGTTTAGTTACCATAACAGTGAAGGTGTAGACTCTTCTAACTATGGGCCAGAAAGAATATAAAAAAATAAATACAGTGGATTTTGGTTATTTGGGCCACTGATTAATCAGGGCAGCCACTTATTTGGGACAAATCTTTAAGAATAGAACCCAATCAAGAAAACAGCCAGGGTTTACTTCGCTCAATTGGGAACATGCTGTTTAATCGGGGCAGGAGACCGAAGCACTCAAGATTACAATACGATCGTTTCTGACCATACTACATGGTTCGGTTTGATTTCTTTAGGCACCTCCGTAGCCAGGTGGGCAGGAGCAGCAGTGCATAGCACATGCTTCTTGATTAGACCAGGGTTCGAGCCCATGACCATCAAATACGGAGGATGTGGAAAGGTCAGGGAATGACCACTGCATATCCCTGGAGCAATATTGCCTTAGTTGCTAATGCTCCTAAAAACCAAATAACAAACAAAACAGGTTGGATTTCTGGAGGTCACAACCATAAAACAATAAAAACAATTAGCAGTCCCCTGTTTATTGGGCTTTTCAGTTACTGCAATCTATTATAAATGGATAGTAAACTTGACCTTATTGAATTAGCGATAACACCGACAGCTGGAATTCTGTGGGTTATTATGGTGAAATGTGTTTACACTTCCATGAAATCTTCAATCATATAAAAAAAATAAATTTTCAGAATCTTTTCTTCATTCCTATTTTTTAAGCTTTGTAACTTGTTAACTCCGTTCTCACTTGTGCTTATCGTGTTACTTGCAATTTGTGTGTGCCGTGTTTTGTTATTGATTGCTTATCTTTTTTACTGTTTTAAATTTTAACCCTCACCCACAAATGTTAGTGAACAGAAATATTAACTAGTTAGTATGTACATATTACAGTACGTATTAATTAATCTATGCATGTAAGTGTAAATTTATTTTTATTTTGCTAACCTGTAGAAGATATTCTTCTGATTTTCATGTATAATTTAATTTTTTAATTGGTAAGGTAATAAAGTGTAAATCTGTGCTTTATATCTTTACTTTTATAGCCTGTGGATAATATTCCTCCTATTTTTGCTTATTAGAATCACCGTTTAATAGAATTAAAATTCAATTCACAAATGTGATCACAATGACCGGCGCGTACTACATATCGTATAGTGAATGGTACTATACTATGGTGAGTCTATCATAATATGATTTGATCATACAGAAAATCAATTGTAAAGCTGTATTTTTAACTATTTATGTGAAACTTCGCATAATCAGGGCAGCCGCTTAATTGGGCGAAAATGCACCAGTCCCGATGTGTCCCAAATAACTGGAATCGAATGTATAACAAAAAAAAAAAAAATGGATTTAATGGACTATGGATTTAATCTCAGAATATAACAAGATGAATGGACAGAAGAAATAACAAGTACCTTTCTTTGAAAGCTTTTTATTACAGTAAATTTTTAATCTGCGTATTTTATCAGTTCTTAACTGATTTTGCTCGTACCATTTCACGGGATTTTAGTGCAGCTTTAAAATCTTGGATCATCCCCAATATTCACCAGTTTTTAGCACCATCAGACTTTCACCAATTTTCTTATTTGAAAAAATATATGGCTGGCATCCATTTGCACACCATTTTCTATATTATGCTTAATTTATTTATTAAACATTTTATTTTACAAGGCCATTTAGTTGGTGGCAAGAAGAATTTTATGCATAATATGTTTTTTAAGGTAGTAGTAGTAGTGGCATGTGATGCAAGAAAGCAAGTGTATGAGCTTATGCAGCATCAGCCAAAAAAAAAAAAAAATCACACCATTCCCTCCAAATGCCTGTCCAGTTCCTCCTTAAATTTATTCAACCTATCAACTTCCACAACGACAGATGGAAGTTTGTTCCAGCAATTAACCACCCGCTGGCTAAAGGCAAATTTCCGCACATCTATTCTACATCTGTCTTTTCTTAATTTGAATTTATGCCCCCTTAGGTTCGTAATCTGAACAAGTGGAAGGATCCCATCAGAATTCAGTGTGCTGAACCCATTCAAAAAAAAAGGTGCAAGCCTTTTTTTTTTTTCTTTTTTTTTTTTCTAGGATGAATGAAATTGAACAGAATTAATCTTCCTGTCATGAATGTTCCCATATTTGGGAGTTAACTCTGGGGGTGTTTTTTTTTTTTTTTTTTTTTAAAGGCTGGCTTCCTGTGAATTCAGGTTGCGGGATGTGTTTTACCTCGCAATTGGGAGTTATCTCCTGGGGTGTGTATATATATTTATAAAAATAAATAAATAATATTTAAAAATATATATATATTTTTTTATTGTTGTTGTCATTTTTATTTTATTTTATTTCATTTATTATTTTTATTTATTTTTTTTTTTTGCAGGCTCCTAGGAGTGGGCATCCTACTGGCAGGATGCTGGCACCCACTAGTCTTGCACTACACTAGTGGGTGTGGGAGTTACATACATATTGTACTGTTTATAATAGTAGACCCAAGCCTGGCTATCACCTGGTGGCTGAGTGGCCCGTTCTCTATAACATATTACACACACTTACATTAACAGGCCACCATATTTAGATGAGTATTATGCCTACAATTATATTGGTGGAGATGGATGTAGATCTGGGTGCCACCCTGTGACAGGAAACAATGTCATGAATGTCTGTGCATGCACCAATTGAATGTAAAAGTGAACAAACAGGATTCTGTAAATCATTAGAAGAAAGCTATGATAAAACAAATAAAATAAGTGATAATAATAACTGTATACTTTAATGCTAGAGTAGGCAGCTCTTCTTGTATAAGATGTAACAGAATAGAAGGAGAACCCTGTCCAACTGATAATATGAAAAATATAGGAGGCATTTATATTTACCATCAGCTTAAAATTACCAATACCATTTCACAATTTGTTTTGGAAAACTAATGGTAAATTTTAAGGAAAGAGGGCCAGGATCAATACAGTGGTCCCACCAGCCACCATAGAAGTACCACATTTCAGGATGCAAATACCATAAGACCTAAAAATTGGACTGAAACTAGATTTTCAAACCACAAACGTTAACTCTCTTGTGTGGGCTATGTTGTAAGATTGTGTTGATTGGCCAAAGTTTTTCTGCTAATGAAAAAAGCAGAAAAGTTAGTGACTTGTTTACAAGATGCCTGTTCTATAACTACGAGCAGAAAACAGTGCACTGCACTTGCAGTTCTGTGTGGCAGACTAATGAACTTTCAGTGCTCCAAAAGCAAGTATAAAGTGCATGAAAAGACTTCCAGTATAGAACGACTCTTTTTTTAAGTCTTACAGAAGAGCTAAAAGTTACTTACCAAGTCTTACTGGAGAAATTACAGTAATTTGTTAACTGTCTCCAAGAGAAGATCCTGGGAGCAGTTTGTAGAAATCCAGGGGTTGGCTGACCCCTGTTCATCAGTGTATCTATTGATAACCTAAAAGATCTATGTAAATGATATTATATTCTTTGTTCTGATAGGAACCATATTGAGTCCTTGGATTGGGCTCAGTTGGTGATGAACATTTTATGTAATTTATTTTTAGAAAATGTATCTGCTGAAGACATTGACAAATGGCAACTATGTTTCGGATCAGAATGAGGCATCCTTTACTTCAGTTGAGCTGGCTGAAGCACTGAAAAGAACTAGGAATTGCAACGCCCTTGGAGGATGACTACCCAGAGGCAGTTGTTCTAAAGAGATTTAAGATCTTTTCTTACTGCTAGGTTCCTTTAACACTTGCTTGAGTGAGGCAGTATTCTCTATCTGGAAAAATGGCAGTGTTGGGAATCATCTTCAAAAAGGCTGGGAGTAGTTGTTGGCGCATCGGCTTCTGTGGCCATAAAAGGCTGGGGAGCCCAATAAATAAACCTCATTCATATTGATTTATTGCCTTTTTATCAATCTTAAGCAAGGTATTTGAGAGGTTAATGCTAAGGCAATTAATGGCACATTATGATGCCCAGGGCCTAGCCTCTCTGAAAAATTATGGATACAAAAAGTGCTTCTGCTATTTGCACATTACTAATTAACATCCCGATTGATATGTCCTGAGTTTGTTTACTGGCTTTGGGGGAGCATTTTGATGCTCTGCTGTGGGAGAATATTCTCACCAAAGTTAGAGTGTCCCTTTTTCTGGGAAATCTTTACTGCCTGGTAACAGATCGTTTTCACCAGAGGTGTAGTGGTAAAATCAAGCTATGCCGAGGAAAGGCATGTGTTGGAGTAGGCTGCCCTCGGAGGCTATCATGGGGCATGATAGCTTCCGAGTTCCTGAGTTGTATGAGTTCCTGCAGCATGACATGGCTGGAGTAGGCATCATCACTGTTGCAAATGACCTAGTATTCCTAACATGGCAGAAATCATGGGAAAGGATCATAGGATAAAGTTGCTACCTGTCTCAACTATCTCCTCCAATGGAGTTTCCTGAATAAGCTGAGTCTCTTGGCAAAAATTAATGGCAATACTGCTAAAGACACATCTCAGAATGATGAGACCGCTTTTTTATAGATAAGTCAGGCGGGCTATGTATCTTGGATTTTGCCTTGAGGAGCAGATAGTTTTTCTGCTCATGCAAAATATCTAGAGGAGAAGACAAAGACACTGTATGCCAAACTCTTAAAGGTCATCCAAATGGATGGTGGAATGAAAGGAAGTTCAGGCCATCTTTATGAGTGTATTTTTAGTGATTGTGACTTATGCCTCTAGGCCTTGGGCAATGTTCGGAAATATCTTTTTTCCACTCTGCATTTTGTGCTCCTTGGCATAATCTGAGCTCATAAAATTTTTCATCAAGGCATCCATTGTCATCATAGCCAGAAAGACTCCACCAGCTGACTTGATAGTGGCCAGATCATGTTTGAAGTATGCTCTCAAGCAAGGAGTCTCTATAGGGATTTTAGATGTTTGGACATACCAAGTTGGGTGGAAGACTCATGACCCGACATTCTTACCTGAGTGAAGGCTTATCAATGATGAATTAAATATCACACGGCAGAACAAATACTAGTAGTAACAGAGGCATGTGATGCAAGAAAGCAAGCATATGAGCTTATGTAGCATCAGCCAAAAAAAAAAAAAAAAAAAAGGAAATTTCACACAACCATTTCCTCTAAAAGTTTGTTCAGTTCCTCCTTGAATTTTATTTAAGCTATAAACTTCCACACAATGACACATGGAAGTTTGTTCCAGAAATTAACTACCTGCTAGCTAAAGGCAAATTTCCACACATCTATTCTACAACTGTCTTAACTCAATTTGAATTTATGCCCCCTTCAGGTTTGTAATCTGAGCAAGCGTAAGAATTCCATCAGAACTCACCGTGCTCAACCCATTCAAGGCCTTATATACCTCATTCAGATCATCTCGCATGTACCGAGTCTCCAGTGCTGCAATTTTCAGAACTTAAGAATTTCTTGGTAAAAGGACCCCTTTGTTCACCTCACCAATCTTGTTGCCTTTCTCTGTACATGCTCAAGCAACTCTACATCCTTCCTAAAATGAGGCCTCCAAATCTGTATGCAGTACTCAAGGCATGGCCTGACCATTGCCTTATTCAAATGCATAATCACCTCCTTTTCCCCCGCTAGCAAAATTTCTGTATATCATTGACAATATGCCATGACCTACTCTGGCAGCTTCGTATCTGACTGCACAATCACACAAAGGTCTTTTTCATTTTCTACTACCCTAAGTGTAGTACCACACACTTGGTACGTTCCTCTGGGGAACGTACCCATATGCAGTACTTTGAATTTGTCAATGTTAAACTTCAGTTGTCACTTCTCAGCCCATATGCAGTACTTTGCATTTGTCAATGTTAAACTTCAGTTGCCACTTCTCAGCCCATCTGCCCAAAATTTCTAGATCCTGTTGCAGTAGCACACTGCCATTACGGTCATTAACAATAGTGCCAACCTTTGTATCATCTGCAAACTTTGACATTAAGACTAATATACCATCATCAATATCATTGATAAATGATATTGATGATGGTATGCAATGCAGGCTGCCAGGGCAGGTCATGGGGTTTTGTCAATGATATATAGGAATTTTTCTAGCAGGGAAAAGGAGGTGATTGTCCCTCTGTATAAGGCAATGGTCAGGCCATGCCTTGAGTACTGCGTACAGGTCTGGAGGCCTCATTTTAGGAAGGATGTCGATTTGCTTGAGCATGTACAGATTGGGCAACAAGATTGGTGAGGGGAATGAAGGGATCCTCTTACCAAGAGAGGCTAAAGTTCTGCAAATTGCAGTGGCTGGAGACTAGGCACCTGCGCGGTGATCTGATTGAAGTGTATAAGGCCTTGAATGGGTAGAGCACACTGAATTCTGATGGGATCCTTGCACTTGTTCAGATTACGAACCTAAGGGGGCATAAATTCAAATTAAGAAAAGACAGATGTAGAATAGATGTGCGGAAATTTGCTTTTAGCCAGTGGGTGGTTAATTGCTGGAACAAACTTCCATCTGTCGTTGTGGTAGTTGAAGTTGATAGGTTGAATAAATTTAAGGAGGAACTGGACAGGCATTTGGAGTGAATGGTGTGATTTTTTTTTTTTGGCTGATGCTGCATAAGCTCATACACTTGCTTTCTTGCATCACATGCCACTACTACTACTACTACTAAATATACAAAACAACAGAGGGCCCAACACCGAACCCTCTGGGACTCCAATAATAATATTAGTCCACGAAGAGCAGCATCCATTGATTACTGCTCTCTGTCTTCTCCCTCACAACCACCCTTTTATCCATTATATCAACTTACCTTTAATACCATACTGCTCCAATTTGAACAGTAATCTTTCATGTGCAACATTGTCAAAAGGTTTCCTGAAATCCTAGTATATGATATTAAAATTATTTTTTGCATCTAGTTCCTGTGTAACCACATCATAGTATCCAATCAAATTGGTCAGACAAGACTTATCGTTAACAAACCCATGTTGTCTAAATTATTGGTGTAGTCTTGTCTAGATAATCCTGCAATGCATCTCTAACCAGTGATTCCATTATTTTACAAGAACACTAGTTAAACTATCTGGTTTGTAAATACTAGTGTCACCCTTGGATCCCGCTTTGTGAAATGGGGATACATTTTGGAGACTTCCCCTGAGTCCAAGGATGCTCTCATAATTATGGCTAAGTGTCTCATAATTATGGCTATTCCTTTGCTGCCTCCTTTAATACAACTGGATAGATCCCATCCACCCTAGTTGCCTTTCTTATGTTTAACTTCAACAATTTCTCCTCCACATTTCTCTCTGTTATTACAAAATCATTAAGCACCCTATTACAGTTTGATAAACGTCTGGCATTTTCCTCCCTTAATAACTCCTCACATGTGAATGTAAATGCTAAATACTCATTCAGATTAGAAACTATCTGAGCAGGATCATCAACAGTAGAGCCATCGATATAAAGTGGACCAATTTGATTCATCCCATTCCTTTTAGAGTTTATATAAGTAAAGAAGTCTTTGCTCTTTTTCTTAGCATCCTTTTTAAAAGATTTCTCGTAATCTGCCTTCACTTGCCTAATCTCCTTTGTGATTTATTATTAGAGACTAGCTTATATTTGCCACAGGCTTCTGTGTCACCTGATAATTTATATGCATCCCATGCATTTTTCTTCTCTGCCACGAGTTTCACTAGTCCATCTAATATCTATTTAGGACTAAACTTTGAACAATATTTCTTAATCAGTATGAAAAGCCTAGTAGCTTCCACAATTAATTTCTTGAATGCTTTCCACTGAGAACTGGCTGTTGGTAGCATTATGAGTTGGTCCCACTGTACAGAATTTAAAAACTGTCTGAAACTGCTGTAGTCACCTTTACGGAAGCAAAATCCCTTCCCTTTACCCCTCATGGTAATCATATCTTTAAGTAAATCCCAGTACAGTGATTACAGTACACTGTGATCACTGCCACTTAGTTGTTCTTTATGTGCAAATTCTTAATGCATGAATAATCACTACTCATAACCAGATCAAGAGTATTACCCTCTCTGGTTGCCTCTCGAACATGCTGCTGCCGAAAACAACCATCCAATAAATCCACAAAAGTCTTGATAGGGTGTAAGTGACCAAACCACAAGTTCCGATCAATATCTGGGAAGTTAAAAATCCTCCATTATAACACAATCTGGTTTACTATACAATTCTTTTTCTCTGTACAACTGTTCGTTGTACTAATCAGAATCAATAGGACTATAACACACTCCTACTCTCATTTTTGCTTTTCCAGTGTTTATGTCACACCAAACTGACTAAATAGTATCGTGTCCACCCATGTCATGGCGTCTCCGTAGCCAGGTGGGCAGGAGCAGCAGTGCGTAGCACACTCGTCTTGATTAGACTGGGGGTTTGAAACTGTGCCCACCAAATACAGATTTGGTGGATCAATATGGCCTTAGTTGCTAATGCTCCTAAAAACCAAATAAATAACCACCCATGTCATCTGGATGCACTTCCTTCGATTTTATGTTTTTCTTAATTAACAGCATAACCTCTCCTCCCTTCCCATCCTATCTATCCTTTCTGTACACTGTGTACTCCCAAAATTCCAATTCTGCATTCTTAATATCTGTGTGACACAACGTCTCTGATATCCCAACAATATCCACCTTCGATGTCTTGACTAGCACTTAAAATTCATCAAATTTATTTACTATACTTCTAGCATTGGTGTACATGCAAGTATACATGCACCTATGCTTATTCTTAGTTACCCTAAAACAGCCTATATATTTATTTTTTTCACAATGACTGCCATCAGTCTCTGAAATCCCAAATACCCATCTTTCAGGTCGTTGTTCATTCTAATAGAAGTAGTGCAAGAATCACCTTCACCTCTGCGTGTGGCTACTTTTAACCTTTTAGTCTGTGAATCTTCCCAAGCTAGCAGTTTATGAACCCACCTAACACTGCCTCGATAGCATCAGCAAACACTTTCAGTAGTGATTCTTCATGCATTAAGAATCTGTAGATAAAGGAACCACTAGGTGGTAGTGATCACAGTATGCTGAAGTGGCATTTACTCAAAGAGATAACTACCATCAAGGGTAAAGGGAAGGGTTTGCTTTTGTAAAGACAACTACGGAGGTCTGAGACAGTATTTAAATTCTATACAATGGAACCAACTGCAAATTCAAAATGGAAAGCATTCAAAGAATTAATCTTGGAAGCTACTAGGCTTTACATACCAACTAAGAAATATTGTTCAAGGTTTAGGCCTAAATGAATGTTAGATGAACTAATGAGACATAGGGCAGAGAAGAAAAATGTATGGGATTCATATAAATTAATGGGTGACATGGAAGCCTACGATAGATATAAGCTGGTCTGTAACCAAGTCACAAAGGAGGTTAGGCAGACAAAGGCAAATTATGAGAACTCTTTGGCAAAGGATGCAAAGAAAAACAGCAAAGAGTTCTTTACGTATGTAAACTCTAGAGGGAAGGGGATGATCAGATTGGTCCACTGGATATCGATGGTTCAAATGTTGATGATCCTGCTCAGGTGTCTAACAAACTAAATGAGTATTTTGCATTTACATTCACATGAAAAGTTATTCAGGGAGGGGAATGCCAGAGGTGAACTAAACTTTGGCAGTGAGCTAGATGATTTTATAATAACTGAGAAGAAAGTGGAGGAGAAATTGTTGAAGATATTTAACCCCAGGGACTCACATCTGGTGAGTAAGGGCTTGGCACCCCCAGAATCCTGAGCTGGATATCATCATTCTTCTCCCTTTTGGCGATTCTCTCTCTCTCTCTCTCTCAGGGTACTCAATTTTATTTTTGGCTGGTGCAGCATAAGCCTCAGGCTTCCTTGCACCATATGGCTAATAATAATAATAAACATATGAAAGGCACCTGGGGTGGATGGGAACTATCCAGTTATATTAAAGGAGGCAACAAAGGAAGTAAGCAAACCCTTAGCCATAATCTCGAGAACTTCCTTGGACTCAGGGGAGGTACCCATGGACTGGAGATATGCAAATGTGATCCCAATTCACAAAGGAGGATCAAAAGGAGACACAGGTAATTACAGACCTGTTAGTTTAACTTCTGTTCCAGGGAAATTTATGGAGGCACTAGTTAAAGAAGCACTACAGGATAATCTAGACAAGACTTCAGTTATATCTCGGACACAGCTTGGATTTGTTAAGGGGAAGTCTTGTCTGACCATTGGATTGGCTACTATGATGTGGTCACAAAGCAACTGGATGCAGGGAATAACTTTGATATCATAAATTTAGATCTTAGAAAGGCATTTGATAGTGTTGCACATGGAAGACTGCTGCACAAATTGGAGCAGTGCGGCACTGGAGGCAAATTGCTGCTATGGATAAAGGGATGGTTGAGTGGGAGAAGACAAGAGAGTGGTAATAAATGGACAATGCTCTTCGTGGAATAATGTTATTAGTGGAGTCCCTCAGGGTTCAGTGTTGGATCCATTGTTTTTTTTTCTATTTATAAATGATGAAGGTATATCAGGCTTAATGTCCAAGTTTGCAGAGGATACAAAGTTTGGTAGGGTTGTTAATGAATGACACTAATGATAGTACGCTGCTGCAACAGGATCTAGAAAAGTTGAGCAGATGGGCTGAGAGGTGGCAAATGAAGTTTAACATTCACAAATGTAAAGTACAGTAAACCCCCGCTATTCGCGGTATCTGTATTTGCAGTTTCGCGTATTCGCGATCGCCGATTTAATATAAAATGAAACCTAAAAAAATGTGAATTTTAAAGCGCCGTGAATATTTTCCTCCATAAAAAAACATGGGCGTGGCTAAAATTATCTTTCCCAGTCAAAACAGGGCTCAGTGGGTGGGGGAGAGGGGTGACAAAATTGCGAGCGTGGATGTTTCTCGCTAATCCTTGTTCAGTATGTGTTATGCGCTTGTCATGGAAGATTTCGTCATTTGCTTTTAATTTATATGCTTATAAATTGAATAAATTTATCAATTTATAAATTGATATGCTTACAAAAATGATAAATCTACCGTTTTGCAGTGTAACCCCAGGGGCTCACATCTGGTGAGTATGGGCTTGGCACACCCAGGGTCCTCAGCTGGATATCATCATTCTTCTCTTTCTTGGTGATTTCCTTCTACTCTCTCACTTTCTCTCTCTCTCTCTCTCTCTCTCTCTCTCTCACACACACACACACACACACAGGGTAACTCAGAAATTTTTTTTGACTGGTGCAGCATAAGCCTCAGGCTTCCTTGCACCGTATGGCTATTAATAATAATAATAATAATAATAATAATAAAACAGACTTTTTCGAGTGTGTTAAATAAAGTCTTGTCCACAATAAAGTCACTTTATTGTGGACAAGTTCTTTCTAACTCCTACAAAAATATGGCTACGAATAATAAGAGAAATGTGAAAATATCAAAGAAGGTGATGACATTAGCGAATAAAATTGAGTTATTAGATAAAATTTCTAATGTTGAAAGTGTCTCCTCAGTGGCAAAACATTATAAAATCAATGGGTCAACGGTACGATCAATCAAGAAATCGGAAGAAAAAATCCGCCGTAGTGTCCGTGAAAACGCGCTAATTGCTTCAAAAATTTGCTCTGTAACTGGTGATGTTAAATTAGAAAAAACAGAAAAGGCTTTAAATCTGTGGATAGAAGACCGAACTCAAAATAAAATTCCGTTAAGTTCACTCATCATTCGTGAAAATTCAAAACTCCTTTATCAACACTTTAGCGAAACTGGTGATAGCACTGGCGGGATAAGTTTTTTTGCTAGCAAAGGCTCTGGTTTGAAATTTCTAATAAATATTACATTTAATATTAAATTGTTTATTATTTTCATTTTAATGCCATATGCTTGCATTTCACTATGTACTGTCTATGTACATAGTCATATTATGAAGGTACATCTTATAGACTAATTTTTCTTATATATTTCATACTTTGGAACGGAACCCCTTTATTACTATGGGAGCCATAACTCAGTATTCGCGACATTTCTCAGGGACGTAACCCCCGCGAATAGCGGGGGTTTACTGTACTAGATATGGGAAGAAGTAACCCGAGAGTAAGGTATCAACTCTGTGGTACTATACTGACAGTGGTAGAGAATGAAAAGGACCTGCGGCAATTGTGTAGGCAGATATGAAGTTTTCTGAGCAGTGCAGATGGTCTCAATGATTTACAGGAATTTTTCTAGCAGGGATAAGGAGGTGATTATCCCCTTTTATAAGGTGATGGTCAGGCTAAACCTTGTATACAGGTCTGGAGGCTTCATTTTAAGAAGGATGTAGAGCTGTTGGAATGAGTACAGAGAAGGGCAACAAGATTAGTCAATTGAACAAAGGGTTGCTCTAATGAAGAAAGGCTTAAGTTTTGCAGATTACAGTGTTTAGAGACTAGGCACCTGCAAGATGATCTGATTAAGGTGTATAAAGCCTTGAATGGTTTGAGCATGCTGAATGCTGATGGGATCCTTCCTCTTGCTCAGAATAATCACCTGAGAGGGTATAAATTCAAATTGAGGAAAGACAGTTGTAGGATAGATTTGCAGAAGTTTGCCTTTAGCCAGTGGGTAGTGCTAAAGGCAAATGGAAGCCTGTTCCACCTGATTAGCATTAGCATTAGTAGAGGCATTTGATGCAAGAAAGCAAGCTTATGCAGCATCAGCCAAAAAAAAAAAAAAAAAACCCACTTCCACTTCACCCCTCTGTTCGTTCAAAATACCTGTCCAGCTGAGCCTTAAACTTATTTAGGCTATCAACCTCCACCACAAGGGATGGAAGTCTGTTCCACCAACCAACCACCAGCTGGCTAAAGGCAAATTTCCGCACGTCTATCCTACATCTGTCTTTCCTCAATTTGAATTTATGCCCTCTCAGGTGATTTTTCTGAGCTAGAGGAAGAATCCCATCAGCACTGAGCATGCTTAAACCATTCAAGGCTTTATAAACCTCTATCAGATCACCTCGCTGGTGCCTAGTCTCCAGACACTGTAATTTGCAAAACTTAAGCCTTTCTTCGTAAGAGCACCCCTTTGTTCCATTCACTAATCTTGTTGCCCTTCTCTGTACTCGTTCCAGCAGCTCTACATCCTTCTTGAAATGAGGCCTCCAGACCTGTATACAGTACTCTAGGTGTGGCCTGACCATTGCCTTATACAATGGAATAATCACCTCCTTATCCCTGCTGGAAAAATTCCTGTATATCATTGACAATACTCCATGAGCTACTCTTGCAGCCCATCTGCACTGCTCAGAGAACTTCATATCTGCCTGCACAACCACCCCCAAGTCCCTTTCATTCTCTACCACTGTCAGTGTAGTACCACAGAGTTGATACGTTGCTCTGGGGTTGCTGTTTCCCATGTGTAGTACTTTACAATTGTCAATGTTAAACTTCATTTGCCACCTCTCAGCCCATCTGCTCAACCTTTCCAGATCCTGTTGCAGCAGCATAGTGTCAGTAGTGTCCTTGACAACCCTGCCAACCTTTGTATCGTCTGTAAACTTGGACATTAAGCTTGCTATACCATCATCAATATCATTTATAAATACAGAAAACAATAATGGACCCAACACTGAGCCCTGAGGGACTCCACTAATAACATTAGTCCACGATGAGCAGTGTCCATTGATTACCACTCTCTGTCTTCTCCCCCTCAACCACCCCTTTATCCATAGCAGCAATTTGCCTCCAATGTCACACTGCTCCAATTTGTGTAGCAGTCTTCCATGTGCAACAGTATCAAAAGCCTTTCTAAGATCCAAGTATATAATATCAAAGTTATTCCCTGCATCCAGTTCTTTTGTGACTGCATCATAGTATCCAATCAAGTTGGTCAGGCAAGACTTCCCCTTAACAAAACCATGCTGTGTCTGAGCTATAACTGAAGTCTTGTCTAAATGATCCTGCAGTGCTTCTTTAACCAGTGCCTCCATTAATTTTCCTGGAACAGAAGTTAAGCTCACAGGTCTATAATTACTTGTGTCAGCCTTTGATCCTCCTTTGTGAATTGGGGTCACATTTGCACATTTCCAGTCTATGGGTACCTCCCCTGAGTCCAAGGAAGCTCTCATAATTATGGTTAAGGGTTTGCTTACTTCCTTTGCTGCCTCCTTTAATATAACTGGATAGATCCCATCCACCCCGGGTGCCTTTCTTGTGTTTATCTTCAACAGTTTCTCCTCCACTTTACTCCCAGTTATTTCAAGATTCTGTAGCTTACTGCTAGAGTTGAATACACCTCTGGCATTCCCCTTGCTGAATAACTCCTCATGTGTGAATGTCGATGCAAAATATTCATTTAGTTTGTTAGCTACCTGAGCAGGATCATCAACAGTTGACCCATCAATATCAAGTGGACCAATCTGATTCATCCCCTTCCTTCTAGAGTTTACATAAGTAAAGAACTCTTTGCTGTTTTTCTTTGCATCCCTTGCCAAGGATTTCTCGTAATCTGCCTTCGCCTGCCTAACCTCCTTTGTAACTTGGTTGCATATCAACTTGTATCTATCATAGGCTTCTGTGTCATGTGTTAATTTGTAAGTATCCCATGCATTTTTCTTCTCTGCCATATGCCTCATTAGTTCATCTGACATCCATTTTGGCCTAAACCTTGAACAATATTTCTTAGTTGGTATGTAAAGCCTAGTAGCTTCCAAGATAAGTTCTTTGAATGCTTCCCATTTTGAATTTGCTGTTGGTAAAATCATCAGTTGGTCCCACTGTATAGAATTTAAATACTGTCTCAGTCCATCGTAGTCGCCTTTACGGAAGCAATAACCCTTCCCTTTACCCCTAATGGCAGTTACCTCTTTGAGTAAATCCCACTTCAGCACACTGTGATCACTGCCACCTAGTGGTTCATTTATCATATATGATTGTGGTTCCACAATCATATTATATATGATTGTGGAACAGGCTTCCATTTTTTGTTGTGGAAGTTGATACCCTAAATAAATTTAAGCCTGAGCTGGACAGGTATTTGGAACAAACGAGGTGAAATCAGAGCGTTTGGAGTGAGTGGATGGGTGAAATTGGAAGGTGTTTTTTTTTTTTTTTTGGCTAATCCTGCTTAAGCTTGCTTTCTTGCATCGTATGCCTCTGCTAATGCTAACACTCTTGCTCCCCTTCTATTTAATTGTATCCCATCCCTGTAGAAGCAGTCTCTACTGTTAACAAGCACAGACCACGCTGAGGAAAATTCTACCCCATGAGCCTTGCACGATCTCTACAGGGCCGAATTGATTGAACAAGGCTCTCATTATATACTCCTTCCTATCGTGTCTGGGCAGATTTGCAGACACTGTCAAATTTAAACCTAACTCACAACTTTTTTTCAACATTGACCTGTACTTGTTAAGTAAATCTGCAGATCTTCTAAAACATCATTAGTGCCAACGTGTACAACAATATCACTCTTTGTGTCCTTAAAAGATGATATCTGCTCTATAACATCATCAACTTTTGCCCCTGACAGATATACACCAGTCCTATTCCATCTATCCTTTTTTTACACAATATATTATCTGTCATCCTGACAACAGAGTGACCGACAATAACTAACTCCTCTGGGACCAGCAAATTCTGCCTTAAAGATTGCCACTGTGTTTCCTGATGCAGAAGAGCGAGCTCTGCTGTTGAGTTGGGCAGCTGAGAGCTCGATGGGCTTCTCACATTAATTTCTTTGAGGGCTTCTACTCTAAACCTCAAGCTCTCATAGATGCCCATCGGAAAGCTGAGTTGCACCTGATTTCTAGAAACTCTCTGCACCTAGCACACACAAATACATCCTCCTTGGTGAGATTATGTTCTGTTCCAGAGAGTTTGGCAAACATTTCACAAGTTGCACAATTTTTTTTAGGCTGTGATGTGTTGGAGAATTTCCCCCCTCAGTTCTATCCCCCAAGTCATAACACTCCTGCCAATTTGTGCCTGTTGCTTTGCTGTTCTAGTCTGGGGCATGATATTGAAAATTAATAAGATCAATAAATTTAATTAATTAATTATCAATACTATACTATCTAATAGAATCCTAAATGCAGTGATAAGTATTATGCTATCTAGTTTTAAGTTAATACTGAGAAGGGAAGACAGACTTTTGCTTTCCTGCCCTCTGTTCTGTCTGTAGACTACCAACACAAGCCATTGCTACAGTTTGGGCTGTTAGCCAGCTTTGTCTTTACTGAATATGGCTTGAAGTCCAGGCTTAGTTCCCTTGATGTGGGCATCAGTACATCGTGAGATGGCTTCCCAGTGACACTGCTGTATCTATAGATTAACATCACTAGAATCCAACACCTTCACTAATGGCATGTGAAAAAGCCAAGAATGTGAGGAGATGGAAACAATAATTGACAGACAATATGAAGCAGTCCACGAAATCCCTTAGTATGGAAGCTGGACTGTGGATACTTTTGTTAAGAATTCTACCTATGTCTCTCTGTTCAGGTTATGGGTTCTAGATTGCAATTGCTTTATTTGGCTTGTTTGCCGTTCACTGTGACCAGAGTACTTGCTGGAAATGGGTAGCCTGATAGTTGGGGAAGTCCAGCCTTAATACAATACTGTCATCCCTGCTCCCATCAAAATGGGAGGCTCTGTTTTGGATCAATTCAGGATCACTTTGGCTGGAAAGTCTGTTGCTAGGTCAACTGTAATCCAATAGGTCTCCTTTCCTTTGGTCCTGAGAGGGGTCAAGACTTATTGGATGTATGGGTATAGTATCTAAGTAACTTTGGCATTCAACTTGCATATGCACTACCTAGCAGTTCATGAGTGGTGCCCTCTTGATGGGCCTCATGGTGGGTGAGAGCCTTAAAGCTACTGTATTTTATAACTTTACTCCTAGGAGTAATTTAAATCTACTTTCTTCATCTGGGGCCCATACCAAGTACCAACCTACAAAAGAAACTAAATTAAACACAAGTAATAAGAAACACTGAATGGAGGCTGCATTACCATGCGTACCTTGTTTTCTCATTATACATTCAACAGGACTAAAGGAAATTAGCAAAACATCAACTTTCTTTATACAGCAGCATGTTAGAGAGAGGCAACAAAAAGAAGCAATACTCTTGATCTGGTTATCAGCAGTGATTCTACATGCATTAAGAACAAGACATCATAGAGGTAATTCTTTCTTTTCTTAACTAATTAAGACTCTGCAGGTAAAACCACTGCCAACCCATTGGTTGACAGCAATCACAGTGTACTAATAGGGAATTTAATTAAAGATATAACTGCTGTCAAAGGCAAAGGGAAAGGCTTTTGCTTTTGTAAGGGGGACTAAAATGGACTCATGGTTTTTAAATTCTATACAATGGGACCAACTAATGATATTACCAACTGCAAATTCTAAATGGGAAACATTCAGGGAAGTAATCATAGACTGCTACTAGGCTTAATCATACCAACAAAGAAATACTGTTTAAGGCTTAGACTTAAATGGATGTCAGATTAACTATTGATATAAGTGGCACAAAAGAAAAGTGCATGGGATGCATATAAATTATCAGGTGATTCATATGACTATGATAGATACAAATTAGTCTGTAATCAAGTCACAAAGAAGGTTAAGCAATATAAGGCAGATTATGAGAAAGAATGCAAAGAAAAGCGGAAATGACTTCTATGCTTATATTAACAGTAGAAGGAAGGGAATGAATCAAACTGGGTCACTTGCTGTCTTTGGGTTAAATGTTCATGAGTCTGCTCAAGTTGCTGACAAATTGAATAGATATTTTGCATCTGCATTCACACATGAGGAATTCTTTATGGAAGGGAAATGCAGAAATTTATTAGACTGCAATGGGGAACTAAATGAATTTGTGATAACTGAAGGGAAAGTGGAAGAGGAATTGTTGAAGCATAATATAAAAAAACAGCACTGGGGGTTGATGCAGTCTATCCAATTATATTAAGATAGGCAGAAAAGGAGGTAAGCAAGCCTTAAGCCATAATTATGAGAACATCCTTGAATTCAGCCATAATTATGAGAACATCCTTGGGTTCCTATGAACTGGAGATAAGTGAATATATCTCTAATATACTTGGATCTTAGAAAGGCTTTTGATACTGTTGCACATGGAAGACTGCTACACAAATTGGAGCAGTGTGACATTGGAGGCAAATTGCTGCTATGGATAAAGGGGTGGTTGAGGGGGAGAAGACAGAGAGTGGTAATCAATGGACACTGCTCATCGTGGACTGATGTTATTAGTGGAGTCCCTCAGGGCTCAGTGTTGGGTCCATTATTGTTTTCTGTATTTATAAATGATATTGATGATGGTATATCGGGCTTAATGTCCAAGTTTGCAGACGATACAAAGGTTGGCAGGGTTGTCAAGGACACTACTGACACTATGCTGCTGCAACAGGATCTGGAAAGGTTGAGCAGATTTGCTGAGAGGTGGCAAATGAAGTTTAACATTGACAAATGTAAAGTACTACACATGGGAAACAGCAACCCCAGACAACGTATCAACTCTGTGGTACTACACTGACAGTGGTAGAGAATGAAAGGGACTTGGGGGTGGTTGTGCAGGCAGATATGAAGTTCTCTGAGCAGTGCAGACGGGCTGCAAGAGTAGCTCATGGAGTATTGTCAATGATATACAGGAATTTTCCAGCAGGGATAAGGAGGTGATTATTCCATTGTATAAGGCGATGGTCAGGCCACACCTAGAGTACTGTATACAGGTCTGGAGGCCTCATTTCAAGAAGGATGTAGAGCTGCTGGAATGAGTACCGAGAAGGGCAACAAGATTAGTGAATGGAACAAAGGGGGTGCTCTTACGAAGAAAGGCTTAAGTTTTGCAAATTACAATGTCTGGAGACTAGGCACCAGCGAGGTGATCTGATAGAGGTGTATAAAGCCTTGAATGGTTTAAGCATGCTCAATGCTGATGGGATTCTTCCTCTAGCTCAGAAAAATCACCTGAGAGGGCATAAATTCAAATTGAGGAAAGACAGATGTAGGATAGACGTGCGGAAATTTGCCTTTAGCCAGCGGGTGGTTGGTTGGTGGAACAGACTGCCATCCCTTGTGGTGGAGGTTGATAGCCTAAATAAGTTTAAGGCTCAGCTGGACAGGTATTTTGAACGAACAGAGGGGTGAAGTGGAAGTGGGTTTTTTTTTTTTTTTGGTTGATGCTGCATAAGCTTGCTTTCTTGCATCAAATGCCTCTACTAATGCTAATGCTAATTCATAAAGGGGGATCAAAAGGTGACATAAGTAGTTACAGACCTGTTATCTTAATGTATATTCCAGGAAAATAATGGAGTCACTGGTTAAGAGAGTAATGCAGGATCATCTGGACAGATATGCTATTATACTGCAGTGGCAGCATGGGTTTGTTAAGCGAAAGTCTTGTCTGACTAATTTGACTGGTACTATGAGTTAGTTACAAAGGAAGTGGATACAAAAAATAATTCTTATGTCATATAATTCAATTTCAGGAAGGCTTTTCACAGTGCTGCACACAAAAGACTGCAGTATAAACTGGAGCTATATGACATTAAGGGAAATTTACTGCTTTGGATAAAGAGAATATTAAGTGGAAGAAGGCAGAGAATGATTATCAATGGGATAACCACTTTGTGGACTAATGTTTTCAGTGTAGTCCCCAGGGTTCAGTGCTGGGCCCACTCTAGCTTTCATTCATGAAAACAAGAAGGATATTAATGATAATGTTTTTATTATTAGCATTATGAGAGGCATATGATGCAAGAAAGCAAGCTTATACAGCATTAGCCAAAAAAAAAACAAAAAAACATCTTCCCATTTCACCCATCCACTCGCTCCAAATGCTTGTCTAGTTCTACTTTGAATTTATTTAAGCTTTCAACTTCTACGACAAAAGTTTGCTCCAGCAATCAATCACCCGCTGGCTAAAGGCAGATTTCCACACATCTATTCTACAACTGCCGTTCTCTGATTTGAATTTATGCCCCCCCTCAGGTGCAGAATCTGAGCAAGAGGAAGAATCCCATCAGCATTTTGTTTGCTCAAACCATTCAAGGCTTTATAAACCTCAATCAGATAACCTCACATGTGTCTAGTCTCCAGATGTTGCAATTTGCAGAAATTAAGCCTATCTCGGTAACAGCAACCCTTCGTTCCACTCAATAATCTCGTTGCCCTTCTCTGTACTATTTTTAGTAGCTCAACAGCTTTCCTAAAATGAGGCCTCCAGACCTGTGGCCTGACCATTCCCTTATACAAGGGGATAATCACATCATTATCCCTACTAGCAATTCCTATATATCATTGACAAGACCCCACTCTTGCAGCCTGTCTGCACTGCTCAGAAAACTTCATATCTGACTGCACAATTATCTTCATTCTTCAAGGTTAAACTTCAGTTGCCACTTCTTAGCCCATCTGCCCAAATTATCTAGACTAATGGCAGTAGCACACTGCCATTAGTCTCATTAACAACCCTGCCAACCTTTGTATCATCCGCAAACTTCGACACTAAGCCTGATATACCTTCATCAATATCATTGATAAATATACAAAACAACAGTGGACCCAACACCGAACCCTGTGGGACTCCACTAATAACATTAGTCCAAGAAGAGCAGCACCCATTAATTACCACCCTCTGTCTTCTCCCACTTAACCATCCTTTTATCCATTGTAGCAACTTACCCTTAATACCATTCTGCTCCAATTTGTACAATAGTCTTCCATGTGCAACAGTGTCAAAAGCTTTCCTGAAATCCAAATATATGATATCAAAATTATTTTTTGCATCCAGTTCCTTTGTAACCACATTATAATATCCTATTAAATTTGTCAGACAAAACTTTCCCTTAACAAACCCATGCTGTGTATGAATTATTGCTGCAGTCTTGTCTAGATGATCCTGCAATGCATCTTTAACCAGCGACTCCATTATTTTACCCGGAACAGAAGTTAAACTAACTGGTCTGTAATTACCCATGTCACCCTTCGATCCCCCTTTGTGAATTGGGGATACATTTGCACATCTCCAGTCCGTGGGAACCTTCCCTGAGTCCAAGGATGCTCTCATAATTATGGCTAAGGGTTTGCTTAGTTGCTTTGCCGCCTCCTTTAATATAACTGGATAGATCCCATCCACCCCAGGTGCTTTTCTTACGTTTAACTTCAACAGTTTCTCTTCCGCTTTGCTCTCAGTTATTACAAAATCATTAAGTATCCTGCTACAATTTGATAACCTTCTGCCATTTTCAAACCTTAATAATTCCTCACGTGTGAACGTAGATGCAAAATACTCATTCAGTTTGTTTGCTATCTGAGCAGGATCATCAACAGTCGAACCATTGATGTCAAGTGGACCAATCAGATTCATCCCCTTCCTTTTAGAGTTTATATAAGTAAAGAAATCCTTGCTGTTTTTCTTAGCATCTTTTGCCAAGGATTTCTCGTAATCTGCCTTCGCCTGCCTAACCTCCTTTGTAACTTGGTTACAGATCAACTTGTAGGAATTCAGGATCATTTGGATCGAATTGAAATTCTCAAGGATACTCAGCATGGTTTTGTAAAGGGAAAATCATGTTTAACAAATCTGGTTCGCTAATTCGAAAGTGTCACTCACAAGCTGGATTTAGGGAATAATTTCGACATTGTTTATTTAGATTTCAGCAAAGATTTTGACTCAGTCCCACATGAGCGGATGCTTTATAAGCTGGAACAGGTTGGAATCACTGGGAAAATCCTTAGATGGATAGAAGGATGGCTTCAGGGCAGGAGGCAGAGGGTTGTAATAAATGGCTCTTCCTCAGATTGGGTTGATGTAAGAAGTGGGGTTCTTCAAGGATCAGTATTAGGACCACTGTTGTTTTTAATTTTCATAAACGACATTGATGAAGGGATAGATGGCATGATGTCTAAATTTGCAGATGATGTTAAAATTGGTAGAGTAGTTAATGATCACTGTCAAGCTGAGCTTCTTCAGAGAGACCTAGATAGACTTCAGGAATGGTCAGAAAAATGGCAGCTATGCTTTAATCCAACAAAGTGTAAGGTATTACACCTAGGAAACAGTAATTCCAAAATAGCTTATTCACTTGGTGGAGTTTAACTAAACCCATTACTGGAGGAAAGGGACTTGGGTGTTACAATACGGTCAGACATGAAATTCTCTGAGCATTGTAAACAGGTTGAAAGGAAGGCCCATGGTGTCCTATCGATGATCTATCAAACTTTTGCAAGTAGAGATAGGGACGTGATAATCCCATTATATGAGGCTTATGTTAGACCACACTTGGAATACTGTGTTCAAGTATGGAGACCGCACCTAAAGAAAGACATCGAGCTTCTTGAAAGGGTGCAAAGGCGGGTAACTCGCCTGGTGAGACCAGCAAAAGGGCGTCCTTATGAAGAAAGACTTTGAATATGTGGGTTGCAGAGTTTGGAAACTAGACACCTTAGAGGAGATTTGATTGAGGTGTTTAAGGCTCTGAGAGGCATCAGTAAAATGAATGAGGAAGAAATTTTCAAGATTATAAATGATGCTAGAACTAGGGGACATAAATTCAAGTTACGGGGGGGAAATGTTTAGATTGGATTGCAGGAAGTTTTATTTTAGCCAGCGAGTTATAAATTACTGGAATAAGTTGCCTTCATGGGTGGTAGAGGCCGACAGTTTGGGGAAATTCAAAGGTTATCTGGGTAGTACTTTTGGGTAAGGGAAGCGCATAGGATGATAGGTTTAATTTCCTTTTTTTTTATTAATTATTATTATTATTTATTTATTTATTTTTTGTTTTTATCATTGTTTTGTTCGGATTGTTTTTTTTTTTTTTTTTTCTTTTGGCTGGTGCAGCATAAGCCATAGGCTTTCTTGCACCATGCGGCCATTACTAATACTAATATTTGGTGGGCACGGGATCGAACCCCAGTCTAATCGAGAAGCGTGTGCTACGCACTGCTGCTCCTGCCCACCTGGCTATGGAGGTGCTGCATAGTGCCCTTCACAATATGAGACTGATGCTACCTAGTTTGCTACATGACTGACTGACCTAGTTTGCTACATGACTGTCTGACCTAGTTTGCTACATGTAAAATAAAGCCATGACTTACATGTACAATTCCAAAATAAGCTAACCTCTGTGATTAGGATCCCAAAAATTATTCCTTTGTTACAATTTTCAATGTTATTTGTTACGGGGAGGACTTAAAAATTATTGCAGAAATAAACACCTTATTTCAAAAGCTTATAAGAATTGTAACTTAGTTTAGTGCCCATAAGATTGAGAATTGCACTGAATTACTTTAGTAGATGCATAATTTATGCAGTGAAGTAAACTGTCTTTGAATTGTTCTGTTTACTTTCTTCTACTGTCTATCAGAGGTATTTCTCATTTTGAGCTTTTTATCTAAAAGTTAAAACCATATGGGTAATGGCACACAATTTAAAGTGTTTTAAAAACGAGTTTATCATCAAGCTTATTGTATGCTCTGTTTACTTACTCTGCGGTTTTTGATTATAACATATAATGCCCAGAAAGGAATCTGTGAAACAGAAATGAGAGTGAGGAGTATCCCAATACCTTCTGCCCAGAAAGGAAATTCAACATCACCATACACTGTTCTTTCGAAGCGTACAAGGGCACTTATGAAAAGGAACTAAAAATAAAAGGTTGTTATCAGTGCTTAAGTACTCTTTTTATGGATATGTTTAAAATAACAAATACAAAACCAATATATTTATTAATGGTTTATACACATAAAGATGAAAGGAGGTCCACCTCCCCCACTACAAATGAACTAAGTATTTGAGTATGCATGTAAACATTTTAACAACATTATAATAAAAACGATTATCTGTTTACAATTTCAGCAAATAATACTCAGTATTGTACAAGCATTAAATTCTTGAGCAGAAACTAGATCTACAACCTTATTTTAATGACAACATATACAATGATAGATGCAAATGATACATCAGTTGCAATTATTAATATGAACAAATAATAATGTTTCAACACCTAATTCTTTCATACAACGGTTTGGGTGGTATATAATAAATAAATCTGAGTGTTTCATAGCAATTTAACTTTACTTGAAAATTTTTATGCAGCACCAAGACCAAAATAAGTCCTATGAAAGCAGATTATCAGAAAATGCAGAATTTATTTTTAAAATCAGGACTTTGGATGTGAAATTAATTGAATGGTTTTAGCAAGCTCAGTGCTGATGGGATTCTTTCTCTTGCTCATATTACACACTTGAGGGGACATAAATTTAAACCGAGGAAAGACAGTTGTCAGAACAGATGTGTGGAAATTTTCCTTCAGTCAGCAATGTCTGACTGCTGGAACAATCTTCCACGTGTTGTTGTGAAAGTTGATAGCTGAAATAAATTCAAGGAAGAACTAAGCAAACATTTGGAGGGAATGGATAAGTGAAATGGGAAGTTTCTTCTTCTTCTTTATATTTTTTCTTTGGTTGATGTTGTATAAGTTTGCTTTCTTGCACTACTAATGCTAAATGGATGTTGACATGTTGTGGCACATGTTCAGACTGCTTTGGAAGAGAGTGGGAATTATAGCATGGAAGTATCTATAGAAAAGGCATTCAGCAGAAAGAGAATGTGGTGAGACTCTATTAGAGATGAGTCATTAATGGATAAGTGAAATGGGAAGTTTTCTTCTTCTTCTTTATATTTTTTATATTTTTTCTTTGGCTGATGTATAAGCTTGCTTTCTTGCACTATTAATGCTAAATGGATGTTGACATGTTGTGGCACATGTTCAGACTGCTTTGGAAGAGAGTGGGAATTATAGCATTGAAGTATCTATAGAAAGGGCATTCAGCAGAAAGAGAATGTGTATGAGAAGTGATATGGTGAGACTCTATTAAAGATGAGTCATTAATTAAACTAACTGCCCTCTTTTGAATGGAATCTAGGAGTATGAAAGAGGTTTGGGGAAGCCGTCCAAGATGTTGGAACAATATTCCATGGTAGGGCAGATTGGCAATTTGTACTTAATGAACAGCTGTTTGGCAGAAAAGTAATGCCAAGAATGAAATAGAAAAACCAGTTTTTTAGATGCAGGGGAAGCAATATTTGTAATATGCCTATGCCAAATGAGATTAGAAGTCAGGGTAATTCCCAATAGAGGTATGTGATCTTCCCTAGTAATCAGAGTGTTATTGAAGATAAACATAGGAGCAGAAGAATGCTTTTTGTGAAATATAAGACAGGACTATGTTTTAGAAGGACTGATATATATGAACTAAGCTATCTTTACTCTACTGAAGATTTACCTGGAGATGTGCATTTAAGGAATTGGTAGTGGATATTTGAGAAATTGAAGCTTGTACAGTGCAAGATTTCTCAAACTGGAAGTTGGAATGGAATGTGCAATTATCAGCCACTACGGATAGGATTTCTGGTCAATGGAAGAGAAGCTTTAGAAGATCTTTATGCCAAGCAAAATCAAAAGCCTTCAAAGTGTCAACAGCACCTGCTCGAGTTTCATCAAACTTTTCCACTGAATTTGTCTAGAGATGGGTAACATAAGCCAGAATATCACCAGTGGGCTGACCCTGATGGAATCCATACTGGCGATCGTTGATCAGATGGAAGGTTTCTAGATAGTTTAAGAGTTGGCAGTTAGTTAATTTCTCCACTACTTTAGAAAGAGAAGTAAGTGGAATGGAATGGGATTTGTCACATTCTTTAGGAACTGGCTGGATATGAGCAAATTTCCAAGCAGAAGGAAAAGCACCTTTGGAATAAGAAAGTGAAAAAAGGTAGCACAGAACAGGAGTAAGTTCAGGAGCATTGGTTTTGAGAATCAGTGGAGAAATACCATCAAGACCTGGAGCTTTCTTAGCATTAAGATTGTTGAAAATCCTTCTGACATCCTTTTGTCGGAAGACCACAGGAGTCATTGAATGGTAGGATATTGTTTACCGATATCATCAATACATAAGTTGGAAGAAAATTAGGATGCCAGCAGGTCAGCTTTATATTTGGCTGAAGTGACAATAGAAACATCTGGTTTTGACAAAGGTGGAAATAGAGATGGGCTGAAGTGTGGCTAATAGCTTTGGCAAGGGACCAGAATGCTTGACTACTATTTGGACAAGAAGCAAGTTTTGTATTATCCTGTTTGAAATCTAGTTTGTACTGATTAATAACTGCTTTAGAATTGTTGCAAGCTTTGGCAGACAATGTAGGCAGACAATGAACCTACAGATTTGGATACAAGCCAATTGTGATATGAAACATTCTTATTTTGAACAGCCTTAGCCAATTCATTGGAAAACCAAAGTTTAGATAAAGGACGAGATTTCAAGGCGGTGTGGAATAAACGATTTCATGCCTACAAAAATAATTTGACTGACATGATCTGAGCAAATGATGACATCAGAAGATTTGAAACAGTAATTTAACCAAGGAAAAGGAGCAAAGAAATCTTGCAGATCATCCTATTTTGCATTCTTGTAATGCCAAACAACACAAAGTTGAGATTAGCCATGAGAGAAAGGCTCCATCGGAGAAGAGAACATCAAGTTCTCATCTGAGGTGCCACTCACTTCAACTGTGTACTTAGAAGGGTTGTTTGTGAGAAAAATATCAAGCATGTGGCTGCGTGGTTAAAATTGTCTGGGTAGGTAAATTACCAATCGGTGCAATCATTAGTAATTGCCAAAGCCTCAGCATCTCAACCAGCTGTGTCTGTGTAACTAGAAATCGGAAGCCAGCCAGAGTTGTGAACATAAAAACACCCAGCAAAATTACCCCAATGTTAGGAAAGTTGGACTGGAGAAAGTTAATTTTAAAGAAAGGAAGTCAAAGAGTTCCAAGTGAATAGAGGAGTTATAAGAATGATAGAGGAAACAGATGAATTTGACAGAATGTGGTAGAGAGACTGAGAGTGAAAATGGACATCACTGAGATTGAAATTGAAATCACATATATTTGTGAAATGAAGGAGGAATTATTTGGAAGGTTAAATCTTTTCACAGATCAATTTGTTCTGTTAGTTTGGATATGGCAAGAACATACCCTGCTCCTTGACATAATGTGGCCTCGGCAATGCTCCCTGCATACCCACTACTCGGAATCCCTCCAGATAGTGACTAGTGGACTTTCTAGCAGCCAGCCTGCAAACATCATTTTAGAGCTGTACCCTCAAAATGTAAGGAAGATTGGCTCTCACCATGATATCAGTCCATCACAAGCTCAAAAGACATCAATCATACTGCATGATGGAAGAGATGGGGGGGGGGTTAATGTAAATTCACATCAGCAATTCACACTATCAGCAAACAAAGTATCAGTATGTCATCAAATTCATGTTGGTACTAGCTGAGCTGATATATTTTCAATCATAAAACTGCAGCCATTATCAAACCACTACAGGATGAAAGCCTCCTCAACAATTTATGTTGAGGGAAATGGACCATAATTTGTCATGCTGGTACAGTGTGGGTTGACAGATTGACCATATTTAGCAGTCAGGGGCTTGAACCCCAGTCTACTCAAAGAGTGTGTGCTACTGTATTCCCACTCCACTACAGAGGCTAACTTTTCAATTGTAGTAAAGATTAATTCCCATATTAATGTAAATGAATAAAAAGGTTTAAGCATTAAAATCAAAAATTGACATGTTAACATGTGAAGAGTAAAAATAAGTTGTCGCTACTATTTATAAATGTATGGTAGTTTTCATAAATAAAAAATGTTTTCAACAGTACTCTTTGAAAAAAAATATTTTTACTTTTGCAGTATATTTCATCATTTTATTTATTTATTATTGATTTTAAAGGTTGATATTTCAGTAAAATAAAAGCAGAAATTACTTCTACATACTGGTTAAGTACAGCAGCAAAGAACTGCAAAATTTATTTGAACAAATAATATATGATTTGTTTGAACATTTCAGCGATATCCATTAGAACAAAATTTTGCTAAAACAAAAAGATTTGTATGCCCTAAAGTTTACCGTAATGGGATTTTACTGTACTTTCAAACCTGAAAAATGCACAGTAAAAAAAATCCTGGCTTATTTAGGATTTTTTTGCCTGTGGATTTTTATTTAGACTGTTATACAACAACTGATTATAATTGCTTAAAGAAAGATACTGTTGCAGACTTTGTCATGTTCACAAATGCTGTCAAAGTTTTGTTTAAAACAATGATACTGCTGTTTAGACTTGGTTGTAAAGAGCAGTTCTAAAGCTTTACTAGAAAGAGTATTAAAAATTATATCATTCTCTTTGCATTATGGACTTGCATTTTATGAATCCGTTCTGAAATAGTAATTTAATTTAGTTTGCCAAAAATGATAACAGCAGTTTTTCAGTATGTAATTCTCAATAGTGGTCAGATGCAATAAATTATGATGTTCAATATCACTCTGATGCCATTGCCTCATTAATGCCATCACCCTTCATTAAAGTTTTCAAGCACTCTGCTAATTTCTGGTACTTTTTCCTTAAATCAAGTCATTCACATTATCTTGTGTCACTCCTTATGTCACTGGCCTTCTGTTTGTCAATTGTCTTTCCACTGTTCACAGAGGCTGCAATTTCTTGATTTTTTCCTTTCTCAGGTAATGCATGAGTGGAGCTTCTGCATTCAACTCAATCCAAGCAGCCACATCATTTGCTTCAAAATTGCCACTAAGTACATTACAAGCAGCCTTTGCTTCATGTTCTGAAAATGCTGCTAATTAAAGGTTATTTTTAGTGATCTCATCTTTTCAAATACAGTTTTACCAGTAGTTTTCATTTGCTTTAGGGGCCAGACGTGTTCAAAGCCGCTAAGTGGATTTTTCTTATTTATTGATTTGAAATTATTGTTTTTCTAAAACTTTTGATTTAAATTTAGCAGTATAGCATTATTTTGTGATTTTCTGATTAATTTGGTGTATTTATTCTTTACTCGGCCTTGCAATTGCATAAAAGTATCGGTAAGAGTATACACGTGTTACAAGTCGCAACTCCGCTGAACGAGAAGTTTTTTTTTTTTAGCCATATTTAGCCGCTTATTGAATATTTTTTACATCAAATTATTTTTTGTAAGTAGCTTATAGACCTAGTAAGGATCGTTAGTTTATTCTGAATTGAGACAGCGAGATTTGAAAGTTAATTAATACTTAAGTGTCCATAGATTACCGTTCGTAACTTCCTGCCTTTGTCTTTGTCATATGATCGTCATATATCGAACCTAGATAGCGTTAGTATAGTATAGGTTATAATATTTTCAGTGATCGGTAAAATCTATTAAACTTTTTGAACTTCGTTGGCATTTAAATTGTACTTTTAACTAAATACATATACCGACTTAGATTACAAACGTAACATAATTAATTAATACATAACTGATACGGAAGTTATGTAAAGGGAACTCGGAGATAATTAATACTTGACACTAAAAAATATATATCCCGTTATAACTGTGTTGGGAGATAATTTAGGGTTATAAACTGAAATTGAAATTTTATTTAAATTAAAAGAAACATGACTCAGACCAGAGCAGCAAAACAAAAGGCTCAAGCTAGTGGAAGTGCTGTGGCTCAGAGGAGAACTGAGGGGGGCAGTTGCCTTCTGAATCACAGCCTTCTAAAATGCACAGCTTGCATGATGTTTGTGGACATTGCATTCAGGTACGGGACATGATATTGCCATGGGGGATGTCTTTGTGTGTGCGCGCGATGCAAGGAGTGTATCAAAATCAGGCAAAAACTCAGCGTTCTTATGGGCCTATATGAGAGCTTGAAGGACAGGGTGGATGCCCTCGAAGGAACTAAATTGAGGGGCCCATCAAGCTCTCAGCTGCCCACATCAACGCCAGAGCTTGCACTTGGTCGTCGCGCAACACAGCGGCAACCCCCAAGGCAGAATGCGCTGGTCCCAAAGGAACTAGTAGTTGTTGGTGACTCTATTGTCAGGGAAACGGGGAACATGCTTTGTAAAAAGGATAGGTGGAACAGGACCAGGGTATGTCTGACAGGGGCAAAGGTTGATGACGTTGTAGAGCAGATATCATCTTTTAAGGGCACAAAAGGTGATATAGTTGTACATGTTGGCACTAATGATATCAAGAGTAGGAGACCGGCAGAATTGCTTAACAAGTACAGGTCACTGTTGAAAAAAAGCCGTGAAATAGGGTTGAATTTGAAAGTGTCTGCAATTCTGCCCAGACACGATAGGAGGGAGTATATGATGAGAGCCTTGTCGATCAATTCAGCCCTGGAAAGATTGTGCAAGGCTCAAGGGGTAGAATTTTTTTCAGCCTGGACTGTACTTATCAACAGGAGAGATTGCTTCTACAGGGATGGGATACACTTAAATAGAAAGGGTGCAAGAATATTTGCTGATGCTATCGAGGCAGTGTTATCGAGGTGGGTCGGAAAACTGCTAGCTTGCGGGGAGACAAAGACGAATAGATTAGCAGTAGCCACTGGCAGAGGTGAAAGAGATTCTTGCACTGCTTCTATTGGAATGAGCAGAAGCCTGAAAAACAAGATGCAGGATATTTCAGAGACTGCCGGGAGTCATTGCGGAACAAGTAAACACATGGGTTGTGTTAGGGTAGTTAAGAATAGAAATAGGTGCATGTACACTTGCGTGTACACCAATGCTAGGAGTTTAGTAAATAAATTTGGTCAATTTGAGGTATTGCTCAAAACATCAAAGGCTGATATTGTTGGGATATCAGAGACGTGGTGTCACACAGATATAAGGAATGCAGAACTGGAATGTGGGGAGTACAACATCTACAGAAAGGATAGACTGGATAGGAAGGGAGGAGGGGTTATGCTATTAGTTAAGAAATACATAAAATCCAAGGAAGTGAAGCCAGTGGACATCGCTGGAAAGTGCAGTGTCAAGTCAGTTTGGTGTGACATAAGCATTGGGAGATCAAAATTGAGAGTAGGAGTGTGCTATAGGCCTAATGACTCTGATGAGTATAATAAGATACTGTAAAGGGAAATAGAGTGGGCCAGTAAATCAGAGAGTCTTATAATGGGAGATTTTAATTTCCCAGATATTGACTGGAATTTGGGGGCTGGTCACTCACACACTAGCAAGGCTTTTGTGGATTTATTGGATGATTGTTTTCTACATCAGCATGTTCAGGAGGCAACTAGAGGGAAGAATACTCTTGATTTGATTATCAGCAGTGATTCTTCATGCATTAAGAATCTGCAGATAAACGAACCACTAGGTGGCTGTGATCACAGTGTGCTGAAGTGGGATTTACTCAAAGAGGTAACTACCATTAGGGGTAAAGGGAAGGGTTATTGCTTCCGTAAAGGTGACTATGATGGACTGAAACAGTATTTAAATTCTATACAGTGGGACCAACCGATGATGTTACTAACAGCAAATGCAAAAAGGGAAGCATTCAAAGAACTTATCTTGGAAGCTACTAGGCTATACATACCAACTAAGAAATATTGTTAAATGGTTAGGCCTAAATGGATGTCAGATGAACTGATGAGGCATATGGCAGAGAAGAAATATGCATGGGATACATACAAATTAACACATCACACAGAAGCCTATGATAGATACAAGTTGATCTGTAACCAAGTTACAAAGGAGGTTAGGCAGGCGAAGGCAGATTACGAGAAATCTTTGGCAAGGAATGCAAAGAAAAACAGCAAAGAGTTCTTTACTTATGTAAACTCTAGAAGGAAGGGGATGAATCAGATTGGTCCACTTGATATCGATGGGTCAACTGTTGATGATCCTGCTCAGGTAGCTAACAAACTAAATGAATATTTTGCATCGACATTCACACATGAGGAGTTATTTAGTGAGGGGAAAGCCAGAGGTGTATTCAACTCTAGCAGTAAGCTAGAGAATCTTGTAATAACTGAGAGTAAAGTGGAGGAGAAACTGTTGAAGATAAACACAAGAAAGGCACCCGGGGTGGATGGGATCTATCCAGTTATATTAAAGGAGGCAGCAAAGAAAGTAAGCAAACCCTTAGCCATAATTATGAGAGCTTCCTTGGACTCAGGGGAGGTACCCACAGACTGGAGATTTGCAAATGTCACCCCAATTCACAAAGGAGGATCAAAGGCTGACACAAGTAATTATAGACCTGTGAGTTTAACTTCTGTTCCAGGAAAATTAATGGAGGCACTGGTTAAAGAAGCACTGCAGGATCATTTAGACAAGACTTCAGCTATAACTCAGACACAGCATGGTTTTGTTAAGGGGAAGTCTTGCCTGACCAATTTGATTGGATATTATGACGCAGTCACAAAGGAACTGGATGCAGGGAATAACTTTGATATTATATACTTGGATCTTAGAAAGGCTTTTGATACTGTTGCACATGGAAGACTGCTGCACAAATTGGAGCAGTGTGGCATTGGAGGCAAATTGCTGCTGTGGATAAAGGGGTGGCTGAGGGGGAGATGACAGAGAGTGGTAATCAATGGACACTGTTCGTCGTGGACTAATGTTATTAGTGGAGTCCCTCAGGGCTCAGTGTTGGGTCCATTATTGTTTTCTGTATTCATAAATGATATTGATGAGGGTATATCAAGCTTAATGTCGAAGTTTGCAGACGATACAAAGGCAGACGATGACAGAGAGTGGTAATCAATGGACACTGCTCGTCGTGGACTAATGTTATTAGTGGAGTCCCTCAGGGCTCAGTGTTGGGTCCATTATTGTTTTCTGTATTTATAAATGATATTGATGATGGTATATCAAGCTTAATGTCCAAGTTTGCAGTCGATACAGAGGTTGTCAAGGACACTACTGACACTATGCTGCTGCAACAGGATCTGGAAAGGTTGAGCAGATGGGCTCAGAGGTGGCAAATGAAGTTTAACATTGACAAATGTAAAGTACTACACATGGGAAACAGCAACCCCAGAGCAACGTATGAACTCTGTGGTACTACACTGACAGTGGTAGAGAATGAAAGGGACCTGGGGGTGGTTGTGCAGGCAGATATGAAGTTTTCTGAGCAGTGCAGACGGGCTGCAAGAGTAGCTCATGGTGTATTGTCGATGATATATAGGAATTTTTCTAGCAGGGATAAGGAGGTGATTATTCCCTTGTATAAGGCAATGGTCAGGCCACACCTAGAGTACTGTATACAGGTCTGGAGGTCTCATTTCAAGAAGGATGTAGAGCTGCTGGAACGAGTACAGAGAAGGGCAACAAGATTAGTGAATGGAACAAAGGGGTGCTCTTACGAAGAAAGGCTTAAGTTTTGCAAATTACAGTGTCTGGAGACTAGGCACCAGCGAGGGGATCTGACAGAGGTGTATAAAGCCTTGAATGGTTTGAGCATGCTCAATGCTGATGGGATTCTTCTCTCGCTCAGAATAATCACCTGAGAGGGCATAAATTCAAATTGAGGAAACACAGATGTAGGATAGACGTGCGGAAATTTGCCTTTAGCCAGCGGGTGGTTGGTTGGTGGAACAGACTTCCATCCCTTGTCGTGGAAGTTGATAGCCTAAATAAGTTTAAGGCTCAGCTGGACAGATATTTTGAACGAACAGAGGGGTGAAGTGGAAGTGGTTTTTTTTTTTTTTTTGGCTGATGCTGCAAAAGCTTGCTTTCTTGCATCAAATGCCTCTACTAATGCTAGTGCTAATGCTAATGCTAATATTGTATGCAATGTCTTTCAGTGGTAACGTTCACAGAAATTTTAGATTTGAATTTCTGAGTTCACTACACCAGAAGTAGCTTGCTATGATAATAGGCTTTGAAAGCTCAAATAATGCCTTGATCCATGGGCTGAATTAGTGCACAGTTGTGTTTCTTAGCAGAAATGTGACTCTAATCTTGCCATCTTTTGATTTTTGTCCCCCAAAGGATGAGCTGGGCAGTGATCCAATAGTGATCCAAAAGAACTTGAATCACTGCCCAGTGATTCAAGTTCTTTGGAAAGCAAGTTGCATCTCACCAATGATACAAACTCACTTTCAAACTACGAAGAAAAATATCACTCATCATTCCAGCATTCAAGCTATTTTTATAAATCACAAGTAGAGATTTCATGGTGATATGCTTAAAACAGGGACTTCGGCTTTTACTGTTGCACAGTAGCTTTAGCTTGTGATTTCCAGCCTTGTTTTCATACAGTAACACAATAATTCACTCTCTTTGTTAGTTTTCATGCCCACTCTGTTGGGTGCCTTTTCTATATCCAGTGACTTGTTTTGGAGAAGTTTATAGTACAGTGCTATTTTGTAACACCACTTTGAATAGCATTACACAGAAATTCAGGAAACACTTCTACTGCCGTAATGTCATCAAATGCAGATTCGCCTATGAAACTAACCTGGGATAGCCACCCTTCAGAAGCTTTAAATGTGTCATCATCTCCACCAAGTAGCTTATGAAATTTAAGTGCATGTGTTTTCAAAATTACCCCATTTATTAGTATTCCTTCACTATGCTTCTGTAGAAACCACTTGTATACGTATTGGTCCATATCGCTATTTTCACAAAGTCTAGTTTTCTTTCTTTGGAGGCCTCCATCTTCTATGGAGTCTACAAATGAATGCAATTTTTCTTTTTCTTTTATCCAACTGTGGATTGTTCCTTCTGGAATTCCTCAATTGTGAAATATACTGCATTTCTTTTTTTTGCCGCTCTTAACTCTTTCGATAATCTTTAACTTTTTTCAACTGTATAAGGTTTTTCTTTTGGTGGCCATTACTCAGTCTTACTGATTTACTAATTTTGCCATATTTTTATGCACTTGACAAATGGCAGCTGTATTCCCCCTCCAGAGGCCATTTGTAATTAGCATTCCACTGATATACTCTTTTATTGTATCTCTAGTTGAGGGGGGGAACTGGGTGTTTACAGTAATTAGTCTCTGAAAAGTCCTGTTGTTTTCAAAAATTACTCTGCAACTTAATACTGAATATACTGAAGTGAATATACAGCCAATTTTTAGCTAATTTCCCTTCTTGGAAATGCAGTATAGCATTTCCAAGAGGAAGAAATATTATACTGTATATAAGTATGAGGGAAAACACTATACTGTATATAAGTACGAGGGAAAATATTATACTGTATATAAGTATAGTAGGATGTAGAGTAGATACGAGTATATAAAGTATTTACTTTTTCAAGTTTCCAATATGAAATTGCTAGTTCTTTGAATGCATTACTTTTTTTTTTTAATTTGTTTTGGAGGACATGATCACACTAGTAGTATATCTGAAACTGTGGTATGAAGAGCCATGTTATATCTGTACTGTACTTAAAATTAAAGTTAAATAATATTTAATTTAACACTTCCAAAAACTCAGTTGGTAACTTTTAACTTGCTACCTGTGAATTCTGTTTGGAACCAGCAGACTTTCAACTGCCCAAAAGACTGCTGTTTGGTTTTAGGAATTCACAACAGAAAGGTCAACTAGCTACACTATATTTAAAGTTTAATTAACTGGATTGTATTAGTGCACAAATCACCTCAATGGCATAAGATTAGTAAAACTGCACTAACCCCCTTTTTATTTTATTGTACAAAACATTTATGTATTAGAAAACGATATGCACAAGGCGTAATTCCTTATGAGTTTAGGTAATTAACTATATAATATAGGTGTAGATACACTACAGTTAACTCATAAATTTGAACTACATATATAGTGTAAAAGGCATAGTTTTAATTGTATCTCATATTGTGAGTGCCTTCACAACAATATAGCTGGTATTGCGCTACTTCAAATAAATAACGCTTCTCTAGTAGAGAAGACTACTGTTATTTATTTTCAGAGGATACCACCACCCAGATGATCATTTCGAAGCTAGTGGGCTTCATCATCAGTGGGCGGGCAGGTACCGTGGTAATGCAACATGCCATCACAGAAGTTATTTCCACAATATGAGAGATGCCAAAGGGTGTTGGTAATAATGTATAATGTAATAATATTTTCAGAGGATACCACCACCCAGATGATCATTTTGAAGCTAGTGTGAATTTAATGTGGAAAAAACCCATTGGACCACATCTATTAAACCAAACAAATTAATTATAAAATCTAAACCTAAATCATGAAAAATCTTAATTCAGATGATCATTTCAAAGCTATTTGTGAATTTGAATTTAATGTGAAAAATAACCCATTGACCAGATCTATCAAACGAAACAAATGAGTTATAAAATTTAAATCTATATCATGGAACTGTTTTGATGAGAGCCTAAGAGATCTAGATTTTTATCAAGAAAACTAAATTTTGTAATAAACGAAAAAAAACCCAGGTGCTTTTTTTTTTTTTTTTTTTTTTTTGAAGCTGGTGGACTTCAACATCAGTGGGCGGGCAGGTACCCTGGTAATGCAACATGCCATCACATTTGCAAAGTTATTTCCACAATATGAGAGATGCCAAAGGGTGTTGGTAATAATGTATTAGAAAACGAAATGCACAAGGCATAATTCCTTATGGGTTTAGGTAATTAACTATATAATATCTGTGTAGATAAACCATAGTTAACCCATAAATTTGAACTACGTATGTAGTGTAAAAGGCATCGTTTTATATGAGATACAATTAAAATGATGCCTTTTACACTACATACGTAGTTCAAATTTATGGGTTAACTATGGTGTATCTACACCGATATTATACAGGGTGTCTCAAAAATATCGGTAAAAATGTTTAGGGGAGGTAGGTAACATCTAAAGGAATGTGAATCACATAGGAACCCATAGAAACGTCACCATAAGTCGGTACACGACGCCGTTCATCAGTTTGCGAGAGAGAAATTTCTGGTTTACTCATTCAAGCAGTAGTCGCCGCACGAAGAGCATGCATCAATATATGAACTGTGAGTTGGCAGACATGCACCTAGTGTATGGATTAGCAGAGGGCAATGGATGAGCCGCTCAAAAAATTTATGGAGAACGCTTCCCAAACAGACATGTACCGGACCACCATTTGTTTGTGCGTGTGCATCAAAATTTGTGCGATTATGGGTCATTTAGAGGTAACAGGAGTAGTGCGGGCAGACCACGTTCGACGCGAACTCCCGCCATGGAAGAAAGTGTGTTGAATGCCGTCCAGAATAATCCTACTACCAGCACACGTGCCGTTACCTCTGCCTTAGGAGTGTCTTGTTGCAGTGTACAGCGTATCTGGCACGACGATTTCTTACACCCCTTTCATCTCCAAAGAGTTCAGTTACTACTCCCCCAAGATCATCCTGCACGTGTGGCTTTTGCACAGTGGTTTCTCCAAGAAAGTGTTCAAGACTTGAATCTTCCAGCCTATGTTTTGTTAACGGATGAGGCTTATTTCACTCGGGAAGGCTTATTTAATCAGCACAATGCTCATGTGTGGGCACACGACAACCCACATGGTGTGTGCCCCCGTGGCGGCACAACATCGCTCCGCAATAAATGTGTGGGCAGGTATGGTTGGTGACTGCTTAGTTGGCCCATACCTGTTACCATCCCGCATGAACTCCGCTAAATATTGGATCTTTCTTGAACAAGTTCTACCAGGGTTACTTGACGATGTTCCAGCAAATGTGAGACGCAACATTTGATTTCAACATGACGGGGCGCCTGCCCATTATGGAAGGTACGTTCGTGACCATTTGAACAGGCGTTTTGGGCGTCGATGGATTGGCCATGGTGGACCCGTTGTTCTGGCCCCCACGCTCACCTGATTTATCGAGCCTTGATTTCTTTCTGTGGGGGCCCTCAAATCTATCGTGTATGAATCACCCATGGAGACGGAAATGGATCGTGGTGAGACTCGTCTGCACTGCTGCTACTGTCAAAGAAACTCTAGGTGTGTTCGACTGTGTCTGCCAATCCATGCTGCATCGGTGTCATCGGGTCTCATGGTGGAACCTTCGAGAATCTGTTGTAACATCAGGAAATGCATCCATCTCGTACTCCATTGTTAATATTATGTCAAATAAATGTTTGCCACTAATTACTGTCTTGTGTCATTTCTGCTTCTTGTGCCTCTGCTTCTACTTTCCCGTGATGTTTCCGGTTATGGGTTCCTATGCGATTCACATTCCTTTAGATGTTACCTACCTCCCCTAAACGTTTGTACCAATATTTTTGAGACTCCCTGTATAGTTAATTACCTAAACCCATAAGGAAATTATGCCTTGTGCATTTCGCAATATGCCATCACAGTTGCACTTCGCAACTTGATGGCATATTGCATTACCAGGGTACCTGCCCGCCCACTGATGTTGAAGTCCACTAGCTTCAAAATGATCGTCTGGGTGGTTGTATCCTCTGAAAATAAATAACAGTAGTCTTCTCTACTAGAGAAGCGTTATTTATTTGAAGTAGTGCAATACAAGCTATTTCGTTGTGAAGGCACCCACAATATGAGATACAATTAAAACGATACCTTTTACACTACATACATAGTTGTACATAGTTGAAATTTATAGGTTAATAACTAAGGTGTATCTACACCGATATTATATAGTTAAAAACATTTATGGTAAAATTTTCAGCAAAATATTGTGATGTACATCTGATCAATTTGTCATCCATCAAACTGTTTTGACATTTTATTGGTCTTTTTTAATTGTGGCTGACAAGGAAGCTGCCTTTACTAATTTATTAACAATGGGGGGAAAGTTTTGTTTCTTAGTTTTGGACTATCAGCAATGTGAGCAAGAAGAGTTCCCATCTCATACAGTTATTTTCTTTGAAAATATATCTTTAATTATATTAATTATTAATAAACTTTAAGTTCATTTATTAATCTTTATTGCTTTCTAAATCAAGAGAGCGAGAGAGAGAGAGAGAGAGGGGGGGGTATCATTCCTGGGCTGTATCATATGCATTGAACTGGGCAAAAAAACCTACAGAATAAAGTTTCCCTTTTTCTTATGGCTTACTGAACAATTATGACAAATTACTGATTACCAAATATGACTGTACTTATTACAGTCATATATACAGTAATAAAAATAAATAATAAGAAAAAATGTAATATACTTAAAAATAAGGAATTAATTTTTTTTAAAAAAATTGATATTATTAAAAATATTTTCCAATGGATGACAAACTGTTATGAGCTACGTTACAATGGTGAAACCGGTTATATGCTATGTTCTGCTGGAGAAGGAGTCAAATAGAGTCAAAAAGTTTGATTTTCCATTATAAACTCAGACATTTGGCAACTACATATATAAATACTACATACATATATTAATATTTTGCCATGTAGTGCCAAAAAATAAAATAAAAATAAAAATAAAATAACATTAAAATTAAATAAATAAATAAAAAACCTAAATAAAAAACAAATATATAAAAAAGAAAAAGAAAATAAACAACCTATTAATTTCCCTCCTCACATAGGTAACTATCCAGTTGATCTTTGAATTTCACCAAGCTGTCAGTGTCAACCACCCACAGAGGCAATTTATTCCAAAAATTCACTGGCTAAAAGTAAACTAAGCACTACTTAAAAGGAGCCAGATACACTAATAATCTTTACATACTGGAAAAATTAAAAGTCAGTATCAAATCAGAAGTTGCAACAATAACTGTTCAATGACTATACAAGTCTCATCAACTAAACAATTATCCTATTTTCTTACATTTGAAGTGAGGGCAATTTCAGCATTCATTGCATTCTATATTATATTTATGTTTATAATAATAATTAAAATATAACTTATTGTAACTTTATTATAATTATATTTAAAATAATAATTGAACCTAAACTGAAAATATACTATGGATTATGTGAATTACTCTGAATAACTAAAAGCATGTACTTGAAACAACAGGGTTGCTAAGAAAAGAGAAAGGTTCTGGATGACTATTTTTTGATGATAGGAATGGTAATAGTGAGTTTAGTGTAACTAGATACATAAGACAAACAAGTTGCTTACTGATTAGTGACATACTCTGGCAGGAAAATTCTGTAAGCAAGAGAGACCAATCTTCTAGGATGGTAGAATTAATATGAAAGAAAGTTTCCTGAAACTCCACCATGAAGGCCTAAAAAGGCATGTTAGCATGTATATGACATGCACTTATTGCCTTCACCATGTCTGTCTGTTCATTCATCAGGATGTAATAACTCGACTCCTAATGGATGGATTTTCATAAAATTTAAAATTTTGTTCTTTTAGAAAAATTCATTGAATTACCTCAAATTTCATTAAAATTGGACCAATATAAACCCAGTAATTATTATTATTCCTGTGTCTAACCATTTGCATATAATAATCTGCCCCTCATCAGATTGATTTTCATGAATTATCACATTTGGCCTATTTGTAATGATTTATTGATATTTCCCAAATTTTATTAAAATTGAACCAGCAGAAATCTGCAATAAACATTTAATTTTTTCCTTTCATATCACATAGGCAATCCATATGCTGTATATTGTAGCTGAAGAACTAGATATTTATGTTTATTGCCCTATACTGGTTGGAGGAATGAATGGCCATTGCAACAGAGGAACAGAAACAAAATGTTCTCCATTTGTGCATAAAAGAATTAATCTTGGAAGCTATTTGGCTTTTCATACCAACTAAGGAATATGGTTCAAGGTTTAGGCCTAAATGGATGTTGGATGAACTAATGAGACATATGGCAGAGAAGAAAAATGCACAGGATTCATATAAATTAACAGGTGGAACAGAAGAATTTAGTAGATAAAAGTTGGTCTGCAATCAAGTCACAAAGGAGGTTAGGCAGGCAAAGGCAGATAACGAGAAATCTTTGGCAAAGGATACAAAGAGTTCTTTATTTATTTAAACTCTAGAAGGAAGGGAACGAATCAGATTGGTCCACTTCATATTGATGGTTCAACTATTGATGATCCTGCTCAGGCAGCTAACAAACTGAATGAGTATTTTGCATAAACATTTACACATGAGGAGTTATTCAGGGAGGGGAATGCCAGAGACATATTAAACTCTGGCAGTGAGCTAAATGATTTTGTAAAATTTATTGTTGAAAATAAAAATATGAAAAGCATCTGGGATAGTAGTGGTAGTAGTAGTAATGTAGGCATGTGATGCAAGAAAGCAAGTGTACGAGCTTATGTAGCATCAGCCAAAAAAAAAAAAAAAAACGAATTTCACACATCCATTCTCTCTAAAGGTTTTCCAGTTCCTCCTTGAATTTATTTAAGCTATCACAACTTCCACAATGACAGATGGAAGTTTGTTCCAGCAATTAACCACCCACTGGCTAAAAGCAAATTTCCGCACATCTATTCTACAACTGTCTTTCCTCAATTTGAATTTATGCCCCCTCAGATTCATAATCTGAGCAAGCAGAAGAATCCCATCAGAATTCAGCATGCTCAACCCATTCAAGGCCTTATGTACCTCAATCAGATCACCTCACAGGTGCCTAGTCTCCAGCCACTGCAATTTGCAGAACTTAAGCCTTTCTTGGTAAGAGGACTCAACCCCCATTCCCCTTCCACTTCATTCCCCTCACCAATCTTGTTGCCCTTCTCTGAACACGGTCAAGCAACTCTACATCCTTCCTAAAATGAGGCCTCCAGACCTGAAAACAGTACTCAAGGCATGATCTGACCATTGCCTTATACAAAGGGATAATCACCTCCTTTTCCCTAATGGCAAAATTCCTTTATATATTATTGAATCATCATTCTTCTCTTTCTTGGTGATTCCCTTCTACTTTTGACTCTCACTCTCTCTCTCTCTCTCTCTCTCTCTCTCTCTCTCTCTCTCTCTCTCTCTCTCTCTCTCTCTCTCTCAGGGTAACTTGGGAATTTTTTTTTTTTTTTTGGTTGGTGCAGCATAAGCATCTGGCTTCCCTGCACCATATAGTTAATAATAATAATAATTAAAAAAAAAAAAAACAATACTCCATGACCCGCTCTGGCAGCATTGCTCAGAAAACTTCATATCTGAGTGCACAATTACGCCCAGATCTTTTTCATTTTCTACCACACTAAGTGTAGTACCACACATTTGGTATGTTTCTCTGGGGCTATTTCTAAACATATATAGCACTTTGCATTTGTCAATGCTAAACTTCAGTTGTCACTTCTCCGCCCATCTGTCCAAATTTTTTAAATCCTGTTTGCAACAGCAGGTCTGAAGGCCTCATTTTAGGAAGGATGTAGAGTTACAGGAACAAGTATAGAGAAGGGCAACAAGGTTAGTGAATGGAACAAATTGTTACTTTGGCGAAGAAAGGCATAAGTTTTGCAAATTACAGTGTCTGGCGACTAGGCACCTGCAAGGTGATCTGATTGAGGTTTATAAGGCCTTGAATGGTTTAAGCAAGCTCAATGCTGATGGGGTTGTTCCTCTTGATAATAATCTGATGAAATAGGAAAAGGCAACATACAGAGAATGCTGTTATTTTTTTTTCCCTAAAGGAATATTTTAATGATAATCAATATCCTGAACAACATGAGATGGGATGATCATGGCCACTGAATGGATCTTAATATCTGCAGATTAATCACCTGAGGGGACATAAATTCAAATTGAGGAAAGACAGTTGTAGAATAAATGTTCGGAAGTCTGCCTTTAGCCAGCGGGTGGTTGATTGCTGGAACAAACTTCCATCTGTCATAGAAGTTAAACGCTTAAATAAATTCAGGGCAGAACTAGACAAACATTTGGAGTGAATGGATGGGTGAAATGGGAAGGGATGTTTTTTTTTTGCTGATGCTGTATAAGCTTGCTTTCTTGCATCATATGCCTCTACTAATGCAAATCCTAAAAATCATTGCTTTTTGCTCATTTCTCTTTCTTTTTTTTTAATATCATGAATTATTATTATTTGCAAACAAGCCTGAAATGTATGTACTATATACACTAAAAATTGTTTTCCATCTCTTCAGGGCATGGGAACAAACATGGAATAAAAATGTTTCTGATGAAATAGGAAAAGGCAACATACGGAGAATGCTGTTATTTTTTTTTCCCTAAAGGAATATTTTAATGATAATCAATATCCTGAACAACATGAGATGGGATGATCATGGCCACTGAATGGATCTTAATATCTGCAGGGATTCTTGAAGGATAGTGTCAGCAAGAATATTCCACACTGCTAAAAAATGAACTGCAATTACGATAAACTTCAATAATGTCTGCAAGTAATCTTGGATGCACATGGATCGCATAAAATGTTTCTGCTTAAATAATAAAATGATGAACTAGCATTAGTAGGGACATATGATGTAAGAAAGCAAGCTTATATAGCATCAGGGGAAAAAAAAAAAAAAAACACCCTTCCCATTTCACCCATCCATTCACTCCAAATATTTGTCTAGTTCTGCCTTCAACTTATTTAAGTTGCTGACCTCCACTACAGCAGAAGGAAGTTTGTTCCAACTATCAACCACCCTTTGGCTAAATGCAAATTTCTGCACATCTATTCCACAATTTTCTTTCCCCAATTTGAATTTATGCCCCCTCATGTGAGTAATCTGAGCAAGAGAAAGAATCCTACTAGTACTGAGCTTGCTCAATTCATTCAAGGCCTTATGCACCTCAATTAGATCATCTCGGAGGTGCCTAGTCTCCAGAAGCTGCAATTTGCAAAACTTAAGCCTTTCTTGGTAACACCAACCCTTTGTTCCTATCATCAATCTTGTTGCCCTTCTCTGTACTTGTTCTAGCAGCTTTACATCTTTCCTGAAATGAGGCCTCCAGACCTGTATACAGTACTCAAGGTGTGGCCTGACCATTGCTTTATACAAGGGGGACAATCATCTCCTTATCCCTGCTAGCGAAATTTCTGTATATCATTGACAAGACACCACGAACTCCTCTTGCAGCCTATTTGCACTGCTCAGAAAACTTTATACAGTAAACCCCCGCTATTCGCATAATCTGTATTCGCGGTTTCGCGATCGCTGATTTAATATAAAATGAAACCTAAAGAAATGTGAATTTTAAAGCGCCGTGAATATTTTCCGCCATAAAAAAATGGGCGTAGCTAAAATTATCTTTCCCGGTCAAAACAGCACTCAGTGGGTGGGGGGAGAGGGGTGACAAAACCGCAAGCGTGGATGTTTCTCGCTAATCCTTGTTCAGTATGTGTTATGCACTTGCCATGGAAGGTTTCGTCGTTTGCTTTTAATTTATATGCTTATAAATTGAATAAATTTATCAATTTATAAATTGATATGCTTACAAAAGTGATAAATCTACCGTTTTGCAGCGTAAAACAGACTTTTTCGAGTGTGTTAACGGAAGAAAGTGACTTTATTGTGGACAAGTTCTTTCTAACCCGTACAAAAATATGGCTACAAATAACAAGAGAAATGTGAAAATATCAAAGAAGGTGATGATATTAGCAAATAAAATTGAGTTATTAGACAATTTATAATGGTGAAAGTGTCTCCTCAGTGGCAAAACATTATAAAATCAATGAGTCAACGGTACGATCAATCAAAAAATCAGAAGAAAAAATCCGCCATAGTGTCCTTGAAAATGCACTAATTGCTTAAAAAATTTGCTCTGTAACTCGTGATGTTAAATTAGAAAAAGTGGAAAAAGCTTTAAATCTGTGGATAGAAGACTGAACTCAAAATAAAATTCCGTTAAGTTCACTCATCATTCGTGAAAAAGCAAAACTCCTTTATCAACACTTTAGCGAAACTGGTGATAGCACTGGCGGGATAAGTTTTTTTGCTAGCAAAGAGGTTTTTTTTTTTGCAAAAAAAAAAAAAGTTTTTTTGCTTGCTAATAAATTGTTTCTTATTTCCATTTCGATGCCATATGCTTGCATTTCACTATGTACTGTCTATGTATAGTAATATTATTAAGGTACATATAATACATAAATAGACAAAATTTTACACTAGTTTTTCTTATATATTTCATACTTTGGAATGGAACCCCTTTATTACTATGGGAGCCATAACTCAGTATTCGCGACATTTCTCAGGAACGTATAGTGGGGGTTTACTGCATTTGACTGCCCAATTACCCACAGGTCCATTTAATTCTCCACTACCATCCAGTTGATACATTACTCTGGGTTTACTGCTACCCATATGGAGTACTTTACATTTGTCAATGTTAAACTTCAGTTGCCCTCTCAGCCAATCTACTCAACTTTTCCAGATCCTGTTGCAGTAGCATACTATCATTACTGTCATTACCAACCTTGCCAACTTTCGTATTGTCTGCAAACTTAGACATTAAGCCTGATATACCTTCATCAATATCATTGATAAATACCAAAAACAACAATGGGGCCCAACACAGAACTCTGGTGGACTCTACTAATAACATTAGTCCATGAAGAGCAGTGTCCATTGATAACCACTCTCTGTCTTCTCCTACTCAACCATCCTTTTATCCATTGTAGCAACTTACCCTTAATGCCATACTGTTCCAATTTGTACAGTAGTCTTCTATGTGCCACAGTATCAAAAGCTTTCATAAAATCCAACTATATGATATCAAAATTATTCTTTGCATCCAATTCCTTTGTGACCACATCACAGCATCCATTCAAATTTGTCAGACAAGACTTTCAAGACAAGACCTTAACAAGACAGACAAGACCTTAACAAACCTATGCTATGTCTGAACTATAACTGCAGTCTTGTCTAGATGATCCAGCATCGTTTCCTAAACCAGTAATTTTATTCACCCTGGAACAGAAGTTAGACTAACAGGTCTGTAATTACTCGTATCCCCCTTTGATCCTCCCCCCTTGTGAACTGGGGACACATTTGCACATCTTCAGTCCATGGGCACCTCCCCTTAGTCCAAGGAAGCTTTCATAATTATGGCTAAGGGTTTGCTTGCTGCCTCATTTAATATAACTGGATAGATCCTATCCACCCCAGGTGTCTTTCTTATATTTAACTTCAACAACATCTAACAAAACTATACAACAAAATTATACATTTAATGACATAAAACTCACCAGTGCCAACACAGCACATCAAAAGTCATTCAAAACTGTTGACATTTTCTTGATGACCCTGTATGCACCGAGATAGCTTTCCATTAGGAACACATCCAACTGTGACTTCATGTATGCAGTCTGGAGGGCCGCTGCAAGTGTGCAGGTGAGGTAAGTGTCGCTTATGGGTGGCAGTTCAAGAGGGTGCCAAAAATTTTTTCGATATTGTTTTCTGATTGGTTAATGCTTATCAGTTTTCAACATTTAGGGTGGAAAATTTTATTTTGCTTAATGCTGGTACATAGGAACGCAGCGCTACTGGCTGTCTGCAACAACTGCCAGCATACAACACTGTCTCTATATAAGGGCAGAACCTGGACAGTATCGCATCCAGTATTCAGTAAACATGTTGCTTGCAAAGGATAAACCAGAAATGTGACCTGACTTCCAAAGGAGGATGTTTATTGAGGTCAGATTAGATAGGGAAAGTATTTTGGACATGGCTGCTTTGTCCAATGTTCCTGTACTGCTACATCTTGTCTCAACTGTGAACCATGCATGGAAGAATGGCTACCAGCCTCAGGTCCAATGAAGGCCAGCCATTCAATGTTGATGAAAGGGATCCTTCTCTTGTTCCTTCCATTACTGGGCATACCATTCCCAATTTTAACAAGGACCACATGTCAGAGACCTGCATTAGGCAAATGCAGCTGATAGCTCATCCAAGTACATCTGTTGACAGCCTGTCACAAGCAAACGTGCCTAAACTCCGAGAGCTCTATGTTTCACAGGAGTGAAGACAATGGAAATGCAGTTCAATGAATTGCATTTCCAAATGCACCATATGATTAAGACAATGCTGAGTATGCCACACCTGTCTGTGTGGTATACTCAATATGAGGCTCTTAAAAGCTACAGCATAAAGGGAAATGTTCAGACCAGTGGGATGGCATAATGGTCTGGACTGTTTGGATGGAAGACTCTGAGCCCTGCTCCTCCCTTGGTACTTATTGATCAGCATTTCACTTCAGACTTGTAGATGTCCATCATTTCTGACCATATGCACCAGTTAATAGTGACCAACTGCCTTGACCACTAAGACATCTTTCAGCAAGACAAAGCTGTTTCACAGGGCAACAATGGTGCTGGATTGGTCCAAAGAGTATTCTGGTGAGTACTCACTCTTTTCATGACAATCAAACATGTCCAATCTTAGCTTAACTGAACATGTGTGGAACATCAAGGAATGAGGCCATCAAATATCTAATAACTGTGGGATGAAGTGTGATCAAGCATGAGTTGCTATAAGTAAGGACATCCTCCAGAACCTTGTGGAGTCAGTGCTGTAACATATCCAGGCCATGCTGCATGCCAAAGGTGGTGCAGTAAGATATTAGAAAGGTGTTCTTAAAAATATATATCTTCATCAGTAGACTCGACTAATTTTTGAAAAGTGAAAGGAGGTATTTTTGCCCATTCCTCCTGAACCTTCTGACCAATTCAATTATAGACTGCAGGTGTATTGGTCTGGCCTGAAGTTGATGTTCCAAATGCTGTAAATATTCAGTGGGGTTAAGGTCAGAGCTCTGGGTGGGCCAGTAAAGTTCTTGATTGCCCGTGTTATCAAACCAAGTCACCATAGGCTGTGTTTTATGACATGGTGCATTTTCATGCTGAAACAGAGAAGGATCCTCCCTGTACTGCATGGAATTTACTATTCTGTTAATGACAATCAACAGTCCCAAATTGGGACAGCAATTCTACCAAATTACACAGTTGACACATACACCACTAGTTTTCAGATCAATAAACCATGTATTGTAATTCATCACTTCTTAACATTTGTAAAATAATAACAGGAGTTTATCTCAATATAGTACGTAGAACACTTCCGCATGATACTCTCCAGAAATTAAAACGAAAAAATCGAAAACTTACATTAGAGTAAAAAATAAATAATTAAAAACCAATTTAACACAATTAAAAATTAAAAAGAATCTAACGAAAATATTCAAAACGATTTTCCTTCCTGAAGCTGAACCCTACATCCGAACGAAAAAAAAACAGCTTCAGGAAGGAAAATCGTTTTGAATATTTTCATTAGATTCTTTTTAATTTTTAATTGTGTTAAATCGATTTTTAATTGTGTTAAATTTATTTGAATTGTGTTAAATTGATTTTTAATTATTTATTTTTTACTCTAATGTAAGTTTTTGATTTTTTCGTTTTAATTTCTGGAGAGTGTCATATGGAAGTGTTCTACGTACTATATTGAGGTAAACTCCCCTTATTATTTTACAAATATTAATATCAACGTAAAATGTATTGAGTATTACAGCTCTGATTCACACCATCTAAATCACTTCTTAACATAGCTTTCTGATGCTCCAGGGACCATTTAGGATAAGTTTTGCACCAAAAAAATCAACGCTATACACTGCTTGCAAGTGCAAAAATCAAAGGATTTCCCTTACCAAGGAAAAGCCTTAAGTTCTGCAAATTGCAGTGTTTGGAGATTAGGCACCTGTGAGGTAAGTTTGTTATTTGGAGCATTAGCAACTAAGGCCATATTGCTCGGGGATATGCGGTGGTCATTCCCTGACCTTTCCGCATTCTTCGTATTTGGTGGTGACGGGCTCGAACCCCGGTCTAATCAAGAAGCGTGTGCTATGCACTGCTGCTCCTTCCCGCCTGGCTACGGAGCCGCCCACCTGTGAGGTCATCTGATTAAGGTGTATAAGGCCTCGAGTTTGAGCAAGCTGATGGGGTTCTTCCTCTTGCTCCAAGATAGCATAAATTCAAATTTATGCTATCTTGGAGGGAAACCGGACGGGCAAAGGGATGTGACTCAGACTGGAAAAAGGAAACGAAAAGGAAAGACAGTTGTAGACTAGATATGCAGAAATTTGCCTTTAGCCAGCAGGTGGTTTATTGCTGGAACAAGCTTCTATCTGTCGTGGAAGTTGACAGCTTAAATAAATTCAAGGAAGAACTGGACAAACTATTGGAGCAAATGGATGGATGAAATTTGGAAGTGTTTTTTTTTTGGCTGATGGTGAATAAACTTGCTTTCTTGCGTCATATGCCTCTACTAATTATTATTATTATTATTATTACCTCCCCGAAATGTTACCACCTTGTCACGGTGAGGAGGCTTGGGTATCCTGATGATCCAGAGAGCTATACTGGCAGTAGCTAGACTACCGTTAGGGCCAACCTAGCCAGACAGGTCAAAGGGTAGGGATCAGACGAAGAGTAACATACTGGTCCTCCAGGTTGGGGGTTGTGTGGGAGGCTGGTTCCCTCCCCATGTAAAAAAAATAAAAACTCATAAGGCTCAAAGAGGGAAACCGGACGGGCAAAGGGATGTGACTCGGACTGGAAAAAGGAAACGAAAAGGAATAACGGACATTTTAAATATTGTAACATGGAACATGTTACAATATTTAAAGAGCAGTAATAACAGAAACAAAGAAAAAATTAAAAGGTATGAAAGATTATGATTCTTATACAATGATATACAGTGGAGTAGATCAAAAGGAAAGAGCTAGTGGATGGGTAGCAATATTAATAGATTGGAAATGGAAAACCAAAATACAGAGCTACACATTTATAAATAATAGAATAATAACAGTAAGATTTAAATTAGACAGAAGTTATTTATGTATAATTGGAATTTATTCTCCAGAAGATGGAAAAGAGGAAGAAACATAAATTTTATTTAGAGTTACAAAAAGAACTAGATAAGAATGTAAAAAAGGAGCATGTAGTTATTTTGGGAGATTATGATGCTCGGGTAGGGAATAAGCCAATAAAAAATATTATGGGATGTTAAGGAGAAAATAAAGTAAATGGAAATGGATATAAATTAAGAGATTTTGCAACGTTTAATAATTTAAAGATAACAAATACATGTTTTAGAAAACGTGATATACATAAATATACATGGTCGGCAAGAGGTACACAATCAATAATAGACTATGTAATAGTAAATCAAAAATTAGCAAAACAATGTCGAGATACTAGGGTGTTTAGAGGATATAATATTAATTCAGATCATTTTTAGTGGCTTCAAAAATAGAGTTATGGGCTAAACAGAAGAAGATATGATATTAATTTAGATCATTTTTAGTGGCTTCAAAAATAGAGTTATGGGCTAAATGGAAGAAGAGAAAAGCTATTAAACAGGGGAAGGAGGAGTTGGGTTATAAAGTATATCTACTTCAAGAAGAAAGTATACAAAATTTATATGAAAAAAAGGATTAAAGATGAAATAAGTAAAACATCGGAGAGAGAGAACAAATAGAAGAAGAATGGAATAATATACAAAATATAATTCAAAAGATAGCAAAAGAGACACTAGGACAATTCAGAAAAAACTATAAGAAGAGTGGGGGTAAAGATGTGGAATGAAGAAATAGCTAAAGCAGTACAAGATATCTTAAATATATAGAACACAAGACAAGGGAGAATGAAGAAATATATAAACAAGAATGCAATAAAACTAAAGATATAATAAGGAAGGCTAGAGCAGAGTCATGGGATAGATTTATAAGCACAATAGAACATGATGTTCATGGAAGACAAAATTTGGCATATAAAATGATGAAACACTTGAATAGTACAGAGACACACACTCCAAGAATAAATATAATAGAGGAAAAACAATGGAAAAAAACATTATGAAGAATTGTGGAAAGAACCAACATATCAAATAGAAGAGATCCAGTTAGTGGCATAGATCCAATAATGAAGGAAGAATTGGAAAAGGCATTGAAAGCTACAAAAAACAGGAAAGCAGTAGGAGTGGATGGTATATATGCAGAACTGATCAAGTATAGGAAGTTTTTTAAAAGACAGAATACTAAATTTATTTAATAAATGTTGGGAACAATATAAAATACCAGAATTATTTCAATATTTAAAAAAGGAAATAGAAATGATACAAAGAATTATAGAGGAATTAGCATACTAAATACAATATATAAAATGTATAGCATAAAATGTATTATCTCTGATGGAATATTAATAGAAGAACAGGCAGGATTCAGAAAAAGAAGATCATGTACAGATAATATATTTATATTAAAACAAATAATAGAAAAACAAAAAGAGTTTAATTTTAGCATTAGCATTAGCATTAGTAGAGGCATTTGATGCAAGAAAGCAAGCTTATCCAGCATCAGCCAAAAAAAAAAAAAAAAAACCCACTTCACCCCTCTGTTCGTTCAAAATACCTGTCCAGCTGAGCCTTAAACTTATTTAGGCTATCAACCTCCACTACAAGGGATGGAAGTCTGTTCCACCAACCAACCACCCGCTGGCTAAAGGCAAATTTCCGCACGTCTATCCTACATCTGTCTTTCCTCAATTTGAATTTATGCCCTCTCAGGTGATTATTCTGAGCTAGAGCATGCTCAAACCATTCAAGGCTTTATACACCTCTATCAGATCACCTCGCTGGTGCCTAGTCTCCAGACATTGTAATTTGCAAAACTTAAGCCTTTCTTCGTAAGAGCACCCCCTTTGTTCCATTCACTAATCTTGTTGCCCTTCTCGGTACTCATTCCAGCAGCTCTACATCCTTCTTGAAATGAGGCCTCCAGACCTGTATACAGTACTCTAGGTGTGGCCTGACCATTGCCTTATACATGGGAATAATCACCTCCTTATCCCTGCTGGAAAAATTCCTGTATATCATTGACAATACTCCATGAGCTACTCTTGCAGCCCGTCTGCACTGCTCAGAGAACTTCATATCTGCCTGCACAACCACCCCCAAGTCCCTTTCATTCTCTACCACTGTCAGTGTAGTACCACAGAGTTGATACGTTGCTCTGGGGTTGCTGTTTCCCATGTGTAGTACTTTACATTTGTCAATGTTAAACTTCATTTGCCACCTCTCAGCCCATCTGCTCAACCTTTCCAGATCCTGTTGCAGCAGCATAGTGTCAGTAGTGTCCTTGACAACCCTGCCAACCTCTGTATCGACTGCAAACTTGGACATTAAGCTTGATATACCATCATCAATATCATTTATAAATACAGAAAACAATAATGGACCCAACACTGAGCCCTGAGGGACTCCACTAATAACATCAGTCCACGATGAGCAGTGTCCATTGATTACCACTCTCTGTCTTCTCCCCCTCAACCACCCCTTTATCCATAGCAGCAATTTGCCTCCAATGTCACACTGCTCCAATCTGTGTAGCAGTCTTCCATGTGCAACAGTATCAAAAGCCTTTCTAAGATCCAAGTATATAATATCAAAGCTATTCCCTGCATCCAGTTTCTAAACTGGATGCAGGGAATAACTTTGAATTTAGAAACACATTTAGCATTTATAGATTATGAAAATGCATTTGATGGAGTAAACAGATGAAAACTATGGGATATATTGAGTAATAAAGGATACCCAAAGCACTTTACAAAAATAATACAGAGTTTATATCAAGGAACAAAAATAGTAATAGATACAGGTAATAAATTAGCAGAAGAAAGTATAATAAATCAAGGAGTTAGACAGGGATGTAGCTTGTCACCAACGCTGTTTAAGATATATATCGAGGATATGATATGTAAATGGCAAGAAGAAATTAATACAGGTATATATCTAAATACAAAGAATAGGATTAATACACTGTTATTTGCAGATGATCAAGTAATTATTCAAGATAGCGGGGATAATTTACAAAGAGCAGTATTTAAATTAAACCAAATAACAGAAGAATATAAAGTTAAAATGTCAACAATGAAAACTAGAACAATGGCTTTTAAAGGAAAAATACAGTGAGAACAAAAATAGTTATAGACAAAAAATACTAGAACAAGTAAAATATTTTAATATCTAGGATGTGATATAACATATGATGTCAAAGAAGATAGCATTAGTATTAGTAGAGGCATTTGATGCAAGAAAGCAAGCTTATGCAGCATCAGCCAAAAAAAAAAATAAAATAAAATAAAATAAAATAAATAAAAAATAACCACTTCCACTTCACCCCTCTGTTTGTTCGAAATACCTGTGCAGCTGAGCCTTAAACTTATTCAGACTATCAACCTCCACGACAAGGGATGGAAGTCTGTTCCACCAACCAACCACACACTGGCTAAAGACAAATTTCCTTACGTCTATCCTACATCTGTCTTTCCTCAATTTGAATTTATGCCCTCTCAGGTGATTATTCTGAGCAAGAGGAAGAATCCCATCAGCATTGAGCATGCTCAAACCATTCAAGGCTTTATACCCCTCTATCAGATCACCTTGCTGGTGCCTAGTCTCCAGACACTGTAATTTGCAAAACTTAAGCCTTTCTTCGTAAGAGCACCCCTTTGTTCCATTCACCAATCTTGTTGCTCTTCTCTGTACTCGTTCCAGCAGCTCTACATCCTTCTTGAAATGAGGCCTCCAGACCTGTATACAGTACTCTAGGTGTGGCCTGACCATTTCCTTGTACAAGGGAATAATCACCTCCTTATCCCTGCTAGAAAAATTCCTATATATCATCGATAATACACCATGAGCTACTCTTGCAGCCCGTCTGCACTGATCAGAAAACTTCATATCTGTCTGCACAGCCACCCCAGGTCCCTTTCATTCTCTACCACTGTCAGTGTAGTACCACAGAGTTGATACATTGCTCTGGGGTTGCAGTTTCCCATATGTAGTACTTTACATTTGTCAATGTTAAACTTCATTTTCCACCTCTCAGCCCATCGGCTCAACCTTTCCAGATCCTGTTGCAGTAGCATAGTGTCAGTAGTGTCCTTGACAACCCTGCCAACCTTCGTATTGTCTGCAAACTTGAACATTAAGCTTGATATACCATCATCAATATCATTTATAAATACAGAAAACAATAATGGACCCAATACTGAACCCTGAGGGACTCCACTAATAACATTAGTCCACGATGTGCAGTGTCCATTGATTACCACTTTCTGTTTTCTCCCCCTCAGCCACCCCTTTATCCATAGCAGCAATTTGTCTCCAATGCCACACTGCTCCAATTTGTGCAGCAGTCTTCCATGTGTAACAGTATCAAAAGCCTTTCTAAGATCCAAGTATATAATATCAAAGTTATTCCCTGCATCCAGTTCTTTTGTGACTGCATCATAGTATCCAATCAAATTGGTCAGGCAAGACTTCCCCTAAGCTATAACTAAAGTCTTGTCTAGATGATCCTGCAGTGCTTCTTTAACCAGAGCCTCCATTAATTTTCCAGGAACAGAAGTTAAACTAACAGGTCTATAATTACTTGTGTCGCCCTCTGATCCTCTTTTGTGAATTGGGGTCACACTTGCATATCTCCAGTCCATGGGTACTTCCCCTGAGTCCAAGGAAGCTCTCATAATTATGGCTAAGGGTTTGCTTACTTCTTTTGCCACCTCCTTTAATATAACTGGATAGATCCCATCCACCCCAGGTGCCTTTCTTGTATTTATCTTCAACAATTTCTCCTCCACTTTACTCTCAGTTATTACAAAATTCTCTAGCTTACTGCCAGAGTTGAATACACCTCTGGCATTCCCCTTGCTGAATAACTCCTCATGTGTGAATGTCGATGCAAAATATTCATTTAGTTTGTTAGCTACCTGAGCAGGATCATCAACAGTTGACCCATCGATATCAAGCGGACCAATCTGATTCATCTCCTTCCTTCTAGAGTTTACATAAGTAAAGAACTCTTTGCTGTTTTTTTTTGCATCCCTTGCCAAAGATTTCTCGTAATCTGCCTTCGCCTGCCTAACCTCCTTTGTAACTTGGTTACAGATCAACTTGTATCTATCATAGGCTTCTGTGTCACGTGTTAATTTGTATGTATCCCATGCATTTTTCTTCTCTGCCATATGTCTCATTAGTTCATCTGACATCCACTTAGGCCTAAACCTTGAACAATATTTCTTAGTTGGTATGTAAAGCCTAGTAGCTTCCAAGATAAGTTCTTTGAATGATTCCCATTTTGAATTTGCTGTTGATAACATCATCAGTTGGTCCCACTTTATAGAATTTAAATACTGTCTCAGTCCATCGTAGTCGCCTTTATGAAAGCAATAACCCTTCCCTTTACCCCTAATGGTAGTTACCTCTTTGAGTAAATCCCACTTCAGCACACTGTGATCACTGCCACCTAGTGGTTCATTTACCTGCAGATTGTTAATGCATGAAGAATCACTACTGATAATCAAATCAAGAGTATTACTCCCTCTAGTTGCCTCCCGAACATGCTGATGTAGAAAACAATCATCCAATAAATCCACAAAAGCCTTGCTAGTGTGTGAGTGACCAGCCCCCAAATTCCAGTCAATATCTGGGAAATTAAAATCCCCCATTATAAGACTCTCTGATTATACTCATCAGAGTCATTAGGCCTACAGCACACTCCCACTCTCAATTTTGATCTCCCAATTGTTATGTCACACCAAACTGACTCGACACTGCTCTGTCCAGCAATGTCGACTGGCTTCACTTCCTTGGATTTTATGTATTTCTTAACTAATAGCATAACCGCTCCTCCCTTTCTATTCTGTCTATCCCTTCTGTAGACATTGTACTCTCCAAATTCCAGTTCTGCATTCCTTATATCTGTGTGACACCACGTCTCTGAAATCCCCACAATATCTGCCTTTGATGTTTTGAGCAATACCTCAAATTCATCAAATTTATTTACTGAACTCCTAGCATTGGTGTACACGCAAGTATACATGCACCTGTTCTTTTTCTTAGCTACCCTAACACAACCTATGTGTTTACTTGTACCCCAATGATTCCCAGCAGTCTCTGAAATATCCTGCATCTTATTTTCCAGGCTGTGGCTCATTCCAATAGAAGCAGTGCAAGAATCACTTTCACCTCTGCCAGTGGCTACTGTTAATCTATTAGTCCTTGTATCCCCCCAATCTAGCAGTTTTCTGACCCACCTAACACTGCCTCGATAGCATCAGCAAACATTCTTGCACCCTTTCTATTTAAGTGTATCCCATCCCTGTTGAAGCAGTCTCTCCTGTTAAGATATGAACCAGAAATTGGCAAAATTTCGAAATATATGTAGAACAATAAAAAGAACTCTGGTTAAGAAAACAAGGAAAGAAACACAACTGAAATTTTACAAAGTAATGATGGCAATACCAACACTTATTTATGGTTCTGAAAAATGGATACCGAAACAAAGAGACATTAATAGAATACAAGCTGCAGAAATGAAATTTTTAAGATATGTTAAAGGATGTACAAAATTAGATAAAAATACCAAATGTAAATATTAGAAAGGAATTAAAGATTTACTCAATTAATGAAAAAGTTATAGAATATAGACAAAGATGGAAATAACATGTAGAAAGAATGGAAGATAATCGATTCCCTAAATTAGCTTACATGTATAGAGCAAAAGAAAAAAGAGAGAGGAAGACCAAAGAAAAGATGAGCAGACCTCTTCGAGATCGGAACAGGCGGATCACCTAATCCATGAAGGAAGATAAGATTATTATTATTAGCCATATGGTGCAAGGAAGCCTGAAGCTTATGCTGCACTAGCCAAAAAAAATTTGAGTACCTTGAGAGAGAGAGAGAGAGAGAGAGAGAGAGAGAGAGAAGTTGGAGGGAATCACCAAAAAAGAGAAAGATGATGATATCCAGCTCAGGACCCTGGGTGTGCCAAGCCCATACTCACCAGATGTGAGCCCCGAGGTTAATGCTGATTCTTGCTAAATGTTTGATTTTTGCATTGCAGTTCTTTCATAAAATATAATGTTATGCAGCATTCAATGTATTACCCTTATACTACTATCAGATCTGGCATTCTCTTAAATTCCCTTTGACAGTATTCAATCAAGACTGATGGGATCTACATACAACTTTTCTGAGCACCACCTAGTCTCTATATCAATTTCTGCTGTCTGCTCAAACATATCCTAGCTGTCGTAGCACTGTAATGTTTCCATTTGGTGATTACATCATTTACTACACTTGATGATCACTACTGTTGATTTAGGGCAGGGCAGTTTTGCTGAAACAGTATGACGAGAATGACTGCTAATATGGCATCCTCTATTTCCTGTAAAGAGTCACAAGCTGAATACTTGAACCCATCTATCGTATTTTATCTTATTTCTAGCATGAACCCAGCTTTTATACCTATTCTCTATTTTACACCTTTTATACCTATTCCTGGGTACTGTTAATTTGATAGGCGGAACAGGACAAGGGTATGTCTGCCAAGGGCAGACATACCCTTGTTGATGACGTTGTAGACCAGCTATCATCTTTTAGGGGCACAAAGAGTGATATTGTTGTACACATTGGCACTTAAGAGTAGGAGATCGGCGGAATTACTTAAAAAGTACAGGTCAATGCTGAAAAAAAGCCGTGAGTTAGGGTTGAATTTGAAAGTGTCTGCAATTCTGCGCCCAGACACGATAGGAGGGAGTATATGATGAGAGCTTTGTCGATCAATTCGGCACTGGAGAGTTTGTGCAAGGCACAAGGGGTAGAATTTTTCTCAGTCTGGTCTGTGCTTGTTAACAGGAGAGAATGCTTCTACAGGAATGGGATATACTTAAACAGAAAGGATGCAAGAATATTTGCTGATACTATCGAGGCAGAATTAGGCAGGTCCAAAAACTGCTAGCTTGGGGGGGATACATGGATTAATAGATTAACAGTAGCCGCTGTCAGAGGTGAAAGTGATTCTTGCACTGCTTTTATTGAAATGAGCAGCAGCCTGGAAAGCAAGGCAATGGGTATTTCCAGGACTGCTGCAAGTCATAGTGGAACAAGTAAATACATGGGTTGTGTTAGGGTAACTAAGAGTAGAAACAGGTGCATGTATACTTGCATGTACACCAATGCTAGGGATATAGTTAATAAATTTGATGAACTTGAAGTGCTAGTCAAGACATCAAAGGCAGATATTGTTGGGATATCAGAGACGTGGTGTCACACAGAAATAAGCAGTGCAGAATTGGAATTTGGGGAGTACAATGTGTACAGATAGGATAAACAGGATAGGAAGAGAGAAGGGGTTATGCTGTTAGTTAAGAAACAAAATCTAAGGAAGTGCATCCAATTGATGTTGGTGGACAATGCATTGTTGAGTCTGTTTGGTGTGACATAAGACTGGGAAAGGAAAAATGTTATAGGCCTAATGAATCTGATGAGTATAATGAGAAACTGTGCAGAGAAATAGAGAGGGCTTGTAAATCACAGTGTCTTATAATGGGGGATTTTAATATGCCAGAGATTGACTGGAATTTGTGGGTTGGTTACTCACACACACTAGCAAGGCTTTTGTGGATTTCTTGGATGATTGTTTTCTACAGCAGCATGTTCAGGAGGCAACAAGAGATAGTAATAGTCTTGACCTGATTATCAGTAGTGATTCTTCATGCATTAAGAATCTGCAGATTAAGGAGCCACTAGGTGGCAGTGATCACAGTGTGCAGATGTGGGATTTACTCAAAGAGGTAACTACCATCAGGGATAAAGGGAAAGGTTTTTGCTTTCATAAAGGTGACTACAGTGGTCTGAGACAGTATTTAAATTCTATACGGTGGGACCAACTGATGATGTTACCAACAGCAAATTCAAAATGGGAAGCATTCAAAGAACTAATCTTGGAAGCTATTAGGCTTTTCATACCGACTAAGGAATATTGTTCAAGATTTAGGGCTAAATGGATGTCAGATGAACTAATTAGACATGTGGCAGAGAAGAAAAATGCATGGAATACATATAAATTAACAGGTGACAGAGAAGCCTTCGATAGATATGATATACTCGTTCTTCTGATCATTTTTTCATGCAAGCCCAAAGTCACAAAGGAGGTTAGGCAAGCAAAGGCAGATTACGAGAAATATTTGGCAAAGGATGCAAAAAAAAACAGCCAAGAGTTCTTTACTTATGTAAAGTTTGGAAGGAAGGGGATGGATCAGATTGGTCACCTTGATATCGCTGGTTCAATTGTTGATGATCCTGCTCAGGTAGCTAACAAACTAAATGAATATTTTGTATCTACATTCACACATGAGGAGTTATTCAGGGAGGGGAATGTCAGAGGTGTATTACTCTGGCAGTAAGCCAGATAATCTTGTAATAACTGAGAGTCAAGTGGAGAAGAAATTATTGAAGATGAACATAAGAAAGGCACCTGGGGTGGATGGAATCTATCCAGTTATATTAATGGAGGCAGCAAAGTCAGTAAGCAAACCCTTAGCCATAATTATGAGAGCTTCCTTGGACTTGGGGGGAGATACCCATGGACTGGAGATGTGGAAATGTGACCCCAATTCATAAAGGAGGATCAAAGGGGGAGACAGGTACTTACAGACCTGTCAGTTTAACTTCTGTTGGAGGGAAATTAATGGAGGCACTCTAGACCAAACTTCAATTATAGCTCGGACACAGCATGGGTTTGTTAAGGGGAAGTCTTGTCTAACCAATTTAATTGAATACTATGATGTAGTCACAAAGGAACTGGATGCAAAGAATAATTTTGATATCATATATTTGAATCTTAGACAGGCTTTTGATACTGTTGCACATGGAAGGCTGCTGCCACAAATTGGAGCAGTGTGGCATTGGAGGTAAATTAGTGCTATGGATAAAGGGTTGGTTGAATGGGTGAAGACAGAGAGTGGTAATCAATAGACACTGCTCTTCATCGACTAATGTTATTAGTGGAGTCCAATAGGGTTCAGCGTTGGCTCCATTGTTGTTTTCTGTATTCATTAAAGATATTGATGATAGTATATCAGGCTTAAGGTCCAAGTTTGCAGATGATACGAAGGTCGGCAGGGTTGTTAATGACACTAATGACAGTATGCTGCTTCAAAAGGATCTAAAAATTTTGGGCAGATGGGTTGAGAGGTGGCAATTGAAGTTTAACATTGGGAAATGTAAAATACTACATATGGGAAGCAGTAACCACAGAGTAACGTATCAATTGTGTGGTACTACACTGACAGTGGTAGAGAATGAAAAGGACCTGGGGGTAATTCTTCAGGCAGATATAAAGTTTTGTGAGCAATGTAGACTATCTACAAGAGTAGCTCATGGTGTCTTGTCAATGATATACAGGAATATTTCTAGCAGGGATAAGGAGGTGATTATTGCCTTGTATAAGGCAATGATCAGGCTACAGTTTGAGTACTGTATACAGGTCTGGAGGCTTCATTTTAAGAAGGATGTAGAGCTGTTGGAATGAGTAAAGAGAAAGGCAAAATAGATTAGTGGATGGAACAAACGGTTGCGCTTACGAAGAATGGCTTAAGTTTTGCAAATTACAGTGTCTGGAAATTAAGCACCTGCGAGGTGATCTGATTGAGGTGTATAATGCTTTGAATGGTTTGAGCATGCTCAATGCTGATGGGATTTTTCCTCTTGATCAGAATAATCACCAGAGAGGACATAATTTCAAATCGAGGAAAAACAGTTGTAGAATAGATGTGTGGAAGTTTGCCTTTAGCCAGCAGGTGGTTGATTGCTGGAAGAAATTTCCATCTGTCTTAAAAGTTGATAGCTTAAATAGAGTCAAGGCAGAACTAGACAAACATTTGGAGCGAGTGGAGGGGTGAAATGAGAAGGGTGTAATTTTTTTTTGGCTGATGCTATATAAGCTTGCTTTCTTGCATCATGTGCTTTTGCTAATGCTAATTCTTCTGAGCACCACCTAGTCTCTATCAACTTCTGCTGTCTGCTGTAACATATCCTGACTGTAGTAGCATTATAACGTTTCCATTTGGTGATTACAACAGTTACTACTCTTGGCTTGTTATTTGTTTGTTATTTGGTTTTTAGGAGCATTAGCAACTAAGGCCATATTGCTCCGTGAATATGTGGTGGTCATTCCCTGACCTTTCCGCATCCTCTGTATTTGGTGGCGACGGGCTCGAACCCCGGTCTAATCAAGAAGCGTGTGCTACGCACTGCTGCTCCTTCCCACCTGGCTACAGAGGCGCCTCTACTCTTGGCAATCACTACTGTTGATCTAGGGCAGAGCAGGACAGTTTTGTGAAAGTATGAAGAGAATGACTGCCAATATGGCATATTCTAATTATTCCCCGTAAAGAGTCACAAGCTGAATACTTGAACCCATTTATCTTATTTTATCTTACTTCTAGCATGAACCCAGCTTTTATACCTCTTCTCTATTTTATACCTATTCCTGGGTACTGTAAATTTTTCTCCAATTCCAGGATTGTTTTTATACTCTTGGCAATACTGTGTGTTGTGTGTGTGTGTGGGCTCCAAGTCCATATTTATAACTAAAAAGCAAAAGTAAATTTAAACTTTTCTGGCAGCAAATTTTAAAATTTCACTGTCTCAAAAAGCTTAAATATAATCATGATATTAGCACAAAGTGAAGAGTTTCACTGGCATAAACAATTTGCTGCATAGTGGGAAGTCCATCTAATCCTTTTTCCAAAAAGGCACAACATGAGTGTTGAGTAAGGTTGAAATTTACCCAAAGGTAATTTTGTCCACAGTTCTTTTTCTTCTTCCAGTCACATAGCTCCCCGAGGAGCTGTTGTGGCCACCAACAAATTCCTCCAACTGCACCGATCATGTGCTATATGAGCAGCATCGCAAAGTGTCATGCCCAGAAGTTCCCTGATTCAATCCTTCCATCTAGTTGCAGGTCGTCCTCTGCGCCTCTTCCCCTCAGTTTTTCTTTCCATTATATTCTTCAACAGAAAGTTTTCCCTTCTTATACTATGACCAAAAAACTTGAGTTTTCTTTTGTTGATGCTATGAAGAAGAATTTTATTCAATACTCACTGTTTGTTTGTTTGTTTGTTTGTTATTTGGTTTTTAGGAGCTTTAGCAACCAAGGCCATATTGCTCCGGGGATATGCAGTGTTCATTCCCTGACCTTTCCGCATCCTCCGTATTTGGTGATCACAGGCTTGAAGCCCGGTCTAATCAAGAAGGGTGTGCTACGCACTGCTGCTCCTGCCCACCTGGCTACAGAGGTGCCTAATACTCACTCATTGTTTCTTCGATCCAAGTAAGAAATACACAGTATTCTCCTGTAACACCACATTTCAAATGCCTCAATTTTCTTCCTGTCAATTCCATCCTTCATTCATCCTTCAGTCATCCTTCACATCCATAAGTGGCAACTGGAAAAATTAACGAAGCAATGATCCTCAGTTTTGTCTTTAGGGGCAGATCATGATCTCTCCATAATTTTATCAGATCAGCGACCGACGTTTTAGCAATTGCCTGTCGTCTCTTTACATCGTTTGAGCAGTCACTATTTTTATTTATGATAATCATAAATAAAAATAGTGTTTGGCAACTGTTCACAGTTGCCAAACTTAAATGTAGTTATTGCTACTTACACACTGATTGGAATTTCTTTGAAAAACATTAAGAGAACAGCAGAAATCTGAATTTTTTTTTATGTATATGAAATTATTATATATTTTTTCTGTGGGGATGAGTGCAAAAAATCCACTTCACCCCATCACAGATGGATTAAAGTATCACTGGGTTGATAGGCTTGCAATGGTGAATGGGTATAGTACTCACACAGTCACACGAGTAGCAACACTCTGTAACAAAAGCATTTCCTGAAAGGGAAATGCCATTTATTTAAAGCACAATACCAAAGGCAACTAATGGAACTGCCTTTGCTAAATGACAATTCAGTGTTGATAAAAGACAACTATCTTTTCTGAAGCCTCTTCTTTAAAAAATTGATGGAAGCCCTGATAATATTTATAATTGATGTTTCTATAGACATTAGTTTTTTTAGAATTAAATATTCTGTAAACTTTTAAGGGGGAAGGTATAAACTTCTGTAAACTTTTATGGGGGAAGTCACAAACAAATAGAAAAGCATTTAGAAATTTCTGAGAAAAGCAGAGCATGTAAATTAACAGATAGATAAAGATCCACTTACCAAAATAAGAAAAGGTGCAATCACTTTCCAGCATATTTTGAAGTATATATTAGGTTGAAATCCCAACATATGTTCAAAGTCAGAACAAAAATTCGTCAAACCTAAAAGTGTTACTTAAAATTACTGAATAAATAAGTAGTGGCATATAGTGTATTATATATTATAAAATATTGCAGAATGAATCAAGCAGCGAGTTTGTTAATATTCAATGGTTGGTTAGTTGTTTTAGGGGAGGGCTTTTAATACACTTATTCCTATGGTATGTTTATTTATATGATCTCTATTAAGTATTATGTCTGAACAAGTGCATGTGTTCATGAGCTGATCTTCATGGTGTGCAAGCTGAAAAAGTTAGAATAATGCAGGCTCTCTCTCTCTCTCTCTCTCTGAAACTTGCTAATTATAGTTCTGACTGATGAGGCCATTAAGAATTCTTCCAGTCTTCACTGGAATTTGAACCCAAACTTCTCTAAATGGTAAGAAAATCTCATTATACTGTTAGATGTTGTGAAACAGATTACACTAACTCCTAAGAGGCTTATTTAGGTCCATTCTTGTAGAACTAAATTCATCTGTATAAAGTTTGCTGACAGAAAGTTTGACTCCCTAATTTCCCCACCCTGCCTAAATATTAAATTGGTTCACTTGATCAGCTGCAACACTTGCAAATCCATCAGGTCAGGTAAGTATTGTCTGACTGCTGCATGTTATCACAACTGTGGTTTCAATATAGTTTCTCCAACTCGTTTGAAAAGTAAGAATTTCTGAAATGACATTACCCAAATTAGTGGTTGTGAAGGTGCACAAAACACTGCCATATCTTATGCTCCTTGATTTCATCCTGTGGTTGTGGGGAGAGGGCATAAAGGACTTGGTATATCAGCAAAAAAAAAAAGTGCAGACAAGGAAAGAATTTCTGTATTCAATCATGGATATCATACAGAAAAATGCTGAAAAGTATTCAAATGGCAACAACTTCAAATGCAAAAGGCAAAAATGCAAAATACAGAGAACAGTGGTGGCCAATTTGAGCATTACCTAACTTAAAATAAAAAAAATATATAAATTTTCTGCTTATACTATGGGACAACCAAACGGTAAGAGAAGTTCACAAGATAGACAGAATACAAGAAACAGCACCGTATTCAGCAGTCACGGGCTTGAACCTCGGTCACTCAAGACAAAAGTACTTATGCACCTGCATGCCTGACTACTTGGCTATGATCTCACTTATGGTATGAAACAATATGTAATTACTGTCATCTATTTCGAACAGAGGGGTGAAGTGGAATTGGTTATTTTTTATTTATTTATTTATTTATTTCTTTTTCTTTTTTTTTGGCTGATGCTGCATAAGCTTGCTTTCTTGCATCAAATGTCTCTACTAATGCTAATGCTAATGCTAATGCTAATTTTATAGCATGCAAATTCCTGTGATTTATTATCCATTTATTCACCTTTCAGCAATTTAATGGCTAGGCACATGGCACAGGAATCAGAGCTTGTGTAATGTTATATGTTCAGACAATATTTTCAACTCAAAATAAATTAGTTGGCAAGCACTTAAGTTTGGTTATCATGAGACAAAGGGGTCCCTGCAAACATCAATACAAATGTAGTCCTTAACATGATGTCTGAAGGCATGATGTCTTATCTTTGTAATAAAAGTAGTGAAAATCTGGGTTTAGAAACATTCTACCACAGGCATCCTTAAAGAAAGGATTCGTTATGAATATAAAAATTTAGATACAATAATATTGAAACCTAAAATTTCAGAGATTACTTTTTTACCTTCTTCTAAGATAAATAATTAGCAGTATAAGTAATTAGAAAAATAATTAGCTGTATTCCCAAAATAATTTTTTGGGAATACAGCCTAAAATCATTATTCACATCTCAAATATTAAATACAATAAACTTCCATTGCAACACTCTCACTTTTAGCACTCTTTTCTTCTGGTCCCATGATCAATTATGTGAAGTAGGGGCACCCATATATAGTGCTCTTTCGGGTTGCCCCTTCAAAAAATATATATAATGCTGTAAAAGTTAAAAAATGTGCAAAAGTGAATATTTTCATTCAGTACGAACAGAAAATGTTAGTACTAATGATATTAAGAGCAGACCTCAGGATTTCATGAACTATGCACATTTTAAAAGATCTTTTCTATACAGATTTGATTTGAGGATTCAATGTGTATAGAAAAGACAGACAGGTTTGTTTGTTTCTTTGTTTGTTTGTTATTTGGTTTTTAGGAGCATTAGCAACTAAGGCCATATTGCTCCGGGATATGCGATGGTCATTCCCTGACCTTTCTGCATCCTCTGTATTTGGTGGTGACGGGCTCGAACCGCGGTCTAATCAAGAAGCGTGTGCTATGCACTGCTGATCCTTCCCACCTGGCTATGGAGGCGCTGACAGACAGGAGAGGAAGGTGAGCTTCTGCAATTTATCTTCCACTTTCTTCTATTATGATAAAATAATTCATCTCCCAGTTTTAACCTGGTATACTTCTGAAATCCTCATTTCTAAAAACTTCTTGTGTGAATATAAGTGCAAAATATGAAGAATCAATTTTTTATCAACCTAAAGAGAATCATCAATAGTTATGCTACTCATATTTAGTTGCGCAAACGGTTTCATCCTTTTCCTTGTAATGTAATTATCAGCAAAGAATTCTTTGCTACTTTCCTTTGAATTTTTAGCCAAGGACTTATAATCTGCCTTAGCTTGCCTAGTTCCCAATGCTAGGAGTATAGTAAATAAATTTGATGTATTTGAAGTGCTGGTCAGGACATCAAAGGCAGATACTGTTGGGATATCAGAGAAATGGTGTCACATAGATATAGGCAGTAAGGAATTGGAATATGGGGAGTACAATGTGTACAGAAAGGACAGACAGGAAAGGAAAGGAGGAGGGGTTATGCTATTACTTAAGAAACATAAAATCTAAGGAAGCACATCCAGTTGACAAAGATGGACAGTGCAACGAACAGTCAGTTTGGTGTGACATTATGTCAATGTCACACCAAAAATGGGAAAGCAAAAATGACAGTAGGAGTGTTATTGGCCTAAAGCTGGATATCATCATTCTTCTCTTGCTTACTTTATTGGTGATTCCCTTCTACTTCTGACTCTCTCTCTCTCTCTCTCAGGGTAGGGTAACATGGGAATTTTTTTTTGCTGGTGCAGCATAAGCCTCAGGCTTCCTTGCACCATATGACTAATAATAATAATAATGACTCTGATTAGTACAATGAACAATTGTACAGAGAAATAGATTTGGCTGGTAAATAAGAATGTCTTATAATGGGATATTTTAATTTCCCAGATATTAACTGGAACTTGTGGTTTGGTCACTTGCATGTTAGCAAGATTTGTGGATTTATTGGATAATTGTTTTCTACAGCAGCAGCATGTTTGAGAGGCAACCAGAGGGAGTCATACTCCCGCTGTTTGATCTGATTATCAGCAGTGATCATTTGTGCATTAAGAATTTGCAGATAAAGGAACCACTAGGTGGCAATCACAGTGTACTGATATGGGATTTACTTAAAGACATAACTACCATCAGGGATAAGGAGAGGAGTTTTTGCTTTTGTAAAGATGACTACAGTGGCCTCAGATGGTTTTTAAATTCTATACAGTGGGACCAACTGTATACTGTTCAGATAGCTGACAAACTGAAAGAGTATTTTTCTTCTACATCACATATGAGGAATTCTGCAAGGAAGTGGAGGACAGAAGCTTATTAAACTCTAACAGGGAGCTTAATGATTTTTTAATGACTGGGAGTAAAGTGGAGAAAATGTTGAAGTTAAAAATAAGAGAGGCACTTGGGGGGGGGGATGGGTTTTTTTTTTTGGTTTTTTTTTTTTAGGAGCATTAGCAACTAAGGCCATATTGCTCCGGGATATGCGGTGGTCATTCCCTGACCTTTCCGCATCTTCCGTATTTGGTGGTGACGGGCTCGAACCCCGGTCTAATCAAGAAGCATGTGATACGCACTACTGCTCCTTCCCACCTGGCTACGGAGGCGCCCGGGGGGGGGATGGGATCTATCCAGTTATATTAAAGCAAAGTAGGTGGCAAAGGAAATAAGCAAACCCTTAGCCTTAATTATGAGAGTGACCTTGGACTCAGGGGAGGTCCCTATGGACTGCTGATGTGCAAATGTATCCCTAATTCACAAAGGGGGATCAAAGCTTGACACAAGTAATTGTAGACCTGTTAGTTTAACTTCTGTTCCAGGAAAAATAATGGAGTCACTGGTTAAAGAAGCATTGCAGGATCATCTAGACTAGCCTCCAGTAATAATTCAGACACAGCATGGGTTTGTTAAGGGGAAGTCTTCTCTGACCAATCTGATTGGATACTATGATGTGATCACAAAGGAACTGGATGCATAAAATAATTTTGATATCATATACTTGGATTTCAGGAAAGCCTTTGATACTGTTGCACATGGAAGACTACTGTACAAATTGGAGCAGTACGGCATTACGGGCAAGTTGCTACAATGGATAAAAGGATGGTTGAGTGGGAGAAGACAGAGAGTAATAATCAATGGATACTGCTCTTTATGGACTAATGTTATTATTGGAGTTTCCCTGGGTTCAGTGTTAGATCCATTGTTGTTTTGTATATTTATCAATGATATTAATGAAGGTATATCAGGCTTAATGTCCAAATTTGCAGATGATACAACAGTTGGCAGGATTGTTAATGACAGTATGCTACCGTAACAGGATGAAGTAAAGTTGGGCAGATGGGCTAAAAAGTGGTAACTGACGTTTAACTTTGAAAAAAAGGCATATGGGTAGCAGTAACCCCAGAGAAATGTACCAACTATGGTACTTAGTTGATACATTTACTACACTCAGGGTGATAGAGAATGAAAAAGACCTGGAAGTAACTGTGCAGTCAGATATAAAGTTTTCTGAGCAGTGCAGATGGGCTGCCAGAGCAGGTCATGGGGTCTTGTCAATGTTATAAAGGATTTTGCTTGTAGGGGAAAGGAGGCGATTATTCCTTTGTATAATGCAATGGTCAGGCGATGCCTTGAGTACTGCATGCAGGTTTGGAGGCCTGATTTTAGGAAGGATGTAGAGTTGCCAGAACGAGTACATAGAAGGGAATGGTGAGGGGAACAAATGGATACTCTTACAAAGAAAGGCTTAAGTTTTGCAAATTGCAGCATCTGGAAACTTGGCACCTGCAAGGTGATCTGATTGAGGTGTATAAGGCCTTGAATGGGTTGAACAGGCTCAATGCTAATGGGATTCTTCCTGTTGCACCGATTACGAACCTGAGGGGGCATAAATTGAAATTGATGAAACACAGTTGTAGAATAGATTTTTGGAAACTTGCCTTTAGCAAGTGGGTAGTTGATTTCTGGAACAAACTTCCATCTGTTGTTGTGGAAGTTCATAGCTTAAATAAATTCAAGGAAGAACTGGGCAAACTTTTAGAGGCAATGGATGCGTGAAATGGTTTTTTTTTGAGTGATGCTACATAAGCTTGCTTTCTCGCATCACATGCCTCTACTACTACTACATCTTACTTGGTTTGATCATTCTGCTAGCATCTTCTTAATTTAAAAATTTTAATTTGCATTAAAATGTTTAAATTCAGGAGTCAGTTCTGTGAGGAGATCATGGTTATAATTTTTTAGGATAAGGCATTCTTTCCATAGACTACATGCTGCATAACAATATTAATTACAGGAAATACTTTCAAAAATTTAATGGTGAACCATAAAGAAACAGACAAGATGAAAATGACTTAAGGTGTCCTACTTCTTCACAATAATGCTCCTGTGCCATACACAAGTGCCATAAAGCAATTACTGCTCTGAGAGATAGTAGATTGCAGGAGTGAAACCTTACAATTCATACTTGGCTACAGAGATTATTTAATCTTTAGAAATCTGATGAAACAACGTAATTTTCAAGTTATGATAACCTCAAGGAAACTGTAAATGCTTCTTCTAGAACAAAGACAATTTTTGTTTTAGGTATTGCCTCTTTGTCCTCACATACTGAAAAAATTAGACAATGTTATTTTTTTATTACCAAGGCAGATAACTTTGTGAGTAATGCTCATCAGAACGAAAGGATATTTTTTAAGTCACTGAACCCATATGATTACATATATTCTCAGTTTATATATTATCCCCAGTGGCTCACATCTTGTGAGTATGGGCTTGGCACACCCAGGGTCCAGAGCTGGATATCATCATTCTTCCCTTTCTTGGTGATTCCTTTCTACTTTTCTCTCTCTCTCTCTCTCTCTCTCTCAAGGTAACAGGGATTTTTTTTGGCCGGTGCAGCATAAGCCTCAGGCTTTCTTGCACCATATGGCTAATAATAATAATAATAATATACACATGTGTATGGGAACAACAATGGTTTTTTGATGTGCAGAGCAGAGGCTTAAATGAAAAACGACGGCATAAGTACATGATATGCGCGAGACATCACACATGCACTAACACAATTCACTTTCTGAGTAAGCCATGGCATCAACCCACAACAGAGATGCTTTTTTGTGGAGCAATACTTCAAACTCTGCAGAAGTTCACACAGGAATAAAAACAATAATTCCGGGAAACAGGGAACATATTGTGCAAAAAGGATAGATGAAACAGGACCAGGGTATGTCTGCCAGGGGCAAAGGTTGATGATGTTGCAGGGCAGATATCATCCTTTAAGGGCACAAAGGGTGATACTGTTGTACATGTTGGCACTAATGATATTAAGAGTAGGAAACTGTCAGAATTACTTAACAAGTACAAGACAATGCTGAAATCAAGCTGTGAGTTAGAGTTGAATTTGAAAGTGTCTGCAATTCTGCCCAGACACAATAGGAGTGAGTATATGATGAGAGCCTTGACGATCAATTCTGCCATGGAGAGATGGTGCAGTGTTCAAGAGGTAGAATTTTTCTCAGCCTGGTCTGTGCTTTTTAACAGGAGAGACTGCTTCTACAGGGATGTGAGACACTTAAATAGAAAGGGTGCAAGAATATTTGCTGATGCTATCGAGGCAGAGTTAGGTGGGTTGGAAAACTGCTAGCTTGGGAGGACTAATAGATTAACAGTAACCGCTGGCAGAGGTAAAAGTGATTCTTGCACTATTTCTATTAAAATGCAATTGAGCACCAGCCTGGAAAGCAAGGCAATGGGAATTTCCAGGACAGCTGGGAGTCACTGTGGAACAAGTAAATACATGGGCTGTGTTAGGATAACTAAGAGTAGAAACAGGTGAACGTATACTTGCATTTACACCAATGCTAGGAGTATAGTTAATAAATTTGATGAGCTTGAAGTGCTAGTCAAGACATCAAAGGCAGATATTGTTGGGATATCAGAAACATGGTGTCACACAGAAATAAGCAGTGCAGAATTGGAATTTGGGGAGTACAATGTGTACAGAAAGGATAGAGAGGACAAGAAGGGAGGAGGGGTTATGTTGTTAGTTAAGAAACACATAAAATCTAAGGAAGTGCATCCAATTGATGGGGTGGACAATGCAACGTTGAGTCTGTTTGGTGTGACATAAGCACTGGGAAAATAAAAATAACAATAGGTGTGTGTTATAGGTTTAATGAATCTGATGAGTATAATGACCAATTGTGCAGAGAAATAGAGTGGGCCAGAAAATTAGAGTGTCTTATAATGGGGGATTTCAATTTCCCAGATATTGACTGGTATTTGTGGATTGGTCACTCACACACTAGCAAGGCTTTTCTGGATTTATTGGATGATTGTTTTCTACAGCAGCATGTTCGGGAAGCAACTAGAGGGAGTAATACTCTTGATCTGATTATCAGTAATGATTCTTCATGCATCAAAAATCTGCAGGTAAAGGAACCACCAGGTGGCAGTGATCACAGTGTGCTGAAGTGGGATTTACTCAAAGAGGTAACTACCATCAGGGATAAAGGGAAAGGTTTTTGCTTTCGTAAAGGTGACTACAGTGGTCTGAGACAGTATTTAAATTGTATACGGTGGGACCAACTGATGATGTTACCAACAGCAAATTCAAAATGGGAAGCATTCAAAGAACTAATCTTTGAAAGAAGCTATTAGCTTCAAAGAAGCTATTAGGCTTTTCATATCGACTAAGTAATATTGTTCAAGATTTAGGGCTAGATGGATGTCAGATGAACTAATTAGACATGTGGCAGAGAAGAAAAATACATGGGATACATATAAATTAACAGGTGAAACAGAAGCCTATGACAGATATAAGCTGGCCTGTAACCAAGTTACAAAGGAGGTTAGACAGGCGAAGGCAGATTAAGAGAAATCTTTGGATGCAAAGAAAAACATAAAAGAGTTCTTTGCTTTTTTAAACTCTAGAAGGAATGGAATGAATCAGATTGGTCCACTTGATATTGATGGTTCAACTGTTGATGATTCTGCTCATGTAGCTAACAAACTAAAATCATTTGCATTGACATTCACACATCAGGAGTTATTCAGGGAAGGGAATTCCAGAGGTGTATTCAACTCTGGCAGTAAGAGAGAGATAATCTTGCAATAACTGAGAGTAAAGTTATGGAGAAGTTGTTGAAGATAAACACAAGAAAGGTACCTGGGGTAGTAGTAGTAGTAGTAGTGGCACTTGATGCAAGAAAGCAAGTGTAGGAGCTTATGCAGCATCAGCCAAAAAAAAAAAAAAAAAAAAATCACACCAACACCATACCCTCCAATTGCCTGTCCAGTTCCTCCTTAAATTTATTTAACCTATCAACTTCCACAACGACAGATGGAAGTTTGTTCCAGCAATTAACCACCCGCTGGCTAAAGGCAAATTTCCGCACATCTATTCTACATCTATCCTTTCTTAATTTGAACTTATGTCCCCGTAGGTTCGTATTCTGAACAAGTGGGAGGATCCCATCAGAATTCAGCGTGCTCAACCCATTCAAGGCCTTATAGACCTCAATCAGATCACCGCGCAGGTGCCTAGTCTCCAGCCACTGCAATTTGCAGAACTTAAGCCTCTCTTGGTAAGAGGATCCCTTCATTCCCCTCACCAATCGTGTTGCTCTTCTCTGTACACGCTCAAGCAAATCTACATCCTTCCTAAAATGAGGCCTCCAGACCTGTACGCAGTACTCAAGGCGTGGCCTGACCATTGCCTTATACAGAGGGACAATCACCTCCTTTTCCCTGCTAGCAAAATTCCTATATATCATTGACAAAACCCCATGACCTGCCCTAGCAGCCTGTCTACATTGCTCAGAAAACTTCATATCTGACTGCACAATTACTCCCAGGTCTTTTTCATTTTCTACCGCCTTAAGTGTAGTACCACACAGTTGGTACGTTTCTCTGGGGTTACTTCTACCCATATGCAGTACTTTGCATTTGTCAAGGTTAAACTTCAGTTGCCACTTCTTAGCCCATCTGCCCAAATTATCTAGATCCTGTTGCAGTAGCACACTGCCATTACTGTCATTAACAACCCTGCCAACCTTCGTGTCATCTGCAAACTTCGACATTAAGCCTGATATACCTTCATCAATATCATTGATAAATATACAAAACAACAGTGGCCCCAACACCGAACCCTGTGGGACTCCACTAATAACATTAGTCCACGAAGAGCAGCACCCATTGATTACCACCCTCTGTCTTCTCCCACTTAACCATCCTTTTATCCATTGTAGCAACTTACCCTTAATACCATTCTGCTCCAATTTGTACAGTAGTCTTCCATGCGCAACAGTGTCAAAAGCTTTCCTGAAATCCAAGTATATGATATCAAAATTATTTTTTGCATCCAGTTCCTTTGTGACCACATCATAATAACCAATCAAATTTGTCAGACAAGACCTTCCCTTAACAAACCCATGCTGTGTCTGAATTATTGCTGCAGTCTTGTCTAGATGATCCTGCAATGCATCTTTAACCAGTGACTCCATTATTTTACCCGGAACAGAAGTTAAACTAACTGGTCTGTAATTATTCGTGTCACCCTTCGAACCTCCTTTGTGAATTGGGGATACATTTGCACATCTCCAGTCCGTGGGAACTTCCCCTGAATCCAAGGATGCTCTCATAATTATGGCTAAGGGTTTGCTTAGTTGCTTTGCCGCCTCCTTTAATATAACTGGATAGATCCCATCTGCCCCAGGTGCCTTTCTTATGTTTAACTTCAACAATTTCTCCTCCACTTTGCTTTCAGTTATTACAAAATCATTAAGCACACTGCTACAATTTGATAACCTTCTTCCATTTTCAAACTGTAATGATTCCTCACGTGTGAATGTAGATGCAAAATACTCATTCAGTTTGTTTGCTATCTGAGCAGGATCATCAACAGTCGAACCATCGATGTCAAGTGGACCAATCATATTCAGCCCCTTCCTTTTAGAGTTTATATAAGTAAAGAAATCCTTGCTGTTTTTCTTAGCATCTTTTGCCAAAGATTTCTCGTAATCCGCCTTTGCCTGCCGAACCTCCTTTGTGACCTGATTACAGACTAGCTTATATCTGCTACAGGCTTCTGCGTCGCCTGATAATTTATATGCATCCCATGCATTTTTCTTCTCTGTCACGAGTCTCATTAGTTCATTTGATAACCATTTAGGCCTAAACCTTGAACAATATTTCTTCATCGGTATGAAAAGTCTAGTAGCTTCCACGATTAATTCCTTGAATGCTTCCCAATTAGAATTTACTGTTTGTAACATCGTCAGTCGATCCCACTGTACAGAATTTAAAAACTGTCTGAGACCACTGTACTCCCCTTTACGGAAGCAAAAACCCTTTCCTTTACCCCTGACGGTAGTTACCTCTTTGAGTAAATCCCACTTCAGCACACTGTGATCACTGCCACCTAGTGGTTCCTTTATCTGCAAATTCTTAATACACGAATGATCACTGCTGATAACCAGATCAAGAGTATTACTTTCTCTGGTTGCCTCTCGAACATGCTGCTGCAGAAAACAATCATCCAATAAATCCACAAAAGTCTGACTAGTGTGTGAGTGACCAACCCACAAGTTCCAGTCAATATCTGGGAAGTTAAAATCCCCCATTATAAGACATTCTGATTTACTGGCCCACTCTATTTCTCTGTACAATTGTTCATTGTACTCATTCGAGTCATTAGGCCTATAACACACTCCTACTCTTATTTTTGCTTTTGCAGTGCTTATGTCACACCAAACTGACTCAACAGTGCACTGTCCATCTATATCAACTGGATGCACTTCTTTTGATTTTATGTTTTTCTTAATTAACAGCATAACACCTCCTCCCTTTCTGTCCTGTCTATCCTTTCTGTACACATTTTACTCCCCAAATTCCAGTTCTGCATTCCTTATATCTTTGTGACACCACGTCTCTGCTATCCCAACAATATCCGCCTTTGATGTCTTGACCAACACTTCAAATTCATCAAATTTATTTACTATACTTCTAGCATTGGTATACATGCAAGCATACATGCTCCTATGCCTATTCCTTGTTACCCTAACACATCCCATATACCCAACTATTCCAGGATGACTGCCATCCGTCCCTGAAACCCCCAACACCCCTCGCTCCAGGTCGCTTCTTAATCTAATAGAAGTTGTGGAAGAATCACCTTCACCTCTGCCTGCGGTTACTGTTAAACTATTAGTCTTTGTATCCCAACAAGCTAGCAGTTTTCCGACCCACCTAACACTGCCTCGATAGCATCAGCAAATATTCTTGCACCCTTTCTATTTAAGTGTATCCCATCCCTGTAGAAGCAATCTCTCCTGTTAACAAGTACAGTCCAGGCTGAAAAAAATTCTACCCCTTGAGCCTTGCACAATCTTTCCAGGGCCGAATTGATCGACAAGGCTCTCATCATATACTCCCTCCTATCGTGTCTGGGCAGAATTGCAGACACTTTTAAATTCAACCCTAATTCTCGGCTTTTTTTCAACCGTGACCTGTACTTGTTGAGTAATTCTGCCGGTCTCCTACTCTTAATATCATTAGTGCCAACGTGTACAACTATATCACCTTTTGTGCCCTTGAAAGATGATATCCGCTCTACAACGTCATCAACCTTTGCCCCTGACAGACATACCCTGGTCCTGTTCCACCTATCCTTTTTACATAGCATGTTCCCCGTTTCCCTGACAATAGAGTCACCAACAACTAATAGTTCCTGTGGGACCAGCGCATTCTGCCTTGGGGGTTGCCGCTGTGTTGCGTGATGACCAAGTGCAAGCTCTGGTGTTGATGTGGGCAGCTGAGAGCTTGATGGGCCCCTCAATTTATTTCCTTCGAGGGCATCCACCCTGTCCTTCAAACTCTCATATAGGCCCATAACAACGCTGAGTTGTCGCCTGATTTCCTTACACTCCTTACATCGCGCACACACAAAGACATCCCCCATGGCAATATCATGTTCCGTTCCAGAGAGTTCGGCAAACATTTCACAAGTTGCACATTTTTTTAGGCTGTGACGCGTTGGAGAATCGCCCCCCTCAGTTCTCCCCCGAGTCACAACACTCCTGCCACTTTGTGCCCGTTGCTTTGCTGCTCTAGTTCGGGGGCATGGTAGTTTAAATTAATAAAATCAATAAATTAAATGTCAGTAGTATTTGAATAGAAACTATGAAATAGAAACAGTGAAGCGTATTACTATATAATTATGCGTTAGAGCTACCTCAATTGAATTGAATTGGGTGGATTGAATCTATCCACTTATATTAAAGGAGGCGGCAAAGGAAGTAAGCAAACCATTAGCCATAATTATGAGAGCTTCCCTGGACTCAGGGGAGGTACTCATGGACTGGAAATGTGCAAATCTGACCCCAATCCACATAGGAGGATCAAAGGGAGACACAGGTAATTACAGACCTGTAAGTTTAACTTCTGTTCCAGGGAAATTAACGGAAGCACTGGTTAAAGAAGCATTGCAGGATCATCTAGACAAGACTTCAGCTATGACTCGGACACAGCATGGATTTGTTAAGGGGAAGTCTTGTCTGACTAATTTGATTGGATACTATGATGTAGTCACAAAGGAACTGGATGCAAAGAATAACTTTGATATCATATATTTGGATCTTAGAAAAGCCTTTGATACTGTTGCACATGGAAGACTGCTGCACAAATTGGAGCAGTGTGGCATTGGAGGCAAATTGCTGCGATGGATAAAGGGATAGTTGAGTGGGAGAAGACAGAGAGTGGTAATCAATGGACACTGCTCTTCGTGGACTAATGTTATTAGTGGTGTCCCTTAGGGTTCAGTGTTAGGTCCATTGTTGTTTTCTGTATTTATAAATGATATAGATGATGGTATATCAGGCTTAATATCCAAATTTGCAGAGAATACGAAGGTTGGCAGGGTTGTTAATGACACTAATGACAGCACACTGCTGCAACAGGATCTAGAAAAGTTGAGCATATGGACTGAGAGGTGGCAAATGAAGTTTAACATTGATATATGTAAAGTACTACATATGGGAAGCAGTAATCCCAGAGTAATGTATCAAATTACCCCGGGGTCTCACATCTGGTGAGTATGGGCTTGGCACACTCAGGGTCCTGAGCTGGATATCATCATTCTTCTCTATGCTGGTGCAGCACAAGACTCAGGCTTCCTTGCACCCTATCGCTAATAATAATAACTCTGTGGTACCACACTGTCAGTGGTAGAGAATGAAAAGGACCTGGGGGTAATTGTGCAAGGAGATATGAAGTTTTCTGAGCAGTGCATACAGTCTGCAAGAGTAGCTCATGGTGTCTTGTCAATGATATACAAGAATTTTTATAGCAGGGATAAGGAGGTGATTATCCCCTTGTATAAGGCAATGGTCAGGACACACCTTGAGTACTGTATACAGGTCTGGAGGCCTCATTTTAAGAAGCATGTGGAGCTGTTGGAATGAGTACAGAGAAGGGCAACAAGATTAGTGAATGGAACAGAGGATTCCTCTTATGAAGAAAGGCTTAAGTTTTGCAAATTAGAGTGTCTGGAGACTAGGCATCTGTGAGGTGATCTGATTGAGGTGTATAAAGCCATGAATGGTTTGAGCATGCTCAATGCTGATGGGACTCTTCCTCTTCCTCAGAATAAGCCTGAGAGGGCATAAATTCAAATTGAGGAAAGACAGTTGTAGGCTAGATGTGTGGAAGTTTGCCTTTAGCCAGCAGGTGGTTGATTGCTGGAACAAACTTCCATCTGTCGTAGAAGTTGATAACTTAAATAGATTCAAGGCAGAACTTGACAAACATTTGGAGTGAGGGAATGGTTGAAATAATGCGGTTTTTTTTGGCTGATGCTATATAAGCTTGCTTTCTTGCATCATGTACCTTTTCTAATGCTAAAATATCATTAATAAATACAGAAAACAACAATGGACCCAGCTTATAAATCATCAGCCAAAAAAAAAAAAAAAAAAAACCACAAAAGAACACACCCTTCTCATTTAACCCCGCCACTCACTCCACATGTTTGTCTAGATCTGCCTTGAGTCTATTTAAGCTATCAACTTTTACAACGACAGATGGAAGTTTGTTCCAGCAATCAACCACCCGCTGGCTAAAGGCAAACTTCCACACATCCATCCTATAACTGTCTTTCCTCAATTTGAATTTATATTCTCTCAGGCGATTACTCTGAGCAAGAGGAAGAATCCCATCAGCATTCTCAAACCGATCAAGGATTTATACACCTAAATCAGATCACCTTGCAGGTGCCTAGTCTCCAGACACTGTAATTTGCAAAACCTAAGCTTTTCTACGTAAGAGCAACCCTTTGTTCCATTCAATAATCTTGTTGCCCGTCTCTGTACTCATCCCAACAGCTCTGCATCCTTCTTAAAATGAGGCCTCCAGACCTGTATACAGTACTCAATCTGTGGCCTGACCATTGCCCTATACAAGGGGCTATTCACCTCCTTATTTCTACTAGAAAAATTCCTGTATATCTTTGACAAGACACTATGAGCTACTCTTGCAGACCGTGTGCACTGCTTAGAAAACTTCAAATCTGGATGCACAATTATCCCCAGGTCCTTTTCACTCTCTACAATTGTCAGTGTAGTACCACCCAGTTCATACGTTACTCTGGGGATTCTGCTTCCCATATGCAGTACATTACAATTTGTCAATGTTAAACTTCAGTTGCCACCTCTTAGCCTATCTCCTCAACTTTTCTAGATCCTGTTGCAGCAGTAGCATACTGTCATTAACAACCCTGCCGACCTTCATATCGTCTTCTGTAAACTTGGACATTAAGTCTGATATATAACCTTCATCAATATCTTTAACGAATACAGAAAAAAAAACAATGGACCCACCACTGAACCCTGGGAGATTCCACTAATAACATTAGTTCATGAAGAGCAGTGTCCACTGCTCTGTTGATTGCCACTCTCTGTCTTCTCCCATTCAACCATCCCTTTATCCATAGCAGCAATTTGCCTCCAATGCCACACGGCTCCCATTTGTGCAGCAGTCTTCCATGTGCAATAGTATCAAAAGACTAAAATCCAAATATAGGCTATCAAAATTATTCTTTGCATCCAGTTCCTTTGTGACCACATCATAACCGAAGTCTTGTCTAGATGATCCTGGAATGCTTCTTTAACTAGTTCCTCCATTGATTTCCCAGGAACAGAAGTTAAACTAACAGGTCTGTAATTACCTGTCTCCCCCTTTGATCCTCCTTTGTGGATTGGGGTCACATTTGCACATCTCCAGTCCATGGGTACCTCCCCTGAGTCCAATGAAACTCTCATAATTATGGATAAGGGTTTGCTTACTTCCCTTGCTGCCTCCTTTAATATAACTGGATATATTCCATCCACTCCAGGTGCCTTTCTTATGTTTATCTTCAACAATTCCTTCTCCACTTTACTCTCAGTTATTAAAATATTATCTAGCTTACTGCCCGAGTTTAATTCACCTCTGGCATTACCCTCAGTAAATAACCCCTTATGTGTGAAGTAGATGCAAAATTTTAATTTAGTTTGTTAGCTACCCGAGCAGGATCATCAACAGTTGAACCATTGATATTAAGTGGACCAATCTGATTCATCCCCTTCCTTCTAGAGTTTACATAAGTAAAGAACTCTTTGCTGTTTTTCTTTGCATCCTTTGCCAAAGATTTCTTGAAATCTGCCTTTGCTGCCTAACCTCCTTTGTGACTTAATTATAGACCAGCTTATATCTATCACAGGCTTCTTGTGTCACATGTTAATTTATATGTATCGCATGCATTTTTTTTTCTCTGCTACATGTCTAATTAGTTCGTCTGACATCCTAAGTCTTGAACAATATTTCTTAGTTGGTATGAAGAGCCTAGTAGCTGCTAAGATTAATTCTTTGAATGCTTTCCGTTTTGTCTTTACTGTTGGTAACATCATCTGTTGGACCCACCATATAGAATTTAAATACTGTGTCAGACCACAGTAGTCACCTTTATGAAAGCAAAAACCTTTCCTGATGGTAATTACCCCTGATGGTAATTACCTCTTTGAGTAAATACTACTTCAGCACACTGTGATCGCTGCCACTTAGTGGTTCCTTTCTCTGCAGATCCTTAATGCATGAAGAATCACTACTGATAATCAGATCAAGAGTATTATTATTATTATTATTATTAGTATATGGTGCAAGGAAGCCTGAGGCTTATGCTGCACAAGCCAAAAAAAAAAAATTCTGAATTACCCTGAGACAGAGAGAGAAAACACGAATCAGAAGTAGAAGGGAATCACCAAGAAAGAGAAGAATGATGATATCCAGATCAGTACCCTGGGTGTGCCAAGCCCATACTCATCAGATGCGAGCCCCTGGGTTACTCCCTCTAGTTGCCTCCCGAACATGCTGCTGTCGAAAACAATCATTCAATAAATCCACAAAAGCCTTGCTAGCGTGTGAGTGACCAACCCACAAATTCCAATCAATATCTGGAAAATCCCCTAGTCTGGAAAAGACACTCTGATATATTGGCCCACTCTATTTCCCTGTACAGTTGTTTTTTTATACCCATCAGAGTCATTAGGCCTATAACACACTCCTACTCTCAATTTTCTTTCCCAGTGTTTTGTCACACCTAACTGACTCAACTATATCAACTAGCTATACTTCCTTGGATTTCATGTGTTTCTTAACCAATAGCATAACCCCTCCTCTCCTTCCTATCCTGTCTCTCCTTTCTTTACACATTGTACTCCCCCAAATTCCAGTTCTGCTTTCCTTATATCTGTGTGACACCACGTCTCTGGTTACCCCAACAATATGTACCTTTGAATTTTTGACCAACATCTCAAATTAATTAAATTTATTTACCACACTCCTAGCATTGGTGTACACACAAGTATACATGCACCTGTTTCTATTCTTAGCTCTTCTAACACAGCCCACGTATTTATTTGTTCCGCAATTACTCCCAGCATTCTCTGGAATCTCCTACACCTTGTTTTCCAGGCTGCTGCTCATTTCAATAGAAGCAGTGCAAGAATCAGTTTCACCTCTGACAGCGGCTACTGTTAATCTATTAGTCTGTGTATCCTCCCAAGCTAGCAGTTTTCCGACACACCTAACTCTGCCTCGATAGCATCAGCAAATATTCTTGCACCCTTTCTATTTAAGTGTATCCCATCCCTGTAGAAGCAGTCTCTCCTGTTAACAAGCACAGACCAGGCCGAGAAAAATTCTTCCCCTTGATCCTCGCACAATTTCTCCAGGGCTGAATTGATCGACAAGGCTCTCATCATATACTCACTCCTATCGTGTCTGGGCAGAATTGTAGACACTTTCAAATTCAACCCTAACTCCCAGCTTTTTTTCAATATTTACCTGTACTTTTTAAGTAATTCTGCCATTCTTCTACTCTTAATATCATTGGTGTCAACATGTACAACAATTTTCTCTTTTGTGCCCTGAAAAAAAAGATGATATCTGCTCTACAACATTATCAACTTTTGCCCCTGGCAGACATACCCTGGTCCTGTTCCACCTATCCTTTTTGCAAAATATGTTCCCCGTTTCTATGACAACAGATTCACCAACAACAACTAGTTCCTTTGGAACCAGTGCATTTTGCCTTGGGGGTTGCTGTTGTATTGCGCGATTTTCAAATGCAAGCTCTGGCATTGATGTGGGTAGCTGAGAACCTGATGGGCCCCTCAATTTAAATCCTTCGAGAGCATTCAAGTCCCTGTCCTTCAAGCTCTCATATGGGCCCATACAATGCTGAGTCGGCACGTGATTTCCTCACACTTCTTACATCGTGCACAACAAAGACATTCTCCCTTGGCAATATTATGTCTCATTCCTGATTGCTCCATAAACATCAAACAAGCATTGCATTTGAAAAGGTTGCGATTCAGAGGGCAATTGCCCCCTTAGTTCTCCCCTGAGTCACAGCACTCCCATTATTTTCAGCCTTTTGCTTTGCTGCTCTTGTCTGAATCATGATTTCTATTCAATTTCCAATAAAATTCCATTACAAAATATAACCCTAAACTTATATCCCAATGCAGTTATAACACTATATATATATATGTACTGCATTTCTGTATCGAATATTATCTCGGAGTTACGTTATATGACTTACTTATCTCCTGTCAAGTTATATGTATTAATTTATTATTATTATTTTTATTTTTATTATTAGCCATATGGTGCAAGGAAGCCCGAGGCTTATGCTGCACCAGCCAAAAAAAAAAAAAAAAAAAATCCCAAGTTACCCTGAGAGAAGCAGAAAGGAATCACCAAGAAAGAGAAGAATGATAATATCCAGCTCAGGACCCTGGGTTTGCCAAGCCCGTACTCTCCAGATGTGAGCCCCTAATGTTACATTTGTAAAAACTAGATCGTCATATGTGTTTAGTTAAAAAGTACAATCTAATTGACAATGAAATTTAAGATTTGTAAATTTTACTGATTAATTGATATTACTATACTCTCTATCTAGTTTTATGTTAAACCTTACGTTATCTAGTTCGGGGTATACGTTGTATTGTATAACAATGGCGGCAAGTTATGAACGGTAAATCAATGGACACTAGGTATTAATTACTTTCAAAATCATGCAATCTAAATTCAAAATAAACCAGGGAGCTTGACTAGGTCTATAAGCTACTTATAGAAAATAATTTAATATAACAATTAAGTCATGAAACAGCTAAATATGATTAAAAACTTGAGCATTCGCGGGAGCTGCAAAACTTGTCCAACCTGTGGATCAGATATCCTTACCGATAGAGATGTGTTCCCGAGGTGTAAGACCTTGCATTTTGATGAATTATAGCATAGCTGCCACTTTTCTCACCATCCCTGAAGTCTATCTAGGTCACTCTAAATAAACTCTGCTTGGTGGTGATCATTATCTACTCTAGGAATGTTTACATCATCTGCAAATTTAGATATCATGCCCTCTATCCCTTCAATCGATGCCATGTAAGAAAATCAAAAACAACAGTGGTCCCAATACTGATCCTTGGGGAATCCCACTTTTTACATTAACCCAATCTGAGGAATAACCATTTACCTCAACTCTCTGCCTTCTTCCTTGAAGCCATCCTGCTATCCATCTAATGATTTTATCTATGATTCCAACCTGTTCCAGCTTATAAAGTAACCGCTTATGTGGGAATGAGTAAAATGCTTTGCTGAAATCTGAATAAATAATGTTGAAATTATTCCCTAAATCTAGCTCATGATGACCCTGTCAAAATAGCTAACCTGATTTGTTAAACATGATTTTCCCTTTACTATATATTAGGAGAGGTTAAGGTCTGGTGATCCATTCTTCATGGATGAAACACAGTTCCACTTAAGCTAATATGCTAATAGTTAACAAATGAAGGTTTGGGCAACCGAAAACCCACATGCTTGAGGCACTATTCCATTTCATGAAAGCTGATGTAGGCTGCGCCATGATCACCAGCCTTATTTTCTTCTTTAGAGAAACAGACGATACCCAATATCTGGAATCATTTTAGAGGTTTACAAACCAAGGGAATGATGGGGAATGTCAGATAGAGTATTTCGAAGAAGATAGCACAACTACAGGCACATATGCGATAGCACTGCATATGCCTGTAGTTGTGCAGGATTACCAGGCCTTACCTCTCCTAATATTTTTATGTGGGATATCTTAAAAAGCAGCTATTTATGGACAATCCACACTTACTTGAAGAGTTAAAGAACAGCATCATTGAGTTAACTGCTGACATTTGGAAGGACATGCTTCATAGCACTGCTGAAATCAGGTCAGATGTTCTCAGTTTTGAGATGTTTAGAAAAGAACAGGTGGCACTTCACACACTTTTTAAAATGCATTATGATCTCATACAACAGGTCAACCAAATTATATGCTGTCTCTGGAAGTGTAACTTGAGGTATACAGAGTGGTTATTAGTTACAGCTAACCTTTTCAGGATATTGATTGCTCCTTCAATAACAGAATTATTACTGAAGTAACATGTGATAAAGATATGTGGGAATGTTCTGAATGTGTAATTCAGTACACAAGGTTTTGAGCATTGAGCTTTTCAGCACATGCCACTGATATTTGTTCACCACAATAGAGCTCTAATTCCAAACTTAATCAGTTTAGTCAGCTCAACAATCGTTCCTGAATTTTTTTGTGTGTCTTTACTTGTAATCCACTGAAATTAGTAATGCAATCATACAGCAGGAACTGACTTCATCACAGGAGACTAAACTGTTTATTGCATTTTTAAATTGAAGAATTTCAAAATTGCCCGAGAGTGGTGTTTTTATTCCATCATTTGCTTCCAGTGAACGTTCTCATAATATACATAATATACAACAGCAAGTAATTGCTTGTTTGTAATTTGGTTTTTAGGAGCATTAGCAACTAAGGCCATATTGCTCCGGGGGTATGCGGTGGTCATTCCCGGACCTTTCTGCATCCTCCGTATTTGTTGGTCACAGGCTCGAACCTAGGTCTAATTAAGAAGCGTGTGCTACACACTGCTGCTCCTGCCCACCTGGCTACGGAGACACCACAACAGCAAGTAATATGACTTAATATTTTGATATGGTTACCTATTTTTAGGTCACACCTCAAAAAACAATAAAAAAAAAAAATTGGTATACATCATAAACCCGTCAGCATTGAGCAGGCTCAATGATGATGGGATACTTCCGTTTGCTCAGATTAAAAATCTGAGGGGGCACAGATTCAAATTGAGGAAAGACAGTTGAGAATAGATGTGCAGAAGTTTGCCTTTAGCCAGCAGATAGTTGATTGCTAGAACAGACTTCCATCTGTTGTTGTGGAAGTTGATAGTTTAAATAAATTTAAGGCTGAAGTATGCAAACATGTGGAGTGACGATGGGTGAAATGGGAAGGGTTTTTTTTTTTTTTTTTTCTTCAGCTGATGCATATACAGCATCAGCCAAAGAGAAGAGAGAGAGTGGTAATCAATGGACATTGCTCTTCATGGACTAATTTTATTAGTAGAGTACCCCAGCATTCAGTGTTGGGTCCATTGTTGTGTTCTGTATTTATTAATATTGATGATGGTAAAAAGTAAAAAAAGTAAATTGCTGCCATTATCAACCCACTGCAGGATGGAAGCCTCCTCAACAAGTCATGCTGAGGGAAATGGACCATAATCTGCCACGCTGGTCCAGTGCGGGTTGGCAGATCGACCGTATTTAGCAGTCAGGGGCTTGAACCCCGGTCTACTCAAAGAGCGTGTGCCACTGCACTCCGGCTCTTGACCACTTGGCTATGGAGGCCTTTGATGATGGTATATTAGGATTAATGTCCAAGTTTGCAGACGGTAAGAAGGTTGTCCTGAAAAAGGCCTCTGAGGTTGGGCAAATTCATATTTTAGCAATAAATAGACTCATACACCAAACATGAAAATATAAGTATTTTACTGTAACTAAAATATTTACAAATAAAATAAAATAAAATAAATATTTACAAAAACTGCTATTATATTAAATTAAATTATGTACATTGTAAAAAAACATTAAAACTATGATGAAATCCTTGCGATAAAATACGCTAAAATAAACCGGATTAAAATCGATAAAAATCTGGAGCTTTTGGAAGCATCGGCTTCCTTCCTCAGCAGTAACAAAACTTCCTGCAGCACATCCTTATATAACAGGCTCACGGTACTTATACACGTGGTTCAGTCGGCGCATGGTCTGAACTGGAAGCGGAAACAGCTCGGGAACGTGTCAAGCAAAACCGTTCATCCGTACTTAGGAGACGATAGTTTCAAACAGAGGATGCATACGCATACCTTTGTCCCTATTCATAATATTGTGGTTGGATGAACAGATTCGTAGGCTCTCGAGCCATTTACGGTTCCAGAACCCATGCACTCGATCCACAAAACCGCATCCTCTGGGGAGATTTGATGCTGCTTCTCCCAAAAATGTTCGGCCAGCCACAGCAGACTTATTATAATCAGCGGTTTTTATAGCATTTGCATGTTTCCCCAGACGATTTTTGAGCCGTCGTTTTGTCTCGCCCACATAACATTCCCCACAATCCGGGCATTTTATCCTGTATACTACTCCACTACTCAGGTCCTTTGCTATTGGGTCTTTTACCTGAGACAACACTGTGTGCAACCTCCGCCCGGGAAACTGCACACAGCGTGCTTTATAACCCCGCAAAACTCTAGCAAGATGCTCAGTAAGGCCCGGATAGTAAGGAATGTATGCGGTAGCCACAGGAACAAACAGTTCCTGACAGTTGGACCCTATTCCTCTACTAAATCTGTCTATGATCCTCTGGGGGTATCTGCATTTTCTAAGGTCTGCTGTGACTCGTCTAATTTCACATTCTTTGTCCTCAGAGGTAGTAAAGTGTGACCCTGCTCTATCTAGTAGAGCTTTCACTACACTATTCTTATGCTGCCCAGCTTGTGCTGAACTATAATGGGTGTACTGGCCTCTGCACATAGGTTTTTTAAACACTGAAGTTTTAAGCCTACGGACTATCCTAGAGACCAGTACATCCAAGAATGGAAGGGTACCTCCTATCTCCACCTCTGAGGTAAATTGTATAAATTGGGAGCCAATGGAGTGCATCATCCTCTCTCCCCTTCTGGACCATGGTGAAGGTATCATAAACATACCTTTTCCATTTCTTTAGGGGAAACTGACATCCACTAAAAACCCTATCCTCTAACTCCTCCATGGCCAAATTGGCCTACTATGGCAGTAATGGGAGATCCCATGGCTGTACCGTGAACCTGTTTGCACATAACACCTTGGTACACCATAGTGGTGTTGGCCAGACAAAGTTCCACACCAGAACAAATATCCTCTACATTTAAAAGTGATCTATTATCCAAAGAGACATCATTACTCAAAGCTTTTCTAACACAATATATTCCATGTTTAATTGGAATGCATGTGAATAGTGACACCACACCAAAAGAAATCATGCTCTCATTTAAATCTTTAACAAAACTCACAAATTCTTTACTGTCTTTTATGACATAGTTGGATTGGCCCACTATAGGCGAAATCAATTTAGCCAAATACCCTGACAAAGCATATGTGGGGCTTCCTATAAATGATAATAGGTCTGAGTGGGACTTCTGTCTTCTGTATTATCGGCAGATTTCACTAGAATCTCAAAGCTAGGGCCTCTGGGCCCTAGCTAATGAGATCCAGGCATTGAACGGGCCATCAGCAAGCTACCGGAGGCCCTAGCTAATGAGATCCGGGTGAAATCTGCCGCTATTTTGAGCCAGGTAAAAGAAAGTAACTCCGGATCTTAACTTTAGTCAAAGAAAAGCCTTGAATGAACTGAGAAAAGACGATGGATTTGTGGTTTTACCTGCGGACAAGGGCAGATCGACGGTTGTCCTAAACAAAGAAGACTATCACAAAAAAGCAATGGACCTTTTACAGAACGATAATACGTATAAAGTTACTCAGAGAAACCCGTTGGTTGGCCTAGAGCGCCGCGCTAATAAACTGGTACAGGCTTGGTTAAAGGCAGAGAAGATTTCCAGGGAGACCTTTTGGTTCTTACATGTTACTGGATGTCAACTCCCTAGGTTTTATGGACTTCCAAAAACTCATAAGACAGAAGTCCCACTCAGACCTATTGTATCATTTATAGGAAGACCCACATATGCTTTATCAGGGTATTTGGCTAAATTGATTTCGCCTACAGTGGGCCAGTCCAACTATGTCATAAAAGACAGTAAAGAATTTGTGAGTTTTGTGAAAGATTTAAATGAGAGCATGATTTCTTTTGATGTGGTGTCACTATTCACATGCATTCCAATTAAACATGGAATATATTGTGTTAGAAAAGCTTTGAGTAATGATGTCTCTTTGGGTAATAGGTCACTTTTAAATGTAGAAGATATTTGTTCTGGTGTGGAACTTTGTCTGGCCAGCACCACTATGGTGTACCAAGGTGTTATGTACAAACAGATTCACGGTACAGCCATGGGATCTCCCATTAGTGCCATCGTGGCCAATTTGGCCATGGAGGGGTTAGAGGATAGGGTTTTTAGTGGATATCAGTTTCCCATAAAGAAATGGAAAAGGTATGTTGATGATACCTTCACCGTGGTCCAGAAGGGGAGAGAGGATGATGCACTCCATTGGCTTAATAGCTTCTCCCAATTTGTACAATTTACCTCAGAGGTGGAGACAGGAGGTACCTTTCCATTCTTGGATGTACTGGTCTCTAGGATAGGCCCTAGGCTTAAAACTTCAGTGTTTAAAAAACCTATGTGCAGAGGCCAGTACACCCATCATAGTTCAGCACAAGCTGGGCAGCATAAGAATAGTGTAGTGAAAGCTCTACTAGATAGAGCAGGGTCACACTGTACTACCTCTGGAGGCCTCGTTTTAAGAAGGATGTAGAGCTGTTGGAACGAGTACAGAGAAGAGCAAAAAGATTAGTGAATGGAACAAAGGGTTGCTCTTATGAAGAAAGGCATAAGTTTTGCAAATTACAGTGTCTGGAGACTAGGTGTCTGTGAGGTGATCTGTTTGAGGTGTATAAAGCCTTGAATGGATGGAGCATGCTCAATGTTGATGGGATTCTTCCTCTTGCTCAGAATAGGAGCAATTGAATTTATGCCTGAGAGGGCATAAATTCAAATTGAAGAAAGACAGTTAGATGTGCAGAAGTTTGCCTTTAGCCAGTGTGTGGTTGATTGCTAGAACAAACTTCCATCTGTCGTTGCAGAAGTTGATAGCTTAAATAGATTCAAGGCAGAACTAGACAAACATTTGGATCGAGTGGATGGGTGAAATTAGAAGATTTCTTTTTCTTGGCTGGTGCTATATAAGTTTGCTTTCTTGCATCATGTGCCTCAACTAATGCTAATGCTAAATATAATAAATACAGCAGACTCTCAATTTACCGTGATCAGATTAACTGGGAAGCGGATTAACCGAGACACTTCAAGACTCCAAATTAAAAAAAATAATAAAAATAAAAAATCAACCAGAAATCATAAAATTCAAGTAATAACTAAAATAGGTATAAACAGATGTTTTGCAAGTCGTAAATAAACGACAAGAAGCGGCGTTATGTCGTCATTTGGAGATTAGTGTACTTATTATCTTGCAATCCCTGCTGTCTTCACATCCGCCGCTCAAAAAAAAAAAAAAAAAAAAAAAAAAAAGAAGAAAAAAAAAGAGAGACAAATGTTTAGTTTGTTTTAGTGCATCGTGTCAATTGTTATGTTCCATTGCACCAAAAGGAAAAGTTTTTGTTTTGTTTTAATTTAATTTTATTATTATTATTAGCCATATGGTGGAAGGTTATGGTGCACCAGCCAAAAAAAATTCCCAAGTTATCCTGAGAGAGAGAGAGAGAGAGAGAGAGAGAGAGAGAGAGAGAGAGAGAGAAGTACAAAGGAATCACCAAGAAAGAGAAGAATGATGATATCCAGCTCAGGACCCTGGGTGTGCCAAGCCCACACTCATCAGATGTGAGCCCCTGAGGGGAGGGATGTCGGAATTTTTTTTTATACTAACTTTTTTTAATTTTTTGTTTAGAAATCGTGAAAATGATGGGCAAACGCAAGAGTCGTGCTTTCAATTAAACAAAAACTTGAAATTACTCAAAAGTTTGAAAATGGTGAATCGGTTAAATCTTTAAATACCATTATAATGTTGGTGACCAAACCATATGTGACATCGTAAAAAAATAAAGGGAAGCATCATATTGAACATGTGAGTAGTGCGTGGTAAGTTTTTTTGTTTTTTATCTATTGCCATACTTTTTACTTAGGTTGCTGAACATTTTTCGATACAGTAAGTCCCCGACTTATGTTCCATTATTTATATATATTTTTATATGACTGAAGATTTCAGTGAAGGGGACATACATTTCACCATAATAACGTGAAAACCAGAGGTGTATTGCTAAAAAAAAAATAGTACTGGAACGCTAGTAAAAAAAATAGTACTGGAACACTCGTTCTCCAGAAGACTATATGATAACGTCACATCGACTGTACAGTAACTGAATCAGACTTCAGACTCACGGTTCATAGAACAACCAGTTCTAGCATTCAGCTAATGCCGAATCAAAATGCAGCATTCACATGCATCACAGTATATCTCATTCGTTGGATCTCTTTATCTAACACATTGCACTTTAGTAAGAAACGTTCAAGTTTCATTACGAAATTTATATTTTTGTTTTTAAATAAATTTTTAAAGAAATCTATTAATTTTAAAGATTACTATTAATATATATTTTTAATAGTTATGGGTAAAATAGATATTTCTCCCTTCCCTTTGATTATGCCATTGTTTCATAATATCAGGTGTATAAATTTAATCATTTTCTATTATGACATTTAGAAAAAAGTACCAGAACGTCGTTCCGGCCCAAATACACCACTGGTAAAAACCCACAGAATTCCAGCTATTGGTATTTTCACAAATGCAATAAGATCGAGTTTACTACCCGTTTATAATGAATTGCACTAACCGAAAAGCCCAAAAACATGGAAAGTGCAAATTGTGTTTATTGTTTTTTGGCAGTGACCTCCAGAAATGTGCTTTAGTAAAATGTGAGCTCGTGTGGGGTGACAATAGGGAGTTTTTGCCTTAACGCTCTCAAGTTCTTTTGAGAAAATTTAATTTTGACCATTATTTTGGTGCCAACTAAGAGAATAAGTGACAGCAGTACTAGTAAATCTATCAAGAAAGAAAAGCAATTGAGTTGGATCAGAAAATTAAAATAATAAGGATGTATGAAAAAATGGCCAAACATTAACAAGTATCACGTGGAATTCAGATTTGTCAGTGGCAACAATGACAAATCTTGTATTCTGTCTTTCTCCTTTATGATTACACAATCATAAAGGAGAAAGACAGAATACAAGAAGCGGTGAAGTGATCGGCACCAATGAAGTCAACTATAATAACCAAGTTTTTATGGTTTTTACAGTACAATAACATGTATTTTTTCTTCCTTTTATGTTTTTTTTCTTATCTGCCACTCTGGCTACTTCACCACTGTCCCCAGATAAAGTTTTTAATTGAACTAATTAAAAATATATAACTATTTTTCTTCATTCTGAGGATATTATGTGGTTTTTGCAATTTTGGCATATCAGGGATATAGTAACAATATTTTATTATTCATTCTCGAGTTATGTAAAACTCGACTTACGTAAGAAGTCCTGGAACATATCTCTTACACATGTCAGGGACTTACTGTATTTTTGGATTAACCAAGAAATCGATTATCCGGGAATTTTTTTTTTACCATCTATCCAGGAAAATCGAGAGTCTACTGTATGAGTAAAAATGTATATATATAATGTAAAATTCAAAATTATATAATGTGGCATATATTTACACAGTAGTTTTTAAAAATTTTAAAATTTCTAAAATACTATCATGGTGGGATAAAATCTGACCAAGTGTATAAGGCTCTGTCAGACAGTCAAAAGCTAAAAAAACACAAATGTTGAGTAAAAAACAAAATTCGTTCACAAATAAAATACAAATATTCAATAAGAATGTGTCTAATGCTTAAAATGATATCATAATACTCACACAGAGGAAGATCATCAGCCCTCAGTGGAAAAGAATGCATAAGATATACACTGTGTCCAATGTGGAGTTGAGCTAAAATAACTTCCTCTTTGTCATTCCTATGACGACTAGATTGCCATGGTTTGATTGCAGGCTTTATGTGATGTAATTTATTTGTAGCATGTCCATTCCATAGGTCTTGTCATTTAGAGTGTATCTTATCATGTCTATTTGCATGTAGACTGACAGATTTGGTTTGGTTTGGTTTTATTTTATTTTGGCACATCTGCAATGTAGACTGACAGGCTAAGATTATATGTGGCAACTGCTGAGTTGGCTCTGTTATCAGCCAAATCATTTTCCCTAATTTCAATATGACTAGGGAACTGGCAGAAACAGATATCAAATTCATATTCACAGAGTATATCTTCTGCTATACCCAACACAGAACTGGATGAGCAGTGTACCTCATTGTTGCTATAGCCTGTAATGTAATGTAATGTACTTAAAGAATATTTATATATAATAAAATATACAGGTAAGTGCTTATGGGATTCAAGGCTAAGTCTATAGTGTGCAGCTCCTCAGTGTACTGCACTCATGAGGAATCAGTTCAGGTAACGTTGCCTGAAAAGAGGGCGGCAGATCCAACAAGTAATGTTCACTTTGTACTCTGCATGAACTGCCAAGAAAACAGAGTGTTCAGCTGGGTGTACTGAATAGAGCAGCAGGTAGAGAGACGGGATATCAGACTTCACCTAGATCTTAAGAGAGAAGTCACAAGCAAGGGTGAAATGGATTGCCTTGGTGATAGGACAACCTTATGCACCATGCAAGTTTGAGAGTAGCTTTTGGACATGGATACCAAAAGGGTGTTATATAAGTTTAACCTCAAAAAGGGGTGTCCATGTGGGATGGTCTGGCAGGGATTTCTGTTTGCATACACAGTTTAGAGACATCTGCTTATGTCAGACAACAATGCTTCATTTGATTCCACGTAGAGACTCTGGACATGAGGTGTTTGAAATGCTCCAGTAGCAGTATGGATGGGATCCAGCATCAAATGGTACATTTTTTCGGCAGATGTATATCTGCAATCTAGTTTATATGCAGATGTTCATGGTAGATATATAGTAAGGTGTACAGGTCCACACTCCAAGAAGTGGAGAAGACAGTAAGGAGAATGTTCAAATCTCTTGTGCACTTTGTAAGGAGTTGATAGATTCGGTCAAGAAAAGTCAACTTTTTATTAAATACGAGCCCCAAAAATTTGTTTGGTTCTATTGAAATAACATTCTGTCCGGTTCAGGATGAAGAAGGCACTTTGACAAAAATGTACACAAATGGTCTTTTTGTGAATAAAACCTGAAGCCATTAGTTACTGCCCAAGAATTAATGGAATCTTGCTATTGTCTTTTAATGACTCTCATGTTGCATGACTGTGAAAGTATGCTAAAGTCATCAATGAATAGGGCACTGTTTATGGTTGGAGGAAGTTGCTCGGTAATGGAATTTACTTTTATGGCAAAAAGGGTAACATTTAAAACTGATCCTTGAGGTACTCTCTCCTCTTTGCAGAAGAATTTAGAGAGGGCGGATTCTATCCATACTTGGAAAGAATGACCGAATAAAACATTTTTAATAAAAACAGGGGGCAAACTCTAAGAGTGAGGCTATAAAGGTTTTTTAAAATACCAAATTTTCAAGTTGTCATGAACTTTAATCTACATAAAAAATCAAAGACAAATGTTCTTGTTTTAGGAAATCATCTTGGATAGATGTTTACAGTCTAATTAGATGGTCCAAAAGATGAACTGAACATTCTCTCCAAAATTTTTTTACAAATAGCTAGTCACAGGTTGATAGGTGGAAATTCGGATCTATTCCTGGCTTAGCAAAGGAAAGGGTGATTGCTTCTTACCGGGAGTACAGAAACTGCTCCTCCAGAAAGGGCAGGTGATCCATTGATTTTGGTGAAAGATTCTTAATCATTTCATAATGGATGCATTGGGTCCAACAGCCCTTACCTTAGTAGGAGTAAGAGTTGTTTTTAACTCATGCAGGTAAAAAGCACTTAATTTCACATAAAAGAGTGAAAACCCTCTTAATTAAGTGCCTGTTTTTCATTTCTCTGTTCAGGACCAGAAACTCTGGGATGTAAGATGACATTGCAGAGGTGTTTAGAAAATGTTTCCCCAAGGGCACCACCAGTTATTGCAATTGATCTGTAATAGTGCATACATTATATTCCAGGATCAACAAAGGGTGTGATGGTATTTTCCCTATATTTTCTAGATTTTGAGACAGACAACCTTAGTGTTGGTTGAATAGGTAATAACAGATAAGAGTATCCATGATTCCTTCTGGCTCTGATGGCAAACAGAGCATGCTTTGGCATGTGAATGTTAAAGGCTATGAGATTAGCCATAATATATCAGAATATTTCCAAAGCTTCGCGTTGTGTGTTTTTTTTTTTTTTTTTTTTTTTGCTGCTATACATCTTGCATTCCACCATAGTTTTGGAAATTGTGGAAACCAAGTAGATATTTTCTGAATTGCAATTGCAGCTGCATGGAATATATTTTCTGTGATGTATGTCACTGTATCACTGACAGGTTCCAGAGTTATTGTAGCAATGTCAAACTATGACAGATGTTGAAAGGCATTTCACTCAACCTGACTGATCTTCCACCATAATAACCTAAAGAAAGACAGAGTATCCCACTAAGCCACTAAGCAGAGTAGTAGTTTTCACAGAGGTGATCACTTCCATACAGAGTCTCTTCCACCTTCCAAAAAGGGAGGAGACAGTGGGAACAGATAGAAAGATCAACAACAGATGTACAGGCAGGCACGTGTAAGAAAATGTTGGTTCACACATTTAGAAATTAAAGGTTATTGAGCAGGTGTTTTATGTCCATTGAAAATGGACATAAAACACCTGCTGCTGATGTAAACTATTAATGTCTCAACTGCCTCTGTGGCACAATTCTGACATTTAACAGTTCACGTCAGTCACAATTTTATGCCCACTGAAATCCCTAACCAAAAATTACTGGAGAAGCGATTCCATTATAAGATCATCAAGGAATGTCTGGTGGAATATAAGGGCCCAGTTGGCAAATAGATGGAGCAGACTTTTAACAGAAACCAAACTATAAGTCTGATTGCTATTGCCTCTAAGTTGGAAGTAAGCAGCACAGTTTGAAATGGGGTCTGGTTACCCATAAGGTAACATGGACAGGTCCAATCGCACTTCTGTCCTTTCAAATGATAGGTTATGCAAGGTGGAGTCACTGTTTCTAAAAGCACAGAGCTTCCTTGCACCATACAGCTAATAGTAATGTACACTTTTGGCAAGGAAGAATTGGATACTACTGGTTGGTGTCCACTCATTCTTCTTTAAAAAGGCCAAACCCAAGACCGAGAAATGTAAGCCTTCAGGTCTTTGAAAGCTGACTGATTGATCCTCCAAGACTAAACAATGGCTAAATTCCTTATACAAGGGGATAATCACCTCTTTATCTTATTCCAATAATTACCAACTTAAATAATAACTTATTCCAATAATTACCAACTTGATAGCTAATATAAAACTTTCTACAATCCAGTAGAAAATTATGGATTCCGGCAAAATACAGATAACATCAAGTACATCCTATGGAAGTACAAACTCCTTTGCTTTTGCTTGCAGAAGACAGATGTCATCTGTATTTCAGTGCAATCCACAGCTTTTCCACTGTAGGAATCTGGCCATTATTCAGTCTTGGAGGATCCATCAGTCAGCTTCTGAGGATCCAAAGGCTTACTTTATTTTTCTCAGTGGATTTGTCATTTTCAGAGAAGAACGAGATGGACTTTGACCAATGGTGCTAAACTCTTTCTCGACAAAAACTTAATATTACTATTAGTATCAGCCATATGGTGTAAGTAAGCCTCAGGTTTTTGCTGTATCAGTCAAAAAAAAAAGTTATAAATTGCCTGTTTGATTCCCTCCTCACGTAGGCAATCTATCCAACTGAGCTTTAAATTTTCCCAAGATGTCAGCCTCAACCACCCATGGAGGCAACTTTGCATTAGCATTAGCATTAGTAGAGGCATATGATGCAAGAAATCAAGCTTATGCAACATCAGCAAAAAAAAAAAAAAAAATGCTCCCATTTCACCCCTCCGTTCATTCCAAATACCTGTCCAGCTCAGCCTTAAATTTATTTAGGCTATCAACTTCCACAAAAAAGGATGGAAGTCTGTTCTACCAACCAACTACCCGCTGGCTAAAGACAAACTTCTGCACATCTATCCTACATCTGTCTTTCCTCAATTTGAATTTATGCCCTCTCAGTTGATTATTCTGAGCAAGAGGAAGAATCCCATTAGCACTGAGCATGCTGAAACCATTCAAGGCTTTATACACCTCAATCAGATCATCTCGCAGGTGCCTAGTTTCCAAACACTGTAATTTGCAAAACATAGGCCTTTCTTCGTAAGAGCAACCCTTTTTTCCATTCCCTAATCTTGTTGCCCTTCTCTGTACTCATTCCAACAGCTCTACATCCTTCTTAAAATGAGGCCTCCAGACCTGTATACAGTACTCAAGGTGTGGCCTGACCGTTGCCTTATACAAGGGGATAATCACCTCTTTATCTTATTCCAATAATTACCAACTTAAATAATAACTTATTCCAATAATTACCAACTTGATAGCTAATATAAAACTTTCTACAATCCAGTAGAAACCTCTTCACCCATAATTTGAATTTATAGCCTCTAGTTCTTGAACTATGTGCAACTATACAGCTTGTACCCACATTATCATACTCTTCATTTTATGTCCCCTCGTGCGACTAACATGAGGGAGCATAAATTCAAACTGAGAAAGAATGGTTGCAGAATAGATGTGTAGCCTTTAGCCAATGGACAGTTGATTGCTGGAATAAACTTCAGTCTGATGTTGTGGAAGTGGATAACATGAATAAATTCAAGGAAGAACTAGAAAAACTGTTTGATGTGATGGGTAGGTGAAATGGAAAGGGTTTTTTTTTTTTTTTTTTGACTTATGCTGTATAAGCTTGCTTTCTTGTATCATTTGCCACTACTAATAATAAGTAGAAAAATTACTAATCATGTCACCCACATTTTTTCCCCCTTGTAATTCCAAATTCAGATCACTTAATTTACTGGTAAAATCTGCCAAAAAAGCCAGGTCACACAACCACTCCATATCTTGTGACTGCTGATTATCATCTCCCCTTTGATCAACAAATATTTTTCATTCAGCAAATTTCGAAATCTGCTCTACAGAGTAAATTTGCTCTGTAGAAACTTACTCAGGTGGTAGATGACTTTCATCGACCGGTGAAATACCACCACTTTGCTTACTGGAGGCTTGAAGTGGCGAAACCCATGTTTAGTCTCCAGAGCAAAGTTTCCGGCATCCCCCTCTCCCCATACTTCTCCTTCAACCCATGCACGGTACTAAGTACTATAGGTTTTGATACCTTTCGTGTTTGGGGTTCTCATAAAAAAAAAAAAAAAAAAAAAAACTCCGACTCAAACAGCTCACATCTGTGTGTAAAATCAGATCTGGTTCATTTTCACTGAGTTGCATTTTGAAAAGTCTCCTTTGATGAGATTGTCCTCTGATGGAATTCACGATTATGAAAGCTATGTCCATAACACTAAGTATTTAATCTTTTGCTCGTTAACACTTGTTGGTGAATTTTGAGTTACACAGTGGTAACTCAAAAAATCGAGATTCATCATCCTTTTGGGTCAATTTTGGCTGCGTGTCGACAAGAGTAGTCACGTGGTTCAGCGGATTTGTAATAAGTGTATGCAGTGGGGCACATAATAATAACATTTGATTTTGACTAATCAACTTTTTTATATATATTTAAAATTCGTCATGATCGGCCGAAATTAAAGCCGCGATTGACTTGTTGGCCACCCCTGTCATAGACTATCCATACATATACTGTGTATCGTAGCTAAAGCATTGGATATTGTTTGTTTCCGTCTGATTGAAGAAACTGAATGGGCAATACGGCAGATGGGCAGAAATGAAATGTTATTGGTTCACACATAAAAATTTGTTAATTTGTTGCTTTCTGTTCTTTTTATATTATAAATCACAAATTATAATTATTTGCTAACATGCTCGAAATGTAATGTACTGTGTATATTAACTAACTTGTTCTCACTTACTATCTGATAATCTGCATAACCCAACTGTATGATTATGTAGGTTACCAGAAGAACTCTTATCAATGTGCCTGAACAACTTTTATCTGATAAATAGTAATTTAATTTTTTCATTTCTGAGATTCTGATATGAATGGTTCTTTCAGGAACACTCTGTAGTGATAAATAAATCAAACAAAATGAAAATGTCACCTACCATAACCCCACATGAAGGCAAAAACTTCACAGAGGGCACAAATCATTAAGGCTAGACCACCTCCGTAGCGATCCATTATTGCTATTACATAATTTCCACCCTACAGAAAATAAATAAAAAATAATGCCTATATTTTCAGATTACAATTAATGTGCTTTTCTTATATTTTAATCAAATCAAAAGCTAAAACTTCTCTACAATAATAATAAAAAAAAAACATATATAATTATGTGAATAGTGAATATCTTGCTTATAAAAACTACTTTTATCAATTGTCATATTAACTGATCTATAGCTATAACTGATCTATAGTCCGAGCTATAACTTCAGTTATAGCTCAGACACAGCATGGTTTTATTAAGGGAAAGTCTTGCCTGACCAATTTGATTGGATACTATGATGTGGTCACAAAGGAACTGGATGCAGGGAATAACTTGGATATTATATATTTAGATCTTAGAAAGGCTTTTGATACTTTTGCACATGGAAGACTGCTGAACAAATTGGAGCAGTGTGGCATTGGAGGCAAATTGCTGCTATGGATAAAGGGATGGTTGAGTGGGAGAAGACAGATGGTGGTAATCAATGGTCACTGCTCATCGTGGACTAATGTTATTAGTGGAGTCCCTCAGGGTTCATTTGGGTCCATTGTTGTTTTCTGTATTTATAAATGATATTGATGATGGTATATCAAGCTTAATGTTCAAGTTTTCAAACGTTATGAAGGTTGGCAGGGTGTTCAAGGACACTAATGACAGTACGCTGCTGCAACAGGATCTAGAAAAGTTGAGCAAATGGGCTGAGAGGTGGCAAATTAAGTTTAACATTGATAAATGTAAAGTACTACATATGGGATGTAGTAACCCCAGAGTAACGTATCAACTCTGTCGTACTACATTAACAGTGGTAGAGAAAGAAAAGGACCTGGGGGTAATTGTGCAGACAGATATGAAGTTTTCTGAGCAGTGCAGATAGTCTGAAAGAGTAGCTCATGGTGTCTTGTCAATGATGTACAGGAATTTTTCTAGCAGGGATAAGGAGGTGATTATCCCCTTATATAAGGAAATGGTCAGGCCACACCTTGAGTACTGTATACAGGTCTGGAGGCCTCATTTTAAGAAGGATGTAGAGAACATTTTAGAACGAGTACAGAGAAGGACAACAAGATTAGTGAATGGAACAAAGGTTGCTCTTACGAAGAAAGGCTTAAGTTTGCAAATTACAGTATCTGGAGACTAGGCACCTGCAAGGTGATCTGATTGAGGTGTATAAAGCCTTGAATGGTTTGAGCATGCTCAATGCTGATGGGAATCTTCCTCTTGCTCAGAATAATCACCTGAGAGGGCATAAATTCAAATTGAGGAAAGACAGATGTAGGATAGATGTGTGGAAGTTTGCCTTTAGCCAGCAGGCAGTTGATTGGTGGATAAATTTAAGGCTGGGCAGGACAGGTATTTGGAATGAACGGAGGAGTGAAATGGGAGAGTTTTTTTTTTTTTTTTGGTTGATGCTGCATAAGCTTGCTTTCTTGCATCATGTGCCTCTACTAATGCTAATGCACTAACGTTAACTGTACCACGATTTTCTTAAACTTCTATGTGACATGCATTTTATCCACTAACTCGAGAGTAGATAACACAAGTAAACTATTAGAAAGAGATCAACTGCTATTAATTTCATACCAATTTTATTTAACCATCCCTCTAATATATAATATATATTAAAGGGATATATAATCTGCCCAATCGTCCTCCTCAAAATTTATTCAAAATACTCATTTCCATAACACCATTTGGAATTTATTCCAGCAGTCAATTACTCTTTAGGTGAAAGCACATTTTTGTACATCTATTGCATAATCATCCTTTTCCAACTTAAATTTATGTCCCCATGTGTATGTGTGAGTGTGTCATCCTATAAGGAGTGAGGACGTCACCAGCATTTAGTTTATCATTTAAACTCTCAGCTTAAGTCTTTGAAGTCAGGGCTTTCTTAGTAAGAACTACTCTATTGTGCCTTTGCACCTGTTCCAACAGGTCTATGTGCCTCCGTAGCCAGGTGGGCAGGAGCAGCAGTGCATAGCACATGTATATCTTGATTAGACTGGGGTTTGAGTCCGTGACCACCAAATACGGAGGATGTGGAAAGGTCAGGGAATGACCACCACATATCCCCGGAGTAATATGGCCTTAGTTGCTAATGCTCCTAAAAACCAAATAACAAACCAACAGGTCTACATTTCTGCTATAATAGAAACTTTTAAATCTGTATGTAGTATTCAAGATCCAGTCTAACCATTGCCTTATAGGACAGAACAATCATCTCTTTATGTCCAGTGTTCTCTCCAGGACCTATCGAATGGGTGTAAGCATGATGAATTTAACTGACTGCATGGCTAAAATTCAAGCGATTCTCGCGGTATTGTATGGTACTGCTCACTGATCTCGATCAATATTAATTCGAACATACTATGTGATTGAGATCAATGCAACAGGAGCATACAGTATAATGTTAAATTATGCAATTAATTTTTGTTCTGGATTGCTTAAGTCACATTTATAAATAACAGAAAATTTTATAATATTGTGAAGTATTACATTTCCCCACCCGGTTACTTCATAATGCCACTTGGCTGGCAAAATTTTCTGGGAAGAACACTGATGTCTGTGGCAAAATTATTGTATATCATTTACACAGCCTCGTCTGCCACCTTAGCAATCTGTCTGAATTTCTCAGAGAATTCATTTCGGACTGTGCACTCATTCCTAGTTATTTTTCATTTTCCAGTATCTGGAGTTTGGTGCCACCCAAATGGCATGCTATTCTGGGATTACAGCTACTCAAATGCAGTACCTTGCATTTATCAATGGTAAACTTGAACTGATACTTATCAGTCCATCTGCCTAATTTATTCAGGTCTTGATGAAGCAGTACACTCTGTTCCCTGTCATTAACCATCCTACTCACCTTTGTATTATCTTCTGAAAACTTAGACGTTTGTTCAAGTTATCAAAGTAGAAAATATTAAGGGAAAATAATGATGAGAAATCATTACTGATTAAAGACTAAATATTCAAAAGTGATTGATATCAATAGTTACACTGAACAGTAACATCAGGGTCATTGATTTTGGGTATGAGGTTATTACAGTGTTGGCCAAGATTTTTGCAGAACTGGCAAATGCTAAGTTTTTATTTATATTTAGTCATTTTACAGTCAGCTCTGCTATAATGTGCATTTTCGAAACACAAATTTGCTCCAATGTGACTGATATATTAGGGAAAAATGCAGTTTAATGCGATTTTGCATTGGCTCATGTGTGATTTTGTCTGTGAGTAACACAAGGTGAACAAAAACTCGGCACCGAGCTGAATAGCGACCTGTGCAGCAATACGTACAAGTTTATGAAGATTAAAAAATGTCAAATATGTGAGAGTTATACTTCCCATTTACTGTAGTTGTATTGGTCAGAGGCACTTGTCCTTCACTGTATTCACAAGATAACATGTTTTCAGGAGCTCACATTTTTCTGTTCGAACCGAAATTTTGTGAGGCGGGATAGTGTGAGCGGAGGACCCTATTTCTGGAGGTCATTGTTGTTGTTTGGTTTTTAGGAGCATTAGCAACTAAGGCCATATTGCTCCGGGGATATGCAGTGGTCATTCCCTGACCTTTCCACATCCTCCGTATTTGGTGGTCACAGGCTCGAACCCCGGGCAACGCACTGCTGCTCCTGCCCACCTGGCTATGGAGGCGCCTTTCTGGAGGTCAATACCATAAAAAAAAATAAAATTAATTTGCAGTTCCCGGTTTACTGGGCTTTTCTGTTAGTGCAATCTAATTATAAACAGGTAGAAAATCTTACTGCATCTGCGATAATATCGATAGCTGGAATTTTGTGTGGTTTTGACATTATTATAGTGAAATGTGTTTCCCCTTCCATGAAATCTTTAATCATATTATTATTATTATTAGGTATATGGTGCAAGGAAGCTTGAGGCTTATGTTGTACCAGCCAAAAAAAAAATTCCCCAAGTTACCCTCCCTGAGAGAGAGAGAGAGAGAGAGAGAGAGAGAGAGAGTTTGAAGTGGAAAGGAATCACCAAGAAAGAGAAAAATAATGATATCCAGTTCAGGACCATGGCTCTGTCAAGACAATACTCACCAAATGTGAGTTCCTTGGGTTATAAAAAAACATAAATAAATTTTCTGAATCTTCTATTCATTCCTATTTTTAAAGCTTCGTAAACTTGTCTCACTTGTGCAATATGTACATCTCGTGTTTGTCATTATTGATTGCTTATCTTATTTTACTGTTTTAAATTTTACAATAAAAAAAATTTAAAACTTCAGTGAAGAAATATCAATCAAGCAAAACATATCGTGTCAAGGTAAATTGCTATATTTAGTGTAATATTTCTTTATTTATTAAAAATTAGCATTAGCATTAGCAATGGCACATGATGCAAGAAAGCAAGCTTATATAGCATCAGCCAAAAAAAAAAAAGAAAAAAAAAAAGCACCTCCTTATTTCACTTATCCACTCGCTCAAAATGTTTGTCAAGTAATGCCTTGAGTCTATTTAAGCTGTCAACTTCTACAATGACAGATGAAAGTTTGTTCCACCAATCGACCCCTGGCTGGCTAAAAGCAAACTTCCACACATCTTTCCCACAACCATCTTTATGTCCTCTCAGGGGATTATTCTGAGCAATAGGAAGAATTCCATCAAAATTGAGCTTGCTCAAACCATTCTAGGCTTTATACACCTCAATCAGATCATCTTGCAGGTGCCTAGTCTCCAGACACTGGAATTTGCAAAACTTAAGCCTTTCTTCGTAAGAGCAACCCTTTGTTCCATTCGCTAATCTTGTTGCCCTTCTCTGTATTCGTTCCAACAGCTCTGCATCCTTTTTAAAATGAGGCCTCCAGACCTGTATACAGTACTCAAGGTGTGGCCTGACCATTGCCTTATACAAGGGGATAATCACCTCCTTATCCCTGCTAGAAAAATTCCTGTATATCATTGACAAGACACCATGAGCTACTTTTGCAGACTGTCTGCACTGCTCAGAAAACTTCATATCTGCCTGCACAATTACTCGCAGGTCCTTTTCTTTCTCTACCACTGTCAGTGTGGTACCACAGAGTTGATACGTTACTCTGGGATTACTGCTTCCCATATGTAGTATTTTACATTTGTCAATGTTAAACTTCATTTGCCACCTCTCAGCCCATCTGGTCAACTTTTCTAGAACATGTTGCAGCAGTGTACTGTCATTAGTGTCATTAGTTTTTATATTTTTATTTTTATATTTATTTCTACGCAAGGTTGGTGCAAAACACTAAAATCCACAGTATGAATATACCCAACCTCAGAGGCCTGTTTGAAGAAGTGTCATTAGTGTCATTAACAACCCTGCCAACCTTCGTATCATCTGCAAACTTGGACATTAAGCATGATATATACCATACCATCATCAATATCATTTATAAATACAGAAAACAACAATGGACCCAACACCCAAACCCTGAGGGACTCCACTAATAACATTAGTCCACAAAGAGCAGTGTCCATTGATTACCACTCTCTGTCTTCTCCCACTCAACCATCCCTCTATCCATAGCAGCAATTTGCCTCCAATGCCACACGCTCCAATTTGTGCAGCAGTCTTCCATTTGAAATAGAATCAAAAGCTTTTCCAAGATCCAAATATATGATATCAAAGTTAGTCTTTGTATCCAGTTCCTTTGTGACTACATCATAGTTATCCAATCAAATTAGTCAGACAAGACTTCCCCTTAACAAACCCATGCTGTGTCCGAGCTATAACTGAAGTCTTGTCTAGATGATCCTGCAATGCTTCTTTAACCAGTGCCTCCATTAACTTCCCTGGAACAGAAGTTAAACTAACAGGTCTGTAATTACCTGTGTCTCCCTTTGATCCTCCTTTGTGGATTGGGGTCACATTTGCACATCTCCAGTCCATGGGTACCTCCCCTGAGTAAGGGTTTGCTTACTTCCTTTGCCGCCTCCTATAATATGCCAATGGGATTCTTCATCTTGCTCAGAATAATCAGCTCAGAGGGCATAAATTCAAATTGAGGAAGGACTGATGTCGGATAGATGTGCGGAAATTTGCCTTTGGCCAGCGGGTGGTTGGTTGGTGGAACCGACTTCCATCACTTGTTGTTGAAGTTGATAGCCTAAACAAATTTAAAGCTCAACTGGACAGGTATTTCGAACGAACGGAGGGGTGAAATGGGAGTGGTGTGTGTTTTTTTTTTGGCTGATGCTGAATAAGCTTGCTTTCTTGCATCATATGCCTCTACTAATGCTAATGCTAATGCTAATATAACTGGATAGATTGCATCCACCCCAGGTGACTTTCTTGTGTTTATCTTCAACAATTTCTCACAATTATTACAAGATTATCTAGCTTACTGCCAGAGTTGAATACATATCTGGCATTCCGCTCCCTGAATAACTCCTCATGTGTGAATGTCGATGCAAAATATTCATTTAGTTTGTTAGCTACCTGAGCAGGATCATCAACAGTTGAACCATCGATATCAAGTGGACCAATCTGATTCATCCCCTTCCTTCTAGAGTTTACATAAGTAAAGAACTCTTTGCTGTTTTACTTTGCATCCTTTGCCAAAGATTTCTCGTAATCTGCCTTCGCCTGCCTAACGTCCTTTGTAATTTGGTTAGAGACCAGCTTATATCTATCATAGTCTTCTGTGTCACACGTTAATTTATATGTATCCCATGCATTTTTCTTCTCTGTCACATGTCTAATTAGTTCACTGACATCCATTTAGGCCTAAATCTTGAACAATATTTCTTTGTTGGTATGAAAAGCCTAGTAGCTTCCAAGATTAGTAGCAGTAGTAGTGGCATGTGATGCAAGAAAGCAAGCGTATGAGCTTATGCAGCATCAACCAAAAAAAAAAAAAAATTACAAAACAATCCCCTCTAAATATTTGTCCTGTTCCTCCTTAAATTTATTTAACCTACAACTTCCACAATGACAGATGGAAGTTTGTTCCAGCAATTAACAACCCGCTGGCTAAAGGAATTTCCGCACATCTATTCTACATCTGTCCTTCCTCAATTTCAATTTATGCCACTTAGGTTCGTAATCTGAACAAGTGGAAGAATCCCATCAGAATTCAAGGCGTATACACCTCAATCAGATCACTTCGCATGTGCCTAGTCTCCAGCAGCTGCAATTTGCAGAATTTAAGCATCTTTTGGTAAGAGGATCCCTTCAATCCCCTCACCAATCTTGTTGCCTTTCTCTGTACATGCCCAAGCAAATCCTTCCTGAAATGAGGCCTCCAGACCTGTATGCAGTACTCAAGGTGTGGCCTGACCACTGCCTTATACAGAGGGACAATCACCTCCTTTTCCCTGCTAACAAAATTCCTGTATATCATTGACAACACCACATGACCTGCCCTGGCAGCCTGTCTGCATTGTCAGAAAACTCCATATCTGACTGTACAATTACTACCAGGTCTTTTTCATATTCTACCTCCTTAAGTGTAGTACCAGACAGTTGGTACGTTTCTCTAGGATTACTTCTACCGATATGCAGTACTCTGCATTTGTCAATGTTAAACTTCAGTTGCCACTTCTCAGCCCATCTGCCAAAATTTTCTAGACCCTGTTGCAGTAACACACTGCCATTACTGTCATTAACAACCTTGCCAACCTTTGTATCATCTGCATACTTCGATACTAAGCCTGATATACCTTCATCAATATACAAAACAACAGTGGACCCAAAAGCGAACCTTGTGGGACTCCACTAATAACATTAGTCCACGAAGACCAGCACCCGTTGATTACCACCCTCTGCCTTCTCCCACTGAACCATACTTTTATCCACTTTAGCAACTTACCCTTAATACCATTCTGCTCCAATTTGTACAGCAGTCTTCCATGCGCAACAGTGTGAAAAGCTTTCCTGAAATCCACGTACATGATATCAAAATTATTTTTTGCATCCAGTTCCTTTGTAACCACATCATAATAACCAATCAGATTTGTCAGACAAGACTTTCCCTTAACAAACCGATGCTGTGTTTGAATTATTGCTTCAGTCTTGTCTAGATGATCTTTAGCCAGTGACACCATTATTTCACCCGAAACAGAAGTTAAACTAACTGGTCTGTAATTATTCGTGTCACCCTTCGATCCCCCTTTGTGAATTGGGAACACATTTGCACATCTCCAGTCTGTGGGGACCTACCCTGAGTCCAAGGATTCTCTCATAATTATGGCTAAGGGTTTGCTTACTTTCTTTGCTACCTCCTTTAATATAACTGGAAAGATCCGATCCACCCCAGGTGCCTTTCTTATGTTTAACTTCAACAATTTCTCTCCCACTTTGTTCTCAGTTATTACGAAATCATTAAGCACCCTGTTACAATTTGATAACCTTCTGGTATTTTTAAACCTTAAAAACTCCTCATGTGTGAATGTAGATGCAAAATAGTCATTCAGTTTGTTATCTGAGCAGGATCATCGACAGTCGAGCCATCGATATCAAGTGGACCAATCAGATTCATCGCCTTCCTTTTGGAGTTTATATAAGTAAAGAAATCCTTGCTGTTTTTCTTAGCATCCTTTGCCAAAGATTTCTCGTAATCTGCCTTCGCCTGCCTAACCTCCTTTGTGACTTGATCACAGAATTGCTTATATATAACATAGGCTTCTGTGTCGCCTGATAATTTATATGCATCCCATGCATTTTTCTTCTCTGGCACGAGTCTCATTTGTTCATTTGACAACCATTTAGGCCTAAACCTTGAACAATATTTCTTAATAGTTGTGAAATGTTTAGTAGCTTCCACTATTAATTCCTTGAATGCTTCCCACTTAGAATTTGCTGTTGGTAACATCAGCAAATTAATTAATTTGCTGATGAAGAATTAATTGAATTAATTAATTCAATTAATTCTTCATCAATGCTTTGAATGCATGCCATTTTGAATTTGCTGTTGGTAACATCATCAGTTGGTTCCACCATATAGAATTTAAATACTGTCTCAGACCACCGTAGTTACCTTTACGAAAGCAAAAACCCTTCCCTTTACTCTTGATGGTAGTTACCTCTTTGAGTAAATCCCACTTCAGCACACTGTAATCACTGCCACCTAGTGGTTCCTTTATCTGCAGATTCTTAATACATGAAGAATCATTACTGATAATCAGATCAAGAGTATTACTACCTCTAGTTGCTTCCTGAACATGCTGCTGTAGAACACAATCATCCAATAAATCCACAAAATCCTTGCTAGTGTGTCAGTGACCAACCCACAAGTTCCAGTCAATATCCGGGAAATTAAAATCCCCCATTATAAGACATTCTAATTTACTGGCCCACTCTATTTCTCTGCACAATTGCTCATTATACTCATCAGATTCATTAGGCCTATAACACACACCTACTCTCATTTTTCCTTTCCCAGTGCTTATGTCACAACAAACAGACTCAACATTGCATTGTCCACCAACATCAATTGGATGCACTTCCTTAGATTTTATGTGTTTCTTAACTAACAGCATAACCTCTCCTCCTTTTCTGTCCTGTCTATCCTTTCTGTATACGTTGTACTCCCCAAATTCCAGTTCTGCACTGCTTATGTCTGTGTGACACCATGTGTCTGATATCCCAACAATATCTGCCTTTGATGTCGTGACTAGCACTTCAAGCTCATCCAATTTATTAACTATACTCCTAGCATTGGTGTAAATGCAAGTATACATGCACCTGTTTCTACTCTTAGTTACCCTAACACAGCCCATGTGTTTACTTGTTCCACTATGACTCCCAGCAGTCCTGGAAATTCCCATTGCCTTGCTTTCAGGCTGCTTCTCAATTGCATTTCAATAGAAGTAGTGCAAGAATCACTTTTACCTCTGCCAGCGGCTACTGTTAATCTATTAGTCTGTGTATCCCCCCAAGCTAGCAGTTTTCCGACCCACCTAACACTGCCTTGATAGCATCATCAAATATTCTTGCACCCTTTTTATTTAAGTGCATCCCATCCCTGTAGAAGCAGTTTCTGCTGTTAAAAACCACACACCAGGCTGAGAAAAATTCTACTCCTTGAGCCTTGCACAATCTCTCCAGGTCCGAATTGATCGACAAGGCTCTCATCATATACTCCCTCCAATCGTGTCTGGGCAGAATTGCAGATGCTTTTAAATTCAACCGTAATTCACGGCTTTTTTTCAGCATTATCTTGTACTTGTTAAGTAATTCTGCCGGTCTTCTACTCTTAATATCATTAATATCTTAATATCACCCTTTGTGCCCTCAAAGGATAATATCTGCTCTACAACGTCATCAACCTTTGTCCCTGGCAGACATACGATGGTCGTGTTCCATCTATCCTTTTTGCAAAATATGTTCCCCATTTCCCTGACAACAGAGTCACCTACAACAACTAGTTCCTTTGGGACCAGTGCATTCTGCCTGGGGGGTTGCCTCTGTGTTGCGTGATGTATTTGCACCATATAGCCATTATTAATACTAATATATATTATGATATTGAGTTTACACCATACCATTATGCTTGTAATGTTATAAGTAATGTTATAATAGCTAATAAAATTATTCTATTAATGTCAACCTATGTGATTCCAACTGTAGAGATACCTATTTACCACAATTAAGACATCAGAATTCCCTTACGATGCACTACAGTACAAAGTTATGAAATGTGATATTTCTAACAAATCACCAATCAAAGTTTCTATGTATATTAAGTAGTAACTTACAAAATCTATAGCTAAATTTAAAAATAAACTAATGAAAGTGAGTAGGACTATAAAGCTCTTTATACAATGCAATTTAATAAGCTAATTAAGCCAATAAAACGGCAAATTTTTTAAAAAACTTATCCATTCCAAGGAACTCAAAATTCTTCAATTAGTATGTACTCTTGAACCAAACCCAAATATTTCAGCTAAATTTCAGTTAAAAGAGGAGAAAAATGGAGGGTGCTCAATCTTTAGGCCACTCTTTTTAATGCAGAATTCTTTGTTGAATGCATACTTCAACATAAATTATGATTTTACTAGTGTGGAAAATGGGAGAATTTTACTAATATGGAAATTTTGGCAAACAGTGACTCTACATTAAAGTTGCTCATACTGTGGATGTACTTTTCCACAAATTTGTATTAGTAGAAATATATGAAAAGAAAGCAAGCTTATATAGCATTGGCAAAAACAACAACAAAAAAGAAATAAAAAAAAGAAAAAAAAAAAAAAAACAACACCCCTCATGTGACCTTCTCCTATGATAATACTGGTGTTCAAAATAGTTTTTTTTTTCCTTATCACAGGGCTAAAATTTACAGATTCTAGAGTAAATTGATCTGCTGATTGTTGTTATTGTTGCAGTAGGGTTTTAGGTGCATCAGCAACAAAGGCCATATTGCTCCATTTATATTGTCCGTAAATTGCATGTGTTCTGAGGTCGATTTTCTGTTCTGATGGACAAAAAAAAATGATGGTACCCTCGCCTGAGACCAACTACCCAGCCATATTGTGAAAAACGCACATAAAATTCCTCCCATGGACTCAAACTCAGTTCTTTTCCACCCGGCGTGGAGGGGAAGACTACTAGACTGGAAGGAAGGGAGAAACACAGACTAACAGATTAACAGCAGCCGCAGGCAAAGCTGAAAGTAATTCTTACATGGTTTACACCTTTCTTTCCAGGCTACTGCCTGGAAAGCAAGGTTCAGGGATTTCAAGGCTGGCTGGTTGGGTCCTCATGGAACAAACAAATACATGGGGTGTGTTAAGGTAAATAAGAATAGGTGCATACATGTAATTGAATGTACACTAATGCTAGGAGCACCGTAAATAAATTTGATAAATTTGAAGGGCTGGTTAAGTCATCCAAAGCAAACATAGTAGGGATATTCGAGTCATGGTGTCACTCAGGCATAATGGATACAGAATTTGAATATTATAAACCCCTCCTCCCCCAAGAGGGAGGAGGGGTTTATGCTCTTAGTTAGTAAGAATATTAAATCTAAGGCAGTGCATCCAGTTGACATGGGCAGTGCAATGCTGAGTCAGTTTGGTGTGGCAAAAGCACTAAGAAAACAAAAATAAGAGTATGACAGTGTTAGAGGCCTAATGACTGTAATGAGTATAATGAGCAACTGCATAGACATATTGAGTGAGCCAGCTAATCAGAATGTCTGAAAATGGGAGATTTTAACTTTCCAGATATTGTTTGGAACTTGTGGGTTCACTCACACACTACATACTAGTAACAGTAATAGTATATGCCACATAGTGCAAGGAAGCTACAGTCTTTTGCTGAACTGGCAAAAAAAAAAAAAAAAACACTTAAGTACATAAGAAAATACAAATTATATGCTTCCCTCCTCACACAGATAACTATTCAGTTAACCTTTGAATTTATTCAAACTGTCAGCCTCACCTACCTTGGACGGAACTTGTTCGAACAATCAATGACTTGCCGGCTAAAAGAAAACATCCTACAATCTAATCTAAATGTCAACCCCTGTAATTTTAACTTATAGTCCCTAGTTCTGGAATTATTTATAACAATGAGAATTCCACCCTCACGTTACTAATCCCTCTCAGATCCATATAAACTTCAATCAGGTCACTTCTGAGGTGTCTGGTTGCCAAGCTCTGTAGCCCACATATCAGAGCCTTTCCTCATATGGTCGTTCATTTGCCAGTCTCACCATTTGAGTTGCCATCTTTGGACCCTTTCAAGAAGCTTGATGTCTTTTTTCAGATGAGGTATCCATACTTGAACACAGTATTCCAAATGTGACCTTACAATTGCCTTAGTGGGATTATGACCTCCCAATCTCTACAGGATAACGTTCGATAAATTATCAATAGGACACCATGGGCTTTCCAAATGACTTGTTAACACTGTTCAGAAAGCTTCATATCTGTCTATATCGTAACAACTAGATCTTTTTCCTCCTCCACTGTTTTGAATTCAACCCCATGAAGAATATAATTTATTTGGGGGTTGCTATTCCCCAAGTGTAAGAATTAAAACATAGCTGACACTTATCTATCTGTTCAAGTCATCCTGAAGGAGTGCTGGCTAGCACTGATCATTAATGACTCTGATAATCTGTACGTCATCTGCAAATTTTGACACCACACCTTCTATCCCTTCATCGATGTCATTTATGAAAATGAGAAACAACAGTGCCCCAAGAACTGATTCTTGAGGGACCCCCACTCCTGACATTACATCAATCTGAAGAATATCCATTAATCAATACCCTCTGCCTTCTGCCCTGCAGCTACACAGCAATCCATCTTAGAATCATACCAGTAATCCCAGCCTGTTCAAGCTTATGCAGTACCCTCTCATGAGGGACAGAGTCAAATGCTTTGCTAAAATCCAAATAAACTATGTCGAAATTGTTCCTTAAATCCAGCTCGTGAGTAACTGTGTCACAACAGCCTACTAAGTTAGCTAAACATGATTTTCCCTTAAAAAAGCCATGTTGTGTGTCCTTCAGAATGCCATATCTATCTAAATATCCCTCGATTGCACTCTTAATTATGGACATTTAGATCTTTTTCTCAAAAGCAACCCTTCCAATACATGGTCAAGGTGAGTCCATGTACTTGAAAGGTTTATTTGGCCTTACAAGAATGCAATACGGAACAATCTGCAAGATTTCTATTCTTCTTTTCCTTGGTTGGATTACTGTTTTAAATCTGATGCCAATATTTGCTTGGATCATTTCAGTGAAATTATTCTTGTAGGGATAAAATTCTTTATTTCACATACCACCTTAAAATCTCATTCTTTATCGAAACCTCGGTTTTCCAAAAAATGCACTAAGGCTGTTCAAAATAAGAATGTGTCATAATGTTAGCTTCCATCTAAATTTTCAGGTTCATTTCCCTACACCAAAGCGTGCAACAATTGTAAAGCAGTTATTAATCGGACCAAACTAGATTTTGAACAGGCTAAGAGTTTACTTGCTTCTTTCCCAAATGGCAGTAAAGCATTCTGGTCTCTTGCCAAAGCTATTGGCTGCAACTTACCCCTTTCCAATCTCACCTTTGTTAAAAGCCTGATGGTTCTACTGCCACCTGAACCAAATACAAAACTGATCTGCTAGCATCCTACTTTTTTAGCATTAGCATCAGTAGAGGCATACAATGCAAGAAAGCAAACTTATGCAGCATCAGGCAAAAAAAACCAAAAACCCTCCCATTTCATCCCTCCATTCGTTCCAAATGCCTGTCTAGCTCAGCCTTAAATTTATTTAGGCTATTAGCCTCCACAACAAAACATGAAAGCCTGTTCCACCAATGAACTACCTGCTGGCTAAAGGCAAATATCTGCACATCTATTCTACAACTATCTTTTCTCAATTTGAAACTGTGCCCCCTCAGGTTCATAGTCTGAGCAAGACGAAGAATCCCATCAGCATTCAGCTTGCTCAACCCTTCTTCTAACTCTTCTACTGATGATCTTGGTAAACCTCTTCTTCCATATCCAGCACACTCCATTCAATGCTTCCTGTGATCTTCCATCAAAACGATATCGGAAGAATTTTGAACAGTATTGATACCAAGAAAGTGCAAGGGATCCTGATAGTATTTCTCCACTTGTTCTCAAAACCTGTGCTCCTGAGCTTATTCCTGATCTGTGTTGCTTTTTACATTTTCATATTCCACGTGTTTTTCCTTCAGCTTGGAAATTTGCTCATATCCAACCAGTTCCAAAAAGGGTAACAAATCCCTCCCATCCAATTATCATCCCATTGTACTTATTTCTACTCTTTCTAAAGTAATGTAAAAATTCATTAATCCCCAACTCCTAAACTATCTAGAAACCTTCCAACTATTCAATGATTGCCAGTATGGATTTTATCAATTCACTGGTGATATACTGGCTTATATTAGCCATCTATGGACAAATTCAACAGAAAAGTTGGGTGAAACTCAAGCAGTTGCTCTTAACATTTCAAAAGCTTTTGATTGTTTGGCATAATGGCCATCTAAATAATCTTCTATCTTATGGTTTGGCAATTGTTTTCTGTAATTGTGTATCCTGTTTTCTTTCTGACTGCTCACTTAGGATGAAGGTAGATGGCTCTCTGTCTTCTAACTTCTCCACTAATGCTGGTGTCCCCCAAGGTTCAGTTCCTTCCCCGACTCTTTTCCTTTTGTATATTAATGACCTTCTTCCATTTACTGGAAATCCTATCCATAGTTCTGCTGAAGATAGCACATTGCATTTCACTTTCCAGTTTGAGAAACCTTGCCCTGCTCAATCATCTTCAACTTCTCGAATATCCACTACCAATTTCTTAAATGCTGATCTCCAGGTAATTCTCAATTGCAGCAAAGATAACTTAGTAAATTTCAATCCTTCTAAAACTCAGTCCTGTCTTATATCTTTCAAAAAGATTCTTCTGCTTCCTTATTTTCGACGACATTCTGCACACATAACTCTATTAGGAATTGCCCAGACTTCTAATGTCTCTTTTGGCTTAAGTACATCACAAATATTGCTTCCTGTGCATCCAAGAACTGGATTTTCTCTTTCACTCTCAGCATTACTTTTCTTCTACACAGCTACTCACTCTGTACAAATATGAAATCAGCCTACCATGAAATATTTTTATCACATCTGGGGTGATGAACCCATGACCTTGCTCTCTCTCTCTCTCTCAGGCTTCTACACTCCATTCAAAAGAAGGCAATTAAGTTAATTAATGATCCATCTCTTACAACATCTTTCCAACCTCTGTCTCATAGACATTCTATTTCTGCTGCATGTCATTTCTATAGATACTTCCATGGGCACTATTCTTCTGAATTGGCTTCTATATTCCTTCCCCCACACACTCTTCTAAACAAGCAAACCTTTTATTGTCAAACTCAAGGAACCAACCGTTCTTCTTCCTCATTTATACTTTCAACTTCTGTTTTCTGGAACAACCTCCCTTTACACATATTTCCTGAAAATTAGAATCCACAGATATTCAAATGTAATATCAACGTGAATCTTCTTTCATCCTCTCAACCTTCAACTCATGCACAGGGCTCCTCGTAGCCAGGTAGGAAGGAGCAGCAGTATGTAACACATGCTACTTGATTAGGCCGGGGTTCGAGCCTGTCACCACCAAATATGGAGGATGCAGAAAGGTCAGGGAACGACCACCGCATATTCCCGGAGCAATATGGCCTTAGTTTCTAATGCTCCTAAAAAACCAAATAACAACAACAACAACAACAACCCATGCACAGTACTAGGTACTATATGCTTTAATATCTTTCATATTAGGAATTTTCATAAAATAAACAAAAACCATAATAACTGCTTTGGTACTACACTTCTCTAAATAAAAACTACTTCTGCAATGAAAAACTATACTGCTGTATGTTTAAAGTGCATTCAATTTAAATAATTTTAATCAAGTTAGTTAGTTAGTTAACTGGAGCCATTATCAACCATTGCGGGATGGAAGCCTCCTCAAAAATTCATGCTGAGGGAAATAGACCATAATCTGCCACGCTGGTCCAGTCCGGGTTGGCAGATCGACCGTATTTAGCAGTCAGGGGCTTGAACCCCGGTCTACTCAAAGAGCATGTGCTACTGCACTCCCGCTCCTGACTCTCGGCTACGGAGACACATTTTAATTTTAATCAACAGCACCTTAACTGTCCACTGGAGAAGTGCTTTTTATTAGAGTAGAGCAATATAAAACAACTACCCCAGGGGTTCATATCTGGTGAGTATTGGCTTGGTACATCCAGGGTACTGAGCTGGATATCATAATTTTTCTCTTTCTTGGTGATTCCCTTCTACTTCTGAATCTCTCTCTCTCTCTCTGGGTATTCAGAAATTTTTGGCTGGTACAGTATATGCCTCAGGCTTCCTTGCACCATATGGCTAATAATAATAATAATAATAATTCATGGCCAAGTACCTTCACAAAATATTAGCTTTAGTAGAAGCATATGATGCAAGAAAGCAGCTTATACAGAATCAGCCAAAAAAAAAAAAAAGAGACCCTTCCCATTTCACACATCCATTCATTCCAAATGTATGTCTAGTTCTGCCTTGAATTTATTTAAATTATCAACTTCCACAATGACAGATGAAAGTTTGTTCCAGCAATCAACGACTCGCTGGCAAAAAGGCAAACTTCCGCACATCTATCCTACAACCGTCTTTCCTCAATTTGAATTTATGCCTTCTCAGGTGATTTTTCTGAGCAAGAGGAAGAATCCCATCAGCACTGAGCATGCTCAAACCATTCAAGGCTTTATACACCTCAATCAGATCACCTCACAGGTACCTAGTCTCCAGACATTGCAATTTGCAAAACTTAAGCCTTTCTTCATAGGAGCAACCCGTTGTTCCATTCACCAATCTCACTGCCCTTCTCTGTACTCATTCCAGCAGCTCTACATCCTTCCTAAAACGAGGACTCCAGAGCTGTATACAGTACTCAAGGTTTGGCCTGCACATTGCCTTATACAAGGGGATAATCACCTACCTATCCCTGCTAGAAAAATTCCTCTATATCACTGACAACATGCCATGAGCTACTCTTGTAGACCGTCTGCACTGCTCAGAAAACTTCATATCTGATTGCAAAATTACCCCCAAGTCTTTTTCATTCTCTGTCACCCTAAGTATAGTACCATGAGGTTGATACGTTACTCTGGGGTTACAGCTACCCATATGCAGTACTTTACATTTGTGGACGTTAAACTTCAGTTGTCACCTCTCAGCTCATCTGCTCAACTTTTATAGATTCTGCTGCAGTAGCATACTGTCATTAACAAAACTGCCAACCTTCATATCGTCTGCAAACTTGTACATTAAGCCTGATATAACTTCATCAATATAATTAATAAATGGACCTAACACCGAACCCTGGGCGACTCCACTAATTAACATTAGTCCACGAAGAGCAGTGTCCATTGATTACCACTCTCTGACTTCTCCCACTCAACCATCCCTTTATTCATAGCAGCGATTTGCCCTTAATGCAATGCTGCTCCAATTTACAGTAGTCTTCTATGTGCAACAGGATCAAGTTAGTTTGATGCACACTAATTAGTAAACCAAGTTTTCTTAAAGCTAGTTAAGAAGGCTATGCCATAAAATACAAAGACTTTCTATAGCTTCACCAGTTGAACATTTTGCCGCAGACTTATACAATTAGTGATTTAATTTTTCCTCTTAAATATGAAAATAGCAATTTAAATAATTTACCAAACCTAAATGGTCAGTTTTAGTCATAAACTTTAGAAGATTATCGATTGGTTGCAAGTAACAGGGTGCTTAATGATTTTGTAATAACTGAGAGCAAAGTGGAGGAGAAATTGTTGAAGTTAAACATAAGAAAGGCACCTGGGGTGGATGGGATCTATCCAGTTATATTAAAGGAGGTGGCAAAGGAACTAAGCAAACCTTTAGACATAATTATAAGAGCATCCTTGGACTCAGGGGAAGTCCCCACAGATTGGAGATGTTCGTGCAAATGCATCCTCAATTCACAAAGGGGGATTGAAGGGTGACATAAGTAATTGCAGGGCACCTCCGTAGCCAGGTGGGCAGGAGCAGCAGTGTGTAGCACACTCTTCTTGATTAGACTGGGGTTCAAGCCCGTGACCACCAAATACGGAGGATGCAGAAAGGTCAGGGAATGACCACCGCATATCCCCGGAGCAATATGGCCTTAGTTGCTAATGCTCCTAAAAAAACAAACAAACAACAACAACGAGTAATTACAGACCAGTTAGTTTAACTTCTGTTCCGTGTAAAATAATCGAGTCACTGGTTAAAGATGCATTGCAAGATTATCTAGACAAGACTGCAGCAATAATTCACACACAACATGGGTTTGTTAAGGGAAAGTCTTGTCTGACAAATTTGATTTTATACTATGATGTGGTTACAAAGGAACTGGATTTTGATATCATATACTTGGATTTCAGGAAAGCTTTTGACACTGTTGCGCATGGAAGACTACTGTACAAATTGGAGCAGAATTGTATTAAGGGTAAGTTGCTACAATGGATAAAAAGGTGGTTGAGTGGGAGAAGACAGAGAGTGGTAATCAATGGATGCTGCTCTACGTGGGCTATTGTTATTAGTGGAGTCTCACAGGGTTCAGTGTTGGGACCACTGTTGTTTTGTACATTTATCAGTGATATTGATGAACAGTATCAACACTAAGTAGGCCTCCGTAGCCGAGTGGTCAGGAGCGGGAGTGCAGTAGCACACACTCTTTGAGTAGACCGGGGTTCAAGCCCCTGACTGCTGAATACGGTCCATTTCCCTCAGCATGAATTGTTGAGGAGGCTTCCATCCTGCAGTGGGTTGATAATGGCTGCACTTTTTACCTTTTTTTTTTTTTTTTTTTTATCAGACAATAAGCCTGATGATATCAGGCTTAGTGTCGATTTTTTTTCAGATGATACAAAGGTTGGCAGGGTTGTTAATGACAGTGTGCTATTGCAACAGGATCTAGAAAATTTGGGCAGATGGGCAGAGAAGTGGCAATTGAAGTTTAACATTGACAAATGCAAAGTACTGCATATGGGTAGAAGTAACCCTAGAGGAATGTACCAACTCTGTGGTACTACACTTAGGGTGGTAGAAATAAAAAGATCTGGGAGTAATTGCACAGTCAGATACGAAGTTTTCTGAGTAATGCAGACAGTCTGCAAGAGCAGATCATGGGGGCTTTGTCAGTAGTAGTAGTAGTAGTAGTAGTAGTGGCAGTGGCATGTGATGCAAGAAAGCAAGTGTATGAGCTTATGCAGCATCAGCCAAAAAAAAAAAAAAACATACATATATAAACATATATAAAAAAAAAAAAAAAATCACACCATTCCCTCCAAATGCCTGTCCAGTGATACACAGGAATTTTTCTAGCAGGGAAAAGGTGATTATCTCTTTGTATAAGGCAATTGTCAGGCCACGCCTTGAGTACTGCGTACAAGTCTGAAGAAATTGTGGGCCCAACACCGAACCCTGTGGGACTCCAGTAAAAACATTAGTCCACGTAGAGCAGCATCTATTGATTACCACTCTGCGTAAAATTTAGGAAGGATGTAGATTTGATTGAGCGTGTAAAGGGAAATGCAACAAGATTGGTTAGGGGAACAAAGGGGTCCTCTTACCAAGAGAGGCTTAAGTTCTGCAAACTCCAGTGGTTGGAGACTAGGCACCTGCGAGTTGATCTGATTGAGGTGTATAAGGCCTTGAATGGGGTTAGCACGCTGAATTCTGATGGGATTCTTCCGCTTGCTCAGATTACAAACGTGCAGGGGCATAAATTGTAGTTGTAAAATAGATGTGTGGAAATTTGCCTTCAGCCAGCAGGTGGTTAATTGCTAGAACAAACTTCCATCTGTCGCCGTGGTAGTTGATATCTTTTTTTTTTTTTTTTGGCTGATGCTACATAACCTCATATGCTTGCTTTCTTGCATCACATGCCTCTATTACTATTACTATAACATTTTATCTTTGGAAATTTTTCCTCCCATCATACATATACACTGAACAGCACTACTATAAGTGCCTTGTTTCCAAAAATTATTTTTCCTGACAATTATATATGCTCCAATAATAAATTACACTCACATCTGATGTAATAAAAGGGATCTCTTAGGTTGGAAGATTTCTTGCTGTCCACTTCAGCAATCTGGGCCTGAAAAGTATGTTGCAACATTGTTCCTTCTGGCTGTTTTTATGATGGTGTTGCTGACTCCTAGAATAAATGGTATGATTGTTGGAAGATTTTTGCTTTCCAACTGAGGGATTTTGGTGTGATGTTTGAGAGAGCCCTCTCCATCATGCCAAGAAAATATTAATTCTTCTTTGCCTCATTCCTGATGAAGTTCAATTCATCAGGAATGAGATAAATTTTATCATGTATTTTTTGATGGCTCCAAGTACATATGCCATGAGAATCCCTACTTTCACAGAGAATAGAGATGATAGGATATTTAAATTATACCCATATCTGTGAGTTTTCTGCAGTCAGATTTTGAAATGCTACAGGAGGATCCTTTTAGTATATTACCTAAAAATGGTAGTTGCTTGTTTTCCTCCATTTATATTTTAAATTTAAAATATTTAATTTATTAAAATTGTCGATGTTTCTTAAAAAAGAGGTTGTATACTTCATGGATAAATAATATCAGAATGTCATCAAAATTACAAAGTCAGAATTTAGGGTGGAGATGATGTTCAAGAAATATAGATGATGTTCAAGAAATATAAGCAAAAGTGAAAGTCAGTTGCCCATACTGAAACCAGGTTTTTGTATGTAAGAGAGCATTTTGAATTTGATATATAATTTTTTGTCCAAAAGGCCAATTACACCTTGTATGCTGATGGCACTACTGCCTATGTGCAGTTGGTGTCAAGATTATGTTGTGCATCATAGTTTTGGTTTCTTCTAGGGGAACTGTAGTGTACATGGCATCTACACTGAATAATGCTAGGATGTCTTCTTATTCTTCTTCTTTGAGGTTGACACCTTTAACTTGTTAACAATTTATTGATGAAATGTTAATTTCCAGGAAAGAGGTTTATTAAAAATTATAAATTCAGATAGCCAAGGTAAGATCTTTTCTTCTTGGATGATAACTGTGACTGATGATGCACATGTCTGGATAACCTGACCAGCATCCTTTAATGTTTGCAAACAGACTTGGGGCTTCAAAATTATTTGGAATGAGAAGTGACCCCCACTTTTATGTTGTTGTAAGATTCACTGAGTTTTGCTTTCACCTTTCTTTCAACATATAATTGTTGTTGAAAATTGCTAATAATGTTGAGAATAATTGTGGCATTTCCTTCATCTGCCCAGGAGATATGGATAGAACAATCTATTTTGAAGACCTTTGATACAACCAGTTCTTCCTTACTACTCCTTAAGTACTGTCTTGTAATTGCTGTTCAGTAGGGTATGGATCACTTCAATCTTGATGTGATTTTTACCTTCTGGTGCACTGATTTGGTGAAGGCTGTCATGAGACATGTCCAGAAATCCAGAAGAGGTACTGAAGTGGGAGTTGGTTTAACATTTAAGCTTTCCTTCAGAACACTGTATTTGACATTAGTGAGCTGTCTGTTACTTAGATTCATGACAGGCTCCATTAAAGTTTAATAATGGTTGCTTACTTGCAAGGTGGAGAGTTCTATGCTGCTGACTAGGCTGTTTATATGGATAAATATATTAAAGTTTAATAATGGTTGATTACAATTATTAAAATTTAATCGTTGTCTCCATTAAAGTTAATTTATAGTTGTTTACTTGCAAGGTGGGGCGTTCTGTGTTGTTAAAATTGGACTGACTTCATATGGACATATTGGGTGTCATATGAAAACACATGACACCCAATATGAAGACTAGTTGTTATAAATTTTGATTATTTTGGTTGAAGGATTGTGGGATTATGTGTGGAGTCAAACAGGAGTTTCTAAATTTGTTTGTTGAGCCTTTCTTTTCATTAGCATTAGTAGAAGCATTTCAGAGAGGACGCTGACTCTCTTTAGAAAATACAGCTGCAAGTTACAGGCTCCGAAAAAAACGATAAGTTTTTGCTTTTTATTTACATAATTGTTATTTTATATTGTACTTAATACGTAGTCTCATAGTTCTAATTACGCTGGTTATTTTTATTTTAATTTGTATAAACAGTTTTGGTAGATATACGTAATATGTTATAAAACCGTTATTTCATTCGAATATTGCAGGCATTGTTTTTGTATATAGTGATAGGGAATTCAAATTTTTAATTGAGATAGTCAGGTAGCTCTAACGTATAATTATAGAAACAGTAATACGCTTCACTGTTTCTATTAGATAGCGTAGTATTGACATTTAATTTAATTTAATTTATTGATCTTATTAATTTAAAATATCATGCCCCAAACTAGAGCAGCAAAGCAACGGGCACAAAGTGACAGGAGTGCTGTGACTCGGGGAAGAACTGCGGGGGGGCGATTCTCCAACGCATCACAGCCTAAAAAAATGTGCAACTTGTGAAATGTTTGCCGAACTATCTGGAAAGGAACATGATATTGCCATGGGGGATGTCTTTGTGTGTGCGCGATGTAAGGAGTGTAAGGAAATCAGGCGACAACTCAGCGTTGTTATGGGCCTATATGAGAGTTTGAAGGACAGGGTGGATGCCCTCGAAAGATCTAAATTGAGGGGCCCATCAGGCTCTCAGCTGGCCACATCAACGCCAGAGCTTGCACTTGGTCATCACGCAACACAGCGGCAACCCCCAAGGCAGATTGCGCTGGTCCCAAAGGAACTAGTAGTTGTTGGTGACTCTATTGTCAGGGAAACGGGAAATATATTGTGTAAAAAGGATAGGTGGAACAGGACCAGGGTATGTCTGCCAGGAGCAAAGGTTGATGACGTTGTAGAGCAGATATCATCTTTTAAGGGCACAAAAGGTGATATAGTTGTACATGTTGGCACTAATGATATTAAGAGTAGGAGACCGGCAGAATTACTTAACAAGTACAGGTCACTGTTGAAAAAAAGCCGTGAAGTAGGGTTGAATTTGAAAGTGTCTGCAATTCTGCCCAGACACGATAGGAGGGAGTATATGATGAGAGCCTTGTCGATCAATTCGGCCCTGGAAAGATTGTGCAAGGCTCAAGGGGTAGAATTTTTTTCAGCCTGGACTGTACTTGTTAACAGGAGAGATTGCTTCTACAGGGACGGGATACACTAAAATAGAAAGGGTGCAAGAATATTTGCTGATGCTATCGAGGCAGTGTTAGGTGGGTCGGAAAACTGATAGCTTGGGGGGATACAAGGACTAATAGTTTAACAGTAGCCGTAGGCAGAGGTGAAGGTGATTCTTGCACAACTTCTATTAGAATAAGTAGCGACCTGGAGCAAGGGGTGTTGGGGGTTTCAGGGACGGATGTCAGTCATCATGAAACAGGTGGGTACATGGGATGTGTTAGAGTGGCTGGGAATAGGAATAGGTGCATGTATACTTGCATGTATACCAATGCTAGAAGTATAGTAAATAAATTTGATGAATTTGAAGTGTTGGTCAAGACATCAAAGGCGGATATTGTTGGGATATCAGAGACGTGGTGTCACACAGATATAAGGAATGCCAAACTGGAATTTGGGGAGTACAATGTGTACAGAAAGGATAGACAGGATAGAAAGGGAGGAGGTGTTATGCTGTTAATAAAGAAAAACATAAAATCAAAAGAAGTGCATCCAGTTGATATAGATGAACAGTGCACTGTTGAGTCAGTTTGGTGTGACATAAGCACTGTGAAAGCAAAAATTAGAGTAGGATTATGTTATAGGCCTAATGACTCGAATGAGTACAATGAACAATTGTACAGAGAAATAGAGTGGGCTAGTAAATCGGAATGTCTTATAATGGGGGATTTTAACTTCCCAGATATTGACTGGAACTTGTGGGTTGGGCACTCACACACTAGTCAGACTTTTGTGGATTTATTGGATGATTGTTTTCTGCAGCAGCATGTTCGAGAGGCAACCAGAGAAAGTAATACTCTTGATCTGGTTATCAGCAGTGATCATTCATGTATTAGGTATTTGCAGATTAAAGAACCACTAGGTGGCAGTGATCACAGTGTACTGACGTGGGATTTACTTAAAGATTTAATTACCATCAGGGGTAAAGGAAAGGGTTTTTGCTTCCGTAAAGGCGAGTACAGTGGTCTCCGACAGTTTTTAAATTCTGTACAGTGGGATCAAATGACGATATTACCAACAGTAAATTCTAAGTGGGAAGCATTCAAGGAATTAATCGTGGAAGCTACTAAAAGTTTCATACCTATTAAGAAATATTGTTCAAGGTTTAGGCCTAAGTGGATGTCAAATGAACTAATGAGACTCGTAACAGAGAAGAAAAATGCATGGGATGCATATAAATTATCAAGCGACTCAGAAGCCTATGGCAGATATAAGTTAATCTGTAATCAGGTCACAAAGGAGGTTCGGCAGGCAAAGGCGGATTACGAGAAATCTTTGGCAAAAGATGCTAAGAAAAACAGCAAGGATTTCTTTACTTATATAAACTCTAAAAGGAAGGGGATGAATCTGATTGGTCCACTTGACATTGATGGTTCGACTGTTGATGATCCTGCTCAGATAGCAAACAAACTGAATGAGTATTTTGCATCTACATTCACACGTGAGGAATTATTAAGGTTTGAAAATGGCAGAAGGTTATCAAATTTGGCAGGGTGCTTAATGATCTTGTAATAACTGAGGGCAAAGTGGAAGAGAAATTGTTGAAGTTAAACGTAAGAAAAGCACCTGGGGTGGATGGGATCTATCCAGTTATATTAAAGGAGGCGGCAAGGCAACTAAGCAAACCCTTAGCCATAATTATGAGAGCATCCTTGGACTCAGCAGAGGTTCCCACGGACTGGAGTTGTGCAAATGTATCCCCTCACAAAGGGGGATCGAAGGGTGACACGAGTAATTACAGACCAGGTAGTTTAACTTCTGTTCCGGGTAAAATAATGGAGTCGCTGGTTAAGGATGCTTTGCAGGATCATCTAGACAAGACTGCAGCAATAATTCAGACAGAGCATGGGTTTGTTAAGGGAAAGTCTTGTCTGACAAATTTGATAGGATATTATGATGTGGTTACAAAGGAACTGGATGCAAAAAACAATTTTGATATCATATATTTGGATTTCAGGAAAGCTTTTGACACTGTTGTGCATGGAAGACTACTGTACAAATTGGAGCAGAATGGTATTAAGGGTAAGTTGCTACAATGGATAAAAGGATGGTTAAGTTGTTTGTTTGTTTGTTATTTGGTTTTTAGGAGCATTAGCAACTAAGGCCATATTGCTCCGGGATATGCGGTGGTCATTCCCTGACCTTTCCGCATTCTCCGTATTTGGTGGTGACGGGCTCGAACCCCGGTCTAATCAAGAAGCGTGTGCTATGCACTGCTGCTCCTTCCCACCTGGCTACGGAGGCGCCCAGGATGGTTAAGTGCGAGAAGACAGAGGGTGGTAATCAATGGGTGCTGCTCTTCTTGGACTAATGTTATTAGTGGAGTCCCACAGGGTTCGGGGTTAGGTCCACTGTTGTTTTGTATATTTATCAATGATATTGATGAAGGTATATCAGGCTTAATGTCGAAGTTTGCAGATGATACAAAGGTTGGCAGGGTTGTTAATGACAGTAATGGCAGTCTGCTACTGCAACAGGATCTAGATAATTTGGGCAGATGGGCTAAGAAGTGGCAACTGAAGTTTAACCTTGACAAATGCAAAGTACTGCATATGGGTAGAAATAACCCCAGAGAAACGTACCAACTGTGTGGTACTACACTTAAGGTGGTGGAAAATGAAAAAGACCTGGGAGTAATTGTGCAATCAGATATGAAGTTCTCTGAGCAATGCAGACAGGCTGCCAGGGCAGGTCATGGGGTTTTGTCAATGATATATAGGAATTTTGCTAGCAGGGAAAAGGAGGTGATTATCCCTCTGTATAAGGCAATGGTCAGGCCACGCCTTGAGTACTGCGTACAGGTCTGGAGACCTCATTTTAGGAAGGATGTAGATTTACTTGAGCGGGTACAGAGAAGGGCAACAAGATTGGTGAGGGGAATGAAGGGATCCTCTTAACAAGAGAGGCTTAAGTTCTGCAAATTGCAGTGGCTGGAGACTAGGCACCTGCGCGGTGATCTGATTGCGGCGTATAAGACCTTGAATGGGTTGAGCATGCTGAATTCTGATGGGATCCTTCCACTTGTTCAGATTACGAACCTAAGGGGGCATAAATTCAAATTAAGAAAAGACAGATGTAGAATAGATGTGCGGAAATTTGCCTTTAGCCAGCGGGTGGTTAATTGCTGGAACAAACTTCCATCTGTCGTTGTGGAAGTTGATAGCTTGAATAAATTTAAGGAGGAACTGGACAGGCATTTGGAGGGAATGGTGTGATTTTTTTTTTTTTTTTTGGCTGATACTGCATAAGCTCATACATTTGCTTTCTTGCATCACATGCCACTACTACTACTACTACTACTACCCCTCCGTTTGTTCCAAGTACCTGTCCAGCTCAGCTTTAAATTTATTTAGGTTATCAACTTCCACAACAAAGGATGGAAGTCTGTTCCACCAACCAACTACCCGCTGGCTAAAGGCAAACTTCTGCACAGCTATCCTACATCTGTCTTTCCTCAATTTTAATTTATGCCCTCTCAGGCGATTATTCTGAGCAAGAGGAAGAATCCCATCAGCACTGAGCATGCTCAAACCATTCAAGTCTTTATACACCTCAATCAGATCACCTCACAGGTGCCTAGTCTCCAGACACTGTAATTTGCAAAATTTAAGCCTTTCTTTGTAAGAGCAACCCTTTGTTCCATTCACTAATCATGTTGCCCTTCTCTGTACTTGTTCCAGGAGCTCTACATCCTTCTTGAAATGAGGCCTCCAGACCTGTATACAGTACTCAAGGTGTGTCCTGACCATTGCCTTATACAAGGGAATAATCACCTCCTTATCCCTGCTAGAAAAATTCCTGTATATCATTGACAAGACACCATGAGCTACTCTTGCAGCCCATATGCACTGCTCAGAAAACTTCATATCTGCCTGCATAATTATCCCCAGGTCCTTTTCATTCTCTACCACTGTCAGTGTAGTACCACAGAGTTGATACATTGCTCTGGGTTACTGTTTCCCATATGTAGTACTTTACATTTGTTAATGTTAAACTTCATTTGCCACCTCTCAGCCCATCTGCTAAACCTTTAACACTGAACCCTGAGGGACTCCACTAATAACATTAGTCCACATTGAGCAGTGTCCATTAATTACCACTCTCTGTCTTCACACTCAACCATCCCTTTATCCATAGCAACAATTTGCCACCAATGCCACACTGCTCCAATTTGTGTAGCAGTCTTCCATGTGCAACAGTATCAATAGCCTTTCTAAGATCCAAATATATAATATAAAAGTTATTCCCTGCATCCAGTTCTTTTGTGGCTGCATCATAGTATCCAATCAAATTGGTCAGGAAAGACTTTCCCTTAACAAAACCATGCTGTGTCCGAGCTATAACTGAAGTCTTGTCTAGATGATCCTGCAGTGCTTCTTTAACTAGTGCCTCCTTAAATTTTCTTGGAACAGAAGTTAAACTCATCATCATCATCATCATCATCATCAGCCATTTTCAATCCACTGCAGGATGAAGGCCTCTCCAGCAACTTTCCAGTTCCTTCTGTTTTGAGCACTGGCCATCCATTTACTACTCAAAAACTCATGAATTTCATCTATCCATCTCCGCCTTTGTCTTCCAGGTTTTCTTCTAGCTCCTCTTGGGTACCATTCTGTTATTTTCTTAGTCCATCTGTCATCATGTCTTCGAGCTACGTGTCCTGCCCAAGACCATTTTAGTTCTTTAGTTTTGATAAGTATGTCCTTTACTTGAGTTTGCTGCCTAATCCATGTGTTTCTCTTCTTATCTAACAGTCTGATTCCCAATATAATTCGTTCCATTCTTCGCTGTGTAGTTCTTAGCTTCTCTTCCATTCTTTTGGTGAGTGCCCAAGTTTCACTTCCATAAGTCATGGTGGGGAGTATACATTGATTCATTATTTTACGTTTCAGACAAACTGGGATATTGCTCTTCAGTATGTGACTATATTTCCTGAATGCTATCCATCCAAAATTTATTCTTCTCTTGACTTCCAGCCATTTATCATTATTACAGCTAATAACTTGTCCCAGATAAGTATATGACTCCACCTTTTCAATTACTGCTCCTTCAATCATTATTTCCCTTTCCGTGGCATACTTGTTCATCATTACTTTTGTTTTAGCCATATTCATCTTGAGCCCAAAATCCTTACTAACTGTGCATAACTGATTAAGATTTTCCTCTAATTCTTTGGGATCGTGGCTTATGACCACAATGTCATCTGCAAATCGTAAATGGTTTAGGTACTCTCCGTTCACATTGACTCCTTTCTGCGACCAGTCTAATCTTCTGAAAGCTTCCTCAAGGGCAGCAGTAAACAGCTTCGGAGATATTGTGTCTCCTTGTCGAACTCCTTTCTCGATTTTAAATTTCCTACTGTCTTTGTCTAGTCTAATAAAGGATGTAGCACTCTCATATATTTTCTTCAAAATCATAATATATGGAGTATCTATGCCTTGTCTTTCCAGTGCCCGAAACATTGCCTTATGCTGTATGGAGTCAAATGCCTTTTCATAATCCACAAATGCCAGGCATAATGGTGTTTTATATTCATTTGCTTCCTCCTTCTCCATTAGCTGTGATATTACGTGAAGGTGATCCGTAGTTGAGAATCCTGTCCTAAAGCCAGCTTGCTCTTTCGGTTGATTCTCATCAAGTATTCTTTCTAATCTGTTCGTAATGACCCTTGTGAACAACTTGTAGATATGGGACAACAAGCTAATTGGTCTATAATTTCCAATTTCTGATTTATCTCCTTTCTTATGCAGCAAAACTATGATTGCATTATTCCACTGCTTAGGCATCACACCTTTTCTAATGCACTTTGTGAAGAGCCTTGCCAGTTTTTGTGTTATGTCTCTTCCTCCCAATTTTAACAACTCTACAGTAACTTCATCTTCCCCCGGGGCTTTCCGATTCTTCATTTTCTTCAATGCATGTTCTACCTCATCAGGAAGAATATCAGGTATGTCGTATGTGTTGCTACTTTGCAATCCATGTTCCCCACTGCTGGTATCATTCCCTCGCTCCTTGTATAATTCTCTATAGTAGTCTTCTGCTATTTGAATTATGCCTTCTCTGCTGTTTATAAGTACACCATCGCTATTCTTCAGTTTCAGTATCATTTGTCTTTCTGTATTACTGCTCATGGCTGCTGATTTAAATCCTTTGTTTTCCCTTAATGCTTGTTCTACTTTTCTTGTGTTAAATCTTCTTATGTCCTCTCTGAGTCTCTTTCTAATGGCTTTGCATAACTCAGTATACTCAATTTTCTCCCTGTCAGTGTTTTTCTTGCTCTTCATTTGTCGTCTTCGGTTCATCATGACAAGTGTTTCTTGACTAATTTTTTCTTCTTTGGATTTCTGTTTCCCTATAGGTTTCTTGGGCTTTATCACTTTCAGAAAGTTGTAATATTCCTCGTCGATATCTTGGTCCTGAGCAGTCTGCAGAAGTTCAAACTTGTTCTTAAGTTCCAGTACATACTGCTTTTTCTCCTCTTCTGTTATTTCAAAGATCTTTGTATTATTTACTCGAGTCAGTTTTTTCCTTTCCTTTCCTACATCTATATCAAGTGTACATCTTACCATTCTGTGATCACTTCCAACATTTACCTTATTCAGGACGGTAACATCATTCACAATATATCTTCTGTTAGTGAGGATGAAGTCGATTTCATTAGTTGTTAATCCATTTGGACTCTTCCATGTCCACTTTCTGTTCACCCTTTTCTTGAAAAAAGTGTTCATTACTGACAGTCCTTGAGATTCTGCAAATTCCACAAGTCTTTCACCTCTTTTATTTCTTTCACCAATTCCAAAATTTCCTATAGTTCCTCTTTCTGCGCTGTTTTGTCTTTTTCCAACCTTAGCATTGAAGTCTCCCATAATAATAGTGTAGTGGGTTTTCTGCTCATCTAGAAGACTCTCAATTTCAGTGTACATTTCTTCAACCTCTTCATCATCTTCATCAGTTAAACTCACAGGTCTATAATTACTTGTGTCAACCTTTGATCCTACTTTTTTTTTTTTTTTTTTTGGTAGTTGTTGGCGCATAAGCTTCTGTGGCCATAATGCACCTCCCAAGGTTTTTGCAGTACTTTGATCCAAGCCGGCGGCGGGAATCGAACCTGTGACCTTTGGGTTGCCAGACAGGCACTTTACCTACCCGGCTAGCCCAGTCGGTTAATCCTCCTTTGTGAATTGGGATCACATTTGTACATCTCAGTCTATGGGTACCTCCCCTGAGTCCAAAGAAGCTCTCATAATTATGGGTAAGGGTTGGCTTACTTCCTTTGCTGCCTCCTTTAATATAACTGGATAGATCCCATACACCCCAGATTCCTTTTTTATGTTTATCCTCAACAATTTCTCCTCCATTTTCCTCTTAGTTATTACAAAATCATCTAGCTCGCTGCCAGAGTTTACTTCACCTCTGGCATTCCCCTTCCTGAATAACTCCTCATGTGTGAATGTAGATGCAAAATACTCGTTTAGTTTGTTAGCCACCTGAGCAGAATTCTCAACTGTTGATCCATCAATATCCAGTGGACCAATCTGATTCATCCCTTTCCTTCTAGAGTTTACATAGGTAAAGAACTCTTTTCTGTTTTTCTTTGCATCCTTTGGCAAGGATTTTTCATAATCTGCCTTTGCCTGCCTAATCTCCTTTGTGACTTGGTTACAGACCAGCTTATATCTATCATAGGCTTCCATGTCACCCATTAATTTATATCTATTCCATGCATTTTTCTTCTCTGACATATGTCTCATTAGTTCACCTGACATCCATTTAGGCCTAAACCTTGAACAATATTTCTTAGATGGTATGTAAAGCCTAGTAGCTTCCATGATAAGTTCTTTGAATGCTTCCCATTTTGAATTTGCTGTTGGTAACATCATCAGTTGGTCCCATTGTATGGAATTTAAATACTGTCTCAGACCACAATAGTCACCTTTACGAAAGAAAAAAACCTGATCACTGCTACCCAGTGGTTCCTTTATCTGCAGATTCTTAATGCATGAAGAATCATTACTGATAATCAGATCAAGAGTATTACTCCATCTAGTTGCCTCCCGAACATGCTGATGTAGAAAACAATCATCCAATAAATCCACAAAAGCCTTGCTAGTGTGTAAGTGACAAACCCACAAATTCCAGTCAATATAATTAGTTATAAAATAAAATTTTATTTTTATGTAACATTATATAAATGTTACCAGTTATAAAATCAAATGAAATTTTATCATTAAGTAATGGCAGAATTTTGGATGGTTTAGTTTTTAGTAATGCCATTTAATTAGTACAAGTATTTTTGGCTATATCTTCCTAATAATGAAGAAGAGGAATTCAAATATTCAATATGATTCCTTCAGGTGTAACAAATGTAGTTTCTATAGTTAGTAGAATTTATACAATGGGATAATCCTTGTATAATGGGATAGCCACCTCTTTGTACAAGGCAATGGTATTAACATTATCTTTACATTTACATTATTGTTATTAAACTTCAATTGCAATTTACCAGCTCATCTCATCTACTGAGTTTTTTTTAGATCCTCTTGAAGTAGTAAGCTTATATTAATGTCATTAACCACTGTGCCCAACTTTGTATCTTAGCAAAAATTTCCTCATCAGTTATGAGAGATTCTCTCCTAATTCTATGCTTGGTTTCTTCAATACTTAACTATTCTGCTTTACATATCACAGAGGGAAGAGGGACTATACAGGTTGCTCATAATACATATATGAAATATGTACAATATTAGTCTAACCACATGAACAACCCAGTAATGTGAGTAGCAGCTGGGTTGACAATGTGGATGAAGGGTGTGAAAGAATTTTTTTTTCACTAAGATCTTTCAGATATCTGACAACCCCAGGGCTCACATCTGGTGAGTATGGGCTTGGCACACCCAATGTCCTGAGCTGGATATCATCATTCTTCTCTTTCTTAGTGATTTCCTTCTACTTCTCTCTCTCAGGATAACTCAGAAATTTTTTTTGGCTGGTGCAGCATAAGCCTCAGGCTTCCTTGCACCATATGGCTTATAATAAAAAAAATAATAATAATAAGTTACTCCATTGGACTTACCTTCCCCAAGGTCGGAATGACGGCTGAGATAGATAATGGTGCCATCTGGTGTCACTCACGAGAACTACAAAAAATAAAAACCCACTGGACATAAGCCGAAGCTAAACAAGTCCACCTCCATAGACAGATGATGTTGCAGAGAAATATTAATCATATTGCATCGAGTGTGGCACAGGATAAAGTCACTCGTATTCAGGCCTTAGGCAGAGGGGTAAATTCAAAAATTTGGAGACAGTCTCCTGAGCAAAACAGTGGAGCAAGTGGTACTGTCCACCGTAAGGCTACCACAAGAGAAGGGCAAGACCATCCAGCCCCACCAACTGGAAGTGCTTTCTGTGCAACTGCGCTAGTGACCATCCATGAAGGAAGAAAACACCAACGCATGAAGTGAGGCATTGAAATGAATACATACATCATGCGAGCATACTATGAAATAACCAGGCTAGAGACCATATGACAATGTACAGGTCGCAACTACATACCAAATGGATGGAATGATACCCAGGTCACCGAACAGCAATTAGCAGACCAAAGAAGGACCATCGTCATGAAGAACCTAATAGCTCCTGCCATCTTGGAAAAAATCAAGCAGGATGTGAGTGATCAACTACAAAGCACACAGAATATGGTCAATATGGGACCAGAGGAGGAACAGCATACCAAGGAACCAGAGAAGGAAGAGCAAGAAGAAATACAACCCAGAGTAGATGAAGTGGAAAGAGTGGAAGTCATGATATCCAGAATAGAAGACGAACGGAAGAAGGCACTAATAGAATTCGAAGGAATGGACCCCCATAGAAACCCACATGGTACCTAAGCAGAGGCCAAATAAGATCCTGTGGAGGGTAACAGACCACCTCAATCGGCAAATAATGCCACATTACCTTGACAACAATGGTGCAATGCTGGAGGCTATCCACACAGGCCGTATACTGTGCTGCCATAGCAGCTACTATGATTAATGGAAAAGAAACCAGAGATCAGCAGCAGAAGAACCAAAAACAGAAGGAACCACCAGCTTGGGAAAGAACACTTGAGCAGAAGATAAAAGAATTAAGAGTCAAGATAGGTCACTACAACCCAGTACCTACAGGGTAATAGAAGTAAGAAATTGATTGGAAAGGTGAAGAGCATCCTCAAGAGAGACAGTGTCCACAGTAAACATGAGACCAGAAATCAGAGAATAGGAGAATACTTGGACACACTAAAGTAGAACTTCCTCGCACTCAGCAAGAGACTACTCCGATACAAAGAGAGCTCCCAGAGAAAAATAAACAACCGAATCTTCGATGAGGACCAAAGAGCCTTCTACAGGAAACTGGGTGAAGATGAGAAAGGAGGAAATGGACCATCTGAGAAGAAGACGATCGAGGAGTTCTGGGGAAATATCTGGAGCTGTGAAAAGTAGCATTAGCATTAGTAGAGGCATTTGACGCAAGAAAGCAAGCTTATGCGGCATCAGCCAAAAAAAAAAAAAAAAAAAAACCACTTCCACTTCACCCCTCTGTTCGTCCAAAATACCTGTCTAGCTCAGCCTTAAACTTATTTAGGCTATCAACTTCCACGACAAGGGATGGAAGTCTGTTCCACCAACCAACCACTCGCTGGCTAAAGGCAAATTTCTGCACGTCTATCCTACATCTGTCTTTCCTCAATTTGAATTTATGCCCTCTCAGGTGATTATTCTGAGCGAGAGGAAGAATCCCATCAGCATTGAGCATGCTCAAACCATTCAATGCTTTATACACCTCTATCAGATCACCTCGCTGGTGCCTAGTCTCTAGACACTGTAATTTGCAAAACTTAAGCCTTTCTTCGTAAGAGCACCCCTTTGTTCCATTCACTAATCTTGTTGCCCTTCTCTGTACTCGTTCCAGCAGCTCTACATCCTTCTTGATGTAAGGCATAACAGCAGAGCACCCTGGATAGAAGTAGAATAGAAGAAAACCAAGGACATACAAGAGATGAGAGAGTGGGAGATTCGAGAAGAAGTAAAACAGTCAATCAGGTACACCCACAACTGGTGAACCCCAGGAATTGATAACAACCGCAACTACTGGTACAAGAAGCTTACCTGTAAACACAAGCACATAGCAGAGCAGTTCACTCAAATGATAAGGCACCTGGAGACAACCCCGAAGTTTCTCACTGAAGGAGTCACATATCTCAAGCCTAAAGATGAAGATACAAGAAACCTGGTGAAATACAGGCCAATCACCTGCCTTCCAACTATGTACAAGATCCTGACCAGCTGCATAACCAAGAAGATATCAGACCACAGACAGTCAGAACATAATGGCCGAACAGCAGAAAGGATGCAAGTGGAGGAGAAAAGGATGCAAGGAGCAATTAACCATAGATGCCACAGTTATGGAGCAAGCCTACAAGAAGCACCACAATCTATACCTGGCCTACATCGATTATTGCAAGGCCTTTGACTCTGTACCTCATAGCTGGCTAATATACACCCTGAAGATCTACAAGGTCAATCCGATAGTGACAAACTTCCTAGGAGCAACAATGGCAAAACGGAGCACAACCATTAAGGTTGAGAACATCACAACCAGGCCAATCCCCATTAGAAGAGGAATCTTTCAGGGAGATGCTCTGAGCCCACTGTGGTTCTGTCTAGCACTCAACCTGCTATCCACCATGTTTAACGGCAGCAAGTATGGATATAACCTCAAAGAAGGAAGAAAGAACCTGTACACCCTCACCCACCTGATGTACATGGATGATGAAGCTCTACGTGGCAACTGAGAAGCAACTCCAGCAATTGTCTGGATCACCGAATAATTCAGCAAGGACATCAGGATGGAATTTGGTCTAGACAAATGCAAGACCAACACACTGCACCAGAGAAAATTAGTTGGCCGAAACTACCAGCTGTTGGCTGGTAAAGAGATCTAAGCAATGACAGACGGAGAGACCTACAAATACTTAAGGATGAAGCAGGCTCAGCAGTTAGAGCACAAGAAAATCAATAAGTGCCTGACCGAAAAACATTATCAGAGATGACCAAGAGTCACCAACACCACCCGAAGTCAGCAGTGGAGAGACTAACAATAGCTCGGAAAGAGGGAGGAAGGGGCCTGATAGACCTGATTGAGCAACAGAAATCAGCAATAGTTATAACTAACCTAAAGGATTACTTCGAGAACAACACAGCACCACCCCACCAGGCCATAAGGATGATAAATAAGTGATATACCCCACTCAACCTAAGTGAGAAACCCCCTCCTGGCCAGATGGCACAAGAAACAAAGTTAGAAAGATGGGCAAAGAAGACACTCCATGGCAGACACTACAATGACCTCCATCAAGATCATATTGATAACACTGCTTCCAACGCATGGCTCACAAGCGGGTTGCTCTAACCTGAGTCTGAAGGATTCATGCTGGCTATCCAAGACCAGATAATCAACACCAGAAACTATAGAAAATAGTTTCTGATGTTGTCTCTCCACTGCTGACTTTGGGTGGTGTTGGCGACTCTTGGTCATCTCTGATGATATTTTTTGGTCAGGCACTTCTTGATTGCTTGAAATACATCGCAAAGGAGCCCAGAATATCAGATGACACATGTCAACGATGCCATCTGGCTTCAGAAACCATCCAACACATTACCACGGGGTGCAAGGTGATCACCCAGACTGAGTTCACTCATAGACATGACCAGGTAGCCAGGATAATACATCAGAAGCTAGTGAGGAAATACCAGTTGACCAAAGAAAGTGTACCATATTACAAGTATGAACCCCCAGGTAGTACTAGAGACCCGAACCCACAAGCTGTACTGGGACCGCGCCATAATAACGGATAAGACCATCTCACACAACAGACTGGACATAACCCTTGTGGACAAGATGGAAAAGGCTACCTATCTGATTGACATAGTGGTGCCCAACACTAGCAATGTCCAGAAAACCCATGAGGAAAAAAATTAGGAAGTACACAAACCTGAGGTATGAGGTCAAGGAGATGTGGTATATGCAAGAAGTATCAACCATCCCAATCATCGTGTCAACCACTGGTATGGTGCCAAAGACTCTACATAGCAGCCTAGCAGCAATAAGTCTCCCAGAGAACACCTACAAGGAACTCCAGAAAGTTGCAATCCTGAACACCTGCAGGATAGGCATAGAGTTTCTCGACCAACAGTAACACCAGACATTACAACCACTGTGTACATTGGTAGCAGTGCCCATCGCGGAGTGGAATCCCCCAATCAGGGAGATATAATAATGTGCAACAGTATAATGATAATGATAATAATAATAACACGCTGACAGGCAAAAATAAACAATATCTCTCATTTTCTGATAAAGAATGTCATATTTACCAATAATGTTAGTGCAGTAAGATTACAGCATTTTTTTATTTTAATATTAACTTACCTGTGTAACAGAAGGAAGTCCAAGTAAGAAACAAATCGCACAAATAGTGAAGGCAACGAAAACTTTATATCTTCGTAATTTAGGGAAAGCATCGTGCAAAACTGTAAGAATAGTTTCTAAATAGGCAAACTGCAAAACAAAATAAAGGAATTTAAGAAGTGTTGTGACCTGTTTACCTGAGAACCTAATTGGTCCACAATAAAAAAGCTTATATGGAAATTCAAGCTAAAATAAAACAAGCCTTATATTTAAATTAATTTAAAATAGATAAATGAAATGGCTATATTGGTTTACAGTGCAAACTTTTAGATTAGCAATGCACAGCCTTTTATAATGAAATGGCCACATGATCTATGTAGCCATATCAATATACAGGGTGTCTCAAAAATATACGGCATAACTTCAGGAATGAGTTCCTCATATGTAGTCAATAAAAATATTTTATACCAACATAGTTCTGGAAATGCTTGGTTCCTGAGTTATTAACCGGAATGTCTTATCTCCCGCAGGTGATTTCCTTCATCACACAGTACTGACAGAATCTGGTGGTTTTTCATTCCAACCATGTACTCAAATCAGGAGCAAGCAGATATGCACTTTATGTACGGTTTGGCGGATGGCAATGCTCTGGAGGCTCGTTGTTTGTTCCACTTCGTTCCCAGAACGAACGAAGGTGTCCAGATAGGAAAACGTGCGAAGGTATCCATCGTCGCCTTTGTGAACATGGGACCTTTACACCTCGTGCTGCCGACAGAGGATGACCAAGATCTACAACTCCTGAAGTAGAGGAGGAGATTTTGTATATTGTGCATGCCACTCTTGGAATCAGCACATGCAGAATAGCAATGCAACTGGCTGTTCAACATTCGACTATTTGGAGAGTGTTGCAAGAACACCAACTGTATCCTTACCATCTGCAACGGGTACAGGCCTTGTCACCAGCAGATTACCCTGCGCGAGTAATGTTCTGCCAGTGGTTCTTGCATCAGTGTGGTACAACTCCTCACTTTTCTGCCTTAGTGATATTCACAGATGAAGCACAGTTCACACGAGACAGAATCCAAAACTTTCAATTTTGTAGATACCTACAAAATCCTAGGGATGACAAAGGCTCAGCAGTGAGAGCACAAAGAAATCAAGGCCTGCCTGAATGAAAAATACCATCAGAGACTCAGAAGCCTGCTCCAAGCAAAGCTGAATGGAGGGAATACAGTCAAAGCCATAAACACCTATGCACTCCCAGTGCTAAGGTACTCCTTTGGGATCATAGATTGGACTAACACTGAGCTGGAAGGTATCATGAGAAAGACAAGGACAATGATCACCAAAAGCCACCAACACCACCTGAAGTCAGTCATGGAAAGACTGACAGTAGCTCAAAAAGAGGGAGGAAGGGACCTGATAGACCTCACTGAGCAACAGAAAACAATGATAGCTAACCTGAAGGAGTACAGTAGACTCTCGATTTTCTGGGATAGATGGTAAAAAACAAATCCCAGATAATCGATAAAATACAGAAATCCCTGATATACGTAAGAGATACGTTCCAGGACTTCTTACTTCGTTGCGTTTTACATAACTCGGGAATGCCTAATAACATTTTGCTACTATATTATTATTCAAATCTGAATTCAGCGCGATACTTGTTAATGTTTGACCATTTTCATACATCCTTATTAGTTTAATTTTCTGATCCAAATCGATTATTATCACCCCCGTGCTAGCTCACATTTTGCTAAAGCACATTTATGGAGGTCACCACCATAAAATAATAAAAACAATTTGCACTTTCTGTATTATTGGGCTTTTCTGTTCGTGTATCTAATTATAAATGGGTAGTAAACTCGATGTTATTGCATTTGCAAAAATTTTCGATAGATGGAATTGTTTGGGTTTTTACGTTATTAGGGTGAAATGTGTGTTCCCTTCACTGAAGTCTTCAGTCATATAAAAAAAAAAACCAAAAATAAATTGTAAGACACTTCTCTTTCTTATTTTTTTGCTTGTTACTCCGTATCTCACTTGTGAAATCTGTGCATGCCGTGATCGTAGTTATTGATTGCTTATTTTATTTATTTATTTTTTTGTTTGTTTTAAATTTTACAATCCTAAAAAAAAAAAAAATTGATTGAAAAAAATTTAGTAAATCCTTAGTTGTGTAAGTCAGGGATTTACTGTATCGAAAAATGTTCAGCAACCTACGTAAAAAAATATGGCAATAGATAAAAAACGATGCTTCTTTTTATTTTTTGCGATGTCGATTTTAAGTCTATAGCTTTCCTATATTTTTTACGATGTTGCGTATAGTTTGGTCGCCAACATTATAATGGTTCATTAGAGATTTAATGGATGCACCATTTTCAAACTTTTGAATAATTTCAAGTTTTTGTTTAACTGAAAGAGCAACTCTTTTGCATTTACCCATCATTTTCGCGATTTCTAAACAAAAAAAAAAAAAAAAAATTTGACATTCCTGACATAAATAACGAAACAAAATTTGTCTTTTTGCGGTGCAACGGAACACAACAATCTATGCAATGCACGAAAACAAACTAAACATTTCTTCTCTTTTCTTTGAGTGGGGGGGTGTGAAGACAGCAGGGGTTGCAAGATAATAGGAACACTAATCTCCCAATGACGACTTATAATGCCGCTTGTTGCTTATTTACAACCTGCAAAACATCTGCTTATACCTATTCTATTTATTACTTGAATTTTATGATTTCTGGTTGGTTTTTTTTTTTTTTTTTTTTTTTTTAAATTGGGAATCTTGAAGTATCCCGGTTAAACCGATCCCGGTAAATCGAGAGTCTGCTGTACTTCCAGAAAAACATAGCAGCATTCTACCAGGCCATATGGAAGATAGACAGGTAGCATACCCCATTCAACTTAAGCGAGGAGTCCTCTCCCATCTAGACAGCACAAACGAAGCTAGAAAAATGGGCAAAGAAGACACACCATGGTAGACACTACATGTGATCTTGATGTGTCTACATGGTAGACACATCAAGATCACATAGATAAAATGGCTTCCAATACATGGCTCACAAGCAGGACGCTCTTCCTCGAGACTGAAGGATTCATGCTCGTCATCCAAGGGTAATCCAACACCAGAAACTACAGAAAATACATCACCAAGGAGCCTGGAGTGCCAGATGACATGTTCGACAATGTCACCTGGCCTCAGAAATGATCCAGCACATCACCACAAAATGCAAGGTGATCACCCAGATGGAGTACACACAACCAGGTAGCCAGGATAATATAACAGAAGCTAGTGAGGAAATACTAGTTGATCAAAGAAACTGTTCCATATTACAAGTATGAACCCCAGGCAGTACTAGAGATCCGAACCCACAAGCTGTACTGGGATTGCACCATAATAGTAGATAAGACAATCCTGCACAACAGACCAGACATAACCCTTGTGGAAAAGAAGGAAAAAGCTACCTATCTGATTGACATAGTGGTACCCAACACTGGCAACTTGCAGAAAACCCATGAGGAAAAAATCAGGAAGCACACGAACCTAAGATAGGAGATCAAAGAGATGTGGCATATGCAAGAAGTAACAACCATCCCGATTATTGTGTCAACAACAGGTATGGTGCCAAAGACCCTACATAACAGCCTAGCAGCAACAGGTCTCCCAGCGAACAACTACAAGGAACTCCAGAAAGTCGCAATCCTGAACACCTGTGGAACAGTCGGAGAGTTCCTCGACCAACAGTAACTCCAGACATAGCAACAACCACCCTGTGTACTTGAGAGCAATACCTGTCACGAGGTGGAACCCCTAATCAGGGAGAAATAATAATAATAACAACAACAACAATAAATAACTATAATAAATAATAATAATGTCTGATTCATAAAACATATACCTAGTAAAAAAATTTTATTTTTATTTTATTTTTTTGCCTGGTGCAGCAAAGCCTTGAACTTTTTTGCACCATATAGATAATACTATTTTTATTCTTATTATTTTTCCATTTAAAACTCCATATTCCTTTTTAAAATACCCATAACTGCTTAACCGTAGTCAAATGACAGTGTGGTAAAACCATAACATACCACTTCCTTTGGTGTTTCTAAAGCAGGTATGATACAGGCATAATGCGTTGGTAGTCTCTTGAAGCAGCAAGAGACAACCATCATACAGATGCAGCAGCTGTGAGTATTAATGCTACCATTCAGCAAAAAAATGGGCTGTTCATCCAAAAGACATTGAAAAACCAGTTTTCATCATGCTCAATGCTTCAAAGACTGATCTAGCAAATGACTCTCAATTTGAGTAAATCTCACATTAGCAACTGCTGCAGAGACAATATTTTTTAAGAATAATGATGAAATAGATTACTAAGTGGCACACTTGGAAAGGTTGATTGAAATACAGCTGCATAGGCACTAGCTGTTCATCAATTCATGAAGTGGCCAATTCATTAATGTACTCTTAATTGCCAAGCACAACCGAAGCAGGTGTTCATGGTTTCCTATTTCATGTATGAGGTGTTGGGCATTTGTTTCCTCAAAATTTTTAATTTTTTTGGGATAATTCAGATAGCAGTAGGGCCCATTTCTGTTCTCATTTATCTTTCTGAATAAAACTTCCATAAAATGTCCGCAACAATAAATACATGGGCTGTGTTAGGGTAATTAAGAATAAGAATAGATACAAGCATACTTGTATGCACACCAATGCTAGGAGTATAGTAAATAAATTTGATGTGCTGGTCAAGACAACAAAGGCAGATATTGTTGGGATATCAGAGACATGGTGTCACACAGATATAAGAAATGTAGAACTGGAATGTGGGGAATACAATGTGTATGGAAAGGATAGAAAGGGAGCAGGGGATCATGCTGTTAGTTAAGAAACACACAAAATCTAAGGAAGTGCATCCAGTTGACATGTATGGACAGTGCAATGTTGAGTCAGTTTGGTGTGACATAAGCACTGGGAAAGCAAAATTGAGAGTAGGAGTGTGTTATGGGCAGATGTGAGCCTCTATCCCCAGGAACTCATATCTGGTTGAGTATCGGCTTGGCACACCCAGGGTCCTGAGCTGGATATTATCGTTCTTCTCTTTTTGATGGTTTCCTTCTACTTTTGTCTCTCTCTCTCTCTCTCTCATGGTAACTTGGAATTTTTTTTTGGCTAGTGCAGCATAAGCCTCAGGCTTACTTGGATCATATAGCTAATAATAATGACTCCAATGAGTACAATGAAAAACTCTACAGAGAAATAGAGTGGGGAATTAAATTAGATTGTCTTATAATTGGGGATTTGAATTTGAAAGTGTCTGCAATTCTGCCCAGACACGATAGGAGGGAGTATATGACGAGAGCCCTGTCGATCAATTCGGCCCTGGACAGATTGTGCAAGGCTCAAGGGGTAGAATTTTTTTCAGCTTGGTCTGTACTTGTTAACAGGAGAGACTGCTTCTACAGAGATGGGATACACTTAAATAGAAAGGGTGCAAGAATGTTTGCTGATGCTATCGAGGCAGTGTTAGGTGGGTCAGAAAACTGCTAGATTGGGGGGGGGGATACAAGGACTAATAGATTAACAGTAGCCACTGGCAGAGGTGAAAGTGATTCTTGCACTGCTTCTATTGGAATGAGCAGCAGCCTGGAAAATAAGATGCAGGCTATTTCAGAGACTGCTGGGAATCATGGGGCTACAAGTAAACACATGGGTTGTGTTAGGGTGGCTAAGAGGAAGAGCAGGTGCATGTATACTTGCGTGTACACCAATGCTAGGAGTTTAGTAAATAAATTTGATGAATTTGAGTTATTGCTCAAAACATCAAAGGCAGATATTGTTGGGATTTCAGAGACGTGGTGTCACACAGATATAAGGAATGCAGAACTGGAATTTGGGGAGTACAATGTCTACAGAAAGGATAGACAGGATAGGAAGGGAGGAGGGGTTATGCTATTAGTTAAGAAACACATAAAATCCAAGGAAGTTAAGCCAGTCGACATCGCTGGACAGTGCAGTGTCGAGTCAGTTTGGTGTGACATAAATATTGGGAGATCAAAATTGAGAGTAGGAGTGTGCTATAGGCCTAATGACTCTGATGAGTATAATAAGAAATTGTACAGGGAAATAAGAGTGGGCCAGTAAATTAGAGAGCCTTATAATGGGGGATTTTAATTTCCCAGATATTGACTGGAATTTGTGGGTTGGTCACTCACACACTAGCAAGGGTTTGTGGATTTATTGGATGATTGTTTTCTAGATCAGCATGTTCGGGAGGCAACCAGAGGGAGCAATACTCTTGATTTGATTATCAGTAGTGATTCTTCATGCATTAAGAATCTGCATACAGGAACCACTAGGTGGCAGTGATCGCAGTGTGCTGAAGTGAGATTTACTCAAGGAGGTAACTACCATCAGGGGCAAAGGGAAGGGTTATTGCTTTCGTAAAGGCGACTACGATGGTCTGAGACAGTATTTAAATTCTATACAGTGGGACCAACTGATAATGTTACCAACAGCAAACTCAAAATGGGAAGCATTCAAAGAATTTATCTTGGAAGCTACTAGGCTTTACATACCAACTAAGATATATTGTTCAAGGTTCAGGCCTAAATGGATGTCAGATGAACTAATGAGACATATGGAAGAGAAGAAAAATGCATGGGATACATATAAATTAACATGTGACACAGAAGCCTATGATAGATATAAGCTAGTCTGTAACCAAGTTACAAAGGAGGTTAGGCAGGCGAAGGCAGATTACGAGAAATCCTTGGCAAGGGATGCAAAGAAAAACAGAAAAGAGTTCTTTACTTTTGTAAACTCTAGAAGGAAAGGGTTGAATCAGATTGGTCCACTTGATATCGATGGTTCAACTGTTGATGATCTTACTCGGGTAGCTAACAAACTAAATGAATATTTTGCATCGACATTCACACATGAGGAGTTATTCAGGGAGGGGAATGCCAGAGGTGTATTCAACTTTGGCAATAAGCTAGATGATCTTGTAATAATTGAGAATAAAGTGGAGGAGAAATTGTTGAAGATAAATACAAGAAAGGCACCTGGGGTGGATGGGATCTATCCAGTTATATTAAAGGAGGCAGCAAAGGAAGTAAGCAATCCATTAGCCATAATTATGAGAGCTTCCTTGGACTCAGGGGAGGTACCCACAGACTGGAGATGTGCAAATGTGACCCCCAATTCACAAAGGAGGATCAAAGGCTGACACAAGTAATTATAGACCTGTGAGTTTAACTGCTGTTTCAGGAAAATTAATGGAAGCACTGGTTAAAGAAGCACTGGAGGATCATCTAGACAAGAATTCAGTTATAGCTGAGACACAGCATGGTTTTTTTAAGGGAAGGTCTTGCCTGACCAATCTGATTGGATACTATGATGTAGTCACAAAACAATTGGATGCAGGGAATACTGTTGCATATGGAAGACTGCTGCAAAAATTGGAGCAGTGTGGCATTGGTGGCAAATTGTTGCTATGGATAAAGGGATGGTTGAGTGGCAGAAGACAGAGAGTGGTAATTAATGGACACTGCTCATCGTGGCTAATGTTATTAGTGGAGTCCCTCAGGGTTCAGTGTTGGGTCCATTGTTGTTTTCTGTATTTATAAATAATATCGATGATGGTATATCAAGTTTAATGTCCAAGTTTTCAGACGATACAAAGGTTGGCAGGGTTGTGAATGACGCTACTGACGCTATGCTGCTGCAACAAAATCTGGAAAGGTTGAGCAGATGGCCTGAGAGGTGGCAAATGAAGTTTAACATTGACAAATGTAAAGTACTACATATAGGAAACAGCAACCCCAGAGCAACGTATCAACTCTGTGGTACTACACTGACAGTGGTAGAGAATGAAAAGGACCTGGGGGTAATTGTGCAGGCAGATATGAAGTTCTCTGAGCAGTGCAGACGGGCTGCAAGTGTAGCTCATGGTGTCTTATCAATGATATACAGGAATTTTTCTAGCAGGGATAGGGAGGTGATTATTCCCTTGTATAAGGCAATGGTCAGGCCACACCTTGAATACTGTATGCAGGTCTGGAGACCTCATTTCAAGAAGGATGTAGAGCTAGGCTACTGGAACGAGTAAAAGAAGGGCAATAAGATTAGTGAATGGAACAAGGGGTTGCTCTTACGAAGAAAGGCTTAAGCTTCGCAAATTACAGTGTCTGGGGACTAGGCACTGGCGAGGTGATCTGATAGAGGTGTACAAAGCTTTGAATGGTTTGAGCATGCTCAATGCTGATGGGATACTGCCTCTTGCTCAGAATAATCACCTGAAACGCATAAATTCAAATTGAGGAAAGACAGATGTAGGATTGATGTGCGGAAATTTGCCTTTAGCCAACGGGTAGTTGGTTGGTGGAACAGACTTCCATCCATTGTTGTGGAAGTTGATAGCCTACATAAATTTAAGGCTCAGCTGGACAGGTATTTCGAACGAACGGAGGGGTGAAGTGGATGGTTTTTTTTTTTTTTTTTGACTGATGCTGCATAAGCTTGCTTTCTTGCATCATATGCCTCTACTAATGCTAATTTTAACGTCCCAGATATAGACTGAAATTTGTGGTTTGGTCACTGGAACAATAGCAAGACTTTTGTGGATTTATTGGATGATTGTTTTCTGCAATAGCATGTTTGAGAGGAAACCAGAGGAAGTAATACCCTTTGATTTGATTATCAGCAGTGACTATACATGCATTTAGAATCTGCAGATAAAGGAACTAATAGGTGGCAGTGATTACATTGTACTGATGTAGCATTTACTTAAAGATGTAACTACCATCAAGGGTAAAGGGAATGGTTTCTGTTTTTGTAAAGGTGAAAATTCTATACAATGGCACCAACTGATGATGTTGCCAATAGCAAATTCTAAATGCAATGCATTCAAGGAATTAACCTTCGAAGCTACTAGGCTTTTCATATCAATTAAGAAATACTGTTCAGCGTTTAGGCCTAAATGGATGTCAGATGAACTAATGAGACTCGTGGAAGAAAAGAAAAATACATGGGATGCATATAAATTATCAGGAGACACAGATGCCTATGGTAGATATAAGATAGTCTGTAATCAAGTCAAAGATAGTCTGTAATCAAGTCACAAAGGAGGTTAGGCAAACAAAGGCAGATTATGAATCTTTGGCAAAGGATGCAAAGAAAAACAGTAAAGATATCTTTACTAATGTAAACTCTAGAAGGAAGGGGATGAATCAGATTAGTACACTTGATATTGATAGTTTGATTGTTGATGATCCTGCTTATGTAGCTGACAAACCGAATGAGTATTTTGCATCTACATTCACACATGAGGAGTTATTAAGGGAGGAAAATGCCAGAAGTTTATCAAACTGTAACAGGAAGCAAAAGTATTTTATAATAACTGAGAGCAAAGTGGAGGAGAAATTGTTGAAGTGAAACATAAGAAAGGCACCTGGGATGGATGGGATTTATCCAGTTAAATTAAAAGAGGTAGCAAAGGAAGTAAGCAGGCTCTTAGACATGATTACAAGGGCATCCTTGGACTTAGCGGAGGTCCTCATGGACTTGAGATGTGCAAACGTATCTCAAATTCATAAAGTAGGATCAAAAGGTGACATCAGGCTTAATATCCAAGTCTGCAGAAGATACGAAGGTTGGTAGGGTTGTTAATGACAGTAAGGACAGTATGCTTCTGCAACAGGATCGGGAAAATTTGAGCAGATGGGCTGACAGGTGGCAACTGAAGTTTAACATTGACAAAAGCAAAGTGCTGCATATGGGTAGCAGTAACCCCAGAGTAACATACCAACTGTGCAGTACACTCAGGGCAGTGGGAAATGAAAAAGACCTGGGTGTATTTGTGCAGTCAAATATGAAGTTTGGTGAGCGGTGCAAACTGGCTGCGAGTGTAGCTCATAAGATATTGTCAATGATATATGGGAATTTTGCCAGAGCATCCGTAGCCAGGTGGGCAGGAGCAGTAGTGCGTAGCACACGCTTCTTGAGTAGACCGGAGTTCGAGCCCGTGACCACCAAATATGGAGGATGCGGAAGGTCAGGGAATGACCACCGCATATCCCCAGCCTGGATAAAGAGTGAGGGCTGGGGTCAGGAAGGGCATTCAGCCGTAAAAATTGCATGCCAAAACAATAAAAAACGCTGACCCCATATATAATGGGAAAAAGCGAGGCCAAAAAAAAAAAAAAAAAAAAAGAATATATATATATATATATATAGGAATTTTGCTAGCAGGGATAAGGAGGTGATTATGCCGTTGTATAAGGCAATGGTCAAGCCACAACTTCAGTACTGCATACAGATCTGGAGGCCTCATGTTAGGAAAGATGTAGAGCTGCCGGAACGAGTATAAGGGCAACAAGATTAGTGAGTCTAACAAAGGGTGTTGTTACCAAGAAAGGCTTAATTTCTGCAAATTACAGAGTCTGAAATGTAGGCACCTGCAAATGATCTGATTGAGGTGTATAAGGCCTTGAATGGTTTGTGCAAGCTCAATGCTGATGGGATTCTTCCTCTTGCTCAGATTCCGCACCTCAGGGGTATAAATTCAAATTGAGGAAAGACAGCTGTAGAATAGATGGGTACAAATTTGCCTTTAGCCAGTGAGTAGTTGATTGCTGGAACAAGCTTCCATCTGTTGTTGTGAAAGTTGACAGCTTAAATAAACTCAAGACTGAACTAGACAAACATTTGGAGTGAATGGATGGATGAAACGGGAAGGTTTTTTTGTGGCTGATACTATATAAGCTTGCTTTCTTGCATCATATGCCTCTACTAATGGTAAAACAATTATCATACATGGAATTGTTGTAGTACAGCTTAATCTCAAGTTAACCTTTCCTAAGGGTCAGTTTTTTCTGCCACAGTTTTCCTATTGTACATTAATTACTTTCTTTCAATAATTAGAAATCCTATCCACAGTTTGGATGATGACAGTACACTACACAATAGGAGATCTGAAGATTTCATTAATAAAGTACAGAGCGATATTGAAGAAAAAGTTCTAAGATGGGACTGAAATTGAAAGTGTCTGCAATTCTGCACAGATAAGACAGGAGAGTGTACATAATTCAAGCCCTATCAAATAATTCGGCCGTAGAGAGAATGTACAAGGCTGATGGGCTAGAATTTTTCGTAGCATGGTCTGTGCTTGTTAACCAGATCGACTACTTCTACAGAGATGCAATACACTTAAATAAATGAATTTAAAAAATTAATTCAAAATACTTAAATAAATAAGTTGGATGAATTTGAAGCCCAGATAAAATCATCAAAACAGACACTATGAAGATTTAAGAGACACAGTGCCACTCAAATGTAAGGGATCAAGAAAATGAATATGAGTACAATGTGCACAAAAAGGGCATGTGTATAGTACTGATTGTCAAGTGGCACTAGGAGACCTCTGCAATGCCGCAAATGTACAGAAAGGGCAGAGAGGACAGGAGTGGGGGGGGGGAATTATGCTCTTAGTTAAGCATATAAAATCTAAGACAGTGCATCCAATGACAATGGTGGCCAGTGGAATGTGCACTAGGAAAACAAAAATGAGGGTAGGAGTGTGTAATAGGCCCAATGATTGTGATGGATATAACGAATAACTGTATAGACATATATAATGGGCTATTAAATCAGAATGTCTTGTAAGGAGATATTAACTTCTGATATTGACCAAACCTTGTGGGTTGGTAACTACCACAGTAGTAAGGCTTTTGTGGATTTACTGGATGATTGCTTTGTATGTTAGAGAGACAAGAAGAGAAAGCAATACTCTTTATCTAATTATCAGCAATGACCCTTCTTGCATTAAGAATTTGCGATTAAAAGACCTACCAGGTGACAGTGATCATAACGTATTGATGAGAGTAAATAATTGATAGCAAAATGGAGGACAAATTGTTGAAGTTAAAAATAAGAAAAGCAGCTGGGGTGGATGGAACCTGTCCAGTTATATTAAAGGAGGCAACAGGAGGCAATTATGGCTAAGCAAACCCTTAGCCATAATTATGAGAGCATCCTTGGATTCAGGGAGGTTCCCACAGAGTGGAAAAGTGCAAATTCATCCCCAATTCACAAATGGGGTTCAAAAGGTGACATGAGTAGTTACAGACCTATTAGTTTAATTTCTGTTCTAGGGGAAAATAATGGTGTTACTGGTTAAAGAATTCTTGCAGGATCATCTAGACATGACTGCAGTTATAGTTCAGACAAGGTATGAGTGTTTTAAGGGGAAGTCTTGTCGGACCAATTTGATCAGATATTACGATGTGGTCTCAAAGGTACTGGATGCAAAAAATAATTTTGATATCATATACTTGGATTTCAGTAAAGTTTTTGATACTGTTGCACATGGAAGACTGCTATACAAATTGAAGCAGTATGGCATTAAGGGCAAGTTGCGGCTATGGATAAATGGATGGTTGAGTGGGAGAAGACAGAATGGCAATTAACAGATGTTGCTTTTCGTGGACTAATGTTATTAGTGGAGTCCATCAGGGTTTGGTGTTGAGCTCATTGTTTTCTACATTTTTTAATGATGTTGACGAAGGTATATCAGGCTGAATGTCCAAGTTTGCAGATGATATGAAGGTTGGCAAGGTTAGTAATGACAGTATGCTATTGCAAGACGATCTAGAAAAGTTGAGCAATTGAGCCGAGAGGTTGAGAGTTTAAACTGAAGTTTAAATTGACATTATGGGTAGCAGTAACCTCAGAGAAATGTACCAAATGAGTGGTACTATACTCAGGAGAGTGGAAAATGAAAAAGTCCTGAGGGTAATTGTGCAGTCATATATGAAGTTTTCTCTGAGCAGTGCAGACAGGCTGCTAGATAGAACAGCTCATAGGTCTTGTCAATGATATACAGGAATTTTGCTAGCAGGGATAAGGATGTGACTATCTCTTTGTATAAGGCAATGGTCAGGCCACACCTTGTGTACTGCATACAGGTCTGGAGGCCTCGTTTTAGGAAGGATATAGAGTTGCTAGAACAAGTACAGAGAAGGGCAATGAGATTGGTGGGGGGAAGAAATTGTTGCCCTTCCCAAGAAAGGCTTCAGTTTTACAAATTACAGCATCTGGAGAGTAGATGCTGTAATTTGTAAAAAACATCTCAATCAGATCATCCTGCGAGGTGATCTGATTGAGATGTTTATGGCTTTGAATGGATTGAGCAAGCTCAATGCTGTTAGGATTCTTCCTCTTGCTGAGACCACACACATGATGAGAGAAATTCAATCTGAGGAAGGACATTTGTAGAATAGATGTGATGAAGTTTGCCTTTAGCCAGTGGGTGGGTGATTGCTAGAACAAATTTCCATATGTCATTGTGGAAGTTAATAGCTTAAATAAAACCAAGAAAGACTGGACAGACTTTTGAAGCTAATGCGGAATTTTTTTTTTTTTTTTTTTTGGCTGATGCCGTATAAGCTTGCTTTCTTGCATCATAAGCCTCTTCTAATGCTAATACAGGATTTACTTAAATATGTGACTACATTAAAGGCAAGAGAAAGGGCTTTTGCTTTCATAAAGGTGGCTGTCTGCTTGTGTTCCAAGTAGTGAATGTACAAAATTCTTTCAGCATCCCAAAAGATGGTGGCCTTAATCTTGCCAGCTGAAGGTTGTGTCCAAAATGTTTTGGGTGGGAGAGAACCCATGTGCTTCCATCGCATTGATTCTTGCTTGATCTCAGGATTCCAGTGATGAACAATGTTTTATCAGCCTTAACAGTTCTGGAGATGAAAATTTCAGAATCCTTTCCATAATGCTGTAAATTCTCATCACAACATCATACTCTGAATTGCTTCTGCACAGGGGTCAAAAATTTGGGGACCTGCCTTGCACTGACCTTATTCATCCCGAAATGTTCATGCATTTATAATTGTCCCCTCAGATATGTCATATTTCCTAGAGCTTTGAGACACCTTTATATATCTGTCCAAGGTTTTCCACAGCTTGGCACATTTCTGAATTGGTCACTGCCACGCCTTCCTGGACGTGGATCATCTTCAATGGACTCTCTACCCCACTTGTATTGTTTAGACCAGAATTTCACCTGGTACTCTGAAAGTGCGCTGTTGCCATATACAACAACCATCCTTTCATGAATGGCCTTTAGCCCATCTCTTTCTTTGGTGAGAAACTTGATGACTGAACAATGCTACAATTTCAGAAAAATCATAATTTGACAGGCGTCTTCCATCTTTCTGTTACAGTAGCGAAACATAAAAGTATAGTGGGATCAAAATTAGTATGATACAAGTTGACATATGAAGGAATATGATAAATCATGAATAAATGAAATATATCTGTGGGAAGTACCTTAGGTAGATAATTCATTGAACATCCCTCATATAACTGCAGTCATGTCTAGATGATCCAGCAATGCTTCTTTGACCATTAATGCCATTATTTTCCACAGAACAGAAAGTAAACTAACAGGCCAGTAATTACTTTGTCAGCCTTTAATCCCCCTTTGATTGGAGATACATTTGCACTTGTCCAGTCTATGGAGACCTCCCCCCGAGTCCAAGGATGCTGGCTAAGGGTTTACTTACTTCCTTTGGTGCCTCCTTCAATATAACTGGATAGATTCCATCTACCCCAAGTGCCTTCCTTAAATTGAATTTCAACAATTTTCCCTCCAATTTGCTCTCTTTTTGCTTTAACAAAATCATTTAGCTCCCTGTTAGAGTATTATAAAATTCTGGCCTCCACTTCCATGCAGAATTCCTCATGTGTGAATGTATTAGCATTAGCATTAGCATTAGTAGAGGCATTTGATGCAAGAAAGCAAGCTTATGCAGCATCAGCCAAAAAAAAACATAAAGTAAAATAAATAAATAAAAAATAACCACTTCCACTTCACCCCTCTGTTCGTTCGAAATACCTGTCCAGCTGAGCCTTAAACTTATTTAGGCTATCAACTTCCACGACAAGGGATGGAAGTCTGTTCCACCTACCAACCACCCGCTGGCTAAAGGCAAATTTCCGCACAACTATCCTACATCTGTCTTTCCTCAATTTGAATTTATGCCCTCTCAGGTGATTATTCTGAGCGAGAAGAAGAATCCCATCAGCATTGAGCATGCTCAAACCATTCAAGGCTTTGTACACCTCAATCAGATCACCTCGCTGGTGCCTAGTCTCCAGACACTGTAATTTGGAAAACTTAAGCCTTTCTTCGTAAGAGCACCCCTTTGTTCCATTCACTAATCTTGTTGCCCTTCTCTGTACTCGTTCCAACAGCTCTATATCCTTCTTGAAATGAGGCCTCCAGGCCTGTATACAGTACTCTAGGTGTGGCCTGACCATTGCCTTATACAAGGGAATAATCACCTCCTTATCTCTGCTAGAAAAATTCCTATATATCATTGACAATACACCATGAGCTACTCTTGCAGCCCGTCTGCACTGCTCAGAGAACTTCATATCTGCCTGCACAACCACCCCCAGGTCCCTTTCATTCTCTACCACTGTCAGTGTAGTACCACAGAGTTGATACGTTGCTCTGGGGTTGCTGTTTCCCATATGTAGTACTTTACATTTGTCAATGTTAAACTTCATTTGCCACCTCTCAGCCCATCTGCTCAACCTTTCCAGATCCTATTGCAGCAGCATAGTGTTAGTAGTGTCCTTGACAACCCTGCCAACCTTCATATCGTCTGCAAACTTGGACATTAAGCTTGATATACCATCATCAATATCATTTATAAATACAGAAAACAATAAAGGACCCAATACTGAACCCTGAGGGACTCCACTAATAACATTAATCCATGATGGGCAGTGTCCATTGATTACCACTCTCTGTCTTCTCCCCCTCAACCACCCCTTTATCCATAGCAGCAATTTGCCTCCAATGCCACACTGCTCCAATTTGTGCAGCAGTCTTCCATGTGCAACAGTATCAAAAGCCTTTCTAAGATCCAAGTACATATATCAAAGTTATTCCCTGCATCCAGTTCTTTTGTGACTGCATCATAGTATCCAAACAAATTGGTCAGGCAAGACTTCCCCTTAACAAAACCATGCTGTGTCCGAGCTATAACTGAAGTCTTGTCTAGATGATCCTGCAGTGCTTCTTTAACCAGTGCCTCCATTAATTTTCCGGGAACAGAAGTTAAACTAACAGGTCTATAATTACTTGTGTCAGCCTTTGATCCTCCCTTGTGAATTGGGGTCACATTTGCACATCTCCAGTCCATGGGTACCTCCCCTGAGTCCAAGGAAGCTCTCATAACTATGGCTAAGGGTTTGCTTACTTCCTTTGCTGCCTCCTTTAATATAACTGGATAGATCCCATCCACCCCAGGTGGCTTTCTTGTGTTTATCTTCAACAATTTCTCCTCCACTTTACTCTCAGTTATTACAAGATTCTCTAGCTTACTGCTAGAGTTGAATACACCTCTGGCATTCCCCTCACTGAATAACTCCTCATGTGTGAATGTCGATGCAAAATATACATTTAGTTTGTTAGCTACCTGAGCAGGGTCATCAACAGTTGACCCATCGATATCAAGTGGACCAATCTGATTCATCCCCTTCCTTCTAGAGTTTACATAAGTAAAGAACTCTTTGCTGTTTTTCTTCGCATCCCTTGCCAAGGATCTCTCGTAATCTGCCTTCGCCTGCCTAACCTCCTTGGTAACTTGGTTACAGATCAACTTGTATCTATCATAGGCTTCTGTGTCACGTGTTAATTTGTATGTATCCCATGCATTTTTCTTCTCTGCCATATGTCTCATTAGTTCATCTGACATCCACATAGGCCTAAACCTTGAACAATATTTCTTAGTTGGTATGTAAAGCCTAGTAGCTTGCAATATAAGTTCTTTGAATGCTTCCCATTTTGAATTTGCTGTTGGTAACATCATCAGTTGATCCCACTGTACAGAATTTAAATACTGTCTCAGTCCATTGTTGTCGCCTTTACGAAAGCAATACCCCTTTCCTTTACCCCTAATGGTAGTTACCTCTTTGAGTAACTCCCACTTCAGAACAGTGTGATCACTGCCACCTAGTGGTTCATTTATCTGCAGATTCTTAATGCATGAAGAATCACTACTGATAATCAAATCAAGAGTATTACTCCCTCTAGTTGCCTCCCGAACATGCTGATGTAGAAAACAATCATCCAATAAATCCACAAAAGCCTTGCTAGTGTGTGAGTGACCAGCCCCCAAATTCCAGTCAATATCTGGGAAATTAAAATCCCCCATTATAAGACTCTCTGATTTACTGGCCCACTCTATTTCTCCGAACAGTTTCTTATTATACTCATCAGAGTCATTAGGCCTATAGCACACTCCTACTCTCAATTTTGAACTCCCAATGCTTATGTCACACCAAACTGACTCGACACTGCACTGTCCAGCGATGTCGACTGGCTTCACTTCCTTGGATTTTATGTGTTTCTTAACTAATAGCATAACCCCTCCTCCCTTCCTATCCTGTCTATCCTTTCTGTAGACATTGTACTGCCCAAATTCCAGTTCTGCATTCCTTATATCTGTGTGACACCACGTCTCTGAAATCCCAACAATATCTGCCTTTGATGTTTTGAGCAATAACTCAAATTCATCAAATTTATTTACTAAACTCCTAGCATTGGTGTACACGCAAGTATACATGCACCTGCTCTTCCTCTTAGCCACCCTAACACAACCCATGTGTTTACTTGTAGCCCCATGATTCCCAGCAGTCTCTGAAATAGCCTGCATCTTATTTTCCAGGCTGCTGCTCATTCCAATAGAAGCAGTGCAAGAATCACTTTCTCCTCTGCCAGTGGCTACTGTTAATCTATTAGTCCTTGTATCCCCCCAATCTAGCAGTTTTCCGACCCACCTAACACTGCCTCGATAGCATCAGCAAACATTCTTGCACCCTTTCTATTTAAGTGTATCCCATCCCTGTAGAAGCAGTCTCTCCTGTTCACAAGTACAGACCAGGCTGAAAAAAATTCTACCCCTTGAGCCCTGCACAATCTTTTCAGGGCCGAATTGATCGACAGGGCTCTCATCATATACTCCCTAATGTAGACAAAATACTCATTCAGTTTGTCAGCTACCTCAGCAGGATCATCAATAGTCGAACTATCAACATCAACCAGACCAATCTGATTCATCTCCTTCCTTCCTTCTAGAGTTTCATCAGTAAAGAAGCCTTTACTGTATTTCTTTGTATCCTCTGCCAAAGATTTCTCATTAACTGCCTTCACCTGCCTAACCTCTTTTGTGACTTGATTACACACTAGTTTATTTGTACCATAGGTGTCTATGTTGCCTGATAATCTACATGCATCAAATGCATTTATCTTCTCTGCCACAAGTCTCATTAGTTCATCTGATATCCATTTAGGTCTAAACCTTGAACAGTATTTCTTGGTTGGTATGAAAAACCTAGTAGCTTCTAAGATGAATTCCTTGAATGTTTCCCATTTAGAATTTGCTGTTGGTAACATAATCAATTGGTCCCACTGTATAGAGTTTAAAAACTGTCTGAGACGACTGTAGTCACCTTTACAAAAGAAAAAAACCCTTTCCTTTATCCCCGATAGTAGTTGCATCTTTGGGTAAATCCTCCAGCAATACACTGTGATCACTGCCGCCTAGTGGTTGCTTTATCTGGAGATTATTAATGCATGAACCGCACTTCAAATTCATCAATTTTATTTACTATACTTCTAGCATTGGTGGTTTTTTTTTTTTTTTTATGTAAACCCTAAACACGAGAGGTATTAGAACCTATAGTACTTAGTACTGTGCCTGGGTTGAAGGTTTAGAAGACAAAAGAAGATATTTGTTGACATTGGACTTGAACTTCTGTAGACTGTAATTTTCGGGAAATACATATGAAGGAAGGTTGTTCCAGAAAATGGCAGTTCAATGAATAAACGAGGAAGATGAAAAGTTCGTTCTGTAAGTTTGAAGTTGGACAGTAAATGGATGTTTACTGTCCAACTGCTGATGGCGGCATGTGATCAGACTATTTTGAAAGAGATAGCGGGAATTATAGAAGCCAATTCAGAAGAACAGTGCCCATGGAAGTATCTGTAGAAGAGGTATGCAGCAGAAACAGTATGTCTATGAGACAGCAAGTGGAGAGACTCTGTTAGAGATGAATCATTAATTAACCTAACTGCCCTCTTCTGAATGGAATCAAGCAGCCTGAGAGAGGTTTTGGGGGCACCACCCCAGATGTGGGAACAATATTCCAAAGCAGGGCCGATTTGCGATTTATTCAGAGTGAACAGCTGTTTGGAAGAATAGTAATGGTGTGAGCGAAAGAGAAAACCAAGTTTTTTAGATGCAGAAGAAGCAATATTAGTAATGTGCTTGTACCAAGACAGATTAGAAGTCAGGGTAATCCCCAAAAGAGATATATCATTTTGCCTAGAAATCGGAGTGTCACTAAAGATAAGCATAGGAGCAGAAGAATCCTTTTTGCGAGATATAAGACAAGACTGAGTTTTAGAAGGGTTGAAATCAACTAAGTTGTCTTTGCCCCACTGGAGAATTACCTGAAGATCGGCATTTAGAGAATTGGTAGCAGATTTTTGAGAAGTTGAAGCTGATTGAGCAAGACAAGGTTTCTCAAAATGGAAAGTGGAATGCAATGTGCTATCATTGGCAAAACTATGGATAGGATTTCCAGTCAATGGAAGAAGGTTATTAATATACAAGAGGAAAAGAGTGGGGGAAAGAACTGAACCTTGGGGGACACCGGCATTAGTGGAGAAGTTAGAAGACAGAGAGCCATCTACCATCGCCCTCAGTGAGCTAACAGAGAGAAAACTGAATAACCAATTACTAAAAACAGTTGGCAAACCATAAGATGGAAGCTTGTTTAGAAGACCTTTATGCAAAACATGACCGAAAGCCTTTGAGATGTCAAGAGCAACTTCTTGTGTTTCACCGAACCTTTCCATTGAATTAGTCCATAAATGGGTAACATAAGCCAGAATATCACCAGTGGATCGACACTGACGGAATCCATACTGGCGATCGTTGATCAGACGGAAGGTTTTTAGGCAGTTTAAGAGTTGGCGGTTAATTGATTTCTCCATTACTTTAGTAAGAGTAGAAGTAATTGCAATGAGACGATAATTGGATGAGAGGGATTTGTCACCCTTTTTAGGAACTGGCTGGATATGAGCAAATTTCCAAGCAGAAGGAAAAACACCTTTGGAATAAGAAAGTGAAAAAAGGCGGCAAAGAATAGGAGTAAGTTCAGGAGCACAGGTTTTAAGAACAAGTGGAGAAATACCATCGGGACCTGGAGCTTACTTAGCATCCAGATTCGTCAAAATCCTTCCAACATTCTTTTGACGGAAAACCACAGGAGGCATTGAATGGAGCGTGTTGGAAAAGGTGGGAGGTGTTTTACCAAGATCATTAATGCATGAGTTGGAAGAAAAATGGGATGCTAGCAAGTCAGCTTTATCCTTGGCTGAAGTGACAACAGAACCATCTGGTTTTGACAGAGGTGGGAGCAGAGATGGGCAAAAGTTGCAGCCAATAGCTTTGGGAAGAGACCAGAATGCTCGGCTACCATTAGGGCAAGAAGCAAGTTTTCTACTCTTAGCCTGCTCAAACTCTAGTTTGGACTGATTAATAACTGCTTTACAATTGTTGCAAGCTTTGGTGTATTCAGAAAATGAAACTGAAGAATTAGAAACAAGTCAATTACGATATGCAACATTCTTATCTTGAACAGCCTTAGCACATTTATTGGAAAACCAAGGTTTAGATAAAGGACGAGATTTTAAAGTGGAGTGTGGGATAATAATTTCACTGAACGATCTGAGCAAACATTGACATCAGAAGTTTTTAAACAGTAATCTGACCAAGGAAAAGAAGAAAAGAAGTCTCGCAGGTCATCCCATTTTGCATTCTTGTAATGCCAAACAACATGAGGTTGGGAATAGCCATGAGATAAAGGTTCCATTGGAGAAGAGACAATAACCAAGTTGTTATCTGAAGTGCCTAAAGGACCTCTCACTTCGACCGTGTATTTAGAAGGGTTGTTTGTAAGAAAAAGATCAAGCGTATTGGCTGTATGATTAGGATTGTCCAGTATTCTTGTAGGTGAATCAACAATCTGTGCAAGGTCATTAGTAATTGCAAAAGCCTCAGCATCTCGACCAACTGGATCGGTGTGACTAGAAAACGGAAGCCAGCTGGAGTTGTGAACCTTAAAATCACCAAGAAAAATTACTTCACTGTTAGGAAAGTTGGACTGGAGAAAGTCAAGTTGCAAAAAGAGGAAGTCAAAGAGCTCCAAGTAATTGGAGACAAGTAATTTGACAGAATGAGGTAGAGAGATTTTAAGCCAGAGAAGATCAAAGAGAGGAGATTCCAAATTGCCAAGTCTCTGACAGGGAATATCAGAACGGATATATGCACAAGTACCACCTTTGAGGCGAAAGGAATCATACAGCAAATAATTTGGGCATCCGAGATGAGCAATAGTTGACTCAACCGATATCTGAGATTCTGTCAGAAAAAGTACATGGGGTTTGGCAGACTACAAGTGGAAATGGACATAGTTGAGATTAGAATTGAGACCACGTATATTTGTGAAATGAATTAGGAAGTGCTTGGGAGGTTTAGATCTTTTCGCAGATAAGCTTGCTCTATTAGTTTAACAATTCATGGTGTATTCAATAGTAAGAAAAAGTGGGTGGGACATGCTGTATGAAGTAATGAAATTTTTGGATATGGCATACACATGGTAAGAATATACCCAGATCCTTGACATAATGTGGCCTCAACAATGCTCCCCTCGTACACACTATTCAGACTCCCACACATGCCAGTATACATGCACCTGTACTCTGCATCATATCCTAGGGTGCCTCCATAGCTAGGTGGGCAGGAGCAGCAGTGCGAAGCACACGCCTCTTGATTAGACCGGGGTTCGAGCCCATGACTACCAAATACACAGGATGCAGAAAGGTCAGGGAATGACCACCGCATATCCCCAGAGCAATATGGCCTTAGTTGCTAATGCTCTTAAATATCAAATAACAACAACAACAGCAGCATCATATCCAGAGATCTTCGCAAATAATTTGGGCATCCGAGATGAGCAATAGTTGACTCAACCGATATCTGAGATTCTGTCAGAAAAAGTACATGGGGTTTGGCAGACTACAAGTGGAAATGGACATAATTGAGATTAGAATTGAGACCACGTATATTTGTGAAATGAATTAGGAAGTGCTTGGGAGGTTTAGATCTTTTCGCAGATAAGCTTGCTCTATTAGTTTAACAATTCATGGTGTATTCAATAGTAAGAAAAAGTGGGTGGGACATGTTGTATGAAGTAATGAAATTTTTGGATATGGCATACACATGGTAAGAATATACCCAGATCCTTGACATAATGCGGCCTCAACAATGCTCCCCTCGTACACACTATTCAGACTCCCATACATGCCAGTATACATGCACCTGTACTCTGCATCATATCCTAGGGTGCCTCCATAGCTAGGTGGGCAGGAGCTGCAGTGCGAAGCACACGCCTCTTGATTAGACCGGGGTTCGAGCCCATGACTACCAAATACACAGGATGCAGAAAGGTCAGGGAATGACCACCGCATATCCCCAGAGCAATATGGCCTTAGTTGCTAATGCTCTTAAATATCAAATAACAACAACAACAGCAGCATCATATCCAGAGATCTTCGTAAGGGGGGGGGGAATAACGACCAGGTTTTAGAGTGTTTTTTAGATAAAACTAGGAAACTTATAAGCATGGTTAAGGTGGGCATATGCCCGGCAGCCCCCCCAAATATGCCCCTGCCTGTTTTTTCTTTTAGTTACCCTAACACAGCCCATGTATTTACTTATTCCATGATGATTCCCAGCTGTCCTTGAAATTCCCAGTACTTTGCTTTCCAGGCTGCTGCACATTCCTATAGAAATGCAGGAATCACTTTCACCTATGCACAAGGTTACTGTTAATTTATTAGTCTGTGAATCCGGCCCCCAAAACTAGCAGTTTTCTGACTCGCCTAACACTGCCTCCAAAGCATCATCAAATATTCTTGCGCCCTTTCTCTTTAAGTGTATCTCATTCCTGTAGATGCAAACTATCATGAGACAAGCAAAAATACAGAAATTCATGGTTACTAAAAACAAAATCAAGTTCATGTTTACTTACAGGTACACTAATACTAAGAGTATAGTGAATAACTTTGATGAACTGAAGTATACAGTCAAGATTTATTTTTGGGTTGCATTGTTGGAACATGCATACAGACAAAGGCTCATGCAAATTAAGATCATCATCTCACAGAAATAATTAAAATTTGGGGGGAGAATGTGTCCTTTGAACACATATATAGTCACCAACGTAGCCATTCGTTGGTTTATTTTATGTAGATAAATTAAAATTAATACTTTTTTTTTTTATAATCAACATAAGAAAGACTGATGATATATTAAGGAATTCTTATGTGCTGTGATGTAACAACTAGATCATAGGTATAGCGTAGCTTAATAATAATTAAAATTTATTTTAATTATAATTATAATTTATATTTATAATTATAATTATAATTTATATTTATAATTATAATTAATATTTATAATTATAATTATAAAATTATAATTACAATTAAATAAGAAAGAATTAAATGAAATTTGTAATGAAAATTTACATGTACTGTAAAAGAAAATATTATTTTAAAAAAAAATTCAACTGAACGTTACCTGTATTTACAGTTTTTTTTTTTTTTTTTTTAATTTACAGTAACCGATAAATTACAAAAAACTGCTTTAAATTAAGAAATAAACATGTGAACATAAAAACAAATGAAAAAATTAAAATGTAAACAATATTTTTTGACCCTGGGTGAATACATAGTGTATTATTTTAATTTTTACAAGGATAATAAGATTTATTTATTATTATTACTTTCAAAATCATATGAAATAACACGAAGTATGAATATCAGAGACAGTGTCACAGAGATATAAGACATTCAGAATTGAAATATGGGGAGTACAATGTCTACAGAAAAGATAGATAGGACAGGATTGGGAGGTGGGGGGAAGAGGAGTTATGCCCTTAGCTAATAAGCACATAAAATCCAAGGCGATACTCTAGGTGACATAGGCAGCCAATGCAATGTTGGTCATTTTGGTGTGACATAAGCACTAAGAAAACAAAAATGGAATGTAGATACATTTTATAGGCTGTGATAAATATAATGAACAACTAAACAAATAAAGTGGGCCAATAAATCAGAATGTCTTATGATGAGGAATTTTAAATTTCCAGATACTGACTGGAACTTGTGTGGTGGTCACTCACACAGTAACAAGATGTTTATGAATTTATTGGATGACTGTTTTCTACATCAGTATGTCAGAGAGGTAGAGTGTTAATTGTAATGTGGCTCCGGGGGTTTTCCCCCAATACCACCATGTTAGAGAGGATATGAGAGAAAGCAATATTCTTAATCTGATTATCAACAGCCACCCCTCAAGCATTAAGAATTTGCAGATAAAAGAATCAGTAGGTGGCAGTGATCACAGCATATTGATATCTTAGAAGTCGTCTAGTGCTCTGCTCAAACCTACCGAAGCTCTAAACTTTCTCAATAGCATCATTGATGCACTGAACAAATCCAATATTGATTTTAACTTGTGGTCCAGGGACCTACAGAGACAGTAATCTCAAATTCCTGTTCATGTGTCTGCAACATGCTTGTAACTGTTGCTCTCATTAGTGTGAGATCTTTGTTCTATTAACAGAGATAAAGTAATTCATGTTGTATTATTTAGCTTTACTTTACCGTAATATGTTTAATTATTATGTTTAGTTGTAATAGGTTGTATGTATGTATGTATTTAATTGTACTTCACATCCTAAGACTGTTAGATTCCTCTGGTTTTCTATAATGGGAAACGTGTCCTTTTGTGTTTTTTGTAAATAAAGAATTTTATTATTATTATGTGGAATTTACTTAAAGATGTAACTACTGTGAGAGGCAAAGGAAAATGTTTTTTTTCTTTTGGAAAGGTGACTATAATGGTCTCAGAGAGTTTTTAAATTCTGTGCAGTGGAACCAACATATGATGTTACTAACAGCAAATTCTAAATGGGAAGCATTCAACAAAGCAATCATAGAAGTTACTAGAATTTGTATACTGATTAAGAGATATTGTTCAAGGTTGAAACTTGTGGCAGAAAAGAAAAATACTTAGGATTCATATAAATTACTGTGTGATGGATGCTTTCAATAGATATAAACTAGTGTGATACTTTCAATAGATATAAACTAGAAGTCAAATTACAAAGACTTCTAGTAATTGGCTTAGTTCACTTAAGGCAGATTACTAGAAGTAATCTGTTAGAACTAATCACTGTAAAAAAATGCAAAGACTACTTTCCTTAAACAAACACCACAAGGAAAAGGATGAATCACATTGGTTTGCTAGATATGAATGGTTTAACTATTCGTGATTCTGCTTAGGCTGCTGAAAAACTGAATAAATATTTTTTATCTATTCACACCTGAGGAAATTTTAGGGATGGAGAAAGTGGAGAAGAAATTGTTGAAAATGTTGAAGCTAAATGTAAAAAGGTACCTGAGTGGATAGGATTTATCCAATTACATTAAGAGAGCCAGCAAATGAGGTAAGAAAACCTTTAATCATAATTATGAGAGCATCCCTAAATTCAAGAGAAGTCCCTATCCCAAATTCATGAAGGGAGGAATCAAAGGATGAAATGAGTAATTAAAAACCTATTGGTTTAACTTGTGTTCAAGGGAAAATTATATCAAAGCAGTAATACAGGACCAACTAAACAGGAATGCAGTCATACTGCAGACACAGCATAGATCTGTTAAGGGGTGATTTTGTTTGATAAAACTGATTGGCTACTATGATGCACTCAGAAAGGAAATGGATGTAAAAGAAAATGATTTTGACATCATATACTTAGACTTCAGAATAGTCCTGATACTGTTTCACATAAAATATTGCTGTAAAAATTGGAGCAAGTTACTGCTATGGATAAAGGGATGGTTGTGTGAGAGAAGACAGAGTGGTTATCAGTGAGTGCTACACTTCTTGGACTAATGTTACTATTGGAGTCCTCCCAAGGTTCAATGCTGATCCCACTTCTTTCCAATATATTTTTTAATGATATTGCTGAAGGCAGATCAGGCTTAATGTCTAACTTTGTAGATGATATATTTGTATAGGTTGGCTGGGTGGTTCATGGCATTTATCAGGGTAGGCTACTCCCAAGGTCTAGAAAAAGGTCTAGGCAGATGGACTGAGAAGTGACAATTGAAGTTTAACAATGACAAATGTAAGGACTGCATATGCATAGCAGTAATGATATAAAGTGAAGGAGAGCTGAGGACTTACTTAACTTAACTGAAAGGGTAGCCGTGGGGATAAGCACCGGACCACCAGTAGCAACGACATGGGTTCGAGCCTCGGTAAAGCGAAAATAAAATTTATCATTGAGGAAAGACAGATGTAGGATAGACGTGCGGAAATTTGCCTTTAGCCAGCGCGTGGTTGGTTGGTGGAACAGACTTCCATCCCTTGTGGTGGAGGTTGATAGCCTAAATAAGTTTAAGGCTCAGCTGGACAGGTATTTTGAACGAACAGAGGGGTGAAGTGGAAGTGGTTTTTTTTTTTTTTTTGGCTGATGCTGCATAAGCTTGCTTTCTTGCATCAAATGCCTCTACTAATGCTAATGCTAATGCTAAGTACAGGGAAATGTTGGGAAAAAGTTGTGAGTTAGTATTATGTTTTGAGTGGCTGAAATTCTGCCCAGATGTTATAGGAGGGAGTATATGTTGAGAACTTCATCAATCAATTCAGCCTTGGAGAGATTTTGCAAGGTTCATGGGATAGAATTTTTCTTAGCGTGATCTGTGTTTGTTAACAGGAGGGACTTTTTTTTACAGGAATGTGATATACTTGAATAGAAAGTGTGCAAGAATATTTGCTGATGCTATCAAAGCAGTGACTAGTTTGTGCATCCCCCCCCTGCGAGCAGTCGGAAAACTGCTAGCTTCGGGAAATACACACACTAATAGCTTAACTAGAGCTGCAAGCACAGCCAAAAGTGATTCATGCAGTGCTACCACCATTGGTAGATGCAGAAGACTGGAAAGCAAGGTGTCTGGGAATTCAGGCCCTGCTGTGGGTCATCATGGAACAAATAAATACATGGGCTGTGTTAGGGTAACTAAGAGTAAGAACACGTGCATGTACACTAATGCTAGGAGCACTGTAAATAAATTTGATGAATTTTAAGTACTGATTGAGTCATCAAATGCAGACATTGTAGGAATAACAGAAACTGGTGTCACTCAGACATAAGTGATACTGAATTTGAATATGGTAAGTACAATGTATACAAGAAGGACAGGAGAGATGGAGGGGTTATGCTCTTAGTTAAGAAGCATATTAAATATAAAACAGTCCAGTGCAATGGCGAGTGCAATGTTGAGTCAGTTTGGTGCAGTATAATCACTGAGAAAACAAAATTGGGAGTACAGTAAACCCCCGCTATTCGCGGGGGTTACGTTCCTGAGAAATTCCGCGAATACTGAAAACGCGAATACTGAGTTATGGCGCCCATGGTAATAAAAGGGTTCCGTTCCAAAGTATGAAATATATAACAAAAATTAGTCTAAAATTTTGTCTGTACGTATTATGTGTATTTACCTACATAATATGACTATGTACATAGACAAACGTAGAGAGTAAGTACATAAAAAAAAAAAAGCATAAGGCATCGAAATGAAAATAAGAAACAATTTATTAAATGTAATACTGTACATATTTATTAGACATTTTAAAGAAACCTTTCAAAAACATATCAAGAACATGGGTTGCTGGGCGAAAAATAACCATATCGATTTTTAAATCTTTCAAACCAGCCTTTGCTGGCTAAAAAACTTATCCCGCGAGTGCTATCACCAGTTTCACTAAAGTGTAGTGTTGATAAAGGTGTTTTGCCTTTTCACGAATGATAAGTGAACTTAACGGAATTTTATTTTGAGTTCGGTCTTCTATCCACAGATTTAAAGCCTTTTCCATATTTTCTAATTTCACATCACGAGTTATAGAGCAAATTTTTGATGCAATTAGCGCGTTTTCACGGACACTACGGCGGATTTTTTCTTCCGATTTCTTGATTGATCGTACCGTTGACTCATTGATTTTATAATGTTTTGCCACTGAGGAGACACTTTCACCATTAGAAATTTTGTCTAACAATTCAATTTTACTCGCTAATGTCATCACCTTCTTTGATCTTTTCACAGTTCCCTTTTTATTCGCGGCCATATTTTTGTAGGATTAGAAAAGAACTTGTCCACAATAAAATCACTTTCTTTTAACTTTAACACGCTCGAAAAAGTCTGTTTACATCAACACACTGCAAAATGGTAGATTTTTCACTTTTGTAAACGTATCAATTAAAAGCAAGAGATGAAACCTTCTATGACAAGCGCATTACACATACTGAACAAGGATTAGCTTGAAACATCCGCGCTCGCGATTTTGTCACCCCCCACCCATTGAGCGCAGGACACTTCCTTTTTACACCTTTTAAGTTATTTTTACTCATTTTTAGAGAATAAAGCACAATTACAAAATGAGGAGGCACACTTGATACACATAAAGCTGTGAGCGTGTAGCAAAACGAATAAACAACACCATAAAGGCAGAGACAACTCTATTAACACCTCACTAGCTCACATTTTACATTTCTGGGGGTTACTACCATAAAACAATAAAAACAATTTCCAGTTGCGTTCCTGCTAGTGGAATCTGTTATAAACTGGTAGTGAACTCTATCTAACTGCATTTGCGATAATACCGATAGCTGTAATTGTGTTGGTTTTTAAGTTATTATGGTGAAATGTGTTTCCCCTTCACTGCTATAAAAAAATAAATACATTTTCAGAATCTTCTCTTCATTTCTATCGTGTTGCGTTCAGTTGGGGTGATTCCGCGTTCGACTGCCATTTCTTGTAAACACAAAGGCGAATCGTGCATATGCGAATTCAGTTCGTGTTATATACAATATCGTTCCCCTAAATTGTGTAAGATTGAATTAGTGTAGTGTAAACACGTGTTATAAGACGACTGACTGTACTACTCTGTGGACTGGGCAAAATGATTTTAGCCACACCCATGTTTTTTTCATGGCGGAAAATGTTCCGGCGCTTTAAAATTCACATTTTTTTAGGTTTAAATCAGCGACCGCGAATACAGATACCGCGAATAGCGGGGGTTTACTGTAATAGTGTGTTATTGGTGTACCGACTGTGGTGAGTACACCAAACAGATATACAGGGAAAAAACAGTGGGCCGGCAAATCAGAATGTCTCATGATGAGTGATTTTAACTTTCCAGATGTTGGCTGGAATTTGTGAGTTGGTCACTCACACACTAGCAAGACTTTTTTGAATTTCTTGGATGACTGTTTCTACATGTACAGAGGCAACAAGAGGAAGCAATACTATTGATCTGATTATCAGCAGTGATTCTTCATGGAATAAGAATCTGCAGTTAAAAGATCCAATGGATGATAGCAATCACAGTGTACAAATGTGGAATTTAATTAAAGACATACCTACTGTCAAGAGTAAAGGGAAAGGCATTTAGTAAGGGTGAATACATAGGTCTCAGACAGTTTTAAAATTGTGTGTAGTGAGACCAACCGAGGAGAAGTAATCAAAGAAGCTACTAGGCCTTTCATACCAACAAAGAAATACTGTTCAAGGCTTAGACCTAAATGGATGTCAAATGAACTATTGAGACATGTGGCAGGAAAGAAAAGTGCACAGGATGCATATAAATCATCAGGTGATATAGAAACCTATGGCTGATAAAAATTAGTCAGTAATCAAGTCACAAAGGTGACTGGATGAGATAAGGCAGATTATGAGAATTCTCTGGCAAAGAATGCAAAGAAAAGTGGCAAACACTTCAATGATTATATTAACAGTAGAAGGAAGGGGTTGAATCACACTGGACCACTTGATGTCTATGGGTTAACTGTTGATGACACTGCTCAGGTTGCAGAAAGAGTGAATAGGCATTTTGCATCTACATTTCACACATAAGGAATTCTTAAGGGACAGGGATGCCAGAAGTTTATCAAACTCTAAAGAAGAGCTAAATGACTTTATGATAACTAGAAAGGAAAGTGAAGGAGAAATTGTTGAAGATAGGCATAAAAAAGGCAACTGGAGTGAATGAAATCTATCCAATTATATTATGGTAAGCAGTAAAAGAGGTAAGCAAACACTTAGCCACAATTATGAGAACATCCTTGGATTCAGGGAAAGTCCATATGGACTGGAGATGTACACTCAGTTCAAAAAGGGGGATCAAAAGGGAAGTGTAACGTCTGTTCCAGCAAAATAATGGAATCACTAGTTAAAGAAGTAATGCATCTGAAAAGGCTTGCAATTATACTGCAATCAATGTAGATGACTCTCATCAACCGGTGCAATACCACCACTTTGCTTATTAGAGGCTTGAAGTGGTGGAACCCATGTTTAGTCTCTAGAGCTAAGTTCCGGTCAACCCTTCCCCATCTCTTCCATCATGCAGTATGATTGATGACTTTTGAGGTTATGATGAACATCGTGGAGAGATCCAATATTCCTTACGTTTCGAGGGTACAGCTCTAAAACGGTATTCTCAGGCCAGCTGCTAGTTAGTACACAGGACCGAACCTATTGGTAACTCTCTAGGAGGCTTCCGGATCAGCTAGTGTATAATCTTGCTGCCTCTACTCTGGCAGATAGTGACTGGAGGGAGTCTGAATAGTGTGTATGTGGGGGGGGGCATTGTCGAGGCCATGTTATGTCAAGCGTCTGTATATATTCTTACCATGTGTATACCATATCCAAAAATTTCATTACTTCATACAGCATGTCCCACCCACTTTTTCTTACTACTGAATACACCATGAATTGTCAAACTAATAGAGCCAGCTTATCTGCGAAAATATCTAAACCTCCCAAACACCTCCTAATTCATTTCACAAATATACGTGGTCTCAATTCTAATTTCAATGATGTCCATTTCCACTTGCAGTCTGCCAAGCCCCATGTACTTTTTCTGACAGAATCTCAGTTATCAGTTGATTCAACTACTGCTCATCTCAGATGCCCAAACTATTCGCTGTATGATTCCTTTTGCCTCAAAGGTGGTACTTGTGCATATGTCCGTTCTGATATTCCCTGTCAGAGACTTAGCAATTTGGAATCTCCTCACTTCGATCTTCTCTGGCTTAAAATCTCTCTACCTCATTCTGTCAAATTCATCTGCTGTCTCTACCATTCTCCCAACTTCACTAATCACTTGGATGTTTTTGTTGTTTTGGTTTTTAGGAGCATTAGCAACTAAGGCCATATTGCTCCGGGGATATGCGGTGGTCATTCCCTGACCTTTCCACATCCTCCGTATTTGGTGGTGACGGGCTCGAACCCCGGTTTAATCAAGGAGCAGCGGTGTGTAGCACATGCTTCTTCCGGAGGCGCCACTAATCACTTGGAGCTCTTTGACTTCCTCTCTTTGCAACTTGAGGTAACAGTGAGGTAATTTTCCTTGGTGATTTTAATGTTCACAACTCCAACTGGCTTACGTTTTCTAGTCACACCGACCCAGTTGGTTGAGATGCTGAGGCTTTTGAAATTACTAATGACCTTACACATATTTTTCATTTACCTACAAGAATACCAGACAATCCTAATCATACAGCCAACATGCTTGATCTTTCTCTCACAAACAACCCTTCTAAGTACACGGTCGAAGTGAGAGGTCCATTAGGCACTTCAGATCACAACTTGGTGATTATCTCTTCTCCAATGGAGCCTTTATCTCATGGCTATTCCCAACCTCACGTTGTTTGGCATTACAAGAATGCAAAATGGAGATGATCTGCAAGATTTCTTTTCTTCTTTTCCTTGGTTGGATTACTGTTTCAAAATTTCTAATGTCAACGTTTGCTCAGATCGTGTCAGTGAAATTATTCTTGCAGGAATCAAATCCTTTATCCCACACTACTCTTTAAAATCTCGTCCCTTATCTAACCTTGGTTTTCCAATAAATGTGCTAAGGCTGTTCAAGAGAAGAATGTTGCATATCGTAATTGGCTTGTTTCTAATTCTTCGGTTTCATTTTCTGCCTACACCAAAGCTCGGAACAATTGTAAAGCAGTTATTAATCAGTAAAACTAGAGTTTGAACAGGCTAAGAGTAGAAAACTTGCTTTTTGCCCTAATTCTTGCCCCAAGAGACCAGAATGCTCGGTAGCCGAGCATTCTGGTCTCTTGCCAAAGCTATTGGCCGCAACTTTTGCCCATCTCTGCTCCCACCTCTGTCCAAACCAGATGCTTCTGTTGTCACTTCAGTCAAGGATAAAGCTGACCTGCTAGCATCCCATTTTCGTTCCAACTCATGTATTAATGATCTTGGTAAAACACCTTCCCCCATTCATTCCCAACACACTCCATTCAATGCCTCCTGTGGTCTTCTGTCAAAAGGATGTCAGAAGGATTTTTACGAATCTTGATGCTGAGAAAGCTCCAGGTCCTGATGGTATTTCTCCACTTGTTCTCAAAACCTGTGCTCCTGAACTTACTCCTATTCTTTGCTGCCTTTTTTCACTTTCTTATTCCAAAGGTGTTTTTCCTTCTGCTTGGAAATTTGCTCATATCCAGCCAGTTCCTAAAAAGGGTGACAAATCCCTCCCATCCAATTATCGTCCCATTGCAATTACTTCTACTCTTTCTAAAGTAATGGAGAAATCAATTAATCGCCAACTCTTAAACTACCTTCTGTCTGATCAACGATCGCCAGTATGGATTCTGCCAGTATCAATCCACTGGTGATATTCTGGCTTATGTTACCCATTTATGGACTAATTCAATTGAAAAGTTTGGTGGAACACAAGTAGTTGCTCTTGACATCTCAAAGGCTTTCGATCGTGTTTCGCATAAAGGTCTTCTAAACAAGCTTCCATCTTATGGTTTACCATCTGTTTTTAGTAAGTGGTTATTCAGTTTTCTCTCTGATCGCTCACTGAAGGTTTTGGTAGATGGCTCTCTGTCTTCTAGTTTCTCCACTAATGCCGATGTCCCCCAAGGTTCAGTTCTTTCCCCCAAGGTTCAGTTCTTTCCCCCACTCTTTTCCTCTTGTATATTAATAACCTTCTATTGACTGGAAATCCTATCCATAGTTTTGCCGATGATAGCACATTGTATTCCACTTTCCATTTTGAGAAACCTTGCCCTGCTCAATCAGCTTTAACTTCTCGAAAATCTGCTACCAATTTCTTAAATGCCAATTTTCAGGTTGGGGCCCCTCCATTGGGGCAAAGACAACTTAGTTGATTTCAACCCTTCTAAAACTCAGTCTTGTCTTATATATCGCAAAAAGGATTCTTCTGCTCCTATGCTTATCTTTGGTGACACTCCGATTTCTAGGCAAAATGATATATCTCTTTTGGGGATTACCCTGACTTCTAATCTGTCTTGGCACAAGCACATTACAAATATTGTTTCCTCTGCATCGAAAAAACTTGGTTTTTCTTTTTCGCTCTCAGCGTTACTTTTCTTCCAAACAGCTGCTCACTCTGTATAAATCGCAAATCTGCCCTACCATGGAATATTGTTCCCATATCTGGGGTGGTGCCCCCAAAACCTCTCTCAGGTTTCTTGATTCCATTCAGAAGAGGGCAGTTAGGTTAATTAATGACTCCTCTTTAACAGTCTCTCTCCACTCGCTGTCTCATAGATGTACTGTTTCTGCTGCATGCCTCTTCTACAGATACTTCCATGGGCACTGTTCTTCTGAATTTGCTTCTATAATTCCCGCTATCTCTTTCAAAACAGTCCGAACATGTGCAGCCAATAGCCAACATCCATTTATTGTCCAACTTAAAACTCAGAGAATCAACTTTTCATCTTCCTCGTTTATTCATTCAACTGCCGTTTTCTGGAACAACCTTCCTTCATATGCATTTCCTGAAAATTACAATCTATAGAAGTTCAAGTCCAATGTCAACAAATATCTTCTTTTGTCTTCTCAACCTCCAACCCAAGCACGGTACTAAGTACTATAGGTTCTAATACCTCTCGTGTTTGGGGTTTACATAAAAAAAAAATAATAAAATCACAGCATGGGTTTATTAAGGGGCAGTCTTGTTGTTGGGTTTTCTGTAGCCGAATGGTCAGGAGCGGGAGTGCAGTAGCACACGCTCTTTGAGTAGACCGGGGTTCAAACCCCTGACTGCTGAATACGATTGATCTGCCAACCCGCACTGGACCAGCGTGGCAGATTATGGTCCATTTCCCTCAGCATGAATTGTTGAGGAGGCTTCCATCCTGCAGTGGGTTGATAATGGCTGCAATTTACTTGTTTTTTTACTTGTTTAACCAATCTGATAAGTTACCATGATTGATGCAGTGATCAAGATGGATGACTGGATGCAAAAAATAATTTTGACATCATATACTTGGATTTCAGGAAGGCTTTTGATAATGTTTCACATAAAAGACTGTCAATGATATACAGAAACTTTGCTAGCAGGGATAAGGAGGTGATTATCCCTTAGTATAAGGTCATGGCTACTTCGCATCTTTGTAAGGAGGAATTGCAATGTAACCTGGGCAATTTTCAACAATTCTGAATGGAATTCAATATTTTTTGAATTACTAAAATATTTGGTCCACTTTTCATGTATAAGCAAGTTTTTAAAGTCTTTATTATTCATTTGACTCTCAAAAAATTTCTTCAAATTGTTAAATTGATCAAAACACTTAACGTCATCAATTGTTACCTCTCTGTAAATCAAGTAGGAAATGGAACATTCTACATTGTTCCAGTTTGGTACTGCATCCATTTTCATCCGAATAAAATAGGAAATGGATTCCATATGGTGAAGCCACTTATCTAAATATTCCATGCAATTTCTATACAGATTTTTTGTATCACTAGAAAATTTTTCACATTCAAGTACAAATCCTTCATCATGTTTTTTGTATAGCATTTCCTTTACTCTTAATGGCATGAAGTTGTGATCCATCCATTTCGAGATAATTTCTTTCACTGAGACTAAGACATCTAGCACTTCTGCAGCTGAGTTACTTTGCCTTTAAATTCGTTGTATGTGTGTATGGAATACACTCATAAGTGATTGCATGAACCAAAGATGAATCTCACTAAATCCATTTTCAAAGAACCTTTTAATCACAATGGGAAGTTTTTCTTGGGACAGAAAATAAGCCTGTAAAGCTGGAAACATATCTATGAGCCTTGTGATGCTTGGAAATAATGAAAGCCATCTCATCTTACTGTGAGAAAGGAGCTGTCTATATTCAATCTCAACAAACTCAAAGTATTCCTTAAGCTCTTCAGTCCGGACTGTATAATTATGAAAATACTGGTAAATTTTAATCTACATCAACTTCCCAAAGTTCTGCGGCATTCTGAAGACAACTGTTCAAAATATGTGCAGGGCACATATTTTGAACAGTTGTCCACCCCAATCAAAGTCTTGTTATGCAACAATTTCTTTAATTTTGCAAAGACATTATTCCCTTCTTCATTTCATCTCAGTCCTCCAAACATTGTATTGTAACTGTCCCCAGTGAATGCAATACATTTTTCACATAAACGATTTTTTTCAAGAGTTTCTTTAACATATGTAGAAATGGTATCTGCAGTCTCGTTAGGCATCTTCTGTAATTCAATTAATTTTGTTTGTAACCCTCCTTCATTTACATCAAAATACTGAATAATTAATGGGAAGATTTTTTCAGAACCATGATTACTTCCATCAGTTGAGACCCCACAGTATGCAATTTTATTTTATTTTAAAGTTTTTACAGTAACATTAAGAGAATGATTTGTAAGTACAAAGTTTACAATGGCTTCTGTCTTGGTTCTAGCGCAGGAAAATCTTTTTGCTATCTCAGAATCAAAAAATACATTTTTTTAACATGACACTTGTGCAATCCATTGATTTGTAACTGCTATGATGTTTAACAGTGTGAATAGCAAAGGTACCCTCTGCAGCAGCCAGATCATATTTTATTTCTGACAGCTTTGACAAAAAAATCTGTAACCTTTCCCGAAGACGTCTCACCTTGAACTGCTTTCTTGTGCTTCTCAGTTTCAATGTAATGCTTCAAATCACCAACCCCTTTATTGGCTACTGAAACATATGTCCCCATTCTGCAAACTTTACATTCAGCTTCCCATTCCTCTCAGCCAGATACAAAACATGGAAATTTGTTTTTCATCTCTTCTGTAAACATGCACTTCCTTTTAGGCATTTTAGGGGAAGTATAGTCTTTATAAATATTAATTTTTATAATTGAAATAATAATAAATATTTTTTATTGTAAGTAGTGAAGCATAAATTTTATTAAGGTTAGGTTATGTTTTACATTCGCAACTAAACTAACCTAATTGCAGAAAAGTACCTACAGGTATAAAGATGGATAATAAATATTAAAGTGAAAAACAGTATTTTAAAAAAAAAAGTAAACTTTGGTATTAAATAAACTAGTATCTGCCTCTTGATTGGATCATTGATAAGTATACCAAATTTAGTCGACAGTACGCAACTTTCGATCAATTTGGTGTGCACACACAGCTCAAATCCACGTTTTCATATGCTGTAATCAATTTCTAGAGAAAAACAGTCCCTCTAACTGTCAATATTTATTTGACATGCTGGAATTCCTGTAATTTATATATCTTTTTCTAGCACACCATCTGATCTTCATGCGTTATCTACTCTCTGAACCAAAATATTGTATTGCTAGACTATATAAAATTTATATGTGCGTAAATTCTGAAGCAAGCATGGGTTGGTAACAATCTCAATGCACTAAACTGAGTGTCGTCGGGGTCTTCCACCTAATTGTCAACACGGAAATTCGAATTGAAGAATCATCTCCTATTCAGAAAAAGATTCTGTAAAACGTAACTCGGTAGTTTTCGTCGAGCTTGCATAAAAAAATGGCGTATAATAAAAAAATCCAGACATTTAGACAAATTTATAAAAATCCACCCGGACAAAAATTTTAGACAAAAAAATCCGGTTAAAAGAGGATGGATGGTAACCCTATGCTTAATGGTCTTTAGCTACCACTTTGCCATAAAACCTCCAATAACAACAACATCCTCCTCCACCACCTTTACGAAAGGAGAGCCTGGAACAACTGTGCCAACACATACCAATGGATATTTCATTTCAAATGGCTCCCAGGCGTCTCCGTAGCCAGGTGGGAAGGAGCAGCAGTGCGTAGCACACGCTTCTTGATTAGACCGGGGTTCGAGCCCGTCACCACCAAATACGGAGGATGCGGAAAGGTCAGGGAATGACCACCGCATATCCAGGAGCAATATGGCCTTAGTTGCTAATGCTCCTAAAAACCAAATAACAAACAACAACAAACAAATGGCTCCCTTTGTTTTTCTGTGAGATTCCCCTAGTACGTTGGCAGTTGACAAGCTACTGTGGATGTGAGAACTGCAGGCATGACAACAAAAGCTGATCCATGCCACAACTAAAGATATTATTAAATTTATCGTTGTTTCATGAAAGTGAATAAATGAAATTTATGCTTTCAGTGGTGAAAATAAGAGATAAATACAAACGTATTCTTTCCATAACTAATGCAGTTAGTTTATACATATTTGCTGGCAATAAAATGATGTATAAGCTCATTGCTTCCACTTAGCAATCCTATATAGAGTGAGTGGGGGGGGGGAGCATCTTGAAAATCTTTTCAAATATGTAAGAGTTTACATATTTGAAAAACACAGACAGACACACACACACACACACACACATCACATCAAAATGAAATTTGCTTACAATAAAAATGCTTGTTTAATATTTCACGTCTTTTGGTCATGAATAATGAATGTACAATATGAATAATGAATATGCAAATATTCATTATTCATATTAAAATTTTGAAAAAAATCTGAGTAAATTTTATTTTTGGCTATAACGTGAGTGTTAAAACTATCTCTGACACCCAACCTGTGTTATATCATGGTTGCACTGAACATATTAATATTTATATACTGAATGCAGGGGTTTGAAATTTTGTTCTCTCAAATATGTGATATTTGATAGGCAAGATTTCAAATCCCCACCAAGGTTCTAGTATATTTTATTATATAACTTTTTAACACATATCTACACTTAATTTTTAAGATTTTGTGTGTTTAATTGAAATAGTTGATTTTGTAAATAAACTATTTCATTTGTAAAATAATAAGAGAAGTTTACCTCAATATAGTAAGTAGAACACTTCTGCATGATACTCTCCAGAAATTAAAACTAAAAAAATCGAAAAACTTACATTAGAGTAACAAATAATTTAAAATCAACTTAACACAATAAAACTCAATTTAACACTATTAAAAATCAATTTAATGCAATTAAAAATAAGAAAATTAATTAAAAGAATTTAATGAAAAAAACTGCAAAACGATTTTCCTTCCTGAAGCTGACAACGCTTTTCTACCGTATGTTTTTTGATTTTTTCGTTTTAATTTCTGGAGATTATCATATGGAAGTGTTCTACGTACTATATTGAGGTAAACTTCTCTTATTATTTTACAAATATTGATATCAACATAGAACATATTGAGCATTACAGCTCTAGTTCACACTATAAAAACTATTTCAATTTTGATATTCTGCTGTTTAGTTGGTTGAGACAAGATCTGATTATAGTGGTATTAAAATTTGTATTTACTAATTTTTTCAGATAAAACAAATCTTATTATATGATTTTAATTACTTATTTCACATATGTTCTAATTTTTCTTGCTAAGGGCCCAAAATCCAGAAAGCCTGTGGCCCCAAGTTTCTTAGATAATGGGTTGGGTACTGTATTAGATTTATTGTAATATATGACTACAGAGATTTATGTTTGCTTACTTGGCTGTCCACTGCTAACAAAATTAACATGATGAAGAACAAAACAGACCACAACTGTGGAACAACTAGAGATGACAATGCTTCAGGATAAACAACAAAGGCTAAGCCTTGTCCTGAAAAAATAAAAAAAAATAAAAAAATAAATAGGTCATTACAACAGTCATTATGAATGAACTCTTAAGGCTCTGAAACCCTACATTATAACTAAAAAAATAAATTGTTATTATTGTTTAACTCCTTACCTTAAAAAAATACAAAGGAGGAGGTGGGATAAGCCGAAGTTTAAATCAGTAATCAGAGCTTGATGGTCAAATAGCATAATAATGAACTGATCTGACTATTACACTTATATACCTGACCAACTTTTAGAAACCAGAATCTGGAAAACTTTTAATACAGTTTACAAGTTCAATCAGAACATACCAGAAGAGTGTTCCAGAATGTTTCTGCAATTAACAATAACAAGATTTGAATGCATGATGTAACAACACTGTGGTTTGGTATTCTCACCAAGGCACTAAGATCATGGGCATCACTATATGGTGGCTACAGATTTTGTGCAGTCTGTGGTCTGTCTATTTTTGCAGGACAAAAATCCTGAGTTTCTAAGACAAACAACCATTTAACCCTCACACAAACATAACTAACTCAGATATGGTGTGAAAACAGTCCATAAAAATTCCTCCTATCTGGTTAGGATTTAAACTTGGGCCTGCAACAAAGGCATTACATGATGCAAACAGAAAATTATTCACTGTCACTGTGAAATGTAATAAATCAGATTTTGAAGATATTCACTTTTTTTTTTTGTTCTAAAATCCTTGCATTGTGGGATTTTTCATCATTCTACTCTCTTAATCATTCACGCTCTTAATCTACTCTGTCCACACAACTGAAAACTCATAACAGCTGTTGTTAAATGTGCTTTCTTTCTTTCTTCTTTGAAAATCTAAGAAATATTTGTTAATTATTATGCAAACAAGAAAAATGCAGGAACCAGATTATGCCCAATTATTGACAGTGAACTGGCTTTTTTTCCAATTAGTAAAACTCTCTGGCCTTGTGACATTGAAGCATCATCTGGAATAAAATTGCACATACTTTATGTTTCTTTCAGTGGCTTTGTTTTATTCACAAGCTGGCACCCAACTGCATGTTGAGCACACATGGGTTTTTGATTTGCATTTTGCTTACTGACAGGTCTAAAAGGGAATTTTATTTTCAAAAATTAATTGAAATTATATGTTTTTAATATAAAAAAATAGATTTTTTACAGTTGTGCTCAGAAATAAAGGCGAACTCAGAAATAAGTTCGGTGAAGCACAAGCAGTTGCTCTTGACATTTCAAAAGCTTTTGATTGTTTGGCATAATGGTCATCTAAATAATCTTCCATCTTATGGTTTGGCAATTGTTTTCTGTAATTGTGTATCCAGTTTTCTTTTTGACTGCTCACTTAGGATGAAGGTAGATGGCTCTCTGTCTTCTAACTTCTCCACTAATGCTGGTGTCACCCAAGGTTCAGTTCCTTTCCCCACTCTTTTCCTTTTGCATATTAATGACCTTCTTTCATTTACCAGAAATCCTATCCATAGTTTTGCTGAAGACAGCACACTGCATTCTACTTTTTAGTTTGAGAAACCTTGCCCTGCTCAATCATTTTCAACTTCTCGAATATCCACTACCAATTCCTTAAATGCCAGTCTCCAAGTAATTCTCCAGTGGGGCAAAGATAACTTAGTTGAATTCAATCCTTCTAAAACTCAGTCCTGTCTTATATCTCGCAAAGAGGATTCTTCTGCTTACCTTTGGTAACACTCCGATTTCTAGGCAAGATGATATATCTCTTTTGGGGATTATCCTGACTTCTAATCTGTCTTGGCACAAGCACATTACAAATATTGCTTCCTCTGCATCTAATAAACTTGGTTTTCTCTTTTGCTCTCGGCATTACTTTTCTTCCAAACAGCTGTTCACTCTGTACAAATTGCAAATCTGCCCTACCATGGAATATTGTTTCCACATCTGGGGAAGTGCCCCCAAAACCTCTCAGAGGCTTCTAGATTCCATTCAGAAGAGAGCAGTTAGGTTAATTAATGACTCATCTCTAATAGTCTCTCTGCTCCGTGCTCAGATGTACTGTTTCTGCTGCATGCCTTTTCTACAGATACTTCCACGGGCACTGTTCTTCTGAATTTGCTTCTATAATTCCCACTCTCTCTTTCAAAATGGTCTGAACACGTGCTGCCACCAGCCAACATCCAATTACTGTCCAACTTCAAACTCTCAGAACCAACTTTACATCTTCCTCCTTTATTCATTCAACTGCCGTTTTTCTGGAACAACCTTCCTTCATACATATTTCCTGAAAATTACAGTCTACAGAAGTTCAAGTTTAATGTCAACAAATATCTTCTTTCATCTTCTCAACCTCCAACCCATGCATGATACTAAGTACTATAGATTCTAATACATCTCATGTTTGGGGTTTCCATAAAAAAAAAAGAAAATTACATTTAAAACAGTTTCCGATGAGTGAAGAAAATTTTCATATAATGAAATTTGTATTGAGGTATTGAGTGCGTATTGAGGGTACGCACTTTTCACAATTCTGGCCTTCACACAATTAGTGCTACTGCTAAGCATGGATTAACCCTTAAGAGAGCTGAAGGGATTACCATTCTACAACTTAGTGGTACTCATGAAACTTATCTGGTCACCTGTCCCACATAGCGAGAAGTTGTGCTGATGAACAGTGGGTAGATGGGATATTCCCAAATACTCTAACAGGGAATTAGCAGAAAATTATTATCTTTTACCCTGACAAATAATCATCTGTTGTTTTGTGGAAGTGTGTTATCCACACTTTCCGTAAATTTTTCCTATCTCTATTTATGTATGACTAAGACATTTTGGACAGTTTCAAAAGAAAAAACAAAAAATTCAAATTTAAGAACTACTGACAATGTTGATGAGAGAAGGAAAATGAGGACAATGAAGGTAATAAACCTTCTAAACATGAGATTTTGACAGGTTTTGAAATTTCGTCGAAGCCTGCAGTGTGAAGAAAACGTTCCTAAAAATACAAAGTATGTTAAAACAAATGTGGATAGTTTTTTTAATGATCGATGTACACTACAGTCCAGTGTACAACAAAAGATAACTAATTCTTTTTCACAATAATTCTCAATACTGTCCACATCATGTACGTATGAAAAAAAATCGTATCTTAATATGTTATGTATTAATAAATTGTTTTGAAATGGTAGAAAATTAATTTATTCTCACTTATTTCTGATTTATTTACCATTTTTTACTATATTTCTGAACGTTGAATTACAGTGCTTTTCATTGTGGAAAGGGTCATATTTCTTTATAATGAAATTTCTGTTTAAAAAAATTTTGCAGGCAAACAATCGATTTCATTACATAGAGGTCCGATTGTAGATTTATTTTATTAGGGTTTATCCCACTTTTGCAGGTGTTCTGTTCATCTAAGAAGTAATACTCATTTCGGTAAACTCATGTACCTTTTGTTTTTACTTGTCCCCATTTGGAAATGCTATTTCCTAAGGGCTTGTACTGGTTCCCTACTAGTTTTTCAGTGACTTTTCTAACAATGTAAAAGTTTGTTCAACATTAATAACTTTGTATTTGTGGATTTTCAGCTTAGATGCAATGGTTTTATTTAACTGCCCATATGACAGAGTGGTAACGAGATTGTGAGTGAATTAATATTAAAAGAAAAAAACAGAAAAAAAAAAAACTGTCTTGAACTGTAAAGTGAAAATGAAAAGAATTGCTAGTTTCTTTTCATCTTCCACAATTAACAAATCAAAAACAAGTGAGAATGTGAGTGAAGACTTAGTTACGGAGACTGTGTCAAAGACTATTTTCGTTCTTGATGGTATCCATGTCCAACAGCAAGAAATGACTAAAATAAATGTCTGACCAAGGTTGCTGAACTGTTGATCAACAAATTAAAAAATGACTCATGTGCAAAGTATAATTGGCTAAATTATAAAATAAGAGACATGGCTGTGCATTATGAAAACAAATTGAAACTACTGGGGTGGAAAATAAGATGGGCATGAAGATTTCTAAGGATTGGACAAACAATAAAGTTACCAACTTTGGCAAAAGCCGACAGCAACAACTACTGTGTTTAAGAGAAAAAATTTTTCAAGCCACCTGGCGGAAAACACACACACTGGAGTCTGGAAAAGACAAGTCACATAATCGATCACCTCACATGGCATAATCCACAAGGATCAAGTGTCAACAATTAAAATTGGCTTTCTTTTAGAGAGCCGGTTGTTAAAGATTTACCAGCACATTTCTGGTTATAGGCCTAATGACTCTGATGAGATAATGGGGGATTTCAATGGGAGATTTAACAGGGAAATTTAACTTTCCAGATATCGATTGGTACTTGTGGAATGGTCACTCATACATCAGCAAGACTTTTGTAGTTTCATTGTATGACTGTTTTCTAAGCAGCATGTTTGAGAGGCAACCAGAAGGAGTATTATTCATGATTTTATTATCAGAAGTGATTATTCATGCATTAAGAATATGCAGATAAAGAAACCAGTAGGTGGCAGTGATCACAGTGTACTGATGTATTGGAATGAGCAGCAGCCTGGAAAACAAGATGCAGGGGATTTCAGAGACTGCTGGGATTGTGGTACATGTAAACACATGGGTTGTGTTAGGGTAGCTAAGAATAGGAACAGGTGCATGAATATTTGCATGTACACCAATGCCAGGAGTTTGGTAAATAAATTTGAGGAATTTGAGATGTTGGTCAAAATATCAAAGGCTGATATTGTTTGGATATATCAGACGTGGTGTCACACAAATATAAGGAATGCAGAAATGAAATTCGGGGAGTACAATGTGTGCAGGAAGGATAGACAGGATAGGAAGGGAGGAGGTGTTATGCTATTAGTTAAAAAATACATAAAATCCAAGGAGGTACAGCCAGTCGACATTGCTGGACAGTGCAATGTTGGGTCAGTTTGGTGTGACATAAGCATTGCGAAATCAAAATTGAGAGTAGGAGTGTGTGATTGGCCTAATGACTGTGATGAGTATAATAAAAAACTGTACAGGGAAATAGAGTGGGGCAGTAAATAAGAGAGTCTTATAATGGGGGATTTTAATTTCCTAGATATTGACTAAAATTTGTGGGTTGGTCACTCACACACTAGCAAGGCTTTTGTGAATTTATTGGATGATTGTTTTCTACATCAGCATGTTCGGGAGGCTGTTTGTTATGTTTTTTTTTTTTTTGTTTTTTATTTGGTTTTTATGCGCATTAGCAAATAAGGCCATATTGCTCTGGGGATATGAAATGGTCATTCCCTGACCTTTCCGCATCATCCGTATTTGGTGGTCACAGGCTCAAACCCCAGTCTAATCAAGAAGCGTGTGCTACGCACTGCTGCTCCTGGCTACGGAGGCGCCTTTCGGGAGGCAACTAGAGGGAGTAATACTCTTGATCTGATTATCAATAGTGATTCTTCATGCATTAAGAATCTGCAGATAAAGGAAACACTAGGTGGCAGTGATCACAGTGTGCTGAAGTGGGATTTACTCAAAGAGGTAACTACCATCAAGGGTAAAGGGAAGGGTTTTTGTTTTCGTAAAGGCGACTACAGAGGTCTGAGACAGTATTTAAATTCTATACAGTGGGGCCAACTGATGATGTTACCAACAGCAAATTCAAAATGGTAAGCATTCAAAGAATTAATCTTGGAAGCTACTAGGCTTTACAAGTAAGGCTTTTGTGGATTTTTTGGATGATTGTTTTCTACAGCACCATGTTAGAGAGGCAACATGAGGGAGCAACACTCTTAATCTGATTATTAGGAGTGATTAAAGGATTTACAGATAAAGGAACCACTAGGAGGCAGTGATCACAGTGTACTGATGTGGGATTTACTTAAAGATGTAACTAATATCGGGATAAAGGGAAGGGTTTTTGCTTTCATAAAGGTGGTTGTCTTAGAGCTTTTTTAGGTTCTGTACAGTGGGACCACTTGATGATGTTACTCTCATAATTATGGCTAAGGGTTTGCTTACTTCCTTTGCTGCCTCCTTTAATATAACTGGATAGATCCCATCCATCCCGGGTGCCTTTCTTGTGTTTATCTTCAACAATTTCTCCTCCACTTTACTCCCAGTTATTTCAAGATTCTGTAGCTTACTGCTAGAGCTGAATACACCTCTGGCATTCCCCTCGCTCGTGTGGCCTGACCATTGCCTTGTATAAGGCAATGGTCGGGCCACACCTAGAGTACTGTATACAGGTCTGGAGGCCTCATTTCAAGAAGGATGTAGAGCTGCTGGAATGAGTACAGAGAAGGGCAACAAGATTAGTGAATGGAACAAAGGGGTGCTCTTACGAAGAAAGGCTTAAGTTTTGCAAATTACAGTGTCTGGAGACTAGGCACCAGCGAGGTGATCTGATAGAGGTGTATAAAGCCTTGAATGGTTTGAGCATGCTCAATGCTGATGGGATTCTTCTTCTAGCTCAGAATAATCACCTGAGAGGGCATAAATTCAAATTGAGGAAAGACAGATGTAGGATAGACGTGTGGAAATTTGCCTTTAGCCAGCGGGTGGTTGGTTGGTGGAACAGACTTCCATCCCTTGTCGTGGAGGTTGATAGCTGAAATAAGTTTAAGGCTCAGCTGGACAGGTATTTTGAACGAACAGAGGGGTGAAGTGGCAGTGGGTTTTTTTTTTTTTTTTTTGGCTGATGCTGCATAAGCTTGCTTTCTTGCATCAAATGCCTCTACTAATGCTAATGCTAATACTAATGCTAATGTTACCAACAGCAAATTCTACATGGTAAGCATTTAAGGAAGTAATTTTTGGAAGCTACTAGGCATTTTGTTCCAACTAAGAAATACTGCTCTAGATTCAGGCTCAAATGGATGTCAGATGAACTAATGACACTCGTAGCACAGTAGAAAATGCATGGGATGCACATAAATTGTCAGTCGGCACAGAAGCCTATGGTAGATCCAAGCTGGTCTGTAATCAAGTCACAAAGGAGGTTAGGCAACTAAAGGCAGGTTATGAAAAATCCTTGGCAAAGGATGCAAATAAAAACAGCAAAGACTTCTTTACTTATATAAACTCTAAAAGGAAGGGGATGAATCAAATCAGTTCACTTGATATTAATGGTTTTGACTGTAGATGATCAATCTCAGATAGCTGCCGAACTAAATGAGTATTCTGCATCTACATTCACACATGAGGAATTATTCAAGGAGGAGGGGCCAAATGTTTATCAAACTCTAACAGGAGTTAAATGATTTTACAATAACTGAGAGCAAAGTGGAGGAGAAATTGTTGAAGTTAAACATAAGAAAAGCACCTAGGTTGAATGGGATTTATCCAGTTATATTAAAGGAGCCTGCAAAGGAAGTAAGCAAACCCTTGGCTATAATTATGAGAGCATCCTTGGACTCTGGGGAAGTCCCCACAGACTGGAGATGTGCAAATGTCTCTCCAATTCACAAAGGGGGACCAAAGGGTGAAATGAGTAATTACAGACCTGCCAGTTTGACTTCTGTTTCAGGGAAAATAATGGAGTCTCTGGTTAAAGAAGCATTGCAGGATCATCTAGACAAGACAGCAGTAATAATACAGACACAGCAAGAGCATGGGTTTGTCAAGGGGAAGTCTTGTCTGATCAATTTGATTGGATACTATGATGTGGTCACAAAGGAACTGAATGCAAAAAATAATTTTGATATCATATACTTGGATTTCAGGAAAGCTTTTGATACTGTTGCACATAGAAGACTACTGTACAAATTAGAGCAGTATGGCATTAAGGGCAAGTTGCTAAAATAAAAGGATGAAATGATGGTTGAGTGGGAGAAGACAGAGTGGTGATCAATGGGCACTGCTCTACGTAGACTAATGCTACTAGTGGTGTCCTTCAGGGTTCGGTGTTGGGCCCATTGTGTTTTGTATATTTATCAATGATATTGATGAAGTTATATCAAGCTTAATGTCAAAGTTTGCAGATGATACAAAGGTTGGCTGGGTTGTTAATATCAATAATGATAGTATTATGCTGCAACATGATCTGGAAAAGTTGGGTAGATGGGCTGAGAAGTGGCAACTGAAGTTTAACATTGACAAATGCAAAACACTGCATATGAGTAGCAGTAACCCCAGAGAAATGTACCAACTATGTGGTGTTACACTCAGGGTAGTGAAGAATGAAAGAGACCTGGGAGTAATTGTGCAGTTAGATATGAAGTTTTCTGAGCAGTGCAGACAGGCTGCCAGAGTAGGTCATGGGGTCAGTGATATACAGGAATTTTGTGAGCAGGGATAAGGAGGTGATTATCCCCCTGTATAAGGCAATGGTCAGGTCACACCTTGAGTACTGTGTACAGATCTGGAAGCCTCATTTTAGGAAACATGTAGAGTTGCTAGAATAAGTACAGAGAAGAGCAACAAGACTGGTAAAGGGAACAAAGGGGTGCCGTTATGAAGAAAGGCTTAAGTTCTCTAAATTGCAGCTTCTGGAGACCAGGCACCAGCGAGCCAATCTAACTGAGGTGCCTAATGTCTTGAATGGATTAAGCAAGTTCAGTACTGATGGGATTCTTCCTCTTACTCAGATTAGCATTAGTATTAGTAACGGCTGCATGGTGCAAGAAAGCCTATGGCTTATGCTGCACCAGCCAAAAAAAAAAAAAAAAAAAATCCGAACAAAACAATGATAAAAACAAAAAAAAATAAAATAAAATAAAATAAATAACTAAATAATAATAATTAACTAAAAAAAAAAAAAAAAAGGAAATTAAACCTATCATCCTATGCGCTTCCCTTACCCGAACGTACTATCCAGATGACCTTTGAATTTCCCCAAACTGTCGGCCTCTACCACCCATGAAGGCAACTTATTCCAGTAATTTATAACTCGCTGGCTAAAATAGAACTTCCTGCAGTCCAATCTAAACATTTCCCCCCGTAACTTGAATTTATGTCCCCTAGTTCTAGCATCATTTATAATCTTGAAAATTTTGTCCTCATTCATTTTACTGATGCCTCTCAGAGCCTTAAACACCTCAATCAAATCTCCTCTAAGGTGTCTAGTTTCCAAACTCTGCAACCCACATATTCGAAGTCTTTCTTCATAAGGACACCCTTTTGCTGATCTCACCAGGCGAGTTACCTGTCTTTGCACCCTTTCAAGAAGCTCGATGTCTTTCTTTAGGTGCGGTCTCCATACTTGAACACAGTATTCCAAGTGTGGTCTAACATAAGCCTTACATAATGGGATTATCACGTCCCTATCTCTACTTGCAAAAGTTCGATAGATCATCGATAGGACACCATGGGCCTTCCTTGCAACCTGTTTACAATGCTCAGAGAATTTCATGTCTGACAGTATCGTAACACCCAAGTCCCTTTCCTCCAGTACTGGGTTTAGTTGAACTCCACCAAGTGAATAAGTTATTTTGGGATTACGTTTCCCAGGTGTAATACCTTACACTTTGTTGGATTAAAGCACAGCTGCCATTTTTCTGACCATTCCTGAAGTCTATCTAGGTCTCTCTGAAGAAGCTCAGCTTGACAGTGATCATTAACTACTCTACCAATTTTAACATCATCTGCAAATTTAGATATCATGCCCTCTATCCCTTCATCGATGTCGTTTATGAAAATTAAAAACAACAGCGGTCCTAATACTGATCCTTGGGGAACCCCACTTCTTACATCAACCCAATCTGAGGAATAGCCATTTACAACCCTCTGCCTCCTGCCCTGAAGCCATCCTTCTATCCATCTAAGGATTTTCCCAGTGATTCCAACCTGTTCCAGCTTATAAAGCAACCGCTCATGTGGGACTGAGTCAAAAGCTTTGCTGAAATCTAAATAAACAATATCGAAATTATTCCCTAAATCCAGCTCGTGAGTGACCCTTTTGAAATAGCGAACCAGATTTGTTAAACATGATTTTCCCTTTACAAAACCATGCTGAGTATCCTTGAGAATTTCAATTTGATCCAAATGATCCTGAATTCCACCCTTGATCATTGCCTCCATGATTTTCCCTATACTGAAGTCAGACTGACAGGTCGATAATTTCCAACTTCACTTTTAGAGCCACCCTTATGTATGGGACATACATTGGCACTTTTCCAATCCAAGGGAATCTCCCCAGAGTCTAGTGATGCTCGCATAATTAGTCTCAATGGTTCAATGCACTCGCTTGCTGCCTCCCTTAAGATTATAGGGTATATTCCATCAACTCCAGGAGCCTTACTGGTCTGTAGGCTCGAAAGTTTTTTCATTAAATAATCTTGCGAAATTTCAATATCATTAGTTACATATTTTTTAACTTCGCTCCCACAATTTCCCATTGCCACAAAAGGCTTTTCATTTGTAAATATTGATGCAAAATAACTGTTGAGTTCATCTGCAAAGGCAGCTGGTGTATTTATTACTATTCCCTTTCCCTTACGTAAAGGTCCGATCTGGTTTGTCCTGCTCTTCTTGGCATTTATATATGTGAAGAATTCTTTATCCCCCCCTCTTTGCTCTGTTTGCTAGTGATTTCTCATAAACTGCCTTTGCTTGTCGAACCTTTTCTGTGGCTCTATTACACATCACCTTGTAGCTGTTATAGGCTTCAGTACTTTTTATTGCTCTGTAACCTTTCCATGCCACCTTTTTCTGCTCAAGTAATGGGGCAACTTCACTATTCATCCAACTTGGAACCCTTCTCTTGGAGTATTTTTTTAATGGTATATACGCATTCAAGGCATCTGTGATTAATGTTTTAAAAGCGTACCACAGTTCAATTGTATTCATTCTCTGCGCGATATCTACCCAGTTAATAGAGGCCATGTAGTACCTTAAGGCATCGTAATTTCCTTTTCTGAAATTAAAACCCATTCCTTTGCCCTTTACTTCTGCTACCTCTCTCATCATCATCCACTGTAGAACTCCGTGATCACTTCCTGCTACTGGTTCCTCTACTGTCAGCCCTGTTATGTCATCTGATTCACGTGTGATGATGAGGTCTAGGATATTCTTTTCTCTAGTACTTTCCCTGACATGTTGATACAAATAACAGTCATCTAGTTGATTTAAAAATTTTGTTCCCCATGTCGAGTTTCCTTCCTATTTACTCCAATCAATTAGAGGCAAATTGAAATCACCCACAATAAGGCATTGACGCTTGCTTGCCCATTCCATTTGCATGTAGAGGCTTTTGTCATGATCTTCACAATCACCTGGTCTGTAGATTACTCCTACTCGCATTATACCTTTGTTTCCAACTATCTCACACCATACAGACTCTATACTAGCATGTGAAATGTCTGAATCCGGGAAAGCTATCGTCGCACTCAGGCTGCTTCTGATAAGAAGCATTACCCCACCACCCCTTCTATCTAACCTATCCTTCCTAAATACATTATACAAGCCATACTGAAACTCATCATCCCCAATTTCCGGGTGGCACCACATCTCTGTAAGCCCTATTATGTCTGCGTTACTTGTTTTAACCAGCAGTTCGAATTCGCTCATTTTATTGACGACACTTCTAACGTTACTGTATAAACAATTAAGATTTACTGTTCTTGTATATTTAACAACCCTTGAAGTTTTTTAGGCTCTCTTCCCTGATATTAGCCTGATTACAAACTAGATTACAAACCTGAGGGGCATAGATTCAAACTGAGGAAAGACAGTTATTATTATTATTATTATTAGCCATATGGTACAAGGAAGACTGAGGCTTATGTTGCACCAGCCAAAAAAAAATTTCTGAATTACCCAGAGAGAGAGAGGGGGGGGGGAATCACCAAGAAAGGGAAATATGATGATATCCAGCTCAGGACCCTGGGTGTGCCAAGCCCATACTCACCAGATGTGAGCCCCTGGGGTAAGTTGTAGAATAGATGTGCGGAAGTTTGCCTTCCTTTAGCCAGCTGGTAGTTGATTGCTGGACAAACTTCCATCTGTTGTTGTGGAAGTTAGCTTAAATAAAATCAAGGCTGAACTAGACAAACATTTGGAATGAATGGATCAGTGAAATGAGATTTTTTTTTTTTTTTTTTTTTGGCTGATGCTGTATAAGCTTGTTTTCGTGCATCATATGCCTCTACTAATGCTAATGCCACTTAAAATGATATTAAAAAGGATTGTGGACAAGGGGTACTGCTAAATTTAGCAGAATGAACCCAAGGACCACAATGGAATATAGATAAGCAGAATGTGGTAAAGAAAGGTGGAAGACAAGCTGGTTTAACCAGAAGGCAAAAACTATGGATTTTATTTATTTTTCAGGTACATACGTACCTGAAAAATAAAAATAATACATTAAAAGAAGTACCTAATGCTGTAAATCCGATGATTTTAACATCCACTTCAAGAAAATCTTCTGAAATATACATTTGCATTTCATTTACTTAGCACTACTTTTAACCTGGCTTCCATATGCTTTCAATTCAAACTTCAATATGGTTTCACTGTTTTAACCACATTCTACGTATATTTCATGTTAGAAACAGAGGCCTTACTTCATGCCATCTTTCCTTTGGTTTTGAAGGCTGATCCTTGAAGAAGATGTTAAAAATCATCGAATTTACAGCATTAAGTACTTCTTTTAATGTATTATTTTTATTTTTCAGGTACCTACATATTTTTCCATAGTTTTTCACTTTTCCGGTTTAGTCAGCTTGTCTCCTCTCTCTCTCTCTCTCTCTCTCTCTCTATATATATATATATATATATTTTTTTTTTTTTTTTTAATATATATTTTTATTAATTTCTATCTCTCTATTTAATTTTTGGATTAATTGGATTATATATATATATATATATATATATATTACTCATGAAGGTCTCAGTCTCTGAGCAATAAACAGGCTGCCAGGAGAGCTCACAGGGTACCCTCAATGACATAAAAGAATTTTGGCAGAAGACTCAAGGAGGTGGTTATTGCATTGTATAAATGAATGCATACAGAGTACTGCATGAAGATCTGTATGCTTGAGTACTGTATACAGATCTTAAAGCCTTATTTTAAGGAGGATGTAGATTTCTTGAAACTGGTGCAGAGAAGAGCAGCCAGATTAGTCAAGAGCACAAAAAGGTATTCATACCATGAAAGACTTCAGTTGTGCAAACTGCAATGCTTGGATACGAGGCACCTGCAAGAGACCTGATTGAAGTATTGTAGCTTTAAATGGATTGAGTAAATTAAATATTGATAGCATCCTTACTCTTTTTTGGACAACATGCATAAGGGGATATAAACTTAAATTGTGAAATGGATGGCTTCAGGATAGATGTGTAGAAGTTTTCTTTCAGCCAAAGAGTAATTGACTGCTGGAACAAACTTTTATCTGGCATTGCAGTTTGAATAAATTTGAGGATTCATTAGACACACTATTAGAAGGAATGGAAGATGAGAATAGTAGGGTTATTTATTTATTTATTTATTTATTTTTTGCTAATAATGTAGAAGCTTGCTTCCTTGCATCCTTTGCCACTACTAATACTCAGTGTATTAGTAGTGGCAAAGGATGCAAAGGATGACTTTTTTTCAGCCCATACAGCATGCACTAATTTGCATGCTGTATGGGCTGAAAAAAGTCAAAATAACTCATTATGAAACCCTACTCCCTCTGCTTTAGATCAGCTGCTTACAACTTTGATGGGAACTTCAGAAATTCCTCCAATCACTGGGAATTGAACCTAGCCATCCCAAATGAGTGGCAGATGCCATGGAGGGTGTGGAGACATAGATAAATATATCTCTGAGTTACTTTTTGTGTGTTGCGTGTGAGCGCGTGCGCGCACACACACACACACACACACACACACACACACAATCTGAATTCAGATAAGTAAGATACTATCCCATTTGTTGGGATGCTCCTGATTTGTATAAGATCCTGATTCTGTAGCTCTTGGGTAATTTTTTCATTTGGGATACTCTCCAATATGACACCCTGTAAAATGTAGTCAAAGAGCAGGCTGTTTAGCTGATATAAATGTGCTTACATTAACAGGAAAGTTAGTATATTTGGATACTGGTTGACTGCAGTCTTGCCAGATAACTGCTTTAATACAAGCAGAATTTAAAAAAAGAAAAAAAAAGGGACTCTGATGTTATGTTTCCTGGTTGCTCATGTGGTCTCATGGCTGAGCCCATGAATTTACGGAATGAAGATCTGAGATTTCCTCTAGTGACAGTAGAGAATGTAGAAACAGTATTTCAAAACAGAAAAGGTTACTTTATTCTTCAACTAAATACAAGCTTAAAAAGACAGTGGCATTTTATGCTAAATGGCTAATACCAAAGACTGTTAACGTTCAAATTCATTTTAGAGAAGGGATTAAAAACAAAAGTACTTACCTGATTTCACTACGTGTTCAATAGAAAGGTTCATGCTGTTGGCCAGGTGTCCAAGAACACTAAAGATTACAGTACCACACATAAGACTAGTGAGAAAATCCATAACCACAATGAGGGCACCATCCCTAATAATATAGTTGAAGGAATATAGTTAACATCTATCTGATATTATCATTGAATTTAATATTACGTATTACTATATAAAACAGTTCTCTAATCTTTGTCCATTTTTTTATTATTTATACATAATTAAGGAATTATACACAGTGAATGCTGACTTATGTTGGAAACTGTGTGTGTACAGCACTCTAATAACTGTGCTATTGCGCAGAGGCAGCAAGCAGTTTGGTGGATCCACACTTTGACTATGCTGGCAGGTTCAAGCTATTATCACACAGCCCCCCACACCAAAGACAGAAAGAACAGAAGAAGAAGAAATTGTATGCATAAGGCACATACCATACACAGTGCCCTTCACGGACAAGCTAGGGGTTTACACAAAAGGATAATACAACATAATAAACACGGATGAGAAAAAAAAACCCAGTATTATTATTAATTATACAACTGTATTATTAAAGATTGAAGCACAAAAAATGACACTATAAAAGGACCTCTCTTAGTAAGAGGTCCTTTTATAGTGAAGGCCAGTCATCTGAGCAGGTGCAAAAAAGGTTGGAACATTGGAGTGATGGATATGTGTGAATGCATGTGATGTCTTATTTATGTCCTTTGAGTCACTTGTTATGAAATGTTTTGAAAAGTAAAGAAAAGGATTTACTACTAAGCTATACATTAAGAGTGGCTATGAACTATTTTTCTTCCACTGAGTACTTTGTGTTTTCTACTGTGAACAAAATATCTCAGAATTCAACATAGACAGTTTAAAAAGTTATGAACAATGTGATTTAGATTAACAGTTTTTTAAATAAAAATTAACTTTATGCCACAAAAATGTTAAATCTAAATATTAATTAAGTGGTCAAAAAAAAGCAATGCAAAATTATATACTTCAACTCAATAATCTTTTAATTTCAGTACTAGTTGGTATAGTTTAAATGACATAATTTAGCAGAAATGTGCATGGGTTACTTTTTTTTTTTTTTTGATTTGGTAGTTTTTGGCGCATCGGCTTCTGTGGCCATATTGCACCTCCAAGGTTTTTGCAGTACTTTGATCCAAGCCCGAGGCGGGAATCGAACCCGCGACCTTTGGGTTGCCGGGCAGGTACTTTACCCACTCGGCTAGCCCGGTCGGCCATGGGTTACTGTTAACGCAAAGTGCCTACTCCGTATATTCTTTACAGTATAACAAATAACTTGGTTACTGCTACTATTATTTTTATCATTGGATAATAATACTCAAACATCGATTCTTCTCTGACTATACAAATATTAATTACTGCTCCCTATATTTTAATGCATGGTGCTGCTGTATGTTTCTCAGTCTATGCTGAACACATACAGAGAGCTCTCCATTTGATATCTGCAGTTAACTTTTCTTTAAGGAGCTACCATCATATGGACAGAGGCCAAAAACAGGGTAGTCCAGTTGGTGGCTGATCTTTTTCTTGGCGTGATTAATGCTCAAGAAACAGTGTACCAGCTCATAATACTTCAGTTTACTATGTCTGCATAAGTGTGTGTTTGTGGGCTGATGTACATGCTATATTGTCAATAAAACACAACTCTCTCCACTTGAGAATGGATAACTAAAGTCTCAACTGAAGAAGCATTTAAGCATTCCTACGGTCTCTAATCAAATACAGAGCACTCCAAATGAGCGACAATCGTGTTACTCATTTGGAGATGTTTATATTGCAATAGATGATCATGTGTCATATGGGAAAGTTCTTTAGAAATGCACAGGGTTGTTAAAATTAAAATATCCCTATGTAGAGGACTCTGGAGCGAGTTCTAAGGCTTGTACTGAAGAGAAATTTGGATAACAGGTACAATAAAGAATGCGCACCCCATTTATTGGAAAAAAAAAATAGTTACAAACTTTGTCACTGTATGGCGCTATGTCACTGTATGGCACATAACTATCTTAGTTACGATTATGCATATGGGAAACAGCAACACCAGAGCAACATATCAACTCTGTGTACTACACTGACAGTGGTAGAGAATGAAAGGGACCTGGGGGTGGTTGTGCAGGCAGATATGAAGTTTTCTGAGCAGTGCAGATGAGCTGCAAGAGTAGCTCATGGTGTATTGTCGATGATATATAGGAATTTTTCTAGCAGGGATAAGGAGGTGATTATTCCCTTGTATAAGGCAATGGTCAGGCCACACCTAGAGTACTGTACACAGGTCTGGAGGCCTCATTTCAAGAAGGATGTAGAGATGCTGGAACGAGTACAGAGAAGGGCAACAAGTTTAGTGAATGGAACAAAGGGGTGCTCTTACGAAGAAAGGCTTAAGTTTTGCAAATTACAGTGTCTGGAGACTAGGCACCAGCGAGGTGATCTGATAGAGGTGTATAAAGCCTTGAATGGTTTGAGCACGCTCAATGCTGATGGGATTCTTCCTCTTGCTCAGAATAATCACCTGAGAGGGTATAAATTCAAATTGAGAAAAGACAGATGTAGGATAGACGTGAGGGAATTTGCCTTTAGCCAGTGGGTGGTTGGTTTGTGGAACAGATTTCCATCCCTTGTCGTGGAAGCCTAAATAAGTTTAAGGCTCAGCCGGACAGGTATTTCGAACGAACAGAGGGGTGAAGTGGAAGTAGTTATTTTATTTATTTATTTTATTTATTTATTTTTTTTTTTTTGGCTGATGCTGCATAAGCTTGCTTTCTTACATCAAATACCTCTACTAATGCTAATGCTAATTTCTCCTCCACTTTCCTCTCAGTTATTACAAAATCATCTAGCTCACTGCCAATGTTTACTTCACCTACGACATTCCCCTTCCTGAATAACTCCTCATGTGTGAATGCTGACGCAAAATACTCGTTTAGATTGTTAGCCACCTGAGCAGGATCCTCAACTGTTGAGCCATCAATATCCAGTGGACCAATCTGATTCATCCCTTTCCTTCTTGAGTTTAAATAGGTAAAGAACTCTTTTCTGTTTTTCTTTGCATCCTTTGCCAAGGATTTCTCATAATCTGCCTTTGCCTGCCTAATCTCCTTTGTGACTTGGTTACAGACCAACTTATATCTATCATAGGCTTCCAAATCACCATTAATTTGTATGTATCCCATGCATTTTTCTTCTCTGCTATATGTCTCATTAGTTCATCTGACATCCATTTAGGTCTGAACCTTGAACAATATTTCTTAGTTGGTATGTAAAGCCTGGTAGCTTCCAAGATTAGTTCTTTGAATGCTTCCCATTTTGAATTTGCTGTTGGTAACATCATTAGTTGGTCCCACTGTACAGAATTTAAATACTGTCTCAGACCATCATAGTCGCCTTTACGAAGGCAAAAACCCTTCCCTTTACCTCTGATGGTAGTTACCTCCTTGAGAAAATCCCACTTCAGCACACTGTGATCACTGCCACCTAGTGGTTCCTTTATCTGCAGATTCTTAATGCATGAAGAATCACTACTGACAATCAGATCAAGAATATTGCTCCCTCTAGTTGCCTCCCGAACATGCTGATGTAGAAAACAATCATCCAATAAATCCACAAAAGCCTTGCTAGTGTGTGAGTGACCAACCCACAAATTCCAGTCAATATCTGGGAAATTAAAATCCCCCATTATAAGACTCTCTGATTTACTGGCCCACTCTATTTCCCTGTACAGTATCTTATTATACTCATCAGAGTCATTAGGCCTATAGCACACTCCTACTCTCAATTTTGATTTCCCTATGCTTATGTCACACCAAACTGACTCGACACTGCCATGTCCATCGATGTCGGCTGGATTCACTTCCTTGGATTTTATGTGTTTCTTAACTAATAGTATAACCCCTCCTCCCTTCCTATCCTGTCTATCCTTTCTGTAGACATTGTACTCCCCAAATTCCAGTTCTGCATTCCTTATATCTGCGTGACACCACGTCTCTGAAATCCCAACAATATCTGCCTTTGATGTTTTGAGCAATACCTCAAATTCATCAAATTTATTTAGTAAACTCCTAGCATTGGTGTACACACAAGTATACATGCTCCTGCTCTTCCTCTTAGCCACCCTAACACAACCCATGTGTTTACTTGTTTCGCGATGACTCCCAGCAGTCTCTGAAATCTTACAATTGCTGTCAAAAGAAAGTTGTGGGATGGATAGTCACTGGGTGTGCAGGAGTGCCTGCATATCTGTTTACCACGTTGTCACTTAAATTGAATTATGTTCACTGCTGCTACTACAAGTGTAACTAAAATTTGGGCCCCTAATAGTTGTTTAAAATGTGTTCAAAAAGATTTCACTATGATTCTCAATGAAACAAAAACTTATTGTGTAGGTAGAAAAGCATGGAAACAGAACACTGGGGTGTAAATTTGATATTAGTGAAGGAAACAACCATCACTAAGAAATGACTGCAACTCCATATTTTTTTGCAAAACAACAACCAAATGCTCTATGGGATCTAAGAAAGGAAGATACCTAAAAACAGATGAAGTTGTATTATATTTTGTTACCAAGATAAGTACAAAAGGATTGCCTGCAAGTAATGCAACTGAAGGCAGGAGAAATTGCCAAATCCCTTGGAACAGATGAAAAAAACTTCAAAGCAAAGAGAGATTGGTGTAATCGATTCATGCGGCTTGTAGGATTATCGTTAAGGCAATAACAATAATGATTTATAAAAAACAACAGATGCTTAACTTCCAGTGACACATAATTCAATTGAGGAAACAATAAAACTATGATTTTAGTCAAATAGGAAATGTTGAAAAAACCCTGGTATTCTTCGATATGCCTCGAATTTATACTGTTGATACTAAAGGTGCTAAGAAATCAAGATTATTGGTACAGGTTACGAAAAGCAGCATATCACTGTGATGCTATGCATAACTGGCAGAGGCCAAAGGTTACCACTATATATAACTTTAAACCACAAAACAATATCAAAGAATGAAATCTTCCCCAAAGATGTTATTGTGTGGACAAAAAAACATGGATGGATGATGACTGGTTAAAAGTTGTCTGGAATAGACATCTGGGTATGCTACGTAATATACCTAGTATGTCGGTTCTTTGATGCTTTTCTTGTACATTTATCTGAATAGTTAGAGAATAAGTTGACTGAAAAGTGTAGTGACTTGGTTGCTATTCCTGGTGGTATGACTAGTCAACTGCAACCCTATGACATTTCAGCCAACAAACCATTTAAGGACTATTTGAGGAAGGAATGTGAGTCCTGGTTGTTGACTGAAAACCTTCCGTTCACACCTCTTAGTAAGATAAAGAAAGCACCAGCATCAAAACTTGCAGAATGGGTGTTAATAGCTTGGAACATAATCCTGGAGACAATAGTAGGCCACTCTTTTAAGAAATGCTGACTCATCTTTAAATGGCACAGAGGTCGAGAATGTGTGGAAAAATGTGGACTCTGAGTGATTCAGAGTCCACATTTTTCCACACAAAAAGTGTTTCAGAAGAATCAGACTTTGAATGTGAAGAAGTTTTAGACTGATACTACAGAAGCAAATAAAGTAAAATATATGATAAAATGTCAGTAAATTGTATTCTGCTGAAATAAATTTTTTTTTTTGTCAATTTATTTTAGCATTTCATTTTTTCAGTGTTAGTGGTACTGAAAATAATGGTGCATCTTACATTCGATGGAATCTTAGAATCAACGAAATATATATATTTCAATATTATTAATATAATCTTCTTCTTTATCTTTGCCTTCTTCCCACATTTATATGGGGTTGGCATTACCATCCTTAATTCTTTTTCTCCATTCCTCCCTATCCTGGGCTCTCTCTCTCCTCCATCCTCTCTCTTTTAAATCCTCTGCCACATTGTCCTTCCATCTCAGCTTAGGTCTCCCTCTCCTCCTCTTCCCTATCACCTCCAACTTTTCACACCTCTTCCCCACATATTCCTCACTTCTTCGTTCCACATGTCCAAGCCACCTCAACCCAGATTCATGCATTTTTTTACTTAGAGCCCCCACCTTAACCGTACCTCTTATGTAGTCATTTCTTATCCTGTCCTTCCTCGTCACACCACACATCCATCTTAGCATCCTCATCTCCGCCACTTCCATCTTCTTCTCCCGGGCCCTTGTAATCGCCCATGTCTCAGCACCGTACATCAATGCGGGTCTAACCACAGTTTTATACTCTTCCCTTCGTTCTACAATTTACTTTCTTATCACACAGCACCCCACTCATCTTTCTCCAGTTCAACCATCCACACTGCACTCTATGCTGTATTTCTGCACTCAATCCTCCATCCCTCTCAACGTTCGATCACAGATACTTAAATTTCGAGACTGATGGTAGCTTTTCCTCCTGCAGTTTTATAAAACTCTCATCTTCTCCATTCAATATCATATATTCTGTCTTTGTTCTACTTATCCTCATGCCTTTCTCTTCCAACGCTTTCCTCCAATTTCTTCTCTACCTTTCCTTGGGATGGTTCGCACAGTACGATATCATCCGATATCGTACGAACAGCATACTCCATGGTGTTGTTGTTGTTATTTGGTTTTTAGGAGCATTAGCAACTAAGGCCATGTTGCTCTGGGGATATGCGGTGGTCATTCCCTGACATTTCCGCATCTTCCGTATTTGGTGGTCACAGGCTCGAACCCTGGTCCAATCAAGAAGCGTGTGCTATGCACTGCTGCTCCTGTCCACCTGGCTACGGAGGCGCCTACTCCATGGTACTCTACTCTTCACTTCTCTCATTAACACATCCATTACCAGATCAAACAGATATGGGCTAAGAGCTGATCCCTGGCGCAGTCCAACTTCTACGTTGTTTGTTTGTTGTTGTTGTTATTTGGTTTTTAGGAGCATTAGCAACTAAGGCCATATTGCTCCGGGATATGGCGCCTCCGTAGCCAGGTGGGAAGGAGCAGCAGTGCGTAGCACACACTTCTTGATTAAACCGGGGTTCAAGCCCGTCACCACCAAATACGGAGGATGCGGAAAGGTCAGGGAATGACCACCGCATATCCCTGGAGCAATATGGCCTTAGTTGCTGATGCTCCTAAAAACCAAATAACAAACAACAACAACAAACAACAGCTCCGGGATATGCGGTGGTCATTCCCTGACCTTGGTAATCATGGTAATCAGGTAATCATGGAGAAAATCCATGATTTTCTCCATGATTACCTGATCAGCTCGAGACCTCTTAGGATTTTCATTAAATTTAGTAATAATTTATACTATATTAGTACTAAAGCACACAGCTAATAATAATGCTTGTGCCATCAAAGTCATTTGATATGTGCAATATATGTATATTTACCTGTGCATTTTATTGTTGAATGGATTATAGCTGCTGAAGCAAATCAGAGAACCCCAAGCAACTCCAAGAGAATAAAGGACTTGTTCGGCTGCACTACTCCATACCTAATCATATAATGTGTTTTTGTTTTAATTAAAGATTTTTAAATAACTAAATTTTATTTCACAAAAAAATTGTAGATAATATTAACACCAAGGCTGAAGAAAAATACTTAATTTTATTCCTGCTGATAACAAATGACAGATATTTCTCAACAGTTTTGCAATTTGCTGAAAATATTTGATTGATCTGGATATTACACTACCCTCATACATCAGGGTAGTTGCACTCCATCTTGGAAGACAAGCAACATTTCAAATAAATAATACTGGCTAAGAAAGAACACTACAGAGCACTTGTATAAATAAAAATGCTTAACTCTAAACAGAAACACTATATTTCAAATATATTTAAACTTCTCTGCATAAACAGATTATTAGTTTATATTCTATCCTCCTGTAAAGATGTCACCACCACAGATAGAATAATAATTATACTACTATACTATTGGAGGATACCCACATACAAAAGAAAATAAGCTATAACCTCTGTGAAAAAACCTTAATGAGGGTTATAGATTCTTTTTGTGGGGTCCTCAAAATTCTGGGGGTCCTCCCAATGGCAGTATACAGTTATTTTTAATGCAGAGAAAAGCATTAATATATACACTGAATGGTCACTTTATTAAGTACACCTGCCTTTCTCATGAAATGGAGTGCTCCTTCAGTAACAGCCTTGTGCATTTGTGGCATGCAATATAAAGCAGGTGGTACATAGGAGATGCTGTATATGAACAATTCAGTGTGAGAATGTGCAATATGAAAGATTTATGCATCTTTGAATGGGATACACATCAGTCAGCACCAGACATGCTAGTATGAGCACCTTGGAAACTCTACTGGGCTTTCACATATGACTGTCTCGGATGTATTGAGATTGATCTATGACATCATAACAACAAGCCAATGGTGATCCTGTGGTTGGAAACAGCTTATTGATATGAGAGGCCAATGGAGGCTGACAAGACTTATGCAAGGTAACAGAAAGGCTACTGTCAGTCAAACAACAATCCAGTGCAACAGTGGTAATTAAAGAGGCACCGCAGCACACAAAATGTTTTGCAGCCAATGACCAGGTTTCAGAAAAAAAAACAAGAAGTTACAAAAAAATAATAATAATAATAATTATTAACTGAACCTATTACAATAGGTTCGGGAACACCAAGACTTTACACTCATGATTTGGAAAATGTCTTCTGGTCTGATGAACCATATTTCATGGGCCCATGGACTTGTTTTGGCATATGACACCAGTGGAGTAACACTTGGATGCAACAGGCTATATGTAAATTGTTTCTGACTGGTATCCATTTGCAGATGGTTACAGTTATATCCATCTGTGAATATGTTCTTTCAACAGGATAATGTACCATATCACAGGGCCAGAATTGTACAGAACTGATTCTATGATCTGTATATCACGAGAGCAAATTCAGCCTACTGAGGTAGCCTCCCCAGTCACCAGATCTCAGTTGAACTGAGCTCCTGTGGAATGAGATGGTTGTAGATTTCTGCTCTGAAGAGCAGAAATCTACAACCATCCAAAGAGCAACAATTGTGGGTAGTAAATGAGTGAACCTGAACTACCATCCCTGTGGCACATCATTGACACCCAAGTCCAGGTATCAATGATGTGCCACAGGCTTTTCTGAGGGCCGGGAAACCTACTTGCTACTAGTTAAGTGTATCTAATAAAGAGGCCACATGGTGTATATTAAATCTTAAACTAAATGTTTTCAATCATTACTCTAAGGTTAACAGTCCTAAACCTTTGTAATCTGAAGACCTTATTTATTCAAGCAGTTTTTATTGGATAAGATGATTTAATTGTAGCATAGTGAAAGGCCGAGAAGCATGTTTTCCTACTTACTCTGTGATGACTTTCCAAACAGAGCAAAAATAGGTCTGAGCATGTGGATGACATAAGTCAGATGTGGAATTCTCTCTTTTGAAAAGTAAGCAGCCTGGCTTTTCTCTAAACTTATACGTGCTCCTATACTAGTTTTCTCATGGATTTTTTGCATTATTAGCTATAATAATTTAAAGGACTGTATCCCAGTACAATATTAATTGCACTTTATATGTTGCTATTAATAGTAACCTCAACAGCCCCGTATACTTTTAAATTTGAGCAGAAAATAAGTGTAGATGAAAAAACTCAATCCAGAAAATATAGTATGAAATCTTATCTCATGCTTTACAAATATGGTAAACCTCATTAATTCAGACAAGTTTTTTTTTTTATTTATGTATGTATTTTGTGTGCAGAACAGAAGTTTTTCCTAAATGGGAATTTAATGATACAACTCTGAACTTTTTTGAGAATGGTTTCGTAATCACTTTGTAAAAGAAGTAAAATCATTCAAAAAAAAAAAAAAAGAAAAAGACAAATGAAAACATTTAAGACATTTTTATTGTTAGATAACATGGCTGCTCATCCACTGTAATTTTATCAAGGAAATTAGATACATGCATGATTCAAAGAACCTTTTATTGATACAACATTTAATAATGTGTTAGCCCACATCTGTTCACAAATATACAGTAGAGCCGAGCAAATTTTAGACAGTAGTACTATTAGTATTAGTATTAGTATTAGTAACGGCCGTATGGTGCAAGAAAGCCTATGGCTTATGCTGCACCAGCCAAAAAAAAAAAAAAAAAAATCCGAACAAAACAATGATAAAAACAAAAATTAAATAAATAAATAATAATAATTAATAAATAAATAAAAATAATAAAATGAAATTAAAAATTAAATAAAAAGGAAATTAATCCTATCATCCTATGCGCTTCCCTTACCCGAAAGTACTATCCAGATGACCTTTGAATTTCCCCAAACTGTCGGCCTCTACCACCCATGAAGGCAACTTATTCCAGTAATTTATAACTCGCTGGCTAAAATAAAACTTCCTGCAGTCCCGTCTAAACATTTCCCCGCGTAACTTGAATTTATGTCCCCTAGTTCTAGCATCATTTATAATCTTGAAAATTTTGTCCTCATTCATTTTACTGATGCCTCTCAGAGCCTTAAACACCTCAATCAAATCTCCTCTAAGGTGTCTAGTTTCCAAACTCTGCAGCCCACATATTCGAAGTCTTTCTTCATAAGGACGCCCTTTTGCCGATCTCACCAGGCGAGTTACCCTTCTTTGCACCCTTTCAAGAAGCTCGATGTCTTTCTTTAGGTGCGGTCTCCATACTTGAACACAGTATTCCAAGTGTGGTCTAACATAGGCCTTATATAATGGGATTATCACGTCCCTATCCCTACTTGCAAAAGTTCGATAGATCATCGATAGGACACCATGGGCCTTCCTTGCAACCTGTTTACAATGCTCAGAGAATTTCATGTCTGACCGTATCGTAACACCCAAGTCCCTTTCCTCCAGTACTGGGTTTAGTTGAACTCCACCAAGTGAATAAGTTATTTTGGGATTACTGTTTCCCAGGTGTAATACCTTACACTTTGTTGGATTAAAGCACAGCTGCCATTTTTCTGACCATTCTTGAAGTCTATCTAGGTCTCTCTGAAGAAGCTCAGCTTGACAGTGATCATTAACTACTCTACCAATTTTAACATCATCTGCAAATTTAGACATCACGCCCTCTATCCCTTCATCAATGTCGTTTATGAAAATTAAAAACAACAGTGGTCCTAATACTGATCCTTGGGGAACCCCACTTCTTACATCAACCCAATCTGAGGAATAGCCATTTATTACAACCCTCTGCCTCCTGCCCTGAAGCCATCCTTCTATCCATCTAAGGATTTTCCCAGTGATTCCAACCTGTTCCAGCTTATAAAGCAACCGCTCATGTGGGACTGAGTCAAAAGCTTTGCTGAAATCTAAATAAACAATGTCGAAATTATTCCCTAAATCCAGCTCGTGAGTGACCCTTTCGAAATAGCGAACCAGATTTGTTAAACATGATTTTCCCTTTACAAAACCATGCTGAGTATCCTTGAGAATTTCAATTTGATCCAAATGATCCTGAATTCCACCCTTGATTAATGCCTCCATGATTTTCCCTACTACTGAAGTCAGACTGACAGGTCGATAATTTCCCACTTCACTTTTAGATCACTTCACTTCACTATACTGATTGAGGATACACTGGCCTAACTCAAAACCAGCATTCCACTTCATTCCCAAAAGTGTTCAAAGGGATTAAGGTCAGAGCTCCGACCACGACCAATGAAGCATTGCATGCCCATATTAAATCATGTTACTACAGACTGTGCAGTAAGACAAGATGCACTATGATGCCGAACAAAAAAAGTTTTTCCATGCTGCAGCCACAGTCTAGGAAGAGAAGAATTGTGTAGAATGTCAATGTATTATATGACAATCACTGTTTCAGGAAATACAACCAATGGTTTGAATTACAACCAATGACGCAATACTACCAAACTTCACAGTGGGGAATATACACCCTGGTAAATAATGTTCTCCAGCATCCACCAGATCAAAATACACACTTATAGATAACAAAATCATGTATAGAGATTTGTCACTCCATAACAGAGCTTTTCAACATTTCAAGGACCAATTTCAATAGGTTGTACACCAGGCAAGTTGATGCTGTCCATTGCATGCTGCAATATTTGGTTTGTGTGCAGTAGCTGTTCTGATGCCAAACAACTCCCTATGTATTGTCCTTGTAATAAAATCAGTTACTGTGGTCTCCCATCTCCTGGTTGACGATATTCAATTAGGTCTGACAGGTTCTATGTACCGCTCTTATAAGCCTCTGATAAATTTTCGTCAATTTCTGAAGTATACCCAAAATATTACATGGCTGTAAATAGCCACACAACATTTCAATTTGGTAATTATATCTTCCACTAGTAATTCAGATCCAGGCTACTGCAGTTTTGTTGCAATAGCAAATAGACTAATTGCTAATATGGCTAATACGATGACTCCCCATTGAAGGTTGCTGAGCACTATGGTTAAATCACCTACTAGTATTTTATCTCTTTGGAGTGAACAGTCCTAAACTTTTGTAAATTTGAAAGTCTTATTTATTCATGCAGTGTTTTCAGATAAAAAAATTATTTACCTGTTGCATACTGAAAGACTGCAGAGAAGCATGCTTTCCTACCTACTCTTTAGTGGAAAGTTCACTTATTCTACCATGAATACTGTGACAGGTATGGTTCATTTTACCAAAATCCCAGAATGTCAGTATACTGTAAATCTCACAGTATTCAGATATTTTAGGCAATAGGGAATAATTATATTCTATAATTTGAACTTTTCACTAATTTGAATTTTTCCTCTTATTAGTCTGAATTACCATGGTTTTTACTGAATAACACCAATTCCCTCTTATTACAGACATTCTGTGAAAAACTTTACTCTCTGTTTCAGTCTGTTACTACCTTTACTTGCACCTTTGGACTTACCAGTAAAATAACGTAATCTGCATTCTTTGACTAACATTCTGTTCATGACTGGTAAGGCACAATAGTAAAAGCAACATAGAATAAAGAGACTATAAGAGACAGGTCATTAATTAACCCTCTTTTGAATGGAGTCAAGAAGTTTGATGGAGGTTTTCGGTACACCACCCCAGATGTGGGAACAATATTCCACAGTAACACAGATTTGAGATTTGTACAGAGGGATTAGTTGTCTGGAAGAGAAGTAACAGAGTGAAAGAGAAAACCCAGTTTTGTAGATGAAGAGGAAGCAGTACTTGTGATAAGCTTATACCAAGAGAAAGAGACAAGGCAGGGTAATCTCTAATAAAGATGACACTAAGATTTCTAAAATAAATCTAGAAATCTTAGTGTCATCAAGGATGAGCATAGGAGCAGTAGGCTCCTTTTTGCAAGAAATAAGACAGGAACTGAAAATTACAAGAATTGAAATTAACGAAGTTTTCTACCTCCCCTTCCATTCAAGAATTACCTGGAGAAAACATTTAAGAAATTGGTGGAGAAAATTCAAAAAGTTGAGGTTGCTTGTGCAGGTAAGGGTTGTCAAACTGGAAGATGGTATGTAATATGCTTTCATCAGCATAACTATAGATAGGATTTCCAGTAGTAGAAAAGAGTTAGTAATATACTGTAGGAAAGGGAAGGGAGAACGAACTGAACCACTGGGAACACCAACATTAGTGTAGAAATTAGAAGACAGAGTACCATTTACCATTATTCACAGTGAGTGGTCAGATAGCAAACCAGATTCCCAATTCCAAAAAGAGTTGGCCATAATAAGGGAGCTGTTTTGAAGAACTTTAAGCCATACACAATAAAAGGGCTCAGAAATGTAAAGAGCAACTACTTGAGTTTTACCAAAAATTTTCCACTGAATCTCTCCAAAGATAAGTAACCTGAGTCAATATATCACCACTGACACTGACGAAGTCCATACTGGCAATCATTAATCAAATGGAACTTTCTAAACAGTTTAAGAGTTAGCAGTTGATGGATTTCTCCATTATTTTGGAAAAAGTAGAGATAAGGGCAGTGGGATGATAACTGGAAGGAAGGGATTTGTCACTCTTGTTAGGAATTGGCTGGATGTGAGCAAATTTCAAGTAGAAAGAAATACACCAGTGGAATAAAAAAAAAAAGTGTAAAAAAAAAAAAAAAAAAAAAATGCAAAACAGGAGCATGCTCAGAGCATAGGTTTTGAGAACAAGTGAAAAAATGCCATCAGAACCTGGAGCTTCTTTGGCATTAAGAATTCACAATTCTTCTGGTACTCTTGTACACTAGGATAATCACCCACTTTCAGTTCTGGTAAAATTTCAGTATATTATTCATAAAACTCTGAGCCCCTAGCGTCCTGTCTGTACTGTTCAGAGAACACGTGTCGGACTGCACAATTACACACAAGTCTTTTTCATTCTCCACTACACTCAACATGGCACCACACATTTATTATGTTAGTCTGGGAGATTACCTCTACTCAAATGTTGTTAATTTTAACTGCCAATTTTCAGCTGATGTACCTAATTTTTCTAGATCTTGTTACAGTAGCATACTCTGATTACTGTCATTAATCATTCTGTCAACATTTGTATCATCTGCAAAATTAAATATTAAGCCCGATTATGCTTTTTTTTTTAAATGAAAACCTCAAACACAAAAGGTATTAAAACCTATAGTACTTAGTACCGTGTGTGGGTTGAAGGTTGAGAAGTTGAAAGAAGATAGCTGTCGATATGAGACTTCAATTTCTGTAGATTGTAATTTTCAGGAAATATGTGTCAAGTGAGGCTGTTCCAAGAAGTTGAAGAAAAGCTGGTTCTGTGAGTTTGAAGTTGGACAATAAAAGAATGTTGTGTGTTTAGACTGGTTTGGAACAGACGGGGGGAGAATTACAGAAGCCAATTCAGAAGAACGGTGCTCATGAAAATATCTATAGAAAAGGAATGCAGCAGAAACAGAATGTATATGAAGCAGAGAGTGGAGAGACTTTGAAAGAAATGGATCATTAATATGTTTGCTGCCTCAATGCATATATAGTCATCCCTCGATTTGCACGGGGATTACATTCTGGGAAAACACTGCGCAGTCCAAATCCGTGCAATGTGAAACGTAGTTTATATGAACAGAAGTTAAACTAACTGGTCTGTAATTACTCGTGTCACCCCTTCGATCCCCCTTTGTGAATTGGGGACACATTTGCACATCTCCAGTCCGTGGGGACCTCCCCTGAGTCCAAGGATGCTTTCATAATTATGGCTAAGGGTTTGTTTAGTTGCTTTGCCACATCTAATATAACTGGATAGATCCCATCCACCCCAGGTGCCTTTCTTATGTTTAACTTCAACAATTTCTCCTCCACTTTGCTCTCAGTTATTACAAAATCATTAAGCACCCTGCTATAATTTGATAACCTTCTGCCATTTTCAAACCTTAATAACTCCTCATGTGTGAATGTAGATGCAAAATACTCATTCAATTTGTTTGCTATTTGAGCAGGATTATCAACAGTCGAACCATCGATATCAAGTGGACCAATCAGATTCATCCCCTTCTTTTTAGCATTCATATAAGTAAAGAAATACTTGCTGTTTTACTTAGCATCTTTTGCCAAAGATTTCTCGTAATCTGCCTTTGCCTACCTAACCGCCTTTGTGACCTGATTACAGACTAGCTTATATTTACCATAGGCTTCTGAGTCGCCTGATAATTTATATGCATCCTATGCATTTTTCTTCTCTGTCACGAGTATCATTAGTTCATTTGATAACCATTTAGGCCTAAACCTTGAACAATATTTCTATGAAACTTTTAGTAGCTTCCACAATTAATTTCTTGAATGCTTCCCACTTAGAATTTACTGTTGGTAACATCATCAGTTGATCCCACTGAATCATATCTGAACTAAGAGGCATTCTTTTTTGATTAAGATCTATCCAGAAAGATTGAGCATTAAAGCTCTGGTTCATACTATCCAGAAAGAAAGTAATTTTTCAGTTTTCTCAATGACATCATTCTCACCATCGCAGCAAACTCAAGAGCGGAGTTAGAAAACATGGCAAACAATGCTTTAGACAAATTAAAACAATGGGCCAGACAAAATCAACTGGACATCTCACCAGCAAAGATCAACTCAAGGGATCCCTACAAGTCTGACAGCCACCAGAAATCAAGCTAAATAATAAAGCAATCAACTTCTCAACTCAGATCAAGTACCTAGGAGTAATCCTGGACACCAAACTGACCTTCCGAGACCATCTAAAGTACATATGCAAAAAGATAAGAGCCTATTCTGCACTGGTTGCCAGAATTACTCGAAGGGACCAGGGTCTTGGCCGGCGCATGCTCCAACTGTACTACAAAGCGGTATACATTCCAATTATTATGTACGCTGCTGGGATGTGATACCACAAGGCCACTCACACTGCCAATAAGCAAATCATAGATTCACTCAGAGAATCATCCTATTGTACATTACCAGCACCTGTAGTACAGTCAGTACACATGCCCTGCAACTCCTAGATGGAGCTCTCTCACCAGACATGGAAATTATAAAAAGGGGACTCCTATACCACTTAACCAAAGGCACCACCAAAACTTGTTTGGAATACACAATAGACCCCCACTGCAAACCTGACAGCAGAAAAGAAAAGGCTCAATGAGTACTTACTACAGGCGTGGCAGCACAGATGGCAGAACTCTCCTAATGAACACATCACAAGGTTTGTTCCGGACGTGACTAGAGTTTATCCCAGGACACCTAGTTGGTTCTCCCCTGGCTTACAAACAACATATCTCCTAACAGGTCATGGCGCCATCAACGCAAAGCTGTCTCTCCTTGGAATCCAAGAAGACCCCACTTGCACCTGCAGAGGGCTTGAGAGCTGGCAGCACCTCACGTATGACTGCCAGATCTATGATGACCTACGCAGCATCCTAATCACTCGGATAACTTACTCGCCTAGTGGTATGGAGCAACACCTGCTGGACACCAGGGAGGCCTATTTGGCCTTCACGGAATTTGCATAAAAACTGTTCATGAGAAGGAGAGTCTAACATGCAGCCACCGACAATGGATATAATACACCCTACAAGGACTAGGATCCTCTCCAGGCATACAAATCTAAATGAACCCATGACAATGAAGAATGACCAGAACCTCCTGGATGATGCCACGAGTCATTACCTGCAACTGGTGCATCCCATTGGACACACATCGTGCTGGAAGCATATGACAAGAAGAATACTCAGATCCACCAGATGAACAAACCATTGATAGCAGCTGCCTGTAGCCAAAAGCCCTGCTGACAGTGCCATACGGCAATCTGAGTCGGGCATTCTTGCCTGACTCTCTTTTGTTTTCTGTTGGGGTGAGGGGGAATTTTACCTCTCCCCCACTTCTTCCCTCTGGTGAGACATGGGCTTGCCTACTCTATTGTCCCCATACTTCTGCCTTACTCCCCCACAGCCTTTAGTCCCCCCTCCCTCTCTACCATGATGCAAGCATAAGCCCCACACACACACACACCTAAATATGTCAAAATTATCTTTTGCCCATCCATTTGGCCTTTCTAAATTCAAGCAACACCCCCCCCCACTCAATTGATAATATATGCACATATACATAAAATACTACTCTTCTTTTTTTTTTTTTTAGGTCCTAGCCACTGAAATCTCAGGAAACTAGGTGGCAGGACCTTCCAGAGTAAATCAAGTCTAATGGGTGTTCCTGGTCTGCCTCTAAGGGGCGAGCTTGGGGCAATGTTGGGCCTCAGCAGGGGTCCAGCAGTTAAATGACCAGATGAACAATGGTACATGACACAACACTTATACAATACCCACACACTTCTCAATCCCTGGCATTCCCAGTGAAATGGCACACCCACAATGTAAGCAAAATGGAGATGGGGGAAACCCCTGGTACCGCTAGACAACAACACACTTTATACTTTATAGGATTTCTCACTTTTGTAGTGTTTTTTGCAGCCAATAATGTGGAACAGATAATGAACTTTTAATTTTCTCAGTATTTTCCCTAATTTGTTGAATACTAGATTCATTTATGCTGTATTTCTTGGCCAATGTCACAACCTTTTCGCCATTTTCTAACTCCTTAATGATTTTTAATTTTACCTCTAAATTTAAAAATTTTTTTGTTATAGCTTTCTTCATTTTAGGCACTAATTAAACAAAAACTTTATATAGACAAGAAATATATGAAATCAGCAAAAGCAATGCTTACCGATTAAAACACTTTACGTTGCACAAACCAGAAAAATATTCTGTCTGAACAGCTAACGTAGGATAACTGATGAAGGGGGTTCCTGAATTAGGAAGTTGTTTCAAAAATAACCAGACAAACACATCACTGTTTATTGCTATGTTTGGTTATAAGAAGCAGTTTTGAAAGCCTTTGTGATATTTTTCTAAAGCACATTTCTGGAAGTCACGACTATAAAACAATAAAAACAATTTGCAATTTCCTGTTTATTGGCCTTTTCTGTTAATGCAATCTATTATAAACGGGTAGTAAACTCAATCTTATTGCATTTTCGATAATACCAATATATGGAATTCTGTGAGATTTTACGTTATTATGGTGAAATGAGTTTCTCCTTCAATGATATCTTCAATCATGTAAAATAATATAAATAAATTTTCGAAATCTGCTCTTCATTCCTATTGAAGCTTCATAAACAAAATAGTGCACGTAGCGAAACTCGGCACACAATCTAAAATTTTGGTAGTAAATTACTGGCAGTAAAATAAAAAACTGTGCAAATCTAGGGATGACTGTATTTGTAAAACGGCACAAGAAGTGTTGTGCCCCAATGCACAAATGCACCCAAGTGATGTGCCGTAACAAATCTTAAGCAGTCAACCAACGAGTGCTGTAAAAGCAAAGACATTGGAATTTAACAAATACACAGTATTGGCACACTGACTGAACACTTAGCAGTGACTAAATGTTCAGCAAACTAACTATAAACTAACACTTAGCATTAATTTATAGACTTGGCACATAGTTTTATTTGGTTTTTGCATTTGCTGATATTAGTTTATGTAAACGAAAAAACTTTTTTTATAAAATTTTAGGATCTGTTCTTATTTATGACAAATGTGTTTACTTTTAGCAATGAATTCCAAACTTTTAATTTTTGTCCATTATTTATGAATTATCAGAATGCTGGGATGTTGATTTTTTCAAAATTCTGAAAATTATGGCATATTGAATGAGTTCTCTCACATTTTAGGTAGCAGCAAATGTGTTAATTATGCTAAGTGCCTTTTTAATGGAGTCTAGAAGTCTGAGGCACTGCCCAAGATATGACAACAATTTCCACTGCAGGACAGATTTGATATTTGTAGTGAGACAATAGCTATTTAGAAAAAAAAAGTAATGCCAAGAGCGAAAGAGAAAATCCAATTTTATAGATACAGAAGGAGCAATATTTGGCTATGCTTAAGCCAAGAGACATCCCTAATAGAGATACGTGATCTTGTCTAGAAATCTGAGTGTCATTAAAAATAAGCATACAAGCAGAACAATCCTTTTTGTGAGATATGAGAGGACTAAGTTTTAGAAGGATTCAAATTAAATAAATTAATTGGCCCCATTGGAGTATTTTCTGAAGCACTTAAGGAATTTGCAGTAGATATTCAAGAAGACAAAGCTGTTTGTTTTGTGGAGGGCAAGGTTTCTCAAAGTGGAAGATGGAATGCAGTGTGTTATCATCAGCAAAACAATGGATACAATTTCCAGTCAATGGGAGATGGACATTATTATATATACATATAAAAAAGGAAAACCAGTTCGAGAAAAAACTGATTCATGGGGAAAAACAGGAACAGAATTAGTAGGGAACAGTAAACAACACTCACTTCGAAAATGTAATTGGAACGGTTATTCTTGAGAACAAGAGAACAGGTGCATGTATACTTGTATATACACCAATGCTAGGAGTATAGTTAATAAATTCAATGGGCTTCAAGTTCTAGTCAAGACATCAAAGGCAGATACTGTTGGGATATCAGAGACGTGGTGTCACACAGACATAAGCAGTGCAGAATTGGAATTTGGCGAGTACAATGTGTACAGAAAGGATAGACAGGACAAGAAGGGAGGAGGGGTTATGCTGTTAGTTAAGAAACACATAAAATCTAAGGAAGTGCATCCAATTGATGTTGTGGCCAGTGCAATGTTGAGTCTGTTTGATGTGACATAAACACTGGGAAAGAAAAATGAGAGTAGGTGTGTGTTATAGGCCTAATGAATCTGATGAGTATAATGAGCAATTGTGCAGAGAAATAGAGTGGACCAATAAATCAGAGTGTCTTATAATGGGGGATATTAATTTCCAGAGATTTACTGAAATTCATCACTCACACACTAGCAAGGCTTTTGTGGATTTATTGGATGATTGTTTTCTACAGCAGCATGTTCAGGAGGCAACTAAAGAGAGTAATACTCTTAATCTGATTATCAGTAGTGATTTTTCGTGAATTAAGAATCTGCAGATAAAGAAACCACTAGGTGACAGTGATCACAATGTGCTGAAGTGGGATTTACTCAAAGAGGTAACTACCATCAAGGGTAAAGGAAAGGGTTTTTGCTTTCGTAAAGGCGACTACAATGGTCTGAAACAGTATTTAAATTCTATACAGTGGAACCAACTGATGATGTTACTAACAGCAAATTCAAAATGGGAAGCATTCAAAGAATTTATCTTGGAAGCTACTAGGCTTTACATACCAACTAAGAAATATTGTTCAAGGTTTAGGCCTAAATGGATGTCAGATGAACTAATGACAGAGAAGAAAAATGCATGGGATACATATAAATTAACATGTGACACAGAAGCCTATGATAGATATAACCTGGTCTGTAACCAAGTTACAAAGGAGGTTACGCAGGCAAAGGCAGATTATGAGAAATTTTTGGCAAAGGATGCAAATAAAAACAGCAAAGAGTTCTTTACGTATGTAAACTCCAGAACATAGGTTCCCAAACTTTTTCGGGCCACCACCCACTTTGCAAGACATAAATTTTGTAATGCCCCCCATTATAACAGTTTTCCGCGTTCAAGCCGTTTGATATTTTCGACATAAATAGCAACTAATGATACATTACTGCTTATGCCATTAAATTATTGAAAAAGTAGTGGCCAATATGTGCTTCATCTTGAACACAGTTATTGCTATTCCGATTTTGATGAAACATAGCCCATATGTAAAGATTGTAAAGTGTATGCTCGATTAACATTATGCACAGTTTCATACAATGGTTTAAATATGAAAATTCGGAATACATATTAAGAGATTGCAAATGCATTAGTAAGAATCTTATTGTAATAATTAAAACACCATCAAATATATTAGAAAATTATTTATTTCGAACTTACAAAGTAAAAATAACAAATTAAGTAAGGTGAAGGATAAGCCTGATGCATTTTTAAAAGTTTGTTAATATCGGGTTCAACTTTCGTTAAAAACAGTCGTAAATCGCCACGCTCAGTTATATGCAATCGGTTCCTTTTCTTAGATAGTAAATTCGCTATAGCCCTAATAACTAACTCATGCTCAGCCAAATAAGAAGATGGAAATGCAATTAAAAATGTCTGCACTATTTCCCATAATCCAGGGTACAGTGTCAGTATTGATTTCTCAAGCCAGAACTCTTGGTATCCACTTTTGAATTTTATTTTTAGTTCTTCATTTGTTGCGAGTTGTATGAGTTCCTCTTCTAAATTTGATGATCCTGCTGTGTTTACATGTGAGAAAGGATCTAGAACCCAATTTAGTATATTCATGTTTAGAATATCCTTGAATCGCTCATTAAAATCAGCATGGAGAACCTCCAAGTGTTAGTAGTATGTAAGTAAATCTTCCATTTTGAGAGACACTGCTGATAAATTTGAAAAGTGGCTATACTGTATTCCCCTCGGCCTAGATTCCACTTGAACAGAAGAAGTTTCCCCACAAAAGCGGCAATAACATTTTTTGTTTTAATTAAATTCCATTCATTACCTCGTAATTGTAGATTGACTTCATTAAATATTTTATAGAGGTCTGTCAAATAAGCGATGTCATTTTTGGATGGAATCAGGTTGGCCCCGCAATCCGTCGTCTCTGTCTTCTAGGAACTCTAGTACTGAATCAAACAAATTGTAAAATCGATTCAGACAAATATCTTTTTGAAAGCCAACGAACTTCTGTGTGAAGCAGCAAACGATTGAAATCTTCATCGTTTTCACTGAAAAGTTGGCTAAACAATCTGTAGCTCAATGAATTGCTTCTAATCTTATTGACTTCTCTAATAACGTAATGGAGCGACGTATGCAGGCGTTCACTTAAATTCTTCGCAACCAAATGCTGACGATGAAGAACACAATGTATAGTGAGTACATTTGGTACTTCTTGTTTCAAATGCGCTATGAAATCCTTGTGGAGCCCTGTCATTGCTGGAGCACCATCAGTAGTAGCAGACAAAATATTACAAATAGGAATGTCTTTCTCTTGAAAAAACTTATTCATGGTATTAATTATAGGTTCTCCCTTTGTATCCGCTTCCAAATTTTTAGTTTTTTGTCAAGAATTATTATTTTTCAAATAATAATTCTTGACAAACTTCTTTCTTCTTTTATGAATCGTACGTATGATAAGAGTAGTGCTTCATTATTTGGGAGAGTTGATTCATCGAGTTGAATGGAAAATTGGCATGTCTTCAAATAATCGCACAATGATTTTTCAACGTCTTCAGCCATTTCATTGATTCTTCTTTGCACTGAATTATTGCTCAAAGGAATTTTCCTGATGATATCTGACGCTGGCTTATGAAGCACAGTGTTTGTTACTTCTTTTACTGCTGGCAAGATTAATTCCTCACCAATTGTATGTGGTTTTCCCGCTTTTGTGATTAATAAAGAAATATTATAAGAAGCTTGTAATCCATCATTATCTTGTTTGGTGGACGACGCAAAAAGTTTTGATATAGTTGGACATTTAAAATATTTTTCTTCTAGTACTTGAAAATAGAACAAATCTTTATCCTTTTCGTCAGCATGCATTTTAGTCCAATGCGCTTGTAGCCTAGAAGGCTTCATTTGAAAATACTTTTTGGCAAATCGAGCACATAGGTAATAATTGGTTCGTAGGAGACTGAATAAAGCCGTATTTCAAATACTCAATACTGTACTGTCAACATTTCTTCTTAGATTCAGACATAATGAAGTAATAAAATTTGCAACAATATTCACAAAATAAAAGATTTACTGTAATTTACACTTTATATCACTCCACTTATCTATCACACTTTCGACTGATGATTGTAATGAAACTTATTCCTAAACAGCAAAAATGTATGCCTTTCAAAAACAGTTGCTACTGTTTCGCTTTATTGCTTCTTATGTCAACTCACAGTAGTTCGCGTTGTCGCGTTTCAAACGCCCTAGGCTAATCAGGGTGGGTTTAGAAAAATAACAGAAAAAGGCCTAAAAAAATACACACTTGATGTCACATTTTTGTCATTTGCGTGAAATTCAATAGAAGGTTTTGAAAATTGAAGTGGGAAAATCAAAGAAAACAGTTCTGGCTTCATCTATAGCGAATTTCAGCTGTGTCCATAGAGTAAAAATTATAGAATTTATTAGTTGACCTTTGAACTGGGTCCACTGGACCCCGAGGAGATAAAAATACGGATAAGGAGCCACCGGCCCCCTAGACCGCCTGAACGCCCCCAATTGCTTCTGAACCCACTATCACCCCCCCCCCCCAAGAAGGCTTCAGCGCCCACCGGGGGGGCAGTACCGCCCACTTTGGGAACCTATGCTCTCGAAGGAAGGGGATGAATCAGATTGGTCCACTTGATATCAATGGTTCGACTGTTTATGATCCTGCTCAGGTAGCTAACAAATTAGGCAAATCTGGCATTCAGGGAGGGGAATGCCAGAGGTGTATTCAACTCTGGCAGTAAGCTAGATAATCTTGTAATAACTGTGAGTAAAGTGGAGGAGAAATTGTTGAAGATAAACATAAGAAAGGCACCTGTGGTGGATGGAATCTATCCAGTTATATTAAATGAGGCGGCAAAGGAAGTAAGCAAACCCTTAGCCATAATTATGAGAGCTTCCCTGGACTCAGGGGAGGTACCCATGGACTGGAGATGTTCAAATGTGAGCCCAATCCACAAAGGAGGATCAAGGAGGTAACAGGTAATTACAGACCTGTTAGTTTAACTTCTATTCCAGGGAACGTAATAGAGGCACTGGTTAAAGAAGCACTGCAGGATCATCTAGACAAGACTTTGGTTATAGCTCGGACACAGCACGGACACACATATGCACAAGTAATACCTTTCAAGCAAAAGTTTTTGTTAAGGGGAAGTCTTGTCTGACTAATTTGATTGGATACTATGATGCAGTCACAAAGGAACTGGATGCTAAGAATATAGCATCCAGTTCCTTTGTGACTACATCATAGTATCATATAACTTTGATATCATATATTTTAGCTTATTTTATTGTAAACGATCTTTTATTACAGTTTTTAGTATTCCGTAATGTACAGTCATTAGTTTATTGTAAGTAATTTGTTTTATATTATATTTTTATACTATTTGTAAAAATTTTAGTCACAGTAAATTTTGTTCAATGGTCGGTGTATGAGTTTATTTCCTAGATATCATATAACTTTGTGACTACATCATAGTATCATATAACTTTGATATCATATATTTGAATCTTAGAAAGGCCTTTGATGCTGTTGCACATGGAAGACTGCTGCACAAATTGGAGCAGTGTGGCACTGGAGGCAAATTGCTGCTATGGATAAAGGGATGGTTGAGTGGGAGAAGACAGAGAGCAGTAATCAATGGACACTGCTCTTCGTGGACTAATGTGATTAGTGGAGTTCCGCAGGGTTCAGTGTTGGGTCCATTCTTGTTTTCTGTATTTATATTGATGATGGTATATCAGGCTTAATGTCCAAGTTTGCAGACGATACGAAGGTTGGCAGGGTTGTTAATGACACTAATGACAGTATGCTGCTGCAACAGGATCTAGAAAAGTTGAGTAGATGGGCTGAGAGGTGGCAAATGAAGTTTAACATTGACAAATGTAAAGTACTACATATGGGAAGCAGTAACCCCAGAGTAACATATCAACTCTGTGGTACTACACTGACAGTGGTAGGGGGTAATTGTGCAGGCAGATGTGAAGTTTTCTGAACAGTGCAGATGGTCTGCAAGAGTAGCTCATGGTGTCTTGTCAATGATATATAGGAATTTTTCTAGCAGGGCTAGGGAGGTAATCATCCTCTTGTATAAGGCAATGGTCTGGCCACACCTTGAGTACTGCATACAAGTCTGGAAGCCTAATTTTAAGAAGGATGTAGAGCTGTTGGAACAAGTACAGAGAAGGGCAACAAGATTAGTGAATGGAACAACGGGTTGCTCTTACGAAGAAAGGCTTAAGTTTTGCAAATTACAGTGTCTGGAGACTAGACACCTGCGAGGTGATCTGATTGAGATGTATAAAGCCTTGAATGGTTTGAGCATGCTCAATGCTGATGGGATTCTTCTTCTTGCTCAGAATAATCGCCTGAGAGGGCATAAATTTAAATTGAGGTAAAACAGTTGTTGGATAGATGTGCAGAAGTTTGCCTTTAGCCAGCGGGTGGTTGATTGCTGGAACAAACTTCCATCTGTCGTAGAAGTTGATAGCTTAAATAGATTCAAGGCAGAACTTGACAAAAATTTGGACCGAGTGGATGGGTAAAATAAGGGGTTTTTTTTTTTGGCTGATACTATATAAGTTTGCTTTCTTGCATCATGTGCCTTTGCTAATGTTAAATGCTACAGATCAGGAGTTTTGGGTGTGTGATTAGGATTGCCTGGTTTTCTGGTAGGTAAATGAAAAATCTGTGTGAGGTCATTAGTAATTGCAGAAGCATCCACACCTTAACTAGATTTGTCCGTGTGATTAGAAAACAGGAGTCAGCTGAAGTTGCAAACAATAAAATCCCCAAGAAAAAAAATCAAAAAGAGGAGATTCAAAATTACTGAGTGTCTGAGAACGAATATTAGCGCAAACATATGCACAAATACTACCTTTGAAGCAAAAGTTTTTGTTACAATTCATGACAGAGATCAATACACTGTTCACTGTCAGCTAGTAGTTCTTTTATATAAGTTTACTTTATAGATTTTGGGGTGCTAAACATGGAAATATGCTTAAAATGGCAGATTGGCCCTTGTTTTCAAAAAATGTAGTTCTTTATATTTATACCAGGTATTTTTTTATTAATATGGCAGTAAGATGTAGCTAGGAACATACCTGTATCAAACATAGGACCTATTCACCTTTCATTTGTATTCAGCTTCGGGAGCATCCCTTTTCATCATCCAACAATAATAGGCTAACATGATGGCACTCCATTTGCTTTTGTATCTTTGTTTCATCACTGCGATGTCTTGATGGAAGCACTCACCATGTTCGTCGCTGATGGCACCACAGTTTGGTGGGAAGAAATCCAGGTATGAGTGCAAGAAATGCACCTTCTATGACATGTTGCACCCCAGTTTTTCGTAGGAAGTAATGAGATCTTCCACAAGCTACCTGTAGTTGCCAGCTTTAAAATTTCCTTTTCTAGAAAAAAGTTGAAACATTTTGAAAGGCGTTCCATGCTGATTTCTCACTGCCTTAATCTTCTCTACACTAAGTCTTGGGAATTTCTCTTACAAGCATGTTAATGCAGACCATTCACTTCCAAAGCCTTCACGAAATTTTTCATGAGCTCCAGTTTTACGTGTAGTGATGAAAGCAAAGCTTTATTTATATCTACCAGAGGTTCAGATGCTACACTCTTCATTCCAGGCATTAATGATTTTCATTGAGGCCAACTCCTCTTCTTGCAGTGCATATCCTTGGCACAAATATTCCACTTGCAGAGAAGGCAACAATACTTAGTTTAACCCTTTGTAGCCCTAATAAAATGGCAATCACCTTTAAATCACCACATATCTGTCACTCATACTTCTTATAGTGTACACCTAAGAGGATGTTCTCCATGTTTGCATATGTTTCTTTTTTTGTGGACGGCATATTCAAGAGGTTTTGAAGGCAGCATATTTCCATTGGGTAATAACACAGTCTTAAAGCTAACCTTAGAAGCACTATAAATAGTCGCCATTCTTTGGGAATGTGCCTCATGTTTATTGCTGCCATTAGACCATCAATATCCTTACAAACAGTGAATTCACCTTCTGTTTGATAGAATTTATCATAGTCTTTGTTTCAAGTATGAAATGTTGTTACTTTCACAGAATGATCTAGAACAGTGGTTCCCAAACTACTGAGATCTACGAACCCCTTCAAAAAACACTGCGTTTTCTGAAAAGAAAATTCAAAGTTTTATATTTAAAACAACTGAACTTTATTCTTATTTTTACATAAATATATAATAATAACTTTATTTATCATCAATTTGTTATACATAGAATAAATAATTTGACTAATCCCAGAGAGTCCATTTTGCGGACCCTCTGGAACTGGTCTATGGACCTCCGGGGATCCGTGGACCCCAGTTTGGGAAATGCTGATCTAGAAGATTCCACTGTTTTAGCCCCAAGGCCAAAAGCTCTGCCTTATTCTTTGGCAATTCGAGATCCCTAATGAGGTTGTTAAGCTCACGTCCTGTGATCTTATGTGGTTCAGAAGGATAAAGATTTGGACAAAATGGTGGATCCCTTGTAGACATCTTCATCAGAGTGTACAGAAAAACAGTCGTGTGGTTCAGGAATAGGTAGAACTTCACTGTGAGGCATGGGACGAATTGCAGATGGTATATTTGGGTACGTCACTATCCACTTTTTCTTCATTGTCATCCATTTTCTAATAGGAGGCACCATATAGAAGTAACAGTCTGTGATGTGATTTGTTGGCTTTCTCCACATCATGGGCATTGCGAAAGGCATAAAACGTCCCTTTCAATTCACCCATGCATTGAGTTCTGATAAACAGGTAATGCAGCATATGTGTGTGGTATGTGTGGAGCCCAGTTCTTGTCCTGGTCGCCTACCTTACAGCCAAGGTACAAGAAGTAGGCCTTTTTTTACGGCTCGAGTTAAGGGACGCTTTCTTGAAGCTAATGTGACTTCTCCTCATACGTAACAGAAGTCATCTGGACTATTCACACAATTAGGGGGCATGTTAATCTTACATGACACAAATACTGTGCAAAAAGTAGGAATCTCACAGAGAACAACCGTTAACTGAGAACAAATTATCCAGTACCTAGCCGTATTCACAGATTACTGCAAAAGAGTTGAAGATTCATTTGAGGCACAACTTATCAAACGATGCAGAGCAAGGTGACAGTTGCCGATCATGTGATAAGAGCATGTCGGTACTGAAATTGTGGTGTTGCCATGTGTTTTGTTGAGAGCAGTAGTTGATAATGTACAGTAACTCACTAATATGAGACCTCAGATGTAATTTGAAAACAAGAGCCAATTGGCAAATTTTAATGTTATTTTCGTGTTCAGAAGCATTAAATTAGTCAAGATTGGGTATTTTCATTTTCATAATATTTTAAGTGTTGACCAGTGTAATCAAAGCAAGAGTAATGTCTCGCTGCCTCTCTAACAAATTGGTGCAGAAAACAGTCATCTGATAAAACCACAAAAGGCTTGCTATTGTGTGAGTGACAAACCTAAAAGTTCTAATCAATATCTAGAAAGTTAAAATCTTCCAATATAAAACATTCTTATTTACTGGTTCATTTTATTGGTCTGTTTAGCTGTTCATTATATTCATCAGTCATTAGGCACATAACACACTCCTACTCCCATTTTGTTTTCTCAGTGCTAATGTCATGCTCAGTGAACATTGCACTGGCTGTCTACATCACCTGCATACACTGCCTTAAATTTTATGTTCTTAACCATGAGCATTACTCTTCATCTCCCATCCTACCTGTCCACATTGTACTCACCATATTCAATCAGTGCATTGCTTATGTCTGAGTGGCACCTTGTTTCTGATATCCCTACTATGTCTGCATTTGTTGACTTAATCAGTATTTAAAATCAATCAAATTTGTTTACTATACTCATAGCATTAGTGTACAAGCAAGTATACAAAATCCTATTTTAACTTTTAGTAACCTCATGTATTTGCAATAAGCAAATACATAACTCATGTATTTGTTTATCGCATGATGACTCCCATTACACTTTGCAATCTCCAACCCTGTTTTTCATTCTACTCTATGCTCCAATGATGCAAGCTTTACTTTCACTTCTGCTTACAGCTACTGTTAACCTATTAGTTTGTGTATCTCCCCCCCAGCTAATACTGGGTGGTTAAACAAACTAATACTCACTGAATACTGCTTTGAAAGCATCAACAAATGTTCTTGTGCTCTTTCTATTTAAGTGTATCCCATCCCTGTAAAAACAGTCTATCCTATTAATAAGCACAGACCAGGCAGAGGAAAATGAGCCTTGCACAGCCTCTCCAGGGCTAAGTTGATTGACAAGGCTCTTATCCAATCATGTCTGGGCAGAATTGCACACACTTTCAAATTTAATCCTAACTCATGTTTTTTTTTTTTTTTTTTTGATTTGGTAGTTGTTGGCGCATCGGCTTCTGTGGCCATATTGCACCTCCCAAGGTTTTTGCAGTACTTTGATCCAAGCCCGAGGCGGGAATCGAACCCGCGACCTTTGGTTTGCCGGGCAGGTACTTTACCCACTCGGCTAGCCCGGTCGGCCCTAACTCATGTCTTAATATCATTAGTACCAATGTGTACAATGTCACCTTTTTTTCTCCTTTAAAAGATGATAGCTGCTCTACAAATCAACTTTTGTATCAGGCAGACATACCCTGCCCCAATTCGACTTACCCATCGATTACAAGAAATCTTTGGCAAGGGATGCAAAGAAAAACAGCAAAGAGTTCTTTACTTATGTAAACTCTAGAAGGAAGGGGATGAATCAGATTGGTCCACTTGATATCGATGGGTCAACTGTTGATGATCCTGCTCAGGTAGCTAACAAACTAAATGAATATTTTAGTTTGTTAGCATTCACACATGTTAGCATTCATCGACATTCACACATGAGGAGTTATTTACCGAGGGGAAAGCCAGAGGTGTATTCAACTCTAGCAGTAAGCTAGAAAATCTTGTAATAACTGAGAGTAAAGTGGAGGAGAAATTGTTGAAGATAAACACAAGAAAGGCACCCGGGGTGGATGGGATCTATCCAGTTATATTAAAGGAGGCAGAAGAGGAAGTAAGCAAACCCTTAGCCATAATTATGAGAGCTTCCTTGGACTCAGGGGAGGTACCCACAGACTGGAGATGTGCAAATGTGACCCCAATTCACAAAGGAGGATCAAAGGCTGACACAAGTAATTATAGACCTGTGAGTTTAACTTCTGTTCCAGGAAAATTAATGGAGGCACTAGTTAAAGAACACTGCAGGATCATTTAGACGAGACTTCAGTTATAGCTCGGACACAGCATGGTTTTGCTAAGGGGAAGTCTTGCCTGACCAATTTGATTGGATACTATGATGCAATCACAAAGGAACTGGATGCAGGGAATAACTTTGATATTATATACTTGGATCTTAGAAAGGCTTTTGATACTGTTGCACATAGAAGACTGCTGCACAAATTGGAGCAGTGTGGCATTGGAGGCAAATTGCTGCTGTGGATAAAGGGGTGACTGAGGGGGAGAGGACAGAGAGTGGTAATCAATGGACACTGCTCGTCGTGGACTAATGTTATTAGTGGAGTCCCTCAGGGCTCAGTGTTGGGTCCATCATTGTTTTCTGTATTTATAAATGATACTGATGATGGTATTTCAAGCTTAATGTCCAAGTTTGCAGACGATACAAAGGTTGGCAGGGTTGTTAAGGACACTACTGATGCTACGCTGCTGCAACAGGATCTGGAAAGGTTGAGCAGATGGGCTGAGAGGTGGCAAATGAAGTTTAACATTGACAAATGTAAAGTATTACATATAGGAAACAGCAACTCCAGAGCAACATATCAACTCTTGGTACTACACTGACAGTGGTAGAGAATGAAAAGGACCTGGGGGTAATTGTGCAGGCAGATATGAAGTTCTCTGAGCAGTGCAGATGGGCTGCAAGAGTAGCTCATGGTGTCTCGTCAATGATATACAGGAATATTTCTAGCAGGGATAAGGAGGTGATTATTCCCTTCTATAAGGCAATGGTCAGGCCCCACCTTGAGTACTATATACAGGTCTGGAGGCCTTATTTCAAGAAGGATGTAGAGCTGTTGGAACGAGTACAGAGAAGGGCAACAAGGTTAGTGAATGGAACAAAGGGTTGCTCTTATGAAGAAAGGCTTAAGTTTTGCAAATTATAGTGTCTGGAGACTAAGCACCGGTGAGGTGATCTGATAGAGGTGTATAAAGCGTTGAATGGTTTGAGTATGCTCAATGCTGATGGAATTCTTCCTCCTGCTCGGAATAATCACCTGAAAGGGCATAAATTCAAATTGAGGAAAGACAGATGTAGGATGCCTTTAGCCAGCGGGTTGTTGGTTGGTGGAACAGACTTCCATCCCTTGATGTGGAAGTTGAAAGCCTAAATAAATTTAAGGCTAAACTGGACAGGTATTTCAAACGAATGGAGGGGTGAAGTGGAAGTTTTTTTTTTTTTTGGCTGATGCTGCATAAGCTTGCTTTCTTGCATCATATGCCTCTACTAATGCTAATGGTAATGCTAGTTAAGGTGCAGTTAAATTTTGAAATAACCCAGCAAAATCAGTTATAAGCAAAATTTACTATTTGTATTCCATAAATTGCTCAATGGTACTAAACTATAGTATAAATATTTAAAAATACTGAATATAAAATTGCTATAAAACCTATCTATATACTTGATATTATTTTGAAATTACAATAATTTCAGAGACTGATCGGAAGCATGCCTTTTGTACATGGCATCTCTTAAACATCTCGTCAAACAACATGTAAATTCTGTATCTTCTAGTCATCTGGGAGTTTCAGAGTTGTCATATCATGTGTTTAGTGTGAATCACAAATTTTTATTTAACAAAAAGCAGTGTAACAGATACCCAGCACAAAATTATACCACATATTATATTATTGATTTCTGAAATATCAGAAATGAGATTACATTATGATTTTATTATGTTATTCATCCATATTTTATTCCGGATGATTTCTGGTATATTCAGTGTATATACAATAATCCCTCACCTGCTATAAAGTAAATAAATTTTCTGTTTATACTCTGGGATGACCGCATGGTCAGCAGTTCCCAAGATCGAAAGAATACAAGAAACAGCTCCATATTTAGCAGTCACGGGCTCGAACCCTGGTTACTCAAAGCACATGTATTTATGTAGCCTCACACCTGATCAATCGGCTATGGCAGCCATGTCTATTTAAAACTTCCCTCTCCATGTGTGGGGTTAGACAGTTTTTAAAAAGTCATATATGACTTCAGGTTAGGTGGTGCTTTTTGAAATAATTAATTTTGTTTTAGTGTCTTGCATTCCTTTCAATCCAATATTTATAACAATTTGGTACCCACTCATTTTTAAAGTAAAGGAATGTGTGCCTAGTTCCTTGAGCATTAAAATTCATATTTTTGTAGGTTTTTAGGCTGTACTGATTTTGGCAGTACCTTTGGAAAAATAAAATGGTAAGCCCTTTTAATTTAATAAAAATATTCACAACTTTAATGTGCACAATAATGACCCTGTATCCGTCCTTTAATCAACAATAACTTGCTTATGTACTTCTAAAGATTATGGAACAAAGAGGCTTCTCTCAGAGGAGGGTTAATATGGAGAGAAATTAAATCTCAATCTGATAAATTTGAGGACATGATGGCAGCTTCAAATTTATAAAATTGAGAGTTAATATTTTAATCATTTGGAATGACTTTTTCTCCTTTTGCTCCTCCACCTGTTTTATTTTTATGATAATTTAAAAACTGAGAATAGGGTACGGTAATAGGTATAAAAAGTTCTTTGGAATTTTTATTATGTCAAACCTCAGTTAAACAAATAAAACTAAAATTCTGTGAAAGAATGAGTTGTTCACTGAGCTTGTTTTTCAAATTTCTAATATTTTCCCATAAAAACTTCATTTATAGAAAGCTTCCACAAGTGCAGACAAATTTAGAGAAGCTTGACAATCACCACAACAGTTTCTAACAGTGATTGCTCCAATGGTAACTTGCTGATAGTTGGTAACAGCTTTAAATGGAGTAAATAAAAGGAAAATGAAAACAAACTTCAAAATTTCTGGGGGGAACTTTACTATTATCCTGTGACCAAGGAAGGGAATCTTTTGAGGGCACATTGCAGCACTAGATCAGATTTTCAGTTTTATAACATCAGTAACTGAGGACAACAGCCACAAGTGGAATGCACAGAATGGTGGTACGGTAGATAGTTGAATAGAGTAGACATGTTTTAAGTTGGCCCCCAGCAGCTTAACTGAAGGGGATTAACATCTGATAGACTAAATTTTTGTTTAAATTTTGTTTAAATTTAATTTCTGTAATTTTTAAATTTTATTTCAGTAATTTTGTGAAATTAATTTCTAAAATATTTTGTAAATTTAATCCTAAACTTTTCTAAAGTATTTCTGCTAAGTTAAATTCTTTCTGGTAATTTTGGTAGCTTAATTTTAACTTCACTATGGATAAAGTTTTGGTAACAGTTTAATTTCTGGAATATTTTGTTAATTTAAATTCTGTAATATATTGTAAATTTAAATTTTGTAATCAAGCTTCAGTTCAAATTTAACATAAATAATAGTTGTTACAGGATCCATTTCAATTCACTGTCCAAGAACATCATGAATCAGATGGAAATGACTGTGGGCATTTCTAGTGAGAGTCATGAATTTGTCACTTGTATGGCCTACAGCATGTATTCTAAGGTCAGTCTAGTAGACAAATCAAGTTAATTGATGATTAATTTCTTTGCATCTGATGTAAGGAGTGTACTGCTCTGAAATAAAAAATTAGTACACTACTAGAATTTCAGTCAAGGAAGAAATTAGTGCTTACCTTAAAAAGTCAGATAGACAGACTGTTGTATTTTAAGATGGGTCAAGAGAGCACTGTTATTCATTTGGAGACTAATAACATCAAAAATGCAAAGTCTGACGATTTGTTGGATAAACATAGGACCATGTTAAAAAATGCCACGAGTTAGGTCAAAATGTGTATGTGTCTTTCAATTCTGCCTAGCCACAATAGGAGGGATTATATGCTAAAAGCCTTGTGGATCAACTCAAGACTTGAGGGAATCTGCAAGGCTATAGGGAAAAATTTTTATCAGCATGGCCCACACTTGTAGGCAGAAGGAATTTATTTTGTAGAGATGGTATTCATTGAACAAATGCAGTGAAAGATTTTTGCCAGTATCACTGAGGATACCTTAAGGGTTCAGGGAAACTACTAATTAAGGAGGAGAAGGGAAATATAGATCCATGTTTATCTGATGATATGGGTCAAAGTAATGCTTGCACACATCAAGAATTCTTGTTTATTGCCACAACAGCTGATGTTGGAAAGATGTTCTGAGGGCAGTAATGCTTCAATGCATGGGAAGAAAACAAGCCTAAATAACTTCAAGGGGTGTGTCAGAATAGTAAACTATTGAAGATTACTTAGTCTTAACTGTGTCTGTCTACAATAATGTCAAGAGCACTGTCGATAAAATGGCTGAATTTGAACTCATGGTTAGGAAGACTAATGCTGATATAATAAGGCTAGCAGAAATGTGGTGCCACCCGGAAATTGATGATGACAAGTTCCACTACAGTACGTATAACATATTTAGGGAAGATAGAAAGGGTGTGGGTGTCATGCTTCTTATCAAAAGCAGCCTGAGTGCAAAAAGAGCTTTTGCCGAGATGTAAGTTATGTTTGGTTTGGTTTAGATTTTATTGGCGCATTAGCAACTAAGGCTATAATGCGTCAAGACCAGTAAGTTATGTCTGCCAGCACAGAATCTGTGTGGTGTGAGTTAGAAGCAAGGATATAATGAAAGTGGAGTATTCTACAGACCAGAAGATTGTGAAGAGTATGATGAGAGTGTCTACATGCAGATGGATCAAGTAAGTGTGAATGTTTTATTATGGGTGACTTCAATCTACCCCAAATTGATTGGAATAAATGGAAAGGGAAATTTTTAAATAAACTAGATGATTATTATTTGTACCAGCATGTTAAAGAAATTACTAGGTGTAAGAATATTCTTGACTTCATCATTACTCACGAACCCCAAATGCCATCATAGGGCTAAAATTGAATTGTTTGCAGGAACCATTGGTAGGTAGTGAACACGCAGACGTTACTTTAAAGATAAAGAAAGATATTGCAGTAGTTAAAGGTAAAGGCATGGGTTTTAATTTCTGAAAAGGAGACTATGACAGTTTAAGGCTCTACATGACATTTATTAATAGAGGGAGGATTACATTAAACTTGTGGAATACCTTTAGAGCAATAATCAGTAAGCCATGAATGCATATACCCCATTAAGAAAATATAGTACAGGGAGGATGGTGAAATAGACGAATATGAAGTTGGTCAGTCTGATAGAGCAGAAAAATATAGCATAAGAAAGTTACAGAGCGATGAAAAGTACGAAAGCCTTCACAAGAAAGCTATAAGTTGATCTGTAATAGTGTCACAGATAAGGTTAGGGGGGGCCAAGGCTGAGTATGAGAAAGTACTGCTGAGTATGAGAAAGTACTGGTTAAGAGAGCAAAGAATGGGGACAATAAATTTTTCATACATAGATGAACAAAATGAATCAGACTGGACCCTTGTGTACTGGGTATGGAAAAGTCTTAGATAATGCAGCTGATGTTTGAATAGGTACTTTGCATCAGTCTTCACTGATGAGAGACTCTTCATGCTGAAGAGAGCCTGCACAAGCCATATGAAATTAGTGATTTCCCAATTAGAGATGACTGTTTATTATAAAAACATCTCAGCTTAAAGAGAAGTAAAGCTCCTGGAGTTGATGAGATATACCCAGTAATTATGAGGGAGGCGGCCAGAGAGTATATTGAACTATTGAGGTTAATTATGACGGCATCACTGGACTCAGGAGGGGTTCCTTCAGACTGGAGAAGTACCAACTTATCACCAATACATAAAGGTGGTACTAAGATTGAAGCTGATAACTACAGATCAGTTAGTTTTACTTCAATGGTAGGGAAAATCTTAGAGGCAATGATTAAGAATGCAATCCAGGGACATTTAGATAGAGATGGCATTTTGAAGGACACAGAACATGGTTTTGGTTAAGGAAAAATCTTGTTAAAATAGCTTAATAGCTTACCTTCATGATTTTACTCTCATGAGAGTAAAACCATGAAGGTAAGATATTTTACTCTCACGAGTAAAATCATGAAGCTGGATGTAGCAATTTCAACTTAGTTTACTTGGATTTTAGCAAGGCATTTTACTCAGTCCCTCACAAGAAGTTGCTGTATAAGCTGGAACATCTTGGGATTACTGTCAAGATTCTAAGATAGACTGCAGGGTGGCTGCAGGGCAGAAAGTGTTGTGATCAATGGATATTCTTCAGATTGGTGTCATGTCAGAAGCAGGGTCCCCCAAGGAATAGTTCTTTGCCCACTACTGTTTCTGATTTTCATAAACGACATCGACAAAAGGATAGTGGATGTGATGTCAAAATTTGCAGATAATGTAAAGATTGGGAGTCATTAATGATCAGTGCTAAACAGTGCTCCTTAAGGATGACTTGAACAAACTTTAAGGATGGTCAGAAAAGTGCTATGTTTTAATGAAGCAAAATGCAAGGTCTTACACTTGGAGAATAGACTCCTCAAAATAACTTATACACTTGGTGGGAATAAAATAAAAACAACACAGGAAGAAAGAGATCTGGGAATTATTATATGGGCTCATATGAATTCTCTGAGCAATGTAAACTGGTAACCAGTAAAGCCCATGGTATCCTGTAGATGATGTATTGAACAATAGCTTGTAGAGATAAGAAGTCATAATCCCCTGTAAAAGGCAACTGTAAGATTACTGTGTTCAAGTGTGGAGACTTCATCTAGAAAAGACACTGAGCATCTAGAAAAGGTTCAAAGACAGGTAACCTGCATGGTGAGATCAGCAGAAGGGCAACCATATGAGGAAAGACTTGGATTATGTGGGCTACAGAGCTTGGCAACCAAGCATCTTAGAAGGGACCTGACTGAGGTCTGAGAAAGACGAATGAAAGTGAAATTTTCACTGTTATAAAGGATTCCAGAATCAGGGGCCATCACTTCAAATTTCAGGGTAAGAGGTTTAGACTAGACTGTAGAAAGTTTTCTTTTAAGCCAGTAAGTTATTGATTACTGAAACAAGTTGCCTCTGCAGGTATTTGAGACTGACAGTTCAAAGAAATTCAAAGGTAACTGTATGACATGAGGTGGGAAGCATATAATTTGTATTTTTTTATCTAATTTTCTTTTTTGGCCAGTGCAGCAAAGCCAGTGGCTTCTTTACTCTATTTGACTAATACTAATACAGACAGACAAAACAGACAAAAATGCAAACAGACAAAATAATTATAAGAAATAAAAAATACTTTAGAGAGCACAGTTGAAAGAAACTGTAGTTACCGGACAGGCCAGTGTAACTACCTATAATCTCAATTTTCTTTGGTTTTCATAACAGCCTTTCACATGAGACCATATAAAAAACTTACTGATGGTGAGGTAAACAATGTTGATGTTCTTTGCATCCAATTATTTTATGACTTCATTAGAGTAACTAACTAGACTGTTCAGGAGATACTTTCTCTTCAAAAAACCATACTGTGATCTATCAAGAGTGCTATTGTTATCAAGATGGTACTATATTGTATTCTTCACTACAGATTCCACAATCTTACCCACCACAGAAGCTAAACTCATTGGTCTATTATTGCCCAACACCTCTTTCAACCTCCTCTTTTTTTGTGTGGAATGGAGAGACAGTCACACTTGTATTGTGCCACATATTTTAGTATAACTGGGCATACCATTCACCTCTAGAGCCTTTCTTTCCCTCAACCTCTGCAGTAGCTTTTCTGACAGAACTCTTTCTCAAGATTATTATATCATGTGATTCAAATGTTTCTTCAACTGTAAATATCATTGCAAAGTAGTTAGTCAAATCACCTGCCACTTCTGCTAGGCTTTCTATGATTCTTCCACTTCACTCAATAAGGGAGTTATCTGATTTCTTCTTCTTTTTTTAGGTGTATTTGCATATATACAAAGGGTACTAGGAAAGTTTTGCAATACAGCTTTGTTTATTTAATTTTTTCAAAGTAATTTCCTCTACATTCAATACACCTCTCCATCCTCCGAAACCAATCTTTAAACCAGTTCTGCCAAGTTTCACTAGGGAGCAAAGCACACTCGTTGTCCCAAGCCCGTAGAAGGTCCTCAACACTGGAAAACCGCCTCCCTTTTAGCTTCATTTTCACATGCGGGAACAGTGCAAAGTCGCAGGGAGCAAGGTCTGGACTGTAGGGAGGGTGCTCGAGAAGTTTCAGTCCTGTCGTGGTCAAATATTCGGTGCAGGCTTTGGCGCGGTGAGTTGGAGCATTATCGTGATGGAGGTACCAGGTGTCCATTCTTGACTTTGGCCGCAGGTTCTTCATAGATCCAATGACTTTAGGCAGGCATTGTTCAGTATACCACTTAGCTGTGACTGTCTTCTGCGTGTCCAAAACGACACGTTCCACAATTCCACTCGATTTGAAAAATACAGCTATCATTTTCTTCTTTACAGATCGGGATTTTCTGACAATTACGGGTGTGTCGTCATCATCAAAGACCCAAACTTTGTTTTGAGCCTTGGTCGGCAGATCGTAATAGTACAGCCAAGTCTCGTCACCTGTCACGATGTTGTTCACATACCGAGATTGTCCCTTATCAAACTTTTTTAACATCTCCCGGCACCAAGTCACACGTCGTGTCATCTGCTCTTCAGTCAGTTGATGCGGCACCCAGAGAGAACAAAGTTTCTTCACGTGCAAATGATCTTGCAGAATCGAACGAATTGCTGCTGCATTTAGGCCCAAAGTATCCTCTATCTGTTGGTAGGTCACTCGCCTGTTTTCGTCAAGCATTTTCCTCACAGCAGTAACGTTTTCCTCCGTAACTGACGTTCGTGGCCTTCCCAGCCTCTCAGAATCCTCCAGAGTGAAATTTCCTCTTTGGAATTCTCTATACCACCTGAATATCGTTGTACGATGTGGACAATCATCATCTAGTGCAAGAGTCATTTCTTCTAAGCACTGGTCTATGGTTAAACCACGCACGAAATTATACCGCAAAACTGTCCTTATCTCATTTCGTGACCACGATGCCATCGCAAGCACTTTACACTCTCACTACTAATGAATAACTGAGCCCATCGACTTGGCGCGGCGGCTACTATGCATGTATGAACATGTCTCAACATGCAGCAACAAGCAGCTTCCTGTGATTTATTGTTGCGTCATATTGCAAAACTTTCCTAGTACCCTTTGTATATATATATATAGATGTAACAAACTAATTAACATAAAAATAGGTAAAAATAAAGAATAAGAAATAAAATTGATAAGGCAAGCAGAGGCAGCAAAATAGCATAATCCTCTGCATGTTGTATAAAACAGGAAAAATAATAGTAATAATAAAACTTATTAGTTTTATTATTACTATTAAGATTTATTATTCGTTTGCCATACTGCTGGCTTAAGTTTTATTATTACTATTATTTTTTTCTGTTTTATATATATATAGTATTTTATGTTAGATTATATATATACAGGAAATCCCAGATTTACACGGTTAATATATCTCGTGAAGATGCCGTGTTAAGTGAAAATGTGTTAATCTAATATTATAACCAATGTAAAATACTGTAATTCATCCACCAGGCTTTCAAAATCTTTACAATTTTTTTTTTAAAATAACTGTTTTTACTGCGAATATAACTATAAAGAAGAACAATGATGTTTGAAACAATTCAGTTTATTATGTAGTTCATATACGTAATTTACTTCAGTAATAAATATTTGTCCAAAGTAGTTTGCATGCTCTTTTCTCTGCATACATCTCACTATAGCAGATCAAATCATTGTCTATGTTTCTGTGGACTTGCATGCTGCGATCGAGGCTAGGGTCAAAATACATAAGTTATTGTTTTAATATTTCAGCAGTGCGAAACAATTCTTGGAATTCCTTTAAAGTGATCTCCTTTGGTCGTGTGCAATTTTTTTTCCTCGTTGCAGTCATTGTCTTCATATGCACGCTGCTGGTCGATATTAAGGAGGTTATTATCGCTCAGTTCTTTGGAATGTGAATCTAATAACTCTCAAACATTTGCGGTGTCTACTTCATTAAAGCCTAGTTCTTGCCCGATGTTCACTATTTCATCAACAACAGAAGTTACTTGCTAACTAAAGCCTACGAAATTGTTTGCATAATGAAGATTTTTCCACATAGCTCTCGCATTGAGCAACTCTGGAAAACAACCATGCTAAGTGAATTTTAATATGTTAAATAAATAACAATTTATAAACCGTGCTAATTCGAAAAACATGTTAATCGAAATTAGTTAGTTTCTTAGGCGAAGACCAGGAAACATAATATACATTATATATATATAAAAATTGATTGTACATGAAGTTAAATAAGGTGTAGCAAAATGGTGTTGCAATATGATTTATGGACTAGGGATGGTGCATTTTGTAGAATGAACCCCAATGACCATAAGGAGTATATAAAGGTTAAATGAAAAGAATGGGGAAAGGCATAGAATATAGACTAAAAACTGTGATTGGATCTACGGAAAAATAAGAAAGTACATGTCACTGTATAACTTATAATCTCAATGTCGTCTTCAGGGATCAACCATTGAAATCAAAAGAAGGACAGCAATATGTGGGCTTCTGTTTCTGACATGGAATATCTGCTTGGTGTACTGTGGTTGTGTTATGGAAATTTGAAGTTGGTTAATGAGATTAGTCCTAAAGTTCAGATAACGTACAAAAAAAGGTAAGCACACATTTCATGGCTGACTCAACAGAGGCGGAAAGCAAAAAAAAAAAAAAAAAAAGAAAAGAAAAAGTTACTAAGCAATGAATGGAGAAATATAAAGAATAGTATAACTAACTTACTGAAACTAACGAAGTAGTGGCCAAAAGAAACACTGAAGATGTATGATGGTTAATATAGGCTGTATACTGTAGCGACCTCGTGTCAAAAGTTGGAGTCAGTAAATTACAAAAATGTGTGTTGAAAAAATCAGATTAAATATGTGAGGGTGAAGGACAGAGTAGAAAATCGATTGGCTGGAAAAGTAGTGGTTAATAGGTGCTACACTTTGTGGAGGTGAAAAGAGTTTAGTAAAGCAGAAAAATAATATCTCAATATTGCGTTCGGTCTAATGGTTCACGTGAATTAAAAACATAGGGCAGTAGGAAAGTAAAAAGTACATGAGACACGAGGGAAACTGATGGGTTCAGGCAGTTCAGGGCTGCAAATTACATTCCTTTAGTTAGGGCCTTGAACATAATTCTGGGAGTGTACATCACATATTTAAGTCAGTCAGTTTTACAGTAATGATAGTTTAAATTATCATTGTTGTTAATAAATTTTGATGATAAGTATATACAATGCTTATATACAAAACTTATACCCCATAGTAGCCAATTGGTGGGTACAAGTTTTCTAGGCTGTAAGTCACCAAAGAGGCTGAGTGTATAAAATACACAATAAGTACAAGCCTGTTAGCTGTTGAGAGAAGTTAATTTAGTTTTAATTATATTATGGATATTACATTGGCAGTTAATTAGCTTTTATGTTTGATGATATGGAGGGCTTCACTGAAGTCCTCCATATCATCAAACCAGTAAAGATAAGCAGGTGGAAACTGATTGTCCAATAGTTTGTAATAGAAGTTTCTGATGTTATGAATTGTTATATCATTGTTGTTTCAGATGGTGGCTATCCTGATGCACTGTGATAAGATGATATTAGAGTGTACCTTTATAGAGATATTGGAATGCCAGTGAATGAAACTGACTACATTAAAGTTGAAAGTATGACATTTATTGTATTTACTGATGGTTGTTTTTGAGTTATTAATGTCAATATTCAGATCTAAGTAATTAGCAGCTTGGGTTGTTGCTGCTAGTTTTTTTTTAAAAGTGAGTTCAGGAGGATATACATGTGCAAAATCTTGTAGAAAGTTTGGGCAATACCCTATGAAAAAAATCAAGCATGTACAGATAGAGGTTGGCAATAATGCAACTGGCAGGACTTCCCATGGGAGTTCCTATTGTTTGTTGGAAAACTGTATTAACCATCAAAAATAAAGTTGTTAGATATACATTGATTGATAGAGTTGTTGGATATATATAGGTTGATAAAGTTGTTGGATATACATAGGTTGATAAAGTTGTTCCAATATACTGGATTTATATTTGTTGTACAAGTTATTTAGGATGGATTTTAGATTAGCTTCATTGATACTGGTGAAGAGACTGTCGAAGTCAAAAGTTTGTATGTGTGTGATATTGCCTCTGTGTAAGGCTTCTATTGCAGGTAAATTATTGGAAATTTTTTACTGTCAGGTAAGATTTTTATTACAGGTTTAAGTAATCATTCCGGAGCTTTTCCAGGCTTGTGAACATAACTGTTTTTGCAGGAGGTAATAAATCTAAAGCATATAGGGTTTTTATGAAATTCAGGTATAAAGTATATGTAGGGAAATGTATAATTATTTGTATTAAATTTCAATTTTTTGTTGAAGGCTGGTGACCCCAGGGGCTCACATCTGGTGAGTATGGGCTTGGCACACAAAGGGTCCTGAGCTAGATATCATCATTCTTCTCTTTTTTGGTGATTCCCTTCTACTTCTCTCTCTCAGGGTAACAAAGAAATTTTTTTTGGCTGATGCAGCATAAGCCTCAAGCTTTCTTGCACCATATGGCTAATAATAATAATAATTGTGTCGATCACTGGTATGGTGCCAAAGACCGTACATAGCAGCCTAGCAGCAATAGGTCTCCCAGAGGACACCTACAAGGAACTCCAGAAAGTCGCAATCCTGAACACTTGTAGGATAGTCAGAGAGTTCCTCTACCAAAAGTAACACCAGACATGACAACCACCCTGTGTACTTGGTAGCAGTACCTGTCAAGGAGTGTAATCCCCCAATCAGGGGAGAAATAATAATAATAATAAAGGGGCACGATGGCCAAGTGGTTAAGACACTGGACTACCAGCCTGACGGACCCGGGCTCGAATCCCGCTTTGGCAGAAGCGAATGTGGCCCTATTACGTTGGGAGACCGATATATATATAAAAAAAAAACATTGCGAAAGTTGCTCCATTCGACTTACCTTCCTCAAAGTCAGAGTGACGGCTGAGGCAGACAGTGGCACCATCTGGTGTCACTCGTGAGAACTAAAAAAAAAAAACACTGGACATAAGCCAAAGTTAAAAAGTCCACCTCCATAACAGTAGGTATGTCCGTGGAATCTTTATTGACTGACTCCATTCAATGGAGCAGCGTTCTTATGATGTTGAGACTTGCAGGCTGTTCAACTAAGATCTTTAGGGTGGTAAAGGACTACTTCATGCACCGTACAGTGACTGTTAAGTTGTTGGTTGATTCTATTGTACGAGAGGTGACCAGGGAATGCCCACAAGGTTCGGTTTTTGGACCACTAATGTGGAACCTAGTTTTGGAGGATTGGTTGCACAGGGACTTCGAGCATACAGAGATGGTGACATATGCCGATGATCTTGTGTTGCTTATTGAAGGAAATTCTCGGATACAACTAGAAACCAGGTCACAGCAGGTTTTATTTGAACTTAATAACTGGTGTACGTTATATAAACTGACTGTATCAGGAACCAAAACAAGGACAATGGTCGTCAAGGGTTAATTTTCAAATAGAAGACCCTCAGTTGTGAGAATGAATGGGTCGAGCCTAAAATCGGCAAGACAATTAAAATATCTAGGCATTATGTTTGACGGATCTTTCACTTTCAACTCACATGTTACTTATCTATCAGAAAAAGTGAGGAAATTTATTGGGATGATTACTCAAATCACTAGAGTTAGCTGGGGAATAAAAGGTAATTTGCTGAACTTGCTATATGAATGTGTATTTATCCCCATGGTAATGTATGGTGCACCAATTTGGTTTGAGTGTGTAAGTGGAAAAGTATTTACTATAAAGCTCAGTTCCATTCAAAGAGTAATGCTCCTTAGGATGTGCATGGCATGCAGAACTGTGTCGACCCCAGCTTTGCAGGTTGTGACTGGAAAATTGCCTATAGATCTGCATTTGGTGTATTGTGCATTGGCTTACTTCATCCAGCATGGCATTCCCTGTTCTTTTCTGAAAATACATGTGGACATCTTGGCAGATCCCAGGAATGAAAGGGCAAGAATCTGGGATGCTTTGGTAAAAGTCGGGCAAGAGTGTTGGAGTGTTTGTGATAGAGGGCAGATTACACAAAAATTTTTCCCAGATTTAAAAAATGCAGCCTCAATAAAATTCAAATGGTTTGCCCCAAACTTACAAGCTATGTTCTTATTAACTAGTCATGGTTCGATTAATGCAAAGTTGCATGATTTAGGAATTACTGAAAGATCTAGTTGCCATTGTGGCGAAAAATAATCATGGGAACATATTATGTACAACTGTGAGGAGTACAGCGATCTACGAATTGAATTGGTATCTCGGGTTAGTAATCTCAATCATATGGCAGAAGGCTGCAAGACAATTCTAGTTGATAAATATTATTATTATTATTAATAGCTACATGGTGCAAGGAAGCCTGAGGCTTGTGTTGCACCAGTCAAAAAAAAAATTCCCAAGTTACCCTGAGAGAGAGAGAGAGAGAGAGAGAGAGAGAGAGAGAGAGAGAGAGAGAGAGAGAGAGAGAGTCGAAGGGAGTCACCAAGAAAAAGAAGAATGATGATATCCAGCTCAGAACACTGGGTGTGCCAAGCCCATACTCACCAGATGTGAGCCCCTGGGGGTAGGAACAGAAGTCAAACTAACAGCCCTGGAATTACTTCTGGTCACCCTTTGTGAATTGGAGACACATTCCTATATCTCCAGTCCGTGGGGACCTCTCCCGAGTCCAAGGTTTCTAGGCTGCTGCTCATTCCAATAGAAGCAGTGCAAGAATCACTTTCACCTCTGCCTACGGCTACTGTTTATCTATTAGTCTGTGTACACCCTAAGCTAGTAGTTTTTCCCAACCCACCTAACATTGTCTCAATAGCATTAACAAATATTCTTGCACTTTTTCTATTTAAGTGTATCCCATCCCTGTACAAGCAATCTCTCCTGTTAACAAGCACAGGCCACACTGAGAAAAATTCTACTCCATGAGCCTTGCACAGTCTCTCCAGGGCCAGATTGATTGACAAGTCTCTCATCATATACTCCCCGCTATTGTGTCTGGGAAAGATTGCTGACACTTTCAAATTTAACCTTAACTCGTGACGTTTTTTTCAACATTGACCTGTACTTGTTAAGTAAATCCACAAATCTCCTACACTTCATGTCATTAGTGCTAATGATTACAATGATGTCACCTTTTGTGCCCTTAAAAGATGATACTGCTCTACAACATCATCAACTTTTGCCCCTGGCAAACTTACCCTGGTCCTATTTTACCTATCCTTTTTGAAAAATACATTTCCCTGACAAGAGAGTCACTGACAATAAGTAGCTCCTGTGAGACCAGCGCATTCTGCCCTGAAGATTGCTGCTGTGTTGCCTGATGCACAAGAGTGAGCTCTTGCATGAGTTGGGAAGCTGAGATCTTGAAGCCTCCCCATTTTAATTCCTTTGAGGGCATCTACCCAACTCTTGAAATTCTCATAGACACCCATCAGAATGCTGAGTTGGCACCTAATTTCTTCACACTCTCTGCACCTAGCAAACAAAAAAAAAAAAAAAAAAAAAATGGAATCTATTCAGTTATATTAAAAGAGGCATCCAAAGAAGTTATTTGTTATTTGGTTTTTAGGAGCATTAGCAACTAAGGCCATATTGCCATCCAAAGAAGTAAGCAAACCCTTAGCCATAAATAGGAGAGCATTCTTAGATTCATGGGAGCTCCCCCACAATGTATCCTCAATTCACAAATGGGGATCAAAGAGTAACAGGTATAATTACAAACTAGTTAGTTTAACTTCTGGTCTGGGATGAAGCATTGCAGGTTCATCAGGATAAGACTTCAGTTATACTTCAGACACTGCATGAGTTTGTTAAGGTGAAATCTTGTCTGACTAATTTGACTGCATACTATGATGTGATAACAAAGGAACTGCATGAAAAAAAAATTTTGATATCATATACAGTGAAACTTCTCCTAACGGACACCTCTCTTTAACGGACATCTCTCTCTACAACGGACATTTTCAAATTCCCCAACTCTCCTCTATTAGTTTTAACGTGTTTTCAGCTTCTGTCTAGCGGACATTCTCTGTAATGGACGCGGACAGGCAATCTGCACTGTTTTGTTTAGATTAGCACTTAATTTGATCTCCCAATAACAGACAGTGGGCGAGCTCACGGCCCTTTTTCTAGGAATGTTTCTTCCACGTATTGCCTCAATCGTGTGTTTATTTTCTATTTCCGATTCTCTGAATTTTATCAAGGTTTACATCGCAGTTCTAAACCCTTTTTTAAGAATTTTAAGGCACGTGTAAAACTTCTGATGAATTCGGTGTGTGCGGGGGGGGGGGGGGGGGGGGGGGGAATTTGGTCGGCCTTTCATCTTTTGAGTTTCAGTTTTCGTTTTGTTCAGTGTCGTGTGAAGTGCACAATGTCTTCTTGTAAACATTTAACTTTAAAAGATAAAGTCAAACTCATTAATGCGTATGATCGGCAAAAAAATAGTGTTCGCAATCTCGCTGCAAAATTCAAAATTGGGAAGACGCAGGTAAGCGACATCCTAAAAAAAAAAAATGAACTGCTCAAACAATTTTGGCAACACGTAAATGATCAGGTTCAAAAATCATTCCCGAAAACTGTTGGACTTCAAATTTGTCGCGCACATGCTAAAAAATTCCCATTAATGGGCCTATTATTAGGGAAAAGGCTTTGGAGGTTGCAAAATCTATGGGAGTAAATGAGTTCAAAGCTTCTGTGGGATGGCTAGACAAGTTCAAAACTCGGCATAAAATTTCTTGGAAAACCGTAAGTGGTGAAGGTGGATCTGTTGATACTGGGGTTGTAACAGAGTGGACCGTCAAATTGGAAGATTTATGTCGTGATTTTGAAGCTAAGGATATTTACAACTGTGACGAAACAGGGTTGTTTTTTAAAGCTATTCCTGAAAAAACAATGAGTCTAAAAAACGAAAAGTGCCAGGGCGGAAAAATTTCTAAGGAACGCTTGACTGTACTATTGTGTATAAATATGCTGGGAGACTTTGAACAACCTCTTGTTATAGGAAAACCACAAAATCCTCGTTGTTTCAAGGGCATAAAGTTGAATCTTTTGAATGTTGACTGGAAGTCTAATAAAAAAGCATGGCTGACACGAGATATCATGAGCGAATGGATAAGTCACTTTAACCAAAACATGATTCGTCAAAACAGAAAAATTATTCTTTTCATGGATAATGCTGCATCTCACCCGCACATTGAATTGTCCAACATTCAAATCGTTTTTCTGCCACCAAACACTCTGCAGAGTGTCAGCCCTTGGATCAAGGGATAATAAAACAATTTAAACTTCACTACAGAAAACATGTTTTAAGACATCTCATTGCAAACACGAACAATGTAACACGTGCGAGTGACCTTGCAAAGAAACTCAGCATCCTAGATGCGATTCAATGGATTTCCTCTTCAGTAAACGCAATTAGAAAACAAACTGTCGTGAAATGTTTTGTAAAGTCTGGCTTCTCAAACAAAAAAATTGAAGTTGTGAACAGCAATGTGGAGCCCCAAGAAGAACAAGAACTTCAACATCTATTGATAATGTACGATACTTCCGCTACAAGTGACCCTGGCTACAAAGATATAGACTCGAACCTCACTACAGAAGATGGTGCTCTAGATATCAACGACATTATCATCGATATTTTTCAAGAAGTTCCTCATGAGTATGAAGAAATGGAAGGAGGTCATTCTGTCAAAGAACATATTAACGACGAACCACCGATGAAAATAGAAGAAGCGCTCATACAAATCAATCGTTTAAAAATGTTTTTCGCCACTGAAGAAGATACTGAAGGACTTTCGATGGTTTCTTCACTCCAAACAAATGTTGAAAACAAAATTATCAGCCGGAAGAAGGTGCAAAAGAAAATAAGTGATTACTGTATGTATTTTTCTTAAGATAAAGTCATAATATGCATAGCACAATTGTATGTATATTATTTACAAAAATATTGCAAAATCTGTATATAATTTAATTTAATTTTACATTAAATGTTTAACGATTTTTCTTTATCTCTTGTGTATGTAATTGTATATTATTTACAAAAATATCGTTCAAAATCTGTATATATTTTAATTTAATTTTACATTAAACCTTTAATGATTTTTCTTTCTTTCTTTTTTTTTTTCTCCCTCAGACTTCTTGTTAGCGAACACTTCTCTCTAACGGACAGATTTTCATTCCCCATGGCTGTCCGTTAAAGGGAAGTTTCACTGTACTTGGATTTTAGGAAGGCTGTTGCACATAGAACACTGCTGTACAAATTGGAGTAGTATGGTATTAAGGGCAAGTTGCTGCTATGGAGGGATGGTTGAGTGGGAGAAGACAGGAGTGTTAATCAATAGACTCGGCTCTCCATGGACTACTGTTATTAATGGAGTCGCCCCCCCCCCAGTGTGGTGTTGGGCCCATTGTTATCTGTATTTATCAGTGATACTGAGGAAGGTATATCACACTTAATGTCCAAGTTTGATGATGTTACGATGGTTGTTAATGACAGTATACAACAAAAGGGCTGAGAAGTGGCAACTGAAGTTTAACATTGACAAATGCAAAGTAGTGCATATGGGTAACAGTTACCCCATAACAACATACCAACTGTGCGGTACTACACTCAGCTTAGTGGAGAATGAAAAGGACTTAGGGGTAATTGTGAAGTCAGATATGAAGTTTATTGAGCAGTACAAATAGGCTGCTAGAGCAACTCATGGGGGTCTTGTCTATGATATACAGGAATTTTGCTAGAAGGAATAAGGAGGTGATTATCCCCTTGTATAAGGCAAATGGTCAAGCCACATGTTGAGTACTGTTTACAGGTCTGGATGCCTCATTTTTGGAAGGATATAGAGCTGCAGAAATGAGTAAGGAGAAGGGCAATGAGATTGGAGAGGGGAAGAAAGGGTTGCTCTTAACAAGAAAGACTTAAGTTCTGAAATTTGCAGCATCTGGAGACTTAGGCACCTGTGAGGTGATCTGATTGAGGTGTATAAGGCCTTGAATGGTTTGAGCAGGCTGAATGCTGATGGGTTCTTCCTCTTGCTCTGATTACGCACCTGAAAGGAGCATAAATTCAAACTAAGTAAAAACATTTGTAGAATAGATGTTTTTTTTTTTATTTGGTAGTTGTTGGCGCATCGGCTTCTGTGGCCATAATGCACCTCCCAAGGTTTTTGCAGTACTTTGATCCAAGCCCGAGGCGGGATTCGAACCCGCGACCTTTGGGTTGCCAGGCAGGCACTTTACCCACCCGGCTAGCCTGGTCGGCAGAATAGATGTGCAGAAATTTTTTTTTCTTTAGCCAGTGGGTGGTTGATTGTTGGAAGAAACTTCCATCTGTTGTTGTGAAAGCTTAAATAAACTCAAATAAGAACTGTACAAACTTTTGGAGTGAATGGGTAAATTTTTTTTTTTTTTTGGCTGTTGCTATATCAGCTTAGTTTCTTGCATCATATGCCTCTACTAATGTTAATTCTAATGCTAAATGAATATAGCAGCAGAGCTTTATGGTTGCTATATAGAGTGTAATAGGATGCAAATACACATCATAGCATTTGGCTACTATTATGAAATTACTGGGAGAACTCTGCGATGGCCATAAAGGCCAGGCATGATAAGATACTATCGTGAAATAGAGTTCACTGTTCTTTCTGATATTTTTAAATGTTTATTATTCAGAAAACTATAACAGTCTATGAGTGCCACATGATAACAATCTTAATGGGATGCTAATTTGCTGCTCCAATAAAACATTGCAATTTGCCAATGGCAAAAGTAGATGATGTAGAGCAGATATCATTTTTTAAGGGCACAAAAAAGTGATATTATTTTACAAGCTAACACTAATGTTATTAAGATTAGGAGATTAAAAGAACAACTTAACAAGTACAGGAAAGGTGGAGGGGTTACGCTCTTAGTTAAAAGAACATTAAATCTAAAGAAGTGCATTAAGCTGACATGGGTGCCAAGTGAAATGGTGAGTCAGTTTGTGTCATATAAGCACTGGAAAAACAATACTGAGTGTAGGAATGTGTTATAGACCTAATGAAAGTGATGAGTATACCAAACAGCTATACAAGGAAATAGAGTGGGGCAGCAAATTAGAATGTCTCATAATGGGGAAAAGTTTTATCATTCCAGACGGCTGGAGTTTGTGGGTTGGTCAATCACATATTAGCCAGACCTTTGTGGATTAATTGGATGACTCTTTTCTATAACAGCATGTTAGAGGCAACAAGAGGAAACAAAATTCTTGATCTGGTCAGCAGTGATTCTACATGGATTAATAATCTGCAGGTAAAAGACACACTGGGTGGTAGCGATCAAATTTTTTTTTTTTTAAACCCCAAACACGAAAGGTATCAAAACCTATAGTACTTAGTACCGTGCATGGGTTGAAGGAGAAGTATGGGGGGGGGGGATGCCGGAAACTTTGCTCTAGAGACTAAACATGGGTTTCACCACTTCAAGCCTCCAATAAGCAAAGTGGTGGTATTTCACCGGTTGATGAAAGTCATCTACCACCTATAAATTTGTGCTAATGTGGAATTTAATTAAAGACATAACTACTATCAAAGGTAAGGCTTTTGCTTTCATAATGATGACTACAGAAGTCTCAGACAGTTGTTAAATTATGTGCAGTGGGATCAACTGATGATGTTAACAGCAAATTCTAAATGGCAAGCATTCAGGAAAGTAATCAAAGGAGCTACTAGGCTTTTCATAACAACAAAGAAATACTGTTCAAGGCTGAGACCCAAATGGATGTCAGATGAACTACTGAGACACCTCGCAGAAGGAAAGGGCATGGGATGCATATAAATTATCAGGTAATGCAGAAGCCTAGAGTAGATATAAATTGGTTGGTAATCAAGTTAAGGCAAATTTTAAGAAATCTCTGGCAAAGAAAAACAGCAAAGACTTCTATGCTTATATTAACAGTAAAAGGAAAGGTTTGAATCACATTGGCCCACTTGATGTTCAAGGGTTAATTGTTAATGATCCTGCTTGGGTTGCAGACAAACTGAATAGGTATTTTGGATCTGCATTCACACATGGGAATTCTTTAGGGTAGGGGATGCCAAAAGTTTATCAAACTCTAACAAGTAGCTAAATGACCTTGTGATAACTGATAGAAAAGTTGAGGAGAAATTGTTCAGTACAGGCATAACAAAGGCACTTGGGGCAGATGGAATCTATCCAATTATATTAAGGGAGGCAGCAAAGGAGGTAAGCAAACCCTTGGCTATAATTATGAGAGCATCCCTGGATTCATCCTTAGATTATGAAAGCATCCTTGGATATATTCACACTTCTCCAGTCCCTATGGACTGGAGAAGTGTGAATAAATCTCCAATTCATGAAGGGAGATCAAAGGGTCATATGAGTAATTACAGACTTGTTAGCTTAACTTGTTTGAAGAGAAAATTATGGGATCATAATTTTGGTGAAAGAAGTAATGCCAGACCATTTGGATAGGCATGCAGTTATACTGCAACCACAGCATGGATTTTTCAAGGGTTTTTATGAATTTTTCTGTCTTGCGTAACCAATCTGCTAGGTTAGTATGATGCAGTGAAAAACAAACTGGATTAAAAAATAATTTTGACATCATATATGCTTAGATTTCAGGAAGGCTTTTGATACTGTTGTACATAAAAGACTATTATACAAACTGGAGCAATGTGGCATTAAGGGCAAGTTATTTACATGGATAAAGGAATGGTTAAGAGGTAGAAGACAGAGGGTGACTATCAATGGGCACTGCTCTTCTTGGACTTATGTTATTAGTGGAGTTCTCCAGGGTTCAGTGCTGGATCCATTGTTGTTTTCAATATTTACCAATGATAAGGTATATCAGGCTTAATATCTATGTTTACAGATGATACAAAGATTGGCAGGATGGTTGACGACAGTCGTCAGTTTGAACTACTACAATAACATATGGGAAAACTGGGTCGTTGGGCTGAGAAATTACACTTGAAGTTTAATATTGACAAATGCAAGGTACTGCACATAGGTAGCAGTAATGCCAGAGTAACTTATCAACTGTGTGGTACTATAGTCAGGGTAGTGGAGAATGAAAAAGACCTGGGGGTAATTGTTTTTGGTTTTGGTTTTTTTTTTTAGGAGCATTAGCAACTAAGGCCATATTGCTCTGGGATATGCAGTGGTCATTTCCTGATCTTTCTGCATCCTCTGTATTTGGTGGTGACGGGAAGGGGGGGTAATTGTGCTTTGCTAGTAAGGATAAGGAAGTGATTATCCCTTTGTACAAGGCCATGGTTAGGCTGCATCTTGAGTATTGAATGCAGGTCTAGAGGCCTCACTTCAGGAAGGATGTAGGTCTGCTGGAACGGGTGCAAAAAAAAGGGGGAACCAGATTGGTGAAAGGAACAAAAGGGTGCTTTTACCTAAAAAGGCTTTGGTTCTGCAAATTGTAGCATCTTGATACCAGGGACCTGTAGGGAGATCTGACTGAGGTGTTGAAAGTCTTGACTGCATTGATTAAGCTGAATGTTAATGGTATTCTTCCACTTGCTGAGACTATACACATGAGGGGGCATAAATTCAAGTTGAGGAAGGATGGTTGTAGGATAGATATGGGGAAGTTTGTCTTCAGGCAGCTGGTGGCTTATTGTTGGAACAGGCTTCCCTCTGTTGTTGGGGAAGCAAATGGGTTGAATATATTCATGTTTGAACTAGACAAATTCTTGAAGGGTACGAATGGTGAAGTGTTGCTTTTTTTTTTTTTGGCTTAACCTTGCTCTATTGCATATTACTACTAAGTAAAGAGCAATGTTGGGAAAAAGTCATGAGTTAGGAATGATTTTGAATGTGTGCAATTCTACCCTGACACAATAGGAGAGAATACATGTTTAGAGCCTTATCAGTCAATCCTGCATGAAGAGAATGTGCAAGGCTCATGGGGTAGAATTTTTTTTGGTGTGGTGTGTGCTTGTTAACAGGAAATACTGTTTTAACAGGAATGGGATACATTTAAAGAGAAGGGGTGAAGAACATTTTCTGATGCTATTGAGGCAGCAATAGGTGCGTTGGAAAATTGATAGCTTGGGGGGGTGGGGGTTACACAGACTAGCAGATTAACCAAAGCTGCAGGAAGAGGTGAAGGTGATTCCTGCATTGCTTCTACTGGAAAATGCAGCAGCCAGGAAAGCAAAGTGTCAGGGATTTCAAGCCCTGCTGTGCGTCATCATGGAACAAGTGAATACTTGGGCTGTGTAAGGATAACTAAGAGTAAGAACATGTATACTTGCATGTAAACTAATGCCAGGAGCATTGTTAAAAGATTTCATGAATTTGAAGTTCTGATTAAGTCATCATATGCCGACGGTGTAGGGATAGCAGAGACATGATGTAACTCAGACATAAGTGATGCCGAATTTGAATATGGGGAGCACAATGTATACAGGAAGGACAGACAAGACAGGCAGAGTGGAGGGGTTAGGCTCTTAGTTAAGAAGCACATTAAATCTAAGGCAGTACAGCCAGTCAACATAGTTTACCAGTGCAATGTTGAGTCAGTTTGGTGTGATATAAACACGGGGGCAGGATCAAGGATAGGAGTGTGTTATAGGCCTAATGACTGTGATGTGTATACCAAACAGTTATACAGAGAAATAGGGTGAGCCAGCAAATCAGAGTGTTATAATGGGTGATTTAACTTTCCAGACGTTCGTTAGAATTAATGGGTTGGTCACTCGTACTAGCAAAATTTTTGTAGATTTCCTCGATGACTGTTTTCTACAGCAGGGGTCACCAAACTACGGGCCAGATCCAGCCCGCAGAATCTGTTCATCCGGCCCGCCACGCACTGTGCTACAAATGATCAAAATTTCTAAAATATATTGATAAATAAACATATTGTTATTTACCAATATATATATATGTTTATTTACCAATAAATATATTGGTAAATAAATATAATGCATTGTTAAATAAATATATTCGTTGTCTTCATTTTTGTTGTATTTACTGAATTGTACATACTGTACATATTGAACAAAATGATTATACAGTCCGCACTCGTCAATCTCTAGGTTATCTGGCCCATCGTGAAAAAAGTTTGATGACCCCTGTTCTACAGCAACATGTTAGAGAAGCAACAAGAGGAAGTAATACTCTTGATCTGGTTATCAGCAGTGATTCCCTATGCATGATGAAGCTGCAGGTAAAAGATACACTTGGGTGGTAGTGATCACATTGTACTAATGTGAATTTAATTAAAGACACAACTACTGTAAAGGGTAAAGGGAAAGGCTTTTGCTTTTGTAAGGGTGGCTACAGAGGTCTCAGACAGTTTTTAAATTGCATGCAGAGGGATCAACTGATGATGTTACCAACAGCAAATTCAAAATGGGAAGTATTCAGGGAAGTAATCAAAGAAGCTACTAGGCATTTCATACCAACAAAGAAATACTGTTCAAGGCTTAGATCTAAATGGATGTCAGATGAACTACTGAGGCACCTCTCAGAAAACAAAAGTGCATGGGATTGTATAAATTATCAATGATACAGAAGCCCATTGTGGATATAAATTAGTCTATAATCAAGTCAGAAAGGAGTTTAGGCAAGCTATTTCAGCTTATGAGAAGTCTCCAGAAAAGAATGCAAAAAAAACAGCAAAGATTTCTATGCTTATATTAATTATAAAAGGAAGGGACTGAATCACATTTGCCACTTGATGTCAATTGGTTAACTGTTAATGATCCTTCTGAGGTTGCTGCAAAATTGAATAGGTATTTTGCATCTAAATTCACACATGAGGAATTCTTTAGGGGGGGGGATGCGAGAAATTAAGCAAATGCTCAAATGGGGAGCTAAATGATTTTGTCATCACTGAAAGCAAAGTGGAAGAGGAATTGTTGAAATTGAACATAAAAAGGCACCTGGGGTAGAAGGAATCTATCCAATCATATTAAGATAGACAGCAAAGGAGGTAAGAAAGCTTTAGCCATAATTATGAGAGCATTCTTGGATTCGGCTGTTCCTGGGGACTGTAGATATGCTAATGTAACCTGAATTCATAAAGGAGGGCAAAAGGTGACATGAGTAATTACAGACTTGTTAGCTTAACATCTCTTCCAGGGTGAAAATAATGGAGTCACTGTTTCAAGAAATAATGCAGGACCATTTGGACAGAAATGCAATTATACTGCATTTACAGTATGGATTTGTTAATGGGCAGTCTTGTCTGACAAATCTGACAGGTTAGCATGATCAATGACCAAAAAACTAAATGCATAAAATAATTTTGATACCATACACTTAGATTTCAAGAAAGCTTTTCATACTGTTGCACATAAAAGATTGCTGTATAAACTGGAGCAATGTGGCATTAAAAGCAAGTTACTGCTATGGATAAAGAGATTGTTAAGTGGAAGAAGACAGTTTGGTTATCAATGGGCACTGCTCTTTGTGAACTAATATTTTCAGTGGAGTCTCCAGGGTTCAGTGCTGGGCCCATTGTTGATTTCAATATTTATTAATGATATTGATGAAGGCATATTAGGCTTATGTCAAAGTCTGCAGACGATACAAAGGTCAGTAGGGTGGTTAATGACAGTAATTAGCTTAAGCCACTGCAGCAAGATCTAGGAAAATTGGATCAACGGGCTTAGAAATGTTAGATGAAGTTTAACATTGACAAATGCAAGGTATTGCATATGGGTAGCAATAATCCCACAGTAACTTATCAACTGTGTCGTACTACCTCAGGGATAGTGGAAAATGAAAAAAGACCTGGGGTTGACTGTGCAGTCTGATATAAAATTTTCTGAACAGCACAGATATGCTTGCCAGAAAAGCTCATGGGGTTTTGTCAATGATAAACAGAAAGTTTGCTAGCAGAGATAGAGAGATGATTATCCCTTTGTACAAAACCATGATTAGGCCACATCTTGAGTACTGTATACGGGTCTGGAGGTCTCAGTTTAGGAAAGAAGGTTCTGCTGGAACAGATGCAGAAAAGAGCACCAGATTGGTGAAAGGAATAAAACAGTGCTGTTACCTGGAAAGGTTTCACTTCTACAAATTGAAGCTTCTGGAGACTAGGCACCTGTTGGGTGATCTGAATGATGTATGGATTGAGTATGGATTGAGTATGGCCTTGTATGGATTGAGTAAGCTGAATGTGAATGGTATTCTTCCCTTTGCTGAGACTACACACATGAGGGGGTATAAATTCAAGTTGGGGAAGGGCAGTGCAGAATATATGGAGGTTTTCCTTCAGCCAGCAGGTGTTGATTGATGGAACAGGCTTTCACCTGTCATTGTGGAAGTGGATAGTTTGAAAAAATTCAAGGAAGAACTAGACAAATTCTTTGAGAGTTTTTTTGTTTATGCTATATAAGCTCAATTGGCTCTACTACTAGTACTACTAATTTTTTGGCAATTGTATACTTTATTTCCAATTATTCTCAACAATATTAAGCTTTAAAAACCCAAAACTTTCAAATATCTGGCAATGATCAAGTCTCAATGTTGCTAAGTTTATAAAGTTCTACTGCATAAAAAAAGATGACGCTTACCACCAAATTTTGAAGTTTACTCCACTCTGGTACAAAGAAGTAATGAACACCTCCTGTAGCACCCGTCAGGGATACACCATATCCCAAAAAAAGGATAAGAATCACATAAGGAAATGTTGCAGTGAAATACACAACCTATAGTAATAACAACAATAGCAATTTTATTGTTATCTCAAATATATATTAGTCCTGCTTACGCTGTTCACTCTATTAAGATGCTTACATTAATTTATAGAAAACTATGTTTTTACAAATTCCATAACTTCTAACAGCAGATATAATTTTACAAAAACAAATACAAATTAAAAACTTATTACTAGTTTGAAGAAAGGCATCTTATATATTATTGTATATAATCATATATAATAATGATAATAATAATAATAATACAAGTAGGCTCCGATTTACACCAGGGTTACATTCCACCTCCTCAGGGTCTTTAGCTGAAGTGGCATAAATTGAGAAAGCATTAGCATCAATAGAGGCATATTATGCAAGATAGCCAGCTTATACAGCATTAGCCAAAAAAAAAAAAAAAAAAAATGTTCTGGCAGCCTTTCGGCACTGCTCAGAAAACTGCATATCTAAGTGCATAATTTCCCCCAGGTCTCTTTCATTCTCCACTAACCTGAGTGTAACACACACAGTTGGTACATTTCTCTGGGGTTACTGCTACCCATATGCAGTACTTTGCATTTGTCAATGTTAAAGTTCAGTTGCCCTTTCTCTGCCCATCTGCCGAACTTTTCTCCTGTTGTAGTAGCATACAGTCATTACTGTCATTAATAACCCTGTCAACTTTGTATCATCTGCAAACTTTGACATTAAGCCAGATATATCTTTGTCAATATCATTGATAAATATATAAAACAACAATGGGCCCAACAATGAACCCTGGGGCACACCATTAATAATTAATAACATTAATCCACAAAGAGCAGTATACATTGATTACAACACTCTGTCTTCTCCCACTCAACCATCATTTTATCCATTGTAGCAAAGTGCCCTTAATGCTATACTACTCCAATTTGTACAGTAGTCTTCCATGAGCAACAGTTATCAAAAGCTTTTCTGAAATCCAAGTATATGATATCAAAATTATTTTTTGCATCCAGTTCCTTTGTGACCACATCATAGTATCCAATCAAATTTGCCAGACAAGACTTCCCCTTAACAAACCCATGCTGTGTCTGAACTATTACTGCAATCTTGTCAAGGTGATCCTGTATCACCTCTTTAACCAGAGACTTCATTATTTTCCCTGAAACAGAAGTTAAACTAATAGGTCTATAATTATTTGTGTCACACTTTGAATCCCCTTTGTGAATTGGAGATACATTTGCACATCTCCAGGCTCTGGGGTTTTCCCTTGAGTCCAACTATGCACTCATAATTATGGCTAAGGGTCTGCTTACTTCCTTTGCACCTCCTTTATTATAACTGGATAGATCCCATCCAACCCAGGTGCCTTTCTTATGTCTGACTTCAACAATTTCTCCTCTACTTCGCTCTTAATTATTACAAAATCATTTAGCTCCCTGTTAGAGTTTAATAAGCTCCTGTTCTCCACTTTCCTATAGAATTCCTCATGTGAATGTATAGGCAAAATACTCATTCAGTTTGGCAGCTATCTGAGCAGGATCATCTCCAGTCAAACTATCGATAGATATCAAGCAGACCAATCTGATTCATTGCCTTCCTTCTAGAGTTTACATAAGTAAAGAAGTCTTTGATGTTCCTCTTTACATCCTTTGCCAAAGATTTCTCATAATCTGCCTTTTCTTGTCTAACCTCCTTTGTGACTTGATTACAGACTAGCTTATATCTACCATAGGCAGCTGTGTTTCCTGATAATTTATATTCATCAAATGCACTTTACTGCTCTTCCACAAGTTTCATCAGCTCGTCTGACATCCATTTAGGACTAAACCTTGAACAGTATTTCTTAGTTGATATGAGAAGCCAACATCGGCTTTAACTTAAGATGTGGTCAGCACTAGCGGCTCACCAGTAAATTTTACATTGTGAATTCTGGTCTGTTTTTTTTTAAATTGGGAAAACCAGCCCCTGCTAGCTGAAACATCGGCTTTAACTTAAAAGTGCTTGATGCATTACCACTTACCAGTCATCTTCCTCCAGTACAATCCCATTTCATCAACATTAAAGACCAAGTCTGGGGTGTAGCAGCCTTCATCCATTAACTTTTGGAATATGGGAGAATATTCCGCAGTACCTGTAGTGTCAGCACTAGCGGCTCACCAGTAAATTTTACATTGTGAATTCTGGTCTGTTTTTTTTTAAATTGGGAAAACCAGCCCCTGCTAGCTGAAAATGATTCAGTCTTTCCCAATTCCTCATAAGTTTTATTTAACAAGCTCCTAGCCTTGTCCATAACTACTGCCTGTGTTACAGGAATGGTATTTTGGTTGATATTATCTATCCACATGACTAATAACTTTTCCATCTTCTCACTCCTTGAAGAAATTGTTCCAGAAACAACTTACTTACTTACTTCATAAAGGTCATAACAGTAGAAGGTGCTAAATTTAAGGTTTTGCACACCTCCGAACGCTGCTCACACCATTCCATACGACAAATAAGTCTATTTTAACTTCAATTGTTAGAGATTTTCGGCTTTTCTTAATATGTGCTTGCACAGATTCACCACTATACTTAGAAGCTATGATTGCAATTTATTTAAAATAATAAGGCACTAATGAACCAAGAAATTATTAAAATTTAAGGCACAGCTCACAACACGTGCACACTGGCGGAGGAGAAGAAAGCAACTGACATCAACATTAGCGCCGTCTAGGTACCCACTTCCTGGGCTGTTTTTTGCTTGTGTTTTCAAAATTTCTTTATATATATATATATATATATATTTTTTTTTTTTTTTCATTAATATTTTAAAAGGGCATTAATGTGAAACGGCATAAACCGAAGAGTCATAAAGTGGGGACTACCCGTACATAACATTAATAATATTTTTTTTTTTTTTTACTTCTATAAAAAACAGAAGATGCACTTCCTAAAGAAATTTATTCCTTGATTCCAAAAATGCCAAAATTATGTCTCTATTATATCTCCTTTGAATGATACATTGAAATTTTAGCAAATGAATGAACAACTAATTTCAAACCAGATCAGACCTTTACGTAAGGGAAAGGGGATAGTATTAAATATACCAGCTGCCGTTGCAGATGAACTCAACAGTTATTTTGCATCGATATTTACAAATGAAAAACCTTTTGTGGCAATGGGAAATTGTGGGAGCGAAGTTGAAAAATATGTAATTAATGATACTGAAATTTCGCAAGATTATTTAATGAAAAAACTTTCGAGCCTACAGGCCAGTAAGGCTCCTGGAGTTGATGGAATATATCCTATAATCTTAAGGGAGGCAGCAAATGAGTGCATTGAACCAGTAAGGCTAATTATGTGAGCATTACTAGACTCTGGGGAGATTCTGTTGGATTGGAAAAGTGCCAATGTATCTCCCATACATAAGGGTGGTTCTAAGAGTGAAGTGGGAAATTATTCACCTGTCAGTCTGACTTCAGTGGTAGGGAAAATCATGGAGGTAATGTTCAAGGGTGGAATTCAGGATCATTTGGATCGAATTAAAATTCTCAAGGATACTCAGCATGGTTTTGTAAAGGGAAAATCATGTTTAACAAATCTGGTTCGCTATTTTGAAAGGGTCACTCACGAGCTGGATTTAGGGAATAATTTCGACATTGTTTATTTAGATTTCAGCAAAGCTTTTGACTCAGTACAACATGAGCGGTTGCTTTATAAGCTGGAACAGGTTGGAATCACTGGGAAAATCCTTAGATGGATAGCTGGATGGTTTCAGGGCAGAAGGCAGAGGGTTGTGATAAATGGCTATTCCTCAGATGTAAGAAGTGGGATCCCCCAAAGATCAGTATTAGGACCACTGTTGTTTTTAATTTTCATAAATGACATCGATGAAGGGATAGCGGGCATGATGTCTAAATTTGCAAATGATGTTAAAATTGGTAAAGTAATTAATGATCACTGTCAAGCTGAGCTTCTTCAGAGAGACCTAGATAGACTTCAGGAATGGTCAGAAAAATGGCAGCTATGATTTAATCCAACAAAGTGTAAGGTATTACACCTGGGAAACAGTAATCCCAAAATAACTTATTCACTTAGTGGAGTTCAACTAAACCCAGTACTGGTGGAAAGGGATTTGGGTGTTATGATACGGTCAGACATGAAATTCTCTGAGCATTGTAAACAGGTTGCAAGGAAGGCCATGGTGTCCTATCAATGATCTATCAAAGTTTTGCAAGTAGAGATAGGGACGTGATAATCCCATTATATAAGGCTTTTGTTAGACCACACTTGGAATACTGTGTTCAAGTATGGAGACCAAACCTAAAGAAAGATATCGAGCTTCTTGAAAGGGTGCAAAGACGGGTAACTCGCCTGGTGAGATCGGCAAAAGGGCGTCCTTATGAAGAAAGACTTCGAATATGTGGGATGCAGAGTTTGGAAACTAGACACCTTAGAGGAGATTTGATTGAGGTGTTTAAGGCTGAGAGGCATCAGTAAAATGAATGAGGACGAAATTTTTCAAGATTATAAATGATGCTAGAACTAGAGGTTTGTTATTTGTTATTTGGTTTTTAGGAGCATTAGCAACTAAGGACATATTGCTCCGGGATATGCGGTGGTCATTCCCTGACCTTTCCGCATTCTCTGTATTTGGTGGTGACGGGCTCGAACCCCGGTCTAATCAAGAAGCGTGTGCTATGCACTGCTGCTCCTTCCCACCTGGCTACGGAGGCGCATAGAACTAGAGGACATAAATTCAAGTCACGGGGGGGAAATGTTTAGATTGGACTGGAAGTTTTATTTTAGCCAGTGAGTTATAAATTACTGGAATAAGTTGCCTACATGGGTGGTAGAGGCTGACAGTTTGGGGAAATTCAAAGGTCATCTGGATAGTACCCTCGGGTGAGGGAAGTGCATAGGATGATAGGTGTAATTTCCTTTTCTTTTATTAATTATTATTATTTAATTTTTTATTATTTTTTTATCATTGTTTTATTCGGGTTTTTTTTTTTGGCTGGTGCAGCACAAGCCATAGGCTTTCTTGCACCATGCGGCCATTACTAATACTAATACTAATATCATACAATGATATATGTAAGGTACTTCATATGGGAAGCAGTCATCCCAGATTAACATACCAGCTAGGTGGTACTGCACTCAGTAGTATAGTAGTAATAGTAATAGTAGTAGTGGTAATTAGCATTAGTAGAGGCATACAATGCAAGAAAGCAAGCTTATGCAGCATCAGCCAAAAAAAAAAATGCTCCAATTTCATCCCTCCATTAGTTTCAAATACCTGTACAGCTCACCCTTAAATTTATTTAGGCTATCAACTATGTTGTGTAAGTTCATAGCCTAAATAAATTTAAGGCTGAGCTGGACAAGTATTTGGAACAAATGGAGGGGTGAAATCAAAGCGTTTTTTTTTTTTTTTTTTGCTGATGCTGTAAGCCTGCTTTCTTGCATCTTATGCCTCTACTAATGCTAATTACCACTACTACTACACAATTACTATTACCACTACCAGTAGTAGTAGTAGAGGCATGTGATGCAAGATAGCAATCTTATGTAGCATCAGCCAAAAAAATAAAATATAAAATAAAACCCACTTCACACATTCATTCCCTCTAAACCTTTGTTCAGTTCCTCCTTGAATTTATTTAAGCTATCAAATTCCACGACAGCAGATGGAAGTTTGTTCCAGCAATCAACTACCCGCTGGCTAAATGCAAATTTCCTCACATCTATTCTGTAACTGTCTTTTCTCAATATCAATTTATGCCCCTTCAGGTTCGTAATCTGAGCAAGAGGAAAAGTCTCATCAGAATTGAGCTTGCTCAACCCATTCAAGGCCTTATACACCTCAATCAGATCACCTTGTAGGTGCCTAGTCTCCAGACACTGCAATTTGCAGAACTTAAGATTTTCTTGGTGACCATCCCTTCGTTCCCATCACCAATCTTGTTGCCCATATCTGTACTTGGTCAAGCAACTTTACATTCTTCCTAATATGAGGCTTCCAGACCTGTAAGCTGTACTCAAGGCATGTCCTGACCATTGCCTTATACAAAGGGATAATCACCTCCTTTTCTCTACTTGCAAAATTCCTGAATATCACTGACAATAGTCCACGATCCACACTGGCAGCCTGGTTGCACTGTCAGAATATTTCATATCTGACTGCACAATTACTCCCAGATCTTTTTCAGTTTTTAAAACCCTAAGTGTAGTACCACACAGTTGGTACATTTCTCTGGGATTACTTCTACTCATATACAGTACTTTGCATTTGTTAATGTTAAACTTCAGTTACCACTTCTCAGCCCATCTGCTCAACTTTTCTAGATCCCATTGCAGTAGCACACTGCCATTACTGTCATTAACAACCCTGCCAACCTTTGTATCATCTGCAAACTTTGACATTAAGCCTGATATACCTTCATAAATATCATTGATAAATATACAAAACAACAGTGGGCCCAACACTGAACCCGGGGACTCCACATTAGTCCACGAAAGGCAAGACCATTGGCTACCACTCTCTGTCTTCTTCAACTCAACCATCCTTTTATCCATTATAGCAACTTGCCCTTAATACCATACTGCTCCAATTTGTACAGTAGTCTTCAATGTGCAATGGTGTCAAATGTTTTCCTGAAATCCAAGTATGTGATATCAAAATTATTTCTGCATCCAGTTCCATTGTAACCACATCATAGCATCCAATCAAATTTATCTAAACAAGACTGCAGTAATAATTCACACACAGCATGGGTTTGTTAAGGGAAAGTCTTGTCTGATAAATTTGATTGGATGGTAGATATAAGATAGTCTGTAAGATAGTCACAAAGGAGGTTAGACAAGCAAAGGCAGATTACAAGAAATCTTTGGCAAAGGGATGCAAAGAAAAATAGTAAAGACTTCTTTACTTAAGTAAACTCTAGAAGAAAGGGAATGAATTAGATTGGCTCACTTGATATCAATGGTCCAATCTAATTCATTCCCTTTCTTCTAGAGTTTACTTAAGTAAAGAAGTCTTTACTATTTTTCTTTGCATCCCTTTGCCAAAGATTTCTTGTAATCTGCCTTTGCTTGTCTAACCTCCTTTGTGACTATCTTACAGACTATCTTATATCTACCATAGGCATCTGTGTTTTCTGCCATCTTATGTGTCCCATGCATTTTCCTTCTCTGCCACAAGTCTCATTAGTTCATCTGACTTTAATTTATGCCTAAACCTTGAACAGTATTTCTTAATCGGTATAAAAAGCCTAGTAGCTTCCACAATTAATTCCTTGAATGCTTCCCATTTAGAATTTGCTGTTGGTAACATCATCAGTTGGTCCCACTGTACAGAATTTATAAACTGTCTGAGACCACTGTAGTCACTTTTACGAAAACAAAAACCATTCCCTTTTCCCCTTATGGTAGTTATATCTTTGAGTAAATCCCACATCTGTACACTGAGATCACTACCACTTAGTGGTTCCTTTCTCTGCAAATTCGTAATGCACAAAGAATTACTGCTGATAACCAGATCAAGAGTATTACTTTCTTTGGTTGCTTCTCTAATGTGGAATGACAAAGACCTAGGATAATTGTGTAGTCAGATATGAAGTTCTCTGAGCAGTGCAAACAGGCTGTCTGTACAGCTGATGGAATTTTGTCAATGATAAACAGGAATTTTGCCAGCTGTATACGGCAATGTTTAGGCTTGCATACAGATCTGGAAGCCTCATTTTAGGCACATTGTGGATCTGTTGGAATAGGTACAGAGAAGAGCAACAAAACTGGCAAGGGGAGCAAAAGGGTGCTCTTGCTAGGAAAGGCTTCAGTTTTGCAAATTGCAGTGTCTAAAGACTGCAAGGAGATCTGATTGAGGTGTTTAAGGTCTTAAATGGATTGAGTAAACTCAATGCTGATGGAATCCTTCGTCTTGTTCAGACTACACATAAAAAAGGAGGCATAAATTCAAATTGAGGAAGGATGATTGCAGGTCAGATGTATGGAAATTTACTTTAAGCCAGAGGGTAGGTGATCGTTGGAACAAGCTCCCATCTGGTTTTGTGGTAATTTGAATAAATTCAAGAAAGAACTAGATAAATTGTTAGGGTGAATGGACATGACAGAATGGGAAGTACTGGCTTTTTTTTTTTTTTTTTGGTCAATGCAGTATAACCTTGCCTTCTTGAATCATCTGCCACTACTACTACTACTACTACTAATAATAATAATAATAATAATAATATACTATCTTAAAAATGAGCTTAATTTTAAGGTACAATGTGCTTATTCTGATCACGGATAATGTTATCATTTTCGTGTAGTCCCAATCAGATGTATACTAATGCATAGAAAAAATGTTTATGTAATCAGCACTTCAATTTATTTTATCCTCTTTTTTTTGCATTATTGCAGTTTACACACTTGTGGTGGAAATTATTACATAACAAAATGATTTGTCCTTGAACTCCAACACGTTGTGTAGAAAGTTACTGGTGTTGCTTAATACAGTTCATATGACTGATGTGGTTCATTACTTCACGAAAGAAAGTACGGTATCTATACTCCTACCAATCTGAATGTTTTACAGTAGAGCACTAACCTTTTCTATTTCTTGATTTTAATATTTTCTTTATTTGTTTTTAATGGGTTTGTATGGATTTCCAGAAACATTATGACAGTTTCATTTTTACTGATGATTTCTCAATGAAACAGTCAAATTAAAGTTTTTTACACTGCTTTATTTTAGTTTTCTTCTGTTCACTTCCACATTTTTATGTGCAAATTTGCACTCTGCATCAATAAACAGTGCTGAACAGCTGCATTGTTGTTTCTTCGGTTATTGTTTCAGTTGAACTGAGTCCCAGAGTGATCATAATAATCAGCATCCACTGTATTTTAATCAAACACATAATGCACTACATAAATTTATTAATGATGTTGATGTGGGTATTTCAAATTTGATGTCTTAGTCTGTGGAGGATAAAAAAGGTGGGCAGAGTGGTTAATGGCAGTAACTGGGGTATGCTACTTCAAGAGCATTTAGATAAGCTCAGCAGATGGATTGGAAAATGGCAACAAAGGTTTAAAAGTGTTAAGTGCAAGTTACTGCATTTCGATAGGAGCAATCCCAGAATAACATACCACCTGAGTGGCACTACATTAAACTTCAGGTGGTGGAGCATGAAAAAGATCTAGGAGTAATTGTAGTCTGGTATGAAATTGTATGAGAAGTGCAAGCATTAAAAGAGCTCATGGGGTTCTGTCAATAATATAGAGGAACTTTACCAACAGGGATATAAAGGTAATTATCACACTGTATAAAGTGATGGTTTGGCCACATCGGGAACACTGAATAAAGGTTTGGAAACCCCATTTTAGGAAGGATGTAGATCTACTGGAAAGGGTGCAGTGAAGAGCAACAAGATTAGTTGGGGACACAAAAAAGGATAGTCCTCCCATGAAAGACTTGATTTCTGTAAATTGCACTATCTGCAAAGCAGGGAACTGTGGCATGACCTAATTGAAGTAGTGTGGCATAGTGTTTGGGTGGGGGTACCACCAGTGTTTTCCCACAACTGTGCCTGTATAAGACTCTAAAAATACAAAGGAAAATTTAAATTGGAAAAAAGGATGGTTGAAGAATACATTTGCATTCAGCCAAAGTATATTCAATTGTTGGACTAAGCTTACAACTAATGCTGTAGAGATAGGTAGTTGGAATAAATTTAACGAGGGTTTGAGATAAAATACTGGATGGAATGGTGAAATGAAGTTTTTTTTTGTTATTGTTGTTGACTGATGATGATTAAGCTTTGCTTCCTTGCATCATGTTGCCAATAATATGGATTAGATGTACAGAAATGAGAAAAGAATTAAATAAGGTTTTTTCTGACATGTCAATACAAGGCAGTAAATCATATAGGTCTCAAATGGTGCAATTGTAGACAATCTACGTAGAATTGAAGATGAGTTGAAGAAGTATTTTCTGTTCTATTTTTACAACTGAGGGATGTTTGAATGGGGGACAGAGAAAAAGAATCATGCTGCAATAAGATTAGTGATGTGATAATCTCTGAGAAGCACTTGTCAGATAAACTATTAATGCTGAAAGAGAGAAAGGCTCCTAGAATGGATGAGATGCTTCCAGTTATATTAAATAATGTGTATTTTAATATTTTAATGCATTATACCATTAGGATTACTACTAAGATTATCACTAAAATTTGGGAAGATTTCTTTGGACTGGAGGAGTGCAAATATCTCACTATTCGTAACTACAGACTGTTAAGTTTGACTTCTGTGCTAGGTAAGATAATGCAATCAGTGAATAAGGATGCAAAAGAAGGAACATCTCGATAAGAATGAATTCCTAAAGGAATCACAACATGGCTTTGTGAAGGAAAAGTCTTGACTGACAAACCTGGTTAATTACTATGAAAAAGTCATAAAGCATTTAATTTGGTTCCCTATGAGAAGCTATTATACAAACCAGAACGTGGTGGGATTACTGGGAAGATCCTCTAGTGGACAAAGCTGGTTTAGTTAAAGGAGACAGAGAGTGGTAATTAATGGGCATTCTGCAGAGTGTTGGGCGGTGTCCCTCAGCATTCATTGCTGGATCTTATTTCTAATTTTCATCTATGATATTGATGAGGGCATAGGGTAAACTATTAAAGTTTGCTGATGATTTCATGTAAGGTAGTTAACAATTGAGATGAGGAAATTTAATCCTGTTATATGTAAGGCTTTGAATTTGGAAAAAATAAATCTTGGAGGGGAGGGGGTGACATACAGATGAGGAAGACATGAAATTATTGGTGGATCAGGATGAGAAAGATTAAGCATTTAGGATACAAGATATGAAGTTTCCCTTGCAACGTAAGCATATGGACTGGAAGGCACCTAATTTTTATTAATAGTACCTGGAAGGTACTATTAATAAAGATTAGGACCTTTTCCAGCAGGGAGACAGATGTTATTCTTCCTCTTTATAGAACAATGGTGAGATCTTATTTGGAATATTGTATTCAGGTCTAGAGACCTCATCTTAAAAAAAAATAATAAGGGTTTAGAACTTTGAGAGGATCCAAAGAAGGGCAACTAGACTGGTTGGAAGGATGTTTGTTACTATGAGGAATGTCTCAGATGCTGGAGATTAGATACCTCAGGAGTGACTTAACAGAGGTGTTTAAGGCCCTTAAAGGAATAATCAGAATGAATGAGGGAGGTATTTCCACACTGGTAAGTGAAACATAAATATAAAATTTTGGGAAGCAATAGAAGATTAAATCACATGAAGTTAAATTTTGGGCAGCATGTTGTTGATCACTGGAATAAACTGCCTTCTGAATTAGTTGAAGCAGAAAGTCTGACAAGGTTCAAAGCAGAATTATTATTATTATTAGCCATAGGGTGCAAGGAAGCCTGAGGCTTATGCTACACCAGCCAAAAAACACTTTCTGAGAGTTACCCTGAGAGAGAGAGAAGTAGAAGGGAATCATCAGGAAAGAGAAGAATGATGATATCCAACTCAGAACCCTGGGTGTGCCAAGCTCATACTCACCAGATATGAGCCCCTGGGTTCAATTGTATTGTTATTACTCAGAAATAACAAAATTATGATGACACAGTTTATTTTATTTTATTTTTGGCTGATGCAGAATAAGTCTGCTTCCTTGCACCTGTTAATACTACTAATATTAAATGAATGCTAAAATGAGGTTCTAGTTTATTTTTATTTTGTAAATTTCATTTGTGACTTTGCACAAATTTTTTTTGTGAAAATTCACAAATAAAATTTTCCGGCATTTTTATTTACAATATTGTACAAGGGACCTTTTAATGCTATACAACCCATGGGAAATTGTATAGATGTGCAATTAATTTTACGTTACTTATTTTTGTAATTTTGTACATTATTTCAAAGTAAAAGTAAAGTGCAGCCATTATCAACCCACTGCAGGATGGAAGCCTCCTCAACAATTCATGCTGAGGGAAATGGACCATAATCTGCCACACTGGTCCAGTGCGGGTTGGCAGAGCAACCGTATTCAGCAGTCAGGGGCTTGAACCCCGGTCTACTCAAAGAGCATGTGCTACTGCACTCCCGCTCCTGCGCACTCAGCTACGGAGGCCATTATTTCAAAGTATAATATGTTAAATTTATATTTAAATACATTTAGATGTTCAACTACAATCATCATCATCATCAGCCATTTTCAATCAACTGCAGGATGAAGGCCTCTCCAGCAACTTTCCAGTTCCTTCTGTTTTGTGCAATGACCATCCATTTACTACTCACCTACTCTTGGAATTTATCTGTCCATCTCTGTTGTTGTCTTCCAGGTTTTCTTTTAGCTCCTCTTGGGTACCATTCTGTTATTTTCTTAGTCCATCTGTTATCATGTGTGTGTGAGGCGCCTCCATAACCAGGTGGGCAGGAGCAGCAGTGCGTAGCACACACTTCTTGATTAGACCGAGGTTCGAGCTTGTGCCCACCAAATATGGAGGATGCAGAAAGGTCAGGGAATGACCACCGCATATCCCCGGAGCAATATGGCCTTAGTTGCTAATGCTCCTATAAACCAAAAAACAACAACAACTGTCATCATGTCTTCAAGCTATGTGTCCTGCCCAAGTACATTTCAGTTCTTTAGTTTTGATAAGAATGTCCTTTACTTGTGTATGCTGCCTAATCCATGTGTTTCTCTTCTTATCCAACAGTCTGATCCTTAATATAATTTGTTCCATTCTTCACTTTGTAGTTTTCAGATTCTCTTCCATTCTTTTCGTGAGTGTCAAAGTTTCACTTCCATAACATGGTGGGGAGTATACATTGGTTCATTATTTTATGTTTCAGACAAATTGGGATATTGCTCCTTAGTATCTGACTATATTTCCTGAATGCTATCCATCCAAAATTTATTCTTCTCTTGACTTCCATCCATTTATCATTGTTACAGCTAATGACCTGTGCAAGATAAGTATTTGAATCCACCTTTTTAAATTCTATTCCTTCAATGATTATATCCCTTTCTGTTGCATACTTGTTCATTATTACTTTTGTTTTAGCCATATTCATCATCAGTCCAAAATCCTTACTAACTCTGCATAACTGATTAAGGTTTTTCCTCTAATTCTTCAGGATTGTGACTTATGATCACAATGTCATTTGCAAATCATAAAAGGTTTAGGTACTCTCCATTCACATTGAATCCTTTCTGCAACCAGTCCAACTTCTAAAAGCTTCCTCAAGGGCAGCAGTAAACAACTTCGGAGATATTGTGTCTTCTTGTCAAACTCCTTTCTCAATTTTAAATTTGCTACTGTCTTTATCTAGTCTAATTAAGGAGGTAGCATTCTCATATATTTTGTTCAAAATCATAATGTATGGTATGTCTATGCCTTGTTTTCCAGTGCCCCAAACATTGTCTTATGCTGTATGGAGTCAAATGCTTTTCCATAATTCACAAATTCCAGGCATAATGGTATTTTATATTCATTTGCTTTCTCCATTAGCTGTGATATTACGTGAAGGTGATCCATAGTTGACGATCCTGTCCCAAAGCCAACTTGCACTTTCAGTTAATTCTCATCAAGTATTCTTTCTAATCTATTAGTGATGCCCCTTGTAAACAACTTGTAGATGTGAGACAACAAGCTAATTGGTCTATAATTTCCAATTTCTGATTTGTCTCCTTTCTTATGCAGCAAAATCATGATTGCATTCTTCCACTCCTTAGGGATTATGCCTTTCCTAATGTATTTTGTGAAGAGTCTTGCTATGTTCTGTGCCATGTCTCTTCCTCCTAATTTTAAAAACTCTACAGTAACTCATCTTCACATGGGGCTTTTTGATTCTTCATTTTCTTCAATGCATATTCTACCTCATTAGGAAGGATATCGGGTATGTCATATGTGTTGCTAATTTGTGATTCATCTTCCTTGCTGCTGGCATCATTCCCTTGATCCTTACGTAATACTTTATAGTAGTCTTCTGCTATTTTAATTATGCCTTCTCTGCAATTTATAAGTACACCATCACTATTCTTCAGATTTAGTATCATTTGTCTTTCTGCATTACTGCTCATGACTGCTGATTTAAGTCCTTTGTTTTCCATTAGTGCTTGTTCAACTTTTCTTGTGTTAAATCTTCTTATGTCCTATCTGAGTTTCTTTCTAATGGCTTTGCATAACTCAGTATACTCAATTTTGTTTTTGTCAGTGTTTATCTTGTTCTTCAGTTCATCATGCCAAATGTTTCTTGACTAATTTTTTCTTCTTTGGATTTCTTTTTACCTATAGGTTTCTTGGGTTTTATCACTTTAAGAAAGTTGTTGTATTCCTCATCAATATCTTGGTCCTGAAAAGTCTGCAGAAGCTCAGACTTTTTCTTAAGTTCCAGTATGTACTGGAACTTAAGAACTAAGTAATACTGTTCTCCTCTTCTGTTATCTCAAAGACCTTGTATTATTTACTTGAGTCTGTTTTTCCTTTCTTTTCTTACATCTATTTCAAGTGTGCATCTTACCATTCTCTGATTACTTCCAACATTTACGTTTTTCAGGACGGTAACATCATTCACAATATATCTTCTGTTAGTGAGAATGAAGTCAATTTCATTAGTTGTTAATCATTTGGGCTCTTCCATGTCTACTTTCTGTTTGCCATTTTCTTGAAAAAAAAAGTGTTCATTACTGACATTCCTCTAGATTCTGCAAATTCCACAAGTCTTCACCTATTTCATTTCTTTTACCACTTCCAAAATTTTCTATGGTTTCTATTTCTATGCTGTTTTGTCTCTTTCCAAACTTAACATTAAAGTTGCCCATAATGATGGTGGTGTAGTGAGTTTTCTGTTCATCTAGAAGTCTCTCAATTTTAGCATACATTTCTTCAATCTCTTCATCATCATCATGACTCAATGTTGATGCATATATCATTATAACCTTTAGTTTGTACCTCTTAGAAATCCTGAGTAGTAGTCTTGACATTGGTGTACAGCAAATTTCCACTTGATAAACTTATAAGTGATTCATTTCTTCTTCTTCTTGTTTCAGTGAAGCCATATTCCAATTCCCATTTTCTAATTCCTTTTCCAGCTCTAATATCCTCTCTTCACTGATGAGTGATCTTACATTGTAGCAGGACAAGTTCAGTTTCTGTGCATTGCAGCCTGGTCGTTGTGTTTCATTGTGTTGTCATTAAATGCTGGAGGGTTTGGCCTTTTCCTTTTCACACTGACCAGGCATCTTGAGGAGAATCACTCTACATGTTCATTGCCACCGAAGTGATGTAACAGGGCTTACCAACGAGAAGGTGTGCTGAGTAGATTTTAGGGAGGCATGCCAACTAGACTTCTCCTAAATCTTCTAAAATAGAAAGATATTGGATCCATCAGTGTTTTATACTGAGTGTCTGATAACATACAGAATGCCTGTTCCCCTCTAAGCCCCCAACTGTAATAAGCAGTATTACAGAATATATAGTGAAACCACCCCTGATACAGTCTCCCCCTATTATAAAGAGGGCACTGACTCTCTTTAAAATTTACAGCTGAGAATTACAGGATCTGAAAAAGCGATAAGTGTTTGTCATTTTATTTACCTAATTGTTATTTTATATTGAACTTTATAAGTAGCCATATAGCTCTAGAAATGCTGGTTATTTTTATTTTTAATTTAGATAAGAGTTTTTGTAGATTACTCTTTATATACGTAAAACCGTTGTTTCGTTCGAATCCTGCAGCCATTGTTTTTGTATAGAGGAGTAGGGAATTCAAATTTTTAATTGTGGTAACTAGGTAGCTCTAACTTAAAATTATATAGCGTAATTTGCATCCCTGCATTTAGTATTCTATTAGATAGTGTAATATTGACAATTAGTTCATTAAATTTATTCCTCTTATTAATTTAAAATATCATGCCCCAGACTACTGTACTATAAGAATAGGTACATCAGAAAAGCAACGGGCACAAAGTGGCAGGAGTGCTGTGACTCAGGGAGAACTGAGAGGGGCGATTCTCCATCACAGCCTAAAAAAATGTGCAACATGTGAAATGTTTGCCGAACTCTCTGCAACGGAATATGATCTAGCCAAGGAGGATGTCTTTGTATGTTCCAGGTGCAGAGAGTGTCTAGAAATTAGGCATCAGCTCAGCGTTCTGATGGGTGTCTATGAGAGCTTGAGGTGTAGATGTCCTCGAAGAAATTAATATGAGGGGCCTGTCAAGCTCTCAGCTGCCCAACTGAACGCCAGAGCTTACTCCTAGGCATCAGGCAACACAGCAGCAACCTCCAAGGCAGAATGCGCTGGTCCCACAGCAGTTAGTTATCGTCAGTGACTCTATTGTCGGGGAGATAGGGAATATATTGTATAAAAAGGATAGATGGAATAGGACCAGGGTATGTCTGCTAGGGGCAAAACTTGATGACGTTGTAAAGCATATATCATCTTTTAAGGGCACAAAGGGTGATATTGTTGTACACGTTGGCCCCAATGACATTAAGAGTAGGAGATCTGAAGATTTACTTAACAGGTGCAGGTCAATGATGAAAAAAGTCGTGAATTAGGGTTAAATTTGAAAGTGTCTGCAATTCTGCCCAGACACGATAGGAAGGAGTACGTGATGAGAGCCTTGTCAATAAATTCGGCCCTGGAGAGATTGTGCAAGGCTCAAGGGGCGGAATTTTTCTCAGCCTGCTCTGTGCTTGTTAACAGGATAGACTGTTTCTACAGGGATGGGATACACTTAAATAGAAAGGGTGCAAGAATATTTGCTGATGTTATCGAGACAGTGTTAGGTGGGTCAGAAAACTGCTAGCTTGGGGGGGGGGGATTCCCAGACTAATAGGTTAAATGTAGCTGCAGGCAGAGGTAATGGTGATTCTTGCACTACTTCTATTAGAATAAGCAGTGGCGTGGAGCGAGGGATCTTGGGGGTTTCAGGGGGTTTCATCCCATATACCCACCTGTTTCCCGATGACTGATGACAGTCATCGTGAAACAGGTGGGTATATGGGATGTGTTAGGGTAGCTAATAATAAGAATAGGTACATGTATACATACTGGCATGTATACCAAATACGTTTGATGAATTTGAAGTGTTGGTCAAGACATCAAAGGCGGATATTGTTGGGATAGCAGAGACGTGGTGTCACACACATATAAGGAATGCAGAACTGGAATTTGGAGAGTACAATGTGTACAGAAAGGATAGACAGGATAGGAAGGGAGGAGGTGTTATGCTGTTAATTAAGAAAAACATAAAATCAAAAGAAGTGCATCCAGTTGATATATAGATGAACAGTGCACTGTTGAGCAGTTTGGTGTGACATAAGCACTGCGAAAGCAAAAATAAGAGTAGGAGTGTGTTATAGGCCTAATGACTCGAATGAGTACAATGAACAATTGTACAGAGAAACAGAGTGGGCTAGTAAATCAGAATATCTTATAATGGGGGATTTTAACTTCCCAGATATAGACTGGCACTTATGGGTTGGTCACTCGCACACTAGTAAGACTATTGTGGATTTATTGGATGATTATTTTCTGCAGCATCATGTTCTGGTTATCAGCAGTGATCATTCGTGTATTAAGAATTTGCAGATAAAGGAACCATTAGGTGGCAGTGATCACGGTGTACTGATGCAGGATTTACTTAAAGATATAATTACCATCAGGGGTAAAGGAAGGGGTTTTTGCTTCCGTAAAGGTGACTATAGTGGTCTCAGACGGTTTTTAAATTCTGTACAGTGGGACCAACTGATGATGTTACCAACAGAAAATTCTAAGTGGGAAGCATTCAAGGAATTAATAGTGGAAGCTACTAAACATTTCATACCTATTAAGAAATATTGTTCAAGGTTTAGGCCTAAATGGTTGTCAAATGAACTAATCAGACTCATGGCAGAGAAGAAAAATGCATGGGATGCATATAAATTATCAGGTGACACAGAAGCCTATGATATATATAAGCTAGTCTGTAATCAAGTCACAAAGGAGGTTAGACAGGCAAAGGCAGATTACGAGAAATGTTTGGCAAAGGATGCTAAGAAAAACTGCAAGGATTTCTTTACTTATATAAACTCTAAAAGGAAGGGGATGAATCTGATTGGCCCACTTGATATCGATGTTTCGACTGTTGATGATCCTGTTCAGACAGCAAACAAACTGAATGAGTATTTTGCATCTACATTCACACATGAGGAGTTAAGGTTTGAACATGGCAAAAGGTTATCAAATTGTAGCAGGGTGCTTAATTATTTTGTAATAACTGAGAGCAAAGTGGAGGAGAAATTGTTGAAGTTAAACCTGGGGTGGATGGGATCTATCCAGTTATATTAAAGGAGGCGGCAAAGCAACTAAGCAAACATTTAGCCATAATTATGAGAGCATCCTTGGACTCAGGGGAGGACCCCACGGACTGGAGATGTGCAGATGTGTCCCCAATTCACAAAGGGGGATCGAAGGATGACACGAGTGATTACAGACCAGTTAGTTTAACTTCTGTTCCGGGTAAAATAATGGAGTCACTGGTTAAAGATGCATTGCAGGATCATCTAGACAAGACTGCAGCAATAATTCAGACACAGCATGGGTTTGTTAAGGGAAAGTCTTGTCTGACAAATCTGATTTGTTATTAAGATGTGGTTACAAAGGAACTGGATGCAAAAAATAATTTTGATATCATATACTTGGATTTCAGGAAAGCTTTTGACACTGTTGTGCATGGAAGACTACTGTACAAATTGGAGCAGAATGGTATTAAGGGTAAGTTTCTACAATGGATAAAGGGATGGTTGAGTGGGAGAAGACAGAGGATGGTAATCAATGGGTGCTGCTCTTTGTGGACTCCCACAGGGTTCGGTGTTGGGTCCACTGTTGTTTTGTATATTTATCAATGATATTGATGAAGGTATATCAGGCTTAGTATCGCAGTTTGCAGATGATACAAAGGTTCACAGGGTGTTAATGACAGTGTGTTACTGCAATGGGATCTAGAAAATTTGGGCAGATGGTCTGAGAAGTAGCAAGTGAAGTTTAACATTGAAAAATGCAAAGTACTGCCTATGGGTAGAAGTAACCCCAGAGAAACGTACCAACTGTGTGGTACTACACTTAAGGAGGTAGAAAATGAAAAAGACCTGGGAGTAATTGTGCAGTCAGATATGAAGTTTTCTGAGCAATGCAGACAGGCTGCCAGGGCAGGTCATGGGGTGTTGTCAATGATATATAAGAATTTTGCTAGCAGGGAAAAGGAGGTGATTGTCCCTCTGTATAAGGCAATGGTTAGGCCACACCTTGAGTACTGCGTTCAGGTCTGGAGGCCTAATTTTAGGAAGGATGTAGATTTGCTTGAGCGTGTACAGAAGGGCAACAAGATTGGTGAGGGGAATGAAGGGATCCTCTTACCAGGAGAGGCTTAAGTTCTGCAAATTGCAGCAGCTGGAGACTAGGCACCTGCGAGGTGATCTGATTGAGGTGTATAAGGCCTTGAATGGGTTGAGCACACTGAATTCTGATGGGAATCTTCCACTTGTTTAGGTTACGAACCTAAGCGGGCATAAATTGAAATTGAGGAAGGACAGAGGCAGAACAGATGTGCGGGTGGTTAATTGTTGAAACAAATTTCCATCTGTCATTTTGGAAGTTGATAGATTAAATAAATTTAAGGAGGAACTGGACAAATATTTAGAGGGGATTGGTTTGTAATTTTTTTTTTTTTTTTTTTTTTTTTTTTTTTTTTTGTGGCTGATGTTGCATAAGCTCATACGCTTGCTTTCTTGCATCACATGCCACTACTACTACTACTATATAGTGTTATCATCACTTAGTGTCCATGACAGTTTGCGAACAGTAATTCTCTATCATATCAAGTGGGGTACCAACAGTATTGCATCACTCCTGATAGCTGTCATTCACCAAAAACTTTGTTAGTATAAATGTGCTAATAGAATTAAATAATATTTGATATGAGTTCTAAATCAGATGTTATATAATGCCCAATATAGCAATTACACTGACATTAGGATTTTGGGAACCAAAAGGAAAATAAACTTGTATACAGATATTCTGAGATACTTTGATATTCTTATAAACTGAGATATTGTTTGTCTAAACATATAAATTCAAGTCAGATTTGAACTTTAGATTCCATTTTTCTTTTGAGATTACTGAAAATTGATTATCTATTGGTTGCTACAGACTGTGATCTTTAGAATTTCAAACTCATATAGTATGCCAAGGTAACAATTGCAGCTGTTTAAGTCACTGTCACATGGATATAACAATTATACTCAATTTTTGATTATTCTACACTTTATTTTACTAATGAAATATGGGGAAATGAGCAGTATTAAGTGTTTGTGAAAAGAATGAAGTTTGTGTTATAGAGATCGGTTACCTGCAGTTTCTAAGTGATTTTGCTTTTAGCTCATTTATCTGCAATTGTGGAATGAACTAGACAGCAAAATGCCTCTCATCACCAGACTTCAGTTAATATGATCTGATACATTCTACAAAAAATGTTAACTTTTTTCAGCAATTTCATGAATTGTCAAACATCTGTCTTTTCACAATAAAGTATCAATTCAACTCTGATTCTTAATTTTTTCTACTGGTTGGCATCCTGTACAAATAGCATCCAGAATGTTTGTTGCTTTTGGAAACATCCATTTGGAAGAGCCCCATTTTAAAATGATATAACTACTCAAACACTCATTATTGTAGATGCATAAATTTACACGTGGGCATGTAAATTTATGAATTTCAATTGCTATCTTTCCAATTTTCGTACACAATTTAATTAATGTGTTTGTTCTATGCTCTTGGATGTGATTAATGCATCGCATTTAACCATATTTGGGAAAAAATTATTTTTAGAATTAGCTACACAATACAAGGAAGCTACTAGCTTTTGCTTCGCTGGCTAAAAAAAAATTAAATAGTAAAATAAATAAATTAAATAAAATAATAAGAAACAAAATTTAAAAAATAAGAAGATAAAATAAAAAAATAGTAATAAAATAAAATAAATGCTGGAGATCAAACAAATGAAGCAATGGATTTAGCTGTACACATATCTAATGTGTTGGTAAACTGTTCAGTGAAACAGTGCCCACATATGGTGCAATGTATTGGGGATATAAATTCAGTGAAAATACTCTCTTTTTTTTTTAATTAGTCATCACATACTGCCATTATTTTGAGTTTAGCAAAGAATGAAAAGGATAATTTGATTTTCGTGGCCAATCAGAGCCGGACGAAGGTATTTCCGCACCCTCTTACTAAGGATATATATTTTTCTTGCCTCATTCTTCTTCTTCTTCTTCTGTGTTTGGCACCCCTTAAAGAATGGTGCCCTGGGGCAAAGACCCTGCTAGCCCATGCCTTAATCTGGCACTGCACCCAATCAGGAGAAATATTCAAAAACTAACCCTGGCAGGATAATCAGCAAATTCTTACTAAGACGACATATGATTCATCACTTGATGGATTAAAATTCTGGGATGGGCTGGGTTGTTTAAGGCATTAATTCAAGCAAGGCCATAAACTATCTGTAATCAGCATAAACTATCTGTCTATATGCATCTTGGATGGTTTGTCCATGCACGGCAGGAGATATTTTTGACTTTTCTTGCATGGTATGTAGTGTGCACTGTACTAATTAAAAAAAAAGTACTCCTTCAATATTATGTATAAAAAAAAAAAAAAAAAAAATGTCATCAATCTGAAGAAGTGTTGTTCCAAACTAAAACATTCCCAGAAAAATTTGATCACTGCCACCTAGTGGTTCCTTTATCTGCAGATTCTTGATGCATGAAGAATCATTACTGATAATCAGATCAAGAGTATTATTCCCTCTAGTTGCCTCCCGAACATACTGCTGTAGAAAACAATCTAATAAATCCACAAAAGCCTTGCTAGTGTGTGAGTGACGAACCCACAAATTCCAGTCAATCTCTGGGAAATTAAAATCCCCCATTATAAGACACTGATTTACTGGCCCACTCTATTTCTCTGCACAATTGCTCATTATACTCATCACATTCATTAGGCCTATAACACACACCTACTCTCATTTTTCCTTTCCCAGTGCTTATGTCACACCAAAGAGACTCAACATTGCATTGTCCACCAACATCAATTTGATGCACTTCCTTAGAATTTATGTGTTTCTTAACTAACAGCATAACTCCCTTCCTGTCCTGTCTATCCTTTCTGTACACATTGTACACTCCAAATTCCAGTTCTGCACTACTTATGTCTGTATGACACCATGTCTCTGATATCCCAACAATATCTGCCTTTGATGTCTTGACTATCACTTCAAGCTCATAGAATTCATTAACTATACTCCTAGCATTGGTGTACATGCAAGTATACATGCACCTGTTTCTACTCTTAGTTACCCTAACACGGTCCATGTATTTACTTGTTCCACTATGACTCCCAGCAGTCCTGGAATTTCCCATTGCCTTGCTTTCCAGGCTGCTGCTCAATTGCATTTCAACAGAAGTAGTGCAAGAATCACTTTTACCTCTGCCAGGGGCTACTGTTAATCTATTAGTATGTGTATCCCCCCAAAGCTAGCAGTTTTCCGACCCACCTAATTCTGCTTTGATAGCATCAGCAAATATTCTTGCACCATTTCTATTTAAGTGTATCCCATCCCTGTAGAAGCAGTCTCTCCTGTTAATAAGCACAGACCAGACTGAGAAAAATTCAACCCCTTGAGCCTTGCACAATCTCTCCAGGGCCGAATTGATCGACAAGTCTCTCATCATATACTCCCTCCTACCGTGTCTGGGCAAAATTGCAGACACTTTCAAATTCGGCACTAATGATATTAAGAGTAGGAGACTGGCGGAATTAATTAACAAGTACAGGTCACTGTTGAAAAAAAGCCATGAATTAGGGTTGAATTTGAAAGTGTCTGCAATTCTGCCCAGACACGATAGGAGGGAGTATATGATGAGAGCCCTGTCGATCAATTCGGCCCTGGAAAGATTGTGCACGGCTCAAGGGGTAGAATTTTTTTCAGCCTGGTCTGTACTTGTTCACAGGAGAGACTGTTTCTACAGGGATGGGATATACTTAATAGAAAGGGTGCAAGAATATTTGCTGATGCTATCGAGGCAGTGTTAGGTGGGTCGGAAAACTGCTAGATTGGGGGGATACAAGGACTAATAGATTAACAGTAGCCACTGGCAGAGGTGAAAGTGATTCTTGCACAGCTTCTATTGGAATGAGCTGCAGCCCGGAAAATAAGATGCAGAATATTTCAGAGACTGCTGGGAATCATTGGGGTACAAGTAAACACATGGGTTGTGTTAGGGTAGCTAAAAAAGAGAACAGGTGCATGTATACTTGCGTGTACACCAATGCTAGGAGTTTAGTAAATAAATTTGATGAATTTGAGGTATTGCTCAAAACATCAAAGGCACATATTGTAGGGATTTCGGAGACATGGTGTCACACAGATATAAGGAATGCAGAACTGGAATTTGGGGAGTACAATGTCTACAGAAAGGACAGACAGGATAGGAAGGGAGGAGAGGTTATGCTATTAGTTAAGAAATACATAAAATCCAAGGAAGTGAAGCCAGTCGACATCACTGGACAGTGCAGTGTCGAGTCAGTTTGGTGTGACATAAGCATTGGGAGATCAAAATTGAGAGTAGGAGTGTGTTATAGGCCTAATGACTCTGATGAGTATAATAAGAAACTGTACAGGGAAATAGAGTGGGCCAGTAAATCAGAGAGTCTTATAATGGGGGATTTTAATTTCCCAGATATTGACTAGAATTTGGGGGCTGGTCACTCACACACTATCAAGGCTTTTGTGGATTTATTGGATGACTGTTTTCTACATCAGCATGTTCGGGAGGCAACTAGAGGGAGTAATACTCTTGATTTGATTATCAGTAGTGATTCTTCATGCATTAAGAATCTGCAGATAAATGAACCACTAGGTGGCAGTGATCACAGTGTGCTGAAGTGGGATTTACTCAAAGAGGTAACTACCATTAGGGGTAAAGGGAAGGGTTATTGCTTTCGTAAAGGCGACTACGATGGACTGAGACAGTATTTAAATTCTATACAGTGGGACCAACTGATGATGTTACCAACAGCAAATTAAAAATGGATGGGAAGCATTCAAAGAACTTATCTTGGAAGCTACTAGGCTTTACATACCAACTAAGAAATATTGTTCAAGGTTTAGGTAGGCGCCTCCGTAGCCAGGTGGGAAGGAGCAGCAGTGCGTAGCACACGCTTCTTGATTAGACCGGGGTTCGAGCCCGTCACCACCAAATACGGAGGATGCGGAAAGGTCAGGGAATGACCACCGCACCGGAGCAATATGGCCTTAGTTGCTAATGCTCCTAAAAACCAAATAACAACAACAACAACATCAAGGTTTAGGCCTAAGTGGATGTCAGATGAACTAATGAGACATATGGCAGAGAAGAAAAATGCATGGGATACATACAAATTAACACGTGACACAGAAGCCTATGATAGATACAAGTTGATCTGTAACCAAGTTACAAAGGAGGTTAGGCAGGCGAAGGCAGATTACGAGAAAACTTTGGCAAGGGATGCAAAGAAAAACAGCAAAGAGTTCTTTACTTATGTAAACTCTAGAAGGGAATGAATCAGATTGGTCCACTTGATGTCGATGGGTCAACTGTTGATGATCCTGCTCAGGTAGCTAACAAACTAAATGAATATTTTGCATCGACATTCACACATGTGGAGTTATTCAGTGAAGCGAATGACAGAGGTGCATTCAACTCTGGCAGTAAGCTAGAGAATCTTGTAATGACTGAGAGTAAAGTGGAGGAGAAATTGTTGAAGATAAACACAAGAAAGGCACCTGGGGTGGATGGGATCTATCCAGTTATATTAAAGGAGGCAGCAAAGGAAGTAAGCAAACAATTAGCCATAATTATGAGAGCTTCCTTGGACTCAGGGGAAGTACCCATGGACTGGAGATGTGCAAATGTGACCCCAATTCACAAAGGAGGATCAAAGGGCATCACAAGTAATTATAGACCTATTAGTATAACTTCTGTTCCCAAAAAATTAATGGAGGCACTGGTTAAAGAAGCACTGCAGGATCATCTAGACAAGACTTCAGTTATAGCTCGGAAACAGCATGGTTTTGTTAAGGGGAAGTCTTGGCTGACCAATTTATTTGGATACTATGATTCAGTCACAAAAGAACTGGATGCAGGGAATAATTTTGATATTATATACTTCGATCTTAGAATGGCTTTTGATACTGTTGCACATGGAAGACTGCTGCACAAATTGGAGCAGTATGGCATTGGAGGCAAATTGCTGCTATGGATAAAGGGGTGGTTGAGGGGGAGAAGACAGAGAGTGGTAATCAACGGACACTGCTCATCGTGGACTAATGTTATTAGTGGAGTCCCTCAGGGTTCAGTATTGGGTCCTTTATTGATTTCTGTATTTATAAATGATATTGATGATGGTATATCAAGCTTAATGTCCAAGTTTGCAGACGATACGAAGGTTGGCAGGGTTGTCAAGGACCCTACTGACACTATGCTACTGCAACAGGATCTGGAAAGATTGAGCAGATGGGCTGAGAGGTGGCAAATGAAGTTTAACATTGACACGTAAAGTACTACATATGGGAAACAGCAACCCCAGAGCAACATATCAACTCTGTGGTACTACACTGACAGTGGTAGAGAATGAAAGGGACCTGGGGGTGGTTGTGCAGGTAGATATGAAGTTCTCTGAGCAGTGCAGACAGGCTGCAAGAGTAGCTCATGGTGTATTGTCAGTGATATATATAGGAATTTTTCTAGCAGGGATAAGGAGGTGATTATTCCCTTGTATAAGGCAATGGTCGGGCCATACATAGAGTACTGTATACAGGTCTGGAGGCCTCATTTCAAGAAGGATGTAGAGATGCTGGAACGAGTACACAGAAGGGCAACAAGATTAGTGAATGGATCAAAGTGGTGCTCTTACGAAGAAAGGTTTAAGTTTTGCAAATTACAGTGTCTGGAGACTAGGCACCAGCGAGGTGATCTGATAGAGGTCTATAAAGCCTTGAATGGTTTGAGCATGCTCAATGCTGATGGAATTTTTCCTCTTGCTCAGAATAATCACCTGAGAGGGCATAAATTCAAATTGAGGAAAGACAGAGGTAGGATAGACGTGAGGGAATTTGCCTTTAGCCAGCCGGTGGTTGGTTGAACAGACTTCCATCCCTTGTCGTGGAAGTTGATAGCCTAAATAAGTTTAATGCTCAGCTGGACAGATATTTTGAATGAACAGAGGGGTGAAGTGGAAGTGGTTATTTTTTATTTTTTATTATTTTATTATTTTATTTTTTTTTTTGGCTGTTGCTGCATAAGCTTGCTTTCTTGCATCAAATGCCTCTACTAATGCTAATGCTAACCCTAACTCACAGCTTTTTTCCAGCATTGTCTTGTTAAGTAATTCTGCCAGTCTCCTACTCTTAATATCATTAGTGCCTTTGATACAACAATATTGTTGTATCAAAGGGTGATACAACAATATCACCCTTTGTGCCCTTAATGGATGATATCTGCCCTACAACTTCATCAACCTTTGCCCCTGGCAGACATACACTGGTCCTGTTCCATCTATCCTTTTTGCACAATATGTTCCCCATTTCCCTGACAATAGAGTCATCTACAACAACTAGTTCCTTTGGGACCAGTGTATTCTACCTTGGGGGGTTGCCTCTGTGTTGTGTGATGTTCAAGTGCAAGCTCTGGCATTGATATGGGCAGCTATTTAATCCAATGTTATTTAATTTGTAAATAATACTGGACAATAAATTTTAAGCTTATAATTTAGCACTTGAAGAGTGGAAAATCTCATGGATTTTGATGAGAAGTGAAATGGCAGTGATTGACTCCAAACTTGGAGTCAAGCACTGCCAGTACCCACAGATTTAGAAAGGAATGCAGGTTACACTTAATTAAATTTTTTAATGAAACTGTAACAAGTATTACTGTAAATGGCATAAAAATATAGTCAATTTTTTTTTCAATGGCTTTTTCTTTTGTGATGACCTTTGATCAATGTCCAGCAATAATCTACTAGAATATCAAGCTTCCACCTTCCTTGGTAACGTTTCTTACCAATATTACTTACAATGGTAACGATAACTTGATGAAAATACACACTGTGTAGTGTAATGAATAAAAGCACATTGTGTGTTTTTGCTAGTTTGGGTATAAATGATCAAATACAAGCATAGAAATTTGCTTTTTTTTATTACTTGGACTAATGTTATTAGCAGAGTCCCTCAGGGTTCAATGCAGGGCTGCTTACTGTTTTCAGTGTTTATTAATGATACTGATGATGGCATAACAAGCTCTTGATTAATATTTACATTTGTATATAGTGTGAAGGTTGACAGCAATCATGGCATACTGCTGCCACAAAATCTAGAAAAATTAGGCATATGGGCCAAGAAGTGGCAATTGAGGTTTTGCCTTGCTAAATGTGAGGTACTGCATATGGGTCCCACTAATCCCAAAATACCATACTAATTGGGTGATACCACATTCAAGGTGGTGGCGAATGAAAAGATTTAGGATTAATTAAGCAGTCCAACTTGAACTTCTCTGGGCAGTACAGAGAGATTGCTAGGACAGCTCGCAAGGTTCTGTTAATGACATACAGGAATTTTTCCAGCAAGGACAAGAAGGTGATTATTTCATTGTAGAATCACAATAGTTAAACATATCTTAAATACTGTATGCAGTTCTGGAGGCCTCATTTTAGGAATGATGTGGATCTGTTGGAACTGCTGCACAGAAGAGCAACAAGGTTAATCAAGATACAAAAGGGTACTCTTATCAAGAAAGACTTCAGTTCTGCAAATTGCAGTGCTTGGAAACTAGACCTGTGAAACCTAATGTAGTGTTTAAGCTTTAAATGGATTGAGTAAACTAAATGCTGATGGCATCCTTACTCTTTCTGGGAAAACATGAATAATGGGACAAATTTAAATTGAAAAAGGATGGTTGTAGGATAGATGTGTGAAAATTTGATTTCAGCCAGAGAGTAATTGATTGCTGGAACAAACTTTCATCTGATGTTATGGAATTGGGTAGTTTGAATAAACTTAAGGATGTATTAGACAAATTATCAAAGGGGATGAAGGATGTATTAGACAAATTGTCAAACAGGATGCACAGAAAAGGTGGGTAGTTTTTCTTTTTTATTTGCTTTGGCTGATGCTCTAGACACTTGCCTTATTGCATTGTTTACCACTGCTAATACTAACATATACAAAGTTATCCAAGAAAAGGTCTAAATGGGATTGGAGAAGTGTATTTTTAGAGAAATATTGCAGCTGAGATTTTGTAATAAATTCTAAATCAAGACTTTACAGTTGTCTGTTCTGTTGTTTTTTTTCCCAAAATCTGTTCACTAACTTTCTTGAAGAATTTTCAAGCTTCCAGTTCCATTGAACTGGAAATATACCTTCTCTGATTTTTGACTTCACTTTTTTTTTTCTTTTTTTTTTCGTACAACGTGAGCAATACACGAAGGAACCAGTTTTTTTCCTGCTTCGTGTATCGTGGCCGTGAGGTCCAACTAGAGAGCATGGCACCATCGTAATATCCAAGCCCGAGGTGGGATTCGAACCCGCGACCTTTTGGTTGCCAGGCAGGCACTTTACCCACCTGGCTAGCCCAGTCAGCTTGACTTTACTAACGTGCAAAAACTGTAGTTTTAAATATCACAAGCTGTCATCATCCATAACTTTTAAGAAATTCTTCATTAGACCTACCTTTATGTGAAGCAGTTGTAAAAATATCTTTGTTTGATCAATCAGTAGCTTACAGATGACATTTTTCTTTCCAGGTACAAGGTTCACGAGGAGGCCAAATACTAGTTTTGAATGAACGGTTTTGGCTGGACTGACACACTCACATGAAAAAGCAGCAATAATATTTTGTATAGCCATATTATAGACCTAGTTAAAATGTCTGCAATGGTCACTGTCCTTCCATCACTGTCTAGAAAGACAGTTTGTGTTGTCTAGACAGGAGAACTATTATCTCATTTTTTTTTTGCACTGCATGCAAAGCAGTCTGGTTAAGATTAATGAACAAAAAATCTTCAGCGTTCATCCAATAAGCTGAGTTCATATCCAGAAATCTAGGCTTTTCCATGAAAATCTATCTAATATATATTTCATCACGCAGCAGCAAATGTGTAAAATAAAATAGCAAGAATATTAATTCTTAATATTAATTAAGAAAATAAATACCCTAATACTATAATAATAATAATAATGCATACTTTTCCTGAGGTCTTGATTCCTCTTATGGTACACAAGAATATAACAATCCAAGAAAACAAAAGAGTCACAGATAAATCCCATTTGACATTTCCAAGATCATGAATTCCACTAGTTAAATTCAAAACATAGCGTCTGTTAAAAAAAAAAAAAAAGGCATTATTTATATGGGGAAAAGGTAACAAAAGTAATGCATGAACTGAAGTATACATTTAAAGAACCATACATTTTGGAGATTTATGCCTGATTCCTTTGTGTTAAAAAATAATAAATATAACAGCATACAGCCATTACATTTTCATCCCAGACAGCATACGAAATACAGATAACTAGGAAAGTGTGGGATATGGAATCCTGAGAATCTAGGCCGTGTGAGAAGGGGAGTTGTTGTTATTTGGTTTTTAGGAGCATTAGCAACTAAGGCCATATTGCTCCGAGGATATGCAGTGGTCATTCCCTGACTTATCTACATCCTTCGTATTTGGTGGTCACGGGCTCGAACTCTGGTCTAATCAAGAAGCGTGTGCTATGCACTGCCGCTCTTGCCCACCTGGCTGTGGAGGCGCCTGAGAAGAGGAGTTGAAATACAGTTCTATTGCTCTGAATGAACAATGCTTAAGAAACTTGGCACACCCAGGGTCCTGAGCTGGATATCACCATTCTTCTCTTTTTTGGTGATTCCCTTCTACTTTCTCTCTCTCTCTCTCTCTCTCTCTCAGAGTACTCAAATTTTTTTTGGCTGGTGTAGCATAAGCCTCGGGGTTCCTTGCACCATATGGGTAATAATAATAATAACTAGGGGGCTCTGCCCATGCTTGCTTTGCTCACCAACCTCCACTGATGTAGACTCGAACGTTTTCTCGTTCGAGTCTACACCAGTCCTTTTCACTCTTCAACGCTTCTCTGTCATCATAAATGTAGATTTGGCCAAATTGTGGAACATCTCTAACGGACATTAAACTCGTCATTCCTTTCACCGTGGCACCTCCTTGTATTTGTATTGTAAAAGGGCCACTGCCACCTTTTAATGCCGGCATTAAAAGATGCGAAGGCATAAAGATTGTTGTAGACTTGAACATTTTCTTGGAAGTGTCTCCCTTTTTCCATTTCGTCAAAAGACAGTCTTTAAAGCATCTCGATATTATTACTATTATTATATTAGGGTTACCCGTAATTGATTACATAAACAAATTAGTTAGCCCTAGGGAGATTGTGTAAAGCTCATGAGATAGAATTTTTCTCAACATGGCTAGTACTTATTGACAGGCTGGACAGTTTTACGGAAATGGGATACACTTAAATAGAAAGGGTACAATAATATTAGCTGATGTTATTAAGCAGTTATTATTTTTGATCAGAACGCTGTTGAGCTTGGGGGAGGGGAACAGACTAATATTGGCCCGAAGTAGCTGAGCCGTCAGGAGCGAGAGTGCAGTATCACACACTCTTTGAGTGGACCAGGTTCAAAGCTAAACAGAATTAACAATTGTATTTATGATTTATAGTAAATGCCTCTGACTTGGTGGCCATGCCAGAGTATAAACAAGAACATTTTAATAGTTTAACAGCATCTACAAGCAGAAGTGAAATTGATTTCTGCACTGCTTCTATTGGACATAACATAGACTGAAAAGCAAAGTATATGGGATTAAAGGACTGCTGGTGATCCTCACTGCACAAGCAAATATATGGGCTGTGCTAGGGTTGCTAAGAACAAAAACAGGCATATTTGTTTTTGATACTCCATTTATGATATTTATATTTATTTATTAATCCAATTTATTTATTAATTTATGATACTTCTAGCAGTGTATACAAGCAAGTATACACTAATGCTAGGAGTATCATAAATAAATTTGATGAATTTGAAATACTGGCTAAGTCATCAAATGCACACATTAATAGGAATATCAGAAGCATGGTGCCACTCATACATAGGATATTTATGAGTGGCATACATAGTGTATTTATGAGTACAGAAAGGATATTTATTTATTTATTTAAAATATGTACAGTTCTGGCCTAACTGGACAAACCCAGAGTGTGATGTATAGATATCATACAAGATAAAGCCAAATACAATCTGATTGGTCCACTTGACATCGATGGTTCGACTGTTGATGATCCTGCTCAGATAGCAAACAAACTGAATGAGTATTTTGCATCTACATTCACACGTGAGGAATTATTAAGGTTTGAAAATGGCAGAAGGTTATCAAATTGTAGCAGGATACTTAATGATTTTGTAATAACTGAGAGCAAAGTGGAAGAGAAATTGTTGAAGTTAAATGTAAGAAAAGCACCTGGGGTGGATGGGATCTATCCAGTTATATTAAAGGAGGCGGCAAAGCAACTAAGCAAACCATTAGCCATAATTATGAGAGCATCCTTGGACTCAGGGGAGGTTTCCACGGACTGGAGATGTGCAAATGTATCCCCAATTCACAAAGGGGGATCGAAGGGTGACATGGGTAATTACAGACCAGTTAGTTTAACTTCTGTTGCGGGTAAAATAATGGAGTCACTGGTTAAAGATGCATTGCAGGATCATCTAGACAAGACTGCAGCAATAATCTAGACAAGACTGCAGCAATAATTCAGACACAGCATGGGTTTGTTAAGGGAAAGTCTTGTCTGACAAATTTGATAGGATATTATGATGTGGTTACAAAGGAACTGGATGCAAAAAACAATTTTGATATCATATATTTGGATTTCGGGAAAGCTTTTGACACTGTTGCGCATGGAAGACTACTGTACAAATTGGAGCAGAATGGTATTAAGGGTAAGTTGCTACAATGGATAAAAGGATGGTTAAGCGGGAGAAGACAGAGGGTAGTAATCAATGGGTGCTGCTCTTCTTGGACTAATGTTATTAGTGGAGTCCCACAGGGTTTGGTATTGGGTCCAGTTGTTTTGTATATTTATCAATGATATTGATGAAGGTATATCAGGCTTAGTGTCGAAGTTTGCAGATGATACAAAGGTTGGCAGGGTTGTTAATGACAGTAATGGCAGTGTGCTACTGCAACAGGATCTAGATAATTTGGGCAGATGGGCTAAGAAGTGGCAACTGAAGTTTAACCTTGACAAATGCAAAGTACTGCATATGGGTAGAAGTAACCCCAGAGAAATGTACCAACTGTGTGGTACTACACTTAAGGTGGTAGAAAATGAAAAAGACCTGGGAATAATTGTGCAGGCAGATATGAAGTTTTCTGAGCAATGCAGACAGGCTGCCAGGGCAGGTCATGGGGTTTTGTCAATGATATATAGGAATTTTGCTAGCAGGGAAAAGGAGGTGATTATCCCTCTGTATAAGGCAATGGTCAGGCCACGCCTTGAGTACTGTGTACAGGTCTGGAGGCCTCATTTTAGGAAGGATGTAGATTTACTTGAGCGTGTACAGAGAAGGGCAACAAGATTGGTGAGGGGAATGAAGGGATCCTCTTATGAAGAGAGGCTTAATTTCTGCAAATTGCAGTGGCTGGAGACTAGGCACCTGCGCAGTGATCTGATTGAGGTGTATAAGGCCGTGAATGGGTTCAGCATGCTGAATTCTGATGGGATCCTTCCACTTGTTCAGATTAAGAACCTAAGGGGGCATAAATTCAAATTAAGAAAAGACAGATGTAGATTGGATGTGCGGAAATTTGCCTTTAGCCAGCGGGTGGTTAATTGCTGGAACAAACTTCCATCTGTCATTGTGGAAGTTGATAGGTTGAATAAATTTAAAGAGGAACTGGACAGGCATTTGGAGGGAATGGTGTGATTTTTTTTTTTTTTTTTTTGGCTGATGCTGCATAAGCTCATACATTTGCTTTCTTGCATCACGTGCCACTACTACTACTACTACAAAGTAATGTTGTTGTACGTTGTTTGTGTTGAGTGATTGGCCACTTAGTCCAAACAACCTTCAGTTTTTAGTCATCATCCCCATCCCACGAAGGAAGGCCATTTTGTGCAATGTTATTCTAATCAGTTATACACAACATAGTAAAATAAATCCCACCCCCAAAGCCCACATAACAGGGTAAGTTATGAAAAGGGGAAGAGGAACGGAAAGGAAAGGAACATGAATCATATAAACCAGTGTTTCTCAACCTTTTTTTAATTATCATCCCCTAAAGGACTTTTTTAGACAATTTTTTTTCCTAATTGCCCCCCCCCATGAAATTTTAAACAAAATACGGTTGATTCCAGTTATTTGGGACACATCGGGACTAGTGCATTTTGGCCCAATTAAGCGGCTGCCCCAATTATCTGAAGTTTCACGTAAATAGTTAAAAATACAATGGACCCCCCACTTTACAACTGGTTCATTGTACAATCAAATCACGTTATGATGGACTCACCATAGTAAAGTACCATTCACTATACGATGTGTGTGGCCGACTGGGCTAGCCATGTGGGTAAAGTGCCTGCCTGGCAACCCAAAGGTCGAGGGTTCGATTCCCACCTTGGGCTTGAGTCAAAGTACTGCAAAAACTTTGGGAGGTGCATTATGGCCACAGAAGCCTATGCGCCAACAACTACAAAAAAATATATATATACGATGTGTAGTAAGTGCTGGTCATTGTGATCACGTTTGTGAATTGAATTTTAATTCTATTTAACAGCGATTCTAATTAGCGTAAATAGGAGGAATATTATCTACAGGATATAAAAATAAAGATATATTAAGCACAATTTTACCCTTTATTACCTTACCAATTAAAAAATTAAATCATACATGATAATTGGAATAATTGATATGTACTGTAATATGTACATACTAACTAGTTGACATTTCTGTTCATTGACATTGGTGGGTGGGGGTTAAAATTTAAAACAGTAAAAAGATAAGCAATCAATAACAAAGAATACAGCACACACAAATTGCAAGTAACATGATACGCACAAGTGAGAATGGAGTAACAAGTTACAAAGCTTTAAAAACAGGAGTGAAGAGCAGATTCTGAAAATTAATTTTTTTATATGATTAAAGATTCCAAGGAAGTGTAAACACATTTCACTGTAATAACCCACAGAATTCCAGCTATCGGTATTATCGCAAATTCAATAAGGTCAAGTTTACTATCCATTTATGATAGATTGCACTAACAGAAAAGCCCAATAAACAAGTGACTGCTAATTGTTTTATGGTTATGACTTCCAGAAATTCGACTGAACCACGTGGTGTGGTCGGAGACAATCGTAGGTTAATCTGCAGTGCTGCTGTCTCTTTCTCTGATTAAAGGGCATATTGTCCCAATTAATCGAAGTAAACCCCGGCTATTTTCTCGATTGGGTTCTGTTTTTTAAGTGTGGCCTGACCATTGCCTTGTATAACAGGATAATCACCTCCCTGTCCCTGCTAGCAAAATTCCTATATATCATTGACAAGACTCCATGACCTGCCCTGGCAGCCCCTCTGCACTGCTCAGTTTCTGATTCTGATTCTTTCCTTTGTTGGTATTTTATTTTATGAACTAAAACCACTTTCAACCATATAAGACGTCGGAAAACAAAGCAGTACTTTGGCCATTTCAGACCACATTGTTCGATAAAGAAGTTTAGTTGTTTTTGATCCCCACAACTCAGCCTTTCCACCTTTTCTGAATTTATATTTGCATTCTTAGTTACATTTTAATTCAATGAGTTGTTCTTGAATTTCTTCACTAGCAGACCCAGCATCACATCCATGGCTTCACTTCAAAAGCAAATAAATCTAAAAATCTACTTTTCATTTCACCTTTTAAAGAACACAAATGATCTGATAATTCTTAAGATCATTCTCGGTGAGAGATTCATTCATTTAAGCTAACTCTTGCATACCATGAAATTGTTTTCTCATTAATTTACTTTCAAATATTTCCAGTTTTTCAGTGAATGCTTTTAATATGCATTTGCAGCCTATCACTGTAATTAATTTCCCTTTAAGTTGATGTGATACTTCATTAAGCTTTCGAAAAATCCAAGCCATATAAGTATATGTTGGTTTTGTGTTTACTTATCTCCTTTGCTAAATCTGTATCTCCTTCGCTTTCTAAACAACTAATTATCATATCAAAAAGGTTTACAAATCTTGTTAGACAGTTTCCTTTAGAAAGCCATCTAACTTCTGTACGTAAAAGAAGCCTCGCATACTGTTCTTCATTATCAATACAAAATTTTCTGAAAAGGTGATCATCTTTGCTATATTATTTTATTTTATTGATGGTTTTAATAACTATACTGAGAGATTGATAAAGAACTGGACTAATATTTTTTGCAACCAGATGATGTCAGTGCACAATTCAGTGTATTGCAAGAACTTCGGGACATACTTCCTTTAAGTGGGCTATAAAACCTTTGTCTTCCAACCATGGAACTAGCACCATCAGTGGCATAAGATATCAAATTTTCAAATTGTGTTTGTTTTTTGTCAAACCATGTTTTTACAGCAGCAAAAATGGATGCTATAATACAGTCAGTTTCTATAGATTGTACAAACAACATCCCTTCTTGCAATTTACAATCATCATTGAAATACCATATGCCATCAGAAGGGCCTTTTTGTCAGTAACTGTGGATTCATCAATCTGAATAGAAAATCTTCTTGTTTTTAGTTTGTCAGTTAGCTGCACTTCAATTTTAACTGATATCGCATTGATTCGTCTTTGAATTGAATTTTTGCTCAATGGCAATGCTTTTAAAATACTGGAAGGATTTTGATGCATCACTGTTGAAATTACAGTCTATAATGCAGGTCATGTCACAGTCTCAGCAACTGTATGAGCATTACAAGTTTTTGCAATGATTTCTGCAATTTTATAAGACACAATCATTCCATCGTCATTTGTTTCTGTGTTCTTCATAAATAAGGAAGTAACAGTGTTATGTTGCTCAAAATTCTGTTTAAAATTTAAAAAATATACAATATGTTTAACTTTATCAGGTTGTTTCCTTTTTAAGTGATCTAAACATCTTGATGATTTCATAAACTCATTTTAAAAGAACTATTACACATAAGACACATAGGCTGTCTTGAGTCAAATGGGCTTTCAATAAAACCATAAGCTTTAGATATTCATCCAGATGCTGTTGACACTTTTTCTTTTCTTTCAGCATTTGACATGATTGATGATGGGCTGAATAACTACAAAGAATTAAATAACAAAATATAAACTATTTTTAATTCAAATCTCATTACTCTCATCTCATAGCCCATGTCACTCACAAAAGCAATGTGGATCAAGAATAAACAACTTCCACGAGGAAACAATAAATCAATACTAATTGTTGCTTAGAAAGTAGAAACAATACAATGAAACATTTTCTCATCTTATCCATGCCTCATATATTGACCAATGAAACAAAAGAATGAATAAATAAATAAACCATGCCCACCATACAGCAGCTATTTTGGAAAGACACAAATGCCAAGGATTGCGGAGGCATTACCTCTGAAAGCATATAGGCATTTAATGACTATGAAAAGGAGGTTGAATTAAATCAGGCCCACTATCTTCCTTTTTTTTTAGAATATTTAGCATTAGTAGGTGATCCAAGAAAGCCACCATATAGAGCATCAGGCAAAACAATAAAAAAAAAAAAAAATACCCTTCCCATTTCACCCATCCATTCACTCCAAATGTTTGTATAGTTCTGCCTTGAACTTATTTAAATTGCTGACCTCCACTACAACAGTTCCATCTGTTTAGCCAGTGTGCGTTGAAACAAACTTCCATGTTTGTTTCAACACACACTGGCTAAAGGTAAATTTTTGCACATCTATTCTACAACTGTCTTTCCTCAATTTGAATTTATGTCCCCTTAGGTGAGTAATCTGAGCAAGAGGAAGAATCCCATTAGCATTGAGTTTACTCAATCCATTCAAGGTCTTCTACACCTCAATTAGATCACCTAGCAGGTGCCTAGTCTCCAGAAGCTGCAATTTGCAGAACTTAAGCCTTTCTTGATAACACCAACCCTTTGTTCCACTCACCAATGCCCTTCTCTGTACTCGTTCCAGTAGTTTTATAACTTTGCTAAAATGAGGCCTCCAGACCTGTATACAGTACTCAAGGTGTGGCCCGACCACTGCCTTATACAAGGGAACATCACCCCCTAGAAAAATCATCACCCCATCACCTGCTAGAAAAATTCCTGTATATTACTGATAAGACACCATGAGCTACTCTTGCAGTCTTTTTGCACTATTCAGAAAACTTTGTATCCGACTGCACAATTACCCCCAGGTCCTTTTCATTCTTCACTATCCTGGGTGTAGTAACACCCAGTTGATACATTACTCTGGGGTTACTGCTACCCATATGGAGTATTTTACATTTGTCGATGTTAAACTTCAGTTGCCCTCTCAGCCCATCTGTTCAACTTTTTCAGATCCTGTTGCAGTAGGATACTATCATTAATGTCATTACCAACCTTGCCAACTTTTGTATCGTCTGCAAACTTAGACATTAAGCCTGATATACCTTCATCAATATAATTGCTAAATACAGAAAACAACAATGGGGCCCAACACCGAACCCTTGTGGACTCCACTAATAACATTAGTCCATGAAGAGCAGTGTCCATTGATAACCACTCCCTGTTTTCTCCCACTCAACCATCCTTTTATCCATAGTAGCAACTTGCCCTTAATGCCATACTGTTCCAATTTGTACAGTAGTCTTCCATGTGCCACAGTTTCAAAAGCTTTCCTAAACTCCAAGTATATGATATCAAAATTATTCTTTGCATCCAATTCCTTTGTGACCACATCATAGTATCTAATCAAATTTGTCAGACAAGACTTCCCCTTAACCAACCATTGCTGTGTCTGACTTACAACTGCAGTCTTGTCTAGATGATCCTGCATTGCTTCCTTAACCAGTGACTCCATTATATTTCCCTGCAACAGAAGTTAGATTAACAGATCTGTAATTACCAGTGTCACTCTTTGTGAATTGGGGACACATTTGCACATATCCAGTCCCTGGTGACATTCCATGCACTGGAGATGTGCAAATAAGCTTTCATAATTATGGCTAAGGGTTTGCTTACTTCTTTTGCTGCCTCATTTAATATAACTGGATAGATCCCATCCACCCCAGGTGCTCTCCTTATGTTTAACTTCAACAATTTCTCCTCCACTTTGCTCTCAGTTATTACAAAATCATTTAGTAATAAATGATTTTGTAAAAACACCCTGTTAGAGTTTGATAAACTTCTGGCATTCCCCTCTTTAAATAACTCCTCATGTGTGAATGTAGATGCAAAATACTCATTCAGATTATCAGCTACCTGAGCATAGTCAAATCATCTATGTTAAGTGGACCAATCTGATTCATCCCTTTCCTAGAGTTTACATAAATAAAGAACTCTTTGCTGTTTTTCTTTGCATCCTTTGCCAAAGATTTCTTGTAACCTGGCTTCGTCTGCCTAACCTCCTTTGTGACTTGATTACAGACTAGCTTATATCTGACATAAGCTTCTGTGTCGCTTGATAATTTATATGCATCCCATGCATTTTTCTTCTCTGCCACGATCCGAATTAATTCATCTGATATCCATTTAGGCCTAAATCCTGAACAGTATTCCTTAGTTGGTATGAAAAGCCTGTTACCCTCCAAGATTAAGTCCCTGAAGACTTCCCATTTAGAATTCACTGTTGTAACATGATCAGTTGATTCCACTGTATAGAATTTAAAAACTCTCCAACACCACTGTAGTCACCTTTATGAAAGCAAAAACCCTCCCCCTTACCCCTGATGGTAGTTACGTCTTTAAGTAAATCCCACATTAGTACACTGTGATCACTGCCACCTAGTGGTTCTTTTATTTGCAGATAATTAACACATGAAGAATCACTGCTGGTAATCAGATCAAGAGTATTACTCCCTCTGGTTGCCCCTCGAACATGTTGCTGTAGAAAACAATCCTCCAATAAATCCACAAAAGTCTTGCTAGTGCACGAGTGACCAACCCACAAGTTCCAGACAATATCTGGAAAGTTAAAATCCCCTACTACAAGACTTTCTGATTTATTGGCCCACTCTATTTCTCTGCAGAACTGTTTGTTGTACTCATCAGTCATTAGGCCTATAACACATTACTACTCTTGTTTTCCCTTTCCCAGTGTTTATGTCACACCAAACAGCCTCAACATTACACTGTCCACCCATATCAACTGGATGCACTTCCTTAGATTTTATGTGTTTTTTTAACTAACTGCATAAGCCCTCCTCCCTTCCTACCCTGTCCATCCTTTCTATACACCTTGTACTCTCCAAATTCCAATTCTGCACTGCCTATATCCTAGTGGCACCATGTCTCTAATATCCCAACAATATCTGCTTTTGATGTCTTGACCAGCACTTCAAATTCATCAAATTTATTTTTTATACTGCTAGCATTGGTGTACATGTAAGTATACATACACCTATTCTTACTCTTAGTTACCCTAACATAGTCCATGTATTTACTTGTTCAATGATGACTCCCAGCAGCCCTTGAAATCCCCAGTACCTCGTTTTGCAGGCTGCTGCTCATTCTAATACAAGCAGTGCAAGAATCACTTTCACCTCTGCCTGTGGCTACTGTTAATTTATTAGAACACTTCTACAAGTGTTCCTTGTAGAAACAGTCTCTCCAGTTAACAAGCACAGAACTTTTATCAAAATTTCTCACTAACTCCTAATATAACATACCTATATGTTAAAAATCAGTTGTCTCTGGGGAAAAGAAAATCCAATGACAGAAACTGAATATTAAGGAATAAGATGCAGTCAGGTAGGGTTGAACAATGGAGGGCCACAGCCATTGTAATACCCATGATTTTTTCACCTCCCCAAAAAAACAATTTGGGGACAATTTGGGGTCAGTTGGGGACAATATTGCCTCCAGTGAGAATTCCTGATATAAATTATCAGTCAAGAATCATCCAGTTCGGTAGGGAGAGTCTGCAACTGGGGGATATGTTCATGATTAAGATGCATGCACAATGTAAGGCAGTTCACCCAGCTGACATGGGTGGCCACTGTATGCAGTGAAGCAGTCACTTTGCTACCGTACACAAGCTCTGGGAAAATTAAAATGAGAATAGGAATATGTTCTAGTACAAATGATTGTAATGAATATAATTAACAACTAAATAAATGGAGTCGACCAGTTAATCAGAATATCTCATAATGGAGGATTTCCAGATATTGACCTCTGTTTTAAAATAGATAGTGTTTAAGCTTAAAATAGGAACATTAGCATGAGTAGAGGCATATGATGGTTGTACAGCATCAGCTAAAAAGAAGGAAGAAACAAAAAACGAAAAAAAAAAAAAAAAAAATTCCCACTTCACCCATCCATTCGCTCCAAAAGTTTGTCAAATTCTATCTTGAATTTATTTAAGCTACCAACACTTCCATCAAACCGCGTTTTTAGAGCAGCAAAAATGGATGCAACAACCGATGGAAGTTTCTTCCAGCAATCAACCACCCGCTGGCTAAAGGCAAATTTCCACACATCTATTCTACAACTGTCTTTCCTCAATTTGAATCTATGCCACGTCAGGTGAGTAATCTGAACAAGAGGAAGAATCCCATCAGCATTTGCTCAAACCATTCAAGGCCTTATACAGCTCATCAGGTCACCAAGCAGGTGCCTAGTTTCCAGACTCTGTATTTGCTTAACTTAAGCCTTTCTTGGTAAGAGCAACCCTTTGTTCCCATCGCCAAACTCATTGTCCTTCTCTGTATTCATTCCAGCAGCTCTACATCCTTCCTAAAATGAAGCCTCCAGTCCTGTATGCAGTACTCAAAGTGTGGCCCGACTGCCTTATACAAATGGATAATCACCACCTTATCCCTGCTAGAAAAATTACTGTATATCATTGACAAAACCTCATGAGCTGCTCTGGCAGCCTGTCTACACTGTTATTTTGGGTTATATATTTTTTTTTTATGAGCATTTGCAACTAAGGCCATTTGCTCCGGGGATATGCAGTGGTCATTCCCTGACCTTTCCGCATCCTCCGTATTCGGTGGTCACAGGCTCGAACCCAGGTCTAATCAAGAAGTGTGTGCTACGTACTGCTGCTCCTGCCCACCTGACTATGGAGGCGCCTCCTGTCCTGTCTACACTGCTCGGAAAACTTCATATCTGACTGCACAATTACCCCAGGTCTTTTTCATTCTCCACTACCCTGAGTATAGTACCACACAGTTGTTATGTTACTCTCAGGTTTCTGCTGCTCATATGCAGTAATTTGCAATTGTAAATGTTAAACAGGAATATATGATCACAAAATTATTTTTTACATCCAGTTTTTTTTTTGATGGAATCGTAGTATCAAATAAAATTCGTCAAACAAGACTACTCCTTAACAAACCCATGCTGTGTCTGAACTATGACTACAGTCTTGTCCAGATTATCCTGAAATGCTTCTTTAATCATTGACTCCATTATTTTCCTCATAACAGAAGTTAAACTAATAGGTCTGTAATTACTCATGCCACCCTTAGATCCCGCTTTGTGAATTGGGGATGTATTTCCATATCTCCAGTCCATGGGGATCTCACCCAAATCTAAGGATGCTTTCATAATTATGGCTAAAGGTTTGCTTACTTCCTTTGCTGCCTCCTTTAATATAAATGGATAGATCCCATCCACCCCAGGTGCCTTTCCTATGTTTAACATCAACAATTTCTCCTCCACTTTACTCTTAGTTATTACAAAATCATTTAGCTCTCTGTTAGAGTTTTATAAACTCTGGCCTCTAATTCCCCACATAATTCCTTATATGTGAATGTAGATTCAAATTACTTTTTCAGTTTTTCAGCTGCCTCAGCTGGATCATCAACAGTCGAACCACTGATATGAAGTGGACCAATTTGATTTAGCATTAGCAAAGACACATGATGCAAGAAAGCAAGCTTATATAGCACCAGCCAAAAAAAAAACAAAAAAAACACTCTTATTTCACCCATCCACTCGTTCCAAATGTTTGTCAAGTTCTGCCTTGAATCTATTTAAGCTATCAACTTCTACAACTGTGGCTGATTGTTGGAAGTTTGTTCCAGCAATCAACCACCCGCTGGCTAAAGGCAAACTTCCGAACATCTATCCTATGACCATCTTTCCTCGATATGAATTTATGTCCCCTCAGTCAATTAATCTGGGCAAGAGGCAGAATCCCATCAGCATTGAGCTTGCTCAAACCATTCAAGGCCTTATACACCTCAATCAGATCACCTGGCAGATGCCTAGTCACCAGAAATTGTAATTTGCAAATCTTAAGCCTTTCTTCATAAGAGCAACTCTTTCTTCCATTCACTAATCTTGTTGCCCTTCTCTGTACTCGTTCCAGAAGCTCTACATCCTTCCTAAAATGAGGCCTCCCGACCTGTATACAGTACTCAAGGTGTGGCCTGACCATTGCTTTATGCAAGGGGATAATCACTTCCTTATCCCTGACAGAAAAAATCCTGTATATCATTGACAAGAAACCATCAACTACTCTTGCAGACTGTCTGCACTGAAAACATCAGAAAACATCATATCTAACTGCACAATTACCCCCAGGTCCTTTTCATTCTCTACTACCTTGAGTGTAGTACTACATAGTTTATATGTTACTCTGGGGTTACTACTACCCATATGCAGCACATTACACAAATGTTAAACTGAAGTTGCCACCTCTCAGCCCATCTGCTCAACGTTTCTAGATCCTCTTGCAGTAGCGTACTGTCGTTAGTGTCGTTAACAACCCTGCCAACCTTCATATCATCTGCAAACTTATACATTAAGCCTGATATACCTTCATCAATATCATTAATAAATACAGAAAAAAACAATGTACTCAACACTGAACCCTGGGTGACTCCACTAATTTAGCCCACGAAGAGTAACATTAGCCCACGAAGAGTAGTGTCCATTGATTACCACTCTCTGTCTATCCCACTCAACCTACCCTCTATCCATAGCAGTATTTTGCCCTTAATGCCATACTGCTCCAATTTGTACAGTAGTCTTTCACATGCAAAAGTACCAAAGTTTTCCTAAGATTCAAGTATATGATATAAAAATTAATTTTTTTTTTGAATCCAGTTCCTTTGTGACCACATCACAGTATCCAATCAAATTGGTTATACAAGACTTCCCTTTAACAAATCCATGCTGTGTCTGAACTATAACTGAAGTGTTGTCTAGATCCTGCAGTGCTTCTTTAACCAGCGCCTCCATTAATTTCCCAGGAACAGAAGTTAAGCTAACAGGTCTGTAATTATTTGTGTCACCCTTTGATCCTCCTTTGTGAGTTGGGGTCACATTTGCACATCTCCAGTCCATGGGTACCTCTCCTGGGTCCAAGAAAACTTTCATAATTATAGCTAAGCATTTGCTTACTTCCTTTGCTGCCTCCTTTAATATAACTGGATAGATCCTATCCACCCCAGGTGGCTTTTTTGTGTTTATCTTCAACAATTTCTCCTCCACTTTGCTATCAGTTATTAAAAAAGCATTTAACTCACTACCATAGTTTAATATACTTTATTCAAGGTAGTGCAATATCATGGCAACTCATTGTGAAGGTATTCATAATATGAGATATAATTAAATAGTAGACATAATTAAATACAGTAGATATAATTAAACATTATTCTACTACCAAGGTAGTAGAAATGCATAAACCATTTTTGGTTTATACATTTATACTACCTTGGTAGTAGAAATGATGTAAGTGCAGTACCCATGCATAAACCAACTTCTTCTATTGTAATATCTCATATTGTGAAATCTTTACAATGAGTTGCCCTCCTTATACCTCAAATAAGTAAAATAACTAACACGTTCCCATTACAGAAAACTACTGTTACATATTTATTACATACTTATAACTTACTTATAAATAATTAATGCTTCTCCAGTTGAGAAGTCTACTGTTACATATTTTCAGTTCAATACCACCGCTCAGCAGTTTCGAAGCCATTTGTCTCCTCATCAGTGAGTATGTAGGTACCCCTTATACCACTAGGTACTTACCTTCTCACTGATGAGAAGCCAAATACTTATTACTTATTTAAAGTATAAGGAGGGCAACTCACTGTGAAGAATTTCACAATATGGGATATTATAATAATGATGTCAATGAACAAATTTCACTTTGTCTAAAAAATTCAACTATGCAGTAATTATGCAAACGCACTAAATAATGTAATAGTTTCAGACTTTCTGCCCTAAAATATCATTAGTCTAAGAAGCACTTTACGGTATCCTCATATTGTGTAAATAAGTTACAATTGGGTTGTCATCCCTTATACCACTGGGTATCTACTCTCTCGCTGATGAGAAGCCAAAGAGCCTCAAAACAGTGCAGTCTGAGTGGTGGTACTTAAAACAGAAAATAAGTAACAATATTCTTCTCTAATGGGGAAGTGTTACTGATTTATAAATAATAAATATGAGGTTAGTCAAGTAAAGGCAGATAACAAGGGATACTAAGAAAAACAGCAAAGACTTCTTTACTTATGTAAATTCTAGAAGGATGGGGATGAATTGGTCCCCTTGATATTGATGGTTCAACTGTTGATGATCCTGTTCAGCTAGCTGTGATGATCCTGTTCAGGTAGATTTGTAATAACTGAGAGAAAAGTGGAGGAGTAATTGTTGAAGAGAAACATAAGAAAGGCATCTGGGGTGGATGGGATCTATCCAGTTATATTAAAGAAGGCAGCAAAAGAAGTAAGCAAACCCTTAGCCATAATTATAAGAGCATCCTTCGATTTAGGTAGGTCCCCACGAACTGGAGTTGTACAAATGTATCCCTAATTCCCAAAGGGGGGGGGGATCAAAGGATGATATGAGCAATTACACACCTGTTAGTTTAACTTCTGTTCTGGGGAAAATAATGAAGTCCCTGGTTAAATAAGCATTACGGGATCATTGAGACAAGACTGCATTGTATATTGCTCCGGGGATATGCGGTGGTCATTCCCTGACCTTTCTGCATCCTCCATATTTGGTGATCATGGGCTCGAACCCCGGTCTAATCAAGAAACGTGTGCTACGCACTGCTGCTCCTGCCCACCTGGCTACAGAAGTGCTATAAGAGTGCAGTTATAGTTCAGACACAGCATGAATGTTAAGGGGAAATCGCGTCTGACCAATTTCATTGGATACTACAATGTAGTCACAAAGGAACTGGATCAAAAAATAATTTTAATATCATATACTTGGATTTCAGGAAAGCTTTTGATACTGTTTCACATAAAAGACAGCTGTACAAATTGGGGCAGTATGGAATTAATGGCAAGTTGCTGCTAGGGATAAAGGGACGTTTGAGTGCGAGAAGACAAAGAGTGGTAATCAATGGCACTGCTCTTTGTGGAATAATGTCATTAGGGGAATCCACCAGGGTTCGGTGTTGGGACCATTGTTGTTTGCTGTATTTATCAATGATATTGATGAAGGTATATCACGCTTAATATCAAAGTTTGCAGATGATACAAAGGTTGGTAGAGTTGTTAATAACATTATGCTGCTTCAACAGGATCTGGAAAAGTTGGGCAAATGGGCTGAGAAGTAGAAACTGAAGTTTAACATTTAAAAATGCAAAGTACTGCATATGGGTAGCAGTAACCCCAGAAAAATGTACCAACTGGGTGGTGTTACACTCAGTGTAGTGGAAAATGAAAGAGACCTGGGAGTAATTTTGCAGCCAGATATAAAGTTTTATGAGCAGTGCAGACAGGTTGCCAGAGTAGGTCATAGGGTCTTGTCAATGATAAATAGAAATTTCGCTAGCAGGTATAAGGAAGGTGATTATCCCCTTGTATAAGGCAATGGTCAGGCTACACTTTGAGTACTGTGTACAGGTCTGGAAGCCTTATTTTAGAATGTAGAGTTGCTATAATGAGTACAGAGAAGGGCAACAAGACTGGTGAGGGGAACAAAGGGATGCTCTTATGAAGAAATGCTTAAGTTCTGCAAATTTCAGCATCTGGAGACTAGGCATCTGCAAGGTGATCTGATTGAGATGTATAAGGCCTTGAATGGATTGAGCAGGCTCAATGCTGATGGGATTCTTCCTCTTGCTCAGATTACAAACCTGAGGAAGCATAAACTGAAAGTGAGGAAAGACAGTTGTTGAATAGATGTGTGGAAATTTGCCTTTAGCCAATGGGTAATTGATTGCAGGAACAAACTTACATCTGTCGCTGTGCAAGTTGATAGCTTAAATGAATTCAAGGAAGAAGTGGACAAACGTTTGGAGTGAATGGATGGGTGAAATGGGATGTATTTTTTTTTTTGGCTGATGCTGTATAAGCTTGCTTTCTTGCATCATATGCCTCTATTAATGCTAATGGTTAGCCACATCTTAAGTACTGCACACAGGTCTGGAAGCCTTGATAAACTGTGGCTCTGTTAGAGCACATGCAAAGAGCAACAAGATTAGTGAAAGGAAAAAATGGGGTGCTCTTAACAGGAAAGCCCCCATTCTTCAAATTCCAGCATCTGTTTTTAGACAAGTGCGAGGATTTCAGATGGAGGTGTTTAAAAGGCTTTGAATGGATTGAGTAATCACAATGTTGATGGAATACTTCCTCTTGCTCACACATGGGTGGGGGGGGGGCATAAATTTAATTTTTTTGGGTGATGCCGTATAAGCTTGCTTTCTTGCATCATTTGTCACTACTAATACTAATTCTAAGATATAATGTCACATAAACTGAACTTCTGAAAAATCACAGTTTTTGGATATTTGTATTAGCAGCAAATCATGCAAGAAAGCAAGCTTATCTATAACAGCAAAAAAACAAAAATAAAAAAATCCCATTTCACCTATCCATCCTCTGCAATAATTGTCTGCTTCTTCCTTCAATTTATTCCAATTATCTACTTCCACAACAAAGGATGGAACCTTGATTTGGCAATCAACCACCTGGTTGCTAAAGGCCAACTTCTCTACATCTATTCTGCAACCATCTTTTCCCTATATGAATTTATATACCATCATGTGCATAGTCTGAGCAAGAGGAGGAATCCTATCAGCGCTGAGTTTCTCAAGCCATTCAAAGCCATATACATCTCAATTAGGTCACCTTGCAGATGCCTAGTCTCCAGATGCTGCAATTTTCAGAACAGAAGCCTTTCTTGGTAAGAGCACCCCTTTGTTCCCCTCACCAATCTCATTACCCTTCTCTGTACACATTCCACTAGCTTTACACATTTCTAAAATGAGGCCTCCAGATCTGTATGCAGTACTCAAGATGCAGCCTAACCCTTGCCTTATATAATGGGACAATTACCTCCTTATGCCTGATAGCAAAATCCCTGTATATCACTGACAAGACCCATGAGCTGTCCTGGCACCTGTGTGCACTGCTCAGAGGACATCATATTCATATGCAGTACCTTGCATTTGTCAATGTTAAACTTCAACTGCTATATTTCAGCCCATCAGCCTAATTTTTCTTGATCTTGTTGCAGTAGCTCACCCTGATTACTGTCATTAACTACCCTGCCAATCTTTGTATCATTTTTTTTACCAGTTTTGTACCAATTTTGGTAGAAAACTGACAATTCACTACTTCTCCCAATTCCAAAACACAGAAAAACAGACATGCCTAAAATTTTAATGTACAATTGTCTCATACATGTCAGTCAGTCATACTGTGCAGGTTCTTTCCAAATTGGTCAAGAAATAATTGGATATGGTGACACAGGTTTAACAAAGGAAATGTATGCAAAAAACTTTGACATCATATACTTTGATTTCAGAAAAGCTTTTCATACTACTGCACATAAAAGACTGCTATACAAATTGGAGCTGTGTGGCATTAAAGAAAATTTGTCGCTAAGGATAAAGGGATGATTGAGCATGAGAAGACAGAGAGTGGTTATCAATGGATACTACTCTTTTTGGACTAATGTTATTAGTGGAGCCCTCCAGGGTTTGGTGCTGGGCTTGTTGTTTTCGATAATTATTAATGGTTTTGATTGAAGGTTGGCAGGGTGGTTAATCACAGTAATTAGAAATTGTTCAATCCTTTTAAAGTAGCACAGTGCTTACTGTGCTACTGCAACAGAATCTCAACAATTGGACAGATGGGCTGAGAAGGTGCAATTGAGGTTCAATATTGGTAAATACAGGGTACTGTATATGGGTAGCAGTAATCGAAAATTAACATGCCAACTCTATGGTATCACACTTAGTTTAGTGGAGAACAATACAGACCATGGGACAATTGTGCAGTAGTTCCTTGAACAGTGCAGACAGGCTACCAAAGCAACTCACAGAGATTTTGTCAATGACATATAGAAATGGAGCTGGCAGGGATAATGAGGTGATTATTCCACTGTATAAGGTAATTTTTAGGCCATATCTTGAAGGATGTGGATCTGTTGGAATAGGCGAAGAGAAGAAAAGAACAAAAGGTTCTATTGCCAGGAAAGGCTTTAGTTCTGCAAACAATGCCTGGCATCTAGGCAGCTGCATGGAGATTATGGAGTTGAAGTGTTTAGCATTAGCTTTAATATGATGCAAGAAAGCAAAGCCTTATACAACTCAATCAGATCACCTTGCAGCTCCGTAGCCAGGTGGGAAGGAGCAGCAGTGCGTAGCACTCGCTTCTTGATTAGACCGGGGTTCGAGCCCATCACCACCAAATACGGAGGATGCGGAAAGTTCAGGGAATGACCACCGCATATCCCGGAGCAATATGGCCTTAGTTGCTAATGCTCCTAAAAATCAAATAACAAACAAACAAACCTTGCAGCTGCCTAGTCTTCAGATGCTGAAATTTGCAGAGCTGAAGCCTTCCTAGGTAAGGGGCACCCCTTTGTTTCCTCACCAATCTTGTTGTCATTGTCTGTACTCATTCCAACAGCTCTACATCCTTCCTAAATGAGGCCTCCAGACCTGTATGCAGTACTCAAGGTGTGGCCTGACCATTACCTTATACAAAGGGATAATCACCTCCTTATCCCTGCAAGAAAAATTCCTGTATGTCATTGACAAAACCCCATCAGCTGTCCTGCACCCTGTCTACACTGCTCAGAAAACTTCATATCTGACTACACAATTATCTCCAGGTCTTTTTCATTCTCCACTATCCTGAGTACAGTACCACACAGTTGTGCAGTCAGATATGACTGCTGTTTAAGAAGTTTTCTGAGTAGTGCAGGCAGGGTGTCAAGACAGTTCATGGGATTTTCTCAATGACATACAGTAAGCTTGATCAATTTTCTATAATTGACGATTTGCTTCATCAATTATAGAAAACAACAATGGGCAGAACACTGAACCATGGGAGACTCCACTAATAAAATTAGTCCATGAAGAGCAGTGTCCATTGATTACTTCTCCCACTCAACCATCATTTTATTCAAGCAGCAACTTGCCCTTAATGCCACATGGCTCAAATTTGTATAGCATACTTTTATGAGCAACATTATCAAAAGCAAGCTTTACTAAAATCCAAATATATAATATCAAAATCAATTTTTGCATCCAATTCCTTTGTGACCACATCATAATATACAATAGAATTTGTTAGACAAGACTTCCCCCTTAACAAACCCATGCTGTATCTGAATTATAACTGCAGTCTTGTCTCGATGATCCTGAAATGCTTCTTTAACCAATGACTCCATTATTTTCCCTGGAATAGAAGTTAAACTAACAAGTCAGTATTTATTCGTGTCAAAATTTTATCCCTCTTTGTGAATTGGGGATACATTCAGACATCTCCAGTCGGTGGGGACCTCCCCCAAATCCAAAGATGCTCTCATAATTATGGCTAAGGATTTGCTTACATGTTCGGGAGGCAACTAGAGGGAGTAATACTTTTGATCTGATTATCAGTAATGAATCTTCATGCATCTAGAATCTGCAGATAAAGGAACCACAAGGTGGCAGTGATCACAGTGTGCTGAAGTGGGATTTACTCAAAGAGGTAACTACCATCAAAGGTAAAGCGAAGGGTTTTTGCTTTCATAAAGGTGACTATGGTGGTCTGAGACAGTATTTAAATTCTATATGGTGGAAACAACTGATGATGTTACCAACAGCAAATTCAAAATGGGAAGCATTCAAAGAATTAATCTTGGAAGCTACTAGGCTTTTCATACCAACAAAGAAATATTTTTAAAGATTTAGGCCTAAATGATATCAGACGAACTAATTAGACATATCATAGAGAAGAAAAATGCATGGGATACATATAAATTAACATGTGACACAGAAGCATATGATAGATATAAGCTGGTCTGTAACCAAGTTACAAAGGAGGTTAGGCAGGCGAAGGCAGATTACGATAAATCTTTGGCAAAGGATGCAAAGAAAACAGCAAAGAGTTCCTTACTTATTTAAACTCTAGAAGGAACGGGATAAATCAGATTGGTCCACTTGATATTGATGGCTGAACTGTTGATGATCCTGCACAGGTAGCTAACAAACTAAATGAATACTTTGCATCAACATTCACACATGAGGAGTTATTCAGGGAGGGGAATGCCAAAGGTGTATTCAACTCTAGCAGTAAGCTACATAATAACTGAGAGTAAAGTGGAGGAGAAATTGTTGAAGATAAACACAAGAAAGGTACCTGGGGTGGATGGAATCTATCCAGTTATATTAAAGGAGGCGGCAAAGGAAGTAAGCAAACCCTTAGCCATAATTATGAGAGCTTCCCTGGACTCAGGGAAGGTACTCATGGACTAGATGTGTGCAAATATGACCCCAATCCACAAAGGAGGATCAAAGAGAGACACAGGTAATTACAGACCTGTTAGTTTAACTTCTGTTCCAAGAAAATTAATGGAGGCACTGGTTAAAGAAGCATTGCAGGATCATCTAGACAAGACTTCAGTTATAGATCGGACACAGCATGGATTTGTTAAGGGGAAGTCTTGTCTAACTAATTTGATTGGATACTATGATGTAGTCACAAAGGAACTGGATGCAAAGAATAACTTTGATATCATATATTTGGATCTTAGAAAAGCCTTTGATACTGTTGCACATGGAAGACTGCTGCCCAAATTGGAGCAATGTGGCATTAAGGGCAAGTTATTTACATGGATAAAGAAATGGTTAAGAGGTAGAAGACAGAGGGTGACTATCAATGGGCACTGCTCTTCGTGGACTAATGTTATTAGTGGAGTCCCTCAGGGTTCAGTGTTGGGTCCATTGTTGTTTTCTTTATTTATAAATGATACTGATGATGGTATATCGGGTTTAATGTCCAAGTTTGCAGATGATATGAAGGTTGGCAGGGTTGTTAATGATACTAATGACAGTACACTGCTGCAACAGGATCTAGAAAAGTTGAGCAAATGGGCTGGGAGGTGGCAAATGAAGTTTAACATTGACAAATGTAATGTACTACATATGGGAAGCAGTAATCCCAGAGTAATGTATCAACTCTGTTGTGCCACACTGACAGTGGTAGAGAATGAAAAGGACCTGGGGGTAATTGTGCAGGCAGATATGAAGTTTTCTGGGTAGTGTAGATGATCTGCAAGAGTAGCTCATGGTGTCTTGTCAATGATATACAGGAATTTTTGTAGCAGGCATAAGGAGGTGATTATCTCCTTGTATAATGCAATGGTCAGGCCACACCTTAAGTACTGTATACAGGTCTGGAGGCCTCATTTTAAGAAGGATGTAGAGCTGTTGGAACGAGTACAGAGAAGGGCAACAAGATTAGTGAATGGAACAAAGGGTTGTTCTTATGAAGAAAGGCTTAAGTTTTGAAAGTTACAGTGTCTGGAGTCTAGGCACCTGCGAGGTGATCTGATTGAAGTGTATAAAGCCTTGAATGGTTTGAGCATGCTCAATGCTGATGGGATTCTTCCTCTTGCTCAGAATAATCGCCTGAGATGGCATAAATTCAAATCGAGGAAAGACGGTTGTAGGATAGATGTGCAGAAGTTTGTATTTAGCCAGCGGGTGGTTGATTGCTGGAACAAACTTCCATCTGTCGTTGTAGAAGTTGATAGCTTAAACAGATTCAAGGCAGAACTTGACAAACATTTTGAGCGAGTGGATGGATGAAATAAAGGGTTTTTTTTTTTGCTGATGCTATATAAGCTTGCTTTCTTGCATCATGTGCATATGCTAATGCTTACTTCCTTTGCTGCCTCTTTTAATATCACTGGATAGATCCCATCTACCAGAGGTGCCTTTCTTAAGTTTAACTACAATTTCTCTTCCACTTTCCTCTCAGTTGTTACAAAATCATTAACTCCCTGTTAGAGTTTGATAACTTCTGGCCTCCACTTCCAAAAATAATTCCTCATGTGTGAACGCAGATGAAAAATACTCATTTACTTTGTCAGCTACCTGAGCAGACTCTGCTAAGAGTTCTCATCAGTTCATCTGACATCCATTTAGGCCTAAACTTTGAATAGTCTTTCTCAGCTGGTATGAACAGCCTAGTAGCTTCCATGATTAATTCCTTGAATGTTTCCAATTTAGAATATGTTGCTGCCTCTCTAACATGCTACTGTAGAAAACAGTCATCCAATAAATCCTAAAAATGTCTTGCTAGTGTGTGCGAGTGACCAATCCACAAGCTGAAGTCAATATCTGGAAAGTTAAAATCTCCCATTATAAGACATTCTGATTTATTGGCCCAAATCTAATTCTCTATACAGTTGTTCATTGTATTCATCAGAATCATTATGCCTTTAATATGCTCCTACCCTCATTTTTGATTTCCCAGTGCTTATGACACCAAACTGACTCAACATTGCAGTGTCCACCAATGCCAACAGGATGCACTGCCTTAGATTTTATGTGTTTCTTAAATAACAGCATAACCCCTCTTCCCATTGTAGACTCCATATTCAAATTCTGCATTCCTTATATTTGTGTGACACCATGTCTCTGATATCCCAAAAATGTCTGCATTTGATGTCTTTTACCAGCACTTCATATTCAACAAATTTATTTACTATACTCCTATCATTGGTGTACATGAAGGTATACATGCACCTGTTCTTACTTTTAGTTACCCTAACACAGCCGACGTATTTACGTGTTCCATGACGACTCCCAGCAGGGAGGTACTTAATCCCTTGTACCTTGCTTTCTAGCTCGTGCTCATTCCAATAGAAGCATTGAAAGAATCACTTTCACTTTGAATGGATTCAGTAAGCTGAATGCTGATGGAATCCTTCCTTCTTGCTCAGACTATACATGACTCAGCATAAATTCAAACTGAGGACGGATAGTTGAAGGACGGATGTAGAGAAATTTGCTTTCAGCTGGAGAATTTTGTTCCAACAATCAACAGTAGTTGATTATTGGAACAAATCCATCTGGTATTGTAGCAATGGATTTTGAATTAATTGAAGGAAGAACTACACAAACTGCTAAAAGTGTTGGATAGGTGATGTTGAAAGTGTTGCCCCCCTTTTTTTGCTAATGCTGTATAAGCTTGCTTTCTTGTTTTGCAAGAAAATAAACTTACCACTACTACTAATAATAATTTGCCACTACTACTACTAATATTAATATAACAATATAACAATATATATAACAATATATTAGCATTAGCAGAGGCATATGATGCAAGAAAGCAAGCTTATTCAGCATCAGCCAAAAAAAAAAAAAAAAAAAAACCCACTCCCATTTCACCCCTCCGTTCGTTCGAAATACCTGTCCAGTTGAGCTTTAAATTTGTTTAGGCTATCAACTTCAACAACAAGTGATGGAAGTCGGTTCCACCAACCAACCACCCGCTGGCCAAAGGCAAATTTCCGCACATCTATCCGACATCCGTCCTTCCTCAATTTGAATTTATGCCCTCTGAGGTGATTATTCTGAGAAAGATGAAGAATCCCATTGGCATTGAGCATGCTCAAACCATTCAAAGCCTTATACACCTCTATCAGATCACCTCGCCGGTGCCTAGTCTCCAAACTCTGTAATTTGCAACACTTAAGCCTTTCTTCGTAAGAGCAACCCTTTGTTCCATTTACTAATCTTGTTGCCCTTCTCTGTACCCGTTCCAGCAGCTCTACATCCTTCTTGAAATGAGGCCTCCAGACCTGTATACAGTACTCAAGATGTGGCCTTACCATTGCCTTATACAAGGGAATAATCACCTCCTTATCCCTGCTAGAAAAATTCCTGTATATCATTGACAAGACACCATGAGCTACTCTTGCAGCTCGTCTGCACTGCTCAGAGAACTTCATATCTGCCTGCACAATTACCCCCAGGTCCTTTTCATTCTCCACCACTGTCAGTGTAGTACCGCAGAGTTGATACGTTGCTCTGGGGTTACTGTTTCCCATATGCAGCACTTTACATTTGTCGATGTTAAACCTCATTTGCCACCTCTCAGCCCATCTGTTCAACCTTTCCAGATCCTGTTGCAGCAGCATAGCGTCAGTATTGTCCTTAACGACCCTGCCAACCTTTGTATCATCTGCAAACTTGGACATTAAACTTGATATCCCATCATCAATATCATTCATAAACACCGAAAACAACAACGGACCCAACACTGAACCTTGAGGAACTCCACTAATAACATTAGTCCACGTTGAGCAGTGTCCATTGATTACCACTCTGTCTTCTGCCACTCAACCATCCCCTTATCCATAGCAGCAATTTGCCTCCAATGCCACACTGCTCCAATTTGTGTAGCAGTCTTCCATGTGCAACAGTATCAAAAGCCTTTCTAAGATCCAAATATATAATATCAAAGTTATTCCCTGCATCCAGTTCTTTTGTGACTACATCATAGTATCCAATCAAATTGGTCAGGCAAGACCTGCCCTTAACAAAACCATGCTGCGTCTGAGCTATAACTGAATTCTTGTCTAGATGAACCTGCAGTGCTTCTTTAACCAGTGCCTCCATTAATTTACCTGGAACAGAAGTTAAACTAACAGGTCTATAATTACTTGTGTCAGCCTTTGATCCTCCTTTGTGAATTGGGGTTACATTTGCACATCTCCAGTCTATGGGTACCTCCCCTGAGTCCAAAGAAGCTCTCATAATTATGGCTAGGGGTTTGCATACTTCCTTTGCTGCCTCCTTTAATATAACTGGATAGATCCCATCCACCCCAGTTGCCTTTTTTATGTTTATCCTCAACAATCTCTCCTCCACTTTCCTCTCAGTTATTACAAAATCATCCAGCTCACTGCCAATGTTTACTTTACCTACATCATTCTCCTTCCTGAATAACTCCTCATGCGTGAATGTAGATGCAAAATACTCGTTTAGATTGTTAGCCACCTGAGCAGGATCCTCAACTGTTGAACCATCAATATCCAGTGGACCAATCTGATTCATCCCTTTCCTTTTCGAGTTCAAGTATGTAAAGAACTCTTTTCTGTTTTTCTTTGCATCCTTTGCCAAGGATTTTTCATAGTCTGCCTTTGCCTGCCTAATCTCCTTTGTGACTTGGTTACAGACCAACTTATATCTATCATAGGCTTCCATGTCACCCATTAATTTGTATGTATCCCATGCATTTTTCTTCTCTGCCACATGTCTCATTAGTTCATCTGACAACCATTTAGGCCTAAACCTTGAACAATATTTCTTAGTTGGTATGTAAAGCCTGGTAGCCTCCAAGATTAGTTCCTTGAATGCTTCCCATTTTGAGTTTGCTGTTGGTAACATCATCAGTTGGTCCCACTGTATAGAATTTAAATACTGTCTCAGACCATCATAGTCGCCTTTACGAAAACAAAAACCCTTCCCTTTACCTCTGATGGTAGTTACCTCCTTGAGTAAATCCCACTTCAACACACTGTGATCACTGCCACCTAGTGGTTCATTTATCTGCAGGTTCTTAATGCATGAAGAATCACTACTGATAATCAGATCAAGAGTATTGCTCCCTCTTGTTGCCTCACGAACATGCTGATGTAGAAAATAATCATCCAATAAATCCACAAAAGCCTTGCTAGTGTGTGAGTGACCAACCCACAAATTCCAGTCAATATCTGGGAAATTAAAGTCCCCCATTATAAGACTCTCTGATTTACTGGCCCACTCTATTTCCCTGTACAATATCTTATTATACTCATCAGAGTCATTAGGCCTATAGCACACTCCTACTCTCAATTTTGATTTCCCTATGCTTATGTCACACCAAACTGACTCGACACTGCCCTGTCCATCAATGTCGACTGGCTTCACTTCCTTGGACTTTATGTGTTTCTTAATTAATAGCATAACCCCTCCTCCCCTCCTGTCCTGTCTATCCTTTCTATACACATTGTATTCCCCAAATTCCAGTTCCGCATTACTTATATCTGTGTGACACCACGTCTCTGATATCCCAACAATATCTGCCTTTGATGTTTTGAGCAATACCTCAAATTCATCAAATTTATTTACCAAACTCCTAGCATTGGTGTACACGCAGGTATACATGCACCTGTTTCTATTCTTAGCTACCCTAACACAACCCATGTGTTTACTTGTACCGCAATGACTCCCAGCAGTCTCTGAAATATCCTGCATCTTGTTTTTCAGACTTCTGCTCATTTCAATAGAAGCAGTGCAAGAATCACTTCCACCTCTGCCACTGGCTACTGTTAATCTATTAGTCCTTGTATCCCCCCCAACTAGCAGTTTTCCGACCCACCTAACACTGCCTCGACAGCATCAGCAAAAATTCTTGCACCCTTTCTATTTAAGTGTATCCCATCCCTGTAGAAGCAATCTCTCCTGTTAACAAGTACAGTCCAGGCTGAAAAAAATTCTACCCCTTGAGCCTTGCACAATCCCTCCAGGGCCGAATTGATCGACAAGGCTCTCATCATATACTCCCTCCTATCGTGTCTGGGCAGAATTGCAGACACTTTCAAGTTCAACCCTAATTCACGGCTTTTTTTCAACAGTGACCTGTACTTGCTAAGTAATTCCGCCGGTCTCCTACTCTTAATATCATTAGTGCCAACGTGTACAACTATATCACCTTTTGTGCCCTTAAAAGATGATATCCGCTCTACAACGTCATCAACCTTTGCCCCTGGCAGACATACCCTGGTCCTATTCCACTTATCCTTTTTACAAAGTATGTTCCCCGTTTCCCTGACAATAGAGTCACCAACAACTACTAGTTCCTGTGGGACCAGCGCATTCTGCCTAGGGGGCTGCTTCTGTGTTGCCTGATGACCAAGTGCAAGCTCTGGCGTTGATGTGGGCAGCTGAGAGCTTGATGGGCCCCTCAATTTATTTCCTTCGAGGGCATCCACCCTGTCCTTCAAGCTCTCATAAAGGCCCATAACAACGCTGAGTTGTCGCCTGATTTCCTTGCACTCCTTACATCGTGCACACACAAAGACATCCCCCTTGGCAGTATCATGTCCCGTACCCGACTGCTCCGCAAACATCAAGCAAACAGTGCATTTTAATAGACTGTGATTCAGAGGGCAACTGCCCCCCTCAGTTCTCCCCTGAACCACAGCACTCCCATTAGCTTGAGCCTTTTGCTTTGCTGCTCTGGTCAGAGTCATGATTCCGATTTAATTCAATAAAATTCAAAACAAAAATTAAATCCTTAAGTTATATCCCAAAACAGTTATGTTATATATATATTTTTTTCGGTATCTAGTGTTTTCTACGAGTTCCCTTTATACAACTTCCGTATCACGTGTACCACTATAGTTATGTATTAATTATTTGTTACGATTAAGTCGTTATATATATATATATATATATATATATATATATATATATATATATATATATAGAGTTAAAAGTACAATTTAAATGACAATAAAGTTTATCAAGATTAATAGATTTACTGATTAATTGACAATATTATATTATGCACTATACGACACTAAGCTTATGCTATCGTGTAAAAATGGCGGGAATTCCCGAACGGTATTTCTACGGACTCGTAAGTATTGATTAGCTTCCAAATCTCGCTATCTCAATTTAGAATAAACTAAGGATCCTGACTAGGTCTATAATCTACTTATAGAAGATAATTTGATATAAAAGTTGGTTAATAAATCGACTAAATTTGGTTAAAAAAAAATTTGGTTTGTGACACGTGGATTTGATACCGTTACCGATACTAAGTAATATCTACAAAATCTCTGTCTAAGTTAAACTTTAAACTAAGTATCGTAACTAGGAATATAAAGCTACTCTAGAAAATAAGTTAATATGACAATTTAAACTAATAAAGCAGAAAATAAATCAGGAAAAACTTCTCTGTTTGAAGAGCTTTAAGGAGCAATGTCCGCACAGGCTAATCTCGCACCCAGACTCCCAATAATAATATATAACAAGACAATAATATATAACAATATAACAATATAATATAACAATACAAATACAACTACAGTCCTACTACTCCAGAAATTGAAATTTCAAAAGAACAATTACTTCATTATTTTAAAAGTAAAATAAGTAAATGATGGTGAATTGCTTTGTGTTGAACAGTGGCTTACAAGGATGGCAAAGAAATTACAATTTTCTAATTAGCATAATGAAAATTTTTTAACATGCCAAATTTACCATTCATCAAAGAAATCATTTATTGTATATAATAAATATCATACTGTATTTTTTTAACAACTTACTCCCAGAACTGTTCTGCAGCTGTCTGTGTAGCATTTGTGCAGTTGCTCAAAGCATTTTCTACAATATCAGCTGGCACAAGTGCTGTAATTCCTTCCCAGGTTACATTGATAAGATCTTCACTACTGGGCAATTGTGTAACATTACTACTGTTTTGATAAATGTTTATCAACCTTCTAAGGACTTCTGAACATGATGTCTGCAAATAAACAAAAAAGGTAGTAAGCTGCACATTCATTTTATTTTAAATAAACACACAGTATTTTCATATTTCTTGGAATATATCTGTAGATTTTTAATAAGAAACATCTATAACTTGAAATCTTATTATTATTATTATTAGCCATGTGGTGCAAGGAAGCCTGAGGATTATTCTGCACCAGCCAAAAAAAATAAAAATATTTTTGAGTTACCATGAGAGAGAGAGAGAAAACAGAAGGGAATCACCAAGGATGAGAAGAGTGATAAGCATCAGCGAAAAAAAAAAAAAAAAAAAAAACATCCCATTTCACTCATCCACTACAATGCCTGCCCAGCTCAGCCTTAAATTTACTTAAGCTATCAACTTATACAACAAGAGTTGGTTTTTTTTTTTTTTTTTGATTTGGTAGTTGTTGGCGCATCGGCTTCTGTGGCCATATTGCACCTCCCAAGGTTTATGCAGTACTTTGATCCAAGCCTGAGGCGGGAATCGAACCCGCGACCTTTGGGTTGCTGGGTAGGTACTTTACCCACTCGGCTAGCCCGGTCGGCACAAGAGTTGGAAGTCTGTTCCAGCAATCAACTAGCCACTGGCTAAAGGCACAGTTCCGCACATCTATTCTACAACTGTCTTTCCTCAATTTGAATCTATGTCCCCTAGGGTTCTCAGTCTGAGCAAGCAGAAGTATCCAGTCAGCATTGAGGCTGCTCAAAACATTCAAGGCCTTAAACACCTCAATCAGATCACCTCACAGGTGCTTAGTCTCCAGATGCTGTAACTTGCAGAACTTAAGCCTTTCTACATAAGTGCACCCCTTTGTTTCTCTCACCAATCTTGTTTCCCTTCTCTGTACTTGTTCTAGCAACTCTACATCCTTCCTAAAATGAGGCCTCCAGACCTGTATACAGTACTCAATTTGTGACCTGACCATTGCCATATACAAAGGGATAATCATCTCCTTGTCTCTGCTAGCAAAATTCCTATATATCATTGGAGCATGACCTGCTCTCGCAGCCTGTCTGCACTGCTCAGAGAACTTCATACCTGATTGCACAATTACCCCCAGGTCTTTTTCATTCTCCACCTCCCTGAGTGTAGTACCACAGAGTTGGTACATTTTTCTTGAATTACTGCTACCCATATGCAGTACTTTGCATTTGTCAATGTTAAATTTCAGTTGCCACTTCTCAGCCCATCTGCCTAACTTTTCTAGATCCTGTTGCAGTAGCATACTGTTTTTAGTACCATTAACAACCTTGCCAACCACTGTATCATCTGCAAACTTGGACACTAAGCATGATATAACTTCATTGATAAATATGCAAAACAACAAGGGCCCAGCACTGAACCCTTGGGGGACTCTGCTAATAACATTAGTCCACATAGAGCAGTGTCCATTTATTACCACTCTCTGCCATCTCCCACTCAACCATCCCTTTATCTATTGCAATAACTTGCCCTTAACACCATACCACGCCAATTTGTACAGCAGTCTTCTATGTGCAACAGTATTAAAAGCTTTCCTGAAATCTAAGTATATGATATCAAAATTATTTTTAGCATCCAGTTGCTTTGTGACCACATCGTAGTATCCAATCAAATTGGTCAGACAAGACTTCCCCTTAACAAACCCAAGCTGTGTCTGAACTATTGTTGCTGTCTTGTCTAGGTGATCCTGTATCACCTCTTTAACCAGTGACTCCATTATTTTTTTCCAGAACAGAAGTTAAACTAACAGGTGTATAATTATTTGTCTCATCTGTTATTCTGGTAACTAAATAAGCAATCTGTGCAAAGTCATTCTTCTTTAGGTTCCATGTTCAGTTATGAACGTTGGAGACCAACATTTTCCAGCTCACGCTGTCTTGCTTTTTGAAATAGTTCTTGTATCATAAGATCCCCTGTCCAATCTTGGATGTTATCAAGTCACTTTTTTCATTGTCTTCCTTTTACCTTTAATCTTCCCTTGCAGGATTAGTCTCTGCAGGAAACATTGTGGGCCTCGTATAATATGCCCGAGGTAGGCAGTCTTTCTCCTTACAATTGTAGTTAGTAGTGTTCTTGTGGTCCTTGCCCTCTTAAGGACTCGCTCATTGGTGACCAGATCTGTCCATGGAATTTTGAGCATTCTTCTAAGCAGCCACATCTCAAAGGCTTCCAGTTTCCTGATTTCTGCCTTTTGCATGACCCAAGTCTCACATCCATATAGGAGGGTGCACCATGTGTAGCATTTGGCCATTCAATATCTTTTCTGTAAATTCAGTTTTGTGTCGCAGAAGAAGTTCTTAAGATTCTTAAATACTTCTTGGGCCATTCCAATTCTGCTTCTAATTTCTGTGCCTTAGTCATTATTATTTGTAAAGATCTTCCCTACATATTTAAAATTACTTACTTGTTCGATGGGGAGTAGTCACAGTGTATTTTGATTCTAGGTGAGGAGTTTTTGCTTATGACCATAGTTTTGGTAGATATTTGAGCATTTCGACTGGGATGTTATCAATGCCAGTTGCTTTGTTATTGTTCACTGAGTTAATCACTTGCTCCAGTTCTTCCATCAAAAAGTCTCGATTTCACCTTCTGTCTGTGTTGTCTCTCTTCCTTGCAGTAGAGTTCCTTCAGATATTCTTGCCATCTCTCCTTTTTCTGTTTCTTATCCACAATTTCCCTGTTGTTTTTATCCAGAATGTGGCCTCTTGTTTGATTTTTCCTGATGTTGCATAGTTCCTTCACTTCTTTGTAGACTAAATGTTCCTTATGCAAATTTTGCAGATATTCAATCCTATCACGTCTCTCTCCTCCATCCATATATGTTTTGGCTTTCTTATTTCCTTTCTAATCAAACTGTCATACATCTTATATTTTTCTACATCTTTGTTCTTAAAGTTTTTCCTGTGCTGCATTAGATCTAGTATCTCACTTGTCATCCATGCTGTTTGGCTTTCCTTTGGGCCAGCCCAAAAAGTACATTTTCAGCATCTGTCATTATCTTCTTCTTGAACAAGGTCCACTCAGATTCTGTATCTCTATCTAATAACTCAAAATTACTATCCTCTTTCAGTTGTACTTGTGAAATGTCCCCCCCATATACAGGCTGGCCAAGTTTTTCTTTGTCCCAGATTTTCTTTAGTCCCTTACTCTTGATTGTCTTTAATTTTATAACCAGCTTCCCTATTAGTGGGCAGTAAAAAAAAAAAAGGTAAACTGCAGCCATTATCAACCCACTGCAGGATGGAAGCCTCCTCAACAATTCATGTTGAGCTAGCTTACTTGCTTACAACAAAACATACACTCCATTTCTTTAGAACAGCTAGAGAAAACTTTAAATTTGCATATTAATGAGGGAACAAAATTTAAAAGAGAAATTTATTAGTTTCAGGTCTGTGGTTGAGAATTTTTTAGAGAACAATAAAGAACCAGACTACAGTTGAAAATATGTTGGCAAACTTCAAGAAGTTGGGCCGCAGAGGACTAAAACTAATCAAAAAATTATTTTATATTTTTAATTTCAGGTACATTGTATAGAAGTACATTATATGATTTGGTAATCTCTCTCTCTCTAGGACTAAAATCAATCAAAAAAATTCTTTTGTATTTTTAATTTCAGGTACATTGTATAGATGTAAATTATATTATTTGGTTCTCTCTCTAGTGGGCAGTAGTCTGAGCCAATATCAGCTTCAGGATAGGTTTGATGCTTTTGATTATATTTCGGAATCTTTGGTTGGTAATGATGTAGTTGATCTGATTTCGATTAATCTTTGATTGGGCATCATTAGGAGCCTTCCAAGTGATTAGATCTAGTATACCACCATCTTCATGGTGGCAACTTGAACTAGGTGTTCGTAATGACCATTTCATACTCTTGGCAAAAGTCAAGCAGTGCATCTCCCCTTTCGTTGCCAACAGGGTTGCCAAGTGTTGCCAACCCTGTCTTCCAACTTTGCTGCTGAAATCTCCCTAATTACATTGATTCCTTTTCTTTTGGCCTAGTTTAGGATGTACTTGAAGTCTTCTGGGAAATTTTGGTATTCTTCATCAGTTTATGATGTCATTGGTACATAAACCTGTATGACAGGCATGTCAAACTCGTTTTGCACCCCGGGCCATATAATCTATTTTGCATTAGGCTGAGGGCCACATGCCTTCAATCCTCAAAAAATAAACAAAAATACAATTTTTAGAATTACTGTATTTAGTATATAGATAACCTGTTTTGTATCCTACGTTAGTTTTTTAAATTAAAAATACTTTACAATATTTAATAAAAAAATAAACAATAAAACCACAATTTATTATTATATCATTTTTTAGAGGATACTTGGCATTGTTTTCCACAAAGCAGACCATCAAAATTTGGTTGAATGTCTTGAGCTGATGTAATCTTTAATATCAATGATAGATGGTGATTGGTTAATCTTGACCTCTCTGGAGTTTTATTTTTCATCGAAGAGAATATAGCCAGTATATTCGTAGCAAAAGATAACATTTTTGGAAATCAGTCTGTGGGTAAATAAGTGTAAAAGTCTGGAATTCCAATTTCCGTATATTTTTGCTTTAGCAAAGAGTCACATTGGATTTCAATTAATTTCATTTGTAAGCTCTCATCAACAATTTCAATAGACATGAGGCGAAGTAAAAAGACGAAACTGTAATTCACAGTTTTTGAAATCAGAAAAACTTCTATCGAATTCCATTTCTAACAACTTAATTTGGTGTGTATATTCTGCAAATTTTAAGTCAGGTGATTTTAACAACAGAGACTGGCAACTTTTAAGATTAGACAAGTTTTCTTTTTCTATTTGTTTGCACCAAAGTAATAATTTTTCTTTGAAAACATTAATATTATCAAATAACATTGTAACAATGTGATGTTTTCCTTGAAGTTTAAGATTAAGTTGGTTAAGATGACTTGTAATGTCAACTGAGACATTAATTCAGTACATTTATAATTCTGTTTCCAAGAACATTACAATTTCATCCAGCAGCTCAAAGAATCGTTTTAAGTGTGTTCACTTTCTATGTCTTCCAGAAATTAAACAAATTGTCGATGATTAAGTCTACGTGCTCAAATAAAATTTATAATTTTGGAAACTTTTTTTTAGCACATGTTCAAAATTTAAAACCTTGGAACATAATACTTGCTGGTGAATAATGCAATGAAAATGATCGAAATGATTATTATCTTGTTGTTTGCATGTTTCTTTTAGTTTTGCAAGACACCCTTAGTAACACACGTCATGGCAGGTGCGCCATCAGTTGCAAGACAAACCAACTTGTTCAATGGTAATTTATATTTATTCAGAATTTCCATGACTGCACCAATTCAAAAATATCAGCTCCAGTGGTTGTATCATGCTTAGGAATAATTTCTAAAAGCTCTTCACTTACTTTCAAGTTCACATCACACCCACAAATAAAAATGGCCAGTTCAGCAATATCTCAAATGTCTGTACTTTTGTCATTTGCAATAGAATAAGCTTCAAATGTGGATTTCACTGAATTGAGCTGATTTCTTAAATTCTCAGCTATTTCATCAATCCTATTAGCTACTGTGTTTCTACTTAAGCTTACACTTTTGAAGCTTTTTACTTTCTCAGAACAAACTTCTGATACTTTAATAATTAAACACTCCCTAATAAAATCTCCTTCTGTAAAAGGTTTTGATTTGCTTGCAATTAAATGTGATAACAAATAACTAGCTTTTACAGCTGATGTATTTCCCTCAGAAGGTTTGGTAAACAAGTTTTGCTGTTTTTTAAGAATTGATTTCAATTCTAACAACTTACTTTCATGATGTTTCTCAATGTATTAATCATAGATTTCTTTATGATGTGTATCATAATGTCTACTGATATTGTATTCTTTGCAGACTGAAATAGATTTACTACATATTAAGCATACTATTTTGCTCTTTTTCTCGATGCAGTAATAGTCTAGCTCCCATTTCTCTTGGAAGTTACAGCGTTCTTCTTCGATTGTTCTTTTCTTACTCATACTGGTATTAGGGGTTGACATAATTTTTATTATTATGTGTCTTTTTAATTTAATACAAATAAAACACAAAATTAACTGCACACAGTTAAAAATATAATTCACAAATATACAACCGAGCTTTGTGGTCTGTAGTACTCGAAGCTGCAGGCGGAGGCTTAAAAATGAAACATCATATCCTATCTTTTCTCTCTTGTTTGAGCACTGCATTGAAAATTGCTTAAATGTAAAATTCGAAATAAATTATGTGAAAATAAAAATAAACTTGATTAGTATTTTTTCCATTTCTTTTAATTAAAAAAAAAAGATTTTCAAGAAGTCTCAGCGGGCCGCATGAGGCCACGTGTTTGACATGCCTGCTGTATGATGTTAAGTGATTTTGGAAGAGTATTAAATTGGGATAATACTATCTTATCTGAAAAAAACCAGTATCCATTTAGGAATCTGATCTTTTCATTCCTGATAAGAATTTCACTCCTCTGTGGTGTTAATTTCCGCCAGAGTATATAAGTTTATGGCCTTTCACTGTACTCGTTTTGCCTTGTCCTGGCCATCGCACCTCCCCTAAACCCAGGATATCTATGTTCATATCATAAAAGTTTTTTGTGACATTTTCTAATTTCCCAGCTTGATACAAACTTCTAACGTTCCATGTTGTAATTTTAAGTGGTATCTTTGTTTTTGAATTTAATTCTATATTCATCTGGCCTATCGCTTAAGGAAATAAACTGGGGAATTCTTCACACCCTCTGGCCATTTAAGGCCTGCCCGGGACTGAGGGCCACTTTTGTCATTAGTCATTGCAAAGTCATTAGTAATTGCAAAAGCCTCAGCATCCTAACTAGAATCCAGGTATCCATGTCTCTAGAAAACTGACGCCAGCTGAAGTTGTGAATATTAAAACTGTCCAGAAAATTACCTCATTGTTAGGAAAGTTGGACTGCAGGAAATCAAAAAGTTCCAAGTAATTAGTAGAGTTGGGAGAATGATAGCGCCAACAGAAATTTGACAGATGGGTAGAGCGATTTTAAGCCAGAGAAGATCAAAAAGAGGAGATTCCAAATTACTAATTTTTTGACGGGGAATATCAGAGTGGACTTAAGCACAACCACCTTTGATGGAATCATATGGTGAATAATTAGACAACTGGCATAGGTAGTATTTGAGGCACCATTAATTGGGATTCTGTCAGAAAAAGTAAGTGGGGCTTGGCAAACTGCAGAAATGGACATCAATGTAATTAAAACTCGCATTCATTTTCGCAGATAAGTTTATTCTATTAGTCTAACTATCTGTAATGCATTCAGTGGATAAAGTAAAAGTAAAAAGTAGAGGGGTGGGTGGGCATACATGAAAAATGAAATTTTTGGATATGGTATTCATGAATGTACTTAACTCCTTGACAATGCACTCCACATTCACACTACTCATACTCCCTCCAGTCAGTATCTGGCAGAGTAGGGGTGATAAGATTATACACCAGCCCATTCAGATGTCTTGTAGAGAGTTACCAATAGGTCTGGTGCAGTGGAGTATCTAGTGGCCAGCCTGAAAACACTGTTTTAGAACAGTACCCTTGAAATGCAAGATAGATTTTATCTTGCCATGATGCGCATCATAACCTCAAAAGACATTAATCATACTGCATGACGGAAGAGAACGGGGTTGTTGGAGCTTGCTCTGGTAACTGAGCATAGGTTTCACCACTTCGAGCCTCCAATAAGCAATGTGGTGGTACACCTGTTGATGAAACTCATCTACCACCTAGTAATGCCTGATTACAAAGAGGGGCAGCATTCCTCTGGGTGGTCACTGGAGATGACTCCAGTATACCAGGTGCAGTGTTTCGGGACTTGCCCATGGGGAAGGGGGTTACCCAGGGTCACTAACAGTCCCAACATTGTGAAGGAGCAAGCAGAAGATACGGCTGCAAGTCCACTGACTCACAAGTGTCACCTAATTATTACTTCCATCAGCATTTTTGACTCACTTGTCTAAAGCATAAGTCACCCGTTGTGACTTATACTAGTGAAACATGGGTGCTTAATAAGATAGATGAAAAATCTTTAAATGTGTGGGAAAGGAAGATATTAAGGAAAATCTTTGGCCTGGTAAAAGTCAGGGAAGAATGGAAAATAAGGTCAAATCAAGAGCTGAATGAACTGTATGGAGAACCGGATATAGTAGGAGTAATAAAGAGCTCAAGACTTAGATGGCCAGGCCATGTGATACGAATGAAGGAAAACAGATGGCCAAGGAAAGCAATGGAAGGGCAACCAGAAGAAGAATGAGGGGAAGACTGAGAAGGAGGTGGGTGGATGATATAGAGAATAATCTATGACAGCTTAGAATGAGATGATGGAGAACAATGGCCAGGGAAAGAGACACCCGGAGAAAAATCATTGAGGAGGCCAAGGTTCAATAAGGACTGTACTGCCGTGGAGTAAGTAAGCAAGTAGGTTTCAATAAATACCTACATAAAAATAAAATTAAATTAAATTAAATTCTCTCCAAATTATTTACTTTTATCCATCGATTATTCACTGACATTTGTTGCTGAAATATGCACAATACACTTGCACTGCAACCACATTCTGCAGAGCCAAGGGTCTGGGAACCACTACTGACTGTGTGCAAGTCTATGCCTACTTACCTTTGTTGCCAGAAGCTATGCTTGCTTACCATTTGGCAACATTGCTGCTTACTTGAGTCGTGATATATGGCACAAATTCAAATGATTCATCACACAACATGCAATCAAAATGTTAAAAACAATTTAATAATAGCAAATATATTAAAAATTACAATAAACATAATTTTATGATATATATTCTTCAGCGGGCCATTTATTACATATTTTTTGAAAACGACTGCAGGCTGGATTACACATGTTCATCCCTGATATAATAATAATAAAATTTTTTATTCACAAAATTTTACAAGGATATGATTCCCATTATGGTCTTCCAGAGGAAAATAACAATCTAATTGGAGACATATATTTCTTACATACAAACTGCTAAAACATAGAAAAACTGCATAGAACATCCATATAATACATAGAACAACAATATAATACATATAACATTCATAGCATACATAAATCACAGCGAATATATCACTTTCTCCAACATAAGATTAACCTAAATAGCTTTGAGTTATTGAAAATTCATTTGAACTGGATCCTCTGAGATACTGATGATATAAGCCGTACCATAGAGTATGATCTGGGTATAACCTGATAGGCCAATTAAGCCAGTCTGGACATCTTTCACATCTTTCATATAGGCTATCCATATAATACTGTAGATGGACATTGTTGCTGTACTATAACTGGAGGAACGAATATAGAAAATATGCAGAAAATAAATGTTCTTAATTCATGTATATGAAGTGGCTGCCTTTTCAATGAGCATAGTGTTTTTGTTATTGGTTTATTAAATATATAAATCATGAATTACTACTATTTGCTTATTATATTAATCATAGCAGAAACACAAAATATGTGTTAATTTTCAATTGTTATTAAAATCCAGAAGGAAATAAATTACGTTACAAAAGTATTGACTGCCTACTGCAGTCTGAGATACATGCTATTTATAAATATCTGAGGTACACTGCTATTTGTTTATTTTATTAAAACACAGATGGCCCACAAAACACATGATGCATTTCAATTATTATTAAAATCCCAGAAACAAATAAGTCAAGTATTACAAAACATGAGTAACTTTTTGCAGTAATATAAAAACAATAACTTTTATATATATATATCATTAATTAATTACTAATCAAAAAACTAAAAATTAATTAATCTTTGAAAATAATATACAAATAGCAAAGATAAAATTTATTTATAGCAAATAGTTTATTTTTAGAAAAAATAAAACTATTTGCTATGAATATATTTTTACACCCATCTTTTGACTGTACATCCTAGTAACCAATCAAATTGGTCAGACAAGACTTCCCCTTAACAAATCCACGCTGTGTCTGAACTATAAATGAAGTTTTGTCTAGATGATCCTGCAATGCTTCTTTAACCAGTGCTTCCATTACTCTCCCAGGAACGGAAGTTAAACTAACAGGTCTGTAATTACTTGTCACCCTTTGATACTCCTTTATGAATCAGGGTCACATTTGCACATCTCCAGTACATGGGTACCCATGAGTCCAAGGAAACTCTCATAGACGACCGTCTCATCAGAGACGGTCGTTTTCAAAGCCGCTAAGTGGATTTTTCTTATTTATTGATTTGAAATTATTGTTTTTCTAAAACTTTTGATTTAAATTTAGTAGTATAACATTATTTTGTGATTTTCTGATTAATTTGGTGTATTTATTCTTTACTCGGCCTTGTAATTGCATAAAAGTATCGGTAAAGGTTTCCACGTGTTTCAACTCCGCTAACCGTTCGTAATTTTCCCGCCTTTGTGATACGATATACCGTACTAGATAGCGTTAGTTGAACTTCGTTAGCAGTTAAATTGTACGTTTAAATAAATACATATAACGACTTAGATTACAAACATAATATAATTAATTTTATTTAACATAATTAATTATACATATAACCACTTAGGTTACGTAACATAAATAATTAGTAAAAACAAATAATTAATACATAACTTGATACGAAAGTTATATAAAGGGATTTCGCAGATAACACTCGTTACTGAAACGTAAATATTTCGTAGATAACACTCGTTACTGAAACGTAAATATTCCGTAGATAACACTCGTTACTGAAACATAAATATAGCGTTATAACTGTGTTTGGATACAAGTTTAGGATTTAATTTTGTACAGAAATTGAAATTTTATTGAAAGTAAATCTAAATCATGACTCAAACCAGAGCAGCAAAGCAAAGGGCTCAAGCTAATGGGAATGCTGTGGCCCAGGGGAGAACTGAGGGGGGGCAGTTGTCCTCTGAATCACAGCCTTGTAAGATGCACTATTTGCTTGATGTTTGCGGAGCAGTCAAGTATGGGACATGATACTGCCATGGGGGATGTCTTTGTGTGTGTGCGATGCAAGGAGTGTAAGGAGATAAGGCGACAACTCAGCGTTGTTATGGGCCTATATGAGAGCTTGAAGGATAGGGTGGATGCCCTCGAAGGATTACAAGTGAGGGGCCCATCAAGCTCTCAGCTGCCCACACCAATGCCAGAGCTTGCACTTGGTCATCGCGGAACACAGCGGCAACCCCCAAGGCAGAATGCGCTGGTCCCAAAGGAACTAGTAGTTGTTGGTGACTCTATTGTCAGGGAAACGGGAAACATGCTTTGTAAAAAGGATAGGTGGAATAGGACCAGGGTATGTCTGCCAGGGGCAAAAGTTGATGACGTTGTAGAGCGGATATCATCTTTTAAGGGCACAAAAGGTGATATAGTTGTACACGTTGGCACTAATGACATTAAGAGTAGGAGACCGGCGGAATTACTTGACAAGTACAGGTCACTGATGAAAAAAAGCCGTGAATTAGGGTTGAAATTGAAAGTGTCTGCAATTCTGCCCAGACACGATAGGAGGGAGTATATGATGAGAGCCCTGTCAATCAATTCGGCCCTGGAAAGATTGTGCAGGGCTCAAGGGGTAGAATTTTTTTCAGCCTGGTCTGTACTTGTTAACAGGAGAGACTGCTTCTACAGGGATGGGATACACTTAAATAGAAAGGGTGCAAGAATGTTTGCTGATGCTATCGAGGCAATGTTAGGTGGGTCGGAAAACTGCTAGATTGGGGGGATACAAGGACTAATAGATTAACAGTAGCCACTGGCAGAGGTGAAAGTGATTCTTGCACTGCTTCTATTGGAATGAGCCGCAGCCTGGAAAATAAGATGCAGGATATTTCAGAGACTGCTGGGAATCATTGGGGTACAAGTAAACACATGGGTTGTGTTAGGGTAGCTAAGAAAAAGAACAGGTGCATGTATACTTGTGTGTACACCAATGCTAGGAGTTTAGTAAATAAATTTGATGAATTTGAGGTATTGCTCAAAACATCAAAGGCAGATATTGTGGGGATTTCAGAGACGTGGTGTCACACAGATATAAGAAATGCAGAACTGGAATTTGGGGAGTACAATGTCTACAGAAAGGATAGACAGGATAGGAAGGGAGGAGGGGTTATGCTATTAGTTAAAAAACACATAAAATCCAAGGAAGTGAAGCCAGTCGACATCGCTGGACAGTGCAGTGTCGAGTCAGTTTGGTGTGACATAAGCATTGGGAGATCAAAATTGAGAGTAGGAGTGTGCTATAGGCCTAATGACTCTGATGAGTATAATAAGAAACTGTTCGGAGAAATAGAGTGGGCCAGTAAATCAGAGAGTCTTATAATGGGGGATTTTAATTTCCCAGATATTGACTGGAATTTGGGGGCTGGTCACTCACACAGTAGCAAGGCTTTTGTGGATTTATTGGATGATTGTTTTCTACATCAGCATGTTCGGGTGGCAACTAGAGGGAGTAATACTCTTGATTTGATTATCAGTAGTGATTCTTCATGCATTAAGAATCTGCAGATAAATGAACCACTTGGTGGCAGTGATCACAGTGTGCTGAAGTGGGAGTTACTCAAAGAGGTAACTACCATTAGGGGTAAAGGGAAGGGGTATTGCTTTCGTAAAGGCGACTACAATGGACTGAGACAGTATTTAAATTCTATACAGTGGGATCAACTGATGATATTGCCAACAGCAAATTCAAAATGGGAAGCATTCAAAGAACTTATCGTGGAAGCTACTAGGCTTTACATACCAACTAAGAAATATTGTTCAAGGTTTAGGCCTAAATGGTTGTCAGATGAACTAATGAGGCATATGGCAGAGAAGAAAAATGCATGGGATACATACAAATTAACACGTGACACGGACGCCTATGATAGCTACAAGTTGATCTGTAACCAAGTTACAAAGGAGGTTAGGCAGGCGAAGGCAGATTACGAGAGATCCTTGGCAAGGGATGCGAAGAAAAACAGCAAAGAGTTCTTTACTTATGTAAACTCTAGAAGGAAGGGGATGAATCAGATTGGTCCACTTGAGATCGATGGGTCATCTGTTGATGACCCTGCTCGGGTAGCTAACAAACTAAATGAATATTTTGCATCGACATTCACACATGAGGAGTTATTCAGCGAGGGGAATGCCAGAGGTGTATTCAACTCTAGCAGTAAGCTAGAGAATCTTGTAATAACTGAGAGCAAAGTGGAGGAGAAATTGTTGAAGATAAACACAAGAAAGGCACCTGGGGTGGATGGGATCTATCCAGTTATATTAAAGGAGGCAGCAAAGGAGGTAAGCAAACCCTTAGCCATAATTATGAGAGCTTCCTTGGACTCAGGGGAGGTACCCATTGACTGGATATGTGCAAATGTGACCCCAATTCACAAAGGGGGATCAAAGGCTGACACAAGTAATTATAGAAATGTGAGTTTAACTTCTGTTCCCGGAAAATTAATGGAGGCACTGGTGAAAGAAGCACTGCAGGATCATCTAGACAAGACTTCAGTTATAGCTAGGACACAGCATGGTTTTGTTAAGGGGAAGTCTTGCCTGACCAATTTGATTGGATACTATGATGCAGTCACAAAAGAACTGGATGCAGGGAATAACTTTGATATTATATACTTGGATCTTAGAAAGGCTTTTGATACTGTTGCACATGGAAGACTGCTGCACAAATTGGAGCAGTATGGCATTGGAGGCAAGTTGCTGCTATGGATAAAGGGGTGGTTGAGGGGGAGAAGACAGAGAGTGGTAATCAATGGACACTGCTCATCGTGGACTAATGTTATTAGTGGAGTCCCTCAGGGTTCAGTATTGGGGCCTTTATTGTTTTCTGTATTTATAAATGATACTGATGATGGTATATCAGGCTTAATGTCCAAGTTTGCAGACGATACGAAGGTTGGCAGGGTTGTCAAGGACACTACTGACACTATGCTGCTGCAACAGGATTTGGAAAGGTTGAGCAGATGGGCTTCGAGGTGGCAAATGAAGTTTAACATTGACAAATGTAAAGTACTACATATGGGAAACAGCAACCCCAGAGCAACGTATCAACTCTGTGGTACTACACTGACAGTGGTAGAGAATGAAAGGGACCTGGGGGTGGTGGTGCAGGCAGATATGAAGTTCTCTGAGCAGTGCAGACGAGCTGCAAGAGTAGCTCATGGTGTATTGTCAATGATATATAGGAATTTTTCTAGCAGGGATAAGGAGGTGATTATTCCCTTGTATAAGGCAATGGTCAGGCCACACCTAGAGTACTGTATACAGGCCTGGAGGCCTGATTTCAGGAAGGATGTAGAGCTGCTGGAACGAGTACAGAGAAGGGCAACTAGATTGGTGAATGGGACAAAGGGGTTCTCTTACGAAGAAAGGCTTAAGTTTTGCAAATTACAGTGTCTGGAAACTAGGCACCAGCGGGGTGATCTGATAGAGGTGTACAAAGCCTTGAATGGTTTGAGCATGCTCAATGCTGATGGGATTCTTCCTCTAGCTCAGAAAAATCACCTGAGAGGGCATAAATTCAAATTGAGGAAAGACAGATGTAGGATAGATGTGCGGAAATTTGCCTTTAGCCAGTGGGTGGTTGGTGGGTGGAACAGACTTCCATCCCTTGTCGTGGAAGTTGATAGCCTAAATAAGTTTAAGGCTCAGCTGGACAGGTATTTCGAACGAACAGAGGGGTGAAGTGGAAGTGGTTATTTTTATTTATTTATGTTACTTTTTTTTTTTTTTTTTTTTTGGCTGATGCTGCATAAGCTTGCTTTCTTGCATCAAATGCCTCTACTAATGCTAATGCTAATGCTAATTATGGCTAAGGGTTTGCTTACTTCTTTAGCTGCCTCTTTTAACATAACTGGATAGATCCCATCCACCCGAGGTGTCTTCCTTATGTTTATCTTCAACAATTTCTCCTCCGATTTGTTCTGAGTTATTACAAAATCATTTAGTTCACTGCCAGAGTTTAATACACCTTTGGCATTCCTCTCTCTGAATAACTCCTCATGTGTGAATGTAGATGCAGAATATTCATTTAGTTTGTTAGCTACCTGAGCAGGATCATCAACAGTTGAACCATCGATATCAAGTGGACCAATCTGATTCATTCCCTTCCTTCTAGAATTTACATGAGTAAAGAACTCTTTGCTGTTTTTCTTTGCATCCTTTGCCAAATATTTCGCATAATCTGCCTTTGCCTGCCTAACCTCCTTTGTGACTGGATTACAGACCAGCTCAAATCTACCACAGACTTCAATGTCACCTGTTAATTTATATGTATCCCATGCATTTTTCTTCTCTGCAACATGTCTGATTAGTTCATTTGACATCCATTTAGGCGTAAACCTTGAACAGTATTTCTTAGTTGCTATGAAAACCAAGTAGCTTCCAAGATCAATGATATATAATTCTTTGAATGCTTCCCATTTAGAGAATTTGCTGTTGGTAACATCATTCGTTGGTCCCACTGTATAGAATTTAAAAACTGTCTCAGATCACTGTAGTCACCTTTAAGAAAGAAAAAACCCTTCCCTTTACCCCTGATGGAAGTTACTTCTTTGAGTAAATCCCACATCAGCACACTGCGATCACTGCCACCTAGTGGTTCCTTTATATGGGTGCGTGTGTGTGTGTGTGATATGGCTATAGCGCACCTGGTTCCTTTATTTGCAGATTCTTAATGTATGAAGAATCACTACTGATAACCATATCAAGAGTATTTACTCCCACTAGTTGCCTCCTGAACATGCTGCTGTAGAAAACAATTATCCGATTAATCCACAATACCCTTGCTAGTGAGTGAGTGACCAACATCAAGTTCCAGTCAATATTTGGAAATAAAATCCCACATCACAAGACATTCTGATTTACTGGCCCACTCTATTTCTCTGTACAATTGTTCATCAGAGTCATTAGGTCTATAAAGCACTCCTACTCTCATTTTCCCTTTCCCAGTGCTTATGTCACACCAAACTGGCTTGACACTGCACTGTCCACCCATGTCAACAGACTGCACTTCCTTAGATTTTATGTGTTTTTTAACTAATAGCATAACCCCTCCTCCCTTCCTATCCTGTTTATCCTTTTTGTATACATTGTACTCCCCAAATTCCAATTCTGCATTCCTAATATCTGTGTGACACCACGTCTCTGATATTCCAACAATATCTGCCTTTGATATTTTGACCAACACCTCAAATTCATCAAATTTATTTACCAAATTCCTAGCATTGGTTTACACACAAGTATATATGCACCTATTCCTATTCTTAGTTACCCTATGTATTTACTTGTTCCGCGATGACACCCAGCAGTTTCTGAAATCCCCCGACCTTGTTTTCCAGGCTGGTGCTCATTCCAGTAGAAGCAGTGTAAGAATCACTTTCACCTCTGCCAGCAGCTACTGTTAATCTTTTAGTCCATGTATCTCCCCAAGCTAGCAGTTTTCTGCCTCGATAGCATTAGCAAATATTCTTGCACCCTTTCTATTTAAGTGTATCCCATTCCTGTAGAAGCAGTCTGTTAACAAGCACAGCTCACACTGAGAAAAATTCTATTCCGTGAACCTTGCACAATCTCTCCAGGGCTGAATTGATTGACAAGGCTCTCATCATAAATTCCCTCCTATCGTGTGTCAGCAGAATTGCAGACACTTTCAAATTCAACCCTAAGTCTCTGCTTTTTTTTCAACATTGACCTGCACTTGTTAAGTAATTCCACCGTTCTCCTACTCTTAATATCATTAGTGCCAACGTGTTCAAGTGCAAGTGTAACATGTTAAAGTGGAAGCTCTGACATTGATGTGGGCAGCTGAGAGCTTGATGTGCCCTCAATTTAAATCCTTCAAGGGCATCTACCCTATTCTTCAAGCCCTCATATAGGCCCTTAACAATGCTGAGTTGCCACCTGATTTCCTCACACTCTTTACATCGAGCACACACAAAAACATTCCCCTTAGCAATATCATGTCCCATTCCTGATTGCTCCACAAACATCAAAAAAGCAATACATTTCAAACGGCTGTGATTCAGAGGACAACCACTTCCCCTCAGTTCTCGCCTAAGCCACAGCACTCCCATAAGCTTGAGTCTTTTGCTTTGCTGCTCTGGTCTGAGGCATTATTTCAATTCAATTTCAATACAATTAAAAATATAACACTAACTTATATCCCAATGCAGTTATAACACTATATTTTTCAGTATCGAGTTTTATTTCCAACCAAGTTAAGTTATATGAATTTTGTATCTCCTATCAAGTTATATGTATTAAGTTATAATGTTACGTTTGTAAAATCTAAGTCGTTATATGTATTAATTTAAAAAATCATGTTTTTAAAATCTAAGTAGTTATAATAGATAAATTTAACTTTCTATTGCCACCCAAGTGGTTCGAACTCTCACACTAGCTATCTATGCCAAATCACCGATTCTAAATGCTCTATGAATATTACTGTCGTACATTACGATCTACATAAGTTGAATTATTCAATCACGTAAATAGTGTTATAATTTATAATCCTCTGCTGATACTGATTACACTGCTACAAGTTTCATAGAACTACCAGTATCTGCTATATCAATAAGAAAAACAAGGGCGGAAGATTGAAATGCTACTGTCGATACAATGCCGGCAAAAATAGACTGTGGTTTCTATGCAATTACAAGGCCAAGTAAAGAATAAATGCACCAATTTAATCATAAAATCATAAAAAAAATACTAAACTACTAAATTTAAATCAAAAATTATACAAAACCAATAAATTTCAAATCAATAAATAAAAAAATCCACTTGGCAGTTTTGAACACATCTGGCTTCCACTAGCCTTGTCAGATTATTAGAGCATCTTTGGACTTGGTGGAGATTCCTTTAGATTGGAGAAGTGCCAATGTATTACCAACACATAAAACGAGTTCTAAGAGTACAATCCAGGAACATTTAGATAGATATGGCATTCTGAAGGGGACACAAAGTGGCTTTGTTAAGGGTAAATCATGCTTAACTAACTTAGTAGGCTATTTTAGCATTAGCATTAGTAGAGAGGCATATGATGCAAGAAAGCAAGTTTATGCAGCATCAGCCAAAAAAAAAAAAATGCTCCCAATTCACCCCTCCTTTCGTTCCAAATACCTGTCCAGCTCAACCTTAAATTTATTTAGGCTATCAACTTCCACAACAAAGGATGGAAGTCTGTTCCACCAACCAACTACCCGCTGGCTAAAGGCAAACTTCCGTACATCTATCCTACATCTGTCTTTTCTCAATTTGAATTTATGCCCTCTCAGGTGATTATTCTGAGCAAGAGGAAGAACCCCATCAGCATTGAGCATGCTCAAACCATTCAAGGCTTTATACACCTCAATCAGATCACCTCGCAGGTGTCTAGTCTCCAGACACCGTAATTTGCAAAACTTAAGCATTTCTTCGTAAGAGCAACCCTTTGTTCCATTCACTAATCTTGTTGCCCTTCTCTGTACTCGTTCCAACAGCTCTACATCCTTCTTAAAATGAGGCCTCCAGACCTGTGACACAGTTACTCATGGGTTGGATTTAGGGAATAATTTCAACTATGTTGAAATTATTCCCTAAATCCAACTCATGATGCAGTCACAAAAGAACTGGATGCAGGGAATAACTTTGATATTATATATTTGGATCTTAGAAAGGCTTTTGATACTGTTGCACATGAAAGACTGCTGCACAAATTGGAGTAGTATGGCATTGGAGGAAAATTGCTGCTCTGGATAAAGGGATGGTTGAGGGGGAGAAGACAGAGAGTGGTAATCAATGGACACTGCTCATCGTGGACTAATGTTATTAGTGGAGTCCCTCAGGGTTCAGTGTTGGGTCCATTATTGTTTTCTGTATTTATAAATGATATTGATGATGGTATATCAAGCTTAATGTCCAAGTTTTCAGCCGATACAAAGGTAGGCAGGGTTGTAAAGGACACTACTGACACTATGCTGCTGCAACAGGATCTGGAAAGGTTGAGCAGATGGGTTAAGAGTTGGCAAATGAAGTTTAATATTGACAAATGTAAAGTACTACATATGGGAAACAGCAACCCCAGAGCAACGTATCAACTCTGGTACTACACTGACAGTGGTAGAAAATGAAAAGGACCTGGGGGTAATTGTGCAGGCAGATATGAAGTTCTCTGAGCAGTGCAGACAGGCTGCAAGAGTAGCTCATGGTGTCTTGTCAATGATATACAGGAATTTTTCTAGCAGGGATAAGGAGGTGATTATTCCCTTGTATAAGGCAATGGTCAGGCCACACCTTGTGGCCTGACCATTGCCTTATACAAGGGAATTCTTTTAATGAGGCCTCCAGACCTGTACTGTATACTGGTCTGGAGGCCTCATTTCAAGAAGGATGTAGAGCTGCTGGAACGAGTACAGTGAAGGGCAACAAGATTAGTGAATGGAACAAAGGGTTGCTCTTACGAAGAAAGGCTTAAGTTTTGCAAATTACAGTGTCTGGAGACTAGGCACCAGCGAGGTGATCTGATAGAGGTGTATAAAGGTTTGAATGGTTTGAACATGCTCAATGGCAATGGGATTCTTCCTCTTGCTCAGAATAATCACCTGAGAGGGCATAAATTTAAATTGAGGAAAGACAGAGGTAGGATAGATGTGCGGAAATTTGCCTTTAGCCAGCGGGTAGTTGGTTGGTGGAACAGACTTCCATCCCTTGTTGTGGAAGTTGATAGCCTAATAAATTTAAGGCTCAGCTGGACAGGTATTTAGAATGAATGGAGGGGTGAAATGGAAATGGTTTTTTTTTTCTTTTTTTTTTTGCTGATGCTGCATAAGCTTGCTTTCTTGCATCATATGCCTCTGCTAATGCTAATGCTATCAATGATTTATTGAACACTATCCTGTAGAAAGAAGGAGGTCATAATCCACCTCATATAAGGCAATTGGAAGACAGTGTTCAAGTATGGAAACTTCATCCAAAAAAAGACATCGAACTTCTTGAAAGGATTCAGAGACAGGCAACTCAAATGGTGAGATCGGCAAAAGGACAATATGGAAAGTATATAGAAAGACTGATTATACTTTCCATATTGTCCTTCTGACGATATGGAAAGTATATGGAAAGACTCTGATTATATGGACTACAGAGCTTGGCAACCAGGCACCTCAGAGGGATTAGTAAAATGAATGAAGGTGGAATTCTCACTGTTCTAAACAATTACAGAACTAGGGGTCATAAATTCAAATTACAGGGCATGAGGTTTATATTAGATTGTAGGATGTCGTTGTTATTGGGTTTTTAGGAGCATTAGTAACTAAGCCATGTTGCTCTGTGTATATTGTCCATAAATTGCATATGTTCCGAGGTTGATTGTCTGTTTGATGGATGAAAAACCCAAGTTTCCGGGAGAAAAACCATGCTACCCTCGCATGCGATAGACTAACTCAGCCATGTTGTGAAAAAAGACCCATAAAAATTCCTCTTGTCATCAACAGGATTTGAACTCAGGTTTTTCCTGCCCAATCAAATTATAGGAAATTTTATTTTAGCCAGCAGGTCATTGATTGCTGGAACAAGTCACCCTCCAGGGTAGTTGAGTTTGACAATTTGAATAAATTCAAAGGTCTACTGGACGTAAAGGACTATTTACCTGTGTGAGAAGGGAAACATATAATTTGTGTTTTCTTATCTACACGGTTAGGGGTTTTTTTTTTTTTTGCCATCTCAGCAAAAGCCCTTGGGTTCCTTCCACCATATGGCGAATACTAGCAGTATTATTAACTTAAAGTTGAAGAGTTTTTCCATTCTGTACATTTATTTTCAAAGAAAATAAATCTCTAATGATATTAGTTTTTAATAAACTTTAAGTTCTTTTACTTAACCTTTACTGCTTTCTAAACCAATAGATGATATTATTCCTGGAACAAAATCTGAATTTAAAAAAATCTGATCTTTCATGTCTCCTTCAAATAGAATGAGAAGGGAACTTTAAAAGAGCTTCAACTATCATTCAGTAGCCTTCAAAAAATACAAAAAGCATCAAGATGCACGCTGACAATTCAATGTGTTTGGATTCAGAAAACCCTGAGATTGCAGTGTTGGGGGAGGAAGAAAATCTAGGACTCCTCTCCCTAATAACAATCAATCTACCTGCTCCATTGGTATGTTTATGCATAGGAGCATTAGGTGCATGGCCAAGCCCCCCAATACAAATACACATTAAATTTTGTAAGCTGTAGGGGCCAAAAATCTCACAGCACCTTAGTGTTCCAACTGATCAAATGCAAATCTGACTTTTTCACATCATCAATATAATCATTATGGATAAATCAACGTCACTAATTCTACTTTTATCTGTGCTATCTTAATTTAGCAGAGGAAACCAATATTTATGAAGGCCGTCCACAGAGCCATGTGGAACCTCAGTTCCAGTAACCCTGTTTTTCCCCATAAGCTTACTATTTGAAAGGGATTTCCAAAACCAAACCCTTGTGAATGGCAAAGGCTTACTGTATACTTGTGTGTGTCACAGTGCTATTTATTTTAAGGCTAATAGTGAGCCAGTTCGTGATTTGTCTCATATTACTCATATGATAGTTTCTTAAAGACTTAACTTTCATTACCTAAGTGGATATACCGAATTATATTTTCTACCTAAAATTGAAATTTTTACAGTGAAACTGAATATGAATACTTCTCAACATTTTTTTTCCTTTTGGTCAGATTATTATTATTATTATTATTATTATTATTATTATTATTATTATTAGCTATATGGCACAAGGAAGCCTGAGGGTTTATGCTGCACCAGCCAAAAAAAATAAATAAATAAATTTCCGAGTTATCCTGAGAGAGAGAGAGAGAGAGAGAGAGAGAGAGAGAGAGAGAGAGAGAGAGAGAAGTAGATGGAATCACCAAGAAAGAGAGGAATGATGATATCCATACGCATACCTTGCAATCTTATTACACTTGATTCTTTTGTTTTTTTTTTTTCAGTGATAATTTCCATACAAATTTAACCAATACATTAGGCATGACAGTGTTTTTTGAGATACCATGTGCACTCAGTTAAATGGGATAAATGGTAATCCCATTTATCTAAAAAACTGGCAAGAAATAACTCAAAAAAATTGTTCACTCTTTTTAATGCCACCATTATTTTCAATCTTTTATGAACACAACTGTGAAAATTCCATTTTTTTATAATAAAACACACTGTACCAGTGCTTTAGACATTTTTTTTAAAACCTTTCTTATTTGGGAGTTCTGAATATTATTTCCCTTATCTTGACTGACAGCAAGTGAAATGTGAACTGAAAAAATCCACATGCTTCAACAATTGTACAACAGCCAAACTTGTCCATGACAAGAGTATCTCGTCGTGGACAAGTTGGGATCAGCCAATTATCAGCTAAGGATAAAGCTGACCTGCTAGCATCCCATTTTTCTTCCAACTCATGTATTAATGATCTTGGTAAAGCACCTCCCACCATTCCCAACACACTCCATTCAATGCCTCCTGTGGTCTTCCGTCAAAAGGACGTCAGAAGGATTTTGACGAAACTTGATGCTAAGAAAGCTTCAGGTCCCGATGGTATTTCTCCACTTGTTCTCAAAACCTGTGCTCCTGAACTTACTCCTATTCTTTGCCACCTTTTTTCACTTTCTTATTCCAAAGGTGTTTTTCCTTCTGCTTGGAAATTTGCTCATATCCAGCCAGTTCCTAAAAAGGGTGACAAATCTCTCCCATCCAATTATCGTCCCATTGCAATTACTTCTACTCTTTCTAAAGTAATGAAGAAATCAATTAACCGCCAACTTTTAAACTACCTAGAAACCTTCCATCAGATCAACGATCGCCAGTATGGATTCCGTCAGTGTCAATCCACTGGTGATATTCTGGCTTATGTTATTCATTTATGGACTAATTCAATGGAAAGGTTTGGTGAAACACAAGTAGTTTCTCTTGACATCTCAAAGGCTTTCGATCGTGTTTCGCATAAATTACTTCTAAACAAGCTTCCATCTTATGGTTTGCCAACTGTTTTTTGTAATTGGTTATCCAGTTTTCTCTCTGACCACTCACTGAGGGTGATGGTAGATGGCTCTCTGTCTTCTAACTTCTCCACTAATGCCGGTGTCCACCAAGATTCAGTTCTTTCCCCCCACTCTTTTCCTCTTGTATATTAATGACCTTTTTTCCATTGACTGGAAATCCTATCCATAGTTTTGCTGATGAAAGCACAGTACATTCTACTTTCCAATTTGAGAAACCTTGCCCTGCTCAATCAGCTTCAACTTCTCGAAAATCTGCTACCAATTCCTTAAATGCCGATCTTCAGGTAATTCTCCAGTGGGGCAAAGACAACTTAGTTGATTTCAACCATTCTAAAACTCAGTCTTGTCTTATATCTCACAAAAAGGATTCTTTTGCTGCTATGCTTATCTTTGGTGACATTCCAATTTCTAGGCAAAATGATATATCTCCTTTGGGGATTACCCTGACTTCTAATCTCTCTTGGCACAAGCACATTACAAATATTGCTTCCTCTGCATCAAAAAAACTTGGCTTTCTCTTTCGTTCTCAGCGTTACTTTTCTTCCAAACACCTGCTCACTCTGTATAAATTGCAAATCTGCCCTACCACGGAATATTGTTCCCACATCTGGGGTGGTGCTGCCAAAACCTCTCTCAGGCTTCTCGATTCCATTCAGAAGAGCGCAGTTAGGTTAATTAATGATTCATCTCTAACAGAGTCTCTCCACTCGCTATGTCTCATAGACGTACTGTTTCTGCTGCATGCCTTTTCTACAGATACTTCTATGGTCACTGTTCTGAATTGGTTTCTATATTTCCATCTATAATTCCAGTCTGCTGACGAGGCTAGTGGGAGCCAGACGTGTTCAAAGCAGCTAAGTGGATTTTCTTATTTACTGATTTGAAATTATTGTTTTTTTTAATTTTTGATTTAAATTTAGTAGTATAGCATTATTTTGTGATTTTCTGATTAATTTGGTGTATTTATTCTTTACTCGGCCTTGTAATTACATAAAAGTATCGGTAAAGGTACCAAATCCACGTGTTACAAGTTGCAGCTCTGCTGAACGAGAAGTTTTTTAGCCATATTTAGTCGCTTTATTGACCAATTGTTACATCAAATTGTTTTCTATAAGTAGCTTATAGACCTGGTCAGGATCATTAGTTTATTCTGAATTGAGACAGCGAGATTTGGAAGTTAATTAATACTCAAGTGTCCATAGTTTTACCGTTCGTAACTTGCTCCCTTTGTTATACGATACGTTATATCCCGAACTAGATAGCGTTAGTATAGTATAGTATATAATATAATATTTTCAATTAATCAGTAAAATCTATTAATTTTGTTAAACTTCGTTGTCAATTAAATTGTACTTTTTAACTAACTTAGATTACGAACATAACATAATTAATTAATACATAACTTGATACGGAAGTTATATAAAGGGAACTCGTAGATAATACTTGATACTGAAAAATATATATAGTGTCATAACTGTGTTGGGATACAAGTTTAGGGTTATAATTTTGTACTGAAATTGAAATTTTATTGAAATTAAATCGAAATCATGACTCAGACCAGAGCAGCAAAGCAAACTTGAGTGCTGTGGCTCAGAGGAGAACTGAGAGGGGGCAGTTGCCCTCTGAATCACAGCCTTTTAAAATGCACTGCTTGCATGATGTTTGTGGAGCAATCGGGTACGGGACATGATATTGCCATGGGGGATGTCTTTGTGTGTGCGCAATGCAAGGAGTGTAATGAAATCAGGGGAAAACTCAGCGTTGTTATGGGCCTATATGAGAGCGTGAAGGACAGGGTGGATGCCCTCGAAGGATCTAAATTGAGGGATCCATCAAGCTAACAGGTGCCCACATCAACGCCAGAGCTTGCACTTGGTCATCATGCAACACAGCGGCAACCCCCAAGGCAGAATGCACTGGTCCCACAGGAACTAGTAGTTGTTATTTTGTTTTTTTTTTTGTTTTTTTAGGAGCATTAGCAACTAAGGCCATATTTCTCCAGGATATGCGGTGGTCATTCTCTGACCTTTCTGCATCCTCCATATTTGGTGGTGACGGGCTCGAACCCCGGTCTAATCAAGAATCGAGTGCTACGCACTGCTGCTCCTTCCCACCTGGATACGGAGAGGCCCCTAGTAGTTGTTGGTGACTCTATTGTCAGGGAAACGGGGAACATGCTTTGTAAAAAGGATAGGTGGAACAGGACCAGAGTATGTTCGCCAGGGGCAAAGGTTGATGATGTACAGCGGATATCATTTTTTAAGGACACAAAAGGTGATATAGTTGTACACGTTGGCACTAATGATATTAAGAGTAGGAGACTGGCAGAATTACTTAACAAGTACAGGTCAATGTTGAAAAAAAGCCGTGAATTATGTTGAATTTGAAAGTGTCTGCAATTCTGCCCAGACATGATAGGAGGGAGTATACGATGAGATTCTTGTCAATCAATTCGACCCCGGAAATACTCTGCAAGGCTCAAGGGGTAGAATTTTTTTCAGCCTGGTCTGTACTTGTTAACAGGAGAGACTGCTTCTACAGGGATGGGATACACATAAATAAAAAGGGTGCAAGAATATTTGCTAATGCTATCGAGGCAGTGTTAGGTGGGTCGGAAAACTGCTAGCTTGGGGGAATACAAGGACTAATAGATTAACAGTAGCCACTGGAAGAGGTGAAAGTGATTCTTGCACTGCTTCTATTGGAATGAGCAGAACCCTGGAAAACAAGATGCAGAATATTTCAGAGACTGCTGAGAGTCATTGCAGTACAAGTAAACACATGGGTTGTGTTAGGGTAGCTAAGAAAAGGAACAGGTGCAGGTATACTTGAGTGTGCACCAATGCTAAGAGTTTGGTAAATAAACTTAATGAATTTGAAGTATTGCTCAAAGCATCAAAGGAGGATATTCTTGTGATATCAGAGACGTGGTGTCACACAGATATAAGGAATGGAGAACTGGAATTTGGGGAGTAAAACGTCTACCAGAAAGGATAGACAAGATAGGAAGGGAGGAGGGGTTATGCTATTAGTTAAGAAACGCATAAAATCCAAGGAAGTGAAGCCAGTCGACATCGCTGGACAGTGCAGTGTCGAGTCAGTTTGGTGTGACATAAGCTTTGGGAGATCAAAATTGAGAGATCAAAATTTTGGGAGATCAAAATTGAGAGATCAAAATTTTGTGAGATCAAAATTGAGAGTAGGAGTGTGCTATAGGCCTAATGACTCTGATGAGTATAATAAGAAACTGTACAGGGAAATAGAGTGGGCCAGTAAATTAGAGAGTCTTATAATGGGAGATTTTAATTTCCCAGATATTGACTGGAATTTGTGGGTTGGTCACTGACACACTAGCAAGGCTTTTGTGGATTTATTGGATGATTGTTTTCTACATCAGCATGTTCGGGAGGCAAATAATGGTGTAATACTCTTGATTTGATTATGAGTAGTGATTTTTCGTGCATTAAGAATCTCAAGATAAAGGAACCACTGGGTGGCAGTGATCACATTGTGCTGAAGTGGGATTTACTCAAAGAGGTAACTACCATTACAGGTAAAGGGAAGGGTTATTGCTTTTGTAAAGGCGACTACGATGGTCTGAGACCACATTTAAATTCTATACAGTGGGACCAACTGATGATGTTACCAACAGCAAATTCAAAATGGCAAGCATTCAAAGAACTTATCTTGGAAGCTACTAGGCTTTACATACCAACTAAGAAATACTGTTCAAGGGTTAGGCCTAAATGGATGTCAGATGATGGTTGTTGTTTGTTTGTTTTTTGGAGCATTAGCACCTAAGGCCATATTGCTCCGGGAATATGCGGTGGTCATTCTCTGACCTTTCCGCATCCTCCGTATTTGGTGGTGACGGGCTCGAACCCCGGTCTAATCAAGAAGCGTGCGCTACGCGCTGCTGCTGCTCCTTCCCACCTGGCTACGGAGACACCTAATGTCAGATGAACTAATGAGACACATGGCAGAGAAGAAAAATGCATGGCATACCTATAAATTAACACGTGACACAGAAGCCTATGATAGATATAAGGTGGTCTGTAACCAAGTCACAAAGGAGGTTAGGCAGGCAAAGGCAGATTATGAGAAATATTTGGCAAAGGATGCAAAGAAAAACAGCAAAGAGTTCTTTACTTATGTAAACTCTAGAAGGAAGAGGTTGAATCAGATTGGTCCACTTGATATCGATGGTTCAACTGTTGATGATCCTGCTCAGCTAGCTAACAAACTAAATGAATATTTTGCATCGACATTCACACATGAGGAGTTATTCAGCGATGGGAATGCCAGAGGTGTATTCAACTCTGGCAATAAGCTAGATAATCTTGTAATAACCGAGAGTAAAGTGGAGGAGAAATTGTTGAAGATAAACACAAGAAAGGCACCTGGGGTGGATGTGATCTATCCAGTTATATCAAAGGAGGCAGCAAAGGAAGTAAGCAAACCCTTAGCCATAATTATGAGAGCTTCCTTGGACTCAGGGGAGGTACCCATAGACTGCAGATGTGCAAATGTGACCCCAATTCACAAAGGACGATCAAAGGCTGACACAAGTAATTATAGACCTATGCGTTTAACTTCGGTTCCAGGAAAATTAATGGAGGCACTGTTTAAAGAAGCACTGCAGGATTATTTAGACAAGACTTCAGTTATAGCTCAGATACAGCATGGTTTTGTTAAGGGGAAGTCTTGCCTGACCATTTTGATTGGTTACTATGATGCAGTCACAAAAGAGCTGGATGCAGGGAATAAATTTGATATTATATACTTTGATCTTAGAAAGGGTTTTGATACTGTTGCACATGGAAGACTGCTGCAGAAATTGGAGCAGTGTGGCACTGGAGACAAATTACTGCTATGGATAAAGGGGTGGTTGAGGGGGAGAAGACAGAGAGTGGTAATCAATGGACAATGCTCATCGTGGACTAATGTTATTAGCGGAGTCCCTCAGGGTTCAGTGTTGGGTCCATTATTGTTTTCTGTATTTATAAATAATATTGATGATGGTAGATCAAGCTTAATGTCCAAGTTTGCAGATGATACAAAGGTTGGCAGGGTTGTTAAAGACACTACTGATGCTATGCTGCTGCAACAGGATCTGGAAATGTTGAGCAGATGGGCTGAGAGATGGCAAATGACGTTTAACATTGACAAATGTAAAGTACTACATATGGGAAACAGCAACCCCAGAGCAATGTACCAACTCTGTGGTACTACACTGACAGTGGTAGAGAATGAAAAGGACGTGGGGGCAATTGTGCAGGCAGATATGAAGTTCTCTGAGCAGTGCAGATGGGCTTCAAGAGTAGCTCATGGTGTCTTGTCAATGATATACAGAATTTTTCTAGCAGGGATAAGGAGGTGATTATTCCCTTGTATAAGGCAATGGTCAGGACACACCTTGAGTACTGTATACAGGTCTGGAGGCCTCATTTCAAGAAGGATGTAGAGCTGCTGGAACGAGTACAGAGAAGGGCAACAAGATTAGTGAATGGAACAAAGTGTTGCCCTTATGAAGAAAGGCTTAAGTTTTGCAAATTACGGTGTCTAGAGACTAAGCACCGGCGAGGTGATCTGATAGAGGTGTATAAAGACTTGAATGGTTTGAGCATGCTCAATGCTGATGGGATTCTTCCTCTTACTCAGAATAATCACCTGAGAGGGCATAAATTCAAATTGAGGAAAGACAGATGTAGCATAGATGTGCGGTTCGGAAATTTGCCTTTAGCCAGTAGGTAGTTGGATGGTGGAACAGACTTCCATCCCTTGTTGTGGAAGTTGATAGCCTAAATAAATTTAAGGCTCAGCTGGACAGGTATTTCGAATGAACGGAGGGGGGAAGTGGAAGTTTTTTTTTTTTTGGCTGATGCTGCATAAGCTTGTTTTCTTGCATCATATGCCTCTTCTAATGCTAATTCCCGCTCTCTCTTTCAAAACAGTCCAAACACATGCAGCCACCAGCCAACATCCATTTACTGTCCAACTTCAAACTCACAGAACCAACTTTTCATCTTCCTCGTATATTCATTCAACTGCTGTTTTCTGGAACAACCTTCCATCATACGTATTTCCTGAAAATTACAGTCTACAGAAGTTCAATTCCAATGTCAACAAATATCTTCTTTCATCTTCTCAACCTCCAACCCAAGCACGGTACTAAGTACTATAGATTCTAATACCTCTCGTGTTTGGGGTTTACCTAAAAAAAATAAATAAATAAAAATCTGTAATGAGTGGAGATTCTGCTATAAAATGTAAAGATTGCATATTTCAATAATTGTATGAAATCTATGCCACTAATTCACATTCATCATTTTATGCAAAAGCATATAATTATTGAGAATTAGCTTAACTTGATCCTCCATTTTTTCTGCTTGTGCAGAAAAGATACTGGGAGTTTCAGTTATGTGGTCTGCGTTGAAGAACACAAAGTCTCTGAAATCGAGTGAGGACTTGAAGACACTGTGTGACTGGCTTCAAATTTTTCTACTGAAATATCTTGAAAAGAGAACATAGAACTCCAATCTGTAAAACTGATGGACAAGTGGAATTAATAATGAAAGTTGCTGAATCCAATGAGCACTTAGTGAGAAAATTTTGTTGGAAAAGTGCATGGTGGCATCAAAATTTATCTTTTTTTTTTTTTTAACGCTGGTCAACAGTATTATAACCTTTCTAAAAATAAAATATGTAATTTCATTAGTTATTTCCTAAAATATATTTTCATGACATCATTTACCCATCCTGTTTGGCTTTGTGCATCACTCTCATGAAGGCTCCTACTTTGCAGTCATTATAATGAAATAATGAAAGTTTTTCTCAGTGATTATTCAGTAAAAAAACAATGCTCTGAGTGTGAGGGAGCCATGAATTCAAATTTGTTTAAATACTGGTGTATTTTACATGAACTCCAATTTTGTTTATCATGTCATGTGACTTGACTTGTCGCATGGCTTGAAAACCCAATCATTCCATGTAGATTCAGCTGGGGCATGCAATTTACAATCAGAAAAATAAATAATAAACCAATAAAAAAATAATAAAATACATGGAAAAGGTGCAATTAATGCTTTACATCATTAGCATTAGTAGAAGCATATGATGCAAGAAAGCAAGCTTATGCAGCATCAGCCAAAAAAAAAAAAAAAAACACCACTTCCACTTCACCCCTCCGTTCGTTCGAAATATCTGTCCAGCTGAGCCTTAAATTTATTTAGGCTATCAACTTCCACAACAAAGAATGGAAGTCTGTTCCACCAACCAACTACCTGCTGGCTAAAGGCAAATTTCTGCACATCTATCCTACATCTGTCTTTCCTCAATTTGAATTTATGATTATTCTGAGCAAGAGGAAGAATCCCATCAGCACTGAGCTGCTCAAACCATTCAAGGCTTTATACACCTCTATCAGATCACCTCGCTGGTGCCTAGTCCCCAGACACTGTAATTTGCAAAACTTAAGCCTTTCTTCATAAGAGCACCCCTTTGTTCCATTCACTAATATTGTTTCCCTTCTCTGTACTCATTCCAGCATCTCTACATCCTTCTTGAAATGAGGCCTCCAGACCTGTATACAGTACTCAAGATGTGGCCTAACCATTGCCTTATACAAGGGAATAATCACCTCCTTATCCCTGCTAGAAAAATTCCTATATATCATCGACAATACACCATGAGCTACTCTTGCACCCCGTCTGCACTGCTCAGAAAACTTCGTATCTGCCTGCACAATTACCCCCAGGTCCTTTTCATTCTCTACCACTGTCAGTGTACCACAGAGTTGATACGTTGCTCTGGGGTTGCTGTTTCCCATATGTAGTACTTTACATTTGTCAATGTTAAACTTCATTTGCCACCTCTCAGCCCATCCTGTGAGGGAAGACAGATGTAGGATAGACGTGCGGAAATTTGCCTTTAGCCAGCGGGTGGTTGGTTGGTGGAACAGACTGCCATCCCTTGTGGTGGAGGTTGATAGCCTAAATAAGTTTAAGGCTCAGCTAGACAGGTATTTTGAACGAACAGAGGGGTGAAGTGGAAGTGGGTTTTTTTTTTTTTTTTTTTTTGGCTGATGCTGCATAAGCTTGCTTTCTTGCATCAAATGCCTCTACTAATGCTAATGCTAAATGCTAATCTGCTCAACCTTTCCAGATCCTGTTGCAGCAGCATAGTGTCAGTAGTGTCCTTGACAACCCTGCCAGCCTTCGTATCATCTGCAAACTTGGACATTAAGCTTGATATACCACCATCATTAGCATTTATAAATACAGAAAACAATAATGGACACAGTACTGAACCCTGAGGGACTCCACTAATAACATTAATCCCCGATGAGCAGTGTTCATTGATTACCACTCTCTGTCTTCTCCCCCTCAACCACCCCTTTATTCATAGCAGCAATTTGTCTCCAATTTAACCCTGCTCCAATTTGTGCAGCAGTCTTCCATGTGCAACAGTATCAAAACCCTTTCTAAGATCAAAGTATATAATATCAAATTTATTCCCTGCATCCAGCTCTTTTGTGACTGCATCATAGTAACCAATCAAAATGGTCAGGCAAGACTTCCCCTTAACAAACCCATGCTGTGTCCGAGCTATAACTGAAGTCTTGTCTAGATGATCCTGCAGTGCTTCTTTAACCAGTGCCTCTATTAATTTTCCGGGAACAGAAGTTAAACTAACAGGTCTATAATTACTTGTGTTGCCCTTTGATCCTCTTTTGTGAATTGGGGTCACTTTTGCACATCTCCAGTCCATGGGTACTTCCCCTGAGTACAAGGAAGCTCTCATAATTATGGCTAAGGGTTTGCTTACTTCCTTTGCTGCCTCCTTTAATATAACTGGATAGATCCCATCCACCCCAGGTGCCTTTCTTGTATTTATCTTCAACAATTTCTCCTCCACTTTACTCTCAGTTATTCCAAGATTCTCTAGCTTACTGCCAGAGTTGAATACACCTCTGGCATTCCTCTCGCTGAATAACTCCTCATGTGTGAATGTCGATGCAAAATATTCATTTAGTTTGTTAGCTACCTGAGCAGGATCATCAAAAGTTGCCCATCGATATCAGGTGGACCAATCTGATTCATCCCCTTCCTTCTAGAGTTTACATAAGTAAAGAACTCTTTGCTGTTTTTCTTTGCATCCCTTGACAAAGATTTCTCGTAATCTGCCTTTGCCTTCCTAACCTCCTTTGTAACTTGGTTACAGATCTACTTGTATCTATCATAGGCTTCTGTGTCACGTGTTAATTTGTATGTATCCCATGCATTTTTCTTCTCTACCATATGTCTCATTAGTTCATCTGACATCCACTTAGGCCTAAACCTTGAACAATATTTCTTAGTTGGTATGTAAAGCCTAGTAGCTTCCAAGATAAGTTCTTTGAATGTTTCCCATTTTGAATTTGCTGTTGGTAACATCATCAGTTGGTCCCACTGTATAGAATTTAAATACTGTCTTAGTCCATCGTAGTCGCCTTTACAAAAGCAATAACCCTTCCCTTTACCCCTAATGGTAGTTACCTCTTTGAGTAAATCCCACTTCAGCACACTGTGATCACTGCCACCTAGTGGTTCATTTACCTGCAGATTCTTAATGCATGAAGAATCACTATTGATAATCAAATCAAGAGTATTACTCCCTCTAGTTGCCTCCCGAACATGCTGATGTAGAAAACAATCATCCAATAAATCCACAAAAGCCTTGCTAGTGTGTGAGTGATCAGTCTCCAAATTCCAGTCAATATCTGGGAAATTAAAATCCCCCATTATAAGACTCTCTGATTTACTGGCCCACTCTATTTCCCTGTACAATTTCTTATTATACTCATCAGAGTCATTAGGCCTATAGCACACTCCTACTCTCAATTTTGCTCTCCCAATGCTTATGTCACACCAAACTGACTCGACACTGCTCTGTCCAACAAAGTTGGCTGGCTTCACTTCCTTGGATTTTATGTGTTTCTTAACTAATAGCATAACCCTTCCTCCCTTCCTATCTTGTCTATCCCTTCTGCAGACATTGTACTCCCCAAATTCCAGTTCTGCATTCCTTATATCTGTGTGACACCACGTCTCTGAAATCCCCACAATATCTGCCTTTGATGTTTTGAGCAATACCTCAAATTCATAAAATTTAATTACTAAACTCCTAGCATTGGTGTACACGCAAGTCTACATGCACCTGTTCTTTTTCTTAGCTACCCTAACACAACCCATGTGTTTACTTGTACCCCAATGATTCCCAGCAGTCTCTGAAATATCCTGCATCTTATTTTCCAGGCTGCGGCTCATTCCAATAGAAGCAGTGCAAGAATCTCTTTCACCTCTGCCAGTGGCTACTGTTAATCTATTCGTCTTTGTCTCCCCCCAAGCTAGCAGTTTTCCAACCCACGTAACACTGCCTCGATAGCATCACCAAACATTCTTGCACCCTTTCTATTTAAGTGTATCCCATCCCTGTAGAAGCAGTCTCTCCTGTTAACAAGTACAGACCAGGCTGAAAAAAAATGCTACCCCTTGAGCCCTGCACAATCTTTCCAGGGCCGAATTGATCGACAGGGCTCTCATCATATACTCCCTCCTATCGTGTCTGGGCAGAATTGCAGACACTTTCAAATTCAACCCTAATTCACGGCTTTTTTCAACAGTGACCTGTACTTGTTAAGTAATTCCGCCGGTCTCTACTTTTAATATCATTAGTGCCAACGTGTACAACTATATCACCTTTTGTGCCTTTAAAAGATGATATCCGCTCTACAACGTCATCAACCTTTGCCCCTGGTAGACATACCCTGGTCCTGTTCCACCTATATTAATGCATGAAGAATCACTACTGATAATCAAATCAAGAGTATTACTCCCTCTAGTTGCTTCCCGAACATGCTAATGTAGAAAACAATCATCCAATAAATCCACAAAAGCCTTGCTAGTGTGTGAGTGACCAGCCCCCAAATTCCAGTCAATATCTGGGAAATTAAAATTCCCCATTATAAGACTCTCTGATTTACTGGCCCACTCTAATTCCCTGTACAATTTCTTATTATACTCATCAGAGTCATTAGGCCTATAGCACACTCCTACTCTCAATTTTGCTCTCCCAATGCTTATGTCACACCAAACTGACTCGACACTGCACTGTCCAGCGACGTCGACTGGCTTCACTTCCTTGGATTTTATGTATTTCTTAACTAATAGCATAACCCCTCCTCCCTTCCTATTCTGTCTATCCTTTCTGTAGACATTGTACTACCCAAATTCCAGTTCTGCATTCCTTATATCTGTGTGACACCACGTCTCTGAAATCCCCACAATATCTGCCTTTGATGTTTTGAGCAATACTTCAAATTCATAAAATTTAATTACTAAACTCCTAGCATTGGTGTACATGCAAGTATACATGCACCTGTTCTTTTTCTTAGCTACCCTAACACAACCCATGTGTTTACTTGTAATCCAATGATTCTCAGCAGTCTCTGAAATATCCTGCATCTTATTTTCCAGGCTGCTGCTCATTCCAATAGAAGCAGTGCAAGAATCACTTTCACCTCTGTCAATGGCTACTATTAATCTATTATTCCTTGTATCCCCCCAATCTAGAAGTTTTCCGACCCACCTAACACTGCCTCGATAGCATCACCAAACATTCTTGCACCCTTTCTATTTAAGTGTATCCCATCCCTGTAGAAGCAGTCTCTCCTGTTAACAAGTACAGATCAGTCTGAAAAAAATTCTACCACTGAGCCTTGCACAATCTTTCCAGGGCCGAATTGATCGACAAGGCTATTATCATATACTCCCTCCTATCGTGTCTGGGCAACATAGGAGTCTTTCCCCATGAACCCTGCACAGGATTAATTGCTACATTAAGCATTTCAAGAATGCAATTCAACTAGTCATCAAACACATGCAACTTGCTCTCTCATTACCCAAAAACAAGTAAGCTATTCAGATGGTATGTATAATGTTAAAACTCTATGCTTTAGAATTCACATCACAGATAACCAACACTTGCCTGATTTGGCTTTCGAACATAGCAGTTCATATCTGCTCCCCACCACTCATAGCAATCACCCCAAGGAAGATGCTTGAAGAAAGACAGAATGAAGTAATAAATGGCATATGACATGATCATGTTGTAATATATTGCTACTATAATTGTCACGACAACCTGGGCACATCCAATACCTATAAATTATGCAAATGTATTAGGTTCACAATAAATTTTATAGAGAATTATATCTAACTGATAAAATATATTACCGAAAAAAAAACAAGATTGTATGGCATCAGGAAAAAAAAAATTACATACATCTATCTCATAATCACCCTTCCTCAATTTGAATTCATAATCCCTCATGTTTAAAAGCCCCAAGCCTCCATGCTATACACTAATTGTTACAATATATCCATCATTACCATTAGCAGAGGCATATGATGCAAGAAAGCAAGCTTATGCAGCATCAGCCAAAAAAAAAAAAAAAAAAAAAAAAAAACTTCCACCTCACCCCTCCGTTCGTTCGAAATACCTGTCCAGCTGAGCCTTAAATTTATTTAGGCTATCAACTTCCACAACAAAGAATGGAAGTCTGTTCCACCAACCAACTACCTGCTGGCTAAAGGCAAATTTCTGCACATCTATCCTACATCTGTCTTTCCTCAATTTGAATTTATGATTATTCTGAGCAAGAGGAAGAATCCCATCAGCACTGAGCTGCTCAAACCATTCAAGGCTTTATACACCTCTATCAGATCACCTCGTTGGTGCCTAGTCTCCAGACACTGTAATTTGCAAAACTTAAGCCTTTCTTTGTAAGAGCAACCCTTTGTTCCATTCACTAATCTTGTTGCCCTTCTCTATACTCGTTCCAACAGCTCTACATCCTTCTTGAAATGAGGCCTCCAGACCTGTATACAGTACTCAAGGTGGCCTGACCATTGCCTTATACAAGGGAATAATCACCTCCTTATCCCTGCTAGAAAAATTCCTGTATATCATTGATAAGACACCATGAGCTACTCTTGCAGCCCATCTGCACTGCTCAGAGAACTTCATATCTGCCTGCACAATTACCCCCAGGTCCTTTTCATTCTCTACCACTGTCAGTGTAGTACCACAGAGTTGATACTGATTATGTGTTGCCTTTTCCCAGACCAAGCAAGAATGCCATCAGCAAGTGAGCTTACTCAAACCATTCAATGCCTTAAACACCTCAATCAGATATTCTTGCAGGTGTCTAGTTTTCAGATGCTGCAATTTGCAACAGAACTGAAGTCTTTCCTGGTGAGAGTACTCTTCCATTGCTCTTTTCTGTATCAGTTCCAGCATATACACATTCTTTCTAAAATGAAGCCTCCAGACCTGAATGCAGTTGTCAAAATGTGGCCTAACCATTGCCTTACACAACAGGATAATCACATCCTTATCTCTGCTAACAAAACTCCAGTATATCATTGACAAAACCTCATGAGCTGTCCCAACAGCCTACCTGCATTGTTCAGAGAACTTCATGTATGATTGCACAATTATCCCTAGATCCATTTCATTCTCCACTACCCTGAGTGTGGTACCACACAGTTAGTATGTTATTCTAGAACTGCTGCTACCCATACATAGGATCCTGCATTAGCCAATGTTAACCTTCAACTGCCACTTCTCAGTCCATCTACCTAATTTTTCTAGATCTTGTTAGCATTAGCATTAGCATTAGTAGAGGCATATGATGCAAGAAAGCAAGCTTATTCAGCATCAGCCAAAAAAAAAAAAAAAAACACACACCACTCCCATTTCACCCCTGTGTTCGTTCGAAATACCTGTCCAGTTGAGCTTTAAATTTGTTTAGGCTATCAACTTCAACAACAAGTGATGAAAGTCGGTTCCACCAACCAACCACCCGCTGGCCAAAGGCAAATTTCCGCACATCTATCCGACATCCGTCCTTCCTCAATTTGAATTTATGCCCTCTGAGGTGATTATTCTGAGCAAGATGAAGAATCCCATTGGCATTGAGCATGCTCAAACCATTCAAAGCCTTATACACCTCTATCAGATCACCTCGCCAGTGCCTAGTCTCCAGACTCTGTAATTTGCAAAACTTAAGCCTTTCTTCGTAAGAGCAACCCTTTGTTCCATTCACTAATCTTGTTGCCCTTCTCTGTACCCGTTCCAGCAGGTCTACATCCTTCTTGAAATGAGGCCTCCAGACCTGTATACAGTACTCAAGATGTGGCCTAACCATTGCCTTATACAAGGGAATAATCACCTCCTTATCCCTGCTAGAAAAATTCCTGTATATCATTGACAAGACACCATGAGCTACTCTTGCAGCTCGTCTGCACTGCTCAGAGAACTTCATATCTGCCTGCACAATTACCCCCAGGTCCTTTTCATTCTCCACCACTGTCAGTGTAGTACCGCAGAGTTGATACGTTGCTCTGGGGTTACTGTTTCCCATATGTAGTACTTTACATTTGTCAATGTTAAACTTCATTTGCCACCTCTCAGCCCATCTGTTCAACCTTTCCAGATCCTGTTGCAGCAGCATAGCGTCAGTAGTGTCCTTAACAACCCTGCCAACCTTTGTATCATCTGCAAACTTGGACATTAAACTTGATATCCCATCATCAATATCATTCATAAACACCGAAAACAACAACGGACCCAACACTGAACCCTGAGGAACTCCACTAATAACATTAGTCCACGTTGAGCAGTGTCCATTGATTACCACTCTCTGTCTTCTGCCACTCAACCATCCCCTTATCCATAGCAGCAATTTGCCTCCAATGGCACACTGCTCCAATTTGTGCAGCAGTCTTCCATGTGCAACAGTATCAAAAGCCTTTCTAAGATCCAAATATATAATATCAAAGTTATTCCCTGCATCCAGTTCTTTTGTGACTACATCATAGTATCCAATCAAATTGGTCAGGCAAGACCTGCCCTTAACAAAACCATGCTGCGTCTGAGCTAAAACTGAATTCTTGTCTAGATGATCCTGCAGTGCTTCTTTAACCAGTGCCTCCATTAATTTACCTGGAACAGAAGTTAAACTAACAGGTCTATAATTACTTGTGTCAGCCTTTGATCCTCCTTTGTGAATTGGGGTTACATTTGCACATCTCCAGTCTATGGGTACCTCCCCTGAGTCCAAAGAAGCTCTCATAATTATGGCTAGGGGTTTGCTTACTTCCTTTGCTGCCTCCTTTAATATAACTGGATAGATCCCATCCACCCCAGGTGCCTTTTTTATGTTTATCCTCAACAATCTCTCCTCCACTTTCTTCTCAGTTATTACAAAATCATCCTGCTCACTGCCAATGTTTACTTTACCTACATCATTCTCCTTCCTGAATAACTCCTCATGCGTGAATGTAGATGCAAAACACTCGTTTAGATTGTTAGCCACCTGAACAGGATCCTCAACTGTTGAACCATCAATATCCAGTGGACCAATCTGATTCATCCCTTTCCTTCTTGAGTTTAAATATGTAAAGAACTCTTTTCTGTTTTTCTTTGCATCCTTTGCCAAGGATTTTTCGTAGTCTGCCTTTGCCTGCCTAATCTCCTTTGTGACTTGGTTACAGACCAACTTATATCTATCATAGGCTTCCATGTCACCCATTAATTTGTATGTATCCCATGCATTTTTCTTCTCTGCCACCTGTCTCATTAGTTCGTCTGACAACCATTTAGGCCTAAACCTTGAACAATATTTCTTAGTTGGTATGTAAAGCCTGGTAGCCTCCAAGATTAGTTCCTTGAATGCTTCCCATTTTGAGTTTGCTGTTGGTAACATCATCAGTTGGTCCCACTGTATAGAATTTAAATACTGTCTCAGACCATCATAGTCGCCTTTACGAAAACAAAAACCCTTCCCTTTACCTCTGATGGTAGTTACCTCCTTGAGTAAATCCCACTTCAACACACTGTGATCACTGCCACCTAGTGGTTCATTTATCTGCAGATTCTTAATGCATGAAGAATCACTACTGATAATCAGATCAAGAGTATTGCTCCCTCTTGTTGCCTCACGAACATGCTGATGTAGAAAACAATCATCCAATAATTGTTGCAGCAGCATTCCCTTATTACTGCAGACTAATATGCCTTTATCAATATCATTAATAAACAGAAAACAATGATGAGCCCAGTACTAAATCCTGGGGAATTCCATTAACAACAGTAGTCCAAGAAGAAGAGCAGTGCCCATTTGTCACACTTATTCATCTGCCTCTGTCTATTACAGGCTGCCTTGGCTAGTGAAGACCTTGTAGAAAGTAAAATATGTGCAGAGGCCAAATAACTACTTAAATTATAACACAGCACATCCTTGCATCTCCTGACATGGCAGTTTTTCCCTGTAAGTTTCCAATCCAGATATTCAAAATCTTACTCTGATGCAACTTCACAGCATGTAATAAATGAACATTTCATTTTTAAAAGACAAAATAACATGAGATCCATGGGGGACAGTCCAAATGTTTTATAGTGATTACCATCACTGCAAAGATGAAGCCAAGCATATGCTGCCTTCACTTGGCTTCACACTTAATCTCCAAAATTCTCTGATGCACCATAACACAAAATGACACTTACACTGATTAATTCATACAACAGGCCTTGGGAGTTGGGAAAATAACCACTCGTTATAACTTCAATAAATACATCAACCTGTATATATATATATATATATATATATATCACAAAATCTTTAATAATAAAAAATTCCACTGTCGATAAAGATGATCACCTTTGAAAGCTGTTATCTTAACTTCCATAATTTCATATTTTTACCACTTTTAACTGCAATTTTATTACTTTTAATTTTATCAGTATATTTTATTTTATATTAAATCTGCAGCTTTATTCCTGTACCTAGTTTTTTTTTTTTTTTCATTTTTATTAAAGATTTTGTCATATAAATATATAATTACTATAGTAAGAGTATAATTGGTACTATATAGGTATTCAACTATATAGGTACTATATATGTATAAAAACATAGGCATAAAAGTACTCTGTGGGCCATAAGGCCAAAAGAACCTATGAAGAATAAGATAGCCTGTGCTGCTCTACATTGCTATAGCCTAGAAATAAACATATAATTAGCAATATTATATAAAATAGAATAAAATAAAATAATGATTATGTAGTTAAAAAAGTTACATTCAATATATTCAGATACACTGAATGTAACTTTTTCAAGGGCTAACCCCATTCAATATATCGCAACAATAATTGGTAAGGCTATCTGTTTCTGATTGTTATGTGTCGGTTTAACTAGGTCCAAATAACAGTGGCAGAAATATTGGAATAGTAACATCTCTTCCAATATTTCATAATAGATTAAACACACACATACAGTATATATAAGAGTCGGTGTATTTTTTGCAGTTATTATGAGTGGTTATTTTCTCAACCCCAAGGCTCGTTTCAAGAACTAATGCTAGGAGCACAATAAATAAATCTGATGAATTTGAAGGTTAAATCATCAAAATTCTGACACTTCAAAAATATCAGAAACACAGTTTCAATGATATAGAAGATGAAGAATTTGAACAGGGTAAACACAATGAGTACATAAAAGGCAGATGTGAAGGTGGGGGAACTTATGTGCTTAGTTAAGAAGAATATAGATTCTAAAATAGTACAGCCAGTAGATGCAGGTTGCAAGGCTGTACCATAGGGGGGCCTCTCATGGCCTCAGTAATTTCAAATTTTTAAAGCTATTTCTTTTTTTAACACCCTAATCTAAAGTAGGTCCCACTTGTACCTACCATGTTAACAGAGACAGGTGAAATTTGCTGAAAGTTTAATGACTCATTTCTCCAAAAGAAGCAGATTAATTTCCAGAATAAAGGAAAATCACTCTCTCCTAATTCTCTAATAGAGTGTAACAGTAGAACACGTTGACCACAGTGTATTATCCACATCAGGAATATGCCATAATCTTTTCCACTGGCTACGAACAGAAGAAAGCAATTGACCAGTGCAACTTCTCAGTACGATATTTGGAAGTAGGTTGTAAATGTGTTACGGACATGGTAAATTGTGGAATGTCCTTTTAGTTCTTAATTCGTACATTCTACTGCAGTAGTTCTATTGCCTAAAGGCCACAGATAAGAAAAATACGTGACAGAATTTAGTTCAGTATTGTTCTTTATATTTTGCAGTATTACAACATTTATGTTTAAACAGATTGGTAAAAATAATTGTTTTTTTCTTATTATATTTATATATGCAAGGTTTTATTGGACTCTGGTATCTTTAGCATTAGCATGGGCACATGATGCATGAAAGCAAGCTTATATAGCATCAGCCAAAAAAAAAAAAAAAAAAAAAACACCCTAGATCCTGTTGCAGCAGTGTACTGTCATTATGGTCATTAACAACCCTGCCAACTTTCATATCATCTGCAAACTTGAACATTAAGCCTGATATACCATCATCAATAATATTTCCGCTAATAACATTAGTCCATGAAGAGCAGTGTCCATTGATTACCACTCTCTGTCTTCTCCCACTGAACCATCCCTTTATCCGTAGCAGCAATTTGCCTCCAATGCCACACTGCTCCAATTTGTGCAGCAGTCTTCCATGTGCAACAGTATAAAAGGCCTTTCTAAGATCCAAATATATGATATCAAAGTTATTCTTTGCATCCAGTTCCTTTGTGACTACATCATAGTATCCAATCCAATTAGTCAGACAAGACTTCCCCTTAACAAACCCATGCTGTGTCCGAGCTATAGCTAAAGTCATGTCTAGATAATCCTACAATGCTCCTTTAACCAGTGCCTCCATTAATTTCCCTGGAACAGAAGTTAAACTAACAGGTCTGTAATTACCTGTGTCTCCCTTTGATCCTCCTTTGTGGATTGGTGTCACAATTGCACATCTCTAGTCCATGGGTACCTCCCCTGAGTCCAGGGAAACTCTCATAATTATGGCTAAGGGTTTGCTTACTTCATTTGCCGCCTCCTTTAATATTACTGCTGCATTCTACTGCAGCAGCTCTATTGCCTAAAAGCCAGAGATGCGAACAATGCGTGACAGAGTTTAGTTCAGTATTGTTCTTTATATTTTGCAGTATTACAACATTTGTGTTTAAACAGATCCATAAAAATAATTGTTTTTTTCTTATTATATTTATATATGCAAGGTTTTTTTTGGACTCTGGTATCTTTAAAGGGGGTCCCACAAGAGCTTAGTGCCGCAGGCCCTGAGAACTGCAATAACGGTAATGGTGGGTTGTCAATATAATATTAAATCAGTTTGGAATCGCATAGGAATTTGAAAACAAAAACAAGAGTAGGAATATATTATGGTCTAAATGAGCAATAAATATTAGCATTAGTAGAAGCATATGATGCAAGAAAGCAAGCTTATATAGCATCAGCCAAAAAAAAAAAAAAAACCCTTCCCGTTTCACCCATCCATTCATTCCAAAAGTTTATCTAGTTCAGCCTTGCATTTATTTAAGCTGTCAACTTCCACAATGACAGATGGAAGTTTGTTCCATCAATCAACAACCAGCAGGCTAAAGGCAAATTTCTGCACATCTATTGTTTCTACAACTGTCTTTCCTCAATTTGAATTTATGCCCCCTTAGGTATGGAATCTGAGTAAGAGGAAGAATCCTATCAGTGTTGAGCTTGCTCAAACCATTCAAGGCCTTACACACTTCAATCAGGTCACCTTGCAGGTGCCTCATCTCCAGACTTTGCAATTTGCAGAACTTAAGTCTTTCCGGGTAACAGCAGCCACTCAATAATCTCATTGCCCTTCTCTGTACTCGTTCCAGAAGCTCTGCATAGCCTCCAGACCTGTATGCAGTACTCAAGGTGTGGCCTGATTATTGCGTTATACAAGGGGATAACACCTCCTTATTATCCCTGAAGCAAAATTCCTATATATCATTGACAAGATGCCAACTCAATGTGCTGATGGGCATCTATGAGAGTATGAGGTGTAAGGTAGATGCCCTCTAAGAAATTAATATGAGGGGCCCATCAAGCTCTCAGCTGCTCAACTTAATGCCAGAGTTCACTCCTGTGCAGCAGGCAATGCAGAGGCACTCTTCAAGGAAGAATGCACTGGTCCCACAGGAACTAGTTATTGTTGGTGACTCTATTGTCAGGAAGATGAGTAATATATTATGCAAAAAGGATAGGGGGAACAGGACCAAGGTATGTCTGCCAGGGACAAAAGTCATTGTCCCTGTACAGCAGATATATCATCTTTTAAGGGCACAGAAGGTGATATTGTTATACACATTGGCACTAATGACCTTAAGAGTAAGACATCTGCAGATTTAATCAGCAAGTACCGGTCAATGTTGAAAAAAAGTTGTGGGCTAATGTTGACCTTGAAAGTGTCTGCAATTCTGCCCAGACACAATAGGAGGGAGTATATGATGAGAGCCTTATCAATCAATTCGGCCCTGGAGAAACTGTGCAAGGTTCATGGGGTAGAATGTTTTTCAACAAGGTCTGTGCTTGTCAACCAGAGAGACTGCTTCTACAGTGATGGGGTACACTTAAATAGAAAGAGTGCAAGAATATTTGCTGACGCTATCGAGGCAGTGTTAGGTGGGTCGGAAAACAGCTAGCTTGGGGGGATCCACAGACTAAAAGTTTAACAGTGGCCAGAGGCAGAGGAGAAAGTGATTCTTTCATTGCTTCTAATGGAATGAGGGGCAGCCTGGAAAGCATGTTGCTGGGGATTTCCATGGTTCCTTGTAGTCATACAGACAAGAGTAAATACATGGGCTGTGTTAGAGTAATCAAGAGTAGGAACAGGTGCATGTATACTTGCATTTACACCAAAGCAAGAAGTATAGTTAATAAATTTGATTACTCCGAACTGCTGGTCAAGACACTGAAGGCAGACATTGTTGGGATATCAGAGACGTGGTTTCACACAGATATAAGCAGTGCAGAATTGCAATTTGGGGAATACAATGTATACAGAAAGGATAGACAGGAAAGGAAGGGAGGAGGGGTTATGCTGTTAGTTCATAAACACATAAAATATAAGGAAGTGCATCCAATTGATGGTGGTGGACAATGCAATGTTGAGTCTGTTTGGTGTGACATAAGCACTGGGAAAGGAAAAATGAGAGTAGGTGTGTGTTATAGGCCTAATGAATCTGGTGAGTATAATGAGCAATTGTGTAGAGAAACAGAGTGGACCAGTAAATCAGAGTGTCTTATAATGGGGGATTTTAATTTCCCAGAGATTGACTGGAATTTGTGGGTTCATCGCTCACACACTAGCAAGGCTTTTGTGGATTTATTGGATGACTGTTTTCTACAGCAGCATCTTCGGGAGGCAACTAGAGAGAGTAATACTCTTGATCTGATTATCAGTAATGATTCTTCATGCATTAAGAATCTGCATATAAAGGAACCACTAGATGACAGTGACCACAGTGTACTGATGTGAGATTTACTTAAAGATGTAACTACCATCAAGGGTAAAGGGAAAGGTTTTTGTTTTTGTAAAGGTGACTATAGTGGTCTCAGAGAGTTTTTAAATTCTATACAGTGGGATTAACTGATTATGTTTAAAACAGCGAATTCTAAATGGGAAGCCTTCAAGGAATTAATCTTGGTAGCTACTGGACTTTTCATGCCAACTAACAAATACTGTTCAAGATTTAGACCTAAATGGATATCAGATGAACTAATCAGGCTCATAGCAGAGAAGAAAAATGTGTGGCATACATATAAATTGTCAGGTGACACAGAAGCCTATGGCAGATAAAGCTAGTCGGTAATCAAGTCACAAAGGAGGTTAGGCAAGTGAAGGCTCATTACAAGAAATTCTTAGCAAAGGATGCAAGGAAAAACAACAAAGACTTCTTTACTTATGTAAACTCTAGAAGAAAGGGGATGAATCTGATTGGTGTTAGTGGTTCGACTTGATGTTAGTGGTTCAACTGTTGATGATCCTGCTCAGATAGCTGACAAACAATGAATATTTTGCACTTACATTCACACACGAGGAATTCTGTAAGGAAGAGGACAGAAGTTTACTAAACTCTAACAGGGAGTTAAATGATTTTGTAATAACAGAGAGCAAAGAGGAGGAGAAATTTTGGAAGTTAAACATAAAAAAGATACATTGGGTGGATGGAAATTATCCAGTTATATTGAAGTAGGCAGCGAAGAAAGCTAGCAAACCCTTAGCCATAATTATGAGAGCATCCTTAGATTTAGGGAAGGTCCCCATGGACTGGAGATGTGCAAATGTATCCACAATTCACAGGGTGATATGAGCAATTACACACCTGTTAGTTTAACTTCTGTTCTAGGAAGATAATGAAGTCCCTGGTTAAAGAAGTGGTGCAGATCACCTCAACAAGACTGCATTAATTGTTCAGACACAGCATGGGTTTGTTAAGGGGAAGTCTTGTCTCACCAATTCGATTGGATAATATGATGTAGTCAGAAAGGAACTGGATGCAAAAATATAATTTTGATATCATATACTTGAATGTCAGGAAAGCTTTTGATACTGTTGCACATGGAACACTGATTTACAAATTGGAGCAGTATGGCATTAAGGGCAAGTTGCTGCAATGGAAAAAGGGATGGTTGAGTGGTAGATGGCAGAGAGTGGTAATAAATGGACACTGCTCTACATGGACTAATACAATTATTGGAGTATCTCAGGGTTTGGTGCAGGGCCCAATTTTTGTTTTGTGTATTTATTAATGATATTGATGAAGGTATATCAGGCTTAATGTTCAAGTTTCCAGATGATACAAAGGCAGGATTATTAATGACAGTAAAGACGGTATGCTACTGCAACATGATCTAGAAAAGTTAGGCAGATGAGCTGAGAAGTGGCAACTAAAGTTTAACAATGACAGATGTAAAGTACTGCATTTGGTAGCAGGGACCCAAAAGAAATGTACCAACTGTGTGGTACTACACTCAGGGAGGTGAAGAATGAAAAAGACCTGGGGGTAATTGTGCAGTCAGATATGAAGTTCTCTGAGCAGAGCACATGAGCTGCCAGAGCAGGTCATGGAGTTTTGTCAATGATATATAGGAATTTTGCTAGCAGAGACAAGGAGGTGATTATCCCCTTGTATAAGGCAATGGTCAGGCCACACCTTGAGTACTGTGTACAGGTCTGGAGACCATATTTTAGGAAGGATGTAGAGTTGCTAGAACAAGTACACAGAAGGGCAACAAGATTGGTGAGAGGAACAAAGGGGTGCTCTCACCAAGAGAGGCTTAAGTTTTGCAAGTTGCAGCATTCGGAGACTAGGCATCTACTTGAACTGGTCTGATTGAGGTGTATAAGGTCTTGAACGGTTTATGCATTCAAGACCTGTAGTCTTGAATGCTTATAAGTCTGTAGTCTGTTCCAGCAATCAACTGCCAGCGGGCAGTTGATTGCTGGAACAGACTTCCATCTTTTGTTGTGGAAGTTGATAGCTTAAATAAATTTAAGGCTGAATTAGACAAAAATTTGGAGTGGATGAATGGGTGAAATGGGAAGGGTTTTTTTTTTTTTTTTTTGGCTGATGCTGCATAAGCTTGCTTTCTTGCATCATATGCGTCTGGTAATGCTAAGACCACATGAGCTACTCTTGTAGCCTTTTTGCACTGGTTAAATTCAGTATTGCCCAAAGTGTGCTAAGGATATGCAGAAAGGCACTTTTAATGGGAATTAGACAGGCTCTTTTAAATTAACTCCTGAAAGAATATTAAAATTCAAAAGGTGCATAGTAGTAAACTATTAAGAGGTCATATATAGTTGTCATTTGTGCTACTTTGAATGGCACAGAAAATAAAATGTTTATGATAGGAAAATCTAAAAATTTGAAATGTTAAAATGTGTATTTTAAATATTAGCATAAATAGAAAAGCTTGGAAGATAAAAGCAGTTTCACTGCTCTTGTACCTTGTAGTCTACTCTTGTAGTTTTTGCACTGCTCAGAAAACTTCATATCTGAATGCACAATAACCCCAGGTCTCTTTCATTCTCCACTACCCTGAGTCTAGTACTAGACAGTTGGTATGTTACTCTGGGGTTAGTGCTACCCAAATGTAGCACTTTACATTTGTCAATGTTAAACTTCAGTTTCCACCTCTTAGCCCATCCACCCAACTTCTCCAGATCCTGCTGCAGTAGCTAATTGTCCTTACTGTCATTAACAACTGTACCAATCTTTGTATCGTCTGCAAACTTTCACATTATACCTCGTATACCTTTTTTCGAATGTTGGCATTCGAGGTGAGCAGATGCGCTTCGTCAGGGCTCTTCAGTTAAGTGGATTGGATTACTGTTGATTAGTGCTTTTAAATATCTGATTTATTTAGACATTGTTGGTTTATTTTGTTATAGGTTTTCCTGTAACAGTTTGATTTTAATAATATTATAGATATAATATTTTAAAGTTAATTTTCATTGATATTTAGCTAATTTTATAATGGTAGTTACGAGATCTGCCTTAGACACATCACAAGGTATCATGATTCACACGGAAATAGCCGATGGCGATTTATGGGTGAGTCATGATTTAATCAGTGGCGGAACCTGTGGAATGTTTTCCAAGGTCAACCAGGTGACTAATCATAGCTCACCTGGAGATTCTTTTCTTTGTGATCAATGTAAGGAGTGCACTGATCTTAAATTACAATTTGGTGCACTGATAGAACAATCTGAGTCCCTGAAAAAAACGGGTGCTTGCCCTCGAGAATAATGCATCTGGGAGCTCGTCAGGGACTCAAGACTCCAGCAATCTACCAAGGGATGCACACCCGATTCGGGCCTCAAAACAGAAAAACCAAGTGCAAACTATTCTGGTTAAAAAGGACATTGTTTTATCAGGAGACTCCATTGTCAGGGACACAGGGAATATTTTTTGTAATAAGGATAGGTGGAGTAGAACCAGGGTATGTCTGCCGGGAGCAACTATTAATGATGTCACCAACAGAATGTCAGATTTTAAGGGGGGTAAAGAGAATATTATTATTCATGTGGCGACTAATTACATTAAACGTACACAATCTGACGATTTGTTGGAAAAATACAGGTCCATGCTGAGGAAATGCTGCGAGCTAGGCCACAATGTCTATGTGTCTGCAGTTCTGCACAGACACGATAGGAGGGATTATATGTTAAAAGCCTTGTGGATTAACTTAAGACTTGAAGGACTCTACAAGGCTTGGGGGGGGGAGATTCTATTAGCATGGCCCACACTTGTAGGTAGAAGGAATTTGTTTTGTAGAGACGAGATACACTTAAACAAAGGTGGTGCAAAAGTTTCTGCCAGTATTATTGAGGATACCTTAAAGGTTCAGGGAAACTGCTAGTTATGGGGAATGTGGGTAATACTGACACGCGTTTATCTGATAATATTGGTCAAAGTAACTCTTACACATACCTCAAGAGTTCTTATTTGTTACCCCAACTGGATATATTACCTAGCTGTTCGGGGAAGAAACGTTTCAAGTGAGAGGGTAGCTAATGCCAGGGAAGAGAGCCTAAAAAACTTCACGGGTTGTGTTAGGGTTGTTAAATATACAAGAACAGTAAGTCTTAATTGTTTATATAGTAATGTTAGAAGTGTCGTCAACAAAATGAGTGAATTCGAACTGCTGGTTAAAACAAGTAATGCGGACATAATAGGGCTTACGGAGACGTGGTGCCACCCGGAAATTGGGGATGAGGAGTTTCAGTACGGCTTGTATAATGTATTTCGGAAGGATAGGGTAGATAGAAGGTGTGGTGGGGTAATGCTTCTCATCAGAAGCAGCCTGAGTGCGACGATAGCTTTCCCGGATTCAGACGTTTCACATGCTAGTATAGAATCTGTATGGTGTGAGATAGTTGGAAACAAAGGTATAATGCAAGTAGGAGTAATCTACAGACCAGGTGATTGTGAAGATTATGACAAAAGCCTCTACATGCAAATGGAATGGGCAAGTAAGCATCAATGTCTTATTATGGGTGATTCCAATTTGCCTCTAATTGATTGGAGTAAATGGGAAGGAAACTCGACATGGGGAACAAAATTTTTAAATAAACTAGATGACTGTTATTTGTATCAACATGTCAGAGAAAGTACTACAGAAAAGAATATCCTAGACCTTATCATCACCCATGAATCAGATGACATAACAGGACTGACAGTAGAGGAACCAGTAGCAGGAAGTGATCACGGAGTTCTACGGTGGATGATGATGAGAGAGGTAGCAGCTGTAAAAGGCAACGGAATGGGTTTTAATTTCAGAAAAGGAAATTACGATGCCTTAAGGTACTACATGGCCTCTACTAACTGAGTAGATATTGCACACAGAATGAATACATTTGAACTGTGGTATGCTTTTAAAACATTAATCACAGATGCCTTGAATGTGTATTTACCATTTAAAAAATACTCCACGAGGAGGGTTCCAAGTCGGATGAATAGTGAAGTTGCCACATTACTTGAGCAGAAAAAGGTGGCATGGAAAGGTTACAGAGCAATAAAAAGTACTGAAGCCTATAACAGCTACAAGATGATCTGTAATAAAGCCACAGAAAAGGTTTGACAGGCAAAGGCAGTTTATGAGAAATCACTAGCAAACAGAGCAAAGAGGGAGGATAAGAAATTCTTCACATATATAAATGCCAAGAGGTGCAGGATAAACCAGATAGGACCTTTACGTAAGGGAAAGGGGATAGTATTAAATACACCAGCTACCGTTGCAGATGAACTCAACAGTTATTTTGCATCGATATTTACAAATGAAAAACCTTTTGTGGCAAGGAAATTGTGGGAGCGAAGTTGAAAAATATGTAATTAATGATATTGAAATTTCGCGAGATTATTTAATGAAAAAACTTTCGAGTCTATGGGCCAGTAAGGCTCCTGGAGTTGATAGAATATACCCTATAATCTTAAGGGAGGCGGCGTGAGTGCATTGAACCATTGAGGTTAATTATGCGAGCATCACTAGACTCTGGGGAGATTCCCATGAATTGGAAAAGTGCCAATGTATCTCCCATACATAAGGGTGGCTCTAAGAGAGAAGTGGGAAATTATCGACCTGTCAGTCTGATTTCAGTGGTAGAGAAAATCATGGAGGCAATGATCAAGGGTGGAATTCAGGATCATTTGGATCGAATTGAAATTCTCAAGGATACTCAGCATGGTTCTGTAAAGGGAAAATCATGTTTAACAAATCTGGTTCGCTATTTTGAAAGGGTCACTCACGAGCTGGATTTAGGGAATAATTTTGACATTGTTTATTTAGATTTCAGGAAAGCTTTTGACTCAGTCCCACATGAGCGGTTGCTTTATAAGCTGGAACAGGTTGGAATCACTGGGAAAATCCTTAGATGGATAACAGGATGGCTTCAAGGCAGGAGGCAGAGGGTTGTGATAAATGGCTATTCCTCAGATTGGGTTGATGTAAGAAGTGGGGTTCCCCAAGGATCAGTATTAGTACCACTGTTGTTTTTAATTTTCATAAATGCGATCGATGAAGGGATAGAGGGCATGATGTCTAAATTTGCAGATGATGTTAAAATTGGTAGAGTAGTTAATGATCACTGTCAAGCTGAGCTTCTTCAGAGAGACCTAGATAGACTTCAGGAATTGTCAGAAAAATGGCAGCTATGCTTTAATCCAACAAAGTGTAAGGTATTACACCTGGGAAACAGTAATCCCAAAATAACTTATTCACTTGGTGGAGTTCAACTAAACCCAGTACTGGAGGAAAGGGACTTGGGTGTTATGATACGGTCAGACATGAAATTCTCTGAGCATTGTAAACAGGTTGCAAGGAAGGCCCATGGTGTCCTATCGATGATCTATCGAACTTTTGCAAGTAGAGACAGGGACGTGATAATCCCATTATATAAGACTTTTGTTAGACTTGGAATACTTTTGTTAGACTTGGAATACTGTGTTCAAGTATGGAGACTGCACCTAAAAAAAGACATTGAGCTTCTTGAAAGGGTGCAAAGACAGGTAACTCGCCTGGTGAGATCGGCAAAAGGGCGTCCTTATGAAGAAAGACTTTGAATATGTGGATTGCAGAGTTTGGAAACTAGACACCTCAGAGCAGATTTGATTGAGGTATTTAAGGCTGTGAGAGGCATCAGTAAAATGAATGAGGACAAGATTTTCAAGATTATAAATGACGCTAGAACTAGGGGACATAAATTCAAGTTACGGGGCAAAATGTTTAGATTGGACTGCAGGAAGTTTTATTTTAGCCAGCGAGTTATAAATTACTTGAATAAGTTGCCTACATGGGTGGTAGAGCTGACAGTTGGGAGAAATTCAAAGGTCATCTGGATAGTACCTTCAGGTCAGGGAAGCACATAGGATGATAGGTTTAATTTCCTTTTCTTTTATTAATTATTATTATTATTATTTTTTTTTATCATTGTTTTATTCGTTTTTTTTTTTTTTTTTTGGCTGGTGCAGCATAAGCCATAGGCTTTCTTGCACTATGCGGCCATTACTAATCAATACAACACTACTAATCAATATCATTGATAAATACAGAAAATAGCAATTAGTAAAAATTTCAGAGCTGCAAGGCTGAATAACTTCCACGATTTTTCAATATATTAAAAAAAAGTAAGAGATTACATCAATCTGTCCAGTCAATTCTCTCCAAATGTAGTGAATAAAATAAGATGAAAAAATTAATTAATGAATTTCCTCACTCATAGAGATACGGAATTGAAAGCCGAGAGTCTCAACCCGACCCCGAATCACATCAAACCACCACAGCAAGACCATGAGTGTGAGAAGACATTGTGTCAGAATAAATAATTAAAATCATTATTAAAATCAAGATTAAAAAAGATTAAAATCATTAATTAAAAAGCTAAAAATAACAATTAAAATTTTAGTGTTCCACCAAATTTTAATTGTGATTTTTAATTTTTTATTAGTGATTTTAATCTTTTTTAAGTGTGGTTTTAATCTGATTTTAATTATTTATTATCAGAAGCGGTTTTAATTATTTATTCTGCCACAATGTCTTCTCACACTCATGATCTTGCTGAGGTGGTTTGATGTGTTTTGGGTTGGGACTCTCGGCTTTCGATTCCGTTGTACGTCGAATTTGGTTGTATCTCTATGAGTGAGGGAATTCATTAATTCCTTTTTTCATCTTATTTTATTCGTTACATTTCAAGAGAATTGACTGGAACCATTCCACAAAAAAGATCGAGGTAATCTCTTACTTTTTTTTAAGAAAATAGCAATGGGCCAAACAAGGATCCCTGGGGGACACCACTAATAACATTAGTCCATGAAGAGCAGTGTTCATTGATTACCAATCTCTGTCTTCTCCCACTCAACCATCCCTTTATCCATAGCAGCAACTTTCCCTTAATGCCATACTGCTCCAACTTGTACAGTAGTCTTCCATGTGCAATAGTATCAAAAGCAATCCTAAAATCCAAGTATGTGATATCATTTTTATATTATTTTTTGCATCCAGTTGCTTTGTGACCACATCATAGTATCCAATCAAATTGGTCAGACAAGACTTCCCCTTAACTAACTCATGCTGTGTCTGAACTATAACTGCAGTCTTGTCTAGATGAACCTGCAGTGCTTATTTAACCAGTGACTCCATTATTTTCCCTGCAACAGAAGTTAAACTAACAGGCCTATAATTACTTGAGTCACCTTTCTATCCCCCTTTGTGAGTTGGAGATACATTTGCATATCTCCAGTCTGTGGGGACCTCCCCTGAGTCCAAGGATGTCCTCATAATCATGGCTAAGGGCCTGCTTACTTCCTTTGCTGCCTCCTTTAATATAACTGGATAGATCCCATCCACCCAGGTGCCTTCCTTAAGTTTAGCTTCAACAATTTCTCTTACACTTTGCTCTCAATTATTACAAAATCATTTGGCTCCCTGCTAAACTTCTGGCATTCTCCTCCCTTAACAACTCCTCATGTTTGAATGAAAATGCAAAATACTCATTTAGTTTGTGAGCTACCTCAGCAGAATCATCAACAATCGAACCATCAATATCAATTGGGTCAATCTGATTCATCCATCCCCTTCCTTCTAGAGTTCACATAAGTAAAGAAGTCTTTACTGTATTTCTTTGTATCCTTTGCCAAAGATTTCTCGTAATCTTCCTCTGCTTGCCTAAACTCCTTTGTGACTTAATTGCAGCCTATCTTATATCTACCTTAGGTATCTGTGTCTCCTGATAATTTATATGCATCCCATCCATTTTTCTTCTCTGCCACGAGTCTTATCAGCTCATCTGACATCCATTTAGACCTAAACCTTGAACAGTATTTCTTAGTTTGTATAAAAAGCCTAGTATTCCTTGAACACTTTCCTTTCAGAATTTGCTGTTGGCAACGGTCATCAGCTGGTCCCACTGTATAGAATTTAAAAATTGTCCAAGACCACTGTAGTCACCTTTACAAAAGCAAAAACCTTTCCCTTTACCACTGATGGTAGTTACATCCTTGAGTAAATCCACTGCCACTTACTGGTTTCTTTATCTGCAAATTCTTAATGTGTGAATAATCACTGCTGATAATCAGATCAAGAGTATTAATCCCTCTGATGGCCTCTTGAACATACTGCTGCAGAAAACAATCTTCCAATAAATCTAGAAAAGTCTTGCCAGTGTGCGAGTGACCAATCTAAAAGTTCCAGTCTATATCTGGGAAGTTAAAATCTCCCATTATACAACCTGATTTACTGGCCCACTATTTATCTGTACGGTTGTTCTTTGCACTCATCAGAGTTATTAGGCCTATAACACGCTCCAACTCTCAATTTTGCTTTCCCAGTGCTTATGTCACACCAAACTGACTCAACACTTGTCTCCATCCATGTCAACTGGAAGCACTTCCTTAAATTTTATGTTTCTTTACTAACAGCAGGACCCCCTCCTCCCCTTCTATCCTTTCTGTACACATTGTATTCCCCAAATTCCAATTATGCATTTCTTTTCTTATTTCTTATATTTCTTAATTATATCTAAATATAATTAACAAACTACACAGACAAACAGAGTGGGCCAGAAAATGAAAATGTCTCATCACGTACAATTTTAACATTCCAGACACTGTGTGGAAATTGTGCATTAACAGCTCAGTCAGTAGAAGAATTTCTGAATCTTGCTTTTTATACAAACTTTATTAGAGAGCTTACAAAAGAAAGCAGTATTCTTGATCTGATTATCAACAGGTGATTAATCACATGTTAAGAATCTTTGAGTAAAGAACCAATAAGCATCAGAAGCTGCCAATGGTCAACACTTTCTCTTAAATGAACCAACACTATATAAAAATAAAATACAAAAACACACTTTAAAATTACTTGGTAACATGAAATGTTTATTAAATTTGTACATAATAAACTTTGATTTGCCTCATCAGATTATTAGTGTAACTAACTTACTACTGGTTACTTACCCATTCCTATAGGAAAACATTTCCATACGGCCACTGGACCAAGACCAGAAAACTGTCCTACGCTTAATTCCATTATATACAAAGGTATTCCCACAAACACAAGTAGAATAAAATAAGCAAACAGGAATGCAGCTGTTGAAATAAAAAAGAAGTGCCCCTTCAATTAGTGAAAATCTCTCTCTCTCTCTCTCTCTCTCTCTCTCTCTCTCTCTCTCCATCCCTTCCTCCCTCCCTTTATATTGGGAGGGTTCTAGGTGCATGCTAAATATGCCACCTTTGCTAAATATGCCACCAGGGAATTTTCATATACATTTTTGGTAAGAAGAAGCATAAATACATACACAAACATAGTTAAAGCAATGTTTCAATCAAAAACTCAGCTATAACGATGTAATTAAGTCAGTTAAGAAAAATCTTCATATAAATTGCATACCTCAGCTAATAATGCAAAATTTTCCAGTAAAGTGACAGGAATTATGTATTTGGTATGTAAAGTGATTCTCCTTTTAACAGCCATCTTTTGCATCTTGTGCAGTGGTACATACAGTAACAGTGGTATACGCATTAAGAAGCAGATGTTACTGTATACACCACCTTTGAAAGCTGTTATTCCCTTTAACTTCCATAATTTCATATTTTATCACTTTTAACTGTAATTTTATTACTTTTAATTTTATATTTTAAAACTGTATATATTAAATATACAGTTTTATCCTATCTTTATCCTGTGCCTAGTTTTGCATCTACCTTTAATTCAGTAATTTCTGCTTTCTTTTTAAAGTTTGCACTGTCATATTTTATTACACTGCATAGTAAACTGCAAAGTAAGCAGTAGACACATGCAGCTCCCTTATGTAGGGCATAAAACTAAAACCTATAGGCACAGGTGATATCCCCTTACTGATGTTATATGTGTATATGGGAGGCTCTGGTTACAAAATGTCTCAATACGGAAGCACACTTGCTCTAAGAAATTGACAAACTCCAAAGTTTACTTTCTGAGAGTAAATTCCCCAGCATTTACTGTCATCCCCATATGTAATTACTCTGCTCGAGAACATTGTTTTCATTTTGAATTCCAGTCAGTTAGTGTCACTCTCTTGCAAAGGTTAATATATGATTTTTAGACCACAAAGTATGGTACTTTTACAATGGATGGCAAGCGTAATATTTTATGTGTTGAAGATAAAATGAAAGTTATTAGAGAAACAAAAAATAGAAAGAAGAAATGTGTTGCTGCCCATGAATTTAACTTATCAAACTCAGCAGCGCACACACTCTGGAATTCAAAACAAAAAATTAGCATGTCATTTGAAAAGAACTGTAACAAAATGCATACACAAAAACTGAAAATTCTGATGGTGATAAAGCTCTTTTAAAGCATTTTAAACAACAAAGTAATGAAAATATTGTGTTAAATGGCCCACTTATAATGATTAAAGCGAAACGTTTTATCAAATTATTTAGAACTAAGAACTTTGTAAGTTCCATTGGTTGTACTGATCGATTCATGTAGCATCACAATATATGTTTTAGAAATCTCACAGGTGAAGCAAAAGACATGAACAAAACAACCAATATGCACTGATTAAATTCAATATGGCCCAAAGTGTGCAAAGGATATGCAGAAAGGCACTTTTAATGTGAATGAGACAGGACTCTTTTAAATTAACTCCTGACAGAGTCTTAAAATTCAAAAGGTGCATAGTAGTAAACTATCAAGAGGTCATATTTAGTTGTCATTTGTGCTAATTTGAATGGAACAGAAAATAAAATGGTTATGATAGGAAAATCTAAAAATCTGAAATGTTTCAAAAATGTTTAAAAGTTACCTATTCAATATTAGCACATTAGAAAAGCTTGGAAGATAACAGCAGTTTGAATCTGAGCAGTTTCACTGGAAGGCCCCTCCGTAGCCAGGTGGGCAGGAGCAGCAGTGTGTAGCACACGCTTCTTGATTAGACGGGGGTTCGAGCCCATGAGCACCGGATGCGGAAAGGTCAGGGAATGACCACCGCATATCCCTGGAGCAATATGGCCTTAGTTGCTAATGCTCCTAAAAACCAAACAAACAGTTTCACTGGACAGTGAGTTATTACAGAGACACGATTGATAAAAAGTCTCCTTCTTTTGGGAAAATGTGTAGCATACAAAGTGAATGAAAGCAAGATAAAAAAAAAAAAAGAAACTAGTGTTTTTTCTGGCAAACACAAAAAACACCTTGCAGTCCATGGTGTAAAAGGGTAATGTGAAGTTGCTTCAAATCTCATTTTCAAATATTTATTTTTCCTAAAATGACTGCTTATCTAGAAAGAGAAAAAGGCTTTACAATAATATGTAGAACTGTTAATGTTGCAAATATGAGAAAGTTTTGAATATTCAAACTGAACTGTTTGTAATGAATTAACATGATGTAAAATTACAACTTTAAATTGAAAATAAATTTTTACAAATTACTACAATTTTTTTTTATATTTTTTATTTTACCAAAGCAATCCATCAAAGACATACAGGACGTGCATGAATCACATCATGAACTGTCAAAACCAATTTTCCATTTAATGCAAAATTTAAGATTCTAAAAATTCTAATGGAATGTTTACATTAGAATTTTTATAAATCAAAATTAATTTAATTTTGATTTATAAAAAAAATAAATGTTATAAATCAAAATTAATAACAACAATGAAGGACCAAAGTAATTTACCTCCGCCATTTTTATAAGCCACAAATGGAAATCGCCAAACATTGCCAAGGCCAACTGAATAACCAATACAAGTAAGAAGAAATTCTGCTTTATTTGCCCACTGATCACGTAGAGGTCGTTCATTTTGAAAATCACTATTTGCCTCACCCATTTTGATGGAGAACGAAAATTTCAACCTAAAAGAAAAAATTACCATATGCTTACTGTATTAATGAGAGAATCTTAATACTTTGATATTATGAAATGGCTAATGCTATCTTGCCCTGTTCAATATGATGAAAAGTAGGATTTTCTCATCCTCTCTTAGGCTTTTGTGTTCTAGCACAGTTGCTTGATGTGAGCTGCACGGCAGCTCACATCAAGGTCTCCCAGATATGCTGAAAAATTTAACTCAAAGAGTACCAAACTGTAAAATACTTTCTGCTGTGGAAAGACAACATTGAGAAATATGTATACTGAAACCAGTAGGAGTAAATGCTTGTAGCAAGAGATTTCAATGAACTGCAAATGCTGAAGAGAAAGCAATTCATGCTTCAAATATCTCCTACCATGAGGTGGTGAGGTTATGCAACTGTTTCATCTGCAATTATATACTAAAAGTTACATGAACAGGAATTGTATTAATTTCAGAACACCTATACAAGAACTGTTGAAATGTTGCCACAAAATATGAACAAAGGCATAAACTTTTGTCAGTGGTTCTCTTCACAATGTTCACATGATTCTCAATTTCTTAGCCATCTTCTGGCTATAGAGGAATCACATTTTACAAAAAATGGCATTCAACTCTTGAAAATCATTCCTAGGCCGAAGAAAGTTCATACAATATCAGTACTCATTATCAACATAACTTTTCCTTTAATGTTTAGTTTTGTAATTCTTGTTAGCAATCTTATGAGTTTTCATTTTTCACCAATGGCATTCCTACATTTATTGTGGAACAATTTGTGGGAACTAGTAAAAGACGTACTCCTCAAAAATTAGCAGAGGATGGGGTTTATGCATGATAGTGCATTAACCCACTTTTTCCATGATGTTTCTCACTTAGAGAGAGTACAATAACCAGTGGATTGGATGGAATGACCCTGTACAATGGCTGCCACGACACTCAATGCAGCCTCAGATTATTTTACGTGGGCTAAAAATAAATTCACTGCATAAATATATTCTGCATGTATTGTCCCACAAGATGAACTGAGAAGCTGCATTTGTGATGCAGCTAAAACCATTAAAAATAGTCCTGAAATGATAAAACATGCAAGGAGATTGTGGATTGACCACATGGAATTCTGAATTGAATGAAATGGTGGTTGCTTTGAACAGCTGCATTATTATTATTATTATTGTTGCTCTTATATTATTTCTCCCTGATTGGGGATTCCACTCCGTGACGGGTAGTGCTACCAAGTACATAGGGTGGTTGTAATGTCTGGTGTTACTGTTGGTTGAAGAAATCTCTGATTTTCGTACAGGTGTTCAGGATTGCAATTTTCTGGAGTTCCTTATCGGTGTTCTCTAGCATTAGCATTAGTAGAGGCATTTGATGCAAGAAAGCACGCTTATGCAGCATCAGCCAAAAAAAAAAAACCCACTTCCACTTCACCCGTCTGTTCGTTCAAAATACCTGTCCAGCTGAGCCTTAAACTTATTTAGGCTATCAACCTCCACCACAAGGGATGGCAGTCTGTTCCACCAACCAACCACCCACTGGCTAAAGGCAAATTTCCGCACGTCTATCCTACATCTGTCTTTCCTCAATTTGAATTTATGCCCTCTCAGGCGATTTTTCTGGGCTAGAGGAAGAATCCAATCAGCATTGAGCATGCTTAAACCATTCAAGGCTTTATACACCTCTATCAGATCACCTCGCTGGTGCCTAGTCTCCAGACACTGTAATTTGCAAAACTTAAGCCTTTCTTCGTAAGAGCACCCCTTTGTTCCATTCACTAATCTTGTTGCCCTTCTCTGTACTCGTTCCAGCAGCTCTACATCCTTCTTGAAATGAGGCCTCCAGAACTGTATACAGTACTCTAGGTGTGGCCTGACCATTGCCTTATACAATGGAATAATCACCTCCTTATCCCTGCTGGAAAAATTCCTGTATATCATTGACAATACTCCATGAGCTACTCTGGCAGCCCGTCTGCACTGCTCAGAGAACTTCATATCTGCCTGCACAATCACCCCCAAGTCCCTTTCATTCTCTACCACTGTCAGTGTAGTACCACAGAGTTGATACGTTGCTCTGGGGTTGCTGCTTCCCATGTGTAGTACTTTACATTTGTCAATGTTAAACTTCATTTGCCACCTCTCAGCCCATCTGTTCAACCTTTCCAGATCCTGTTGCAGCAGCATAGTGTCAGTAGTGTCCTTGACAACCCTGCCAACCTTTGTATCGTCTGCAAACTTGGACATTAAGCTTGATATACCATCATCAATATCATTTATCAATACAGAAAACAATAATGGACCCAACACTGAGCCCTGAGGGACTCCACTAATAACATTAGTCCACGATGAGCAGTGTCCATTGATTACCACTCTCAGTCTTCTCCCCCTCAACCACCCCTTTATCCATAGCAGCAATTTGCCTCCAATGTCACACTGCTCCAATTTGTGTAGCAGTCTTCCATGTGCAACAGTATCAAAAGCCTTTCTAAGATCCAAGTATATAATATCAAAGTTATTCCCTGCATCCAGTTCTTTTGTGACTGCATCATAGTATCCAATCAAGTTGGTCAGGCAAGACTTCCCCTTAACAAAACCATGCTGTGTCTGAGCTATAACTGAAGTCTTGTCTAAATGATCCTGCAGTGCTTCTTTAACCAGTGCCTCCATTAATTTTCCTGGAACAGAAGTTAAGCTCACAGGTCTATAATTACTTGTGTCAGCCTTTGATCCTCCTTTGTGAATTGGGGTCACATTTGCACATTTCCAGTCTATGGGTACCTCCCCTGAGTCCAAGGAAGCTCTCATAATTATGGCTAAGGGTTTGCTTACTTCCTTTGCTGCCTCCTTTAATATAACTGGATAGATCCCATCCACCCCAGGTGCCTTTCTTGTGTTTATCTTCAACAGTTTCTCCTCCTCCACTTTACTCCCAGTTATTACAAGATTCTCTAGCTTACTGCCAGAGTTCAATACACCTCTGGCATTCCCCTTGCTGAATAACTCCTCATGTGTGAATGTCGATGCAAAATATTCATTTAGTTTGTTAGCTACCTGAGCAGGATCATCAACAGTTGACCCATCAATATCAAGTGGACCAATCTGATTCATCCCCTTCCTTCTAGAGTTTACATAAGTAAAGAACTCTTTGCTGTTTTTCTTTGCATCCCTTGCCAAGGATTTCCCGTAATCTGCCTTCGCCTGCCTAACCTCCTTTGTAACTTGGTTGCATATCAACTTGTATCTATCATAGGCTTCTGTGTCATGTGTTAATTTGTAAGTATCCCATGCATTTTTCTTCTCTGCCATATGCCTCATTAGTTCATCTGACATCCCTTTTGGCCTAAACCTTGAACAATATTTCTTAGTTGGTATGTAAAGCCTAGTAGCTTCCAAGATAAGTTCTTTGAATGCTTCCCATTTTGAATTTGCTGTTGGTAACATCATCAGTTGGTCCCACTGTATAGAATTTAAATACTGTCTCAGTCCATCATAGTCGCCTTTACGGAAGCAATAACCCTTCCCTTTACCCCTAATGGTAGTTACCTCTTTCAGTAACTCCCACTTCAGCACACTGTGATCACTGCCACCTATTGGTTTATTTATCTGCAGATTCTTAATGCATGAAGAATCACTGCTGATAATCAAATCAAGAGTATTACTCCCTCTAGTAGCCTCCCGAACATGCTGATGTAGAAAACAATAATCCAATAAATCCACAAAAGCCCTGCTAGTGTGTGAGTAACCAGCCCCCAAATTCCAGTCAATATCTGGGAAATTAAAATCTCCCATTATAAGACTCTCTGATTTACTGGCCCACTCTATTTCCCTGTACAGTTCCTTATTATACTCATCAGAGTCATTAGGCCTATAGCACACTCCTACTCTCAATTTTGATCTCCCAATGCTTATGTCACACCAAACTGACTCAACACTGCACTGTCCAGCGATGTCGACTGGCTTCACTTCCTTGGTTTTTATGTGTTTCTTAACTAATAGCATAACCCCTCCCTCCTTCCTATCCTGTCTATCCTTTCTGTAGACGTTGTACTCCCCAAATTGCAGTTCTGCATCCCCTATATCTGTGTGACACCATGTCTCTGATATCCCAACAATATCTGCCTTTGATGTTTTGAGCAATACCTCAAATTCATCAAATTTATTTACTAAACTCCTAGCATTGGTGTACACGCAAGTATACCTGCACCTGTTTCTATTCTTAGCTACCCTAACACAACCCATGTGTTTACTTGTACCGCAATGGCTCCCAGCAGTCTCTGAAATACCATGCATCTTGTTTTTCAGGCTTCTGCTCATTCTAATAGAAGCAGTGCAAGAATCTCTTTCACCTCTTCCAGTGGCTACTGTCAATCTATTGGTCTTTGTCTCCCCCCAAGCTAGCAGTTTTCCGACCCACCTAACACTGCCTCGATAGCATCAGCAAATATTCTTGCACCCTTTCTATTTAAATTTTAAGGTGATTTTAAGATGATTTTAAGGAATTTATAACATAGTATTCTAGTTTTTTTCCCCCATAAATTTCCATATCTCCGAACTGGTTTAAAATTATGTGATCTGCACTGACATGAAATTTTTGCTTAAAATCACTCAAGGAATTGATCTATGAAGCTTAGCAGATTTTTTTAGCTGGTGCAGCATAGGCCTCAAGCTAATTTATATTCAAATTATTATAAATGTGTTTGATATATATATATATTTAATTATGGAAATGTTTAGTATAAAATGATTGAAATAATTACATTACACATATATTAAATAAAATATACATGCTTGTATAAAATACCAGATGAGTGAGTAAGCAGGTATGGTGCCCTCAACTTGTATTCACAAAGTTCAATTTTTTTCCAATTATATTCATAACAAAACTTAAAACATTATTTTTTCAGTTTTCATATAAATAGAATTGTAAATTATTACACTACTAACACAGCAAAACTCGAAATACGTCTATTTTTTATTTGTTTTAATAATAACAGTCATCTTGATACCTGGGGGCAAACTCAAACTATGCAATTCTAACATTTTATATCTCAACATGTATGCCTAATGGAACCCCTACCTAATATTGTACTATTCAAAAATTGCCAACTCTTTCACACAAGTACTTCGAATGATATAAAGCAGGAGTGGCCAACATAATTTGTGATGCGATCTACTTTTTTCCTTCAAAATGTGCCACAATCTACCCTCTCAAAAATTTCATTGCACAAGGTGCACAAATTGAGGGATGACTGTATATTTAAAATTCCTCGTGATCGACCGAAATTAAATCCGCGATCGACTGTGGTAGATCGCGATTGACTCATTGGCCACCCCTGATATAAAGGATCAAAACCAGAAGTTATTTTGTAACCACTCCATATGTCAAGAATAGAATCATCAAAAGCAAGTGGTCCATGTGGAAAGAAAATGCCCATAAAGAATTATCACATAGGGATTCCATTAACATACAAAAATCATATACTTTTTTTGCTAGTGTGGCCACATTCACCATACATCCTATTAGTTATACTTCTGAATATATGGTTTATATATGACTATATAAAAATATATAAACTTTTAAGTGCCACATGCAAATATTAATGTCTTCCCACCCCATTACACAATAATGATAATACTGTATTAACTTTGTCTGTCACTCCATTACATGAAAAAAAAAAAAAAAAAAGTTCTATTGATACTATTCATTCTAAATTCTATAATACTTCTACATTCATTCTACAGCATTTCTTGTAAAAATAAGGTCTGTTAATACATATATAATATATATATATATATATATATATATATAGACAAAAAAGGTAATTATCAGAGTATTTGTGTATTTGGTAGGGAGCTGAGCTATCAAGTGTAATAACCATGGAAGATTTGAGAGAACCTGTATGCTAAAAAACAAATTACCTGAAATAAAATGCAATTAATATAAGCATAATTATTGTAAGTACCTAAAGCTGTGGGTCCTAGGACTTTTAACTACTTCATCAGAGTTCGGCAGCATAAATCGTAGGAGCCACCGCAATAAGCCAGGTCTCTGTTTCTGTTATGATGTACATGTAAAAAGTAAACATATACATCATAGCCAACCCGACAGAGACCAGAAGGAAGAATAAAAGAATAAATAAACTTTAAAATTAAAAATTAAAAAAAATAATAATAAATAAATAAGTTCATGCCGATAGAATCCTGTGGAAAAAGAAGAATGAAATATAAAATCAAAGAAATCAAAGAGATGGGGCAAAACAAGAAAACTTACTGTCTGTACGGACCGGAACACGTTGAAAGTTAATAGTGACCAAAGGAGAGAGCTGAGTGTTCACATGCGGTGTATATATGTCAGTTGAAGAGGCACCATGTGGGGGGGGAGGGGAGGTGTGAATTCATAAACAGGAACTGTACTCGTGTGACAGGGAAGTGAGCAGATTTAAACAGATGAGGCAAAAAGCCAGCAGAGGGAGAAACAAAAACTAACAAATTAGTTGGAAAAGACACTAAACTTTGTAATAGATCTGTAGCACCCCGATCCATAACCCAGTCTTATATATATTTTTATATATTTTAATTTCTTATTCCTGTTTACTAAGACTTTCTGTAATTTCATTGCATCTTTATCATTTTTTATATATATATATATAAATAAATTCATTTATTGCCAAACAAGGTAAAAAAAAAAAAAAAAAAAGCAACACCCCAGTGTGTTATTACAGATTAGTTAATAGAATTATTAACTAATCTGTAATAACACACTGGGAATACAGGCTTTCTCAAAATAAAATACTTTAATTTTATTTATAATATTTTGTATTATATGTATGTGTCTGTAATGTTTTCTGAACACCATAGAATATTAACTATAACACTATTCTATTAATATTCTATTCCAGTAGTATAATTAGAAATTTTGGTGCCTATGACCAAATATCAAAAATACAGCTTTGCTATTATTTTTTTTATTAAATTATTATTTAATAAATGTCATTAGTACATAATTTAATAAAAATTAAGTTATAAAAATGTAATATTAACTTTTAATTAATCATTAATAAAATTATAATTAAATTTTAAAATAAATTATGATTAAATTATTGTCCAAAAGCCTACGACTTTTATTATCATAACTACAGGCTTGTAAAATAATCAATTCAGATATATATATATGCTTACAGACAGAATGACATTAGCTATTCTCTAGTTATGGCACTACCTATTCATTATACTCAGAGGGGGGGAAGGTGTGAATTCATAAACAGGAACTGTACCCGTGTGACAGGGAAGTGAACAACTAAACAGATGAGGCAAAAAGCCAGCAGAGGGAGATACAAAAACTAACAAAGTAGTGTGGAAAAGACACTAAACTTTGTAATAGATCCGTAGCACCCCGATCCATAACCCAGTTGAAATAGAAAATAGAAATAGAAAATTTTATGGAATGGAACTTGTTAAAGAAATCTTATTTTTAATAATATGTTTATATCTTGTTAATAACTGAATATTTACATGGCATTACCAATGAGTGTGACAAATCGAAACAGCATTCTGCTGTCCACTCCAGCGCTCTGATTAGAATAGAAAACTGATTAAATAATCCTAAAAAAGACAGGCAGCAGAGATTTAAAACAAAAAAATAAATTTACAATTAAGTGCATTAAAATAAACAAAAAATAAAAAAAAGGAAGTTCCTGTGCAGTCATACAAGTGTCTTTGACGAGCCAAGAGAAGGAAGGCCATCAACATCCACAGACAGTGAGACGGTTTCAAAGGTTGAGCAGCTGGTGCCGAGTGACAGACGTGTGACAATTAATTTCATCACTAATGCAGTGGGAATTAGTTATGGGTCTGCCCACAGCATTTTACATGACCATCAGCACTTCTACAGTCTCTGCAAGATAGGTTCCAACATTGCTGACACCTTTGCAGAAACAATGTCAAATACAACGTTCTTGCCAACTGTTGGATTTGTGTAATGTGGATGTTGAGAACTTTTTTGATCAGTTTATGACAAATGCTGTGTGTACCAAAATGATCTGGAGACTAAAGACATGTCAAAGCAGTGGAGCACACCTCCTCCCTACTTCCCAAAAAGGCAAAGACCACTCCATCTGCAAAGAAGGTGATGTTGTCAGTGTTTTGTGACATAAAAGGGGTTATCCTGACAGATTACCTACCTCGTGGTTCCACACTTACTGGAAAATACTACAGAAATCTTTATAAAAAGTTACGTGATGCTTTGAAGGTGAAAAGGCATGGAATGTTAACCACAGGCGTCAAGCATATGTCAGACAATGCATCAGCTCACACGGCCATTGCCACCACCAACTTTGTTGCCCAGTGTGGATTCGAACTACTGCAGCACCCACCCTATTCTCCTGACCTGGCACAGTCAGACTTCTTGATTCGAGAAATGAAGAAACCATCGTGTGGACACCGCTTTGATTCATCTCAGGAAGTCATCAATGAAGTGGAATCATGGTTTCAGGCAAAAGGTGCAAACTTCTATGATCAAGGCATTAAACAACTGATCCACAGATGGGAGAAATGTGTTATACATGGGGAGTACATAGAAAAGGATTAAAGTTCCTGTGAAGTTTCACCTTTCTAGGGCTATAATTTCTAGGTAAGGGTACGAACTTTTTCATACCTCCTCATATATGATGTCAAACAATAATTTTGACACCATATATTTAGATTTCAGAAAATCTTTTGACACCATTCCATATGAAGGCTGTACAAATTGGAGAAGTGTAGGATTAGGGAAAAATTACTCCTATCGATAAAGGGAAGGTTGAGTGACAGAAGACAGAGGGTGGTTATAAATGGGCACTGCTCTTCTTGGACTAATGTTATTGCTGGAGTCCTTCAAGGTTCAGTGCTTGACACCTTACTGTTTACAAAAATTATTAATGCTATTAATGAAAGCTGATAAAATCTAAATCTGCAGTGATAGGTAGTAGAGTGTTTAATGACAGGGATCAAGGCATACTACTATATGCAAGGTCTAGAAAAATTAGGAAGATGGCCTCAAAAGTGGCAACTCAGATCTAACATTGGTAAATGCAAGGTACTGCATATGCACAGCAGTAATCTCAGAATAACATGCCAATTAGGTGGTGCTACACTCAACAGTGGAGAACAAAAAAGATCTAGTTGTACAGTCCAACATAAAATTCTCTGAGCAATGCAAACGGGCTGCTAGAACAGCTCATGGGATTCTATCAATGATATATAGAATTGTGCCAGAGGGATACAGAGGCAATTGTTAGCTGCGTGTGAATAGTACAAGGCAATGAGTTCTGCATACAGGTCTGGAACCTGTACTCAAGAACAAAAGGGATACTCTTACCACAAAAGACTTTGGTTCTGACATTGCAGTGCTTGGAAATTAGGTACTTGTGAGAAGACCTAAGAAAAGTGTTTAAGGCTTAAAAGGGATTGAGTAAACTTAATGATGGTGGTATTCTTTTTTCTCTCTCTCTCTCTCTCTCTCTCTCAGACTACACACAAAAGGGAAAATAAATTTAAGCTAGTTGTACCCAGCGTAACATATGCCATCTTTCTGATTATGACATAAATAGTTTAATCTAGATCCTTCAGTCTTCACCATTTTTGTTTAGTGGGGATATAATTCTACAGCAGTCACCTGTGGGATATATGCATATGTCTCTATTTGCAGGTGGTTCACTGTCTTCTCCAATATTGCAGCAACCTCTGTTTTGAATGTAGGTGCATTGTCGTTATTATTATTATTAGCCATATGGTGCAAGGAAGCCTGAAGCTTATGCTGCACCAGCCAAAAAAAAAAATATTTCTGCGTTACCCTGAGAGAGAGAGAGAGTCAGAAGTAGAAGGGAATCATCAAGAAAGCAAGAAAGAGAAAAACGATGATATCCTCAGGACTCTGGGTTTGCCAAGCCCATACTCACCAGATGTGAGCCCCTATCATCTCTTATCTAAGTCCAGGTCTTCTATAAATGCCATGTGCACATTCATTGTTGGATTGGGCTGGATTATTTGATGCATTTATTTATATGACTCAGCAAATGGGTTAACTTGTCACATCATCTCATACAATTATTGGATTACTTCGGGCATACACCCTTAGTTTGATTGTTTTTCAAGCAGTTTTGTTGTTGCTTCAGCAGAATCAAAAATATAAAGTTGTCCATATCCTGGCTCATTTGCCTCATTTGGATATAGCAGTGAGACCAAATGGTAAATCTGGACTTGGATTCTAAAACAGTATGGATCATTTGCTGGCGGTGATTTAATCTCTGCGCCCATCGATGCGAAAGCCACTGCTGAGTTGTACTCTCGTATGTGTTCTCTGTAGTTATTAGCTTCACATGTATCCCCTGTAAGTAGCTCTCGTAATAGAGTAGGTATCTCAGACAGTGGGTCAAGTGAAACCTTTCCATCATTACAGCATTTAGTGTATTTATTCAATATGTTTAATTCATGTACCCAATATCTTGCATTGCAATACTCACAGTTGTAACACATTTCCTATGTCATGCTCTTCCACATCAATTATAGCTTGTTGATTATTCGCATCCGGTACTTCTATTTGATTAGCCCTATGGTGTTTTGCCCATCTTCTCATTTCCAACCTTGCTTCTCTCTCTTCAATGTTTTCTGTCTGTCTTCGTAGTCTCGTTTCAGTCTCTTAGTCTATTAGATCTCTCCTCTAATGTTTCATTAGCATTTCTTCTACATTTTCTCAAAGTTCTTACACACTGTTCAGCCATTTTTACACTTCTTAAAACTTAGAATGGTTTATTAAAATTGAAGCCAGATAAAATAAACATACATCGATAGCTTTCAGGCATAGGTCCCCTTTCTTCCGTTAAAAAATGTTAGTACAAAAATTAATAAAGAATGCTCGGTATGGTGGTCATGCAAGGTGAACCAAGTGAACGAGTGCTGACAATAATTAGCAGTTGGAAAATTTGGGCATATATACAGATTTATACAGATTTAAAACCTAAGCGAATATATACAGATTTAAAAAGGAAGATTGCAGGATAGATGTATATGCAAACTTTCTTTCAGCTAGAGAGTAATTAACTGTTAGAACAAACTATCATATGATGTTGCGGAGGAAGTGAGTAGTTTAATTAAATTTAAGAAAAAATTAAGACATAGAGGGGATGGGAGATACCAGATAAGGTGGGTAGTACTTTTTTTTCTTTTTTTTTTGGCAGATGCTGTATTCTTTGGCTTGCCATTTTGCATTATTTGTAGCTACTACTATTAATAATAATAATATCCTTGGAAAGGTGCGATTCTATTACAAAGTGATGAGATAATTTGGTCCCAGATTTGAACCTTTCCATGCATAATCCTATTTGTGATATTAATTCATGATAATTAGTATTCGTTTGTATAGTAATAGCAATAGCCATACACTGCATGGAAGTCACACTCTTTTGCTACACTGGTCGGGAAAAAAATAATAAATAAATAAATGAGTAGATAAGAAAATACAAATTAAATTACTGCTTCCCTCCATGCACAGGTGACTATCCAGTTGACCTTTCAATTTATTATAATATTATTATTACCACAGTATTGGAGACATGACCATGTTGGTTATTAGGTTAGATTGTTTCCTCCTTTTGTTCCCATTCATGCCAAACCATCTTCTTTGCCGACCATCTTCCTTTCAAAATTCACAATTTCCATTTTGAACAAACTCAAGGATGAACAACATTTTTGGAACTTATAGTGAATAATAACAGAAAAACATACCAAATAAAGCAAGTATTTGCCACCATCTTCTTTCAGTAATGTTAAAAGAATACCTACTGAGTACTTTTATAAATAATGAACTATAATATCATTAGCAAAGGCACGTGATGCAAGAAAGCAAGCTTATATAGCATCAGCCAAAAAAAAACCAAAAAAAACTTATTTCACCCATCCACTCGCTCCAAATGTTTGTCAAGTTCTGCCTTGAATCTATTTAACTTCTACAACGACAGATGGAAGTTTGTTCCAGCAATCAACCACCCGATGGCTAAAGGCAAACTTCCGCACATCAACCCTACAACCGTCTTTCCTCGATTTGAATTTGCCATCTCAGGCGATTATTCTGAGCAAGAGGAAGAATCCCATCAGCATTGAGCATGCTCAAACCATTCAAGGCTTTATACACCTCAATCAGATCACCTCGCAGGTGCCTAGTCTCCAGACACTGTAATTTGCAAAACTAAAGCCTTTCTTCGTAAGAGCAACCCTTTGTTCCATTCACTAATCTTGTTGCCCTTCTCTGTACTCATTCCAGCAGCTCTACATCTTTCTTAAAATGAGGCCTCCAGACCTGTATACAGTAATCAAGGTGTAGCCTGACCATTGCCTTATACAAGGGAATAATCGCCTTATTCCTGCTAGAAAAATTCATTCCTGTATATCATTTACAAGACACCATGAGCTACTCTTGCAGATCATCTACCCTGCTCAGAAAACTTCATATCTGACTGCAAAATTACCCCCAGGTCCTTTTCATTCTCTACCACTGTCAGTGTAGTACCACAGAGTTGATACATTACTCTGGGGTTACTGCTTCCCATATGTAGTACTTTACATTTGTCAATGTTAAACTTCATTTGCCACCTGTCAGCCCATCTGCTCAACTTTTTTAGAACCTGTTGCAGCAGTGTACTGTTTGGTTTGGCTTGGATTTTATTGGCACATTAGCAACTAAGGCTATAATGCGCCAAGACCAGGTAATATATAACATTTAAGCTTTCAGTGACCTAATTAGTTAGGTCACCATGTCAAGATATATAATAACAAAGGTATAAAATGTATAAAAGATAAATCAATAAAGAAATAACAATAGCATGTAAATTTTAAATACGAGTAAAAACGTTTATTGATTTTAAATAGCTAAAAACAGCAGACACATTGTCATTGTTGGATAAAATCTGACTGAGTGTATAAAGCTCAGCCAGAGGATTAAAGGTGGTAAAATGGATATTGCTAAAATCTGGACAGTCAATTAAAATGTGTCCAATTGATAAAACTGTGTCACGGGACTCACACATTGGTGGATCATCAGCCTCAGCAAATACGAATGTGTCAAATGACTATGCCGTATGCGAGTCCGGGCAAGAACAACTTCCTCCTTATGATTCCTGCACAGACTAGACTGCCATGGTTCACAGTGTACTGTCATTAGTGCCATTAACAACCCTGCCAACCTTCGTATTGTCTGCAAACTTGGATATTAAGCCTGATATACCATCATCAATATCATTTATAAATACAACACTGAACCCTGATGGCATTCAGTGTTGGGTCTAATAATCTCCACTAATAACATTAGTCCAAAGAGCAGTGTCCATTGATTACCACTCTGTCTTCTCAGACTCAACCATCCCTTTATCCATAGCAGCAATTTGCCTCCAATGCCACACTGCTCCAATTTGTGCAGCAGTCTTCCATGTGCAACAGTATCAAAGGCCTTTCTAAGATCCAAATATATGATATCAAAGTTATTCTTTGCATCCAGTTCCTTTGTGACTACATCATAGTATCCAATCAAATTGGTCAGACAAGACTTCCCTTTAACAATCCCATGCTGTGTCTGAGCTATAACTGAAGTCTTGTCTAGATGATCCTGCAATGCTTCTTTAACCAGTGCCTCCATTGATTTCCCTGGAAGAGAAGTTAAACTAACAGGTCTGTTATTACCCTGTGTCTCCCTTTGATCCTCCTTTGTGGATTGGGGTCACATTTGCACATCTCCAGTCCATGGGTACCTCCCGTGCCCAGGGAAGCTCTCATAATTATGGCTAAGGGTTGCTTACTTCCTCTGACGCCTCCTTTAATATAACTGAATAGATTCCATCCACCCGAGGTGCCTTTCTTATGTTTATCTTCAACAATTTCTCCTCCACTTTACTCTCAGTTATTACAAGATTATCTAGCTTACTGCCAGAGTTTAATACACCTCTGGCATTCCCCTCCCTGAATAACTCCTTGTGTGAATGTAGATGCAAAATATTCATTTAGTTTGTTAGCTACCTGAGCAAGATCATCAACAGTTGAACCATCGATATCAAGTGGACCAATCTGATTCATCCCCTTCCTTCTAGAGTTTACATAAGTAAAGAACTCTTTGCTGTTTTTCTTTGCATCCTTTGCATCCAAAGATTTCTCGTAATCTGCCTTCGCCTGCCTAACCTCCTTTGTGACTTGGTTACAGACCAGCTTATATCTATCATAGGCTTTTGTGTCACCTGTTATTTTATATGTATCCCATGCATTTTTCTTCTCTGTCACATGTCTAATTAGTTCATCTGACATCCATTTAGGCCTAAATCTTGAACAATATTTCTTAGTTGGTATGAAAAGCCTAGTAGCTTCCAAGATCGATTATAACAATGTTTACTAAAGTAAAATAAACAAATAAAATATATATTTTATTTTAAATTTTAATATTAAATATTCAATATCAAATTAAAATAGTTATATTAAGTATAAATATATATTTATATCAGTGCCAGGCACCTCCATAGCCAGGTGGGCAGGAGCAGCAGTGCATAGCACACGCTTCTTGATTAGACCGGGGTTCAAGCCCATGAGCCATCAAATACGGAAGATGCAGAAAGGTCAGGAAATGACCACCGCATATCCCTGGAGCAATATGGCCTTAGTTGGTAATGCTGCTAAAAACCAAATAACAAATATATCAGTGCCGGACCATGGTATTTTCACGCCCTAGGCAGAAAGATTTTTCAGCGCTCCCTTTACTGAGGATATATATTGTTTTCATGATTTGTAAAATTTGCCACCCTGGGCATGCTGCCCATGCCTTAATCCACCACTGATTTATATTAAATATTATATATAATATGATGTAATGTAATAACTGAAATACAAATATTTCTCTGATCATAAAGCGACTGGCATGCTAAAAATGTAAATTAAATATTTATAGTTACATAAGGGAAAGATTGGCATTTCAACAAACTGAACTATACCCCCAGGGGCTCACATCTGGTGAGTATGGGCTTGGTCCCAGGGTCCTGAGCTGGATATCATCATTCTTCTCTTTCTTTGTGATTCCCTTCTACTTTTCTCTCTCTCTCTCTCTCTCTCTCTCTCTCTCTGGGTAATTCAGAATTTTTTTTTTTTTTTTTTTTGCCTGGTGCAGCATAAGCCTCAGGCTTCCTTGCAGGGTTTGCAAACTAATAAACCATATGGCTATTAATTAGCATTAGCATTAGTAGAGGCATTTGATGCAAGAAAGCAAGCTTATGCAGCATCAGCCAAAAAAAAAATAATAATAAATAAATAAAAAATAACCACTTCCACTTCTAATAATAATAATAAAGCAAGCAAATTGTCACTAGCAATCTTTCAGCAATGTTACAAGGATGCTACTGACGTTCCTTTATAAAGAACTAAAATATAATACACAATATTTATTATAAAACAAATTGTTTGTTTTATAAAAAAAATACAAATTATAAAACAAGTTGTTCGTTTGCTAAAACAAATAACTACAAATAAATAAAATGAAATAAAATAACAGAGTGCAAACATTTTCATTATAAAAATGTCGGTACGGTAAACTTTAAATTAAATATGAAAAGAAAATTGACGGCAGATTCCATGTTAAACAAACTAAATTTAATATTGTACACCGTAAAACACTTTTTGTGTGTATTATTTGTATTAATGGTAAGGCAATTGCCATTAGTCTTCTTTCAGCAATGGAAAAAGAATATCTATTGACGTTCCTTTACGAATAATGAACTAAAATATAACAAATAATGTTTACTAAAGTAACATAAACAAATAAAAAAATATATATATTTAACTAACAGGCATCGCAAACATTTTCATGATTATAAAGCTGCCGACAGGCTAAAAACTTAGGTATGAAAAGACTATGGAAAAGGAGATTCGACTTCGAACAAATAAAAAAATAAAAAATGCACACTACACACAGCAGTGGCATATCTAGGTGTCATCGTAAGGGAAGGGGGCATGGCGACCAGACTTTTGAGGGTTTTTTTTTAGAACGCCTGCTGCTTTCTATTTCCAAAGTTTTGGTTTAGGGGGCATAACCCCTTTCTGCCCACCCCTGAATATGCCCCTGACATACAGTACTCTAATTCAGTAGACTAGACTCAATTCGGAATCCAGTCTTCTTTCAGCAATGGGAAGAAAAAAAAACTACATAAATAAATACTAATGTTTACTTAGATTAAAAACAAACAATAACAAATAAAATGAAATAAAACAACTAACTAAGAATGCAAATATTCTCGTGATTAAAAAGCAGCTGGCACAGCTAAAAATTTAAATTAAATATAATAAGAAAGCAGGCAGATGATTCCACTTCATACAACCTTAGACCGAACAGTACATCATATATTCTACTTCACAGAAAATAAAACACCAAAGCCGGTGCCACTTCATTAGTATTCACTCACTCAGCAATGAAAAAGAATATCTATTACCGTTCCTTTATAAGTAAACATTGTTTACATAAGGGTTTGTTACCCAATGTCCAATTTGTGTGTTTACAAATAACATTTATGTAAACACACAAATAACAAAAATAAAACAACTGACAATGTAAATGTTTTCATGATTATAAAGCGGCCGGCACGTTAAAAATTTAAATTAATTATTGAAATAAAAGCAAACAAAATTATTCGTGTATAAGTACCTCCTACTACAGGATAGTTACTAATCAGTAGTAGGTCCTGAGTTGGGGGTCGGTCCACGACTCTCGATTCTACAAAGGAATATCTATTACCAAACTTATAGAATCACTTGTGATTTTATCATTGCACCCAGCATGCGACAGCTCGAACATGTGAGAGAGAAACTGAAATCATTGTGTGACAGATTACAACACGTGAGATTTCTAAAATCATGTTCTGCTTATACTTCGACTCAGAGGAGTTTCCAGTTAACCATTTTGATAATGAATGCAATCGTTAACTACTGCAATCTCACGTTTGACCACTCGGCTACGTCTCCCCTACGTATAAGCCCTTCGAACCTGGGTCTATAGGGCTCCCACAGAAGGTAAAGCCAAGAACAGTGTTTTTTTTTTTTTTTTTTTTTGGTAGTTGTTGGCGGTTTCTGTCGTTGTTGTTGGTTTCTGTCTCCATAATGCACTTCCCAAGGTTTTTGCAGTACTTTGATCCAAGCCCGAGGCGGGATTCGAACCCGCGACCTTTGGGTTGCCAGGCAGGCACTTTAGCCACCCGGCTAGCCCGGTCGGCAACAGTGTTGTTTTTTATTATATAATTGTATGGTGGCTTGTGTGCACACGTATAAAAGTTTCCCTTTTTTCTTTTTTTTTTTTGTATGAATCCCAGGGCTGTGCGAAGGAGGACGTAACTTGTACATGGCACAAGGCAACAGATTCTGAGCTTTGCCGCACCATCATGGTTTTGGTTTCAGTATATACAGTACTTATTATTTCAATAGATACTTATATACTTTCAAATATATACTAAATATTAAGTATATATAATCACCGTATTGTTACCCAGCGTCTAAACAAGCGAAAAAAAAAGTTGCAAAACCAAATCAACGGTTTTGTAATTTTTGAATTTGTGACAATGGCTAATATTTCTTAGTGTAGTATTTTTTTATGTAACTGAGTTTACTGGAATTTATTTATTGGTGCGGTGCCCATAATGTTATCAGCACGTTTGGGTATTTACTGGAAGCTGGCAAGAATATTGTGACTGAATAATATAAATCTAGGATGGATTTGATAGAATGGTAGGTGGATAAATATGGATTGTTTTTAATATAAATTTAAAAATAAATGAAATTAGTTTTAGACGTGAGTAAAGGAAAACTAAGTCGTGAATTTTTAATTAATAGAGTAGGTGTGATAACAGATATCAACTGTACCAATTAAAAGAGAACCGTCACGATTTCAATGTCCATTTTATTGGGGACTGTTTAGGGTAAATGAAAAAAAAAAAAAAAAAAAAGAAGAAGAAAGAAAGGGAAAAAAATTACTTCAGCAATTGCATGTTATTAAAATCAAAGTCCATCGACATCAATTAATGTCATTTTGAATGATGAACTTCTCTTACTTCCCCAATATTGGCATTTCTGTACAAATTGTTTTTAAATTAATTTAAAAAGCTCGGTTTTTTTTTTTTTTGGTTTTGCCAAGGGGAAACTGTCCTTTGACTATTGTCTCTAGAGAACGTTCTTTTTCTAAATTGAAAGTATCAGTCTACGAAGTCTTAGAATAGGTTAGCATACCATAATAGCATTAATATTTGTAGAAAATTAAACAGCGATATTGATCTGCACAAAATTATTAGACAGTTTTCCCCTTGGCAAAACCAAAAAAAAACGAGCTTTTTTTAATTAATTTTAAAAAAATGTTTTTGTTTATACCCCCCCCCCCCCCCCACGACCACTAGGTTTGTAGAGTTTACAATAAAGCAATCAATACAAAACTAAAAAAAACGACCTATTTTCTGTTAAAATAATGTTGCCCTTGTATACAAAAATGTTCTTGTTTATACTCTGGCACGAGCACCAGGTCAGTGGTGGAATTTATAATATATCAATCAATGCAGAACCTAAAAAACGAGCTTTTTTAGTTAAAACAATGTTGCCCTTGTATATACAAATGTTCTTGTTTATGCTATTTAATGCTGTTATGGTATGGTAATCGTATTTAGCAGTTACAGGCTTGAACCTCGGTCCATTCAAACAGCGTAAGCTATGTCTTAAGTTGCATAATATATTTAGAAAATTTATATTAATTATATAAATTTTCCGAAAATATTATTTATATAATTAACTTATAAAGTATCTAAGAGATAGAAATCTCATTTTATAAACTGTACTAATAAATTTGAGCGTTACCTCAATATTCAAATAGCAGATCTTCTTTTCCAACTTCCGGATAAAATGAATTAGAATAAATCAAAATTTTCATTTAACTTTAAATCTTCGAGTATAAGCAATTTATAAAAATACCCCAATGTGCTCGTACTTTCCGTACGTGAACCTTCCAAGCACCTGAAAACAAGTAGACATCAACCAGCCCCAGGAGCTAGATAACCCACGCACTCAAGAAGACTGAACACATTTTGTCAAAATTAAAATCGTGTGATATCTTCTAAATCTAAACTCCTGCTGAAGGGACCAAACTTTTCGTCATCGAGACGTTTTCACAAGAAGGATGGCAAAACATCAAAGGAAGACACACCAAAAGTAAAACACAAATATCCAAAAAAAGGATGGATATTGAGGTAACTCTCAAATTTATTAGTATAATTAATTTATATAATTAAGAATGTACAAGTTAGTGCAATTGCATCATTTCAGTACATAGCCAACTACTTAAGTAGTTATAAATTGGCGTCATTAAGTATATTTAAGTAGTCGACAATTCAGTACATGGCCAACTACCCCAGGGGCTGACATCTGGTGAGTATGAGCTTGGCACACCCAGGGTCCTGAGCTGGATATCATCATTCTTCTCTTCTTGGTGATTCCCTTCTACTTTTGACTCTCTCTCTCTCTCTCTCTCTCTCTCTCTCTCTCTCTCTCTCTCTCTCTCTTCTAGGTAACTCGGGAATTTATTATTTATTTTTTTTTTCTTTTTGGCTGGTGCGGCATAAGTCCCAGGCTTCCTTGCACCATATAGCTAATTAAAAACAAAACAAAACAAAAAAACTACTTAATACTTAAGTAGTAAGAAATGATGCAATTACACTGACTTGTACATTAGTTAAACTCCTTACGTAACCTGAGGCTTTAGCCCTAAATTATATCATAATATAATTAAGAAAATATTTTTTAATACAAAAATGTATATTAAAATACATTTTTATGAAATAACTGTTTTAATAATTAGTGAAAATAATTATCAATAAATAATTGCAATGCAGTCAGTATTCACTTATTTCAGTATTTATGTAATTCAACAGACTTTTGAATGTGGAATATTGAAAATTTTGAACAGAAATGGGAGAAGGACGATGAATATAACCACTGTGTTACTCGCACAGACGAAAAGGAAAGGGCACGAAAAATTATTTTGCACACAGGTGCAAGTGTTTGTTTGAGGGCGCATTAGCACTAAGGCTATAATGCGCCAAGTCAAAGGCGCAAGTGTAAGATACATATCTTACATGATGTTTTTTTATTAATTTTATGATGAGAATTTAAGTCATTATAAATAAATTTTCTGTTTATACTCCGGGACGACCAAACGGTCAGAGGAGTTTTTACAAGATACACAGAATACAAGAAACAGCACCGTATTCAGCAGTCACGGGCTTGAACCTCGGTCACTCAAGGCAGGTGTACTTATGCACCCGCGCGCCTGACCACTAGGCTACGGCGGCCTTTTGTTTGATGTGAATAAATTCTGGAAATAAAACTAACTTTGGGCAACGAGAGTGATCACGTTGAAAGGTGCTTAGCGGGGCTTGTTTGATGTAGAGGCACATTCATCTTTGTTAGAGAACCTACAGAGGGAAATAAGTACACAATTGATGACCAACCGCAGGGGGCCTGGACAGCTTACCAGCACTTGAGGGATATGAACAAGTAAGAGTGGAGGCAGAAAACAAAGTGACCGATATGAGAGTGACCTTTTTAGGAACATAGAGCGGTTATAGCTGTTAAGGAGGCATAAAGTTTTAGAGTTTTAAAAGTGAAAAAATAGAGGCCGATATTAAAGTGCACCCTTATAAATTTCAAGGGCGGTCACTTGTAAAAAGTGTGACTAAAGGGGGTAAGTGGAAATAGATTGTGAGCAGGAAGGAATGTTCTCGAAATATCTGAACATAAAACTGTATGTGCCGACCAATCAGAATGGGGTCTAGAAAAAAGTAGAGAGCCAGAATCGAATTAGAATGAGGATACTGTAAGAAAATGGAAGGTGATTGGCCAGGGAGAGAGGCTGAGATAAAAAAGGAAAAGGGCGAAAAAAGAGAAGAAGGGGCTTTTTCCTTTTGGTGGTTGAAGAGAAAGGTCGGTCGAGGTGAGAGAAAGGGACTTTCTTCTTTTGGTTTGGTGTAGAAAGATTGGTGAAGGTGATATGGTGAAAGATCAAAGTCAGGAGAAGGTAGGAGTAGTAATGAAAGAGTGCTGTGTTTTTTGGAAGGGAGTGTGGGGTAGTGAAGCGTATCTAGTAAGTAATAGTGAGAAGAGTCAGCAGGTAAAGGAGTGTTTAAAGAAATAGAGTGCCAAGAAATCTTTCTTATGCAAGGAGAAGCATCCAATAGTAAGAAGAAGCTTTGTAATAGCCGCAGCAAAGAGAGGATTGTCAGGCAAGGGCCATGCAGAAACCTTTCAAGGAAGACGGCTGATCGTAGGAATTCTGTAAGAAAGAACTCTATCTAGAAGAAAGATAAAGAAAAGGGAGAGAAAGCAAGAAGAAATGGTACAAGTAAGTCCTCTGAAAATTTGATAGTTAATCATAGACATTAGGCAAGCAGATAGGCTGGGCTTCAGTAAATTAATAAAAGATGGGAATAGATTTACTTATGTAGTGAGAAACGGTGGATGAGAGTGAATAGCACCTTTCTGTGACAAAGAGGCATGTTTAGAACTATAAATCTGAAGGTACTGTCAGGTATAAGAGAAGAAAGAGTTTAAAGTTAAGAATTCCACATCTCCCCGGACGAGGCTATCATCACCGATCGGGCGAATAAGTTCTGGGACCGAAAGTGGCTTGAGAGTTTGCGGATCTGTTCCACAGTGAACATTAATAGAGATAGAGGAATGCGGATCCATCCCCTCTTTGAGGCTACTATCCTCAGAAGGCATGAACGGTTCCACATGACCCACTCTCGAGCCACTTCCGATTCCGTAACACAAGAGAACGGAACACGTGGGAATGAAACACGTGATGAGTACCGTGAACCTGCTGGTATTTAAAGACGCACCGCAGAACAAAGAAAATACCGCTGAAGAAGAAGGCAGGAGCCTTCGAAAGCTTTGGTTTTATCGATTTTAATTTAGTATATTTTAATGTATTTTATTGTTCTTAACCCAGTATATTTTAATGTATATTTTATATGTATATATTTTAGTTGTAAAGTTAAATATAATTTATTGTAAATACAGACAAATATAACTTATTATAAATACAGTTATCAAGATTCCAGTTTTTGTTTTCTTTGTGTTTTATTTCTACATAAGGTTGGTGAAAAACATTTAAAACTACAATATGAACATACCCAACCTCAGAGGCCTGTTTGAAGAAAAAAAAAGAGTTAAGAATTCACTCTGTATATGTGAACTGCATTAATCTGTGAACCAAAGAAGGTAATGTATCCGACTGTGATGCCCTAGTGTATCCGGTGAAAGTGAGAGTATAATGAAATTGTATGTATGCATTTATATATATATATATATATATATATAATGGTATATTTATAAGATTAGACTAAGAAACCGTTTCGTGGAATTGCCTAAAAGAGTAGCGAACTATCTGTAGAATTAAATATAACTGTAGAGGAGAGTATATACCAGCCAACCTTGTATTTGTATGGCCCTTATAGTTGGCAGGAAGAAGTGTGTCATTTTATGATTATAATAATTATGTGTTTTTTAAATTCCATATGATTAATACTGAATAAAACTTGTTAAAGTTAATAAAAATTAAAATGTCTGGTCAATACAGAGAAATACATACAGCTCTACAGTAAACCACTTTAGTATCGTGAACAAGAAGAAAAAGGGAATTAAAAAAATCCTCATGAACCGGAGTTTTCTGTAAAAGGATAGTAGCACAGTTAGCTTGTGGGCCTTGGAGAGAGTGAGGACCCCAGTGTTGAATCCAAACTTATCAACAACTACCCAATTGTGGTTCCAAGGTAAGTTGGAGTATTAGAAAGCAATAAAATTATATAGTTAAAGAAATTAAAATAAGTATAACAAAGGAGAAAGACCCAGTTCCCACACAAGAATATCGCGTCGGCACCCTGATAAATTCCTCCCCCTTAAATATTTTGGGTGCCCCACTGCCACACTTACTCTCTGTGTGGCAGGAGCGCACCACTAGTACTGAGTGCTACTTTTCATTGGCGTTTTTGCATTCTACGTTTTTTGCTCTATTAGTTATTGTATGCTTTTAATATTTGCAAAGCCCCAGCCAAAAAGAAAAAAAGAAAACATTTCATTTGCCGATGATTCCTGCCAAAAATTTGTCCAAAGGTTTAAATTTATTCAAATGTCCTATTCCAGAACACTTGTTGGAAGTTATTAAAACAATCAGTTACGTTTGGGCTAAATACAAACTTGGGTACATCAATTCATCATACTTTTCAATGTGGGAGGCGAACTCCACACAGCTTGACGTCTTTTAAGTAGAATCCTTCTTCAAAAGTGCCCTTAGTGCATTACAAGTCAGATACACCGATGAGCCAAAACATTATACCAGCGAATCGTTATTCAAATCGAAGCAACTGCAGGTTGTGGGGGGGTGGAAAAATTTGAATGATTATGATATTTTTATTTCTTTAATGTTCCCTTATAATGTTGTTGTCCACCTTATTTTAATTTCCCCACTTACACATCTGACTTTACTTTACAGGAGAATTCCAAATTCGAGGGAACTTCTTAATTATTAACAATTCCCATCGGACAGGCTGAGTGTTCAAGAACGACAAACAACACACACATTAATATATAACATAACATTTTATTTACACTTATATACACAATATAAAAATTATCAACTCTCAAGCGCATTATTATTTCTCAAATTTGCCTATGTATTATCAGTTATATATGACAATTAAATAGAGAGGTTTTACTCTAAACAAGGTTATCCACTTCAATACAACTTAATCAATATCATTACATAAACTTATTTTAGTTTCTTCTTTCTCCACACATGAACAATAATTACTTAAGAGGTTTAGTTCACACTCTTTCCCTTATGTAAATCTTATTCTTACCTTATAAATTGATTTAGGAATTTCACTCTTAATTTCTAATTTAATTAGTGCCCCATTTTGTCTTGGGGAATATAACTTCACAACTTTCTTTAATCAAGACAGATAGTACAATTGACATCAATTTCTGGACTAATGCTGGTCCCAAGGGTTAGCTACATTCATAAGGCTATTTCTTTCTCTGTATTTCTCTACCCTTCCCTTCCAAAATATACCATACCTATATGTTAGACAATAACTAATAACAAATTTCTCTCCTTTTCCTTTCTACATATGTCTAATTATACATTGATCAAAACTCAAAACTATCATCTGACTTATCTCTATATTTATGTATATATTTATATTTTTGTATATCCTTCCTTTAACATCTTTCTAAACATTATACTAATCTGATATTAGAGTTCCAACAGTCCTTTATTTGTGAGGGAGAATACTATATATATCTAGTCACTTACTTAATTTTACGAATCGGATTTCTCCGTTTTGGGGCTTTCAACTCCTTGTCTGGGAATGGCATCATCGTTTACCAACTGCATTCATCTCAGAACTTCAAGTTTCTCCATGGCTGTAGAAATTATGGGCTCGTCTTCGACACTGCTACTTAACCTTCGGTTCAGCTATTCTGGCGGACTAGGAATTACAACTTTATCTTCTCAGCTCACTTATCTGCGCCTTGCCTTTATCACTGCCTTCAGATGATCGACTAGGGTTATTTTTTTCTTTCCTTGGCCTTTATCACTGCCTTCAGATGATGGATTAGGGTTATTTCTTTCCTTACACTACTTATTTTCACGCTGGCCACTTTCACTACTTTCCTATAACGGACAGGTTATTTCTCCATACACTTCAGTCATTTGCATACGGGCTACTACCCTTGCCTTTAGACGACGGACAGGCTTATTCTCCTTACACTTCATTCATCTGCATACGGGCCACTACCCTTGCCTTCTTATAACGGACAGACTTATTTGCATACGGGCCACTACCCTTGCCTTCCGATAACGGACTACTCGACTGTTCTCTTCTATTATTAAACTCCATTAACCTTTCTTAAACTTACTGACTGCACTTAACTTATCTAACCCTTCACTACTCCATCTTACCTTGTCAGATCTTTCCTAACTGGCTGACAGGACAGGACAGGACAGGACTTATCTAACCTCACACAACTTATTACTCAATTTTCCCACTAACACTGTCAAAAAACTCACGTCTGTCTTTCCTAACTCATCTCCACAAACCGCCAACAAAAGCCCAACTCTGTGTTCTTTTTAACCCATTTTCACAAAACACTCACAAAAACTCAACTCAGTAACTTTTAACTCATTCTTTCCCTAACACCGTCGAAAACTCAACTCTATGTTTTTACTAACCCATTTCCACAAACACCAACGAAATCTCAACTGTGTGTCTCTAACTCATCTTCACAAAAACACAAACGAAATCTCAACTGTGTGTGTCCCTTAACTCATCTTCACAAAAAACACAAACGAAATCTCAACTGTGTGTGTCCCCCTGTCTCTCCCCGTTCACTCCCTTTTGTCATCTCAATTCCGTACCGCCTCCTTATGTTGGGCCTGCCTTTTTTCTCAGATTTACCCAATCTTCTCATTTTGTCAAACTTTCATCATTTCCTATTCGTCCTTTAAAATTTCTCAAGCTGTATATTCAGAGCTCATTTTAATAAATTTCCAAATTTGTCCCAGGCAATCCGCTGCTTTGAAGTGCGCCGTCACCTTCGCCACCCCTCGTTAAACTTAGCAGATTTATTTTACATTGCTCTGACAACCTTGCTATCGCCGACAGTCAGACGCAAATACCTGGCCGATATCTCGGTGTCACCGGACAAAGGGATGTCCCACAATGTTCACTATACAGCCCTTTTGTTCCTTAGAGCCATAGATATTCGCACCTGCTCGCCATTAGTCCTGTCACCATTCCCGTTGTTATTGTTTGTTCTTTGCCACTGTGGGAACTGAAATGTATCCCTAATTGCTAATAGCTTACCGCTCCCTTCTCTAATTCAACCTTGTCTAATTTTTAATTCCTTGTGAGTGACCTAGAATAATATTTGTGACTGGAAATGTTTACTGTCCTATTTTGCTATTTCCTAATCATTATTTTAAATAAATCTCACTAATTTCTAAAATATTAACATGTAAGATTTTTCATCTTACAAGGTGAACTACGGCGCGTGCGCGGGTCGGGACAAGGTATAAAAACACCTGATATTGAGCTCCGTTAATCAGTGTTACTCTTGTTCTTCAGATGGGAAAGGCAGTGGACTTAAGCAAGTTTGACAAAGGCCAAATTGTAATGGTCACACGACTGAGTCAGAGCATATCCGAAACGGCACGGCTGGTGGATGCTCACTGTTAGTACCTACCGAAAGTGGTCCGAGCAGGGACAACCCACGAACCGCTGGAGAGATTTTATTTTTTTTTTTTTATTAATAGCAAGATACACAACAGGTAACCATTAACAGTGTATCTGAGACCAGATCAATAAACATAATAACAATAATATGAAATCGAACAGGACGATAAACATTGATATAGATTCAAACAATAAAAACATATGTACAAAAGAGGATTGTATTAAGTTAAGTTACCGGTAAAACAAGTAATAATTAATCGGTTAGAGAATAGAAAAATAGTATAACAAATAATAAGCTACAATAGTTAGATGTGAGCTAGTCACTTTGCAGTTTAAGAGAAGAGGCAAACTTGTGGATGGAGTTCATCAGTGATTGGGAGTTGTCAAAGAAGTCAATGAGAGAGTCATTTGCTGATTCTGTTCAGTGGACTGAACTTCATAAAGTCCGTGTTGGCAGAGTCAAGGCGAAATGGTGTAAGGTTCCTGACTTGTCTACAGGGAGCATTGAAGTTTATTTTACTCAGGATATCAGATGCTTCAGATGTTAGATGTTCATCAGATGTTAGACGACCATGGCTCATCGATGCTCAAGGTGAGCAAAGGCTCTCCCGGATGGTACGCGCCAACAGAAGGGAGACTGTGGCGCAACTAGACGGTAGTTGGAACGCTGGTGACGGGAGTAATGTGTCACGACACAAGTACATCGAACTCTGCTGAAAATGGGGTTGCGCAGCCGCAGGTCGCTCTGGGTGCTCAAGCTAACCACAGTTCACCGGCGACAGTGCCTAAATCAGAACTGCATCTTTAATGATTGGAAGAAGGTCATCTGGTCTGATGAATCACGTTTTCTGTTGCACCATGTAGACAGCCGGATACGCGTGCGTCATTTACCTAGGGAACTGATGGCACCTGGATGCACCGTGGGACGAAAAAGAAGCCGGTGGCGGCGGTGTCATGCTTTGGGCGATGTTTTGCCGGGATACCTGGATTCAGTCATCCATGTGCCAGGCACTCTGACGTCTACCACCTACCTGAACATCATTGCTGACCAGGTACACCCTTTCCTGGCAACGGTCTTCCCCTCTGGCGATGCCGTCTTTGAGCAGGCTAATGCGCAATGCCACACTGCCCAGATTGTTCGAGACTGGTTCGCGGAACATGAGGCAGACTTCCAAGTATTGCCCTGGCCTCCAAATTCCGCAGTCATCAATCCCATCGAGAATCTGTGGTTTGTGTTGAAACAGCAACTCCGACCTGCAGCGTCTCAACCACGGACTTTACAGGAGTTAAAGGATCTATCGTTGGTACCAGATACCACAAGACACATTTAGAAATCCTGTAGCCTCCATGCCTCGCCATGTACGAGCTGTTTTGGCTGCACGTGGAGGACCAACATCATATTAGGTAGATGGTGATAATGTTTTGGTTCATCTGTGTAAAATGCCTAAACACATTACATTGTTAATATTTTAATTACATTGAATTAAAGCTAATCTCATTTTAAAATCTATATATTCATTAATTTACCATTTATTTTGTATACTAATGGGTATTTTATAAGCTACTCAATTTCTTGGCCATTGCACAAAACAGAAGGAACTGAAAAGTTTCTGGAGAGGCCTTCATCCGGAAATGGATTGAAATGGCTGATGATGATAACTCAATTTCTGTATTTTTGAAAAATTCTGTTTCTCACTATTGCTGTATTTCATTCGAATATATTACATTGTTATAGACACATTACATGTTCGTCTATAAAATATAATTGTTTAATTGCCCTGTTTATATGCTTATATTGTATGTTATTATTATTATTATTTCTCCCTGATTGGAGGTCTCACCTCTTGACGGGTATTGCTACCAAGTACACAGGGTGGTTGTCGTTATGTCTGGTGTTACTGTTGGTCGAGGAATTCTCTGACTGTCCTACAGGATTGTTCAGGATTGCGACTTTCTGGAGTTCCTTGTAAGTGTTCCCTGGGAGATCTATTGCTGCTAGGCTGTTATGTAGGCTCTTTGGCACTATACCTGTGGTTGACACGATGATCGAGATTGTCGTTACTTGTTGCATATGCCTCATCTCCTTGCTCTCCTGCATTATTATTATTAGTCATATGCTGCACCAGCCTGTAAGATATAAGCTCTTATAAGTTAGTTAAAATAAAGATATCAGGGTTGTTTTTGTTCAAAGTAAGATATTAATAAAAAAAAAAAAAAAAAAAAAAAAACGTTAGATATGGTGATGGTATAAGATGAAAAATGTTACAAATTAAATAAAGTAAAAGATAGTTGGGTTTTTTTTTTTAGAAAGGTAAGATTAAATCAGAGGAAGGTTAAATTTAATGAGGGGATGAGTATAACGTGAGAATAAACAATAGCAAGGATGAACTATCAACCCCCAACATGCACGGGAACAAACAAACGGACGGGAGACCGGATTAGTCGAGGCGTTTCCTTTGATCGGTTACACCGTCAGAACAAACAGGAAGTGGGTGCACTTCCAGTAATCGGTTTGAAATTAAAAGCGGCGTCATACTGACCGATATGTGTGTTTTCGGAAGCAAAGTGCGAGATGAAAAAGGGTGTTGGTGAAGGTGGTCGGTCAACATCAAAGGATCGTTGGCCTGGGAAGAAACATTAAGAATAGTCAAAAAGAAGGTTGGATTACGCGCTAAGGTACAGTCTGGGAGAAAAGTATTAGCAAATGAAATGGAGCGAAAATTTAATAGTAATGAGAAGATTGGTTGGAGTCCCGATCGCGGGCGTGCCTGTGAAGGGCGGGATAGAGTTCGGGGTACAAAAAGGGAGAGCGAAGAAAACTGGAGTAAGACAGTCCCTTTTTTTTTTTAAGTGTCTATGATGGGGGGGCTGTCAGCGAAGGAAAAATAAACCAATGTTAGTTTATCGGAATGTCAAGGAGTTTGGAAGGGTTAGTGAAGCGAGGGAGGAAAAATTTCCCACAGAGGGCCAAGTCAACTTCTGAAGATCCTGATATCAGGAAAGTCTTGGAAGGCAAATAACCGGTCCCGAGAAAACATAGCAGGACGGGCATAGAAGTAATAGCCCTGGAACAAAAGGGGTGTATCTGGAAGGCAGAATAACGTTTCCCGAAAGCAGTATAGCAGTCCTGCAGTTCACACGCTAATTCTACAGAAGCTGTGAGATGCTGTTCCAGACCGAGAAGACCCGCAGTCCCGAATTAAGAAAGACGGAAGGATCTAAAGGGGACGCTCCGCCAGTCAATTGAAGTAAGTATCACAATAGAATAAGCACTACATAACTAAATTAAAAGACTGTAGGAAAGAGGTGCGAGAACTTTTAGGGGAAGTCATATGGGAATTATAATATTAGGTAAATGTGGACAAGTAAATTAATGTTGTTAGGGAACCGTAACAAGCGGAGAAATATAGACATGGTTTGTTTTACTATTGAATAAATGATGTAAGGTAAAAATTTTGGACGGGATTAAATAAAGGGGTAATAGATATGAAGGCTGTCCTGCCTGATGACTCAGATGTAAAACGGGGTTCAAATCAGAACTGTTTTGCCTAGTGCTATTAAGAACATAAGCAAACAAATGTCAGTTTAAAGAAGAGTTTCTGTTGTATCGCGGTAAATCTAGATAGAGACTGTAGGTCATTGTTATTGCTGTATAAGACTGAAGAAGTGTATAAGAGAAATCAATGTGGATATTGCTTGTGATCTCCAAGAAGAAAACTGATTTATATTAGAGAAGTTGTTATAATAATGAAAATTCATGAAATATAGTATTCTAATGGTAAAGAGATAAGTAATGTACTTAAATGCAAATTAACATACCTGAAATTGTTTATTCTATGTACCAAATAGGAGTGATATCAAGTTAAAACATGTATATGAATAGTGATCCAGTTCTTTTCTTTAAATATATGTATAAATAAATTGTATATAACGTTAGATTGCAATTTGTCTTGTCATTCTGAATATCCAGCCAAATCTGGTAAGAGGAATACACTTAATATAGAAACTTCATAGAGCCTGAATCTCTTCTCTGAGGTACACAAGTCAGATACGAAAGTGGGGTATTAGGAAGGGTCAAATAATAATAAAGGTATACAGAATAGTACATAAAACATACAAAAGGATATAAAATAATAAATAACCCCCACAAGCCAAAAACAATTTCTGAGTTATCCAGAGAGAGAGAGAAGTAGAAGGGAAGTAGAATGATGATATCCAGCTCAGAACCCTGGATGTGCCAAGCCCATACTCAGCAGATGTGAGCCCTTTCTGTAATATAAAAATATTCCAATGACTGATTAGTAGGGTTTTTGCCTGTATGTCACCTTGTACATAAATAAATTTAGGTAACCATCTAAGTGTCATCTAAGAAAGAGTAAAGATGCCATCAGTAGTCAGTTTATTTAACCCTTTGAAAACCTTATGCACTTCAATTAAATTATTACGTAGATGCCTATTTTCTGGAGATTGTAATTTAGAATACCCTATCTTTCCTGCACGCAGTATTCCAGATGTAGACTAACCATTGCCTTATATGTATATATATATATATATTATATTAGTGATAAAAAAGAAAAGAAAGCCAAAACGACAGTAACTGTACCTAATATTTATGGGTCAATGCAGTTGCAAGCAATCATACAATACACCCATAATGTCTATAAAATATTAAGGATAAATCAAATAATAATACTATCAGGGACTTAAGAGGACGTAGGAGTAACTATTTCTTATCTATACCACTAATTTTCGCCTTTGTGGAGTTCAGGTTCTATTATTCCTACTCCTTTAGTTTTTCTTCTTACTATCTGCATGTTTCTCTTTGCGTTAACTTATATTTAATTATTTATTTATATTTGTTTTTACCGTATCCATCACATAGGGGGCACCACATATTATTTTGACGGACGACTATTACATTATGTCCTAGATACGGTTTTGTAAATATGAGGTATGTATTATATATTTAATCTTATTTTAATCATTAAATTACGTTCTCTGTCGGGTAAACGATGATTAATATATGCTTACATTTATATTTTACTTATATTTCTTACATTTGATTCTAATCTAAAATTTATTTACATTTTGTTTATTTACATTTGATTTATATTTGGCCTAACTGGTTTATATTTGGTTTAGATTTAAATTACTTAGCATATATTGATCATTACAAAACAGAGAACCTCTTGTCGTTTTTTGCCTTTAGTCTGGGTGGTTGGCCTCAGTTGAAGTCATCTAGATTGTCGGTAAAAAGCGATAATAATTTTTTTTTTTTTTTTTTTTTTTTTTTACGTTTTCTTAAGTCCCTGATAGTATTATTTTACTGATCCTTATCCTTAATATTTTATAATATTTTATATATATATATATATAAGGCAATGGTCAGGCTTCATTGGCTTTACCCGAGGGGCTCACATCTGGGCTTGGCACACCCAGGGTCCTGAGCTGGATATCATCATTCTTCTCTTTTTTGGTGATTTCCTTTTATTTCTCTGTCTCTCCTTTTTTTTTTTTTTTTTTTTTTTTGGCTGGTGCAGCATAAGCCTTAGGCTTCCTTGCACCATATAGCTAATAATAATAATATATTGGGTATCATGTGAAGGATGTGTATTTTACTGCCTCTAATGACTACTTCATATTTATTTTATTTTATTATTTATCTATTTTATTTTTAATGTCATTACTCATACATGTGTAAATCAGATGGTAGTGGTGGGTTTGACGTTCTAAAGCTGCGCTTGTACCGCCATCTATAAATATATTTTCTGTCTCTATATAAGCTGGTTAAGCTTTCAGTGTGTCTGTGGGTGGTTTTGCTGTGGAGTGTTAGTCTGTTCCATTGTTTATTTTTCGCTGCAAAAGGACCACTGCTATGCAAATCCTCTGCATTTGTGGCTCGATCGGAGGGCTGGGTGGGTGCTTCGATCGCCTATGCGATGATTTGTCTAGCGATTGGAATGCAGCGATTCCATGACCATTATTGGCCTCGTGGTACTCCGTCGGTATGGGACATAATGGTCAGTCTATTTTTATTTTGTAATAGTAGTTTGATTAGTCTCTTTTGGTGATATTTCATGTTTCTCGGAATGTGCCTTACTCGGTACCTTACTAGAGGGTGCCTCTAAATTGTTATACAATTGGTTTTAAATTTTAAAATGGATTTAAGTTATATTCTAAATTATTTGGAGGCTTTCGGCTACAGTTTCTGTCTCGTTTCTTCCCTCCCTATTACGATTAATTGTTAGGTTTATGTTAAATTTTTGCTCTACAGTTTTTGCCATACTACTGGCATTTGTATTATTTTTTTATACGTAATTTCAGTAATATATTGGGTATTATTATTATTAGCTGTATGGTGCAAGGAAGCCTGAGGCTTATGCTGCATCAGCGAAAAAAAAATTCCTGAGTTACCCTAAGAGAGGGAGAGAGAGAGAAATAGAAGGGAATCGCCAAGAAAGAGAAGAATGATGATATCCAGCTAAGGACCACCCTGGGTGTGCCATGGTCCTGAGCCGAATATCATCATTCTTCTCTTTCTTGGTGATTATCTCTCTCTCTCTCTCTCTCTCTCTCTCTTAGGGTAACTCGGGAATAATGTGCGTTTTACTGCCTATAATGACTACTTCATATTTATTTTATTTTAATATTTATCTATTTTATTTTTAATGTCATTACTTATATATATATTATTAGTATGCATGATCGGTTAGATTTTAGCATATAGTTTAATTGTTCACTGGGGGACCTATTGCTGCTAGACTGTTGTGTAGGGTATTTGGCACCATACCGGTGGTTGACACGATGATCGCGTTGGTCGTTACTTGTTGCATATGCCACATCTCTTTGATCTCTTGTCTTAGGTTCGTGCACGTCCTGATTTTTCACTCATGGATTTTCTGGAGGTTGACAGTGTTGGGCACCGCTATATCAATCGAATAGGTAGTCTTTTCCTTCTTGTCGACAAAGGTTATGTTGGGTCTGTTGTGCGGGATTGTCTTCTCCGTTATTATGGCGCGGACCCAGTACAGCTTGTAGTTTGGGGTCTCGGACGGTGTTGTCCTGGACAACACCGTCCGAGTGAAAGTAACGTCCTTTTAGAGCCTTTTTCAGCGGGCGGAAAATGTCTTAATTGCATAGGGTGAGGTCAGGGTGGGCGAATTGTTCCAGGTATAACATACCTGGATGATATTGGTCGTTTGATGTATTATGAAAAAAGATAACGCCTAGCGTTAACACGAATAGTGCATACCCTTACGGGCTGTCATAACACCATCGGGCAACCAGTCCATAAGAAGTGATTCCCTCTATTGAAAATGAATGTCAAACATCCCTTTCCCAGTGTTGAAAAGGGAACGAATCTTAAGGTGGAGGGGAGCTCGTATGCTTCCACCTCTACGTTCCAGAGACTAAAGCCTTTAGTATCTGGAATATTGTGATGGTACTACTCGTTGTCAGCGATTACCTGTTTCGAGAAATTTAAGTCGTCTTTTTCCTTCCTCCAATAGTGCACCAGATATTTTGTCACTTAAATACAAATGCTAGCTTAAATATTTGGTATTTTCCTACCCAGGTCTCTGCGACCCAGGTTAAGAAATATTTGCATGACCTGAGTTTCATTATAAGTCAGGTCATGATGCTTAGGTTACTGCAAATCCAGGTAACATAGATTTTAATAATGCAGATAGACACCAATTATCGCATTTACTTCATTTGGATGGTAATCCAGGAGACTGTGAAAGAATTCTGTGTAGAATTATATGCCTAGTGAATATCTCTCATCGTTTCATTATGGGTCAGATGTCTGATCACTGGGTAATTTCGTTCAATTCATCAGAGGGATGAAAATTCATAGTTTGTTTCCTTTGATTGGCCATTTTAAGATAATGTAATAATTTATTAAGGGCGTTAGCTAAATGTTTAAAATATGCTTATTTTGTTTTTCATGGATTACCTTCAAACAATATTTAAGAGAAAATGGTATTTCATTGAACATTTTTTTTTTTTTCACTGAGTTATTGTTAAACCGGTTATTTACATGAATTAAGTTATGAAATCATAAATTAATGATTCGACATGCGAAAAAAAGTAATAATAGAACTTAGTTAATTATTAGTTGATCAGTCCACATATAGTTTCATACCTTTAATTTGAGAATATAAACATTATCAATAGTTTTTTTTTTTTTAGAGTTGCAGAAACAATATGCTAATGGTTCCTACATTAGCTTATCAAACCTTACTACAGGGAGCCCATCTTATGAGTTGCCTAAGGCGTCGAATACCGTCTCATCCACCATATAGGCGACAAAAAAAAAGTTGATGCACGCACCATTTTAGCTCTTTCACAATGATTTTTACATTCCAGTGATTACATTTGGAATATTCTGTATATTTTAATTCTGACACCATAAAAAGTTACATCGGAACAAGAAACAGCTGGAACTTTTGTTCCTTCTGACACACACACACACACACACACACACACACACACACACACACACACACACCGTGTTTAATAATATGTGGGGTACGCTATCTGAAGACAATGAAAGTAGTTCAGTAGTTCATATAAACATGTATCCAATTCTGAATGGTTACAAACATTGCATTGAAAATTTTCGTCTCAATTTTTTAAATTCAAACAGCCATGGCTCCGTAACCATTTATGCAGGACACATTTTTACACGTACATTTTTTCTTTGTTTCAAGTCCTGAATCGATCCTGAAAGTATGGCCCACATGTTATTAACATCCTGTACGCATACATACGCTATGTAAATTAGTTAACATGGCCAATCAAAAGCATTTTCAGGAGTACTGTTTAGGATCTGAAAATGACACAGAAATTACCGGAATGGCAAGAGTTAAATGTTTACTGTTTCTGTGGGCAGCTCTAATTACACGCAGTTCACTTTCCTTTGGACTATCTTCAAGCGATGCAATTCGTTCAAATTTTTTCAACTGATATTTGTTAACTTTCTGCAAGTTGTACTTTTCCTTAAACTGCGGATCTCCAGGTCCCCAGTCGCTGCTAGGTTTAAAAATCCTCGAGATGTTCTAAAAGAGAATAATTTAATCAGACATTTTTATAATAACTGTAATACTGCATAAATCTATATGCACTGATTAGGCACTTTATTAGGTACACTACCTACTAACGAGTAGGTCTCCTTTTAGCTTTCAGAAGAACAACGTCATATTAGACGTTGTTCATATTAGAACAACGTCAGAAAAACCTGTCATATTAGGGCCACTCGAGAATTATCTCATCTACTTGTGTATGTTCATAAATTGAGTGTATTTATATTTCAGTTTGCATGTTTTTCTGGACGTAAAATCCAAGTTTCCGGGAGAAAAACCTTGCTCTTTTCTTCTGCGACCGACTAGCTGAGCCAAGGAGTGAAAAAATCCCACAAGTTCCTCGCGTCATTGATGGAATTCGGGAGATTATAACCACTAATTTACCCGCGAAGACTAGTCCTCAGAACAAACAAACAAACAAAAAAAAAAACTATTGTATTAGGGTTACCCGGAAAGTTAATTCATATACCCATGTGTATTGTGCCTATAAATTGCGTAATTGCGTGTGTTCTCTGGTCGATTTGCCTGATTTTCTGGAAGAAAAACACCAGTTTCTGGAGGGAAAATCTTGCTATCAACGCCTGAGACTGACTAACTCAGTCACAGAGTGAAAAAAGCTCATAACTTCCTCATCATCGATGGGATTCGAACCTGGGCCTTTTCCACCCGGTGTCGGGAGGACAGTGACGATACCACTGTGCTGCCCATGCAGACTAGTCCTCAGGACAGTTTGGACTAATCGTGGCCTGGAGTCAAGGTGGTGTAGAAATCGTGCCACAGGGATGCACGTCCATTTTGATCCACTATTCTTTTGCGTGATAACTATACGTGCAGTGCTATACCACGTTAAAAGTCACTTACAATGAAAATTAAATCTTTGGCCTTGCCCATTGTGGCACTGCATTGTACATACTGTGTACAACATTCCTACATATTTGCCCGTTTGCTTTATATCGCATGGTACAACAAAGTGTTGCTGCTGAAGCAGCGCTCCATTTCATGAAAAGGGTATATGTACCTAATAAAGTGGCCACTCAGTGTGTGTTTATCTATAATAATAATAAAATTCTTTAATAAGTTAAATGGTATGCATTTGTGATTCCATGCACATATAACCAGAGGAATCTTACAAAACATTAACAATTCAAGTGACCAAGCACAGAAATACAAAGTTCAGCTACAAAGTAACCATTAAAAACAAAATATCAGAATAGGGAATTAGTCTTAATTAAAAAAGTAAGACTACAAATTAAGCATAACATAAAATGACATCAGCATATATACTTGCACACCTGTTCTTTACATACAGTAATATAGCCCAAGATGTCATCTCGATATGACTTGTCAATAGACCATAGGTCAATGTAGATGTTGAACAAGTTAAGGGTGTCGATATGACTTGTCAATAGACCATAGGTCAATGTAGATGTTGAACAAGTTAAGAGTGTCCATGGAAGGTCTATAGCCTCTCAGTAAGATATAACAAATACTGTATATCCTTACGTAAATTAAACTAAAACGAACTTTTTCCTATATCATTATATTATTGCAATTATATTAGGGTCACATGTAATTCATTGCATAAACCGCTATTTGGGTGTGTCGATTTGCTTGTTTTGCTAGAAGAAAAACCCGAATTGCCGAGGGAAAAAACCTTGACTGAGACCGACTAACTCAGCCACGGAATGAAAAAGGCCTTAAAGTTCCTTGCGTCATCGACAGGATTCGAACCCGGGCCTTTTCCACCTAGTGTGGGGAGGACGGTGACGATACCACTGTGCTGCCCAAGCAGACGTACTTTTTCTTAGAAACATATTACTGAAACCTTTCGTAATATAAGGACATCAAAAATATCTTTCTTTACATCTAAAAAGCGATGATTTCTCACCCGCCGTGATTTTTTCTTTCTATAGAACGATCTCATTGTCGTCCTATGTGAAATACTGTTTGCAAACTGGTAGTGCTTCAAAAACTATAAAACTGCTGCCCTCGCACCAAGACCAGTAGTTACAATCACTGTCCTCCGAAACCATGTAGAAGAGGTCTGAGTTCGAATGTGTCAATAACGATAGGGACTTTTATGCACCTTTTTCACAAGGTGGATCAGTTAGTCGGTCTCAGGAGAAGATTATATAGTTTTTTCTCACTAAAATTCGGTTTCGTTGTCTAACAAACAGCAATCCAACCGTTTAACAAACATCAATGTAAGTCTATGAGATGATATATTCTGTAAATTCCTTGAGATGATATATTGGCGTATATTCCTCTTTCTTGTTTAGACGAAAAAAACCCGAATTTTCAGGAGAAAAACCATGCAACCTTCCTCTAAAACTGACTAACTCATCCACTTTGTGGACGAAGCCTATAAAATATTCTAGCGTCTGAAAACTGAACGAAAAATACTCGCAATTACATATATTAACACTATATACTAACGTCTCTAATTGAAAACTTCACCTATAAAACTTCCTACTCAGTCCATAGGAGAGTAGTGAGACAAATAAATGATCATTTTGTTCTAACTTCTTCTGGCACAAGTTCTGGGAGGAGTATAATGGACAGCATCGATATATTCTCACGGTGTAGAAGTTCAGAAATACGCTCATATTTGGACTTTTTCGTTGGTAATCGCTCTCAAATTAGACTTTGTGGTTGCATAGAATTTTTAAAATTTTTTTATTTTTCTAAACGCAGGTATTTCCTTTTGCCAAAACAGTAAGCAGGACCATTGAATACACATAATTTACAGACATGATCTTTACCGAAGCCTCATAACCTTAGTGGCTTCGGCACAAATTTTAATCAATTTCTGCATGACTTTTCTACAGATATTTCCATGGGGACCATTCTTCTGAATTAGCACCCACAATTTCATCGTTTCCTTATTGGGCAATTTAAATACTTTCCTCCAGTACCGGACCAAGCGGGGGAGAAAAATTTTTCGGCATCCCTTTACTAAGGATATATATACTGTATATTTTTTCATGATTTGTAAACTTCAGCGACCCTTAAAGAAATGGCACCCCGGGCAACGGCCATGCTAGCCTATGCTTTAATCCGGCACTGCTTTCATCAATCAGTCACGTCAATGAACTGACTTTTCTTCATTCGTTTCACCTGTTTCTGTTCTGAGGAACAATCTTTTTTCGTATATGTTTCCTGAAAATTACTTCCTGATAACTGAAGAATAACTTTCCTGAAAATAACTTGCTGATAACTGTAAAGAGTATTTTAGTTTTGGACAACCTTTCGTGCTTTGGGTTGCATTATATTTTTTGTAGTTATTAGCACTTCCATTGAAGATGCTATAAAATCCCAAATATACTCTTTCCCTTTTGTGCACCACTATTGACCTTTATAGTAACTGAACAACTTAATAAAAAAAAAAATAATAATAAAATAAAATAAAAAAACTGGAATTGCTCAGAAATATGCCATAAGCTCAAAGGATATAAGTTAACTTTATTAATAATTAACATTAAGAATGTGGAAAATATAATATTTATGTTATAAAACAAAGACTATTTCTGTTGCACTTAGAAAGGATTCCAGATGATATTTATTTAAAGTATTTTCTACTATTGTGCCATAACCAGGGGCATGCTCGTTGGTAGGCACTGCGGAACTGCAGCATCCCCAGCTTTTTAAATCTGAATATACAGTCAACGGAGTTATATGAAATTTTGAGAAGAATAATGCAACGCAATGAATACTTTTATTAAGAGGTCCCGCATATAGTATACTCATCCTCTATTTCCAATAATCATTTCAATAATAAACGAATAAAAAACACGAAATCGTTTTCAATATTGAAGTTTAAGGTGGAACTGTGTGCTACCCAGTTCCACATTTTGACCCCAGAGATTGAGTCAATGCCTAGTTGGCAGGTTGCCAATACGCATTTTTTAGAGGTGATAAAACGAGTCAAAGGAACTGCAGAACGAGCAGTGAAGAGTGCACCAAACTTGAATGAAAAAGTTATTAATCTATTTTCAATAAATAAAAACTGAAGAATGGATTTTATTTAAATAAAATTTCGAGATTACCCAATCTGTTAATGGTAAGTGTCCAGTTCATGTTTTGTAGTATTTTCAACTTGCTTATTATTATTATTATTATTATTATTATTATTATTATTACCATCTATGTCTAGATGTCTTATAACCAAGACAATTTAATGTAACTTTAAGAAGCAGCACTTCCCCCAATACATCAGAGTCATGAGCCGCCACGGGCAATAACCCTTTTATTTTACTTACCTTTCGATTTTTAATGGCAACAAAAATGGCCCACAGAGGAATTTGAACCATAGAAAGGAGGGAAAGCATCCATCCAATCCCATTAGCCCATTGTGGAAACTCCTTATTGTCATATTTTAATGGTTGATATTCCACCAATGAGTACACGAAGAGAAACTATAAGTGGAGAGAAATTAAAGAAACTTTAGATCTCACATAAACTGTAGCATTATTGAAATTTTATTAAAGGGAAAACTTCTAGAAAAATTACTGAAACGAATTAAATAAAAAATTAATGGGTGATTTTTAATTTAATTTTGCTATATTCAATTATATTGATTATAATAACTCGTGTAACATATTTCAGTCCTCCATTGCCTCCGGGATAGTAAAATTTGAATAAATGAGTGATCTTTATTATGCACCAGGGAAGGACTGACTGTTGTTAATCCTGGCGGGTCACAACAATTTTGGCCCTATATATTTATTATTATATATATTTTTTCATGTGCTGCAAGATCTATTGACCCCGGCGACAAGGGCCACTTAGCCTTCCTGCCCAGTCCTCCCCTGTTTATTCACTAAAGACAGTAGAGGAACTCAGTGCATGACACCTGTCACAATGAGATTCCAAGGAAGCTTATAGCAGGAAAAAATACACAGGGTGTTTCAATTACAAAGCACGAGGATCTATCTCGCTAATTTTTAGGTTTAGGTTATTTAATCGTCTGGACCTTGTTTTTGTTGTATTTGAGCTGAAATTCTTGAATTTGATGTTAAACTTGCGGTAATTGTTATTATCGTTTAGATTTTCCGATTCATAAATTTAAAATTTTTGGCTTAAATTTTAAAACTTTTTTTACCTCTCTAAACTTTTAAGCCTAATTAACTTATTTGTTCCTTAGCTTAAAAATGTTATCGGTGTGCTTTTGTGTCGAACGTAAATCGATTTTATTTGAAGAAACAGCCACAAAGAAGTTGTACGAGAGTAGAGGCGACAGAAATTGCCCTTTTATAACCAGCACATGCAGTTAATCGTGTACTGAAGAGCGAGTATCACTTACAACCGTTGTGGTTGTTTCCCCTGTGTTTCTTATATCACGCATGTGTGTATTTGTGAACTGTTTAGGTACAGCAACCCAAGCTTGGTGTCCAGCTTTGTGCATTTTCCTTCTGACCGTTTTTTGGTGGATACAAGAGCTCACTATCAGATGTACGATCAAAGATGATCGTACATCTTTGGTATCGAGTGTCCATTGTCGGCAGATGTTGCATTTCGGTGATGATATAATGGCATAGTGGCACAGTATTTAGGGTAAGGCGTCGCCGATGGTCTCCCATAAATACGCCATCAGTACTCTTGTGAAGTACAGCATACAGAACTCTGTAAATGCCAGAAGTGTGAGTGGCATCAAATTTGAAATTATTATATTAGGGTCAGCCGTAATTCATTACATAAACCAGTATTTGTGCCTGTAAATAGCGTGTGTTCTCTGGTCGATTTGCCTGTTTTGCTGGCCGAGAAAACCCCAGTTTCTGGGGAACAAAACCTTGCTATCTACGCCTGAGACCGACTAACTTAGCCACGATGTGAAAACAGCCAATTAAAGTTCTTCGCGTCATCGACGGGATTCGAAACCGGGCCTTTTCCACACAGTGTGAGGAGGTCTTTGACGATATCACTGTGCTACCGCGCAGACAGTGTGAGTGGCATGTTGTACATGTATAATATTGTGTTGGATTCTGTTGTTTCTCTGGCTACTTGGCTGCAGGCCGCAGGGCCCCTAGTAGGACCTACGTTGTCCGCCACCACCACTAGAAGGTAAGCCAGGCTGCACATTATTCTCTGGCTGGAATCTGCCAGGGTCGCCTGAACTTCCTGGACGAAGTCCAAGTTAAAAAAAAAGTATGAGCAAGGGTGATAGTCGAATGGGAGTCCAATCGGGTAGGAAGATAGAAGAACCAGGAAAGAAGGCGTCCTCAAGATGAGGAAAGCAGGGAAGGAATGAAGGGTTGAACACTCCTGGGCTGGGAGGTCCACACAAGCCAAGGGACAGTAAATGTTTGCAAGGCCAGTGTAATTCCATAGGAAGGTCATTGGAGGGATTAGTTCTTCTGATTGTCATCTGTCTGTTATTGGTTTGTTTGACGGTTGGATCGTCTAATTTCAAAGACTGATTTCGCAAACTATAGGCAAGATATCAACTCGCATCCTGTAGTAAGAGGTTCTCATTATTCTGTGGATTTTCCTGTATTTAGTGGTTAGGGGTATTCGTATTTAGGAAAAGTGTGCATAATATGGTCCCAATGTTGTTCATCTCCCATAAGGAGGAAGGTAACTTGCAGGCCTGGTGAATACCAGGGAGGAGATTTTGGACTATTAAATGCAATTGATGGGATGAATTTCCTGGTAATTAGACCCTTTCCAGAGTTTTAATTTTCCCAAATCTCTTGCCAGATTCTGTTAAGGTTTTCCATGATTTTCTTCTTTTCATGCCCGGGATCATTTGTGAGGTAATGTCAGCTATTGTCGTTGGAATGTTCCTCTTCAAGCTTTGGAAGAGACCTTTGCGGATGATCTCCAAGTGGAGGGGCAGGCAGCCTCACAAGATCTGGAGTGAAAGGGTGCTAACTGTGCGGCACATCCTGGTAACTGTATTCAGCATTGTTCTCTGGATGGAGTTTAGTTTGCTGCGATTTCGTTAGAGTGTAGCCCTGGTGCACCAGACAGATACATTTGTAAATTAACATCAAGGGCCGACACTTGATGCCCCAGTTCACTCAACTAATCCGGGTAATCATAGCACAGTACTTCTTAATCTTGTTGGTCAGGTACTTTAAATGAGGGTGAAAGGTGAGCTCCATATCAATAAGTATTCCCAAATATCTGACTTCTGGATAGAGTGGTACTGAAATATTGTCTATTTAAATGACCGGTGGTCTAGTTAGCTGTAGTGTTCTTTTAAGCAATAGTGATTTAGTTTTCTCGCCGAGGTTGACCATTGAAGAGATGACCGGAGATGACTAGTGACTACAGAAGTAAGTAGCTGCACACTTCTGTAACTTTGAAAGTGCTCTGTTAGCAGGGGTTTCCAGGCCAGCTCTTGTGTCAGCTTTCACTACCAAGACCGGGTCATCAGCGGAAGCAAGAGACTCAACATGCTCAAGGTCCATCCCAAGAAACTTGTTCAGGACAATTTCGGTGATGACACTATTACACAACTGAATTAATCAGTTACTTAAATTTATTGAGTCCAAAATAAAGGAAGTTTCTCAACACCTAATATATTTAATTATCTAAGCAATTGCTTAGAATTCAGTTGGTATTCGTAGCTAAGTTTCTAATTCTACTTTTGTAATTTTATTGGGAAGCCCAAAAAATGCAGCTAGTTTTAGAGCGAACTTTTTGGCGGGCTCTAATTTTTTTCATCAGATCAAATTAGTAATATTTTTTAGCCTAAAATAGCGAAGTTAATGTAGCCTACTTATCGTGAACTGAATACACCGATTAGCCAAAACATTACGACCAGCGAGTCGTTATGCAAATCGAAGCAACTGCAGGTGAACTACGGCGCGTACGTGTGTCAGCACACGGTATAAAAAACACCTGATACCGAGCTCGCAGCGGACTTAAGCGAGTTTGACAAAGGCCAAATTGTAATGGCCAGAGAACTGGTTCAGAGCATATCCGAAACGGCACAGCTGGTGGGATGCTCACAGTCAGCCGTGGTTAGTACCCACCGAAAGTGGTCCGAGGAGCAGAAAACCCACGAACCGACAGCGAGGTGTTGGGCGACCACAGCTCATCGATGCTCGAGGTGAGCGAGGGCTTTCCCGGATGGTACGTGGCGCAACTAGACAGTAATTGGAATGCTGGTGACAGGAGTAATGTGTCATGACACACAGTACGTTGAACTGTGCTGAAAATAGGGCTGTATAGCTGCTGGCCGCTCCGAGTGCCCATGCTATCCATGATTCACCAGCGACAGTGCCTACAGTGGGCACGCGAGCATCGAAACTGGACTTTGAGTAATTGGAAGACGGTCGTCTGGTCTGATGAATCACATGTCCTGTTGCATCATGTGAACGGCCGGGCACTATCACTTCCCCAGGTCGTTTACCTGGGGAAGTGATGGTGCCCGGATGCAGGGCGAACTCAGGGACGAACAAAAGCCGGTGGCGACGGTGTCATGCTTTGGGCAATGTTCTGCTGGGATACCCTGGGTCCAGTCATCCATGTGCCGGGAACTCTGATCTCTACCACTAGGTATAGAATACTGTATGCTCTATACCTAATATTTGTAAAATACCTAAATACTCTATACCTAAACAACATTGCTGACCAGTACACCCTTTCATGGCAACGGTCTTCCCCTCTGGCGGTGCCGTCTTTCAGTAGGATAAGGCGCCATGCCACACCGCCCGGATTGTTCGAGGCTGGTTCGGGTAATTTGAGGAAGATTTCCCTGGCCTGGTATTACCCTGGCCTCCAAATTCCTCAGACATCAATCCTATAGACCATCTGCAGTTTGTGTTGAAACAGCAACTCCGATCTGTGGCATCTCAACCACGGATGGCCTTATAGCAAATCTTTTAACTCCTTACAGGAGTTAAAAGATTAACTCCTGTAATCTTTTAACTCCTTACAGGAGTTAAAAGATTAGCTGGTTACGTGTTGGTACCAGATACCACAAGACACATTTAGAAATTTTGTAGCATCCATGCCTCGCTGCGTACGAGCTGTTTTGGCTGCACATGGAGCACCAACATCATATTAAGTAGGTGATCATAATATTTTGGCTCATCGATGTATATTAGTTGTTATTTAAGATTCATTCAACTGGGCTAACTGATTACACATGATGAAATAGTACTTATTGTAATACAATCAATAACGGATTTAGGCATTCTGGGGGTCTTTGTAAACGTGTTTACAGGCCCCTAAAATGCCCCAGGGTATCTTCTCCTAGACAGCAGCAATTGCATTGTTCTAGTACCAGCAATTCTGATTATTTTCAGTATAAGATTTAGACAGTTCATGGTAATTTGCTTCCCAATATTCAATGTTCAGCTCAATTCATAGCAAATTTCGCTTGTTTTTTTTTTGCTTCATTCATGTTGAAAGAGACTTATTTTTAGTTAAATCAATGAACATCTATAATGCATATAATAATAATTTATTTACATTTTCACTACAAGTTACCATCAGCAATAATATTCACTTTTGAAATAATGAGTAATAATGCTTACCAGAAGGACGATAGGCGCAATAAATTTCCAGCATAATTTCAAATAACAGCCAGGCTTGAAACCGGTCATCAGTTGAACGTCTGCGCAGAAGTTTACGACACCTGGAGAATGAAATCACAGATCTGATGCACTTATTTCAGTAACATTTCTATGAATTATTTGGTTTTGGTCGATTAAATTCACAAGTATATCTTTCATGCATAGTCTCTCTATCTCGCTCTTTATTCTCACTTCAGATACACCGATGAGCCAAAACATTATGACTACCTACCTAATATGATGTTGATCCTCCATGTGCAGCCAAAACAGTTCGTACCCGGCGAGGCATGGATGCTACAAGATTTATAAGTGTGTCTTGTGGTATCTGGTACCAACCCGTATAGATCGCCATAAGGAATTGGCAGTAGAGAGCATGTTATCATTGTTGGTAAACAGTTCAATTTGCGTAGCTGGTTCGATTTGGCGTCATTCATGGGACAGAGGTTCCGTCCCAGATAGGTTAATGATCAGGGCAGTCTTCAAGTGGGTGGTAGCTGCCAGTCGATTTCGATGGCAGAATACATTCCAATTGCCAAATCTCACATTCTGGGAAGGGTTTTTTGCCTCTGGAATAGGTCCTTTGCAAAGATGGTGAAGGCTGTGTATTTTTCAGCTGTGTCAAGCAGGTGATGTCCATATTAATCGGGATGTAGTGAATTCTCGTTATAAGAGAGTGCCTAAGGTCCTCATAAATGTCACAGTGGTAGAGGAGATGCTCCCAGGTCTCTGGGAGCCACAGTGGCAGTTTGGGTCTTCCACAATCCTAAACCCAGCCAATTTAGCTTTGAAAGACCCATACCCCATGAGAAGGAAGGTGGCGTGGAGTCCTGGTGAGAACCATGTGGGTAACTCGGAATAGATTCTTAAGATTTCAGGGATGAATTTCTTGGTGATGGATCCCTTTGTGGTTTGGTCCCTTCTCAGTTGCCATGTCCTTTGAAGGTGAAGGGTAAGTCGTGCTTTTTCTACTCTGACACTATTTTGCAGGATCGGTGGTGAAGTCAATGCAGGTAAGGGATCTGCCTTTGGAGAGATAATGTAGTAATCCGCACTTGACTATCTCTAAGTCCAGGGGTAGTGCACTGGCCAGCATTTGCAAGGCATGTGTGCTGACCATGCAGCAAGCTCCAGTGATGGAAAGTAGAATGGTGCGCTGGATTGATTCTAATTTTCTTGTGTTTACTGCAGTTGTCACTTTGGAGAACCAAGCTCCTGCCGCATAAGTGATGATCGGTACAAATAGTGTTCGCCGTTTCAAGCCCCAGTCTCGCCAAGAAACCCTGTTAACCATGGTACTATATTTTCTTATTTTTTGGTGGAGATGAATCAGTGCAGGGTGAATGATAAGTTTCTGTCTAGAATTACTCCCAGGTATTTTAGCTCCGTGTATAGTTTTGTGGTCGTTTGTTGGATTTTAATTAGGAAAGATCTGGTGACTTGCAGTGTTCTCTTCAGTAAAATCGAGTTGGTCTTGTCCGGTGAAATCTGCAGGTGGTGCTGTTTAGCCCAAAGTTGAAGAGTCGTAAGGGATTCGTTTGTTGCGTCTTCTAGTTGTCTACGGAAGTCGGCCGCCAGGGTAAGAATCAGATCATCAGCATACGCCTGAGTGGAAACGTCTCGCAGATTGTTGTGCAGGAATTCGTCTAAAACAATGTTCCAAAAAGGGGGTTCCAGGACAGAGCCCTGGGGACACCCTCTGTGCACTAGTCTGGTCACCTGGTAGTATGGTGTTTTGACTGTTACTTTCCTTTGCGAAAGATAATCCTTAATGCAGAAATAGGTTATATGGTAATTTGGTTTCCCTGAGTCTGCCGAAGACGCTTGGCAACCAAAGTAAGTCAAACGCCCCGGCAAAGTCAACGGAAATGACCAGGAAGTATTTTCTATCTGTGTTCCTTGCAGCAATGATGATAGCTTCCAGGGCATCCACAGCTGAGCAGCCTTTCTTGAATCCGAACTATTTTGGTAACTGTAGGTTCATGTTAGAGTAGTGCTGACTAATTCTGAGGTGAAGATGCTTGAACAGTTTGCTGAGCATGGATAGCAGGGCTATGGGCCAGTAGGAGTCTGGTTGTTCCTGAGACTTGTTTGGGTTTTTTAGTATTAGTTGGGTGCTAGCTGTCTTTCAGGAGGATGGAAAGTGTCCTGTTTTTAGGCAATGGTTGAAGAGATTTAAGATTATGGCTGGGGTATATTCCAGGACTTTTTTTACTCTCTCTGGTTCTAGCATGTCAATTCCAGGTGATCCCCTATTCTTAAGTTTGTTGGATGCTAGTCAGAGTTCTTCCAGTGTGAAAGGTGGGTCTATTGTTTGGGTACGATACTTTTCATTTTCCTGGCACAGGTTGCTCTGCTTCGGGGTGGCTGGGGAAGCTGGTGTCTTGCTTGAACGTGGTATTTAAGATATTATTGATGCTACTATGCGATGTTGTGGTCATGGAACCGTTTGGCGCTATTGTGGAGGGGATATTTTTTTTTTTTTTTTTTGGCTGGTGCAGCATAAGCCATAGGCTTTCTTGCACCATGCGGCCGTTACTAATACTAATACTAATACTAATAACCTCTCCTCTGGGGAGTTTGTTTGTTTGTGGTCACCCTATAAACCATGCCCCATGGATCTTCATTGCCGGTAGCAGAAACCAGGTCCTCCCAGGACTTCTGCTTCCTATGCCTAATTAGTGCGGTATAGCGGTTTCTTGCTTGCCTATATGTTTGTCTGAGTGCTTCAATCTCTGACTCCGGCCAGGATCTACGGGGCCGTTGGAAGTCTTTCCTTCTGTGTTGTACTTCTCTTCTTAGTGCTTGGAGTTCAGGGCACCACCATGGAAGTGCGCCCGGTTTGGGATTTTTCTTTTTGATTGCCGTATTACAGGCAGCAGTGATGAGGTTGGTGATGGCATGTTGGTGCTTGTCTGGGTCCACGTTTTCTAGGTCCTGTTGTCTGGTGAGGAATTTCCTGAAAATTTCCACTAGCAATAGCATATCTGTGCGAGATTAATCTCTGAACGGATATGCGCGTGAGAGAGCGCCTCATCTCAAATGTTATCACCCTGTGGTCGGATGTTGTCCACTCCTCCCTGACCAGTCAGTTCAGGAGGTATCCTACAAGCGAGGTTGTGGCCAGAGTGACATCAATGGTAGCCTCCCACAGGGTGCTAGAGAAGGTAGGAAGATTATTCGGTTGATTAATGACTGTGAAATTTGAATTGGCCAGGTAGAAGTCCAGGAGTTTACCATTCTGGGTTCCACATCGGCCCACTGTGGCGCTATGCCACAGGGGAAAGCAGAAGTTTACATCAGCACACACTAGAATTTTGGAGTGGGGGAGGTGAGAGGAGAACATTTGCAAGTAGTTGGTTGCTTGCTCGATGTCTCTACCTAGTCTGCAGTAAAGGGATATGACACAGAAATCCCCGAGAGGGGTGAGAAGGTGCGTACACGCCGCCCAGGCAGTACAGAGGCGTGCTACTTTCATTAAAGTAATGTCTGGGTTCCGGACCAGGATGGCGGCCCATGGGGTTTCCCCACTGTGCTGGATGATTTCATAGGTGAGGGGGTACCCCTCACTTCTTTGCAGTAGGTGTAGGGTTCTTGAATTAGAATGATGTCGGAGTTTGTTTCATCTGCCTTGATTCTGATCAGATCTACTACCTCTCGGGCTGGCTGCGCATTTATCTGGATAAAATTGATTTCTTTGGTGTTGAACCTTCTATGCCGAATTCCCGTAATCGGTCCTGCTTATACTAGGCACTTGTCCTGAAGGGAGTGATTGTGATAGAAATTTTTCGCCTTGCAGTTAGCGCAAATAGGCTCGGCGGTTTTATTTTGGCATGAGTTGTATTCATGTCCCTGCTGGGCACAATGGCCAAAAGTTGGCTGGGTATGGGCGCATGCGCGCGTGGTGTGTCCGAAGCGACAGCACCTGTAGCATTTTGAGACAGCCACATCTTCTTTAAAGCGGTGACTTCCCCACTGGATTCCCCATTCGATTCTGGACAGAGATTATTGGCCAGACCGTTGGGGCTAGCTCAACAATCCAGTTTGAGCTCCCACTACGCGATTTGGTCATATATTTGGGCGTTATTAAGTTCTCTGGTTCTGTATTTGGAAAGTAGGATTGCAGATTTTTGCAGTACAGTTCGTTTCTTACAGTCTCTGGCGCTATCTCTTTGTCCACGTCATAATTTATGACCGATGGTCCTCGTTTTCTTGGTATTTCTGCAGTTAAGCCAAGGGTCTGGATTTTGGGGTTTGTCAAGATTCTGGAGGCCTCTTCCTTCGTCTCCGTTTCTATGATAATTCCTGTGTTTCTAGTCTTTCTGGTGGATTTTATGCGAGTATTTTTAAGATCGTTGTTCAGGTTTTCCATCACCGAGTTCTTAATTTCTTCACTGTTTTTGTAGTCCCTGTTGAGGCTGGTTTCAGGACAACCAGGTTAGGTTTTGGTAGTAGAGCTTTCTTTGGTGCCAGATGTTTAGTACTTTCAGTTATTTATGTGCCAGCTGTGGTCTTCAGCGCTTCTGAGTAGGTAGGGGCACGCTGTAGCATTTGGTTTGCACCTACTGCCATAAATGCTTCGAGTTTTACATTGGTTTTCTCACTCTCAATGTTGATTTGCACGAGTATTGTTTCGAGAGTCGTCCAAATTGTGACAATTTTTCCACGTAATCCTTGTTATTCTATTGTTGGGGTTTTTTAGTAGGTCCTCAAGATCTTTTCTTAAGACGAAGCTCTTTTCGGGAACAGTTCCTTCGGGAAGAGTCATTGGGGGTGATTTCTTGGCATTGGTTTGAGTTTCCTCAGGCATTTTAAGAAAGTGCGGATAATCGAAGTAATCTGGATTAGCGAGAGCCGAGCGTTCACTTGGCTGGCTTTCAGAGAAATATGTTGAAGGAAATTTGCCACAAGTCCGTAGCTACTAGCAAAGTTTCGGGCTGACCCCTGTCACGCGGGGGGGAAGGAAGAGACCAAGTGCAAAATTACCCCTACAGCTGCCAAGTAAGCTTCTATCGGGACAGTTGAATGCAGTGAGAGCAGGTGATCGCGGAAGGTCAGCTACTGCCGCCAAGGTGATATAATCCGATCCAGTAGCGCTCACTTAGGCAGCAAGTGGCCTTCAGCTATGATTGTAACAAAAAGGTACTTCTTCCAGGTAAAGTTTATGGTGGATGGGGGAACTTGTAAATAATTATGGAATCACTATAAACACAGAAAATGTTCACAAACTGTTGGAGCACTGTCTCAGCCCAAGTTTACACATGGGGGGGGGGACACCAAGCCCCAGCCAAGTGTGAGAATTGGCCGGGAATAGCCTGTGATAGTTCAGGGGCTATTCTCTCTAATGATCCGTCAATGGCGGCATGGTGACCTGACCCATTGTCAAAAGCGTTAGAGAGTGACGAGAAAATCTCACAGAAATCCCGAGAGAAAGTCAAAAATATTCTCATCAGTAGATTCCTCTTCAAAACCTTTTGTTACGAGAACACTTTTCCAAGAGTTTGGCACACTTTAAGCACACTACTTAAACCAAAGTTCCGGAGCTAAAATAAACGTGACTGCACTGAAACGCGGCCATGATACCCATCTCCCTTCTCGTCAGGGTATTAATCATAATGTTTAGGTAGGTGGTAGACACCAGAGTGCCCGGTACATGGATGACTGGACCCAAGGTATCACAGCAGAACATCACCCAAAGCATGCCATCGCCCCACGGTGCATCCAGGCGCCTTCACTTCCCCAGGTAAACGACGCACGTACCCGGCCGTCCATATGGTGCAACAGGAAACGTGATTCATCGGACCAGACGACCTTCTTCCCTCACTCAAGGTCCAGTTTCGATGTTCCCGTGCCCATTGTAGGCGCTGTTGCCGATGAACCGTGGTTAGCATGGACACTCGGAGCGGCCTGCGGCTACGCAGCCCGATTTTCAGCAGGGTTCGATGTACTGTGTGTGGTGACACATTACTCCTGTCACCAGCATTCCAATTATCTGCGAATTGCGCCACAGTCGCCGTTCTGTTGCCACGTACCATCCAGGAGAGCCTTCGCAGACCTCGAGCATCGATGAGCCGTGGTCGTCCAAGATCTCGCCGGTGGTTCGTGGGTTGTCCCTCCTCGGACCACTTTCGGTAGGTACTAACGACGGCTGACCGTGAGCATCCCACAAGCAGTGCCGTTTGGGATATGCTCTGATCCAGTCGTCTGGCCATTATAATTTGGCCTTTGTCAAACTGGCTTAAGTCCGCTACCTTTCTCATCTGAAGAACAAGAATAACATTGATTAACGGAGCTCGGTATCAAGTATTTTTTTATACTGTGTCCCGACCTGCGCACGCGCCGTAGTTCATCTGCAGTTGATTCGATTTGCATAACGACTCACTGGTCATAATGTTTTGGCTCATTTGTGTATATGCTCTGCACTCGTTTACTCTATTATTGAAGCATAGCCATACAGATAAATGGTAACATGCAAATTTGTTTAACAAAATGCTTATACTAAAGTGATTAAATAGGACAGTCCTTACCGTAGCCCCACATGAGCGCGAGCATTTCACAAGTGGCAACAAAAAGCAAAGAGAGTCCTCCTGCATACTGGTCCATTAGTTTCATAACATATGCACCTGCCTACAAGTAAAGAGTAATTAATGAAGGTAAATTCATTGCAACATGGAAGAATAAGTGATAAACTACAGCAATTATATATATCTCGTCACTATTTATGGATTCTGTTATTAATCTTTAAACAATTACAATTTTAGAACTCTGTGCATTTGATATCTGTTTGGCATAAAGTGTCTCTAAGCAAGATTCCGTCTTAAACTAAATATCTTTTCGTTTTACACTTAAGTGGTACTTTCCTCTTTGCCAGCTCAAAGTGTGATGGTTACTGATCCTTTCTCCACGAAACTTTTAGATCAATTAGAGCACACCTCCATGGTCTATTCCTTCGTATACCCTTTTCCTGCTGCGAACCGTTGCCTTTTCCTCCCGCACGGGGTGCAAAAGGCAACGGTTCAAATTCCATGAATGAAGCGAAGAACTTTTATGAGCGTTTTCTCACTGAGTAGCTGAGTTAATCGGGGTCAGGTGTGGACAGCAAGGTTTTCTCCATAAAAATTCCAGTTTTTAGTCCAGCAAAACAGGCAAATCGACTAGAGAACACACGCAATTATGGACATGTTATGCATGGGCAGATGGTTCTCAAGTAGCTTAATATGACATTTTCCCCCTGCAATATATTATCGGTTATATTCTTACATGGACCGTCAATCAGGTTTGCTGGACGAAAATCCCGAGTTTTCGGAAGAAAAAAAAATGAATAACTCTCGTCAGACTGACTATCTCAGCCACGTCATGAAAAAATTCCTCGCTTCATTGACTGGATTCGAACTCAGGCATTTTTCACTGGGTTTGACGGAATTTATGCCCACTGTGATATTTGCGAGAACTTGAATCTTGGTGCGACACACTTCTTCCTAAGCATGGTTGTTTTTTGATTTAGGCGCATCAGCAATTTAGCCCATTTTGTGGCGTATGTAATATGTCTGTAAATTGCACGTGTTCTGTGCTCGTTTGCAGTTTGCTGGACAAAAAACCAGTTTCCGGTAGAAAAAACCGCCATGCTACCCTCGCCTGAGACCAACTACCTGAGCCACATTGTGAAAAAGGCCCATAAAATTTCCTAGCATCGTCGATGGGATTCGAACTCAAGTCTTTTCCACCCCGTGTAGGTAGGGAGGACAGCGATTCTACCAACTGCGCTGACCACGAGGGCACTTCCTAAACATAACCCAGAATACAAATTTGGAGAGCGAGGGAGCCGAAGAAATGGGACATTATCGTATAGTCCAATCCATCAGTCAGAAAATATGTCACCGTAGAGTAGTTTATCAATCCACAAGGAATTTGTCCAGATGACCAGCGTTACATCATACAAGTTCTTTGAGGATCTATAAATACTATAATATTGTTTGTGCTGTGTAGTCTTTTATTATCAGCATTTTTGTTATGTTATGTCTTACATTAGAGGGCTTCTTGGCATCCAGCCCAGAGGGGTACTGTATGTAAGCCCTCTGGCCTGTGTATCGTTCAGAGCAAGGCCTGAAATTGTGATCTTTATTATGCAACAGTTTAGGGTAATACACGGATTTTATTTATTTAATAAGTAACTCTGAGTAATTTTGTTTCTCGAAAATCCTTGATAATTGAAAATGAAGGTAGAATTTATCGAAAACTTAAACTGAGGTTTGAATTCTTCACCTCAAGCAGATTTTGCAATATTATATTCCCTCAAGGAAATAAATAACTATCCGTTTAAAAAATTAAAACCATCATGGGAAGTTAATTTAAGCTCACTTTGTATATGTGGTGCCCTTGTGGGTAACGCAGATGGTAGGATTGCTATCCTCCCCACACCTGGTAGAAAGGACCTGAATTTGCGTCCCGTCGGTGAGGTTAGGAATTTTTATGTGCCTTTTTCATAACGTGGCTGAGTTAGTCGGTCTTAGGCGAGGATATCATAGTTTTTCTCCCGGAAACTCGGGGTTTTCGTCCAGCAAAACAGAAAATCGACTTTAGAACACACACAATTTACAAACAGTATACACAGAGAAATATGGCCTTAGTTGCTGATGATCCTAAAACCCTACGACAACAACTTTGTGTGCAACAAAGATTGTTAACTTCACTACATGAAAACAGAAGTCTTTTTCTCGTAAAAAACTGATACTTTGTATATTGTATCAAATTTTAAATTCATGCGCAGTTTGCTTTTTATTATTTGTTTATTATAATTTTACTACAGCAATGAATAAGAGCAAACTGTCATAAGAGACAACCAATATGATATCTTTTCAATTGGTAGAACATTATAATTTTATCTTACCTGGGTGACACAAGGAAGTCCTAAAAGGAAACAAACAGAGCAGGTCACTAAACTCACGAGCATTTTGTGTCTTCTTAGCTTGGGAAACTGATCGTTCAGAGTAGTAAACAGAGTCTCCAGGTAAGAGAACTGCAATAATAAGACAAAACTTTTTTCTTTATTTATTTCTTAGTAATTAAAGCATGTAGAAACAATATGCAGTTTTAATTCTAAAAACTTGACTGTATAGTTGCTTCGAAATCATGTATGTTGACGTTGAAAGATTACAAAGATACATTAATATACAGAAACAACCATCACCGCAACTTTTTCATAATATATAAAAGTTGCTAAAGTAAAAATGTTTGATATGTTCTCGTATTATGAAGACCTATAAAAAAACGTTTCACGCCTCGAGCTTGTACGAACACACTACGAAACTACCCCTCTGCCAAGTCAGCTGTCCCTGACAATTTGATCTGGTGTGGTTATTTAAAAAAGCTGAGCGGGTTCGAAAATATCGTGACGGGAGCTGGAACTTATAGTTATGCTGAGAAGTGGTCTCAATCAACTTTATAAGTGATGTCGTTCTCAGATTAACAGAAAACTCTAATTTCGAAGTAGAGCCCTTGACAGCTACAGCTAGCCTATAAAAACCCGTAATCCATTTCGCTCAGCCCTTATCAGGACTTCTGATGAAGGTTTGGACTATCAAAAAGGTGTTCTTTTAGATGCGATTGGCTCTGCATCCTTAAGGTAGCAATAGAGCCAGTAATTCGTAAAGCTAAGCAAGTTTAGGCTAGTGGTAAAATTATATAAATTAAGACATCACTATGACCAATTCGTTTTTAAGTTCCGTTGCCTATTCCACTATCGGCAATAACAAGATTTGTCGTTCTAAGCAGTGACTCCGGAAGTCGTTCATTCGTTGTATGGTGTCAATCAAACAGCACGAGCTGTATTATGGTTGATACTTAAAGAAAATAATTTTGCCTAAAATCTATTGTTATACATATTCGATGTTAATCTCTAAATTGGTGAAAACTGGGAATCTCTTTCTTTAATTGCACAATAAAAATAAATCCATAAACGTGAATTTCAATGGCGAGTTCGTTGCAAATGATGGCAATCCCACCGTGAATAATTTCTATCTTCAATCAACATTCTCGTTGTTCACTTGAGTGGATCTTACTGACGTCGTAATTTTTCGTGTAAAATGGTCTCTTCTCTCTCTCTCTCTCTAAAAGTACCTCTTCCAAACTGACAACTAAAGAGACAGTATTTTAGGTTCTCAGGGAAAGGAAATACATTCCTCCCCACTCACCGTGAGTTTATTCCTGGTTTTACAGTCCGCACTGGACCTGCCAATGAAACATATTTATGGACATAATACACAATAAAAACCCCAAATTAGCGCACTGTGATCAAATTGGTTGATGCAAAAAAAGTAATTTCAAGGTGTCTCTAGGGTTAAAAAAAAGTTAAAAGTGAAAATGGTTAAAATATACATTTTTTTAGTTAAATTGTAGAGTACGTAATAATTCCTTTATCTTATAACTCACCTGGCTGTCTACAGCTAGCAAAAATAACATGAAAAAGAATAAAATAGACCACAACTGGGGAACCACCAATTGAGCCACTGCTTCTGGATAAGCAACGAAAGCTAGGCCTTGCTCTGCTCAGTAAAGAAACAAATGGGATATTAATTAATATTATGTTTAAAGCAATTGCAAACATTATTAATATAATTTATTTAGTTCAACTGTTCGTAGAGAAAGCCAATTATATTTATGGAAATGAAAAATAAAATGAATAAATAGTAACATTAATCAATCGAAACGACTAATTTTCACATTTAAAGGAAAGATGGTAATCGGCATATTCAGACAGAAACATGCTTGTAGAAAGTCAGCAAGAGATGTTTGTAGTTTAGATGTATGCAGTAAGTAAATATCTGATTCCAAATCACCCCAGCCATTTGGACAAAAGCAAATGATCTCGGGTTTTCTGACGTCATCAAAGTCCCAATCACTGTAGATCTCTTATAGTTCGCCCTCAAAGATAGCAGAATGGATATAATCATTATCCTCCCCATACTGGGTGGAGAATGACAGGGTTCGAATCCCGTCATTGATGCGAGAAATTTATATGGGCTTTTTCACAACACGGCTTTTTTTTTTTTTTTTTATCATCAAATAGGGCAGAAATTCTAAAGATTCCTATGGAAGATTGATCAGAGTGTTTGGGAAAGTATCACCCAGTTATAGTACTGTTTCAAGACGATCGGTAGAGTTCAAAAGAAGACGGGATGCAGTTGAGAATGATCCATGGTCTAGTCGGTCATATAAAGCAATCAATTCTGAAACCATAGCCTTGAAGAAAAAATTGAGAAAATAGACCAATTAATCGTCCGAACTCGAAAAAGTATTTAACATGTCTCACGGGAGAATTTTAACAATAATACACTAGCATTTGGGAATGTCCATAGTTTGTGAAAGATGGCTTTAGCATTAGCATTAGTTGAGGCATATGATGCAAGAAAGCAAACTTATATAGCATCAGCCAAAAAAAAAAAAAAAAAAAAAAGAACCTTCCCATTTCACCCATCCAGTTACTCCAAATGTTTGTCTAGTTCAGTTTTAAATTTATTTAAGCTATCAACTTCCACAACAACAGATGGAAGTCTGTTCCAGCAATCAACTACCTCTGGCAACTACCTGCAGAAGGTTCCTGGTAACCTTCTCATTCATGAGAAACATTAGAGAGTGGAGTCATCAAAAGAGAATAAAACATAATTGGTAATCCAGAGATTTTTATCCCGTTTGATGACTGGTGATGGTACTAGACTATATTTTTATGATTCGGAATCCAAATTTGAAAACATGCAGTGGAAGCACAAAGAACTAACTCTTGTGATTCCATTGCATGTTTTCTAAAAATGTTTTGACCTCAATCATCAGCTGGAAAGTGTCGACTTCAGTTTTCTGGGACACGAAAGGATTGTTTTAATAGATTACCTTACACCTAAAACCACAATAACAGGGGAATATTATGCCCCAGAGTTAAAAGCTGCAATTCAAATAAAAAGACAAGTAAAATTGGGTCATCGGGTTTTGTTTCTTTTTGACAATACGCCCATTCACAAAGCCCAGGTTGCATTGGCTAAAATCAATGAATGTGGATTTGAATAATAAAACTATTCTTCCTCCCCGTACAGCGTGGAACTTATTTTGAAGATAACGAAGAGTTAAAGGCAGCTATGGAAGCCTGGTTTCATGCGCTACCTGAAGAATTTTTTTGAAGGATTAAACTCTTTGCAGTTGAAGTACAATAAGTGTATTCAACATTTGATGAATATATTGAAAAATAAAAATAATAGAATTTGTACTTGTCTTTATACTCTGTTCTCATAAGTCTTCACTCTGTGTTATCACCAAATAGTGCCTTCAGTCTGTGTTTTCACCTGTTGTCCTTCTCTGTACTCGTTTGGGTAGAGAAGGACAACAGGTGATAACACAGACTGAAGGCACAGATTGTGGCAGTTGTTCTAAATTTAAGGAGGGCTTAAATAGATAACTGAAAGAAATGGAGTAAATGAAGTGAGGGAACTGCCATTGGTTACTTTAATTCATTTTATTTTTGGCTTGCTCTATATAAAACTTGCTTTCCTACATCATTTTGACGATGCTAGTACTAATTTCGAAAAATTCATTTGGATACATGCAATCTTTCATACTAGAAATTTCACTTTAGTGAACAACCCTCACATAAAAACCGAAAGAATGTGTTCTTCGATTAATGGTAACTGTAAATTACTTTTGCAAATATTAATGAGACTTCTTCTGGCAGCTGTTTGTGATATTTTCTGAACCAAACTTCGCTACCACGAATTGGTCAGTGAGTTCCGTACTATTTCTTCAAAGAATAAACATTTTCTTAAATTTCAAATGCATTTATTTTCTTCTAGCCTGCGTTCTAATTGTTTCTCAGTGAATAATAATTTATCATTGAAATAATTTCCCCCTCCACTGTTTCAGTAGAAATAAAGGTACGCAATTCATACCTGCCTTTACAACCTCTCTAATATCCACGTTCATGGTTTTCGCCATATTTCCAAGGGTGGAGAATATAACTACGCCTGCAATTAGACTGGTGAAGAAGTCTAAAGAACTGACGAAAACTGCATCTCTGTCAATAAAAAAAAAAAAAATAATAATAAATAAATAAATAAATATAGACTTCATCTGTATACTATAATAAAAAAATTTAAAAGTTAGTACCCCAATGAAAGATGGTAAGTTCATATTCGAAAGACAGTAACAATGAACCAGTAAGCCAATTTACCTGTGTACCTTGTTTTCAAACTTGTTATAGCTACTGAAGACAATCAGAGATCCCCAGGAAACTCCGAGTGAGTAGAGCAGCTGCGAAGCTGCATTCTTCCACACCTAAAATTAAGAAAAATATTAGCCGCTTATTTTTTTAACCCCCACAACTGGCTCCTCAAACAAAAAAGAAACTGAAGTGTTATTACCATGATATCTTTCAGTTTCTTCCATTCAGGTATAAAGAAAAACCGGATTCCATCGATGGCACCATCTAATGAAACTCCAAAGCCTAATAAAATTATCAGGATGACGTAGGGGAAAGTGGAGGTGAAATACACTACCTGAAAAAAAAAAGAATAAAAAAAAAAATATATATATATAGTTGGAGATGGATTATGTGGTGATTTTCCATGGAATCTAGATTTCTATAATGACCACTCTTATACCACGTGAATATTAAGAATGTTTATTTAGCCATTTACTAAATCCCTATAGATTAAGGTAACGTTTCGGAAGCCTTGCCGGAACCCGTCCTAAGACCATATATAGGCTGTTGCCAGCCTCCTATTTGCCGATGTCTCAACGAGAACGTGCAGTCGGAATTGAAACATTCAGCAAGCAGGAGGCTTGCAGCAGCCTATATATGGCCTGAGGACGAGTTCTGGCAAGTCCCTGAAACGTTATTTTAATCTATAGTGATTTAATTAATAGCTAAATAAACAATCTTAATAATCACGTGATATAAGAGTGGTCATCATAGAAATCTAGATTCAAAATAATAAGATGGTCAACTTATCGCTATTAAAGTTTAAGAATGAAGTGCTTCTACACTGATGTGCAAAACTTAAGGATCAACACTATTTCTAAAGGTTACAACCACAAAATCTTTACTTAAGGTACTCTTTACTGATGACAGTAGATTCAGTCTCAGAAGTGATTCTGGACGTCAGCTAATCTGACGAAAAGTTGGCACACGGTATTACCCCGAAAACATCATTAAAAGGGATCGATATGGCGGTCGAGGTGTTCTCGTCTGGGGAGGCGTTATCTTGGATGGACGTACACAACTCCAGATACTGGAAGGCGGTACTGTAACTGGTGCACGCTACTGTACTGAGGTAATCCTGTCCCATGTGCGTCTGTTCCGAGGTGCCATTGGCCCCGAGTGTTTATGGATGATAACTCCACACCCCAACGCACTGCAGCTGTGATATGCTTTTGTAAAGTGAGGACATTGTTCGTATGGATAGACCTGCCTCTTCCTGCGATCTAAATGTCATCGAACACATATGGGACGCTCTGGGGAGACGCCTAGCGGCACGTCCACACCCACCAGAAAATGTTCACCAGCTGAAGATGGCGCTGACGGAGGAATGGACGATGTTACCGCAAGAACTTATCAACAACATTGTTCTACATATGGACAGGCGGTGCAAAGCCTACGTCGACATTAGGGGTGGCCATATCTCCTACTGCGGACCACCTCTTCCCTTTGTTCCATCTTTGGCAGTGATGCATCTGTATCATGGCAGCCAGTGCTATGTTGCCATTTTTGAATAAAGTTACCGTTTTGTTTCCGTTGTTGTGTCGGTATTGTTTCCTTCATCATTTTTGTACCTCACGAGGTTCCTTTGGTATGATTTTCCCATATCCATGTCACTCCTATGAGAAGCTACAGGTTTAAACCTGACTGGTCCTTAAATTTCGCACACCAGTGTAGTAATACTGTTGGTAACAATATAATCTATTTACAAAAGATCTCAAGGGGTTCACGAATGAATTCGTTCTATTGAAATTTCACTCTAAAGAATATTGCTGAAAATTATTGTGAGCGAACCACTATTTGTCCTATACACTGTGCTGCCACTTTATTAGGTGCACCCCTGCTGTGCACACGAATGGTTTGTCCCACAACGTTTCAAGTCACATGACCACAGTTATGGATATAAATGCAGCAGAACAACCTTTCTAGTATCAGTTAAGCGTAGCAAGAATGGGGAAAAGGAGTGATCTAACAGACTTCTAACGTAGCATGGTAGTAGGTGCAAGACATGCTGGACAAAGCATCTCTGAAACGGCAGTTCTCCTGACCCTTTCACGCACCATAGTTTCAAGGGTGTATCGAGAATGGTGCAATGAACAGAAAACATCCTCTCAACGGCACTCCTGTGGAAGAAAATCGCTTGTTGATGAGAGAGGTCACAGGTGGATGGCTAGAATTGTGCAAACAAACAGACGGGCCCCAATGTCGCACATCACGTGAGAATACAACCTTGGTGCGCAGAACAAAATATCGCAACGGACCACTAGTCGCACACTGTCGCGAATAGGCTACAACAGTCGACAGCCAAATCGCTTACCTTTGTTATCAATGAAGAACAAGAGGGCACGCCTGTGGGCACAGCAACATCAGCACTGGACTATCGAGCTTTTGGAAAACAGTTACTTGGTCTGACGCGTCGAAGTTCCTGGTGCATCATGGTGATGGAAGGCTCAGAATTTGGCGAAAACAACATGAATCCCTGGACCCGTCATGTGTGACGACTACTATGCAAGGTGGTGGGGGAAGTGTTATGGTGTGGGGAATGTTTTCTTGGCACACATTGGGTCCATTGATACCCATAGATTCACGTCTGAATGTCACATCGTTGCTGACCAAGTGCATCCTTTCATGTTGACAGTTTATCCTCAGTCAGATGGTTACTTCCAGCAGGATAATGCGCCGGTGCACAAAGTCCGAATCGCTATGGAATGGTTCCAGGAACATGACAATGATTTTTCTTTGCTGCAGTGGTCCGCTCAGTCGTTCGGATCTCAATCCTATTGAACATCTTTGGGGTGAGCTCGAAAGGGCTGTTCGCTGCAGGCCTACACCTCCGTCGAATCTCAAAGAACTACGTGACCACTCATGTCTCTATGGTACTCCGTTCCTGCACAACGTTTTCAGCATCTTGTTCAATCCATGCCTAGACGAATCTCTTCGAATTCTTCAGGCCTTTCATTGATCAGAATCAACATGGTTTCTGCAGTGGCAAGTCAGTAGTCACAAATTTCCTTCCTTTCTGGAAATACACCTCTGAAGCACTTGATAACCACCTTCAAGTTGATGCAGTCTACACAGATATATCTAAGGCATTTGATAAAGTCCCGCACGAACAACTTCTGGAAAAACTTAAGCTATATGGTATCCGTGACCCTTTGCTCTTATGGCTACGCAGCTATATTACTCATCGTTCCTTGAGCGTTATCATCAATCAAGTGAACTCAGACTGTTTCATACCACTAAGTGGAGTACCACAAGGCTCCCCCTTAGGTCCTCTTCTCTTCACTGTTTTCGTAAATGATCTTCCTTCTTTCATCTACACCTCCAATGTTCAAGTTGCTCTCTATGCAGGTGATCATAAGAGCTACTCAGCAGAAGAGATTACCGATTCTCAACAGCTTCAATGTGCTCTCAATGAATTCTCTCTGTGGCTATCTCTGAATGACTTGTCTGCTAACCCCTCGAAGTGCAAAATAATCTCTTTCTCTTCCGGCATATCTCCATAACTAATAAATACAGAGTACAGTATTAACTCTGTGATCATCAATATGTGTGACCAAGTTAATGACTTGGGGATTCTCTTCTCCAGCAGTGCTAAATTTATACAACCTTTTGTTTATAGGTTGTATAAACCTTTAAGTTGATACAACCTTTCTCCACAGCAGCGGACCCCGCCTGCTGCTGTGGAGAGTCTGAGAGCTGGCAGCACCTCATGTACGATTGCCGGCTCTACGATGACCTTCGCTGCCAGCTCATCTCCAGGATCACCTTCTTGCCCAGAGACATGGAAAAGCACCTACTCGACAGTAAAGAGCAATACATTGCATTCTCCAAATTCGCAGAAGACCTCTACAAGAGGAGACGTACCCTCATCGTACAACAACCAAACCGTGACCAACAGCATTAAAACAAATTCAAGCTGAGAACTGATAACGACTAGGTGTCATGACTGCCACATCGTGGAACCTACAAGGAAACCGACTCTACTAAGAATAAAGGACACGGCTTACAACCATATGAATGATCTCAACCCTGGACTTGTCAAAGGAACATACCGACCTGGACCGTGCAGTTCGCTGCCACCAAGCCATATTGGCGAACAAAATCGAGCACCTAACTCGATTACTTTAAACCCAAACTCAGGCGGAAAGAGGGGAGACACCCTGTCCCCCCCCTCTCTCTCTGCCGACCCTCCTTTTCCTTCTGGTGAGGCATGGGCATGCCTCACTGACCACCTGGGGACATCTACTCTGTCGCCCCCATACTTCTACTTTACCCCCCCCCCCCAGCATTCTGCCTCTCCTCCCCCACTCTACCTATACACGACACGAACGGCCTACATCCTAAATTAATCAAATCCAAAATAATTTTCGCCCAGTCTCGGTCTATCACACGCATTGCCCTGCTCCTGCCGTTTGAATGCATGGACGCTATGTGCTGTATGCAAACATTCAAAGTAATTACAATTGCATGGATATATATATATATCTTCAATTTTTTTATTTAGGTCCTAGCCGCCGAAATCTCAGGAAATTAAGCGACAGGACCTGTCAGAGTAAGTCAAGTGAGTTCCTGGTCTGCCTCCACGGGGCGAAAGTGGGGCAACGTTGGGCCTCAGCAGGGGTCCAGCGGCTAAATCACCAGATGAACAACGGTACACGACACCACACAAATACAATTCCCACACACTTTTAAATCTCCGGCTTTTCCAGTCAACTGGTTCACCCACAATGTAAACTACGCGGAAATGGGGGAAACCCTTGGTGCCGTGTGACCCTAAACACACTTTCACTTTCACTATAACACTACCTTCTCCAGCCTGCCAAATACCAAGAGTGCATCCTCGTGTTGCTTTCTCCAAATGCGGATACACCCATCAGCACGATAGAGTTGGAAACGGGATTCATCATACCAGTCGACAGATTTCCACATGTCGGTTGTGTTGTGTTGGTGCTGACGTGCCTATGCAAGGTACAGTTCCTTTGTCTCTCAGTGGGCATGGTTACCCGTCTTCACCAACGTCACAGACCATTCCACTTCTACACAAGAGGGTGTTGCTAATGAAACGCCGACTCAGTGTATAAACATTAAACATCTTAAAATGTTATCCGCGAAGTGGGACAAATTCGACTAGTTAATTAAACATCTTTATGCAAGGCCGAAAATTTTCTGTCCGGGAAACGCATTTAATGTCCGAAGTGAAGTTCTTAATATTTATATACGCCAGGGCTGTAGACTATCTAATTTCGACAATGTCTTCAAGGTAGGCTGTTAGGTCATAAGGAGAATTTTCATTCAAACGTGAAAATTTTTAAAGGTTGGTGTGGGGGGGCGGCACTTTACCTTTCCAGAAGAAGTGATGCCTTTAATCAAACAAAGAAAAATTATAATCCAGGCACATAGCAAAGTGACAGCAAGGTCCCATTTGATGTAGCCGACCTCATCTATTCCACTGCTTATTCCCAGAACGTAACGCCTGCAAGTAAAATCATAGACTTTATTATGAAATACAGCAAAGCAGTCATCATAAATCTATGAAATTTAAATAAAATAAGCAATTTTTATGCCGTATTTCGTTCCTAGCGTATACTTATTTTAATTTATATACTGCACTTATTAGTCATCAATAACTAAATGAAAATATAATTGCCTTTTTTTGGGAATTGATAATTTTCTCTAAAGGATACAGTTTTTGTCTATTTTCTTTTAAGTCGTTGATTATTTATTTATTTTTATTTTTTTTATGAAAACCCCAAACACGAAGGGCAACAAGATTAGTGAATGGAACAAAGGGTTGCTCTTACAAAGAAAGGCTTAAGTTATGCAAATTACAGTGTCTGGAGACTAGGCACCTGCGAGGTGATCTGATTGAGGTGTATAAAGCTTTGAAGGGTTTGAGCATGCTCAATGCTGATGGAATTCTTCCTCTTGCCCAGATTAATAGCCCGAGGGGGAAAAAATTCAAATTGAGGAAAGACAGTTGTAGAAATAGATGTGCGGAAATTTGCCTTTAGCCAGCGGGTGGTTGATTTCTGGAACAAACTTCCATCTGTTGTTGTAGAAGTGGACAGTTTAAATAAATTCAAGGAAGAACTAGACAAACATTTGGAGCGAAATGGGAAGGTTTTTTTTTTTTTTTTTTGGCTGATTCTGTATAAGCTTGCTTTCTTGCATCATATGGCTCTACTAATGCTAATCTCAAAAGTCATAAGTGTGAGAGAAAACAATACTTCAAGAGCAAAGCAATCCTACTCTAAGGAAGACTACGAAAATAGGACATCCAGTGTGCAGGAAATAACACCCGAATTCATCAAACAAAGACCAGAATTGAACTATTTCAACCCCTATCATACACAAGGAATTGAAAAAATTGAGTATTGACGGTCACCTATTCGGAAGCCATTTGTTTCAGAAAACAGAAAACGTCGCTTGCAGTGGTGTCAGAAACGTTGTGATTGGACAGTGGAACAATGGAAGAAAGTCGTGTGGTTAGACGAATCACGATACATTTGTTTTGCACTGATGGTAGGTAGTGGCGAGGACCTCACGAAGTGATGGACCCTGCTTGCCTCGTTAAGATAACCAAACATCTGGAGGAAATATCATGGTATGGGGAACGTTTTGTTAGCACGAACTGGGTCCGTTGATACCGGTGGAAGGTCTAATGTCATATAGGGAGTATCTGAATTTTGTATCAGACCTACGGCATTCTGCAACGTTATACTTTTATCCCGAAGGTGATGGCCACTTCTGACCACCACTATTATAATGCAACAGCACGTTGTACTAGAATCGTGCAATAATGGTTCTGAGAACGTGACACGTTATTCCACCAACTTCCATGGCCCTCACATTCACTGATCTCAGACGTATTGAGAACGTGCGGGATATGCTGAAGAGGGCTCTTCGGCAAAGTCCTCTTCCTTCAACTTTGTTAGAGCTGTGCGATATTTGAAGAATGGCCACAATTAGACCAGAATGCACTAAAACACATTATAAAACCCACGCTACGCTGCATACTTTCTGTTATTCGAAACAAAGGCGGCTCGATCAGTGTTTGTATAATTTCAGATTTCCTTCCAACGATGGCAGAATCATTATGTTTAGTGTGAGAAATAACAAGGGAGTGTTTCATGGGGACGCGATGCAAAATTAGATAATTGAACGAATCCTTATTTGTTGAATAAGGATTCAACAAATAAGGATGTTGAATAAGGATTCAACAAATAAGGAGGTATTACCCAAGTAGAACGATCGCTCGATCTACACAGGCAATGTTAAGGTCGTACATATTTGAAAACCTACTTATATTTCGGGTAATCTAGTTATTGTGGGTTTTGTGGAGCATAACCATAATGTAGAAATCCACTCTTTAAGTCTCGTTTTTGAATTCGCAAAATCAAACCAAACATACACCAAAACTTTTTAAAAAGCAGTATATAGCATTTACTTCGAAGATTTGGAATTGGTGTACTTGCAAAAATATTTTTAAATTAAGCTAAATTGATTTAATTGTATTTTTATCGTGACCTTAATCAATTTAAGGTAGACACTCGCTTCAAAAATAGCAAAAAATGATACTTGCTCCCAGAACTCTTGCGATGCAGTGGACTTCGAGGCAGTACAATTAGGAATTTGGTGTCGGTTGTACGGTGGAAGCGGGAATCTCCTTTGTGCTTCTGCTGAGATTAGTTGAATGGTATCAACTACATCAGAGGCATGCAAGGCATTCCCAGGTGATTTCGGAGTAACGCAGGCTGACTGCAAAACAACAACGATAAAAAAATTAAATAAAATTCTGTTATAAGTAAAAATTTACAGTTTTGCATTAAAATAGTAGAATAACATACTGACCACAACATTTACCTTCTGGAGCCCAAGAACTGACTAAAACTGTCTCGTACAACTTCTGAACCTTCAGAAGAATATAAGTTCTGCTCCCTTCCCAGAGGAGATTTTCTGATGCATTCCAGTAATTGGAAGATGAGAATTCATGTAAAGAGAGATCTTTGTTCACGACCGCGGCATCATGGATTCACTCGCAACTTGTTAGTATATGCATTTGTTTGCAAAACTAAATGTTTCTTCGATTGCTGAATTCTCACTAATGAGAACATGGACGAGACTTTCTGATAGTTCATTAATTCTTCAGAAAACAGAAGAGGTTTCTTGAAGGTAAGTTCAAGTCGAAGAGTCTCACTGTTATCTAGAGACAGCAGTGAGATATCATAGGGATTCTGTTTCCTTCGAAATCTGAGGGGAAGGGGGTTCGCGGGAATGAACAATTTCAAGGCAACCTGCAAAAAACATGTTGCTCCGTGTATTCTGTCTGTAAATTACGGGTTTGTGGCCGATTTTCGGTTTTTGCGGACGAAAAATCAGAGTTCCAGAACAAAAAAATACTATGTTACCTCGCCCGAAACCAACTAACTCAGCCACGTTGTGAAAAAGGCCCATAAAAATTCCCCACGTTATCGACAGGACTGAACTTAGATCTTTTCCACCCGGTGTGGGGAGGACGGCGATCACACCAACAGTGCTCCCCACGAAGACAACGTTTGTCAACTGTTTATTAATCTTCTTTCAGAAAAACAATAAACTATAACATGATCTTCGACAAAGGCGCTCGTTTTATGAAATAATTATTACTCCAAAGTATTTGGAGCAGCGCGGTCAGAACTTTTATGACTCTGAGATGAAACTTCTGCCGCGCACCACGTTCAAAGAAAGAAATAACATTTTTATTAGCGAGCCGCCCCTAGCCAGAAACTGTAAACTCCGCTTTATATGCCCTCATATGATATACAGATAAATATAATATACAGATTTATATGATATACAGAAATATAAATTGAGGCACAAGGAACTGCAGGACAAGCACATGGCACAATGAACCATATGAAATAAATACGACAAAAGTGGCGCAAGGAGCCACTGATCTTACGAAGGCAACATGAGATGATAGTCTATAAGCCTTCTACTCTTCTTTCCTCAAGTTCAAGCAGTACTAATCTTCTCTGGAACAATTTCTTGGAAAAATTTTGGAAAGCCAGAAAATATTCCTCAGTCTTAATTAATTGAGCTTCATCGCCCTCAGTCAGGTGAGCAGGATTTGGACTAGCAAATACAAATTCATTTCTGAGATCCAGGTACTCGTGACAATAATATAAAAAATGACTCCATGTCTGCAGAGCTGTGCGGTGACACTGCTACATTTCTGAAACACCCAGCTGATTCAGCTTTGCTAAAAATGAGCCATGACTGGTTAATAAAAACATATAGTTTGTAGATTAGACACAAACCATTTTTCTGACGGAACATCAACAACAGAGGGAAAGAACCTACGTGTTATTTCACCTTTATTTGAGTTAGCCCATCTATGATTGCAAAGAGTCATTAAGATAGCTAATATTTGTTTGTCCACATTCTTAGGATCATTAACCAAATCCAACTCAAGATCACGAATAATAAAAGGAGTTCCACGCCGAATGTTCAAAGTCATTACTCTGTAAATCAGGAAGAGGTCAACTGGCTTTTCCTTGTGACAATCTGTAGTGCATTAGTGGAGACAGTTCTACAAACTAGAGCCATCTTGGGGTATTAGAGGTAGGGCACTATCTCTTCTTTATGACTGTGTTTTTTATATATTATTTTAAATTAACACAGCCTATACAACCTGAGATACCGTAAGAAACAATAGGAAGGAAAACATAGTCATAAAGAAGAGATAGTGACCTACCTCTAACACCCCAATCCTAGTAATTCTTGCTATCATGTTAACAAATTTTGCAACCTTTTCAGATAAAAAATTAATATGGGTGTCAAATCTAAGACCTCTGTCAATGAAGATTCCAAGATATTTAATTTTCTTAACGGGCTTTATACTTTCACAACCAATCAGCATATGACGTTCTCTATGAACACATAGGTTCCCCTTCAGCAATAATATATTTGTTTTTGACCTGGATATTGTTAATTTATGGAAGTCACGCCAAGCATTCAGATCTTTTATTATTTCATTAGATCGTTGTTCAATTTGTAGCCGTGAAAAGCTTCAACTAATATTACGAAGTCATCCGCATATGCAATCATATGAACATGACTATATTCCTTCCGTAACCAATCCTTTAATACCAATTGCCCAAAAACAGATCCCTGTGGACATACTCGAATAGCAGATCTAGTTACCGAATTCCGGCTAGACTTAACCTTAAAAGATCTTTCCTGAAAATAATTCACTATGACGCTATAAAGCTAATGGGAGCATTTTGCGAGGCGAAGCATCAATAACACACTGTCCCTAGAAATATTATCAAAAGCTCTGTCAAAATCAACGAAAATGTCAAAAACACATTTTGCATTTGAATCTCTCAACAATTTAACCAAAGATTTTAAAGCATCCTCTGTACCATGACCAGGAGTAAAGCCATATTGCTTATTTGAAAATCCTAAATTTTCTTGCGTATATTGCAATATTAGCTGTGAAAATATGCGTTCATAGACCTTGCCCAAACCTGGAAGAAGTGCAATTGGACGACAAGAAGGGAATTTTTCTCTTCCAAGCCAAGGGAAAAATTCCTTCAAGCAGGCATTTATTGAAAACAAGAAGAAGATGCTAATGAAACAGTTTGAAGAAACTTTTAATAACTTCCCCTTCAATGAGACTCATACCAGGACACCTGTTATTACGAATTTTGTTTACAGCTGAATTAAGATCTTCCATTAAAAATCGTTCCTCTTGAATCTCGCTAACACAACCACAATCTAACCGATCAACACTGTCAGAATGCTTCAACTCATCCATGTGATGAAGAGATCCATTGACAAGGTGACCAAGTATAACATTAATAATGCCGAGCCAATCTACCGTTTCAGAGTCTCCAGAACGCATAGAACTTATCCCATCTCCAGATGGCCTTAATTTGTATAAACACAACTTATAAACAATGCCCCATGGATCCTCATTACCAGCAGTTTGCAGAAAGTTTTTCCAAGCATCAAATTTCCTTTTAGCTCTTAAACGGGTATATTTTCTTTTGATCAATTGATACACAGTTTTCAACCTAGAAGTAGATTCTTTATTATTCCAGAATTTCTGACGAAGGAACTTCTTACGTGCCCTGTTGACCTCCCTCTGGAGATCAGTAAGATCAGGGACCACCATTGCACCGGAGCACGGTTACTTTGCTTTATTTCATTGACTCCCTCGAGGCATCAAATAACTTCTGTCGTAATAGTTGAACCAAATGAAATGCATTAATACTATCCAAATCAGCTAACGACAAATCACCAAAAATTGTCCTAACAAATCTGTCAAACATATTATTTCTATGGGTAAGAGTGCTATTGCTCATTACTGTAAAGCGCAGAATACTTTCTTTCCTTAGTAACGTTCAGTGCAAATATGTATTCAGGACACTTCTTATCTCTAACCGAATGAGCAGCAGACCTATTTTTCGCACTACAATTGGAACAACACTGAGGTTTGTTTTTATTTTTACAGAATTTAAAATTATGACCCATCACACCACAATGACTGTAAACCGGCCTACCAGTTTTACATGTCTTAGAAGTGTGTCCGTACCTCTGACAATTATAACAAATGGTAACCAAATGAAATTCCTTAAACCTGTAGGACATCAGTCCAATAAAGATTCGTATATTTGTTTATCAAGGAACTTTTTAACTCGACAGTATATTTCCAAGATCCAGTTAATTCCGTTTTTGTTTTCATTAGAGAAACGTATTTTCACCTCGTCACTGACGTCATCTCTGCCTAGACCCCCATGTGTAATAGGTTTCTTTCATATAACTCATTAAGTTGATCTTCTTTATTTATGTCCTTGATTACATATATAATATTATTTTTAAGCCAGGTTTTTCAGACTTAGTGATATTCAATCTCAATTTCTGTATGAGGTCATTTGTCTTAATATCCTCAAGCTCTTTGTTAGACTCATACTTATTCGCAGTACTAACCTTGTCAGGTAGTCTTCGCATTCTCCTAATTCGTACCTTTTTAAGCGAATGTTCCATGATTTTAGAGACCGCCTTTTCCACATCCATCTAGACTTGAGTTTAGAATCTTGCTCAAGCCTCATCAGAAGTACATTATTAGAACTGACATTATTTCTAAGCACATTATTCCGCTTTTCATAGCTGCCATAATTATTTATGCTATCCTTCCAATTTTCATTTTTAACACCATTTTAACAATCTCACTTTATGGCTTGTCAGTATACCTCAAATTATTGCTATGTATTCAGTTAGTGATCCTGCTATTTCTCTCTTTCAAGCGTTCATTACCTATTCCGAATTTCAAGGCCAAACTTTCTAGATAAGCCCATCTAGCCAATATTTGAGAGATAGCATCATTATTGATTCCATGGTCTTTAGCAAATAAAAATTCCTGTAACTTTCTTCTCATACATGCTATGACGACATTGATTGGTTCATTATGGAAATCGTTAAGTGCTTGTTTCTGCTTATTTTGGTTATTCAGTCCATCTCTATCAAACAACCGTGAATCTATTCAATCTGATTCATAATCCAGTTCATTTCCCACTAAATCATGCGACTGATATCCAGAAGCGTGAGGCATATTGATGTTTGTAGGCGCCAATGTTGACAGAATTATTAAAGTCAATATCCTCAACTGGATTCGTATATTTATCGTCAATGTTTAAGTCCATTTCTATATTCCTGTTGACTTGTCTCATTTCTTCATCATTATCCTTAAATACCTCTACTTCATTTAATACATTATTCAGATTTTTCTTATGTTTATTGCTTCTCCTTCTCAAAACAGAACATTTACTCTTAATCGAAGTAGGAGTGCTCACAGAACTCTCTCCTACGTCACGATAAACCCGTCTACCACGTCTACTCATAATATAATTCTCAGGGGTTCTGTTTCGTGAGGAAGCAGAGCTGTCGACATCCAAGTCACATTCCAAGGCCCTGCCAGAAACAGCCATAGCCCAATCAACACTGCATTGTTCAACAGAAAGAGGGTCGTGTTGCTTAATACTGTCAAATTTGTCCCCTTCAGTCTTCAGCTTATTACCTTGCTTTAAGACTTTCTTAAATGTGTTATGGAACCCTTACTATCAGAATTTGAATACCCGTCACTGTCTTCCACAGGTTCGTTAAAAAAACCCATTCACTGTATTTACCTCGTCATTACTTACAAAAGACTCAATATTGGGAGCTCTTCAATTTTAACAGTGGATTTCCTATTCCTGTTTGTTTTGTTATCCTCCCCTGACATAGTATCTTTGTTAGTACTCATTTTATTCAATTACGTTTATTAATCAAGATTCAATCATAATACCCAGAAAGAAAGAAATAACAGAGCACATATTAACAAAACAAAAAACAGAAAGAAATAACAAACCAAATTATAATATTAGGGTACCCTATGAATGATTACATCTACCCATTTATTTTGTCTGTAAACTGCGTGTGTCCTCTGGTCGATTTGCCTGTTTGCAGGACGAAAACCCACCAGTTTCTGGGGGGGAAACCTTGCCACACCGGGCCTTTTCCACCCGATGGTGCAATAGTATACTGATTTCTATTATTTTTAATTTCTAATGTGTAGCAGTTTAGTCAGGACCCATTTAAAGAGGGGAAGCTTAAGCTTGGCTCCAGCTGCGATAGAAGCTCAAAATTTTACTTATACAGTATTACAATTTACTTTATATATTCGGGCAATCTGGGGTCCCCAGAGTTGTGCTCAAACTTCCGAGAGTGCTTAAATGGGCCCTGATTTTAATTTCATTATGGATCAAATTGGCTGCTTTGAGGAATAACGTTTTTTGTTTCTAGGAAAATGTATTCAGAACAATTGACTGAACAAACAAGTTTTTGAAACAGAACCCATTCGTAATTTTTCGAGAAAAAAATGTAATGATTTGTGATATCAGCTAGACTAATATTTCTCAAAAAATCGAGAATTTTTGAGAAATTCAGGAATAAAAATTATTTTACTACTTTTTCAAAGTAATTTTGTGGCCGATTACCAGTAAGTTAAGAAATTTCCTAGGACGTTTCTAGGAAATTTTCTTTAAAGAGAAAAGGAAGATGAGGTGAACATAGGAGCACGGAAGTAATAAGTTAATTTCAAGGTATACGATTCCAAATAACGACTCAATTATTTCAGAAGTGTGGAATATGTTTCCATAATATGTTGTTGTTTTATTATAGCTGTTAGCCTCACTGTGATAAAATAATAAAATGATTTCGGAACAATGGCCCTTTCTGTCCCACTCTCCCACACTTTTGGTCTGCTTTGCGAGCCCCCCCCCCCGTTAAATACATGCCCCTGGACATTTCCCCTGGCTGTTCGGCCAAACCACTACTGGATATTTCCATCAATTGTGTTTCTGTACCACAACAAAGCTCATCTGAAGCCAGAGAGGGTGAAGATAATATCCTTTCTAGCGCCAAGGCCGAAAATTCTCTTTACAGATGAGTGGAATTTCAATCTTGAAACTGATCCTTGATATTCTTTCATTTGGAGAGAATTTGAAAAAAGCTACCATTTTCTAACATCATGGAGCGGATTACTATCGTAATTGTGGCTGATAGCCTTGAGAGGATATCCACATTTTGAGAGAATATCACGGTTGAAAGGTAGAGCAATGAGACCCCTAATTATGACGTGGCTGCTCTAGCAAGAGAAGTCAACCAAATTGTCTTATACTCAGGAAACAATTGTGCTCCTTGTAAAATACCCGAAAGAAAGTGCATTTTCTACGCACCATATGTATTTTATAGTCGATTTACCTGTTACTATACGAGAAACTATAGTTTGTCGAAAGGGGAAAGCGATATGACTCATCTCCCGAGACTTACAAATTCGTCAATCGAGTAAAACAGCTCAAAAGGGTTCCTTACGTCCCCGATGGAAAGTATTCCTTAACTTCCGCTGGAAACCGGAATTGAACCCAAAACATTTTCACTTAGTTTGACAAAGAATCAACGCTATTGCGATACGGGATATTTTGGTTGCCTCCTAGTAAGACACGTTGCTGCTATATTGAGTCCTGAGGAGAAAGGGAATATTGGTATTAACGGTCCCCAAGCGTGCACTCATAACCGAAAGTGTATTGAAATTGTAGTTGCATGGTTGTGCGGACTTAAAAGAACCTAGAATAATTCACCGAAGAGGAGTTATTCTTAGTGGCCTGTAGCTGAAGGTGCCAGAAAATAGGGATACTTCGAAACCGGTCTTGGCTTAATGGCTGAATAGGGCAAGGTCGTGACCCTAATATAGAATGGAGATACTCTGTATTCTGAGGCAAGGATTTCATGCTACAGCTTGGACCATGAGATGGTTGTGTATGTGTATAATAATGCAAATAATATAATTCTGTGATTCTTGAGACTTAACAAACAAATCCTAGTACGAATTTGATTGGATGGTCGGGGGTGGATAAATGTACTTTTTGTAAAATTAAAAATAAGTGAGTTAAGAAATTACGCTTAGACGTGAATAAAGGGAGGTTAAGGCGCTTATATTAATAGAATAGCTGTTGTAATAGATATCTAATTAAAATGAAGTTACCAGGCTTTCAATAAGGACAATCAAAAAAAAAAAGAAGAAAGAAAAGGAATTACTTCAACAGTTACATGTTATTTAACACATAGTCCATTGATATCAAGCAAGAAATACAGTCGGAAACTTACCTGATTTTGTTTTCTGACATAGCAGTTATCGCTGGCTCCCCACCATTCAAAACAGTCACTCCAAGGAAGCACTGATCTACAGGATTGAGCCATGTAGTAGAGGGCGTAGGCCATGAGAACATTGTAATATATGGACACAAGCATCGATATTGTCACTTGAGCAACTCCTATACCTGTGCACAGAGATAATTGGTGAAAGTCTCTTGTGTACCTTCAGATGATACAAGTTAATATAAGACAATGTAATCAAGTAGTCCAAAATTAGGAATGCAAATAAAAATGTCTGTTTATATCTTATCGCAACTGTGCGTGTCCCAGACTGGCTGAAGTTTCGCACAAATTACGATATTATAATTCAGCCAGTATGTGTTTGAATCTATGTTCAAGTATGACACATCTTTTGTGAGCAGCATTTTCACTAATGTAGCCCACCTGCACCTAAAGTAATTTCTATTGCTGATTTTTATGAGGTCGTAAATGTTCAAAGAAAAAATTGCTACGGCTACTGCTATAAAATTATAAAACCACTGACACCATTATTTTAATGTAAAGATCAATCAGGCAGATTGTGAAGCACGCCATGTCCTCTTTCAACAATTTCAGATGACCAGGCTATCATATCAGATGTTACAACAGAGTCTCCTACAAACGAATGGATTTTAAAGTAAGGGAACACAAGAACACTGATCCAAGTTCGGGAAATGCAGGAAAATCATCACAGGTTTTCATGCTGCCCAATGTCGTAACACATGGGATTCTGAAGAGACCAAGGTTCTATTTGCAGACTTTTCATACCATTCGAGAATTAAAAGAAGCATATCTCTAAACCCATTGAATCTACTGGTGCCAACAGGAAGGAAGGAAGGAGTTCCGTTTCAATGGTGAATATTATCATTTGTTTAAAGATAATGTACTTTCTAGTTGAAAACTTGGTAATATTTCACCACATGAAATAAATGTCTCGGATCGACCATTATATTTTAACTTCCACAAATTTCAACAATGCCATTAAAGCTTAATGTTACAGAATGGCAGATTTATAGATGATTCAACAATCAGATAAAGTTGGGACTCATCACTGCGTTAGAAGTTTCATCACGGGGATTTCATTACTGTTTCCTCTGAAGAGGTTTCGCACAAAATCTGATAGAGTGATTATAATTACCGTCTTGATTATCATTACCTTTTACACAGGGCTTCTAAAAGCTCTGTGTAAAAGGCCCGGTTTCTAATCCCCTCAATGAGGAGAGGAACTTTTTTTTTGTTTTGTTTTTAAATCCGTGGCCAAGTTAGTAGATTTCAGGCGTGGACAGTGAGGTTCCTTTCCTTCTCCCCGTCCCTGAAAATCCAGCAGAGAATACACGCAATTTATGAACATAGTACACATAGCTCTTGGGTAGCCCTTATATACAATTCTGTTCCATTTGAAGAGTCTTCGTGGTGCTTTTACCACTTATTACTCATTTGGAGAGGTCTGAGTTCGATTCCCGCCGACGAGTGGAGGGATTTAAAAAGTCATCAGTCCTGTAGACAGCCAATCTTAAATGGAGGGGCAGAGTTTTCCTGTGAGTTTTTCCGCCCATTTTTCATCCCACACAACGTGTAAATCTGCCCGCGCAGACAAATCGGCCAATTGTGTATTATATCTGAACTTGTACAGACATAACACACAATAGTGCAAAAAGTATCATGTAAGTCGCTGAGGCGCCTAAAATACAACAGGCCTCTGGAGATCAATGCCAAGCACTTGGCTTGGACCAATGTTCAACTCAGACACAAATAACGTTATCACGGTTCAATCAGTTGGTAATATCTTTTTAAATTGTAATATCGTTATCCACGGTTCAGCCTAAGTTACTGATAATGAGCTTCGAAACAAGACAGCTGTTTCGAAGCTCATTACTTAGGCCGAACTGTGGATAACGGTATTTGTCTCTAAGTTGACATAAGCCAAGCTTTAGCACCGAGTACTTGGCGTCGATCTTCAGGGTGAAGAGAATGATCCTGTGAGCGAACATCTAACGCAGTAATGCGTCCCAACTTTATTTGATTTCAGCTTCTAGCCAAAATACACTGTTCACGCAGTTCGTTCTCAAACAGTGACCACCCGACAGTTGATGAGAAGCCAGTCAGCTTCGAAACAGCTGTCCTAACGTAAGCAAACCCCACAAGCTCTGAAGCGGCCACAAGATTTGTGATAGATTTCCTTGGTGGTGGGACCTTTGACTGTATGATATTTTTGACGGATTTATATTTTTGCTAGCATTACTTAAGTTAGTAGCGTAGGATTTTTGTCGACACTCCCTTACAGAGTAGTGTGGAACTAATCTGTTTTTTTTTTTTTTTTTATACTTATTACTTATATTGTAGTTGGCACTCATAAGTCTGTTTTTTATGGAGAAAGAAGGTTAGAATTTGTTTTGGAAACAGAAAGTACGATTAGAGAAATAATGACAGGTTTGATATCTATTAATTTCTGTTTGTATTCTTATATTCCATAGCACCGACGTGCGGTGCTGTTTGCTGCCACACTTCCTTCTTCTCTCTTACAATTCATTCCAAGTTTCGCGAAGTACTGTATGGCATATTTGTGTTAAAATGGAGCTTGGACTGAATTGTGTTTTCTTGTTCTTGCAATCCAGTTCAGTATTACTATCTTAAAACGAGAATCGTAGGTCTTAATTCCAACTTGAACCGATATGAATATTGCTGCTTTTCAAGTACTACAGTTATTTTGCGGATCTCGTCTGATTTGGAAGGTAGAATCTCAACTTGACGCTGTGGGTAGGTGGATGTCATAATTCAGTATTTTAGTTGCGTGTTTTAATTTTTGTACTTAATGTTAATGCACTTAAATCGCATCTTTATGGTTTTTTCCCCCTTCTTTTATTTGGAACTTAAGATTTTTGGGAGTTTTAGAACTTTCAACGGTTTTTCAAATCTTTTTGATCGAGGCTGAAGTAGTCAGCCGATCTCAAATGTTTTCCAGCCGACATTGCCATAAAAAAAGACCATACAAAGCATCATACGTGAACTAGGGTACTATGGCCTAAACCAGGGCTGGCGAACCCATGGCACGCGTACAAAGTTTTTGGGCAATGTGGAATTCAGAGTGACATACGCCAATGGAGTTGCATATTTTCATTCTGTTCATATTTTTTTTCTAATATCGTATTTAAATAAAGGAAAGATATTAGTGATAATAAAAATTTACCCTTTATGTGAATGTCGTGATCATATTTACAGTCATTTGCAAAAATTTAAGGCTACCAATAGGTTTTAGTATAAATTGAAAGAAAATACGATTTCAGAGGCTGTTTAAGAAAAAAATTCCTTTATTTCACACATTTATTCACAACATAAGTTATTGGTAAAGTTATGTGTGAGGTATTATCCACATTGAGCATTTAGTGTGGCCTCTTTCGTTGTTAATTACTGTTTTTTGTGGCGTGGAGATTGAAGATTATTCTTCTTTAATTCCCATGAATTCGCATCAATATTTTAATTGCTATTTGCCCTTTACAGATTGTTCAGAATGTCAGCTCAATCAGCAAAGAAACAAAAACGTTCAAATTAAGAGGGGAGTAGCAGAGAATTTCAAGAATCTTGGAGTGAAAGATAATAAAGAAGGATAATAAAGCATTGTGTTTTGAAACAGTGTAGTACCACACAAGTGTAGGTCCTACAAACAACTGTTTCAGAACACAAAATGCATAATTTTTGGTTCTGAACCACGAGGGTAGTTTTCTTAAAAGATTTATCCCCATTTTGGCACGCAATTTAGCCAATTTTGTGTTCTGGGGACGCGAGGGTAGTTTTCTTTTTTTTCCTATGAGCAGTAAATAATTAGCACAAGTATTATTAGTAAATGGCTAACTAGTAAAATAAGAAATGTTGAAAAATATCGATTCTTCTGATTCTGTGATACTTCTAAACTGCATGCCTCCTCGATCTTGCTATTTTTTAGTGTTATTCGATGAGAATTGATTATTTTCTCCTGGGTCAATCAGAATCTCAGGGGTGTAGAAGTAGTAGGGAAGACGACCAGCGCATTATTAATAGTGCATTGATAATCCTGGTAATAAATGAGTTTCCTTTATTTTTAGGTTTTAATAATGAGCGGCATCAAGATAATGAATCAGAAATTGTAGTTTCACTAAACTTGGTTTAATGAAATAATTGTAGATTTAGGAAAATGTACTTTGCGTTGTATGTTGAAGGGACTGTAACCATTCTGGCGAGCTGGGAGTTGGGTGCGTTTAATTGACATTACGATTTGATTGTGTAGTGCCATCCCACTTTTCATACCGTGCAGTGTTTTTCTATAAGTTAATATTCCTCCTCAGCCGAGTGGTCAAGCGCGAGGGTGCTTAAGTACACGTGCTTTGAGTGACTAGGGTTTGAGCCAGTGACTGCTAAATACGGGGCTGCTTCTTCCTTCCATAATCCGGACTATAGTCTCCTGTTTGCGGGATGAATAACCACAGTTGTTGGTGGTGGCGGTTTTTCACTTAATTATCTAACCCTATTTTACTTAAGCAGGAAATCCAGGTCAGAACCTTTGGTGATTATAAACTTCAGAAAAGAAGCTACAGCCCTTTAACCCAGCCGGGTTGAGAGGGTTATATCACCTTGTAGCCTTATCTGAATGGATGGAAAGTCAGAATATGCATAGTATATGAGGTCAGGCGCCACCGGTTGTTTTCCACATCAGCGCAGTCAGGATATACAATATAAGTTACGTTGTAAATTATATATACGGTGTAGAATTTCCGGAGGGACAATGACAGCGCAATATTGCTTGAGATGCAGATGCGCCTTAAAACTGATAAGGACATTGTACTGCCCATTAATGCCAGTCATCTTTCCCGTTGCCTGTTCTTCGCATAAAGCTATTTACCAACTAATCCTATATTTCTGCTTTTATAAGTTGTAAATAAGCATTTCACTATTGGCATCTCCTTATCTGATAAATTATTTTATGCATTATATGTATAGAAATACATTATTGTTACGTCTATTTTACTATCATTATTACTATGCTTATACACCGATAGTATCAGGGTCAGTGGGATGGGAAAATTTATATATGAACAGTAACATAAAAGTAGCATTGGTTGTGAACTGCAATTAAAGTTTGGAACAATCAAGCATACAATACTTTAAGTCAGGAGTACTCCGACTTTGGTTCGAGCCCCGGCCCAAAGGGATCGAAGATTTTTTAAAACTTTGCACATTTTGCAAAGGAAATTTTGCACATTTCATGCCTAACTCAAACGAATTGAGATCATCAATTTTATTTATGGGATGATCGCATAAATTAATTCATCATTTTAGAAGGTTGCGATGTCGCAAAGGCTGAGAACCCTTGACTTAAGCATTTCTCTCTCTCTCTCTCTCTCTCTCTCTCTCTCTCTCTCTCTCTCTCTCTCTGATACGTACCTGTTGCAACTGGGAAACACTTCCACACAGATACCGGTCCGAGACTCGAAAACTGTCCCAAGCACAATTCCATCATGTACATTGGCTTCCCCACCGCCAACAGAAGTATAAAATAAGGTAAAAGAAAAGCACCTAGGAAGGGAAAAAATATATAATTACGGAATATTATATGCTCGACAACTATTTTAAGAGCACCGTATTTCTGACTCACTTATTTTATTTTTTTACTGACCATTTGATGTGCTTGGGCCTAAGTAATAAATTTTCGATTTATTGTCAGATAGAATCGTGCGATTTCTTATGAAACCATGGTAGAAATTATGTAAATAACAGCGTTGAAAATGGTGGCCATTCTTTCACGAGTAGTGTACAAGAAGGATCTCTTTCTACTTCGGTCTGCAGTCAGGTGAGCTGAGGGCCGGCCCTCAGCTCACCTGATTAGGGTATACAATACAAATGATGTTAGAAATATAGGGTCCTTCTCGATGGCCTTGATCCTTTTGAACTCAGCTACTCAGAAAAGACTCCAAGAACGCCAAGGGTGCAAGAGATGTGAGCAGTCGTATCGGGGGCCATGCCTAAAGGAGTTAAAATTTCCACAAATATTTGTACATAGCATTCGTCTTCGTAAGCCCTTTCGCATAAAGGTGGGAACGCTTCTAGTTTTCTTGAATTTATTTATGCACACGTTTGATGGTAGATCTGTACATTAATTGTATTTTTCTGCAGCTTTTTTCCCTGATGGTTTCATAATTATTATTTCTAATATACTGATGTTATGTTAAGGAGTCCTTATGTGCTGTGATCTAATGACTAGATCCTTTCCTTTCTTAGGCAATTTTTTAAAGCTCATAATTTAGTAATTTTTAAATTTATAATTTCTTTAAGTTATTAAAATTTCATAACTACTATGTACGTGGTGAAACTTTCAACAAACTAAGCGGATTACTATGAGGTGAGTGCTGAAAATTAAGCTAAACTATATCTACGATCTATTTCTAATATTTCAAGTTATATATACTTCGCTGTAGAATGTACTTAATGATCTGAAAACGCCAAAGACCTTAACTTCTTTTTGAATACAAGATATATCCGCAACAAACCATGCCAGTAAAAAAACTAAATATATATATACATAAGAATTAAATTTAAAAAAATAAGAAACCCATAAAAATTTCTCGTGTCATTGATGGGATTCGAACATGAATCTTTTCCCATTCGTGTTGTGGAGGAGGACAGTGGTTACCACCAGCGTGTTACCCACGAAGGCGAGCCTGGATGCAAACATTAAAATACCTTTTGTGCACATTATATGAAACGGCCTCAGTAATAGTACCTTCAAAAGGTCTCATTGATACTGTTCGTATTTTCTGCCCTTGAGGGACAGAGCCTATCTTCACCTTGTCCATCCGCATGTAACAATGTCAAGTTGTTACATGCGGTCAACTGGCGCCTGAAGTGTAGTGCATTGCGTACATTAATTAACTTATTTTTTTACTTTAAATATATAATTTTAAGTGGTCGCCTACCTCCACCATTTTCGTATGCTACGTACGGAAATCGCCAGATATTTCCAAGTCCAACAGAATAGCCAACGCACGACAGTATAAACTCGGTCTTGCTTCCCCATTTTTCTCTTTCTGGTTCATCCTCTGCTTCCTTTGCACTCACTTCGGGAGGAGAATGGTTCTGCTGTGGAAAAGAGAATTAAGAAACTACGTAAGGGATTTACAATAACAAGAATAGTTCGATTGAGAGTTGAGGAACAAAAATAAGGTCACTCTGAGATTCGGTTTCTCTTTGATAAAGTTCAATGCCTCTCATTGAATGAAGCATTTCGCGGTTGCAAAAAGAAATGAGACAGACTGCAATTACAAGTGTTCTCAAAAGTGCTTTGTTACGGACACATTTAACAACATACAATTATGTGGATAAAATAAATTCTTTGCATTGTCGATTCTTCAACAGTTCCCTAACTTCGCAGTTCCATTAAATTCACGAGTTTGTCAGAATTTTTTTCCTGTATGCTCATGAATACAGAACGTATCCAATCAATATTCAGAGAGTTCAGCACGTCCACCGTATTTGCAGGGAGGAGTTTCTTCAAGCTGTTAACGTTGTTCAAGTTGTATCGCGGGGAAGGTACGCGACTCGTTAACCAGAAGTGATGCCATCTAAGGCGGGATGGTCAACCCCTTCCTGTGTATATCTTAGCTAAGGTGGAATTTAACGGCAGTGATCGTACCTGCTTTGCTCTAGCTCTTAGAAAACCACTTTTTCATTGGTGGAGATGGTCTGCTCTTTTTGCCTTCTTCTCTTCATTATAGGACAATCAAACTGTTTACTGGAAATATAGTTTAGGCGTACCTTGCTGTGCACAATACCATCCACGGCTACAAGTCAGGGGTTACTTCTATCTAATCACCGACCAGACGGCAGTTACATTTATTTTAATATAAAACTTCGCACTGTTTAAAATAATACCACTGTCTAAATTAGACACAATTAAAATTTAAAAAAACTATAAACCGATCACATTCGTATAAATCAGTGTGGCATTAAGGGCACGTTACTGCTGTGGATAAAGGGATGGTTGAGTGGTAGAAGACAGAGAATGGTAATCAATGGACACTGCTCTTCGTAGACTAATGTTATTAGTGTAGTACCCCAGAGTTCGATGTTGGGCCCCTTGTTTGTCTTCTATATTTATCGATGTTATTGATGAAGGTATATCAGTGTTAATGTTCAAGTTTGCAGACGATATAAAGGTTGGCAGGGTGGTTAATGACAGGAATGACGGTACGCTAAACAGGATCTAGAAAAATGAGGCAGATGGTCTGAGAAATTATAATGCAAAGTACTGAATTATGGGTAGCACTAAACTCTACACTCACGGTAGAGGAAAATGAACGAGACCATGGAGTAATTGTGCAGTCAGATAAAGTTTTTGAGCAATGAAGACATGCTGCTAGAACAGCTCATGGGGTTTTTGCATTAGCAGGGACAAGTGATGCAAGAAAGCAAGCTTATACAGAATCAAAGAAAAGAAAAAAAAAAAACACGACACTTTCCATTTCACCTATTTATTCTCTACAATAGTTTGTCTATTTCTTCTTTGAATTTATTTAAACTATCAACTTCCTCAACGACAGATGGAAGTTTTTTCCAACAACCAACCACCCGTTAGCTAAAGGCAACCTTCCGCACATCTATTCTGCAACCGTCCTTTCTTAGTTTGAATCTGTGCTCTCTCATGTGTGTACTCTGAGCAAGAAGAGTCCCATTAGCATTCAGCTTGCTCAATCCATGCAAAGCCATGAATACCTTAATCAGATCACTGCGCAGGTGCCTAGCCTCCAGACACTGCAATTTGTAGAAATGAAGCCTTTCTTGCTAAGAGAACCCGTTTGTACCTCTCACCAATCTCGTTGCGCTTCTCTGTACTAGTTCTAGCAGCTCCATATCCTTCTAAAATGAGGCCTCCAGACTTGTATGTAGACTCAAGATGTGGCTTGACCATTGTTTTATATAGAATGGGACAATCACCTTATCCCTGCTAGCAGAGTTCCTGTATATCAATCACAAAACACCATGAGCAATCCTGGCAGCCTGTCTGCATTGCTTAGAGAACTTCATATATGACTGCACAAATACCACCAGGGTATTTTCCACTGCCCCGAGTGTAGTACACACAGTTGGTATGTTACTGTGAAGTTACTGCTACCCATCTGCAGTACTTTGCATTTATCAATGATAAACTTCAATTTCATTTCTCAACCCATTAGCATAACTTTTCCAGATCGTGTTGCAGTAGTATACTTTCATTACTGTCATCATTAACCACTCTGCCAAGCTTTGTATCATCTGCAAACTTGGACATTAAGCCTGATATTCCTTCATCAATATCATTGATAAAACACAGCATGGGCCCAACACCGAAACATTGGGGAATCCACAAATGACATTAGCAGATGAGGAGCAATGTTCATTGATTACTACTCTGTCTTCTCCCACTCAACCATCCTTTTATCCATAACAGCAACTTGTTCCAATATGTACAGCAGACTTTTATGTGTAACAGTATCAAAAGCTTTCCTGAAATCCAAGTATATGATATTAAAAGTTATTTTTGCATCCATTTCCTTTGTAATCACATCGCGGTATCCAATCAAATTGGTCAAACAAGATTTCCCCTTAACCAACCCATGCTGTGTTTGAAATATAATTGCGGCCTTGTCTAGATGATTCTGCATCACTTTAACCAGTGACTCCATTATTTTCCCTGGAACAAAAGTTAAACCAACAGGTCTGTAATTACTCGTGTCACTCTTTGAACCCCTTTGTGAATATGGGATGCTCTCATACATCTCCAATCCACTGAAGTCTGATGAATCCAGGGATGCTCTCATAATTATAGCTAAAGGTTTGCTTACTTCCTTCGCTTCCTCCCTTAATATAACTCGATAAATCCATTCCACCCCAGGTGCTTTTCTTATGTTTAACTGAAACAATTTCTCTTCCAGTTATTATAAAATCATTTAGTTCTGTGTTAGAGATTTATATCTACCATAGGCTTCTGTGTCGCCCGATAATTTATATGCATCCCATGCACTTTTCTTCTGTGCCACGAGTTTCATCAGTTCATCTGACATTCATTTAGGTATGGATTTCTGAGTCGGATGAAAAGCCTTCTAGCTTTTATGATTATTTTCTTGAACGCTTCCGATTTAGAATTTTCTGATTGTAACATCACTAGTTGGTTCCACAGTATAGAACTTAAAAACTATCTGAGACCACTGTAGTCACCTTTACAAAAGCAAAAACCGTTTACCCCTAATGGTAGTTACATCTTTAAGTAAATCCCAAATCAATACACTGTGATCACTACCACCTAGTGGTACTTTTATCTGCAGATTCCTAATGCATGATTAATCACTACCGAAAATCTGATTAAGAGTATTACTCCCTCTGGCTGCCCCTCGAACATGCTGATGTAGAAAACAATCATCCAATAAATAAACAAAAGTGTTGCTTGGCTGCCAGTAACCAACCCACAAATTTCAGTCAATATCAGTAAATTTAAAATCCCTCATTATAGGACAGTCTGATTTGCTGGTCCACTTTATTTCTCTGTACATTTGTTTGTTGTACATATGCCGTGCTGTGTGTCTTATGCCTGTTAATTGCGTGTGTTCTTTGGTAGATTTGTCTGTTTTTGCTGAACGAAAAACCCCAGTTTCTAGGGGGAAAAACCTTGTTATGTACGCTTGAGACCGACTAACTCAGCCACGGAGTGAAAAAAGCACATTAAAGTTCCTCATGTCATCGACGAGATTCGAACCCGGGCCTTTTCTACCCGGTGTGGGGAAGACGGTGATGATATCACTGTGCTACACGCGCAGTGATATCAGCCTAGAGACCTTGATGTAATCATGAAGGTCTCTAGGCCTCAAGCACAATCCTGCTGTCCTTTTTGTTTTCCCAGTGCTTTTATCTCACCAAATTAACTCAACTTTGCACTGGCTACCCATGTCGACTGGATGCACTGCCTTCGATTTTATGTGCTTCTTAACTAAGAGCATAACCTCCCCCGCACTCCTATCGTTCTGTACACATTGTACTCCCCTAATCCAAATTCTGCATCCCTTATACCTGAATGAGAGAACATTTCTGAAGTCCCAACGATGTCTGCATTTGATGTCTTGACCAGTACTGCAAACTCATCAAATTTATTAAACTTTCTCGCAGCATGTGTGTACATGTAAAAACCCCGTACACTTGTTTTTCTTAGCGTGACTAAGAGTAAGAACGGCAATGTATTTACTTGTTTCATGATGACTCACAGCATTTCTTGAAATTCCCAATACTTTGCTTTCAAAATTGCTGCTCATTCCAGTAGAATCAGTGCAAGAATCACTTTCACCTCTGGCTTAATCTGTTAGTCTGTGTATCCCCAAGCTGACAGTTTTTCGACTCACCTAACACTGCCTCGATAGCATCAGCAAATATTCTCGCAACCTTTCCGTTTCAGTGTATCCCATCCCTGTAGAAGCGTATCTGATAAATTTGTGAAACCTATAAACTAAGCAGAAATAGGTTTACCCACTTTTCTGCCCATCTCGTGCTGAACTTTTGGTAAACACTTCACTTCAGCATAGTACAGAAGTTTTTAATGAAATGAGTTCATTACCTAACTTGTTCAAAGCCATTCCATGTTTTCTGTTTCCTCTTCCTTTGTTTACATCACTTCTATGAAATTTCGTAAACAAAAAATGTTTCCAACAGTCTTTATTCTATTTAGATAATCTCATTTTTTGAGGTTTGTAATGAACAAATAACCTCACAAAATGTTGCCAAATAATTACACTAGTTTACAAATTTAAGTTTGTTCACTGGTATTTGAATTTCCATAGGTCCTACTGCCGAAATATGTTGCTATGATTTCAAACATGACTTAGATTTTTTTCTATCACATCCAGATACATCACAATTTAAGAAATAAAAAAGTATTGTTTTTTATGAAAGTATATAACTTTATTGTAATGACAAATTGATAGGATTACATTTTCATATATCAAAAAATACTTAAATACTAACAAGTATTAATCAAAATTCTGAAACTTTCATTAATCAGACCTTCGTCTCTGTTTGAAAAGAACGTTTAATCGTTTTTCTTTTATGTAGAGTGCCAGGTTTCTCTCTTTTTAAACACAGCAGTAGTCGGCCATCATGCTTATATTCCACCTTCCCTGGTACCTCTGCTCCATTTCCTTTATGTCCTGATGGAATCTCTCCCCTTGCTCTTCGCTCATCTGCGCAAGAATGCACAAAGATTGTGCAATGCTCAAGGGGTAGAATTTTTTCAGCCTGGACTGTACTTGTTAACAGGAGAGATTGCTTCTACAGGGATGGGATACACTTAAATAGAAAGGGTGCAAGAATATTTGCTGATGCTATCGAGGCAGTGTTAGGTGGGTCGGAAAACTGCTAGCTTGGGGGGAGACAAAGACTAATGGATTAACAGTAGCCACTGGCAGAGGTGAAAGAGATTCTTGCACTGCTTCCATTGGAATGAGCAGCAGCCTGGAAAACAAGATGCAGGGTATTTCACAGACTGCTGGGAGTTATTGCGGTACAAGAAAACACATGGGTTGTGTTAGGGTAGTTAAGAAAAGGAACAGGTGCAGGTATACTTGCGTGTGCACCAATGCTAAGAGTTTGGTAAATAAACTTGATGAATTTCAAGAAGGATGTAGAGCTGTTGGAACGAGTACAGAGAAAGGCAACAAGATTAGTGAATGGAACAAAGGGGTGCTCTTACGAAGAAAGGCTTAAGTTTTGAAAATTACAGTGTCTGGAGACTAGGCACCTGAGAGGTGATGTGATTGAGGTGTATAAAGCCTTGAATGGTTTTAGCATGCTCAATGCTGATGGAATTCTTCCTCTTGCTCAGAATAATCATTTGAGAGGGCATAAATTCAAATTGAGGAAAGACAGATGTAGGATAGATGTGGGAAGTTTGCCTTTAGCCAGCGGGTAGTTGGTTGGTGGAACAGACTTCCATACTTTGTTGTGGAAGTTGGTAGCCTAAGTAAATTTAAGGCTGAGCTGGACAGGTACTTGGAACGAACGGAGGGGTGAAATGGGAGCGTGTTTTTTTTTTTTTTTTTTTTGACTGATGCTGCATAAGCTTGCTTTCTTGCATCATATTCCTCTACTAATGCTAATAATGCTAATTTTAGGGTAAAAAATTAAGATGGGCGTGCAAAAAGTGAATTTTGATACTCATATTGCAAAACTTTTCGAGCATATTTTGAACAATTTTCTCATAATCCTGTGATTTATGATTTCCTAGAAAGTTTTCCATTACACTTTTAAAAGCAATCCAGGCTTCCCTTTCAACGCCAGTTATAGTAGTTTCAAACTGACCGTCTAAAACCAATTTTCTAATTTGGGGACCAATGAAGATTCCTCCAAGTTTTTCGTCAGATAAACCGGGAAGTTTACTGTGAAGCAATTGCCATCCTTATTCAATGCTTTAACAAATTGCTTCATTATGCCTAACTTGATATGCAGTGGAGGTAAAAGTATTTTATCTGGCTTCAGCAAACTTTCGTGCACGATATTTTTTGACCCCCCGGTGTTAGATTGTGTCTCCGGGGCCATTGCTTCTTTGTCCAATGCAGCGCTTTAGCTCTGCTGTCCCATTCACAAATAATGCGCGGCATTTTAGTGTACCCACACTGTTGCCCTAACGACATACACAATACTTTGAAGTCTCCACATAGTTGCCATTCATGATCTTGATATTTAATTTTCTCCAGAAGCAACTTGTCATAAGTTTCTTTTAAGTAGACTGAATGAGCAACTGCCACAGATGTGTACTTATCTCCATTATACAAAGAGCACCTTTTAAACTAGTCTTAGAAGAGTCTATAAATAGTCTCCATTCACTAGGAACATATGATGGAGCTCCTAAGACACTTATTAAACCAGCGATATCACTGCAATATACGAGAGGACCTTTTTGTGAAAAATACTGTATAAACTCCCTTTCACGATTTCTGTACCAGGAAAGTGATGTGTCTGGAGTAAGTAAGTTCTTCGCTCGAAGTCTAGATCCCAGAATTTCAGCAGCATACTTTGGAAGACCTAAGTCCCTTACTAAATCGTTCAGTTCGACTTGCGTGAATTGCTGTGGAGTTAAAATTTTTCTGGTTGATAACATTCCTCTTCACTAACCTCTTTAGCTTCTGCTTCGGTGGAAAAAGATGTGGACTTAAGTTTCTGGTGGAGGTTTTACAGTGAGATCAGGTCCATGCGGAACTGATCCATGCATTTAGCTCAAACCCCAGATACACTGTAAACCAGCGTTATCAGACTATTCCTGAAATTCTCGTTTCACATTAGAGTTTCACAAATTTCTGAAATACTGCTGTTGACCAATGGTAGAAAAATGGGACAGCGATAAAATTTGTGAACAGCGAAATTATAAATAAGGTGTCAGTGAAACGGTGAAGTGGTACGCTTCACTCACCAAATTCTAAAAGTAAAATTCAAATGGAAAACAGGAAGAACAGAGTTTTAATATTTTATTCCAAGAAATAAATACTTTTTTGGAACAGAATTATGCATTGCAGAATGATATATAAAAATACGGATATCTTTTCGTTATTCAGCAAACGAAAAACAAATATTCATATATGCTCCATGAGAGAAATATAACAACAGTAAGCCCAGAGCTGGGGCCGCGACAGTTATCCCGTTATTTGCAGTCCCATCAATTAGACACTTTTAATCCCACTGGAGAATCAAATTACGAGCATAAGAATTTTAAACACTTACCGACAGATCCGCCATACTTGTTGTTTCTCAAAGAACTGTTAAGGTAAACGTTGCTCCATCCGTTTGTGATTTTCTTCCTGTACCTAGCACAAACGGTCGTCGTTTGATTATATGCTGATGTCATTTATGTTTGTTATTATACTCCATCTTGAATAAGAGATGTGTCAACTTGAGCCATCATGCACGCTAATAACACTACTATTACTGGCGTCCTGCAATAAAATCTATCAAGCGAAACTCAGCAAGATGTTTTATCCATGTCATGGCTCAAGATGTAGACGCCCAGACTTGTACAGAACAGCTAACTTCAAAAGCCATTCAGCGAGTGAATGAACTACTAAAAGAAGAAACAAATTATATTCTCCAACATACAACTCCTAATTTATGGTCTCTTGTAAGGGTCTTCCTGCAAAGGTGTTTAGCGAAGTGACTTCCAGCGTGGAGTCATCATAGGATGCCTTATTTGCAATAAATCCACTCTGCTATTGCAGCAAAACTGTAACACCACCCTAGATAAACACTGACTGACGTAATCACCTAATCGAAACGTCAACGTGCTACCACAGCTGAAAAAGTACTCGGGTTATGCTGCAGAAATTGACAGTACATCCTATACACTCCTCATGGAGTGTATAGGATGTACATATAGTGCACCAGCCAAGTCAACACTATTCATTGAGTGCTGTGATGTTTGGTTTGTGTGTTGCAACTCTTCCATAAAATCCGATGACATACAGCTGCTTACGTACCGTCCTTTGACTTACCTGATTCCTGATTGACAGTATTTGATGAAGACTACCGGATGATTCGTCTCTCTGTAACACAGCATTTCAACTTGTCAGGGACCAATTATAGCGATCCGATGGCAGATGTGAGGAGAGCATTATTTACCAGAGTGTGTTGTCCCAACTGTAAAGTTTAGTAGAGGTGCTTTAACTGTCTAGGTTTAGTTTTGGCTTGGACTTTTAGCCACCTTTGCTTGAACAACGAATGATACGCTGCATATTGGCGTTGTGAACAATTCTCTTCTTCTGGTTTAAAGAGATGGATGTGCAAAAGCTTTATTGGCTTAACCAGAGTCGGAACTTTAACCTCTTTGAACACCTTTGGGTTGAACGTTAGCTTCGGGTCAGGCTAACTCGCCCTCAATAAGTTGAGTTGACCTCTGTGTGGAAAGTAAAAGGAGGCAAAATACCGCCTTGTTATCAAAACTTGGTTAGAAGTCCGCCCGTGGCCTTAATCACATGTGTGATTATAGCATGTGATTAAGGTTACAGGCTGGTCGACACTTATCAAATATTATATCAATAAAAGATTCCTTGAAACATGCAGATATCTGGTTATTTTTTAATTCCTCCATTCTAGCTTAGTCTGCACGATACATCGTCCTCTGCCATTCGTTTGGAAAGGTTTGTGTTCGATTTCCGTCGACGACTGGAGGAATTTTTAATGTTCTGTTAAGTCCAGGTTGCAGCTAGCCTATCTGAAGTCGAGGGAGTATGGTCCTCCCGGCAAATTGGACAGTAAGCTTACACTTCTATAGACAAAATTTGACGGATATGAACGACAAGCTCAAGTGCAGTTAAAATAATAATTTAATTTTAAATTGTTTTGATTTTAATTGCATGCTTCACTGATAACGTAATTATAATCAACGTCGTCTTCCACTGTGTGCAACTGGTCTGGGTTCAAATGCAGAAAACGATGCCAGGAACGTTTGTGACATGGTTGAGTTACTCAATGTCTAGCGAGGCTATAATGGTTTTTTCTCCCGGAAACTGGGGTTTATTCGTCCACAAAATAAACGAAATTCTATACCTATATCATACTGGACGTACGAGCTACTTGCAGGGTAAACAGAAATTGAAAAAATATAAAATACATTAAAAATAGTGTCCACTCTTTAATTGGTTCTTCCCTCTGGGGGGAAACACCCGAGTTTCCAGAAAATCTAGAAATTCAGGGAACTTCGTCTGAGGCAGACTAGGTTAGCTACGTGAACAGAGCTGATAGAAGTTAATACAGTCGAGATGGCATCCAAGCTCAGGCCTTTACCACACGCTATGGTTGACAGTGACAGTAAAGAGTGCTTACCACGAGGGCAGCCTTTGGCCAAGACCCTGTTCCAGTAGATATAGGAGGATGTTAACCTAGATGGGACTTACCTACAATTGTCTGACAATTATAGTATTGTAATTCGACCTCAATCTAGGTAAGTTGAGTGGCTACCCTCTTTTTGTCTTAGTCACTCTTTCGACTCTTTCTCGTGAATCTTGGTTATTGTAGATTGGGACCATTGGTCTTTCAAGGAAACCTTTGCTAAAACCATGTATCCCTCCCACCTTAATTTCGTACACTGGTAATAACCTCCCTCAAAGAGCAAAATAATATTCTCGTGAAAAAACGAACATAAATACGAGGGGTTTCCGAAAAGTAAGGTAACACATTTTTTTTTTCTTAATAATGGTGAAAGGGAATGAGATTTGCAAAACTTAAGCCTTTCTTCGTAAGAGCAAGATAGATCAATAATGTTCAAAAAGACCGCCAGTGCAACGTTGCGGTGCTGCTGCCTCACAGCAGATTCCAAGGAGTCCAAAGATTACAAAATGGCAGCTACCGTGCGAGCTTGGTCGAAAACAGGTGTCCGTGAAGTTATTCGCTTTTTGCAGGCAAAAGGGTCTTCACCAAATGACATTCACCGTGAACTGGTTGCTGTGTATGGCGAAAAGGTGATGACAAAGAAGCAGGTGTGTTTTTGGTGAAATGGCCGTGTTGACATTGAAGATCGACATCATGGCCTTCATCGAGCAAGACAGAAGACAACATTTCGCGTATTAAGGGAATCGTTCTTGAAAACAGGCGAGTGAAACTGCGTGAAATTGCACAAATGGTGAACGTGAGTAAGTCGACTGTTCACGATATGCTTGGCTTTCGAAAGGTGTGCTGCCGCTGGGTGCCCCGACAATTGTCAGAGGAGGACAAAGCAAAACGCATGGGGATGTGTCTGGAGAACTTGTTTCAATACAGCGACGAAGGAGAAGATTTGCTCGCTCGCATTGTCACAGCAGACGAAACGTGGATTCATCGCTTTACCCCGGAGCGCAAACAAGACTCCATGACCTGGAAACATCCGCAATCTCCTGTGCCCAAAAAATTCACAACTATTCCCAGTGTCCGAAAAGTCATGCCCACAGTGTTCTGGGATCGCCAAGGCGTTCTGTTGGTGGATTTTTTTTGCCGAAAAGAGGAACAATCAATGCACAGCTTTACTATGCAACGTTGGAAAAAAGTGAAAGCCAACATTCGACACAAACGACCAGGACTCCTGACATACAACGTGATTTTGTTGCACGACAACACAACTCCGCACAATGCCTAGACCACTCGTGAGTGGTTGCGCCTGAATCGTTGGAAAACTCTGTCACATATCCCCTACAGCCCAGACTTAGCACCTCCAGACTTCCATTTGTTCGGCCTTCTGAAAAACACCTTTTAGGAAAGCATTTCACCACGGATGAGGAAGTTCGTCGGGCGGTGCGATTTTGGTTACTGCGTGTGGGCACGGACTTCTTCAGTACTGGTATTGGTAAACTGATCCATCGTTGGGAAAAGTGCATAAATAAAACTGGAAAGTTTGTGGAGAAGTAGCATTAGCATTAGTAGAGGCATATGATGCAAGAAAACAAGCTTATGCAGCATTAGCCAAAAAAAAAAAAAAAAAAAAAAACCTTCCACCTCACCCCTCCGTTCGTTCGAAATACCTGCCCAGCTGAGCCTTATATTTATTTGGGCTATCAACTTCCACTACAAGGGATGGAAGTCTGTTCCACCAACCAACTACCCGCTGGCTAAAGGCAAATTTCCGCACATCTATCCTACATCTGTCTTTCCTCAATTTGAATTTATGCCTTCTCAGGTGATTATTCTGAGCAAGAGGAAGAATCCCATCAGCATTGAGCATGCTCAAACCATTCAAGGCTTTATACACCTCTATCAGATCACCTCGCTGGTGCCTAGTCTCCAGACACTGTAATTTGCAAAACTTAAGCCTTTTCTTCGTAAGAGCAACCCTTTGTTCCATTCACTAATCATGTTGCCCTTCTCTGTACTCGTTCCAGCAGCTCTGCATCCTTCTTGAAATGAGGCCTCCAGACCTGTATACAGTAGTCAAGATGTGGCCTGAGCATTACCTTATACAAGGGAATAATCACCTCCTTATCCGTGCTAGAAAAATTCCTGTATATCATTGATAAGTCACCAAGAGCTACTCTTGCAGCCCGTCTGCACTGATCAGAGAACTTCATATCTGCCTGCACAATTGCCCCAAGGTCCTTTTCATTGTCTATGGTACTACACTGTCAGTGTAGTACCACAGAGTTGATACGTTGGTCTGGGGTTGCTGCTTCCCATATGTAGTACTTTACGTTTGTCAATGTTCAACTTCATTTGCCACCTCTCAGCCCATCCGCTCAACCCTTCCAGATCCTGTTGCAGCAGCATAGCATCAGTAGTGTCCTTAACAACCCTGCCAACCTTTGTATCGTCTTCAAACTTGGACATTAAGCTTGACATACCATCATCAATATTATTTATAAATGCAGAAAACAATAATGGACCCAACACTGAACCCTGAGGGACTCCACTAATAACATTAGTCCACGTTGAGCAGTGTCCATTGATTACCACTCTCTGTCTTCTCCCGCTCAACCACCCTTTTATCCATAGCAGCAATTTGCCTCCAATGCCACTCTGCTCCAATTTGTGCAGCAGTCTTCCATGTGCAACAGTATCAAAAGCCTTTCTAAGATCCAAGTATATAACATCAAAGTTATTCCCTGCATCCAGTTCTTTTGTGACTGCATCATAGTATCCAATCAAATTGGTCAGGCAAGACTTCCCCTTAACAAAACTATGCTGTGTCCGAGCTATAACTGAAGTTTTGTCTAGATGATCCTGCAGTGCTTCTTTAACAAGTGCCTTCATTAATTTTCCTGGAACAGAAGTTAAATTTATAGGTCTATAATTACTTGTGTCAGTCTTTGTCCTCCTTTGTGAATTGGGGTCACATTTGCACATCTCCAGGCTATGGGTGACTCTCCTGAATCCAAGGAAGCTCTCATAATTATGGCTAAGGGTTTGCTTACTTCCTTTGCTGCCGCCTTTAATATAACTGAATAGATCCCATCCACCCCAGGTGCCTTTCTTGTGTTTATCTTCAACAATTTCTCCTCCACTTTACTCTCAGTTATTACAAGATTCTCTAGCTTACTGCTAGAGTTGAATACACCTCTGGCTTTCCCCTCGCTAAATAACTCCTCATGTGTGAATGTCGATGCAAAATATTCATTTAGTTTGGACCAATCTGATTCATCCCCTTCCTTCTAGAGTTTACATAAGTAAAGAACTCTTTGCTGTTTTTCTTTGCATCCCTTGCCAAAGATTTCTCGTAATCTGCCTTCGCCTGCCGAACCTCCTTTGTAATTTGGTTACAGACCAGCTTATATCTATCATACTAGCATAGGCTTCTGTGTCACGTGTTAATTTATATGTATCACATGCATTTTTCTTCTCTGTCACATGTCTCATTAGTTCATCTGATATCCATTTAGGCCTAAACCTTGAACAATAGTTCTTAGTCGGTATGTAAAGCCTAGTAGCTTCCAAGATTAATTCTTTGAATGCTTCCCATTTTGAATTTGCTGTTGGTAACATCTTCAGTTGGTCCCACTGTGTAGAATTTAAATACTGTCTGAGACCATCGTAGTCGCCTTTACGAAAGCAATAACCCTTCCCTTTACCCCTGATGGTAGTTATCTCTTTGAGTAAATTCCACTTCAGCACACTGTGATCACTGCCACCTAGTGGTTCCTTTATCTGCAGATTCTTAATGCACGAAGAATCACTACTGATAATCAAATCAAAAGTATTACTCCCTCTAGTTGCCTCCCGAACATGCTGCTGCAGAAAACAATCATCCAATAAATCCACAAAAGCCTTGCTAGTGTGTGAGTGACCAGCCCCCAAATTCCAGTCAGTATCTGAGAAATTAAAATCCCCCATTATAAGACTCTCTGATTTAGTGGCCCACTCTATTTCCCTGTACAGTTTCTTATTATACTCATCAGAGTCATTAGGCCTATAGCACACTCCTACTCTCAATTTTGATTTCCCTATGCTCATGTCACACCAAACTGACTCGACACTGCACTGTCCAGCGATGTCGATTGGCTTCACTTCCTTGGATTGTATGTGTTTCTTAACTAATAGCATAACCCCTCCTCCCTTCCTATCCTTCCTGTACACATTGTACTCCCCAAATTCCAGTTCTGTATTCCTCATATCTGTGGACACCACGTCTCTGATATCTCAACAATATCCGCCTTTGATGTTTTGAACAATACCTCAAATTCATCAAATTTATTTACCAAACTCCTAGCATTGGTGTACACGCAAGTATACATGCGTGTACCCCAATGACTCCCAGCAGTCTCTGAAATATCCTGCATCTTGTTTTCCAGGCTTCTGCTCATTCCAATAGAAGCAGTGTAAGAATTACTTTCACCTCTGTCAGTGGCTACTGTTAATCTATTAGTCCGTGTATCCCCCAAGCTAGCAGTTTTCCGACACACCTAACACTGCCTGGATAGCATCAGCAAAAATTCTTGCACCCTTTCTATTTAAGTGTATCCCATCCCTGTAGAAGCAATCTCTCCTGTTAACAAGTACAGTCCAGGCTGAAAAAAATTCTACCCCTTGAGCCTTGCACAATCCCTCCCAGAGCCGATTTGATCGACAAGGCTCTCATCATTTACTCCCTCCTATCGTGTGCATGCTCACTTATTTCTTGGTGTGTGATTTCAACTTCGTATGATTAAACATCATCCAGAGAAAAAATGTGTTACCTTACGTTTTGGAAACCCGTCTTACTTTAGTTCTATCATCAGTTATGGTATTGAAGTTTGGTCAGCTGCTCCTATGTCTAGTGTGAAGACGCTCTGGAGTCTAGAATTCTGGGTCCTAAAGTGGGCCAATAATTGCGCTCACCTACCCTATACAACGTCAAAATCACAAACCTGCAGAAATCTCAGAAGCACCCCAGCCCAGTACTTGGCATATGCGAGGAAGCTCACAATGGGACTTAATCTGTACTCCGCTGTTCTCGACTTCATCAACATCTGGAAAATTGTAGGCTGGAAAATGCCTACGATTTTCTAAAATGTATTCCATATATTTGCTACCTACCTACCTTTTGTATGTAAAGTGTCCAGTTAACTGTTAGATTCCTCTGGTTACTTGTAGCGGGAATCGTGTTCTTCTACATTTCTATGAATCTACATTTCTATGAATAAAGAATTTTATTATTATTATTACTCAAGCGTTTAGGGCATAAGCCTCAAGCTATGAAGGAGTCTAGACTATGTATAAATATAGTGCAAATGCATCAAAAATACATAGCTATATCTGAATAAATCAGAATATTGGTAAAACGGCATCGTTTTAAGTTATATCTCATATTGTGAATACCTTCACAACGAGTTGCCATGATATTGCACTACTTCGAATAAGTAATGCTTCACCTAAGGAGAAGACTAATGTTACTTATTCTCAGATGGATACCACCACCCAGACGGCACCGTTTCAGAGCTATTTATGTATGTATGTGAATATCTACTCGAATATCCACTTGTCCCTATTAGACTTAGAAAAGCAAAAAGTAGAGGGAAAGTTATAGTAGGAGTGGAAGAGGAAAAGAAACGGTGTAGAAGAATGAAAGGGACAATAACTCCTTCAACTCACACCACTCAAAAACTCATAAACTCCTCGAATAGGCAACGCTTCCCCAGTGGAGAAGGCTGTTGTTACCTATTCTTGGAAACTCCGGACATCATCAAGCTCCCCCTAGCGGCACCGTTTCAGGGCTATTTGGCCCTTCTTCGGTGGGTGGGTAGGTACCCGAGTGATGCAACGATGGCAAAACAGTTATGAAGTATAACTCCACAATATGAGAGATGCCTGATGGTGTATCATGTATTTAGACTCAAGCGTTTAGGGCATAAGCCTCAAGCTATGAAGGAGTCTAGACTATGTATAAATATAGTGCAAATGCATCAAAAATACATAGCTATATCTGAATAAATCAGAATATTGGTAAAACGGCATCGTTTTAAGTTATATCTCATATTGTGAATACCTTCACAACGAGTTGCCATGATATTGCACTACTTCGAATAAGTAACGCTTCACCTAAGGAGAAGACTAATGTTACTTATTCTCAGATGGATACCACCACCCAGACGGCACCGTTTCAGAGCTATTTGGCTCTTCTTCGGTGGGTGGGTAGGTACCCGAGTGATGCAATTATATTGCACTTATTCGAAGTAGTGCAATATCATGGCAACTCGTTGTGAAGGTATTCACAATATGAGATATAACTTAAAACGATGCCGTTTTACCAATATTCTGATTTATTCAGATATAGCTATGTATTTTTGATGCATTTGCACTATATTTATACATAGTTTATTATTATTATTATATTAGTGGTGATTTCCTTGTTAGTTGAAAAATCCTCAATGCTTCACCACTTTATATATTAACGCTGTGGATAACGCCATGGGTGCTACGCGCTTCCATTTGGAATCTAGAATTTCAAGCTATAGGACGACAGTTATCTCTCCCTCAAAGCCACACTTCTGAACTGATTTTTGGGGAAATGAAGTTTAATGATTGGTCTGTTTTGGATGAGCCGAAAAGTTGGATCAGCAGAAGGAGGTATTGACAAAATTTCTTATATGAATGCATTGACTACGAAATGAAGCCATATTTCAAACTGGCTGTAATTATAATTATGAAGTGGTAGTGTCGACGAGAAATCAGTGTTGCAATTCAAGCCAAATGTGGACTCTGAGATACTCTTTTAATAAAAATCAACTTTATTTAGAACTGCAGATACTTTTGGCATGGTGGACAAAAATTCAGTGTTGTTGTATGAAAATTTACTCGTGTACACATTTGAAAATGAGAATCCAGCAGAGGATGCTGTACAGTGTAAACCTTACTTACCTGTGAAAATCAGGCAACGTTCACAGCAGGCTCTAATGTTGTTTATGAGAGTTCAAGAAGAATCCTGGCGGTGCTGAAGTCTGTTCTCCTGGAGAGAAGGTCTTAATTCGAGTGTCGCAAAATGTGAAGAGCGCATGAATTGAGAATTTCGCCGATTCGTTAAAAGTGGGCGCAATCAGGGACATTTAGACGGAGGCAGGAGGGTCAGCTTTCCTTGGCTCGAACCTTGAGTAAAGTACCTGGACCACTCCGTAAGCTATAGAAAACAGGAACTGAAGGGGAAAGATGTGCCCGGTGATGGTGTTTGTCTTGGTAGGGAGGGGGAAAATCGTGCTGACTCACTTTCCCTTGGAGAAACTATGCAAAAAAGCTTCTCACTAGAACTATAGTTAGTCATGTGGAGAAAGGCAGATTGTTCTTTTCCCTCCAATATACGCTGAGTAGACGCAAATCATGAGATACCTGCCTAGTAACGGGTAGGCCCACCTTTCGCCAGGATAAGAGTAGTAACACGGTGAGACATTGACTCCACTAGTTCACGAAAGCGTTCCATGAGTATTTCCATCCGGCTTTCTGCCACCTCTGTCCACACCATAATTCCGTCGCAGTCCTGGATGGAGGATTTAAACCTCGAACGGACCTTTCCACAGCATCCCAAAGATGCTTCACAGGGTTCATGATCGGTGAACGGGAAGGCTATTCCATGGTAATAAAATCTGCGGAATGCTCTTCGAACCATGTCCTAGTCACCACGGTTCTGTGGAGAGGCGCATTGTCCTGTGGGTGCACGATGACCATGAACGGATGCAGATGGTCTGCAAGGATGGACACGTAACCTAGACTGTTCGGAGATGCGTCTAGACGTACCAGAGGACCCAACATGTGGCAGTTGAACACGCCCCAGACCATTATCGACCGTCCACCTGCCTGAACAGTATCTTGTTGAAATTACGGGTGCATAGTTTCGTGCGGTTTCGGCCATACTCACCCTCCCGTTAGCTCGAAATAACTGGAAACAGGAATCATCGGACCAGGCGAGCCGTCCCCAATCATCCAAGGTACAGTGCCGATGTTCTTTCGCCTATTTGAGGCGTAGAGTCCTGTGTCGTGGTGTTAGCAATGGGACTCTGCTGAGTCGGCAGCTCCCATAACCTATTTTGCCCGTTCTGTTGGATTTGTCTAGTATTAGTATTAGCAATGGCCACATAGTGCAATGAAGCCTATGGCTTACGCTGCACCAGCCAAAAAAGTAAATAAATAAAAATAAATAAATAAAAAATAAAATAACAATAATAAAAAAAATTTAAAATAATTAATAAGAGAAAATGAAATAGATAACCTATGCGTTTCCTCCTCCCATAGGTAATTATCCAGCTGACCTTTGAATTTCCCCAAACTATCAGCCTCTACCACCCATGTATCTATTTTTACAAATGCTCTCCAATTTTTTCAGGCATTTTATATTAAAATTTCGTCTTTTCCATCTAATTTTTCCAGTGAACTTGTGATACTTATCCTTATCCTATACGAGTCTCGTTTTGTAATTTGTGTTACATTGTAATGTCAGCTGATGAAGGAACCCGATGTAGTTTGTATATTTGTAAATAGTTTAGTATTTTGTAAATATTTTAAATATTTGTATAGTTTGTAAATATTTTAGTCCTGCTCTTTCGAATGCAACAATATTCCTTGTGCATTATGGAACCCGAAGCAAAAGGCCTTTTCCTAAGTGACCTATGTAAACGCAGGTAAATAATTACATAGTGATATTTATTCCACCTTGAGAATGCCACGTGGGGGTAGCCAATGAGAGAAGAGGAATGCGGGTCACGTGGTACAAGTAGATGGGGAAATTACGACACTACAAATGCACAGGTAAATAATTACATAGGTCATTTCCTGATTAGATATCGATCAGTGCGTTTTGACAGGTGTTTCCTTTACGCAGAAAAGATTTGACTTGCTCCGTCATACCTCTACATTTTACGTAGAAAAGCGTGCGCTAGTTACTATTAATATTTATTTATTTACAAATTATTTAGCCTATTTACTGCAGTAAACAGCTAATACTCTACTACGTAAGAAAAATTTCTCCATCCCAAAAGAGTTAATAGAACTATCCAAAAGTTTGCATCTCTGGAAATTGTGGTAACACAAGTTAATACTTAGCTTTTACTCATCAACTTTACGCGCAAAATTTGGCAAATTTACACTAGAAGCCTCAGTATTACACCGGACTCAAGATGTGAGCCTTTTAGTCTCAATTCAACTACTTAAATGTAAAACCCTTCGACCCTTCACGCCTATTTTCCGTGAGGGGTCACATTATTACAATATTTATAAAATTCTCAAATATCGGCTGTATACAGTCGATATTTGAGAATTTTATAAATGTTAAGAATTAGTACTCTGGTTATACATTAACAAATGTTGCTTCCACGAAGAACAGTTATTTTATTTTTTGCGGAGGAATGGAAGTAAAATACAATAAGCGACACGCACGTGTACCTGTTAAGCTGTTTTATTGACGCATAACTCGTATCTTGTCACGGATGGGTACTGCAGCCTACGACAAAAACGAGTGGCACTCTTTCTCAGCAAAAAAACAAGATGCAGTTGAAATGAGCTCAGGAACGCCAATAATGGAGGGCTGTAAAATTGTCTGACGAATCGCTGTTTTTGCTGTTTCACGCTGATCAGAGAACCAGAATACGGTAAAAACAGCATGCTTCCTGGACCAATCTTGCGAGGAGTTAATAATACAGACAGGTTGTTTCCATAGTGCACATTTGTAGTCCCTTTTGATACCAGTTTAACAACATTGGATGATTCAGATTATCTGGAAATTGTAGAAAACCTGTGGGATGAGACGGAATGAGCTCTTCGGATGTAAATATGCAACAATTTACATTAAGGCATCAGGTTAACAGATATTAAGTTAACATAATGCCTTTGGTAAACGTCCGACACTTCAAGTCATTGCCATAACGAATCCAGGCTGTTCTGGAGGTGAACTTACTCGCTAGGTTGTACCTAATAGGGTGTACCTAATAAACTGGCCACTCATTATACATATATATTATAGCTCGATGGGTTGGTAAAGAACTTGCGCATATGTCACTTACACACGAGAAGATGCCACTTTGGAATTTTAGAGGTGCTCTCTAGCAATAGCAGAAGCTATTACACGTTCGTGTATTATTGATTAGTATACTTAGTTGGATGATTCCTTTTATGTAACCACTCCTCCACTAGAGTTCTTTTGTAAGCGGTCAAGTTAAAACATTCTCGTTTGTTTTATTGAAGGATGAGGCCACACAGTGAAAATAATGATATGGTTTATTGGGGATATTAAAATGAGTATTTTAATAACACCAACTAAACTTTATATCAGAAATTAATCAAGAGTAAGGATTGGTTGAATTATACGTCATTAGCACCAGTGTGCTGGAATATGGATCCTTGTTGATAATCTCTATGTGGAATGCATTTTCTTCTGCGGCTGATGATACAGGAGATGATTTGGTCTTATATTTTAGTCTTGCTTCTGGTTCACATGGACCCCATTCTTCTAAAGGCGTGATTACGTTTCGGAGATTCTAATAAAGAATAAAAATAATTGATGAAATAACATCTGTCTGTCGTCTGGAAAACTAATAGTAATTTGAAGTTGGCAACATTGAAAACAGTATTAAAATTATCTAGTCATATATACTCGTAGACAAAAGTTAAGGTGTTATCGAGTTTTACGCATACCCTTTGTAACCGAACTGAAATTATGCACATAAGTAACTGAGGAATTGAGCGCATGTGCATATCCTTCTGATAAACTGATATCGGTGGTTATAAATCGCGATCTGAGTGTGCGTCACCCTGTAGAAGAGCACCAATAACATCAAATCATGCTGGAGCCTTTGCTACTGAGTAAACAGTTAATTATATCCCATAAATCCCGCCACCACAAAATTATTTATGAAAGAATGGGTGTGCCCGCGGTGGGCTGATGTCAACCAAAATTTTTCACTGTTTCAAAAGACCATAAACATATTCCGTTAACTAATAACGAAATCTGTATACAGATTCAACAGCTAATTTACTGCCAACTCCAACTAAACAATTTCTAGCAATTTCTTTAAGCATAATTAAAGATAAACGACTTAGAAGTAATTAACAAAGTAATACAATTATACAGTGAACATCTGCAAGTAAATTAGACAAAATATGAGAAATTACAAAATTAATTTATTATCGTAGGTTAAGCTCATTGAGTACCTTTCTGTTCTTGATGATCACGATTCCTGCCCAGATGGGGATTTGTGCAACTGAGGCCATCATCAACAGCCAACCTACAACGTCAGCCCAAAACGGATACGGTTTTCCATTATATTTAATGATTTCGTGAACCGTCAGACTGTAGATGAGAAGGAACTGCAAAAAGAATATCAGTGGTGAATAACTGCTAACACTATATCTCTAAAAAAACTCTTAAAAAATTCTTTAAATGCGATATCCACCTAATAACATAGCCGGATTGGAAAATTGTCTCTCGATCAATCCCGTGGATGTTTCTTTGTGAAAGGAAAAATTACTTGCAGAATGTTATACAACCAAGATATTGATTGAGCAAAAGGAAGTTTGTTTTAATTGACTACTACTATAATTATATTAATAAATTAAAAATCAAGACTACTATTATTTGAGACTATTCTCAAGCGAAATTAATTTAGATTGCAAGCATTTTAAGTAGCTAACAGAAAAGCCTTTCTTTTCTTTTCTTGTTACTAGAAGGGACACGTTCCTTACAACAGCAACAACAAGAAAAGAAATTATGCTTCTAAATTTCAATGTACGCTTCAAGAATAATTTTAAAGGCAGCCTTAAGATTTAGAACGTTTTATTCATTTACATAAATTTAATTAAATTTTAGAATACAAATGTTTTAACTACATTATAAACTGTTCTTATTCTCAGAAAAACAGCTTTAATTCACTCTGTCTACTGTGGATGTTCTGATGAGCAAATAGACAATATGACATTGCGTTTTTTCTGTGATGCAAGCAAGAAATAAGGTAACCGAGTTTGGAATGATTCAGCAGAATGCTAAGTATATCCCATAACACTGAAACATGGCATAATCATCGAATATTGATTAGGTAGTTTCGAAGGTCCCATAAAATACTGTCCCTTAGAGAAAGTGAACTCTGTATTCTTAAGAAAAAGGACGAGATCTGCATTTATGAATACAAAAATTTAGTATCAACAAGACTTCACATTCCTGTTTTTTAGGTGATTCTAACTGAGGGGCATCTAGCATGGGTACTGACAAAACAATGCAAGGAAGCAAGCTTACACATCAGCCAAAAACATACGACAAATACTTTTGATGACATCAATCAGACAGAAAATAGCCAATAAATTTTAAAATAGTAGGCCCATATAGAAAAAAGACAACAGAAAGAATAATCTCTAAAAAGCGCCATTATAACCCAAAACATAAAATTATAATTATCCATTCATTTGCCTGTCCCTTCTAGTAACCAGAACTCATTACGAAATGTTCGTTATTCCCTTGTTCTTTTTCCTTATCAACTACTTTGAGTTTTGTGCTTCCCAAATGGTGTATTATTCTGGGATTATACCCAAATGCAGTACTTTCATTACACTGAATAGTACACCACTTTGGAAGCACAAAATTCAAAGTAGCTGATAAGGAAAAAAGACCAAGTTTTTGAATTTTTTTCACCCGAAATATGGTATATTCATGATTCTGATGAGCCGAATCCAAGTTAGTTATTGCTTAGCACCATAGATTCAGAGAGGAATGCAACTTATGCTTATTAAAATAAACAGCGTAAAAAATATAGTCAATTTTTTTAGTTTGCTTTTTGTTTTGTAATGATCAGTAGATTTTCTGATCAATGTCCAGAAATAGTCTGCCCCAATACTGGGTTTCTGCCTTCCTTGTTAATATTTGTCCATAGTAGCGATATCCTGATGAAAACGTTCACCGTGTTCGTGATGATTGTGTCCAAGTTTATCTTGAAATAAAGTATAAATGAGAGTGGTGAGTAGAGACATTGGAGCCGAAATTTTGGTAGGCTTGTAATAAATCTCCATAAACATTTTATATTGTCTGCTCTGTTTTTGTCCCAAATATGTTCACAGTCTTTCTTGAAGAATTTTCAACCTTTCAGTTACGAAGAATTTAACATTCTTTTAAAATGCTTATCTTTCAGTAACTGTAGTCTGCAGATCGACCTTTGATTTTGGACTCGCTAAAGCATAAGAACTAGTTTTAAATATTGAAAGCCCTCTGCATTCCTGTTTATAGCATTTAGGGAATTCTTCATTAGACCTAACTCTACGTAAAAATATATCTGTTTGATTAACTAGGGGCTCATAGATTGCAGTTTTCTCTCCAGTTTCAAAATTTATGCGAGGAAGCAAAATCTTAGTTTCGTATGGAATGATTTTAGCTCGACAGTCCCACTCATAAAAAGCAACAATATTGACATCTTCGTAGATTTACTGTACTATATTTTTCTTAAGAGAAATTGCATGTTCTTATGGGATTATTTTAAATAGCACGACCGGTTTGTATAGATGAGATGTTTTCACTGTGCAGTAGAACTGCTTTTAGATTTAATTTCAGAGAAATCACGTGAAATCTCAATTCTTCTGGTTTGTTCTCTTCCAGGGGCATTATTAGAATAGTGAAGTGAATAGCAAAACTTGAAGAAAGTTTTCGTTGTTGTTGTTGTTTTCGAAATATAGATATAATTGTGCCTTTTCTTTTTTTGCAACAAATTTCATTCCTTAAGCTAGATACCAAAAGTGCCATAGATTTAAATCGGGCACGAAATCGTTCAATCGCTCAAAAGATGAGGCTTGTTTGGGTTTAAGAATTTTGTATTCTGATTCAGAGCTCTTTTGGATTGTTTCCATTTGGTTATCTGTATTGTTCTCTTCTAATGATGACCAGGTTTTTTGAGGAAGAGGTAATTTGCCAATGTCCAACTGGTCTAATGTCATCGGGATATTCGGTTACTCAATTTTTTCTTTTTCACTTTCCGTCCTTCAACTTGGGTTATGCAAAAAGAGCAATCGAAGCCCAATTGATGGAGCATATATGAGAAGCACATTTCTTGTCCCCATCACCAAAATAAAGTTCGTGTGCTTTTTTTAATAGGGGCATTATGGATGTCTATGATATTTAATTCATAATCACCGCACACGTAAGTCATCAAGCGAATTAACCCAATGACGTACATTCTAAAAGCACTTTCAACTGCAAATGTCACCAAAAACTATAAGAGCACAAGTTTACTAATATGTAAAAAAGTCAATCACTCCAAATGATTGACTTCTCCCGGAGGTTCCCTTTACGTATTCGTCGGACATACAGCGAGCAGATCAATAGTCCAGGAACTGCGGAAAACTGACCATTGCATCGATATCTAGAAACCTCCTCATTCCAGAACTTCTCAATCAGCAATCCAAATAACATGAATAGACAGACCAATTAGAAATACGTGAAAACCAAAATATGAAATATTTTGCGACTGTGAGTTCTAATATTAGTCATATAGTGCAAGAAAACCATACGGTTTTGTTGCATAGAAGAAACGGGCCACACATTTCAAAATCTAGATTAAAGATTACGCTGTGATTAATAGATTTCTATTGGAAAAAAGTTCATTGTTTTCAGTGTTATCAGTATTAAACCTCAATTTATCCATCCTATCCACCATCCTATCCATATTTGTATTATAAGCAAACTTAGCGTGTTATTTATTTCATGCACCGTGGATTTTTTTATTTACTTAAAGACAGTTTGTGAAGTTGATCCAGACTTCATGGATTCTGTTTTAAACAATAACTGGATGCCGTGCTACAGATTCGCCATTCTATCATGTTATCATTGCTCGTTTTCGCTGCTTCAGTTTCTATGTATTCTTGTAATAATTAGCCTTAACTTTTCATATTTGTATTTTGTACTTATTTATTATTTGTATTTACGTACAATATATTCAAGTGATGTGATATCGCAACCGCGAATGCATTACTTACTAATAATCATACATCGATGTAAATTTTAACCTCTAGTTTTTCTCACACAGGTCGTTATACTACATTTATTACTATCTTATATTATTTTTATTTGCACAGGAAATTTACTTTTTACTGTCAGGAGGATGGGCACCTTTTTTGCCAGTATCAATTAATACAGTGACGCAAAATCCTGTGGCCCTCGCAGATACCACAGTGGTTATAAATTTTTATAATCACCATCTTCCCACATTGTGTAAAAGAGACTTGAGGTTGAATTCAATCAGTGAAAAAGAATTTTTATGGGTTTTATTTCACGACATGGCCCAGTTAGTCAGTTTCAGCCGAGGGTTAGAAAAATCCCCTACCTCATGGGATCATAGAAAGAAGTGCAGCGATAATGCAGTAAAGTTATCCTAAGTCAACTTTTCTCTTCAAATTTATCCTTTCTATAATAACAAAGCTATATTTTTAATCATAATGAAAAAGTAAATAAGTTCTGCCCACTCATTTCCAGCTCAACATCAAAAGATCCTACAAAAGATCTATTATCTTCAATCAGTTTCTCAATGCTTATAAATATTCAACGATGGAATCTGCTTTAGACTCAGAAATACTCAACCAACTAACCTAGAAGTATAACAAAACGTCATTTACTAGCAAGAAGCTTATACTTACCAACATTACGCATGGTGATATTATTTGCCAACAAACTCTCCAGTACAGGCCTGGTCTGAAGCCAAGCATTAGCTCCATATCGTCACAGAACCTGTTAACTCCTGAAAATGGAAGGAAAGTTGACTTGAGACCAAAAGCAAAGAATGACAGTCACAAGAGAAATTGATTTACAGTTCGCAATGGTTGCATTCAGGATGCTACACTTACCATATCCCCACATGAGGAATATCAGCTCCGATGTAGCGACAAATAATCCAGCATAACCTCCTCCATAGGCGTCCATCAGATTAAGAACGTACTGTCCTCCCTAAAACATAGCGAGGAAGTGATTTATGAAAGTTCCTCCCACTCTGTACCAGCAGAGCAGTTCTTTCTTCACAACTTGTATGTTGTGAAGGTGACGAGTTCTTAATTATTCACAATTTATCGAAATAGGCAATGAGTACATTTCACTAAAATATTTTATAGAATTACCTTAATCTTATTATTTTTAAATTGTATAATGCTTAAAATTAGTGGAGTAAGTGCTCTTACAATAAAAGTTCATGAGCAGGGCATCTGGGACGCTGATTTTATTTATTGATTTTAAAATAGCAGTAATATAGATCTGATGCGAAACGAATCTCTAAACAGATGTCATGGTGGCTGTTTCGAGATTCGAAAAGTTATAGACAAATAACAGATACATCTCTGCCGATGCTATTTGTATCCAGTGATATTAGCAATTTAAATCGACTCGTGCATAACGGCCTAGTCTGCATCCTGAGACTTTATGAAGAGCCCTCATTGAGTACCACAGTTGATAGAATGGGCGTCCTCCCCACACCGGAGGGAAAAGATGTGAGTTCGATCCTGTCAATGACGTGAGGAATTTTTATGGGCCTTTTTCACAGTGGCCGAGTTAGTCGGTCTCAGGCGAAGACATCATAGTTTCTTTCCCTGGAAACTTGAGTTTTTCATCCATAAAAACAGAAAATCAACCACAGAATACATGGAATTTGCGAAAAAATACTCGGATCAACGTTATCTTAGTCGCTGATGCTCTTAAAACCTTACTATAACAACAGCTCTATGCAGAAAAGTTGTTTTTGATGGAGGAAGGTATCCCCAAGATGAAACTGAAGGCAGAGATTAATATCATTTTTAATTATTTTATTATTTATTTTTGACTCCACATGTTTTTTAGAGTTCCGTTAACATATTCTAAGGTCTAAAGGGAAATCAGCGAGAATTAAATGCGACATCTTGTTTTTGGTTTTTTTTAGGCCTTTGATTTTCGAAAACAAAATGTTTTTTGATTTTTTTAGGCTTTGTGTTTATTCGTTTATCCTTTGTGCCTGAAAAACGTGTGAAGGTGTCAGTGAGAAATTTTGATTTTTCTTTAAATGGCACTGGTATTACCACAGACACTCTTCTCAATCAGTATTGCAAAGCAGATAAAATCTACCGTATCCATCATCTCCAAAATGAAATACAGTTTCGACGTGGAATTGAAAGCCAAAATTCCTCAGAGAACATGGCTTGTCAGTGTTTGGGTTGAATACTGGTCAGAGGGTTTTAAGGGAGGTTAAAAATAAAAGAAAAGGATTTTAATGAAATTGTTTATAATCATTATCGCCGAAAGACTTATAACAATAACTAAACACATTTTTCCTAAAAATCACTGTTAATATGTCCAAAGTCGTTCACACATATTAACATCTTTAAGAGCTACACTAATCCACTTAACTATTCATCATTCTACATACCCTCGTGACGCACGGTAGTCCAAGCAGAAAACATACAGTACAGACGCAAAAAGTAACCAGAACTTTGCGGTTGCGCAAATGGGGAAATCCATCGTAAATAGCAGTAAATATGGCTTCCAGATAAGAGAACTGCAAGTAGAAAAGTCACAAATATTATATGGAAGAAGCCAGAATGCAAAGATTTTTAAATTGTGAAAAAATGTTAATCTTTGAAACGAAGTCCACCGCTGTTTATTCTCACCTCGCTGTCGATGGCCAGCAGAAACAACATAAAGAAGAATAGAACGGACCATAGTTGAGGAACCCACAATCGCGCAATAGCTTCGGGGTAAGCTACAAACGCTAAGCCTTGTCCTGAAAAGAAAAATATAAATAACTTGAATGGTTGAGAAATTTCATTTATCTGCATGGTGTTGCAGCATTACTCCTTAAAGAGAGTCCAGTTGCAGCCTGGACTCTCTTTAAGAATAGAATACGCATGTGGAATCGAATGGGGCTGCAGCAGAGTAATGCCGTGTGTGCTTTGCATGTTTGTGAATTCTAATCGATGAAATTAATACAGAACAAAACTAAATAAACTAATGAAGCTCAAAAGTAATGGAACTCAATCAAATGAACTCAAACACAATCGGATTCAGACAGAGAGAGTTGGAAATATGGTAGGAAATAATATATGGAGGGCCCTATGAGAATAAACTCCATAATAATAATATGAGCTGTTCAGAGGTAAAGTGATATAAGTCACTTTCTCTTAATTTCACGGGAGAAAGAGTTTTGCATTTCAGCTTATGAAAAATGAAACTTGTATTAAAAAACTCAAATAAGGATGGTTTTACATTCAAAATATAATACATTTTTAGTCTACATAAATGTTTTATTAATTTTTTAGCCAGAAACAGGTATAAATACATAAAAACTTGGCTTTCAGTCTTTTTTAAACCATGTTAAAAAAAGTTAAAGTTAAACCATGAAGAATGTTCAATTCCTCTCACCCTCTTGTTCTTCTGCTTAATCATCATCTGGTATTGCTTCATCTTGTCTTGCACCAGCAGGAACCAAATTGCGGAAAACACTGTGGTAGATTGGTGGAATGTACCGAAGTAGACTCAGCATATCCTGTTTCTTTGCAACTGATACAGGAATTGATTCCATGTATAATATTGGCTGTTCCACCTCTCTCACTTTTTGGGGGTCTACCTCTACGATATGAAAGAGATGGTTCAATGTTGATAGTTCCGAATCCTTCAATTTCATTTAAAGTTTCTTTATATAGGGTAACATAAGGAATGTTTTTTGTAAGCCTGATCCATTGAAAATTTAACCAGTTGACATTGTCGTTTTGGGTGCTAATTTTCTTTTTGACTACATGGTTTCATAATGGCTCAGTGGATAGAAAATATGTCCTATCCATTTTATGTACATGAAATGGATGTTTCTTCTTGGCACCTTTTATTGTTTCATACCAATCTGCTGCAGTGAAAGTCATCTTGGGCTTTGATGAGTATTCAATAATAGCAAAATCGCGATCATTCGGCAAAAAAGAATGATCACTTACCATAAATAGGTGGTCTAGAGTCTTGATGGAGTTATCTGTACTGTGTAGTAGCTTCAGAAGTGTCAGTTTCGAGTTCCGATTTTGTCCTGTACACGAGTCACTAAACATGATGCAGTGATCTTTTCCATTGCCAAATTGTTTGATGTGCCTCACAAGACAGGCTGCAATTTCTTGGCTTCCTTTTTTTGCCTTCGGTCTCATCCCATACATACATGTGGCTCTCCCCATTATGTAAATTGTGACAATCAAGATTATATGCGTACATATTTCTCTTGTAATAGGCAACTGAAGTGGATAACTTAGAAGAGCCCAGTGCCTTTTCAAGATCAAATGTAAAAGCTAAGATATTGTTATCATTCTTGCAATCATCGGTGGCCTTCTTCAACATTTCACGTGCTTTGTCTGCTTTGCGTAAATACAATTCATGATGTGCTTGAAGTTGCTTTTTTGCTTCGTCATTTCAGATGCATCAATCTTTATTTTCATGGCATCACACGTTTGACACGTATCCTTCTTAGGAGCAATAAAAGATAAATTAACCCATAGTTGGATATATACATGTTCTTTTACTGTTACTTGTTGCCTGCCTGTCTTTACACTCTAAAACAAACAGTTCGTACATTTTTTTTATGTCTAAGTCTGCACTCAAATATTTTATATTTGGGTTGTTGTGTCTAGTGTAATAGCTAACGTAAGTTGGAAATTTTCGGATGTGTTCTCTAACTGTTTCTTTCAAGGCTTCTGAAATTTTATTAGAAGGTGGTCCTTTGCCCCTTAAATCTTCACCAGGTTCCTTACCCTCTTCCACTTTTTTTAACAAACGGGCCAAACGTCCATAGGATATTTGAAATGTGTCTAAGAAGAATGACTCACAAACTTGTATGGTCTTGTTTTTAATATTCAAATTTATTTAGTGAATAAAATAAACAAGTTGACCTAACACCAGTGTATGGCCGGCTGAGATTTAAAATATTGTCTTTTGGAGATTTAATTTGGTAATAAAGATTCTTTATTACCAAATTAAATAAGGAGTTATTACCAAATTAAGTCAGGAGTGGTCGATGTTTAAGCATTTGTCTCTGTCGGGTGAGATAAGACATGCAGAGTACGTCACATACCGCACAGGGGAGTCAGATCACAGTCATGGAAATGTCATAGTAAGATGGGCATGTTCAGCATTGGAAATTGTCATAGTCAGGTTTACTTTCGCAGTCTGGTAAGTTGGTGCTGGTCAGATCCAACGTTGAGTGTGGAATCTTAGGTGAGCTCACATTGTGGTCTCGCTGTGATCAAGTCTAGTTATGGGATATTGAGTCAATTCAGCATCGTAGTATGAAACTGTCAGATTCAGGAATAATCATGCTTTTGAGGCCAGTGTCTCTATCCGGAGGTTAAGTCTTATGTGGAGGTTCTTCGGTGCAAAAAGTGAGGTCACTATCATGGAAATGTCTGGAGAGGCTGGTCTATTCAGGCATTAGAGGGTGTTGCAATCGAGCACATCTCATTAACGCTGAGAGATATGGCACTGTCAGATGTAGTCAGTTAACCCTGTGCAGTTCAGAGTTAAAGGTATGAGTCACAGTCAGGTAAGTCAGAGTTGCTGAATATTGTGATGATAAAGGAGTCGGGTGCTTCAGTTTGTTCCTTATAGCAGATCTATGCTCCTCCAGGTGTACGCTTCTTCCATTTAAAAAGAGTTTTTTAAGAAATGAAAAAATTACATTCATTTGCGTTATCATTAGATAAAGGAATGCTAGTTTTTTTTCCCCCTGTATCTGATTGGTTTAAACCAATTGTTTCTTTTGGTGATCCACTTAGAGCGCAAAAATCACAGACAAGTTGATCACATGTGAACATGTGTTGTGGCTTATGTAAGGCAGCCCCTAAACGTTAGTTCATCTCCGCCATGGTTCTCTGTGATGATATACAAACCTCTGTACAATGGCCAGAAATGAGTATAGTGCTATGTCTGCGTAGTGGGTGTGCGTTGTTTAGTTATTTATGGCCGCTTAGCTACCAAGAAGGCCGCTTCCCAGTACCCATCCACGCCACGAGGAGGCAGGCCCAACTATACACGTACTAAACTAAATGTAATATTACCAGCATCCCATAGGAAGAGGCGCAAGTCGTATGGGTGCAGTAGTTCTTAAATACAACCCCAGGGGCTCACATCTGGTGAGTATGAGCTTGGCACGCCCAGGATCCTGAGCTGGATATCATCATTCTTCTCTTTCTTGGTGATTCCTTTCTACTTCTGTACTTCTGACTCTTGTTCTCTCTCTCTCTCCATTACTGGCTGGTGCAATAATAATTAATTAATTAATAATATTTGTTAAAGGTTTATTGTAAAAATGGTACTGTGGGTTGAAAAATTAAGAAATGAATGTAACTACTAAAGGGGGAAAACTTACCTCCCTTTACTACTTCACTGATATCTACATTCATCTGTTTAGCCATGTTCCCAAGGATGGAAAATATCACAGTTCCTGCTAGAAGGCTTGTCAGGAAGTCGAGGAAACTAATGTACATGGCATCCCTGAAATATCACACAGGCGGATTAATCACGTGTCCTTGATCTAGAATCTAGATGAACAAACAAATATTACTGACTTTGTGTTCACTGCATCAATGTTTGCTTTACCTGAATTTTCTGTGACGCAAAGGATGATCAAAGATTTTTATTATATTTTCTTATGATAGAAGTCCAACAATTCATAATTTTGGACTGAGTTTTGTTCCGATGTAATCGCCTTGAGTTGAAATGGAAAGTTCGCATAAAGTCGAAAAATATTAAATGAAAAAAGAAAATTTTGTTTTACCCATCCAAACAGGCATTCACTTGAAATTTTCTCTGACGATATTCTTTCAAGTTTAGAAAGGAGTTGCTACGGTAGGGTTAGGACCATATTGGGTAGATGATTGCTTGTTTCCATTTTTTTTCCCTTTTCGCTCGATTATTGTTGATCAATGTATCCTAGTTGGATAGGTTGTTAAGCAGTTGGAAACGCTTTATCCAATGATGGCCATAGCAAATGAGAAACCTCTAGACGGACATATTTTCTTTAAAGCATCATTGCCTCGATGATTTCCATGCTTAAATAGTTTTACACTTGTTTTTTCATTAACTTCCGAGGCAGCTAAGGTCATGAACTGTGGTATGCCATGCCGGTAAATGGCGCGGTATTGTGGTCAATGGACAAGTGGCAATAAAAAAACACTGATATTCCTAGCTCAGTATTACAATGAAGCAATAATATACCAGAATAGTAGTTTTATACTATAAGCAGTTAATCCTAAGTCAATATCTACGTTCATTCCGGATCAAAATACGAAATTTTGACCAGTCCTCATATCCAAAAAGAATTTTTAATCTAAATAGGAGGAACAAAAAAAAAAACTGTTGGAGTTTCACTAGTGACTAACTCATTGCTTCGGGTCATGGAACAGTCGAAACAGCTTATGGATCGACGAGTCGCCTTACGTTATCAGATCAGGCTTTCGCGTGTGGGAGTGAAGGCTGAAACGTCATCTCCCATCGTATGTTTCATTACTTTTCGAGGGCACAGCTCTAAAACGGTGTTCGCATGCTGCCCGCTGGACAATCCACCGGACCGAACCTATTGATAACTCTGTAGGTCAGTGCTACTCAAAGTGTGGTCCGCGGACCGGTTCCGGTTCGACAACTGTTTGTTGCCAGTCCGCAACGGATTGGAAATTCGTCGTTAACTGGCCTGCGACGATTCGTCAGTTACCGGTCCGTGACGATTTGTAAAATACAAATCGTCACGGACCGCGACCGATGGAAATAAAAGAAACTGGTCCTTCACCACAGACAGTTTGAGAAGTACTGCTCTAGGAGGCTTTCGGATCAGATAGTGTATAATTTCGCTACCTCTACTCTGCCAGACAGTGACTGGAAGAAGTCCAAATAGTATGTATGCGGGGAGCATTTTCGAGGCCACTTTATATCAAGGATCTGGGTACATTCTTGCCATGTATACGCCATATCCAAGAATTTCACTACTTCATACAGCATGTCCCCCCCCCCACACACCTTTTCTTCTATTGAATACATCATGAATTGTAATTGTAACTCTAATAGAACAAACTTATCGGTGAAAAGATCCAAACCTCCAAAACACTTCCTCGTTCATTTCACAAATATGCGTGGTCTCAGTTAAAATCTCAATGATGTCCATACCCACTTAGTCTGCCAAATCCCATGTACGTTTTCTGTCAGAAACCCAATTATCAGTTGATCCAACCACTGCTCATCACTGTTATCCAAATTATTAGCTCTATGATTCCTTTCGCTTTAAAGGTGGTACTTGTGCATAAGTCCGTTCTGATGTCCCTCTCAGAGACTTAGTAATTTGGAATCTTCTCTTTTCTATTTTCTCTACCTTAAAATCTCTTTACTACATTCTGTCAAATTCATCTGCTGCCTCTATCGTTCTCCCAAATCCACCAATCACTTGTAACTCATCGACTTCCTCTCTCTGACACTTGACTTTCTCCAGTCCAACTTTCTTAATACTGAGGTAAATTTCCTCGGTGATTTTAATGTCCACAACTCCAGCTGGCTTTCTTTTTCTACTCACACAGATCCAGCTGGTCGAGATTCTGAGGCTTTTACAATTACCAATGACCTTGCACAGATTGTTCATTTACCTACCAGAATACTAGATAACCTAACCACACTGCCAACACACTTCATCTTTTTCTCACAAACAACCTTTCGAAGTACACGGTCGAAGTGAATGGTTCTCTAGGCACCTCAGTTCATAACTTGGCGATGGTCTCTTCTCAAATGGAGCCTTTCTCAACCTCATGTTGTTTAGCATTACAAGAATGCAAAATGGGATGATCTGAGAGATTTCTTTTCTTCTTTTCCTTGGTCGGATTACTGTTTCAATTCTTCTGATGTTTGCTCAGATCGTGTCAGTGAAATTATTCTTGTAGGGATGAAATCCTTTATTCCACACTCCACCTTAAAATCTCGTCCATTATCTAAACCTTGGTTTTCCAATAAATGTACCGAGGCTGTTAAAGAGCAGAATGTTCCATATCTTAATTGGTTTGTATCCAAATCTCCAGCTTCATTCTGCGTACATCAAAACTCACAACAATTATAAAGCAGTTATTAATCAGTCCTAACAAGATTTTGAACAGGCTAACAATAGAAAACTTGCTTCTTGTTCAAATGGTAGTCTGGCATTCTGGTCTCTTGCCAAAGCTATTGGCTGCGACTTTTGCCCATTTCTGTTCCCACTGCTGTAAAAGCAGGTTCTGTTGCCACTTCAGCCAAAGATAAAACTGACCTGCTAGCATCCTATTTTTCTTCTAACTTATGTACTGATGATCTTGGTAAACCACCTCCTACCATTCCCAGTATACTCCATTCAATACCTCCTGTGAACTTCCGTTAAATCGATGTCAGAAAGACTGAACAATCTTGAGGCCAAGATCCAGGTCCTGATGGTATTTCTCCACTTGTTCTCAAAACCTGTGCTCCTGAGCTTACTCCTGTCTCATTAACGCTCTGTGTCGCCTTTTTTTCACTTTCTTGTTCCAAAAGTGTTTTCCCTTCTGCTTGGAAATTTGCTCTTATCCAGCCAGTTCCTAAAAAGGGTGACAAATCCCTCCCATCCAGTTATCGTCCCATTGCAATTACTTCTACTCTTTCTAAAGTAATGGAGAAATTAATTAACCGACAACTCTTAAACTACCTAGAAACCTTCTATCTGATCGATGATCATCGGTATGGATTCAGTTAGTATCGATCCACTGGTGATATTATGGCTTATGCTACCAATCTATGGACAAAATCAATGGAAAAGTTTCGTGAAATACAAGCAGTTACTCTTGATGTTTCAACGGCTTTTGATCGTGTTTGGCATGAAAGTTTCTAAATAAGCTTCCAACTTATGGTTTACCAACTTTTTTTGTAATTGGGTATGCAGTTTTTTTCTCTGACCACTCACTGCGGATGATAGTAGAATGCTGGCTTCTAACTTCTTGACTAATGCTGATGTTTCCCAAGATTCGGTTCTTTTCCTCTTGTATATTAACAACCTTCTTCCATTGACCAGAAATCCTATTCATAGTTTGCAATGTGGTGCAATGTGATATTGCATTGCATTTGCACTATCATTGCATTTATCACATTGCATTTGCAATGCAATGTGATAGCAATGTGCTATCACATTGCAAATGCAATGTGATAGCACATTGCATTCCACCTTCCAGTTTGAGAAAACTTTCCCTGCAAAAACAGCTTCAACTTCTTGAATATCCATTACCAATTCCTTAATTTGTAGTGGATATTCAATTCTCCAGTGCGGCAAAGATAACTTAGTTGAACTCAATCCTTCTAAAACTCAGTCCTGTCTTATATCTCGCAAAAATGATTCTTCTGCTCCTCAGCTGATCTTCGATGACACTCTGATTTCTAGGCAAGATTGTATATCTCTACTGGGATTACCCTGACTTCTAATCTCTCTTGGCATAAGCACATTGCAAATATTGCTTCCTCTGCACCTGAAAAACATGGGTTTCTCTTTTGCTCTCGGCGTTACTTTTCTTACGAACAGCTGTTCACTTTGTGCAATCGCAAATCCGCCCTACTATGGTGGAATACTGTTCCCACATCTGGAGCGGTACCCCCAAAAACTCTGCGTCTCATAGACGTTCTGTTTCTGCTACATGTCTTTTCTACAGATACTTCCGTGGGCACCTTTCTTCTGAATTGGCTTCTATAGTTCCCGCTCTCTCTTCCAAAGCAGTCCGAATACGTGCCGCAAGTCGTTAACGTCCTTTTACTGTCCAACTTTAAACTCACAGAAGCAATTTTTTTTCTTCCTCATTTATTCATTCAACATCTGTTCTCTGGAACAACCTTCCTTCATAGGTATTTCCTGAAAGTTATAATCCACAGAAATTAAAGTGTAATGTGAACAAGTATCTTCTTTCATCTTCTCAACCTTAAACCCATGCATGGTACTAAGTACCACAAGTTCTAATTACTCTCGTGCTTGGGGTTCTCATAAAGAGAAAAGTGTGGCCATGGTGTAGGTCTGCTTCTTGTGGTTTTAAACCGGGCTGTTAGTTTTTGTGAAATTCTGTACAGTTCTGTGGAAACGGACCTCCACCCTAGGCAGCTTACAGTGTGAAAAACTGATTTGAGAAAAACAAAGTCCACAGCCTGAGCACTTTTGGTGTGAACTGGAACGCCGGATCACAGTGCAACCAATACGCTCCTCTTCTACAGCCGAAATGACGATTGCAGTAAAGGAGGAACGGACAGAAATCCATGGACTCAACTTGATTGTGATTGAATTTTTCCTTAAAACTTTTTTTTTGTACGAACGCGCATGTCTCCAAATACTTTTAGTAGGGTAGGATATTTCGCTAGGAAGAATTTCGTTTTTTTTTTTTTTTTTTTTTTTGAGAACAAACTACCGGTAAGAAAAGAAAAGCAACAATATTATGCCTACCTGTAAATTTTATTGTGAAAATCCATATAGCTGGCGTACGTTAACAGACAACCCCATCCGATGCTGAGTGAATACAAAAGTTGTTCAGCAGCATAGCGCCATACCTGAAAATGAACAGGAACAGTAGAGGATTAACAACACGTGCATCAGAGGAGCCTTACGACAAATAACACAGGGATGTCCTCTTGATGAGAGACTTAGAAGAGATGACAAAAAAATATGCAGACATAGCAAAAATAATGTAAATGAGACGTTAATTTGTTATTAAAAATAAATCGAAATCAACGTAATGTTTATATATTTTGTTTTATTAATTTGCAAGTGGAACTTTATACGTAGAACATGATTTCTTTGCCCGATTTGAATTTCATTAAAATCAAGGAAATTACAAAACTAGTTTTAAGTTGTGGAATTCCATGAGTATAATAAATCAGCAAAAGATGCCTCTCATTAAACTGAAGTGGATGTCATAATGATCTTAGTACTGTGGAGCAATCCAGAGTATCAAGAGTTGTCTAAGTTTTGTGCTTCTTTAAACAAATGACATGGCCTTGGCTAACCTGTTATTTACTTCAAAGCTGAGACATAATGATTTGACAAATAAACAGAAAGAAAATAAATAGCAGATTATAATTTTAGTGGTGTCATTTGTTAGTAGGTGTAATACTCAGTCGTTTCATTAAGTAGGCGTTTCCATTTGTTACGAGTACTCGGGCAATTTAAATATTCGCAAACTTCATGGTAATTTCTTTTCACATCATTTCATTGCACGAGCAGCAGTTTCTAACCATGCATTTTGTTTTACTTTCGATGTAAGGCATATTGAGAGGTCCTTGGCTAAGAATGCAGAGAATTCTCTGATTATGTTAATACTAGAAGGAAAAGGATGAAGCATATTGGCCTACTAGATATGAATGGCATAACCATTGATGATCCTGTTCAGATTGCAGAAATACAATAAAAATTTTGCATCTGCATACACGTGTAAAGAAGTTTTTAAGGATGAATGAATCTGAGGGTTGCCAAGTTATAAGTGGGTGCTAAATGATCTAGTTGTAACTGAGAAGGAAATCGAAGACAATGTTGAAATTAAAAGCAAATAAAGCACATTCGGCTGGTGGGATCTATCCAATTATATTAAAACAGCAGCGAAAGAGGTAAGTAAACCTTCGGCCATTATTATGAGTGCATTCGGCCATTATAATGAGTGCATCCTTGTGTTAGGAAAGATCCATACAGAGTGGAGAAGTGAAAGTGTCTCCAATTTCATAAAGGTGATCAAATCGCCAGTGACTAATTGCAAACCTATAAGCTTGACCTGGAACAGATTCCAGGAAAAATAACGGAATCAGGGGTTAAATAAGTAATTCAAGATCATCTTTATAGGAATGCAATTACACAGCAATCATAGCAACTGTCTGTTAAGGGGTGATCTTGTCTGACCAATCTGATTAGCCATGACGCAGTAAAGAGGGAATTGATGCAAAACAATAATTTGACTTGATATATACTGTACAGTACTTAGATTTCAGTAAAGTTTTTGATACTGTTCCAATTGAACGACTGCTGTACAAATTGGAGTAGTGTGGCTTTGGGGGAAAGTTACTGCTATGGATGAATGGATGATTAAGAGAGAGAGAGAGAGAGAGAGAGAGAGAGAGAGAGAGAGAGAGAGAGAGAGAGAGAGAGAGAGAGAGAGAGAGAGAGAGAGAGAGAGAGAGAGAGAGAGAGAGATCATCAGTGGGCACTACTCTTCTGGGACTCCATTAATGTTATTAATTCTGGGACTCCATTAATGTTATTAATGGAGTCCCAGAATGGAGTCCCTTAATGTATAAGTTTGCCGGTGATACAGATATTGCAAGGTGGTTAATGATGGTAATCAGGGCATGCTTCTGCAACAAGATTTAGAAAAATTAGGCAGATGAACTGAGATGTGGAAATCGAGGCTTAACATTGATAAATGTTAATCCTTAATTTCCGCTGCACATGGGTAGCAATAATTCCAAAATAAACATATCAGTTGGGTGGTATCACACTCAAGGTAGCGGAAACCGAAGAAGACCAAAATTACTTCTCTGACTATTGTAGAGAGACTGCTAGGACAAGCCCATGGGGTTCTGTCAGTGATACGCAGGAATTTTGTCAAAACGAAAAAAGAGGTGATTATGCTTGTATAAAGAAAGGTTAGAGTACTTCATCCTTGAGTACTTCATCCAGGGCTGGAAGCATCACTTTAAGTGGGATGCGCATCTGTTGGAATAGATGCAGAGAACAGTCACAAGAATATGTATAAAAGGATATTCTTACCAAGATACACACTTCTGGGCACTACAATTTACAGTTCTGTAAATTGTAGTGCCTAGAAGCAGACACCTGATTGAAGTGTTTAAGGCTTTAAATAGATTGAGTGGAGTAGTGATAGCATATTTACTCTTTTTCAGCAACACTTATACATAAGGGAACATAAATTAATTAGAAAAGGATGGCTGCAAGATGTGTGGAAAGTTACTTTTGGCCAGAGAGTTGTTGGAACTAACTTTCTGCTGATGTTCTGAATGAATTTAAGTAATGAAGTATTGAACAAATTTTTAGAGAAGGTATACAGATTGTGACTATTGTTTTCTTTTGGGAATGGGGGGGAGTGATATTGTATAAACTTGCTTCCTTTTGCCTCATTTTCCACTTCTAATGCTAATTTCTTGTTTATTTTCAAAATTTTGAATAAGTTCTCTAACCTATTCTTTTCAATTTGTAATATAGCACAACAAATTTATGTTGTATGCTGGTTACTCAGTATTCAATCAGTAGAATATGAGTTTCTCCTTTAATGAGGAGTATAAGAATTCAGAAATAATTTCATTATATTTTGTGGAAACTTTCATATTTCACTGTATTTTCCATAGGAGCCATTTTGAAAAATGTCATGTCAAATTTTGGATGAGTTTCATATAAAGAAATGGTTAGACTACTGAATACGGTGCTGTTTCTTGAATTCTCTCTACCTTGTGAACTCTCTGATCGTCTAGTCATTCTGGACTATAAACAGAAAATTATTATTATATAGTAACGGTACTGTACATCCAATACTGGTAAACAAATGGTTCGCTTTCTCCAAAAATGTGTCTACCTTTATGTGTTTACCTTTATGTCTAATAACCTATCCCAGGTAGGGATAAAGAAATACTTGATGCCATCTACTGCGCCATCTAACGAAGCTCCATAACCAAGAAGAATAATCAAGATAACGTAAGGGAATGTTGCGGTGAAGTAAACGACCTAGAAAGAGAACGTATTAAAAATTTTCTGTTTATACAACATCAATAACATATCATCACATAACTTATCAAAAATTAGCAACTAATAATTAGTAAAACTTGTTTATTCGTTGGTAAATACCAAATACTTTAAAATTACACTTGTTTGGTTCAAATATTTTGGTCAGAAGCAAATGGTAACTTAATGAAAAACGAAACTAAGCAACAGTCATTCTTCAGGGATTTTCAGGACAGTGCAAGGATGACTGCTTGAGATGTTTTTCAGATGAACAGCAGAATTTTGTATATATTATTACTACGTGACACAGCAGAAAGAAAAGAAAATAACAAGTTGCAGATAAAATATGTTTAATGTTAAAATACGTACAGGAAAGTAATACAAAGCTTTCGGACAGTGTGTTGCCCTTCATCAGTTTTAATAGTTAATCTAAAAATCTAGAACCTACGTGCGTGTAATGGCAGTCATGTATGGTGAACTGCGTGTATGCAATAATTAGCTGTTAGAAGGCAAAGCTTGTGGTTGTAAATGCCAACATTTGTCAGCCATGAGGATGGTTGCCTCAGTAATGGGATGGACACGACATCCTCCGTTTTTGTTAAAGGAATCGTACAGTACCGTGATGTGCAGTGATTCCAACCAGGCGCGACGACGGTAATGGCGGGACAGATCAATAATCATGACATGCACATCTGTGTATTTCATTCGTCGCAAAAATTACCTCTGCAAAAGGTATTTAAAACTCAAAACTAACTTTACCTACTTTTCCTTTTCTTCCCTTAGTTACCATGTTAAGAGAATTACTAAATCTCAATATTCTCACTCAGTTGAAGCCGAACTTACTCAAGAAAAACAGCAAGCATTTCTTTACTTATATAAACTCTAAAAGGAGGGGGATGAATCTGATTGGTCCACTTGATATCGATGGTTCGACTGTTGATGATCCTGCTCAGATAGCAAACAAACTGAATGAGTATTTTGCCTCTGCATTTACACATGAGGGTTATTAAGGTTTGAAAATGCCACAAGGTTATCAAATTGTAGCAGGGTGCGTAATGATTTTGTAATAACTGAGAACAAAGTGGAGGAGAAATTGTTGAAGTTAAACATAAGAAAGGCACCTGGGGTGCCTTTCTTATGCCTTCTTGCTTTCTTATGCTTTCTTGGCCCATGTATTGGGTAGTCAACTTTTCAACAGTGCTACGCCTGTTCGTCTGTACGAGTCGTCGGACCCGGCGCTCACCGCTAACATTAACCTTTCGCTGACCTTTGCAGTTTTGCTCTCAGGTTTGACCATTTTGACGCCAGTCCTGGTACACTTTAACTACGGCGGCTCTCGAACATCCCACCAGTTCAGCCGTTTGGGAAATCGCGGTACCAGCTCGTCGATATAATGTACCCTTTATCAAAGTACAATAAATCCTTCCTTTTACCCATCACGCTCGGAAATTTACTACCAACTGAACCACTGACAACTTATCTATGCTACGTAGTCGACTACCTGCGCACTCTCGCACCTCACGTGGTCAACGGGTCGCATTCAGTTTTCATAGGGGTCGTCATAATTCAGTGATCACTCAGTGTATATAATGAATTCAGAGCGATTTCATTATATACACTGAATTAGGCCTTTTCACTTATAGCAGAATTTTGTGAATTGATACCGATATAGGTGACAGATGCATAGGAGACAGAAACAGACAGATGGTATAGGAGACAGATGCAAGGAAGCCAAGTTTATTTATTTTATTTTTTATTTTTCTGTGGCATAAGCCAAGAAATGGCAAAAAGACGACTTCTTATGCAATCTATATCCACTGTTACCATACTGTTTGCACTGCGACAAGGTACCGATTTAGTTGCCCCTTAAATTTCATGAAATTAAGGGACAAATGAATACCAAAGTAGTCCCTGGGTGAAATATAACCACGAAAGCAGCAGTTTATTCCAGTGATCGGAAACTGATCTGAAATATGCTCTTCAAAGCAAACTTCTTAAGCTCCGGTCTACTAGTTTTTCCCAATAGTGTATATTAATGTTCCTTTGTTTTTGTGTCTCGTTTCAATGTGAAAATTCCATTGTTATTCGATTTGCGTTTCTTCGAGTTCCTTTAAAACCACAATCAGATTTCCTTGAAATATGTCTAGTTTCTAAGCACTATGACCAATACGTTGGTAATCTCTACAAATACAAATGCCCCTTTTTTCTTCACACCACATGATTTGCCCATTTTTGCACTCCATTCAAGAAGCTTAATGTCTTTCCTTAGATGTGGCTTCCAATTGTCTACCGCTTGTCACCCATTTCGAGAGGTCTGGGTTCAACGGAATTCGAAGACTGGATAAATTCTTTAAGACCCCTTCAAGGAATAGAATTTCCCCGTCAGTCATTCCCAGTTTTTCAGCCCACACAACAAATCAGCCCATGAACACGCACTCCTAGAGATATAATTCATTACTCGATATGACGATCATGAGCCGTAAAAAATGAAACATTTCCAATGCTGTCTTACCATGATGGAATAATAACATCCTTCTCTCTAAATGCAACGAGATTGTAAATCATTGATAAGACACCGGGAACTTTCCTGACCAAGTGCGTTTTACACTGCATAGTCACCTTTTTTTTCTTTTTTTCTGAATTTAGTCTGAAAAAGGTAAGATGCAATTCGCATGGGATAATAAAGAGATGTAATTGTCACCTACTTCATGTTTGTTTAGCGATTACTAGGCATGTTCTAACAAGGTTAGCGAGTCTTCCCCAAAATATTAAATACGAGTTATTTCTCTTTCATGGTATTTTATTCTCAAAACAATTTTTAGATTTGCTGCCGCAACGTTCTTCCCAATTTGTCTTCTTTTGTGGTCTTAAACGGCAACATACTTCTTGCACGCGATGTAAAAAAGAGATAAGTTCGATTCCCATTACCGACTGAACTTTGAATGGACTTTTATGGACTTTGTGCACACCGTGATTGAGTCGCGAGTGAGGGTTGCATAATTTCCAAAGTTTAAGGATTATTATAACATTATTTCTGTAGTGAACTGTAATATACTTAAGTGTAAACGTATTTTGTATCTCTTACCTTTCCAGATGTCTTAATTCCTTTCATCAGACCTAAGAACACAATAACCCAGCACGCCAATAGGCTGCCCACGAGATCCCACTTCAGGCCTCCCAAGTCGTCGATGCCAGAAGTGATTGACAATACATAGCGCCTTTAAAAAAAATTCATATTAGCAGTCAAGTTAATTCCACTGACATACATTGAAAAAAATATATCATAATGCAAATAAAACTTTCATAATTTTTAGGTGCTGATTCAAGATCTGCAATTGATTTTTCTCTAACAACTTTCTGCACTAAACGATCTGTAGTAAAATATGTATTTCGAACATTCAGCAGGCAGTTTTCAGAACAGAGTATTATGTTAGGACTGTCATTTCAAGGTAATTTGTTTTGTTTATGTATTTTTTGTTTTGCCCTCGAATAAATATATATTGTTTTTAAACTTATGGCATGAATCTCTCTTCAAACACCAAACGTTGTTTGCTGTCATGCCTCATTCCATTTACCCCGATATCTTTTTTGTTCCCTAGTCTCGAAATCTTGTTGAAACCCTTCAACCACCGCACCCAGGTTCTGTGGAAAGTATTCAAAGTGGCTGTATGCATAATGACTCGAAACCACTTAATCTGCTTTATTAGTCCAGGTTTTTATGTAGCGGTGGCAGAAGTAAGAGAGTTTGCTTGGAGAGAAGAGTGGCTCATTGATGACATTTTTCTTCCAGGTGTGACATTAGTCATTTCTGGCCACATTTCTTTAATCCTTCAGGATTATAAATAAGTATCTTATCGTGCAAGAAGATCAAAAGATTATATTAATAATATTATTTAAATTATTTCACACCATGCCTCAAAACTAGAAATAATATAATATTTTGAAGAAAAAGCAAACACGAAATCGAGATTTAAATGTTTGTATTTGTCTTTTCTGTATAGTGAACGAGTATATTCCATATTGCATTCTCTTAATACAAAACAGAGCGTGAAAAGTGTATAACTTACTCCCAAAACTGTTCAGAAGCCGTTTGTGTGGCACTCGTGCAGTTGGATAATGAGCTATTTGCTGGGATGGAGAGATTAGAGATTTCTGTTGCCAGATTCATCGCAGAAACTTTGCCCAGCTCCACATAGTTGACATTGTATTCATCACCGAGATTCGGGATGATCTTAGCGCAAAGGGTCTGCAAAGATGGAAGAGAACATTTAATTATTTTACAATTATGGATTCGATTTCTTTTTATTATTTATCAGGAAGGGGTCCTTTATTTCAAAATATTAGTAGTGATAGGAATTCTGTTGTCACAGTACGTAGAAACGTACCTGATTTTGATTCCTCACATAGCAGTTTTCGTCTGCACCCCACCAGGAGAAACATTCTTTCCAAGGAACGACTGTCCGAAATGATTGCATGATAAAGTAGAACGTATACATCATAATAACATTGTAGTAAATTCCGACTACAAAACACAGCACAACCATGGCAAATCCGACTCCTATAGGAGATACAATTTCGTTATCAGTATTGAAAATATACAAATTATTCAACAAAATAATATTGTGGTGACATAACAAGGTGGGTCGAATGGTATCAGGTATTTGATCTTTGATACGATTGCCTCAGTAGCCGAGTGGTCAGGAGCGGGAGTGCAATAGCACACGCTCTTTGAGTAGACCGGGGTTCAAGCCCTGATTGCTGAATACGGTCGATCTGCCAACCCGCACTGGACCAGCGTGGCAGATTATGGTCCATTTCCCTCAGCATGAATTGTTCAGGAGGATTCCTTCCTGCAGTGGGTTGATAATGGCTGCGTTTTACTTTTTTTTTTACGATTGATTAATTCATAGAAATAGCAAACAAATGGAAAGTGTAAGCCTGTATATTGAAGTCCTGTTACAGGTTTAATCAATAGCAGTCACCAAAGGAAAAACAAAATTAGTAATTTTAAGAATTTTAATGAATTTGCAATATTCTAAAAGCATATGATAGCAAAGTAACTGGCTTATTTGTCTTACCATGCTTTGTTTTGTTCGCTTATAGCATAAATGCAGTTAACGACACGTAAATGACTACCCCGTTTACATCCAGACCATCCATTTCAATAGTAGCAAACTGTTATGGGAGCTTCCAATGCAAAATTCGATTATGGGGTTCCGGATTCGTGACCAGGATTGCCCAAAAGGAAACTTTTGTTGTGTCATTGGGCCAGTGTGGAAGAGAGATAATTTTTTAACCTTTCGACTGACTTCAGGAAAAGGTCACAATGAACTTTCGAAAAGAGAACACGAATAGCAACATAAGTCTCTTTGTAAGGCACATTTTAAGAAGAGTTGTTGTTGGAGTGGGGTTTAATGGCGCAAGGGCTACTATGGCCAAATTGCGCCTATTTTTTTAAGAAGAGCGCGGACCTCTGTAATATGACGAAAAACGCAAAGAACGGTGCATTCTATTTCGGACTGCCACTTTTATCGGTTTAACATAAAAGTTCTCCAACAGGACAGTTTAATTGGACAAATGATATTGTCCTCTATCGATGATCCGTCACACGTTTTTTCAATCCTTTCCACACTGGTTCTATTAGCTTAAATCGGCACTCCATCGGGGTTTTTGCAAAAACTAAGCAGGTACATACCGAGATTAGTGATGGGAGAGCCTGTAGATACGCTTAAATCATTAAGTTCATTGCATGAATGACATAATTGAGGAACAGCGCTCGTTCTGCAATGTACTGTCCACAAAACCAAAGATTTAACACCACATCACACCACACCATGAAACATAAGATTAAATCACTGTTAAAAAGATGCTGTCCTTTTCAAATTTTCCGCAGGTTTCCTTCTAAGAATTATTATATTCTTTCTGGGATCAGTTCCTCTAAGTATGACTATTGTGCCTGTCTTAAATGAGGTAATTAACTGTCTTGGTGAAAATCTATGGAACCTCTGTTAATATGTGTACTCTTTACTTTGGCATATCTTTGGGAGTTTTAGGGAGATTTTTACAGGACAACGAGGCCAACTATTAAAAGAGATCAAGGACGGAATGGCTAAAAGTGATTTTATTTATAATATGAGATGCTTGATGATTTTACAGCAAACATAGTTTACTATTACACCTAATAGCGAGTAAGATCCAACCCTTGATCTGATGAGTGAGGAGACCACTGCAATATCCTATTCGAAGAACCTCTTCGTATATAGACACGTTTCCGCCATGAAGGGATGCCCCTGTTTGGAAACAATTTACAAATCTCGCTTCATTGGTATGAAGGGAACCATTGCGCCTCACGAAAACTCCGCTCAACACCATTACGCTGCCGCCACCGCCACCACCAGCAGCCTGCATTGTGAAAGCCTGCCAAGAAGAGTTCATGGACTCGTGCGGTTTCGTCATATATGTTTCAGGTTAGTATTTAAATTTTGACATATTCTAATCATCCACTATCTAGTGTTGATGTTTCTGAACCCACTATGATCGTACCTCGCTTCTTTTTTGAGATACGAGTTGAACTCGGTTCGGTCGTGGCTGCGATTCCCCATCCCTGACATAGTACAACTGACAGTAGCTTTTCTATTACCCTGCACAAGTTCTGTTGGCCTGCGTCGACTCCTAGCATCAATGAGCTGTTTCTGATTACAGAATCGCTGTTGGCTGGATGTTATTTGGTAACTGGACCAATATGGAGACACAGTCGTACGTGAAAACCCCAGAAAGATTACATTTTCTGAGCTACTCATACCAACATGTCTGGCGCCGTCTGCCACCTAAGTTCAAAGTTATTTAAATGTTTCGTCTTGCCCTGTCTTATGTGAATGCAATTCTCACACTGAATTACACACAACATCCCTACGCATCTGTTCATCTGCTCTATATCGCATGGTACGAGCACGTGACACTGTTACTAAAGGAGCGCTCCTTTTCATGAAAAGGGTAGGTGGACCCTTTATAATATGGTCATTCAGTGCATGGCAAGGTACATACATCGTGAGCTGCTTGTACATTAAAGCAACAGGTATAAATGACTAAAAGAAGTGAGCTGAGCATGGTAACGAGTAAATATAATGCCTCTGTTGGTTGAATTATGAACTCCAGAGGTTCGATAGTCGAACACGAACTGTTTACTTTTGGAGAGTCAGATAATTGAGTTCGTAAGTTATCCGTAAGTCGGACAATGATGCTTACTGTGCGCAATTATAAATAAACACTTTCCAATGACATTTATTTATTCTATATTAAACATATCTTAAACTGAAATGCAAAATACAATCAATTTTAACTCAAAGGTATTTTGTCACACACACAATGGGATGAAAGGCTTTCAAGCCTTTTGAGAAGAGTTTCGTCCCAAAAGGCTTTTGCGATTTCAGTTAATCACTAAAATTATTTATTTTATTTCTGCCTTTTAAGAAAAAACAAACTTTATAATTTGTTTCGTATATTTCTTACAGTTTTGTTTGTTCAATCTCATAATTCGTTTACCTTTCGCTAGAGGAAAGCAAGACCACACTTTTATTGGCCCGAGACTACAAAACTGGCCCAGAGCCAACTCCATAAAATACATGGGCTTTCCCACAACGACCAGCAAAATGAAATAGGGTAACAGGAATGCGCCTAGAAAAAATAAAATAAAATATTACTAATTAAAACAAGTTCTTTATAACAATTACTGTGGATTATAATAAATGCTATGGATTAATAATTTCATTTATTATGTACACTGGTGATCAAATGTTAGAGCGCAACAAAACGAAAAATAAAAACTTTATTACATTATGACAAAACGAAAAACAATTTTTTCTTTTAATGGACGATTCCATTAGGAGCTATATTCTTTCTGTGAATGTCCTGGTTCACTAAGATCGTACATTAAAACAAAGTTTGGACCAACTGCTCATACAAAACGAAAAAATCTTAAGGATCAAGGCTCTTGTCGCGCCGGAACACATGGAAATCTGTGGTACCATTCACAGTAATTCCAACCGACACCATTCCACAACCACCTCCTAACGTGTCTCCACCGTTCGATATACTTTCGGCACCAATTCAACGGACATTTATCAGTCCAGAGAGCACCTGTCTGGGACCTTCACCACTGGATACAGATATTAAAAAATCTGATTTTTGTTTTTCTTGGAAACAGAAAATCCGGCCAGAGAATAAATAAGTAATATGAAGACATTTAAAGAGCACGGCTGTCCAATACTGGCAGCCGTAGAGGTTCGGAATTCTCTGATCAAACACCATTTCAATTTTTGATAACCTACAAATAGGTGTGCAACTCTGACGCTACCCCATGGATAGCAGCATCAGCATGTAACAGTTGTGCAATATTTTTTTCCATTTCTTCGAAGAATTGATGAATAAAGTATATGGTTATCGTATAACAGAAAACATGGTTCAGGAATACCCTGAAATTTGCCTCAGCGAATCAGTTTTAGTAAATTATGCATAGCGTGAAAATCAAGAAATTGTAAAAATCAGAGGAGAAGAACACACACTTTACAAGGGGGAGGGGAAGATACTCACCTCCTCCATTCTGATATGCCAAATATGGAAACCTCCAGACGTTACCGATGCCGACTGAGAGCCCAATACAAGACAAAATGAACTCCGCCTTGTTTCCCCATTGACCACGCTCATGAGTTTCTTCGGACAAAGCTTTGATGCTTTTAGATGAGTTTTCTAGTGTTTCTTCAGAACCATTCTTAAAAAAATAAAGTGAATTGTAAGCTACAATAGATTAAAAAAACAGACATAATTATCGTTTAAGCCGCTGTTTTTTTTTTTTTTTTGTAATGTTGCATTCTGGGACAACAACAAGATGAATGAACAGTGTATTTGGTGTAATACAGAAAACAAAACAAACAAAAAAATATATATAATAATAAAAATAAATAAATAAAAAATAAATATTAAATAAAGGAGACCTTTAATCCGTATTGATTCCCAGCATGTACTTGCCTAGTTTTAAATAAAAATGTCAAACTCACATAAACATTAAGTTTATGTACTAGTTTGCCCCACATTATTAAAACCTGACAGGATGAGTACATGGACTCGTGCTGTTTTAGACGTATTCTGTCCCTCCCAGAATATGTAGAGACTGGAACTCTCCACTGTCTAGCTGTAACCGTATCTTCTCCATTTTTTTTTTTTTTGCCAAAAATGGTAGAACCCGGTTCACTCAGCTTTGCGAAACACTATCGGTAACAAAGCAAGGCGAGTTGTGCATTATTTTGTAAATGCATCTTTAGTTACCATTTTTGTGCTAGGAGTTGTTATTTGACTGACTGTACCCTTCTGTTACGCTACACTGTTGTTCATTAACTAGTAGACTGCTTTCTATAACTCTGAAAAGTGAATTCGAATACCGTCGATAACGTGAGGAATTTTTATGAGCCTTTTTAATAACGCGGCTTTACTTTATCATATTAACAATTTTAATTTTAACTGTCTTGACAATGGGCTCTCTCTGATCGATATTGGTTACGATTATTTTCATTCTACATCCAAAGGGAGTGAATCGAATCCATTTGTATCGGAGGAGCTTTTAACACAGACACTGAGTTTAATAGCTCTCTGGCCAGATTTGCATCGTTTTCTCTCTCCTAGACGGTCGGCTTTTCATCCTAAAACAAGAAAAACTGACAAAATGTCCCCACCTTACAGACATACACAGTGATCACTGAATTATGACCACCTACGTAATACTTCGTAGGTCCTCCTTTTGCCTTCAGTACAGCAGCTATCCGAAATGGCAATGATTCAACAAGATGTCGGAAGCGTTCGGGAGGTATGGCCAACAAAACGGTGTGTAATGCGGTCAGCAATGCAGGTATGGAGGTGACTGGTGTATCCAGATTCCTGATATGCCTTTCCATATTGTCCCACAAGTGCTCTGTGGGACTGATATCGGGAGAAGTTCGGAGGCCAATCGATATGCTATGTATGTATGTATGTATGTATGTATGTATGTATTTAACTGTCGAAGGGTGGCACCCGGACATACATCCATCTCCACCAATTTATCATATAACATATTCTCATAATGGCCTGTTAGTGTAAGTGTGTGTACACGTGTGTGTAATGTGTTATAAGTGAAACAGGCTACTCTGTCACCAGGTGATAGTCCATTGGGCAATTACCACCTGGTGCCCATCCCTGGCACGAGGAGCTATGCCTGGATCTATTAGCTCTGGCTGTGCATATTGCACCTAAATCCTTCAGTACAGCAGCTATCCGAAATGGCAATGATTCAACAAGATGTCGGAAGCGTTCGGGAGGTATGGCCAACAAAACGGTGTGTAATGCGGTCAGCAATGCAGGTATGGAGGTGACTGGTGTATCCAGATTCCTGATATGCCTTTCCATATTGTCCCACAAGTGCTCTGTGGGACTGATATCGGGAGAAGTTCGGAGGCCAATCGATATGCTAGAAGTCAGAACTCTATTCCTCAAACGATTCCTGCACAACAAGTGCCCGATGGCTCGGCGCATTGCCATCTTGTAAAACATCATCGCCATTCGGGAAAAAGCGTTGTTCCACATGCACCAAGGGTCCAAGTTCCTGCCAGTGAAACATGCCCCACACCATACAACCCCCTCCACCGGCCTGCACTTTTTATACCATTCATGATGGATCAAGAGCCTTATGTTACTGACGCCAAATCCATACACGACCATCCACGGTGTGGAGTAAATAACTTGACTCATCCGATCAGCACACCTTCTTCCAGTCGTTTAACGTTCAACTTGCAAGTTCTTTGCACCAGGCGAGTCTTTTACGCCGATGAACTTTGGTTAGGAGAGGATGCCGTAGAGATTATCTGCTGGTATAGCCCATACGTGCGAGCCTGCGACGCATGGTCATGCCAGATATTGTTCCAGGTTGGCCAGTGCTGTATTGGGTAGTCACCTCTAACATCAACCTTTCGCTGACCTTTGCAGTTTTGCCGTCGGGTCGTTGTTTGGCAATTTTGTCGCCAGTCCTAGTGCACTTTAACAATGGCGGCTCTCGAACACCCCCACCAGTTCTCAGCCGTTTGGGAAATCGTGGCACCAGCTCGTCGAGCACCCACAATCTGTCCTTTATCAAAGTCGATAAATCCTTCCTTTTACCCATCACGCTCAGAATTTTACTACCTACTGAACCACTGACACCTTATATATGCTACGTAGGTCTACTAACTGTGCACGTTCGTACCTCACGTGGTCAGCGGGTCGCATTCAGTTAAACCACCTTGCCAAGAACTTGGGTTGGGGTTTGCCGTACTTATCCTTAATATCTTTATGTATACTTCTTGCTTTTGCATGAATGGTTTGCTCTCTTCTGAATCCGATTTTCCATCCGTAATATTAACAGCTGTTCCATCTTCGATATAACACTTGGACGCTGTTTTGTGATCACTGTTGATCTTAAGTGCGTTGATCCTTTGACATGTTCTTTTATACGCCCATTGTCCTTTAAAATAGCATTCACCGTTGAAGCAACGAGACTTAATTCACTTGCAATAGATGACAAACTTTGTCTTGCTTTGTAATTCTTAATCATTTTCATCTTCATTTCTAAATCAATTTTGTTTCGTTTCCTGGCACTACCACCACTTGCACTTTCCTTTGGTCGCTTTCCCTTCATCATTGTAATATGTAAATAGGAATGAGGAGAAGTTTTTGAAAATTTGTTTTTTATATGGTTGAAGATTCCAGTGAAGGGGAACACATTTCACCATAATACTGTAACGTAATACAGGACCCAGAGAATTCCAGTTATCGGGATTATCGCAAATGCAATAAGATCGAGTTTACAATAGGTTTATAATAGATTGCGCTAAAAGAAAAGACCAAAAAACCGGAAAGTACAAATTATTTTTATTGTTTTTTGGTGTGACCTCCAGAAATGTGCTTTAGAAAAATATCACAAAGGCGTTCAAAATTGATTCTTATAACGGAAGATATGGTAACGATGAAAGTGTAGTGCAATTTCCATTATAAAAATGACCTTTTAGAGAGATAAATAGCTTAGTAATATAGCGAAATTTTCAACTTCCGAGGAACGTGTTCCACAAGGTTTTTCTGTCGTATTGTGTGCTTGCCATCAACGTACTTGTGGATCATTCGGCTCTCAGCAAGACTACACGCTACCATGTGTATCCAGAAAACCTGGGTTTCAAGATGATCATCTAGCAGTTAGATTAGGGCAAAGATCCTGCGGTCTGGAAACTTACTCAGCTGAACGATGAGTAAGCCTGCAACATCGAAGACCGCGTTGTGATTTTACTCAAAAACCTTTCTTTATAATGAAATTCAAGAGTACCACTTAACAATGGTTCCTTCAAAATTTATTAAGTGAATTGTGTGTAACTAGAGAGAATAGTCAGGACGCAAAAGGGTAAACAAACGAAACAAGGTTTATTAAAACACTAAATTGTACAACACAACATTTAGAAAAAATAATATCCTGATTTGTGTCACTTATATGAGACAGGTTAAATACAACTACAAAGCAGGTTGATATAACTGGGCATTGGTGTTCTTCATGTAGGCTCTTCGCTCGTCACTCTCACAAGTAACAAGATAATTGGTGCCTGTCATAATATACTACTATTCTAATGATAGTATAACAAAATGGGTCCATTTAGTAGCTTTAATTAGTGTTTTGTCATTTGAGTCAATAAGTCACATTAACTGTTAAAACCTAAGTACCAAAAATTGTTACAACAATTGTCTGGGTATTTATATGTGAGGAGAGATGTCTTATACACGCTAAAACAATAAGAGTAGGGCAGGTTTCACTCTGGGCAATTTAGTGCATCTTGTTCTTAAACAACAAAGGTTGACTCACCCAAAGAAATCCGCGCCGCCTCGGCGGCCGTATTCCTTGTCCAAAAAATCATTTTGTCTCTTTTCTCTCTTCTGGTTGATTACACTATTCTATTTTTTTACTTAAAACCCCACCAAAATCTTCGAGTCCTTCGCTGGTCTTTCCTACTACTACATCACATGCCACTACTACTACTACTCTTCTGTCTCACCCAAAAAAGCGTATATTCTTGCTTTCCCCTCTTCAAATATATACCTCTGGGTTCCCCTCATGTGTTTCCCATGACATGCTATGGTTCCGCAGGTCAATAATGTGGGGGAAAAGAATAAACCTTATGACCTGTCACCTATTGCGACTAGAGACTACTAAAAATGAAATGTTATCTGAAGAAAGCAATACGATATTTGTACAGGGCAGTTTCCGTTGTTTTCCAGGGGGGTTTTCAGAAATAAATTGATACGGCACCAAGCACGGAGTGTCGAAAAGACAGTTAATGTGTTTATAGGATTCTGATTACGCAAGAAAACATGTCGCCTGTCCTGTTAATTTTTCTGCTGCTGACCTTAGTCGCCTTCTTCGTTCTTGGGGGGGGGAGAGGGGGTATTACGTGTTCGGCGCTTGCCCGCACACAGGAGAACGATCTGACATCATTTACTGATTAAACGCCTAATAGTGGTGTAAAACTACAGCGGCAGCATCCCTTGGGGCGACGTTGATTTCGTGGGCGAAAAACCAACGCGAACGCAGCTATCTCCGACGGAGCGACGAAGTCCTAAATATAAAGGCTGTGGCAAAAGTAAAGGGCGTCTTGAGGCATTGCATACCTCTTATGGGCCAGGGAAAAGGCTAGAAATGAAAATGTTTTTCATAAACGAATTATCAAAAAAAAAAAAAAAACAGAATGTGTTATTGTGTTCACATTACGATATTTTCACGATACCTCCATTCATTCCTACGGGATGGAAAATACGTTTCCACGATTTTTTTATGTTTGCACCGGCCGGGAAAAACTTACGTAAAATCGAATTTCCGTAAGTCGAGTATTACGTAAGCCGGGGAGTTCCTGTACTCATTAAAATAAATAAACCTTAGATTATTAATTTAGTAAAATTAAAAATTGTAACCGTTAGGGGGCGTTCGCATGGCTGAAAATCAGCCATTGTTGTAAATCAACACTTTCTCAAATTAGCATATCAAAAGTAATATTCTGAGTGATTGTGCGGTTTGTTGAAATAATTTTCTTTGTATTTAGTTGAAATACTAATTGAAATAGAGACCAGAGGGAATGTACTGTATTAAGTGACCACTTATCGGTAAGTGTTATTTTTTAAATGCGATTTTACTAGTATTTATTCGCATAATCATCTGCCAAGTTAAGTTTTAAGGTTGTCTGATATATTATGGAATATTTGTGTCATTTGGATAGTTTAATATATTGCATTTAAATTCTCTGAATTTTGACAGTGTCAAAACAAATTCAATTTAACTCCTACGTAGTGAATTGTACAGATAAATAATGCAATCGTTTTTGGTAACGAAGAAGATTGCTAACTTATTCGTTACGCATTTTGAAGTATTCCCTGCCCACCTTCCGATTTGTGCTTTTGAATGTACAGAGAGAGAGAGAGAGAGAGACAACAACAACAAAAAAAAAAAAAAAAGAAATGTAGTATTTTCATCGAATATCGAAGGTTATACCTTTTCATGGATGAATATGAGTAGTTTTATAAATAAACGAACTGCCACTTTACAAAATAATGAAATATTAAAACAGAAATTGAATTTTACAAATAAGATTACAAAGGACTATACTGTAAGTTGAAGTAATTAAAAACAGCTAAGTTTATTAGGGCTTGAGGAAGTAAAAGATTTTTTAGGTTATTTGGTTTTAATTAAGACTTACGTAAATGAACTTCGAATATGACAAAGTATTTACTATATCAAAATGGATAATATTTTTTTCTGATCAGTATATTACTTTACGACAGTCAAATCAAGTAAAACTTAAACTTACAAAATGAGAGATAATAAAATTAATTTGTTATTGAATTTTATATTTCAATTAGTAATTTACTAATAGGGTTAATACAAATACTAGTAATTCTTACGGCACCAATACGAGTCGGGATTTAATTATTAAATAATAATGACATAAATATAATAAAATTTTACTTCTCTTATTTGTGAAGGTGTTAGTAAAGATTTTAGAGCTCTAATGAAATAATTAACAATAAGATATTATTGTTTCAGAATAACTTTCCAAAGATAAAATAATAAGAGAGATGAATTTAGTGACAACGTTAAACTATTTTCAGAATCGAGTCTTAAATGAAAGAATGCCCAATAATCCAACGATATAAGCATCATACATCTAAAAATAAAACAAAAAGGTAAAAGATGTGTGTTACTATTTTTTGAACAATGTTCTAAGCCTACGTCTTCGAATACCGTTCAAATAATAGTAACATCCAAAAGTGTAGGTCAGTATTCTGGAAATAGTGTGAAATAGGAGTTAAACATTACCTGCTTTTTTATCATCCTAAAGCTATTAATAACAAGGAAATGATTCGGTTCGTGAGGTTTTTGCTGAGGAATAAAATGATTACAGGTTACGTACGTAAACTAAATGATCCATAGTGATTTTGGTTAATTTATTGGCTTGTAGTAGTAGTAGTAGTAGTGGCGTGTGATGCAAAAAAGCAAGTGTATGAGCTTGTGCAGCATCAGCTAAAAAAAAAAAAAAAAAAAAAAATCACACCATTAATTTAGTAAAATTAAAAATTTTACCTAATTCCCTCCAAATACCTGTCCAGTTCCTCCTTAAATTTATTCAACCTATCAACTTCCACAACGACAGATGGAAGTTTGTTCCAGCAATTAACCACCCGCTGGCTAAAGGCAAATTTCCGAACATCTATTCTACATCTGTCCTTTCTTAATTTGAATTTATGGCCCTTTACGTTCGTAATCTGAACAAGTGGAAGGATCCCATCAGAATTCAGCGTGCTCAACCCATTCAAGGGCTTATACACCTCAATCAGATCACCGCGCAGGTGCCTAGTCTCCACCCACTGCAATTTGTAGAACTTAAGCCTCTCTTGGCAAGAGGATCCCTTCATTCCCCTCGCCAATCTTGTTGCCCTTCTCTGTACACGCTCAAGCAAATGTACAACTTTCCTAAAATGAGGCCTCCAGACCTGTACGCAGTACTCAAGGCGTGGCCTGACCATTGCCTTATACAGAGGGATAATCACCTCCTTTTCCCTGCTAGCAAAATTGCTATATATCATTGACAAAACCCCATGACCTGCCCTGGCAGCCTGTCTGCATTGCTCAGAAAACTTCATATCTGACTGCACAATTACTCCCAAGTCTTTTTCATTTTCTTCCACCTTAAGTGTAGTACGATACAGTTGGTACGTTTCTCTGGGGTTACTTCTACCCATATGCAGTACTTTGCATTTGTCAAGGTTAAACTTCAGTTGCCACTTCTTGGCCCATCTGCCCAAATTATCTAGATCCTGTTGCAGTAGCACACTGCCATTACTGTCATTAACAACTCTGCCAATCTTTGTATCATCTGCAAACTTCGACACTAAGCCTGATATACCTTCATTAATATCATTGATAAATATACAAAACAACAGTGGACCCAACACCGAACCCTGTGGGACTCCACTAATAACATTAGTCCACGAAGAGCAGCACCCATTGATTACCACCCTGTGTCTTCTCCCACTCAACCCTCCTTTTATCGATTGTAGCAACTTACCCTTAACACCATTCTGTTACAATTTGTACAATAGTCTTCCATGCGCAACAGTGTCAAAAGCTTTCCTGAAATCCAAATATATGATATCAAAATTAGTTTTTGCATCCAGTTCCTTTGTAACCACATCATAACAACCAGTCAAATTTGTCAGACAAGACTTTCCCTTAACAAACCCATGCTGTGTCTTAATTATTGCTGCAGTCTTGTCTAAATGATCCTGCAATGCATCTTTAACCAGTGACTCCATTATTTTACCCGAAACAGAAGTTAAACTAACTGGTCTGTAATTACTCGTCTCACCCTTCGATCCCCCTTTGCGAATTGGAGATACATTTGCACATCTCCAGTCCGTAGGAACCTCCCCTGAGTCCAAGGATGCTCTCACAATTATGGCTATGGGTTTGCTTAGTTGCTTTGCCGCCTCCTTTAATATAACTGGATAGATCCCATCCACCCCAGGTGCTTTTCTTATGTTTAACTTCAACAATTTCTCCTCCACTTTGCTCTCAGTTATTACCAAATCATTAAGCACCCTGCTACAATTTGATAACCTTCTGCCATTTTCAAACCTTAATAATTCCTCACGTGTGAATGTAGATGCAAATGTGATTATTACTGTTAGATTTTTATTCGTTAGATTATAGGCAATACTGTTTAACTTGCATCTGTATACAGTTTGTGTTCATAGACCGATTTACACGTTGTACTGCTGAAAAACCGGAAGAACTCATTGCTTACTATCTTTGCCTGAGATCGTTCAACTACAGCCTGACTGGGGAAGCCTTTAAAAATTCCTCCAGTCCATGACTCAGACATCTTCGAATAGTGATAAGTGGCGAACTCGCTGTACACTCATGGCGAACGAATGACAAGGACTTGTTAGACAAAGCTAGTCTACCTACATTATACTTAGACAAGAAGCCCCGGAAAGGCTTCTTGTCTAAGTGTAATGAAGGTAGACTAAGACAAGAGGCCTCGGAAAGGTTTTTTAACGATCGAGAATAACCTATTGGGATGTAGTTAAACAACATAAGGACCAACTTCGTTCCCAGGTAGGGGCTAAAGGGGTTGTGCCCACCTTAAGATCAAAATAATGTGGATTTATTTACTGTTACATGATGATTAAAGCTTAATAATTCCTTCGAACACTAGTTTAGCTCTCCTATTTAGAAAATCTTGAGACCACCCCTGATAAGGACGATATATATATACAGGGGGATTCACTACCAGTGCGACAAACTTGCAGGAGGTGTAGGGAGCACAAAGACGAATCGGAATCACATAGCATTGCAGGGTCCGAAATGCCTTCGTCATGCGGTAGAGGACGTTGAACGGGAGGTCGCGTGAACAGCGATCCCGCTGGAAGTCAGCATTTACGAACCGGTTCCCGAGGCAGTAGGATGGACGAGTATTCAAACGTTGAATGGCCTACATGCACCTCGCGTATGGAGCTGCGGACTGTAACGGGCGCGCCGCTCTGCGCTTGTACCAGGAACGTTTCCCCGCACAGGCGTGCTCCTCATCATACGATTTTCGCACGTGTGCACAGAAGGTTACGTGAGACTGGTTGTTTCACGAGAGGTACCATGAATCGAGAGCGAACGACGAGGACGCCAGACAATGAGGAGAATGTTCTACGTCTTGCAGAAGGCAATCGGAGTACGAGTACTCGAGCGATAGGCCAACGATTGGGTATTTCCCAATCCACTGTATGGAGGATACTGTCAACAAACCAAATGAGTTCATACCATCTGCAACGCGTACAATCATTGGAGCCTGCGGATTATACACTCAGGAGGACTTTTGCTACTTGGTTTCTTCAACAGAAACGGTTCGCAAATGCTGACTTCCAGAGGGATCGCTGTTCACGCGACCTATTCCGAGTGATTCCGATTCGTCTTTGTGCCCCCTACACCTCCTGCAAGTTTGTCGTACTGGTAGTGAATCACCCTGTATATATATATATATATATATATATATATATATATATATATAAAAGAAAAACAAAACTTCAAATGGATTTTCTCTTTTCTTTCTTGCATTCATGTATGAGAATTCCTTATCCCGCTCTTAGCTCTGTTTGCTAGTGTTTTGTCATAATCAGCTTTCGGCCGTCTTACTCCAATGGCTTTTTACATGTCTCCAATACACATACAAATCGGAATCACGGAATTGTAATTGTTCAATGCTTATTTCTTTGTTCAAACTCATAACCTCACCCGTCATTCGCATTGGCTTCTTACGTGTATGGAATTTGACCACTGGTTTGTGGCTTCAAAGATAAATCCCTTGAACATTTCCTGTAGCCTATTTGTAACCAACACCATGCAGTAGTCACTCCAATCAAGCTAGCCCAAGATATATCTCATTTCATTATGGCCGCCAATCTTGAAATTGAATCTCTCTTCTTTACTTTTGACTCCATACGTTTCTTTACGTAAAATTCATTTTATGGTTCTGCGGTCTGTGCTGCTATTTGTTCCCCCACTGTCAAGTTTTTGCAGTCAAGGTGCTGAGTGAGAATAAGATCTACGATATTAGAGTCCCTTGTGCTCCCACGGACATCCTGGTATAAGTGGCAATCATCCAGTTTGTTCAAAAATACCACATGGTGTTTTTCCGGTCCACGTATTCGACTCTGTTAATAGTAAGGTAGAAGTAGCCCATAATAAGGCGGTCGTATTTGCTAGCCCATTCAAATTGCCTAAAGAGATTTTTGTCATCCTCAAAATCGTTTTGTCTGTAACATACCCCCTCCTCACTATCACTACCCTTTACTGCAAGTCAGTTTATATGACTCTGACGCAACATCCACGTTACCTGAATCTGACTCAGGGAAGATTCTTGTTGCTTTCAGTAAGTTTTTGATTAGAAACATCACTGCTCCCTCCTTTCCTGTCTCTGTTTAACACAGTCTTCACCGAATTGAAATTCGTTATCTCTAAGTGGCATTGCGTCTCAGTAACCCAACCACATCAGCATTACTTGACCTGATCAAAGGCTCAAATTCGTTTAATTTTCTTACAGTACTCCTAGAATTACTGTATAGATAAATTAATTTATTTGCTCTATTGCATTTTCAGTGTTTAAGGTTATTAATGGTTGATCACAAATGCTCTCATAAAGGGTGCAAATATAATTTTGTCCCATGCCACTGACCTGAGGTGATCTGTTTCCCATTTACTGACGATAAACGATATCGTCTAATGAACCTTTCATTGTATTTGAATTCCTTTGTGAAAAAGCAGTTAAATTTCTTATCTCTATTTTTAATTATTGTACATGTATGTGTGAGATAGCATCCAGCTCCTCAGTAAAGTCAAATATCGCCAACAAATTCAGATAATCTCTTCTACTGAGCCGAACTTCGAATTACCGTGTCCTTCAAAAGAAACCCGGAAGTCTCATCCGTATTGACTTGGCAGGTAAAAGTTATTATCGTCCATTCCACTGTTTTAGCACCCTCATTTGGATTGCAGTTGGGTTATCTCAAACTGATTAGTTTTATGAGTATAGAGGTTATAGAAGTAATCTAATCTTGGTACAATGTTAATGGTGGGGGAGGGAATAACTTGTTCTTTCCCAACCATCAGTGTAATTCTGTTTTATCGGTTTCATTTTTATTTCATATGTGTAAAAGGTACAGGAACTGCCTCTGTTTGTGACCTCAATGCCGTCATATGTTTCCTAGCATTATATCATCGTCAGAATAATCTTAGTAACCATCATGAAAGAAGTTCAGTGGTTTCTGAAGCCCATTTCAGAATAATGCTTTATTATACTCCCTTTTTAGACACATTTGCAAAATTTAACTTCACAAACGTACGTACTTAGTTTTAATTAATGCGGATTATTCTTTAATGACTTTAGGTAACAGGACCAAACTGTGTAGAAGAAAAGTTGAATCATAAAATAGGAAAGTATTCCACTCTAAGTAGTTCAAACAAAAATGATTGAAGTGTAAAATAAGACAAACCTCTGTAGTGTTGAGAGCCGCATTTGCCTTTCATTATCACAATAGAATGGGGCAACGCTTCATAATATGAGTGTTTGGAAATGTTACTGAAATAATATCACATAAAAAATGAATATACATTAGCTGGGCCTTGGAGAAACAAATTCTCGTTATGCTGAGACTTGCTGGCAGAGCCATATCAATACGTAAGCGGATGCAAAAAAAAAAAAATTCCACCGCCATCTCACACACGACAAAAGGCCCATCTTCCATCTCAATACATACCAAGGCGGCATTAAGATGGAAGCGAGCACATCCCGGCGTTACCTTTCAGGAGAAAAAAAAAAGCTTCAGGCCCAGTGAAGTAATGGGACAGCGGCCCAATGAAAAAGGTCCCAGTTGGGAGAGAGAGGCGTATTTTTCTTGTTTGCATTCAGATTTTTAAAATCTTAACGCAGTCTTGGATACTATAAAATCTTCTGCAATCCCTAAGAGCTGGCGCCTGGTGGATGCGTTCGTTTCCAGGAACGACCCAACTTGTTAGGGACCAAATTTCCCAGTAAATCCTTGCTATGAAAGAACTGATTTCTGTGCGATTCGTTAAGGGAAAAAAGAAATTCGTTTAATAGAACTACTTTTACTTCCAACTGTTCTGCAGTGCACAACGTACACCACTTTGTTTTGATATTTATTTATTTATGTATTTTAAGACAGGTCTTTTCCCTGTAGACATGTCTAGAGATTTAAGTCTGACTGGAAGCGAATTGCTAATTCATGGTAATGTTTGTTGGCGCTATATTCTAAGCAAACATCCTCGACTGGGCTTCGTGGTAAGTGTCGCCAGCTGTACCGAGGTCAGTGGTGGAAATTCTAGGTTCAATAGGTCCCTCACAGGAGGGAACCAGTCCGTCCGCTGCTTTAGTATGGCTTTTAAAGATAACATGGGGGCCGTTTAACAAATATGAAATGGGGAGGTAATGTATAGTAACCTCTGCTGGGCTCAAACCTTAAGTGATTTTTATCCTAAAGAGATATGTCTTTCTAAAGAATCCGGAGCCGAGTATCTCTCTCTCTCTCTCTCTCTCTCTCTCTCTCTCTCTCTCTTTATGAGGTATTCTAGGTTTTTCTGCTATCTCATCAATCCCACTCCAATTTTATTTTGTAATTCATAACTTCCTTTTTATTACATTGTTAACAACTGCTTCCGTCTGGGGATGTTGAGCTTGTCCAACAATATTGTTCAATTCCTCCTTGTAAAATAAGGAGCATTTATTTATTTATTGGATGAGACCAAAAGAACGTAAAACAAGAACTTTATAGTTAGGGTAAGAAATAATTGTCAAAAGTTAGTGCATTGAATAATGCTGTGAATAGTCAAGAAAACTGGGTTTGATTTATGAATCGGTTTTGCATCTCCAGTAATGACAGTCCTTTGATTGTGGAGCTAGTTATTTTGAATTATAAATTCATGTTAGTTGTGAAGGAAAGTTGTGTTCTGAGGCGAAGAATTTTTTTCATTCCATACGAGACGAACTGTCTTATGGAATGAAAAGAGCCACAGGAATGACTCCTCACATCCCCCTAAGCTCGAACACGGAAGTCCAAACATTCAGCGACAACCATGCAGTATTTTACACAGGAAATATGAAGCAATATAAAAGTGTGTGTACATGAAGATCAGTACACAAACACTGTTTCCGCTTTGGTAAATTTGGAAAACAATCCTGTGGGACATTTTTATCAAATTAGAGGTGCACAGCGTGACAATCCTTGCAGTGAACAACGGCGGATAGCCTTCAGCTTGCTGACTGTCTTATGCAACGACATAAGAAAAAGAAACAGCTATATTACGTGCGTCTACCAACCGCGAAGTATTGAGTGAAGGCGCCGATGACCTCAGTTACCCCTTACATATTCGTGAACAGTTTAGTCCGTGCGCCTAGTGGTAATGATGTAAAGAGAGGGGAGTATTATAGCCACGTGATAAGAGATGATGTAATGCATAAGGTTTACGTGAGAGAATGTGAGACTCTAGCATGGTGCTAAAAGAAGAGATTTTTTTTCCATTATTGAGTTTTGAGAATATTTCCTATTCATTGAACGTCTAGTTCTATGGAAGGATAGCTTTAATTTTTGTAAATTTGTTGCCCATGTCACTTGAACTTGAAAACCAGTTCATCAACAGTGTAACTCATACACGATATGTACCCTGTTATGAATCGTTTGCTACTATTCAACGCCTCTGAGTGGACCGCAAGAAATTTTAGGGATCGAAGTCCGCTCAAGTTATTGGGCAACCTATGCGAAATGTTGTATGTTCCTGGTATGTTTTGATAAGCTAATGTAGGAGGAATTAATTTTGACAAATCACCCTTCCTGAATGATTTTTTTTTTAAACTTAAATCTCAGTCCTAGCCATTCTTTCATGTTTTTCCTTAAATTAGGTAATTTTATCTAAGTTTATTTTGACTTTGTGGCCTTCCCTAGGAAACCAGTAAGTAGCGCTGACCCTGGGTGAATCGTGTTATTAAAAAGATTGAGAAACGCACGGATTTCGAACTGTACTGGAATACATGTGGACATGTGTTTTTGTAAAGGGCGGCTCCTAGAACGTGAGTTCATCTCCGCCTCGTATCTCTGTGAAGATCAGTATCACTACAAACGGGCCAGATGTGTGTGACGTAGATTTGTGTATACTGTGTGTTCTGTTCTGGCCTCTTGGCTACCCAGAAGCATCAGTCACCTGGACTGATGTTTGTTATTGTTTGTTATATGGTTTTTAGGAGCATTAGCAACTAAGGCCATATTGCTCCAGGGATATGCGGTGGTCATTCCCTGACCTTTCCACATCCTCCGTATTTGGTGGTCACGGGCTTGAACCTCGGTCTAATCAAGAAGCGTGTGCTATGCACTGCTGCTCCTGCCCACCTGGCTACGGAGGCGCCCCTGGACTGATGATTCTGGGTACTCGTCCACACCACGGGAAGGTGGGCCAGTCCCAATGGAGTCCGTACTCTCTCGATACGAGACTCTGAACCACCTGATGTTGCCAAAAGGTGGGCCAGATTTCTCTGGGGGGTGCACTCCAGAGAGGGAAATAAAAAAAATAATAATAAAATTTCCCGTGGTGAAAAAAAAAAATAAATAAATAAAATAAATAAAAATCCCCGTGGTGAAAAAAAAATATATAATAAATAAATAAAATAATAATAATAATTCCCCATGGTGAAAAAGAAAATACAGTAGATTAAATAAATAAAAATAAAAAATAAATAAAAATAAATAAATAAATAAATAAATTCTCTCTGATAAAAAAAGAGAGAGCTGTCTGGCACCAGTGACAGCCCAAATCCCAGGTGTCAGAACAGAGCGCTAGTAAAAAAAAAAAAAAAAAAAATGAAGCTAAATAAATGAAAAATAATAATTAAAGAAGTAAATAAATAATTTTAATCCCACACCCTGGCTACAGTGAAGAGAAAGATTTAAGATGTAAGTCTACAGTGAAGATGTAAGCCAGCAGAGAAAGAGAGAGAGTAAAAAAAAAAAAAAAAAAAAAATGGGGGAGTGGTTATCTATCCTGCACAAAGTGAGAAAGAAGAAAAAGTGAGCCAAGGCTGCTCCTAGTTCCAGGACAGGCCCCGGAAACAGTGCAGAACGCAGGTTAGAGAAAAAAAAAAAAATTGCACTGAAGTAACAGTCAGTAGAAGAAGTAACTTTCAGTTGGCAGTGGCATTGTTAATGATCGGGATTTCCACGTCGGTGATTGGCGATCAGTGTCCTCCTCCAGGCAAAGGTCTGGAAGGCTTCGAGGTTGTTCTGGGTACATATCAGTTGATGCAGATCTGCTGGGGGCAGTGGCGGATTTAGCACTTGAGAGGCCCCAGGCGCAATTCAATTTTGAGCCTCCCCTCTAAATATTTTCGGTACCACTACAGTGTGCATTCTAAGCGCACGTTTTTACAAAGCACGCGCTCTAGATTTGGTGTTGCGGTTTTAATCATTTTGGTTGCGCGATTATTTCATACATATTTTAACTAATGTTTAAATGAAAAAATGAGACAACCACCATCCCTCCCAAATCTAACATTAATACACGAAAACAACAAATCTCCAAACCAAAGCTATAAAATAGTTAAATCGTAAACCTCGCCGATATGATATGAATTCATGGTCCCACTCTAACCTACAGGCAGGCGTGCAGAACAGAAGGTACGTGGCATGAGCGCATGGGCTTGCATAGCAGTCCCTGCCTGTAAATTGCACGGTATCACGGTAGCATGCAGGCTATAGTACAACCATATTTATTTGTCACCTTCCCTACCTATCTTGCAAGTTGCAACTTTTAAGAGGTAGAAAAAATTTTAGATTATCTAACTGAAATTTGTCTTTATATTTACTCTCTTTTATTCATCATTACTGTTCGAGGTGGATTTTTTTATAAAAGTGCATCAATTGATTTATTAATAAAAAAATACATTGAAACAACATAGTTATCAGTCTGTTTATTAAACATTAAAAATATATTCGAATATAAAATAACATCGTGTTTGTTATTGTATTAATTAGATGGTAGGTGTACCAATGTCAATGGGTGTATAAAAATGGGGATTTTTTCAGCATAGACAATGATAAGTTTAATTTTTCAATTTATGTTTTTGTCTATTGTGCCTTGTGAGAAGTAGCTTCTGAACATCCAGTAAAGATTGTTTGGACATTCGGCTGTGCGAACATGTTCCAGTGCACTTTCCCACTATACATCATCTTAGGCCCCCTCGAAGTCAATAAACAGAGCGAGTTCATATTGGATTGCGAAGTTTCCAGATGCAGGATCAAATCAGAAAGGGCATCTTCACATGATCTGCCCTGGGTGAATCCATATTGGGCTGGTGAAATCATACATTTGGAGAGAAAGAGATTCGTGATTCGGATGGCCACTAGCCTTTCCAAGGTCTTGCCCAGGTTTGCCAGCAGGGCAATTGGTCTGTACGAACGAGGGTTCGTTATTGGTTTATTTGGTTTTGGTATTAGGTGGAGCAGTGCAACCTTCCAAGGCTGGGGGAACTTTGATTTTTGGATGCATTTATTGTACAATAATAGAAGATGTTCTGGCTTTAATTTGTGAAATCTAAAGGTGAAGGCATATTCAATTAAATCCAGTCCTGGGCATTTTTCGGTATTTACTTTTTTGAGGACCTGATTCAATTCCAGACTGGTGAAGGGTTCAGCTTGGGTCTGTGTTATATATTCGGCATTCTTCTTCCGGATACTTTTGTGTTCCGGCAAGTCATTCTGAGGGTCGTCGTCCGGGAAAAGCTTATTTATGATGGCACTGACAGAGTCAGTCCAGTTGGTGGTTTCTGGTTTCATTTTGGTCAGCCAGGACAGTGCCAGAGATATCTGTTGTGAAGGTTTTTCCCCGTTTGATTTTATACAGTAACCCCCAGGAGTTTGAATTTCCAGATTCTAGGACGAATGTATCCCAGGTTTCTCGCTTTCTAGTTGCTATTGCCTTGGCGTACGTGTTCTTTTTATTCAAGTATTCCCTATGTAGCCTTTCGACGTCTGCTGCTGGCCAGTTTCGTCGGTTCTGATACTGCTTTCGTGCGTGGTGGACTTGCCTCCTTAGTGTCATAAGTTCCGTGTTCCACCATGCACAAGATCTGTTGCATGGGACTTTCTTCCTTGTTGTTCTATACGAGGCTCTGGTAATTGCTGTTTGTATTACTTCACTGTATTCTTCTGGTGTTGCTTCTTCATGTTGGAAAGTCTCTATTGAAGGCATCCCAATCGACTGTTCTTAAGGAAACCTTACTAATTCTGACACTCTTTCCTTAGTAGTTGTCGGCAGGCGCCTGTTCCCAATGTGAAAATAGATGACCCGATGGTCACTTATCGTCCAGTCCGGTATTGTGACCCAATCCCAGACGCATGTCCGTAAGTCATTGGTGGTTAGTGTGACATCAATATTAGATTGTCCAGTGGTGCTACAATATGTCACAAGGTTGTTGGGTAGGTTATGGATGGTTAAATTTCTGTTCAGAATTAATTCCTTTAGAAGTCGCCCACGTGCATCCAAGGAAGTTGAGAACCATAATGGGAATTTGGCATTAACGTCTGCTGTTATTAGTATACTGTTAGAGTTAAGAAGGTCAATGGCAAACTCAATATATCTTAGAAAGTAATCTATATCCCTGGAAGGCAGACAGTAGAGGGACATGATATATAGTGTGATTGAAAAGAACCTAACCTGGATGCAAGTAGCAAACTTTGTGCAGAGCCCGTGAATTATAAGGACATCAGTTTGCTTGTTGGCTACAACTATGCAGGTCTTAGGGTCAGTGCTAGCTGGCTGTATAAGTCTTGTCTGCATTGTATAGCCCACTATCTTGTGTGTGTTTTCTGCTGGGACTTTGATGGTGTATAGCTCCTGTATTGCAATTATGTCGATTTGGTGAGCCTCGGCTGCATGTCTTATTTCATCTGCAGCTGTGTGGGAATGATGAGCGTTTATCTGCATGATGCGTAATTTAATTTGGCTGGAGTTCTGGCTATTACTGGCTGCTGAGGATGATGCTGCCAGGGCAGGTCTGGTGAGCTGTTGTTGAAAAGTTAGGTTCTTATCCATTAGTGGTCCTTTTCCGTGCTGTTTCTAGAGCTCGTTGATACTCTGGGCAATTTACCTCTCTAACTGAGTGTTGATGGTCTTCCTTTCTCTGTTTGCAGTTGATGGAGCTTGGAGGTTCGTCTTGGTGTGGACATTCAGCGTGAACGTGTCCGCACGTTGGAGAGGTGTGGGTGCAGTGGACCAAAGTGTGCCCATAGCCCAGGCAAAGAAGCACTTGGTTACCACAGTGAACGGCTTGAACTTGTGGGAACTACAGCCGAGAAAAATTCTGTTGAGTGATATAACTTTTTTGTAAAGATAGGGGTCTAGTGTTATGACTCTGTGGGCAGTAAAGCTGCCTTTTGCACTTGTGGAGAATCTGAAGGTTTTTGTGGTACACGTCTTCTGCCAACTCGTCGTTGGTCATTGAATTGGGGCCAGTATAGATGATCACTAATGGGTTACTCATCTTTGGAGGACCAGCTGTAACCCCAGCAGTTTGAAATGAACTCGCTGTAGAGATGTTTTCCAGGTCCTGTTTTGAGGCAGTTTCAATAATAACTCCTCTGTTTCTTATAGGGCGCAGTGACTTGACTTTGATCGATTTAAACTGATTCTTCAGGGTGTTTGGAACAAGGTCCTTTACCTCTTTTTGAACAAGGTCCTTTAATGGCTCTCAGTAGTAGGACGTGTTGCGGGCTCTGCATTTCTGATCTATTTACTTAGGTTGGTTCTGGGCTGGTTCCGGACGGCTGTGTTCTCACTGCAGCAGCATAGGTGCGTGCTAGTGGGATTTCCAAAGGATGGCTCACGTCTTGTTCAGAACTCACTGAGAGATTTGGTGAGAACTTGGAGACTGTATCAACCACTTTTTCTAATAGGTGGATTTTGGACTTGAGTTCAGCATTAACTGCTTTGAGTTTCTCATTGTCTATTAGGAGAGCTGTGGAGATAGTTTCCAAATTATTCCAAAGCTCTTGTACCGTATTGCTAGCTGACTGTAATCCTATTGGAGTCTTGGTTAAGGAATGCAACCAGTTTTTTATGTAGCACTGCTACTACCTGATTCAGGGATAAAGATGAAGTTTTATCAGTGTTGACAGTCAGAGTTGGGATTAATGTAGATGGAATTGCCAGCTTGCTGGAGGTTTCAATTCCATCCGCTATAGTTTGATCAAGGGCCGATTGTGCCAGAGCAGCAGTAGTGGCTGCAGCTGAAGAGCTTGGTTGGGCAGTAGAGGCTGTATTGCTAGTTACTGCAGGAACTGGGGTAGCATCGCTTGCCAAGAGTAACGCAGAAACTGCTTTTGGGGTTGGCAATATCGGTTGAACTGCAGCAAGTTGGAGGGCTGTTGGAGATGCAGAAGCCTTAGTGGCCAGTTTCAGAAGTGGTGGATGTGAAGAGTCTGAAGCTGGATTTTTAGTAGTTGAATTGGCAACTGGTGTCGACATGCTAAATTCTAATTTTGATGACACCAACGGGTCTGGGTCAGAATCTGGGGGCTCGGCACAAGGAGACTTACTGTTATCATCAAAGGGAAGCAGAGAGGGAGATCGAAGCTCCTGGTACTTGGATTTCTTTTTACTTTTCTTTTTCTTCTTCATGGGAGCAGTTCTTACTGGCACCCTAGGGAGGAGGAGCCCAAAGCCTCAGCCTCATCCCCCACATCTTCAGGAGCTGGACTCTTCTCGAGAACTCGTACTTTGTTTGGATGAAAATCCGATAAGGTAGCGCAGTCTACCGATTTTAGTATCGGTTTCCAGATAAGTTATTTTAGGCTAAAGATTTACTTCTGGTATTTATTAGTTGCAATTACTTCCAGAAGGGGGCGTCACAATCTACCATAATTAATTCAGTATTCTGTTAGAAGACACGTCACTGTAATACGACGTCATGGAGAATGGCGTCAGTACAAACTAGTACTAATTAGCACCCGATTAAAGATCAAAAATCATTATTAATAGATGCCAATAATACAATATTAATAGAAAAAATCAACTATTAATTCCATATCGTGATATCATCATTAGATTGGGTTCAGTTTGATTACTAAAATAATTTATCAAACGCTACTTCAACCTAGGAACTGTCAGCCAATGGGAACTGAGTCACGTGACAGAAGCACCGCAGACTAACCCCTTTGTTCTTCAACTAGGGAAGAAGGAATAGCCACCTCCATGTGGTTGTATTTTCTAAGCAGTCAACGCCTTAGAAGTTCAGCATGAAAAAGACACCAAAAGACTCGCCCTCTCATATGGATTGTAGTACACCAGAATTTAATCCGAGAAATGCAGAATAACTCGATTTAACTCAAATAACGGAGCACTCATTTACTCGACCGTAGGGGAAAAGACTGATATTCATATCCAATTTTTATAAGTCTAGAAACTGCCCCTCGAATTACATTAAATTAGCATAGGCGGGGGCGGCTAGGCGACGATTATCGCCAGGTCTGTACGGGCCTAATCTTTTTTTTTATTTTTACCCTGCCCGAATTTATTTTTCAAATTCATTCCTCTTCCCCGAACTGATTTTTATCCCACCCCGATTTAAACTTTTTATATAAATAAAATCGCTAGCATTATAATAATAATAAAAAAATAAACTTTCAGATTCAAAATTCAATATTAATAATTATATAACAATAATTGTCCAAAATAATTATCAATATTAATTATATAAAAAAGAAAATGTAATAAATTTCCAATTTACCATGTTTAATATAATTCCAATACTTAAATTAAAAAAATTAGAACTGGCTGTGACTTCTGTCACTGGCAATTCTCACTGTATGAATGATGGATGTGTAAGCATTCTTCCCCTCACCTGCATTTCTGAATTATTGATGAGTATTGGATAAAGAAGCGGTTAGAAAGTGTTACAAGTGAATGTTCTTAGAATTTTAAGTAGGTCAAACCAAAATCTCGGATGTAGTAGAACTAGGGATTACTGTATCACACTTTTAAGAAATACTGTACACATACAACTACATACAAAAAAGGGATCATTGCCGGGGGGTATGATGACTCATATTCTATTTCTCTTGATGTAACGTAAATTGGGATATAAAGACTCATATTACATTCTCTTGATGTAACGTAAATTGCAACTTAATGCTAGCTTAGGGGTAAAGGCTATTTTACTGAACAAAAATACAGACCGGGTCATTTCCACGAAAGAGTACAAATTTTGGAGACGTTGGCGAAGTGCGCCTTATTGGCCAATTAAAAGTGTCAACAGACTACTAATGCACATTTTTTTCCTAAAAAACCTTTAAGAATTTAAATACAAAAAATATATGGAAAAAATAGTCCGAAATTTTTGAATAGCAATTCATTACGATTATTTGGACCCGACCCTAATCATTTCACACACATTTTGCTTGAAGATTACCATCTCTTCAACAACATGATTAATGATGTCTTTTAGGTTTTGCTATCCTCTGTGCCAGTATTAAAAAAAAAAAAAAAAAAAATATTTATTAGGGTCACCCGGTAGTTTCTTATACCCGTATTTGTATTTTGCGTGTGTTCTCTAGTCGATTTGTCTGCTTTGCTGGACGAAAAACCTCGGGGTTCCGGGAAAAAAATCTCGCTATCTACGCCTGAGACCAACTAACTCGACCACGGAGTGAAAAAGTCCATAAAAGTTGCTCGCCTCATCGACGGGATTCGAACCGGACTTTTTCCACTCGGTGTGGGGAAGAACGATGACGATGCCAGTGTAGTAGATTCGCTACTTGTCACTCGTTTGGAAAGATCAGGTTCAAAGCCTCATCCCGATAGGTCCTCGCGTCTCCAAGTCCTCTGCCATGGAGCTGTACAACCGGGTGACAAGTGACGTAGCCACTATGCAACGACAGAGGCGAAAATTGCGAGAGTACTGGAATGTTAGCATTGTAATTCTCTAATAGGATTTAATAGTGGTAAGAGTTAACAGTTTCTATAAGTTCAGGACAAGCGTTCTGGACCGAATACATTAATAGAGAAGCTTTCCTTACCTTGTTTGTCATAGTAGCGACCGTGCTTTCTTTTGAATTATCCATCGGATGAAGCGACACGAGAAAAGAAAAGAAAATCGGCTTTGCATCTCACGTGTCAGATAACCAACTGCCGTCACAAAGGGCGAATGAACAAGTAATGTTCTTATATTGGATGACGTCTACACGGCGAAGGAGAAAGTTACCTGCGTCGTGTAGCCGCTTGGCCATTCACACGGTGGGTACCACATCAATGGTAAACGTACAGATGTGTTCCATTAGACCGGTTTGTTAGAACCTCGATAGTAATGTCATAATCTCGCAGTGTTTGTCAATTTAGCGGTTTTCCCGCTAGTTTTAGCGGAATTGCTTCAGGTTTGCCGGATTAAAATATGTAATAGCGGAAAGAGTATAAATGTAAAAATTTAAAATATGTTCTGTAACATTTTAAATTAAGAAATATTTATTTAACAATATAAATATTTCATAATTGAAATGTTTTATTGATATACATCGTAAACATAGTAGGGATATCTCATTTCATAGTTTTTTTTTTTTTTTAATAAAGCGAAGAATTGGTTTTATATTATTCAGGGATTCCCCTGAGGGGAACCCAAACAATTTCAATACGTATTTCACACTCGCGGTCAAACGACATGACCGTTGGATCATAGCTTTAAATCAGTGGTCGATATAACATTGTTAGGGGTCGATAGAAAAATATAAGACATCATTGTAATATTTAACAAACGAAACGAGGCCTATGTGTCTTCTTTGGGAAAAAACTTTTAGTAACGATGCAATGAAACCAGCAAAAATGAAAGATCATCTTCAAAGACTCCATCTCGATAAGAAAGATAAATATCCTGACTTTTTTAAAGAACTGAAAGAGAATACACACATCGACCAACTATAAAATCATTTATGAAATATGGATAAACAAGGATTAACAGCCTCCTACAATATTTCTTTTAATATAGCAATAAAAAAAAAAGGAAAACCATATACAATTGCAGAGGACATTGTTATACCCGCAGTCAAAGAAGTAATCGAAACCATAATGAAAAAAGATTCTGGCCCTGTTTTAAAATGCTTACCATTGAATGCGAATACCGTGAAAAGGCGTATTGGTGAAATGGCTGAAGATGTAGAAAAAACTGTAGTATCAGAACTCAAAAATAGTAAGTTCTCCATCCAACTTGATGAATCTACATTCGATAGTTCTTCTATTCTTATGGCTTATGTAAGATATTGTAGTAAAACCAAACATCAAATTATTGACGAATTTTTATTTGCAAAATATCTTGAAAGTGATGGAACGGGGTTGACAATTTTTCAGCGATTGGAGGAGTATTTAAATAAGTATGATATTCCATTTACTAATATAACAGCAGTAGCCACAGATGGCACACCTGCAATGGTGGGCCGTTATCGAGGTTTCGCTGTCTTTCTGAAAGAAGAAGTTCATAGTGTACGTACTATTCACTGCGTGTTGCACCGAAACCATTTGGTGGCAAAAACTCTCAGTGACGAACTGCATGATACTCAAGAGTGTGTATTAACTTCATTAAAAAAATGAAGTATCTAACCAATTACTCTTGCATACTGAAGTAAGATGGTTGTCTAGATGTGCAAGTCTACAAATATTTGTTGAGTTGTTCTACTCAACCCTAGAGTTTCTTACAGATGTTAATTTGTTTTTGAGTGATGAACTGAAGAGAAATAAGAATCATATTTTCTACTTGGCGGACTTATTTTCAAAATTTAATGACATACAGACCCGTCTACAAGGTAAAGATGTCACGCCTATTCAAGCTCGGACGATTCTTTTAGGCTTCAAAGCTAAATTAGCCTTATTTAAATCATTATTGTTACGAAAAGATTTTCAGTACTTTTCGAATCAACGGCAATTAGAAGTAAAAGATGAAGACTTAGAGATATACACAAAACATCTTCAAAATTTGAGCGATGATTTTAAATTGAGCTTTGCAGATTTTGAAAACATGCACATTCCAGATTGGATTATCACGCCATTTTCTGTAGATATTGAAAATATCGAATGTAACTTACAAGATGAACTTATTGAATTGTCAGTTGATCTTGAAGCTAAGACGCTTTTTAAAAATAGGACTTGAAGTTACTTTTGAACGAATATAAATGTTGTAGAAAAATATCCAAAACTTTCTGAAGTAGTACTCCCCTTTTTGCTTGCATTTCCAAGCTCGTACATGGTTGAAGCTGGTTTCAGCCATGTTAATTCCATTTTAACAAAACAAAGAAATAAGCTAGACATAGAATTCTGTGGCGATTTAAGGCTGAAACTTACTAATTTTGAACCCAACATTGCTAATCTTGTCAAGAGTCACGAAACACACCCTTCACATTGACAACGTTAGTAAATTGTATACTAAGTTAATAAAAGTCTTATTTTCATATATATAAGGAAGATTGTATTATTGTTATCTAAATTAAATTGTATATATTATTTATCCCTCCTGTCAAATATGTAATGTTAAAAAGGACAACAAAAACGTATCCCTTTGATGTTAAGCCAATATAATAATATATATTATATTATACATACAATAAACAGTGTAACTATAAAATAAACAATCTAAAAACTCACATAAGCGTCTTTTTTTGCTTGTCCTATTATAATTACGTAATAGTAAAATAGAGGGGGTTGATGAAAAGTCAAACTCTTGAAGGGGTCGACGGTCAAAGAAGTTTGGCGATCCCTGCTTTAAATTGTTGAATCAAATCGAAAAATGTAGGAGAAATTCTAATGATGCCATTATTAGCCCAGCCTTTTTTTGAAACCGCGAAGGAATGCCATTGGATAATTTTTCTTCGTCGTACTTGAATCATCTGGAGAAACAAAATTATTATTATTATAAGCAAGGAATTATTATTTGGTGCAAGGAAGCCTAAGGCTTATGCTGCACCAGCCAAAAAAAAAAAAAAAAAAAAAAAAAGAAAGAGAGAGAGGAATCACCAAGAAAGAGAAGAATGATGATATCCAGCTCAGGACCCTGGGTGTGCTAAGTCCATACTCACGAGGCGTGAAATAGCGATGAATAACCTCATCATGGGTATAATTAATGTCTCGGTAGAGATCTTTATATGCAGGCCATCCATCACTGATGATTCTTATACCTGACAATATTCTCTCTTAGAATTGATAATAGAGTTGTTTTATCTGTTTTCTACCAGAACTAGAAAACATCGTTTGGTAATTCTTTCGAATGCACCAAACACCCATTTGTGTTCGTAAACTGCAGCCATTATCAACCCACTGCAGGATGGAAGCCTCCTCAACAATTCATGTTGAGGGAATTGGACCATAATCTGCCACGCTGATCCAGTGCGGGTTGGCAGATCGACCGTATTTAGCAGTCAGGGGCTTGAACCCCGGTCTACTCAAAGAGCGTGTGCTACTGCACTCCCGCTCCTGACCACTCGGCTACGGAGGCCTAGCCGTCCTCTATTATATTTTCTTTTGAAAATTGCTGGTTCATCAATTTCAACTTCGATAGGTATTCCATTTTCTGAAATACCCTCATCGTAGTTAACTATCTGAATCAATTATTGATATCATGCAGATGTCCCTCAGATCTTTGCATTTTTAAATAACAGTGTTTTATTGATATTTAAATCAAGAGCAATGCGATCTTGAAACCAATCTTGGGACCAGAAGTATAGAAATAATAATTTTTGAGATAACGATAATCTACTATCATCAAAAAATGATTTATGTCTAATACTCTGTTTTACAGCAAGGTTTCTTACAACCCCATCTAAACATATCAGTTTTACCTTTACTTTTTTGGAAGCCACATTTCAAGATTGCAAACTTCACAAAAAGCTGTATTTTGCAAAATATGATTTTTCGCGCACCAAGAAATCAAGATGAATTTATGCAGTGGCAATTAATATTGCCACTGCATAAATTCATCAACTCCGTTAAACAGTAGTTGTTATTTTTGACTTCTTCCTCAGAATAAACTGCATTTGATATGCAATTTGGAAGTTTTTGTCTGGACACAATGTAGGGGTCTTAAATTTTTATGGCACCCATTAATAGGTTTAACCCAAATGAAAATTTAAAACGTTGGCGGGGTTGAGGGTTAAAAATAGCGGATTTTGAGCATGCGGGAAGTTTTATTAAGAGTTGGCAACACCAGTCCCGCATGCATTTTTCTTCTCTGCCATATGTCTCATTAGTTCATCTGACATCCATTCAGCCTAAACCTTGAACAATATTTCTTAATTGGTATGTAACGCCTAGTAGCTTCCAAGATAAGTTCTTTGAATGCTTCCCATTTTGAATTTGCTGTTGGTAACATTATCAGTTGGTCCCACTGTATAGAATTTAAATACTGTCTCAAGCCATCGTAGTTGCCTTTATGAAAGCAAAAACCCTTCCCTTTACCCCTGATGGTAGTTACCTCTTTGAGTAAATCTCACTTCAGCACACTGTGATTACTGCCACCTAGTGGTTCCTTTATCTGCAGATTCTTAATGCATGAAGAATCACTACTGATAATCAGATCAAGAGTATTACTCCCTCTAGTTGCCTCCCGAACATAGCGATGTAGAAAACAATCATCCAATAAATCCACAAAAGCCTTATTAGTGTGTGAGTGACCAACCCACAAATTCCAGGCAATATCTAAGAAATTAAAATCCCCCATTATAAGACTCTCTGATTTACTGGCCCACTCTATTTTCCTGTACAGTTTCTTATTATACTCATCAGAGTCATTAGGCCTACAGCACATTCCTACTCTCAATTTGGATCTTACAATGCTTATGTCACACCAAACTGACTCGACACTGCACTGTCCAGCGATGTCGACTGGCTTCACTTCCTTGGATTCTATGTGTTACTTAACTAATAGCATAACCCCTCCTCCCTTCCTATCCTTTGGTACACATTGTACTCCCCATATTCCAGTTCTGCATGTGTGACACCGCGTCTCTGATATCCCAACAATATCTGCCTTTGATGTTTTGAGCAATACCTCAAATTCATCAAATTTATTTACCAAACTCCTAGCATTGGTGTACACGCAAGTATACATGCACCTGTTCCTATTCTTAGCTACCCTAACACAAGCCATGTGTTTACTTGTACCACAATGACTCCCAGCAGTCTATGAAATATCCTGCATATTGTTTTCCAGGCTGCTGCTCATTCCAATAGAAGCAGTGCAAGAATCATTTTGTTTTCCGACCCACCTAACACTGCCTCGATAGCATCAGCAAATATTCTTGCACCTTTTCTATTTAAGTGTATCCCATTCCTGTAGAAGCAGTCTCTCCTGTTAACAAGTACAGACCAGGCTGAAAAAAATTGTACCCCCTTGAAACTTGGACAATCTTTCCAGGGCCGAATTGATCAACAAGGCTCTCATCATATACTCCCTCCTATCGTGTCTGGGCAGAATTGCAGACACTTTCAAATTCAACCCTAATTCACGGCTTTTTTTCAACAGTGACCTGTACTTGTTAAGTAATTCTGCCCGTCTCCGAACAAAAAAATTTATTCCCACATGCACCTTTCAAAATATGCTGCCAGCGCCCATGATCACAACCGTCAAAATTCTCGTTTCTCAATCGATTGGCGCTTTCCGTTTCGAACAGTTTTCACTGCTCAGTATGCATTCAACTTGGTGATCTACCTGCTGTTCTTTCTGAAATTTTTTCGACGATACCAGAGATGCCAATGTGCGCTCATCAATTATGTTCTCCCATCTTCTGTACCAAGCTTCATCGCTATTTTGTGTACATCGAATTCTTAGTTCTCTGGAGTCATACACGGATCATATAATTAGAAATAGCGTTGGAGCACGAACAGCAGTACCATTACTCAAATACTGTCTTATTCTTCCACAAAATATATATATATATTTTTTTTTCGAACAAGAAATCACATACTACTATTCCCAAAGACAGGAAGAGCGATGGCCCGGCCCACATAGAAGTCGCAGGTATTGTGGGCAGTGATACCTTTCACGTGTTAAACTGAACACTAACTTAGAAGCAGTAGCAGATTGTCTCACTGTGTCGTTCTTCCCCATACTTTGTTCGGTATATTAGCCTCCCAGGTGAAAATCATCCAGGCAGATCTCGATGATCTCATTTTGCAAATGTCCTCTTCACTCTTACTTCTTGGAGACTGTAATGAACGCAATACCCTGTGGGGTAGTGCAGAAACTAATGAATGAGGTTGTACTGTTTAACATATGCTCGACAATAATGACCGTACTTTATTAAATGTGGAAGCAACATTATTTCCATACATTCTCTGCCATTGATCTCTCCATCTGCTCCCTTTTCCTACTTCTGCTTTCCTGAGAAGTGGAACAGAATCCTTATGGAAGTGGCCACTTCCTGTAGTATTCACCATAGTGGGTGGACAAGCTTGCCATTCATCCAGAATCCCACAGTGGAAGTTTGATCAAGCACATTGGAATACATTCGGGCAGCTTACTGAATTTGATCCTGTTGCGATCCAGGTTTCATTTGATTGTGCAGTGAGGTACATCACACAGGGTATCACTATGCAGCTGCAGTTCCAATATCATCCTCCTGATTTTCACACTGCCCAAAGACGTAGAACAAAGATTGTAAAGAAGCAAGGCAGGCACAAAATAGAACATGGGGAAAATTCTGTTATCCCACCCCACTGAACATCTTGTAACCTTTAAACGTATCCGGGGCAAGTGCAGTTTATATGTCGTCAGAGGCAAAAGGCAGGGCCTGCTTTCATCTGGGATAAAATTCAGAAAGTGAAGGGTAAATATACTCACTTTGTCATATGTATTAGAGCACAATGGGTGTACAGTAGCAGACCTCTGAGCCAATACTCTAAGAGAAGTTCTTTCCAGCATATCTTCAGAAACATCATGCCCTGCAGTTCTGGGTGAAATTTAAAGGAACTCGAGAAACACTTTCTCAAAGAAATTATTTTAACGAAACGACTCTTCCAGGTTCGTGTTAGATTTAGTTTGTCCGTTATTTTGACAAAAGGAGTTCCTCAAGGCTGTCTTCAGTGTTATGCTTTTTGCAATCAAAGTGAACTCTATTACAGAATAGTTTCCTCCATCAGTAAAGGTGCTCTGTATGATTTTCGTCACACCTGCAGCACAAGAGTTATTGTACAACTGCACTTTAGTTACTCGAATTTAGCCAAGTTCTCTGCTCAAAAGAATGTTTGTGTGATGTGCATTTTTGCTGTGAGCGAAATCTCCCTGAGCAAAATGCAGTTACTGGGATAGCAAAATACAAAATTTTTGGGACTCTTTTGATTAAAGTACTTTTCTTTATATGTCAGCTCATGTCAAAATGCACAAGAGATCTAAACATACTCAGTGCTATCTCCTTCCATTGGGACCAGATAAACACATTATTGCCTCCTAATTGAGTACTTTTCTGGTCTAAACTTGACTATGGTTCCAACTCTACTTCCCTGCTAGAAACTTTGTTATTGCTTGCCCCAATCCAGAGCCATACAGATTGCTACAAGGGCATTTCATACTTCACCTGTCCAGTCTGTATATGGAAGCTAGTGAACTGCCATAGATGCTTCGTTGTCAGCAGTTGTTACGACATAAAAATAAAATCCCTACTCGATCATTCTAAGTGGACAGTCCACAATTGGAAAACCTGTACAATGCACAAACTTCCAGTGATCCCTTTGGTATCAGGATTCAAGAACTAGTCAAAATAACATTACATGGGATAATACATTCACATCAAACCAGCAAGTCCTTCTCCTTGCAATATGACTTCCATCTTGTGATTTCACTCTTAGGAGATGGCTGAAATTTGATACATCTCCACACCTAGCTGAGTACTATAACTTCTTGCCACTATGTAAAGATGGCTCAAAGTTGTTGCTGGGTTTTAAGAGCATTAGCGACTAAGACATCTTTTTTTTTGTATTGTCTGTAAATTGCGTGTTTTATAGCCAATTTTCTGTTTGCCGGATGAAAAAACCATGCTACCCTTAACTGAGACTAATTAGGCCACAAGAAAAATTCCCCTAAAAATTCGTCAGACCTGAAGCCAGGTCTCTTTCACCCCAGTGTGGGGGATGCAATAGGTATCACTGTAAGGGGGGAAATGACAGAAAAGGGTAGTAAAAACATTGAGCTTCATAGTTTTCTCCCCCTTTCACTTTGATCCTGAATATACCATAAGCTGCTCTTGAAGAAGTGAATGCTATCCTCTGGGATGTAGCACACTCAAAATCAAGCGTTGGTTCTTCTGAATGTACCACAATGTTTTTGTCAGAAAATTCAACATTTTCTTCTCCCACAATTCCTTTGAAAGTTGTCTTTTGTATAAGCACTATTAGTCTGACCAGCTTTGCATTGAAATATTCAACTTTGATTTTAGCAAACATAACCTGAAAAATATGCTAGCTTGAATACTGGAATCAGGATTTTTTCACGTAATGTAACTCATCAAAGGATGTTTCTTTTAAATAGCCACCCGACCTCAGAATGAAGTAAATGTAGTCAGAGCCAATATCTGAGGATTGTTTTGTTTAATGACTATGCTTTTATAAAATTCACAACCTGAGTGAATCATAATTTTGGTTTCACCTTAATGAAAAAATTTACCTGTAGAGTAACTTTGTTCACTCTGACACAAATTAAGGGTTAATCTACAGGTGAACCTTCTTTATCTGGTGCAAAAGCTGCTCAAAACACTGCTTTTGCACCAGTACTAATCAAAAGTGATTCCTACTTTTTGTAGTAGTTAGTGACCAGCAAAACATTCTTCCATATCAGTTAGCCCTGGATAACATAAATATGCTATGAGCCACATAATTACTCACATAAATCGTTTCCTTCAGCTGAAGACTTAAACTGCTCACTTTTTTATAGCTAGTCACTTGCTGTTTTATACCATTCAACATGTCATAAATATGTATACAAATGGTGTCATTCAAGAATAGTATGTTTGACTTTCTTAAAAAAGTAGCAGTTGTAGGTCAATCACACCATATTACAGCTGCCAGTTCCCACCAATGGTGCATGGTTTAACGTGCCATGCAATCTGCAAAGACCCAGAGTGGCTTGTCGCACAGAAGTTCTACTAGCTGGAGTAGTCGCTGTTGTTCCTTTCAAATAAGCTTTGGCCTTTACCAACAAATGCTTTTTTGGCTTGTTTTGCTTCATCCCAGTTCACACCAATACTAAACTCATTTGTACTGATGCCTTGCCATATTATAAGGTTATATGACTACAAAATGTAAAAAAAAAAAAAAAAAAACCCCAAAAAACTGAATGTACTTTACTTACAAAGTGCACAGCCAAAAAAAATTAATTATCCAGAAAAAATCATTGACACAATTCAAAATACTCAACAGCAAAGAGGGCTTGTCGTAGAATGCAACGTACCTAGGCAATTTCAACATAGCATGTTATACAAAAGGTCAACAAGCTGGTAAGAACAGTAGGGACGAGACAGTGGGAATTGGTAGGGAAGTAACTCTTGAGCATAGTACACTTGCACCCTGCTGTTCATTCAGGATTACATTAATGTTGTTGAATTGTACTAAATGCAAAAATAATAAAAAATTTTAATCTATGGTCACAGCAACCTACAGGTTAAAAACCAAACCCCTTCTTTGGGAACTAACACGTGCAACACTGTTATTGGACAAGTTGTCAAGTACAATAAATAACTTGCCTGAAGGAACTTCTGCCTTTCTTCAACAGATCAATGTCCCCCAAAATATTAAAATGCCTTTTAACTCCAAATAAGTAAAATAGTTATTCTCTGTGCTAAAATATCAAGTACCAGTGTTTTCTTTGTTAACTGGGCAATGAAAATGATTTCCCTCCAAGTGGCAAATCCTGTCCATTAACATAGTGTAAGATTGAACTGTGAATTTCTATACAATAGGGCTAGTTGACACTTAGTAGTTATTATTCATGATTAGATTTCAGAAAATTAACTCAACAATGATACAAAAAAAAAAAAAAAAAAAAGATTAAAATTGCTTACTGTGTTATGTCATTTGAAAACTTTAGTAAGTTTAATTTATGTTTAGAGCCTCCAAACCCATTATTTTTAGTTTACAATGGATAACTAATCATAGGGGATTTTCTTATTATCAAGTTAGACTTCTAAACCCCAAATCCAGAGGCCCGATGATTGAACTCAACACAGAAATTTAAAATGTAGCCAATTTTATTTACCAGGGTCTATCTGTACCAATTATTCTTTATACCAAAAAAACTATAAAATATTTCAAAGTATTTAATTAAATTTAAAGTTTTTAAAACAAAATAGTTAAATTAAACAAATATAATAATTAAATAAAAAAATTTATTTAAGTTTTAATAAAAGGTGGTCTTATATTAAACTTTCTTTTTAGTATCTCCACATTGTCATTAAGTTTAATTATGGTATCCCATTCAGGGGAAATATCTAACTTCTGGACACACACTTTCACCCACCTCCCTCCTCTTATGCAGTTATTACCAGAGCATTATTCATCACAAATAACATAAAATTTGATCTTTGTTAATACTGTTACAACAATAATAATAAAAAAAAAAAAAAAAAATCAAACCCTTTCTAAATGTGTAATGATAGTTTTGCCATATTTCAGTTTAACCCATATCACAGTATGCATTACTAATGCCTGATTTTTAAAAAAAGTAATTTTATCTACTGAGTTCAATTTAAAACGGCTTTAATCATAATATCAAATTATTTTTGTTAATACTGCTACAACAATAAAAACGAGCAAGTTAATGCATTGTGTTGAATTACAGGCACATCTGTTTTTCTTAAATTAAATTTTCCCCCTTTTTCTGTGATTAATAGAAGTGAAAAGTAAATATAGTTATCTCCTTACCAATTAATTACTAAGATTCTAACACTTAAATTATTCTGTTAGGTTCTGCATATTTAAGTTTAAATCAACTCCTATCAATATGCCATTACTGATGCTGTTTTTTTAAAAAATTTTGATATCTACTTGTTCAGTGTAAAATGACCTATTACTCTCTTACAGCTAATAAAGGCAAAATTTTATGGCACTACAATGGAATTTATTACTTGTCATTTCTCCCATGTAATATGAAAGAAACATACTCGGAATAATAATTTTGAATGCATGTAATTCAGATGTGGGAAAGCTTTATTTCCAAAACGATACAGAAATCAACGTTTTCTTCGCAACTGAAGAGTATTTCTTCTCTTCCATGAAGCATGGCGTGAGCCACCAATGGTCTTAGTGAATTTGTGTCCTTTACCCAAACCACGAGATTTTCTACCAGCTGATGTCAAGCCTCTAAGCTCACGATGCTTGTGGACAGCATTACAAATCCAGTGAGCCTTTGGATCTCGACGAATAGCTTTATGGAAGGGATCAACCAAAATAACTTCATAAAATTTATAGGTAGCATCTTGGGCAATCCAGTAAGAATTTAATACACGCAAGGCACCACACCTACGACCAACACGTTCCTATTAAACAAAAAATTTCATATTTAGCACCACAATTATTTCCATTCCAAAAAGTAACTTATCATTTAAAATCAAAATTAACAATAATATTAACCAATGCAAAAGTTAAGTTATGGAATATCTGCAAGTTATCCAGACATTTTTATTAGATACTCTTCCAAACAGGAACATTCTTTTGGGCACGATTATTGCTAGAAAATCTTTTATACTTCAACGTGGAGGGAGAGGAGGAAAGTTGCAATGGGCCAAATCTGATAACATGAACAATCAAGCTGGAACACTGTCATGGCAAACTTTCATTAAATTTGCCAAGTTTTTATTTTTGCATTGAGTCACAAAATCCTCGAACAAATAGAATTCATATTTATCCTTTAATCAGAGCTGGTTATAGCAAACTAAATAAAACCTGCACTGAACTAAAACAGCAAATTTTTTCATGAAACTGACTAATACATCCTTAAAACACATTTCAGGTATGAGCACACATCCTGACACAATACCAACAGATGAGAGAGAGCATATTATCTGAAAAGTGAAAGATGTGAAATATGCCTTTATTTAAACATATACTAGCCTATTATTGTCTGAACACTTTTATTTTAACTTCATCTCATATTTATTTGTTTGTTGCTTCAGCTAGCCCCACGTCAAGGATGGGTATGAATTATCAGCTCTAAAAATTTATTTAGGGAGAGCTTGGTAATTGGAAAAATAAATGGGCCCACTGCAATAAAAACAACATACAGCTTCAATATTGTTTGGGAGCTTTAATAAATGGAACTATGTATTTCTAGTTTTAAGACAATTTGTAAGTGCATACCCCTACTGAAACATATTGAAAAACACAATATACACAAATCCAGTGTGCCCACACAGCAATCATCTATTATTGAGGCAACAATACATATCCAAAAAATTGATTAAAACTGCAACAAGGAGGACTGTCAAGCCATTCTATGTGAAAATTGACACTAGCATTTTCATGAAACATTTAATGGTTCTCCTCATCAAAAATGCTCTGCCACATCATATCTCTCTTGTCTTCTTGATAACTTTATCATGCACCCAGAGGTAATCTTTCAATTGGAACACTTTTCTCTTAAATGAGACACTTTAAAAAACTAGTTGTGTCCTGCACCACAGCAAATATACACACTTCCAACACGTCAACAAAACCCTTGAAATATGTTCAGTCACACCTGGATAGCAAGGAATGTATGTAGTTGCAACAGGTAAAAAAGGAGTAATTTCAACATCACCATAACACACTTAATTAAAACTCATAATGGATATCTGCCCTGACTCATTTAAACTCATCCACTTTACCATCAAAGTGATCCAGTGGCATGAGGCCCTACCTGCACTGCTCACCTGAGATGTGGCTTTAATAATATTCTTTTAGTCTTCATGTTTGGGCTATCTCTGTATAAAAATAAAAAGGAAACCCCTCCTCCACCACTAACTTTGAACTAAAACAATGAAAATGAATCAAGAAAAACTGGTGATACCCCCCCCCCCAAACAAAATCTCGGATTTTAACTATTATATGCAGCTAAATTACTGAGGAACTAATGGCCGACTATGAACCTAATTGTACAAAACATTCTGATGCATATGTGTATCCCAATTATGCATAGGGAGACATCCATGAATGGCAGTAGAGGTGAGGACACATGAAAATGCATGGAATTGCCTATTCTGCATCATGGCCAAGAAAGTATAGAAAATGCAAATTATAGGAGATTCACTCTGGCAGATATTTCAGAAGACAATTTTCAAGGCTCTTCAATCAAACTGAAGTGGCTTGCCAGCATGTAGATAGACAGAGAATCAATAATACAAAGCATCAGTTAATGGCTGGGAAGAATGGAATCCAGGCACCTTCCAGCTTGCACACAAGATGACTTGATTCCCCTGATCCTTCAGCCAGAGTTTTGATTATAAAATACTATTTTATTATTGTAACAAATGATCATATATCATTATCAGGCTGGTGTATATACTACTGCAGTTAATATGGATGACTTTGCAATCCACAAAACTGAAGGCTCTCTCTTTTTTCTTCCCCAGATGAGCAGATTCACATTATTGCTGAAATGGACCTCCAAACCTGCATGTAATGTGGCCTAACCAATGAAAGAATGATTCCAGTAAACAAAAAATGAACATCAGTGATTCACTACATCAGCTGATGTACTAAGAGTAACATAACTACACTCAAAGATCAAGGATGGGGAGAGAAAAAAAAAAAAAAAAAAAAACCCGTCCCGGGCAATATTTCCTCCATGGCAGCTCAATAATGACCACCTCCTACTGGCTTTCAGAAACATAGGTTCAATTCCAATCAATAAATGGAGGAATTTTTAAGGTCCTCTTCAATCACAGGTGTAGCCAGCTTACCACAGGCACAAGGAATGGGGGGGGGGGGGTTTCAACCAACATGACCTGTAATCAGTACATGAACACACTTTTAGACAAACTCCAGTGCCATTAAAAAGAATTTGAATTTTTAAGTGTTTGTTTACACTACACAAACATTCAATCTACTGAAGTTAACTACTTCCTAATGCTATGTGCATGTTTGTCACACAGACCCTGATCTTTCCAAGTACAGTCAGTCCTCGTATAACGTGTTTACACTACACGAATTCGATCATACATGATTTATAAATAGGGGAACGATATCTTATATAACACAAACCGAATTCGCTTATGCACGATTCGCCTTTGCATTTACAAGAAATGGCAGTCGAACACAGAATTACCCCAACTGAACGCAACACGATAGGAATGAAGAGAATGTTCTGAAAATGTATTAATGTTTTGTTTTTTTTTATCAGTGAAGAAAGGGGAAACACATTTCACCATAATAACATAAAAACCAACATAATTCCAGCTATCGGTATAATCGCAAATGCAATTAGATCGAGTTTACTACCAGTTTATAACAGATTCCACTAGCAGAAACGCAACTGGAAATTGTTTTTATTGTTTTATGGTAGTAACCCCTAGAAATGTGCTTTAGTAAAATGTGAGATGTCAATAGTGTATCTCTGCCTTTACGGTGTTGTTTATTCAGTTGCTACACCACCGCAGCTTTGTTTATGTGTATCAAGCGTGCCTCCTCGTTTTGTAATTGTGCTTTATTCCCTAAAAATGAGCAAAATACGTAAAAGGTGTGAAAAGGAAGCGTCCTGGTGAAGACACTGCAGATTCAGAGCAAAAAAAGAAAAGCAATATCGATAAACAGAGGCGGACTGGGTCAAAAATTCTTACCCAGGAAAATTTATCATGGCCTCATACTATGGTTTATGGCCAAAATCACAGCGGCCTCTGGCCCACCGGGGTTTCCCCTGGTAAGGCTTATGGCCAGTCCACCTCTGTCGATAGAGAAAAAATATGAAATTGTGAAACGCTTTGAGCAAAATGAAAGACCATGTGATATTGCACGTGCTACAGACCTAAATGAGGCAACGCCGAGAATTACAAAGAATGCAGAGAAAATAAAAACAACTTCCATAGCAGGAACAACTCAAAGTGTAATTAAAATCCATTAGATTAAGACACGAAGAATTGGAAGAGATGGAATGGCTGTCGTCTGTTTGGACGGAAAACCAAACAAAAAACAAGTTTGCTTACGCTAGAAGCAAAAGCATTAGCAATATTTTATTACGATTTTGTTTTGGTTACATATGTGTGTTCAAAATTTGGTGGTCGGCACCTAACCCTATTTTTCCCACAGGGCCTGTTGTTTATATTGCACGAGGGTTTCTAGGAACACAACTATCGTGCTATACATCGATGTACAAGTTGTCTTAAAAATCTCAAGTCTTATGTGTTTCTAAGCACACACAATTTAAAATAGGTGACAGCACAAAAATAATTTTAAAATTGGAGGAGGAATCCATGCCTGTCAGACTGTTGTAAAATTTCTACTTACAAAATCTGAAACTGAATCAAACCATAGATACACTGATGTAGGTGATTGTATTACCTCACAAAACAAGTAAGAACAAGCTATTTACAAATTACAACTTTTAAAATAATTTCCCTTCCAATATCAAGGAAACCAAATTAATATTTAAACACATTTATATACAAAGTTTATTTTTACAAAACTTTAAAAATTTTGTGATGCAACTCACTCCAGAAAGGGTTAATTTCCACAAGCCGAGTGCTACTAATTACATTCCTATTTTACTTACATGTGAAAACTAAACAAAATATGAGTGGAGTGGCATTAAAAAACTCACTTCAGCAATAGACTGGTGGTTACGAACTGGCTTTAATTGATTTACACCATGGTTTTTTGGTTTGCCATAAGTACAACCCTTAGGAACTTGCTTCTTCCTCCCACCACGACGAATTCGAACCCTGTAAATGACATATCCTGAAAAAGATAAATATTACAGTTTAAACAAGCAGTTTCTTTTTGTGATGACACTAAACAAAGTTAGTGGACCAAGTTGAAAAACGAGAAATTGGATGTGACAATAGATTTGTCGACTTTTAATTTCCAGGAAATACATAAGGAGTAAACAAAAATACCTATAAAAGCATGCAGAAAAATTATGCAATGCAATGCAATGTAAAGTAAAGTAAAGCAAGTTTGCGTTGAGAGTGGGACAGAAAACTAACTGATTAACATGAACATCCCACTGGTTATATATATCATGGAGATATATATATATATATATATATCCATGATGTCAGATGTAGGATGGTACGGTAGTTAAAAGAAAAGTAAGCTTAGGCAAAAAGGCTCATTTTATAAGCAGCACAGACCAAAATTAGGTTTATTATTACATCTACCTCACATTATGGAGAACACCACTGGTAGCCTCGTGATTGCACTACTCTAAATAAAAAAATATGCTCCAAGGACAACGTACAGGCAGTTCTCGACTTTACGAGTTAATTCGTTCCTGGTCTGCACTCGTAAAGCAGGAATTTATTTCACATAGACATAAGGTTAAAAAGAGGGGTTACGTTCTCAACAATGAAATTAGTTAGCTAATTAGTTTGTTTAAACAATGATTGATTTATCCAAAGAAATGAAAATGTAGCCTGTAAATTCAAGCAGATTATAATAAGAGAAATTATTTACGACTTACAAATGTTAAAGAATGTTTATTTTTCATCATCATCATCGACTAAATGCACACTCGTTGATCACTCATTATGCTCGGCACTCATTGGTTTGTTGCACAAGGAGTTGTCTTCTTCAGAAATGTTTCAAGAGGCGTTTGTTTCCAAGATAATCTCTTTTAATTATAAATTTCACGATTGCATGCATAAGCATTTTTTAACAGCACGCACAAATACAAATTTCAACTAACACAATCTGCGTGGTGTAACAAGTTTACGAAGCTTAAAAAAAGAAACAAAGAGAAGATTCTGAAAATTTATGTTATTTATACGATTGAAGATTTCAGTAAAGGGGAAACACATTCCACCATAATAACATAAAGAACCACACAATTCCAGCTATCGGTATTTTCACAAATGAAAAAACATCGAGTTTACTACCCGTTTATAATTGCTTGCAGTAACAGAAAAGCCCAATAAACCGGAAAGTGCAAATTGTTTTTATTGGTTTATGGTCGTGACCTCCAGAAATTGCTTTAGAAAAAATATCACAAAGGCGTTTAAAATTGATTCTTATAATGGAACATGTGATAATGATGAAAGTGTAGTGCATTTTAATGATTTGAATTGGTAACTAATACAATTTACAAACCACACTCATGACCTTTTATATAACCTTAAGATCACACCCATGACCTTAAAAATGACATTTTAGAGGGATAAATAGCTTAGTTATACAGTGAAAATTCCAACCTCCAAGATCTTGAAACGAATTACCAAAAAATAATGTGTGATTGGGTTCACATTAGTTGTACAAAGTGCATTTAAACCATGGTATGGGACTAGCATACACTTTAAATAAATAGCAATGCGTTTCCAGACAGCAAATTCAATTTCAAATTATTATATTAGGGCCACCTGTTATTTCTTACATCTACCCATATATTTATTCGTCTATATAGTATTGGTGTAAATACACCATAGTTAACCCATAAACTTGAGCTACGTATGTAACGTAGAGGGGATCATTTTAATTGTATCTCATATTGTATCTCTTCACAACGAGATAGCTGCTATTGCATTACTTCAAATAAATAACGCTTCTCTAGTAGAGAAGACTACTGTTATTTATTTTCAGCGGCACCACCACCCAGACAATCGTTTCGAAGCTATTGGGCTTCATCAGTGGGCGGACAGGTACCCAGGTCAATACAACAAGCCAGTGGAGTTGCAAAGTTATATCCACAATATGAGTTTATGGGTTAACTATGGTGTATTTACACCGATACTATATAGTTAATTACCAAAACTCATACATTACTATCGCACCCTTTTGGCATCTCTCATATTGTGGATATAACTTCGCAACTGCGATGGCTTGTTGTATTACCTGGGTACCTGCCGGCCCACTGATGATGAAGCCCAATAGCCTCGAAATGATCGTGGTGGTGGTACTGCTGAAAATAAATAATAGTAGTCTTCTCTACCAGAGAAGCGTTATTTATTTGAAGTAATGCAATAGCAGCTATCTCGTTGTGAAGGCAACCACAATATGAGATACAATTAAAATGATGCCTTCTACACTACATATGTAGCTCAAGTTTATGGGTGTATTTACACTGATACTATATAGTTAATTTCCAAAACCCATAAGGATTATGCGTAGTGCATTTCATTTTAAAAATTTATTCGTCTGTAAATTGCGTGTGTTCTCTGGTCAATTTGCCTGGTTGCTGAATGAAAAAACCCCAATTTCTGGGGGGGGGGGGAACCTTGCTACCTACGTCTGAGACCGACTAACTCAGCCATGGAATCGAAAAAAAGGCCCATTAAAGTTCCAGGCGTCATCAATGGGATTCGTTTCCAGACAGTGGTGAAAGGCTTCCATAATTTGAGGTCAATGCATTAAGTAATAAACCTAGTATGCTCCCTACTACTACATAAAAAAAAAAAAAAAAAAAAAGGCATAGTTTCATAACTTGTCTTGAATGTTCAGTGTATAAATGGCTATGTTCAAATGTATACAGTAAAAAACAAACCGATAGCAGCTTCAGACATCCAAGGAAAGTAATTTTAAGTATACACACACATGGTTCATCATAAAATACATCATCATAAGCTGCATAAAGAACTGTAAAATTGCAATTGATGTTTACACATTTCCCACATTGTAGTTAAATACACTGGCAACAGGCGAAGGCACATTACGAGAAATCTTTGGCAAGGGATGCAAAGAAAAACAGCAAGGAGTTCTTTACTTATGTAAACCCTAGAAGGAAGGGAATGAATCAGATTGGTCCACTTGATATCGATGGTTCAACTGTTCATGATCCTGCTCAGGTAGCTAACAAACTAAATCAATATTTTGCATCTACATTCACACATGAGGAGTTATTCAGGAAGGGGAATGCCATAGATGAAGTAAACACTGGCAGTGAGCTAGATGATCTTGTAATAATTGAGAGTAAAGTGGAGGAGAAATTGTTGAACATAAATACAAGAAAGGCACCTGGAGTGGATGGGATCTATCCAGTTATATTAAAGGAGGCAGCAAAGGAAGTAAGCAATCCGTTAGCCATAATTATGAGAGCTTCCTTGGACTCAGGGGAGGTACCCACAGACTGGAGATGTGCAAATGTAACCCCAATTCACAAAGGAGGATCAAAGGCTGACACAAGTAATTACAGACCTGTGAGTTTAACTTCTGTTCCAGGAAAATTAAGGGAAGCACTGCAGGATCATCTTGACAAGAATTCAGTTACAGCTCACACACAGCATGGTTTTGTTAAGGGAAGGTCTTGCCTGACCAATTTGATTGGATACTATGATGTAGTCACAAAAGAATTGGATGCAGGGAATAACTTTGATATTATATATTTGGATCTTAGAAAGGCTTTTGATACTGTTGCACATGGAAGACTGCTGCACAAATTGGAGCAGTGTGGCATTGGTGGCAAATTGTTGCTATGGATAAAGGGATGGTTGAGTGGCAGAAGACAGAGAGTAGTAATTAATGGACACTGCTCATCGTGAACTAATGTTATTAGTGGAGTCCCTCAGGGTTCAGTGTTGGGTCCATTGTTGTTTTCTGTATTTATAAATAACATTGATGATGGTAAATCAAGCTTAATGTCCAAGTTTGCAGACGATACAAAGGTTGGTAGGGTTGTTAAGGACGCTACTGACACTATGCTGCTGCAACAGGATCTGGAAAGGTTGAGCAGATGGGCTGAGAGGTGGCAAATGAAGTTTAACATTGGCAAATGTAAAGTACCACATATGGGAAACAGCGACCCCAGAGCAACGTGTCAACTCTGTGGTACTGCACTGACAGTGGTAGAGAATGAAAAGGACCTGGGGGTAATTGTGCAGGCAGATATGAAGTTCTCTGAGCAGTGCAGACGGGCTGCAAGAGTAGCTCATGGTGTCTTATCAATGATATACAGGAATTTTTCTAGCAGGGATAGGGAGGTGATTATTCCCTTGTATAAGGCAATGGTCAGGCCTCACCTTGAGTACTGTATACAGGTCTGGAGGCCTCATTTCAAGAAGGATGTAGAGCTGCTGGAACGAGTACAGAGAAGGGCAACAGGGTTAGTGAACGGAACGAAGGGTTGCTCTTACGAAGAAAGGCTTAAGTTTTGCAAATTACAGTGTCTGGAGACTAGGCACCGGCGAGGTGATCTGATAGAGGTGTACAAAGCCTTGAATGGTTTCAGCATGCTCAATGCTGATGGGATACTGCCTCTAGTTCAGAATAATCACCTGAGAGGGCATAAATTCAAATTGAGGAAAGACAGATGTGCGGAAATTTGCCTTTAGCCAGCGGGTAGTTGGTTGGTGGAACAGACTTCCATCCCTTGTTGTGGAAGTTGATAGCCTAAATAAATTTAAGGCTCAGCTGGACAGGTATTTCGAACGAACGGAGGGGTGAAGTGGAAGGGTTTTTTTTTTTTTTTTTGGCTAATGCTGCATAAGCTTGCTTTCTTGCATCATATGTCTCTACTAATGGCTGATGACTTAATGAGCATTGTTTTAAAATTTGCTATTAATAAGCATTTTCATCCAATAATTAAGAAGGAAATTTTTTTGTAATATTGAGTAGTACTATTCATATACTACTAGAAGTACTTCAAACATTTTAAAATTCTATAATTTACAGCAGTGCAGAAAAAATAATTATTCTTGCAGTAAATGACACATGCATCTTCCCTTGTGATTTTCATGAGCAACATACCTGCAAACAAAGTTAACAACTTATCCCTTGCCACGAAATGTGTAGGAAAACATTGGTAATCTTAAGCAGGAGAGGCATAGTTTCATAACTTGTCTTGAATGTTCAGTGTACAAATGGCTATGTTCAAATGTATACAGTAAAAAACAAACTGATAGCAGCTTCAGACATCCAAGGAAAGTAATTTTAAGTATACACACATGGTTCATCATAAAATATATCATCATAAGCTGCATAAAGAACTGTAAAATTGCAATTGATGTTTACACATTTCCCACATTGTAGTTAAATACACTGGCAATATAATTTTATTTTTTCAGAATATTCCTATCTGCAAAATCAGTAAATGTAACAAACTGCTCAAGTCTTGAATGAGTCACACTCATGAACCAAAACATTATGACCATCCCTGTCTCCACGAGTGGACACATTCCACAGCACATAGGAGTGGAGTAACATCACAGATTGGCACAGCACAGCACATACAGTAACAGCACGGGTAGTGGCCAATTTGTCAGTACAAATCTCGTGCAATGAGGAAAGGGAAGGACCTGATGGAGTTTGAACAGGGAATGATTTAAGTCAATAGGAAAGTGGGGACCAGCATCCCAGCAACTGTAGGCTGTGGGTCACACAACCACTCAATGTGCCGGGCAGTGGAGACCACCACTGTTATTGTTATTATTTGGTTTTTAGGAGCATTAGCAACTAAGACCATATTGTTCCGGGGATATGCAGTGGTCATTCCCTGACCTTTCCGCATCCTCCGTATTTGGTGGATCACGGGTTCGAACCCCGGTCTAATCAAGAAGCATGTGCTAAGCACTGCTGCTCCTGCCCACCACTGGCTAAAAGCAGTTGGCACATGCTCTCTAGGACAACAGAGAAACATTTCCAAGCACATCATCCAGTGTCTTGTGGATAGGCCTATGGAGTAGGTGACCTGTTCACATACCCATGCTGACCGCTGTTTCTAGTCATTGGACAACTGGAAAAGTAGCCTTGTCTGATCAAGATTACAGCACCAACACCACGTGTTGGTGCTGTAATCTATGAAAACTAATTAATCCCACTGAACATTTGTGGGAAGCATTTGCCAGTTTCACTCCAGGATGTCCACCTGTCCAAGATACCCGAGGGCACCTTCCAAAGTTGTGTAAATGCCATGCTGGGTGCAAGTGGTCATTGTAGCAAAAGGTAGTGCAACACACTATTAGGTAGGCAGTCATGTTTTTGGGTCATGAGTGTATTCCTACTAGAGAATGTGAAAATGTAACAATTGTCACAAGCAAGGTGCTCCCCATACATGCACTTTACCTGCAATTAAACAATCCTTTGTACTCCTCCATCAGTCAATCACAGTCCTAGTTGAAGAGGGGTGTAAGAATTTCTCCAGCCCCAGTGGATTGTGAACAGAGACTGCTCCAAAACCAACATAATAAAGAGCACTGTGAATAGGCCATGTCCTAAAACAGCAGGTAACAAATCGCTATTGTCTAAAACAATCTGCCCTGTAGCCAGCTCTAAAAGCTGGCCGAAGAATGTCTCACTTCGGAGTTACAAAATTTTTTCACCAACTCTTAATGACATCAAGAGATCAGTTAGGCCATGGATAGCCTTTAAATGCTGCTCATGAAAAGGGTTAGCAACAACTTGATAAGTGATAAATCACCCACTGAGTTTTACAATTTATACATGAAGCAACAGAATGTAGTAATGCTTCAGTGAATGCTTTTAGAACTTAAATTGCTTGTAAACATCACTGCCACAGTAACTTTCATCCATACACTGCTTAAAAGTAAATTAAATGGCCGACAGGACATTATAATTCAAAATGCACATGTTGTTTGGTTTTTAGGAGCATTAGCAACAAAGGCCATATTGCTCCGGGGATATGCAGTGGTCATTCCCTAACCTTTCCGCATCCTCCGTATTTGGTGGTCATGGGCTCAAACCCCGGTCTAATCAAGAAGTGTGTGCTACACACTGCTGCTCCTGCTCACCTGGCTACGGAGGTGCCTAAATGCACATGTAAGGCACTGTCTATTTTGGAAAATGTTGCTGTTAAAGATGCTAAAGAGTGGGACTTTGTTGAGGGAAAAGTTGTAGTGTCATTTTGCAAAATGCAAAGGCACATTTCTGGCCACAGGAGCAGAAAATCTTGGTTAAACCACTGTCTTTAGACAACAAACAACAATTATCCCCCCCTCCAAAATATATTATACATGGCACAATAAAAATAAATTATTACATTACTTTCCCCTCTGAGAGAGATACAATTATACAGTACTGCACACAATAAGTTGCGGTAAAGAAGTGAAATAAACTGGTTTTCATCTTTTAAACACGTATACAAAATTCTAAGGTCCAGAAAAGACATGCCAAGACTGGATTGGGAGGTTTGATATATAATGCTGCAAACTGGAACCACATTCTTTGAAAACTAATTATAAATATAGATAAATCACCTATCAATTTTGCTTCAAAAGAAAAGCCCTGCTCTCTCATTCTTCTAAAATTTCAGTAATACCAATTACAACTATAGAAGCTTAAGCCAGATATTCCTAACGTTTAAAATCTGCAACACAAATCCAATGTATTAGATATTATTAAAGTAGATGATAATTAACGCAAAGTGGTAAACAGTTTTTAATTAAAATGAAAGATACAATAAGGAATGATTACAGTAATAAGAGAAATGTAACAAAATATTAACTTAACCACTCTAATTATAACAAAGTAACAAGCATTAATGTAATAACTGGGAGTAGGACATCACCTTTTCTAAGTGGGTTAAAATGAAGTTACAAACATGTTAGCAGAATTAGGTTCAGATATACAGGTACCAGTAGCAGCTTCAGACATCCAAGGAAAGTACTTAAATGTACACACATCTTTTTCATCATAAACTATTTCATCATAAGCTGCACAAAGAACTGGAAAATCTTGATTAGCGACTATGGGCAATCCATACGGAGATTAGTTAGCAAGAAAGAAATTGCCAGTAGGAAGAGTTGTTAGATAGTTTATGCATTTGGATGCACTAGATATTGGTTTTAAATTGTGCTGCTATTGACACTGCAATGTTATTTAGTGATGAAGAGCATACAAAATGTGACATGAAAACTAGAAACAAGTCTTTTCCAGAAAAACAGACATAAATGACAGTGAAAGGTAAAAGATAGGCTTTTTTCCATATCTTTTGCCTTAAGCTTATGGAATTGATGTTTATTCAAGAGTAACCTGGACATTTACAGTTAGTGGAAATCCTCATTTTATGCTAAGTGCCAACAAGTTACTATGATAATTTAAATAAATAAGATCTTTATTGTAAAGTTCACCGGTACACGCAGTTAAATTAATTTTAATTTACATCATAAGCTTAGTTGTGATAATGAAGATTTCATTCTGTATAGATAACGATTTGTATAAATTTGTTTTTTATTTATTTTTTTTTACTCCAAGTAACATTAAGTTCAACCAAGGACCTAGGTAAGAGAATTTTCCCCCTTCAAAGGTGGAAATTAACTGCAGCACTGGAGGAAGGGAGGGTGACCTTTCTATTGGGGTGTGATTATCACTCTAGTGACAGTACTGACTTATGAATAACTGATATTTCTTATAAAGAATCCTGAATGTGCTAAAATGTATTGCAGATAAATTCCATTAATTTCAGTGAAGTTTAAAGAGTAATTCTAGATAATTTCAGTGGCCACCAATTTAATTTAGTCGCTAGTTTCATTAGATAAGTTACAAATTTCAAAGCATCAAGTTTCTTAATAATCAGATAGTTAATAGTTATTATTAAAAACTGCTTTATTTAAGATGTGCCAGATCTCTGTAAGAGAATTATATCTTGTGAGTTGCTATCTTAAAAATTTCTTCAATTAATCCAAAAAACAAGTGTCTTTATTTAATTTTAGTTATGCTTACCACCAAATTTCAATACTGGCTGCTCCCTGTTTGTATGGGATACCATTTGGTCAGAGAATAGCCAGTTGTATATATCCTAGAACTTAGAAATACCTTTATGAACACTAGGTGGTGCAGTTGCTTGTAAAGAACCTTTTAGTTTTATTTTAGCTGTTGACACAGCTAAAATAAAACTACAAAGACACAGCTCAGTCTCCACAATTTCATTTTGTATACATTTCTTGGTTCACGCCATCTTCTTCCTTAGATAGGGACCTTCAGTTATGTAAAATATATTATGTCAAACGGAAAGAGGGAGTTTATTTGTATGGTAAGACAACAGGTGAAAATTTGGTAGAGATTCAGAAACGGGTACCCCTTTCAAAATGGCGGCGAGGAGAGGAGAGGGAAAGCAATGATTGGCGGGTTGTGACTCCGCACACTCACTGCGTTCCCCCTCCTCTCCTCGCCCGGTGGATTTGAAATGACACGCGGACGGCACTTGGCACAGCAACAAATATGACGGCTGAAAACAAATGAAGAAAAAGCAATTTTTAAAAAACCAAGGAACAAAAATTTACACAAAATGCAATCACTGATTCTTCTTGCCCGTACATAACTAGACTATTTCGTGAGCATTAACAACAATAATTTTTGATGCTAGTGAACACATAAATGTTTCTTTTTTTTGCTGATTACGATTGTGTAATCAGCCAATCACAGAGTTGAGTTACTTTTTTTTTTTTTAAATTAATTTTTATTATTTTTTTACTTTTTTTTCTGGGGGCTACTGCCCCCAGTCTATGTGGGGGCTCCAGCCCCCACACCCCCGGAATTATTCAGCTGAGAACAATACCAATCAACAATAGTTCATTTTTTTTTTAATTTTTCGGTTTAGTACTGGGTTTTGTAACCCAGAAATTTTACAAAACAGAAATGCACGTTTTTCTATGCTATTTTACGTGCATTAACAATGAGAAAGGCTGAAAAGGTAATTTTAGGGTAAATAGAACGAAGAAAAGCAACAGCAAATCAACATTTGAAAAAAACATAAATGCACATTTTTCTAGGCTACTTTACGAGCATTAACAATGAGAAAGACTGAAAACAAGAAAATTAAAACACAATTTGAGGGGAAATTTTACAAAACAGAAATGCACGTTTTTCTACGCTTTTTTACGCGCATTAACAATGAGAAAGGCTGAAAAGGTAATTTTAGGGGAAATTTTACGAAACAAACAAAAATGCAAGTTTTTCTATGCTATTTTACGAGCATTAACAACGAGAAAGGCTGAAAAATAAAAGGTACTTTTAGGGGAATTTTACGAAGCAAACAAAAATGCACGTTTTTCTATGCTATTTCTATGAAAAACAATCAGATTGAACTGAGACAAAGAAAAACCACTCACCTCATCGGTTGGGTGTCCTCGTTCAATCCTCGTTTCAGGTTTATACACTAAGCTCACAGCTTTTAAAAATTCCATAGTTAAATCGCTGCTGCCGGAATGTTTCCTTCGTCACATATACTCTTCGAGGTAGGAGTCGAACTGATCATTTACTTTGCTGTGACAAAGGAGATTTCACGGCAGCAAGCAACAGGCACCCGCACAAATCAAGAACTGACCAAAATGTGATTACGCAATCGTAATCAGCCAATCACAGAGTTAAGTTACTTTATTTTTTTTAAAAAAATTAATTTTTATTATTTTTTTACTTTTTTTTTCTGGGGCTACTGCCCCCACACCCCCGGAATTATTCAGCCGAGAACAATACTAATAAATGATAGTTCATTTTTTTAATTTTTCGGTTTCGTAAACCCAGAAAAACCTCGCAACCACGTGATATCAAAACACCACAAGTAACAAGTGCGGCACAAGGTGCCTCGTGTTTCCAGTGCCGTTAGGTACGTGGCACGCAGTGCGTGTTCTCCCGTGCCGGCTGCACCCGTCTCTTAAGGAGATCACGTGACGATAGGCGGAGTCAACACCCGTCAATCACGGCTGTATCGCTAGCAGCCTGGAAGGGGTACCCGTTTCTGAATCTCTGCCGAAAATTTTGATGTTTAGAAATTATTTTTAAAATTGTTTTCAGAATAAATATTATGATTAGCATATACGGCCTGATGTAGCCAAGTGGTCAGGAGCTCAAGTGCAGTAGCACATGATCTTTGAGTGGACCAGGGTTCAATCTTGTGACTGCTAAATACGATTAACACTTATAGTGAATGATTTATTGTAAACTCCACAGACCCCGTGGTCGTGTCGGAGTACAAACAAGAACTATTTAAGCCATAGCTATCAGCTTTTCAAAACTTTCCTTGTTTAGTGTCATATAGTACAGTCAAGCAGCTTCCAGACTAGGCACAAAGCAACACAATTAATAAAATCCAGTGCAATTTTGGATACAGTTTGACATGAAATTATTTTAGCAGTATCATGTAATATGCAAAAACTTTACCAGGAGGAATTATCCTACTGTAAAAAGTATGGTTAGACCACATCTGGAATACTGATACAGGTTTAGAAACCTCATTTTAGGAAGGATATAGATCAAATTGGAAAGGGTGCAATGAAGAGTAACAAAATTAGTTGAGGATACATAAGGATATTCTTACTAAGAAAGAACGGAATTCTGTTAATAACTGTAGAAAAGTGGGCATCTCCACTGTGACCTAATTGAAGCATACAAGACAATTTGCATTCAGCCAGAGGTTAATGAACTGCTGAAATAAAAATCTTTAGTATTGCAGAGATAGATTAATTGAATAAATTCAAAGTAGGTTTAGACAAATTATTCAAAGCATCAGGGAAAATTATTTTTTTCTTGTTGGTGTTGTACAAGCTTAATCATGTTGTCATTACTAATTTGATGCTGTCTATTTGCAAATTTCAAACTCTGTCTATGTGCATGCAGAAATTGGTTAATCATTCAGTGTACTTCATTTGCTATGTGCTTTTGAAGCACATGTATTTTATCATGATTTTAGAGTGAGAAAAATATAAAATTTGGAAATCACACAAACAACAAATCTTGTCTGCTTTGGGTCTCCTCCCAAAATATTTTATAGTAATGCATCAAGGTTTGCAGAGAATTCTCCATCCTGCACTATGTTTTAACAGTATTTTAGATTCAAGGGGGAAGAGAAAAGTTTAGCAAGTGATTACAACTGCTTGTAAACCTGAAAAAGTTAAACAGCCAGATAACCCATAACCACCATTTGATTATTGATATTACTGCAGAAGCTTTAAACATGGAAGCTGTGAGAGTGGAATTTGAACATGCACTTCATTGCTTAGTTTGGATGCCCCAGATGTTTACTGATGTTCAATGCAAAAAACAGATGGCAATTTGCAGTGATCTAACAATGTCCACCTTTACTAGTCCATCATGAAGGATGAAACTTAAGTGTTTTCTCTACAACCCACAAAGCATAAACCTGGAAATTGCCTAATTCACCGCCACTGTATAATCAACACTGCTCTCTCTTCATGCAACAAGAGCTCACTAAACAATACCATCTGTGCGTTACTAGCAACTATACATTACTTCTCAACAAGTAACTGATGTTTAATACAAGTTTGGGAATTTGACAAAAAGAATTATTTTTGAAATCCTAAGACTTATCACACCACAAACCTGTAAGTTGCTGTTGAACATCTGCAGATGCATTGTCAATATTAAATGAAAACCAGGTGAAACCTCATTTAAATACTTTTCATTTTTCTGATAACCTTGGAATTTTGCTGTGGCCAAGCTGAATTAATTGGCAAGTTGAATTTTGCCTGTTCAATAAGTACTTTTCACTATATCTATTTATAGGAAGAAAGTGTTCAACTTTGTAAATGACTGAATAGGATGTAGAACTTGAAAACATCTGTGAATGATCAAAGCATAAATAACTGGGTTTAGTTAAAAAAAGTGGTAATAAAAAAAAATAAAAATAAAGAAAGCAGCAGCTTCAGACATCCAAGGAAAGTAATTTAATGTATACACTTCTATTTCATCAAAAACTGTATCATCATAAGCTGCATAAGAAACAAATTTTAATTAATGATTACGTCTTTTACACTAGATTAAGAAGCTCATAATAAATTAGTATAATTTAAATATTTTTATTGTCCAAAACTTTATGCTCAATAACCCTGAATGAGCCATCAAAAGTGTGCAAAAGGAGTAAATCAACGTTTTGATACTGTTGTGCACGCACATCATATTCCAAATTTTGAATGTGGCATATAACTAATATTAATAACCTTGAACATAAAAGATTCTATGATTATAAGTGAAATATGAGGATAGTTAAAGGTTGACCTGGACTCCCTACCTAATCTTCACAGGTGTGCACAGAAGAATAAACTCTCATAGAAGGTATACTGCTCTCAATTCCTGACAAATAGCAGTGCCTTCCACACAGGGGTGCCTCCGTAACCAGGTGGGAAGGAGCAGCAGAGCGTAGCACACGCTTCTTGATTAGACCGGGGTTCGAGCCCATCACCACCAAATACGGAGGATGCGGAAAGGTCAGGGAATGACCACTGCATATTCCCAGAGCAATATGGCCTTAGTTGCTAATGCTCCTAAAAACCAAACAACAACAACAACAACAAAAACACAACAACCTTCCACATATGTACATTAGAAGCAGGAGATGGTAGCACACCAACATTCAATGGTGCAGACCAAAAGTGTATCATAAAATTCATGTTAAAAGAAGTAAAACCAGCAAGTTACACGTAAGTGTATGATTGATGCACCAAGCTTTTCCAAGGCCCATGCTAACTTACTGCATGCTCACGTGCAGTTCAGTTGTCATATATATGAACAATCATTGTATTGAGCTGATTTTGGAAAACAGAAGTATTACAATATGTGATATTGCATTGCAAGGGTGCATAAGTGTTGGAAGTGTGAGAGAAATTATTCGTGGGCACTTATTTTTCAAAAACTGTTCACACAGTGCTGACATCTGGTTGAAGGGAAGTTTCACACTGACCTCAAAGTAGGCAATTTACAACAGCACACTTCAGTTTGTCATTTGCATTTCATGCACATGAGGATATGTGACAAAATCAATGTCTGGATCTTTTTAAAGTCTGATTAGTATCAAAATGGCCAGAAGTATGGAATCCACTGGATGATGCAAAATTTTATTTAATGCATACATCGTGCTATTAGCATTAGTAGAGGCATTTGATGCAAGAAAGCAAGCTTATGCAGCATCAGCCAAAAAAAATAAAATAAATAAAATAAAAATAAATAAATAAATAAATAAAAAACCCACTTCCACTTCACCCCTCTGTTCGTTCGAAATACCTGTCCAGCTGAGCCTTAAACCTATTTAGGCTATCAACTTCCACGACAAGGGATGGAAGTCTGTTCCACCAACCAACCACCCGCTGGCTAAAGGAAAATTTCCGCACGTCTATCCTACACCTGCCTTTCCTCAATTTGAATTTATGCCCTCAGGTGATTATTCTGAGCAAGAGCATTGAGCATGCTCAAACCATTCAAGGCTTTATACACCTCTATCAGATCACCTCACTGGTGCCTAGTCTCCAGACACTGTAATTTGCAAAACTTAAGCCTTTCTTTGTAAGAGCACCCCTTTGTTCCATTCACTAATCTTGTTGCCCTTCTTGAGGGCAACAAGATTAGATCATTCCTTATCTATCATAAGGCAACTCGTTGCCCTATGATAGATAAGGAAGCACATTAGGTTACCACCAGAGAATTGGCAATTGTCTGGCCCTAGATTGTTAAGTTTGTACACTATTTATTCAAAATTCATTTTGTTTCCGAAGCTTCCTGACTACGGTGATGTACTATATAATAAAAAAATATACTGTACCACATAATAAAAATATCCTGTTGTTTTTGCAAATTATATACTTTATTCAGGTTTAATTTGGTCTCCAAATATTTCCAAATTTAATTGAATTTATATGAAAATCACACATCATCTGGCCATGGGTATCTACACTAGTGTTTCCCAAACTTTTTTTAGTCATGGAACACTTTTCATCTCACAATATATTTATGGAACAAAATACTGCCAAAGAACTGCTTGCTAATAATTTATTACATGCGACACACTGTGCATCAGGAGCATCTTCTTTTCCAACACATGTGAAGCCGAAATTCAAATAACTGTCATCATACTTTCGTTTTGGTCTTTTATTAGTTGTTCCTGATTATTCATGAAGTGTGACAATATTGTGTTTGTTTTCATTGACCACAGCTGCAATACTAGAAATGCTTGCTCCTCCTTTTAAAGTTCCTTTTTTCAACCACAAATCCAGTCATTTATTTTAATAATATTTCAGAATACTGATAATTATTTTTAAAAAATCTACACAAGGAAGCGAGTTTAGTTATGATATCGGTTCGCTTCCCCCTCCTTCAACCCGTGTACTCCAGGCTAAATCTCATATGAATGCATATTAATCAATACATTGCTACTTTTTTGTAGATGGCATTACCTCTACACATACCTCTCTATGCCAGTATATTAATAACCGGAAAAAAAAAAAAAAAAATTTTAAAAATTATGATACAAAAGTGGTGTACGCTACAGATATGCAAAATTTATTTATTTTATTTTAAAATTATTAACTATGATTTTTCATGGAACACCAGTGTTCCGTGGAACACAGTTTGGGAAACACTGCACTACACTTTTGACAGGAGTAATTTTTCAAATGGCATGAGATGTGCTTTAATAAATTATATATCATATCAGAATTATAAATTGTAATATATTTAAGCAATAAATAAAAAATTCATACCTTGTTTAGCTCTATAACCAAGCCGACGAGCCTTATCAGGACGAGTTGGTCTCGGGGCACGATGAACTGCTGAGAGCTGACGATAATACCAGCATCTCAGTCGTAGCAAATATTTAATGACATCAGACTGCTTTTTTCGCCATAATTCTTGCATATATTTGTAGGCACCCATAACTGGACTACCTAAATTAGATTTTTTTGTAACTCTTTAAGACTACTTATTATACTTTTAAGTTATTTATTAAAGGACAATATTGGTGTCAACTATAGACCAATTTCTAAAGGAAATCCATTAGAACTGGATCTCCAATTTCACATTTATTACTAGATTTCACCTTCTCTAAAAAAACTTTTTTTTTAAATAACTGAAAGCCCTACAAACTAAATCTTACTTCTCTTTATTATTTTTAAAGAACCCACTGTAATCCAAAGCTTTCATCACACACTTGGGCACTTATAGGGATTACCAGAACCCTGATATTAAGATTTTCAGAGAATCTTCTTTTAAACTTACTTCATATTTTTACTTGGTGGTTGTAGTGCTGTCTTTAATGTATATTTTTTAAAATTTTATCTAATAAGTTATTTACTGGAGAGAGAGGAAAAGCAGAGAAATGCACAGTGCCTACACCACCTGGATATTTCCCAGTAAGAATAATTAATTTTTCACCCCAATCAATGCTGTTCGTGGAAATCTAAAGTGAGCCCAAATGAGTGATGACAGCTTTGTATTACAATGGGAAAAATATATATTAATGTCAAGTAGTGAAATGAAACCAAATAGTGTTCTGTTCTGTGTTGCTTCCAAAACTATTCAAAAAGATGGTATGTATGATTGGGAAGGAAGGCAGAGCAACAGTCCTTAATCTGGAGCTAGCAATTAATGCACAATAGATATATTGATAACACAGAAAAATAACCAAACCCACACTATATCTGAAATATAATTGGGGCCTTGTTTAGACGATCCTGCATTACTTCTTTAACCAGTGACTCCATTAATATCCCTGGAACAGAAGTTAAACTAACAGGTCTGTTAATTACTTGTGTCACACATTGATCCCCCTTTGTGAATTGGGGATACACTCGCACATTTCCAGTTTGCAGGGACCACCCATGAATCCAAGGATGCTCATAATTATGGCTAAGGGTTTGCTTAATTCCTTCTTTGCCTCTCTTAATATAACTGGATAGATCCCACCCACCCCAGGTACATTTCTTATGTTTAACTTCAACAATTTCTCTTCTACTTTCCTTTCAGTTATTACAAAATTATTTAGCTCCCTGTTAGGGCTTGATAAACTTCTGGCAGCCACTTCCCTAAACAATTTTTCACAAGTGAATGTAGATGCAAAATACTCATTCAGTTTGTCAAAGAAACCCAAGCAGGATCATCAACAATCCAACCATCAATATCAAGTGGAACAATTTGATTCATTCCTTTCCTTCTAGTGAAGGAAAGTGTTTGCTGTTTTCATTTGTATCCTTTGAAAAAGATTTCTCGTAATCTGCCCTCGCTTGCCTAACCTCCTTTGCAACTTGCTTAAAGATCAGTTTATATCTACCATAGGCTTCTGTCGCATAATAATTGATATACACCCCATGCATTTTTCTTCTCTGCTATGAGTCTCATTAGTTCATCTGGCATCCATTTAGGCCTATACCTTGAGAAGTATTTCTTGGTACAAAAAGCCTAGCCCTTGATTAATTCCTTGAATGCTTTCCATTTAGAATTCGCTGATGGTAACATCATCAGTTGGTCCCACTGTATAGACTTCTGTGGTCACCTCTATAAAAGAAAACACCCTTGCCTTTAACCTTGATAGTAGTTACATCTGGCTGATATGCATTATATGGAGTATTCGGACAATTAAATGAAATGATGTGACTTACTGTTTGTGTTGTTGAGGTGGAGAGGTGCTAAATTTTGATTAGTAGGTCATTATATTTCATCACTGTGTTTCTTGTTCGCTGTTAATGCTTGTGAAATTGCCTAGTAATGTACAGCCACAAGTGTGCATTTGATAGCTTCAGAATACATTTTCAGTGTTCTTTTGATTTGATTTTTTTTCGCAGTATTTGTATGAGTTGAAAGCAGGGATCTGGGGATGAAATAGCATAGACCTCAGCGTGACCAAGAAACAATCGAAACAAATCACGTGATTACACCTCCTGTCACATAACAAGTCACAGAGAAAAGCCTCCTGACAAATGGGTCACGAGACATACCCAAATCCACACCCCTTTTTGCTTGAATCCGTCCCAAATTAATGGAGTAAACCAACCTATCCTTTTTTCACAAAAATCTATTAAAAAACCCACAACATCTGCTTGAATAAGTCCCGAAGTCAAGTATAAACCGAACCCTTTTCCACTAAACAATAATGAAAGTCGATTACACACAACCCTTTCTATAAGTGTTTTTCCCTCCTAATTACAACTATCTTTCTCAGTTTATGTCCATCACGTGACCTTCTATTTGTCATGTAGCCCTTTCCTGTAACTTGAAGGGTACACTATACAAGAGTTCAGCCCTTGCTGTTAATGCTTCTGAAATAATCTAGTAATGTATGGTCACAAAAGCAGGGGTTCAGGGGCAGCAGTCCCCAGAAAAAATAATTCTGTTAACAAGCATGGGCAATTCCCATTGTTAAATGCACATTAAATCTTCTAGTAACATATGGGCAAGAATCATCAGTGGTTTTACGTGGCGTTGAATGCAGTTTCTTTTCTTCACTTCAGCTCCAACATCCTCTAAAAAGATCAATCGTGTGGGATGTGGCCTGTTCCTGTCAATCAATGTTTGGCATCACTCTTCAACAACACAAACAGGAAGTGATATTTTCAGGTTTCATCATCCAATCGCTCCAGTATATTCAAATTTACTGTTATTTAAGTAAATAACTTAAATAACAGTAAATTTGCATATACTGCAATTTGCATATACTTAATTTATTTAAGTAAATCCCGCATCAATACACTGTGATCACTGCCAGCTAGTGGTTCTTTTATCTGCAGATTCTTAATGCATGAATAATCAGATCAAGAGTATTACTCCCTCTTGTTGTCCCTATAACATGCTGCTGCTGTTGTTATGGCAGTTTCATGGTGCATAAGCTGCTTTGGCTATAATGCACCTATTCATTTATTGTAGGAACAGATGAGAAGTTTTCATAACGCAAAAAAGCTGTGGTCAGAAATGATTAAAAACTCCAATTTGCTCCAGAAGGTTGAAAAATTCAGAAACATTTGCATTGTCACCGATAAGATTCTCTAGGTTTATTGGTTTCCGAAGGTTAACCAACGATAGCAAGGTTGAATTTCTGTCTTGTTTATAGTATGGGCATTCAATGAGAATGTGTTTCCCAGTCAGATTTGTAGAACAATGTTGACACTGCAGTGGATCATCTCCTGTTAGTAAATAAAGATGGGTCAGATGTGTACGACCTTGAAAGGACTACTTCTCATCTAGATGTTCGGACACTAGACCGCCAGATTGTTGTCCATTCTGATAGGCATGCGAAATGAATGATTTGTGAATAGTCTGAGGCTGAAACAGGGATACTGGTTAAATCTAAGGTAGTTGGATTTTTTGCAGCTTTATCAGCCAGTTCATTACCAGAAATTCCAGAATGTGCTGGAATCCAGCAGAAGGTGACCAGTTGGTGGCGTTCCTCGATCTGCCTTAATAATCTTCTAATTTCGTTTAGAACAGGGTGAACTTTATCTGAAGAATTAGATAATGCTAAGATTGAGCTGAGGGAGTCAGTGTAAATGACAAATTTTAATGAGCAGTCAGAACAGAGATTTTCTAAGGCCAGTTTAATTGCATATAATTCTGCTGAGAAGATACTGAATTCAGATGGGATGCTGAAATAGTGGTATTTCGGAACACTGTTGCTGCTCCAACGTTTGAGTTGGATTTAGAGCCATCTGTATAAATTGGAAGAAAATCAATACATCTGCAAGTGTGAACTTCATGAAGTTGTTTCACATTTGATGCTTCTCGAATATTTTTTCCCCATTGGCAGAGATAAGTGTCATAGATCAGTAGAGGAGGTGGAGTCCATGGTGGTTGGACGCACGTTACTACCTGTTGTACAGAATGAATGGAAACATCCCAAACCTGCATCAATTCGAGAAGGCGGAGACCAGCTGGTTTTATTATGCTAGGCTTATTTCTATAGAGGTTTTCTAAAGGTGGATTGAATAGGTATGACTGAATTGGATGCAAGGCACAACTTTGTATTTTGACAGCATACTTAAGTAACGGTGTTTTCCTACGTAAAGTAAGTGGGGGGGGGGGGGGCTCGTGAGTGTCAATGTAGAGGCTATGTGCTGGTGATGTTCTGAAAGCCCCAAGTGCAATCCTCAAGGCACTGTGCTGAACCATGCTGCTGTAGAAAACAGTTATCCAATAAATCGACAAGTTCATCAATATCTTGAAAGTTAAAATCCCCCATTATAAGACATTCTGATTCACTGGCCCACTATTTCTCTGTACATTTGTTTGTTATAAGCATCATTCATTAGGCCTGTAACACAGTGCCACTATAGCGTGCAGTCTACTGCATGCTATTTGGTCTACTGGATGCTATAGTATGAGAATACACTACAGCATGCAGTCTACCAACACTATAACATGCAGCTTACCAGACGCTATAGTGGATGCTAAAAATATGATATATGAATAAATGAATACTGTCGACAGAGCTCTACAGAAGTGTCATCTTGACTGCAGACACTGTAGTTACATTTCTACGTAAACACCATCTTCTGGACATTCTCCAAGACGTAGGGCCTTGTCATTGATGTGGTAGCATCGTGTAAGAAAAAAGAAAACGTTTCAGACAGGTGGAGAATACAGGCCTATACTTTGTTGTCTGTGTAAAGTGTGCCAAACTTCATACGTTCTAGCCAGAAAAGCAATGCATTCTTCCATTATATAGATATGAACAACAAATTACATTGCAATCTGAGTTTGTGTGAAAGTTTAGAACTATTCTTTTTCGCACTGGAAATACCAACGGACACTTGGTATTTCCAGTGTGAAATTGTCCATTGGTAATAGAAAAAACTCTAATAGAAAAGTCTTACAGTACTATAAATGATTGGTATAACGTGCAGAGGTGTGCCGCCACTGTTTCTCACAATGCACGAGGTAAGATGGCCGGCACAGAGCTTAGGCTGGTTGACAGAAATATAATCGTGGAAGAATGCTAAATGATGACCAAGCTCCTCTCTCCGAAGACAGTAACACAGTTGTACAAAACAACAGAACTATGGACCAAGAATTGATGGGCCTTGGGTTTTTGGTCTCAAGCAAGGCTCTTGATTATTGGTATTTATGTGTAACAGCGCAACAGTGGCACTTTGATCCCAATCATTGAACAGGAATGTGAACCTGGTAAAGTGATTTGTTCCAATGAATGGCCTGCGTATAGCAGTCTAAATGCCATGGGTTACCACCACAAAATGGTCAACCATCAAGAAAATTTTGTGCATCCAGTGACAGGATCAAACATGCAAACAGTTCGAACGGTCATGGTTGGATCCCAAAACACATATTCAAAGAAAACCAGAGGCTTAACAGTAAGCCTTTTCAATCTCACCTTGATCACTTTTGCTGGAAAGCACTAAGAAGAGATGCAGATGATTTGTGGCATTTTTAAATGATATTCAAAGCATATATCGTTAAAAAATTAACGTCATTAATTTAAATGTACTATTTAACCTATTTGTGTATCATTCATAAAGGATACTTTTTAATATTTAGTCTTTAAAAAAAATCATTTAGCACACTTGTGTTTTTATCACATTCATATATCATATTTTTAGCATCCCATCTAACAGAATTGCACCTATTTTTCTTGTGGTACTCACAACAGTAAGACTGTAAGCCTTGAAACTTTTTAATTTCAAAAACCTTACCATTGTGATAGGAAAAAGCATTTCACTGTCTGGCAAATTGTGTACCTGGCCAGACACAATGGAGTAAGAAACAAATACTGCCTAGCCTCTCAGGCGTTTCCAGTTTATATAAAGTGAACAGTATAAATCGATTAAAAAAAAAAAAGCACATTCAAGCATAAATGCAGTTACAATGGTAGAGATAAAAACAACCACCATTCCAAACCAGTGACTTACAAGCAATATTTTTCTGAATGGGGGGGGAAGGCAGTGCAATACCACTGCCAGGATTTGTATGTACTTGGTTTGTTTTAAATGCCTGTCAATATTTACATATTAATATGTAACTGCAAAAAACAAGTGTGGCTTTCTCTTATCGTACAATCGTTTACCATAATTTTTTATTACTTGGGGCTTATTATTATAATTAGCCACATGGTGCAAGGAAGCCTGCGGCTGTGGCTTCACCAGCCAAAAAAAAAAAACATTTTGAGTTACCCCTGAGAGAGAGAGAGAGAGAGTCAGAAATAGAAAGGAATCACCAAGAAAGAGAAGAATGAGCTTCAACGATATAAAATAATTTGTGAGGCATCTTTTCTTCCACGCCACTACTAAAGTTGATCATAGGTTTGTCAACACACCCATGCCGACAAAAGGAAGGTCTAAGCAAACATTTTGTTGTAAGGTGAAAACCATTGAAATCTCCTACAACCCTCACTGGGAATGGATAGCTTGGCAACCGTTGGAACAAGTATGTATGCACAGCTAACACTTTACATATCATTCTACGTAATTATATTAGAACTATTCAAAATTACAACTGCTACCGAAATCAATAATTATATGGCGCTGCACAAGAGGCATAAGACTGAAAATACGTGTCCATATCAATCACTCGCATTTTCATACGAAATAATATTTTAATGGATTACTCGTATTAATTCACGAGTACATATTTATTTCATTTGCTCAATAGTAAAATACACAATATAAACTCACTGTTAAAATGGATTATACAGATAACAAAAGTTACCTACCTACCACACAAACACCATCAAAAAGAACAAACTGTAAAAATCCTTTATAGATGGCGCTATAATCCTATTAATTTTAGCATTGGAGGCGCCCGTCAGAAAATAAAAAAAATAACTATAGAAAATAAAATTAGTAATACAATACCACGAGGCTTTAAAAGTACGATTTATGTGAGTTTAAAATATGGTTGCCGATTTTTTTTTTTTTTTTTTTTTTGAAAATAATAATACAGATCAACCTCTCGAATCCAAAATATGATACAAAAGTTGGCAGGGTTGTTAATGGCAATGGCAGTAATGGCAGTGTACTACTGCAACAGGATCTAGATAATTTGGGCAGATGGGCTAAGAAGTGGCAACTGAAGTTTAACCTTGACAAATGCAAAGTACTGCATATGGGTAGAAGTAACCCCAGAGAAACGTACCAACTGTGTGGTACTACACTTAAGGAGGTAGAAAATGAAAAAAGACCTGGGAGTAATTGTGAAGCAGATATGAAGTTTTCTGAGCAATGCAAACAGATGCCAGGGCAGGTCATGGGGTTTTGTCAATGATATATAGAAATTTTGCTAGCAGGGAAAAGGAGGTGATTGTCTCCCTGTATAAGGCAATGGTCAGGCCACGCCTTCAGTACTGCGTACAGGTCTGGAGGCCTCATTTTAGGAAGGATGTCGATTTGCTTGAGCGTGTACAGAGAAGGGCAACAAGATTGGTGAGGGGAATGAAGGGATCCTCTTACCAAGAGAGGCTAAAGTTCTGCAAATTGCAGTGGCTGGAGACTAGGCACCAGAGCGGTGATCTGATTGAGGTAGATAAGGCCTTGAATGGGTTGAGCACGCTGAATTCTGATGGGATCCTTCCACTTGTTCAGATTACGAACCTAAGAGGGCATAAATTCAAATTAAGAAAAGACAGATGTAGAATAGATGTGCGGAAATTTGCCTGTAGCCAGCAGGTGGTTAATTGCTGGAACACACTTCCATCTGTCGTTGTGGAAGTTGATAGGGTGAATAAATTTAAGGAGGAACTGGACAGGCATTTGGAGGGAATGGTGTGATTTTTTTTTTTTTTCGGCTGATGCTGCATAAGTTCATACACTTGCTTTCTTGCATCGCATGCCACTACTACTACTAATCCGGCAATCCATTGTCAGCCATTTTTCCGGAATCTTGAATAAAACGAGGGAATCTGGCAAGCTATCTCAGAATTGGAAAATCTATTTCTATGAGTTCGTTTCTCTAACCCATAGGTCTGTATACTGCTCTTTGTGCAAAAGATTGGCGACTCGTTATTAATTAGCCATGGATTACTAAGTTTCTGGGTCTTCTTATTCTGACATAATACATTATGCTGATTCACTGACCAACTTTTTTGTTCATAACAAACATCGACATGCTAACGTTAATCCCTTTGTATTTTCTAGTATCCCGCTTAACAAAACCTCAAGTGAACCAGAGGACAGAGGCGTTTCACAACGCAAAAACATCCCTTATTTATTGAAAACTGTGTTATTCACAGGACTCAGAATAGCCCTCGTGGGTAGCCCAACACCGGGTGGGAAATACGTGAGTTCAAATTGCGTCAATGACGCAAGGAATGTTTATGGGTCTTTTTCACAACGTGGCTGAATCAGTTGGTGCCGTGCGAGGACATAGTGGCTTAATCCCAGCGAAACTCTGGTTTTTAGTCCAGCAAACTGCAAATCGACCATAGAACACACGCAATTTATAGACATAATATGCATTGAGTGATCACTGAATTATGACCACCCCTATGAAAACTGAATGCGACTCGTTGACCCCATGAGGTACGAGAGTGCGGAGTTAGTCGACCTACGTAGCATAGATAACGTGTCAGTGGTTCCGTAGATAGTAAAATTCCCAGCGTGATGGGTAAAAGGAAGGATTTATCGGACTTTGATAAAGGACAGATTGTGGGTGCTCGACGAGCTGGTGCCTCGATTTCCCAAACGGCTGAACTCGTAGGGTGCTCGAGAGCAGCCGTAATTAAAGTGTACCGGGCCGGTTTTGGGCTGTTAGCCGCCTGCGTTCTAGAGATATTTGGCTGCCCCTATCAATGCGGATCGGTAATAACGATATTTGGCCGCCCCTATCAATTCTCACTCGGTAGTAACGAATTTTTTGCTGTGAAAACGTTGAAAACGGTCGACAAGAGAATTGATTGTTGGGTGAATATTTAAATTAACGTTCATGCGCATATCTCTCTTTATTTAAATTTCCTATCGGTTCCGTCAACAATTATGACAATGATGTAAGTATCGCTTTAAGATGAACGGTACGGGAATAAAGGCCCATTCACAATGAAAATTACATGTAACATAAGCATAAAACCTTTTACCTGTGTTATTTAATAAACCATTCACAATGAATTACATAAGTGTAACCTTAAACTTAATCATAAGATCTTAACATGAAAGTTTGCAAACTCCAAGCTTTTATGCTTTTGTTTACGTGATTTAAAACAAGACACAATCGTAAAGTTTATGGAAGTCCCATTGTTGGATCATTCTCTGGTTCAACGGATGAACCCACCATCGCTTGTGCTGGCACTTCTAAGTTTTCTGATGCAAAACACCTAACATGTATGCTTCGGCGTTATTTATAACCATAAACTGCACAGCTATATCATCCGTCATCATGCAAACATCAATTTTTTGAAGTATGAAAGAAGAGCATGTTGTGTTTCCATGGTTACCAAATATGTTTAGGGTCATGTTTATGTTCCCATTGTGAATGTTGGTATGACTTCTTAATTTTACGGTAACGTTTGTTACGATATTTTTATGTTTAATTTTCATTGTGAATGGGCCTTTAGAGAATACAATATTATTTATTAACAATGCCACGTTCGCTATTTCATCGCCGACCACTATATTAAAATAATATTAAATTACATTTTAATTTTATTCTTTAAAGTGCACTATCGGCTGCCCTAGGGATTTGGCTGCCTGCGTGCATGCTTCACTGCACACCTACCAGAACCGGCCCTACCGGGACTGGCGTCAATATGGTCAAACAACGACCCGACAGCAAAACTGCAGAGGTCAGCGAAAGGGTCATCGGCATAAAAGACTCCTGGTGCAAAGAGCATGCAAGTTGGACGTTAGAAGACTGGAAGAAGGTGTGCTGGTCGGATGAGTCACGTTATTTACTCCACATCGTGGATGGTCGTATACAGATTTGGCGTCAACAACATGAGGCTCTTCATCCAGCATGCATGGTACCAAAAGTGCAGGTCGGTGGAGGCGGTTGTATGGTGTGGGGGCATGTTTCACTGGCAGAAACTTGGACCCCTGGTGCATGTGGAACAACGTATCAGTGGTCTCCGCTATCGTCAACTGCTTGCTGACTGTGTACACCCCGTTATATTACTCTTTTTCCCCAATGGCGATGGTGTCTTCCAAGATGACAATGCGTCGAGCGCCATCGGGCACTTATTGTGCAGAATTGGTTTGAGGAACACAGTTCTGACTTCCAGCATATCGATTGGTCTCCGGACTGCCCCCGATATCAATCCCATAGAGTACTTGAGGGACGCTATGGAAAGGCATATCAGGCGTCTGGATACACCAATTACCCATACCTGCATTGCTGACCGTATTATACACAGCTTGGTTCGCCATACCTCCCGAACGCTTCCGACATCTTGTTCAATGAATGCCACGTCTGATAGCTGCTGTACTGAGGGCAGAGCCGGTCATAGGGTTTGCGGAGCTGTATGCGAAAATAAATGCGGGACTGAAGAATATAAACTTTTATTTACTCATTAAAGATACATGTTTTTTTCAAATCTAAAATTATCTTCAACTCTCATCAACTGATGCAATACCACCACTTTGCTTATTGGAGGCTTAAAGTGGTGGAATCTGTGTTTAGTCTCCAGAGCAAAGCTCTGGCAACTCCCCCCCCCTCCCTCATCTCTCCTACCATCATGGAATATGATTGATACCTTTTGAGGTCATGATGGACATCATGGGAAGATTGTCTTTAGATTTCGAGGATACAGCGCAAAAACGGAGTTCGCATGCTGGCCTCTAGATAGTCTACCACATCGACCCATTGGTAGGGTCGATGTGGTGGACTCTCCAACTCTCTAGGAGACCTTTGGATCAGCTAGTATATAACTTTGCTGCCTGTACTCTGCCAGGTAGTGACTGGTTTGGGTTAGTCCAAGTAATGTGTGTGCAAGGGCATTCATTGCCCTGGCCACGTTATGTCAAGGGGGTTGGGTGTATTCTTGCCATGTATATGCCATATCCAAAATTTTCATTGCATCATACAGCACGTCCTCCCCACCTTTTCTTACTACTGAATGCATTATGAATTTTCAAACTAATAGAACAAAATTATCTGCGAAAAAATCTAATCGTCCCAAACACTTCTTCGTTCATTTCGCAAATATACTTGGTCTCAGTTCCAATCTCAATGATGTCCATTTCCACTTACAGTCTGCCAAACCGCATGTACTCTTTCTGGCAGAATCCCAATTATCAGGTGAGTGAACCACCGCACATCTCAGTTGTCCTAATTGTTCACTTGACGATTTCTTTCGCTACAAAGATGGTATTTGAGCAAATGTCCACTGTGACATTCTCTTTCAGAGAATTATTAATTTGGTATCTCCTCTTTTTGTTCTTCTCTGGGTTAAAATCTCTCTATCCTACTCTGTCAAATTCATCTGTTGTCTCTATCGTTCACCCAACTCCACTAGAATCACTTGGTACTCTTTGACTTCCTCTCTTTGAAACTTGACTTTCTCCGGACCAACTCTCCTAACAGTGAGGTAATTTTCCTTGATAATTTTGTTGTTCACAACTCCAGCTAGCTTCTGTTGTCTGGTCGAGATGCTGAGGCTTTTGCAATTACTAATGACTCGCACAGATTGCTCATTTACCTACCAGAGTACCAGACAATCCAAACCACGCAGCCAACAGGTTTAATATTTTTCTCACAGACAACCCATCTCGGCAAACTGTCGAGGTGAACGTTTGCTTAGAAGGGTTACATTACAAGAATACAAATTGGGATGATCTGTGAGATTTCTTTTCTTCATTTCCTTGATCGGATTACTGTTCCAAATCTTCTGATGTCAGCATCTTCGCTGACATCACAAGCGCTGACATCAGAAGATGTCAGCGCTTGTTCACACGATGTCAGTGAAATTATTTTTGTAGGGATGAAATCCTTTATTCCACTCTCCATCTTAATATCTTGTTCTTTATCTAATTCTCGGTTATCCAAAATGTGCTAAAGCTGTCCGAAATAAAAATTTTGCATATCGCAATTGGCTTGTACCCAAATCTCCAGATTCATTTTCTTCTTACCCCACAACTCACAACAATTGTAGTATTTATTAATCAGTCCAAACTAGATTTCAAACAGTTTTCTTAATAATTATAATTATTATTATTTTGACTAAGAGTAGAAAACTTGCTTCTTGTCCAAATGGTAGTCGAGCATTTTGGTTTCTTGCCAAAGCTATTTGCCACAACTTTTGTCTATCTCTTTTCCCACCACTGTCAAAACTAGATGGTTCTATTACTACTTCAGCCAAAGATAAAGCTGACCTGCTAACATCCTACTTTTTTTCCAACTGATGTATTGATGATCTTGGTAAACCACTTCCTACCATTCCGATTCTATTCAATGCCTGCTATGGTCTTCTGTCAAAAGGATCTCAGAAGGATTTTGAACAATCTTGACGCCAAGGAAGCTCCATGTCGTGATGGTATTTCTTCACTTGTTTTCAAACCTTGTGCTCCAGAGCTTCCTCCTGTTCTGTGTCGCCCTTTTCACTTGCTTATTCCAAAGGTGTTTTCTTCCCTTTTATTTGGAATTTTGCTTATATCCAGCCACCTTCTAAAAAGTGTGAAAAATCTCTCCCATCCAGTTGTCATATTGCACTCATTTCTACTCTTTCTAAAGCAATGGAGAAATCCATTGTCAAGTGCTTAGCTATCTAGCAACTTACATGAGATCAACGACCTCCAATATGGATTCCGTGAATGTCGATCCACTGGAGATATTTTGATTTATGTTACCCAACTATGGACAAATTAAATGGAAAAGTTTGGTGAAACTCAAGCAGTTGCTGTTGCCATTTCAAAGTCTTTTGATCATGTTAAGCATAAAAGTCTTCTAAATAAGCTTCCATCTTATGGTTTGCCAACTGTTTTTTTTTAATTGGGCATCCAGTTTCTCTTTGACCGCTCAGTACAGGTTATGGTAGAAGGCTCTATCTCTTCTGACTTCTCCACTAATACAGGTGTTCCCCAAGGTTCAGTTCTTTCTCCCACTCTTATCCTCTTATATATTAATAACCTTCTTCCATTGACCAGAAATCCTATCCATATTTTTGCTGACGATAGCACATTGCATTCAACCTTCCAGTTTGTGAAACCTTGCCCTGCAGAACTTTGCCTTTCCCTGCAGAAACAGCTTCAACTTCTGGTATATCTACTACCAATTCCTTAAATGTTGATCTCCGGGTAATTCTCCAGTTGGGTAAAGATAACTTATTTGATTTCAATACTTCTAAAACTCAGTGCTGTCTTATATCTCGCAAAAAGGTTTTTCTGCTTTTATGCTTATCCTCGATGGTACTCTGATTTGTAGGCGAAATCGTATAACTCTATTGGGGATGGTAGTTATAATAGGGTTTAGCAGCATCAGCGACTAAGGCTATATTGCTCCGTGTATAATGTTTGTAAATAGGGTAGCGTTCTGATGTCGATTTTCTGTTTTGCTGGACGAAAAACCCGACTTTCTGAAAGAAAAACTATGCTTCCCTCTCTTGAGACCAACTAAATCTGCCACGTTATGAAAAAGACCCATAAACATCCCTCCCCTCATCGACAGGCCTCAAACTCAGGTCTTTTACACCCAACATGGGGAGGATTATGATCTAACCCACGAGGGGTTTACCCTCACTTCTAATCTCTCTTAGCATAAGCACGTTATAAAGATTTCTTCCTATGTATCTAAAAAAACCTGGGTAGCCTCTTTCGCTCTCGGCGTTACTTTTCTTTCAAGCGGTTTTTGATTCTGTACAAATCTCAAATCCGCCGTACAATAGGCTACTGTTCCCACATCTAGGGCGTTGCTCCCAAAACTTCTCAGGCTTCTACACTACTCAACAAAATTAACAGAACACATAGAAAAGCGTAGTGTAATGCAGCTTACGATGAAGCGGGTGACTGCGCGGTAGCACAATGGTATCGTCACCATCCTCTCCACGCCAGGTGGAAAAAGCCGTGGTTCGAATCCCGGTGATGACACGAGGAACTTTTATGTGCTTTTTTTCACTCCGTCGGGTTATTGAGTTCTCGGTCTCAGGCGTAGATGGAAGGGTTTTTCACCGAAAAAATTGGAGTTTTTCGTCCAGCAAAGCAGGCAAATCGAACAGAGAACACACGCAATATACAGATACAATACACATAAGTAGATGAAAGTTACCTTCCAGGTGACCCTATTTTTTTGCGATGAAGCAGGATAAAGTTTGATATGGTGGTTTACCATAGAATAACGATGAAATGTGAAGACAGTAGGGAACTTCGGACAGGTATAAGTGACATTCATAGGAATATATAAGAATTACCAAAAATGTCACATAACAGAAGTCAATGCAAAATGCTCAAAAATATGGTCACATGTCATCATTACTGCTTATAATCCCGTTCAATGGCTAAACAGGCCTGACAGCGATGAACCATGCTGAATATAAGGGTGTCTATAAGATTCTATGGCAACAAATCCCATTCTTCCGCCAGTAGAGATCTTAGCTCACCAAATAATTTAGCTATAAGCCAAAAGATTTAGCTATAAGCGTGCAAAAGGCGCCCCACATAAGTTCAATCGGATTTAAATCTGTGATCGTGCTAGCCCAGCAGTTTTTGAATATCTTCAATTTCAAAATATTCCTCCACCGCTTGAACTCTATGTGCAGTGACGTTTTTGTGCATGATAAGAAAATCTGGGACAACCGCACCCCACATAGGGTTCCTCTGTGCAGTTGCGGTACCCTTATCAAAAATATAAAGAGAGGTGCAGTCATATTGTTCATTATTCCGCCCCACACGAGACACCCTAAGTGTACCTTTCTTTGATGATGGAGGGATGGTATTACATTCCAGTTGTAGTCGGATCTGTCTTCCATATGTGATCAGACACGTCTTGTATCTGTTTGTAGACTAAAACGGAACTCTTCAGAGAACAGAACTGTACCCCATTTGTCAGGGATCTAAGTCAAATGTTCATGGCAGTTCTGCTGTGGTTTGAGGTTAATGGATGCGCAAAAAAGCCAGTGGCTTTCTTGCGTAGAATCCACTTGAATTGAGCCTTCTTAACACAGTGCAGTTGGAAATGTTTTCACCTGTTGCTGCAGCAATATCAAGAAACAGTTGATGACAGGACATCGTAGGGTTCCGTCTTGCTGTTAGACCCAGATAGTGGGTCTGTTCTGGTTGATGGAGCCCTCGGGCGACCTTGATCAGTTCTTCTTGTAATGGTTCCTGTCTCCTGAAACTGCTTCCATAGTGCACAGACGAAACTTATACATTAAGCCAGCGTGCCACCTCCACCTGCGACTGCCCTACTTCAAGTCGTCCACCTGCCCGCCATCTCAAAGAATCATCTAAACGACGACGATTTGCCGTCCTGTGTACTGGAGATGTGGCTATCCTACTGAGCAAGTCAAAAAACAGAAATGAAGTGATGTGGTCACAACCCGTGTTTTTATAGGCATGAATAATTTGCGTAATGTACGGCTCTATTAGTTGGTAGATGGATTTCCATTGGATACTTGGAATTTTCACGACAGGATGCCTATCAAATATGCGCTTTCTGAGACACTGTTCACAATAAAATATTCATGAAAATCATTTTGTTCTGTTAATTTTGTCGAGTAGTGTAGATTCCCTTCAAAAGAGGGGAGTTAAGTGAATTAACGACTTAACTATAACAGAGTCTCTCCACTCTCTGTCTCATTGATGTTTAGTTTCTACTGCATGTCTTCTCTATAGATACTTCCATGGGCACTGTTCTTCTGAATTGGCTTCTATAATTCCCACTCTCTCTTCCAAACCAGTCCGAACACGTACCGCTACCAGTCAACATCCATTTACTGTGCAGCGTAAAACTCACAGAACCAAATTTTACTTTTCCTCATTTTTCATTCATTTTCTGTGTTCTTGCACAACCTTTCTTCATATGTATTTCATGAAAATTACTAAGTACAGAAATTCAAGTCTGTCAACAAGTACCTTCTTTCATCTTCTCAACCTTTATCGTATGCACGGTACCAAGTAATATAGGCTCTAATACCTTTCGTGTTTGGGGTTTTCATAAATAAATAAAAAAAAAAAAACTGGGTTCGGGATTCCAAATTTATAGTATTTCTGTAGGGGGAAACTGGATACTGTATACAGGTCTGGAGGCCTCATTTCAAGAAGGATGTAGAACTGCTGGAACGAGTACAGAGAAGGGCAACAAGATTAGTGAATGGAACAAAGGGGTGCTCTTACGAAGAAAGGCTTAAGTTTTGCAAATTACAGTGTCTGGAGACTAGGCACCAGCGACGTGATCTGATAGAGGTGTATAAAGCCTTGAATGGTTTGAGCATGCTCAATGCTGATGGGATTCTTCCTCTCGCTCAGAATAATCACCTGAGAGGGCATAAATTCAAATTGAGGAAAGACAGATGTAGGATAGACGTGCGGAAATTTGCCTTTAGTCAGCGGGTGGTTGGTTGGTGGAACAGACTTCCATCCCTTGTCGTGGAAGTTGATAGCCTAAATAAGTTTAAAGCTCAGCTGGACAGGTATTTTGAACGAACAGAGGGGTGAAGTGGAAGTGTTTTTTTTTTTTTTTTTTTTTTTTGGCTGATGCTGCATAAGCTTGCTTTCTTGCGTCAAATGCCTCTACTAATGCTAATGCTAATAAGAATGCTATGAAATTGGAATTAAACTTACAACTCCCAAGAGCCAAAAAGCATCATTTATTATATATATATGAAATGTGTGAGATGTGAAAACATACTTTAATTTATGCCTATTTTTGTAGGGGAAGGGGAAATGAGGGCTGTGAAATTATAAGTAACCTTAAATTTACCAAGGACCAACAGAACCCAGGTTGAAAATTCGGCTTCCATCTGACTTCTTGTTCTGCCTTAGCACGCCAAATATATTATTTATTTATATGAATAGATATCCGTGGCCGAGGGGGAAGGGGAGGATATGACTGATCTTAAGAGGTTTCCAAGGACCAACGAAACAAGCTGAAAATATGATATCGATTGAACTTTTTTTTTTTATTAAAAAAAAGCTAACAATACTGTACTAACACTACATTTAATCTAGGCAATTTTTTTTTCATACAAATTTGTATGGAAAGAAGGAAGAATAATTTCCTGATTTATATTTTTCCGATTTTAATGAAATTTAGGATGGCTCAGTAAATCTTTTAAACGGCCCAAATATAAAATTCATGAAAATACATCCACTGGGATCCAAGTTATTATATGCGGACAGACACGGTGAAAACAATAGACGCATACGTTTGTCCAGTTATTCCTTGAATTTATTTAAGCCATCAACTTCCACAACGACTGATAGAAGTTTGTTCCAGCAATCAACCACCCGCTGGCTAAAGGCAAATCTCCACACATCTGTTCTATAACAGTCTTTCCTCAATTTGAATTTATGCCCCCTCAGGTGCGTAATCTGAGCAAGTGGAGGAATCCCATTAGCATTGAGCTTGCTCAAAACCATTCAAGGCCTTATACACCTCAATCAGATCACCTCGCAGATGCCTAGTCTCCAGACGTTGCAATTTGCTGAACTTCTTTCTTGGTAAGAGCAACCCTTTTTTGCTCTTCCTCTCAGCGAGAGGAAAGACTGAACTTTTCTCGTCTCTGAGAGGAAAGTTCAGTCTTTTCCTTCACTGGCTAAGGCTATTTTTTTCTTAACGAGTGAAGCCTTAATGCGAAATGTGTTTTCAAATTAAGAAGTAAGGAGTCGCCTTATATACGAATTATGTCAGTTTACTATATATGGAGAACAATTAATTCAGATAATTTGTTACCGGGAAAAATCCATCTAATTTTCAGTTCTTTATAAGGTTAGTGATGCATTTTTGTTGCGTTGTTTTGTTGAACAGATCCAAGTGACAAGTTGCATTTCTGAACTTTTATAGCGCCTATATTTGTCGTTGTGCAGTAGTGGAAAATTGATATTAAAATTCCTTTGTTAATCGGAAGGGCAGTTGATAGTATTGGTAATCACGTCAAACAAATTCTATTAATTAATTCACAAAAACTGAAAGAACTCACAAAGAACTAAAAAAAACACTGGGCATAAGCCGAAGCTAAACAAGTTCACCTCCATAGATGGATGATGTCGCAGAGAAATATTAATCATATTGCATCGAGTGTGGCCAGGATAAAGTCACTCATGTTCAGGCCTTAAGCAGAGGGATCGGTTCGAAAAATTGGAGACATCTCCCGACCAAGACATTGGAGCAAGTGACGTTGTCCCCCTTATGGTTACCACAAGAGAAGGGCAAGACCATCCAGCTTCACCAACTGGAAGTGCTTCCTGCGCAACTGCGGTAGTGACCACCCAGGAAGGAAGAAGACACCGATGCATGAAGTGGAGCATCGAAATGAATATGTACATCATGCGAGCATACTACGAAATAACCAGGCTAGAGACTGATATGACAGTGTACAGATCAGGACTACATACTAAGTGGATTGGAACGATTCCCGGATATTCAGGTCACCGAACAGCAATTAGCGAACCAAAGAAGGACCATCGTCACGAAGAACCTAATAGCTCCTACCATCTTGGAAAAAATCAAGCAGGATGTGAGCGATCAACTACAAAGAACAAAGAATATAGTCAATATGGAACCAGAGGAGGAACAGCATACTACGGAACCATAAGAAGAAGAGCAAGAAGAAATACAACCCATAGTAGCTGAAGTGGAAAGAGACGAAGTCATGATATGCAGAATAGAAGACGAGTGGAAGAAGGCTCTAACAGAAGAGTAACAGACCACCTTAATCGGCAAATAATACCACATTACTTTAACAACAATGGCGAGACGCTGGAGGCTATCCACACAGCCGTATACTGTGCTGCCATAGAAGCCACTAGGATTAATGGCAAAGAAACGAGAGACCAGCAGCAGAAGCACCGGAAACAGAAGGAACCGTCAGCTTGAGAAAGAAGACTTAAGCAGAAGATAGAAGAATTAAGAGTCAAGATAGGGAAGTTGACCCAGTACCAACAGAGTAATAGAAGTAAGAAATTGATTGGAAAGGTGAAGAGCATCCTCAAGAGAGACAGCGTCCATAGCAAACATGAGACGAGGACAAATACTTGGACACACTGAAGCAGAACCTCCTCGCACTCAGCAAGCGACTACGCCAATACAAAGAGAGCTCCCAAAGGAAAATAAACAATAGAATCTTCGATGAGGACCAAAGAGCCTTCTACAGAAAACTGGGAGAAGATGAGAAAGCAAAATTGACCACCCGAGAAGAAGACAATCGTGGAGTTCTGGGGAAATATCTGGAGCAGTGAAGTAAGACATAATAGCTGAGCCCCCTTGGATAGAAGTAGAACGGAAGAAAACCAAGGACGTACAAGAGATGAGAGAGTGGGAGATTTGAGAAGAAGTAAAACAGTCGATCAGGAACACCCACAACTGGCGAATCCCAGGAATTGATAACATCCACAAATACTGGTACAAGAAGCTCATTTGCACACACAAGCACCTAGCAGAGCAGTTCACTCGCATAATAAGGCACCTGGAGGCAATCCCGAAGTTTCTCACTGAAGGAGTCACATATCTGAAGCCTAAAGACAACCCAGAGTAGCTGAAGTGGAAAGAAACCTGGCAAGGTACACGCCAATCACCTGCCTCCCAACGATGTACAACATCCTGACCAGCTGTATAACCAAGAAGATATCAGACCACTTGGAGAGTCAGAACATAATGGCTGAACAGCAGAAAGGATGCAAGCGAAGAAGCAAAGGATGCAAGGAGCAATTAACCATAGATGACACAGTTATGGAGCAAGCCTACAAGAAGCACCGCAACCTATACACGGCCTGCATCGATTACCGCAAGGCCTTCGACTCCGTACCTCATTCTGACTGATAGAGACCCTGATGATCTGGCTGACATAGCTGGCTGATAGAGACCCTGATGATCTACAAGGTCAATCCGATAGCGACAAACTTCCTAGGAGCAACAATGACGATCTGGAGTACCACCATTAAGGTCGAGAACATCACAACCAGACCAATCCCCATCAGAAGAGGAATCATTCAGGGAGATGTTCTGAGCCTACTGTGGTTCTGTCTAGCAGTCAACCCGCTATCCACCATGCTTAACGGCAGCAAGTATGGATATAACCTCAAAGAAGGAAGAAAGAACCTGTACACCCTCACCCACCTGATGTACATTGATGACATCAAGCTCTACGTGGCAACCGAGAAGCAACTCCAGAAACTACTCCGGATCACTGAAGAATTCAGCAAGGACATCAGGATGGAATTTGGTCTAGACAAATGCAAGACCCACGCACTGCATCAGGGAAAATTAGTCGGCCGAAACTACCAGTTGCTGACTGGTAAAGAGATTGAAGCTATGACAGACCTACAAATACCTAGAGATGATGCAGGCACAGCAGTTAGAGCACAAGGAAATCAAGAAGCCTGCTGAAAGCAAGATTGAACGGAGTGGAAACAGTTAAAGCCATAAACACCTATGCACAGTGGTGAGCTGTAAATATTTTAACAATGGGCTCGCAGTTTTGCCTACTTTTTGATGACTGCAGCGGATGACGTCACGGAAGTGACGTCATCGCTGTAGGCGATGACGCCACTTCCGCCAGAGGCGCTTCCGATGTTCACACTACTAGTCTGCGCGGAGCACTCACTAATAGCGTGATTAGAGCGCGTGATGCATTTTTCGTGACCGGTATGTATCTCCAGTCAGCTTGGTCATCATGCCACCCCCTTTACGATAATACCTGGATGTGATAGTCTCTCGAGTTCTAAATTTTTAGAATTTGAGAAATATGACGTCATAATCATACTTCCTGAAGTAAGTATGATTGCAACAATACAAGTATTTGTCATATGATTGCAACAATCAATACGAATATTTGTCAACAATTTATTTTTTCGTCTCGCATTTTCGTAACATTCCATTGTTAGTTTCCCCGAACAGCTGCATATGTCGCTTCAACTACAAGATCGGTATTTCAATCGACGCTGTTTTCTAGACATTTAGATAGGTTGCAATCGCAAGTATACATCTCTTACTTTAGTTATCAGAAATTATGAGAATTTGGAATGATCAATAAAATATTTACAATACAAAAGCTCTTTTATTTCGTAATCAATATACAAATCAAAATACCTAAAAGAAACGCGAAGGATTCACATAAAACCATCTACCACTTTTTTATGGGTCTCTCTCTTTTTTTTTAACAACTAGGGAAATATAATGGATACATTTTTTTTCGTGATAAAATTTTAATACTGCGAATAAAAATTGACACGAAATATTTCCCATATCACAAATAACAAAAACTATCACAAAACATTCTATAATATAAAAACAAATATTAAGTAAAACTCCAGATCAGGGATTGACAAGTGCCATTCACTGCTTTCCCCCCTCACTGTCCTCCTACGTTGTAGGAGGACAGTGCGTAGGGTGTTTTCCCCCCACTTGACGATGTTTTTAAATCGGGAACTCCTTTACCGATTTTAACATAACTGGATGGGGGGAAAAACACCATACCTCAGCTAAGACACCCCTCGACGAAACAAATCAACCAGAAAGTAAACATCTTCACAACACCGAATCACAAAATCAATCCGTTCCACAACGCACACTGTACCGAAACAAGTGTTACCCAAATAATAGAGTTTAGTCTTTAAGTATTATTATTAAGATTATTTAAAGTATATTAAGATTATTATAATACTTAAACGTTTGATTATAATTTGTATGATTTTTTTTGCAAATTTTAATTTGTGTTTTTGATATAATTAAATTGTGATGGCTGTCAGTAATGTGGTGTTTGTGAAATAATTGTATTCTGTCATGATTTTAGCATTAAAAATACATATTTCATTTTGTTTTCTACAAGCTGCCTATCGTGGCCCGAACACACGACCCATATACGATCCTTGGAGATTGGTGATATAATGCATACAGTTTTTTTTTTTTTTTTTTAATTATGCCTGTATGCCATTATATTTTGGAACATTTTCTTCACAGTGAAAGCCTCGAAGCGGTTTCCAAATCTGCCAACATTTCATCTTTGGAAAGTTTACTTCAAAGTTGCCTCATTCCTCCTCCATCCCTCGACGTCATTACTGTCACAAGTTCTGAAACTGCAAAATATCGGAATCACTCGGATATTCAGCTACTGTGACCATGTAAACATAGACAGGAGAAAGTTACTGAAACGACTGGATCACTCACTTCTCCGAAAAACATATGATTCTTGTCAGAGTAAAGGGGAAACCATAATACAGGTTGACCAGTGGCTATTAACCATGTCGGAATCTTCTTAATCCTCTGACTGGCTATGGAAAGCATATTGACTAGCACGACTTCTCGGAATGAAGTTCCATGGTTTAACGGCCACCAGTAAGGTTGTGGAACGGTAATCCCGTTCACCCTTAATTCGCGCTTTCTAATTACCTAAAGGCCAGCGGTGAGGACAATGCGTACAAAATTGTCTCTCGTAATACGTCGTCGGAAATTATTTTAAATGTTTCCGTAAAAACCTAGGAAACTGAAAAAAAATAACAATGTGCTCTCTCGAGCCTATGCGAGCCCACTACAGCTCACCACTACCTATGCATGCAGCTCCAGTACTAACATATTCCTTTGAGTTCATAGATTGGACTAACGCCGAGCTATAGGATATCATGCGAAAGACAAGGACAATGATGACCAAGAGCCGCCAACACCACCCGAAGTTAGCATTGGAGAGACTAACAATAGCTCAGAAAGAGGGAAGAAGGGACCTGATAGAGCAACAGAAAACAGCGATAGTTAACCTGAAGGATTCATTCATTCATTCATTTATTAATTACACACAATATAGTCTCAACATTATGTACATAAAAGTATATACATGATTTATATACAAGATATATTTACATATAATTATATGCTCTGACAAACATTAAACTCTCGTGTGTGTGTGTGTGTGTGTGTGTGTGTGCAAGTGTGTTCTTATTCAGGGTAGCTCCCAGGCATTAGCCCAAATGTACCTTGAGAACTTGGGAATATGTAGTCTTTACAAAGCAGTCCTGAAAAAGTATGTTAAATTACCTGAGTCTGATTTTACTGTAGCGCAATTCGCACTTGAAATCCCGCACCCACTGGAAGTAGTGCAATACCAGTGAGTGCCAGCAATCCGCTCCCCGAGTTGCCCATACCAGGGAGCCAGCAGGAAAAAAAAAAAATAATAAAAAAAAATATATAAAAAAAAAAAATAATAATATTCAATAGTCTGGATGGCACAACTATAAACTTCAAAAATCACAGTTCAACTGAATATTTCCTCAGTTGCTGTTTCACATGCACTGGAACCTCCAAAACCAATAACGGTACTATCCTGCAAATCTCCAACTTTACACCATGGATAATAGAACCTTTAGACCACCATACCCGACGCAATGAATCAGATCCAGCACCCCAGAATCCAGAATAGAGTATTCTTGATCGCAGCACAAAAGACAACTAACCAGAGCACCAGACCCAACACCATGAATCAGGTCCAGCACCCCAGCTGCTAGCCAGAGGTAGAAACAAATAGTTTCTATTTGTTTCTCCACTCCACTAGGCCATAAGGAAGATTTATAAGTGGTATACTCCACTCAACCTAAGCGAGGAGCCGCCTCCACCAGACGGCACAAGAAACGAAGCTAGAAAGATGGGAAAAGAAGGCACTCCATGGCAGACACGCTACAATGACCTCCATCAAGATCACATCGATAACATTCCTTCCAATGTGAGGCTCACAAGCGGGACGCTCTTCCCCTGAGACTGAAGGATTCATGCTGGCCATCCAAGACCAGGTAATCAACACCAGAAACTATAGAAAATACATCGCAAAGGAGCCCAGAATGTCATGTCTGATGACACATGTCGACGATGCGACCTGGCCTCAGAAACGATCCAACACATTACAGCAGGATGCAAGGTGATCACCCAGACTGAGTACGCTCGTAGACATGATAATGCATCAAAAGCTAGCGAGGAAATACCAGTTGACCAAAGAAAGCGTACCATACTACAAGTACGAACTCCAGGCAGTACTAACCCCAACCCAGAAGTTGTACTGGGACTGCGCCATAATAACGGATAAGACCATCCAGCACAACAAACCGGACATAACCCTTGTGGACAAGATGGAAAAGGCTACTTACCTGATTGACATAGCAGTGCCCAACATTAGCAATATCCAGAAAACCCATGAGGAAAAAATGAGGAAGTACACGAACCTGCAACATGAGGGCAAGGAGATGTGGCATATGCAAGAAGTAACGACCATCCCTATCATCTTGTGAACCACCGGTATGGCACCAAAGACCCTACATAGCAGCCTAGCAGCAATGGGTCTCCCAGAGAACACCTACAAGGAACTCCAGAAAGTTGCAATCCTGGACACCTGTAGGATAGTCAGAGAGTTCCTCGACCAACAGTAACACCAGACATTACAATCACCCTGTGTACTTGGTAGCAGTACCTGTCATTGAGTGGAATCCCCCAATCAGGGAGAAATAATATAAGAAGAACAATAATAATAATATCATCGGTCTCTAGCTTGGTTATTTCGTAGTATGCATTTAGATACTCCATTTCGTGCGCTGGCGTTTTTTTCCTTCACTAGCACAGTTGTGCAGGAAGCACTTCCAGATTTGGGGCTGGATGGTCTTGCCTTTCTCTTGTGGCCATACGGGAATGCGCCGTTTGCTACACTGTCTTCCTTGTGAGACTGTCTCCGACTTTTCCAACCGACCCTTCTGGCTAAGGACTGAACGCGAGTGACTTTATCCTGCGCGACGTTCGATGCAGTATGATTATTATTTCTCTTCGACATCATCCATCTATAAAAGTATACCTGTTTAGCTTCGGCTTACGTCCAATAGTAGTGATAGTTTTTGAGAGTGACACCAGACGGCGCCACAATCTGCCTTAGCCGTCACTCCGCAAGAAAGCAAGCTTACAAAGCATCATCCAAAAAAAAAACAACCTTCCACATCATCTGTCTCCTTCCAGTAATTTGTCTAGTTCTTCCTTGAATTTTTATTCAAACTACCCAATTCCACAACAACGGATGGAAGTTTGTTCCAACAATCAACCACCCACTAGCTAAAGGCAAACCTCCGCACATCTATTCTGCAACCATCCTTCCTCAATTGGAATTTATACCCCTCTCATATGTGTGGTCTGAGCAAGAGGAAGATGCCATCAGCACCGAACTTGCTCAATCCATTCAAAGCCTCAATCAGATCACCTCAGAGAGTGTATTTGCTCTTATGCAAGGGGGCTCCAAAAAGATTTATAACCACCCAAATTGGTTGTGATAGAAGGTTGAAAGACACACCGTGTGTTATACTGTTGACAAAATGACACATTACTGCCACCTCTCAATGCACTTCCACAGGCCAGTTTTGTAGACGTCTCCTCTGACTGTCCTTCAAACTACGACTCGGTAGCAGAAATCACTTCACCATCCGCAGCCCAGTGTTTTTGACGAAGAAAGGACTTCAGGGAAAGAAAGAGGAAGAAATCCGAGAGTGCAAGGTCGGGAGAATAAGCAGGATGAGGCAATATTTCAAACCCACATTCGTGGGCACATCTAATTTCAGCATGCGAGGAAAGCGCAAGGACATTCTCGTGGAGCAGGCGTACACCTTTAACAGCTTTCCCCGATCTTCTTTTCTTTTGTAGCAGCATGTAGCTTTATGGAGAGGTTGGAATAATACTTCACTATCAGAGTACAGCCCTTATGAAGGTAATCTGTTAGTACTACACCATGCTAATCCCAAAAACTGACAGCATCACCTAGTCAGCACTAGTTGCACCTTTTTTTTTTTTTTTTTTTTTTTTGGCGGGGGGACTGATTTCTGCATGCTTCCATTGTTTTAACGTTTGTTTAGTTTCGAGATCATAGTGATGGATCCAAGCTTCATCCATGATGACTAGCCGTGAAAAGGTCCTCTTGCTTTTCCTGGCACATCGGCAACATTTAATGTGTAGACTGTGCCCTTTGCTTTTTTTGGCAACTGTTGATGGATGATGTTCTCCATAGACTACACTAATTTGGAGCTATGCAACTAGTTCTTTGACGTTAATACAGCGATCTTCCATGATTAATGCCTCAATTTTTGCAACAACCTCTTCTGTTACAGCAGTTGTCGAGAGTCCTGGAATTTCTTCATCATGCACTGAGGTTCTTCCACATTTAAGTTGTTTATATCAATGTGCAACAACACTGTAACCTAAGCAGTCTTCTCCATAAACAGCAACCATTTTTTCGTGGATTGTTTTGGGTGTTTTTCCTTGCAGAAAGAGGAACCGAATCACTGATCTGTATTCCACTTTATCCATTGTGACATTTCACTTCATTGAGTGCTGTAAAGAAAGAAAAACTGAATCGTCAAATCGAACCCAGAATTTGATTTGTGTGGTTGCTATAGAGATTTCAGGTATCAAACAAAAAAAAATTCATCTTTCTATCACAGCTACTTCTGGCTGAATACAAATCTTTTTTGAATCCACCTCATGCAAGGGTAAATACATTTTCTGAAATCCCGAGGCCCAAAACTAGGGGTACACTTATACTGGAAGTCGACTTGTACTCTATATCCACGGTACACACCTTACTTTATTACTGTTGTCGAGTGACTGTAGTAACCAAAATCGTTCTATCCCGGATTAAATTTGGATGATAGCTAAGTATTGCTTTGTTTTCCTGTTGGAATCCCAACAGGAAAACAAATTTCAGTTCGAATCCCCTCCTCAAATTATTTTCTTCTCAAAATGATCGTTGAAACTTAGGACGTCTCAGAACTGTTTTGATAGAAATTCCAATAACATCTTCCTTCTTGGGCAATGATAAAATACGAGTATATTATCAAGTACGTTGCCAGTATGTATACGAGAATGATAGGTTATTTAAGAATTATTTGCCATTTCTTCATAACCAGTATAACAAAAACATGTTTACGTATAATGTGGTAACCATTTCAAGAAATGTCCAGTTCTGCAATTATGAATTGAGTTTGGAAACGAAACTTATAAATTAATAATTAATAAGGAATTGTTTGCTCTCTTCTCTTACTTGTTCCTTTGCCATAATGCATCAAAAATATTTCATTAACGTATCAATTTCATACCATAACCTGTTTATGGTTAACTGTATGTTTATAACCGGAAGGAATGTCTGTAGGCGTAGGTGGACAGCTACGACTGGTGTCGATCGCCCTATGACGTTGAATTTTGAGAGAGGGAGACAAATCATACGCATGGCAGGTCTTCCGTGAAAGTATAGTTTCTCAAGGTTTGCTGCGATAAGTTTCAGAAGAGGACTGCAAAAGGTAACACTGACTCCACGGTTTCCTGGTGTCAACCTTTACAGCAAGTGTCGTTTCCAGGAATGTGATACAAACTTTATAAATCTTATTTTTAGAAATATTTCACCATAATTGAAAGAACTTGCCACGATCACTGCTTAAGAGAGCTGTTTTTAGTTGGAATTGTAAATAGGAAAGACTATGGAAGTATGGAAGTTTTAATAAAGCAAAACCTAAAATGTCAAATTGAGCTTTTTTTCTGGGAATTCTTTTCACAATTTGTCAGCAACCTCTTGAATAGGGCGGCCATTATAATGAAAGACTCGAAAGAGATGTAAAAGGCAACGAGTCTGAATCACCGAATACACAGCTGCCAATTAAAGATCGTGAGAGGATGACGTCACAGTGACATAAACAGTCATTGCTAGATGACTGGAAGCGGCATATCAGAATTGAACAACTAGTCATGACGGGTGGAATGTGGTTTGTGGTAAGCGTGCCTTCGGAACGGCACGAGCAGGAAAAATGGGGAGATGATAGCAGCAGCGGTTCCAAAGTGAGGACAAATGCAGAGAGTGGTGAGTATCTGGAGAAGCATAAGGTTGTCTGAAAAGATAAGAAAATTCTGGTAATAATCTTTTGTTTACCAACTTTTTCATATTGTAGATCGGCGATTTTATTGATGAACGTGACTCTTGTATATTCAGTTTTATTTTTATTTATTTTACCTCTTTATTATTTCAGGAATTCCTTCCTTTATAATTGTTTTTTCTCTTTTTTTTTTGAAAACTTTTGTAAAGTTTACGTGAGACTGCATTTAGAGCCACATTATGCAAGCGTCTAGCAGTTTCTAATGCGTGCGAGTGAAATTCTTTAAATTGCACAGTAATTCTGGGCCATTGTCCCGTACTTCCTGAGAGACGCATGCTTCTTTGGTTGGTAATTTATAATGCACTAAGCGGAGGAGACTGATTTTGAGATGAATTTTTAACCAAATATAAAAGAGAAGAGAGATATTGTGTGAGAGTGTAAATAATGTAGTAAAATAAGAATCACCCAAATTTGATGGAGCTTTACAAGAGTGGACTGGTTTCGTTTATCATTTCTATAGGAATATAATACATCAGTATATGATAAGAGCATTTGCCAGGAACAAAATCATATTATTTCCTGTAAAAAAAATAATAAAGCATTACAGAAATTATCAATGCATGATTTGTTACTAACTGAACACAGTTTAGCCTTGATTTATCTCTGGAGTGTACTCCAACATTGAGTACACTCAAATGGAAATCCACTTTACATTACATTGCACTGTTAAACTAATACGCACAAAATGGAATTCAGCAAACTGCATATTACAGTGGAAAAGAATACAATCGTAGTCTTTTAATAATGACATTGTTCATTCACTATGCCCTCGTCGCTGGCAGAGTGGATATAAGCGCAATCCTTTCCATTTCCTGAGTTAGTTCCTATCTAGACAGGAGAAATTTCTGTCTTTCTACAGACATTGCTTCCACCAAGTTATTACTTTAATCGTTACATCCAGAATACAATAATCCAGTATACATCTTTATATATACTGGAAATATTTCATACTTCAAGTATGAAACTTCGTCATACTTCGTCAGTGGAACACAAGGCAACCGCTCAGCCGGATCTGACAGCTCAGTTATGTTTAATTCACAAGGTCACAAATGCCAATTATTCAATGGAAAAGAGCTTAATCAGATTGCTGTGGCATAGTCCTGGTAACCCTGGCTGGAGGAGGCTTGCATTGCATTACAAAGAAACAACAAATACAACAAGGCGACCTGCCTCACAAAATGAAATATCAATGCCATTGTGAAAAAGTCTACTCTTACTTTTTTTTTTGTTGAAAACTTGTAAAAAGACCGTTCTGTAACATATGGATGCAGTGATGGTATAATGGAGAATACTTGAAGTATGAAATATTTCCATGCCTTCTGCGTTGCAGATAATATGGAGTGCTCTGGCCGAAACATCAGAGAAGGAAATTGTCTTTCCGGTAGCGAATCCTCTTAGTCAGCTGCCTAATGCAAAGATTTCTTGTTTCTGTTTCGATAAATAAGAGTCTTAGCAACTGTTTGATTCATCCATATGCCTTTTTAGTTCGCTTTCTTAATTCAAAATTTCTTTTTTTCAATGTCGTGTATGTACAGCTGTTTTCGCTTTTGACTGAGAGGTCCAAAGTAGGACAAGTGGTCACATGTTTGCTTCGCAATACCGCTAGTTATATCTGGCTGAATACACTTACGTGTGATGCCCCTCTCTTATATAATCAGCGGCAATAATTTTTTTTCAACGGTTTTCCCAAATGTACTAAATTAATTCGTAAACAGTACCCGGCATACAACTACTTCATTATGGAAACGTAAAATACTACTCCCATGATAAGATACGAATGCAGCGAAGTGCCAGTTGAATATACAGTACAGGTAGCATGTCCGATGCTGTAAATGCACGTGCTTATTTAATTATATGGTGACAATACAAGTTGCCCCTGCGACCAGTCATGTGTATAGATAGAGAAGAAAGATATTGGAGAATAAGGGCTGTAACAGATTGGCCGTCTGCAGTTTACAGCTAATACATTTATGTGTGAAGAATTATAATTAATAATGGCTTAATTAGATTAATAATTTTAATATTATAATAATAAATATCATTATTTAACAGTGATGGAATAGCAAGATGACTGGAATCGAAGCAGAGAGAAAGCAAAAGCAAACGAATGATGACATGACAGTCATTATTATTATTATTATTATTACTAACCATGTAGTGCAAGGAAGCCTGAGGCTTATGCTGCACCAGCTAAAAAAAATTCCAAGGAGAGAGAGAGAGTGAGTCGGAAGTAGAAGAGAATCACCACGAAAGAGAAGAATGATGATATCCAGCTCAGGACCTTGGGTCCAAGCCCATACTCACCAGATGTGAGCCCCTGGGGTTATGGTAGATACGGAGTGCAGATAACAAGCTTATAAACCGTACCTACAGATGGAGCTCACGCTGATAATATACAATAGTATCTGAGAACGTCAAAGGTATTAAAAGAAAGCATACGACTATCGTGATTTGCTGAATGCAAATTAAGGCAACCGATAGGAATATTGTACGAATGGTTGTGTATGTATTGCTTATACAATTCTGTTGGGTTATGTGAATTCCTGAGAGTTTTTTTTACTGATGGTATGGTTTTTGCCCGAATACCAGTTCAGACGATTCTCTAGGAAAGTTATTACCATCATTTCCAACATATTGGCATAAATAGTATTTTGTCAGTCGAAATTTGGGATCCTGGGGCAAAGATAATTCGTGGAAGCCTTAAAAAAATATTCTTGTTATTATAAAATTCGAAGGCTGTTTGAAAAGTAAGTTTGAGGAGAAATCGTGCCCTGTCCAATAGTGAAACGTTTCATAAAAAGGCAAATATGCACTGTTTCTTTCTTTTCTTTTCTTTCTTTTTTTTTTTTTTTTTTTTGTTACGAGATCCTGTCTTTTGTTGATATTAAGCAACTAAACCAAAATGGTTGCCCTCCTTGAAACGTCCACAAATGAAGTGCGCCGAGTTATTTAATTTCTACATCCAGAGGGACTGAGCCAAGAATTACTTAGCCACTGCCAGCTAAGTGTGGTCCGACAGCCATTTCCAAGACAGAAGTCTGCGTTTAGTACAACCACTTCAAGGGATACTCCACTTGCCGCCTACACACGACAGTGGTTAAATCATTAATGATGGGAGGACCTTCCCCCTTCTGACTTTCATCTTTTCGGTCGGGCCTTTGAAGAAACACTGGCTGGGAACCAATTCAGGAATGACCATGAAATTAAACGGTCCATTGATGCTTAGTTGAATGGAAAATCTTATACAAATTTAAAGAGAGATTGGGTAAGGAACAGATGAAAAAAAACAAGGGAAGGATACATACAGGACTGTTTTTTAAAGACTGATGCTACGTATGTTTCTTGTCTAATGTCATTTTGCCATTATTGCCCAATAGGAATATTACATTCTATATCCGAATATTCAGTTTCAGCTAGACATAATCAATAAATTAACATTTTTATCTGGTTACTTCGTAATTCCTGAAATTTTGATATGAAAACTGATTCCTATTCTCTTCTCTATCTAAATATGAGCTTTCTTGCAGCTTAAAATGTTTATTTAAAACGTTGTATTTTTTGAAACTTTCAGATTTCCTTCTTTTTTAAAGAAAACTATAATTATTAGTCCATTTTTTCAAGTATTTATATAATGCATTATTTTAAGTAGATCGATGATTTCAGTGGTATTTAAGATGAGGGTGAGTTCTGATGTTGTTGGATTTTTTAGAGGATCAGTGACTTCATTTATAACTTGATTAAAGTTATATTCATTTATAACTTAAATGTATTCGTGAGTTTCATAGTATAACAACAAGATATGATATTCATTAAACCATGAAGAAATTTTGAAAGAATATAGTACAATAAGAATAAACGGTTGCATGTCCAGTAAAATGTTTATCCATACACAAATCTCTCTTCATCGTTTCAGTTCAGTGTTGAGTGGGATGGCAACCCACTCAACGCTGAACTGGCTCGGGCATGCACTACGACAGAAAAATATGAGATCCACCTTTTTGACAGGAGCACGTTGTTAATAAGCTATGAGCGCGTTATTAGTTATGAATAACTAATTCCCAGTTATTACCCATTAAATAGCGTAATTAGTTATTGAATAATAAGTAATTCCTGCTATTCACCAACATACAATATAATCGATTGATAGGGGTTTAGCGAAAGGCTTGCCTTTCTTCTAGGAGGAGGTTGAATCTAATACTTTCCAAGCTTGTTTTTACGCAGTATGAACAACTGCGTGAGTAGCACAGTGGTGTATCGTTACCGTCCTCCCCACACCGGGTGGAAAAGGCCCGAGTTCGAACCCGTCGATAACGCGAGGAACTTTTGTGGGGGGGGGGTTTCATTCCGTGGCTGAGTTAGTCTGTCTCAGGCGTAGATAGCAAGGATTTTTCCCCAGAAAAACTGGGGGTTTTCGTCCAGAAAACAGGCAAATGGATTAGAGAACACACCCAATTTACAGACACAGTACACATGAGTAGTTAGCATTAGCATTAGTAGAGGCGTACGATGCAAGAAAGCAAGCTTATGCAGCATCAGCCAAAAAAAACAAAAAAACAAAAAAAAAAAAAAAAGTCCTCCTATTTCACCCCACCATTCGTTCCAAATGCCTGTCCAGCTCAGCCTTAAATTTATTTAGGCTATTAGCTTCCACAACAAAAGATGGAAACCTGTTCCACCAATCAACTCGCTGGCTAAAGGCAAATTTCCGCACATCTATTCTACAACTATCTTTCCTCAATTTGAAACTGTGCCCCCTCAGGTTCTTAGTCTGAGCAAGAGGAAGAATCCCATCAGCATTCAGCTTGCTCAACCCATTCAAGGCCTTATACGCCTCAATCAGATCACCTCGCAGGTGCCTACTCTCCAGGCGCTGCAATTTGCAGAACTTAAGCCTTTCTTGGTAAGAGCATCCCTTTGTTACCCTCACCAATCTTGTTGCCCTTCTTTGTACTCGTTCTAGCAACTCTACATCCTTCCTAAAATGAGGCCTCCAGACCTGTACACAGTACTCTAGGTGTGGTCTGACCATTGCCTTGTATAACGGGATAATCACCTCCCTGTCCCTGCTAGTAAAATTCCTATATATCATTGACAAGATTCCATGATCTGCCCTGACAGCCCGTCTGCAATGCTCAGCGAACTTCATATTTGATTGCACAGTTACCCCCAGGTCTTTTTCACTTTCCACTTCCCCGCGTGTAGTACCACACAGTTGGTACGTTTCTCTTTGGCTATATGCAGTACTTTGCATTTGTCAATGTTAAACTTCAGTTGCCACTTCTCAGCCCATTTTCTCAACTTATCTAGATCCAGTTGGAGTAGCGTACTGTCTTTACTGTCATTAACAACCCTGCCAACCTTTGTATCATCTGCAAACTTGGACATTAAACCCGATATACCTTCATTAATATCATTGATAATTATACAAAACAACAATGGGCCCAACACCGAACCCTGGGGAACTCCACTTATAACATTTGTCCACGAAAGCAAAAGTTGAAAGCAAATTTCCATGTGATCCTAATATAACAGATTAGTATGAACAACTTTCTCTTTTTTGGTTCTTCTTTCAGGTTCCGGAACAACAGCAGAACGCAATACTACCACCCAGGTTTCTGTTCAAGAGAATAATGGCCAAACGGAAAAAGAAAAAACTGGAATGCCCATGGAGAAGGTAAGGTAGATAGTTAATCTGGTGTTTTTAAAAAAAACTGTTGTTATATTCACCAGTTTGAAATAAGATTATCTTATCTCCACATTCATTATTTTCCTTTTCTTTTTTCTTTAAGTTACTGGAAGAAGTGCTTAAGGAACTGGAAATACTAGATGCAGTGTGGACCGCACACAGGAAAGGAGACTATTACCAGGTGTGTACTTAAATATAATTTCCGGTGTGCAGTACAAGGCTGAACTGGTCCACTTGAAAAAGTGGGAATCCCGATGGGGAGACCCAGATTAATTTTGCAGTTTGACACTTAAGCAGTTATTTTTTTAGAGATGACAGCTAACTTTATTCTTCTAAACTCATTTAAAATTTCGTGACAGGTGTATTTTCCATGCCTTGCTGGCCTGCGGTGCGACTTAGTGATGACTACATTAGCTTCCAGAGGAATAGGATTAATCAGAGGATCAACTTTAGCGTGCGTATTCTCAATATGGAAAATTTATCATTTTATTCTTGTAAATAATAAAACTATGTTAGATAGCTCAGCAAAAACCTAGTTGAAGTTATTTTATTGTAAGGAATTCAATGCGATTTCCTAACTATAAATGGAAATTGGAGAAATAATGAGCACTTTAACCTGCGTGGAGTACTCTGCCTTTTAAGTTCTTAAATAATTACAGATTTCTTTTCGGACCTTTCGTGCTATTTCCTGTACCATTTCTTCAGTGAACTACTGTACAAGAGTGGTATAGGAAGTACCACAAAATGTCTTAAGTTGAGAATGATCTGTAATTCTTTAAGAAATTAAAGGCAGATTACATTCCACGCAGGTTTAAGGGCTCGCTATTTCAATTTTCAGTTCTTGATGTACACCGATGAGCCAAAACATTATGACCACCTACCTAATATGATGTTGGTCATCCACGTGCAGCCAAAACAGCTCGTACCCAGCGAGGCATGGACGCTACAAGATTTCTAAATGTGTCTTGTGGTATCTGGTACCAACATGTAACCAGCAGATCCTTTAACTCCTGTAAAGTCCGTGGTTGGGACGCTGCAGATCGGGGTTGCTGTTCCAACACAAACCACAGATGCTCGATGGGATTGATGTCTGGGGAATTTGGAGGCTAGGGCAATACCTGGAAATCTTCTCCATGTTCCTCTAACCAGTCTCGAACAATCCGGGCGGTGTGGCATGGCGCATTAGCCTCCTGAAAGACTGCACTGCCAGAGGGGAAGACCGTTGCCATGAAAGGGTGTACCTGGTCAGTAATAATGTTTAGGTAAAGCGTGTTTAGGGTCTAACGGCACCAGAGATTTCTCCCATCTCCGCGTAGTTTACATTGTCGTGTGTTACAGTACGCTGTAAAGGCCACAGATTTAAAAGTGTGTGGATATTGTTGAGTGTAGTGTCGTGTACCGTTGTTCATCTGGCCATTTAACCGCTGGACCCCTACTGAGGCCCAACGTTGGTCACATTAAGCCCCGTGCAGGCAGGCCAGGTACACCAGTATTTTGGCAGGTCCTGCCACCTAATTTCCTGAGATTTCAGTGACTAGGTCATTAAAAAAACGGGGGGGGGGTAGAGGTTGGGTCAACCCAAAAGAGTGTGGAATTAAGAATTTTGGGTGTAAGGCTAGGATAATTTTGACATGGGATGAATACTAGTTGGAAAGCAAGAGGGGGAGACTGAAGGTTGGGGGGAAGATAGAAGTATAGGGTCGATAGTGTAGATGACCCCAAAATCAGTGAGGCAAGCCCGTGCCCCACCAGAAGGAAAGAGGGGCAGCGGAGGAAGAGGAGACAAGGGGACCATCACATCCTCCCAGCCAGGAGAAAAGGGGAGAAACAGGGCCGTGCAAGGGAGCACGGGTTCAGGATCGCCACATGGCGTTGACAGTAATGCTGCGTGAAGTCAGTTGGTAGAGTCCAGTCCGAGAAGGTCAAATTCGAGTAGTGTCAATCATGGGACAGACAGGTCCCGTCAAGATGGTGGTATCATTTCAGTAGTGAGCTGCATGAAGTCATATTTGGGAGAGTCAGTCCGAGAAGGTCAAATCTGGGTAGTGTCAATCCTGGGACAGACAAGTTCCATCCAGGTAGTGGAGTCATTTCAGTGGTGAGTCAACTTGGTGGGAGTCGAAGCCGGAGCAGCAGTCATGGTAGATGGAGGTGATATTGAGGCTACATTGTAAAGGCACGATTATTGTGCAGAATGAAAGTCTTCACCGGGATTGCAGTATGCTGAAGCAATTAGTGATCTAGACACATGACTGGTTAGGCCACATCATCGTCTGGTTGAGTCTGATTCTGAGGTTGTGGCAGGGTTTTCCGCCTCTTGAAGAGGCCCTGAGCAAAGTTAGAAATGGTTGTATAGGTGCGGTGGTCTTCCAGGAGATGTCGCTCCTGGTCTCTTGGGATGAAATGGTTTTGTGCGATGAGAGAAGATCTACGGTCATCATATACACTGGTACGCAAAATTTAAGGACCAACACTATTTCTAAAGGTTACAACCACAAAATCTTTACTTAAGGTACTCTTTACTGATGAGAATAGATTCAGTTTCAGCAGCGATTCTGGACGTCAGCAAATCTGGGGAGAGGTTGGCAGACGATATCACCCCGCAAACATCACTGAAAGGGAACCGTTTCAGTACCGTTTTGTTTCCGTTGTTGTGTGGCTGTTGTTTCCTTCATCATTTCTGTACCTCACGAGGTTCCTTTGGTATGCTTTTCCCATATCCAGGCCACTCCTATGAGAAGCTACAGGTGAAAATCTGATTGGTCCTTAAATTTTGCACACCAGTGTAGTAGGCAGTCACAATATTTAGGTAAAAAAAAATAAATAAATAAAAAAAATCTGTTAATTGCGTGTGTTCTATGGTCGATTTGTCTGTTTTGCTGGACGGAAAACCTTGCTATCTACGCCCGAGACCGACTGGTAATCCAGCCACGGAGTGAAAAAAGCCCATTAAAGTTCCTCGCTTCATCGACGGGATTCGAACCCGGGCCTTTTCCACCCGGTGTGGGGAGGACGGTGACTATACCACTGTGCTACCCGCGCAGACATGATGTTTAAGTAAAGTGTATTTAGGGTCAGACAGCATCAGGTATTTCCCCCATCTCTGCATAGTTTACATTGTGTTGGAACAGTTCACTGTAAAGGCCAGAGATTTAAAAGAGTATGGATCTTGAGATGCTATTTAGGTAGGTGGTAGATGTCAGAGTGCCTGGCACATGGATCACTGGACCTATGGTATCCCAGCAGAACATCGCCCAAAGCATGGCACCGCCGCTACCAGCTTGTCCAGGCACCATCACTTGCCAAGGAAACGACGCACACGTATCCGGCCGTCCATATGGTGTAACAGGAAACGTGATTAATCGGACCAGACGACCTTCTTCCAATCACTCAAGGTCCAGTTTCGATGCTCGCGTGCCCATTGTAGGCGTGTCCCCAGTGAACCGTGGTTAGCATGGGCACTCGGAGTGGCATTCAGCTACGCAGCTCCATTTTCAGCAGGGTTCAATGTACTGTGTGTTGTGACACATTACTCCCATCACCAGCATTCCAATTACCGGTGAGTTGCGCCACAGTCGCCCTTCTGTTGCCCTGTACCATCTGGGAGAGCCTTCGCTCACCTCGAGCATTGATTAGCCGTGGTCATCCAACACCTCACCGGCGGTTCGTGGGTTTTCCCTCCTCGAGCCACTTTCGGTATGTAGTAACCACGACTGACTGTGAGCATCCCACCAGCCGTGCCGTTTAGGAATGCTCTGACCCAGTTGTCTGGCCATTACAATTTGGCCTTTGTCAAACTCGCTAAGTCCGGTGCCTTTGTCATCTGAAGAACAAGAGTAATACTAATTAACGGAACTCAGTATCAGGTGTTTTTTTATACCGTGTCCCGACCCGCGCACGCACCGTAGTTCACCTGCAGTTGCTTCGATTTGCATAGCGACTCGCTGGTCATAATGTTTTGGCTCATCGGTGTACCTGCGCACCATGCCACCAAAAGAATATTTAAGATTCATATGTTAGAAATGCCTGTTTGAAAATTCTATGCATTAAGTTTAGGCATTTACAAAATAGAAAGAATTCTTCACGATACACTAGAATATTTCTCACCAAAGAATAATAATCAATATAATTAGAGTGAACTAATTATGCTGGTCATAAAAAGTAATGAAAAAAAAAACTGTGAAACGTAAAAAAAATAAAAAACTTTTATTAGATTATGATATGTTAGTAGAGGCATTCGTTCTTAATAATACACAAAGACTGGACAAATTTCGACCGGAAATTACGTAGTATGCAGGTTGATGGCCAAAAATGGCGCTTACACCCACAGATATATTGCCTAATAAGGCTCTGTCATTCTCGTACAACAAAAGGGTATCACCTACTGATCATGCTGCATTTTGAATTGGCCAAAGTTCAGAGCTTCGTCTTCAGCATGAGGGTGTCTCATGATTACTATTGATGACTCCACACCATACCATTAAACCACCACCTCCAAACACTTATCTTTCTGCAATGTCAGAGGTGTGTTTCCATTATTTTAAATAGATTAAGCAGAATACCCGGAATGTGGATTATACAAACCATGTACAAAACTGCTAAAGAATGACTTACATTGAAGTGTCAATTAGCTCGCAATGAGACTGATTTCAATAATTCACCAAACTTAGTGTCCTGTGATGTTTATTAAGCTTAGACCTCTCTGAATAATAAATACTCGAAGTAATAATTTTTCACACGAAATTAATTTTATTTTAAAACGAATAACCGAGTAACATGTTGCAAGTTCTGTTTACAAATTCCGTTTTCCACTTTCTTCCTCTACTTGTTCAATAGGTGTAAATATTGACTTTCTTCAGTGTCAGAATGCATAGACAACTTTTTGCAGTATTACCACATACGATAATGAATCATGAATTACTACTTGCATTTCATTGGTGATTTCTTAAACGGAAGTTGGGCGTGGAGAGGTAGGGGGCGGGTGTTGATATTTAGAGGTAGGTAATTTTTATAAACTGCAGAAAAGAAAAACATTTTTCGGCTAACTGGTCGTATATTTTATTAAAGTTAAAAAAATCGCATTACACATAATTTCTTAATGATCTGTTTAGATTTAACTCGAATAATATTATTTATTAAAAATTGTTACTAATTAAAATAAGTTTTTCGCATTATTATTTTTCTCCTTTATTCATCTTGATTCAGGACCTGGGAAACTCAAATTTCTTAAACGGTATCCATTTTTTGAAGACTAAAGTTTTTCAAAGACCTTTTAGAAGGTAAAATGAGAAAGTGGATGTACAAGTATTTATAGTGAACTTAATTTATCTACTATAATTTCTTTACTGGCGCAATTCTAAGTTCATATTTTCAGTTGAGCTTCGATTACTGCCCATTTTGAATTAAAAAAAAAAAAAAGGAAACGCAGCATAAAAGTTTTTCCAAAAATATTGTCCAAAAAAAAACAAAACAATAAATAAATAAAATCCTTCCCATTTCACCCATCCTTTCACTCCAAATATTTGTCTAGTGCTATGAACTTATTAAAGTTGTTGACCTCCACTACACCAGATGGAAATTTGTTCCAACTATCAACCACCAGCTGGCTAAAGGCAAGTTTCCGCACATCTAATCTGCAATTGTCTTTCCTCAATTTCTGATGCTGATGGGAAGAATCCCATCAGCATTGAGCTTGCTGAAACTGTTCAAAGCCTTATACACCTCAATTAGATCACTTTGCAGGTGCCTAGTCTCCAAACGCTGCAATTTTCAGAACTTAAGCCTTTCTTGGTAACAGCAATCCTTTGTTCCACTCACCAATCTCGTTGCCCATCTCTAAACTCCTTCTAGCAGCTCTACTTCCTGAATGCAGTACTCAAGGTGGGGCCTAACAATTGCGTTATACAAGGGGACAATCACATCTTTATCCCTGCTAGCAAAATTCCTGTATATCATTGACAAGACACCATGAGCTACTTTTGCAGCCTGTCTGCACTGCTCAGAAAACTTCATATCTTATTGCACAATTATCCTCAGGTCCTTTTCATTCTTCACTACCCTGAGTGTAGTATCACCCAGTAAAAACACCGAATGAGTTTAATTCACAACAGGATTAAAATTTATTTGTTAAACTGCTGGTTCTTTGAGCCTTAAAAGAATCCTCTGAACTGCATGTTTGTACAGGTGGGATCTTAAATCAGCCAATTTGCTTTGGATAATTGTTTGCTGTCTTATAATAAGAAAATTAATCTCTTGTATTAATATATATATGTTACGCTATTTTATTTTAGAACATTTCCCTGTTCAGTGTTTTGTCGGGATGCCTTTATGGATAAATTCATGCTGGAGAGCAGCGAAGAAGTTTGTGAAGAATTGCCTAAGTCGCCTTTAGAATCAAGGAGGTAGGTAGTGCCATCTAGCGTCGCTTAGCGTAATTAGTTTGATTTTAAGAATTCTAACTGCAGTAGAATAATGTTATATAAAAGTTGCCAACTGTTTTTTTCCTACAGGTAGTAAATTTATTTTTTGTTGTTCAGTTGCATTAATATATAATTAATCTGCAAATTTAAGTCAGTGAACAAATTCAGCAAATATGATTCATATACAAATGCGTTGCAACTTCTGAAAATTTGAAAATTATCAACAAAAGATCCAAACAATTTACTTCAATGGAGCCTTAATCGATAATTTGGTTTTGTTTTTGTTGATTCAACTTTGGATAAACAATTTTTGTACTGACTTTCTCCCTGTAAATAGAAGTTTTTGTTATTGTTTGTTGGTTACCGTTTAAAAATTAATTCACTGCGTATTTTTCTGCTTTGTGTTTTTGAATCTCATTTTATAGGCACTGCTTTTTAACAGTTTTCTATTTTACATTAATTTCAATCTAATAAATCTCAATAATTTCTAATAGTATTTAAGAGATTGCTCTCATTTTTACGCGATAATTAATTAATCATAAGACGCACTTACACAAAGAATTAAAATTTATTTATAGTTTAAACTTGTACCTTTGAAATATCTTTGTATTCCTTTCAGTGAAAGCGAGAGTTCATCAGTAAAAAACAAATTCAACGTGAAAAAAGCATTCAAAAATTTCAAGTCCATGCAGAAGAAATTTTTACAGTCTGTGACCGCTCGACTAACCGTTGCTCAGGTCAGTAATTAACTCACTTTAATTCAAAATATTATCTTTATTTCGGTATATTAGAGCTTCATATAACACGAATTAGTTTTATCTGTCGGATGCTCTGTGGAAAACCGAAAATCAGCACATTAATCCCTAATTTTTAGTAATAAACGTTACTGATGCTGCAGATGAATGTTGTTGTTGTTGTAGTGGGGTTTTAGAAGCATCAGCAGCTAAGGCCATATTGCTCCGTATATACTGTCTGTCTGTAAATTGCATGTGTTCTGTGGTCGATTTTCTGTTTGTTGGATGAAGAACCCAGGTTTCGGGGAGAAACCACGCAACCCTCGCCTGAGACCGACTAATTCACCCAATCTATTAAAAAGGCCCATAAGAATTTCTTATGTCATCGACGGGACTCGAAATCAGGTCTTCTTCCAGGTGGTGTGGGAAGGATGGCGATTCTACAAACAGTGCTACCCACGAGGGCAGATAGACGCAGGACCAAACGATATTTATCAGATGAAGTTTGATATAGTTTATGATATAACACGTTATAGCTTCCTATAATGCACAGTTTCCTATTTCCAAATAAGAGCTTTTTGAAACATTTCAAGGGTTTGCATGTCAGGTTATGTTTTTTTCTTGAATCCAGTGGAAGAAGAAGAAGAATCCATAAATTATTGCAAGAATTCCACTCTTATGTGTACATTCTCGTAGACTGTCTCTTTTCATAAGACCTAATAAAATGAAATGAAGCAGAGTTAGGTTCGAAGATCTGTGGCCAACGTATTTGAGCAGCGTGACCAATCGGAGGATTCTCGTAACATTAAACGATTCTTTCATTTTTCGCAAAATGAAAGAAGAAAACTACAGTTTTCTTAAAAAATAATCGATGTTGAAAGCTGATTTCAACATCGATTCTCAGTGAATGTTGGGTGTGGTCTGACTGGGAAGATCAAATGATTGGGTCCTTTGTTTCTGCACAACGTCTAGCCGCTGATGATTATTTGAACTTCTTGAACGAACGATTTATTGCTTTTAATGTTCTCAGTTATTTTTCTTGCCTGCACCTCGAAACAGCTTTAACTCAGCAGCAGCTGCAAGTATGACAAATATTGTATTAACACTTGATATTACTTCCCGAATCACACTCTCCTTCCATTCCTAAAGTACTGTAGACAATCTTTGAAACGCCCTATATATTATTGTATATTAACATGCTTTATTTTGCTATGGATAGAGATTACGCCTCAATTGTTGTTCGTAGGTAGTCGAGGGAGTTCGAGCTGGATCCCAGATGACATTTGATTACATCATCTTTATTATAATTGCCAGGTACGTTAATCTGTTTATAAAGACGCCTCCTTGTTAATACCGAAGTTATGGTGGTTATTATTCATTCGTTTCACTCTTTCTTCTTTTCCAGCATGATCGCTGCCATAGGCTTGCTAGAAAATAGCACCGTCTCGATTGTGGCTTCAATGCTGATATCTCCTATAATGGTAAGTACCCTTTTCTGCCTCAGTACATCTTCAATCATTTCAGTTCGTGTGCCCCCTTCATTAGCAAGAATCTGTTCAAATAATTTATTACTCAATCTACTCAATCGTTCTCAATTTCATTCAACTACTTTTATACTAATTTCTCTTAACATTTATTTATTTAATACTTATTAAAATCTGTCCCGAATTTATTGAAAACTTGTACAGAACATTCATGCGGACGCACCTTCCTCCCAATCATAACGTGTCTTATTATTTTACTTCAACCCCCATCCTGCGAATAATGAGTTGCATTTTCTGTGTAGAAATGCATCCCCCTCTTCTTTACCTCGACAAAGATAGTCATGAATGACTTCAAAAGAGTCATTTTCCTGGCTCTTTATTTCCATTAAGAAATAACTATCAATTAATACACTGTTACCAGTACAAATGACCAAGGGCCGGGAAAAAGGTCCAGGTATATTTCAGATTACTTGTTTATATATCTTCCCAAATCATGAAGAATATAAAAAGTAAAATAAAATGTTAAGAACAACTGTAAAAGTAATTATTAAATAATACTTGTTTTAAAATCACAAAACAGTGTTTTAACGTTCCAGTTCTTTTATTGTTAGTGCAATAATAACAGTGCAAATGAACCTTGTCATGTCTTAGTGAATTTACTCTGCTTTTAGGGTCCAATTCTAGCTGCTACATTTGGAACCGTTATTCAAGACAAATCGCTAAGAAACCTTGGAATTAAAGCGGAGATTGTGGGACTTCTCTTGTGCCTGTTGTTTGGTAAGTGTAGACCATAATCGATAGATTAATTACTACTATCCATTGGTGTTCAGTCATTTAATTTTTAAACATATGAAATCAGATGCACGTCTAGCACGCCTGTCTAGCTCAGCCTTAAATTTTATTTAAGTTATCAACTTCCACAACAAGAGATGGAAGTTTGTTCCAACAATCAACCACCCGCTGGCTAAAGGCAAATTTCCACACATCTATTCTTCAACTGTCTTTCCTCAATTTGAATCTATGCCCCCTCAGGTTCGTAATCTGAGCAAGAGTAAGAATCCCATCAGCATTGAGCTTGCTCAACCCGTTCAAGGTCTTATACTCCTCAATCAGATCACTTCTCAGGTGCGTAGTCTCCAGGCGCTGCAATTTTCAGAACTTAAGCCTTTCTTGGTAAGAGCATCGCTTTGTTCCCCTCATCAATCTTGTTGGTCTTCTTTGTAATCTTACTGTTTCTAGATCAGTGGCTATACGCTGGGTCGACTCGTACTTGTAAGCATCCCTGGGACGATGCTTGGAACAAGTTGGGGCCCTAATTACCGCTAATTAATAAGGCGCCCTAATAGAGATACTTCAATGTTTTAGATTAGTGAAAAACTATTGACAATGTTAATCGAAACTGTTGTACGTATGTACGTATAATTATTACAATTAAAACTAAAAATAAGTTTCAGTTGAGGAAATTTAGTTTTAATATGTGGAAGACTTCCCTTTCATTCGCTGACACAGCATAATTAAAAAATAATAACGATTGTGACCGACTGACTAATGTCCTCTTTCTTGGACTCCAGCAAATAACATCTACGAACAAATACCATCACAGTATCAAAACTGATTTTTACAGTAGATGGTTTGAATTTTGCATGCACAACCACAGAAAAAGCTTGTAAACGTTGATTTCAGATTCAACATCCTGAAAATGAAAGTGAAAGGATATTATGTACTTCATCTGCAAAATGTGTCAACCATCAGATGACGTTTAACACGTTCTGTATTCACATAAATTATAATATACTCGTACCTCGCGAGGAAATAGCTCACTTAAGATATCATTTGCAATCCTTTTCCAGAGAAATGAGGTCCTTTTCTGTCAGTTCTTGGAGGAAATGAGTTTGGAGATCTCATTAAAACGAAAGGGACTTTCGAAACCTTAAAGAGGAAGTGCCCCAAGAAAATGCAAGGAAAGATGACAAGAATATAGTTAGGAACATGAAGCCGTCTTTGAGATGTGACACGAGCTCCAACTTAAAAAAAATGTCAATTCACGGCACACAACATTCATCTCCCTCTGTATCCTCTCGGCAGAAAACAATAGTATTAGCGTGACCTTACATTTACAATAAGTCGACACTTTCGTTCCCTTTGTCTTCATTGTCTAAAGTCGTGTCTTTCTTTCAGGGTGTGGTATTCGTACTCTAAGAAAATGTCTTTTCATCTTAACGTGCATTAAAATCATTATTACCAATTTATACATAGAGCTGCAAACAAAAATATTATAATTTAGGGAATAGTGAATTCTTCGAAAGGGATATAGGACGCTTTCCAGGAGTAGTGTAAAGCTTGGTCAAGCTACACTGCATGACAAAATTAACTGAACAAAATGTTTTTATAATATTTTATTGTGAACAGTGTCGCCGAATGCGAATATTTGATATAATAGGTAACCCTGGCATACAAATTCAGAGTATCCAATATAAATCGATTTACCACCTTACAGAGCTGCACATTATGCAAATTTTCATGCCTATAAAAACACGTTGCGACTACATCCCTTCATTCCAGTTTTTGGCTTGCTCAGTGGGACAGCCGCATCTCCGGTACTCAGGATGGCGAGTCATCGTCGTTTAGATGATTCTTTGAGATGGCGAGCCACTGGACGACTTGAAGTCGGGTAGGCGGAGGTGGCACAATGGCTTAATGCGTCACGCAGTGTCGTCTTAGCCTACGGAAGCAGTTTCAGGAGACAGGAACCATTGCAAGAAGAGCTGACTAAGTTCACCCAAGGGCTTTATCAACCAGAACAGATCGCTATCTGCCTCTAACAGCAAGACGGAACCCTACGATGTCCTGTCATCAACTGTCTCTTGAGGTTGCTGCGGCCACAGGAGCAAACATTTCCAAACGGACTGTGCTAAGAAGGCTCAATTACAGAGGACTCTACGCAAGATAGTAAATGGTTTTTATTCCTTTAACCCCAGGGGAAAAGGGGACCAGGTGTTCCCTTCCCCTTGGCTAGGAAATTCCAGGCGCCGGCATATACACACCCAATATAACAAAACACATACGTACTTTACATAACACACACACACACTTGCCGGCCTTGGCTCAGTGCCTTCAGAAACTACAGCGACGTATAAGGGAAACCCTGGAGGCCGCAACAAAGTACAAAAAAAAAAAAAAATTCCCATTAACTGTATAGCTCGTTGAAACTGACTCCATGAACATGTTACTTGGAGCCCCGACAAATGGGGTACACTTCTGTTCTCTGATGAGTCCTGTTTTAGCCTATAAACAGATTCTAGAAAACAACTGGAAACAACGAGGAATGTGTACTCTCCAACATCAGAGAAAGGGACACTTGCGGTGGAGGCGGTGTTTTTCTGTGGGGCGGAATAATGATGAACGGACGCACCTCTCTCTCTTCATGTTTTTGATAGGGGTACTAAAACTGGGCAGAGGTACCAAGAACAGATCCTCGAACCCTATATGCGACTTTTTAAGGGTGCGGTTGGCCCAGATTTTCTTTTCATGCACGACAACGCCACTGCACATAGATCTAAAGTGGTGGAGGAATATCTTGAAACTGGAGATATCCAACGACTGATCGTGATGATCACGATCACCACACTTAAATCCGATCAAGGGACGCCTTTGAGCGTAGCATTGCACGCCGAAGCCAACTGCTCGGTCACTTGATGGACTGAGGTCTGCGTTTTGTGGAAGAATGGGATTTTCTGCCACAGAATCTTAGAGACACCCTTATATCAAGCATGGTTCACCGCTTTCAGACCTGTTTGGCCGTTGGAGGGATCATACACCGTTTCTATGGTACCACATACCAAATTTTGCCCCGCTTCATTGCAAGTTGCACGAGTTAGACCGCGTTTTTTACGTGTTCTGTTCATTTTGTCGAGCAGTGTAATATAAAACTGATTGAAAACGGCGTGCATTTTATAGTAGTTTTGCCTCTTTTGCAGGATAAAAAAACCCGGGAGTTTCTCGGATCAAAAAACTACAACTCTGTCGTCCGAGACAAACTCATTAAGAGACCGGTTTCCATATGCGCCTTGGATTGGGATGTAGTGTATGCTCTCGCCATACCAAATATTTACACAAGGCTATTTATAAAACTGCTTCTACTAACTATAACTTTGCAACCGTTCAATTCGGTAAGCTTTGATTAAACAAAATGCATTTACCGTGTATTCTGTTACTTTCTTCATTCTAAAGAAAAAAGTAAAAACTCCCATCTCTGATGAAGTCCATTTGCCATATTCCAAAAATTATCCGGACACCCATGTGATCTGGAGAAAAAGTGAATGAACTCTACCAGACATCCACGTGTCAGGAATAGTTATAAAAGCAACTGCGTTCAATAAAGCAGATGAACGAAATATGGTAGATGAAACGAGACGTTCAACTTGCGATTTCCAAAGGGGATCATCACAGTGTGACATATTAACAATCAATCTGTTTGTGCCATTGCGATGAATTGCAGCATCTTAGGATCAAACGTGGCTGACGTAATCAAGAAATAGAAACGTCATGGTACTAATACAGTCGCAATGGCATGAACAGATTAATTGCTAATAGCAAGATTTCTCATAGATTTTATGAAGATGGGCAGACTTGACGATCCAGATGATCCCATAAAAGCTCTATCAGGCGATTAGGGTGGCCACACCATCATTTTCTATACTTCCATCTGTTGTTTAGTCACTAAAAGTCCCTGCACAGCTTAAAGCTGCGCTACCGTCATTGTCTTGTTGTAATAAAAAATTTCTTCCACAAAGTTGAAGTCCAGAGGATATTGGATTATGGTAGACAAGAGCCTATCAGAAACTAAATTTGTATACAGTTTACTCTGTTCCCATTCATGCGGTGTCATTCAGATGAAACATATCTGCTATAATTCTAGTGTGTATGTGTGTATCAATCCACAGTTTCCTTTGATGACTTTCGTTTGTTCCCACAGGTTACGTCTTCGGATTACTGTGGATTAGCATAAATAATGAACTTGAAAAGAGAGAATGGCCAACGATGGAAATGGCGAGCAGGTAAAGAGATATTTACGTTCTATTTTTTTTTGGGGGGGGTGGTGTGAAGGCGAGAGCAAAAGGTACTTTGTTCTAATTATAAGAATTCAAAAAATCATGACGATAGTTCGTTAAATTAATAAAAATCGTCGTGTGGTCATCTTCATTCTTCTCCAGACGTTTTTCTCCTCCCCCCTTCCAAAGAAGGAGCAACGACCCACTTATACCTGAATTCGCTGTCTGCTAATTCAGGCATGACAAACACAGGGGATAGCGATCCTCATTAATATGTATAAGCGATGCATGACAATGTGGCATTACTGAAAGAAGTTTATACATCACTTCCTGCTAAAGCTTGTTTTGTAACACTACTAATAAAACTCCTTTCGATCAACTTTGGTCTATTGGAAAACATTATATCGTTAGAAACTAAACTCAGAATTTGTGTCCCACACCTTCATGAAGGTTTGTCATAATTCTGACTTCTGATAATTTTATACAAAGTTTTAGTTAATGACGAGATACCATTTAAAGGATGGAGAACGAGAAGAAGAAACTTTTATACAATTTTTACCGTAGTGACTCGTGAGTATCTGATTGCTATATAAAGATCCGTGTAATGTATGAATTTTTATTAAAATTTTATGAAATTTGATGGACTATTTCCTTTGATCTACGAACGTCCCAACAGCTGAGAATCATGCGCTTGGTAACTGAGGCTAAACTTTTAGTGGATAGGAAGTAGAATTTTGATATTAACGTACTCATGTATCCAATTGAAAACTTCGTATGGGGAAACTCGCCCAAAAAGAAAAAAAAAAAAAGCGATAAGATTCGAATTAACAAACTGGTGATAAAGGAAATGGCAAGGAAAAATTAAGCCGGATTGGATTAAGATGGTGTCTGGTTGCGTTTTTTTTTATTTCTTTTCAGCTCATGACGAACTCGGGAATGAATATTAAACCGAAGGACAATTACTGGCTGGGTTCCTACCCTTTCAGATGCTAACCAACGTGCAACTCCTGGATGTGCTTTATTCATGATTGAGCCTACAGGAAACGTGTGATTTTGCCACACATGTTTCCAGTAGGTTCTTTTGCAGCTCACTAAGATGACAAACAACTAATTTTGAAGCAAAAATACTCTGGAACTCCTGAATGTTATGCCTACTCATTTCTGCTGTTGGAATTTGCTCCAGTATTCGATTGAAGAAGCACACGCTACAGTAATTCATGCAAATGTAACTCCACTGAAGATTAACTTTGATTTAACTGTTAAATCGTTGATCCAGCCATGACTAGTAATTTTTTTTATGCCACTGTTCCTCTGCATTTACAGAGGAACAGTGGCATAAAAAAACCTAACTACGCATATTTATATTCATTAATATAAATTATATTTATACACTGCTAGAGTACTGGCGTCGTAACTACTGGGGTAGGATAATAGACAAGTGTCTAAATGTTTAATCACAGTGGTGATCAAAGAATTCGATTGTCAATCAGAATTGTGCTTTATACCTGGGAATCAACACAAAAATGTGGTTGATTCACAGGTATAATTCCATTGAAAAGTGTTTAGGAATTCGTGATGCTGTTCTCAACATTTAAAAGGCATTTCTGGATATATTTCCATGTATTTGCAGATTGGTATCAGTAATTCTATTTCTTTCTTTCAAACCAATCCGAATACGTGTCAACTAGTCAGCATACGTTCACAATCCAATTCCGAACTGGGCAAACTTTTCTGTTCACCGTCGAGAGTCAGCATGGGTTTCGGGATAAACAACCTCACCGAGTCCGCTTTCCCTCCAATTCTTCTATTTCCCTCAGATCTGAGGCCTTATGCGATATGCTGCCCTAGACCGCTAACCTTGCCTCCCCTTTCTGGAATGTTCCACCGTCTATTGTTTATTCATTGCCCCATATATGTTCCCTCGTATTTTCTAAAAAGGATAGCCTGCAGAAATCCAACTCCAATGAGAACAGGTTTCTTCTCTCTATTTCAGTTATCCAGAGCACCGTAGCCTCAACATTTTGCATTGCCATATAAAAAGTGACAGTCATCTTAACAAATCACAAGAAGCAAATTAAGTTTCACTAAAAGATTTCTCTTACTTGTGACAGACGCTACTGCCTGAGTCATGCGTCAATATAGACAAACATGGACATGGTACAATGCACCAACTTAGTGAAACTACAAATTGTCCAAGGTAAAGGAACACCAAAAAACTTTGGGGATCTGGAACACCAAAAAACTTCTCTCTTAACTGATGTTTAAAAGAGAAGAAGAGGGTTAAAAAAGAAATAACTTCAATTTTAGTGTGTCCTAAGAAGATTAAGGAAAAGCATTTGGCAAGCGTCTGTTTAAAGAATATACTCTTACATTATGAGTTATTGTTCTCTTTCAGGCGTATTATTTGTTCACATACAGATTGCATGCTTTTCACTCTAAATAGCTTGCTATTGGAATAAGTCAATATCTTTCTTACGATGTTCCTTTATTTCGTTTCAGGCAATTTTCCCAGCTTGTAGAACAGTTTAATTTTGCAGTCTTCTTTCCCAACTTCGGAATTTTTCTCGTAGTTTGGAACAGTCGGGGAGAATCGGGTTAGAGAAGTATTTCAGATATCGTGAACTTTTATAAAAGGTTTCTGTTTTATAAGAGTTCACGATATCATCTCTTAAATGACGGCGATTCACCTTGCTGATGACACATGCATGCAAATATAGCTCACAGTAGGATGTTATACAGTAATGTACAATACTCAAAATATTATAGTTAGGGCAGTTATTGAGTAGTATACATAAATTTCATTGATGAACTTCAATTGTACCGCCTGCCTTAAATGGAGAACAAAACAGCATATCACTATGTCTCTCACATATTTCGTGGAGACACCACGAAATATGTGATGAATGTTGTTTATCTACCGCTACTTTACGCTGCTACGATTTTTGTCAGCAGACTGCTCGCTTCTCAAATTGGTAACCCATAAACATAGCCCTAATTAACTACTCTCTCATTGAAGATAAACAACTATTCATTACAGTCGAAATGTTGATTGACTGCATCAGATCTCCCTCGTTCAGAGATCTCAGTGTCAGGAGGATACTCCCTGCTGTGCCCAGAGAAATATCTACAATCTGCTCTCTCCAATAATAATCCCACTTGTTCCTTTAAGATCGCTTTGTCATTCATCAGGTACTAGAGCGCGTTCTTGAATGTTGACCTCAGAAAATTTGCCACTAACTGCTCTTACAGAAAGAATATCCTTAAAACCTAGGTAGAACGTTGTAATCCATGGTGAGACATCGATCATGTGGTGATGTTCCAACATGACGGCTTCGCTCCCAGTCATCTCTCTCTGTGGTTGGATCACGGGTGTCTCACGATAACAAAAGCATCACAGATGATCTGAACTACTTACGCAGACCTCGGACAGTTTTTCTTGGCCTTCTTCATAACCCATTAACTCTCGCAATGCCTCCACTCGTCATAGTGTCCATTTTTAGTCATATTTCAAATTATAAATAAAACGTTTATAATTTTAATCTCTCTCAATTTAAATGTTATATTTATTGTATAGTTTTGTTTTAATTATTTTGTAATCCATGTATCTATTATGTTATCTTGGTACAATCCGTGTACCATAATTGCAATTCACTAGCCTTAATGGCCTTGAAGGGCTTCTGCAACACCACTCAATTTTCATATGTGCATAACTGACCGGTACGCAATAAAGATATTCCTTTCTAATTTGAAAAACTTAAAAAAAAAATTGCACAAACCTTAGCTTTACGTGCGATGTGAACCTTTAAGTTCGTTTTTTTTGGCTAAACGTGAGATCTCCCAGCTCAACCTAAAACCGATATTTCAGAATAGTGTTATGTTTTCTAGGGGCCAAGGAAGAGGACTGTGGGTGGGTGTTCTTATTGCCCTACCATCCGGAGTTGGAGTGGCACTTTCAGTGCTGGGAGGAAATGCAGCATCATTGGTTGGTGTTGCCATCTCTGCTTCTTTACTTCCTCCTGCGGTAAATGCTGTAAGTTTGTTTCACTTTTCTTTGATATTCTGAATGTGTATAAAATAATAAATGCAGAGAGTACGTTAAACATTTATAGTCGGTATTGAGTAGAGCTAACGGAGCTTTTCCATCCAATGTTTTTATACTCTGTGAAAAACGAAAAGCGACAAACTTATTTACAACATACACGGTTCACAAGCACAACACTCAACGTAAAAAACAGTTTAAAACAGCGCTGAGCGACTTCTGGTCCTTGTGTGACCCATGGCTCTTTGTCCAATGGGTCCAATGGTCAAATTAAATGTCCAATTTTTAAAGATTAAACAAATCAAAAGAAAAAAGAATTTATTCTCCTCTGGATTTCTGACAAACAAATTTACGTTTATGGGCAGTAAGCAAGATCCCATGATGATCTCAATGCAACCAACCAGTAAAACAGTTTTATGTATGTTTAATATAATTTTAGCGATGCATTTTAATGTATACATCTTTCATTTCATTTCGTGGTTTCCAATTTACTATGCTCTGGTAATATAGCTTGTCTGACTCCTGATCTCAAAGGACTCGGAAAGTCGTCGTATTTCGTGGATATGTAAAAATTAATGTTTTCTCCCTCAGGGTCTTCTGTGGGGAGTTGCTGCTATGAAGGCAATAAAAGCAAGGAAAGAATATCCCGTTGAGGTAAGTGTTTTATGAATAATAAACTGACTAAGATGAGGCAATGATTTAGGCTCATGTAAACCTTAAATTTGACTCTCCCTTCCCCCTGTTCTGATATCTATTTTCTGAGAAAAATGTCTTTCATGGCAGTATAGTGGTTTCGGCACTTTTCACCCTTTTGGAAAGGTTTGGGTTCTAGTCCCGTCCTAGACTGGAAGAATTTCTGAATCCCTCTAATAGGGTTCTTTCCTGTGAATTATTCTTGGTGTTTCAGCCTGCACACGGCTTGTGAATACATACCTGTACAGGCATAATACATAACGGTGTAATATGGTCTAAGAACCAACGTCAACTGGGGAATAAATGCTCTTCCCCTACTCTAAAAGTCGTACCTGAAATGTTGCCTCGTTGCTCCATATATAGCCAGAGCTCTTAATCAGTAAACCAATCATTTAGACAACTCCTATACATTTAGACGTCAGTATTTTTATCATCCCATCCTCCTTTGCAACTCTGACTGAGAGAGGTAATTTGATTTATTTTCCAGATAGCATTTGGTGATGTAAAAGTGATGATGAAGCCTTCTCTGGCACCTCCTGATCGATATGACATCGCATATTATACTGAAATGGATAAAGAATGCGCAGTTCTAGGGCTAGTTAGTCTAGTTTTAACGCTACTAAATATCGCTTGCATCTTCCTGACAGCCCTTCTAGTCTTAAAGGTAAATCCTTCTCCTGTTTGAAAAACTGTCTATCGCTTTTCTCCAGAAGATTAATCCTCTACACTACCGGACTAAAACGATGTTTCTACTTCCAGATAAAAGAAGTTGCCCCACACACAAGAATACCAAAAACTTCCCGCTTCTGGAAAGAAGATTTGAAGGTTAATACTTTCTTTTTAAGTTTTAATATATTAAAATAATATAAAACAGAGATTTAACTGATATTTTGTTGACAGTAGTATTTGTTTTTAAGAAGTTATAAGTTAATAATTGTAAAGGAAAAAAGAAACATTAATCAGACAACATTGGTATTCTATTAGATATGAAGTAACATTGGCAATGTTAAAAGGAAACGATATTTTTTGAAATAATCCACATTATTTTAAAAATGTGGTACTTTTTTGTTTGTGGTAGGTCGGCAAATCCAAGTTAGCTTCTCACGACATGTTAAATTGCGCGTGTACTGAAAATTACGTGTCTGGTGTGCATGAGTTAGGATTATTTGGGTATCTGGTTTAAAGTTCCATTAGCAGAGATTTAAGATGTCTTTCTGATGTTTTAACAGGTGCATCATGTTTCTCCATGGAGCATTCATTAAGACACCAATTCAGCAAAACACTACGCATGATGTGAATTTTTCATTAAAATATCTCTGTAGAAAATCTGAGTGTAATGCTGTTTGTGTCCTTCTCTCCCACCCCCCACCAAGGATGATATTGAGAAATGTTTCTTCCAACACAAGAAGAAATGTAATAATCTCATTTCCTCTTCACAAGAAAACTAACGTAATAAATTATAAAAACCAATGTAGGCTCTTCTCTCCAACTCCCATGTTTTCCATGCAGATGGAGCGTCACTCAGCAGCTGTTCATCTCACGACAGTAATCACGCTATCTGAATGAATCTCATTAGACTGCCCCTTTATCTCGTAGCAATCACCCACATCGGAACGAGCTTCGTTGCAATGAAATAGCATTACACGCGAGATTACCAGCGCCATACTAACTTTAAGAGCAACTGTAACGTCTTCCATGCATTCTAGAGATGTTTGTCTGCATCCATCTAAGTAACCAAAGTTGGGTATAGTAAGAAAAATTAAAATTAGACTGATAAAATCAAATAAAGTCACTAGTTACCATCAGATGGCAGCATGGAAGCACACCATGCAATACTGTGCAGCTGAAGAGCGCTCAATCTGTATAAACAAGAAAGATAATGACCTCTCTCCTCAGCGAAGCTCTTAGGAAGTGTCTATTGGCTGTGTTATGTTAAAATTAATGTTTTATGTGAAAGGGGAAGTAGCTCCTCTTGGTAATTAAACTTCCTTGATATACGACATTCTTAAGCAGAACAGTTTAAAAAAATTAAAAGGTAAATCCTGTAAGGTCTTAATGTTTTTATTAGTAGATTACCTTTATTCTTTTTTATTAGAATTGTTCATTTGTAGTCAAAATGAATACGAGCTGTTCATGAATTACGGGTGGTTAAAGTCACACACACTATAAACTCTGATTTGTTATGCTACTTCTAGATTTTGTAGGTTAAGGGGAAATTTTGGATATCAAATTGCATGTATGTGATGCTCCTTTTTCTCTTACTACAAACATGGATCAAATTTAGAATGTCAAAAGGGAAAACAACTGAAAGATCCCAATGTGGGCTCTGCTCCATGTACATTGTGTGTATTCTGAGGTCGATTATCTGTTTGCTAGTCGAAAAAACCATGATACGCCTCGACTAACTCAGCCACGTTGTGAAAAAGGCCCATAAAAATTCTTCACGTCATCGACGAGACTCGAATTCAGGTCTTTTCCACCCGGTGTGGGGAGGACGGCGATTCTGCCAACTATGCTACCCACGAAGGCAACTAGAATGCTTCTCTTTCGTGGCAAAAGGCAATCTCGCATTAGAAAGAATGGAAGTCGAACCTTGTGAGTGTTGCAAAGAACTTTATTCTGAATTTAAGCGAGACAGTTGTGAGGAGAAGATGGTGGCATAGTTCCAGCTCCACTGGCAACTTCCCTGAAAAGATTCCGTTGACCACTAGATGAGACAATGATTTAGGTTAACTATTCACCCTCCAGCCGACTTTTTAAATTCGATTGTACTTCAACAAGCAAATCCCTCCCACAAGAGTCAGTGAAAGGTTGGCAGCTTACACCATGAGTGATTCAACCCTGACTACTGGCCGTAACGGGTGTTATTAACACGTATCGGATTGCAACCTGTAATTTACAATCACGAAATTCTTTATTTTTTTTGGGCAAGTTATAAATCGAAACAAAATAACTGCAGACTTTAGTAATTTTCTTTATTAATTTTTTATGCGTACCTTTAACGATATAAAGAAGAAAGAATTAAGCTAGTTTACTTAAGGACACTACATTTCGCAAGTAACTTTCCGAACTGTATTTTGCTTCAATGGGCATGTGAGACATTGGTGACAGTGAGTGGTGATACCATTCGGTTCCTTTTCTTCTAAATTCTTGCGGAACAAAATAATTGCCACGCTGTTTTCAAGTTGATAGTGGTAAATGTTGACCCTGGTGCTTTTAAACAACTTCATCCTTTTCAGCTGTATTGAATATCTGTACCTCTTAATCCTTTTGAAGACAACTGACTTTTCTTTTTAGTTTCTAAATTCCATAAACTTCCATTCATGTACCTGTTTGTCTGGTATCGATTTACACTAGTACAAGAGAAAATAATGCCTCCTTTTGATTTACTGTGTATGTGAAACTCTCATCGTTCGATTTACTGCGCACAGCGAAAAATACTCATGATTTACTCGTGCCAAAAAGTAGTATTATGTCGTATACAGACGCAAAAAATAGCAACGTGATTCTCGTATCGACGATGCACTTTGACCGGCGACCGTCAGTTGCGAATTTCAGAAAGCCGGAAATTGTTACGATACATCTACAGTGCGATGAAAGGTTGGCGGATATGAAAAGTTGGAGGCTTTTTTGCGATCTGCAGGATTTAAACTGCGTAATTACTGAAAACAAGAATATTGAGATGTTTGTTTTGTCTTTTCTATCCTCCTTTATGGAGCTAAGGTCTGGACACTGACAAAGAAGACCCAGAATAAGTTAAATGCTTTTGAGATGTGGTGCTACAGACGAATGTTGAGAATGCCACGGACTGATAAGAAGAAAATGAATGATGAGATCATGAGACGAATGAAGAAAAAGACAGAAATAACGAACACCATTAAGAAGAGGAAACTAAGATATTTAGGACATTTGATGAGGAATGATAAATGCGATTGATAATCGAGAGCAAGGTCAATGGGAAAAGAAGGAAATCTTGGTTAGAAAACTTCAGAGAGTGGCATGATCAGAGTAATGAGGGTTTGTTTAGGGTTTCTACCTCACGTTCGTCCATTGCAAAGATGACAGCCAACCTCTACAAAGAGGCGGCACATTGAAGAAGAAGAATAACTGAAATGTCTTATAAATACAGCAGAATAATAACTTCGCCTTTACTGAGAGTTGATGGTATTACAATAGTTTTCTGGAGTAGACTTCTTGGAAGAAATATGCTGCTAAACTTCAGGTGGATCAACAATTCATTAATCAATGTATTTGCATATATTTTGAAGCAACAACCCATAGGTATCAGAAGAAATGAGTTCCTCATCGAGTTTGGTTAGCTAGCTAGCGCTAATAATAAGAATTTATTATTATTTGAAAAAAAAAACTATCTCTCAGTTTTCAGGATTCATATTTGACCTGAGAAAGTATCTATTAATGGCTGTTACACACTCCAAGTATTTGGCATATTCATAGCAACTTGGCTTGCCTCCAAAACAATATTTTCACCTAAAAGAGATTGTTATTTTTAAAATATATCTTTGTCACATCTGCGTCGAGTATTTGATTTGCAATTTAAATTTCATGGATAGTATTTATTGCGAAGTATGCCTACATTGTGTATTTGAACTGAGATTAAAATTTAGAGGTAGAACATATTTGAAGTCAAGCAGAAAAGTCCACCCCCATAGGAGAACTAAGTGGTTTTTTTTTCTTGTCGAGGCAAACGTGAGAATTAAAATAGAATTAATTAAAACACTTTAATTTCCCGTTTTAGAGGCAGTAATCTGGTTTGCTTATTGGCTCTTAATGTTTGAGAAACCCTACATTTAGAACATTCCATATACTGTATTGAAGTAATTTCTTATTTACGGACGTTTTTGAATCCACTTCGAGATTCTGTCAATAAAATAAAGACAGGTCAAGTCTACAAAAGTAAAAAAAAAAGATATAAGAATTCATATTATTCAAGAACTGTAAAAGAAATTTGAAGAACAGGAAAAACTTGTACTTAACAAAGCAAAAATGGAAAGAACTGTCATGGGACGGATTAAAGCAAACTGAGTTGTCTGAGTTAGAAAAGGCAAGAAGTAATGGGGCTAGTTTATAGTCTGCAACTTAAAGGTTCCAGGTTAGCTCGGAGGTAAATCAGCCAACAATAATTAGGATCTTAATAAAGCTGTCAAACAGGGAAAGCCAATCATAATCGAGGTCTTAATGAAGTTTTATAAACTTGTTAAGGTAGGAAAGGAAAAGAAAACTGCTTGGAGCCTGAAGAAGTTCGCAATATAATAAAAATAAATAATTAATTAAAACTATGGCAGACTGACATACTGTTTAAAGTTAAATAACTATTTCGAGGAATCGAAACTGAAAAGAGCACCACTCCTAAAAATTATTTAGGAGTGAATTTTTAAAAAAATATATTCTGAATTAAAAATTGGTTCCTTTTCAGAATAGGGGCTTCTCAAGTTTTAAATGTGGTCATCTGGATATTGACGGAGAAAACCTTCAAAAGCGGGTAGTTTTTAAGGGGAAAGGACAGCTTCCTTTCTCACCCACCTTCACACTTTTTCGCTGTTCCTTTTCCATACTTCAGAGCTGGATTAAGGGCCGTCTATAATGACCAAAATGCAGTAAGGTGTTGAAATATTTAAATTGCTTTGTCGAAGTTTCGTTCTCATAACAAAAATGATAGCATAAAGATTTCCAATGGTGTTATTGCTTAAAAAGATAATCTGAGTTCGTATTTCTATATAAAAGAAACACTAAAAGCATGGCTTATATTCATTAGTGTTTGTTTTTTTATCTTTTCAGATAGCTAGAGAATATAATAAAAACTTACCCGCTGGAGAATCTTGCGAACTTGGACAACAGTTTTTGGTGGAATGGGCGGTAAGTAGCTACTAATATTCAAAACTTTTGCAGTAAAACAACTAAGTCAATAACACGATAAACGCAGTTCATAAAAGCGAACACACCGAAAAAAAACAGAATTTTTCCATAGGAGACAATAGAAAAGAAGAAAATTGTCTCTCTCTCTGGGATTTGATAGTGATATACCTTTTTGATACTTCGCTTGAGAGGCACGTACTGCCAATCAGCCAATTGAAACTGTCTAAATAACGTTAGCTGAATAAGCACCAATCATTCTAATCAACGGCTTCGTATTAATATGGACAAGTCCCAGAGGCAAACCCCAGAAATTCAAATGAATTATTTCATAACTCAACTATAATATTATTCTGTACTTCGAGTTATCGATTGTCAGTTGAGCAACAAAATTTTATATAGTTTAAATCAGCTCGAAGTCAAAAATACAACTTCCAGAAAATTAATGCTCGATTTAGTCGGCAGTGACCATTTTGGAAAAGATTTCTCTGCATACTTCAAATATTCATTGCCATGATTCGAAGACTAAATAACCACCGCACATTATATAGCAATATCCGGTGTGTAGGGGTTACTCATATAGTTTATATATTGGTGTTGTTATTTTTTGTATTTTAATGTCGCTCACCATACTTCGAAGTTCCAATATTTTCGATGCCATGAAAAGATTTGGCTTTCATGATTGCTTCCTGGTGACGTTCTTAATCACCAGTGGCGTTACTACAAATTCTGATACCATTCCGTTCCAAAGCGAGATTGGAACGGAATAGTATCAAGATGCATTCGAAGCATAATGGTTTCGCATTTTATGAACTGAATCCTATCCGCAGAAGGACTGAACAATTTGTATATAAAATTATATAAACATTTAACCTTTTTAAACTGAGTAATTGCTGTTTTTAATGTTACATTTTTAATTAATATCCAGAATCTAACAGGGATTGATCCAACAGAAATATTGGCAAATACAGACGCGGCAAGACTGACTCAGAGCCAGACTTTGCAAGATATCGTCCAGGTTAGTTTTACTCTTTTCTACCTCTTCTCTTTTTTTATTTCTTTCTCTTGTATTAGACTGGATTAATGGGTTCTAATCCTGATCGATATAAATAAAGGCACAGACGGTACCTTTTTGATTATAGCAATCTGGAACAATTAGTAAATTATTTATCTTTTAGAGTTCAAGTCTATTATTTTACTCAGGTGATAAAGCACAATCGATGAAGGAGAGTTAGGCAGGAGTTCGATACTAATTATGCTTTATGAAAGTATTGTCACAGAGGTAAACGACTTTTTCAGAGTGGCTGTTGCGAATTAGGAGGAGAAAACTCATACGTTTCAGGGAGAGAGAATATCGCCTTTAATGAGTACTGCTATTAAACAACACTATATTCACTTTCCAGAACAAAGTTCGTTGGCTTTTTTCGACAACGGAAGGTAAATGATGATGAAAAACGAAACGATGCAAGGAAGCAAGTTATATAACATCAGCCGAAAAGAAACATTCCCATGTTACCTGTCCATCCCTGTAATAATTTATATAATTCTTCCTTGAATTTATTCAAATTATCCACTTCCACAACACCAGATGGAAGTTTATTCCAACAATCAAGTACTTGTTGGCTGAAAGCAGTTTTCCGCACATCTGTCCTGCAACCATACTTCCTCAATTTGAATTTATGCCTCCTCGCGTGTGTATGTTGCCTGAACAAGAGGAACGATTCCATCAACATTTAACATTAAACACCTCAATCAGATCGCCTTGCAAGTGTCTAGTTTTCCAGACGCTGCAATTTGCAGAATAAGGTCGATGAAGCCTTTCTTGGTAAGAGCACCGTTTTGTTTTCCTCACTAAATCTCGCGGCCCTTCTCTTCACCGTCCCAACAAATCCACTGACAGTTTTAGACCGATCTTTGAAACATCCCGTTACCTAAATTTAAATCAACCGATGCATTAACCATTCAGGTCGAATAAGTGAAACTTATAATTGGGAGAACGATAATATTCATAAATTTCGCTATGTGATTTTGAACAAATATAGTGAAATACCTTTCTGTAATTTTGCTATCGGGGTGTTGGTAATATGTAATGTAAACATACAAAATCCATATGTAGACATATGCAGTATCTTACGTACGGCGGGACCTGAATGTCAGTTCAACTCCGCCTTGGTACACTGTGATGAATATAGAACTCTGTGAAAGGCCAGAAATGTGCATTATGTTGTTTGTGCAGTGTGTGTCGTTACGTTGTTTATGGCTACTGTGCCTCTGAGGAGGCACAGTAGCCATAAACAACGTAACCAGGGCTCCCACTCCTGGGTTTTTCCACCCAGATCTGGGTTTTTTGATTGTCACCTGGGTTGATAGGTTTTTTTCACAAAAATATCTCATTATCTGGGTTTTTTCGGTAATTTTTAATTTTAAGTCAAAATTTATTTTTATTTCTTGTAAATACAATAAAATTTAATACATTTAATAACAGTTTACAATTTTCTTAATTTTATATTCTAACAATACTGATCATAATTTGTAATATCTCAAGTGCTTGTACAAAATACTACAAATGTAAAAGGATTTCAAAGTTTTCGCAGGGTTCTACACTATGAAATTATGCTTACATGTTCATACATGTAAGCATACATGTTCGTGTTATTAACATGTATGCGCAGCCTATTGAGCAGGCGGAAGGCGGTCTTTACTGCACAGTCTTTCGTGATATTATTGCATTATTTGGTGTGATTTTTACATTTATGCGTGTAGTGGATTAATGGATTAGTGATTTATTTTTTATTTTATAGAAAATTTTAAATAAGATAACTGCTAATTAGCCATACCCACAAATTGCCCACAATGTCTGAAACTTGTTCTCCACAGAGAAAGATGAGTAAACGGTGGTATACTCAAAATTTTAGAAATGAATGGTTAGAAGATCCGGAATTAAAGGATTGGTTGAAAGAAGACAGTAATGAAAAAGGTGCATCTTACTGTATTTGTTGTGAAATAAAATTAAAAAATGCCAATAAATCGATGTCACTAGCACATAAAAATACAGTTAAACATAAAAAAAGTGCAAATATTGCTAAGACAAGTTCAACGTTAGACACGTTCTTCACAAAATGTAAACCTACGGAGAATGAAGAAGTAGCAAAGGCAGAGTTAACAATTGCTGTACTCATTTCTGAGCATAATATTCCACTTTCGCAATGTGATCACCTTATAGAAGCATGAAAGAAAGCATTTCATGATAGCAATATTGCAAAACAAGTTCAGATGAAGGCGACTAAAGTCTCTTATCTTATACAAGATGGCATAGCCTATCATGAAAAAATATACATTTCTAACATATGCAGAAACAACAAGTTTTCAATGATAATAGATGAAAGTACAGATTTATCTTTATCGCAAGTTCTAGCTGTTGTTGTTAGATATTTTGATATTCAAAAACTTGATGTTGTAGATGTGTTACTTGACTGTTTGTGTCGAAAATGGTACTTCAGAAGGGCTTTATCAAGCTGTAAAAGATCTTTTCATAGAAAAAAACATTCAAATAAGTAATCTCGTTGGCTTTAGAAGTGATAATTGTGCCACTAAGAGTGGGTTCCAGTCATTGCTAAAAAAAGGATGTACCATCAGTATTTATAATGGGATATGTTTGCCATTCTTTTGCATTATGTGCTAGTCATTCAGTCAAGGTACTACCATCATATCTAGAAATATTTATAAAAGATATCTCTTGTTATCTTTGCCGCAGTAGTAAAAGATTAAACGAGTTCAAAATGATTCAAGATGTTGTAGATACTGCTAAGCATAAAATCCCCAAATTAGCACAAACACGTTGGTTATCCCGTGGCAATGTAATAAAAATTATTATTGAGCAGTGGGATGCGTTAGTTCTTTATTTTCAGTCTCAATCAAAAATTGACAAAATCGATGGTGCAGGGAATATTTACAATACTATGATCACCAAAGGAACTAAGCATATGTTGTTGTTTTTAGGATATGTACTGGAGAAAATAAACTGCCTGAATATTGAATTTCAATCTGAACATTTCAGATTGCACTTACTTCATTCAATGGTTTCAATTGAGTATAAAAATATTCTTAGTTTTTTCTTTTTCATAAAAGAAGAAGTCATTACTTCGTGCAAGCTGGCTGAAATTGATCCAAGCAATGCAATAAATCATAAGCCTCTGAATAAAATATATTTGGGAGGCCATTGTATGGCCTTATTAAATTCAACACCACTTGGTGACAGTGAAAGCAGGTTTAAAAATGATTGTTTAAAATTTCTTGTTGAACTTTGTATGGAAATCAGAAAAAGATTTCCTCTAAATGATGATGGAATTATCGCCAGTCTCAATGTTCTTGACCCAGCAGTGATACATGATCGTGCCAATTCGCCATCCTCAATTTTCCATTTAGCAATGCAGTTCCCTCACCTTGTTTCTGAAGACAAACTAGATCTTCTAGATGATGAATGGAGATCATTTCGTTTAAATCAAGATTTAGATTTCTCTTACAAAACCATCCCTGAGTTTTGGTATCTGTTACGTAATGTAAAAGATGGCTTTAATAATTCTAAATATGAGATTTTATCTAACTTTATGACCAGTCTAACTATTTTACCTCACTCTTCGGCAAGCGTAGAAAGAATCTTCTCCCAAGTAAACCATATAAAAACAAAAGCCACAAACTCCCTTAAACCAGAAACTGTGAAAAATCGACTAATGGCAAAACAGGCGATAAATAGATCTAATCAAAATTGCTATACATGGAAACCTAAATCAGAATTGGTAAAAGAACTTGTCATAAGAGATATGAAGAACGTTTGAAAAAAATGAAAGAACTTCAAAAAATAAATGTGGAGGGAACTGAATGGGATGAAAATTCTGATTACAATTAAATAAAAGATATTTTTGCATGGTAAGTTTTATCTTATTTGTGTTGCTATGCTATATGATGAAAACTAGGTTTGTTTTGGGTTTATTTAAGTTGCAATCTAAGTTTTTTTAAAATTTGTGAGTGGGAGCCCTGAACGTAACGGAAAGCCTGCCCAATCCCATCTACACCACGAGGTGGAGGGCCAATTCTACCGAAGCTGTCCAAGGGTGGACAAATCCCACACCACCCATTCGAAATAGTGCCATACCAGTGGGTACCAGCAATCCAGTAGTTAAGACAGCTCACGTCTCAACTATCAGCAGTAAAACAAAATAAATGAAAATTAAGCCGACCGGGCTAGCCGGGTGGGTAAAGTGCCTATCTGGCAACCCAAAGGTCGCGGGTTCGAATCTCGCCTCGGGCTTGGATCAAAGTACTGCAAAAACCTTGGGAGGTGCATTATGGCCACAGAAGCCGATGCGCCAACAACTACCAAAAAAATGAAAATTAAAAAAAAATTAAAAAATACAAATCCATAGAATAACTCTTTCAGAAACTATCGAATTATTGAGATCTTTAATGAACATCTGTGACGAGAGTTCTTATAATCTTATGCACCACCAGTGCTAATGAAATATGGCACTGGCATGAATCTTGCAGTGCTCTTCTTCGGGATTCATGTGGCTCCATCTTGTAAAATCGGCATTTTAGTAAGATAATGTAGTAGACAAAAGTAGTGGTAAAAACACCTATCACATTGTTCTATATAATTAATGTTTTATGGTGTTTAAAATGGTGTTAGGTGCAGTAACTTTATCACGATGAATAGCTCTGGTTAGTAGGACCTCTGGCTTCATCACAAGTTTGTTTATAACTAACAGATCGTGCACTTTTTTTTTTTCCATAGAGGAAACAAGTCTCACTGTACGCATGAGGTGGACTGTGGCCAGACTGGGTCTATAATCAGATATTTTAATTTGGCTTCCAGACACGTACTTGCAATAATAAGGCTCAGCTGCGCGAATTGACCTCCTCATTAGGTGCCCTTTAAGCGGTCAGGTAACAACCATGGCGAATAGCAGTGCATGTCCTGTAATGGATACCTATGATAAAACAACTTCGGAGATGTCGATGCCCGTGCATTTTTCTGACCTAGGGAATTTGGACAACGGCGACATCGTAATTGAAATGAACCGAAAGGTATTTCCAATTTACCCTTTGATGAACTTTGTTCCCGCCATGCTTTACAGTGGGTGCTATGATAGATTGAAAACACAATGGAAAATGGAGTTACTTGTTTCAAATGTTTAGATACGAAATATTTCCAACATTGACCTTGAGTATTTTTATGGGGAAATACTTCTCACCTTTTCTCATAAGCTTTTTGAAGATTTTCCAGTTCTATTTGGGTATAATAAAAATAAATTTATGGAAGCGAGTTCAATGCCCGTTTTTAAAATAAAAATAAACGCTGAATGAAAATATTCTACAACTGTTGCTTATCGCGACAAGTCAAACGTGTCGCGATAAGTGCAACATTTCCGTGCAACATTTCCGGTACATATAATTACCCATACAAAAAGTAAAGGAGTAGCACGTGTTTCACTTTTTGAGAAAATGTATGCTATAATTGGAGGAAGGTATACGATACAAGATCAAGGTGTGTTTGTTTTAATTGCGGTTTCCAGGGTTCCCCTATATGCTGCTGTAGCATCCGAAAAGGCAAAGGCCAGGCCGGCAAGTGAGTGCCGGCAACTGGCGACTTCGCAGCCAGGGCGCAGGGGGACACCTGGTCCCCTGACTCCCAGCCTTAGCTACGTGGAGGCGCATCAGGGTCCACTTTCTAGCTGAGATTCTTACTGGGGACTATCAGGCAAGCCTGAGAGCCTCAAAGTATCCAAAGAAAGGAAAAGGGATATAGAAGGAGTAGTATGGAAAATGGAGGGAAAGGAAAGTGGATAGAAAGCAAGAGGATGAGGGAAATAGATATCCCCGGAAAAGAAGCAAAGTAGGAAAAAAGTAGAGTAAAGGTATTAGTGGAAAAGATAATCAATTTTTAAACTAAGAAAATTAATCTTTTAGATTAATCTTGTAGAACAATAACTGTCTACCTGGCAGCAGTACCAAGAAAACTAACATGTCAGAGCTGCAACAGTCAGATACCAAGACATAATTTTCAACTGACTTGGTTAAAACTCTTACCATTAAAACTCTTTGATATTATGATTAACACTCTTGATATTATGATTAAAACCCTTGCTATTATGATTTAACTCTTGATATTAACACAAGACCATGCAGTGAAGAAAAGACAAGAAGGTTAAGGTACTAGCTAATGGGGATTTCCCCAGCCAGTAAGAAAGCAATTTACACAGTGGAAAATACTCAATTATTATACTGAACATCCAGCAACAACTACGTTAAACCAGAAATCACTGTTTTGTGATAATCGAATAATCTCTTTATTCCCATCACTACAGGTCCATCTCTATTGAAATTTGATCTCAACCTCGTCAACAAACAGCTCAATGTTATCTACATGTTATCTAAATCTAACAAAATTTCACAGTGATTTAAATTTCAATTTAGCAAGTCAGAAATCTTGATCTCACAACAAGAAAACAGTAAGTCAGATAACAGACTATACCCAAAATATTACAACCAATCTGAGATTTCAGCATTATGAAGCTGCAAAAAAAAAATTTTCTTTCCAAGATCTGTCATCATCCCGTGTGGGAAGTCAGTTCAGCAATTATGTTCAGAGTCGCCCAGAACACAAGAACAACCATTTACAAAAGGCCAACTGCCTGAGCACACAAGGTACTCATTCTAAAAATTTCATAAGTTCAATATATTTTTTATCACCAATCTTTAATTTACTCGATCCAATCTTGTCTATAATTCAGCCAAAATCAAAATTGCTGAAAACCTCAGCAATGAAAGCTTTATCATTAATCTCTAATTAAGACAGTCTCAATTTTTTTATACACAATTTTTCCGAAGTCTTTTGAGGAATCAAAGTACCAAGCACAAGCTCTGTGCTCAGTACAAACATAATGGAGAACATGATGTTGTTCTCAAGGGACACAATTGTTTTTGCTAAGGATCAGTTCCATTCAGTCTTTTCCTTCGCCTAAAGATCTTATCTGCGAATTCCGCCAAGGCAAGGTAATTTTCTTTACTGTCAAGAAATCTAGGTAAGTCATTCTCCTCGTATATATTTGTAAGTCCCTTCTATAATCTAAGTAAAAGTTACATTCACAAATTAAATGCTGCACTGTTTCAGGCTCTCCGCAGTTCCACAGTGGAGAAGCAGCAAGGCCAAAAGTATGTAATTTAAAATTCAGACTTCCATGGCCTGAAATCAAGAACGTTAAATTTAAGCCTGGATTAAACCAAGGTCTATTTGATTTACTTAATTCTCTCACCCTAGGCATGAATTTATTAGTTATTCTACCCTTAGTATCATTAGACCATTCCTCCTGCCAATCTACAAGGAACTGATTCCGAATTCTCTGCACATCTTTCTTAACTGGTAACTCTAGATAAAGTGTATAGTGGTCAATAACAGCAAGTAGACCCTTACGCCTATAATACTATAAGTAGTTAAATATTATTTCGAACTGAATGGGCAGTTTGCCTGTTAGTACCTGGAGAGCTGATGTCGAAATTGTACGACTTGCCATTGATGTCGCTAATAAAGAGAACCGTTGAGCTTGCAAAAATACTTTTTTACAAGGCATTTACAAATACTAGTGCCCCATGCAACTGTTGCATAGAAAACTATAGGTAATCTGAGATCAGCTAACTACAGCCTCGAAGAAGATTTAAGAAATTCCTCCAGTTACCAACGGGAATCGAAGCCAGACCTCTTCAAAAGAATTAAAAGTGGCAAAATCACTTACTATCATAGCAGCAGCAGTATTAGGGGTGAGCATGAAATTCATACGGCTTGATTATTCTTTCATGACATGCATGTTTTTGTGTGTGAGGGTCTTTGAGTTATGTAGGTGACAGATACTCAACGTTAGTGAGTATCCTCCGTGACAATACTTTTATTTACATCAAGTAGGAGTATACACTTCCCACCAAGACGGTAGGATATTCCAGGAGGTAAGCACGCCGGACACATAAGTATTTGGGAGAGCAAGCTAGCCCTGCTGTTGTTTTTATGTACATCAGCAATTTAGGCAATATTGCGCCGTATATAATATAGCTGCAAATTTTGTGTCCTTTAGTTGATTTGCTGTTTGTTGGACGAAAATCTCGAGTTTCTGGGAGAAAAAACAGTGTTACTGAAGCCGACTAACTCAGCCTCGTTGTGAAAAGCCCATAAAATTTCTCGTATCATTGATAGGATTCGAACTCGAGTCTTTTCCAACCGGTGTGGGGAGGATGGAGATAATACCAACTGTCCTACCCACGAAGACAAGAAAGCCCTCTATTAACAGTAAGAGCTATTTTACAATAATAACCTGATAATAATATTTTGCAATGACAATGAATGCAATAGCGCAATTGTGAGTTTGCCACATGTTTGGAGAGGTCTGAGTTCGAGTTTGTCTTATACCCACATCCGCACATCCCCACACTGGGTGGAAAAGACCTGAGTTCGAGTCCTGTCGATGACGTGAGGAATTTTAATGGTCCTTTTTCACAACGTGGCTGAGTTAGTCGGTCTCAGGCGAGAGTGGCATGGTTTTTCTCCTGAAATTCGGAGTTTTTCGTCCAGCAAACAAAATAAATCGACCACAGAACGCACGCAATTTACAGACAGTATAGGAGAACAAATACAGAGAAACAGATTTAAAAACAGAACTAGAAACACTGCCAACGGACTAGGGATCGATTTCATGGGATTCGGTGATCTCCTGACTCGTCTACAAGAGTTCAGTCCCGTATTTCTTCTAGCCAACCAAAACTTAATTATCAACCCTTCACTGGCTTCAACTAAATGTTGTAAATTCAACTCAGCATTTCAGTACCTGGTTTCTCAATTGGTCCCTTCAACTCACTAGATGGCTTGTGAAGCTATACACTTTTTTAACTTAACTTTTTGTAACATTTTTCAATATACTCCATAAACGTTTAACATGATTCAACTTGACCCGAAAACAAAACAAAATAATAAATAAATTGCTGTCACCCGGTTTCCTTATTTTACACTAAAAGCAAGATAAGAAACTTCACAAAATAACTGCAATGTTTCTTGCAGGATGCAGAGGCTGACGAAGTGTATCAGCGTGTCCTGGATTCCCTATCTCGTCCCTCATCTCTGGTGAGTTTCATTTGTTTCTGCAAATAGATAACACATATATGGCATTACAATTTATAGAGTAGAAACAAAAATGCATGTGTTTCTGTTATATAAGTTTTTTATAACATTATATAATGTTATAATAATATAATACTGTATTACTGTTCCTCAAATGTTTAACATGTTTAAACTTGTCTCAAAACAGAATAATAAATTGTACATAATTACTATAACGCACTTGCTTGTCTATTCGTGCTTGATTTCTGAGTCAAACTTTTCTTTTTTTCAGGAGGTTTGCCGTCGCTTGAGTTGCATGCACTGGAACAACAACATCCAAAACCCTCCTCCTTTAAGGTTTTCTAACATCGACGTGGAAGGAAAAGGTCCACAAATCGTCAGTACTGGAAAAGAAAATGGTTCCAGCAAGAGAAGGTCCAATGTATTTAGCTGGATGGCTGGTTCAATGGTAAGTTCCTGGTGTTCATCCAAGGTTCTCTTACTTCCATCTCATTCTTATGGACCGAATGCTATTTAAATTAACGAGTAATATGCTCGTCTGTGGTCCCTTAAGATTTTACATCTTCCTATCTATTCATCACTTCTGTCTGTTTCCTCACTTTGTCAATTATGTGTTGTTCTAATGCTTTATTTTCCTCTTAGATCTGCTAAACACTCAAATTTCTGTTTTTTTTTATTCCACTACTTCCGTCCTCTCAATTATTTTCTGTTGTATTTCTGTTAAAAGGTTTTTTAATCATACTCAGCCCTTATCAGTCGATTGTCTGCATATATTCCATCTCTCTTTATAGATCCATTATTTCCTAGATACATGTCATTCCAAACCTACTCTTATTTATTATTTCCTTTTTTTCATTAATTGGCAACCAATTAATGGCAATCATTGATTGGTTGCCATTGCCATTCCCCAAAGCTCTCTCTCTCTATGTAATGAACCGATTCACGCTAAAGAACTCCGGGAATTTCTGTCTTTTAAATTGAATCCATTTATGATAATAAATGGAAAAGAATCATACTGATCTCTGATGCTTAGCCCAGCTCTAATTCTAACAACAGAAAACCAACCTTTAAACCTTTTTTGACATCGCTTGAATTACCTCTACATCCTCTTCCTTTAGTTACTTGACTCTGAATGTTGGCAGTACATTCTGTTCTTCCCAGTGAACTATTAGTAAGTACTTATGGAGGAGCTTTCCTGTAAGTACAGTTGTATAGACTCAGTGTCGTTATTAATGTTCAATTATAAGAAGGGCAGGTGATAGCGAGCATACGGAAGCCGTTTCTGCCAGAACCTGCGCATTTCGAGTATTTCAGAAGGGAACGGCATAGAGAGATCGGTGGTGTACGGGTACACGGCGTTAAGGTCATATAATCAGCAATTATCTTCTAGTAAAACCTGTTTTGGCAAGCATAGCGACGGGCACATGGCTGTGAAGTGCAACTAATGGATCTAGAGGAGTTCTGCCATCTTACCAAACGGGCAATATTTTCGTAGTACAACGCTGACCCTTCCATGCTTATTTAGGTGATGGCGTAAATCGGTTGTATTAATAGAAGTGAGCAGAAAGGTTTGAAGATATGCGACATTTTCCTTGGTCCCAGTTCCTGGACTTGAATCAGTTCAGAATCTGTTCAAGCCAGGGATCATTTTGGAAATGTTCGCAGAGCTGCCACCAATATCAGAATTACGACCATTTTTCTATAATATTTTGTTAGAATAGTGTATTTCAGTAGATTTTAACTACCAGCCTATATGTTGAATACCCAGTCCCATAATAAGCCACCATTTCAGATTCCTTTAGTAGCAATTCAATCTTCTTGTTGTATATTTATAGTCATTTACATTTCTGACGCATATTTAAAATTGTGTGTGTAATAAATGGAGAACAGATTAAAATGATGGAATTGTAATTGCATTAAATGCTTATTTAAAAAATCCAAAATAATCAAGAAACAGGTAACAATTTTTTTCTATAAATTTAATTAAAAATGGATTAACAAAATCTAAAAATGCCTCTTACATTTTATTAGTATGTCAGTATCGGCAGGAAGGTAAATAGATTGAGTTAGTCGTGCTGATTCTGAGAGATTCGCTAAATTTAAAAATTTCTTATTGCAATCCAAAGTCTGAAATTCAGTAGGATTCTGATTTTTTAAAAAAAATATTCGAAACGATGTGTTTGAGGGAAATAAAACAATCATGAGTTGGTGCTTCTGTAGAAAACACTTGCTTTTTTGTAGGTGTTTTCTACAGGAGCACCAAATGATGACTGTTGAGGAAGGTGGAGACACAGATACATTTAAACCACATTGAAATACTGAGGATATCAAGATGGTTTTGTAACGGTATCTCCATTCTTTTATCAGACACAGGGAATAATTCCTGTGTCCATTTTTTGTTGGCCATCGTTGTTGTTGTTGGCCATCGACATTTTCTTCCTTTAGAGAAAAAATTAAAAACTAAAAGATTGTGTGAATACACACGGAACTTTACGAATATTATTGGATCAATTCCGTTGTTTCCAATAGGTGGTTCATTTCAAACTTTTCAAAACTTTCCTGATAATAAACTTCTATTAGGAGAGCAGTGACGTTTGCCAAATTTAATTTATTTTCATCCCATTTCAGAGAAATAATTGCTATGAGAAACTGGAGGAAGAGCTAACTGTCGATGTCAGAAGGTCAGCGAGATTCCCACAAATCAGAAGACTTCGCTGGCTCTTTCCTAGTTTCCCAGTAAGGTATTATGATGAGCAGTAACAAAAACGGTGAGTATTTTGTGAAATAATGCACTACTCACTTTTGGCAGTTTATTTCCAGATTATCCTGGAATCTGCCCCATACACCGTTCAAAAGTAACAGAGCTTTTCCGGAAAAAAGAAAAAAAAACTTAATACAGTACGCGTAATTTGCACAGTAGCTTCAAGCATGTCAGCTTGCATGAATTTTTTTTTATCAGATGTATTGTAATTCTTTTACATAGAGGAATTACCTTTTGTAGGGAATTTCTTACGGTATTTGTATTATTAGCCACACGCACCGTTGATGGAACAACCAAGTATTTTTTTATTTTATTTTATTTATTTATTTCTGTTTAAAATAGACACACGGGCTCCAGTCCAGGACAACAAGTTGCGAGAAGGGCAAATATGTGAAAACCACTTTTATGTTAACAAACGTAGACCAGTTTCAAAGTCACAAATGAATTTTCATTGCATCTGCATCCAGGCTATTAAATATGTCTGAGGTGTGTAGAAGCATCTTGTTTATGTACCTGTAGTTTGCTTCTGATATCCGATCTTTCTGAAGTCAGTCTTGCGTTTGTATTAAAGGATACGATTATAGAATTCGATGGATATGAGAAAGAGGTTGCAAAAGAATTTTCCAAACCTTCAGGGTTAATTATGAGGGTAATCGTTGCATTTAGGGGTAATCCCTCCCCCTCTTGGAGTGTAAAAGGGTACCAACATCTCATCAATAATACGTTGGTGCTGGGGATCAGATGGGTAACAAAGACCAGCGAGCTAAATCTGAGTGGCGGAAAAGGTCACAGAATCTGGATCAAAGATGCATCTTTGGCCAATAAGAATCTTGAAGTATAATAAGAGAGAAAGACAACGGAAACTCTATATTTTGGAGGCACGGGAAAGTTACCGATAAGTTGTTCGCTTTCCTCGCGTTGTCCTTTGCGGTAAATGAATCACAACACTGCTTTGTAAAGAAAAAATCTTGACCAACTTGATAAATAATTAATGGTCACATGGGAGATGAATGCAAGAAACATTTTTTGGAGAAGCATGCCACACTGTTCCGTATGAGAGTTTGCTTTACAAGTTGGAGTGCATTGGGACTGCATGCAAGATCTTGAAGTGTATTGAAGGAGATAAGGTACGTTAAAAATGGACCACTCTTCAAAGTGAGCCAAGGTTATAAGCGAGACCTCAGGGCGAGCCAAGGTTATAATCTCGAGATTCAGTGGTTTAGCCACTCTTATTTATGGTATAGACAAAAGTTTTTAGATGATATAATGGCGGGTGGATGGTTAACAATACATATCAGACAGCTTTTTCGGAATAATTTGGATATGTTACGATGGTCGCAGAAATTACGTTAAGTTTTAATGCTGCCAATGTAAGATCCTTCATTTGGGAAATATCAACCCGAGAATAACTTCTATACTAGGTGGAGTAGAGCTTAAGGGTGTTAGTGAAGAGAGAGACTTTGATGTTTTGACATTGTTAGACATGAAGATTAACATCCAGTGTAAATAGACTGCCAAGAAGGTGCACAATGTCTTATGAATAATTTACCGCATTTGGAATATTTGCTTTGGTTTGGAGGAAAGACTTTCTTTATGAGAGCTTTTTAACATATTTCCGTTAATAAGTTCTCACCTGTCCGTATCCTCCAGTAGTTTGTCTAACTCTTTGAATTTATTCAGACTACTCACCTCCACAGCAAGTAGTAAACGGATTAAATGGAAATATAAACGGACACAAAACTTTGCTGAAAATATCGAACTCTAGATGTGACAGTGTCCGCGTGTCTCTAGCTTACTTTTGCTTGGATTTATTCAAATCAATTTTTATTAATAAAAATAGTTCGGTCCTCTGGATTTTTCCACAGAGAATGTTACTGCTTCAATACCAATCTCTTCCTTAAGTGGTGTAAAGGGAACACGGATTTTAGTTTGTTTAAAAGTTATGAAAAAGGGGTGAGGGGTATTTGTGGAGAATGCTATTCTGGCTTTCCAGGCCACTATCTATAACTTTCAGCTGGTAGGATATTCTGGAAAATTTACTCTAGGAGGAATATCTCAATAAGAACTTTTAAAAGAAAAAAATGTAATCTAAAAAAAGGACTTCCTAATTGTGGTGAATCTGCAAAGACTTTGAAGGATAAACTTCGCTAATTACAGACACTTAACACGAAGTTAAGTCCAAATGATAAGCTAATTTACTGAAACTTTAATTTAAATTACAGAGGAATTTACAAATATCTGTATAATATTGTCTGAAATTGCCACTGTTTCCAATTCACTTTGGAATTCATTTTCAAGACTGACATTTGGAAACTCGATCTGATCAACGACAAATCTCTAATAGAACTGACAAAACTAGGAATTATACTATACTTTCTTGAAACAATTTTTTGAATAAGTGTAGCAAAATTCTAGTTTCTTTAAGCCCAGCCTGAAAAATGAATTCGAAATTTCGGCTATTTTGGACAGATTTATTTCTTTTTTTATCATCCAGAACTGTTGCTATGGTAAATAAGTGCAGGCTTTGTTTGGAGATTACTCCTAAGAATATTTTAATTGTAAAAAAGATTATAATCTCCCGAATAGTTGAGGACAACCGACTCAGGTGAGAGGCTGCTGGGAATGGAGACAAGTTCAGTCTATGCCCATTTAAGTAACCAAAATTCCGTGGACTTTTTTTTTCTTCTTCCTCACATTCGTGAGAGCGGTAGAGGCCCATATTTCACCGCCGTAGAAGGTTGCTGGATAGACGATGGCACTAATAAAGTCCGTAAAAATAACCCAAGAATCCATGTGGTGAGCCCGTTTTGAATGACTTTACCACCAATGAGGATTCGAAGGTTAGTTGGATCCGGTTTTAAAGAGTAAACAATATGTGCCAACCTATCTGGATATATGAAGGAGGAGGACGGGTAGTTTTCAAGGTGAACAAACTGAAAAGCTGAAAGTTGCCAGGCAGGAAGATTAGTACTCAATGAAGGTGAGCGAGCACCTTGACATCATCGGCGTATAATATAATATCACGCCGCCCGTGGGTAGTTGAGGATGACTACAGTCATGAATAACAGATCAGAAGGCCCAACCTTGTGGGACCCCGCATTAATTGTTCTGATTATTGTCTGGTTCAAACTTGAAGGAAAAACAGTTCTCTCACGGTACGAATTCAAAAATCACTGATGGTCACCACGAACAGAGAAGCGATGCTCAAGGAGAACCACAAGCGATTGGACAGCATCACAACCACTAGATTGTCGATGTATGTAATGGCTTTTTTTTTGCTTTCACTTCGAATACTTCGAGAATAGTAGCTGTGGTTGACACAAGTTTATTGTTTTGGATCTTCCTTTGATGGCGTAGTATTTGTGATATCGGGTCTTGACTTATTGAAAAACAGGCCTTGAGCTTCGGGTTGCATATCACAAAACTTTCTAGCGACGACCGACAGACTAACTTAAAATAAATTTATTAAAATAAATAATATCTACATAAAATACTAAAATGTTGTGATGGTGGTGTCTTGACTTATGCTAGATTTCAGGTCTTATCTTTTGAGAGTGTGCTGATTATAACACTTCGAACTATATTCTCAAAAACCGGCACCAGTTCAAGAAAAAAAGTTTCTTATTTGAACAAATAGTGTGGATCTACTATTGGGTTTTATGGTAGCTGTGCATTGGGAAATACCTTTGATTAATTTTATCGGAATAAGCACGTGATATTTTACTCCACTTAACCGAGTAGTCTGCTCTACATTGAAGATGGACTTGAAGATATAAGTATTCAAGTCCACCTTCATACTTTCAGCTGCATAGTTGAACTCATACTATGAGCCTGCAGAAACCTAGGAGGGTCACATGCGAATACTTCATTTTTTTATATTTGTGAATATTGAAATCTCAGCAAGCACATTGCATGGATGCTTAATATTCATTTATTAAAAAATTATTTAATATTTATTTTCGATATAAATAGGAATACGAAATGACACTACTTAATCAAGAAAAAAGCATTAAGGTTAATGAACCTGGCAGTGTTAATCGCAAACATAGTGAGAACATACATCGCACTTCTTTTGGGTTTTCTTATCTCAGCGACAATCGAGCTGAAGATTTGAATTTGAGTCTTTGTCTCTATCATCATCAGAAAATTCAGCATCTTCATAGAAATTAGCTGCAAGTTTTTTTGAGCTCGACCTCGCTGTTTTCTGTTTTTCCTTTGCCTCTTTTCACAACATGTGTGATCTCATCCTAATGAATAACGATATGGCGTCAGTTCTCCATCAAACAATTGCAGAAGGGATAATAAAAATAATTTAAGATGGTCATAAACGTGAGCAGACTGGTGAATATTATTGTTCGGTAAACAAGCTTAGGTAAGCAATAAAAACACGTTTCGCTTGTTTCGCAGAATTTATAATCCAATACCTGCTTTACCACAAGGTCAGATTTTACCTCGGCTGCATTCTCTCTTTTTTCCTAAATAAACGAAATAGAAATGACACATCTAAATGGGAAAAATTTAGAAAACAGTGCCAATCTACGATAAACCAAAATGTTTGACGGGGGGGATCAGTTGTAACCCCACTTAAACAAAAGTAAACATTTGTTTACTTTTGTTTAAGTATGCTCTGTTTCAGCTAATTTGAAAGGTCATCTGAGATTAAGATCAGTAATCTCTGCTATCCAGGACAATTCTACAACGTCATTCTCTAGGACTAAGGCTGTTAGCTTCACTTCATGGTTTGAAACATTTCATGTTGTTACATAAGAGATCATTTGTATAGAATTGCCACAGCGTGATAAACATGGACTTGTCCAAGGTGACAATGAAGGATGCGACCACGAGGATCACGTGTAAACCAAGAAAAGCAACCCAATCATAAAGCCATCTAATCGAAACTGTATTGTTGGGCCCATGCAGTCTGATAAGTATGGTTCTCTTAGCATCGAGAACCCACACTCGACCACATGAAACATTCCTTAGGCCCTCTTTTCATTGGTCATATGTACCTTCTCGACCCTAAGTTTTCTTTGCCGATATCAGTCAATCATCTTATAGTATTATTTAACGATTCGTTAATAATCAAACTCCATGAGTAGTGGAAAACTATGTCAATCAAATAGAACTTAATATTAGACGCTTTGGCACACATTTCCCTAATCTGGCAATAAGTTCAGGAGCACAGGTTTAAAGAACAAGTGGAGGAATACCATTAAGAGCTGGAACTTTAACCATTTCATTGAATGGAAATCATTTATGTAATTAATAATCTTAAATATTAAAAAAAAAAAAACAGAGATTGCGCAAAATCACCTCGTAATTTATTTTATTTGTACTTGTTATCAAATAACAGAGGCAATATTAAAGAAAAATATAACTTTTTTGGTAATTACGTATTGGTAGGTGACCAAGTTTTCAAAAACCAAAACCAGTACGCTTTTAAATTTTAGGTAACCTAATCTTCTTTTACAAACAAACAGGTAATTCATACTACGTAATAATATTTGTGACTCGTTCAAATTAATACTGTTTATTGACAGAGCAAATTGGGAGACTAACAAATAGTTTTTTCTATTTCCAGCCAGTGCACCCACCTCAGCCAAGCGATCCAGAACTCGACGTACAAATGAGGCGACCCCCTCCTTCTAATGGGCAGCTTATTCGCACTAGTAACATCTTGCGTGAATCTCTGCAAGCAAGTGACAGTAATCCATTTTCGTTATGGCCACGTGACCAACAACTGAATTCTAACGCATCTTCCTTCGCAATCCAGTCCAGACCTTCAGTTCGTCCAGTGTCCGCAATGATGGCCCAACAGCAACCAATTCGAAGATCCCGATTTTTACCAACAGTTAACATCATTAGAGAAACGAACTGTTAGTTGTGGTGTCAAGTAATTGCACGTGCATAATGTCATGTAAATTATTGCGTTCAGCGTTATTTTTATTGAATTCTTATTAAACATTTTGGTTAGAGAATTAGAGCAAACATCTAGCATAATCCGAATCCATCATGATGTGAATTACGTTTATTTATGACCAATTAAAGCCATGTTTATTCAAATAACCCGTAATTTGTGATCCCTAAATGTCGAAATAACCATCAACCTACTGATTCAGCTGTCTGTGAATAGGAGATTATTTGTCATTTGAAAGTTAAGATTTGAATCACACAACAGTTTAACAAGATGTTTTTTACAACCGGAAAAGCATACCTTCAGTTTCCACCTGATTTTTTTCTGGCACGTAATTACAACCTTTTCATAAATATCCTATAACTTCAAATTTAACAACAAAACATAACTCCCCCCCCATCCAGGACCTGTACTAATGGGGACGGGTAGTCACGCACGCACCCGGATTTCCTAGTGGAAACTTTCATATCTTTTCCTCCATAAAACATTTAAGCTGTTCTAAATCTGTAGATTTTCAAATTCCCAAACTATTAATTAAACACGAGAAGGCGGAAATTTCCTTCTATCCCCCTTCTCTTCCTTTCGCCTACTTAAACACCCCCCCTCGTTTTTTAAATACTGCAACGTGCCTGGGCCATTTAAATACGTCCATCGACACGTGTTCGCTTTTCCCCTTTGAAGATGGTATAAGCGAAAAGCTCTCATCAAGCTTTATTTCCCTTTATACCTCCAGTTGTTCGCCATGCATGGATTAAAGGTCAAAGCATTCTTTTGTACTGTTACAAGGTTCAGCTATCGAAGGGTTTGAAACATACTTTAGGTAGGTCTTTCAATACAAATTCCATCTATTCTAATTATACCGTACTTGGATGCAGTCATTATGGGTTCCCTTTCCTGAAGAACTGGAAAAAACCTCAGGTAAGAGATTCCTGACTTGGAATATCTACAATTATAATATTTCTATTTATAAAAATGTGCTTGAGATATTAGATTAATTTAAAATGAGGACACAGATCCTGGACAACAGAAAATCACAATGAGGTAGCATTTTTCCGGTTTTGTGGATATTAGCTGGTCTAGATTCCATAAGTTGTGTATCCAACATGTTGGAGGTAAACAGTAATAGAGAAACAAATCGTCATTACAAATTCCATTTCTCCAAAGACCACTTTAGCCGTTCGCTGCACCATTACAAACGGACTTATTAGTTCTGCTCAAATACCAGAAACTTATGGAATGTAGTGCAACTGTGTAGACCCATTCGTCGGCCGATTTGGCCTCAGTTATTTTACAGCGTTATCTTTTGATAAATGGAAGCTTTTGATCCAAAGTATGGAGAACTTCTGCTTGTCAGCTGGGTTTTTTTAGTTGATAGCTCCTTGATACTGTTAGCTGCATTTTGTCTTCTAGTTGGTGACTGGAAGGTTGCTTTCATGCAGGCAGACAATCATGCCTGCAGAGAACTTTCTGGTATCTGCTTTACCCATAACAAAGCATTAATCAGACAATTTCATTGTCTGATTCCTCTAATATTTTGATAGTCAGTATATAAATATAATGCACCGCTTATTTATTTTAAAATATCGCATGGAATTGTTTCTTTTATATAAAATATAGAACTGTTTATTTAGTAGAAAACAGGTCGTTACCTTACCGTACCATCACTAAATTTATATCTCAGGAATACATCAAGAGAAAGAGCCAATTTAAAAAGAGGCGCGTAAATCGCGTGTTATCTTCCTTTAGCGTGCAGGGGTTGTTGACTTTATGTACTCCAGTAGCCCATATCTGTCATTTTGAGATATAAAGCATATGTCCTTACGATCATCTCGGTTAATCTCGACTGACACTGTTTCCGTTGATTATGGTCTCTGAGATGGTTATCTCAACAAATTACTGGTACTTCACGATCAAATGGCTTCTTGAATATTGTTAACGATGGGTAAGATTGCCATAAATAGTTGCAGCGAAAGAGCCTCATAATTTACATCCGTGGAAGAATACGTTTCCTTGCAATCTACGAGACAAGTGCCATTTTAAATAGTCGTCCTCTGGCCGTTCACAAATCATTCCACTCCAGCCACCTTTAAAGAAATATTCTCCCTGCACTGCATGGAAAATGCGAGTTTCTTATGCAATAAAGATTTAATTAATCTTAACTTGCATTTTCAGTTATTACTTATTATTACAGTTTTATCAGTATCATGGTTACGATGGATGATACAGATCAAAGAAGCCCCGTTCTCGAAGTTTACTTTCATGATTTTTTACGGATGTCTATTGGAAGAGAAAAAAAATTACTAGTAATTAAAAGGGAAAAAAAATCGTTATTTGAAAACCAACATCCAATGATATCATATTTTAAAGCAGCAGATCAGACCAATATGATCCCTTCTGCAGAAAGTTGAGTTTTAGAAAATGGATGGTACCAGGCTAGTGACCACCCCTTTTCCTTCAGGTGACAACAAATGGAGTCTATCCACCTTGACATTACTTATGTAAATGGAGGTCATTAAGTAACCGGGATTTACTTCATGTTTCTCAAGCTCTCCACTAACAGCGAAAAATCTCTCAGGAATAGAGCTGGCTCCATTGAAATCCACTTCTGCTAGAGAGCCAACATCTCCAGAGCAAAAGGCCTTACGCGCCCACCTTTACCGTTATACAATATCATATACTTGGAAATCGGCCATCACCCAACTTATCCTAACCGAACAAATAGAAATCAGTTACGTGTAGGTTTGTGTTCCATCTACCAGACCACATTTGTTGAGGCTACAAACTCACTTTCTCATATCTTTTATTTATTTCGTATTGAAGAATCTTTGTTAAAGTAATTTTTTTTATAAATATAATCCATTTTTAAGTTGTAAAAAGCAGTGATCAGTACCCATAATGCTTAATTCAGAAATTGGCGATGTCTAAATGACTTTATTATTAAGTAGCTCTTTGCAATCCAACTACTTCGCATTTGTTTTGCCCTTGTGAGAACCTTAAGGACATGGGAATTATTTGATGAATCTTACCTGATCATTCTACTGGAAACGGAATTAAAATGAGGTTTTCTCGCACTCTGACTTTGGAATAATCATTTGGTGTTTTGAAACAGAACTCGAAATACATTTTCTATTGATAACAACTTTTCTCTGAATTGGAGATGATTTTCAGTTGCGACTACTGACTTAAATCAGCACCATAAAGAGACATTGGATTTAGAAGATTATGCTCGTTTCCATTCGAAGTCTAGGAATCCTTTTTACACCCTTTTTTGTGTTGGTAGCCAAGTCTTGAGCCCCCCCCCCCATAGCATGGGATTGTGGCAGCTCCTGGTACTGCACTGTCTCCAGTGGACGTTAAGCTACTGACACCCATAACACTTGCGCTACTTCCTATGGGTGCTGGATATAGTTCATTTAGGACAGTACGTGTATAGTTGTGGCTTGTCTCATCGTGGAGGGATACAGTGAAACAGCCTTCCTGGTTCACTGCAAAAACAACTTCAGAATTCCACAGAAACATACTGCTGTCTGCGCGGGTAGCACGGTGGTATCGTCACTGTCTTCCCCACACCTGGTGGAAAAGCCACTGTTCGAATCCCGTCGATAACGTGAGGAACTTTTTTTGGGGGGGGGGGGGGCTTTTTCGCTCCGTGGCCGAGTTAGTAGGTCTCAGGCGTAGATGGCAAGGCTTTCTCCCCAGAAACTGGGTTTTTTCGCCTAACAGGAAAATCGACCGGAGAACACACGCAATTTACTGACATAACACATATATGGGCATACATAAGAAATTTTGGGTGGCCCTAATTTAATGATTTCAGATGTTTTTGAGAAACATACAACTTATTTATCCAGCTGTAGCCCTTGAGTAGCTGCCAGAAGGTCACACCTCTATGTGAACCATGAAATCAGCGTCCCCCCCTCCACAAATCCTTAGGGAATGGGGAGCATCGAACCAGTATAGTCAAATCCAAGTAATCACCTAGATTTTGACTATGTAAGACTGCCCTTGGTTTGATCAGATGACAAGAAAATATTCCATCAAAGCAAGTTCTAAAACGCAGCCATTACAAGTTTTCTTCAGCATTGGATCTAGGGCTATAGAGATGTGGAGTGTTTTTCACAGAATTACTAACTCAAAAATATCACAAAAGAAATGTATTTTGTAAATAGTTAAAGAGAATACAGAAAATTTTCATAAAGCTAAACAAAAATATGCTCCATCAAGATCGTAGAAATTACAGCTAAGAACCAGAAGAAAATGACAGTACTGTCAAAATTCAAAAATGTAAAAACAGCGATATTTGTAATAAATGTCAAAGATTAGGAATGAACATGCTATTATAATTAAATAATGACGAGTTTATGAAATTATTTACTAACACTGTTAAAAAAACATTAAAACTTGTTTTTTTTATAGATAAAGTAATTGATGGACAGAACTTAAAATATAAAATAAATTTAGGCATTGCTAAATGAATCCATATGATAAGTTGGTTGCTGAAAAATCAAAAACTACTAAAGGTGAAAAGGACCTCTGGTATAGGATTCAAGTTACCCGAAAATGGCAATTTTATTATCATTAGCCATTAGTTTGAGGCATGTGATGCAAGAAAGCAAGCTTATGCAGCATCAGCCAAAAAAAAACCTCCCATTTCACCTATCCATTCATTCCAAATACCTGTCCTGCTCAGCCTTAAATTTATTTCACCTATCAACTTCCACAACAAGAGATGGAAGTCTGTTCCAGCAATCAACTATCTGCTGGCTAAAGGCAGATTTCTGCACATCTATTTTACGACTGTCTTTCCTACATTTGAATCTATGCCCTCTCAGGTTCTTAATCTGAGCAAGAGAAAGAATCCCATCAGCATTGAGCTTACTCAACCCATTCAAGGCCTTATACGCTATCGATAACAAGCATTAAAAAATCTTAAAGATCCAGAACATGATGATGATTCAACCACTAAAATATATGTAGAGAAAGTTAATCATATTGCAAAAAGAAAATTCACTTTTACAAAATGACTTAATCAGTCTTAAAGAAGGCATTGAAAAATTAGATAATGAACTTAAGAATTATATCAGTTTCACTTCACAAATAATAATATTGATTACCGTAAGTTAAATGTTGAATTTTATGTAAAAGAAAACGGCCAGAAATTATATCTATTAAGAATTAAATAAAAAATAATAAAGATTCTTTTAAAAAGCAATTAATAATGTGAAATTAAACCTCGAAGCTTATCAGACAGTTAAAAAAGTAGTAGTTAGATACTAATAATGAAGTGACAAGTAAAAAAATTAGAAATTCTAAACAATGAACTGTGAGATAAAAGTACTAACTTTGAGAAGGATATAAAAGTATTAGGGATTGAATAAATTGATAATGGAGATCTTTGGAGAAGGCCATCATTATTAGTGTTACTAGTGGCAGATGATGCAAGAAAGCCAGCTTATAAAGCATTAGCCAAAAATAAAAAATAATAAAAAAACGCCCCTTGTCATTAAAAATAAATAAAACTTGGCACATCACCTGTCCATCCTCTCCAATAATTTTTCTAATTCTTCCTTGAATTTATTCAAACTACCCACTTCCACAACAATAGTTGGAACAACAGTCAAAAACCTTCTGGCTGAAGGCAAACTTCCACACATCCATCTTGCAACCATCCTTCTTCAATTTGAATTTATGTCCTCTCATTTGTAGTCTGAGCAAAAGGAAAAATACTATCAGCGTTGACTTTTGTCAATGCATTCAAAGCCTTAAACAACTCAATCAGATCATCTCACTGGTGCCTAGTCTCCAGATGCTGCAATTTGCAGAACCAAAGCCGTTCTTGGTAAGACCACCTTTTTGTTCCCTTCAAGAATCGTCAGCAGTGTCAAAAGCTTTCCTGAAATACAAATCAGTTTAGCAAATAGAAAGTGTATTATCCGTAAAGAAAATGTGTATGATATAAATAATAAAAGAATCACTAATTTAAAATCTCCTGAGGATTATAGTGAAGCTGCAACTAAATTGTGTGTTGAATATACTTTGGTATATTATATACTTGTGTTAGATGTCTATTCTGCAAAAAAAAGAGGGAATTATTCAAGTAAGGGTTTTTCAATACGATGATGCTGTCAATAAAATTTGTTGACCAATAAATTTTAATACACAAAATGCATTACTTATTTTGAATGGGTCATATGATGTAATGGGGGGAAAGAAGCATTAATATTTCTAACCCAAAGTCCAATGAAATGCCCTAAATCATTAATGCCTAAAAGCACATTCAATTCCTTTTTATGCAACTACTAAGAGCCTATTGTTTTGCAAAAATATTTCCAAGTACAGGCAACCCCCATATAACACGGTACTTCTACAACACAATTTTGCTATAACATGATTGATAAATTGCTGCAATCTTCACACAACACAATACTTACGAGGGTGGTTCAATAAAGAATCGCCCTTCCTCATATCACAGAGTCATGATGTTTTGTGTGTAGCATCATACATATCTCTGTACTAAAGGTGTAAAATTTCAGCCCCGTGTCTTAATTTGTTTTTCTCTTACAGAGCTGAATGTGTGACAAAGTAGCATCATGGACAAAGTTGAAGCCAGAGCTGTAATCTGATATCTGTTCTTGAAGGGGAAATCTCCTAAATAAATCCACAAGGAGATGACTGCTATATATAAGGATGAAGCCCCATCCTGTGGCATTGGAAAGCTGTTGTTATTTGGTTTTTAGGAGCATTAGCAACTAAGGCCATATTGCTCCGGTGCGGTGGTCATTCCCTGACCTTTCCGCATCCTCTGTATTTGGTGGTGACGGGCTCGAACCCCGGTCTAATCAAGAAGCGTATGCTACGCACTCCTGCTCCTTCCCACCTGGCTACGGAAGCGCCTACCATTGGAAAGCACTGGCATAGACAGTTTAGGTGTGGTCGGACATCGGTAGAATCTGAGTCCATTCCAGGTCGTCCCCATTCAGCCATTGATGACAGCACAGTCAAGAAAGTGGAGTCGTTAATCATGGAAGATGGCCGGATATCTTGCATGAATTGTCCCAGGAGGTGATGATTAGTGTGGGCTGCTCTGTTGAAACAGCCCTTCGTGAACAATTCCATTTATGGAAATTGAGCGCAAGATGGATTACCCGATTATTGACTGGTTTTCAGAAAGCTGATCGACAACAGAAATCACAAGAATTGTTAGCCCTGTGCCAAAAAAATGAGGAATGCTTTTTCTCTCGTCTAATCACTCAGGATGAAAGTTGGATATCCCATTTCGACACTGAAAGTAAAAGGCAGTCCATGGAATGGAGACATCATGGTTTCCCCCCCCCCCTCCAAGAAAGCAAGGGTCCAGGCGTCAGCAGGACAGATCTTGCCAACGGTGTTTTGGGATGAGAAAGGCGTAATAATGATTGATTACCTGCCAAGAGGCCGACCAGGCTAGCCGGGTGGGTAAAGAGCCTGCTTGGCAACCCAAAGGTTGCGGGTTCAAATCCTGCCTCGGTCTTGGATCAGAGTAGAAAACACAAAAAGCTTGGGAGGTGCAATATGGCCACAGAAGCCGATGCGCCAACAACTAACAAAAAAAAAAAAAAAAAACCTGCCAAAAGGTAGAACAATTACAGGGACCTGTTATGCCAATTTACTCCCAAAATTATGGGAGAAAATCAAAGCATGTAGGCATGGCATGCTGTCCAAAGGTGTGAGAATGCTCCAAGACAATTCCCCAGTTCACACTTCTGACATTGCAACAAAGTAAGTGGTAGATGACTTTCATCAACCGGTGAAATACCACCACTTTGCTTATTGGAGGCTTGAAGTGGCGAAACCCATGTTTAGTCTCCAGAGCAAAGTTTCCGGCATCCCCCTCCCCCACCCATACTTCTCCTCCAACCCATGCACGGTACTAAGTACTATAGGTTTTGATACCTTTCGTGTTTGGGGTTTTCATAAAAAAAAAAAAAAAAAAAAAAAAAAATACTGATTTCGGCCATTTTGCAGAGTACAATGTACTGTGGCGGGTTCATCTAAGTTCAAGAGCCGCCCTACATAATACTGCATTGAACACATTTTCTGACACGCCATCAGATGGCACAACACACGTCCAGCTACTTAACTTTAATTAATGGTATTCCACAAGGTCTACGGAAAAGTGGCCCCCGCATTTCGCCCCCGGAACATTTTCTCCCCAGCAGATAATGAGTAGGCTACAGAAATGTAAATACTGTAGTCAACTCTCGATAACTCGAATTTTTACTGAAGTCCCAGCCCCTTTAGTGAAGATTGAATGTTAAATTCTCTCGATTACTCGAACTGAACTTCCGATAACTCTAACTTTTCCGAACAAATTTTCAAAATGACATTCATGTACAAATTGTCACGTAGCTTTTAAACTAATTTCCCCCCCCCCCTTTTGTATGTCTTCAGGGTTCTCTTTCTATTGTGAAATGATTAACTGGAACTGTTAATCCTTTCACAATGAAAAGAATACATACTCGACCACGAGGGCGATAGTCACGTGGTCAGTGACGGACACGGGGGAGGGAACAGTGACTAATCTTATAGGAGTCTTTTCAGTAACAAGTGAATCTTGTTCCGATTTGTCTAAATTCACACAAAAGTTCCTGCATCTGGCTCTCCTCACATTTCGTGGCGCAGTCGACAGCGCGCGTTTGCTGTTTTCGCCGCCTCCACAGAGAAGTAAGATACAGAGTGGACTCTTGCTCAATTCAAAAACGTTCCACCTGCAAAGGGCGTGTTTGGACAGAGGGTTTGGAAAGCCTAGTTGTGAAAGTCGTAACTAAACATAACCATGCAGCTCAAGCTGCAAGGTCGGAAGCATTGCAATTGATTGGTCAAATACGGCAACATGCAACAACCACGAACGGACGGCCACAGCAAATTGTTGCATCAGTTATTGCAGAGGCTCATACCAATGTCACGGCATTACTTCCTAAAAAGGATTCACTTAAACGAACCATTCGTCATGTTCAATGCAACGATGGTACTCCTGCTTTACCGAGCAATCTGCAGGACCTAGTAATTCCACAATTATCAAGAAATTATTATCGATGGCAATGTACAACAGTTTTTAATTATATTATAAATCAACAGGGATTACCTTTATTTTAGATATAGGAAGCTTCTTTTTCAACTCGCTAATAATTCTTGAGGATGGCAATATCAATGATTAATTGCGAGTTGCTCTATTCCTGTGAACATGACGCCCGAAAAGCTCTAGTCCGACTTAAGGAATGTAGAGAATAATCCCCCATATCCAATTTTATTAGACCCCTAAATTTAACTCTAAAGTCCAGCTACAGGACCAAAAGAAATAATCGGTCCATATTTATTAAACAGTTTAGACCTTCAAAAATTTAATTTTATGTCAATCCACGTAATGGTTTCCTTGCTGCCAGAGGTATGGTGTTTGAAGACAGAGTCTTGAGCGCTCAATGTTGAGACCGCACGGTCTGAACGTAGGGGTTCTGACAGTGGGGAAGATGTCCCACCTGCTTTACAAAATAGATATCGCCATCCTCAAGAATTATTAGCGAGTTGGAAAAGAAGCTACCTATATCTAAAATAAAGGTAATCCCTGTTGATTTATAATATAATAGAATATAGGAATTATCGAGCACTTAATAGCTCTCAATTATCAAATCTATTAAACAGTTTTTAATGTATGATTCTCAGGACGAACTGCTCCCGGGTCGCATGCTTATATTTTCCACTAGTAACAATCTTCAGTTATTGGCGCGTAGCCAGGAGTGGTTTTCTGATGGAACAAGAAGTATGCTGCAGTTTCTGCTAGAATCAAAAGAATAATCCAAGATTTTCAAAATCGTAATGTGATTGATTACCTTAGAGGCAATGCATACAACTTCGAGTTTTAAACAATAATAATGTGCATTTATTCTATGATTGATTACCTTTTGATTGATTCATTCTATTAAAACAAAATAAATTAGAATTAATAAAAAATTAGGTGTATTATTTACATTTCTATTGCCTATTCATTATCTACTGGGGGCGAAATGTGGGAGACGAAATGTTTTCTATGCTGTGTGGAAAACGTCTCTTGAGTCCCTCTCAATGGGAAAAACTTGTTGGGTTTTTTTTTTTTTTTTTTTCTCTCCAAAACGTGACCAAATTAGTTGTCTGAAGTGAGGTTACATGATTTTTTTTTTTTTTCTTCCCTCATTTCGGGTTTTATATCCCTCAACACTGGTAAGCAGAGCATTGAACACCTATTTGTTGACAAGCCACCTTATGGCCTTAGTTTCCTCCACGCAAATTCAAATCGTTTCCTGAAACTTTAGTTTTTCATAACCCAAATTCCAGATCATATGAAATACAATATGCAAATAGCAGAGAAGTGTGGCACCTCATGGCCTTACTGCCTCAGAGCATGTTCTAAAGAATCTAACTGAACATGCAAATAATTACAGATTTGACATTTTACTCGTTGGACAAACGCCATTCTTTTCAAAGTCCTTCACAACAGCCCTCGGAGACAACGCTGCAAAAATCTCTAACAGATATCAAGACAGAGCTCACGAAATGGAAGATTAGTTTCGTTTCACATCATTTCATTATCGAATGGAATGACCATGGAACTCTAACAGCTGCCATCGATGCAATTATAACGTTCGAGAATAAAGTCTGACATTTTACTTGTCTTCCCTAACAAAGCCAACAGAGTCTTGATTTTGAAATATTTCTCTAATTAAACTTTAATGTCCTATTAATTAGAAACGTCAGAGATTGATCACGATAAAAAGGAGAATTTCTGCATCATGCACCAAAGATTTATTCACTGAGGAGACTGTTTAATGTTAGTAAAGTTGTTTAATATTAGTTAAAGTTACTTTATCTGTTCAACTGTATATGTTTACGTTGGATTGCCCATGGAATCCTTTGGTACATGCAAGACATGAACTGGTTACAGCGAACTGAAAAGATCTGATAAATAAAGTGTCCAGTTGATAGATATGCAGAAAGCTTAATTCATTTTCAATGAATAATGATTTACAATTTTCCCATCAGTACCAGAAAACTAAAAAAGACAAGATTGCGATTCCTCAGTACTTTCCACTCTTCTGACATCGGAATAGACACGTGGAACACTCCAACCGGGTCTTTAATTTACCAATACCATAATGAGCCTTTCAAAAGCTGTTCTAATTGACCAAATTTGCACTCGTTATGGCTTTTGCGAGGTGCAATGCGACGTCATCGGAGCAGCCAGCCCTGTCCCGATGAAATTACTCCGACATTATTTCTTGCCATCTAATCCTTGTCCAAGCAGTGGTAATTTGTCAGCATACCCAATCACGCGTTCCCCATCTACCCTTCATTAACCTTTAACGAGCCGATCATCGATTTCGAAAGATACCTGTAAAATGCATTACCAGAACATCACCTTCGTTCCACTTCGGATAATTGCGGCCGGAGGTGCGGACTCATTAGGTCTTCTGCCGACAGCGGTAACCTTTTATTTCCTTAAAATAAATTAGTTTCCCTCTTTCACGCGCATGTGTACTGCGAAACAAAGAAGATTTGCGCTATTATTTGTATCTGAAGCGATGTTATCGTACGGTTTTCCATAAACTCTAAAATTAAGGACGAATTTTCGCTTATCATTTGAAATATAGGACTGGAGAGAGCGAAAGATGCAAAGAATTTTAGAAAAGCTTTGTTTGTAATTGGCCAAAGTTATTTGCAAAGTTTCCTCTGTTATGAATAAGATAACAAAGAAGAAACCAGGGGGTGAAACGGATGGTGTTTTTTGTATATGCTGGTTGGAAAATCCGAGTTTTCTGGGGAATGGGAAACCATGAGGCCCGAGATCGACTATGGTGTGGAAAAGAGTCCAACCCCCCCCCCTCTTACGAGAGCAATAGTAACCATTATGGTACAGAGTAGAGTAGAATTGCTGTTTAATGCAATGTCTAGGCAAGAGTCGAATAATTTATTTCTTCCCAAAAACCTGCTTTTTTTTTTTTTATCCCGAAAAATATACAAACTGGTGACCCAATATCGTATTTAGGCCTCCTGGCCTTAGTTATCTGGGTACTTACTGCAGTCTCTCCAGCACGGAACTGTAGGTCTGTTATTTTAAAACATAATTCGCCCAGATTTCACATTCTGAAGTTGCATGTACAGTATTCTTCGCACGCCCAAAAATATGTTAATTTATGCTTAAAAAGAATAATTAGCAGCTTAGTTAATGTAGCAGTGCGTTACATTTCCAGCTCGTTAGTAAATAGTAATAATTCATGATTTAAAAAAAAAAAATGAGTAAAAAGCAACGACGTTTATGCGCGAATCGAGAAAATTGTTTCTGAGCATCCGCTACATTGCCAATTCATTCCTCCAACAAATTTCACTGGCCATCACAAATTTTAATGAAATTTGTGATGGCCAGTCACTAGCAGTCGAGTTATTACATGCGGACGGACGAACGTGCTGGAGGCAATAGGTACATTACGCGCTTAAAATGTAACTTGAATTACATTTATCAACAGAAGATTCGGTCAATTGACCATTGACAAAAGATTTGTTTGGTCAGTTTTAAAAAAAAATTGAATACTTATAAAATAAACAATATTTATTAATGAGGGTAGAGTTAAATGTTATCTCATTCTATTTGATGTAATGCTTTACATCAGCATTTGCCAAACTGTTTAAACCGGGTTTCTTCTGTGGGTGGGAATCCTCCTTTGTTTATAGATATTGTAAGTAAAATATTTTTTTAATAATTTACCCTAAAAACGTTCCATCTCTTTTGAAAAATAAAATATTACCTCCAGTAAGGAAGTGTTGGGATTTTGTTCAGAATTATTCAAGAATTAATCAGAATTCAAGAATTATTCCTCAGTTCTTTTCTTCAAGAATTCACACAAATTGCCCAACGCGGTGAGGGAAGGAGATCATATAATATTTGGACTCGTTACATTTGAGGGTGGGTGTTAGTCGCACGATGTTGGATACCTGAATGATTATTCATAAAAGATTCTAATATGATCTGAATTTGATTATTTTTAACGAAATAGGCCAAATTTTTATTATTAATTAGATAAAAAAAACTGCATTTTTATAATTAGATAAATTATAATACTAATATTTGAATCGTTATCGACTCCTTCAAACGTAACTACTAAAAAAAAGTTTAAAATAATCACAGGATGCTGCTTCTTTACGCAATTAATTTTTGTATAATTATAAGTAAAATGCTAATAACTTCTAAGTGAGATTAAACGCAAAGAGTTTTGTAAGTCACGAACTTAAATATCAGTGACATAATACAAATTTCGAAGAATATTAAACGGGTAGTATTTTATTTAATGACATTTTATTAATAATTTAATTAAATATTTACGCCGCGAATTAAAATATGCAAGACTACTTCATATGGCGGATGAGCAATTTACCGAGGTTGACGCGTACTAACACATTTTAAGCGCGAGCGCAAACTTTGAGGCAGACGATGAACAAACGTGCTTTGGACATCGTAGCGTAAGGTAATGTCGGTGACAGCCGAACAACAACCCTCGCAGGAGGGCGATACGACTGCCGAGGATATAAACGCACCGTATATCGCCGAAATGATGAACGAAAGAGAGAAATTGGGATCGGAATTCCTGAATGCCAATCGTCTGCTGGATCAAGGTAAGGTTTACGTTTTTACTTCGAATAACTGCGCGAGAGAAAAATGTTTATGACCGGAAATATATCAACAGAGAGAGAGAGAGTTACTGCCGAAATTATCATATTACGTAGTTTTGGAATTTATTCTTAATTTATTTCGTTAGCAGTGCCAGAGATTGATAGAACGTAGTGTGAACTTGATACTGACCCTTTAAGTGTTTCCAACAACCGTAAATGCGAAATCGAATCGAAGGTTGCCTTAATGGAACACGTGCTTCACCTCGAACAATATTTCAACTGTAAGAGTTTAGCAAGGCTATAGCCTCAACCTACGTAAAGAATTTCACTTAACGAAAAGGTTAGTGCAATTGCATATAAGTGAATTACCAAATTGGAATCGATTTTATATCTCATACCTTCACAACGAGTTGCCTGATATTGCACTACATCGAATAAGTAACGGTTCACCAATGGAGAAGACTATTGTTACTTATTTTCAGTGGATATCACTACCACCCAGACGACCGTTTCAAGACTATTTGGCCTATCATCGGTGGGTGGGTGAGTAGGTATCCTGGTGCTGCAATAGTGACAACCCAGTTACAGTATGAGAGACACCAGTGCTGTATAGCAGGACTATAGTCTCAACCCATGTAAAGATTTCACTTAACGAAAAAACATGATGCAATTGCACTAAGTGAAATCTTTACGTAGGTTGAGGCTATAGCCCTACCAAACAGTTTCAGTTTAAACTGTTATACCCTATCTGGGTTTTCATAATGTGGAGTTATACTTCATAACTGGGTTGCCACTATTAAACACCAGGGAACCCACCCACCGATGATAGGCCACATATCCTTGAAACGGCCGTCTGGGTGGTGGTGGTGGTGGTATCCACCGAGAATAAGTAACAATAGTCTTGTCCATTGGTGAAGCTGGACTTATCCGAGGTAGTGCAATATCAGGCAACTCGTTGTGAAGGTATTCACAATATGAGATATGATAAAAACGATGCCATTTTACCAAGTTTTAATTCACTTACAAAAAATATTGTTGTATGAAAATAATAAATACGTCGAGGGACGAATTAATGAGTTTGTTTTTTTAAAAGGATTTATTTATTATTACGAATTTTTTCAGTCATTTTATTCTTGATGCTAAAAAAATACTGCTTTTTTTGCGCCAGTGTTGATGGGTGGAAGCAATCATTTAAATCTAGTTTATATCCATTAATTTACATAATTCATGCATTGATTTTCAGTGACGTCACTTATTAACAACATTTATCTCCACTGTTAGTAGAGATGGCGATTTAAAGTAGTTTTTCTCGGCTGATTTAAAAAATGAATTTATTTGGAAATACGCCATTTCATATTTACGTTAGGCATTACTTGGCAGCATTGAACGTATATTTAAAATAAAACTGGTATTATAATTATATATTTTAGAATTTGTGTCAGCTCTTTAGCTTAAATTATGAGAACGATATTCGGAATATTTTGATTCTCCCTTTTTTATTTAAATGACACGAACTACTTTCTAAGTACATGATGGCAGCTCATCAGTTAGCATCAGAATATTTTCATGTGTGGTTCAGCCTTGGATTCCCCCTTCCCTCCCCTACTCTTCTTGGCTGATTAATGCTTGATCTCCTTGGAAGATAAATGCTCTGGAACAGGTGTTGAAGACATCTTGTGAAGATCGTTCTAAAAGGAAACGTGTTTTGGCCTGAATCTCTTGATTGAACGGCGTAGTTTCTTTAAGAAGTTGGAAACTGAATCCAGACCCGAATTAAATTGAAAATTTGGAAAGCTTCTTTTGTTGTTGCTATTAGCCTTGTCTGTCTTTTCATCTCTCTGTGAACTGTCCATTGAGGAAGATTTATGCCATATTGAGGCATCGTTATGGTCACTTAAGTATCAATTCTTCTTTGAGGAATCCATCTCATTTGATTATGACAAACCTTCTTTCTTCTTCATACTTTCAGCCTTCCAATGACTCGCTCCAGCTTTCGAGAGGTGATGTTAAGCGGTAAGATTGCTTTCTGTTATTAACAACGGAGTCCTCACTTCCTCTGCAGGCTACCCACCCCCAGCCACTGCAGTCTACGTTTTGTTATTGATGCCCCTCACCCCGTATTAGTAATAGGTGGTCGCACGCCCTCTCCGACCTCCGTTGCCATGCCGTATGCCACCAGACTGCCTCTGAGCGGGGTTAGCGTAACTGGTCATTTTCTTTCTGCAAACCCAAAACAGGTTTGGTGGCCGAATGGAACGAGATAGTGCGGAGGTGGAAGATTAATGGGCAGCGTGTTTGCTCGGGCAATTGGACTAAAGCGGCGAAGGTTAGGTAAAGGTATCGCACTTGTTCCGCACTTAGTCCTCTGCTGTGGATCGGATGTTTTTTCTGCCTCAATTAAGTCTTCTGTTTTGTGTGCCACAATTTTTGCTGTTTATAATATTTTGGATTTTTCTTGAATTTCGAATTTGTTTTGGCACATTCCCTCAGTTTTGCAAGAACTCAATTGATAAATACCGCACTCTTCTATAAATTTAGTTGGATGGATCTTTTATGGGTTTGATCCCCCGTGTCAGGTGACGGTTCAAGGGTTTTTCATCCATCAAAATCTGCAAATTGACACAGGAGACACGCAGTTCGGTTGGATGACTTCTAAATCACCGTGTCTTCAGCTGTATTGGCAATTATTCTAAAACAATCTCAACGAAGTGATTTGAAAACAGACATATGTTTTCAAATATGCGTGGAATCAAACATGACTACTATGTTTTCGGGCGTAGCCATTCACCTTCAGAAAACTTTCTTCATTAATACCAATAAGAAGTGCTGCCTTGAATCGGCCGTCAAGGACGGATCGTCGCATTTCGATTAATACAAAGTGGGTGGAGTTTGAATTAATCGAAGGTTAGGTGGAGAATCATCAACATTGAACGAAAACAGGGATGAAAATAGGTCTGTTTTCATTCATTTTCTTAAAAAAAAATAATTTCTATCAACAATAACAAACTTTTTATTGATAAATTCTATTTTCGTGGAGGAATGGTCACAGTTGTCCAGTGTGTAATATAACTGTGAGGATTTCCAGCATCAAATGTCATTTAAGGTCGATCAACCAGAACAGAGCTGTTAATGATGTCGGACGGACAGATATGGCAAAAATAAGCACTTCCGCAATACTGCAAAATTCGTTTTCAAACTGGCCACTTGCTAACACTCCTCAATTGATTTGAAATGTTCCACTGATTCCCTCTGCTATGTTCAACTAATTTTTCCATTTATCCGAGTTTCATCATATGGCTCTCACTTCAGCTACTCGTAAGCAGAAGCTACTAATGATGAATCCTAGTGCATGATTTCACAATCATGAATTCCTTGTTATGACATTCCATTTTTCGCATGTTCGATGCTCAACAGTTCATTCCATAACAGAGTTGTTCACTACGTTAAGTATTCCATAACAATTCTTTCTTATTAGGTACCGACCAACCTACAAATGCCTTTACTTGACATGTTTGTTTTCTGTCATGGTAGCGCCAGTTGAAGAAAGCTACTGGGTTTCATTCAGATTTTATGAACTTCTGAGCATCTTATATTCAGCTCTTTGATGTGCACTGGTAACTCTCCAGAAATAATTTCACGTTCAAGAGTGCCAAGTCCAAAACGTGACTAACATCAGTATTTCTCAACGTGAGGCTTACCCAAATGCAGTGAAAATGCTCAAAGAAACTACATATTTCGCAATATCGTTATGTTTTCCTCACAGCAGCCTCCAGCTGGTCCTTGACATTTCGTGTTTGGTGAGTAAAGGCTTCCAATGAATACAGTACTACATACACCCACTGGTCACTGAATTATGACCACCCCATCCGTAATGGACTATGCCGCATACCCTGACAGCTTCCTACGATAGAACAGTGGTAATTTGCATCTGGTTGTGTAAATCAAAGTGCTAAGAACCAGTTACGGGACGCAGTAAAGATATCACGGAGTTCCAAAATGGCATGATTGTGGGAGCTCGTGCGTCGGGTGCTTCCATATCAGAAACAGCATGTCTTGGTTGCTCACGGCCCTCTGGTTAAGGTGTACAAAGGATGGTGTCGAACGAGTCCAACCACCTCCCGCCTACAGAGCTATAAAGCATTAAGCGAGGTTAATGTTTCTGGTAAGCGTAGGGTGCAGAGCGTTGTAAGGGCCGAACGTTGGCAGGTCACTCAGCGTCGTTCAGCCTAATTGTGAGGTTGAGCTTTCACTAATTGTGAGGGCTGAACCTCACAATTAGTGAGGTCTTGCTCGCTAATTGTGCCTCCGCGGTGATTGAGCCCATATGCACCATCTCCTAAATTTTAAAAGAAGTCAAGCTTTTGAGTGAATTTTCTATAAACATTTAAGTATAATTAAACATAAATTTAAAACTTAACGTATAAAAGGTAAGATATTACTTTTTAAAAACATTAAAAAAGCGAGTCGGTTTTATCATGAGTTTTACATGACAATATCAAAAAATGTAAACAATACAGACGTATGAGATCCCGCAGCAGACGACCCAAGAGACACCCTCTCCTCACCGCTGATTATGGTCGACGGCAGTTGTCAACAACATGTTGGTTGGACACTGGAGGGCCGGAAACAAGTGTGCTGGTCGAATGATTCCAAATACCTGGTGCAATACGCCGACGGACGCCTTCCTGTGGACCAATCGTGCATGATTTCCCCTATCCAGGCAAGTGGCGGTGATTGCTTAATACGTGGCATATTTTGCTGGCAACAACTAGGACTTCTGGTGCGTAAGGACTATTTCACTGGTGAGATCTACAGGCAGCTCGCCCTCGTAGGTTGCACAGTTGGAAGGATCGCCATCCTCCCCACACTGGATGGAAAAGACACGAATTCCAGTCCCGTCGATGACGGGAGGAATTTCTGTGGGCCTTTTTCGCAACGTGGTTGAGTTAGTCGATCTCAGGCGAGGGAACAGGGTTTTTCTCCCGCAAACTCGGGTTTTTCATCCAGCAAATAGAAAATCGACCTCAGAACATAGTTTCAGACAATATACATGGACCAATATAGACTAAGTCGCCTAAATGAGAACTCGAAAATACAACGACAACATAAGATAAATGTCCATTTATTATACGTTTGAAAACGCATTTGAACCAGGGAAGGAGAGTTAGAATTCTGTAAGATTAGTGATATTTTTGGGAAGGCCTATCGGAAAAACTGAGACTGAGAGGGAATAAGGATGATGAGGCGTACCAGTTATATTAAAGAATGCGCAAATAGGAGTACACCATACCATTTACAAATGCTACTGAGATCATCCTTAGACTGGAGTGATTCGTTTGGATTGTAAAAATGAAAATGCTTACTTATTCATGAGACAGGAGTTGAAGTGGAAATGAAAGGGCTGATGTTCAAAACTTTTAAACTACTCAGTTTTACTTCAGCGATGACTGAGATAATGAAATAGGTGATTAAAGCTCAATAGAGGAACCTCTTGATAATAATGAAATCGCAAATAGATCACAGTAAGTTTTTTGTGAAGTGGAAGTCTCGCCTTACAGATCGGGTTAATTACTATGATGAAGTTATAAAGCATTTAGGTGCAGGAAATGATTTCAGTATTGTATACCTAGATTTTAGTAAGGCCTTTGATTCGGTTCCACTTGAGATGCTGCTGCGTGAACTGGAGCATGCTGAAATTACTGGGAGGATTCTGAGTGAACAGGGACTACCGAGTGTAAAGGGACAACGAGTAATAATCAGTGAACATTCTTCAGAGTGGACTAATAAGGTGAGCGGTGTCCCTCAGGGTTCTGTGTCCTCACTTGTTTTTGATCTGCCTCAGTGATACCGATGATGGTATACAACGAAATCTGTCAAAGTTTGCTGATGATTTAATGGTAAGTAGGATTGTAAATAATCGCGACCAGGCTGTGATACTTCAGAACGACTTAGATCCGTTACAAATAGGTCTGAAATATGACAACTGAATTTTAAGGTTTTGCATTGGGGAAAAGAAGTCTTGGGGGTCACTTCTAAAATAGGAGACACGGAATGGATAGTGGTTTTGGATGAGAAAGATTTAAGAGGTTATGATGAAAACATGTTATTTTCTTTACTGTAAGGAGGCGGGCAGGAATGCCCTCAAGATGTATTATCAATGATCAGTACCACATATGCCAGCAGGGAAAAAGATTTGTCTTCATAAAATGATGGTGACATCACATTTGTCTGAGAGACAAATAGTGTCTCTTATTACGTTATTTATTGACTGAGGATTTTTTTTATGCTGATGACGAGAAAGTGTACTTCCTTGGATCACTTGGTCTTATTTATAAAATTAGTATTAAACTTTCATAATGGCTTAAAGAAAAATTGTGTATTTGTCAAAAAGGCCCTCTTTCATGTTATTTCCTTAGAAAAAAAACAGTACCTCTCCAATTCTTTTAATTTTGTCAAACTCTCCGCCTCGGCCATCCTTGCAGGCTATTTGTTCCAATGTTTCACAACACCCCTACTTGTAAGTTAAACTTCAAAAGGCCTAGCCTTCGTCATAACACAGTGGATATAATCCTCGCCCTCTTACGCCAGAGGCAAACGTCCTTAACTCGAATTCAGTCAGTGATGTGAATTTTTATGGGTTTATTTCACAATGTGACTGAGTTAGTCGGTCTCAATCGAAGGTCGCATTTTTTCTCCAAGTAACTTGGGTTTTTCATCCAGAAAACGCAATATCAACCGAAGAACACGCACAACTACAGACATAATATATTGACGCCTCATAGCCTTAGTTGCTTTAGCGCTTAACTCCAGGGGACCTCTTCAATTAACCCTGTCTGCATTCTTCTATTCATATATGAAGTTCTTATGGCCAGCAAAGAGTTCTTAGCTCTTTGCTGGCCATTTTTCATACTCAGGTTTTGTGAATATATTATCCCTTCAGTGGTTTTTAATTACAAGAAGACCACAACTTAGATTGTATCGGGGGGAGGTCACAAAGTAACCAAATACTTAGTTGGAGAACTGGTTTTGAGAGGGGATGGGTGAAAAGTTTAGCAACCCTTACAAGAAACAACGAAAACTTATAGCATGGCACAACCGGAAAAGCAGCTAGGATATATTATGTGGTTTGGCATCAGTGTTTAAGATAAATTGATTGCATCAGCGCTCTTCAAGTATGGCTAGAGAAACAAGTTGGATGAAAGAAGTTCCAACAAAATGCCATTGAGTCAAATTTAAGGATTAATCATTGATGTCACGTAGTTCCAGTTTTAAACTTATACACTGTTGTTTAATTACACTGAATAAAACCAATTTAGGGAGAAATTGATACATTTCTGGGATACCTTCAGAGTTCGCATTCAAAAAAACTGTCACTAACACAGGATGATGACATTTTTCTCTCTCTCCACCTTTTGCAGAAGTCTGTCTTGGGAAATGGTTGAATTTCCGAACTGTGAAGCAGCAAGATTGTGACGCTCTGATTGTTTGAGTTTGCTTTTATGGCATGACGTTGGCCTAATGGTGGTAAATGCCACCTTGCAGAAGATGCGATAATTCTCAATTAATCCAGTTTAATCGCAAGCCTGCAATTTTCAGCCTAATAATGGTTCTGGCATAAAACTTAGAGTGATGGCTTGGTCTCCGGAAATAATGTATCGCTGTTAGACTTGCACACTCAGAATCCTAATCCAACCATAGTTCACACTACAGTGAAACGAATTAGAAAGATTTGCGAGGGCTGTTCCATGGCAGCCGATATCACTTGTCTAAAACCGAAAAATATTTCGATCGACATGAATTCGTTGAAGTGTTCTGTGAAGATAGTGTGCCGTTTTACCCACAGAGGTTCTGCACAGTATCGAAATCCGACCTGTAAATCGTGTTGGCTTTTCAGTTAATGTTCCAGTAGGTATGGTAACAGTGTATAACGAGCAGTAACATTGATCCTCCTTCGGCATTCCAAGGAGGAATCCAGTTGTCCTATATCCCTAGTCTAGCCTGCTAGGCCTCCAATTATGAAGCAGTCAACAGAAAAATTAGGCTTCCTACTCATGACCGCGTAAAAAAAGTAGCCGATTTTTATAGTGCAGGGAAAATAGGAGTTAAGAAGGAAAACACTGCTATTCCTTCTTGAGTTCAGCAAATTAGATTCTAGGTTCTCCCAGTCCACCGCGGTAGGACTGGGAGAACCCAGGTCAGTTTTTCTCCACCTCAGTGGGGTTCCTAGGGTATATTTTTAAAGACCATGTTAACTCACATCAAAGTGTAGGCTTAATAGGTCGTGCAGTGTTCCAATTAACAACCCTCTTAATTCCTACAGAACTGCAAGAAACTTGCCCAATTGAAAACTGTTCCAGTAATAGATTTTACACTAAATGGGAGAACCCAGTATCAATGAAGAAGTACTAGGCGGGCAAGCTTCATACTACACCATTATTCGATTTAATATACTCTCACTAGACAATGCTGGAGGCGTGTCAGAGATTAAGGTTTTCAGCATCTACCACCAATCCCGTCGATGATGCGAGCGACTTTAATGGGCTTTTTTTCCACTCCGTGGCTAAGTTAGGCGTAGGTTTTTTGTCCAGCAAAGTAGACATCGAATTTTTCCAAAGAATTAATTCACCGAATTGTCGTGGCCACCAATTGTCATTCACCAAATTGTCTCGTACAATGAACTGACGTGACCTCGACAGGAACACTTTAATAACTACTCCGATCTCCTTGGGTTGCAATACGAGCGTATTTGGTCACCATAATTTGCAATACTGCTATTACTACACGTTGCAGAAGTGGGATGCGTGACCCTGTCGGTTATTGATATTATAAATTGCAATCCAGACTGAAATTCTGCGACGTTTGTGCAACATCCGTCGAAAATAAATTAAGGCGTGTCGTGTCTTAACCACTCCACTTTAATTTCGATAATGATTGAGTTTCATGAGACTGCGCACGAAATATGGAGTAAAAGAAAAGCCCACCCAGTTCACTTTATGCAGTTGCCTTTCAGTTACAAACTCGAAAAAATCTATTGGTTGCAAGTTCAGGCTGTAGTCTCCATACTGGGCTGTAGTCAAGGCCACTCTGCAAGAGGGGTCAAAGGAATCATATCTCACGGCGTATATAGACGCGCTACATTCGTACTTTCAGCTTGCCCTCAGGAACGGGATGGAGAACTGTTGTAGGTTATAGGTTAAACACGGGTAGAGGGCGCAGCAATATTTCCCACAGTTGGATGCGGTCGACCTGCCATTTGCGGCGCGATTTGAAGCTTTGGTCTCGGTGTTGGCTTTCTGGGAAGGACCGGAGGGTACAAAAATATCACGTGACTGCTTCGTGCGGAGAATGTGAAGTGTCGTTAATGTTTCGAGCGCGAAATCAGTTGATGTTTTTAAAAGAGGAAACGAGATGAGTAAGCGTGTTAAGAGCCAAAGCAGCTAAGGCTATGAGGTGTTAGTAAACTGTGAAAATTTTGCCTGTATTCTACTGTTGGTTTGCCTTTTTTCTGGATGAAAAACCATGCTACTCTCGCCTGAGGCCGACTAACTAAGCCACTGAGTTTGTTAATGTTTTGAACAAAGAAAACCTCACAAACTGCTCAAAGCGTGGCAAATGTTAATAGAAATAGTACTCATAATGCATTTCATTACTATAACATCCAATGAGCGCACTCAATATTCATTAGGAGTGGTAGTTTAAGTAGGCCTGTAAAAGCCCTTCATCTTAATTTATGAGATTATTTAAAATATTTTTTTAATAAATCAAGTTTACTTTGTTGGAAGCGAAAACAACTTCTGTTGAATCATGAAAAACTGCAAGACCGAGGTGGAATGTTATGCATTTCATTTATCAGATTGCAGTGTTTGGGAAGGAGTGAAGTGTCCTAATAGACCAGGACCTTGATTTGAGCCAATCAAAGCAATGGCAGGTAGTTACATACACTGGGTGCATACCGTATATCTATTTCAACTTTCGTGCCCTGGTTTCGCATCCTGTATAAACGAAAGGAACTTTAATGGGCTGTTTTAGCACCATGGCTGAGTTAACTGGTCTCGGACCAGAGTTGTATGGTTCTTTATCCCAGAAACTAGGATTTGTCACCTCGTGGAAAGGAACATTTTACGGAGACCAAACTTTGTTGCCTTGGTTCCTCTGATGAAAATCAATTGGGAGCAATTTGAATAACAGCATTGACAGTAAGTTGATTGGTAAAAGAACTCAACCGTTGCTATCGTTCTCTTTAGCCTACTTTCCACAAATGTGCTTATGAGATCTCTCTGTGCGTGTTTCCCTACTAGCTCTTGATAATGATTTGGGTTCAGTCTCTTGAGTTCAGTCTGATTGCAGCATTTGGCAGGGAGGGGAATATTTTTTATTTCAACCTAACAACATTGAAATAAGCTGCGTTGTTCACCACGTTGAAAGAGGGAGGAGGAGAAAGCAGATTTCACTAGCTTTTAGAATTAATTCTTTTAATTTCCAAGTTTCTTTCAAGAACTAATGAAACTCATTATAGAAATGCAAGTTTCTTGAAGAAAAAGGATTTGGGAACCGCGCTGTACGAATTAATGAAACATCGATTTCGGTTATTTCACTTAGGGTTGAAATCTCTTTGCCCTTCCGACGCTACACAAAATCCCCACGCACAGCGTTCCAGCACGCTTCTCGTGCGCTACTAAACATCGTCCGCAAGATTAAAGTAGCCATCGAGTGCACTTACATTCCATTCAGTCTAGTTGGGGACTTTGACAAGCTAATGAAAGCCGATCTTCGGTGGATACCGCCGTAGTCATGGTAACCACCTTTCATCTGGATTTCTGTAGAAGATGCTCTGGGAGGGACAACGGAAGCGCCGCGTTGTGTCAGTTTGTTTGACCGCTATTGCTTCGTAATTGGCGAAGCATTCCGTAGATCAGCGGAGAAGTCGGAAACAAGTCATTTTCTCCAGATTAGTTTACCCAAAGTTCCTGCAATATTAGAACCACCCGTTGGGTCGTTATCAAAAGTGTCGTGCTGTTAAGCCGTTTATGGAGGTTCAATTTTGTTCTCGGGAAAGTGGGGACTTGACTAACATTTCAGAGTGTCATTTGATTAAAGGGGTGGTTTTGGAACATCCCCCAAATGGTGATTAGATGACCGAAACGCAAACAAGTTTTCAAAGTAACCAAAAATATTTTGGACATTAGATAGTAACAGAAAAAGGTTTCGTGGAAGCCCAAAAGTAAATCCTTAAAAATAATTTCCCTTTGTTTTTTCCCTTTGTACACCTCTCAGATCTCCTCTAAGATACCTAGTTACCCAAATCTCCAGCCTATGTATCCTTTCCTCGTATGGACACCAACTTGCCTATCTCACCAGGTACATTGCGCATTTTTAGTAATTTCAATAAGTGTGATGTCTTTCTTTTTTAGGTGCGGCTCTATACTTGAGTATTCCATCTCACCAATTACAATTGGTAAGACAGCACCTGGGGTAAAAAAATACTTGAAGAACCTCATGGAAGTCTTGTAAATACATTTTTGGGCTTTGTTAGAGAAGAATCCTTTTTTTCTGCGCCTGAGCATTTTTAGTAACCAGAGTGCTTTTGTTGAACGTGGATAAATTAAAATTTTTCACAAAAGTTCAAAAGTTCAAGCCTAATAAACATTAGCTGACATTTCTTCCTTGTCCTCTGCTCGTTGCTTTATACTGAAATTGGGTTTTTACCTTACCGGTGCCCGGATGACGTAAACTCCTGTAGGGAGCTCATTAGAAGAGTTTTTGTTGAGAGCTTCACCATTTTCGCGTAGACTGTCTGGTCGTGATAGCCTCAAGGTAGCCAAGCGAAAGGCACTGGGGGTGTAAAGTCACGTTTTCACTATAATGTTAGCAGAGGCAATGCCAGACCTTCGATACTAACACGGGCTTAAAGTTCGAGGGAGTTCGAAGCTATATTTAGTTTATGGATCAGCGTATTCGGGTCACTCACAAAACAAAAAATCTTTTTGTGAGTGACTTCAACATACCTGAAGAAAGAAGTTAATGGGCTTTTGACTGGCATAGCCTGTTGGAGTGACTGCTTCAGTAAATTTAACAAGTTGTATTGCTCATCGCCAATGTGGAAAGTAACAAAGAGCGAAAAACGTCCCCGAAGACAAGTCTCTTATTTACTTTTGTTATCTACTACACCAGTGAGTTTATGGCCTCTTCTGCCAGTGCTGGTGATGTGAATGTCCTTTCGGTGACTCTCCCTCTTCAAGTTAGGTTGAATAACCAGCACGTGCTTTCCCTTCGCAGAGGAACGCCACGCGTTCCTCTTTTGTTTACGGAAGTGCGGGTTGCCTATATTTGCATGAGCGAATGACTTTGATAAACACTTAGCATCCTTTTAAGAACTGTTGACCATCTCAGTTTCCTTAGGCAGCTTAAAAGCAAAAGACTTCTTCGTTTGGCGCTAATTCGTAAGACTCAACAATCAATGTGGAACTCTTTTTCTTATTCATCCCTTCATTGCCCTATTTCTGAGGGTCACCCATTATTCTTTTGAAGTATGAAGATCCAAACATCTCTTGTCACAAACCTGAGTATCTACACGCAGCCATACACAAAACTACCAATCTTCTTGATACCCTCTTCAGAGTACAATAGATCCCCGATTTCTATTATCTTCCTAGACATCAAATCGGCTATGACAGTGTACGCGTCAGCTGTTTTCAGTATATTCAAAGTCAGTTTGTCAAATACCATACTGAACATTTTTGTAATCAATCATACTTTCAAGATAACTACTAATTTCCCACAAAACCTCCATGTAAACATCGATGTCATGAGAGGAATCCCACAGGAGGAATGTACTCTCAGCAGTCCTTTTTGCAGTAGTTCTGGAACTGTTCTTAGCATTTTTATTATAAATTGTTACTTATGTGAATGATTGACTTGAAGTTCAATGTCAGCTCAAAATCCTCATCAGAATCAGGCTATCAACCTCCAGGATTCCAGTCAGATACAGACTAAAAGGATATCTTGAAACAATCGGGCTTCAATTGAATATTTCAAAATCAGTTCAGGTCGCGACAAACAGTTATAAACGATATTCAAATTTTTGTAAGCTAGGAACATGTGCAAAGGATAAAGTCCCACATAGAACTAGGACTCACCTGGGATGAAGTCTCCTTCCGCCCTCACTTCGACAGGATGAAAAAGTCTTATGCACCATTGTAGGCTATACGAGAGGAGTTGGTGGGAGTGCTCAATCTATCGATGATATGCCACTACATCTTGAAGTGCTTTAATCCGATACAGCTTTGTTCTTCTGAAATGGGGCTTCTGCTCCAGCCTCCTACCTAAATACATTCCTTGGATTACAATATTGGATACTAAGATGGCTGAAGAGGGTGGTGGGCCAAATCTCATTATTTCCACATCCATTCCTCCTATAGAAAATCTGGGTACCATTCCTTGGAAAAATCTGATAGCTGCAAGAAATATTCTCATTCTAATACGGCTCATAATGGGCCAAAAAGATTTGCCACTTAACCAAAGAATTCAAATCTGAATTCTGAGAAGTATGTTTCTTGTCAGTCCTAGAAATCTTCAGCCAATTTATGTATGCAACCAGAAAAGTATTGCAAAGATAAGCTTTTCGGGAAAAAAACTCTAGAAAACTCTTATCATTTGATGAAACTGTGATGGGAAGAATTACCTGAAGTGTGTTTTATGGGCATTATTCATCACGTGGCTGAGCTAGTCGGTCTCGGGCAAGGAGTAGCATGGTTTTTGATCCAGCAAGCTGCAAATAGACCACAGAACACAAGTAATTTACATGTGGCATAAGTTGCTGATGCGCCTAAAACCTTACAACAACAGTATTTGAGTTGTTGGAGCGGGGAGAAGAATGAAGTAACTCGTTACAAGAAATTATAATTTCGACAAATGAAATTAATTGAAATCAGAACTGTTAGTTGACATTAACAGTTCAAATATCGGGAAAATGTTATTTATATTACACATAACTTGTGAAACATTAACTTTGAAAAAAAAAACTATGTAGAACGAGCCTCAATTGTTGCAAGTCTGACGTTGAAAGTATCCTTGTCCCTCTGGTTATCCCTTTACCAAGGAGGAATGGAAAGCTTTGGTCCAACTCTGCGTCGCCAACAAATATGAATTTGTTCGATGTCTGCTTTCATGCTCTATGCGAGATCCTCAAAATGTAAAACAGATAATGTTGTATTATCAATTTGAAGATAAGTTACCGTTGTAGTCCAGAGGTACGAAAGCGCAACATATAGAGAAGTTACTGGTATGCTCTGAGATTCGCTCCTGCTCGACGTTATTACCCTACTCGAGGTGGTCATCGCCTTTAGGAGAAGGAGTGAAGTATCATCATGAAAAAATACTTCACGAAAGCAAGTATTTCTCAACTTTGGTCACTGTAATGGAATTTTAGGCCTTCACGAGAGAGCAGTGATGTTATCCACTGCGCTATCAATGATGACAGTTTCAAAGAGAAAAAAATCACAATCGTGTTTCTTACTCCCTGGCTATCTCGGCTATCATTGTTATGGCGTGAAAATTTTTCATAAAATTTCCTCTATTCTGATAGGAATAGAACCCACACACAATTTCCACACGATGGAAGAAAGGCAGCTGTAGTTACTGCGCAAGAGATAAAACAAATTTGACCATATCTGGGATTGATACGTGAAGACGGCATGCCTGCTTTTTTTTAGTGATATCTGGACGCATCTCTATACGTTCAGCAATCGACAAGTAGCGATAATTTCGAAAAACTTGCAAAAATGGTTTCAATAAGAGCTGTCCACTGAACGTATTTGGGTTTGAAAAGAGAGTAGTACTCTGATGTAGCTGTTGACTATAACAGTCGTTCGTACTTCATTCAAGTGCAGAAAAATACCCGTTGAACGCACTCTAATAAATATACTATTAGACAGTGATAATTTAGATCTAAATCATTTCATATACTCTTAAGTAGGAACGAGCTGACCAGTCTCATCAGAGAAATGCCATCTCTTTCAAATGCCCTCGTGGGTAACACAGTTGGTAGAATCGCTGCCCTCCCCACACCGGGTGGAAAAGACCAGAGTTCGAGCCCCGCTGATGACGTGAGGAATTTTTATGGGCCTTTTTCACAAAGTGGCTGAGTTAGTCAGTCTGGTTTTCTCTCCCGGAGACTCGGACGCAATGTATAGACGGTATACACGGAGCAATATGACCTTAGTCGCTGATGCTCCTAAAACCCAACTACTACTACTAAAACATCTGTTTTTACTTAAATTTCAATACAAATTGCTATCTTTTAAACTTTCCCCTAAATCGGATTCCAAAATTAGCTGTCTCCATTATGACTGTTTTATATGTGCTGCCAAACGCCCAAGTGATAAAGACCTCCATAAATTTTACCAAAATTTGGATTTTGTAAAGTTAAAAATCAAACCTTGACCCCTGTTCTGCGAATTCATTGATTGTTCATTGATGTGGCCAGTTATGGCGTAGATGAAAGTTATTGTTGGTTAGCTTGTGATTTCTGTTTTTTCTCCAGGCTAACGTACAGTGTCCATCAAAGCCCTCGCAAGTAGCACAGTGGTTATCGTAACCCATACTCAGGTGTGGAGAAGGTCAGAGTTCAAATTTTCACAAGTATACCGAAGAACACACGCGGCTGAAGACACAATATATTGACCACTCATAGCCTTGATCGCTAAAGCAAAAGGATCGGTCAAAGATTATTTCGTTTACTCACAACTGGTTTTCTGAAGGGGTCGCCGTGCTGTATGAGATGTTCAGTTGAACTGTCTACGGCTTCGAAATAATATTGCACAACTGATGGCACGAAAAAGAGGGCACCGAGCGAGGTTTATAATTTTTTTTTTAAGGAGACGGCACGTTTACTGCTTAAGTTCACTATTGCCTGGCATGCAGTGTTAAAAGGAAGGGTGTTGTCGGAATTGTGACCTCAGGACGCGTTGCACCTTGTGTAATAACTGCCAGTGAAGACTTCTCATCTCTTATTGCCCGCTTTTCTCACGCAATCATCGATTTAATTTGCATTAATTCACTTCAGGTTGCCTTCTGCAACCTTTGACCTCCATTAAGGCACCAGCCAGGAAGTGGCGACTAAGTGTGTCAAAGTTTTAGGATTAAATCACCCCACAGCATCCTTTTCTTCACCGACACGCATCCACGTTCATTACAGTCATAACTTCGTTTCACGGCGCAGGTATTTGTCTTTTTCCTCTTCCTGTGACCCAGATAGTGAAGCCAAGCAGTTAGTTCTGAATCTGTGAAGAAATTGTGTCACGGGGAGAAGTCTCCTAGTACTCCGGCAGACAAAGACGAGTTTTCTGTTGTTTTCCAACAGGTTTCATAACGAGCATCTTTTGAAGCAAATGTCTGTTGAGTGGGCATTTCATGTTTCTGTTTAATAGTTGAACTGAAGGACATTCCCGGTCACAATTTCCTTTTCTTGTTTCACTTGGTAACATGAATCGAAGACATTTCGAGCCGTACATTAAGCGAGAATGGAAATATAGAAAGGAATCGGTAAAAAAAATGCAGAAATAAGTTTTCTTGATGGAATAATCAAGAGGGACAGCTGATTTATTCTAGTAGAGTTGGAAGAAAGTCCATGACCAAAGTCATGGGACTTCGGTCATGGACAAAGTATGGTGAAGATATACTATACAATTATCCACAAGTTTATTCAGCCTGTTTTTGGACATCGTTTAGGAAAAATGTTATTATGCATCCATACTCGTGAAATAATAATATTGAGCAATATTACTATCAAAAAAAGCCTATTCGTCTTCTTGAACGAGGACAAATGGGCTTTCTTACGTCTGGAGATGGAGTTTGCCAATTTAATTTTTTATTTTACTTTTATCAATATTAAGCTATCTAAAAGAAAAACAGGATTGCAGAATCTTTATATTTTTAGAATGAGAGAGAGAAAGAAGGTGCCTATTATTGTAACTTCCGTCTTTCACAGTTCTCCAAAGATGTCAGGCCACAATCTCAAAATTGTTATCAGTTTAAACAAATCTTTAAGAAAAATAGAAACGTTCTTGCAGAAATGTCCTACAAACTCTGCAACTGTGTAGGTATCGTGAAGTACCGAATTCTGAACAGAAGATTAATGAAAAAAAAAAACAAAAACATCGCAAAAGCCACAGCAGGAGGAAACAAACCGTCCTTGGTGATACCACATAAAACACCTGGTATCAAGTAGCTCCGTCAAAAATAGCGCCTGAAATGCCCTGACTCATTTGGTTCAAGTTACTATTTAGGGTTCTTCCATGGGGAGCTTCTTCTTGGGTTTCGTCCTTTAGTCATTTAACGAAAACTGCACATTTATTTTCTGATGAATTTTAGTGTAAATGAAACCAAGTGGAAGCTGCTATCATTTTTGGAAGTCTCGCAAAAAATTGCTATTTCTCCAGCTCTCATCTCGGGCAACTTTTCATCTCAAAATCCGTATCCACTCTTTAAGAAAATCTAATGTTGGCTGGGTTCCAATCGAGGGATTTCCTTCAATTGCCGATTATGTAAACTCCCGCTTATGGCTGCTTTTAACGCTCTTTTTTTGGTTCCATGGCCAATCCTATGAACTAACGCGCATTTTTAACGGCTGTAGCGCTCCCGTTTAAACGCTTCCCCCTAATATCGCTTTTCTTAAGGTCCCAGTTAGGTTAATTAATGACTCATCTGTAACAAGGAATAAATGCGGATATAACCCTCACCCCTTACTTTTTATTTTGGCTTTTTGAAAGGATTAATAGACTTAATTCTCGAAATCGTTAGTCATGAATCACACAATATGTTGGCACCTAATGGCCTTCATAGTCTTGGCACGAATTCTGAACAACTGCCCTATAGTTTTATTTCAAAGGTGGGAGTGCATCGCTGTCTAAAATACGACAGTAAGTTTGCAATTGATGATCTTCGTTATGCACGGGACCTTTACATAACATTCGTGGTGACAGATGCCATATAAAAGAACCAGGGGCAGATGCATTCCAGCAGAATCGAGTATAATTTTTTTTTCAATGAAAACTCTAAACATGAAAGGTATTAGAACCTACACTACCGTGCGTGGGTTGAAGATTGAAGCGATGAAACAAGATACTTGTTGACATTAGACTTGAATTTCTGTAGACTGTAATTTTCAGGAAATACGTAAGAAGGAAGGTTGTTCCAGAAAATGAAAGTTCAATGAATAAATGAGGAAGAAGAGAAAAGTTGGCTCTTCAACTTTGAAGTTGGACAGTAAAATGTTGTGGCACGTGTTCGGAGTAGTTTAGAAGAGAGCGGGAATTATAGAAGCTAATTCAGAAGAACAGTGCCCATGGAAGTATCTGTAGAAGAGGCATGCAGCAAAAAGAGAACTATGAAACAGAGTGGAGAATCTGTTACAGATGAGTCATTAATTAACCTAACTGCCCTCTTCTGAATGGAACCTAGAAGCTTGAGAGGTTTTGGGGGCACCACCCCAATGTGGGAACAATATTCCATGACAGGGCGGATTTGCGATTTATACAGAGTGAGCAGCTGTTTGGAAGAAAAGTAACGCTGAGAGCGAAAGAGAAAATCGACTTTTTTAGATGCAGAGGAAACAAAATTTGTAATGTTGCGAGATATAAGACAGGACTGAGTTTTAGAAGGATTGAAATTAACTAAGTTACTTTCTCACACTAGAGAACTACCTGGTTATCAGCATTTAAGGAATTGGTAGCGGATATTCAAGAAATTGAAGATGTTTGTGCAGAACAAAGGTTTTTGAAACTGGAAGATGAAATACAATGTGCTGTCATCAGAAAAAGTATGACTAGGATAATATATAGGCTATTTTTATACGAAGAGCAGCAGCTCTGTGAACTTCCATAGCTGCATAATCTGCATCTGTAAACATTGGAATTGTAGGGAACTCTCAGTTATTCTGAATCCCTTTGTAGCTTATATGGGAAGACTTACATTTGTAACACGCAAAGGACCCAGCTCCACGCAATGGCATTATGCGCACGAATTTCTCGTTTTGAACCGCGGTCATTACGCTGTTGTTCCAAGTTTGTTCCATGTCCAAACTCATCCATCAGACGCAAAGCAGCAGTGCGGTTATTGTGGTGTAAACTGACGCTTCTGTTTGTGCCATATTTTAAATTTTCTAAAAGAAGCGTTAGGTCTTTTTTTTATTTCCAATAGAATTGTCAACTTTAAAGGATAAAATATGCATAATTCTTGAGATTCAAGCCAGTTTTCCTGTCTAAATAGAAGGTTAGAATAACCTTCTACTCTATTGTTAGCATATTCAACCTTGAGAGAGACGAGTCACCAATCGTAGCTTGACCCACGAGCTTTTCCGGTTACTGTAATTTTCTTTGCATTTTTCCGTAAGGAGCTGGCATAAAATAGCGGGCAATCGACTTGGTAGAGGAGGGAGGAGGAGGAGGATTTGCTCCGAGATATATTTTCCTTAATAAACTATCCAGTGTGATATATTGACGTAAGCAGACAGCCCAGCAGGAGATGGAAACGAGTTTTTTGTGTATTAGTGCCATTCTGTTAGTAAGTTCACAAAGACGATTCTCCTTTCTTCCTCCTGCTTTCGTTTATTCTTGTTCAAAATGAGGTATTCTTCTGGCAGTAAACTTGGAAGCCTTGCGAAGTGTAGCAAACAATCTTTGATTTCCACGACAACGTCTGATGTAAATAAACACGTGCCACACACACAAAATCATCTCATTTCTAGAGAGAGGATGAGTTTCTTATTTTCCGCTGTCACAAGTAACATCAGAGTTCGTATTCCACTACAATTCGAAATGTGTTTTGCATGTAATTCGGCATTTATCCTGGAGTGCCATTTAGCAGAAGCCACGAATAGCAGTTCTCATGACAAAAGAAATATGAAACCGTTTTTTTTCCTCCACCCCACCCCTTGCAAACCGCTGCTTGCCTCAGACAGTGTTCCTCATAAATATGCACATCAATGATGCCATTATCATTGATTACCATCAATGATAATCGCATCATTGATGGTTGAAAATCCATTCCAAAAATATGACGTCATATTCAAGGTTGATCATCCTCAGTGGTATATAAACACGCCTCTATCAGCGACACTTTGGCAGCTCCCCTAAAGAAGTGTATAAATGTGCATAAATTGCACATTTATACACCTTATCGGATTTCTAAGCCTGCTGGAACTAATATTGCAACATTGCATCTATAAAAATTATTTATTCGCATAGCGCTGATTTCGCGTGTAAGGTTTTAGGAACAAATCAGAGGTATTATGTGGCAAATGGCGTATGACATTATCTGTTGTTCTTTTAGTATGGGACAACAGATAATTTAAGTATTCCAGGGGGATATTCAGTACTGGATCTTTTCGTTCTTTGGGTTTGGATGTTGTAAGATTTTAAGATCATCGGCAACTTAGGCCAAATAGCGCTTTATATGATGTCCCTAAATTGTGTGTGTTCTGTGGTCGGTTTGCTGGACGAAAAACCATGCTAATCTCGTCTGACAGACTAACTCCAGCCACTTTGCGAAAAAGGTCCTTAAAAATCCCTTGCGTCATTGACGGGATTCAACTGAGGTCTTTCCCACCTGGTGTGGGGAGAACAGAGATTCTAACAACTGTACGAGGGAATGGAGTTCATGTAATATTCGTGTGATGGGTATGTCAGGTTGGCATGAAAGGAACAAAAATGACCTAATTTTTCTATGTATACAAATACGTAATATACGATAAATTCCTTAAATGTACTGTCGAAATCCTGTAAAGTCCATTATAACTTGACGGTTGCCTCCAGTTATAATAATCTGCTAGTTTTGTGGCTTTATATGAAACAATATTTTTTCTTTTTTACGAAATCACCATCATTTATTACTTTGAGATATTATTAACCAAGATACTGTCTGCTTATTGATAGCTCATAAACAGTTAAATTATTATTTTTTAAATATTAATAAAGTAAATCAACCACGTTTATTTTAAATTTAACCCAATGGCTAAATTGAAGTACAAACTGTAAGCAGTCCTAAGGGATTTTATTATATGGCAAACCAATATATAAACAATTTTATTTAATTATTTTTTTTTTTTTTTTATTTTTTGTTATCCTTCAGTATGAGTTGAAATCCAGCCTACAGGCCAGGAGGTGAAGATGTGCATGCCACAGTGAAGGTTACAAGAGCGATTACAGCTTTGACTATGATTGACTCATACAAACAAGTTGCTACCTTTTTTAAGATTTTATACATAAAGAAATTTAAAGTAAATAAAAGTGGTACGGTTTTATAAATGATATTCAAAAGATCTTGAGTAGAGTCCTATGATCACAGGAAAGGCAGTCCTCACGGTTAGTGATCCGCAAATATGAGTATCTTCTTAGTCCGTTTGTCTGAAGGTCAGGCTATCACGTTGGCTGAGAGCATAGAACTAAAGCAGTCTATTCTAGTAAGGGACCCTAATAGTGAATGTCTTGGGTACGCTTAGTTTCCCCTAATATCTTGAACTCCACACTACGTCCGGTACTCTTGGTAAATGCGTCTGGATGCTGCCATGCTTTTTTGAAGTAGTGGTAAGGTTTGCATGGATAACTGATCCGAAGATGGTGAGTGGGTGTCTGAGATCCAATGCCATCAGATTTATTCAGGTAGATGGTGAGACTGACGACCATATCTGGCAAGTAAAGAGGAATGGCAGTCAGGCACTTTGGCACATACTGAGTTGTCACAGTGGAGTTGTTGAAGTAGTTTCCAATAAGTGAAATCAATGACAATCCTGGAGAGCATGTGCGTGGACGTGTTCATAAAGAAGGATATTAGAAAGAGTGGACATTAATTAAAAAAATCGCTCGAGGCCGAAATTGAATGCACAATATGCACTTTAATAACTGACTTAAAAAGAAGAAAATATAAATCATAATTGCTAACGCAGGCAGGACTATTTTAAGCCATCATTGCTTAATAAGAAAAATTTTTTTTACTGGATGAAAAGGCCACAGCAGTATTACGACTATATTTTGTAGTCCCTGTTACTGCATTTTAACGTTGTCATTAAACAAAAATATCTTATAAAAAATACATTAATTAGTAGTCACCAGATCTTATAGTTATGAATAAATAAATGCTAGAACTTATAGCTGAGTTCTAACTTTTTTTTTTTTCTTTCTGTAGACTAGAATTCGTTTTGTCTTAATTTTCATCCCTGAAAATATGGCAACCCTAAATAACGAAGATATTATTTCTATCTTGGATAAGCAGGGAAATGTTCGAAGTGGGGTTGTGGATAGTTTGTTTTTTAAGGTGTTTTGGAGTATTATACGATAATTTATTTGATCCTTTCCTTTCCGATGTGCTCAATGCATCCTAATAAAACAAAAGAATCTCTTTATCCAAAGTGAGCCATCTGTTGTTTCTTGAACCAAATTCATCGCAGTAATAAAAGTTGTAGCAGCACTCGCTTAATGATAATCGCATCATTGATGGTTGAAAATCCATTCCAAAAATATGACGTCATATTCAAGGTTAATCGTCCTCAGTGGTATATAAACACGCCTCTATCAGCTACACTTTGGCAGCTCCCCTAAAGAAGTGTAGGTTCTGAATTGCTCTTTTTTTTTACCATTCTTTCTCACGCTGCAACCAGTTTGATGCCGTTCTGCCTGAAACCTGACCCGATCTGATCTTCACCTAGCTCAACTTCTTTTTTAAAGAAAGTAATCATAGAGTTAAAACGTGAGCGTGCTAGCGCGCACACTTACACACACGGTTGTTTAGTCAGCAGTACTAGCTTTGGTAGATGGCTTAACCCTTGACGGCATGATAAATGCTCGTTCTTCCTCAAAGCAGGATTCGTGACAGGCTTCTCCTTATCTAATACTTCGGCCTCAAATACTACAGAGACAAGAAAACCGTGTTCGCAGTACCACTTTTACGCATTGTCGGTACTTTAATTTTATCTTCAATTCCCAACTTACACCATTTTGTTTTAATCTCGCTTAAACACCAAAATGAAAAATTGTCTCTCAGCAATAAATTTTTGAGATGTTTGTGACACGAAGAAAATTAATTCGTGTTGATGGTAATTCTGTTCACGCAAACTTTATTATTTTCAATGCTGTTTGTCTTTCTTCTCTTTTTGTTTTATTTATATCAGCTTGACCACTAATGGTTTCCACAATTAAACATCCACATGGTAGAGGACGTTCTTTAAAGAGGTGATCTGATTACGAACTTCTTAAAATTATTTACAAAATTTACGCAAAAATACACAGCTGTTGTTGTTGACAAACAGTAAATTAAATAAATCAGGACAATAACTGCATTGAGGTTATCTTAACCTGAATGTTATGACGTTGTAACAATTCAAATGAAGCGAATCAGGCCATTTGGGTTGGCAGTCAATCAGGGATAGGTTTGCCTAGAGGAAAAAGATCCGTTCTAGATTTCAACGAGTGCATACATTTCAGCCACAGGTGTTACTTCCTACATGCTTTTGTTAGCGCAGTTTCTCGAATCCGGAGACGGTTCTAAATAAGCACAGAAGTGGAACCTTGGCAGTCCCGCCCACCCAAACCAGTTGGCTTTAAGTTGCTTTTTTGTATGGACTTTGTTGTAGGGTTTTAGGCACATCAGCGACAAAGACCATATTGCTCCGTGTATATTTTCAGTAAATTGCACGTGTTCTGAGTTCGATATTCTGTTTGCTGGATGAAAATCCAGAGTTTGCGCGAGAAAACTTTCCTGATTTTCTCATGCTACCTTTTCACGAGATCGACTAACTAAGACACCTTGTGAAAAAGGCCCATAAATTCCTCCCGTCATCGATGGGACTCGAACTGAAGTATTTTCAACCTGGTGTGGGGAAAGGACGGCGATCCTACCAACTGTGCTACCACGAGAGCTTGTATGGACGGCCTTTGTGAATCATTTTTAATGTCACCGTCAGAAACCACAGAATGGATCAGCATCAAGTTTTGTATAAAGCTGAGGGAAATCCCACTGAAACACACGAAACGTTAAGAATAGCTTATGGAGATGAGCTTCTGTCCCGAGTACGAACATTTTGATGGTTTAAGAATTTTAAACAGGGTAGAGAGGACGTAGGAAACGATCCTCGAAGTGGATAACTGCAGCCCGAATTCGTTGGACGAAGTGCTCAATTTACTAGCAAAACAACTGCCGATTAACAAACAGAAGGCTAGCAAATGAGTGAGTTAAATGAATAAGGAATCGGTAAGATCCGCAATTTCCACAGTTTTGGGAAAACAAAAAATATGCGCGAAATTTTTCGCATTGTTTGCCAATCTGTTTTTAACCTGCTTTTGAGTCAGACGTTTCTGGTTCACAAACAGGATGCAGTGCTCAATTACCCTCCTTTTTCGCCTGACTCTTTGTTCCAACAGACTTTTTCTGTTTCCCAAGTTGAAATTGTGATTGAAAAAACACCGATTTGATCATTTTTGACATTGTCAAATCGAAGTCTTTTCCTTATTAAATCTACTTTTTTGCCGCACTGTGTATGTGGGAACAGTGTTAGCTGGACAACGCGCTCTGAATAGTGGAGATCAACTAGATGTAATTTTCATGGATATTTCTTCTGCATTTGACTGACTCTCCATCAAAGCCCTTCTAAAAATACTGCATCACTACCATATGATCAGGAGTCCCCTTCTTGATACAATTGCAGCTCTTCTTACCAGCAGGGAAACAAGTTTTGCATGACAATACAGTCCTTACATACACCCTGAACAGAGGACTCCCACAGGGCAGAGTCCTTTCTGCTTTACTTTTTTGCCGCCATTAACCCCTATCTGGCGCTACATGACAATTTCCTATCATATGCAGACGACCTAAAAATGTTCATTCCTTGCACATGGTTATGATCGCAATCCACATTTAACTGCAAAGGATGCTACCAGACAACTTGAAGACTTTGCCTTGTTTCTGAACCCCCGAAGAAGATCGCTCAAATGTCATTCACTATGAAAAGGCTGAAGAATGATATCAGTGTTTTCCTCAATGGGCATCCTGTTCAAAGAGTGCAACAATACAAAGACTTTGGTATGATATGGAATGAAAAACTCACCTTTGCCCCTCACCTCGCAGAGGCAAGATAGGAAACCCTTGTGGCTCTGTGGCGTGTGAAACAGGAACTGACAGGGATACGAAGTTCTAATCTCGTAACCCACTGTGGTGAGATGTCTTTCCCATCGCCCTTTATGCCTCCCCTGTATGGTCTTCCGCACCAGTAGAAAATCTCAGGAGGTTCCTGACTGTGGAATACTGGATCCTGAGGTAGCTAAACCGTTACCTAGGAAACACGTTTACCACCTCTAGAAGTACCCTTCAAGGAAATCTAGATTGGGTTCCCTGGCAACTGATACTTTTATACCCTCTCAAACCTCATCAGCAAAAAGATAAATCCCTTGCATAGCTGAGATTGTCTTTCACCACCCGACTTACAGCAGACCCCGTCGACATAGCCAAACTATAATGCAGCCACCCAGGAACAGGATAAAATCTTTAGACCGGATGTTCCCTTTCAATACTATAAGTATATGTTCCTCACCCTGAACTAGACTGTGACCGATTTCACAAAGAAAAGAACTACCAGACTGAGACTGTGCATTGCATGTACACCATCCTGACCAAAAACTACCAGATTGAGATTGGTAAAAGCAAAGGTCCAGACCAATTAATCATACATCCCAGGAATGTTGTTCCGGATGTCAGCTGCTGACCTCTAGCGGATGCCTCTCGAATGGAAAAAAAGAGTCCATTGTCCAAGTGGTCCCAGATCCCGTTACAGAAGCAGACAGAATTATTAGTTTCCATTAAGAATGAAACTCGACAACCTTTCCTTCCTGAACAATATTTCCAGCATGAGCCACGCCTTCTCCCCTTGGAGATATCTATTAAGAAAGAACCAACTGTTTTTTTTTCCCTTGATCCGAGGAACCAGTGAACTCTCCTATCTAAAGTCTAGTTTATCCAGTTCCTTATTTATGCAAATATCAATTGTACATATTTCTATTGATCAGTACCGTCATCCATAATTACAATAAAATAATTTTCTGTAGGTTCCTTATTTGCACCCTTCTAGCTTGCATGCTGTTCTAGGGGTGTTCGTAAAAAGCAATAAACTGAATAAATAACTTAAAAATATTCCAGACTTGACAGATTACATAGATTGAGTCTTAATGTTATTGACTGGATTTGAACTCAGATCTTTTCCACCCGGTGTAGGGAGGATGGTGATTATTCTAACTGCGCAACCCACGAGGGCCGAGTATTAATGAAAACGTCAGACTAGCATTATTTCTTGCCCTTTGGTATGGAGGACGAATTATCTTGAATATGTCTGAGAGAGTGTACAGTCTGTTGATGAGGATTTGGTATTTTGGGATGGTATTAAGATTAGAGTGGAGAACGGTCCTGGAGATAGTGAGTGGCATCTCCATGATTCTTATCATCTAACAGTCGATCCAATAACCCAATCCAAAGAAGTTTGTTTGATAAGATGCGGAGGGGAGGGCCACTTATGAGGCTTAGAGTGGAACTCGTATGAAATACCTTTTGGATATAAGGCGCTACTAGCCTTGGAAAGTGTACCTCTGTTAGTTTGGGCCTTATTATCCACACTACTGCATTCACTTTACTTAAGTATTTAGTCTGTAAGCTAATTATTGTTAATATGTCACATTATGTAGGGTTGCCCTTTTAGCAGAATAGAAGCTGCACTCTTCCTTTCTGTTTGAAAGGATCCGAGTCTTATTGCCCTATCCAGACCACCGTGATTTATTCCGTCGATGGCGGCAGGAACATGTAACGGGTTTACAACAAGAAGCTCAGGTTCTTTGTTACTCGCGCTCATACGCAACTGGCTAGAATATGTACAGTTGATACGATGGAGGATTTCTTTTTTAAGGAACTGACAGACAAGGGTTAAACTATTATTGCGAATTAGCACTGGTTGAATAACACGTTATGCTCGACCAAAATACGCGAAATGAAAGCACTTCATCTGTATCAAGTTTGGAACCTGTTTATTGCAAATAGTCAAAACAATCATACGTTTTGGCCTCCACTTCTTCAGCGATTGAAATCTTGCTGTCATACCCCCAAAAAAGTCAAGATGTCGGGTCGTTTTTGTTATAAATAATGAATTATTACTGTTTCTAACGCGCTTGTAGTATAATGCACTTCGTACATTGATTTAGTTAATATTGTATCGTGGTATATCATGTGTGGTCCCTCCACAGTTGTCTTTGTGCCAGATGTCATACTTAACTGAGCATCTTTTGGAGCTCCACAGAGTTTTTGGTTTTCAATCTTTTGCTTGGAATGGTCGAATAACTACGCCAACTGGCCAAAAGGGGATGACTGATGGCTTCGACAGATTTTGTTTCACACCTCAGCTTCAGTGAGGCGTACTTATTTTTCTTGTGGAGCTTTGTAACATCCTTATTAACATTGAGTTCCTGACGGAGGGTGGCGCAGACTTGATCAGACATTTTTTTTGCGTATGCAGCCTAGAGATAAAACTATTCTTAGAGGTATTAGGAGGCAGAGTCATGACTCTGAGCTTAGAGGAGATAAATATGCCATTTATTCTCTTTCGGGCTCTAAATTTTAGCAATGTAGATTTATGGCCGTTGTGGGAGACTGATGGGATGGTATTAAGAAACATTCTTCTCAGTTTGTTAATCGAAATATTTTTAAAATACAATTTGTTCGCAGAATAAAATTGTCTATTTTACATTTTATTGTTATTTTTTTTATCTGAATATATTTTTCCTCCAAAGATTGCTTTTGTACATTCGCTTGTTTCATTTAAAATTCCAATGCTGTGGCCCCTTTTACGCTGATGGAAAACTCGGCTTCGGTACAGTTTTTTTAACTATTCTTTTCTGCTTCTTCCTCCTCCTCTTCGTGAAAACAAACGGTACCTGAAAACAGACCTTGAAAGTGGTGACCCGCACCAGTGTCCCTCTGTGATCCCAATGTCGTTCATCATCATCATTTCTGGCCTCCCTTTTCGCATTGACCGCCACGACTTTCTTATCTGTTCGCATATCTCATGCGTAGGTGTGATCGCAGTGCGTTAAAAGGGCACGGCGCACCATCGGAGGTCAACCATGTTATAAGTTGGGCAGGAGAGGATTAAAAGAACACAGAAAAAAATTTATATATCCAGTTTGATGGGGGTTTGTCTGGAAAGGTGCCAACGCTCCCTCCTCCTCCTCCTCTTGGCATACAAAATTACATACCGTTATATTGGCACCGTTTACCTGGTTTGCTAATGGCCTGGCAACGGGAAAAGTCGTGAAGGGATTGCGAAGTGTCACATAAATATGTTACTGACTCATTCTCTCACGTGCACACATAACGGCTGAAGGTGAGCTGCATTAACTTGACCAGGAATTGAATTAATTTTTGTCCATCGTGCGAAGTGATTTACTGAGCACTGGGTGCTTAACCATTACACAAATAAAAGAAAGAGTACGTTAGGAATGTTCGGTTCGTTGTATTGCCGTTGTTGGTTTTCATACAATCTGAATGCAAACTGCCGTCGTACCAATCTGCTCAGAAATCAGTCTTTTGACTCTGAAGTGTAGATGGATTGTCTAGTTTGCTTAGCAGTCACTAAGCAACAGCTATTTAATGCAATCAACTCTTTCCATCCCTGAAAGACAGCATAAACTAATTGCCACGTTTCCTTCTAGTATGAAATGCTACTAGAATAGACTGCTAAATGCTGTGCTGTTCTTGTATTCTCTATTTTATAAACTCCTGACTCTGTGGTCGTCTCAGAATTTAAAATACAGATCAATTGCGGACCAATCACCACAGCTTCGACTCTCTTAAAACTCCTGCTACCAATCTAATCCCACACTGTCTTCTTCCTCTTGGCATACAAAAATAATGCGGTTATGTTGGCAACGATTGTCTAGCTTGCTAATGGCATGGCAGTGGTGTGAGGTGCCACATAAATATGTTACTGATTCACGAGTGCGTGTAACTATTGAAGGAGAGTTTCCTCGTAACTTGATTAGGAATTGTTTTGTCTATTGTGCGAAGTGATTTACTAAGCACCCGCATACTTTACCACTATAAAAATAAAGCAAATATTAGTCCACCCACCTGAATTACACCGCTTTGTTCCAAACAAATGTACTATTAAGGTTGTTATTATATTTAATACCACTCTTATACCACGTGAAATTAATAATATAGTTTATTAACCACTATAAAACACTGATGCTCCCAGGCAAGAGGAGTTTGTCAGCAGCACTGTCTGATGATGGGATGGGTATAGCTTAATGAACTATTAATTTCGCGTGGTGTAAGAGTGGTATTAAATATAGTAGGACGCTGACGTCCAGTCGACATTCGACGCCTAAATGCTTAATTACCGTGCGTGAAAGTGTTTTCCGTATTAATGGAAATATAATTCAGTTTCTACAATTTCTCGCAAGGTGCAGATCAGTAATTTTCCACATTGCAAGCGCACCACTGAATAGAAAAATAAATGCAGGAGTTCGACAGGGCGGAGTTATATCAGGTCTGCTCTTCACAGCTCTCTTAATCCCGTTTGCAAATCACCGACATTGTGTTGACGCGCATTTCATATTTAAATACCTCATATTTTATTACAATCAATAAATCTTGGAAATGCCTACTGCATTTAATAAATTGATGAATTTCCCAAATAAATAGAATTTCTAACGGCTTCTTCAGTTGGAATCGTAGTTATCCGGTCTCAGAGGAAATATGGTTCCCCATTAACTTATTACGGATTTTTTAGCCAACAAAACTTACAGATCGGCCTGAAAACACACGCTTCTATAGAAAAAATACATAATGGCGCAATATGGTTGTTGCTGATAAGCCTAAAACCTAACAACATATACTCCTGCCTAAACGTTTGAAATCAGTGTATGACAAGTTTTCGTTATTTTATTTTTTTTCTTTTTTTTGAAATTAGCTACGACAATGTAAGGTTTAGTATAAAAATATCCTACAAAGTATTTTAAGTTTTTCTTTTATTAAGTGTTAAAAAATTTACAGCAAAAAATATTGAAATGATTAACAACTACGAGGGGGGTTTTGATAAGTTTCTGGCCTCAGAAAGAAAACATGGCGCCAGTGGCAAATGAATGTCATTTTATTCAACATAGTTCCCTTCCAGGTTGATACACTTGGCGCAAAGTTCCTGCATCAATTCTATTCCATGGTAATAGAAGTTTTTATCTGCAAACCACCTGCTGATATAACGTCTCTTGTGTCCTCAAAATGCACCTTTGAGGTGCATTTCGAGGTTGGGGAACAGATAGTCCGAGGGGGAAAGGTCTGGCAATAAGGGGGATGTTTAATGATTTCATACTGCAAGTCATGAATTTTCTCCATTGCAATTCTGGCCTTGTGGCAGGGAGTATTGAATGCGTTTTGACAACTTTCCCTGCCTCTTTTCCTTCAAAGCGGCATGCAGTTTGTCCAACATGACCACATAACGTTCAACATTCAAGGTGGTGCATTTTTCCAGGTATTCGCTGAGTATTGTCCCCTCACAATCCCAAAATATCACCCCCATCACTTTCCCCGCAGATTTCTGTGTGAAAAATGTTTGGGTCGTGGTGATCCATCATGGCACCACTGCATGGATTGATTTTTGGTTCCAGGATCATACATGTACAATGGTGTTTCATCAACTCTCACTATTCGTTGAATAACATTTGCTTGCACTACTTGAAAAACGGTCCAGAAGTGCCTTCATACAGTCCCTTCTGTTCCTCCTGTCATCAGCTGTCAAGAGTTTTTTTTTTTTTTTTCATACACGATGTAATGCACCCGCTCCAAACTGATGCCTTGGGTGTCTGCTACATGCTGCACATCCGTCTTGTCTGCAAGGATCAGGTCGACAACAATTTCTACGATCCTGGGTCTTCCTGGTCTTTCCTCATCTTCTGTGCTTGTTCTTCCCTTCCTGAAATCCGCCACCGACGATGTCACTGTGCTGTATGAAGGGCACTCCTTGGCCATTGTTTGTTTCAATTCGTCATAAATTTCTTTGGCTCCCATTTTCTTGGAGAAGAGGTACTTGATGACGGCTCTCTTCTCGACTTTGGAAAAACTCACTTTGAGTCGCCATGGTCACTTCAGACCTGTAAAAAAAAAAAAAAAATTACTACTATCAGGAAATGAATGAAATTTTGCACATGTTATGAGACATTGGGTAACAACATACTAAAAGGATTTTCATCTATTCAAATTTTTTCCTTGTCAGGCCGGAAACTTATCAAAACCCCCTCCCTCGTATACTGATATTTCATCACAAGATTTTATCACTGCCTTACACAGACGTGGCATTCTGGCGATTTATTTTATAACAGTGTCTTCACTAACATAATTACCTGCGATCTGCAAGGTTTCCCATAAATTTAGTGAAGATGGGCAGATTTCACGGACTTGACCGTCTATATGATCCCGTTAATCTCTATTAGGTTTAAAGTCAAGCGATTGGAGTGACCTCATCTAACTTGCAATACTTCCCCCCCTGCTGGTTCGTCACTAGAAAGTCCCTCTACAGCTTAGAGCTCTGCTCGAGGTCATTGTTTTCTTTTAATATCATTTTTTCCCCACAAAGTTAGTCCAGAGGATATTGCATTATGTTCAAGAATGTTTTTACAGCCCCTTTTCTTTTTTTACTAAAATTCCTTTGATTCTAACGATGTTACCCACTTCAGAATCAACTTCAGATCATAATGGAACCATCACCGTGCTTGCCTGCAGGCACAAAGCAATGTGGCGCCATTTTTTTCTTCAGTTGATCATCTTACGTAAACTGTACGCTTGGATCTAAAAATTTCAATTGGATTCATCCATCCACAGTACGTTTTTCCAGTCTTCAGTTATCCAAAGTTTAACTCTTAACTCAAATTTAACCGTTTCTTTCGGACCGCTACACGAACACAATGTCCTGCTTGTTTAAGAAGTCTTACAGTGGATGTAGACACAGAAGTTTGTTGAATTCAGCTTGGATTTTGGGTGCAGTCAAGTCATCGATTGCGTTTAAAAATGAGTGTTATGGTCTTATCTTCGGTTTTCGTTGTTACGTGCGGTTGTCCTGATCGTGGTTTGTTTTTAAAACTTTCACTCTCCTTGAATCGTCGAATGGTAGTTTGTATTTCGTTAAATAAAACGCCTCCCTCTCGGTATCAGTACTTCTTGGGGAATAACTTTCTTTATGCAGAGTTATATAAGAGCTTTTTTTTTTTTTTTTTTGTGCTCAATTCCTTATTTCTTGCCATCACGTTCATCATGAACACAAACTTACACCAGATACCCTTTCTGAATGATGGATGTTCTATTTTTATAAATTACAGCTCTTATTCATCAATTTTTATTATTGCAAAACCCTCTAGAATCTCATCTACACTCTTCTATAATAATCAAACAATTCCCGCTCTCTAGAATAACGTCCTATATACACTGAGTGATCACTGAATTATGAACACCTACCTAATACTTCGTAGGTCCTACTTTTGCCCTCAGTACAGCAGTTATCTGACATGGCATTGATTCAACAAGAGGTATGGCCAACCAGGCTGTGCGTCAGCTATGGAGGTGATTGGTGTATCCAGACTCCTGATATGCATTTCCATAGTGTCTCACAAGTGCTCTATGGGATTGATATTGGGGGGGGGGGGAGTTGGAGGCAAATCGATATGCTGGAAGTCAGAACTGTGTTCCTCAAACCATTCCTTCACACAAGTGCCCGATGGCTCGGCGCATTGTCATCTTGGAAGACGCCATCGCCATTCGGGGAAAAGTGTAAGATAGCGGGGTGTACACAGTCAGCAAGCAGTTGACCATAGCGGAGACCACTGATAGTTGTTCCACATGCACCAGAGGTCCAAGTTCCTTCCAGTAAAACATGCCCCACACCATACAACTGCCTCCACCGGTCTGCACTTTTGATATGCATGATGGATCAAGAGCCTCATGTTTGTTGACGCAAAATCCATACACGACCATCCACGGTGTGGAGTAAATAACGTGACTCATCCGACCAGCACACCTTCTTCCAGTCTTATAACGTCCAACTTGCATGCTCTTTGCACCAGGCGAATCTTTTACTCCGATGATCCTTGGTTTAGGAGAGGATGGCCTCTCCTAAACCTCCCCCGACCCCCTACGGGGGTCGGGGGAAGTTCGGAGGCCATTCAATATGCTGGAAATCAGAAGTGTTCCTCAAACCATTCCTGGTATAGCTCATACGTGCGAGGCATGGTCATGCCAGATATTGTTCCGAGTTGGCCCATGTTGTATTGGGTAGTCAACTCTTGAACAGTGCTGCGCCTGTTCGCCTGTACGAGTCGTCGAACTTAGCGCTCACCTCTAACATCAACCTTTCGCTGACCTTTGCAGTTTTGCCGTAGGGTCGTTTTTACCATTTTTACGCCAGTTCTGGTACACTTTAACTACAGCGGCTCTCGAACACCCCACCAGTTCATCCGTTTGGAAAATCGAGGCACCAACTCATCGAGCACCCACAATCTGTCCTCTATCAAAGTCCGATAAATCCTCTACATTACCCACCACGCTCGGAATTTTACTTCCTGCTGAACCACTGACACCTTATCTATGCGCTACGTAGGTCTAACTGCGCACTCTCGTACCTCACGTGGTCAACGGGTCGCATTCAGTCTTCATAGGGGTGGTCATAATTCAGTGATCACTTAGTGTACACTGTCCTCACATTCAGGAGTCTTCTACACCCTTCTGGAACATTCTCGAATATTCTAGAAATTTCTTAAATATTATTTAACTTTTTTGATTTTTATAAATAATAGAAAACATTTTAATAAAAATCGGTAAACAAGTTGGTCCTATTTTAATAAAAACTTTGAAAAATTAAGAAAAGTAAAACATTTTTTTTTTTTTTTCCATCTTTCTAGGCTGGAGTGTACATACCAACCCTACTTGAGTTATGAATTATTTGCCATTGAAATACAGTACTTGCGTAATTGTTTTAAAGGAATTATGTGGAAATGTTCGTTTCTTATAAAACACAAATTTCTTTTATATTTCAATCTCTCATTTCGTGAAGCTTTGAATTATTTGAATCCTCATCCCCTCTGAAGGGTAGGAGTCTACAAGCAGACCAGATACATGTTTTATCTACAGAAAATATTTATTGATATTTTCTGTAGATAAAAATCCTGGCCAAATGATGCCAGGATTTTTCTGCATCAGCCAAAATTAATGGATGAATAAAACAGAATATTCATAATATTCCCATTTTTCCATCTTCCACTGATAGTCCTAATCCAAAATGTTCGTAACCTCGTTCTATCTTCTGTTAAATCAGTCTGGGGTGCTGTGGAAGCATTTTGATCTCCAGAACAATTGGGACAAGATGAATTACAGTAAGTTCTACGGCTGCGCCAACACAGTATATTACGATGGCCTTCACAATGAGTACCTTGAAGAACTTAATGGGCATCTGCATTGTCTTTGAAGCTGAGCGTTAATGAGCTTAGCTCCTCTCTTGCGAAACTAGTAACTCTTCTTTTTGGACCACCTCCCTACTCTTAACTATTCAGTACTTAAAAGGAAGACACCTAGCGTGCTGGATATACGAATAACCAGCTTTTAAAGATAAGTTATCATTCGTCTTGAGGCTATTTACATCAGCCAAGACTATTCACTCGTGCTATACACTGTAGTGCTAGTTGGACCTTGTGGGAAATGAATGAACTTTCATACTTGCTTCTTCTAAATAGTTTCTAAGTGGGTGCAAACTTAAATCAGCCCTACCATAGAATATTGTTCACACATCTGGGGTGACGCTCCCAAAACCATTCTCAAGCTCCTAGACTCATTCAAAAGAGGGCAGTCAAGTTAATTAATGACCTGTCTCTTGCAAACTCTCTCCACTTTCTATCACGCAGAAGTTCAGTTCTGCTGCGTGCCTTTTAATTGTGAAATCTTGATCCATTCTGGTCTGTTCCAAGGCAACGTGCCTTAAAACATTCTCGCGAACTTCAGATACGATAAGAATGCCACCATGAGCTCAAGAATGGCGTTATGTGCACGTGACTCGTGGACTCACCGGGGTGTATCGCGTCGCCTCGACCTACATGTATCAGCGAGGGAACAGCACCGCTTGAGATACGGCGCAGATTCCATCGTGTCAGTCTTACGGGCTCGTGAGCGTTTGATGATGACGTAAGCATCTTGTCTATTCTTAAAGAACGCAGCAATTAGTCTCTTGAATCAACTCTAATTTGTGCAACTAATTATCGAAGGATGAAGGCCACAGTTAATTACTTTAATGAAGACTTCTTTTGTTTACTGCCTCATGAATACGAGCCGGGCCCCTTAACCTTCCATTAAGCTCCTGTTTAGTAATTTTTTATTTTATTTTACTACCTGTAAAATTGGAAATTTCTTTTCCTTTCTGCCCGGTCATTAGTGTAACTTCCTCGAGAAATTGAAATATGTCAACAAATTAGAGCTGCCCCCCAGATGATCATCGGTGGGAGTTATCCAGGAACGTCTTCTTTCGTGTGATAAAACTTACAGCGTTAAACTCCTGCGAATATTATCATCTTGGAAAGTTTTTTAACTTTTTATTTGTTCAATGTATTATATTCATTTTATTTTTTCCCCTCTTCTGTCATGGAAATGGTGATGGAGCAAAGATATTGCATAAGATGAGGTTGCGGAAGTCAGGAAGCTTCCATGGACAGAACAGATGAAAGGTCAGTTTTAGAATGTTAGAGGTCAAACCTAACACGGTTTGCGTGACTGCACTGAGAGCATTCAGGTTGATCAACTTTATTCTGAATACGCAACTTGCTTGGACTGGTCAGGTTGCCTGTTTAACAACCTGCTCATAGGATCGTATAGCATTATAGAACTTCTTGGATCACCTAATATTTAGAGATTTACCTCTATATTATACTGAAAAGGGGGGAAATTTCATATTAGGGCCACCCAAGAATCATCTCATATGCCATTGTGTACTATGTCCTTGAATTGCGTCGTTTGTTCTCTGGTCGATTTGTCTCCTTTGTTGAACAAAAAAAAAAAAGTCCAGCAGAGTTCCTCACGTCGTTGACGCGATTCGAACCCGGCCTTTTCCACTCGGTGTGGGGAGTGGAAGCTAAAATAATTGGTTCTCTAAAGGTGAATTATGGGTAGAGAATCTCTACTAAGTTTGTATCGTAGTGCGTCCATACCCCTTGCATCTTCGTGGTTATCTAGAGTTACCCTATCTATAGGGTGTAACATATCCTTGTATTCTACTTTAATGAACATCTTATATACATTACGCTCTTGTTTATCTGGATTTTATCATGTAAATTTCTTACAAAACAAATCTATGTCCATTCGGATATAATTTGCATGCCTAGCATTTGTTTCAGGTATTTCCCGGTTTGCAGTTAACCCCTTTTATTGTTTTTCTCGTGGTTCCAAGAACTGGCTGAAGGAGCGTTCACTTTGGTACATCTCTTTGGTAACACACTTGGAACTGAAGCATTCCTAAAGAACTTTGATTGCTGAACCAAAAGCAGTATTTTAATTTTGACGCAGTTTTTAAGTTACTGTACTTTTAAGTTTGATTGTTAAATTCTCTGAATAAATTATTGTGCTGAACCATCGTTCTAACTCTGGTAATATGTGAGAAAGATAAACAAAGGTTCATTGTGTTAACATGTCATGTGTACAGGCTGAAAAACAAGAAATTCGTTGTGGTCCCGTCTTCTGATTGGTTTACATTCCTGGAAGATGGCTGTGCAGGAGTCATTACCTATACAGAAGAGTTATCGGCCGGTTTGAGTACTGACGTTGGTTACTACGGTGCTACGTTTTGTGTGCAGAACAGCATCCTCACGATTCCGCCAACTTTTGTAAGGAAGTGGTCCGAGATGACCTTTAGCCCGCCATGTTAAGGGCACACTAGGAGGAATGTGTTCACTCACGTTCTTCAAATGTTTTGCATGTGAACGGAAGAGACCAAACTACAGAATGGGAGTCCCGCTGTAACCCTGAAACACTGGAAGGGCCTCCGCTAATAATGAGGCCTGCCAGCTTTCGACCATTCCACGCACAAACATAGATGTTCGTGATTCGGTCCCCTTCTCCCGCAGTGGTCCGTCGGTCGGCCTTGAGCTTCAAGTCACGACTCGCGCACCATCGTGAAGGTTTGTGGCCCTGACCTCCGATCTCGAGACTAAGCAGCGTCCGTCATAGGCCAAGTAATCGTTTCAAGACTGGACGTCAGCTGATGCTCACCCGCGAGTTGGTTGAATTGTTTATTTTTTAAGTTGTGACGTTGAACGGGATTTTGATACGAATATCAGTTCTGCTTATTTTCCATTTCGAAATGTTCGGTTTGCTTACAGCATTTGTAATATGAGGATGGATCAAATTCGTGAGAATTCATTACCAACTTATTAAGTAAGCAAGGATGAGGATCAGTTGTGATGGCACCGCCTGGTGGGACGCAGGACTATAATTGGAACTCAGCGTCATGTCTGGAAGAAAAGTGCCAAGTTCTTTTTTGCAGCGCATTGCTATTTATAATAAATAACAACAGAATGTGCTAGTGGGACATACATTACAGAAAAATTACAAATTATTTGAAATACAACAAGTATATGCATATTTGAATTATTATTTTTTTTTTTTTTTTTGATTTGGTAGTTGTTGGCGCATCGGCTTCTGTGGCCATATTGCACCTCCCAAGGTTTTTGCAGTACTTTGATCCAAGCCCGAGGCGAGAATCGAACCCGCGACCTTTGGGTTGCCGGGCAGGTACTTTACCCACTCGGCTAGCCCGGTCGGCTATTTGAATTATATTGTTTATTATAATATTCGCCAACTGAAAGCATACCTTGGAGGCTTCAAGTTAGGCATATGATGACGGTGGGTGTAGAAATGCTCGCATGAGTATCACGAATGGTGCAAAGCATATTTGAATGAATGTCTTGAAAATGTGGCAAACGAACTTCGCGCGCGACAACCAAGAATTCTAGAGTTACTTGATTTCCTTAAGGACACAACCAAAAGTTATAAAAGGACAAGGTAAACCTGGAAATGCTGAAATAAAGATCAACAGTCCAAAGGCATCTGTTTGCATAAAAGCTACTACAGGCTTCACAAAACCACAGTTATAGTCAGAGGCGGATACAGCCATCATGTTTGTGGGGAGGACATTAACATCATAGGAGAGTAAATTGGCGATCTGAAGTGGAGGGGTTATTCCTCTTCCCATAGTTTGTACTTATCCATGTAAAACTCTTCGCTGATTGCAATAAAGATATAAAAGTAGTCCGTACCTTCTGATTATCAATTGTCTGGACTATCAGAAGAGTTTTTAGAGAATAAACCATTTCAAAATAATGAGAAATCATTGAAGCTGCGCAGTTCTTCACGGTAACTACAAATGTTTCTTTGAAATGGGAGAAGTGTTTAGATTGTCTTCTTTATAAGAAGACAATCTCGAAGTACGAGTGTATAATTTAATGGTAATAAAATTTTATTTCTCATTCGCTGGTCATGAATTGTTTGCAGCTTTTGAAAATCTTAATCCTGTACTGTTATCATGAAACAACCGACTCAGAATCTACACTGCATCAGCAGTTGTTATACATCATCAATATGATGCTTGTTCGCAATATTGGCCTCGAGTTTTGCATCTATAAAGATAAATCACACACCATTTGAAAAGTATCAACCAGAAATAGTTTGTGAATTCCTTTGGATAAAGGAATATTTATCCAACTGAATATTTGGATAAATTTGGCTCAATCGGAAATCTGTCAAAGTTTAGAGGACTTATTAAAATTGTAGCCATCTTGCAAATCGATAAGTTAAGTAAACTGATACGCAATCAAATTAAAATTGAAGCATTAATAATTGGTAGGGCATTAAATGTACATTAACTATGAAACGTATGGGAAATACTTCAGTCACTTCAAATCTTTCTTTCTCAAGAATCACTTGGGAAGACTTTACGTTGAGATTCCATATAAAAGTTATGCTTTACAGGAACGTTGTCCAATAATAAATACTTCAGCATTCCGTACCAACGAACGATTTTATTTTGTGTTTCTCCCTCCTTCGCCGACCTTTCTGAAATGCTGCAGATATCAAAGTCGAGTCGGTGAAGTAAACACGAAACTCAATCCAGCCAATTCCCGGAACGAATATATGGGTTATGTGAACACGTTTCGCAAGATACTGTTTGTCTGACACCAACAGACCAGCGTTTTAGTTTTCAAGGAGGAAGTTTGCGCGGTGTTATTTTCTTTTTTGCATATTAGATGAATAAGGAAGTAGGGATTGTCCATCTTAACGATTAGCGAACCAGTTAAAATGCAAGGAAGAATCATTCCGTCCCCCTCCCCTCAAACAAACATTGAAGATCTCGGTGTTCGTTCTAACGCGCCACCTCCAATCGTAAAAATGTCTGTATTCATTTTGCCTTGCCTGGATGAGGCCTACTTCCAGGTGTTTGTGTTAACACAGCCCTGCTTGCATTCGTTGGCGTTTTTATTTCTTCTGAAATGGTCCCGATTCAAATGCCAAGCTGAGTACGTTCAAAACGACACATATCTGAAGGCGTAAATCTAAACTTTATTGCTTTTATTATAAAGAGTGAATTTTAGAAAAATTTTACTCTTCATTGCTTTCAGATATACTCCACGTCTTAAAGACTACTTAAGTGTTTGAGTGAACGAGGGCTGAGTGCCCTGCAAGAGTTAATAACCTGCCTTTCGCAGACGTTCTTTGCGATAGTAGTACCACCACCTGGTAGTAGTAAGAAACTGTAGTTCATTCCGCTAAGCGTTTCCTTTTTATATTTGTTTCTGGTTAATCTGCTTAGTGAAGGACGAGGATTGAGATCTCATTAAAATCTTTTTAATAAGAGAATTAATCTTTAAAAACAACAACCACAGTAACAAAAAACTAAACGTTAATGAAGCGATTTACTTCAAATAAAGACGCATCGGTGGCCCCTCATATTTCACGAAAACCAGGCTGTATTTCAAAGTGAATCACCAGGAAACTACATGGTGACGTTTGTTGGCGTGATTGCAGCATAGTTGAGAAATCCAAAGGGAAAATCAGGATGGTTGGCTGGCACTCCACTGATAATCATATTGCTCATCGGAATTACTCGATAAGTTTTTCCGCATGAACCCCATGGAGTCTGTAGTAGTACACGAGCCCACAACCAGTACAAAAGGAAATGGAACGGATTCTCCTATTATATTGAGTAGGCCAGAACTGGTACTTTAACAAGGTGTTAGCATCAATCCTGTTATGAGGTCAACTGTCTGGCTTTATCACAGACAGAGGTAGGTTGGCAGAATAGCGGATGCTTCTCTGTAACAGGGTTAAGCCCTGTTTGTGTTCATTGGCATATTACTACAGCTAATCTTTCTTTTCTTAATTTCAGTTTCGACTTCCTGAAGTACTAATTTTTGTTTTTCGTTCACGTGATTCTTGCAGTGGTCTTTTATGGCCGGACGTATGAAGTTACAGCTTTTCTGAGGGATACAATCATGCAAGAAGAAGAAATATTACGCACAAACAAAAAATTGGAAAATCCTGTTAGTTTATTCCAAACTAATTAACTATTCTTACAAAATAATTTGGTTTATTTAATACAGTTTTCTGTCAGTTAGAACAGACATTATTCCGAGATTTTGTATATTATTTCGTCGTTGCATATGTAATAATCACTAAGATTATAACACTTTATGATCCTTAATTTTATCTTGTCTCTACAATACAGTGGTGACAGGTTTCAGCACATGCAGCCTTTTAGGGGGTCTCAGAATTTAGAGTCCTAGAATTACTATATCTAGGATGCAATGTCAAGAACTAACACTCTTCACATTGAAATATTCGCTTCCTGCGTCATATTTTAAAGTTAATTCGTTAAACTGGCACTTCCACTTTGTTTTTCGTTGGTTGGTCGGAAGATCCATAGCACATCAACTATCATGTTCAAAAAACTCCTCTGTACTGTGGGTGGGCGGGGTGGGGACCAACGTTATTCCTGTTGATTTTATGTCGCGTCAAGATCACAGGCCATATTGAGTCAGTGCATTATATTTGTACAAGTGTTTGCATGCCGATTTGTGAGAGGTGAAAAACAGGAAATAACTAACGGGTTCTACGCGAAAACTCCACTCCCACCGCTCGAGATCGCAATTACAGTTCTGATTAAAGAGACGTTTTCGGTATTCCTCTAGCCACCCTCAGAATTTGAATGAGTGACAAGTGGAGAAGCCACTCTGCAGTCACGGTCGTTTCCAGCTAGTAAGCTATAAAACATAACTCGTAATGTTGAATGATGACCTCAGACTATTTTCCTTTCAGATAGTGAATATAATCATATTCACTTGTTGGAAAGTACTAAATCTGCTACTACTACAAATATAAAAATATTATGAATTTCAGATCTAATAACTATTTAGTCTTCCATTTTCCTCCCCATATCGGGTGGAAAAGACTTGAGTTCGAGTCCCGTCGATGACGTCAGGAATTTTACACCTTTTTCACAACGTGACCGAGTTAGTCGATCTCAGGTGAGGGTAGCATGGTTTTTGATCTTGGAAACTCGGGTTTTTCGTCCAGAAAACAGAAAATCCACCTCAGAACCCACACAATACACAAACAGTATACACGGAGCAATACAGCAATAGCTGCTGATGCTCTATGACAGCCATAGTTGCCTACAACAGCAACAACTTTTTCGGTGCATTCTCCATTTATGGGGTGGATTTACGTTTTTTTGACGAGTTAACTTTATATTTTTATACATTCTATACTTTGTAGATACATTATTTATGCCTCTGGCGTCCAGAAGTGATAAATTCGAATATGACATCAAAATACTGTTTTAAATCGCACTTCGCAGCTTAAAATCGTGTTTTATAGTCCACATTTAAGCTTCAGGACACGCACAAATGTGTCCTGGAGCTTAAATGTGGACTACAAAGACGTACTACAACAGCACAACTTATTTCAATCTAGCACGGTTCAGAACACATCCGATAATGTAAGAATGCTCTAAATTTTCTCTTAATGTGGTGTGTTAAAAACTACATGCCTGGATAACAGATATTTTTAAGAAAATATAAATAGTTTATAGTGTGATTGTCCAAAGTGTTATAAATTTCAAAATCGTTTAAGTGAATTACACAAATTAACTTTAGATTTTCCTTAAGATTCACTTTAGACTTTTTCGCAAATATAATTTGAGAATTTGATAAGTAGCAGTGGCATAGCCAAAGCGTGGCCAATTATAATAATCTTGAATAGTGATTTGTGAATTTATTAGTGTTCTTTCAACGTTTCTATTATGTGTCGGAATGGCAAACAAGAAGCCAGATAATTTTGTAGGTTGACCAGACATCACCCTATATATGAATTACATATACAGGGAATATGAAACACGTTCGTATTTTTTCTGACATCAGGGACAGGACCGCTATCGTGGTATGGAAAGATATCGTAATGAATGGCTGCCCCAGTGTTTACACATCTTTGAGAGAGACACTCTGGCAGCACAGGGGTTCGTATGCTCTGAATTCCTTTTCGTAGACGCTAATTCTCTTCCTCAATGGGCGCAGTTGGTCTCTGCATTCATTCATAGTAAGGATATTCTTTCCTCAGATGGAGTATCCAGCCGGGTCTCCGACTTGAAAAGCAGTTGACAATGTCTCGAATGTTTTAGACATTCTAAGTTGAGGTACTTGGACCTTCATAACTCTCCATGCTTTTGTAAAGGAGGGATTTATTGCTTTGAGTGTTCTAAAGCATGAGCGTTGTTCTGACTTGTTTATCCGCCGAGAGAGGGAGGGGGGATGTCTTTATGAGACATCTGAATTATGCAGGATTGGCTCTTCCTATATCAGGTGTTCGTAATCTGAATTATAAGTTGTCTTTTAACAATACCCTTCCGAAAAATATTTGATAGAATTCTTCAATCAGACTTCATGGTTTTAACTTAAATTTTGGATAACTGTGTACTTTAAAAGGTATTTGCATGTAATGTACACTTTATACTCCAATGCAGTAAGTATTTCAACAAGGCAGTGGCCCTTTTTCCAAAATTATAGAACACAGAATCAAGATATCACTCCCCATACTTAGGATGCATCAGACACAGCTATCTCTCTCTCTCTCTCTCTCTCTCTCTCGACCCACCCTAGTTCTGCTACTGCTTTGTATTAATTATATTTGCGTGGTGCGCTTCAGTTATTCAATTTAAGCTGAACTAGAAATGAGCCGCAAACAAAGGCACCTTTCTAAATGTCACGTATTGAGGCCCTGTTATCTATGTACGACTGCTCTTTGGAGGGATAAATTCCTGAATGTGAGCATTATGTTCACGGCTAATGTGCCACTTGGTTCTTGATTCAGAATCACCACTACGATCATTGACTGTAGAAAGAATTAAAGCTCACCATTTACGCACCATCGCTTTGCCCTAAGGTCACTTTTTCAACTTAAATTAATTGTCGGGTAATGACCGACTGTTAGTAACGAGCTACACGCACTCCCTTGACAAGATGATATTAAAGCGACTGCCATCAGATCTACCACGCAATGTCTCGTGACGTCTTCGTTATTCGACTGGAATTTTTGACACGCGTTTTACTCTTTGCCTGCTTCGATGAGCAATTCAACAACTACGCAAAGTACAAATTCCTCCTTGAGGAATCTTTTGTACTCGCGTGGTTCTAGCCGCATTTCATAATAACGTTCGAATATCTGGAATACTCTCGAGTGTTTTACGATGAAGTGACAGCCCCAACGGTCTATGACCCGAAATTCATATTCCACTCTGAATTTAGGTGGAAGTACTCGATGCCAAATTTCACCAAAATCCATTTTCTTAGCTAAAAATAAGACAATAAAGCCGTCGTACAACATCCGTTATGTGCATACGGACGCGTAACAAAAGCGTTGTTGATAAAACTCAAACGAAAGATTTTAATCTATTTTCGTCATTTTGTTCCTGCGTACCCTTTCGCGACGCTGCGTCTGCTTTCTCCGAATGCTCGCAGTTTCGGTATTGCGCTAATCTCAGGTTGTCCACCAATTGACATAACCGCTCTTCGTCGTATACGAAAGCCGTTCACGCGCACGCATAAATACTTCTCGTAGAGAGCGCCGAAAGCGCGTTCTTGAAGTCGAGCCAAGTATGACACTTTGCCGGTAAACACGCGCACAACATTCTGCTTTGTAGTAATCGGCCGCGATGATATCACCGCTGAAATGCACGTGCGAATTGTCGAGAAGTTTGATAAGTGGGACAAGTGTCGCGCCGATGTTTCATAGGCTGTCTGCGGAAATATCGGCTGCTGCTTGGCGAAACAACGATTCGAGTTTACAGATTCTGATGGTTGTAAACCCGAGTCACGAACCGCTTTTGATTACTAACCTTCCCAGCAGCCCTTCCCAAATTAAAACTACTTCTAAGAATTGGTGTGACTGGTGAATTCGTGTCCTCCATAGACCTGTCCGTGGACCAGTTTGCGTAGCTGCTGTGAACAAGTCAAAGGCATCAATCCGTCACCTTCCAGGAGCTCTTCTCCATACAGAGAAGGCATCATTTGCTTGTACGTCTTTCCGTCTTTATTCTTCTAGGCACCAGTATTCATCAGTCTTAGTAAACGCTGTACTCTTTGCAATACGATTTGTAGAATCAAGCCACAGATTTAGACAGTCGTAAATATTTCCATCTATTTTATTTTATTAAAATCTTGAAACCATTTTATTTTGCTCCTTGTTTTTATTGGTAGACAACTAAGATGAATTTAGAAACATTTTTGGATTTGGAATGAATTTCCCATCTTCATCTGTGGTAAGAAGCGAAATTGTTGGTCATGGCATCTCCAAAGTGGGAGCATGGGGTCATCTTAACTGAACGAATCGATTACAACCACAGTCCTTGACGGTGTTTATTTATTTATTTAAAATCGGCGCATAGAAACAGTGAAATTATAAGTGTGCATTTAGCAAAACTCAATACAGTTTCTAAAAGTACATTTAAAAATGAAAAACAGCTTGCTCAGGAATGGAAACAATTTAAATTAAAGAAACAAATTTTAATTAAAATCATTAGAAATAAATAAAACAATACTAGACGTGGCTGTCGGCAGAAACAATTGGCATACATATTTCTTGATAGAGACATTCACTTTGTGAGGATCTTTGAAGAAATCTATGGTGGATAAGTTGGCATTTCCAAAAAGCCTATTACGTGGACTGTCATGATATCAGAGCTGGAAGAGGAGTCATGAAATGTAGTTATATTCCGAACATTTCTTGAGAGTACATGAAAGTTTACTTTGTGGAAGTCTCTATAATTCGTTGGTTTTGTTGTGGGGTTGTCGGCGCAAATTGCTATAAATTGCTTGTGTTCTGTAGTCTATTTGCTTCTTTCTGTACGAAAAACCAGGGTTTCTGGGAGAAAAAAACCTGCACCCCCTCCTGAGACAGACTAACTCAGCCACGTTGTGAAAGAAGCCCATAAAAACTTTTCACGTCATTGACGGGATTCGAACTGGGGTCTTTACCACCGGGTGTGGAGAGGACGGTGATTATGCCATCTGTGCTACCGAAGGACAGGTTTTCAGGAGTACCACACGCTCCTAATACTACTTTGCCAGAAGTATGATGTCAGCTATTTTTCTAATGCAGACAGGTTTCAGAATAAAGTAGTCGCAGAGTGAGGAGTCATAAATCATGTTTTAGAAAAACGGGTTCCTGAAGATTAGATAGCAAATAAAGTTCTGCTGTACTGCTTCGATTTCGTCACGATGTGGTTTCTGGTTGGGGTTCCAGACAGGAGAACCAAAATCAAGGATTGAAAATTTTTGGTTTTGTAGAGAATGACGGCATGTCTGTACTCTTTAAATCTGAATGCGTCTTTTGATGAAACCAAAAGTTTTAAACGCCCCGCTAACAACTTACAGCACATGCGAATCAAAACGACCATTTCTTGAAAAGATAAACCCCAGATCGCTTAACTGGATCAAACTGCTTTATGATTGGGCGTTTATTCTATATGGAAGGTTATTCTCAGCGTATGAGGTGACTGCTTTTAGGAGCTGGATGGTTTACATCAGGAATAAACCAAATAAGGAATAGATTACAGTTTGTGTTTAAGTGTATAGCTCTAAGAATATGGCTGAAACAACTTACAAATTTATTGACTTCACACATATTGAAAATTAAAATAATGTTATGTTATTTACAGCGACATTGTAACGCCCAATCTAACCCTAATTTTAACCAACAGAAGATAGACAACTGGATGGGGGTAACAAAGGAGAAAAGAAGCGATAAGCACAGCTGTTGTAAGAAGAAAATGTTTCTTTAGGTTAGGTAAGGTGTTGCAATGTTATTGTAGAATTGAATTGAATTGTAGATGCACGGGGGGGACACGAATATAAGTTCGTTTCGCCCGTGTCACAATACTCCAAATATCTATTGAGATCTAACACAAAAGTTGTTCATTAGCGCAGGATGCACAGCTTCGTTTCGCAGATGGAGAGTCACCCTGAGAAGGTAAATATTTAAGCTGACGTCACACGTTCTACAGAACGCTCTAAGCTTGCCAAGCATTTTTGGCCACGTGCTGGTAAGCGGAAGAGACGTTACAATGTAAGTAACCGTGTGCACCATCATTATCATCGTGGTGTCCTCGCCTCTCTTACGGTCCAGGACAAGAATAGCGAAACCGTCAATCCTCTCGCCTTCCAGCATTTCACTACGCCAACAAAATCAACTGTCACTGTGTATGAAGACTAACCTGCAGCATGTGACATCCAACCAGTTTCTATTGCACAGCTACCACCCCGCCGTTTTCATTCCAGCGCACTAACGATAATATTACGTCGAGAAAAGAAAAGACACTTCGGGTAACAGGTTAATTAACCCACGCTGCCAAAACTTAGACACGTGGTTTGCTTCTGGATAAAGCGAAACAAGAAGAAGAAAATAACTGTGTGGTGACTCATTATTGCTCATCGCTGATCCAGTTGGGAAACTTAACGCGCTCTAAATGCAAACACGTACGCACGGCATTTTTAAAGACCAAGGGACCCGCTAGACAGTTAGCAGGGACTTGCTCTAAACTCCATTCATCCCTCACCGATTTAGAACTGTTTGTCTATTTTACAGACACACAGTGGACAGCAACTCGCGCAGGCTAAAGATGCTATTCGAGGTCTTCACTCGGCTAAGAATAAATTGACCCGTAGAGAAATGAATCAAGACATTGAGCTAGGAAGCAACGACCCTACCAGATGAGGAATGCTTCTATCATAAAAACATTATCCAACTATCGAGTCAACATATTAACAGATTTAAACTTAATTTTAGATAATGACTGTAAAAGCCTGAATAAACAAAACTCTTGAATCTCACAATAAATTCTATTCAGTATAAATATTATTATACAGAATTGTATCTTTTATAGGAATATTGAAATATACTTCAAGAATTGCAAATATCATTTCCACGCTGTATGTAACTATGTAATCCAATATATTTTCTGTGTAGCCATCCTTGTAGCCCATGGTTGTCCAAGCTGTCACTGGACAGCTTGAACAATCAACGTTTGTTTCTTCTGTGTTTTTCTTAGCATGTCGGCCTATCGTTAAAATGTTTAAGCAGAAGCAAAGGAAATGTTTGATTCGTCCTGAAAATTCCTGCTAGTGTGTGGACGGTTGACAACAAAGTCAGAGGATTACCAACCACAAAATTATAATATGTCACTTTTAATTAAACTATATAAAAGTCGAATGTTAGTTTTCCATTTAAAATTTTCTAAAAACTCCTTGATTCTAGGTTACAACACTGGAATTTACCAAAATGGGCATTAAACACAGTGCTAATGAATATTTATTGATGCCTCAGAATTAAATTTAAAAGCTGTTTATTTGCTCAATGGCAATGCATTTCCATGTCCAAGGTCCTGAGTGCAATAAAGTACCATGACTTTGTTTGGAATGTTTGTGGTGATCCTACGATGAACTCGATTACTCACTGGTCTACAAAGAGGCTTCACAAAATACTGCGGTTTTTTATGTTTGAGGACACTCGTGCACCAGAAAAACGTTATATTGTGCAATGGTGGAGAAAGAGGAAGGAATTTTTACCAGGAAGAAATGATATAAAAGATGTTTCTCTGATTGAACCGAAAAGAACAAAAAAAAAGTTCTTCAATCTTTGCATTAAAGCATGGATTAATTATGAACTTTGTTAAGGTTCGGGATAAAGGAGGAAGTGGATTTTGCCATTAAGGGAAGTGTTACTTAATAGATGAAAAACCAAACGAAAAAAAATTTCATTTGTCCTCAGATATTGAGGCCCAATGAAAATGTAATTTCACCTCAGCTTTTTTCTTCAAAATTCGTATGATGTAAGTGGAACAAGGGAATGCTTTCATCAGGAATGATCCACGATGCAAAAGCAGTACCAAGATGCTGGGATACTGCCACGATGGCAGATTGCTGTTAGTTTCTTAAGAGGGAAAGCAAAATGGTCTATAACAAAATCAGAGTGTCAAAAATTTCGAAGGATTAGAATGTATGTAGTGCATTATTATATAGTTTGATTAAAGTATATTTTAAAATGAATAAAACTCGTTTTCAAGATGGCTTATCTATTATTGTATGATATTTGAAATTATTCGTTCATTAAAATTACTAAAAATTTGAATATCTTTCAACGAAGACACGATAGAGACACTATTTTTGTGATCAGTGATTTGATCACAGGGAAAGAAAGTTGCTCGAGATTGCCTAGAGATGACCATTTTACAACTTTCACAGCTTTGAGACGGATGCACTGATTATTATCCATTCGCTAGCAAGCAGTGTGTGTGTGCGCGCACTCACAAATACTGATAACAAATGTTAGCGATGTGGGCGAATCGTGTTGTATTTGTATAAATAGAAGGACACACCACGGCATCTGTGGTGACACGGGTGGTGATTATGTGGTCCGCAGATGATACACCAGAGCGACACAGTTTAGTTGACTCGAACCATAAATGCCGAGCGTCGTGCAAGTGGCGTCCTGATTAGAACATCAAAAACGAAGCGTTCGTGTTTGCCTTGATTGACACGCGCTGACAAACAAACGGGATACGAGTAAAACCTAATAATCCAACGCCGTTCCTAATGTCCTTGCACAGTCACGCGCGCGCCAGAACACAATCCCCGTGAGATGTTCGAAACGTCGGCGAGAGTGCTGGCTGTGCATTTCCTGATGACGGTGTGATTGGCGCTTCGACGATCATCTGCCAAGTGGATGACACGTAAGGTTGCAGTGCAGTCGCGTTAAGGCTGCATCGAGATCAATAACAGAATGAGAGGAGCCGGGGTGGAGAGGGGGGGAAGATTGACGGTGGCTTTGTTCCAGGAAGATGAAATTATTACTGTAAGGTGAAGAAGTACTCGCCAAACCTGTTACTGCTATCCTGAAATGCAGAAAATATCACCTTGGAATTTCTGCTTGTGTTAAAATTCTAAACGTGTTAGATTAGTGTCGCTTACTCTGTTTAATGGAAGATGTACTGAAAATTCAGATACCAAAACCTCAGTCAGTGACACTCGCAGTCATGACAACCGGTCACTATTTGAGTCGGCAGTTACAGTGCTCATTCGTTCTCTCACAGGGCAACTAGACTCATATAATTCTTACCACGTTTTACCGAAGAAAACTAGTTTCCTTTTTCTTAAAGAAAGGTTAGGGAGAGGAGGGAATGCAAACGTCTTGTCCATTATTCCACACAGACAGCTACTAGTCGATGGGTTCGAGCAGGTATCACATAATGTTTGAAGAAGCTCCTCGAATAAAAACGAACACATCGAATCCTTAATGAAACCACTTTTGTTTCTGTGCTGATAATTGGTGCAAAGTTGGCAAAGGATTGCTCAACGTCAGCGCTTAGAAACAACCGTAAGATTTTTCTCATTCATTGTTACTCCTGCCTGAGGGTATAGAAACAGTTTGGTGAAGAATGATTGGCAAGTGTGGAGAAATTTGAGATCAGTTTACTTTTTTCCCATAAAATCCTCTTTAGTGTGTATAAAAGGACCGGGGAAAGTGGGAGTGATACACTGATTAGTGATAGAATGGCTACTGCGTTCTCGAAAGAAAATTTTTGTTGGTAATCTGGTTGGCTGGCATATTTGGAAAAAAGCAGTGTTTTCCGAACTCATTATTAAAATGAATTAGTGTCTTAATGAAGTTGCAGCTCCTTAATCGTTAACAAATTTGATTTCCAGGTGATAATTCTAAAATTATCCCGTTTATTGCTCTATTTTAAATGTATTATATTCAGTCCGATTCTTTATCAGACGTTATTTTCTTTCTTGACGTCATTATAAAGTCCAATGAATTGATTTTGATTTTTTTCGCCATTAAAAAACCAGTTGTCCTAACTGAATTAACTTTTTTATGAATCCGGTGGGCGATCGTAGTTTGGAATCCATACTTCTGAAATAAGCTACTTTGAATAAAAGTATATAGTCGATGAAACTTGCTAATTTTCTTTGATTTTGCTTTTAAAATGCATCCATATGCCAAACTAAACTTGGACTTCTTTATTTGAAGAAATCCAGCGGATCCAGTCAGGTGGTCATAATGATCGTCTACTTTCTAATTCCGATACGAAAGGGACAACGTCTCTCCTAGATATTCACAAAGGTCGGCCTGTGAGATTACAAGTAAAAATTATGGTCCCCGTAAAAGATCATCCAACGGTAAGTGTCTTCTCAGCATGCATTCTTCTTCTGTTAAGAAAATCGTAATAGTACGGTAGAACCAATAGTCTATAACATGAGGGGAAGGAGGTTTAGAATTAGATTTGTATTCATCCAGAGGTAGTTGTGATAGAAAGTTGAAACAACCACCATGTATTACGCTCTTTGAACATATTCACTAGACAAAATGGCACATTAGAAGCCTCTGACTGTCCTTCAAATCATGACTCGGCAGCAGAAGTCCCCTCATCATCAGCAAAGTGTTTTCCAAAAAGAAAGGACTTCAGGGCAAGAAAGAGGAAGAACTCCGAGGGTACAAGGTCGGAAAAGCAAGCAGGATTCGGCAATATTTCAGCTTTTCCTTGCACAGTGACAAAATTTCATGGCACATTGTGCCCTTTCCTTCTGGTAAGGGATCAGAAGTCTGGGAACTCATGTAGCAGACACTATTCATATGTAACTGTTGATGAATGATGTTTTCCACAGACTCTACACTAGTTGGAGCTCTACAGCTGGTTCTTTGACGCTAATACAGCGATCTTCCAGGATTAAATCCTCAATTTTAGCAACTCTCTTCTGTTACAGTAGTTGCTGGGCGCCCTGGGATTTCTTCTTCGTGCACTGAGGTCTTTCTACATTTGAATTTTTATACCAATGTGCAACAACTGGGCAGTCTTCTCCATAAACAGCAACTATTTCTTCCTAGATTGTTTTGGATGTTTCTCCAGTTAGAGAAAAAGGAACCTGATCCGTATTCCGCTTGATCCATTGTGACTTCATCCATCGCTGCAAAGAAAAAAAAAAATGAATCGTCAGATTGAAACCAAACTTCGTGTGGATGCTGGGATTTTCAAAGTATCAAACAAAAAAAAACATTTCATCTTTTTATCACAACTACTTCTGAGCGAATACAATTTTAACCCCTCCCCCTTAGTTTATAAGAAGTGGTCAGTTCTTATAAACTGTAAAAATTTGAAACTATTTGATTAATTCAGCACAGTTCATATTATTTAAAAAAAAAATAATGTCAAGAAGATAATAGATAATTTTTTAAGAAAATTATCGAAAAGTTTCCCAATATTTATCAAACAAAAAATCAGTTTAAACAAATTTCATTATACGCTATAAGCGAAAATATGGAATTTAATGAAACCACTTTTGTTTCTGTGCTGATAGAGACATTCACTATCAAAATAGTTTTCTAAACTATTATATTAGGTGACCCTAATATAATAGTTTAGAAAATAAGCTACCTAAGAAAACTATTAATACACTTCTTTTTAAATATTAAAGAATTATAAGAGAAAAATACAAAAAAGAAACAAATGCTTTTCTACAAAACAGCTTAAATTAATGTATTTTAATTAAAAGCATAAGATTATTAAAATATAATAGTTTAATTAAAGAAAAGGTCATTAATATTTCCTATAAGGAGCTAATTTCAAAATATAAAACATAATTGAACGATTATTTAAATGCCTAAAAGGATTATGCTCTCTTATATTAAGAATGAGAAATATAATAAAATATAGACGAGAATTATTAAATTAATTTCTCGTCTACGAGATTAATTAATTTCGTAGACGGATACGATTGTTTAATCTCATTGAAGAGATTACATTGAACCTCGTCAATGGAGATTAAAGCTTTGAAATTTTTGAGAGCTTCCAATTGTGCTCTAAATGAATGTGTCCTGCGTACTTGTTCAGCTCTCAAACTGTTCTCCAAGGTATATGTAAATCAGTTAATGTTTTTGAAACATTTTAATACAGATACGGTATTAGTATTGGCAACACAGCGCAAGGAATCAAAACATACAGTTCCAGCTAACAAAAAAAAACACTTCCACCCACTTCATTTGCCCATCCCCCTCCAACAATTTATCCAAAATCCTCTTTAAATGTATTCAAATTGCTCACGTCCGCAACTATAGGTCAAGGTTTTATTCCAATGAGCAAATTACTCTTTGGTTCAATGAAAATTTCCATACATCTACTCTGCAACCACCTTTTGAAATTTAAATTTGTGCCCTTCTGTGTGTCGTTTGACAGGGAGTAATATCTTACTTAACCCTTTTGTAATTGGATAGATTCGATAATTGTAGATGATTTGTTTACTTTTTTAGCTGCGCCAGTTTCTCTTCCACCTCCCTTTGCGTTATTATAAAATCATTACCTCCCAATCCTTATTAGACTTCTGCTACTGTCTTTAAAAACTTCATTGTGTGAATGTCGATGCAAAATACTCATTCACTTTATCAGCAAACTTTACAGAATCATCTAAACTTCTCATTTCACATTCATTGGGCCAAATTGATTCATCACGTTCCTCCTGGTGCTAGCTAGAAGGAAAGTGATGAATCACTTGTAGTGTTTTTATAGTGATAAGAATTCCTTGCCACCTTAGTTTGCATTCTTAGCCAAAGACTTCTCGTAATCTGAATAATCCTCTGAGTAATTTCATTACAGAATGGTTTATATTACTATAGAATTCTGTATCCCCTGACAAATTATAATCATCCCATGCATTTTATTCTCTGCAGCTAAGCTGATTATACATCCATGTTAGTCTAAACGTTGAGCAGTATCTTTCAATTTGTAATACAATTCTTGGTGACGTCTGAGATTACCTCTTTGAACACCTCCCATTTCGTATTTACACTTTTTAACAACACCAGCTAGCCCATTAAAGAGTTTAAAAATGTCTTGATTATATTATCTATAATCACTTCCCTTACCCGCGACAGTTTTCTTTGAACATCAATGAATTATGATCACTTCCGCCCAAAGTCCTTTACTTTAAGCTTCTTGATACATGATGATAATCTGACCAAAAATATTGCTCTCTTGTTGTCTCTCTGTGTTGGTATAGAAAGCAGTCAAACCGAGAAATGTTTTGTTAATGAGTTGCCAACCCGCGAGTTCCAATCAATAACTGGAAGTTAAAATCCCCAAGATAAGACATTCTGGTTTGCTGGTTCATATTCTGTAGAGTTGTTTATTGTGATGATCAGTCTATAACAGACTACATTTTTGACTTTTGTTTTCTCAGTATTTGACGCAGTACATTTTCAACTTGCGAAAGAAACCAGCCTTAAGTCGAATAAATTATTCGTAACAAATTCCATCTCTGACTGAACTGCAAACATAGAACTCGGTATGCAAAATATAAAGTGCAGTTTAAAATTAACTCCGGAGCTTTTTGTTCCATTCGTATTCTAGTGACAGAAGAGGAAGTTGAGTGTTTGGTGTTACCACCACTCCGTCACATTTCTCTGAATCCTCGTTTAAGTTCCTCTGTTTCCTGTTTTAGGATATTTCTAAAGTTTTAGCCATAGAAGAAAGCATATGCGACCGAATTCTTCTAGCATTTTGTAAACGTCTGTATTTTAACTTATCATAAATATTTACAGTTTTATTGTAGGCCTGTAATATTTACTATTTTATGTTAAAAGTTAAGTTTATCCGGACTCGGATAGAATATATTGAGTACAACTTACTACTTTTAATAGTATTTAATTATATCATTCTCACACGTAAATAATTCAATGGAATTAAGGGCAGCGCGAATAATTAGCTTCGAATGATAATTATTCATGCTCATTGTAGCATGATCTTATTAAATTTAAATTGTGAAGATTCAGATATCTTCGAATGCGAATAGGAAAAACAGTCGGATTACACATCAAGGTGGTTATTACCTTTTTAACTTTGTGGACATCTATTCCATTGGTCTATATACTTGAGTCGGACTATAGCTTGCAGCGTTAAACTATTCATCCTCCCCACCCAGGTGGAAAAGGCCCAGGTTCGAATCCCGTCGATGACGCGAGGAACTATTATGGGCTTTTTTTCATTCCCTGGCTCAGTTAGTCGGTCTCGGGCGTAGATAGCAAGGTTTTTCGTCCAGTAAAGCAGGCAAATCGACCAGAGAACACACGCAATTTATAGACCCAATAAACATGGGTAGTTTAAAGTAACTTTCCAGGTGACCCTAATATAATAGTTTAGTTTTTTCGTTTTTGATCATCTTCGGTTATTAGTGGAAAATGATGTAAGAATGCAAGCTTCTAAAGCATCGGTCAAAAAAACTTCCCACTTCCTGTCCACCCCCTCCAAACAATAGTTCTTTCTTTAATTACTTCAAACTACCCATTTCCACAAATGGTGAACAGAAGGTAATTTGTTCCAGCAATCAACCACCCGTTGGTTGAAGGCAAGCCTCTGCAGCCATCCTTCCTCAATTTCAATTTATACCCCTTATGTGTAGTCTTAGGAAGAGTGAGAATTCCATCAGCATTGAGCTTGCTCAATCCATTCAAAGCTTTAAACACTTCAATCAGATCACCTCGCAGGTGGGAGTCTAAACGCTGCAATTTGCAGAATTGAAGTCTCTTGGTAAGACCACCCTTTCATTCCCTTCACCAATTTCGTTGCCCTTCTCTGCACCCGTTCCAGCAGATCTACATCCTTCCTAAAATGAAACTCTAGACCTATATTCATCGCTCAAGATGTGGCCTGACCATTACCTTATACAATGGGATAATCACCTCCTTAACCCTTCTAGAAAAATTCTTGTATATCATTGGAAAAAAAACTCAACTGTTCTGGCAGCCTGTGTGCACTGCTCAGATAACTTCATATTATTTTTTAGTTCAGATTAGTTTAAGCTTGTGTGTGTTGTCCACTTTAATAGTAACAGCATCATGTTTCAACTCGTGGGCCATAAAGGAATTTGATATTAGTCCAAAACGTTTAATATTACTTAAAACGCTAAATATATTTTGATAAATAACCTTCTGTTAGTCTTGTATATTTCACAACGTTTATATACTTTAAACTTTTGTTTCTTTTCCCAGAGTATATCTAATATTGTATTCAAATAGTGTATATGAATATGATTTAACATGCTGTGGGAAGTTTCTTAGTTTAGGTGAGTCATTTATTTAAAACGTTTGAGAAACGCTGAATGGAGGATTATCTTGAATTGCCGTTGTCTGTCAAACTAGTCTAGCCTCGCTGGTATCACAGTGCTTATATCACCGTCCTCCACACACACCGGGTGGAAAAGGCCAGGATTGGAATCCCTTGAATGATGCAAGGAACTTTTATAGGGTTTATTCACTCCTTGGCTGAGTAGTAAGTCGGTTTCAGGCTAAGATAGCAAGGTTTTTTCCCCTACCACAAATCTAGTTTTTCGTCCAGCTTCGTTTGAAGAGGCCGTTAATTATTTTCGAGTCTCCAACCGGATCCAAACCCAGTTCTCTCCAAACGAGTGACAAGTGGCGAAACTACTAAGCTGTTCACAGAGGACAGGTGATTGCTGGAAATGGGACACGGCCTTGGAATGAGCATTTGGCAACTTAACCAACTGGAAAACTTGGCAGTGGCTTCTCCCAGTAACATTACATTCAGTATTATTATAATTTTATTTACATTAGTAATTTACTGCAGTTTTGCTCGTATTGCTTATCAAAGTATACAATGCATAATATTTCACCAATTTCGGATACTTTGTACTTGAAGAATGTAAAATATTTTCAGGATAGCGACAGATATGACTGGCGATGTTTGTTTTTTGCCAAAAGCATTTAAATTGTGCTTAGCAACGGCTCCAACGTCTTTGTTAATATCTCCTATTACCTCCTTTCATCTTGTGTCCCAGACAAGCAAGCAAATATCGGTGATGCGAATCTGTCTGGATAGAGATGAAAGAGTCGTTTCCTGAATTTTCTAAAGAGCTTTTAGTGGAAGAATAATGAGAGAGAGAGATTTATCTACAGTATGGTGTGGAGAAATCTTTAATAACCTCGTCTGCAGTGGAACCTGAACTCGGAGCAGTGGCTTTGTTCATTACTTTGAAAGAGTGTCTGTGCTCACATTTATGCCTCGCTGTTGACAAAAGAAAACTTTGATAAAAGGACTTTTGGGCCTCCCAAAAAATAAGCTGATATGGTCTGTGATTTCTTGGAAACAAACAGTGACGTACTTGAACCAACGTCAGGGATTACCAGCACATCTCTCAATTTTGACGTTGTTCCAAGCAATGTCATATTTGGGAATGTGAATGCGATCGGGTTCGTCCCTTTCAAGAATTTGTTTCTGATCAAAAGTTCATTTCTGGATTTGTTCTTTCACGAAACGTGGTCAGAAGCTTTATTCAGGTTTAATGCCTGCATTAAAGAATAATGTACGTGAGAGGGTTAGAAACTGAGGATGCAGGCGGAGATCTTCCCCCAACTGTCGGTGGTGACGGTCAAGAGATAGAAAACGCTGAGTTAGCATTTAGGAAATCAACTGAGATTATTGCAGAAGTGTCTTGCAGTGCTGGATGCTGTTAACTTAAAGCAACTTGATGCTCCATCAGTAAGGGGAACTCTAGACCTTGGAACTCTCGAGATATCATTGTAAACACCTGTTGCACTATATGCATTGAATACTAATGTAGTGATTAGCGGTCATGATAAATTCAAATCTGACTATAACCCAGTAAGTCTCGAGATTTCATTGTAAACACCAGGACACGCAATAAAGCGATCTTAAACAAAAGAACAAAGCAAGAGGGTCTGTTCTGTAAATTATATTAAGACTGAAGTAATACTTAAATCTTTCAGAATATAACTGAAATAACTCAAAATCAATGCTATGATGGCACAAAAGTTATTCCAAACTGTTCTGGAAAGCACCTCAAAGGAAATAAGATTTCACACAGAGAGAATGCCGGATCCAGCTCTTAGTTAAAAATGTTTTCTTTTAGGAAACAAAAATGCTTTAGAGAATGGTAAAAAACCCGTCTCCCAACTGATCACTAACTCTACAAAAGAGAAAGAGCTATATGATGGTGAACAAACTTTTCGCCATTTCAGAACCACCTCAACGTAAAGCCCTGGAAGCTGAGAATAATTACAAGAAATTTGCTTACGTTTGCTCAGCTTCTCATTAGAAAGCGTTCAGGGAAAAAAAAACAATTTCTCGCACATGAACCAATGAGAGGATCTCTTTACTGACCCAAGCGTACCACAGAGCCTCTCGTCCAACGTATACGCTTCATAGATTCTCCCTAACAAATATACTTGAAACATTTTAATATTTTGAAGATGTCATATACAGAAGACAGGTTTTGATGATTCTTTTCTTCTTACCCAGTTAATAAGAATTCCTCCTCCCAATTTGTGATCCCTGAAATGGCTGTTCTGTATTACGACGTACCCAGCTGCAATAGATTTGTCTGACTGACATTACTCTTTCTACTACATTTTGTCAAATGTTAGCATTGTGCGAATTACTTTGAAAATCAACCATTGGAAATATGTCATTTTGGAGAGTCTACAAGTTCATGTTTTACCGATGTACTCACCTTTATATGGATTTATTGTGTAATACAAACTGATGTAAATAAGGTCATTGTAAATATTTCAGTTTCTGCCCGCATGTATCGCATTCTATCTTTTAGGTGATGTGGTCACCTGCATCTTTCTAAATAACACTCTTCTAGCTCATGGTTGACCCGCGGTGTCTTCTAATTATTAATAAACTAATAATAATAGCTCATCAATATTAGTTGTAGCAGCTATCGAGGTCGTTAGGATTATTAGTATCAGTCAGTGCGGGTAGCAGAGTGGTTATAATCATCGTCCTCCGCACACTGAGTGGAAGAGCGCCGGGTTTGAATCCCGTCAGTGATGCAAGAACTTTTTTATGGGCTTTTTTCTCACTCAGTTGCTGAGTTAGTCAGTCTCGGATGTGGATAACAAAGTTTTGTCCCTCAAAAACTGGTTTTTCGTGCAGCAAAACAGGCAAATCGATCAGAGAACAGTCGCAATGTATGGACATAATATACATGGGTAGATGGAACATCCTCGGGTGGCCCTAATATGAGAGTATTAGTAGTGACAAATGGCGGAAGGGTGCAAGTTAATAGGTACAAAAACTACCCATCTCCTCTGTCTATCCCCACTATAATTTGTCCCACCTTTCCTTACTTCGAGAGCACCAGATGAAAGCTTGTTCCAACAGTCAGTTAATTTCTAGCTGAAGGAAAATTTTGTGCATATCTATTCTGCGGCCTTCCTTACTCAATATACGTATATTTTCTTGTGTTTGTTGTCTGAGTAAGAGTAAAAAAAACAAACTTATTTTTAAGCCACCCGAATAATTAAATTCATCTGTCGTGCATTGTGTATATGTCCATAAATTGCGTGCGTTCTCTGGTCGATTTTCCTGTTTTTCTGGACGAAAAACCAGAGTTTCTAGGGAGAAAACCCTGCTACCTACACCCGAGACCGACTAACTCAGCCACTGAGTGAAAAAAAAGCCCATTAAAGTTCCTCGCGTCATCGACGGGATTCGAACCCGGACCTTTTCCACCCGGTGTGGGGAGGACGGTGACGACACCACTGTGCTACCCTCGTAGACTGAGAAAGAATAAAGATGCCATCAGCATTTAGTTTACTCAATCCATTTAAAACTAAACATTTCAATCAGGTTTCATTCCAAGTGCCTAGTCTCCCAGCTGCCTAGTCTCCCAGCGCAGCAGTTTGCGAACCAAAGTCTTGTGGTAAGATTACACCCTGTTGTTCTTGATCAGTCTGGTTACTTTTCTCTATACTTGTTCCAAGAGATCCACATCTTTCTTAAAATGGGGCTTCCAGACCTGTGTATAGCACTCAAGATGTGGCTTAACCGTTCCCTTATACAACAGGATAATCAACTTCTGATCCCTGCCGACAAAATTCTTGTATATCATTGACAAAACCCCATGAGCTGTGCTGCAGCCTGTTTGCACTAATCGCAGAACTTTATGTAGGGCTGCTGTACAATGAACCCTAGGTCTCTTTCGTTCACCACCGCCTTGAGTGTGGTACCACCCAGTTGGTATGCTATTCTGGAATAATTGCATTTACAATTGTTGATGTTAAAATTGAATTGCCATTTCTCAGTCCCCTCTGCATAAAAATGTCAACCTAAAATGTCAAAATTTGAAATATTCTAAGATCATAATTACAGATGTATGTCAAAATTTTGTATTCAACTTTTCAGGGTGAACGTCCCATGGACTTTGTAACCTTTTGCTCGTAGGTCCGCTTTACACCTTAGAATGTAACCCACACCCTTCTAGCCACTGGTTGTCCCAGGGGTGTCTCCTCAACAGAGAAATTGATAATAATATCACAATGATGTAATTTCGAAACAGTGTCAAAATTAATATTTAAATATTACAGATATATTGATGCTTGACACTCGAATATAACTTCAAAATTTATCCATAGAAGGGATGTCTCCAAAGTAGTGGTACAGACTAGGACCACATGGTTAGTCCACAACTTCTGCGAGGTAGTTGCCAGGAGAAACTTCCTGAATTCGGATTTTATGGACAATGTTACAACTGCAGAAATTAATTTTTCTTATTAGAAGGGGAGGGCGCGCCCCGGTTGATAAATTAAAACGTTCATTTAAATTGTAGCTCTAAATAAGCGTGACTTAAGTATAATTATAGACTTTGTTTTTCCGTGTTTTTATTTAAAGTGTGCACTTTAATCTTTTCCTTCTTTCAGTTCAACTTCGTAGGCAAACTTCTCGGCCCCAAAGGCAATTCCTTGAAGCGGTTACAAGAAGAAACGCACACCAGGATGGCCATCTTAGGAAGAGGTTCCATGAGAGATAAAAGTCAGGTAACTGTCCCAAGTTCGTATAATCAACCGTTACACACCTGTACGTGCATCGTACAAATGCAAATTGTCCTGACCGGCTTCTGCTTTGCTGACATGCAGTTTTGCAATTAACTCAATGCCCCGTGCTCATAAATTACCCAAATTTCAGTCCACTTATATTAGACACTTCCGGTTTCATTTTACTGATTTATTCGCCGTGAACCTGCTTAGTGCGAAATTTGTAACTTTTCTGGAACTCGACGTTCTCTTCGAGAATTTTGGCTGCGTGACCGAAAGCACTTGCCAGAACTGTATTTAATTCATACTCAATGACGACAGCCCCACTTATTCTGCGACGGAACACTCCCATACGGTGGATACCAGCAATCTGAAGTGTCACTGTTAGCAGAGCTGAAGCCTGAGAAGGGAGCAAAGAGTAATTTTTACTCGTAAACTTCGGATTTCATTTCATTCCCAGGTGCCAGTGTCATTCGTGTTGTAGAATGTTGGCCCAGTTAAGATCAGCATATTCCCAACACAAAATGTTCAATGAGGCTTTTCCTGAAACAAATTCGGCCAATTTGTATCATTGGTATACATATAAGTTTAGCTTTAGTGGATCAAATGGATCCACTAAACAACAGGAATAATTTTCCCTAATTATTATTATTTTTTTTCTTTTTTCACTAATCGCTTGAAGTTAAAAGATGTTTTTAAATTCTCACTCTCTCATATGTGTAAAAATATTATCTGGATTGATAACAGATTCCTTAAATGTCACATTTCAGGAAGAACAGCTCCGGCAGACAGGAGATCCCAAGCACGCCCATTTAAATGAAGACCTACACGTGGAAGTGAGTGCCTTTGCCCCAGCTGCTGAAGCTTATTCCAGGATTGCAGTGGCGTTGTCTGAAATAAAAAGATTCCTCGTTCCGGTGGGTATTTCCCATCTTCAAGTAGTTCAAAAATCTTCCGTTATGATACACACCCACTTTTCGTTTATGGGTGTAATTCCAAAGCGTGTTTTTCTTTTTCTTGGCAGGACTACTATGACGACATACGACAGAACCAGCTTCGAGAACTTGCGCAGATGAATGGAAAACGTACGCAAAGCACACCAGCCCCAAGCTACTCGTCTTCCACATCGAGTGACCAGCCTTTGGACGGAGAGTCGGCCATGATGATGACGACCACAGCATCAACCCCCCGACCTGTCCCATTAAGAGAACGTGTGGTACAACAAGCAAGCCGATGTAACGCTATCACTGCCATTCGATCACCACTTTCGCCAGGGTCCAAGCCAGCTGGTCGCCTACCAGTTAGATTAATCGCTTCTCCCGCTCCTAATCACAGAACACTGTATAGGAGAGCCGTTCCGAATCCTGTTCCTGAGTATCTAGTCACACAAGAAGATTACGTAAGTGCAGCATACATTCCTTAAATATACTGCCACGGAAATTCCTGCGGATTTTGTACCAGTCCATCAAAGTTTTCGATTGCAATAGTAGAACTTCCGGTGTATATGCACAGGCATCATAGAGTTGTTTATATATTTCTGGGGGGTGATGTAGTGTCAATCAAGTCCAGCAGTTTTTTTAGTAATTACATCGCTGGTACTGCACTGGAAAAGGTCTGGGTTCGGTTCGTATTCTGTTGATATGGGAAGAATTTTTATGCTTTTTTGTTTTTCACAATATGGTCCATCTCACGGAGGAGTTGTCTGTTTCCCTCCTCTTTCAGGTTTTTTGTTTGGAAAAACCAACCATAAAATACAAACATTTTACAGATACAATGCATTGCCGCCTCATACCCATAGTTGCTTGCCTGAAAAACAAAACAAAACCTTCCCTTTTTGGTACATTCCCAGCTTTAGAAAGCTGCAAAACTCGACTGATTAGGAGAAAAGCAAAATAAGGCGAATAGACCTCACGTGGTAACAGATGATATGAGAGACCGGAAAAGTCACTTATTAGAAATATTAAGTCAATATTAGAAAAACAGTGATGAGATAGTATGAAAGAGCAAATCCACCATGAGTACTCAGTCTTCACTTATGAATTACCTGAAGAACAGAGATCGAAATGGAAAATCTTATGTTCGTTAATAAATATATTTTAATATTCAGGAATGTACATGACGTTATGCCCTCGTGGTAGCACAGTTGGTAGAATCACTGTTCTTCCCACTTGGGGCAGAAAAGATCTGAGTTGGAGTTCCGTCGGTGACGTTAGGAATTTTATTGGCCTTTTTCACAACATGGCCGAGTTAATCTGTCTCAAGCGAGGGTAGCATAATTTTTATTCCTGGAAATTTGGGTTTTTCGTCCAGCAAACAGAAAATCACCCATAGAACACACGCAATTTACAGACAGCATACCCGGAACAATATGGCCTTAGTCGATAATACTCCTAAAACAACAACATAACATTATCAATGCGTAATGACGAACCGGAACCATGTGCAGGTGCCTTCCGGTACATTCTGAACCTAATGAAGGTCTTCATCTCATATCAGAAATTCTGGTACTGATTGATGTACTTATTAGCTCCGCCATCTTATTTAAATATGGAAAAGGACCAGTTGCCTGACTTTCCTCTGTAGTATTCTGATAGATTCCTTTTCCAGTGTCTCCTGTATTTACATAAGTTTTCTTTAATCATGTTGTAAACGAGCTTCATGGGTTATTTCCACAAGAGAAAATAAATCGCACCACAATAATAGAACTGGTTTAGTGTATCTTCATCATATAGTTAAACAACTTTCGCTGATTCCTCGTTCACTTGCAATGACTCTAACCATGAGATGAAGATCAATAACCAACACAAAATATAACTGCCTGGACACCCCACAGAAAGTATTTCTCTTATTTAAACCTGTACGAAAAACGTTTGTTCATACATGCCCGTTGTCTTACCAACCACCCTTACATAAAATTGTTAATTCCCGACTGGTCTTGCCTCATGAATAATTATATCGCTTTCCTGAATTCGCCAAAGCAGTGGAGAAACAGTTGTCAGAAAAGCCACAACATGACCATAAGAAATAAGATGTTTCTAAGTGCTTCTCCTTTGACTTGAAAGGGCGTGCTTTTTTTTATGGTAAAGGTTATCGAAACCTGTAGTACTAGTTTGCTAGTACTATAAATGGGTTGAGAGGCTACAAGAACTTGTCATTGGTCTTCAATTTTTGTAGGCAGTGAAATTCAGGAAATGCGTGCAAAGCGAGGTTATTCTAACGAACAGAAGTAGAAGGAATAAATGAAAATTTTCTGTCGTTAAAGTCCATAGCTTTAATAACAGAAGGAGCATTAGCGACTAAGGCTATATTGCCCCGTTTATACTGTCTGTAAATTGCATGTATTCTGAAGGAGGTCGATTTTCTGTTTTGCTGGACGAAAAACCCGAGTTTCAAGGAGAAAAAACTATGCTACCCTCGCCTGATACCGAGTAACTCAGTCACCTTAATAAAAAAAAAAGGCCCATAAATTCCTCCCATCATCAATGGGATTCGAACTCAAGTCTTTTCCGCGAGGTGTTGGGAGGACAGCTGTTCTACTAACTGTTCTACCCACGAGGGCTCCCAGTTAAGACTCCAGTCTGTGTAACTAAATTATTCTGCAATGGTGGATCCATTTCTGCAGCCGGATTGCATATATATGGCTTACGTAGCGGAGTGGTCATGAACGGGAGTGCAATGGCACATGTTCTTTGAGTAGCTGCGGTTTAACCCCTTAACTGTTGAATATGGTTACTTGTTGAGATCTTCAACATCGTCAACCCACTCCTCAACAAGTTTGAGGAGTGGGTTGACGATGACTGCAGATTTCTTTATTTTATGCGTATATATTTTTAGGTTTCAATAATGTTAATGAGAGCATCATTAGGCTACGGGAATATGCCCTGAGACAGGCGAAGTGCTAATCTATCCTCAATACACAAAGGTGATGCTAAAGAAGCATTCAGTAATTACAGACAGTGAGTTTGATTTATGTGCTTAAAGATGCGATTCACAACCAGTCCGCCCTCGTGGGTAGCACAGTTGGTAGAATTGCCGTCCTCCCCACACCCGGTTGGAAAGACCTCAGGTCGAGTCCCATCGATGACGTGAGGAATTTTATGGACCTTTTTCACAACGCGGGAGAGTTAGTTGAGTGAGAGTAGTATGGTTTTTTCTCCCCGAAACTCGGGTTTTTCGTACAGCACACGGGTATGCTGTCTGTAACACACGCAATTTACAGACAGTGTATATGGAGCAATATGGCCCTAGTCGCTGATGCTCTTAAAACTACAACAGCCACCAGCTCGATAAGAATAGTATCTTAAATAGATGCCAGAATGGGTTCGTTAAAGAGAATGTTTCCTTCCAATGTGGTAGACGCAGTGAGTGTCTAAGTTGAAAGCAAATTGAATTCCTTTGTAGGAATGGGAACAGTATGAATATTGTTTTATTTTATTATTTGGAGGAAATCATGCCTGATTAATCCTAGGCTTCTCTGTAACTTGAACAAAGTGGGATTACTGTTAAAAATCCTAGGCCGAATCGCAGGCTGGCTGAAAGGTAGATGACGGAATTATCATAAATGGTCGGTCTTCAGGGTAACAAGTGAGAACCTCAGCGGTCAAGTTCGGTCCCCTCGTATTTATAATTATACTAAATGATATTGACGAGTGTGTCCAAGGTAAGCTGTCAGAGTGGTGAATATTTGAAGATGAAAGGATGGTTATCAATTCGAGCTAGGCCATGTTGCTTAAAAAAGACTTGGATCGATTGCATATATGTGGTCCGAAAAATGACAACTAATGTTTAATGCTTCTAAATGTAAGGATATGCATTTGAGGAACAGAAATCCTGGAGTTACGTATAAACTGTGGTGGAGGGGAGGAGACAAAAGTGGTGCAAGAAGAAAAAGATTTAGGTGTTACGATTCAATCTGTCATCACATAAGGTACATCGTGTCGTGTTTCATTTATAGGGCCTTTGCTAATAGGGAGAAGGATGTTCATTATCCGTCTATATAAGATGTGACTAGACAGGATTTGGAGTATTGTATTCAGATCTATATAGAATCTTCTCCAGAAGTTTAAGGGGTGATGATTGTGTAAGGCGTTGAAGGTCTGTGCTCTGTCGTAGGTGATATAAGAACCAGCAGACCCGAATGTACAACCTTAGGGAATAACAAAAGATTGATTTCAAGAAGATCATATATGGAAAACGGGTTGTCGAATACCGGAATAAGCTGCTTCCCAACGTGGCAGAGGCATGGATTCTGACTAAGTTCAATGTGAAATTGGATGGTTACCTTGTAGGAATAGTGTGAATATTCTGTTTATTTTATTATTAGTACAGTATTTATTTTATTTTTGTTGGCTGATGCAGAAATAGCCCGCATGATTTTTGGATCACTAAGCACACATTTCTATAATTAATGTTGTAAAAATGGTTAATAATTACCCATTAACAAACGGGAATCAATATACAGTCAGGAATCGTGACTTCAATACGTACATTAGACTGGCAAACCCCCTCAGCCATAATTATAAGAGAATCCTTGGATTCAGGAGAGGTCCCTATGGACTGGAAATGTAGATGTAGAATTCCAACCCTGTGGACTGGAAATGTAGAATGATTCACAAAGGAGGAATAAAAAGGTGACATAAGTAATTACAGCCCTGTTAGCTTAATGTCTTAATTTGTGTCCGCTTCCAAAATATTTGTAATTACAATCTTTGTCATAATTTTCTTTACCTCAAATGCTGTTTATTAGTGGTGGGGGAAACGATATTGGCTTATCAATGATTTCTTTCATTTGACCGAAATCACTGTCAGTCTTAAGTAGAATGGAACATTGCTTTGAATTTTTAAAAAGGTTTCTATCAACTGAGGAAGATTATTGTACAATTTTGTTGTTATTTTGTAATGTCTATGAGGATAATAACTTTTTTTTTTTTCTATTTTCTAGGCTTACAAAGATGATTTTCCAGAAGAAATGTACGAAGTGCCGGATCAGAGGATACTTAGGTAAAATATTTCTGCATCTCTTCCACACTAATCTTTCTTGATCTGTCTTGCTATCTACTCATATGTTGTAAAAATATATACAATAATTATAATCCGCATTGTCGTGAAAATTAAATATCATTCCTTTTGAACGCTTTAAATAACCTCAATTATAAAAGTTAATCATAAAATGTATTTATCATTTTGAAACATCTTTTTGGTGAGTTTAATCAAATGAACTATGTATCTTATAATATCTAACTTTGACCGCTGAGGAGTCAGAACTTCACGGAAGTAAATGAAAACTTGGTCAAAGTGATTACAGGATCACCATCTGGACATTGATTAACTGGAAGATCAAAGAAGTCCTTTGGAATGACAATTGTGTCAGAGAAAACTTGACATTCCTCCGTTAGAAAAAGAGGGAAATTCAATAGGATTGCCACATCACTACCTGTTGTAGTGATCCAGAAGAGGAGAAGAGTGCAAATTGTAGATGCAAATAATCTTTTGCCGTCTCCTAGATAAAAAAAAAAATAATAATAATAATCTCTATTCCTAGCATGGCAAGTAGCCAAGGGTTTACAAAGTAATTGGATATTTCACAGAAAGAAAGATTTTATTTCTCATTATAGCAGTAGGGGATAGGGCATTAATCATCAATGATGGCTGCTGCTTGGTTAACCTCCATGTGGCTAGCGGGCCCATCAGATGAATGTGCTCATGAAATTGTAGCTGACTGGGTGGTCGAAGAATCTGTCGTTCGTCCACTGGTCAAGCTTTAGAATGCTGCTGGTGCGCGGAAATTATACATAGGTTTGCCTTTCTTGAAGGTTGCTCCTTGATGGCTGTAGTTTTTCAAAGGCGCCATGTGGCCCTGCAGCTATAACAAGAGGCCATGTAAATTTCATCTTGAACTGGGATCCAAGAAGATAGCGAACAGAGGGATAAAGTTTCGAAATGTACGTTAGAGAGTGGAGCGTTGTTTATAATTATCGACTTATAGATGCTGCCTGAATGGTAGAATTCCTTGTAGACATAATTAAGACTCTAACGGGACTGTTTGTTTTCACGAGGTTACCAGTTACTATTGATTCAGATAGAACTGGAAAATTATTCAAGTCTTCCTTATCAGCAAAAAAGGCTCTAATCAGAGCGATCCCTCGTGGGCAACACAGTTGGTAGGATCACCGTCCTCCCACCGGGTGGAAAAGACTTGAGTTCGAGTTCCGTCGATAATGTGAGGAATTTTTATGGGCCTTTTTTACAACGTGGCTGAGTTAGTCGGTCTCAGGTGAGGGCAATGTTTTTTCTCCCAGAAACTCGGGTTTTTCGTCCAACAAACATAAAATCGACCACAGAACACAATTTTTGATAATATACACGGAGCAATATGACCTTAGTCGCTGATGCTCCTAAAACCCAACTACAACAACATAATCAGAGCTGGCTGCCACTTAAGATACCAGTGCCCATTATGCCGCTATGAATCTAGAGCCACACGTGCAAGCAGGTCGATGTCTCGAATGCTAATGTCATCGTACAAGACTGGTGCATGTAGGTGGTGCCGGTCAATGTTGTTTTCGTTTTGCCTTCGGAATAACCTGGATTACAACCGGGCGACCTCCATCGACAAATTATAAGCAAAGTGGCAGCCGGACGTGAGCGGTATTGTCCAGAGGAAGAGCGAAATTTTTCTCAGCGTGTCTGCTTAGTTTCGCTCGCATAACTGGCAGGATGACAGCAGAAACTAGACCGGCACGTCTATAATCAGCCAAGCTGTATTCCATCATCGCCTATTATTAAGCGGTTATCTCCCAAGTTGTGTGTGTGTGTGTGTGTGTGTGTGTGTGTGTGTGCTGTTAAGTAAGCTAGAAGATTGTTATGCGTTCTTCGGAAATCTGGGCCACCGCTGTATGGAAATCAGGACAAAAATGTCTCGGTTATATTTGCTAAAGGTTATTAGACTTTGCCCGTTTAACTGCTCGACGTGTTGCTCAAGGCATAAAAAGAACATCACGAGTTGTGACGTCACTTCAAGAGGCGGTGGCAACTTTTTGTCATTAAAAGGCGATAAATAAAAACAAATAAGACACGGAAAGCAAATTATCTTAAATGAGCGCTGATCTTTACGTATATCGACATGGCTTTGCTTGGCGCTAAAACCTACAGATGATAGCGTTGTACCAATTCTATAGAAAGACACCAGAACATTAAGAATCATGGCAGACATTTTTGTAAAGTTAAAAACGAACAATAACTGTAATTACGGGAAATTTATGCTTCCTCTCAGCACAGCTTGAGTCCTCGTGACCAGAATACTGCTCATAATTGATAAGCCACAAATGTGTCGAAAGGGTTCGAATCCCGTCTTGGCCAAATGAACTTTTGCGATTATTTTTTTTTTTTTTTTTTTTAACACCGTAGTCTTCAAGTAATCTTTATCGGGCAAGGGGTTGCTTTGGAACGAATTCAAATCAAATCAAACCAGCCAATTTTTGAGAGCTCCATAAATTTATTATTATTTTTAATCTAAGTATATTCATTTTTTATTGCAACAGCGAATTAAGAGAAATACAGATGGCTGTTGCAATGTCTTTAACATCGGTTTGTTCATACTGTAATTCAGTAGTTTGTTTGAGGGTTTTTAGGCACATCAGCGACTGAGGTCATATTTTTCTCTAAATTCCGTGTGTTCTGTGGCAGATTTTCTGTTTTTCTAGACGAAAAAACCCGAGACGAAAAATTCCAGAAGAAAAATCAAGCTGCCCTAGCCTGAGAACAACTAACTCAGCCATGTTGTGAAAAAAGCCCATAAATTCCTCACTTCGTCGACGAGATTCGAATTCGGGTCTTTTCCACCCAGTGTGAGGACGCGGCGATTCTACAAACTGTGCTACCCACGATACCAAATGAGTAATAATATTTTATATAGAGCATAATAAGTCAAAAGAAGCAATTATTCCATAAGGAAAAGCTTATAGTAAATAATATTTACATATTTCAGCAGGAGTTTTGTAAAAGGTTGAGGACCAGGAACTACCGAGAGTCACGTTTTCAGCCTTTTTGGTTGCAACTGACGGATCACAAGCCACATCAGCAAATTATCTTCTTTTGAAATGCGCAAATCTCAAAAGAAGACCCTACTGGATTGTTAAAAGACAATGTCTTCTGTTGGATGATCATCAGTGAATTTTCGATAGTCGGGATCTAGATGTAGAAATAGGTGTTGTTATAATACTCTTTCACGAATCATTTTATTTCTATAAAGAAATTGCTAAGGCATTAAGGTAGAATAATTCATTATCTCTCAAGACTCTAAAACGATGCCACCTTAAAAATTTTCTGTTTATTCAGAAATGGCTGTGTATTATGATGCTAAGCACTTTATATACATAGTCTAAATTTGTTCGCAGCTTGAGGCTCTAGCCCTAAATGCGCCTTATCTCTCAAGTTAAGTCATTTAATCCACTTTAGGTAGAGTCAAATTAATATGAACGGTTTAATGTAATATAGGCATATATGAATCTGTTCTTAACTAGGAATTAATGCTATCCAACTGTCCTTTCTAGGGATGGAGAATACGTGAACCATCAATACCAAGATGAAGTTGCTTACCAAGGAAATGGTTATGCAGAAGCAGAATATGTTGGCAAGTATTGATTTCAGAACACTTTATTACAACGAATATCATTTTTTAACCATCAAACCTAACTTATTGACTTCATGGAATTGCATCAGACAATAAACATGAGGTATTTGAAATCCGTTGTGAGAGCCACTATTAACCTTAACAGTAATTTTCTGTTTAAATGAGTGAAACTCCGTTTGATGAACAGGTCGTCACAGGCTTTACTCTTTTCATGATATTCCAAAGAGTGAAAGGTTGCTCAAGATCAGTTGATAAATTAGCATTTGCTTAATTTGCTAAACTTCACCTCTGAAGCCGTGCTGATTTTTAGATGGTTATGAAACGCATCAAGTACCCCCATCCGTCTTCAGCATAAGTCGATTTTCAAAAGGTTTATTTGGGTCTTTTAGAAAGATTTCTCCAGCTCAGTTCCAGGTAGCCGAAAATTGTCTGGAAGAGACCCTTCCAACTTGCTTTTTAACTACAGGTGTTCGTCACCGATTGCCGGAATCAGGGACCCACATACCTTCGATATCAACAAAACATTCCACGACAACTACTTAAGTAGTGGGCAAAAAAGGAGGGGGTTAAAAATACAGAAACAATTTTTAAACAATATAAATAGATAAAATCAATAATTAAAATTATACGTATAAAATGGGCAACTGTTTACTTTCTAGTAATCTAAAAAGAACCATATAGGGAGTGATAAGCCGGAAAATTGTTTTTTGATGGGATGCAGATGAGATGTTGGGTTTTTAGGTCAAATTCCGAATGCATTAGCATTAGTAGAGGCATTTGATGCAAGAAAGCAAGCTTATGCAGCATCAGCCAAAAAAAAAAAAAAAACCACTTCCACTTCACCCCTCTGTTCGTTCAAAATACCTGTCCAGCTGAGCCTTAAACTTATTTAGGCTATCAACCTCCACCACAAGGGATGGCAGTCTGTTCCACCAACCAACCACCCGCTGGCTAAAGGCAAATTTCCGCACGTCTATCCTACATCTGTCTTTCCTCAATTTGAATTTATGCCCTCTCAGGTGATTATTCTGAGCTAGAGGAAGAATCCCATCAGCATTGAGCATGCTTAAACCATTCAAGGCTTTATACACCTCTATCAGATCACCTCGCTGGTGCCTAGTCTCCAGACACTGTAATTTGCAAAACTTAAGCCTTTCTTCGTAAGAGCACCCCTTTGTTCCATTCACTAATCTTGTTGCCCTTCTCTGTACTCGTTCCAGCAGCTCTACATCCTTCTTGAAATGAGGCCTCCAGACCTGTATACAGTACTCTAGGTGTGGCCTGACCATCGCCTTATACAATGGAATAATCACCTCCTTATCCCTGCTGGAAAAATTCCTGTATATCATTGACAATACTCCATGAGCTACTCTTGCAGCCCGTCTGCACTGCTCAGAGAACTTCATATCTGCCTGCACAACCACCCCCAAGTCCCTTTCATTCTCTACCACTGTCAGTGTTGTACCATAGAGTTGATACGTTGCTCTGGGGTTGCTGTTTCCCATGTGTAGTACTTTACATTTGTCAATGTTAAACTTCATTTGCCACCTCTCAGCCCATCTGCTCAACCTTTCCAGATCCTGTTGCAGAAGCATAGTGTCAGTAGTGTCCTTGACAACCCTGCCAACCTTTGTATCGTCTGCAAACTTGGACATTAATCCCGATATACAGTACCATCATCAATATCATTTATAAATACAGAAAACAATAATGGACCCAACACTGAGCCCTGAGGGACTCCACTAATAACATCAGTCCACGATGAGCAGTGTCCATTGATTACCACTCTCTGTCTTCTCCCCCTCAACCACCCCTTTATCCATAGCAGCAATTTGCCTCCAATGTCACACTGCTCCAATTTGTGTAGCAGTCTTCCATGTGCAACAGTATCAAAAGCCTTTCTAAGATCCAAGTATATAATATCAAAGTTATTCCCTGCATCCAGTTCTTTTGTGACTGCATCATAGTATCCAATCAAGTTGGTCAGGCAAGACTTCCCCTTAACAAAACCATGCTGTGTCTGAGCTATAACTGAAGTCTTGTCTAAATGATCCTGCAGTGCGTCTTTAACCAGTGCCTCCATTAATTTTCCTGGAACAGAAGTCAAGCTCACAGGTCTATAATTACTTGTGTCAGCCTTTGATCCTCCTTTGTGAATTGGGGTCACATTTGCACATTTCCAGTCTATGGGTACCTCCCCTGAGTCCAAGGAAGCTCTCATAATTATGGCTAAGGGTTTGCTTACTTCCTTTGCTGCCTCCTTTAATATAACTGGATAGATCCCATCCACCCCGGGTGCCTTTCTTGTGTTTATCTTCAACAGTTTCTCCTCCACTTTACTCCCAGTTATTTCAAGATTCTGTAACTTACTGCTAGAGTTGAATACACCTCTGGCATTCCCCTCGCTGAATAACTCCTCATGTGTGAATGTCGATGCAAAATATTCATTTAGTTTGTTAGCCACCTGAGCAGGATCATCAACACTTGACCCATCAATATCAAGTGGACCAATCTGATTCATCCCTTTCCTTCTAGAGTTTACATAAGTAAACTCTAGCATAGCCCGCTTCCCTTCAGAAAATTTAGTATAAATTTTTAACAGAAGCTCCAATCTGTTTTTGGAATTTTCAGACTTGTTTAAAATAGTCTTAGTGATGACATCTGTGTCAGTTTCATGTTAATAGGTTAACCCGTTCCCCCGTCTCCCCTTGGAAGCACTGTAAAAGTCCCACCAGGCTTCCCACCATGTGATAAAGTCTTAGTGAACACTATAATGCAGCAAAGACGTTTATGGTTATCGAATGCACCCAAAATGTAACACGTTGCGCAAATTATGCATGTGTGAAAACTTGAATTTTGGGAACCTATTAGAAAATGGGCAAATTATTTTCTGAATCAATAAGAACGTGTACACCTTCTGAAGATACGAAATAGTTTTAGTCAGTTGAAGTGTGGCACTTCAACTGACTAAAACTTTAATTACCACACATTGAAAACCATAGAGGTTTCAGCAGTGACTTTTAGAAAAGTTAAATATACAACACTCTAACCTTGCGCCTGAATTAGTATTAATAGCAGCATATGATGCAAGCTTATAAAGCGTCAGCAAAAAAAAGCTTCCCATATCAGCTGTCCATCCCTTCCAATAGTTTTTCTAATTCTTCCATCAATTTATTCAAACTATCCATCACAAAAACAAATGGCAGTTTATTCCGAAAACCAACCACCTGAGAGCAGCTTCTGCACTTCTATTTTACAACTGTCTTTTCTCAATTTGAATTTGTGCTCCATCATGTGTGGTCTCAGCAAGAAGAATCCCATCAGCATCGAGCTTTCTCAATCTATTCAAAGCCTTAAACATCCCAATGAGATCAGCTTGCAGGCCTAGTGCGGAGCCTAAATGATTTGCGCTCTCAGTTCTCCCTCATCCATTACTCACAGGAAGTTTAACAACCGATTGCCACCGTAATGACAAAAAAAAAAAAAAAAAAAAAAGAATTTTCCTTTACTATTATTTGCATAAGTGTTAACACCATTTCCAACTATAATCATTTCAGTCATTGCATACTTTCTTCCACTCATGTCGGTATATATTTTTTTTTCCCGCAGATGGATGGGAGGCTCCTCACAACCCAGTCGTTCTGAGCAGAGTAGCTGGAGTCTCCAGGGTCGTGACCCGCTATAGAAACCACCCTTATGCCGCTCCTCCTTCATCGCGTTTCTAACAGCATCGTAGATCTGTACAACACCTACGTTTTCCCGAGCCTCAAAGAACAACGAGTGCTACTTGCTCCACCAAATGGTATCCAGAGTTTTCTAGTGATGTTTATCATGGTTGTCTATACGTTGTGCGCGCGCGCGCCATGCGTATCTTAAACTTTTCATCCCATTTCTGCTCTTATTTGTTCTCTACTGCCACGATACACCTCGGCTACAAACTGATCATTACTGAGCTACCAAATGCATAAATAATTGATCATGGCATGGAAGATTTCCATTTTAGTCGTATTTCCATGTGAACGCCGTATTCAGTGATTCTTTCTTACCAAAAGTATTTTACTTCAAAGGAATTTTTCTTATCTTAAGAACTTATAAGTCATTTGAACAGTAGATAAGTTGCGTGTTTTCAATAGCGTCTTAGATACGAGTAATGAAAACGTTGCCTCACTTTCCATCGATCTCCTTTTCATTCATCCTTCACCCTGCCGTTGAGACTTTTACCAATGAGCAATCTTGCACCGGCAGCCCATATTCTACAAGATCATTCCACCCATCCACTCCATCTTTACACTGGATCATTGAATTATATGCTGTAGTAAACAATATTCAGTTATAATACGATGTACTGTTCCTTAAGTTTCGAAATCATAAATTTTTGCCTTCTCTGAGAGTTCTCTCCTGTTTCGTGGCCTTGGAAAATTAAATTGAGAAATTTCTATTGAAATAGAAACTAAATACCTGAAAATTCATTCGGGGTCTTTCTTCTCAGTTTAATAAAATAATAATATAAATAACACTAGAAAAATAAACTGCAGTCTAAAGTAAACAAGAGTCGCGTGTTTCGGGTCACCAGCAAGTCTTCGAAGTAAATTGCATTGCCTCCATTGCTGTTAATGGACATCTTGTCCACTAAATGAGTTGTAATGAGTTTTATAAAATATAACATGGCAAGTATGGCAGAGCCTTTTGTATCTATATTATTAAATTTCGTTTTAAATCACCAAAAGTGATTGGCTGGCTCCATTAAAGCAGTTTTTACAAATAATTTGATATCAGCCAGATTTCAAGCCGCCAACGTTTTTGGAAGGGAGGCCGAAAGAGGAACTTTACTTTTTAATATATTTTTCATGCATTCTGTTTGAACTCCTTTGGCAATGTGTGATTTTTGATGTTAAAAGATGTGCACTTGTTCAGTTCCTAAAAGATGTTCTGTTCATATGATTGTTTTAGTGATAATCTAAGACGAATGTAAACTTTGAATTGTAAAACGAACTAAAATGATAAATAAAACTTCAGTTTTTCAAAATAAACAAAAAAAAAACTAAGTTCGTGTGCTAAAATTAGTGAAATAAAATATATTTTTAAAAAATCTACAAATCTGTTGCGTATTCTTTTCACATTTTACATTACATGCGTTGGCGATTCCATAAGAAGTCCTTCTTGGCACTGTCTCTAATCGTAGCTATAGAAGTGCTCACAATACAGTACTGAGAAGAGGGAATCCATTTCGGAAGAGATTTTGGAATTTGGTACAAAATATAGGTTATCGAGATTGTTCTGACACCACAACCACGAATGCTTGCTTCTGAACTGGACTTGCAACGTTGAAATGAAATGTTTTCTTTCAATCATTCTGGTTTTTCTGGTCATCAACGCCATCTGACAGAGGCAGGATAATTGATGAATAATTAGAACTAAATATAAATTGATCAATAATTAGAACTAAATATAAACTTTATTAATAATGATATTCAGATGCTTACACAGAGATGGAAATCCGAATACAAATTCCTCCTCCCGAATTTGAAATGGCTTCAAATTGGTTCATTCGAAGCCAATGCAATGTTCAAATGAACATTTGCATTGGATTCAGGAATGCAATGTTCATTTGAACTGTTCAAAGTCATCAGCTTTCTCTGGTATATACTTTCCTAATTCTTCTGAATCCACAGTTGGTCAGTATTTTGTACCCGGAACGGTACTTTTTGCTGCCTATATACGAAAGAAAGCAGCTGGAAAAAATAAACCGTAGTGTTATTAATTTATAAATATCGAATACACAGAAATGAGAAATTTATTCCAGGTATAGTAGGACATTGCAATTTGAAGAAACAGTTCTGTGATGTGCGTCCAAATTATTCTCATTAGTTAGGTGCCACAAATACAAGAGATGAAATAGCATTGCATTACTGTCTCGAAAGATAGTACTGAATCCTCAAAGGTATATACATGAAACTTAGGTCTTTGTGCTCACCTAAAGAAATTGCATGTAGTTTCTTTAGGTAAACATCATCATAAGCAGCTCAGTTTGTGAAGGAAGGTTACGAGTAAGTCCACGACCATGCTCTCTGACTGGTCAGCTTTTTTTCTCTGCAACAACTTCAATGACTAGCGGACACTTTGTTCATACAATCCGATGTCCTTCCTCACAGTGCAACGTCAATAAAGAACTATTGCCGAAGGATACGTTTGTCGATGACTATGCCATAAGTCAAACCTTTTCTACCATTTTTTGCTCTGAAAGCGATAAGACTGCTCCCAGAATCAAATCAAGAAGGAATTTGAGTGTGTGTATTAAGTGATGCGGTACAGGGAAGATAAAAGTGGAGAGTGTTACAACTAAATGAATCTAAGGAGTATAACAAAAATCACTTAAGGCAACTTGAATGGGAAGCAAGCGTGACCGCCCCATTATGGGCGATTTCAATTTACTCTTATAAATTGGAAGACTTGCAGTACTCCATTAAGAAATAGTCTTATTTGGACCATCTAAATGATTATTTCTTGTCATACAAAGTGCAACGGGCTCTAATATTCTCGACCTGGTTCTCACCAAAGATCATAACTGCATCAAGAACTTGACAGTGCTGGAAAAAGTTGTTTCAGTAGGAGAAGGCATTAGAGTGGATTGAAGTATCTTAGATTCTATTAATTGAAGAGACTACTATATGCGATAAGTTCCTTATTTCAAATATATTTACGGTTGAAAGGTTTTTCGAAGCTTGGGTGAAATTGCTGTAAAATAAGTAATATTGCGATCTTGGAGAAGAATATCAGAAAAACTACTAAGGCTTAGGAAAGGAAAGATAGGCTCCTGGTGGGGGGGGGATGAATGGATAGTATTCAACCTTTTTTTCCAAAAAAAGGCTACATATGCGTGCATCAGCATAAGTGGGAATGTTAATGAGGTCAACATTGTATGCCGGGATGATCCCAGACTGGAGAAGCGCCAGTGTCTCCTCAGTCCACAAGAGGTGTTAAAGATATGATGGGCAACTGTAGACAGGTGAGTTTGGACTCGGTAATTTATAAGATCATGGAGTCCATGGTTAAGAATTAAGATTCAAGATCACCTCGATAGAAATCCTTAATGGTTATGGTATGGGTTCGTGAAGAGAAAGCCTTTACTGACCAATCTAGTTAATTATTATTTAGAAAGATACAATGACTAGCAGCAACCTTTTGAGGTAATAATTTTATTATTTGTTTAACTTGGCTTCAGTAAGGCTCTTGATGTAGTTCTTCATGAAATGCTTTTATATGAACTTGTGCAAATTATGATTACTGGTAAAATCCTTCGTTGGGAGCTGGCTAAACTAAAAGATAGAGAACAGGTGATAGTCATAAATGGACATTCTTGTGATTCCCTCCTGGTTCTAAATTTTATTTAATAACATTGTTGAGGGAAAGTTCCTAAAGTTTTCTGATGATTTAAAGTTAGGAAGGGGAGAATCAGGCTATGTTGCTTTATATTTACTTTCTTCCGATAGCGGTCTGTAAAACAGCAACTGAAGATTAATATTATAAATGTAAAGTTTTCGATTTAGGAGGGGGTGAAAGAAACGTTTCAGATGGTCACAAATAATCGACATAGGCTTGTCGCTATTCCCAAAAAGGTGTATGAAGTTATTTAATCAGATCAGAACATTTCTTTTGGTCTTATAACAGTTTTACGTTAAAAGGCTAAAGACAAAAGTTCTTTTTAACTCATAGATGTCATTAACTTCCAAGGTTTTAGTTCTATTTGTAACACTTTGTTTGAAGAGTTTTTACGAACTACAATTATGAAAAAAAATTGGTCTATCAAGGCTGAGGCAAACTCATATTGGGGCTTATATGAAAAAACTCGGTCCTTTTTTCGCAGGTAGCAACTCGAGAATGCTGTTGTACTTTTAGTGACAAAAATATCTTATCGTGTTTATTGAACAATTCTTGGTCCAGTTCTACGATTCATATTTTTAAATAAAATTTAAAAAATATGAATCGTAGGACTGGATCGCGAAATACTTGTATGTGGAATCTTTTAATTCAAAACAGAAAACAAGCTTTGTTGGTAAACTCCTTTTTGCAATTTAAGCCATCCACAAACTGGCAGATCGCAATGGCTGAACTTTAGAAGACCTTTTTTTCGATTTCTGTGCGTAGAGTTTCTGAAACACCAAATAGAAGTACCTACCCTCCTACTCCCTGTCTACCGTGTGATCACAATGGTTCGGTCCACTTCAAAGCATATCCCCACTTCGTATCGCGCGTTTTCATTTCACTGACGACGCACACGCGAAAAGATCCCCCTAATTTCAGCAGTGGAACACATGCGATGTAAATAGCATTTTCAGGTTAGCCACCTTTGTCGGTTCTCTTCCCGCCTTCTTCTTTTGAATTAAGACTGCGTACAAGTATTTTGCAACCAAATTCCAGAGTTTATAGTTTTAAATTAATTTTTCTACTTATTCATTTTTAATTTTGAGATAATTTTGGTCGTCCAGTATTCCACTACAATATGCTCGAGTTTCAATGCTGCACGAAGAACAGGATTTTTGTCAGGTAAGCTTTTGATGTTTGTTTCTCAGCCTTGATGAGGAGTTTTATGTTTCTCCCTTTTGAATTGCACTACACAAGAGGGCCTCCTGAAAACTAAGTTTTATTATTTAAAAGTGAAATGTCGAAAGAACTTTTATACTAATAATGCCCTGAGGATAATCGTGACTGGCCCTTCTGGAATCAAAATTCAGGAATCTTCATAGGAAGTGAAGCAAGATTTACGCTAAAAATTAGCATCACTAACACAATGATTCCACCTTCAGTTCCCCATACTTTCAATGCATGCTTTGAAACAATTTTTTATCTCCTCGATGGCACTGCATTCTGCAAAGTCAATCTGTTTGTTCTTCATTATAATGTTGTAAAGGATTTTGTTAATCTTTTCAAATAAGGAAAGCCATCTTAAACCATTCTCACCAGCCATCTTCACTTCTGTCACCATTTATTCCACATTTGTACTTTTCGCATCCACGAGGAAATAACTCCATCCTACTAGTAAGAGAAACTTGTTTGTTGTTTTTTATGAAATAAAAACAATACAGCCCTGTTTGATTTTCCTTGAACTACAGAGTAAATCAAATTACCGTCATATTGAGTTAGTGTGGTCTGAAGTGATTCTCCCCCACTCTGTAGTGTGGTAGAATCACTACAGTGTTTTTGCCATAAATTGGAAATTATTAGATATGGGGAAGGTGTGATTAGATTTATAGGTGCTTTATGCATTCAACATTTAAAAGGTGCTGCTGACAATATCCGCCATCCTCAGGTAGGTATACAACTCATGCGCCAACATATGATTCTTCGCAATACGCTGAATCATGTCTTGGGTAATAGGTTAAGAACCGCGTGAAAAATATCATGAATTGTGTGAATTCTTTGTGTGTGGAATAAAGTAACTCTTTAGCACTCAAAAACCTCATGAATTGGAATAAAAGTGTGTTAATTGACCATTGATTATAAATTATTAAGAATAGCATAATTGAATAACGTAAGTTTATGAGAGACATCCAAATATCTCTCTGCCCAACTCCGATGAAAGAAAACAACCCTATTGCAATAGGCTACTTACTCTCCTTGGTCGGCTTTTTAAATCTTGTACACCATCTGAATACGGCTAAAACCTAATTTTTAATCTCTCTGGTAAATGCTATATGAAAAAAAGTTTGTCCCCCGCGTTTCGTAAAAGATTCTTTGCAAATTGATATTCGTTCCTTCAACATTTTCCATCAAAAAGATTACGCCTTCATTGCTTCAACGGTCATTCATATTCACGTTGGCATTGGTTACGAAAATGATAAATAAACTAGTTCTTCTTTGACCATGTTATAGTAAAGCAACTGTTTTCATTTGATTATTCGCGAATATCTTACACGAATATTTTGTCTTTCTCATGTGTAGATGAAGATCCGCATGGAAGACTGGTTCACGCCCCTTACAGAGTTCATAGAGTGGAACGTTTTGAGAAGTTGGAGTTTGTCCGATTAGTTCCATTGCTGTTGATGATTTAGAGAGAAAATATGTCAAGACAGATCATGGCACCATGAGCTGTCTTTTGTTATCTAATGATTGTTCTTCTTCACTTATTTCTTTTATTTTGGCGTATTACAGAGATGTGCAACATTGTCCTTCGTTGTCACAAGGTTAGGAATAAAAGGAAAACCTAATGCATGGTACATTCATTGACCTTAACACTGGAAACTTGTGGCAGTGGTAATCAGAGGTCCCATGTATTGCAACTTTTTGCCGTTTGTTCTTTGATAGGGGACTTTCATGCATCCGGTTCGACTGTACCACAACATTTTTTCCCCGAATTGAAGAGCATGAACCAAAAGTCAGGACAGCAAACAGACAACAAACAGATTTAATAACGCATTTGCAACCATGACTGCACGTAATTTGAACTTTCGAAATCTATTTTTAATTAGATTTTTCCCTCGTATATACAAGAGTGCAAATATAAACTCAGAAGTTAATTACCTTTTTAAACTTAAATAATCTTTATTCCCATCGTCAAGTTGCCAGGAGTTCACAAAGAAAAATTCCATTGAGTTCAATCACTATTTCGATGTACCGTTAATATTCGTCTGTTAACTTAGTGTGACTTGAGTCATAAGGTTGAGAATTACTGAGTTAAAGTATTGAGATACGCAATCCAAGAGGTTATGTTCTCACCGTTTGAGGGTGACATGCAATTCTGTTTATAATAGTTCTGTTTTCCTACTTTGCCACTATACGTTGGTAGCATTGTCATCTTTGATCGACACAGCCGATTTTTGTAGAATAGTATGACTGAGGTCACAATAATACTTCCTGCAGTTACTACTGATGGAAGTATTATCGCAACAATATAAATATTTGAAATTTCCGTTACATTGTATTGTTAGGTGCTGCTATAGGTGTTTTCGGAGCAAAAATAAATAAAAGTAAGCGTACGTACCTAAACAATGCAATTGACTGACCGATTTGTAAAATATGGTCCCGTTTTTTAAGAACGTTAGCATATATGCATAATGCGCCTATTGCCTTCACCACGCCTGCTGCCAGCTAGCATGTAACAACTCAACTCTCGGGACGAATTTTCATGGAAATTTATATTTGGACCTTTCAGGTTGAGCATCTCAAATATCATCAAAATCGGACTAATAGAAATGCTACAATTATTTCTTGTCCGTCCGTCTGCATGTAATAACTTTTTTCAGTGGATGGATTTTAAGAAAATTTTATATTTCGCTCTGTAAGGAAGATTTGTCGACCCTTACTATGTTTCATCAAAAGTACACCAATAGAATTCCAGCATTTTTTTTTTTTTTTTTTTTTAATATATATCACATGGGCTATCCATATACTGTAGCTGAATCACTGGATATTAGGCTTGCTTGCTGACATGCGCATAAACAGTGCTTTTTGCTGTAAATCGTGAATTGTTAACGTTTGCTAACTCGTCTGAAATGAAATTACACATTGATTACCTTTTTTTTTTTTAAATGAACTTATATTTTGCAGCAGGTGCAACAATTGATTTTTGTTGAACAACAAAATTATTTGCATTTTAATCGATAGAATTTAACTGCAGCTGAAATTAGTTAATCTTTTAAGCAGCAGAACGTGTCTGTTAAATAGACTGGCCACAACCCAACTTATGATGGTGGCGCGGTGCCCCACTAACCCCCTTCCCTCAAGAGTAAAGTCCGCAGCGTTTTCGCTGCGGAGTTTAGTCTACTCGCGTCCCTACTCCTATCAAATTTTCGTGTATCCCCTCATCGCGAAGGGTGATTTGTCTGTTGTGAGGGGAAAACCGGAGTCAATCACGGTGAAAAACCTCACGACCACGGTTTGAGACCGCCAAACTCAATACTGAATGCCCCTGGTAAAATTCCCATGAGGGTAGCAGCTGGAATCTGTAAATTCGCATCATGGCTAACCTTGGAAATGTCATCACAGGATTTGGAAATAATAAACAACTTTTAATCATCGGCATAAGCCAGCAGATTTGGATTTTCTTGTAGAAGTGGTTGTAGAGATGCTGAAAATATAACACTGAAGAGAACACCTCCTTGAGGAATGCCTGTTGTGCTTGTGACGAGAATATTATCAGTATTAGTGGGGAGGATGAGATTTCTATGATTTAGGCTGTACTGTAGATAGGATATAACCATTGTGTCAATGAGGAAGTGATTTTTCAGTATTTCGATGGCTTTCTTGTGATCAATGTTGTCGAAAGCACCTTTGATGTCTAAGTAAAAGATCGCATTGTGCTTTATCCTGAAATGCAGTTTGGATGCGCACAATGGTTTCAGCTAGGCTTGTTGTAGGACCAAAATGTATGTTGGCAGGTGCATTAGCGAAGATCGCATCCTGAAGCATGATCTTATCAATGATTTTTGCGATTATTGACGATACCTTATATGGTTATTACTACTAGCCTGTTTTGGAATCATAGTAATTCTAAAAGTCTTCCATAGTCTTGGAAGGAATGGCTGGGAGATGCAACTGGAAATAATATGAACTAAAGAATCAATGATGAATGCACTGGACATCTTAATAAAACTAAGGATGCCGTCAGGGCCTTCACTACTATCAATTCGTAATTGGTTAATAATTTTCTGAACTGTATTCTTGTTTACAAGTTGGTTGATTAGCAGGGCTTGACTAGGAAGAATTTCATGTTGCACGCTATTTGTGTGTTTATAAGAATTGAATTCTTTAAATCTCTTTTGCATATCTTCAGTGCAGATGTCAAAACTGCATGTTTCTATATTGATTTTTATCCATTCCAAAGTCTGGTCATGCCGCAAGGTAGCGCTTGTTTTTGAAGAAAGTGCTCTTTTATTATGCTCGAGTCTGAACGTTAAATAATTTTTGTGTGCCTGAATTTTTTTTAGTTGAAACAAAGCTCTGTTCTTTTTATACTTTATGTATGTTGATGAAGTGCCGTACTTCTTCCACTGCCTGTGGCATTTTTGTTTCCATTTAAAGTATGGTTTTAGATGAGATTTGAACCACGGTTTGTATTGAAAAGAAAGTCTCTTACAAGTTTGGATGCTGAATTAGAAAAGATTAGAAAAGTTTAAGAGAATCCCATGGATAGTATTTTAAGAGCTTCAAAAACTTTTCTTTCTGAATGAATTGATGATATTCTTTTAGTGATTTCTAGAGGAGGGCGAGGATTCCCGCAGCAAATTTTTGCTTGCAATTCTATACTTTTGTGGTCAGATCTAAATGTAATGTTGCTGCTACGTTTTTCTTGAAGTTGAAGATTAGAGTAAACTAGATCGAGCGCTTGATTACCTCTTGTAGCAGGGATGTTGATATTTTTAGCTGCTAGAACTAATAAGGAGTCGGACAGCAACTTCATTTGTAAATTATATTTGGGCAGGGGAAGGTTAAAGTCGCCCATAATAATTATGTTAGATTGAGACTTATGAACAGTGGTGATCCAGGTTAATACTTCGTTAATGATATCATCAGTAGGTCCAGGCGGAATATAAATATTATATATTTGAAGTAGGGAATCTTTAACTTGGATCAGAAGAGAAATTCCTTCAAAGTTGTAGGTGTTAATACCTTTAATGTTGGATTTTAAAATAATTGTTGACCCTCCACCTCTTCGATTAATCCTAGATGTCATGTATGGAGTGTAGTTGATTATTCGGCAGTAGAAAAACATCCTGAAGAGGTTCCTGCATCCATGTTTCAACTAAAGAAATTATTTCATGAGTTTCTTCAACCAAAAGTGCTATAAGCGTAGAGTTTATTTTTACGCTTCTTACATTCTGAAGAAAAATGTTGAGATTAACATAGGTGTTAGAAGGATGTTCGCAAGTATTAGGAGGAAGGATAAATGGACTATGATGCGAACCCGGACTGGTATTCTTTAGCTATGCAGACAGTTCTTTTCACAAAAAAAGAGAGATAGTAATAATGCATGTCACCCAGTGCTGAAGTTTTCAAAAAAAATCTGCTAAAACATACAAATGTTTTTAAACCATTTCTTCAACTACCCTTCACCATAACCTTGTGTGAAGCACTGATAGGAAAACGCAGGGGTCAATTTTCGTATGCACGAGGGTCGGGCACGCAATCAAACTTCACGTGGGGTTACAGTAATCTATATTATCAAACCACTCTGGAACAGAGTAACTAGGGAATGGCGCCAACCAACCCAATCGATCAGATTAGGTTGTCGACCTGCGAATACGCTGACCTCTATCGGAAAGAAATCATCTGTCTATCAGATGAATATCGAGACTGTCGTTTCCATTTAATATCGTACTATCCATTTCGGTTGATGCCAACTGTAAGGATAACGTGTTACCACTGCCTCGTGAGCTGTGGCGCTGGTATAAGACCAGCATGAAAAGAACGTATGCTTTCGCCACGAGGAAAGTTTTATATACTAAGGGTTTTGTCTCCCTTACGCTCTTGTACATGGAAATTCTTTCTTCGCGGTAGCTACACGTAATTAAATAAATTACAGGAAGATTCTGTTGGGTCACTAATGTATAAAGTTTCAGCAGTGTCCATCACCTTATAATAAGCAACACATTGCATCCGTATAAGATCCACTTCGAGATCTGCATGGAGGTGATTAACTGGAACCGATGAAAGAATTCTGGGAATGGCTTCTGCAAGATCAATGTCTTTCGATATCGTTTAGCGACAAGGCCTCTTTTTATCTTAACGGTCACGTGAACAGACACCCTGAGATATTGGACTGATGGAAAGTCGATGTGGACGAAAGCATCGCCCGTTCAGCATGGTTCACGGAACAGATGGTAGAAATAAATCTGGCTATAATTCACCAATGCCTCCCCCCCCCTTTCCTCAACGATACTACATTATTCAAACGCATGGCCATGTTCTTCCAGCAGGATAATACACTTCGCGCCCGATAGTTCTTTGGAAGATTCCTGATATAGTAAAATCCGGCTTCAATGAAAATTTCATTATAACGAAAATATTTTCAGACTAGTGCTTTGTTTGAAAGAATTTTAAACGAAATTTTCAGTTCAACGAATTACCGTATTTTCCAAAGTCCATCTGTGCCTAAAGAGGATTGGTTAAAAAATGATTATGCTTTTTCTTTATTACCTCGAGGGTAATTTAAAAAAGTGCTTTCCATGTTTCTGAAATAAGCAGTTTTTAAGTACATCAAAATCCATTTTACCATTACTAAAATCCGTTTAACCTGTGCCTTCATTGACTTTCCTTTTTAATTAAATATCAGCTGTGTGAAACTTGACTTTCTCTTTCCTTTCCGCATGCTTTCAGACCTTTATTCTGTTCTTGTGCTGTTGAAGCTTCGCATTTCTGCTTGGAGAACTACCCAATCCCAGGCATTTAGAAGTTCCCCAATAACTGCTTTTTATCTCTAAATCATTTGCGCGTTCTGCCAGTACCACTGACCTGTACCGAATGACCCGATACTTAAAATTCTCGCAGGGCTATTTTTGGCTCGCTAAGACGCATCACCTGTGGTGGAATGAAAAGCAAAAAAAAACCCCGAATCTGAAACCCAGCGAGTCATTCGAATGAGTTGCCAGATGTATGGGGGCATTGTTTTCACGGTGGCCACTTGGCAGCGAGTGCTTCGCTGTTGTTCAGTGGGAAAAAAATTAACTTCACCTCAAAGGACGAAGAATGCAGTGTGATCATCGAGGAAAAGCTTTGTACGGCTATAAAAAAAACTCGTATAAGCCAAGAAATTAAAATAAGTCTTCCATACTATTTAAGAAAATAACGCGCGCGCGCGCACACACCTCGACACCTAACCAATCTACTTATATTTTCACCATCAATGAAATCTAAATGCTAGTGGCGAAACTACCATACGGCCAAGTTTGTCATCGCTGGGATCCAACGATTGATTAGGTGTTGTTAAAGATCACATGGGCTCTTTGGTAATGTGGTGGAGGATCCATAATGTATAGCATTTTGCCACCGCTAATGCGGACATGGAAGGATTTAAATTCGCTTAACAGCAGCAAGCATTATCCTCTTTTTTTTTTTTAAAAGTCTATTTTTATTTATTGTTTTAATAAAATATTTATTGAAATACAGTCTGCTCAATTAATAAAATTAATCGCATTTCATTTTTTATCTCATCTTTCGGGAAACTTGCAGTCAGATGCACTATAGCTTGATTATAAGTGAAATTGCCCTCCGTGACGGTATGGTGGTTTCGCCAACTGTTTGCAGAGAACTCTGTTCTATTTCCATCATAGACTGGAGGAATTTCTGAAGACCTCTTCAAAAGAAACTTAGTCGATATTGAGAGGAGGAATTTATTCCTGTCTTTTGGGGACGCATAAATCAAAATTAAAAATTAGAGTACAAACCAAATAAAAATAATATCTAAGAAGATTGCACAAAAGTGTCGAAGAACTGGACTGCAACTTCAATTGAACCCGACTGTAAAATTTGAACGTTGCATCCCTGCTGCTTTGTTATTTTACAGTACTATACAATAAAGCAGACATAAACAATATTCATACACAGAAATGTTGATCATCCTAAGCAGGTTTCTCACTTTAAATTTACAAGGTTCAACTTTAATGTGATGAGTGATTGGTTTTTATTGTGCTTCTTCTGTTGTTGCATTGGTTGAGGAAACACGCTTAACTCAGTATTAGCAAGAGTCGTGCAGGAATTGGAGTATCCTGCTGTTAATTATTAGACTGAATTTTTAGTTTAAGTTTGTGAAAACGAGTAACCGATTTCAGAATCAATGTTTTACTGATTATGGAAAAATACTGCAGTGCTCGTCATTGAAATTGCACTTCTCAAAAAAGAGGTTCATCTTTGAGCTCAAAGTGAGTGGAGTGACAAGTAGAAAGAAATGATCAAGTTTGTGCATCAATTCTACATTTTGAATAACGCTCAGGCGACGTTACTTGGTTTTTGACCCGGAAACTCCGGTTTTTGTCCAACAAATAGTAACCAACCATTTACTGAAGAAATTGTAATCAAGTTTAGTCTTAGAATAGCTGCATCATCTGCACCAGGGGATGCTACGCCACTAAGAGGAAGTCCTGTTTTATTATTATAATTTTAATTAACAGTTTTTTTTCATTGGCGAAGAGTTATTTATTCGAAGTAGTACAATATCATGGTAACTCCTTGTGAAGTAGTAACAATATGAGATGTACTTAATGATGCCAATTCCTAGTTACTTAGTAGCTGGCTGCGTGTCGAAATGATGCACTTGCACTAACTTACACGTTACAGGACGGTACAAGTAAAGATATTTTACTACGGGTACTTCTGATTTTCAGAGAATTTTTTTGGATACCCTAAGGGCGTTGTATATTCCAATAGTAGTTTCCGAGAAGAAGCTTAGGAGGCTGTTTGCTTTTTGAGGATGTTGCGTGTTGGAAGATGATTCTTCCAGATGTGCTGGACCAAGCTATCTTGTTCACAATGAGCATGGAATCCAGCCTTCCAGTTGATAGTTGGGTGAGCGTGTGAGCAGTTAAAGTCAGACTGTTGTCCTACATGAAACCGGCTCCAGATGAGTGCACCTTTTGCACATTGTGGAGTCATAATTAGGCATTTCTGCGCCCACCGAGCCTTCGTGGGTAGCACAGTTGGTTGAATTGACGCCCTCCCCACACCGGGTGGAAAAGACCTGGGTTCGAATAGGAATTTTTATGGGCCTTTTTGACAACGTGGCTGAGCTACTGTCTCAAGAGAGGGTAGCATGGTTTTTCTCCCGGAAACTCGGGTTTTTGTCAAGCAAACAGAAACAGTATATACAGAACAATATGGCCTTAGAGCAAAATAAACATAAATTAAAATAAATAAGTAAATAACGAAAGGTGCAGGTAAAATACTACGTGCAAGATGCGTGTTATGCGCTGTTATTTTTGGTATTTCAAAATTAAAGAAAGAATAAATGGTGCGCCCGAGCACCTCTTGCCCGTCATGGGTACGGTTCTGGTACCTTGTGTATAACTTGTTTGATCTGCGTGATGAAAATATTATATATGAAAATTTACTTCTGCAGTTCATTGTACCTTTTTAGAATTCGCCCTGTGTGCTCAATTTTAATTTCTCTCTGAACCAAAAAGGAACAAAATTCTATTACTACTTTAACCTATAAGTGACATCAGTTGTCGCTTGAAATTAGTGTGTTGTCCTTTGGAAGATACTATAAGTCAAATCGACAAGCACAAATCTTTTATTAATAATGCCAAGGTGATCCTCTGAAAGAAGTTACATCTCTGCTTATCTTTGTAATTGACATTGCCAACTTATGCAAGGGTTTGTCCAGACAAAAAGAAAGAGTAAACGAAAGACTGGGTTGGTTGGTTGTCGCTTAGTTGTAATGGTCATTAGAGCCACGTGACAACCAACACGGAAGTAATCTCCTTCCTTTGTCACTTAACTTGCAAGTTCCCTATGATTATAACCCACGTTATTAATTGTTAGCGGAGGAAAGTTCAGGAATTCTGTTTCCTCGAAGATTCAGATTATTTTGGAGAAAGTAGGCCAAGGCATTGTGTGGTCTTTCCCTCCCTCCCCGATTCTCGTGGACATCTTTCTTTCGTGGGAAATGCGTGGATAGTAATTAGTGGTAGGTGAAATATGCTGAACAGGTTACTGCCTGTTCTTGCCTTTGCTCACTTTGATTGTTAAAACAAATCATTAAAAAGTTTTATTTTATTGTTTTTTTTTTTTTCAGGGTCATTAGAAATCATTGTAATACATGACCTACACTCATGAAATGAATGTACTAATTAAAAAAAGACTGGACTTTGCTAAACACAAAGAAGAAATTATTGCACACGCATTTATGAAAAGTGTAAATATTTATGCCTCAGTATTTATGATAATTCTGTTTCTCCAACATTCATTTTATTCAACAAAGTTTATTTATTCATATTTGTAATAAAAGTCAATATCTGAACAGTGGATTGCTAGAAAGATGTACACTTCACACGGGTTATACCCAGTATGATGAGCTGCCAAAACCTTAACAACCGATCGATTCCCTATAAGAAGTTCTAATTTAAGGGATTTAGAATTAGTAAAAGCATATGATGTAAGAAAGCAAGCTTATACAGCATCAGCAAAAAAAACCTACCAAATTTCACCCATCCATTCGCTCCAAAAGTTTGTCCAGTTCTTCCTTGAATTTATTTAAGCTATCCACTTCCACAAAAAAAGATGGAAGCCTGTTCTACCAATCAACTACCCGCTGGCTAAAGGCAAACTTCCGCACATCTATTCTATAACTGTCTTTCCTCAATTAGAATTTACGCCCCCTCAGGCGATTATTCTGAGCAAGAGGAAGAATCCCATCAGCATTGAGCATGCTCAAACCATTCAAGGCTTTCTACACCTCAATCAGATCACTTCGCGGGGGCCTCCATAGGCTACAATTTGCAGAGCTTAAGCCTTTCTTGGTAAGAGCAACCTTTTTATTCCCTCACCAGTCTCGTTGCCCTTCTCTGTACTCGTTCCAGCAGCTCTACACCCTTCTTAAAATGAGGCCTCCAGACCTGTATGCAATACTCAAGGCCTGCCCATTGCCTTATACAAAGGGATAATCACCTTCTTATCCCTAGAAAAATTCCTGTATATCATTGGCAAGACCCAATGAGCTGGTTTGGCAGCCTGTCTGCACTGCTCAGAAAACTTTATTTCTGAATGCACAATTACTCCCGTGTCTTTTTAACACACATGTACCTGCGACAAATAATAAGCACGCGCACATAGTACATAACTCCTGACCTAGCTGTTATAGAAATTAGCGTTCCTCTGCATAGTTTATTTTGCACAACGTTTTATTTTCGACACCATTTTATGATTAATATTATTCGGTTTTGAGATCATGTTATAGCATTTGTTTTCGTAAAATTTTTTAAAATTCGCATTATCCTGAATTTTAAATAAAGTTTATCGCGTCTATAATTTGTGTGTTCATCTGTTGGTTTGCTGGACGAAAAGCCTGAGTTTGGGGAAGAAAATATCATCAAGAAACCCTGGTTTGAGACCGACTGACTCAGCCACGTTGTGAAAAAAGCCCATTAATCGATTTGTGGTAGCTGTATGTTTTTTTAATCTAAAAAAATTCGACTATTTTCGGCTTTCAAAGTTGACAAGCCAATAATGAATATAAGCAGCTTAAGGACAAGATAAATTAACATCTCAATATTGCCTCAGCACAAAACTTAACTACCAGAAGAAGTATAAATACAGTGAAAGGAATACGGTGTAAATAAATCTCGTAAATTCGGCGCAATATTCCTGGTGAGAGTGAGATTATTTTAAACAAAAGATGTAACTGGCAAGGTTTTTCTTTGATTCAGGGATTGACTTAAAGATAGGAGACAGTGGATGGTCATAAATAGAAACTCTAGAGTTGACAAATGTACTAAGTGAATTTCCTCAAGTATTAATGTTGAAGCCCACTGCTTTCTAATTTATCTTAATAACATTGACGAGAGAGTACAGGGAGAAGTTGTCAAACTTGCAGATGATTTGAATTTAAGAAAGGGCGGTTAACTTCCGGAACCAGGCCATTTTGCTTTAAAATGACCTGAATCGATTAAAGAACATTTGTCTAAAACTATATGCACTTGACAATTATTATGTTGTGCAGGTTAAAAAATCTGAAAGACTCAAAGGGGAGTCTTACTGTGCGCTTCAGACTGACTGACTAACTAAAGCCTCAGTTGAAATGCTTCCAATGAATCACCGACCGCGACAGTGTAAATCCTCCATTTTCATTCATACGAAGTAATAGAGCCGATTTCCAGGCTATCAAAATTGTTAGGGCATGGCTCAAGATAACGATTTTCCTCTTGAAATGAGATATTTTAAAAGGTTGGGATGTTGAGTCGCTTAGAGAATTAATTTACAGATAAAAGATTTTTTGTCAGCGAGTGCAGCTACTTAATTATGGCACAGAACTGTACATTTTTCAACAGGGTGAAGACTTGTCCATAGAGGCCTGCATCTTCTGTCCAGTTAAACTTCTGGACACATGCAAAAAATATTTTCCTCCACATGTTTTACTGATTCTGCTGTCATGCCCTATTGTTACCGTTGAACGAAGAGAGTAAACAGCGTGATTACACCGAAAAGACAGAATTCGTGGGATACATGGTTCATGGCAACGCGATGCTGTTACTCCTCTCGCTAGAGGACGAACCCACAGCTTGGCAGATATAAAGGTACACTGCATTCACGTAGACGGTAATTCGATGTCAGTATGGATAAACGTCGTGAGTTAACCGACTTTGAAAGAGGGATGGTAGCAGGTTCCCGACGGGAACCTGCTACCTCGGCGATAGAGTGATGCATCACTCTATCGCCGAGGTTCTACAGAAATTGCACTATCCCCGTTCGACCGTATCGGGAATACTCCATTTCCGGAATAACATCTCATCGCGGACAGTACTGTGGGCGGAGAAAGGTGGTGGATGAACGTGGCCGTCGACATCTGGTCTGCCTCGCATTGTCTCAGCCAATCGGAAAGCAACAGTGGCACAAATCACCGCCGACTTCAACGAGGGAAGTGGCAGAGTCGTCTCCACCCAGACTATCAGGTGATCATTACCCCCAATAGGTTATGGGAGTCGCCGACTCATCAGAGTCCCATTACTAACACCAGGACACAGGACTCTACGTCTCAACTGGGCGAAAGAACATCGGCACGGACCTTGAATGATTGGAGACTGGTCTCCTGGTCCGATGAGTCAGTTTTCAGTCATTTGGAGTGGACGGGCCCTAGGGGCGTATGTGGCGGAAACCGCACGAAACTATGCACCAGTTATGCCAACAAGGTACTGTTCAGGCAGGTGGACGGTTAGTAATGGTCTGAGGTGTGTCCAACTGTCAGAGGTTAGAACCTCTGGCACGTCTAGACGCATCTATGAACGGTATAGGTTAGTGGCATAGTATTTAGGTTCAGGCGCCACCGGTGGTTTCCCACATCTGCACCATATGTACTCTGTGATGAAATGCAGAACTACTGCACAGCCAGAAAAAAAGTGTAATGTCTGGTTAATGTAGTATTGTGCTTTGTTCTGTTGTTGTCTGGCTGCTTGGCAGCGGGGCCCCTACTGGGACTCCACGTTGCCCGCCACAACCACTGGGAGGTGAGCCAGGCTGCCCATTATACTCTGGCTGCCTCTGCCAGGGTTGCCTAAGCTACCTGACAGAAGCCATAAAAAAAAAAAAAATTATAATAAAATAAAAATAAAATAAAAAAATAATAATAATAAAAATGGAGAGTGAAAATAAAATAAAAAAGTTGAGGCTGTTAAATAAAATAAATAAATAAATAAATGAAAATAAATAAAATAAGAAGATAAGAGAGCATATGGGGGGAGTAAGAGAAGAAGAGGTCAAAAGTGGGGAACAGTAGTTGGAGTGGACCAAAGAGGGAAGGCAGTCCACTATAAGGAAGAGGATGGAGAAGGGAGTTGAAAATTACAGGAGCAGGTGCTCCTGTGAGTATCCTGCACCCAGGGTAAATTGCATTATCCTATCCCAGTAGGGGATCGCAGGGGTGGCGCGTTATTCTGTTCTGCTCTGAGTTCCGCAAGTCTTGCTCTTCTACAATTGAAAACAGCCTGGGCGTAGCGTGTTAAGGCTAGGTATGTGGCCTCTTCTTGAAGGCCATCTTGTTGACTCCTGATTGCGGGGGTTTCCTTGAATCTCTGTGAGAAATTGAAGTCTGGCGTTGTCGTAAGTGAGACACTCGTACATAAGGTGTTCCCAGGACTTCTCTTCACCACAGTGGCAATATGGGTTATTTTCTATTCCCATGGCTGTTAATTTTTGCTGGAACGGTCCATGGCCTGTAAGCAGGAAGGTGACTTGCAATCCAGGCGAGTACCAGGGAGGTATAGGTTGCGTGTCCATCCTTGCAGACCATTTGCATCCCTTCATGGTCATCGTTCACCCACAGGGCAATGGTCTCTTCCAGCAGGACAATGCGCCACCCCAGAGAGCCGCCGTGACTAAAGCATGGTTCAAAGAGCATTCTGCAGATTTCGCCACTATGGAATGGCTTTTCCGTTCACCGGACATGAACATCCTGTGGAGCATCTTTGGGATTCTGTGGAAAGGTCCGTTCGAGCTTTGGATCCTCCACCCAGGAATGCACGAAATTATGAACAGCAGTGCAGCAAGAATGGTTGAAAATACCTGTGGAACGCTTTCGTGAACTAGTGGACTCAATCCCTCGCTGTGTGACTGCCCTTATCCGGGCGAAAGGTGGTCCTATTCGTTACTAGTTAGGTATCCCATGATGTCTGTCCACTCAGTGTAGTATACAGGCGATTTCAATGGGGTTTATGCAGCGGAATTAAAACAGAAAAAAATGCATTTGGAAAATGTTAGCTAGACAATATGAAGACGCTTGAGATGTTACTTCTAAGAGAAGAGTTACTTATCCCAAAGGTTAGTTCTACTACCCTTTTTTTTTTTACTTTTATCCCAAAGATTAGTTCTACTACCTTGAATAACTGCCATCGAAGACGGTTGAATCCGGGACTGCATTGTGCGTTTCTTCTGACGGGCGGCCGGCCGATATTCCAGAAACTTTTTCAGTTGTGTTTCAGAGTGCAATGTATGTCACCGGAGGGAAATAAAATCATGGAAGATGTAATTTTATCACTGCTAGCACCATCATGAATCGAATGGCAAATTTGTTCGAATGGTGGAGGGATATGAGATGAAACTCTTGGTTTTAGATTAACAGAAACCCATGAACTGCTAAAAACAGCTTTCGAAGAAGATACTGGGTATCTTGCTGACTCTAGAAAAGATATATTTTCATATAGAGGTTCCACAGAGAAATCTCGGAGAAAATTATGCTATGCTGGAAACGCTTTAAAGCTTTTTATTCACAAACTCGTATAGTGGCTGCAACAAGTACTGTTTTATGAAGCAAACTTCCCCTCCCCTCATCAATTAAAAAAAAAAAAAACAACCAATTTTAGGCAACAGAACATTGATTAGAAATTGCCACCGATCCTAGACAATTGTCTTCCTTGTTTATGCATAAATTCAACTTTGAATACTTTGTATATTCTTCTTGGCTCTTTAAATTTTTGCCTGTCTCTAATTAATCATCTGAACCTGAATGTTCCTGTTATTCCTTCTCAAAAGCAGCCACTGGGTCAACTCCTTGATTTCTATTTGGTTCCATTACTCTCTACTGAAGTTTGTATTAAATTTTATTTGTGTTTATTAAACGCTGTTCAACATAGTGTTAATTATCAAACGTCGGCTCTCCATGTCCTTTTCCTCCCCCTTTCTTATCCCTTTCCACTTTTTAATGTATCATTTAACTTGGTCCATTACTTAAGGCCAGGTTATTTTATTGCCCTCAGGTTTTTGGTATTGAGGAAAACGTCTTCCTATGTATTAGATTTTGGTGGTTAGTGATGGCTGTTAAAATATATCCCTAATATAACAGATTTTCATAAATATGTAAAATTCGGTCATTTCTTCTTGTTCTAAACTTGACTATTGATTTCTCCACCACTGAAATTCAGTTGTCGCTATTTGAGACAAATAACCTTGGAACTGAAATAGAGTTCTTACTTCAAATAGCTCACCAGGCCATTTAAGGCACTTCCTTAAATGGCTTTGTATTACAGCTGACCGAGAATCTGGCATTAATCGCTTAAATATCTTTTAACCTTAATATCAGATTCCTGTAATGCACTTGAACCATGCGAGGAAGTTCCATTCACAGGAACTAAAGTCGCAGCGCTTTTGCAGATGTCTGCTTATCAGGGAGAGAAAATTGCCTGGCAACAGATTGCTGTCCAAAATTGAATTTAAAATATCAAATATCACACAACGTTATAGGACAATGTCAGTTCATCATAAACTGATTTTCCATTCTGCTAACTTAATAATCAAACTAAAATTGTTCCAAAGAACTTTTGAAATTTTTTTGAACTATTTGTGAACACAAAGTTGATTATCCACTTGTATCGATTCATTGAGACCAACCGATAGAATAAAAGATTTATTTTATTCTGTTGCTTAAAAATGTGCGGAATTAAGTGTGTACTAGAGCCCTCTATAAAATCAATTAGCAAATTTATTTGCAGTTTATAGAAACGTAAAAAGAAAATAAACATTAATCAAATCTAAAGCTAACCAAATTTTTAAAATTTAAGAGATGTATTAAATTGTAAATGTTCAAACTATTCTTAGCGAGCCACGATAATAACAGACTTATCGATTTACTTGTAATGAAGAATTTTTTTCATTTTCATTCGTTTATTAATTACAAACAATATACAGTCTCAAGATTATGTACATCAAGTATATACGTGATTTATATACATATAATTAGATGCTCTGTACATATCATTAAACACTCATATGTGTGTGTAAGTGTGTTCTTTAATCAGGGTAGCTCCCAGGCATAAGCCCAGCTCTACCTTGAGAACTTTTGAATATGTGGTCTTTACAAAGCAGGCCTACAAAAGTATGTTGAATTACCTGGGTCTGATTTTTTTACCAGGGTGAGTGTAGCAAGCCCGCTCCCCGGGTTGCCCATACCAGGGAGCCAGCAGGAAAAAAAAAAAAAAAAACACTAATAATCAATAGTCTGGATGGCACAACTATAAAATTCAAAATTCACAGGTCGACTGAATATTTCTTCATTTGCTGTTCCACATGCACTGGAACCTCCAAACCCAATAAAGATACTGTCCAACTATACGCCATGGATAATAGAACAATTAGAGCACCAGAACCGATGCAATCAGGTCCAGAATCCAGAAGGAAGTCTTCATTATCATTGCACAAAAGACAACTAACCAGACCCAACGCCACGAATCAGGTCCAGCACTCCAGCTGCTAGCCAGAGGTAGAAACCAATGGTTGAACGCAACGTTCTCCAAAATCACAGAACCGACAAAAAGAATCGGTAGTTTCAACAAGAAACTCCACGAAGACAATCCAGACACCAGTTTTCCTCTCAAAGAAAGGCTCTAAGAACAGTTCTTCTTGAATGGTGAAAGTGTGTTTAGGGTCAAACGGCACCAGGGGTTTCCCCCCCATCTCCACGTAGTTTACATTGTGGGTGAACCAGTTGACTGGAAAAGCCAGAGATTTAAAAGTGTGTGGGAATTGTATTTGTGTGGTGTCGTGTACCGTTGTTCATCTGTTCATTTAGCCGCTGAGGCCCAACGTTGCCCCACTGCAGACCTGGAACTCACTTGACTTACGTTACCCTGGCAGGTCCTACCGCTTAATTTCCTGAGATTTCTGTCGCTAGGACCTAAAAAAAAAAAAAATAAATAAGATAAAATAAAAATGAAGATATACATATATAAGTGTGTGTGTATATATATATCCATGCAGTTGTAATTACTTGAAATGTTTGCATACAGCGCATAGCGTCCATGCATTCAAACAGCAGGAGCAGGGCAATGCGTGTGATACGCCGAGACTGGGCGAAAATTATTTTGGATTTGATTAATTTAGGATGTAGGGCGTTCGCGTCGTGTATAGGTAGAGTGGGGGAGGAGAGGCAGAAGGCTGTGGGGTAAAGGTAGAAGTATGGGGGCGACAGAGTAGATGACCCCAGGTGGTCAGTGAGGAATGTTCATGCCTCACTAGAAGGAAAAGGAGGGTCGGCGGGGAGAGGGGAGACAGTGTCTCCCCTCTTCCCGCCTGGGTTTGGGTTTAAAGTAATGGAGTCAGGTGCTCGATTTTGTTCGCCAATATGGCTTGCTGGCAGCGAACTGCACGGTCCAGGTCGGCGTGTTCCTTTGACAAGTCCAGGGTTGAGGTCATTCATATGGTTGTAAGCCGTGTCCTTTATTCTTAGTAGAGTTGGTTTCCTTGTAGGTTCCACGATGCAGAAGTCATGATACCTAGTCGTTATCAGTTCTCAGCTTGAATTTGTTTTATTTCTGTTGGTCACGGTTTGGTTGTTGTACGATGAGGGTACGTCTCCTCTTGTAGAGGTCTTCTGCATATTTGGAGAATGCAATGTATTGCTCTTTACTATCGAGTAGGTGCTTTTCCCTATCTCTGGTTGTTTGGTTTTTAGGAGTATTAGCAACTAAGGCCATATTGCTCCGGGATATGCGGTGGTCATTCCCTGACCTTTCCGCATCCTCCGTATTTGGTGGTGACGGGCTCGAACCCCGTTCTAAACAAGAAGCGTGTGCTACGCACTGCTGCTCCTTCCCACCTGGCTACGGAGGCGCCTATCCCCCCCTGTCTCTGGGCAAGAAAGTGATCCTGGAGATGAGCTGGCAGAGAAGGTCATCGTAGAACCCGCAATCGTACATGAGGTGCTGCCAGCTCTCAGACTCTCCACAGCAGCAGGCGGGGTCCTCTGTGATGCCCAGGGCTGTGAGTTTTGCCTTGAATGCTCCGTGTCCGGTAATTAAAAAATGTTGTATAAAGGCCCGGTGAGAACCACAGTGGGGCCTTCGGATCTAATTTCTCCACGTTGGGGAGAAATTTCCTAGTGATCTCTCCCTGGGAAGAGTTGTCCCATCTAGATGGCCATATTTACGTGAGGTGGGCAGTGAGTCTTTTCTTCTTAGTCGCTCGGTTAGCAGTGGGATCTGCATTGAAGCCCATGAAGGTGCAGGCGTTCCCCTTAGATAATTCATAGAGGATTCCGATTCTGGCCACTTCCAGGTCGAGTGGACGGGTTACAGAATGGGAAAAACATTTCATGTCCTGGGTAGCACAGTTATATATAAGCACTGTCCTTCCCACACCCGTAGAAAGGACTTTTTCACAGCTTGGCTGAATTTGTCGGTCTCAGATGAGGGTAGCATGGTTTTTTCTCCCGGAAACTCTGGTTTTTCGTCCAGAAAACAGAAAATCGACCTCAGAACACACGTAATTTATAGACATTATACACGAAACAATATGGCTTTAATCGATAATGCTACTAAAACCCTACTACAACAACAAAAACAACTCCACACAGAGTGGAAAACGCCAGGGTTTGACTTCCATCAATAACGAGAGGAATTTTTATTGGCTTTTTTTCGCCGTGGCTGAATTAGTCAGTCTCATAAAAAGGTTTCATGGTGTTTTCTCTCAGAAATTCGAGTTTTTTGTCCTGGGTAAAACGACACAGAACACGCAATTTGCAGACATAAAATAAATGGTTTGCATCGCTGATGCGCCTAAAACCCACAAAAACATTTCAAATTTTCTATATTTCTTGATTTTTTCAAACTGTTAAGAAGAATTGCAAATAACTGCGCTGTAAACTGCTTTACTGAATTAAGCATTCTCATCCCAAGAAGTTTCAAAAAATAACATTTAAGTTATTACAAATTTAGATTTTTAATTCTAGATATTAAAGGTGAGATTTCTTCGGTGCATTGTCTTATTTAGCAGCCAAAGGATTAAGAGAGAATACAAGAAAAAGGAATAACGCCAGAGTACTTTCACTCCCCATAAATATGGCGTATTCATATGCACATTCCAGCTCAAGGATAAAAATCCTTGTCATTCAATTCGTGATTACCCTCGTTGAACTTTCTTTACGTGCCGTCGATAAAGCGATGGTGATGTCCAATTCGATTATGAAGTCACGTAATGGTCGTAAAGATGTCCCGTAATCGCACAGTGCTCTGCTCAGTCACGTGCAACCGTGACTTAATTATAGAAATAGCGGAAATAAAAATAGAACCGCAGACATGTTAGAAAGGCTAGATGCATCTTCCGAGCACAGAACAACTCATTGGGAAAATACCATCCTCTACGCCTGATTGTCGCTTTTCAATCTCGGTATTCCTTCCTTGCTGCAATGATTGTCTACTCCACCAGTTACTTGGTGGAGTTTAAAACGTCTGCGATAAGAAAACTAGATATCCTGTTGATTGATCTATGCTTCAGACCTATTTCTCTAAAGTTCTCACTTTTTGTTGTTATTTTGTTTTCTGATATTTTAACCTAAATTATAGTCGCGCGCCAATCTCATCAGCAACTTTATTGCGCATTTTCCCTTTGATGTTACAAAGTCTAATTACTTTTCTTTCATTCTAGCGCAATGTCCACGAAGCTGGTTATAGAAAAGAAGAAGAAGACGTGCTTTTGTGAGTGGTTTGCATCTTCCAGCTAAACCTCTTTTAATGACGTCTCTTTCTAGTCTTCATTATAAACGCTTCAAGTTTGTAACTGCGTCTAGGGAAGACTGGCGAAGTATGAACGCAGAGGTAAATACCATCAGACCAGCAATGCATAGAAATAAATAAAAGGAGTTGCAGGAACTAGTTAAAAGGTGTTAAAAATAAATTAATAATAGTTATTCGAGAGGATGGCTATCAGAAAAGGACCCAAGAAGAGTTTGCATAATACTGGATGTGAATGCTACATTAAGCTAGAAATTGAATTGTATTTAATGAAAGGAAGGCGCACAGTAGTTTGATTTCAGCTTTACAATTCATGTGGCTCTTCAAATAAGAATCTGCTTCATGGAGATTATGATGATGAAAAGGAAAAAACACGGACAATTACCAGTCTTTAGCTGTTTATAAACTCCCTTTTTCCTTAATTATTGGAAACTTTGTGGGAGGGAGAAATAATGCGTATAGATAAATGAATTTTAGTTGGTTTAAAGGAGGGAAGAAGAAGAAGAAGGCAACGCGTAAATACATGCTATGTGGTCATCTGCCACACTACATTATATCACTCAATATGACGTTTAAGAAATAATGGGGGAAGACATCCTTGATGTCTTCCCCCATTATTTCTTAAACAGTGAAACGTGTATAGCTGAGAAAAAAAGAGGAGGGACAGTTTTAACGTACCGTCTGCGTACCAGTGCTGGAACTCTACTAATAATTGAAGGTTCAGTTGTGTTGAAAATATTAAAATACGATCAACTTCAGGACCAGTGTCAAATAGTTTTAAGCAATTCTTAACGTTAAAAATTCCATAAAACTGGGGACCGTCTTGAAAAACTTGCCTTTTAAAATACTACCTTGTATTTTAAATGTGAAGAATATTTATATACTATCATATATTTCAATAAAATTTATTTTTATCTTCTCGGTGAATTCTATATAACAGGCCTTACAATAACAATAAATATTATTACTGTGTTAATTATTCTAATCTATATATCGATGAACTGTGTTTTAGGTGAATTGTTTTTGGTGAATTTTCCTGGACCCTTCAGATCAGGTGAATGTATCAGCCAGGGAAGATGGTGAAAATCCGTGTCATGTTCTCCAAATCATTCTTGCACGATTCACTTTTGTATTGCCATCCATAAAGTGTCTCTCACCTTCGGGATTAAAGTGTAACATTTCAGGGTGTAGTAGATCTGATACAAAATTCAGGTACTCCCTTGATGACATTCGACCCTCCATCGGTATCAAAGGACTTACACCGTGCTAACAAAACATTCCCCATATGATGATACCCCACTCCCAGATGCTTGGGTTGTGTTAGCAAGCAGGGTCCATCGCTTGGTTGAGGTTCTTACCACACCCTCGGCCTACCATCAGTGCAAAACAAAGTGTATCGTGATTCATCTGACCACATGACTTTCTTCCATCGTTCCACTGTCCAATCAATTCTTGCTACCACTGCAAGCGGATTTTCCTGGTTTTCTCTGAAACAAGTGGCTTTGGAATATAGGCAGACGACTGCACATACCAAATTTCTTCAATTCTCTGTGCATAGTTCAGGTTGAATAGGACAATTCTGGCCTTTGTTGAATTCAGGTATTATTTTCTGCACATTGGATGTCTTAATGTCCAATTTTACTCTTTAAACGACGGCTTTACTCTTCAAGTATTGTTTCTCTATCACATTTACGCCTTTGAGATGTCGAACAACCGTTTCTTTACAGTAATTAAAAACCTTTGAGAAGTCAGTTATGTCTTTCGTTTCTTGAATCCTGGCTGCCTCTAAATGTACACCCACGATAAGACCTTTTCAAAGGCATCCATAGCTATTTGGCTTTAGATTTCTGCAATGAAACAGCTTGTGAAGCCATTATATTCAATAAGGCAACACGTCATTATCCTATTTTCTTTGCATTTCTTCTGTCTGTGACTGTCTTAATACAAAAGCGTGTGTGCGTGCGCAATAGTAGACATTTATGGGTAAACTTTTTGTAGCATTAAAAGAGTCTATGAATATTCGAGTACTAAAAATATAAAATTTTCCTTTGTTTAATTTATACATCAATAAATTCCTTTTGAAAGAGTAATTAGTTAAAGTCGATAGTTACATCACTGCAAGCATAACTTGATTTCCCCGTGTGGTAAGTCTCACAAAGTGTGATGTGGAAAGCAAGCTAGAATATACTTGACAATCAACGGTATTCGTTAGGACTCTTGCAAATGCATTTTAGTAGGGGACAATAACTGATCAGTCGAGGTTTCAAAGCTAATAAAGGAAATCTCTTATTTAAATGTAATTTAAAGAATTAGAGAACTTAGACTCCATATTTGAAGAATTCAGTCGCCTCCTTTTCAATGCCACATTACTAATCCAAATTATATATTTATAAAACTTGATTTACTTTTCCTAAAGCAAATCATCTGTCCATGATGGCAAGTTAATAAAACAGGTACTCATTTTATGAAACAAAGTTGGAAATATCTTGACTGTATTCATATATTTCTTCTCTGTTAGTTGGAAAGCATTCCATTCATCGGAGGTCGCATACTTTCTTCATAATTCTAAAAACTAAAATGGGAGCCATCTTTGCTGATTACATGAATTTTTCAGGAGTACCAAATAACTTTCTATTGTACTAATTAATATATTATGTTTTGCTAAAAGTATTCGGATATCCCTGTATTTGATATAAATAAACCATACCCCGCCATTCCCATGTTAAGATTAGGCAACTGCGTTCACTCAAGGAGTATGACCATCAATGAAATACAATAGTTTGGTCTAGACATTGAGTTTGATGATTTCCGAAGAAGAGATCGGAGCGCGTTCAGAAGAGAGGAACGCAGATCCCATAGCTAATACGTTAGCTATAAGTAGCTGAATTGTATGCTGTGTTGAAGGTGACATGGACCAAAATTCCGCCTTCCTGTTATCAAAGACTAGTTTGAGTCTACCGACGAGGATACATATGGGAAGACGCATTATTAAAGACGCATTTATAAAAAGATTCTTTGAAATGTGCAATGTATGTAAGTGTTTGTAGAAACCACAAACACGAAAGATATTACATAAAGAAAGTACTTAGTACTGTGCATTGGTCCAAGTTTTCTAACACTTGAAAACACTTGCTGGAAGTCAGAACTGTGTTCCTCAAACCATTCCTGCACAACAAGTACCTGATGGCTCGGCACATTGTCATCTTGAAAGACACCATCGCCATTCGGGAAAAAGTGCAACATAGCGGGCTGTACACAGTCAACAAGCAGTTGACGATAGCAGAGACCAGTGATACGTTGTTCCATATGCAACAGGGGTCCAAGTTCCTGCCAGTGAAACATGCTCCACACCATACATCCGCCTCCACTGGCCTGCACTTTTGATACCACGCATGATGGATCAAGAGCCTCATGTTGTTGATGCAAAATCCGTACACGACCATCCACGGTGTGGAGTAAATAACGTGACTCATCAGACCAGCACACCTTCTTCCAGTCTTCTAACGTCCAACTTGCATGCTCTTTGCACTAGGAGTCGTTTACGCCGATGAACCCTGGTTAGGAGAAAATGCCGTAGAGGTCGTCTGCTGGTATAGCCCATGCGTGCGACACATGGTCATGCCAAATATTGTTCGGGGTTGGCCCATGTTGTATTGGGTAGTCAACTTTTCAACAGTGCTGCATCTGTTCGCCTGTACAAGTCGTTGGACCCGGCGTTCACCTCTAACATCAACCTTTCGCTGACTGCAGTTTTGCTCTTGGGTCGTTGTTTGACCGTCTTGACGCCAGTCCTGGTACACTTTAACTACGGCGACTCTCGAACACTCTACCAGTTTAGCCGTTTGGGAAATCGAGACACCTGCTCGTCAAGCTCCCACAATCTATCCTTTATCAAAGTCCGATAAATCCTTCCTTTTACCCATCACGCTCGGAATTTTACTACCTACTGAACCACTGACACCTTATATATGCTACGTAGGTCGACTAAAACTACGCACTCTCTTGCCTCACGTGATCCACGGGTTGCATTCAGTTTTGATAGGGGTTGTCAAATTCAGTGATCACGCAGTGTATTTCTGCTGTATATTGGTAAAATAAATAATATAAGTATAGCTCGAAATGGATCGGAATGCCGTTCCAGTTTCTTACGTCATCATTAAAAATACGATATTTCATTAAAGAGTATCAGTTTCGCAAAGTTTTCCATTTCGACACTTGGATGTAAACCTGGGTTAGTCGGTCTCAGGCGAAGGGAGCATGGTTTTTCCTTCAGGAAAATCGTTTTTTTCATCCAGCAAACAGAACAATATACACGGAGCAACATGGCCTTAGTCGCCGATGTTCCTAAAACCCAACAACAACCAGACTGTTAAAAAATATAATTGCCGAAATCAATATGACTCAGCTGGAAGATAATCTTCGAATACTTCACAGGAAGAAAGCCCCCTCCCCTTGAGATCAGTTGATTGCTGCCCCAAATGAAAAGACTGCCCCAGTCGTTCACGAGATTCGAACTCATACCTATACGAACAAAGATACAATTTCAATGGATATATCAACTTTAAGTAGAAGATCAGCTGCAGTCGTATATTTTAAGGTAAAAATTGTCTATAATATGATACCCAGAAAGGCTACCATATTATAGACAATTGCACTTTAGATACAAACGTTTCATAGAAAATGTGAACTGATTTCCCTTTCCTCATGCAGAATTCAATATGTGTGGGTCAACGTACGGAAGTTTTAAATATCTTCATGGTATCAGTATGCCTTCATTTAATTTGAAAGATCTAATGATATTAACTACATTTCAATGACTATTTGAATCGCGTGATCGTGGTCATGTTGAAATCTATAGAGTGATTTAGTTAAATAATTTATCGATACCATCCTGAATTCTTAACTTTCAGACTAAACAGGAAATATTAAGGTCACCATCAGCTGTAAATACTGCATGTTTTGTCCGGTTCTATTTTTTTCTATTTTATCAGTTTTACACGTAACTTAATGAAGAAGAAGCCCTCGTTTTTTTTTACTTTTGGTGAAAAAACAAGAAGTATTTCCTATCTTCAGATAAGGCGTTTCAATAGGCACAGACATTGCATGGAATAGTATTCAGCTACTTGGAATGTCATGTGAGAACAATCGTGCGAAAAGTGGGAGAGTAAGAAGTGGAACAAAAGGTATAATGTAGAATAGATTATTCAGATGATTACAGAAAGTTCCAAAGAAACAAGAACATATATAACCATGAAGAGAGGGATTTAAAGGATGATTTATCACTCAGAGCTATATACGATGTGCTTATCCCAAAATTCACATTTCCAAGAGGAACTATCGATTATCATTTCCGATTATTCTTTTTATGAACATACACAGAAATGTTTAAAGAACTAGCAACTAAGTGACAGAATTTTTCCTATAAAAAATGTTAAACGTTATTACAGAAATAGTCTTTAACTGTAAACAGGCTGTGGGAAGGTAAGCTTTCTTTTTTGTTCGAAAAAAAAGCATTTATTGTTAAATCTTGTATATTAACAAAAAGGAACTTTTCACAAACATCAAAATATTAACACAAATGAATTTCACAGTAAAATACACAGAACTATTTCGTATTCAGAGAAAAGTATAATCTCAGTGCCGGATTTAGGCATTAGGATGGAAATTCATAATTACACATTTTGAGGCCTCTTCGCATAGGCCCTCACACAGTTGGATTGATCATCGTCCTCCCCACACCGGGTGGAAAAGACCAGAGTTCAAAACCCAACACTGATACGAAGAATTTTTATTGGTGTTTTTTACAAAGTGGTTGACTTAGTCGGTCTCAGGTGAGGGTAGCATGGTTTTCTCCCAGAAACTCAGGTCGATTTTCCTGAAAACAGGCAAATCGACCACAGAACAAAACAGGCAACTGCCTTTCTCATTTGTCTGAAAACGGTGCTCGATGATGAAGTTTGGCGTCATTCTATTCGAAATCTCTAGGATGAATAATGGATCTGTAGTCAGACAGTAGATCTGTCATTGAAACTGCGTTAATATTCTTGTTCGATGATTATAGGTAACTAATAGTGGTAAGGCCTTCCTATTACCACTATCAGCTTCATCCTCCTACAGTTCTTGGAGCACGATCTACACCAGCAGCGATTCAGGTAGGTATGCATAAGTTCTCTGAACATTTGAAAAGGTAATACTTCATGTTTTTTGGCACACCCTATTGATCTATGTCTGTAACAAGCAGTACCATACATCACAAAAACAATATAGCCGGTGCTATGGTAACAGTTTTACTCTTTAAATTTGAAATTCTCCTTACAGATCAGTTCGATCTTTCTAGATGGGCATTTTTGTAATGCAGTGTGCATTGATAACCTTAGAAAGAATAATTACTGAATATATATAGTACACTCTCGATTACACTGATCTGCGTTTTGAGAAACGTTCTCTGATATTTTACTGCTGAAAATAAATATGAATTACATTTTTAATGGAAATTTCGAAAGTTATTCGACGTTTGCGCTATCTAGTCACTCTGTTTTATAAAATATTGGTGGAAGAGCGTCTGGCTTGTTTTGTACTTTTACAGATTTAAAAATAGGTTATTTGTCATCTATTAGAGGCCATCTGTGTTTGACAAGAGGTCCTTCTGTCAAGCATAGATGGCCACTAATAGAAGACAAATAATTGTGTGAAATAAAGATGGCCACATTTCTTATACACTATAATGGATTAAACTTGCATCTTTTTGACTTCCTCAAGCACCTAGTTGCGGTGCTGTGCCTCTTGTTAACATCCAGAAGTAGTCGGCCATCATATTGACATTCCATCCACCTTTATATCTTTCTTCCCGTTTCTTTAACATCATGATGAAATCTTTCTCCTTACATTTCACTAAATCACCTAAATTTTCTCTGAAATAATTGAGACGAGACTGCAAGAAATGTATCTTGACACGCATATTGCAGCCTAGTTTTCCGAACTTCTCCAGCCATTTACGATTGCCTCATTAACTGATTATTTATTTTTTCCCAAAAAATTACGTAATACATTTTTAAAGAAAGTCCAAGCGTCTCTTTTACTTTGGTTCACGGATCTTCAAATACATTCTAGAAGCAGCTTGCAGATTTGAGGAGCAACAAAAATTCCTGCTTTCATTTATTCCTAAATGAGAAGTGAGAATGTAGTGTTAATATACTTTAAACAATTTTTTTCTTTATTCAGGACGTGGACGAACTGTTTTATTAAACCTAGATTTATAATACATTCAGAGACCACTCAGTTATGACCACAGATATGCTCAAATATGCTATTCGCCTAAGTATTCACTCCAATTGATTTTTGAAGATTTCTATAGGGATCTGTAGAAATGCTGCCTGCGATGCTATGCACAGTATCGGAATAGATAATGGTTCGTGTCCATACGCCTCACTTCACGTTCCAAAATATCACACAGGCGTGTTCAATTGCATTGAGGCCAGATGAATTTAGAGGCCAATCAAGATGGGTGTTATCTTCAATGTCTTCCTCGAATCACTCATGCAGAGTGCAGGCCCAATGACACACCGCATTATCGTTTTGGAAGATCCCGTTTCTGTCTGGAAAATGTGCAATATGACAGGGTGCACATGGTCCTCCTAAGGGCTGCCTGTAGACCTCACCAGTGAAACGTTGGTCCATACGCATCAGAGATCTTAGTTCTTGCCAGCAAAACGTATCCCATATTTAAGAAACCACTGTCACCTTCCTGAATAGTGGGAACCATGCAGCGCATCGTCATTTGGGATTTGTTCTTGTTTTCCCCCCGTATTGCAATGTGAACTGTCGCACCGTGACCTGCTGTTGAGCCCGTACAACACGCTGCATCCTTCGCTCACCGCGAACGGTGTTCTGTCGGCGGGAGATGGTTTGGCCATTCGACACCATTCTTTGTACACCTTAACTACAGTGAGAAATCGACAAGACGTGCCGTTTTCGATATGAAGCAGCCAATACACGAGCTCCCACAATCATTCCCTTTTTAAACCCCGCGATATCCTTACACCACGTCCCGTAACTACAACTTTATCACTTTGACTTGCACGACAAAATGCAAGATGCATCCCAAGACACTGCCGTAGCTTGGAATGCTGTTCGGCTTTTTATACTGCGAACTACACTGTGCTGCCACTATAGTAGGCACATCTACCTAATAGCATGTTGAGCCTCCCTTAGCCTTCAAAACAGCCTGAGTTCATCTAGGCATGGATTGAACAAGATGCTGAAAACGTTGTGCATGATACTCCACTCATTCGCCTGCAGCGAATAGCCCTTTCCAGCTCATCCCAAAGATGTTCAATAGGATTAAGATCCGAAGGACTGAGCGAGCCACCGTAGCAAAGAAAAGTCATTGTCATGTTCTGGAACCATTCCATAGTGATTCGGACTTTGTGCATCGGCGCATTATCCTGCTGGAAGTAACCATCTGACTGAGCATAAACTGTCAACATGAACGGATGCATTTGGTCCGAAACGATGTTTAGGTACAATGTCGCATTCAGACGTGAATCTAAATGGACCCAACATGTCCCAAGAAAACATTCCCCACCATAACACTGCCCCCACCGTCATATCTGACGACTAAATGCACAGTAGTCGTCAGATATGACGGGTCCATGGATTAATGTTGTTTTCGCCGAATTCTGAGCCTTCCATCAGACTAAGCAACTGTTTTCCAATCCTCGAAAGTCCAGTGCTGGTGTTGCTGTGCCTACGGGAGTGTGCCCTCTTGTTCTTCATTGATAACAAAGGTACGCGATGTGGCCGTCACCTTTGTTATCAATGAAGAACAAGGTGTACGCGATGTGGCCCATTCGCGACAAAGTGCAACTAGTGGTGCGTTGCGATATTTTGTTCTGCGCACCTTGTGGCCCATCTGTTGACTTGCACAATTCTAGCCATCCTCCTCTGACCTCTCTCATCAACAAGCGATTTTCTTCCACAGGAGTAGCGTTGAGAGGATATTTTCTGTTTGTTGCACCATTCTCGAGACACCCTTGAAACTGTTGTGCGTGAAAAGTTCAGGAGAACTGCCGTATCAGAGATGCTTTGTCCAGCACGTCTTGCACCTACTGCCATGCCACGTTCGAAGTCCGTTAGATCACTCCTTTTCCCCATTCTTGCTACAGTTTGTGCGCTTAACTGATAAGTATTTATATCCACAACTGTGGTCATGTGACTTGCAACGTTGTGGAACAAACCATATGTGTGCACAGCAGGGGTGTACCTACTAATAAAGTGGCAGCACAGTGTATGTAGCATAGTCAATTACAGATGGGGTAGCCACATTTCATTGATCACTGAGTGTATATTTCATTCATTAAACCTAGCTTTATATTACTATAACATTATTATTATTTAACTACATTAGAAAAACAAAGGATGAAGAATACTTGTCAGGTTTGTACGGCTACCTGAATTGAGGGTCGCAGTATATGTATTTATGAAATTATGAAAATTCTAACGCGAAAGGAATTAGGACCTATAATTCTTAGTAACGTTCTTAGGTTGCAGATTGAGAAGATGTAGTTACTGAAGATTGTACCTGAATTACTGTAGATTGTACTTTTCAGGAAATAATTGTGAAAGGAGGTGGTTCCAGAAAATGGAAGAAGAAAAACTGGCTCTGTGAGTTTGAAATTGGACAGTAAAAGGATGTTGGCTAGTTGCGACATGTGATCGGATGGATTTGAAAGAGAGAGAGAGAGAGAGAGTGGGGGAATTATAGAAGCCAATTCAGAAGAACAGTGCCCAAGGAAGTATCTATAGAAAAGGCACACAGCAGAGAAAGAGAATAAAGGTATTTTGCAAGAGATGGTCATAGGATTTAAAAGTCTGAGAGAGTTTATGGTCCACCATTCCAGATGGAAACAGTGTTCCATGGTAGGGCGAATATGAGATTTGTACAGAGTGAGTAGCTATTTAGAAGATTAGTAACGGCAAGAGCGAAAGAGAAAACCTAATTTGTTAGGTGAAGAGGATGAAATTTTTGTGATGTGCTTAAGCCGAGAGAGATTAGAAGTGAGGGTAATCCCTAATAGAGATATGTGATCTTGTCTACATATCTCAGTGACATGGAAGATAATCATAGGAGCAGAAGAATCCTTTTTGCGAGATATAAGACAAAACGAGTTTCAAAGGATTGAAATTACCTAAGTAATCGTAAATGCAAAGAGATCATCATTTACGGAATTGGTAGTGGATATTCGAGAAGTTGATACCGTTTGTGCAGGGCAAGAGGGCTCAAAGTAGAAATGGAATATAATGTGCTATCATCCGCAACGAGATTTCCAGTGAATGGAAGGTCATAAATATACAAGAGGGAAAAAGTGGGAGAGAGAACAGAACTTTGAAGAAGACCAGAATTAATGGAAAGTTAGAAAACAGAGAGCCACCCATCATCACCCACAGTGAATAGTCAGAGAGAAAACTGGATGCCCAATCACAAAAAAAAGTTGGCAATCCAATAGATGGAAGCTTGTTTAAAAGACCTTTATGCCAAAGACGATCAAAAGCCTCTGAAATGTCGAGAGCAACTGCTTGAGTTTCACCAAACTCATCCATTGAATTTGTCCATAGATGGGAAACATAAGCCAGTATATTACTAGCGATCGACACTGACAGAATCCGTACTGGTGATCATTGATCAGATGGAAGGTTTCTAGATAGATTAGGAGTTGACTTCATGAATTTCTTCATTACTCTAGAAAGAGCAGAAGTGAGTGCAATGGGATGAGAGGGATTTGTCACTTTTTTTAGAAAGTGGCTGGATATGAGCAAATTTCCCAGCAAAAGAAAAAACGCTAGTTGAATAAGAAAGTGTAAATAGGGGATACAGAACAGGAATAAGCTCAGGAGCAGAGATTTTGGCAACAAGTCAAGAAATAGCACCAAGACCTGGAGCTTCCTTGGCATCAAGATTGTTCAATGTTATCGTGATATCCGTTTGACAGAAGGCCAAGGAAAGCATTGAGTGGAATGTTGTGCAGGAAGTGATTTGCCAAGATGGTCAATACAAGAGTTCGAGAAAAAGTAGGTTATTGTTATTTGGTTTTTTTTAGGAGCATTAGCAACTAAGGCCATATTGCTTCGGGGATATGCGGTGGTCATTCCCTGACCTATCCGCATCCTCCGTATTTGGTGGTCACGGGCTCGAACCCCCGTCTAATCAAGAAGCGTGTTTTACGCACTGCTGCTCCTGCCCACCTGGCTACGGAGCCGCCTGAAAAAGTAGGACGCTAGTAGGTCGGCTTTATCTTTAGCTGAGGTGATTGTAAAACCATCAGGTTTTACAAGAGGTGGGAGTGCAGATGGACAGAATTCCGGCCAATAGTTTTGGCAAGAGACCAGAATGCTTGACTACTGTTTGGACAAAAAGCAAATTTTCTACTTTTAGTCAGTTCAAAATCAAGTTTGGACTGATTAATAACTGCTATATAATTGTTGGAGTTTGGCGTAGGCAGAAAATGAACCTGGAGATTTGGATGCAAGCCAATTGCAACAGGCAACTTCTCTTGAACAGCCTTAGCACATTTCTTGAAAATCCAGTGTTTATATAAAGGATGAGATTTTAAGGTAAATTGTAGAATAAAGAATTTCATCCCTATAAGAATAATTTCAATGACGCGATTTGAGCTAGAAATGAGCATACACATGGCACATGTTGACACCACAATATTTAAAATAATAATCCAATCAAGGAAATCTCTCGGATCATCCCATTTCGCAATATTGTAATTCCGAACAACACGAGGCTCAGAAAGGCGCCATTGGAAAAGAGACCATCACCAAGTTGTGAACTGAGCTGCCTAGAGGACAACTCAACTCGATCGTGTACTTGGAAGGGTTGTTTGTGAGGAAAAAAAAAAGACTGAGTGTTGGCTGTGTGGTTAGGATTATCAGATATTCTGGTAGGTAAATGAACAATCTGTGCTAAGTTATTAGTAACTGCAAAATCTTCAGCATCTCAACAGAACAAGACGGTGTGACTTGAAAACTGGAACCAGCTGGAGCTGTGAAAACATTGACATTACCAAGGAAAATTACCTGACAGTTATTAGAACTGAGACCATGTATCTTTGTGAAATGAACAAAATAGTGTTTGTCAAATTTCGATCTTTTCGCAGATAAGTTTGTTTTATTAGTTTGATTATTTATAATTTATTCAACCATAGGAAAAGGTAGGGAGGACATGTATGAAGTAATGAAATTTTTAATTATGGCATACACATGGCAGGAATATACAGTGGCGGACAAAAACTGCATCACTTGCGAATTTTGCACTGCATTGTCGGTTGCAGAAATGATCGAAATGCATTTGTTAGATGGGATATATATCTTTGTGAATGAAATCCAATGAAAAGACTCCACCTGATACACCTTATTGCCATAAATATCTTCCCAAAGGGTAAAATGCGTAATTAATGGAAATATGAGAAATCATGCAAAGGACAATCATAACAACCAAACATACATTTTATTGCATTTACGTGTACAAACTGAAATGACAAGTTAAGTTAATGTAATAGTATTATGTACTGTAAATCAGCAAAATAAGACCTCAATATTTTGTTATTCCCCCCGAGCTGCAATTACAGCCTTGCAAGATATGGCATAGAGTTAATCAACTTCTGGATATACGGTTGCCCGATTTAGTGGTACCACACCCTTACAATAATCTCCTGCAGCTGAATCTTACTTGTTCGCTTCTTCTGAGCAATTTTAGACGAACATTATGTACCAGCAATTTTCAATAGGGTTCAAATGTGGACTGTTGCCGGGCCAGTCCAACACTGTAATGCCAGCATTTATGAGGTACAGTATGACTGCACCTTAAGGGAGAAAAACGAGGGAAAACATTGGTGTAAATATGTTTTAAGTCTTGTGAGACAAGAAGACAAAACTCATCATTAAATCTAAATAGCATAAAACTTACCAATTTTGCTGTGTGGCATGGTGCTGAGTCCTGTTGAAAAATGCAGTTTTGGACGTTTGTGTGCTGATCCCTAATAATGGGTTTCAGGTACTCCTCCAAGATAGCAGTGCAAGTTTCTGCATTCACCGTTCCGTTAATAAACTTCATTCACCTCACCCCTTTGCTTGTTATGCATCCCCAGACCATCTGAGCGGCGAGGACTTTACAGTCGGTATTATACAGTCAGAATGGTATGCCCCTAATTTTCATCTTCTGACATATCGCTTCCCCTTCTTGCCATATAGGTTGAATTTCATTTCGTCAGAAAAGATGACGGTATCCCATTGCTCTTTTGTCCATGAAACATGAGTTTTAACCTAAGCAAGTCGCTTCTTCCTCATTTGTTGGGTCAACAAAAGCTTCTTCTTGGGCCGATAGGCATGCAGACTACATTCCGAAAGCCATATTTGGATAGTTCGTGCACTTGTTTCAACACCAGAGGCCATCTCAAAGTCCAGTTTTAGAACAGGAGCACTATCGTGGCGATTACAAAGGCATAGCTGTTTCAAATATCGATCTTGGGAAGGCGTTGTCATTCTCTTACTGCCTGATCTAGGTCTTCTCTTCACATCACCGGTTTCACTCTTTAATTCCAGCACCCACGATACTATTGACTGGTGGCAGCCTATTTTATCAGCGATAGTACGTGTAGAAAGCCCTTCCCAGAACAAAGCAACAGCTACACTTTTTTTCTTGGTGTCAACTGAACATATGGAGCCATGCTTACACCTCCGCAAAACAGGATACTAATGAGAGTGTATACCCTTCCAAGGCCGTATTTATAGAAACGGCTGATGCAATACCTAGCAATTGCTGTCTGATGAAATAGAAGCGTTATCTGAAGCAATATCTTTGCTTTGCAACAAGCAAAATGACTGCAATCAAACAATATCTTATACGTTTCACTACAAATTAACTTTTTTTTTAAGGTGATGCAGTTTACATGGTGGAACTTTGGGCGCCTCACGTAAAAGGCAGTCATTAAATTCTGATGCTGCATGATAATAGTACTAGTTAAAAGTAAACTATAAATTGTATATATGCGGAATGGCTGCTAGTTGGAACAGAATGGGATGAAATTACCATTTCTAGAGGTGATAAATGTTAACAGACAAAATTAACAGAACACGTAGAAAACAGAACACGTAGAGAACACGTATTAACAGAACACGTAGAAAACGTGGTATTGCGATGAAGCGGGGCAAAATTTGGTGGTATACCATAGAATAACGACGAAATGAGGAGAAAGAGAAATTTGGACAAGTATAAGGGACGATTATAGGAGTTGTATAAGAACTACCAAAAAGATCACTTTACAGAAGTCGATACAAGATGGTCGAAAATATGGTCACATGACATCAGTACTGGGTATGATCCCCTCCAATAGCTAAACAGGACTGACAGGGGTGAACCATGATCGATATAAGGGTGTCTATAAAATTCTGTGGCAACAAATCCCATTCTTCCACCACTGCAGAGCTTAGCTCACCAAGTGAAAGGGGAGTTGGCTGTCAGTGTGCAAAGGGGGTCTAAGGGCGTCCCGCATATGTTCGACCGGATTTAAATCTGGGAGTCCAAGGGCGTTCCGCACATGTACGATCGGATTTAAATTTGTTGTTCGTGCTGGCCTTGGCAGTCATTGCATATCTTCAGTTTCAAGGTATTCCCACATCACTTGAGCTTTATATGCAGTGGTGCTGTTGTGCATGAAAATAAATTCTGGACCAACCACACCCCTAAAAAGTCGTAATAGGGTTGGAGGATCTGTTCTCGGTGTCTCTGTGAAGTTACGGTATCCCTGTAAAAGCACGAAGAGAGTGCGGCTATTGATCATTATTCCGCCCCACACGAGAACACTGTTTCCACCCTAAGTGTCCCTGTCTCTGATGGTGGAGGGATGGTGTCGCGTTACTTGTTGTCTCCAGATGAAACGCCGACCGGGCTAGCCGGGTGGGTAAAGCGCCTGCCTGGCACGCCAAAGGTCGCGGGTTCGAATCCCGCCTTGGGCTTGGATCAAAGTACTGCAAAAACCTTGGGAGGTGCATTATGGCCACAGAAGCCGATGCGCCAATAACTACCAAAGAAAAGAAAAAAAGCCAGATGAAATAACGTCTAACATCTGTTTGTAGACTAAAACGGGACTCATCAAGAATACAACTGCACCACATTTGTCAGGGCTCCACATCATCTGTGCATAGCACCAGTTTCGACGAGCTGTGTGGTGATTTGAGTTTAATGGAAAACGAACTACTGGCTTCATTGCATAGAGTCCACTTGATTTGAAGCTTCTTAACATAGCCCGGTTGGAAATGTTTTTACCTGTGGCCGCAGCAACCACAAGAGACAGCTGATGACAGGACATTGTTAGATTCTGGCTCTTAGAGCCAGATATCGATCTGTTCTGGTTGACGTAGCCCACGGGCGCCATTCGCCAGCTCTTCTTGTAAAGATTTCTCTCCTGAAACTGTTTTCATAGTGCCGAGAGGATATTGCGTGACACATTAAGCCAACTTGCCACTTCCGCCTGCAAATGTCCAGCTTCAAGTCGTCCAGTGGACCGCCATCTAAAAACAATCATCTAAACGACGATGACTTTCCATCCTGAGTATCTGAGATGTAGCTAAGCAAGCCCAAAACACAGGAATGAATTGATGTGGTCGCAACCCGTGTTTTTATAGGCATAACTAATTTGCATAATATGCGGTTCTTTAAGGTAGTAGATCGATTTCTATTGGTGGATTCTCGGAATTTGAATGCCAGGATGCCAACTATATCAAATATTCACCTTCGGCGACACTATTCACAATAAAATATTCTTGAAAAACATTTAGTTCTCTTAATTTTGTCGAATAGTGTATTAGGATTAGCCGAAAACAACCACACTCACCCATGTTTATTATGGCCTTAAATTGCATGTGTTCTCCTGTCGGTGTGCCTCTTTTGCGGCAGCAAAAGACCCGAGTTTTCAGAGCAGAAACCTTACTGTCCTCGTTCCAATCCAAAGATGTCTCATAGTAATGCTATGAGATGAGACAACTTCGAATTACAAGCACCCATCTGATAAAGAATTGCACCTTACAGCTGTAGTAAAATGTAAGTAGAACTGAATCGTCCTTTCCCGACTAAGTTATTAAATGGGCGCATTTGGGTTTGGCATATGCCCAAAGAATTGTTTCAGCAAATTTTTACTACACCGATAAAGTAGTCAATGATAGTAATGTGGTGTTATGGATCCAGTGGTCGTCTCTGATGAAGTAGAATACAGCAGTTTATTGTGATATTTAACATTTTGAACGGTTGTGTCTTGGCATTTGAAAATCCTTTGGAGATAGGCACATTTCTATCAATAGGACAATGTCCCATCTCACAATGTACCGTCGTGGATAACACAGTTGGTATAATAGTCATCCTCGCCACCCCGGTGGAAAAGCCTGACTTCGAGTCCCGTGAATGATGTGGAGAATTTTTATGGGCCCTTTTCGCAATGTGGCTGAGTTAGTCAGTCTAAGCCAAGGGTAGCATGGTTTTTTCTCCCTGAAACTCCAGTTTTTCGTCCAGCAAACAGCAAATCCATCACAGAACACACGCAATTTACAGACAGTATACACGAAGCAATATGGCCTTAGTCGCTGATGCTCCTAAAACCCTACAAAAACAACAACAGTCTCACAATGCATGGTTGGTTGGTTGGAGAAGAATAATGTAATAAACTTTCCATTTCAAGTCAGGATTTGAGCCCAATGTAACACCTTTTTAGGATGTTTGAAGCCAACAGCTGATACCAAGAACAAGATGTCTTATCTCCAGAAGAGAACTAGCTATGACCTAACAGGAATGAAGCAAGATTTAAGTTCTCCCCATACTAAAAAGCATCACTAAGAAGGTTACTGATGTCTTTACTGGCCGCTACATTAAAATTTCCTTTTTTCTGGAGACTATTAAAACTATGAATTTCAACCAACTGGAGTAAAATCTGTCTTTAATTTCTTAAAGGAATACAGACGATTCTCAGACGTTTCATGGTATTTCCTGCCCCACTTCTTTAGTGACTTCATTGCTATGCTTATTGAACTAAGCTTTACACAATGTAATAATGACAGAAATTCAATCACTGTGAAGATGACAAGTACCACGAAACGTCTTAGAATTATCTGCATTTCTTAAAGAAATTAAAGACAGATTTTATTCTGAATGAGTTGAAGTTCACTTTAAATTTTCACTTTTCAATTTCGATGTATCTGAACACTAAAAGAACAACTATGTTTTTTTCAGGCAGATATTTTTAGTGTCGCAATACATGTTGCAGATAACGTATCTGTAATGATTTTGAGTACCTACATAAACCAGTGAGCACCCAGAAATTTGTTTTGTGCGGGAAGAGCTTGTACGTTCCACATTGGTAGACTTTTCAACCAGTATGGAACTAGTATTGATTGAGAAAAGGGAAAAAAATGTAAAATTAGGGCCCTCCTCGAGAACTGACTATTGTTTGGTTTTTTTTTTTTTTTTTTAGTGCATCAGTGACTTAGGCCATTTGGCCCTGTATACGATGCCTCGTCTATTTTGTCTGTAAATTGTGTGTTCTGTGGTCAGTTTTCCGTTTGCTGGGCAAAAAAACCTGAGCTTCCTGAAGAAAAACACAATGCTACTCTCATCTGAGACCAAGTAACTCAGCCAAGCTGTGAAAAAGGCCCTTAAAAATTCTTCACATCATCGACGGGATTCGAACTCAGGTCTTTTCACCAGGTCGTTACCAAGAGAACCAACTCATCTGCTTATAAAATAGAAGAGGCCTGTGGCACTGGGTTCCATAACTAGGAAATAAATTCAGTTCGTCCAGGAAAAGCAATAGCTAAGTAAATTTAATGACAGTAGCTTTCGAAATAACAAATCTCTTCATCGGCCGAGAAATACATACATACATGAATATATAAATATATTTATATTTTCAATCATATATTTATAATATAAAATATATAATATTTTATATATAAATATATATATATATATATATATATATATACGCTGAGTGATCACTGCATTATGACCACCCCTATGAAAACTGAAGGTGACCCATTGACCACGTGAGGTACGAGAGTGCGCAGTTAGTCGACCTAGTAGCATAGATAAGGTGTCAGTGGTTCAGTAGGTAGTACAATTCCGAGCATGATGGGTAAAAGGAAGGATTTATCAGACTTTGATAAAGGACAGATTGTGGGTGTTCGACGAGCTGGTGCCTCGATTTCCCAAACGGCTGAACTGGTGGGGTGTTCGAGAGCCGCCGTTGTTAAAGTATACCAGGACTGGCGTCAAAACGGTAAAACAACGACCCAACGGCAAAACTCCAAAGGTCAGCAAAATGTTGATATTAGAGGTGAGCGCCGGGTCCGACGACTCGTACAGGCGCAGCAATATTGAAGAGTTGGCTACCCAATACAACATGGGCCAACCCGGAACAATATGTCGTATGACCATGCGTCGCACGTATGGGCTATACCAGCAGACGACCCCTATGGCATCCTCTCCTACCCAATGTTCATCGGTGTAAAAGACGTGCCTGGTGCAAAGAGCATGCAAGTTGGACGTTAGAAGACTGGAAGAATGTGTGCTGGTCGAATTAGTCATGTTATTTACTCCACACTGTGGATGGTCGTGTACGGATTTGCCGTCAACAACATAACTCTTGATCCATCATGCGTGGTATCAAAAGTGCAGGCCGGTGGAGGCGGTTGTATGGTGTGGGGCATGTTTCACTGGCAGGAACTTGAACCCCTGGTGCATGTGGAACAACGTATCACTGGTCTCCGCTATCGTCAACTGCTTGTTGACTGTGTACACCGCGCTAGGTTACACTTTTTCCTGAATGGTGATGGTGTCTTCCGAGCAATGCGCTGAGCCATCGGGCACTTGTTGTGCAGGAATGGTTTGGGGAACACACTTCTGATTTGCCTCCGAACTTCCCCTAATATCAATCCCATAAAGCACTTGTGGAACATTATGGAAAGGCATATCAGGCGTCTGGATCCAATCACCAATCACCTGCATACCTGCATTGCTGACCGCATTACAGATAGCTTGGTTGGCATACATCCCGAACGCTTCCGACATCTTGTTGAATCAATGCCACGCTGGATAGCTGCTGTACTGAGGGCAAAAGGAGGACTCACGAAGTATTAGGTAGGTGGTCATAATTCAGTGATCCCTCAGTGTATATTCATATATATATATATATATATATATATATATATAATATTTTATATAGAGAGAGTATTTATATATAAAATATATTCATGCATATATATACTTCTCCGTTATCTCGAAAGCTACTGTCATTAAATATATTTAGCTGCTGGTTTTACTGGACGAACTGAATTTATTTCTTAGTCATCTGCTTATATGCATACGTACATGAATTGCTTGTGTTCTCTGGTCGATTTGCCTGTTTTGTTGGAGAAAAACCCGGAGTTTTCGTTGGGAGAAGAGTGTAACTTTGCCATCCACGCCTGAGACCGATTACCTTAGGTACGGAGTGAAAAACGCCCATGAAAGTTAGCATTAGCATTAGCATTAGTAGAGGCATATGATGCAAGAAAGCAAGCTTATTCAGCATCAGCCAAAAAAAAAAAAAAAAAAAACTCCACTCCCATTTCACCCCTCCGTTCGTTCGAAATACCTGTCCAGTTGAGCTTTAAATTTGTTTAGGCTATCAACTTCAACAACAAGTGATGGAAGTCGGTTCCACCAACCAACCACCCGCTCGCCAAAGGCAAATTTCCGCACATCTATCGGACATCCGTCCTTCCTCAATTTGAATTTATGCCCTCTGAGGTGATTATTCTGAGCAAGATGAAGAATCCCATTGGCATTGAGCATGCTCAAACCATTCAAAGCCTTATACACCTCTATCAGATCACCTCGCCGGTGCCTAGTCTCCAGACTCTGTAATTTGCAAAACTTAAGCCTTTCTTCGTAAGAGCAACCCTTTGTTCCATTCACTAATCTTGTTGCCCTTCTCTGTACCCGTTCCAGCAGCTCTACATCCTTCTTGAAATGAGGCCTCCAGACCTGTATACAGTACTCAAGATGTGGCCTAACCATTGCCTTATACAAGGGAATAATCACCTCCTTATCCCTGCTAGAAAAATTCCTGTATATCATTGACAAGACACCATGAGCTACTCTTGCAGCTCGTCTGCACTGCTCAGAGAACTTCATATCTGCCTGCACAATTACCCCCAGGTCCTTTTCATTCTCCACCACTGTCAGTGTAGTACCGCAGAGTTGATACGTTGCTCTGGGGTTACTGTTTCCCATATGTAGTACTTTACATTTGTCAATGTTAAACTTCATTTGCCACCTCTCATCCCATCTGTTCAACCTTTCCAGATCCTGTTGCAGCAGCATAGCGTCAGTAGTGTCCTTAACGACCCTGCCAACCTTTGTATCATCTGCAAACTTGGACATTAAACTTGATATCCCATCATAAATATCATTCATAAACACCGAAAACAACAACGGACCCAACACTGAACCTTGAGGAACTCCACTAATAACATTAGTCCACGTTGAGCAGTGTCCATTGATTACCACTCTCTGTCTTCTGCCACTCAACCATCCCCTTATCCATAGCAGCAATTTGCCTCCAATGCCACACTGCTCCAATTTGTGCAGCAGTCTTCCATGTGCAACAGTATCAAAAGCCTTTCTAAGATCCAAATATATAATATCAAAGTTATTCCCTGCATCCAGTTCTTTTGTGACTACATCATAGTATCCAATCAAATTGGTCAGGCAAGACCTGCCCTTAACAAAACCATGCTGCGTCTGAGCTATAACTGAATTCTTGTCTAGATGTTCCTGCAGTGCTTCTTTAACCAGTGCCTCCATTAATTTACCTGGAACAGAAGTTAAACTAACAGGTCTATAATTACTTGTGTCAGCCTTTGATCCTCCTTTGTGAATTGGGGTTACATTTGCACATCTCCAGTCTATGGGTACCTCCCCTGAGTCCAAAGAAACTCTCATAATTATGGCTAGGGGTTTGCATACTTCCTTTGCTGCCTCCTTTAATATAACTGGATAGATCCCATCCACCCCAGGTGCCTTTTTTATGTTTATCCCCAACAATCTCTCCTCCACTTTCCTCTCAGTTATTACAAAATCATCCAGCTCACTGCCAATGTTTACTTTACCTACATCATTCTCCTTCCTGAATAACTCCTCATGCGTGAATGTAGATGCAAAATACTCATTTAGATTGTTAGCCACCTGAGCAGGATCCTCAACTGTTGAACCATCAATATCCAGTGGACCGATCTGATTCATCCCTTTCCTTCTCGAGTTCAAATATGTAAAGAACTCTTTTCTGTTTTTCTTTGCATCCTTTGCCAAGGATTTTTCGTAGTCTGCCTTTGCCTGCCTAATCTCCTTTGTGACTTGGTTACAGACCAACTTATATCTATCATAGGCTTCCATGTCACCCATTAATTTGTATGTATCCCATGCATTTTTCTTCTCTGCCACATGTCTCATTAGTTCATCTGACAACCATTTAGGCCTAAACCTTGAACAATATTTCTTAGTTGGTATGTAAAGCCTGGTAGCCTCCAAGATTAGTTCCTTGAATGCTTCCCATTTTGAGTTTGCTGTTGGTAACATCATCAGTTGGTCCCACTGTATAGAATTTAAATACTGTCTCAGACCATCATAGTCGCCTTTACGAAAACAAAAACCCTTCCCTTTAGCTCTGATGGTAGTTACCTCCTTGAGTAAATCCCACTTCAACACACTGTGATCACTGCCACCTAGTGGTTCATTTATCTGCAGATTCCCTCCTGTTATTGAGGGGATTTGAACTAGTCCTTTCCCACCAGGTGTGGGGGGAACAATTATTATAACTATTGTGCCAAACGTGCAGATACATTGGTCGAGAAATAAAAATTGTCACATTAGGCCCCTCCCCACTTCAAGAATTAACTTATATGCCTATAAGGTATTACGTTCATAAATTGCGTGTGTTGTCAGGTCAATTTGCCTGTTTTGATAGACGAAAAATCCGAGTTTCGGGCCGGGGGGGGGACCGTACTGTTCACGCCTGAGACCGACTATTTCAGCCAGGAAGAACTTTTATAGACTTTTTTAAATAAAAGTCCATGAAAGGTTTTCGCATAATTGACGGGAGTCGAACCCAGACCTTTTCTAGCCAGTGTGGGGAGGACGGTGATTATAACCACTGTGTCACAGCTGCAGGTTTAGAAAATAAAATACTTCTCACCGTAAGCGCCTCCGTAGCCAGGTGGGAAGGAGCAGCAGTGCGTAGCACACGCTTCTTGATTAGACCGGGATTCGAGCCCGTCACCACCAAATACGGAGAATGCGGAAAGGTCAGGGAATGACCACCGCATATCCTGGAGCAATATGGCCATAGTTGCTAACCCCCTAAAAACCAAAACAACAACAACTTGTCATCGACAACCGATAATTACAACCGTCATTACAGTTATATAAATAATATAAAACAAAATTTTCTTGGGAGTGGCTTTAGCCTAAATGAGGAGGTTAAAGCCTAAATTATTAAATCTGTTTAACATTTCACGTCTTTGTGTTGTGTGTTTGCTTTTGACCTCCCAAAAACTCTCAATTCCACTGTTGGTGGTTGCACTTGGTTCCCCCTTGACGTATTGATCTAGACTTTTTTTTTCTGACATAATTTTAATCCTGATAAAGCTTAATGCTGCACTCCTCATTTGAAGTCATTTGGATACTGCTACCTTGTGACCAGTTTGTTTCCATTCTTTCTATCGTCTTCAATTAAAATCAGTTAACAATGTGGTAGCGGTCGTAGATTCCTAATACCTACGATAAGCAGAGGCGAAACTTTAAATTCTGCCCTCTTCTTCCCGCTAGATTGTTGAATGATCCTCATGGGATCTTTAACATCCATATCAATCCAGCCGTCCCGTCCCTGACTTCTCCTTCTTCTGTGTGCTGGCACACCTAGCCATATGGCAGTTTCGCCACTGACGATATATAAAGACGATCATTAAGCGAGGTCTTAGTATAGAAAGGAATCTCGTTATTATTCACATACCTCTAGGATTACATAGCGAAAGTGATATAATGAATAAATATACAGTGTAAATTTGCGGAGTATAAAAGGCAATTGGAAAAATCGTTGCTCCTTTCATTTTGAAACATCAACAGAAGTAGCTATAGTTTTCTTAAAATAAAACTACTTCCTAAAAATAAAATGGTTTACCTTGAATGGCGAGGTTCAGTATTTGTCACACGAACTAATTCAGTCGCATTTATCTTTACGGTTAAAAAGATTTTATTTTTTCTTTCTTTTAATAAGAGATGTAATCAGGCTAGAAAAGCTGTACTGTATATCGATAGGCTGCATACCGTATATTACACTTTGCACGCAATTCCCCCCAACCTTCGAAGTATTGCTAAGTAGCAGCATACTCTATCTCGAATTAATGAGGAACTTGGTCTTTCTTTTTCTGATAGCAAGGAAGTCTGTCGAGGAAAAAAATACAGTAGCTTTTAGAATAGCTAGAAGATATAAACCGCCATTGCATAACCTTGAATTGAAATTTGACCTATATTTCGGATTATATTTTTGTATTATCGCAAGTACTAAGATAGCTAGTGTAGAGGACGCTACAGTAGTATGTAAACAAACTGTACTTGTGGAACTGGAGTGAAATGAAGCAGGGTTCGTTGCTTTAGTTTAACGTACCCTGTTGTGTGGTTTTATTTTTATATCCACATATAATTCTTTTGTGGTATAAATGAAGTATGTAAATTGTTTTAAATTCCTTTTTCTATAAATTTAGTGTAGAAGTGCAGTGTTTACTTTTTAATAATATATCCAGAATGAATTAATCATTCGTTTCATGTTAATTATGTTTTTAATTTGGGAAGATTCTTTTTAATTTGTTCTTCATACAATCATTATTTAGAGACAGACATGGGTAAGTAACCTCTCTCTCTTCATACAACAAAGCAAAACGTTTTTTATGGGTGTAATTACTCGATTTTTTATGTTAACGATACTGTGTGCTACTCTGTTCATTTACGTCTTATCCCTGCTCGAATTCCTAGACAAAAATTCAGAAATGCAGTCAACATTTAATTTTCAGGCAACGTCTATCTATATTTAAAAGGAAATGAATATTTAGGAAACTTGTATAGTTTAACAAAACAGTCGCTCAATTTTTAATGATTTTAGAGTGTCTGCTTCTAATAAAGCTAAACTTTTTCAGATTTGTTAAATATAAAATAGAATAAAAGAAAAAATACTGAAAATTAACAGATAACCACCAATTAGTGATCGTTAAGCCCAAGTTACCACATATATGCGCGTGCGTGAGGAAGTTTGAACTTAAAATATATTATTGTCATTATTACGAAGTTATTGTTGCGATAGTAAGTACCTTTTAAGATGAAATATTTTTATTTGAATTTAGTAGAGCACTTAAACCTAAATTGGTTTAATTATGTTAAGGAAGGAAAATGCCAGAAGGTTATCAAATTGTAGTAGGGTGCTTAATGATTTTGTAATAACTGAGAGCAAAGTGGAGGAGAAATTGTTGAAGTTACATATAAGAAAGGCACCTGGGGTGGATGGGATCTATCCAGTTATATTAAAGGTGGCAGCAAAGAAAGTAAGCAAACCCTTAGCCATAATTATGAGAGCTTCCTTTGACTCAGGGGAGAGGTCCCCATGGACAGGAGATGTGCAAATGTGACCCCAATTCACGAAGGAGGATCAAGGAGTGATACAAGTAATTACAGACCTTTTAGTTTAACTTCTGTTCCAAGGAAATTAATGGAGGCACTGGTTAAAGAAGCACTGCAGGATCCTCTAAACAAGACTTCAGTTATAGCTCGGACACAGCATGGTTTTGTTTTGTCTTGTCTGACCAATTTGATTGGATACTATGATGTGGTCACAAAGGAACTGGATGTAGGGAATAATTTTGATATCATATACTTGGATTTCAGGAAAGCTTTTGACACTATTGCACATGGAAGACTACTGAACAAATTGAAGCAGAATGGTATTAAGGGTAAGTTGCTACAATGAATAAAAGGGTGGTTGAGTGGGAGAAGACAGAGGGTGGTAAACAGTGGGTGCTGCTCTTTGTGGACTAATGTTATTAGTGGAGTTCCACATTGTTTGGTGTTGGGTCCACTGTTGTTTTGTATATTTATCAATGATATTGATGAAGGTATATCAGGCTTAGTGTCAAAATTTGCAGATGATAAAAAGGTTGGCAGGGTTGTTAATGACAGTAATTGCAGTGTGCTACTGCAAAAGATCTGGAAAATTGGGGCAGATGGGCTAAGAAGTGGCAGCTGAAGTTTAACATTGACAAATGCAAAGTACTGCATATGGGTAGAAGTAACCCCAGAGGAACGTACAAACTGTGTTGTACTTAGGGTGGTAGAAAATGAAAAAGACGGAGTAATTGTGCAGTCAGATATGAAGTTTTCTGAGCAATGCAGACAAGCAGCAAGAGCAGGTCGTGGGGTTTTGTCAATGATATACAGGAATTTTGCTAGCAGGAAAAGGAAGTGATTATCCCTTTGTATAAGGCAATGGTCAGGCCACATCTTGAGTACTGCATACAAGTCTGGAGGTCTCATTTTAGGAAGGATGTAGATTTGCTTGAGCGTGTACAGAGAAGGGCAACAAGATCGGTGAGGGGAATGAAGGGATCCTCTTACCAAGAGAGGCTTAAGTTCTGCAAATTGCAGCGGCTGGAGACTAGGCACCTGCGAGATGATCTGATTGAAGTGTATAAGGCCTTGAATGGGTTGAGCATGCTGAATTCTGATGGGATTCTTCCACTTGCTGAGATTACGAACTTAAGGGGGCATAAATTCAGATTGAGGAAAGACAGTTGTAGATTAGATGTGCGGAAATTTGCCTTTAGCCAGCGGGTGGTTAATTGCCGGAACAAACTTCCATCTGTGATTGTGGAAGCTGATAGCTTAAATAAATTCAAGGAGGAACTGGACAAACTTTTAGAGGGAATGGTTGCGTGAATTTTTTTTGGCTGATGCTATATAAGCTAATACGCTTGGTTTCTTGCATCACCTGCCTCTATTACTATTACTATGTTTATTTCCGAATTGGAAATATGTACATAATGGAATCAAATGTTTCATGGTATTTTCTTACCACTGCATCAGTGACAGCTGTCTTTGCAATATCGCTGTCACAAATGGTCACCTAGGTCACAAGAACTTGTCAACAAGTTCTTTTGATCTACAGTGCCAAGCAGATGTTTTCATTCATGTTTTCAGCACAAAAATACATTTAAATTTTTTTTTAGAGTGTGCTATGTTTCAAAAGAAGTACATGCTCTTAGATAATATTCTTCAAGAGCATATTGTTATTGGTCAAAATAATAGCAACCTGTTTTTCAATACACATTCCTCAGTATTTAGAAGACTTAAGTTAGGAAAATGTGGAAAAGTACCGATATTACACCTTGAAAGACTTCTGAAATTATGGTTATGAAGCAGTGTGGAAGAACAAACACTGAAATTGCCAAAATTATTGATATACATGAATCAGTAGTTGGGCAACAGTTAATGAAAATGGCTGACCCGGAGAAGCTTGCAGTGACAGATTTGGAAATGTGGAAGAAAACACGTGTCAGTAGCAAGAGCTGATAATCACCTATATTGTTTGTGTATTAAAGACAAGTTTGTTTTCTCTGAAAGTCTTGCCAGACAATAGAAGGAGGCAACTGGCATAAAAACTATAGGTAGAACTGTGAGAAGGTTATTCGAATTGGATATAAAATCGTATTATCTTGAAACTAATGCTGACAGCAGGGCAGAGGAAAGCATGTGTTGCATGGGCCGCCACCTCCATAGCCAGGTGGGCAGGAGCAGCAGTGCGTAGCACATGCTTCTTGATTAGACCGGGGTTTGAGCCCATGCCCACCAAATACTGAGGATGCAGAAAGGTCAGGGAATGACCACCGCACATCCCCGGAGTAATATGTCCTTAGTTGCTATTGCTCCTAAAAACCAAATAACAAACAAACAAAGTTGCATGGGCCAAATTGTGACGAAACCAAAATTAATTTGGTGGCAGCAATTTCAGTAGAGGTTTTCAAAAAACTAGAATCTCTGCATGCTTTCTGTACAACAAAGACCATCATGTTCCGTACTAGTGTAATGATCTGGGGATATTTTTCATTAAAAGATGTTGGAAGATTGCATTTTTTTTTACTGTGAATGCCATTGTGTATAAGGATTTCTTAAATGCTACCCTTGGCAAGAGAACTTGCCGAGGGTAGCATTTAAGCAACATTTAAGAAAAAAGACAAATTTTATAACTTTGTCAGATAGATGATTCAGATGGGAAAGAAAGGTAAGGTGATTATCAAGCAGTAATTCCAGGAATTTTGTGGTAGTTACAAAAGGAAGAGGTTTACCATTAATATTTGAGAGGCGGATGAGTTGGCAAAAGGGTGCCTTTATAAAAAAAAAATATATAATATAAAAATATATAATAATATATAAAATTTATAAAAAAATCCAACTGTTTCTTTCTTGGAGGAATTTCTGTCTACATCATAAATTAAAATGGTTGGTTTAGAATTTTAGGGGGTTCCATCTTAATACCCATATCAGTCAATGAGGTTAACAAAGTTACAGTAGACTTTCGAAATAACAGCACCTTCGGGGATTCAAGGTGCTGTTATTTCGATTTTTCCGATATTTAGAAAGTTTTATTTTTAATATATTTAATGCAGAAATAATGAGGCTAAATAAGAAATAGAGAGATTTAAGAATATGATTTTATTAACTGCACATAAAAAAATATAAACATGTTGACAATCCAGTGTTACTTTCTGCCATTAATACAGTTCTGCTTAAGCCTCGTTCTGTTTTCTTTATTATATAAAGTTTAGTCTGTGCGGGTAGTACAGTGTTATTGTCTCTGTCCTCCCCACACCGGGTGGAAGAGGCCCGGTTTGAATCCTGTCAATGACGCGAGGAACTTTTATTGGCTTTTTTCACTCTGTGGCTGAGGTAGCGGGTGTCAGACGTAGATAGTAAGGTTTTCCCCACAAAAACTGTTTTTTTTTTTTTTCCATCCAGCAAAACAGGCAAATCAACCAGACAACATGCAATTTACACACAATGTACGGTATATGAATTAACTTTCCGGGTGACCTTAATGTAATAGTTTGGATTATATCAAGTTTGTCACTAAGCTTTAGTGTTGTTTTTCTTTTCTTCTCTGTATAAGATTTATTAACTTTAGGAGTCATAGTGCAGGGTTTTTAATTTAAAATAAATATAAAACAGTGGTATAATCCATGATATCAGTACAGAATTCACTTTGAAAATGCCAAACGTAAACAAATACAGTAATCATGTGACTTGCCGTTTTCTTTTTTCAGCCCTGCAAAACATCTGCGTGGTATGTACACATCTGATGTCACCATGCCATTATTTTGACAGTCTACTGTATCTTACAAATATATTCTGAAGCGGCTGTCTCTACAGCAACATCTTTGTACTTTATCGTTTTTATAGATTGTTTATAACCTTTTTTTAAGGACTGTCGGATGGTCTTAGATATGTTATCAAAAACATCTTTACTGGTGGAACAAGTACTAGAATATGTAGCCTTTGCATAAGATTGTTGGGTTTAGGCTTTGGTTTTGATTGGGTGGAGTCTGTAGAAATAGCAATATCCAGGTTTTGTGTTGGTAATGGTTGTACAGTTTGGTACTTGTATACAGGCAGCACCGCACTATCCCTTGAATTCTTAAAGGCATCTGCAAAGGATGTGGTATGTGAAGACAAAAGAATATTGATGGTTTTTTGCAATTCTTCATTTCATTGTCTATAAATAGACTGTTAAGAATAAATTCTGTCACCAAGTTTTTCATAAAGAAAATTAGTAGTTGCTTTAGTAAATCTGTTGCTTTCATTAGTAAAAAAAAGTCAACAATTTCTCTATATATTTGATGAGCCTGAGCTCTAGCATCAACCAGAACATCAGCTATTGAAACAACAGTATTTTTTTGCTGACAGTCTTGATTTTGAGAATTATCATTAGGAGAAGAATCTATTATGGCAAAACTTACTATAGAGGATGCATTTAATTTTGCATCTGGTTGACTTGATGTTATGTCCTGTGTAGGACCCAAAGGAGGAAAATCCTCATTTGAAATGCTAGTATCAGTGACAACAGTTTTGTGATCCATGTTAAATAGATAAATATTAAACTTTTAATTAAAATTCAGTCCTTAACCTTACTTCCTTAACTGTCACTACATGTGCTGTTGTTCGGCAGTATGCATGGGTGAGAGGTAGGGGATAACAGAATGGCTTAGCAGCTCACTGATGCTGGGTCAAGGTCACGTTGCTAACGGACATGCTGAGCTTGGATGACACTGGACAATGACCATAGCACACATAAAGTAGCAGCAATGAGCATGAAGAAATTCATTCAAAACTTATCTTTAGTCTGCTCTTGTTATTTTCCACTTCCGTCTGCCATTTCCAAGGGTCAATCTTGATATGGCAACTAAAAAGAACTTAATACTGCAATTTTAATTACAGAAATCAAGAAAAATTTATGGAGCACAACATACAACAACCAAACACTATCGTCCCCTAGTGGGTCCCCCTCAGCCGTCCATATATAGACCTTTTCTTACTGAAGTGACTGGGAAGCATATTTCACTATTACTTCATTTATTACTTTCATACCAGTAGTTACTGTATTTAGCCATATATGTAAAATACACCAATAAGCAAAAATCTTGGGGATTAAGATGACAGCATAGACTAACTTGGTGTAACTGGTGTCCTGTAAATTAGTCTCTGGAAACTGTGCATTTGTTTGGTGACCTAAGTGCATAAAGCTTTAAAAGGGTTAAGTAAATTAAATGAGAAGATATTTTTACATTTTCTCAGATGAAACACAAGGGGGGGGCCATAAATGGAAAAGGATGGCTGCAGAATAGATTTGTAGAAATTTGCCTTCAACCAAGGAGTAATTAATTGTTGGAATAAACTTCCACCTAGTGTTGTGGGGATGGGTAGTTTCATTAGATTTAAAAAATGATTGGAAAGAATGGGGAAATTAAGGGTTTTTTTTTTTTTTTTTTTGTTGGGTGGTGTTATATAAGCTCTGATTCTTGCATCATATTGCTAATACTAAATTTTCATTCACACTCATTGATGATTTAAAATAAATTTACAGAATCAAAATATCTCTTAAGTAGTAAGAAATTACTGAGAATAATGAGACTACATGAAAATTTCATGTTATTCTTTTCTACATGGATATTCCTCCAGTGAAAAGCATTCAGTCTGTGTTTAAGAACTAACTGAATAAAAAATTAAAAAACAGTACAAGACTTATGACTTGTTCACATGCAATGCCCTCCAAATAGTCTTCCTGTAGTGATACTGTTACCAGCCAGTGCTGTCACTAACCACTGACAGTCAACACTCATACCAGCTTGGAATATGTATCATCAGCTTTGTTGCTACCATTTGGGTAGATTGGATGTCCACATACTAATGGTCTTTTGTTGCATTTTAGTTAAGGAAAAAGTAAAAAATAAAATAAAATAAAGCCCGGTAGAGTATGTAATGTTATTTTCTGCCAAAAACAGTTCAACAGATGTATGCAGTACTGGTGCCTGATGTAGCCATACACCCTAGCCTATCACATGTGGTTTAGTTGACCGTGGTTCAAGTCTACTTGACTGCTAAATACGGTTAATGATTCTGTTAGCACAATGATTACTTGTAAACTCCTCTCACCTATGCAGTCATAGGTGATAGGAATATAAATAGAACTTTTTTTTTTAAATTATAATACAAAAGAAACCATATATATGCTTATGACATAGCTGATACCCAAAGATTAATGCAGTTGTTAATTTAAAAAAAAAAAAAAAAAAAAAAAAAAATGTGGATTCCATTAGCATTTTCAACATTGCATGATGAAGTGGGGGGGGGTCACCGTCAATTGCCTCCTTTATATCCAGTGTTGAATCCAGAATGTTTGCACCAGAGGGTAGAATATAAACTTTGGGGGTACATGCACTGGGGGGGGGAGAATGTAAACTTTGGGGGGTACATGTAGTATATTTTTTATTATTATTTAATATTTATAACATATGTATATGTTACAAACAAATCTGTATATTTATATTATTATTATTAGCCATATGGTGCAAGGAAGCCTGGGGCTTATGCTGCACCAGCCAAAAAAAAAAAAATTTTCTGAATTACCCCAAGAGAGAGAGAGAGAGAGAGAGAGACAAGGGACAAGGTATTCTTGTATTGATTGCGGCCTCCAGGGTTACCCCTATATACCGCTGTAGCATCTGTAGGTTATTTATAGCCGGCAAGTGTGTATGTAAGTATATATGTGTGTTGTGATGGTTGTTGTTTACCGGCCCTGGAGTCTTAGCAGCCGGGAGGCAGGGAGCAAGCTACCTGCGTCCTGACTCCTGCCCCTAGCCACGTGGAGGCGCTCCAGGAACTATCTAAATTACACTAAGTGGGATTCCAACAAGTGGAATCCCGGTTATAATAAATAAGGAATAGGGAGGAGAAAGTAGAAGAAGAAAAGAGAGCAAAACACTCTCTCAGGAAAAAGAAGAAATAGGAAAGAGGAAAACACTAGTTGGAAAATCTAACAAGCGAGAGAGCTTGAAGAGGTAAAATTTTGAAGCCCGAAGGCTTGTAATTTTGAAAGAAAGATTCTCCTAGCCGGGAAGGAAGCCCAACCTGCACCGACAAGAGGAAAAAGAAAAGTCTCAAGGAAAGAACATAGGTAATGTACAAGTGGCTATTAAATAACCACTTAAAAGAATAAATTAAGATAAATAATAAATATTTATGTCACTGATATGAAACAGCAGTAAACATATTAACAAATTACACTGCATAAGCAGAGAGTAAGATATACAATATTTACAAAATAAGTAATTAAAATCTTAGCTGAAAAACCAGTCAACCAAAAAATTAACAGAAATAGTCAACCAGAAGAAATGCAGAAACATATATGCAAAACACAGAGACAAACAGAACTCACCCAAGGCAAAGATATGCCAAAGGCAAAACCAATAAATTCTTTACAAATAAATTAGTTAACCAAATCAAAAGCAATTCTAAATTTAAATCTAAGTATAACAAATCAAAATCAAAATAATAAGTTAAATATTAAACAATAATTAATGAATATGCAGAGAAAATGTCTCTGCACAAGTAATCTAATCTATATACATATGTACATAACCAGCAAGTGCAAAGCTGCTACCACAAGCTACGAAAAACAAAACTTGTTTCAAATAGCAAGACACGTAGTATTAACAATAATGCATAGGTAAGCATTAAAAAAAAAAAAAAAAAACCTCAACCTGCAGGGCTGAACAAAAACTAAAACTATACATTTCCACTGCAACTGGCAGTAGAAAAGAAAATAATAGCAAGACTGGAGGAGGAGAACAACGCCTCCAACCAGTCAGCTAACAAAGCAATTGGATCTGAGAGGGCAGGGAGAGGTCCATCCCACCCCTCAGAACCAAAACCCATTTACAACTAAAGATGCTAGACCAAGAACTATATGGTGCTAGCAAAAACCCAACTGATTGCAGCTGCAATCAGGCAGGAAAGAAAAATACAACAAATAATCAGCCCCGCAGGAAAACAAAATTAAATCAAAACACAAGCAGCAAGAGAAGCAGCCAGCAGTAAAATAGTCTAGAGAGGAAAATCATCTCACTCAACCAGAACAGCCAACTGAAGGTTGGATCTGAGGGAGCAGGGAGAGGTCCATCCCACTCCTCAGAGCCAAACAGACAACGCAAGAAGAGAAAAACTCTCTCTTCAACATAATAATGAGCTAACTACACAAGTAATATACAATATAAACATTTAAGATTAACAACTGCTGATTCAAAAACACAATAAAATCAGATCAGTTACTCTCAATTCTGAGAGCAAACAGCAAATCAAACAAAAGCACCATGATATTAACAAGATAATTACAGTATTTACAAAATACATACAATTCACAGAAAATCATTTCAGGCAGCCTGGACGGAGTTCGAAGTGGGAGAGGGGAGGTCCATCTCTCCCACTCGGCCAGGCGAAACCTGAAACAAGTCTCCAAGAAAAGACGCAAAAACTCTGCGTCCAAAACACAAGGCAATTTAGGCAAGAAAGAAACTCCTCTCAAAAAAAAAAAAAAAAAAAATGAATACAGTAAAACATAAATATTAAGAACAAATAACGAAATCAAGGGTTATTCCTTGATAAAGCCACTCTTCTCCGGAAGACACTATTAGCAAAAGAAGAGAAGGCAGAAAGAGAGTCCGCCGACCCAACGAGGCGCCAAAAATCATCTAAATTATATACATTTTTTTTTATTTTTTTTTATGTGAACCCCAAACACGAGAGGTATTAGAACCTATAGTACTTAGTACTATGCTTGGGTTGATTTGTACATTTGTACAGATAGACAATTGTTGTCTTAAATCCACATATAAATTACAGTGTAGGACAATATGTTCAACCGTCTCCTCAGAGCCACAAGAGCAGAGAGGAGAGGGGACAAGTCCAAATCTATACAAACGAGAATTAATTCCATGTCCCGTGATTAAGAAAGTGGGAAATAACCCAAGTTGAAGCCAGTTAAAATTTTTATCTTTAATAAAAACACGAGGAAAGAAAGAGTATGTGACTCTGCCGAGAGAGGAATCATCCCAAGAGTGGCAACACTCTTGGGATGATTCCTGGCCAGATCAGCATTTGTAGAGTTCTCCTAATTATTAGCAAAATTTCCCACTGAAGCAGGAGAGAGAGAGATTTCCTATGGTAAGACAAGAAATGCAATATAATTTCCAGGTAGATAGGGAGACAACCATTAAGAGAGAGAGAGAGAGAAAGAAAGAAAGAAAAGTAGAAGGGAATCACCAAGAAAAAGAATGATGATGATATCCAGCACAGGACCCTGGGTGTACCAAGCCCATACTCACCAGATGTGAGCCCCTGGAGGTGGGGAGAATGTAAACTTTGGGGAGTACATGTATATTTTTTTATTATTATTTAATATTTACAACATATGTATATGTTACAAACAAATTTGTATATTTATATTATTATTATTATTAGCATATGGTGCAAAGAAGCCTGAGGCTTATGCTGCACACCAAAAAAAAAAATTTCTGAATTACCACGAGAGAGAGAGAGAAGAGAGAGAGAGAGAGAGAGAGAGAGAGAGAGAGAGAGAGAGAGAAAAGTAGAAGGGAATTGCCAAGAAAATGAAGAATGATGATATCCAGCCCAGGATCCTGGGTATGCCAATCCCATACCCACCAGATGTGAATTTATGCATAAATATAAATTTGGAAAATTAAATGCACTAGGCATAATCCTTATGGGTTTTGATAATTAACTATATAATATCGGTGTAAATACACCATAGTTAACCCATATATTTGAGCTACGATTGTAGCGTAGAAGGCATCGTTTTAAATGTATCGCATAATGTGGTTGCCTTCACAACAAGATAGCTACTATTGAATTACTTCAAATAAATAACGCTTCTCTAGTAGAGAAGACTACTGTTATTTATTTTCAGCAGTACCACCATCCAGACGATCGTTTCGAAGCTTTTTGGCTTCGTCATCAGTGGGCGGGCAGGTACCCAGGTAATACAACAAGCCATCTCAGTTGCGAAGTTATATCCACATTATGAGAGATGCCAGAAGGGTGTGGTGGTAATGTATTTGGAAAATTAAATGCACTAGGCATAATCCTTATGGGTTTTGATAATTAACTATATAATATCGGTGTAAATACACCATAGTTAACCCATATATTTGAGCTACGATTGTAGCGTAGAAGGCATCGTTTTAAATGTATCTCATAATGTGGTTGCCTTCACAACAAGATAGCTACTATTGAATTACTTCAAATAAATAACGCTTCTCTAGTAGAGAAGACTACTGTTATTTATTTTCAGCAGTACCACCACCCAGACGATCGTTTCGAAGCTTTTTGGCTTCGTCATCAGTGGGCGGGCAGGTACCCAGGTAATACAACAAGCCATCTCAGTTGCGAAGTTATATCCACATTATGAGAGATGCCAGAAGGGTGTGGTGGTAATGTATTTGGAAAATTAAATGCACTAGGCATAATCCTTATGGGTTTTGATAATTAACTATATAATATCGGTGTAAATACACCATAGTTAACCCATATATTTGAGCTACGATTGTAGCGTAGAAGGCATCGTTTTAAATGTATCTCATAATGTGGTTGCCTTCACAACAAGATAGCTACTATTGAATTACTTCAAATAAATAACGCTTCTCTAGTAGAGAAGACTACTGTTATTTATTTTCAGCAGTACCACCACCCAGACGATCGTTTCGAAGCTTTTTGGCTTCGTCATCAGTGGGCGGGCAGGTACCCAGGTAATACAACAAGCCATCTCAGTTGCGAAGTTATATCCACATTATGAGAGATGCCAGAAGGGTGTGGTGGTAATGTATTTGGAAAATTAAATGCACTAGGCATAATCCTTATGGGTTTTGATAATTAACTATATAATATCAGTGTAAATACACCATAGTTAACCCATATATTTGAGCTACGATTGTAGCGTAGAAGGCATCGTTTTAAATGTATCTCATAATGTGGTTGCCTTCACAACAAGATAGCTACTATTGAATTACTTCAAATAAATAACGCTTCTCTAGTAGAGAAGACTACTGTTATTTATTTTCAGCAGTACCACCACCCAGACGATCGTTTCGAAGCTTTTTGGCTTCGTCATCAGTGGGCGGGCAGGTACCCAGGTAATACAACAAGCCATCTCAGTTGCGAAGTTATATCCACATTATGAGAGATGCCAGAAGGGTGTGGTGGTAATGTATTTGGAAAATTAAATGCACTAGGCATAATCCTTATGGGTTTTGATAATTAACTATATAATATCGGTGTAAATACACCATAGTTAACCCATATATTTGAGCTACGATTGTAGCGTAGAAGGCATCGTTTTAAATGTATCTCATAATGTGGTTGCCTTCACAACAAGATAGCTACTATTGAATTACTTCAAATAAATAACGCTTCTCTAGTAGAGAAGACTACTGTTATTTATTTTCAGCAGTACCACCACCCAGACGATCGTTTCGAAGCTTTTTGGCTTCGTCATCAGTGGGCGGGCAGGTACCCAGGTAATACAACAAGCCATCTCAGTTGCGAAGTTATATCCACATTATGAGAGATGCCAGAAGGGTGTGGTGGTAATGTATTTGGAAAATTAAATGCACTAGGCATAATCCTTATGGGTTTTGATAATTAACTATATAATATCGGTGTAAATACACCATAGTTAACCCATATATTTGAGCTACGATTGTAGCGTAGAAGGCATCGTTTTAAATGTATCTCATAATGTGGTTGCCTTCACAACAAGATAGCTACTATTGAATTACTTCAAATAAATAACGCTTCTCTAGTAGAGAAGACTACTGTTATTTATTTTCAGCAGTACCACCACCCAGACGATCGTTTCGAAGCTTTTTGGCTTCGTCATCAGTGGGCGGGCTGGTACCCAGGTAATACAACAAGCCATCTCAGTTGCGAAGTTATATCCACATTATGAGAGATGCCAGAAGGGTGTGGTGGTAATGTATTTGGAAAATTAAATGCACTAGGCATAATCCTTATGGGTTTTGATAATTAACTATATAATATCGGTGTAAATACACCATAGTTAACCCATATATTTGAGCTACGATTGTAGTGATGACGAAGCCAAAAAGCTTCGAAACGATCGTCTGGGTGGTGGTACTGCTGAAAATAAATAACAGTAGTCTTCTCTACTAGAGAAGCGTTATTTATTTGAAGTAATTCAATAGTAGCTATCTTGTTGTGAAGGCAACCACATTATGAGATACATTTAAAACGATGCCTTCTACGCTACAATCGTAGCTCAAATATATGGGTTAACTATGGTGTATTTACACCGATATTATATAGTTAATTATCAAAACCCATAAGGATTATGCCTAGTGCATTTAATTTTCCAAATACATTACCACCACACCCTTCTGGCATCTCTCATAATGTGGATATAACTTCGCAACTGAGATGGCTTGTTGTATTACCTGGGTACCTGCCCGCCCACTGATGACGAAGCCAAAAAGCTTCGAAACGATCGTCTGGGTGGTGGTACTGCTGAAAATAAATAACAGTAGTCTTCTCTACTAGAGAAGCGTTATTTATTTGAAGTAATTCAATAGTAGCTATCTTGTTGTGAAGGCAACCACATTATGAGATACATTTAAAACGATGCCTTCTACGCTACAATCGTAGCTCAAATATATGGGTTAACTATGGTGTATTTACACCGATATTATACAGTTAATTATCAAAACCCATAAGGATTATGCCTAGTGCATTTAATTTTCCAAATACATTACCACCACACCCTTCTGGCATCTCTCATAATGTGGATATAACTTCGCAACTGAGATGGCTTGTTGTATTACCTGGGTACCTGCCCGCCCACTGATGACGAAGCCAAAAAGCTTCGAAACGATCGTCTGGGTGGTGGTACTGCTGAAAATAAATAACAGTAGTCTTCTCTACTAGAGAAGCGTTATTTATTTGAAGTAATTCAATAGTAGCTATCTTGTTGTGAAGGCAACCACATTATGAGATACATTTAAAACGATGCCTTCTACGCTACAATCGTAGCTCAAATATATGGGTTAACTATGGTGTATTTACACCGATATTATATAATAAATATAAATATACAGATTATGCATATTTATGAATGTTATAATATGAGAAAAGGAAATAGGAAACAAAAGGAAATATTTATTATTTAACATTTAAATATTAATAGTCAGTTCACAAAAACCACATTACTGACAATAATAAGTTTAATATGAAAATCGCCAATTAATATTTGCAAAAAAAAAAATTATAATCAAACATGCAAGTACTGTATTGTAATACTGTTTTTCTTCTTTGCTTTTTCTTTGCATGTGTATCAATCATTTATTAATTTTTAAGATAACTCATTTGGGCCATCTAAGCTTGTCTTCATGCAATCTTGCAATATTACAGTACAGATGCATATATAATAAAAAGTTTATAAAATGTATTGTTTATAGACTGTGACCAAACCATCTCGTTTGCGGTATAGCCACAAGTAGACTCTTGCTGTGAAAAAAAACAAAAAAAAAGGAATGCGAAAACCATAAAGCAAAACTACTGACGTTTGAATTAGTAGTGGCTGCAGACTCCCCTGAAAGCCACGGGACACTTTATAATTACAATTACAATAGCATCTGTCAGGAACCAATTCAGGCGATCCTATTCATGGCCTGCAATCTTGTTTGCAATATGCAAACAAAGAATTAGTCACAAGTAGACCGTTTGTGTGAAAATAGAGGGAACCTGAAAACCATGAAACAAAAATGCGGACACTTGAAATAGTGGCTTTTAGTTACAATTTGTGCAGCCAGAAATATTGCCCATTTAATTATTTTGAAATTTTCGCCGTCTACCACCTAACAAGTACCACACTTAGCTGATGTGATTCTTTGTGTTGTTTATTTGACATAAATTTATTGAATTTGTGTTTTATAAAATAAAAATTACTGTTTTTCACACAGGGGTGGGGATTTTATTCCACCGGAGGTGAGTTTTGCCCCCCGGTCACCCACCCTGGATTAAACACTGTTTATATCCTTCTGTTGTAATACTCAGATGTAAGATAGTTTGATACTTCTTCACTATAAGCTTGACATAACAAGTTATGGATTTTGGCCATACTTTTAAATACCATAAAGCAAAATTTAAGTCTGTATATTAAGGACCACCTTGTCTTTCTCTTTTTATGAGCTAACAAACTTTTAATTGCCTGTAACCAAGCACTATGGTCTTAGCACTCCTGACAGAATGAACCTATAAGTTGCCTAAAATGAATCAGTTTAAAGCAGAGGTTCCCAACCTTTCTCGGTTCACGGCACCCCTAGGCCAAAAGAAATACCTAACACAGTGGTTTTCGACCTTTTAATATATACCTATATAATAATTTTATTCTTTATATAGAGGTACTAAATAAAGATCAATTATAGATCACCACAAAATTAAAAAGATACAGTACAATATCCATTGTACTGTACCCTTTATATTATGCCCTTTTTATAATGAAATAAATCTATAAATTTCAAAAAAAAAAAAAAATAATAACTTTAAGTAACTTAAACCCAAATTACATGGCACCCCAAGAATGTTGTTGTGGCACCCTGGTTGTAAACCATCGGTTTAAAGGCTATTTGTTACTATAAGTTATAGTCATATCCCCGAAAGAATACAAGTGCTTGTACAACATCTGCGTCTAGAATCCATGTAGGATTAGAAGAACCCATATACCTTTCACTTATAATAAATGGATATTTATCTGTTAGACTTATTTTTGTTTTCTTATAAAAAATTGGTTTTTTTAAAGCTGTTTTATTAATTATGATTTACATAATTTATCCCATTTCCCATTACTTAAAATTTGTCCTCTATGCATTTTTCATTTGTTTAATATACTCCATTTCTCCCATACTTCTGCATTTTCATCTGGTATCAGGTATCTATTTTGACAGAATTTCAATTATTGGTGGCACCTCAACCACCAGCACTCGTCTCAGTTGCTATAATTGTTTGTGCTATGATTTCTTTTGCTTCTGAGATTGAAGGATATTCCTATGATATCCTACCACAGCCAGTTTAATGACCTTTAAATGTTCACAAGCCAAAGCATACTACATCTGCTATCAGAGTCAAAAGGGATTTTGGATTTGTTTCACATCATCAGTTACCCAGTCCACTAGTACTAAAGTGGCCTGGGATAAAATCCAGAAAATGAAGGGAAAACATACATCTCGCCCTTCATTGATCCCCTAGAATACAATGGATGTACTATTGCAGAGCCATCTGCAAAGTGCATAAAGCCTATTCCTCAGAGTTTCTGGTCCTGAAACATGAAAGTGAAAAACACACTTAGTTTCACATCAAATGGCCTTTATTCCTATAGTGGGCCATTCACTATACAGAAGCTAAAAAGAGTTCTCACCCTTTCTAAGGCGTGCCATTGGACCAAATGGCATCCATTATGAAATTATTAAGCCCATTTCACCGAAATCTGTGGATCACCCGCTCCTTCTGTATAACAGATTCTTCATTGAAGATCAGTTACCAAATGCCTGGCATATGGCAACTGGTCTTGCCTTTGCAAAGCCAGGAAAGGATCCTAAAATTCCTCCTAATTATTATTGCCTATCACTCTGACTAGTGGTATGTGCAAAATTCTGGAGAGAATGGTCAATACTTGTCTTGTCTCGTTTGGTATTTAGAATTAAAATGACCTCCTCTGAAGTATGCAGTGTGGCTTCCGAAGAAACCAAAACCGGTGCACTTTGGACCTGACGTAGCCCAGTAGTCAGGAGCGAGAGTGCATAGCACGCGTTCCTTGAGTGGACCAGGGTTCAAGCCCATGACTGCTAAATATGATAAATATTTGTATTGGCAGGTTATTGTAAACTCTACTGACTTGGTTGTCGTGCTGGAGTATAAACAGAAAATTTATTATTTTTTTTTTATTACACTGGAAACATCCATCTGGGATGCTTTCCTAAAATGAGAACTTCTGGTATCTGTATTCTTTGACATTGTGAAAGCATGTGACACAACTTGGGAGATTTGGTGTTTTAAAAAACCTGTATAGCCTCAGTCTTAGAGGGTGTCTCCCTGTTTTTATTAAGAACTTTTTAGCCAGTTGGATTTTCCAAGTTCGTGTAGGATCTTCACTCTCTCTCATCCCTTTTGCCAAGAGGAGGGAGTATCGCAAGGATCAGTATTAAGTGTTACGCTTTTTGCCATCAAAGTAAATTCCATCACAGAAAAACTTTCTCCGACTGTAAACAGTGCCCTCTTTGTTGATGACTGTAGCATATTTTCTCACTCGTACAACATGAGGGTTATTGAAAACAACTGCAACAACCACTGAGCACATAAACTCCTAGGCATTAGTTAATGGAGTCAGGTTCTCACCACAAAAGACTGTTTGCATATGTTATTGTCATAAGCATAACCTTCATCCTGAACCTGAGTTGAGGCTTAGACAAAATGCTGTTCCAGTAGCTCTAGACACAAAATTTTTGGGACTCGTATTTCATAAAAAGTTTACCTTTCTCAAACACACCCACCAATAGCCCGTGACCACCAAATACGGAGGATGTGGAAAGGTCAGGGAATGACCACCGCATATCCCCAGAGCAATATGGCCTTAGTTGATAATGCTCCTAAAAACCAAAAAAATAACAAATAATAAATAACACCCACCGACTCCATACAAACTGCTTGAAAGGTTTTAAAATTCTCCATGCCCTCTCCTCTACATCTTGGAGTGCAGACCAATGCATGCTGCACATTTACCATTCACTTGTATGATCTAAACCAGACTGGTGGTCCCAGGTATACACATCAGAGAGAAACTCTGTACTTTGATGGCTGGCCCTTATCCACATTAGGCTTTCAACTTTTTTACTAGAGAATTTCACACATCTCCTGTCCAGAGTCTATACATGGAAGCAAATGAACTATCATTATCGCTTCAACATAAACAGTTGTTTCTGAAGTACCCTTTAAAACTGAAATCCCTGCCAGACTGTCCTACATGGACATCCATTTTTGAGCCATGAAGGGAAAATTTGTGTAATGCCTTTTTTGTACTACACTCAGGGTAGTAGAAAATGAGAAAGACCTTGGGAGTAATTGTGCAGTCAGATATGAAGTTATGCAGACAGGCTGCCAGGAGGACAGCTCATGGGGCTTTGTCAATGATATACAGGAATTTTGCTAGCAGGGATAAGGAGGTGATTATCCCACTGTATAAGGCAGTGGCCGGGGCACATCTTGAGTACTGCATATAGGTCTGGAGACCTCATTTAGGAAGGATGAGGAGCTGCTGGAATGAGTACAGAAAAGGGCAACAAGATTGTTGAGTGGAACAAAGGGTGCTCTTACCAAGAAAGTAGTAGTAGCAATGGCAAATGATGCAAAAAAGCAAAGTTATATGGCATCAGCCAAAAAAAAAAAAAAAAGTTCACCCATCCGTACCCTCCAAGAATTTGTTCAATCCATCCACATCCACAACAACAGATGGAAGCCTGTTCCAACAACCACCTGCTGACTGAAGGAAAACTTCCGTACATCTATCCTGCAACTATCCTAGCAGAACTTGAATTTATGCCCCCTCATGTGTGTAGTCTCCGCAAGTAGAAGAATACCATTAACATTCAGCTTACTCAATACATTCAAGGCTTTAACCACCTCAGTCAGATCTAGTCTTGAGGTGTTGCAATTTGCAGAACTGAAACATTTCTAGGTAAGAGCACCCTTTTGTTCCCTTCACCAATCTCATTGCCATTCTTCACAACTATTCTAGCATACCTACATCCTTCCTAAAGTGAGACCTCCAGACCTGTATACAGTACTCAAGATGTGGCTTAACCATGGCCTTGTACAAAGTGATAATCACCTCCTTATTCCTGCTATCAAAGTTTCTATATATCATTGACAAAACCCCCATGAGCTGTCCTAGCAGCGTGTCTGCACTGCTCATAGAATGTCATGTCTGAGTGCACAATAATTATCCCCAGGTCTTTTTCATTCTCTACTGCCTTAAGTGTAGTACCATACAGTTGATAAGTTACTCTGGAGTTACTGCTACTCATGTGCAATACCTTGCATTGTCAGTGTTAAATTTCAACTGCTATTTCTCAGCCTATCAACCCAATTTTCCTAGAACTTGTTGCAGTAGCTCACTCTGATGACTATCATTAACCGCCCTTCCAACCTTTGTATCATATGCCAACTTAGACATTAAACCTGTTATGCCTTCATCAATATCATTGATAAATATTGAAAACAACAATGAAACCATCACTGAATCCTGGGGAACTCCATTGATAACATTAGTCCACAAAGAGCAGCACCCATTGATAGCCACTCTCTGTCCTCTTCCACTTAATCATACCTTTATCCATAGCAGTAACTTTCCCTTAATGCCACATTGCTCCAATTTGTTCAGCAGTCTTTTATGTGCAGCAGTATCAAAAGCCTTCCTTCCAAGTATATGCTGTCAGAATTATTTTTTACATAGAGTTCCTTGGTCACTGCATCATAATAGCCTATTAGATTGGTTAAACAAGACCACCCCATGACAAATCCATTGCTGTGATTGCAGTATAATTGCATGCCTATCCATTTGGTCCTGCATTACTTCTTTAACCAGTATTCCATTCCATTATTTTCAGCATTTTATTATTTTCCATAGAACAGATATCAATCTAACAGGTCTGTAATTACTCATGTTGCCTTTTGATCCTCCTTTATGAATTGGGGTTATATTTGCACATCTCCAGTCCTTAGGGACCTCCCTTGAATGCAAAGATGCTCTCATAATTATGGTTAAGGGTTTGCATACCTCCATTAATATAATTGGATAGATTCCATCTACCCCCATGTGCCTTTTTTATGTCCATCTTCAACAACTTCTGCACTATCCTTTCAGTTATCACAAAGTCACGTAGCTCCTTATTAGAGTTTGATAAACTTCTAGCATCCCCTTCCCTAAAAAAATCTTCATGTGTGAATTTAAATGCAAAACACCTATTCAGATTGTCCACAACCGGAGAAGGGTCATCAATAGTTAACCCATAGATATCATGTGGCCCAGTGTGATTCAACTCCTTCCTTCTACTGTTAATATAAGCAAAGAAGTCTTTGCTTTTTTTGTTTGCATGCTTTGCCAGAGACTTCTCATAATTTGCCTTAGATTGTTTGTTTAACCTCCTTTGTGACTGGATTACAGACTAATTTATATCTACCATAGGCTTCTGTATCACCTGAAATTTTTATGCATCCCATGCACTTTTCTTCTATGCCACATGTCTCAGTCTGACATCCATTTAAGTGTAAGCCTTGAACACTATTTTTTTGTCGGTATGAAAGGCCTAGTAGCTTCTTTGATTACTTCCCATTTAAAAATTGCAGGGTCCGGAGACTAGGCATCTGCAAGGCGGTCTGATTCGGGTGTTTAATGTTTTGAGTGGATTGAGCAAGCTCAGTGCTGCCGGATTCTTTCTCTTGCTCAGGCCATACATGAGGCAGCACACATTCAATTTTAGGAAGGATGGTTGCAGAAGAGATGTGCTGAAATTTGCATTTAGCCAACGGCTGGTTGATTGTTGGCACAAACTTCCATCTGTTGTTGTGGAAGTTGATAGTTTAAATAAATTCAGGGAAGGACTAGACAAACTGTTGGAGGAATGAATAGGTGAAATGGGAGATGTTTTTTTTTTTTTTTTTTTCTGATGCTGTATAAGCTTGATTTCTTGCATTATTTGCCACGGCTAATGCTAATTTAATTATAATGTTGAACAATCAAAATAAGGCCTCCTTAGCCAAGTGGTCATGAGCAGGAGTGCAGTAGCACACGCTGTCTGAGTAAACCGGGGTTCAAGCCCCTGACTGCTAAATACAGTCAGTCTGCCAACTAGCGTGGCAGATTATGATCCATTTCCCTCAACATGAATTGTTTAGGAGGCTTCCATCCTGCAGTGGGTTGATAATGGCTGCAGTTTATCTTTTTTTTTGTTTTTTCCTACAAAAATTAAATTCCACAAAGAAACTCCCTCTATAGTCACCACTTTGTGTTTGGAAACTCACTACTGCGAGCCTGTGTGTTAAATACATAGTGACTAAATAGCAGGTGGGTTGGCTGTTATCAGCCACTACTGAATAGAAATAAAGTTCAGTAACTCACCGCCAATATTTTGTGCAAAGGTGGAGTAAGTGAACTTTTTGTGCCACTACCTGGCTTGCAATAGCCTTGGTTCTATATAAATCTGTGCTGTTTTGTCTTGTGAATTCCTGTGTGATTCAGTCTATGAAATGTAGTATGTCTTCCAAGCCATATTACATCTCATAGAATAGGAAGAGCTTGGCTCTTCCTATAATCTGAAAGAGTTCACAGTTTATTGTTAGCATTAGCATTAGAAACGGCACATGATGCAAGAAAGCAAGCTTATATAGCATCAGCACAAAAAAAAAAAAAAAACTTCTAATTTCAGCCATCCACTCGCTCCAAATGTTTGTCTAGTTCTGCCTTGAATCTATTTAAGCTATCAACTTCTATAATGATAGATGGAAGTTTGTTCCAGCAATCAACCACATGCTGGCTTAAAGGCAAACTTCCGCACATCTATCCTAAAACTGTCTTTCCTCAATTTGAATTTATGCAGACAATTAAGAAGAATGCAGACAATATGTGCTATTGTTAAGTATGCAACAACACCTCTTTCTGCCACGTAACAAAGATAGTGAGAAATAGTGATTGAGGAGAGGGAGATGCTCTCAATATGCATACATCATAAAAACAATTAAAAGTGGGCTTAGCAAAACTTTTTTTTTTTTATGTAAACCCCAAACACGAGAGGTATTAGAATCTATAGTACTTAGTACCGTGCTTGGGTTGGAGGTTGAGAAGACAAAAGAAGATATTTGTTGACATTGGACTTGAACTTCTGTAGACTGTAATTTTCAGGAAATACGTATGAAGGAAGGTTGTTCCAGAAAACGGCAGTTGAATGAATAAATGAGGAAGATGAAAAGTTGCTTCTGTGAGTTTGAAGTTGGACAGTAAATGGATGTTGGCTGGTGGCAGCACGTGTTCGGACTATTTTGAAAGAGAGAATGGGAATTATAGAAGCCAATTCAGAAGAACAGTGCCCATGGAAGTATCTGTAGAAGAGGCATGCAGCAGAAACAGTACGTCTATGAGACAGCGAGTGGAGAGACTCTGTTAGAGATGAATCATTAATTAACCTAACAGCCCTCTTCTGAATGGAATCAAGAAGCCTGAGAGGGGTTTTGGGGGCACCACCCCAGATGTGGGAACAGTATTCCATGGCAGGACGAATTGGCGATTTATACAGTTAGCAGCTGTTTGTAAGAAAAGTAATGCCGAGACCGAAAGAGAAAACCAAGTTTTTTTAGATGCAGAGGAAGCAATATTTGTAATGTGCTTGTGCCAAGAGAGATTAGAAGTCAGGGTAATCCCCAAAAGAGATATATCATTTTGCCTAGAAATCAGAGTGTCACTAAAGATAAGCATAGGAGCAGAAGAATCCTTTTTGCGAGATATAAGACAAGACTGAGTTTTAGAAGGGTTAAAATCAACTAAGTTGTCTTTGCCCCACTAAAGAATTACCTGAAGATCGGCATTTAAGGAATTTGTACCAGATTTTTAAGAAGTTGAAGCTGATTGAGCAGGACAAGGTTTCTCAAAATGGAAAGTGGAATGCAATGTGCTATCATCGGCAAAACTATGGATAAGATTTCCAGTCAATGGAAGAAAGTCATTAATATACAAGAGAAAAAGAGTGGGGGAAAGAACTGAACCTTGGAGGACACCGGCATTAGAGGAGAAGTTAAATTATAACAGGCAATGAGTCTGTCTTGAGGATATGACACAGAGAGAATCAAAGCTCCCAGTGGAAAATATCATCATCATCACCAAGGCCAAGAAAAGTGTAGCAGTCAGAATCAAATATGAAGGTCATGCTGATTGCACTTTTTTTGAGGGGATGGTGTTATCAGAATTAGTTCCATTAGATTTAACTGTTAATGCAGTCCAGAAGAGAAGTTTTAAATTGGTTGAGAGATGCAATCTGTCATAGTAATACCTGAAAAATGGCAAATTTACTGACCAACAGAAACATTTCTATCATGCCATGGGACTGTTTTGAAAGAGAGAACAGGAATTATAGAAGCCAATTCAGAACAGTGTCCATGGCAGTATCTGTAGAGAAGGCATGCAGCAGAAACAGTACGTCTATGAGACAACGAGTGGAGAGTCTCTGTTAGAGAGGAATCATTAATTAACCCAACTGCCCTCTTCTGAATGGAATCTAGAATCCTGAGAGAGGTTTTGGGGGCACCGCCCCAGATGTGGGAACAATATTCCAGAAAACGGCAGTTGAATGAATAAACGAGGAAGATGAAAAGTCGGTTCTGTATGTTTGAAGTTGGACAGTAAATGGATGTTGTCTGGTGGCGGCACATGAAATGTTCGCAATTTGTACAGAATGAACAGCTGTTTGGAAGAAAAGTAACGCCGAGAGCAAAAGAGAAAACCAAGTTTTTTAGATGCAGAGGAAGCAATATTTATAATGTGCTTGTGCCAAGAGAGGTTAGAAGTTAGGGTAATCCCCAAAAGAGATATATCATTTTGCCTAGAAATCAGAGTGTCACTAAAGATAAGCATAGGAGCAGAAGAATCCTTTTTGTGAGATATAAGACAAGACTGAGTTTTAGAAGGATTGAAATCAACTAAGTTGTCTTTGCCCCACTGAAGAATTACCTGGAGATTGGCATTTAAGGAATTGGTAGCGGATATTCGAGAAGTTGAAGCTGATTGAGCAGGACAAGGTTTTTCAAAATGGAAAGTGGAATGCAATGTGCTGTCATTTTCAAAACTATGGATAGGATTTCCAGTCAATGGAAGAAGGTCATTAATATACCTGAGGAAAAGAGTGGGGGAAAGAACTGAACCTTGGGGGACACCGGCATTAGTGGAGAAGTTAGAAGACAAAGAGCCATCTATCATCACCCACAGTGAGCGATCAGAGAGAAAACTGGATAACCAATTACAAAAAACAGTTGGCAAACCATAAGATGGAAGCTTGTTTAGAAGACCTTTATGCCAAACATGATCGAAAGCCTTTGAGATGTCAAGAGCAACTGCTTGTGTTTCACCAAACTTTTCCATTGAATTTGTCCATAAATGGGTAACATAAGCCAGAATGTCACCAGTGGATCGACACTGACAGAATCCATACTGGCGATCGTTGATCAGATGGAAGATTTCTAGGTAGATAAAGAGTTGGCAGTTAATTGATTTCTCCATTACTTTAGAAAGAGTAGAAGTAATTGCAGTGGGATGATAATTGGATGAGAGGGACTTGTCACCCTTTTTAGGAACTGGCTGGATATAAGCAAATTTATGAGCAAGCAGAAGGAAAAACACCTTTGGAATAAGAAAGTGAAAAAAGGACTACCTCCAGTCACTATCTGGCAGAGTAGAGGTAGCAAGATTATACACTAGCTGATTAGGAAGCCTCCTAAAGAGTTACCAATAGGTTCGGTCCAGTGTACTAACTAGCGGCTGGCCTGCGAACACCGTTTTAGAGCTGTACCCTCGAAATGTAAGGAAGATTGGATCTCTCCATGATGTTCATCATAACCTCAAAAGTCATCAGTCATACTGCATGATGGAAGAGATGGGTAAGGGTTGACCAGAACTTAGCTCTGGAGACTAAATATGGGTTCCACCACTTCAAGCCTCCAATAAGCAAAGTGGTTGTATTGCACTGGTTGATGAAAGTCATCTACCACCTAGTATTGCCTGGTAACACAGAGGGGCGGCATTCCTCCATGTGGTGTGGGGGCCACACCTCGACCCCTGCTTAAGTTGGTTCATACCTGGGTGGTCACCCACAGTGTGCTTGTGCGTGGAGATTATACCCAGGATTACTAACAGTCCCACCATCGTGAAGGTGCAAGCAGAGGATTTGGCTGTCAGAGACCATCCAGACTTCTCCGAAATTGGGTCTACTTGACTTGAATATCACCTGAATATCAGTTCCATCAGTGTTTTAAATTCACAGGTAGCCAGTACAGCTTGTCTAGCTTATCTGAGAGAATGTCTGTGACATCCTCAAGGACCATTCAGTAATAGATGTAAACATCTATTACTGAATAAAAGTTTTTGCATTCACCATATTTGCATTGTTTTATTATTCATTGTGTCATCAAGCAGAATACCTTAGTCCACTAAATATTTAACTGTTAAATTTTAGAAATGTTAGAACATGAAAAAATTTCACAATTTTTAGACTGATTTGGTTATTGGCAATTTTTAAAGTTATTTGGCTTTAATATTCTTGAAAATTAATATTAAAAATCTTATTGTAATGTCAAAATTCTTTTTTGCATTGACAGATACGAAATAAAGAAGTCATTGTTTTAAAACTATGAAGGTACGTTGTGGTGGCCTGCTTTTTATGTCTGACTTTGATTCAGGAAACTTAGGAAAAGTAGAACTGTTAACACCAGATTTTGCTGGTGGAAATAATGCCAGCAATAGTAATAGTAGTTCACCTAGTAGTAGATCTGAGTCTAGTCCTTCAAATCGTCAAAGCAAGCAGCAGGGATTAAATCAGCATTCAAGCGAAACTGGTGTAGGAAAGGAGTCTCTGAGTAAAACCCACCTAAATAGAGATTATAGAACAACACGAACTGTAAGAGAGAGAACGCCTAACAACAATGCCAACCAAAGGAACAAGTGCACACAACAAAAAGTACCAAATACCCAACAGAGAAAATTTCTTGAATTTCGGGTATGGACAAAGCCTGATTGTGCAGGGACCCCATATGAGAATGGAAATAGGTGAGTAATTTAATCATAATACAGACCAATATAATGCAATTTTTAAAAAATAAACATTTTGAATGATTTAAGATAATAATAATACAGCACATCCAGTAGAGACAATAACTAGATTTTTAATAAAAATCTAGTTATTATTTTTCTTATTTTCTTTTCTTACTTCCCTGTAAGTTCTACTTCAGTGCTCTGCTCTGGCCATATACTTTTTGGGATTTCTCTTAGTAAATGCCAGCCCATTTCTGTTTTCTTATGTTCTCTCTTATAGATTAATTCGGTCTTAATCCACAGAATTTCCTCCTAGATGATGGTGCTTTAAGCATAGGACTGTAGTTTCAAGTGCAACCAGAAATGTATTTTCTTGTTTGTAATTTGCATTCAAATCATATATTTGCTGGACACTTTTGTTCCTACTTATGTGTGAGCCCTTGTGGTAATTTCCAATCAGATTTTCTAGTTTTATTTGGAGATTTCTGGGATTTGCATGCCTTTTATATTATTCCAGACATATTTCAAATATGTTAGGAGTTATATTTGATTTATTAATATTAACTTTAAAATCAAAATGCCATTAGGTAGCCCTGCTTGTGTTTAGTACAGAGAATACTGTGTGTGTGTGTGTGTCAGAAGATTTTGCATGGTATTGTTAATGGTTAATTTGCTTAATTATTTCCTTTTAAAAAATGCAAGGATTATCCAAAATGTATGGTTCATTTAGAATTAATTTATTTTATAACATAATTTACAAAATAAACCTTCAGCATAAGTCTTCTTCATGCCTTACTAGTCCTTCCCAATGTCCGGGTAATTTTTGAATGGCATTTATTTGTTGAAGTTAAGCTGTGTGCATTGGGTCACAACTGCACTCAGCTTCTGAAGGCAAAAATCTTTGTCCACACAGTGGTTCCTTGAGCTTGGGGAATATATTGCGATTGCTAGGACTCAATTTTCTGTACTTACCATTTTCTCCAAGTGCATCAAGTGTCAGACACTACTTGGGGGGAGGTATTGTTCTGTTTTATATAGTGTCTCTAAAACCTTTACACACATTTTCATACATATTTGATTGTTTATGCACACATTTTCATACATATTTGAATGTAAATTTTTCTTCTTTAATTAGTATGTTTTGCTGATAAAAGATGGCATTAGCTGTTATAACAAAAGCAACATTTTGGTTGGATATTTTATGTTCAAACAATGCAAAGAAATTTTAAGGTTGTACTGAAATCTGAGAATGAAAGTGGAGTTCGGAGACAGTGGAAATATGAATTTTGCTTAAAAAATCACCCTCACTAAGAACAGTTTCAAGAATTAAGGATAAATTTGAGACTTACAGTACTGTGCAAGATTTCTGCAAGCAAAGCTCTCAGGGATCCTACTCATCAATGGGTGAGTAAAATTCTAACAAAAATCTCAGCTGTTACGTCGGAGAACATGTGTAATTCACTTCATTACCACTGTGAATAGTGCTTAGTAGAAAATGGTGGGCATTTGAACATGTGCTACTACACCATGTCCTACAGGCTACTACTTTTGTACACACTTAATCATAAGAGTTTCCAAGATTTGTAATTAATTTGATTTTGAAAAATGTGTGGCATACCTTTTTACGACACACTGTAGATGGAGATGTTATTTATTTTCATTCAGCGTTCTTTGGCATCACTTAATCCCATAAAAATTGTTCATTAAATTACGTGAGGGTACTTAGTTTTTCTGTTTGTGGGCAACTGCATTAATAGTAACGATATTCAGTAACAATCAACTTGAATGCAAAATGCAATTGTCTGACATTCTTTCTGTAGAGAGAGAATATGTTTAATCTATTTTAAAAATCATAAACTTGTTTTGTTAAAATTTAAAAATGTTTCACTTTTCAAATATGCCTATATTAACTGAAGTAGAAAATCTATAATTAATTAACAAAACTGTTCTAGAATACATTTTTTCCAGGATATTGGCCATTATTGGATATTGGTATTAGTAGAGGCATATGATGCAAGAAAGCAAGCTTATACAACATCAGCCAAGAAAAAAAAACCCTTTCCATTTCACTAATTCATTCGTTCCAAATGTTTGTCTAGTTCTGCCTTGAATTTATTTAAGCTATCAACTTCCACAACAACAGATGGAAGTTTGTTCCAGCAGTCAACTACCCGCTGGCTAAAGACAAATTTTCGCACATCTGTTCTACAGCTGTCTATCCTCAGTTTGAATCTATGCCCCCCTCAGGTTTGTAATCTGAGCAAGAGGAAGAATCCCATCAGCATCAAGCCTGCTCAATCCATTCAAGTCCTTATACACCTCAATCAAATCACCTCACAGATGCTTAGTCTTCAGACAATACAATTTGCAGAACTTAAGCCTTTCTTTGAAAGAGCACCCCTTTGTTCCCCTCACCAGTCTTGTTGAACTTCTCTGTACTCATTCTAGCAACTCTACAACATCCTTCCTAAAATGAGGCCTCCAGACCTGTACGCAGCACTTAAGGTTTGACCTAACCATTGCCTTATACAAAGGGATAATCACCTCCTTATCCCTCCTGGAAAAATTCCTGTATATCATTGACAAGATCCCATGACCTATTCTGGCAGCCTGTCTGCACTGCTCAGAAAACTTCATATCTGACTGCACAATTACCCCCAGGTCTCTTTCACTGCCCAGTAATGACAGCATACTGTCATTACTGTTATTAGCAACCCTGCCAACTTTTGTATCATCTGCAAACTTTGACATTAAGCTTGATATACTTACATCAATATCATTGATAAATATAGAAAACAACAATGGGCCCAACACCGAACCCTGGGGGACACCACTAATAACATTAGTCCACGAAGAGCAGTGTCCGTTGATTACCACTCTCCGTCTTCTCCTACTCAACCATCCTTTTATCCATTGTAGCAACTTGCCCTTAATTCCATACTGCTCCAATTTGTACAGTAGTCTTCCATTTGCAACAGTATCAAAAGCTTTCCTGAAATCCAAGTATATGATATCAAAATTATTTTTTGAATCCAGTTTCCTTTGTTGCTACGTCATAGTTTGTTGTTTGTTATTTGGTTTTTAGGAGCATTAGCAACTAAAGCCATATTGCTCCGGGATATGCGGTGGTCATTCCCTGACCTTTCCACATCCTCCGTATTTGGTGGTGACGAGCTCGAAACCCGGTCTAATCAAGAAACGTGTGCTATGCACTGCTGCTCCTTCCCACCTTGCTACGGAGGCACCCTACATCATAGTATCCAATCAAATTGGTCAGACAAGACTTTCCCTTAAAGGCGCCTCTGTAGCCAGGTGGGAAGGAGCAGCAGTGCATAGCACACACTTCTTGATTAGACTGGGGTTCAAGCCCGTCACCACCAAATACGGAGGATGCGGAAAGGTCAGGGAATGACCACCGCATTTCCCGGAGCAATATGGCCTTAGTTGCTAATGCTCCTAAAAACCAAATAACAAACAAAAACTTTCCGTTTACAAACCCATGCTGTGTCTGAACTATTACTGTAGTCTTGTCTAGATCAGTGTTTCTGAACCTTATTTTAATTATTGCTCCCCAAAAGGGCTTTTTTAGACAATTTTTTTTCCTAATCACCCCCATATGAAATTTTAAACAACAAAATACTTTATACTTACTCTTTTTATTCAGTGGAATCCCTGAGCCCGATGCTTCTTAGCTAAAAGTTCAATGTTCAATATGATGTTAGTAAGTTTAATTCTAATGTCTCCTTATTTAATTAATATTTTATTTACTGAACTAAAACCGCTTTCAACCATATAAGACTTTGCGGAAAAAAAAGAAGTACTTTGGCTGTATCGGACCACATTTTTGGATAAAGAAGTTTAGTTGTTTTTGATCTCCATAACACAGCCATTCCACCTTTTTTGAATTTATATTTACATTCTTTGTTACATTTTAATTCGATGAATTCTTGAATTTCTTTACTAGCAGACCTGGCAATGCATCCAGTTGGATCTAACATCCATGGCTTCACTTTAAAAGAAAATAAATATGAAAATCTAGTTTTATTTTTCCTTTTAAAGAACACAAATGATCTGAATAATTCTTAAGATCATTCTCAGTGAGAGATTCATTGATTTCAGCTAACTCTTGCATACCATGAAATTGTTTTTTCATTAAATTTCCTTCAAATATTTCAAATTTTTCGGTGAAAGCTTTTAATATGTGTTTGTAGTCTATCACCATAATTAATTTCCCTTGAAGTTGAAGTAATACTTCATTAAGTTTTTGAAAAAATCCAAGCCCGCATATAGTATATGTTGTTTTTGTGTTTGCTAATCTCCTTTGCTAAATCTGTCTCCTTCACTTTCTAAAAAACTAATTATCATATCAAAAAGGTTTGCAAAACTTGTTAGACAATTTCCTTTAGAAAACTATCTGACTTCTGTATGTAAAAGAAGCTTCACATACTGTTCTTCATTTTCAGCACAAAATTTTCTGAAAAGGTGTTCATATTTGCTATGTGACTTTATTTTATTGATGGTTTTAATAACTGTACTGAGAGATTGATAAAGAACTGGACCAATATTTTTTGCAACCAGATGATGTTGGTGCACAATGCAGTGTATTGCAAGAACTTTGGGACATACTTCCTTTAGATGGGCTATAAAACCTTTGTCTTCCAACCATGGAGGTAGCACCATCAGTGGCACGGGATACCATACTTTTCAATGATACTTGATTTTTCATCAAACCATGTTTTTACAGCAGCAAAAATGGATGCTCTAGTACAGTCAGTTTCTATAGATTTTACAAACAAAATCTCTTGCAATTTACAATCATCATCAAAATAACAAACATATGCCATTAGAAGGGAATTATTGTCAGTAACTGGATTCATCAATCTGAATAGAAAATTTTCTCGTTTTTAGTTTATCAATTAGCTGTTCTTCAATGTTAATTGACATCTCATTGATTCGTCTTCAAATTGAATTGTTGCACAATGGCAATGCTGTTAAAATACTGGAGGTATTTTAAAAGCATTGGTTTGTTTCTGTGTTCTTCTTAAATAAGGAAGTAATAGTGTTAAGTTTCTCAAAATCCTATTTTAACTTTTTAAAATATTTGATATGTTTAACAACTTTATCAGGATGTTTCCTTTTTAAGTGATCTAAAAGTCTTGATGATTTCATAGCCTTGTTTGAAAAGAAACTATTACACATAAGACATATGGGCTTTCATAAAACCACAAGCTAGATATTCATCCAGATATTGTCAACACTTTTTCTTTTCAGCACTTGATGTGATGTGATCAGTTCAATAACTACAAAGAATTAAATAATAAAATATAAGTAATTTTTTTTAAATCTCATAGCCCATGTCAATCACAAAAGCACTGTGGATCAAAAATAAACAACTTCCACAAGGAAACAATAAAACAATACTAATTGTCGCTTAGAAAGTAGAAACAATAGACAGAAACATTTCCTCATCCCATCCGTGCCCCATATATTGACAAATGAAACAAAAGAATAAATAAATAAACCACGCCACCACCAAGGTCGCAGGTATGGGAAAGGCGCAAATGCCAAGGATTGCGGAGACATTACTTCTGAAAGCACTTAGGCATTTAATGTCTATGAAAAGTAAGGGTGGTTGAATTAAATCATGCCGACTATCTTCCTTTTATCAAAATTTCTCACTCACTCCTAATATATCTATATGTTAAAAATCAGTTGTCTCAGGGGAAACAAAAACCCAATGAGAGAAATTAAATATTAAGGAATAAGATGTCATCTGGTAGTGTTGAAATGTGGAGGGCCAAAAACCATTGTAATACCCATGTTTTTTTTTGCCGTCCAAAAACCAGTTTTTGCCCCTGTTGAGAACCCCTGATCTCAATGATCCTGCAATGCTTCTTTAACCAGTGACTTCATTATTTTCCCTGGAACAGAAGTCAAATTAACAGGTCTGTAATTACTCATATCACCCTTTGATCCCCCTTTGTGAATTAGAGATACATTTACACATCTCCAGTCCATAGGGACTTCTCCTGAGTCCAGGGATGCTCTCATAATTATGGCTAAGGGTTGGCTTATTTCCTTTGCCCCCTCCTTTAATATAACTGGATAGATCCCATCCACCCCAGATGTCTTTCTTACATTTAACTTCAACAATTTCTCCTCCACTTTGCTTTCAGTTATTACAAAATCATTTAACTTCCTGTTAGAGTTTGATAAACATCTGGTCCTCTCCTCCTTGAATAACTCCTCGTGTGTGAATGTAGATGCAAAATACCCATTTAGTTCGGCTGAGAATGATCATCTACAGTCAAACCATTGATATCAAGTGACCAATCTGATTCATCCCTTTCCTTTTAGAGTTTATATAAGTAAAGAAGTCTTTGCTGATTTTCTTTGCATCCTTTGCCAAAGATTTTTCATAATCTGCCTTTGCTTGCCTAACCTCCTTTGTGACTTGATTACAGACTAGCTTTATACACCAATGAGCCAAAACATTGACCACCTACCTAATATGATGTTGGTCCTCCACGTGCAGCCAAAACAGCTTGTACCCGTCGAGGCATGGATGCAACAAGATTTCTAAATGTGTCTTGTGGTATCTGGTACCAACACATAACCAGTAGATCCTTTAACTCCTGTAAGGTCCGTGATTGAGACGCCGCAGATCGGAGTTGCTGTTCCAACACAAACCACAGATGCTTGATAGGATTTTGGGGATTTTGGGGATCGGAGTTGCTGTTCCAACACAAACCACAGGTGCTTGATAGGATTCTGGGGAATTTGGAGGCAAGGGCAATACCTGGAAGTCTTCCTTGTGTTCTGCGAACCAGTCTTGAACAATCCGGGTGGTGTGCACAGCGCATTATCCTGCTGAAAGACGGCACCACCAGAGGAGAAGACCACTGCCATGAAAGGGTGTAACTGGTCAGCAATGATGTTTAGGGAGGCGGTAGATGTCAGAGTTCCCAGCACATGGATGACTGGACCCAGGGTATCCGAGCAGAACATCGCCCAAAGCATGGCACCACAGCCACCGGCTTGTTTTTGTCCCATGGTGCACCCAGGCACCATCACTTCCCCAGGTAAACGATGCACACGTACCCAGCCGTTCACATGGTGCAACAGGAAACGTGATTCATCGGACCAGACAACCTTTTTCCAATCACTCAAGGTCCAGTTTCGATGCTCGTGTGCCTATTGTAGGCGCTGTCGCCGGTGAACTGTGATTAGCATGGGCACTCAGAGTGGCTTGTGGCTATGCTGCCCCATTTTCAGCAGGGTTTGATGTACTGTGTGTTGTGACACATTACTCCTGTCACCAGCATTCCAATTACCGCTGAGTTGTGCCAGTCGCCCTTCTGTTGCCACATACCATCCATGGAGGGGCCCTCGCTCACCTCGAGAATCAATGAGCCGTGGTCGTCCAACACCTCGCCGGCAGTTCGTGGGTCCCCCCCCCTCTTCGGACCACTTTCGGTAGGTACTAACCGCGGCTGACCATGAGCACCCCCCACCAGCTGTGCCATTTCGGATATGCTCTGACCCAGTTGTCTGGCCATTACAATTTGGCCTTTGTCAAACTCGCTTAAGTCTGCTGCCTTTCCCATCTGAAGAACAAGAGTAACACTGATTAACGGAGCTCAGTATCAGGTGTTTTTTATACAGTGTACTGACCTGGGAACGCGCCGTAGTTCACCTGCAGTTGCTTCAATTTGCATAACGACTCGCTGGTCATAATGTTTTGGCTCATCAGTGTATATATATAATTTTTATTTTATTATTTTATTTTTTTTTCACACATCCATCTTCTTTTGCCCCAGGATGAGGGGGGGGAATGCAATGGTATGCAGTGAACCTTATGTGCTAAATAAGTAATAACTAATTTTAAGTGAGAATATGCTGAAAGAAGTAGGACTAGAGGTTAGTAATTAGATTCAGCATTATATAGTTTTTGTTCTTTCACACTCGCATACACACTCTCAGTCATCCTTCTGGCATTCATTTCATTTATTCACCTCTCTCTTTCTGAACTGCATTCCCCAGGTGCCTCCAACTTACTGTAATTTTTCAACTGAAGTGCAGCCACAGCTACATATCTTGCAGCCAGGGAAGAATGCAGGAGAATGTGTTGGTGTTGTTAGCATTGAGTTCAATTTGAGTTAGTGTAAGGCTGACCATATGTTTTTTTTTTTTTTTTTTTTTAAACTTAAATATTGGTGCAATATAACTTATAATCGTGATTATATTAGTAGTCATTCGGGTAACCCCAGGTAAAGGCATGTCGATCGAATGCCGAGAATTCCATCTGCCAGTGGTTACCACCACGACTGAAAAGACCGACAATTTTTGTCATAGGCCTTTAACATCAATTCAACAATGTGTTGCTTGTCAGTAGTTGATCTGTAGTCTGTAGTCAGCATTTGTTCTGTGTGCTTTCAATTGTCACATACACACACTTGAAAGCTTTTATTTTATAGTTTTAAGCCTCAAAATTTAAAATGTCAAAAAAGAAGAAATTGCACATTTAACAAAGATCTTCAAAAAGAATTCAAATTTATTAAATTGGACAATTAGTATAGTGATAAAACAAATGTGGTTTGTCAACATTGTAATGTTAATTTTTCTGTTGTTCATGGAGGTAGGAGTGACATTAATCTATGTAGCCAGAAAATTTTGGTTGATAAATCTTTTTTTATCAAAATTGATAAAAAAAGATTTATCAACCAAAATTTTTTTCCGCAAATAAAAAATCAGAAACGATAATTACTAATATTTTATTACCATATATACTGGATGAAGTAAAAATGGATTTGAATGAAACTAAAAGCAGTACAATAAGTTTAGACATGTAAAACAAAAAAAGACATAAAAAAAGACATTTGTGTTGTTCAGTAGTTTTTGCCAAACTGTGGTGTTCAAGTTAAAATTATAGATTTTACTTCTTTACCTGGTGAAACATCCAAACTACAAAGTATTATGTTAAAGAAAATAATAGATAAATTCTCCTTACAAAACAAAATTGTTACACTGTGTGCCAATAATACCAACACAAATTTTGGAGGTTGTAAAAGAGTTGGTAAAAATAATGTATGGAGAAAAATTGAAATTGAATTGAAGCGAGAGATTATTGGTTGTGGTGCACATATTATTCACAATTGTCTCCAGTGTGCTGTCGACTGTCTTCCAATCACTACTGATTGCTTTGCAGTTAAAATATACAAATACTTTTTTTATATATGCAGTCAGAGCCAAAGAACTTTTGTGAAAAACTTTTGTGAATTTGCAGGAGACAATTATGCAATATTATTAGAACATGGAAATACAAGATTTTTATCCTTAGGCCCATCAATTGAGAGTATTTTAAGCATGTTTGACAAACTTTGTTTGTATTTTATTTCTCAAGAGAAATGTTCCTGTTATGTTGAAAAAATTATTTGAAGATCCTTTTTGAAATTATGGTTGTCGTTCACAAGAGATCAATGTTTCAACATTCCAAACATACGAGGGTGGTTCAATAAAGAATCATCCTCACCTACTTCCACATATCGCAGAATCATGATAATTTGTGTGTAGCATCATACATACCTCTGTACTAAAGGTGTAAAATTTCAGCCATGTGTCTTAATTTGTTTTTCTCTTACAGAGCTGAACGTGTGATGAAGTAGCATCATGGACAAAGTCAAAGCCAGAGCTGTAATCCGGTATCTGTTGCTGTATATAAGGATGAAGCCCCATCCTATGGCATTGTGAAGCACTGGCATAGACAGTTTAGGTCTGTCCTGACATCGGTAGAATCTGAGCCATTCCAGGTCATCCCCATTCAGCCATTGATGACCAAGATCAGAAAAGTGGGGCCGTCAATCATGGAAGATCACCGGATATCTGTGCATGAATTGTCCCAGGAGGTAAAGATTAGTGTGGGTTCTGTTGAAACAGTCCTTCGTGGCCAACTCCATTTACGGAAATTGAGTGCAAGATGGATTCCCCGATTGACTGGTTTCCAGAAGGCTGATTGAGAACAGAAATCACAAGAGTTGTTAACCCTGTGCCAGAAAAATGAGGAAGACTTTTTCTCTCATCTAATCACTCAGGATGAAAGTCGGATACACCATTTCGACCCTGAAAGTAAAAAGCAGTCCATGGAATGGCGATATCATAGTTCCCCACTCCCCAAGGAAGCAAAAATCCAAGCGTCAGCAGCAAAGGTCTTGCTGACAGTGTTTTGGGATGAGAAAGGCGTAATAATGACTGATCACCTGCCGAAAGGTAGAACAATTACAGGTGCCTATTATGCCAACTTACTCACAAAATTACGGGAGAAAATCAAAACATGTAGGTGTGGCATGCTGTCCAAAGGTGTGAGAATGCTTCAAAACAATGCCCCAGTTCACACTTCTGAAATTGCAACAACACAAGCTGCCACTTGTGGATATGAAATACTGCTCCATCCAGCCTATTTTCCCGATCTTGCACCATCGGACTTCTTGTTTCCTCCCCTTAAATCATTTCTTTGGGGGACATCTTTCTCTGACAATGAGACACTCATTTCTGCAACAGAGTTATAGTTCAAAGACCAACCTCACCACTTCTACATAAACTGTATCCGCAGCCTCATCCATCGATGGGAAAAATGTGTAAATCTGCACGGTGGCTATGTAGAGAAGGACTAAAACCTGTGCCAAGAATCAACAGGCTAGCACCTCTACAACTAGGTCAGGGCGATTCTTTATTGAACCTCCCTCGTACATTACTCTTATTGAAAAACATATCTCAGCTACAGAAGTAGCTGTGAATATTGAAAATCTTATAAACATATTAGAAGCCAGAAAAATCGAACTTTTTATAACAACAGATGTTAAAAATAAAATAATCTAAAAATAAAATAAAAATAATCTCACTAATTGTGAAATTAGTGAGATGAAGTTTTTTGAAGTAGTGAAGAACTTTTATGAAACCAGAAATGCAGCTTGGAAAATACTGAAAAATTTAAATGGGTATTACAGAGCAAGGTGCCCGAATGAAGAGAAATGCAGGATAGTTTCAACGAGGAGCTTATTACACGAATAGGAGCACATTAAACTCGTATATTTGATCAGTAGGCACTTAAAAAAAAGCAATAGTTGTCAGGCATTTCTGTATCTGATAGATGGGTTCAAATATTTTCTGAAATGAGTGAAAAATATCTAGCTCTCCAAGATTTAAGTTATGTTGTGGAATTTTTTCTTTGACTCCCCGAAAGTACAGCTTCCACAGAGAGAATAATTTCCATATTGATTTTTTATAATAATTAATAAATAATTTCCAGCATGTAGTCAAAGGGGAAATCCAGATTGTGTTGAAACCTTGAAGCCATGTTATAAAGCAAAATTGTAATATGGAGCGTGATAAGTTTTGCGACAAGATCTTAAAAGACCAAAATTTGTTACGCAAAATATGTTTATCCGAAAAATATTCTTGGTATGAATTTGGTGTGCGGTCCCCCCCCCCTTTCCACGTCAACCTAAAAACATTTTGTTGAATATTTTTTCTGCTCCTTCCGAACAACATTTCATCTCCCTGTCCTGTTTTGGCCTCAAGGAATTATGGTCAGCCTAGGTTTATAAACTAAGTAACTTATTATTAACTGTGTATTCATTCAGCCAATTACATTCATTCCTACACCCACTTCCATCTATCATAACACTCATTCACCCTCTCTAACAAGTACAAGTCAATGCTGATAAAAAGCCGAGTTAGGGTTGGATTTGAAAGTGTCTGCAATTCTGCCCAGACACGATAGGAGGGAGTATATCATGAGAGCCTTCTCGATCAATTCGACCCTGGAGAGATTGTGCAAGGCTCGAGGGGTAGAATTTTTCTCAGCCTGGTCTGTGCTTGTTAACAGGAGAGACTGCTTCTACAGGGATGGGATACACTTAAATAGAAAGGGTGCAAGAATATTTGCTGATGCTATCGAGGCAGAGTTAGGTGGGTCAGAAAACTGCTAGCTTGGGTGGATACACGGATTAATAGATTAACAGTAGCCGCTGGCAGAGGTAAAAGTGATTCTTGCACTACTTCTATTGAAATGCAATTGAGCAGCAGCCTGGAAAGCAAGGCAGTGGGGATTTCCAGGACTGCTGGAAGTCATAGTGGAACAAGTAAATACATGGGCTGTGTTAGGGTAACTAAGAGTAGAAACAGGTGCATGTACCAATGGTAGGAGTATAGTTAATAAATTTGATGAGTTTGAAGTGCTAGTCAAGACATCAAAGGCAGATATTGTTGGGATATCAGAGACATGGTGTCACACAGACATAAGCAGTGCAGAACTGGAATTTGGGGAGTACAATGTGTACAGAAAGGATAGACAGGACAGAAAGGGAGGAGAGATTATGCTGTTAGTTAAGAAACACATAAAATCTGAGGAATTGCATCCAGTTGATATTGGTGGACAGTGCAATGTTGAGTCTGTTTGGTGTGACATTGCACTGTCCACCAAACAGACTCAACATTGCACTGTCCACCAATGCAATGTTGAGTCTGTTTGGTGATAAGCACTGGGAAAGGAAAAATGAGAGTAGGTGTGTGTTATAGGCCAAATGAATCTGATGAGTATAATGAGCAATTGTGCAGAGAAATAGTGGGCCAGTAAATCAGTGTGTCTTATAATGGGGGATTTTAATTTCCCAGCGATTGACTGGAATTTGTGGGTTGGTCACTCACACACTAGCAAGGCTTTTGTGGATTTATTGGATGATTGTTTTCTACAGCAGCATCTTCGGGAGGCAACTAGAGAGAGTAATACTCTTGATCTGATTATCAGTAGTGATTCTTCATGAATCAAGAATCTGCAGATAAAGGAACCACTAGGTGACAGTGGTCACAGTGTGCTAAAGTGGGATTTACTCAAAGAGGTAACTACCATCAAAGGTAAAGGGAAGAGTTTTTGCTTTCGTAAAGGTGACCACAGTGGTCTGAGACAGTATTTAAATTCTATACAGTGGGACCAACTGATGATGTTACCAACAGCAAATTCAAAATGGAAAGAATTCAAAGACTTAATCTTGGAAGCTACTAGGCTTTTCATACCAACAAAGAAATATTGTTCAAGATTTAGGCCTAAATGGATGTCAGATGAACTAATTAGACATGTGACAGAGAAGAAAATGCATGGGATACATATAAATTAACATGTGACACAGAAGCCTATGATAGATATAAGCTGTCTGTAACCAAGTTACAAAGGAGGTTAGGCTAGCGAAGACAGATTATGAGAAATCTTTGGCAAAGGATGCAAAGAAAAACAGCAAAGAGTTCTTTTCTTATGTAAACTAGAAGGAAGGGGATGAATCAGGTTGGTCCACTTGATATCGATGGTTCAACTGTTGATGATCCTGCTCAGGTAGCTAACAAACTAAATGAATATTTTGCATCGACATTCACACAAGAGGAGATATTCAGCAAGGGGAATGCCAGAGGTGTTTTCAACTCTGGCAGTAAGCTAGATAATCTTGTAATAACTGAGAGTAAAGTGGAGGAGAAATTGTTGAAGATAAACACAACAAAGGCACCTGGGGTGGATAGGATCTATCCAGTTATATTAAAGGAGGCAGCAAAGGAAGTAAGCAAACCCTTAGCCATAATTATGAGAGTTTCCTTGGCCTCAGGGGAGGTACCCATAGACTGGAGATGTGCAAATGTGACCCCAATTCACAAAGGAGGATTAAAGGCTGACACAAGTAATTATAGACCTGTGAGTTTAACTTCTGTTCCAGGAAAATTAATGGAGGCACTGGTTAAAGAAGCACTGCAGGATCATCTAGACAAGACTTCAATTATAGCTCAAACACAGCATGGGTTTCTTAAAGGAAAGTCTTGCCTGACCAATTTGATTGGATACTATGATGCAGTCACAAAAGAACTGGATGCAGGGAATAACTTTGATATTATATATTTGGATCTTAGAAAGGCTTTTGATACTGTTGCACATGGAAGACTGCTGCACAAATTGGAGCAGTGTCGCATTGGAGACAAATTGCTGCTATAGATAAAGCAGTGGTTGAGGGGGAGAAGACAGAGAGTGGTAATCAATGGACACTGCTCATCGTGGACTAATGTTATTAATGGAGTCTCTCAGGGTTCAGTGTTGGGTCCATTATTGTTTTCTATATTTATAAATGTATTGATGATGGTATATCAAGCTTAATGTCCAAGTTTGCAGACGATACAAAGGTTGGCAGGGTTGTTAAGGACACTACTGACGCTATGCTGCTGCAACAGGATCTGGAAAGGTTGAGCAGATGGGCTGAGAGGTGGCAAATGAAGTTTAACATTGACAAATGTAAAGTACTACATATGGGAAACAGCAACCCCAGAGCAATGTATCAACTCTGTGGTACTACACTGACAGTGGTAGAGAATGAAAAGGACCTTGGGGTAATTGTGCAGCCAGATATGAAGTTCTCTGAGCAGTGCAGATGGGCTGCAAGAGTAGCTCATGGTGTCTTGTCAATGATATACAGGAATTTTTCTAGCAGGGATAAGGAGGTGATTATTCCCTTGTATAAGGCAATGGTCAAGCCACACCTTGAGTACTGTATACAGGTCTGCAGGCCTCATTTAAAGAAGGATGTAGAGCTGCTGGAATGAGTACAGAGAAGGGCAACAAGATTAGTGAATGGAACAAAGGGTTGTTCTTACAAAGAAAGGCTTAAGTTTTGCAAATTACAGTGTCTGGAGACTATGCACCGGCGAGGTGATCTTATAGAGGTGTATAAAGCCTAGAATGGTTTGAGCATGCTCAATGCTGATGGGATTGTTCCTCTTGCTCAAAATAATCGCCTGAGAGGGCATAAATTCAAATTGAGGAAAGACAGATGTAGGATAGATGTGCAGAAGCTTGCTTTTAGCCACAGGGTAGTTGTTTGGTGGAACAGACTTCCATCCCCTGTTGTGGAAGTTGATAGCCTAAATAAATTTAAGGCTCAGCTGGACAGGTATTTTGAACGAATGGAGGGGTGAAATGGAAGTGGTTTTTTTTTTTTTTTTTTTTTTTTTTTGCTGATGCTGCATAAACTTGCTTTCCTGCATCATATGCCTCTACTAATGCTAAGCTAAAGTGCTTTACCAAGATGTAGCTGAGATGCAAACTTCTCTCTCAATTTTTTTGAAAAGAGATATCTGCAAACACTTGGAAACATTACAGAACTCTTTTAAAAATTATTTCTATCTTGATGGAATGAAAATTGAACCATGGATCCGAAATCCTTTTCTTTCTTATATAAACTGTATCGAAGATGTTGACTTAACCAAAGATGAACTCATTGATCTTAGGTCAAAAAACTTACTACAATTGGAGTTTACCTCAAAAAGCCTTGGAGAATTCTGATGTTCCCTGAGAGAAGCCTATCCTCGTCTTGTAAAGTGAGCTATGGAAGTTTTGATACCATTTGTAACAATATATCTGTGCGAATCGGGATTTTCAGCAGTTGTAATAATGAAAGCAGAAATCGATTAGATGTCCAACATGACATGCATGTTGCCTTGTCAAATACCACACAGCAGTTTAATGTTCTTATTCAAGATAAACAACAACAGTCTTCACACTGATATGTCCTTAAAAAATAAAATTTAACTTCAACTTTCCTATATTTTAAATGTATTGTATTATTATTCAATGTGTTAAGAAAAAACACATATATTACTGTATAATGTTTTTTTAAATTTTGGTAACTATGTCATTAAACTGGTTTTTTTGTAATTTTATTTTATGCATTTAAAAACATTATTCTGAGAAGGGGGTCCATGTCATTCACCTGACTGGCAAAGGGGTCCGTGGAACTAAGAAGGTTAAGAACCCCTGCTCCAGAAGGAAAGGGATGAATCAGGTTGGTCCACTTGATATCGATGGTTCAACTGTTGATGATCCTGCTCAGTAGCAAACAAACTAAATGAATATTTTGCATCTACATTCACACATGAGTTATTCAGGGAGGGGAATGCCAGAGGTGTATTCAACTCTGGCAGTAAGCTAGATAATCTTGTAATAACTGAGAGTAAAGTGGAGGAGAAATTGTTTAAGATAAACATAAGAAAGGCACCTGGGGTGAATGGAATCTATCCAGTTATATTAAAGGAGGCAGCAAAGGAAGTAAGCAAACCCTTAGTCATAATTATGAGAGCTTCCCTGGACTCAGGGGAGGTGCCCATGGACTGGAGATGTGCAAATGTGACCCCAATTCACAAAGGAGGATCAAAGGCTGACACAAGTAATTACAGACCTGTTAGTTTAACTTCTGTTCCAGGGAAATTAATGGAGGCACTGGTTAAAGAAGCACTGCAGGATCATCTAGACAAGACTTCAGTTATAGCTCGGACACAGCATGGGTTTGTTAAGGGGAAGTCTTGTCTGACTAATTTTATTGGATACTATGATGTAGTCACAAAGGAACTGGATGCAAAGAATAACTCTGATATCATTTATTTGGATCTTAGAAAGGCTTTTGATACTGTTGTACATGGAAGGCTGCTGCACAAATTGGAGCAGTGTGGCATTGGAGGCAAATTTCTGCTATGGATAAAGGGATGATTTAGTGGGAGAAGACAGAGAGTGGTAATCAATGGACACTGCTCTTTGTGGACTAATGTTATTAGTTGAGTCCCTCAGGGTTCAGTGTTGGGTCCGCCGACCGGGCTAACCGGGTGGGTAAAGTGCCTGCCTGGCAACCCAAAGGTCGCGGGTTCGAATCCCGCCTCGGGCTTGGATCAGAGTACTGCAAAAACCTTGTGAGGTGCATTATGGTCACAGAAGCCGACACGCCAACAACTAACTAAAACAAACAAACATCAGTTTTGGGTCCATTGTTGTTTTCTGTATTTATAAATGATATTTATGATGGTATATCGGGCTCAATGACCAAGTTTGCAGACGATACGAAGGTTGGCAGGGTTGTTAATGACACTAATGACAGTACACTGCTGCACCAGGATTTAGGAAAGATGGGCTGAGAGGTGGCAAATGAAGTTTAACATTGACAAATGTAAAGTAATACATATGGGAAGCAGTAATCCCAGAGTAACGTGTCAACTCTGTGGTACCATGCTGACAGTGGTAGAGAATGAAAAGTACCTGGGGGTAATTGTGCAGGCAGAGGTGAAGTTTTCTGAGCAGTGCAGAGAGTCTGCAAGAGTAGCTCATGGTGTTTTGTCAATGATATACAGGAATTTTTCTATCAGGGATAAGGAGGTGATTATCCCCTTGTATAAGGCAATGGTCAGGCCACACCTTGAGTACTGTATACAGGTCTGGAGGCCTCATTTTAAGAAGGATGCAGAGCTGTTGGAATGAGTACAGAGAAGGGCAACAAGATTAGTGAACAGAACAAAGGGTTACTCTTACGAAGAAAGGCTTAAGTTTTGCAAATTATAGTGTCTGGAGACTAGGCACCTGCGAGGTGATCTGATTGTGGTGTATAAAGCCTTGAATGGTTTGAGCATGCTCAATGCTGATGGGATTCTCTCTTGCTCAGAATAATCGCCTGAGAGGGCATAAGTTCAAATTGAGGAAAGATGGTTGGTAGGATAGATGTGTGGAAATTTGCCTTTAGCCAGCAGGTGGTTGATTGCTGGAACTAACTTCCATCTGTCGTTGTAGAAGTTGATAGCTTAATTAAATTCAAGGCACAACTTGAGAAACATTTGGAGCGAGGGGATGGGTGAAATAAGGGTTTTTTTTTTTTTTGGCTGATGCTATATAAGCTTGCTTTCTTGCACAAGTGCCCTTGCTAATGCTAACGCTTACTTACTGGGTCGCTCTCTTTCACCAGAACTAGCATTCAATCCCTTTTACCACAATCCCTATTTCATATTATAATTTTCATTCAGTGCCCAGCACATATATACAGGCAACTCTCGGTTTATGAACGAGTTCCATTCGAAGACTTTGTTCGTTATGTGCATCTTACATTCCTGAGCTTTACGATACGTATCGTATACATTAGCAGCCATCTTAAAGCATTAAAACCATGTACTAAACATCGAATGGTCTATACAGTATGTTTTATTATAATGTATGTATACGTTATGGTTTATCGTATACAATACGTAAAATAAAATAAGAAAAGAATAAAAAACAAGATATCATACTTGTTAATTTTAATTAAAAACATAGAGTTACAAAATAGAAATAAAGAAAATGAGTACTGACATAATATATATACTGTACATATGTATGTATTACACTGACAGTGGTAGAGAATGACAAGGACCTGGGGGTAATTGTGCAGGCAGGTATGAAGTTTTCTGAGCAGTGCAGACAGTTTGCAAGAGTAGCTCATGGTGTAGCTCAAGTTTTACTCATCAATATCTTCATCAGAGTTGAATATTTTCCACATAAGTGACACTAGGTGCAGATGAGGTAGATGGAAGGGTGTGTGATAATGAAGAACAGCTGTTTCTACTTTTTTAAAATGTTTTTATAGAAGATTGCACGGTTAGTTTCCTTTTTTCTTCAAAAATCTCCCTGTAGCATGCTAGACAGTTATAAACGCCTCTTTTCACTTTTGCAATTCTTTCCATATTTGCGTCTTCTTCACAAAGATTGCCAACCCCTCAGAAATTGATTTAAAAGCTGCAGCCATTTTCTGCCTTGTAAATGTTCTGGGAGGCTGTGGAATATCAGGGTCTTCTGTTACTTCAGAATTTAGATGTCTCTATTTCAATAATTTCATCGGTCGTTAATTCCTCAATATGAGAGTCCAAGAGCCCTCTCACATCAGTCACATCAAGGTCAAGGTTCATCTTATTGTGGTTAGCATGGGCACTCGGAGTGGCCTGCAGCTAAGCAGCCCCATTTTCAGCAGGGTTCGATGTACTGTGTGTTATGACACATTACTCCTGTCACCAGCATTCCAATTACTGGCGAGTTGTGCCACAGTCACCCTTCTGTTGCCACATACCATCCGGGAGAGCCTTCGCTCACCTCAAGCATTGATGAGCAGTGGTCGTCCAATGCTTCGCCAGCGGTTTCTGGGTTTCCCCTCCTCGGACCGCTTACAGTAGATACTAACCACGGCTGACCGTGAGCACCCCCCCCCACCAGCCATGCCATTTCGGATATGCCTGATGCTATTCATTTTCCAACAAATCAGTGATGATTTGTTGGAAAACGAATTTATGGATAAAGCAGAAATCATACACATTGTGACAGAAGTAGATGAATTTGAAGAGATTAATCAAATCCTGAGCAGAAAATTTCTGATGAGCAGCCAAAAATGCCCTAGTGTAACAATACATTGTATTGAACAATTGTACAATACATTGTATTCAACAGCAGCCTGATGAACAGTCAACAGTGTGATATTTATAAAAAAATAAAAAAATAAAAAAAAATTGGACTATGCTACAAAATGTCATATTCTCTCATCTAAAAAGACAAAAATTATTGATTTTAGGTAAATGATTGTACATGTTTTTAATTGAAAATAGAATTCGTAAAGTATGTATGCATGTTAACTGGCTTTTTCAGTTAACTTATCAAACTGTCAGTCCTGATCATATCAGATAAGGGAGCTTCTACTGTAATCAATAAGTTATATAAACAATTTATGCAAAAATGCTACATAACAGTCTGTTTATATTTGAAATCATGCTATCTTAAAACTAACCTTCCCCAATAGAATGACAGGAAATCTGTGATCTATTTAGATAAGTTAATCACAAGGTCTGGTGTTAAAGAAGTAATGCAGGCTCATTTGGACAGGCATGCAGTTATACTGCAATTAGTTTATAGATAATACAAAAGTTGGCAGGGTTTGTTATTTGGTTTTTAGGAGCATCAGCAACTAAGGCCATATTGCTCCTGGGATATGGCGGTGGTCATTCCCTGACCTCTCCGCATCCTCCGTATTTGGTGGTCACGGGCTCGAACCCCGGTCTAATCAAGAAGTGTTTAGATGACTGTCATTAACCACCCTGCCAACCCGCTACGGAGGCGGGTTGGCAGGGTGGTTAATGACAGTCATCAGGGTGAGCTACTGCAATAAGATCTGGGAAAATTGGGTTGAGAATTGGCAGTTGAAGTTTAACATTGACAAATGCCAAATACTGCATATGGGTAGCAGTAACCCCAGAGTAACTTATCAACTGTGTGGTACTACAATCAGGATAATTAAGAAGTCAGACATGAAATTCTGTGAGCAGTGAAAACATGTTGCCATGGCGTTTTGTCATTGATATACAGAAACTTTGCTAGTAGGGATAAGGAGGTTATTATCTCTTTGTATAAGACCATTGTTAGGCTGCATCTTGAGTACTGTATACAGGTCTGGAGGTCTCACTTTAGGAAGGATATAGGTGTGGAGAATGGCAATGAGATTGGTGAAGGGAACAAAAGGGTGCTCTTACCTAGAAATGTTTCAGTTCTGCAAATTGCAACACCTCAAGACTAGATCTAACTGAGATGTTTAAAGCCTTGACTGTGTTGAGTAAGCTGAATGTTAATGGTATTCTTCTACTTGCTGAGACTACACACGAGGGGGCATAAATTCAAGTTCTGGAAGGATAGTTGCAGGAAAGATGTACAGAAGTTTGCCTTCAGTCAGTGGGTGGTTGATTGTTGGAACAGGCTTCCATCTGTTATTGTGGATGTGGATTGGATTGAACAAATTCTTGGAGGGTACGGATGGGTGGACTTTTTTTTTTTTTTTTTTTGGCTGATGCTATTAAACAAGGTTAATTGTTTGTCCATTTTCAAAAAATTTTTTTTTTTACCAAATGAGAGGTATTAGTAGTTATTAATCACTAAATGAAAAGGAACATTTAATTGAAACAAAATAAAAATGTTATTATTTTTATTTAATGAACTTATCTGTAATTTACAAAAGCATGACTTTAACTAAATTACATGAATTCAGCAAATCAAATGTCATTTGTGAAAACGGCACCTCCGTAGCCAGGTGGGAAGGAGCAGCAGTGCGTAGCACACACTTCTTGATTAGACCGGGGTTCGAGCCAGTCACCACCAAATACAGAGGATGCGGAAAGGTCAGGGAATGACCACCGCATATCCCGGAGCAATATGGCCTTAGTTGCTAATGCTCCTAAAAACCAAATAACATTTGTGAAAACTTGATATAGACTGGAGGGAGAAAAAGTACAGTTAAATTTGTTAAGTGGCATTCGGTATTACTTAGCACGTTTTTTTTTTTTTTTTTTAAATTAAATGCAAATATAACATGACTTGAACTTGAATATTTTATATAAAAATAGGTGGGAGGCAATGAAAGATATTGTTATGAGTGTAAATCGGGACGTGTTTGAAAATTTTTAAATTAGCATTACGTAGTTTCTTTGGAATAATAATTAGTAACGCCTTTCACTAGGATCCTATGAATGGAACTGTGGGAAATGAGCACCTACACTCAAGCCACAGTTATGCCCATTGTTCACTTAAAGTGTATTTATCTGTGCTGTGTAATTTCAGTGGTCAGCTCTGCAGGTGCAAGATAACCTGAGTGTCAACTTCTTGCTCAAGATTAACACTCAGCTATGCAATAAAACTATCCCATAAAAAGGTTTCTCCCTTTCTCCAAGTTTTATGCCATTTTCAATTGGTGTGAGGTGTGACACTATCCACTGTGTTCCATTGGAACACAGTGGATAGTGTCACACCTCTCGTTAAAAACAATTCTTAAATCGTAGTATCAGTCATTTGTTGAATTTTAAATCCAATGAGATGTGCATTAAAAATTCTTATAACAAATCTCAATCATATTAATAACAAACATTTTATGCATAATATGCTGCCAATTTATAAAATTATCTCGTTCAAAAAACACAGGAAAGTATTCCAGTAAATTCTCTTGTAAAGAAGACCATCCCATTATCTAATTCTCTTCATGGAGGAGTTGGGAAACGTTCTCTGTTAGTCATTTTAAAATAAATGATTACCATTATTAATCATCTGAGTTGTTTTCACCTGACCTTGCTATACCCAATTTGTCTCTATATATCTTTATTACAAGTTAGATTTGCTGCTTAGTATGTAATAAAAAGCAGTTTTGTATACTTTTTATGCATATAATCACTAAATTCTGTTATTTATTTATTTATTTAATTTAATTTTTATTTTATTTTATATATATTTTTAATTATTTATTTTTTTTTTTTCAGGACATGGTTCTACTTTGGAATCCAAGATGGTCCACCAGGATGTGTAATAAAAATTCATGTAATGAATCTCAATCGTCAGGGCAAACTTTTTACACATGGCATGGCACCTGTATATAAAGTTGTTCCAGGTAAAGAAACATGGGAAAGGATTCCAAACAAGGTTTCCTTTAAGGTTGGTTAAAAACACTTCTTTAGGACATTAGAAAAGAACTTTATTTATATTATTATTATTATTTATTTATTTTATTTATTTATTTATTTTTATTTTTTTGTTTCCCTTCTGCTGGCTGTCTTGCTATCAGTCATTCAGGGATTGGAAATTATATTTGGTCAGTACAATTTCTGATGTCAGAAGAGAAAAGGAAAATAAACTTAATGTGGACATTTTATGGAAATGAAATATGGAATATTTTCACATTACATATGACATGTTCCTGAGTTTAACAGATTAGTAGACTGCTGGTTCTTGCACAGCTTAATGAAACTTGTTTTAAACTTGATATTTGGTCCCTGAAAATTGTCACAGACTTCTGTTATGACTGCTGGCACTGGTACCTAGGAGTCGAAAATGCTGGTGGAACTGATATTTTGGTCCCACTTATGAGTTAATTGGACCAAATTTCAGCAAAGTCTGGTTGGTTTGTGACAACCAAATCCTCTGCTTGCCCATTCTCAGTGGTGGGATTACTAGTAACCCTGAATGTACACCAATGTACAAGGCTAGGAACTGTACTTAGTATACTGGAGGTGACCATTCAGGTGTGAACCAGTGTAAGCAGGGTTGCAGGTATGGCATAAGAATCACACAGAAAAATGGCTTACCCTCTGTGTTACCTGGCAATATAGGTGGTAGATGACTCTCATGAAGTAATGCAATACTACCACATTTCAGGTTTAAAGCAGTAAAACTCCAGTGTTAAGTCTCAGAGGAAAGCTCTGACATCCCCACATTTCTTCTGTCGTGCAGTATGAGTCATGCCTTTTGAGGTTTTGATAGGCTTCATGGAGGGATCGAGTTTTCCTTACAGTTTAAAAGTACAACTTTAAAGTGGTTTTTGCAGAACAGCTGCTGGAGGCATCTGTTACTGTATGCTCTTGCTTCCTCTAGTTTGCCATTTTTTGACTGGAGGGAATCCGAGTAGTGTGTGAGGCACTGTCATGGCAAGGTTATTTTTGCTGTGTATTACACTGTATCCATAAATTCTGTTAATCCATGTGTTTCCCCTTCCCCCGCTTTCACCTTACTTACTCAATACATCATAAATGGTCAAACAAATAGAACAAACTTATCTGCAAAAGGATCTTAACCTCCCAAAAACCTCATTCATTTCACAAATATACAGTGAAATACTCTTCCTGGTGATTTTAATGTTCACAACTGCAGTTGGTTTCAGTTTTCTAGTTACACAGACCTAGCTGATCTAGATGGTGAGGCATTGAGATTTTTAATGATGTTACACAGCATGTTTATTTACCTAACTAACCACACATACCCAGCACTCTTGATCAACTCACCAACAATGCTTTAATATAAAAATTCTTCAAATGGTGATGGTCTCTTATTCAGTGGGCTCTCTCTCTCTCTCATGTGCGCGCGCACACACACACACACACACACACACACACACCATTTGGCGTTATGAGAATTGGGATGATTTACATGATTTATATTCCTCTTTTCCTTTGTAGAATTAGTTTTAAATTTTGCTCAGATCATGTAAGTTAAATTATTTAGGGATGAAATCCTTTATTCCACCCTAAAACCTCTTCCTTTATCTAAACCTTGGTTTTCCAATAAACATGCTAAGGCTGTTTGAGACAAGAGTATAATATACAGCAATTGGTGTGTATCCAAATTTCCAGCTTAATTTTCTCCCTACGCTAAAGCTGCACTAGTTTTAAAACAATTATTAATCAATCAAACTCAGTTTTGAACAGTAAGAATAAAAAATACTTTTTTTTTTTCTTGTTTTTTTTTAAAGAATAGTTGAACCTTCTGGTCTCTTGCCAGATATATTGGTAGCAACCTCTGTCCAACTGTGCTTCCACCTGATGGTTCTATTGCTAAAAATAAAGCCGACTTATTAGCATTCTACGTTTCTTCCAAATCTTGTCTTGTGACGTTGGTAAATCGCCTCCTGCCCTGCTAAACACATTCCATTCACTAAAGCTTGCAGTAATTGTAAACTAATTATTAATCAGTCAAAACTCAATTTGAAGAGCCTAAGAAAAGAAAACTTGCTTGTTGTCTAAATGATAGTTGATGATGATTCTATTGCTTTCTCAGTTAAAGCAGATTCATCAACATTGTACTTTTCTTCCAAATCTTTTGTTAAGGATCACATAATATCATTCCTCATTTGTTCTCAATACCTGTGCCCCTGAGATTACTCTCAGAGGCACAGGTATCGAGAAGTAACAAAGAGGTGACAAAAAACTCCTTTTTTTTTGCACCTCTTTATAGTTTCTTAAGAGTAAGACCTGTATTCTTTCCAAAGTAATGGAAAAATCCTTCAATTACTAACTCTTAAACTATCTCAACCTTCCAGCTGATTAGTGATTGCAATATGAATTCCATCAGAGTTGATCTTCATCCATTTGCTTATCTTTGGACAAATTCTTTGGAAAAGTTTGAAAACTCAAGTAGTTGTACTTGATATTTCTAAGCCTTTTAATCATGTCTGGCATTAAAGATCTAGACAAGCTCCACATTTTGGATTGCCAACTTCCCTAAGATTCATTTCTTTCTCTGACTCTTTCCTCTTGTATATATTTCTTGAGACCTTCAATGTGTTTCTTCCACATTCAGTGCTTTTTTTTTTTTTTTATGAAAACGCCAAACACGAAAGGTATCAAAACCTATAGTACTTAGTACCGTGCACAGGTTGAAGGAGAAGTATGTGGGGAGGGGGGATGCCAGAAACTTTGCTCTAGAGACTAAACATGGGTTTCACCACTTCAAGCCTCCAATAAGCAAAGTGGTGGTATTTCACCGGTTGATGAAAGTCAGTGCAGTCATGCTAACTAGTATATGCTCTAATGTGATTTTCATATTCTGTGTTCGACACTGGCAACTTTTGGTTATGGTGACTAACCAAATATATTTTTTTTATTTCTTGGTAACTACATTGTGTCAAAACAAGGACAGGATATAACATTATTTGTGAAAAATGTATATGTGTATTTTGGAATTAAATCAGGTAACAAAGATAAAAGTTTGCCTTCCCCCACCCCCATAAAATGAAGCTTTCACATGTGTGGAGGGGCTTGCAATTGTAGACTTGTCGTAAAATGACAGCCACATCATTTGCCATTCCATTTGTTGTGCAGGGAATCTCTGGATCGTATGAATGCAATTTTTTTTTTCATAAATGTAGATGGTTATAATGCGAAGAATATGCAGAGCATCATGTACCTCAACAACATTACTTCAGTTGTAAGGGCAATACCCCACGGACCTGAACTACCAGTACCACCTCCACATTCTTGAACATATGCCAACAGATCCCAAATATGACATTTGTGAGCTGGAAGTTGATATAAACTATTGTAACAAAGAAATTCGTAACTGTAGACTACAGCTGTTTACTCAAAATGAACTGAAATTTTGTGAGAGGTTTAAATCAACCCCAAGAGTCCACAGAACTTTTAGGATAAAGACTGAAATCCTACAATCTGGTGCCTCACGAACAGTCTTTGTGTATTATAGACATTGTGAAAAAGAATTAGTTTTCCCATTTTTCCAAAAAAGGTTCAATGATATATCACAGTTCTGAACTTTTTTGGAATTTTCTACCTACCAATAGAGTGGAAGTCGTGTATTGACTCATGAAAGAAACACTTCAAAGGAATTCTCCTTTGTAATGGAAACAGTATGCATACATTTCTGTAGCTCATTCAGCACACTTAAAAGAAACCTTCAAAAATGTTAAGCTTCCTTAACATTTTTGAAGCAAACATAATGCTAAGTCAGATGCTTAACATAAATGTTAAGCATCTGACTTTGCATTATTATCTAACTATGTCATATATATATATATATATATATATATATACAGTCTTATTGTGTGTGTATATATATACACACACACACAGTAAGACTCTCGTATCTGCGGAGCATACGTTCCCAAGACCTACCGTGGATGGCTGAAACCGCGGATATAAGCGAAAACCTGCTGACCCCATATATAATGTGATTTTCTTGTACATAACATACGTGTAATAAAATTTAATCGATAAATTAAACACACACTAAGACATTACCAACATTAAATACGGTAATAATAAAGTACAGCAGACTATCGATTTACAGGGATTGGATTAACAGAGACACTTCAAGACTTCAAATTTAAAAAAAAAAAAAAAAATCAACCAGAAGTCATACAATTCAAGTAATAACTAGAATAGGTATAAATAGATATTTTGCAAGTTGTAAATAAGCGACAAGAACCAGCATTATAAGTAGTAATTGGGAGATTAGTGTACTTATTATCTTGCAACCCCCACTGTCTTCATACTTTCCGCTCAAAACAAAAATAAAAAAAAAGAGACCGAATGTTTAGTTTGTTTTAGTGCGTCAATTGTGTTCCGTCTCACCACAAAAGGACAAATTTTGTTTCGTTATTTATGTCAGGAATGGCGGAATTTTATTTATTTTTTATTTTATTTATTTATTTATTTTTTATTTTATTTATTTATTTATTTTTTTTTTTTGTTTAGAAATCGCGAAAATGATGGGCAAATGCAAGAGTTATGTTTTCAAATTAAACAAAAACTTGAAATTATTCAAAAGTTTGAAAATGGTGCATCCGTTAAATCTCTAAAGAACCATTATAATGTTGATGACCAAACCATACCCAACAAAGGGAAGCTATTCAATTTAAAATCGACATCGTAAAAAATAAGTATCGTATTGGACACGCGAGTAGTACGTTTTAAGTTTTTTTTCCGTGGTTAACTGCGGGTAATTGAATCAGTGGATACCGAATCAGCGGATACAAGGATACAACTGTGTGTATATATACAGCAGCGAACAAAAAAAATTGCATCACCTTGAAAAATGTAACATTTGTAGTGAAATGTATAAGATATTGTTTGATTACAGTCATTTTGTTTGCCGCAAAGCAAAGGTATTGTGTCAGATAATACTTCTATTGCATTAGACAGTAATTGCAAGGTATTGCATCAGCCGTTTTATAAATATGGCGTTGGAAAGGGTATACATGCTCATTAGTATCCTGTTTTGCGGAGGTCTAAGCATGGCTCCATATGTTCAGTTGACACCAAGAAAAAAAAGTGTAGCAGTTGCTCTGTCTCAGGAAGGGCTTTCTACACATGCTATCTCTGATAAAATAGGCTGCCACCAGTCAACAGTATCCTGGGTGCTGAAATTAAAGTGTGAAACCAGTGATATGAAGAGAAGACCAGGATCAGGCCGTAAGAAAGTGACTACTCCTTCCCAAGATTGATATTTGAAACGGCTATGCTTTCATAATTGCCGTGCTAGTGTTCCTGATCTAAAACTGGACTTTGAGATGACCTCTGGTGTTGAAACAAGTGCACAATCTATCCAAAGACAGCTTTCGGAATGTGGTCTACATGCCTATTGGCCCAAGAAGAAGCCTTTGTTGATCCAACAAATGAGGAAGAAATGAGCAATGGAACACCGTCATCTTTTCGGACAAATCGAAATTCAACCCTCATGGCTCGGATGGGAAGCGATATGTCAGAAGACGAAAATCGGAGGCATACCATCCTAACTGCATGACACCAACTGTAAAGTTCCCCGCTGCTCAGATGCTCTGGGGATGCATATCAAGCAAAGGGGTGGGGCAAATTAAGTTTATAAACGAAACGGTGAATGCAGAAAACTACACTGCTATCTTGGAGTGCCTGAAACCCGTTATTAGGGATCACCACACAGACATCCAAAACTGCATTTTTCAATGGGCTCAGCACCTTGCCACACAGCAAAATTGGTAAGTTTTATGCCATTTAGATTTAATGATGAGTTTGTCTTCTTGTTTCCCAAGAAGACAAACTCATCTTTATTACACCAGTGTTTTCCCTCGTTTTTCTTCCTTAAGGTGCAGTCATACTTCAGAAATGCTGGCATTACAGTGTTGGACTGGCACAGCAACAGTGCAGATTTGAACCCTATTAAAAATTTCTGGTACATAATGTTGTCTAAAATTGCTCAGAAGAAGCCAACAAGTAAGATTCAGCTCTAGGAGAGCATTGTAAGGGTGTGGTACCACAAAATTGGGCAACCACATATCCAGAAGTTGATTAACTCTATGCCAGATTATTGCAAGGCTGTAATTGCAGCTCGAGGGGAATAACAAAATATTGAGGATTTATTTTGCTGATTTACATTAACTATTACGTTAACTTGTCATTTCAGTTTGCACACGTAAATGCAATAAAATGTATGTTTGGTTGTCATGATTGCCAGTTGCATGATTTCCATTAATTAAGCATTTTACCCTTTGGGAAGATATCTATGGCAGTTAGGTATATCAGGTGGAGTCTTTTTATTGTATTTCATTCACAGAGATATATATCCCATCTAACAAATCAAACATTTCTGCTACCCACAATGCAGTGCAAAACACATTATTTACAAAATTCACAAGTGGTGCAGCTTTTTTTTCTCTCTCTCTCTCTCTCTCTCTCTCTCTCTCTCTCTCTCTCTCTCTCTCTCTCTCTCTCTCTCTCTCTCTCTCTGTGTGTGTGTTATAATCCACAGTGAAAGTATTGTGAAATTTGAATGTTTTCACATAGTGGGATATACTGTGGAAAGGTTGTTGGTTATAATAAACTGAAATACAGGAGATAACTTGGACTATCATAATTATGGCTAAGGCTTTAAGCAAACCCTTAGCCATAATTATGAGAGCTTCTTTGGACTCTGGGGAGGTACCCATAGACTGGAGATGTGTAAAAGTGACCCCAATTCACAAAGGAGGATCAAAGGCTGACTCAAGTAATTATAGACCTGTGAGTTTAACTTCTGTTTCAGGAAAATTAATGGAGGCACTGGTTAAAGAAGCACTGCAGGATCATCTAGACCAGAGTTCAGTTACAGCTCAGACACAGCATGGTTTTGTTAAGGGAAAGTCTTGCCTGACCAATTTGATTGGATACTATGATGCAGTCACAAAAGAACTGGATGCAGGGAATAACTTTGATATTATATATTTGGATCTTAGAAAGGCTTTTGATAGTGTTGCACATGGAAGACTGCTGCACAAATTGGAGCAGTGTGGCATTGGAGGAAAATTGCTGCTATGAATAAAGGGATGGTTGAGGGGGAGAAGACAGAGAGTGGTAATCAATGGACACTGCTCATCGTGGACTAATTTTATTAGTGGAGTCCCTCACGGTTCAGTGTTGGGTCCATTGTTGTTTTCTGTATTTATAAATGATATTGATGATGGTGTATCAAGCTTAATGTCCAAGTTTGCAGAAGATACAATGGTTGGCAGGGTTGTTAAGGACACTACTGACAGTACGCTGCTGCAACAGGATCTGGAAAGGTTGAGCAGATGGGCTTGAGAGGTGGCAAATGAAGTTTAACATTGCCAAATGTAAAGTACTACATATGGGAAACAGTAACCCCAGAGCAACGTATCAACTCTGTTGTACTACACTGACAGTGGTAGAGAATGAAAAGAACATGGGAGTAATTGTGCAGGCAGACATGAAGTTTTCTGAGCAGTGGAGACGGGCTGCAAGAGTAGCTCATGGTGTCTTGTCAGTGATATACAGGAATTTTTCTAGCAGGGATAAGGAGGTGATTATTCCCTTGTATAAGGCAATGGTCAGGCCACACCTTGAGTACTGTATACAGGTTTGAAGGCCTCATTTCAAGAAGGGTATAGAGCTGCTGGAACGAGTACAGAGAAGAGCAACAAGATTAGTGAATGGAACAAAGGGTTGCTCTTACAAAGAAAGGCCTAAGCTTTGCAAATTACATTGTCTGGAGATTAGGCACCAGCGAGGTGATCTGATAGTGGTGTTTAAAGCCTTGAATGGTTTGAGCTTGCTCAGTGCCGATGGGATTCTTCCTCTTGCTCAGCATAATCACCTGAGAGGGCATAAATTCAAATTGAGGAAAGACAGATGTAGGATAGATGTGCGGAAATTTGCCTCTAGCCAGCGGGTAGTTGGTTGGTGGAATAGACTTCCATCCCTTGTTGTGGGAGTTGATAGCCTAAATAAATTGAAGGCTCAGCTGGACAGGTATTTCGAACGAACTGAGGGGTGAAATGGGAGTGGGTTTTTTTTTTTTTTTTTTTTTGGCTGATGCTGCATAAGCTTGCTTTCTTGCATCATATGCCTCTACCAATGCTAATGCTATTAATGTAAATAATTCCTTTTATTTACAGAATATTACTATTTGTTTCTCCAGCAGACGGGAGATGAAGGAAATTTCGTACTGACCTTCTTTCATACCTTACCTCAGGATTCTTCTTCTGTTCTGTACTTTGCCTTTACTTATCCGTTCAGCTATGCTGACTGCCAACAGATGCTCGATAGGCTTGATGCAACATATGGTTCTGGACTCTATCCTGCTCTAGACAGGTATATATGTTCTAGGCAGATTGAAAGTTATAATTTTTTTGTTTGTGCATACCACATTTATAAATGTTTATCTCTTTTTTGTTGTTTATATATAATCTATATAATACAGTTATTTTTATAATCCATTACAGCTGGTTTCATTTCACACATAACTAAATCTATAATAACTGCATGCCTACATATTAATAGCAGCTCTTATAAATGCAGACAACTAAAAACTATTTAAGTTGATTCCATAATATGAGACAATCATTGAAGTTTGGGTTAATACACTTTCAAGAAGGCAATTTGTTTATTTAGATATACAGTATGGAACTCTGTATTTGGAATCCCAAAATCCAGATGGCCTCTAAAATTTGAAAAGTTTAACAAAATCTGTGGTGTTTTTTTTTTTTTTTTTTAATCCAATTATATGCTTCTACTTTAACTTCATGGTAGACTTAGTCATTTGTTCGTGAAACTGTAATGGTTGCTATGCTTATTTAATAAATGATATTTATTTTTATTTATTGAAGGAGTAACTAACTACATCTAATAAATGCATATATTACTAAATTTTATCTGCCATCTTGCTCATTCTTCTGCTCCATTTATGGCCTTTCCTCAATGACTTTCAGTAGCATGTTATTGTAGATTATAGCAAAGGTTCCTTCCATCATAAATGGTTCACCTTAACAACACACGTTATGGCCATGTTTCATTGCAAATTTTTACAACCCATTATAGTCATCGCTAACTGCAAAGGGATACATCCAGTTTTTACCATTGGCATAAAAGGATGCTTTCAACTTCTACTCCTCTATGCAGCATATCATCCTCTTGGACTGCTTAAAAAATTTACAAACCAGTACACAACTTTTTTTAATTCTGTTGGGGCTCTTTTGTACACATAAAGTCAGCTGTGCTTTCCTCTGACTGATACTTTGTTGTCATGGTGAAAACTTTGACAAACAACCAAAGAGGATACCCAAACATTAAAAAATATATATAAAATAAGCAAAATTAATTAAAGGGAGTGAAAAGCATGCAAACAAATAAAAAACCAAATTTATTGGATAATCCATGTATTTTTATTTCCGATGAATGGTTAAAAATAATTTTTTTAATTTCTTTCTGATGATAACCAGAAATGTGAGAAACATTTCAAAAATTTGACAAATTAGAAAATGTGAGAGAGAAATTTTATGACAAGTACAGCGCAACCCGGATATTCTGCATCTTGTTATACCACAATTTCGAATATATAATGCCAGTGTGATCATGTCCTGGAAGAGAAATTTACAAAAGTAATGTAGTTTATGGCAAATGCACAAATTTCAAATTAGATACCGACAACATTAAACTCCATACCTCATGGAGGGAGAACCAGTTAATACCAGAGGTTTCTTTCCAAATGTCTATCATTAAGCTACTTATACCCTTGTGTGGTAGGCGCCTCCGTAGCCAAGTGGGAAGGAGCAGCAGTGCGTAGCACACGCTTCTTGATTAGACCGGGGTTCGAGCCCGTCACCACCAAATACGGAGGATGTGGAAAGGTCAGGGAATGATCACTGCATATTCCCGGAGCAATATGGCCTTAGTTGCTAATGCTCCTAAAAAACCAAATAACAAACAAACAAACCCTTGTGTGGTATATTTCCCCAATTAGACAATTAATTTTTTTTTAAATAATAAGACTTATACGAGAGTAGTTACTGTAGATGTTCAGTTTTTTGCCTATCTTACCACAAATAGAAATGCAATAAAAAATGTATCACTGACACAGCAATTGCACATGGGAAATTCACAGATAATAAACAGTTTGAGAGAATATGAGAATGTACCAGTTGCAGTATATTCACTTAAAATTTTGTAAATAACAGCATGTGATATCCTTTTCAAAGTTTGAAATCACATGTAGAATGGCAAAAACTGCTAAAGCATAATGCAAAATGTGCCCTGAAATAATGGGTAGAGGGTCTGTGTCATGATGCTTATTTATTAAAATATCTATTGCAGTGTATAAAATGTTGCATTTGCATATTTCTTGCAGCACCCTTTCCTTTAGGCATTCACAAAATTTATGACTTTCTTAAATTCCAAAAAACAAGAAACAATAGGCCTTTTTGACCTCCATTGTTATGATAGATTACTGTCTCAGCATACTTTATAAAATTTGATTTTAACAAAGATTAATAGGACATGTTGATGCTGATTAATTTAAAGCATGTACACCCATTCTCTGGTTTACGTAAGGGTTCCGTTTCGCGAACGCTTATGTAATTCAAGTTTTACATAAGTCAGAATTTTCCAAATTGCATATGGGATTACAAATTACATAAGCCAGTAGCCACTGTCACTTCCACAGCAATATGCAGGATGGCCTGGAGCATTATCTAATAAAAACAAAATCTTGAAAGGAATGTCTTTTTATTTACAATAACAATTACAGCTTCTTTACAGGAACAGAACAATTTGGAAACCAGTCTTCAGAAACACAAATGGTTATGCCAGCCTTAGGATTTGACTGTAAATAAACTGGAAGGGTAGTCTTACTCATGCCCTTAAATGCACAGGGATTTTCCATGGGATACGCAAGCAGTGGTTTCAGCCTGTAATCATCTGCTGCATTAGCCTCTAGCAAAAGCATTAAGCCATCTTTTGCCGCCTTGAAACCTGGCATTGTCTTTTCCTATTTAGAAATATATGTATGGTCCGGCATCTTCTTCCAAAATAACCCAGTTTCATCAGTATTAAATGCTTATTGTCCTGTATAGCCAACTTCATCGATAATAGTCAGCTGCTTTTGAATCGGCGCTACTTGCTTCACCACTTACTTTCACATTATGGAAACCGGATTGATGCCTGAATCTATTGACCCACCATTACCTGTTTAAAATTTTGCATCTGGATTATCATACTTCCCCTTAATATTTTTGTAAAGACTTCTAGCCTTTTTTTTTTTTTTGAATTGCCATTAAACTTAATCAGGAATGCTTCTGAAGTTGATTTTCCATCCATATTGTAACTTTTCTATTTCATGGATAGCACCAGCATGATGCTTTGTTTTTATTGTGGATTTTAATGGTGCTGAACCTTTCACATGTTCTTTTATACATGCACTATCCTTCAAAATTGTATTTACCATTGAAGCAACTAGTCCAAGTTCACAGGCATTAGAAGACAAACTTTGTCCTCCTTCATACTTCTTTATTAGCTTCATTTTCATTTATAAATCAATTTTGTTACACTTATGAAGCATTACTCTTGTCTTGCCATCATTTGGCCCCTTTCCTGTCATATTAAGGGATGAAACTAGGTTAAATTCACTGAAAAATTATGAAAAACTATGAATTATGCCATTGAGCAGGTATCAGGATACAATTACAATTTCATAGGTGTGACACTCAATGTTAAAAATGAAGAATGAGAAAAGCATCACTCCTCCAACTCAGGATTTTGTGAGCACTTGCGATTGGTCCAAGACCAAGGCTTGGTGGGGTCAGACAACGATCTAAGTAAATAGCTCTCCTTCCTCCTCATGCATCCTACTCTTTCCAAAAACTGGTGAAAACAAAATATTCCATAAACCAAATGAAGTGTGATAAGTGTTCATTACATCATGGGATTTATGGCTGCCTTGCATCTGCTACTGCTCCCAACTCAGCAGACAATTTATCTATTTACATGCATATATTCCAGTACATACATCAAGACTGCCAAGTAGTCTTGGTGATCACTTGGCAGTCATGATGGCAAAGTGCATAGTATCATAATAGGACAGATGATAAGATGGCTGCTCACCAGAAATGCTAAAGAAGATAAACATGCAGTTGATAGTGGTGAGACAATTATGGATGGTCCAGTTTTGGTGGGAGGCACCACTGTTACGTTGATATTAGATTGTTCCGTGGTGGAACAGAACATGGTTGGTTGATTAGGTTTGTTTAGTAAGTTCAGGTTATGGGCAGTGAGAAAGTCCTCTACCATGGTACCTCTGCCATGAGTGGAGGGAGATGCTGTGCCAGAGGGTAGATATGGCATTAGTATCTATGGCAAGGATGAGGTTATAGGTGCCCAGCAGATTCCATGCACAGTCAAGCTCCATCAGATGTGGCCTAATGTCCAGTGAGTTGGCAGTAAGCTGTTAAAAATACAAACTTTCCCAGGTGCCTCCATAGCCAGGTGGGAAGGAGCAGTAGTGCGTAGCACACGCTTCTTGATTAGACCGGGATTCAAGCCCGTCACTACCAAATACGGAGGATGCAGAAAGGTCAGGGAATGACCACCGCATATCCCGGAGCAATATGGCCTTAGTTGCTAATGCTCCTAAAAACTAAATAACAACAACAACAAACTTTCCCAAAGGGGCCTTCTGTGGTGGCAGCTGCAAGATATAATGTACAGGACTGAGTCCTTGTGACAATTAAGTCTGGGTTCCTACATACGAGGGTGGTTCAATAAAGAATCACCCTGACCTAGCTGCAGAGGTGCTAGTCTGTTAATTCTTGGCACAGGTTTTAGTCCTTCTCTACATAGCCACCATGCAGATTTACACATTTTTCCCATCGATGGATGAGGCTACGGATACCGTTTTTGTAGAAGTGGTGAGGTTGGTCTTTGAACTGCAACTCGGTTGCGGAAATGAGTGTCTCGTCGTCAGGGAAGTGGGTCCCCCCGAAGAAATGATTTGAGGGATGGAAACAAGAAGTCCGATGGTGCAAGATCTGGTGAGTAGGCTGGATGGGGCAGTATTTCATATCCACAAGTGGCTGCTTGTGTTGTTGCAATTTCAAAGTGTAAACTGGGGCATTGTTCTTGAAGCATTCTCACATCTTTGGACAGCATGCCACGCCTACGTGTTTTGATTTTCTCCCGTAATTTTGTGAGTAAGTTGGCATAATAGGCACCTGTATTTGTTCTACCTTTCGGCAGGTAATCAGTCATTAGTACGCCTTTCTCATCCCAAAACACTGCCAGCAAGACCTTTCCTGCTGATGCTTGGACCCTTGCCTTCTTGGGGAGTGCGGAACCATGATGTCGCTATTCCATAGACTGCTTTTTACTTTCAGGGTCGAAATAGTGTATCGAACCTTCATTCTGAGTGCCTGTACCAGAATGAAGGTTCGATACACATATTGGAGTGCCTGTACCAGAAATGTGAATAGTAAATTATAGTGCTTATTTCTTCATTTGACCAATACTAAATGTTACTTTATTCAGACACCTTTTCTTCTAAGATGATATATCTATTTAATTGTAAGACTGAATAACTGAGAATTATAATCATGTAGTTATGAAAAACAAGTTGAAGTAAAACATATTTGGTAAAAAAAGCCATACCACATGTATGTGAAAGAGGTCTTTGTCATAGCCACATTTGTTATTATTGATGAAAAAAAAGTTAAGATTAATGAATAAAATCCCATCTGCATCAGAATGATGGTATTTCATAAACATATGCCAGGTTATGTGTGAGATAATATGCAATGTTTATATTTATGATGAAAATTTCGTTACAGTGAAAAATGCAGTTAAAATAATGTCAGTTACGTATTACAAAATAATTATAATAAAGCTCACTACAATTTTAACTTATTATAAATAATTGTATTCATAATTATAATTAAAAAAAGTTGTAACTAAACTCATGGGTTGAATTCAATGTTATATTTTTTAATGAAAAATTTATTATTATTTTTTTTTCATATACTATTTTCAACAAAACAATTTTTATTAATTCTGCCTGGAAAAAAGAAAAACATAGCAAACGGTCAGATGAGAATCATACTTCTTTAATGAAAAATTTATTTATTATTATTATTATTTTTATTTTATTTTTTTTTTCATATACTATTTTCAACAAAACAAAATTTTTATTAATTCTGCCTGGAAAAAAGAAAAACAGCAAACTGTCAGATGATAATCATACTTCTTTACACAAAACTAAATAAACATAATTTCAGTGCTGGCACATCATCCACCAGAACATTTTACTAAATCTATATCTCTGCATAAACAACCCCTCCACTTCCAAGATTTTTCAAGTAAGATAGACACCACAAAATCATATTGTTTGATTTTTTTTTTTTTTTTTTTTTTTTTTTTTAAACTAGACCTTGTTATATTTTTGTGGTATTGTGAAATTTTTTGACTGTTTTTGTTACAGTGATATTCACTAAAATGAAACATTTTTACATAAAGATACTATGTAAAAATGTTTCATTTTAGATACTATGTAAACGACAGGGAATGGGAAGCGATTTCATTATACTGCATATTTTGTTATTCTGGCATTCACTATAGTGATATCTTACTGTGAAACTAATTTGTTGTTGTTATATTCATGAACCATGAAAACTTGGAAAATTATCCTGTAGATTTCTCAATTCTCAAACAATATACAGTATGTTACCACATAAAACCAAGTTTAAAAAGTTATCTTTTCACAAATTTGCTCACTTAATTTTGATGTATATTTAGTCTGGGTTGTGGTCGAAGGATTAAAAATAAAAAGTAAAATTTATTGGTGGCTAGTATGATATAAATTCTATTAAAAGTTATATTGTTTCTGAGAGATAGATAAAAAAATTATTTTTTGTAGCTTTCAGTCACCTCAGAACATTTATTACTGCCGAGAGTTATTGTGTCATTCTTTGGATGGTCATAAGGTGGAACTTCTTACAATAAGTTCCTTCCAAGGAATAACTGAGGAACGTGAAGATAGATTGCCATATTTATTTCCAGATCTGACAAAGCCCCGTTGCCAAAAGTTTGTTGGAAAAAAGGTTTGCGTTAATGAATAGTTTGAGTTTTTTAATGTAAATATTTATATGAAGTAAATATTTTTGCTTGATCAAAATACAGTCATGCTTGATCAAAATTGCATGACTGTCTTTTATTATCTAATTAGAATTAGATAATAAAATTATCGTCCCAATCATAATAGAGGTGATGATAATTTTAATTAATTTGAATTATCATCCCAATCTCACTATATCCATGATACAATATTATGTACTTAGTTTTGCAATGGTTAAGAATTATTTTACTTACTTAGAGATGTACTTGGTTTTGTAATAGTTAAGAATTATTTTCCATTGGCTATTGATTTATTATTAAATAATAGCTAGATTTCATTAGATAGTTTTTTGTGACACAGCTGTTGAAACTCAAAAGCACCATTTTTGGATGTTCTGCACTCACCTATATACAACGGTGAGTCAATAAGTAATGCGCAATTACTCACACATGCACGTACTTAAGTAAGATGGAGAGTTTATGATGTATGCCTGTTTTACTACCAAATACCCATTAACACATCAAATATATCTTGGTGTTTTTAGATCTGAAGATATAGAAGGACAGCATGACAGCTTTTTTCAGCAACAGTGTACGATGGAGTTCCTGTTCAAATCAGGCGATCAGTCAGCCACATCTATCCATCAAAAACTCTTGGCATTCTATAGTACCAGACAGTTGATTGTAGTAATGTCCAGAAGTGGCTCCAATGGTTTCAGGAAGGTGATTTCGATATCAAGGACAAACCAAGAACTGGAAGACCAACATCTGTCACAAATAGTGAAAATGAAGAACCCACTGATGAGCTCATTTGGAATAACAGGTGCTTAACCACCAGACAAGTGATGAATGCTGTGAAAATGTCAAAGGGAAGTGTTTTGACCATCGACAGACTGAGATACAGAAAAATCTGTTCTCGGTGGGTGATCTGAGCTGATCACACGAGAGATGATGGCTGTGACGAAAGAGATCTGTGAAGATCTTCTGGAGATGTTTGGTGCTGGCAGTCCTGAGTGCTTTAAAGGAGTTGTCACATTGTGATGAAACATGGCTCTTCCATTATGACCCAAATAACAATCCATAAAATGGGCACACCCAACATCACCTATAAAACAAAAAGCCAAATCATGGACAAAACTTATGACCAACTTCTTCTGGGATCAGAATGGCATAATTTTTATCGATTTCTTGGAAAGTGGAACGATCATCAATGAAGAAAGATACTGCTTGGCCCTGGAAAAGCTCTGAAAACCAAAATACTTGAACTGAATCAGCAGGACATCAAGTTTCATCAGGATAACTCGGCCACAAACAGCACATATGACACTGTCAGAGATCACCAGTTTGGAATGGGGTGGAGAATAAAGCCTTACCCATCCTATAGCCCTGATCTCACCCCATCAGTTTGTTTGTTTGTTTGGCAGACAGAAGGCATGCCTGCATATTAAGGTGTTTGAGAGTGATATGGAACTTATTTATGGCATTCAGCATTGGTGTAAACATCAACCTCGTGATTTTTACCAAGATGCATTTACTGCCTAGAAAGAATGTTGAAGAAAATGCAGTGAGTGTGGTGATTGAGTGATATTTTCACAAAGTTGAAAAACTATTTTATGTATATGAAGTATGGTAATATCTCGAATAATCTCAGACCAATAAGATTAATTAAACATCCATAGAAGCAAAAAATATGAACATTGAATTAAGTGGGTCCAGATTATTTAATTTTCTAATTAAATTTTCTAAATGTTAGAGCAGAAGTACTTTTTATTACTAATGCTACAGTAGGTTTCCATTATGAATTAGAATCATAATTGTTAGGTGAAACATCAAATAATTGAAATTGTTGCAGTGTAATTTTCAAGCGACTGGCCAAACTTCAGGATAAACTTGATTCCTCATTAAATGCAATGCTAAAAGATCAGGAAAAGAATAGTGAAAATAATTTTTGAGGACTGCTCAGTTAGCATTCTGTATTTTGTATGCATGATAGGTCTTTTTTTAAAAAAGCACATTTGCCATGCATAATGTGCCTACTGTCTTTTTTGTGTCCATCTGTCTGTGAACAGCTTAACTCCCAGCAGACGGATTTCAGTACACTGCTGAATATTGCATGAGGGGAACAAAAGGATACTCTTAATAAGAAAGGCTTCAGTGCTGCAAATTGCAGCATCTTGAAACTAGGCACCTGTGAGGAGATTTATTTGAGGTGTTGTTAATGCTTTGAATGGAACATAAAAATCATAAAACTAGTTTATGGCATCCTTACTCTTGCTTGGAAACACACATGAGAGTGATAAATTTAAACTGAAGGATGATTGCAGGATATATGTATGAAAATTTGCTTTCAGTTGATTGATTATTGGAACAAACTTCACCTGACATTGTGGAGTGAGTAAATTGAATAAATTTAATTAAGAATTAGCCAAATTATTAGAGGGGATGGACACATGTAGTGTTTTTATTTTTAGCTGATACTGTATAAGTTGGTTTCTTTTTAGATGCATTCACACATGTATATGCATATGTGCCTGTTATTTTCACCATATCCATCCGTCTGTCTGTCCATCTACACGTAACAGATTGACTGCAGATTTTCATGGAATTTTATATTTTAACCTTTTGAAAATATTTGTCGAACCACTCCAAATTTCATTTAAAATCAGACATAGAAATTGGAAATTAATATTTATTTTTTCTGTACAACTTTTATGTAAAAAATAAATTCATAGATTAGATGCAATTTTAATGAAGTATTGTTGGCTCGGTCATTCCATGCCAAGTGTCCCAAATTTGAGGATGATCCCCCCCCACTCGACCATTGTCAATTTTGTTCATACATACAGGGTGCAGTCACATTATTATGACCACCTACCTAGTATCCAGAATATGGGCATTTTGCAGAATGCACTGCAGCCAGTCGGCTTGGCAGGGACTCAATAAGTCCGCAGGAGGTTGCTATGGGTATCTGTGACCATGCAGACTGCATTGCACCCCGGAGTTCCTGTAGGTTCCTTGGTGTCATCCATCCGTCTGATGTGTCGATCGAGGTGGTCCCATAAATTTTCAAATGGGGTAAGATCCGAGGAATTCGGTGGCCAAGGGAGTAGTTCGAAGACTTCGTCGTGCTCCTCAAACCACTCATGGACAATTCTGGCAACATGGCACGGTGCATTGTCTTGCTGATAGATACCATTGCTCCCAGGGAACACGGTCAACATGTATGGGTGTACCTGATCGGCGACGATCGATAGGTAACCATTTATGTTCAGGGTGCCCTCCAGAGGTATCAACAGACCCAAGCCATGCCATGAAAACATTCCCCAGACCATAACACTGCCCCCACCAGCCTGCCTTCTGGCAACAGTCGTGTCCGGGTGTCTGTTCTCGGAGGTTTCACGCCTAATACACTACTGTCCATCCACTTGGTGGAGCAGAAACCGTGACTCATCCGAGAAGGCCACCTATTGCCAGTTTGCCAGGGTCCAGTGTCAGTATTGCTGTGCAAACTGACAGCGTTCTTTGCGATGCACAGCCGTCAGCATGGGTGCTGTCACCAAGCGTCTGCTGCAGAGCCCAATGTGCAACAGGGTTCGCTGCACTGTCATGTTGGAAACCTTTCTGGTGGCCCTACGGTTCATTTGGACAGCCAGTTGAGCAACAGTAGTGTGCCCATCAGTCCTGACCAACCATTTCAGCCGACATTCACCTCTGGGATCAATGGCGCATGGGGCTCCACAATTGTCACGTCAGGTTGTCAAAGCTGTCCTATTCGTCCAATCTTGATGCGCTTTCACCACTGTAGCACGTGAGCATTTCACAAAGTCCACTGTTTCAGAAATGCTGGTACCCTGGCCCGATAGCCAATGATCATGTCTTTTTCCAGGTCTGATAAGTCGTGTGCTTTGCCCATGACAGGCTGTTACTGTGTTGACAGATGGTGAACATCAAGCCTTATATGCTTGTGGTGTGTGAACTTGACATGTGTGCACTGTATGATCTGCTAGGTATGTGTGATGTCTGCATTGGGGGGGTGGTCATAATATTGTGACTGGACTCTGTATGGCCTATGAACATCTGTAATATTTTAGCTCCATATATAATATGATTCAGGCACTGGGCCCTTTTCTGTGGAGGTAATCCATGAAATACAAATTCAATTGTGAAAAATTGAGGAATGGGGCATATTGTCAAGGGGAGATGTCTTTGTGTGTGCTCAATGTAAAAAGTGCGAGGATGTTAGATGCCAGTTCAGCATTGTTATGGGCCTTTATGAGAGCTTGAAGAACAGTGTGGATGCCCTCGAAGGATTTAAATTGGGGAGCCCATCAAGCTATCAGCAACCCACGTCAATGCAAGAGCTTGCAATTGATCATCAGGCAACACAGTGGCAATCAGCAAGGCAGAATGCACTGTTCCCACAAGCTAGCTGTTGTCGGTGGCTCTGTTGTCACATTCAAACATTAAAATATATTGTGCAAAAAGAATAGGTGGAATAGGACCAGGGTATGTCTGCCAGGGGCAAAAGCTGATGACATTGCAGAGCAGATATCATAAGTAATGCTTCACCAATGGAGAAGACTCTCAATTGGTGAGACGTTACTTATTCGAGGTAGCGCTATATTATGGTAACTCATGAAGGTGTTCACAATATGAGATATATACTTAGTTAATGCCATTTCTCAACTACGTAGTAGTTGGCTACATATAGACATGATGCTCTAGCACTAACTTATACATTAGTCTATGTAACCTGAGGCTATAGCCCTAAATGTATTTTATATGTACACTTCATATATTAACTAACTTGTATCATTTGTTTATACTAATACAGACTGAGGCATTTATTGTGTCAGGAGCAAATGTATGCATGGTAACTGAGGGAATCTTTAAGAGAATTAAAGATGGAAAAGATGTGCACCAGGAAGTTACACTACCTGTGTGCCTTAACATACTCCTACCATCTGGTGATCTTTTTATGTAATCGAAGTGGCTAAAATATCAACACATTTCCTAAACTCTGATTCTTTTTCTTTTTTTTTTTCTTAAAGCCTAGACTAGTTTTTTTAGGTTGTGGTGTAATTTTGGACAAACCTTTTTGACTGACCTCCGTGTTAAATTAAATTTTCCAGATTGAATTTCATTCGTCAGAAATTTCCAGTGAAAACAGGATATTTTACTAATCTATCACCCAGACTGATAGGAAAATGCTGGATCAGGCCAATGTAAACATTACTGATTCAAATATTTATGGTATATAAGACTGGATTTAGGTCACCTTAGATGAATGAGATATGAATTTTCTTAAGAAAAAAAAGGCTAGACCCTAAACTAAGGTGAAGTGAACTAAGTGAATTTAAGTACAGCAGCCTAATATCAGTTAGCACCTCCTTTAGCGCTGAGACCATATGTATTATTGGTCTGTTGTTAATGTAGTTCCTGGGTCATCATGTAAGATGTGACCCAGTGGCTGCATGGGTGATCCTGCCCAAGAAGAGTAGATTAGAGGCAGATGTAGTGGTGGTACTTTAGTTGTACCTGAGGCAGATTGTTAGAATGTTTGTAACCCTCAGAACAGCTTCAATTTTTGGGCATAGATTCCACAAGGTGCTAAGAATGTTTCATAGGGATGTTGGCCCATGTAGACTCTTTCAAATCCTTTAATTGACTTAGATTAGATGGCTGATGATACCTATCAAGAACATCTTGTTCCACCTCATCTTACAGATATTTCATCAGATTGAGGTCTAGATATGGAATTGGTTAGCTGCTGCTAACCAATTCCATATCTAAAGATAACTCTTCTCTTTCATATTGTGCATAATCTTAAAATACTGTACATATTTTTTCTCCTTCAAACATAAAAAGAGATGGATGGAAATAACAGTAAACAGGAGGCTCTTGCCTGCACCATTGCATTACACAGGGTATATAAAGAAGCATTATTGGCAGACAACATTAATTACTGAAGATAGAGATTTCAGATGATTACTCACACTCAGATTGTAATCTTTACTACACCAGATTTCAAAATTATGAAATTTCTCCACCACCCTTCAAGAAAACATTAATTTTTTGTTTATTTTACAGGTTGTATTTATTAGTAGTAGAGTACATCCTGGTGAAACTCCAGCTACTTTTGTGTTTAATGGCCTTCTTCATTTTCTTCTGTCAACGTCAGATCCTCGAGCTTCTTCCCTTCGTCATCTATTTGTATTTAAGTTAATTCCCATGCTAAATCCAGATGGAGTCTTTCATGGACAGTATCGCACTGACATACGAGGAATTAATCTCAACCGTGTATATCTCATTGCAAATGCGGAAAATCATCCCTCTGTATTTGCAGCCCGTAGTCTTCTTCTATATTATCATTCTGGTTATTCTGATATTACAAATAAAAGTTTTGAAAGTAACATAGCCTCTGTTGACCTCCCACTTAGTTTAAATGAATCACCCATTATAACAAACAAATGCCACACAGTTGAAGTCTTAAAGCAGTGCATATGTTCATCTTGTGGGGTACTTGCTCAATCTGCAACTCCTAGAAAAGTGTCATTCCGAGAATATCCAGAACCAAATGGCCTGAAAAATAATGCTGATGCCTGTGCTGGAGTAAGTATATTGTATTTTTAAATATATCATTTATAATGGTGTTAATGTTCAATGAAGGAAGGGAGGAAGGAAGGAAAAAACATTAGTAAATTTATGAATGATATTTCATTACTTGTTTTAGATTGAAATATAATTTTATTGGTTAATTTGCAGAAGTTAGCCTCTCTGTTAGAAGAGTGTGAACTTTCAATAATGTTCAATTTTTTTTTGTTTCATTTGATAAAAAATGTAGTGTGATTAATTCATAAGTATATAATATAATATACAAATTCAAGAAACATTTCATAGCATTTAGAATGCATTTAATGATACTGAATGATTTAAAAAGATTGCTGAACAAATTTGCCATTTTGGAGGGTGGAATTATTTTAGCTTTTCGTGAACTGAGCTTCTAAATTAGGCAAAAAATTAATTTTAAGTATGATGAGGATTGAATTAATATTCATTTAATCTTCATGATTTATAGAATGTGCATTTAGTTCTGGTGAAATAAGACAGATTAAATAATACAAATAACAAATCTGTGTGTATACTGGCTGGCCATTTTATTAGGAATATGGAAATTTGCAATGTATGCAACAATCTTTGCAAAAATAAGTAAATCAATGAGATTAGATAGTTTGTAATGTGTGTGTACAAGAAAATGCTATAAAAGCGATGTGACCCAACTAGTGCCCAGAACAGTTCACCTGCAATGGAGAAATGAACAGGGTCTCTTGGACTTTCACAAAGGTACGATTGTCAGTAAACTCTTTTCAGGTGTTACAGCAGAGATGATAACTGCACTTGTTGACTGTTCAAAGACAAGCAGCATTTAAATCTAATGAATAGAAAATCACTCAACATGCAACTGCAGCAAAAAATGTATGAAGTGATGAAGTAGGCTGTATCAAGCAGATTATGAAGTGTAATCGCCACAAAATAATGAAACAACTAACCTCCGTATTTAACAGGAAAATGTGCAAAAAAACCTTCATAGAAGTTGCTGATTTCAGATTCCAATTGGAAGATGTGGGTACATTGGTGCCAGGAATGCAGATTAGACACAGGAGGACTGGGACCAAGCTATGTTACCATATGAGTCCAGTTTATGCTTTTCAGTGCCAATGGAAGAGTCCACATATGTGAAAAAACCACACAATGCACTGGAACAATCTTGTTGTATATCAGCAGTATAGGCTACTGTAGTAGATGCAGTGATGATTGGCATGTTTTTGTAAGCATACCCTTGACACTCTGGCCAAACTGAAGGACTGGGGGGGGGCAGGAACAATTGGTATTGGATGATAAGGTATCTCCATATTTATTGTAATTTGTTGTCTTGTATATTAGTCTATTTTTTCTAAAACATTTTACTTCATTCTGCTAATTTTGTTGTTGAAAAGATATTGGAAATGTTCAGCTTATCCAAGTGTAATTTATAAATAAAGAATACCCTTGTACAGAGTGAATGAAGTAACTGGAGAAAGAGGGATAACTGAAATGTCAATGAGATGGTCAAGTCTCCTTTCAAACAAATCCCCCTCCCCCAAATAAATACATAACATAGAGTAACATAAGTGTTTATGGTCTATTCTGGTCTTATTTTGACAAGTGATTCTCACACAGTCTTTCAAATTCTGCTCCTTCCTATACTTTTTTCTTGTTGCTTGCCCCCCTCCCCCTTTTTTCCAACTATTTTCATCATATTCAAATTTCTCACTTGGTTCCTTCTTTAAAAATTATATCATTTAAATTCATTTATATTTTTGTTATTTAGACAGTGTCTTATATTTGTAATTTGAAATAAAGTTATTAGATGCTCTATCCTTACCAGAAGCACTGTTCTTAATTATTAATATGTATTCACACATTTTTAGTCCATTTTTACAGCTTTTCCAATCAGGAAAGTGCTTATGGGTTGTAGTGTAAAGGCTATAGCTGTTCACCTCAGATGTTTCTGGGTTTGAGAGTGTCTCGTAGCTTTCCCCGATGAGCTGAAGCATTAGTTGCCAAATTTGCTCTTATATTTTCTCAAGTATGTATTTTGTGATTTTTTTTTTTTTTTTTTTCATATAAGTCGCATATCCTTCATTTTTACTCCATTATATAATTTCTTTTCAAAATCCTTTTCAGTTTATGAGAGCTACAGTCTATTAAAGACATCATCTTGCTAGTTTTCTGGAATTTTTCACTTCTGAATATTCTTTTCTAGTCAGTTATTTAATTTATTTAGGAAAAAAAATTTATCTGAGAGGAGACTTGACCACCCCATTGACATTTATAGTTATCCCTCCTTCTCCAGTCACTTCTTTCACTCTGTACAAGGGCATTCTTTATTTATAAATTATACATGGATAAGCTGAATATTTCCCATATCTTTTCAATAACAAAATGATCAGGAGACATTTAACTTAGAATAAACACTAAATAAAATGTTATAGAAAAAATTGACTAATATACAAGGCAACAAATAGCAAAAAATATGAAGATAGTAATCACACACTTTCCAGACAGAACCATCTAACAGCAGTTTTGAAGCCAATACCAATAAATTCAGTAGACCAGTATTTAAAAAAATATAACATGTAAAACACTCATCAGACTTTACCAATTTCTGTAAATCTTTCAGTTAAATAGGAAAATTTTGGCAGATATGAATGTAACAGTAATGCAGTTAAGTAAAAAAATGAGGAATGTGAAATTACAATTAAAGTTGAAATTAAAAGACGTGATCCCACTACAGAAAAGGTATACACTTTCTTTATTAGTTTGTCACATCAAAAGTATATGGGATGATTAGAAGAAAAGTAAGAGAAACTTGAAAATGTAAGAAAGCATTCAGACATAAAGACCAGAAAGAAAAGTATAGTTGAGAGAGTGAAACAATCAGTTAAGTAACCGTGGTTCGTGTTCAGTTATATGGTCACATATAACTGAACATCTTAAATGATATGCGAGATAACAGCCATATTAGGTGAATGTCTATAGGTACATAAACATTTAACAAGTGATTCATTTTACAGTAGAGATACACTCAGTAGAACTTGCATTAACTTGTATTTAGCATGCAGGTGCATTCTGACTCCCTGAGGTATGCTATATAATTACAGGAAGGTATGCTATATAACACTCATCCATCTAGTTCTCTTTCAGGTTTGCAAAATGTGCTGCCTTTTTGAAAACATGAACATTCACTTTTTCTGGATTCAACAGAAATTTCAATCTACAGAAGTTCGTCTAATGTCAACAAGTATCTTCTGTCATCTTCTCAACCTTCAACCCATGTACAGTACTAAGTACTATAGGTTCTAATACCTCTCATATTTGGGGTTTTCATTAAAAAAAAAAAAACACATTCACCTTTTCTGGATTCTGTGCCATATTGAATCAAATAAAATGATTTGGCTGATGAATCAATGAAAACTAGAGCCCTTGTGTGAACATTAGTCATTTGGTCCCATATGATGAAAAATACATACAAATCTGCATGTATTCTAATCATATGCCTTTGTCATTCACATTGGCAGGCATTTTGGCCTACACAAGAAACAAATTATATCAAATTAAACTTGAAATCACAGCTTGGTGCTCTAATCAATGCAAGGTACATAAAGAAGTCATTCTGGACTGACTTCTCATTGGGCATTGTTACTTTACACCCTCCATTTTTGTTGAGGCCTACTGATACTCCCCACTGACACTCCCCACATATGAGTATTGTGGAACCTTTTTAACTATTCAACACTCACTCATTGATTGTAAGCACCTTATCAGTGACCACCACTTTTAACATCTATCTGGGTCATATACATTTGGACAGATTTTATGAAATGCTAATGCGTCATGTTTTTAACTCTGTAAAAGGGACGAATAAATATATCAATTGCAAAAATATTCTAAATTCTATTTAGCCCAACTTTATTGTATAATATTTCAAGTTTTTTTTTTTTTTTTTTCCCCTAATGTAGAAAGACTCATGCACTTTGATTTGGTAGTCTTCCCTTAACAAAAAAAAGGGGGGGAGGTTGGCACTTGACACTGCTGTTCCAGTAAATCTATACAAACCAAACATTTTTGTAGAAGAGTGGGCTTCGTTACCACCAGCAGTCTTGAATACTTTCATTAATGACATGTGGGTTCATTGTAAGTGTTAGCTGGCTGTCAAAATAATCTTACATTCCTTTCAATCTCTGCAGCCTCCTCTTCTAGTTACTAATTTTCAAGTATACATGAGCTAAGATAATCTGCATATGTGATAAATAGTTACTTTTGTTTATTTTAATTGTTTTATTCATAACTTTCACAAATGGAATGTTTTATTTGTAAGTACTGTTGTGCAATAACATAATGTACTTCAGTACCAAATTTTATTAACTTATATCAGTTATTTTGCAATCTGTTGGACCTCTACCATTTATTCCTTGACTTTTGTGTTCTCTTTCAAGAATACCCTTTCATACCCAGATTAATACAAGGTCTGTTAAAAAAAAGCATCCAGTATGCTATGTATAGCAATGAACATACTTATGGGATGGGTGACTTAATCCTCCCTTCAAAAAGAGTGTCCTTCTGAGGTGAGGCACTTAACCCAGTGATTTCTCCAATCTTGGAAGCACATCTGGAAAACTCATTTTAAATTCTCTGAAAATTGAGCTGTCATCTTGCTCAGTTGTTTACAACATCTAACCGACATCCTTTTGGGGATTTTTCAGTCTAGGGGTCCACATGGAGCCAATTTTTTCTAATTTTAAAGCAAAATTTTACACCCCCCTCCCTACTGTTCTGTGCATGCTGACATTTGAAATATTATGAATGTGAAAACATGTCATTATTGGCTGAGTGAAGAGCTTGCTGTGTGGATGTAAGGACCAGACATGTTCATATGTGTCTCATCCTTTAGATTCGTGCATAACATGTTTAGGCCAGTGCATTGTGCTGTGTTGTCTCAGCCTTGAACAACAAGTATAATTGGGATATTTTTTGTACAGACCTTATATATACTGGTGTAAATAATTTTAGAATAAAGGCAGTTTTGTTTTCTTTTAATTTTGAAGTAAATTTTAATTTGTAAATAATGAGATGATAATTAGGTTTTATTAATATGTTAGGATTATAAAACTGTTTCTTGTTCAGCTTGCTGTACCACCTTTTCACCATAATGGGTCAAAGACAAACAGCGAAGTAGAAGCTAGTGATGCTGATGAGGAAGTATCTGCTTCATTATCTGTGATAATGCCATCTTTAAAATCAAGGAATGTTGGTCAAGAGAAGAAAATAGATATTCCACTTATGACTGCTGATCAAAGTGGCATAGCATTTTATGTTGACCTGCATGGTCATGCTTCCAAACGTGGTTGCTTTCTGTATGGAAATTACTTTGTTGAACCTGAAAAGAAGGTAATATCAGTGGTTGTTAATATGGAAAATAGCAATAGCTTTTACTTAATAACTATATATACAGGGTGGTCATAAAGTCTTTCACAAGTTTTAAATTTTAATATGTATCTAAAGATATACAAATAATGGAACTATTTAGTAAAAATTATATGAAAGTTCAAGTCTTAAAGTTTTATTCTTAAAGCTGTTTTTAATTATCACACTTCAACATGGCCCCCATCATTGTTGACTGATTCAGGGTCTCCCAGATCATGGTTTTTCATTAAGTGATCCAGTTTCTTTAAAATTTTTCATCCACCTACTTATTGACTTCTTATGGGGTTCATCTTTTTTATAATGAGTAGTGAACTTTCTTCTCACAGCTGTTATTGATTTAAAGTCTGCAAGTTCACTCAGTGAACTTTTTCTTCAATTTGCGATCATTCAGTATCTGCAAATAAAAGAGAAATTTATAAAATATAAATACAACAAAAGAAAAATCAGATTTACATGGATGATTATATAAAAAAGACTTGAACTTTCATATAATTTTTACTAAATGGTTCTCTCATTTGTTTAGTTATTAAAATTTAAAACTGGTAATATAGCCCGACCACCCTGTAATATAGCTTTTCACCTGTACTCTTCTTGTTTACTGTCAGTGTTGAACTTTTAGAGAAAACTTTTTATTTTAACCTCATATTTAATATATCTTTTTAATATTTTAACTTCTAACATGAAAATCCTTAATTTTTCATTGTAGACAAATTTTTTATTTAGTGTAATAAGAGCTATTATATGCTCAATATCTCTTTATAGGAAGGCTTCTTTTCCAACTCTCCTAGTCCATCAGGTAAAACAATTAAAATACAAAGATAAAAATGATAAAATTCATTTTAATGTGTTCCATACCGACAGTACAACATCGATTTAATAACCCAGAATCACCGTTGAAACGGCGCCTCCGTAGCCAGGTGGGCAGGAGCAGCAGTGCGTAGCACACGCTTCTTGATCAGACCGGGGTTCGAGCCTGTGACCACCAAATACGGAGAATGCGGAAAGGTCAGGAAATGACCACCGCATATGCCCCGGAGCAATATGGCCTTAGTTGCTAATGCTCCTAAAAACCAAATAACAACAACAACCGTTGAAACCCCAACCCGACTCCAAAAATATCAACCACAACACACTATCAACAACAGGCGCCTCCGTAGCCAGGTGGGAAGGAGCAGCAGTGCGTAGCACACGCTTCTTGATTAGACCGGGGTTCGAGCCCGTCACCACCAAATACCGAGGATGCGGAAAGGTCAGGGAATGACCACCGCATATCCCGGAGCAATATGGCCTTAGTTGCTAATGCTCCTAAAAAAAAAAAAAAAAAAAAAACACTATCAACATAGGAAAACATTATGTCAAAATTACAAATAGATTAAAAAACGAATATGAAATACGTGAAGACAAATTTGTTCCTCCTTAAGTTAGACAAATACTTTTTGATGTCTCGTGTTCACAGGACGGAATGAAACTAAAAAATGTGACGATGCATATGTATTTAAAGGAAATTTAGTTTTCATCATGTATGCGTTTATAGGACCAATCATCTCATATCAAAAAAGGTCTGGAATGTTAATAGAGTTTCTACAGAGTTTAATTTCAAGAGTTTTGACAATAAGTAACTTACTATAATTATGCTGGATATTAATTATTTTGGCTTCATTAAAGAGGAAAGAATGTTCCTCGCTCACAGCATGAAATGCCAACTCCGAAGCATTTGTTCTTGCCGCGTGTACCAAAGCCTCATCTTGTTTTACCCGAAAATCCAACACCCCCCCCTCCCCCGAGTAGATCCAATATCAGCTGACTCAGTCTTTACAAGAAATGCTGTAAACAAGATCATGTGTTTGTTGAAAGGAAGAATTAGTCAAACGTTTGTTATACCAATTTTCAACATATGGGATTGTAATAAAATGCTTTTTATCAATATTTGTTTTTTGATTGTTATTGGTTCTCTTTTCCTGGGCAATCAATTTAACTTTTGGAGTCAGAAATCGAGGAACTAACAAAGAGAACTAACTCTTTGTTAGTTCCTCGATTTCTGACTATAACGCACTGTGTGGTTGAATATTTAAAAGCATTTAAAAAGTGATTGAGCATGACTGATTTTTTGTACGTATATGGGTGTAAGTACTAAAATGGGCATGTTATTACGTTGCAATAGCTATCACCCATATACATACAAAAAAATCGGTCATGCTCAATCAGTTTTTAAATGCGTTTAAGTATTCAACCACACATAAAGAGACCAAGGTAATCCCTGTATTATTTATTAAACAAATTTATTTGTATATACAGTAAACCCCTGCTATTCGCGGGGTTACGTTCCAGAGAAATGCCGCAAATACTGAGTTATGGCTCCCATAGTAATAAAGGGGTTTCGTTCCAAAGTATGAAATATATAAGAAAAACTAGTCTAAAATTTTTTGTCTTTGTATGTATTATATGTACCTTCATAATATGACTGTGTACACACAGTACATAGTGAAAAATCGAAATGAAAATAAGAAACAATTTAATATTAAATGTAATATTTATTAGAAATTTCAAACCAGCGCCTTTGCTAGCTAAAAAACTTATCCGCCAGTGCTATCAAGTTTCGTTAAAGTGTTGATAAAGGAGTTTTGCCTTTTCACGAATGATGAGTGAACTTAGCAGAATTTTATTTTGAGTTCGGTCTTCTATCCACAGATTTAAAGCCTTTTCCCATTTTTTCTAATTTAACATCACGAGTTACAGAGCAAATTTTTGAAGCAATTAGCGCATTTTCACGGACACTACGGCGGATTTTTTCTTCCGATTTCTTGATTGATCGTACCGTTGACTCATTGATTTTATAATGTTTTGCCACTGAGGAGACATTTTAACCATTAGAAATCTTATCTAATAACTCAGTTTTATTCGCTAATGTCATCACCTTCTTTGATCTATTCACATTTCCCTTGTTATTTTTAGGCATATTTTTGTACGGGTTAGAAAGAACTTATCCACAATAAAGTCACTTTCTTCCATTAACACACTCGAAAAAGTCTGTTTTACACTGCAAAATGGTAGATTTATCACTTTTGTAAGCATATCAATTTATAAATTGATAAATTTATTCAATTTATAAGCATATAAATTAAAAACAAACAACGAAACTTCCCATGGCAAGTGCATAACACATACTGAACAAGAATTAGCGAGAAACATCCACGCTCGCGATTTTGTCACCCCCCCCTCTCCCCCCACCCACTGAGCGCTGTTTTGGCCGGGGAAGATAATTTTAGCCATGCCCATGTTTTTTATGGCGGAAAATGTTCACGGCTTTAAAATTCACATTTTTTAGGTTTCATTTTATATTAAATCAGCGACCGCGAATAGCGGGGGTTTACTGTATATATATATATAAATTTATTTATTTATTTATTTATATATATATATATATATATATATATATATATTTATTATTATTATTTTTTTTATCACTATTGTAGCAACCCAGTCTTTTGACAACATCAGTTGATGTTGTCAAAACACTGGCAATACCAATCCGTGGGACTGGATAAAACATTATAGCGGTTTACGGATGTCCAATTTAGTTTTGGAACTCAGAAAAAGAAAAGTTATGTTGGAACAATAAAAAAGAACAAACTACAACATCCAGTCGAATTTGTGTCAGCCAAGAACGGACCTGAAAAATCAAGTTTGTTTTGGCTTCAGGGAAGAGGCAACAATTGCTTCTTATGTACCAAATAAATCAAAGAATGTCATCTTGATTTCCCCCTTGCATTTTGATGATGCCATTGACTGTGAAACAGGCTGAAACCAGAAATTGTATCATTTTATAATGCAACCAAGTCTGGAGTAGATACTGTGGACCAGATGTGTGCAACTTACAATGTGGTGCGAGCTTGTCGGCATTGGCTGATGGTGGTATTCTACAGCATGCTAAACATTAGCGGAATCAATGCACAAATGATCTACATGGGAAATAAAAAAGAAGTAAAGAGCCGCAAACTCTTCCTCAAGCAACTTTCTGTGGAATTAGTGGCTGAGGAACTTCATTGGAGGAGCCAGGTCGCTCGAGGTGTAACTTCCCTTCAACCAAGGTTACAGAGTACCAAGCACTTCTACAAGTGCAGAACTGGAGCGCAATCGCAAGCGGTGCACTAATTGTTGGCAAGCAACAAAGAGAACCAGACTGACAAGGTATCCTTGCATGAATTGTAAGCAATACCTCTGATTAGAGCACGCAGAAATGATTTGTGCATCATGCTCTAAAAAAGCAACATTCCATGAACAAGAAGACCGAAAATAATTTTTTTATATAAAAATAATTTATATAAAAAAAGTTATGTAAAAATAAAAATTTCTTAATGTATAAACATTTTAAACTATTGTATATGCTATTTATGAATAAACTAGGGTGATTTTTAAACATATCCTAATTTTTATATGAAACCTAGTATGTATCGGAGAGAGACATTGCAACCAACTATGTTCATTTTGCTGGTGCGTCCAACTAAGGGTTAATAGTTGTTGTTTTAAGGTTAATTTTATTTTAATTCATTGATTTAAATATTAATATTTTCAGAATTCTCTCCTTAACACTAGATATTGAAGTACAAGTATAGATATCTATTTTTAAAAAAGTTAGATAATTTTGAAAACACTCCATATTCATACCCCCTTATTCTATTACAGCCTAAAAAGGGATCAGGGCAGCTCCCAAAACATCAGGCAACACTTCCAAACTAACCCCCCCCCTCCTTCCTCAAGGTTGTAAATTTTCCCACTCAAATTGTTCTAATAGAGCTCTACACAGTCTTGATTCATTTAAGATTGACACTTTTCCAGTGTAACAGATATCATGCCCTTCTTACATTATGTATTCATGCCACTCTTGAATAATATAAAAATTGAATAGGTGAGAACAAAATTGGAGAACTTTTCATTTAAAAATGGCAGACTGGATTCCTTCTTTGTCTAAGTTCTTAAAAGAAGACTAATTTCAGCAAACTTTGATACATTGAAACTGGTTTTACATTTACATTGTATCAAAGGTTTCTCCAGACTGGTTTCCATCAAAAACATTGATAGAAAACAGTCTGGAAAAACCAGTGCTTTATTATTAAAACTAATACTGTATAATAGTACTTTATGACTGCTTCGTTTCTTAGAGTTGAATCCCTGTGGCTTTTAGCAGTGGAATTCTTAGAAAAATTGGATCTAAAAGAGAATGAACTGTGACAGAAGAAGAAGAATAGGAATACTGCATAAACTGCTGCTCTTAGCTGCCAACAGACAAATGTCCCTTGAATTGAAATAGTTGCATAATTTGAGGGGGTGGACTAAAACTTCTCAAGCTGCTTGCTTATTTGTGTGGAATGAAACAACATGGAGGATGCTTTCTTGGCTTAGTTTAGGCCTGTTGGTCCCTGTAGAAAGTACAAGGAAGATTATTGTTCATGTGCATGCATTTTGGAATGTGACATAACATTTCCTATGTTCAGGCCTGTCACCATTTGTTATTCCACTTAAGCATTTGTAGGTTGAATTCAAAAGTTCTAAAATTTGTGTAATTCATGTACAAGTTGAATCAACATACTGTTAGATATAGTTCTTGAATAAAGAATGTGGATGTAAAATTCTTATTTAATTTCAGGTATGTGTTCTCTTCATACAAAAATATTCAGATGTATTTGTAAGGTTTGCAATTTTATAACTGTAAACAGAATTTTACTTTACTTTCAGGTTGAATGCATGCTACTAGGGAAATTAATGGCTTTGAACAGTTCTCATTTTGATTTTTCTGCATGCAACTTCTCTGCACAGAATATGTATCAAGGTGGAGGTAAAGAAGGCCAAAGCAAGGAAGGTAGCGGTCGAGTAGCATTATATACTCTGACAGGGATCATACATAGGTAATTGTACACAATAACAGTGATTAAATACAATTAAAATATAATATGATTGGGTTAAAAAAAGGATTTCTTCTGCCTGGATGGGAGAGGTAATCGCTTATCAGGAACCCCAAGGCACTAGTCCAGAATGGTCAAGGAATGTGACATTTCGGTGACTGTCTGCTAAACCTGCCAAAAGTATTTAGTATTAATGACGGCCAAAAGAAATTGGACCTCGTGTTATCACCCAGGGGACAGAAAGAAAAAAATTGTTTATATGCCATCATTCTACATTCACTCTTATCATTCTCTGCCACTAGAAGATACCAGTTTGACTTTTCCTCAAATTTTGCTAGGTTGTCCAGCATCATCCATCTTGACCACAGGAAGGCATTTTATTTTAGTGGTTGACAACTTGACAGTCAGATGTAAACTTCTTGAGGTATGGTATTTATGTACTTTCTGGACAAAATTACTTGGAGATATTAAGAATTGAGCCTTTGACATATGCAGTTCTTGCATCTTTGATGTATTAGTTACATCAAACATAAAATATCTCCTCCAAATTAATAGGAACCTGTTTTGAGGATGGTTGAGGTGAAAAGAAGGCATGAATTTGAGTTAAACTAGACTTATTTTTAAAAATTTGTGTATAGTTCTGGATCTTTTCACAAAACTACAGTAGAATTTAGAAAAGCAGTTACTTTATTTTTCATTATTTCCTAATTAAATATCCTGTTTATATTGTAACTGAAATTGCATTTATTGTTAGCCTTCTGTCCATCCTCATTATCCAAAAATTACTTTCTTTATTGCTATCCATTTTGTTTGATGTACAGCATTTTTTAAAGCTCTCATGATAATACCACTTCATGTAAGAGACCACCGTGCAACACTCATATTTGAATTGCTTCTAGTATCATTCGAGAAGCAGTCAACAAAAAGTAGGCTCACATATCAAAGATCTTGACTCTGTTATTTCTCAACTTCAGTCTTAGTCATATTAATCAGCTGGTTAATCATAAAAATATCCATTTAATTTGTGAATCCAGTTTGTCAAATTTATGGAGTTTTGCCCGTGTTATCTGAAATTTTGCTGAGGATGCCACTTTGTTTTATATTTTGTCATAAATGAGTAATTTAACTGTTATTATAAATATCATCCTTTCTGAATATGCATTCAGATTTTGTTGCTCAAAATGGTAATCCAGTAAGTTCTGGTTATAGTGATCACGTTTGCAAATTGAATTTTGATTCTACAGGATTATCCAGAGGCTATAAAAATAAAGATATAAAGCATAAATTTACACTTTATTACCAATTAAATGATACGTGAAAATCGGAAGAATATTATCCACAGGTTAGCAAAATAAAAATAAATTTATACTTACATACATGGCAAAGTGTTATGTTTAATATACATATTAAACATAACACTTTGTAATATGATTATATAGTCAAACTTGGTTATAACGAGCATCAAGGGACTGACAATTTCCTCGTTATAACCGTTACTCACTATATCAATGATGAGTTAAATCTGCCTCCTATTTTTTTTTTAATCTGAATAACTTGATAAAAAGATAATTCAAAAAACAAAAGAAATATTAAAGAAAAAAAAAAAATACAGTTTTAGTATATACCTACATATTATTGGTATTAATATGCTTGTATTCGGTTTTTAAATCAATTCAGCCAACCATTGTTACATACAAAATCGTCGCGTCCAAATTGTTTAGAAAATTTTTCTGCTTGGGCCTCCAAGATCTGATCGTCTATTGAAAATCCAGCAGTTCTTTGTGTAGTGAACCATTAAAGCAATGCTTTATCAGCATTTGTAACTTCGCAATTTCAAAATTTTTTTTTTTTTTTTTTTTATCGGTTATATGTTCTTTACCAGTGCCAATATGTAAACATGTTTATTCTTTTGTGAATTCCTGAAATTTCTTCATCATACACTGAGGTTTTTTCAAATTTGGAATGTTTATACCAACGAACAACAGCACTGTAACCTGGGCTGTCTTCTCCATAAGCAGTGACCATTTCCATAATGGATTATTTTGGGTATTTTCCCTTGAAGAAAGAGAAACTGAATCACTGATCTGTATTCCACTTTAACCATTGTGACAATTCACTTCATTGAGTGCTGAGGGGGGGAAATGAACTATCAGATCAAAACCAAAATTTGTATAGTTGCTATAGAGATTTCAAGGTATCAAACAAAACAAAAAAAAATATCATCTTTCTATCACATGTGTGAGCCACTTCAAATTTTTTTTAATCCCTCCTCTCATGGTTTATAAGAAGTGGTTGGTTAGAGTCAGCTCTTATGGGTTTGTGGTAAAATTATGAAACATGTTTAGAATCGGCTGTTAAAAGCCATTCAGATAAATAATATTTTAAAGAAAAAAAGGTAAGTTTAGCCATTCCGTGATAGTTTAGCCATCCCTCCTCTCATAGTTTATAAGAAGTGGTTGGTTAGAGTCAGCTCTTATGGGTTTGTAGTAAAATTATGAAACATGTTTAGAATCGGTTGTTAAAAGCCATTCAGATAAATAATATTTTAAAGAAAAAAAGGTAAGTTTAGCCATTCCGTGCAAATGGTGTTCGAAATTTTTCAATAATGTTAGAAGAACTGTTGCCAACAATTTTCATTTATTTAATGGAATTAGAATTGTACCAACCACAGAAAATACAGGCCTCATATTTACCATATTGTAGAAATACATTTAATCCAGATTTTATAATTGGTCTGTGTTCTGATGATCAGGCAACCACAATGTCCGGCCATGAATTAGGTGCTACCACTACATTTTTCAAATTCTTCGATTTTTTTTAACGAAAAAGACAAATTTTTTTTTGAAATGTAACAATTTGAAATTATTTGATTCATTCAGCACAGTTCATATTATATTAATATAATATCAAGGTAAATCATATAAACATTTTTATTGACAAAAGCTGCACAATATTTTTCAAACAAAAATCTGTATAATTTACACAAATTTCATTATACACTAAGTGAATATATGGAATTTAATGAAAGCAGATAAGCTAACTATAAAACAGTTATTGGATCATACTGATGGATCCAAGTTTCATCCATGGTGACTAGCTATGAAAAAACTCCTTGTTTTTCCCGGCACATCAACATTTCATGTACATATTGTTCCCTTTCCTTCTTCTGGTAAAGGGTCAGAAGTCAGGAACTCATCTAGTAGACACTTTACTCATATGCAACTGTTGATGAATGATGTTCTCCACAGACCCTACACTAATTTGGAGCTCTGCAGCTAGTTCTTTGAAACTAATATGGTGATCTTCCAGGATTAATGCCTCAAATATTAATATTAAATGTTAATTCTTTTTAAATATTAAAATGTACTTTTATGAAAAGAAAATGAAATGGTTAAAGTAGAAGCTTTTACATTCATAAACTCAGAATGTAATCAGAAGTAAATTTCCAAAAAAAAATTAAGAGTGCATCATTGGAAAAAAATGAAAGTAGATCTTTTTAAAAGAAAATCCTATAATATTTAATCAACAAAAAGTCATAGAACTACAATTGAAATTGTTAAATGAGTTACTAAAATTTGAAACAGATTTCATTTTGAGGTTATGTAGCACATCATATCTGAATCCTTGAATCAAATACACTGGTATGCAAAACTTAAGGACCAGTCAGGTTTTCACTTGTATATCCAGGCCACTCCTATGAAAAGCATACCAAAGGAACCTCCTGAGGTACAGAAATGATGAAGGAAATAATACCGACACAACAAGGAAACAAAACGGTATAGAGGGACTTTATTCAAAAATGGCAACATAGCACTGCCTGCCATGATACAGATTCATCACTGCCAAAGATGGAACAAAGGGAAGAGGTGGTCCTCAGTAAGAGATATGGCCACCCCTAATGTCGATGCAGGCTTTGCACCGCCTGTCCATACTTAGAACAATGTTGTTGATAAGTTCTTGCAGTAACATCGTCCATTCCTCTGTCAGCACCATCTTCAGCTGGGGAACTTTTTCTGGTGGGTGTAGGCACCTCCGTAGCCAGGTGGGCAGGAGCAGCAGTGCGTAGCACACACTTCTTGATTAGCTCGGGGTTCGAGCCCGTGCCCACAAAATACGGAGGATGCAGAAAGGTCAGGGAATGACCACCGCATATCCCCGGAGCAATATGGCCTTAGTTGCTAATGCTCCTAAAAACCAAACAAACAACAACTGGTGGGTGTGGACGTGTTGCTAGGCATCTCCTGAGTGTCCCATATGTGTTCGATGGGATTTATATCGGGAGAAACGGGCAGGCCAATCCATACGAACAATGTCCTCACTTTCCAAAAGCTGCAGTGCAATGGGGTGTGCTGTTATCATCCATAAACACGAACTCGGGGCCAGTGGCACCTCGGAACAGACGCATATAGAGAAGGGTTACCTCAGTACAGTAGCGTGCACCAGTTACAGTACCACCTTCCAGTATCTGGAGTTGTGTACATCTGTCCAAGATAATGCCTTCCCAGATGAGAAAACTTCGGCTGCCATATCGATCCCTTTCAGTGATGTTTGCAGGGTGATACCGTGTGCCAGCCTCTCGCCAGATTAGCTGACATCCAGAATTGCTGCTGAGACTGAATCTACTCTTGTCAGTAAAGAGTACCTTACCCCATTGCGCTGCTGTCTGATCCTTGTGTTTGATGCACCACTGTAAATGGTGTCTCCGATTGGCAGGTGTTAAAGGGACACAGCATACTGGCCGTCGGGCAAACAGTCTACCTTTGTGGAGTCTCCTGGCCACAGTAAACCGCAATGTCCTGTGCAGCTGGTTTGCAATGGATCCCGCTGTCTGGTGTTGGTCCCTCTTGGCCTGTAGGAGTATATAGCAGTCATCATTGGGCATTGGTTTTCGTGGACAACCACCACTGGTCCTTCAAGCAGCTGTACCTGTCGTTCTAAAGGCCGACCACACATATGCGACGATGCTATGGGCAATACCGAACTCTGCAGTCAAATGTGTGTGGTTGGAACGACAGGTACAGCTCTTCGAAGGACCAGTGGTGGTCGTCCATGAAAAACAATGCGCAATGATGACCGCTATATACTCCATCTTGCTCACCATTCGGTAATTTGTACTTAACTGCTGAACTGCTGCTTTTATCTGTTTATATGAGCCCTCTCATCACGATTCAAATTTTTGCACGTGCACAAGCTTTCTACTGAATGCCCACAGTCTGTTTCGTTTGATTTTGTGGTTGTAACCTTAAGAAATAGTGTTGGTCCTTAAGTTTTGCACACCTGTGTACAAAAGTATACTAGTACAATGAAAATCAAAAACCCATTTGAAAATTAATTACGGAGTTTATTATGCTCACATATTACAGGCTTAATTACAATGTGCGGATTAAAAATAAATGTTAATAATTTTTTATAAGAGAAAACTACAAAAAAGAAAATACAAATAAATACTTTTCTACAAAACAGCATTAAATTAATTTATAATGTATTGTAATTAGTAAAATCATAAGATGATTAAAACTCAGCATCACTGTTCCAGCATTTGGTTGCCCCTCTCTCTTTTTGGGATTCTTCATGCTTCCATTGTTTTGACATTTTATTTAGTTTCAGGATCATAGTGAGGGATCCAAGTTTCATCCGTGGTGACTAGCTATGAAAAAATTTCTTGTTTTTCCCAGCACATCAACATTTCATCTACACATTGTTTCCTTTCCTTCTTCTGGTAAGGGGTCAGAAGTCTAGGAACTCATTTGGAAGACACTTTACGCATATGCAACTGTTGTTGAATGATGTTCTCCACGGACCCTACACTAATTTGGAGCTCTGCAGCTAGTTCTCTGAAACTAATACAGTGATCTTCCAGGATTAATGCCTCAATTTTTGCAACACTCTTCTGTTACAGCAGTTGCTTAGCATCCTGGGATTTCCTCATGCACTGAGGTTCTTCACAATTTTAATTGTTTATACCAATGTGCAACAACACTGTAACCTAGGCAGTCTTCTCCATAAGTGATGACCATTTCTTAATGAATTGTTTTGGGTGTTTTCCCTTGCAGAAAGAGGAACTGAATCACTGATCTGTATTCCACTTGACCCATAGTGACACTTTACTTCGTTCAATACTGCAAAAAAAAAAAAAAAAAAAAAAACACAATGAATTGTCAGATCAAAACCAAAATCTGTGTGGTTGCTATAGAGATTTCAAGGTATCAAATAAACAAAAAAATTTCATATTTCGATCAGAACTGCTTCTGAGTGAACACAAACCTTTTTTGAACCACTCTTATATACTGCCACTCTCAGTGAAACCCATATATGCTGAAATTGCTCAGAGACAAAAACTTGCATGATCACAAGCTGATGTTCTTTGTTTGTTTGTTTGTTATTTGGTTTTTAGGAGCATTAGCAACTAAGGCCATATTGCTCCAGGATATGCAGTGGTCATTCCCTGACCTTTCCGCATCCTCCGTATTTGGTGGTGACGGGCTCGAACCCCAGTCTAATCAAGAAGCTTGTGCTACGCACTGCTGCTCTTCCCACCTGGCTACGAAGGCACCACAAGCTGATGTAAAGTTCTCGATATCCAATTGGGCCCATTTGTTTCTTTCTACATTAAAAGCCAGTTGCAACAAAACATAATTCAGGAGTAAACATTGCCAATATTATCTTCTCCAGACTCAGACCATACCTCACAAACAAAGGCAACATACAAAGAAACTGAAACAGTGAATGTAAAGGAATGTGACATGGTCAGCATGGACACGGATACAAACATAGACAACTCCATCCTAGAAATATGTGCAGAGGAGAAAACAAATACTGGAATCCAGTGTTTTCTGAAAAGGGGAAATCAAATAAACACAGGCTGCCAACATCTTGGAAACAAATAGAATGATATTCTAATAATTCAAAATATTGAATACTCTATAATTGTAGAGGCTTTTGTGCAAGCCTATATGATATATGTGATCTCCTTGACAAGCACAATCCTATTGGAATATGCTTGCAAGAAACCCACTTAGCTATAACACATTTTCATATTCCAACCAAACAAATTCCATTGCAAACACCACTAGAAACAGTTGCAGTATGCATTTGGCATTGCTTTAACACTTGTCTCACTTTATCTTCCAGCAAATCACACGTATGGATACGAAGATCTAGATGACCTGGTACGTCAGTTCTCACACCTATCTGTATACTTAGAGACCTCAGTGGGCATAACGCACTGTAAATTGTCTAATATGCACAAATGAGGATAACTTATTGAGAAGTTATCCTCAAAGCCATATCAGCTACTACATGGGATACTAATTGCTGTTGCTACATAATATAGATCTCAAGATTGTTTCTCTAGCATATTACTCTGCCCAGCAAAGTGCACTCAGTTGACTTGATCCCATCCATCATGGTACTCTTCGTGTTCTGTTTCACCTTTCACATATAACCAATCCAAAGCCTATTTGCAGAAGCTAATGAACCTCCAATTCATCTTTGCAGAACAATCCTTTTATTAAAATATGCCACCAAAATTAAAAGTATTCCTTATCTCCCAATATGCAATATACTCTACAATCAAAAATTGAGAAACCTTTTTAGAATTAAGCCAACAAAAAACAAACTAGGTGGGTATACAACTCCGTAACCTGTTATATTGCTGGTAGCTAAATCTTGACAAGGTAGATTCCAACCTGATTCCTATAGGTTGTGCCTGGTTCAATCATTGTTGATATGTGATCAATACTTCTTAGCTTGGGGATAAAATAAGCTTCCAAAGCAAAACCTTAAGCAGTTGTTGTATGCTGTTCACAAGGCTGAACACACAGCACACATATAATCTCTGTATCCAAAGTTGTCTGCCTTTCCTTTTCTTGTAGTCACTGTCTTTGAACCACTGTTACAATTTTTGTCTAATGCCTTTACTCTTTGAGTAATGATTAATTTCTAAGCTATGGATTGTTTTTGGTAGGAGAAAAAGGAAATAAAATTACAGGAACTCCCCAACTTATGTAAGGGTTGTGTTCAACGGAGCGCTACGTAAGTCGGGGAATTTCCCAATGCTTGTGCAGCACTCGCAACTGTGCTCACTGAATTAATTGAATCAAAAAATAAATGTTTGACGAACATGTAAATAGCATTATTTATTGTATTTATTCAATTTTTTATCTCATGTGCAGGAAAAATTACAAAAGCGTGCAATTTAAAAAAATTTCAAAATTATAAAATTACAAAAAAAAGAGAGGAGACAGGCATAACACCAGTAAGTTTTACCTCTCAAGCATCATTGCCAGAATCAACATCTTCAGCTGATAAGTACGCAGCTGTGAAGATTTAGGAGCCTCTCAACCTTACGAAAGAAAATATTAATGGATGACTGGACATAGTGTATAGTGTGTTTAGGGTCTAACGGCACCAGGGGTTTCCCCCATCTCCGCCTAACATACATTGTGGTGTGATACAGAACACTGTAGAGGCCAGAGGTTTAAAAGTGTGTGGATATTGTGGTGTGTAATGTTTTGTACCGTTGTTCATCTGGTCTTTTAGCCATTGGGTCTCAAATGAGACCCACCGTTGCCCACACTATACCTCGTGGAGGCAGACCAGGTACACCAGTATTTTAGAAATTTACTATTTACTCTGGCACGTCCTGCCACCTAATTTCCTGAGATTTCAATGGCTAGGACCTATAAAAAAAAAATAAAAAAAAAAAGTGGAGTGGGGGGAGAAACGTTAGAAATTGGGTCAGGCCGAAAGAGATAAGTTATACGGGTTAGAGTTCCTTTTTTTTTTTTTTTTTTTTTGTAGTGTGGGGCTTGTGTAGTTTTGGCAAGGTTATAGCTAGAGAGGGAAGGGAGACTGAAGACTGGGGGGTGAAAGACAAAAATATGGGGTCAATAGTGAAGATAACCCCAAAAGTCGGCGGGGCAGGCCCATACCTCACCAGGTGAAGATAGGGGATGGCAGGGGGTGAGGGTACAGAGTAACCATCCCCTGCCAAGGGAAGGGAAAGAAAGTGAACCGAGTGAAGGTACCTGGTTCAGATCGCCTAATGATGTTTCGGCAGCAAACTGCATAATGTCTTTGTCAGGTCTTCGTACGCCATTCCTGGGACATGTTGTCCCGTCCGTGTGAGTGGTCAAGTCCAGATAATGACTCCAGTTTAAGCCAGTGGTCAGATCCAGGTTAAGTTTATGATTAGTTTTTCAGATTGTAGCTGTTATGTTTTTGTTTGGTTGACACATCTAAGGATCTTTATTATGGATGACGAGTGGTTAGTTTGTGGGAAAATTCCTGCTAGGGTTGTGGGTATGTTCTTCTAGTAAAAAGATCCTGCACAAACTGTGTTAAGGCTTTATAGTTGTCCTCGCTCTCCAGGAGATATTGTTCTTGGTTTATTGGCGAGAAACGTATTCTAGTTATTAAGAGACAGTGGAGGTTTCGTATAGTTGGCAGTGGTGCATGAGGTGCTCCCACGTCTCTGGCTGTCCACAGTGACAGAGAGGGGTGTCATTCAATCCGAAACTGAAGAGTTTTGCTCTTATTGCGCCATGTCCCATGAGAAGGTAAGATGTCAGCAGTCCCGGTGAAAACCAGTTTGGGCTTTTGGGAAACACTAGTTGATTATCTGGTATGAATCTTCGGGGGACTTCCCCTTTTGTCGAAGTCGTCCAGCGGGTTTGCCAGGCCTGCTGTAGGTGGGTGAGGCGGCGTTTTTTTTTTTCGAGTTTACAATCGTTCGCCGGATCAGTTGTGTAGTCTAGGCAGGTGATTGCTTTGCCTTTGGATAGTTGATAAAGCAACCCACAGCAGACGATCTCCAGGTCCAGGGGGAGAGCGCCCAAGAGGACCTGGAGGGCGTGAGTGCTTACAGTACAGCAGGCTCTCGAGATTGTCAGTAGGACTGAACGTTGAATGGTCTCTAGCTTCCTTTTGTTTACTGCTGTTACCGCCTTGTGGAACCAGACTCCTGATACGTATGTTATTGCTGGTAAGAAGACTGCCTTATAGAAGAGGGCTAGGGTCCTCTTCTTAAGCCCCCAGTTGCGACGAGTGACTCTAGCTATTAGTGCGGAGTATTTTTTGATTTTGTTTCGGAGGTAAGTAAGATGGGGTGTGAATGACAGATTTTTATCCAGCAAAATACCAAGATATTTAAGTTCGGTGGAAAGCTTAATTGTTGTTTCCTGAATCTGGGGAGGCTTTCTGATATTGAGAGAACCTTTAAGTAGGATGGAGCAGGTTTTTGTTGGGGATATCTTTAAGTAGTTTTGGGTGGCCCAGTCTTGTAGGATATTTATAGCACGGTTTGCAGAGATCTCTAGTTGAGTTCTTGAGTCTGCCGCCAGCATCAGGATCAGGTCTTCCGCATAGGCCTGTGACCCCACATTACCAAGGTCGAGGTTTAGAAAGCTGTCAAGCACCACGTTCCAGAGAAGTTGGCCAAGTACTGAGCCTTGTGGGCATCCTCTATAGACTGGTCATGTGACTGAACAGTACGGAGCACTGGCGGTTACTGTTCTGTTTGCAAGATAGGTTTTTATACAATTGTACAAATTAGCTGATAGTTTTGCTTTCCAGAGTCTGCCAAGGACGCTTGGCCACCAGAGGGAGTCAAACGGCCCTTCAAAATCCACTGAAATGACAAGGAAGTATTTATGGCTGGTAGTGGTAGCTGCTTTGACAATATTCTCTAAGGCGTCCACCGTGGAGTATCCCCTTCTAAAGCCATATTGGTTGTCAGAGTGAAGGCCAGCCTTGGAGTAATGAATTTCTATTCTATTGCTTAGAAGATGTTCTAGGAGTTTGCTTAGTATGGATAGAAGAGCGATGGGCCGGTATGACTCCGGAAGGTCTTGTGGTTTTGTCGGATTCTTGAGAATAAGCCTTAATTTTGCAGATCTCCATACTGCTGGGAAATGGCCTGCTTCAAGGCAATGGTTGAAGAGGTTTAGGATCCCATTTGGGATGGTTTCAACAGCCTTCTTTACGATCTCGGGCTCCAGCATATCTTCTCCTGGAGATTTCTTGTTTTTTATTTTTGCTGCAGCGGTGTCCAGTTCTTACTTGGTGAAGCTGTCTTCCACTTGGGCCGTGGTGTATGTGCTGTTTTCCTCACATAGCAGTATTTGCTCTGGGCTGCTTGGTGGCATGTGTTGATGGAACATGGCATCAAGGATGTTATTTATAGATTTGGACCATGTCTTTGTATACGTGCCTTGTGGCGTCTTGGTGGCTGGGATGACTTCTCCCCTGGGGAGTTTGTTTGTGATTACTCTGTAGACCACTCCCCATGAAGCAGAATTTCCAACTGTGGAGACTAGGTGCTCCCAGGAGTGCTTCTTCCTTTGTTTAATCAGGGCTGTGTATTCGTTTCTTGCCGTTCGGTACTGCTGCTTGAGATACTCTACTTCCGCTTCCGGCCATGTCCGTCTTGCGCATTGAAAATTTTTCCGTCAGGTGTAAACCTCCCGTCGCAGTTGTTGTAGCTCTGGACACCACCAAGGTACGGCTCCAAGCGAAGGTTTCTTCCTTTTAATAGAGTTAATTGAGCTTTCAGTGACTAGGCTTACGATTGCCTTTTGGTGCTGGTCTGCGTTCAGTCCAACTGTGCTGAGAGAGGGCGGCCATGATCAGTGAATCCTTAAATTCCTGCCAGTTTACCTTGTCAATTGCAAATCTATGTAGAGTTTGCCTTATAATTGGTTGTCGGCTTACTGATCGGTGCAGTTGGAAAGTTATTACACGGTGGTCCAGCTTTCTCTTACTGTCCAGGGTGAAAGGTGTGCAACGGATCTTGTGGCCAGGGTGATATCAATTGTGGCTTCCCACATTGTACCAGAGAAGGTCGGTAGGTTATTTGGTTGGTTGAGAATTGAGAAAGAACTGTTTGAGAGATATTCTTCCAGTCTTTGTCCGTTGTTTGTGCCTCCTCTATCTTGAGTTTCACTGAACCACGCTGGCGACCTGCAGTTTACGTCGGCGGCAACGATGATTTTCGCATGTGGGAATTCCAGAAAGATGCTTTGTAAGTATCTAATAATCAGGAGAATATCCTCTCCCGGCCGAGAGTAGAGAGAAACTGCGTAAAATTCCCCCAAAGGGGTGATGATATGGGCACAGGCTGCCCAGGGAAGGCAGTAATGTGGTATTTTGGTAACAGTGAGATCAGTTTCTGACCAGAATAGCCGCCCATGGGGTCTCCCCATCCACTTGAACGATCTTATAAGTCAACGGATACCCTCTGACTGCCTTACTATGCGAATATGGCTCTTGAAGAAAGAGGATATCGAGGTTCTCCTCATCTGCCTTTTTCCTCAACTGCGCTGCAACTGCTTTAGCTCGCTGGGCATTAATTTGTGCAAATTTTACAGTGGTAGTATTAAATGGTTTAAGGTAAGTCCCCATAATCGAGCCTTAGTTGGCATGTGCTCTTAGCTTTTGTGTAGACAGGGCATTTATTGTCCCGGATGGAATGCCTGCATTTTCATTGATTTGCAGTTTGCTTAAGTGGGTGGGTCTTCTTTTTTAGTGCACGAGTTAAAGTCGTGGCCTCTCTCAGCACAGTGTCCACATGTGGGTTGAGCTTGGGTACACGTGTGTATCGTGTGTCCAAAACGACAACACTTGTAGCATTTGGGGACAGCCACATGCTCCTTGAAGCGGTGACTGCCCCAGTTTATGAACACTATTTTGTTGACTTATTGTTCTCCAAGCTCCACTACCCAGTTGGTAGAATTTCCCGCTCTGGCATTTTTTTGGAATTTCGGGAAAACGAAGTCATTTGGTTCAACATCGGGGTGGTCCTGCTGGAGGTTTCTTCTGTATAGTTCATCCTGGAGTGTTGCTGGGGTTAGGTTCTTTTCGGTATCATAAATTATTATGCTGGGCCCCTTTCTTTTTGGGCACCCTTCGGCTTTACCGTGCACTTGTGCGATCCAAACTAGATTATGGGTCGCAGGTATATTCCTCAGCCAGAGACAGTGTCCTGCGATGGCTAGACCCCATCCATCATCAGACCCTACGTATTGCTACTGGAACATATCGCACATCTCCTGTCCAGAGCTTATACGTCGAAGCAAACGAACCACCGTTATCGCTTCGACGTAAGCAGTTGTCTTTAAAGTACGCTTTAAAACTGAAATCCCTGCCAGACCATCCTACGTCGCCATTCGTTTTTGAGCCACGATAGGAAAATTTATACAATACCCGTAAGACTGCCAATCGTCCTTTTGGTATTCGTCTCCAAGAGCTACTCAAAGAACTTAATATCAAAGTAGACAAGGTTGCCCAAACACCAAAGCAACCCTTTCCACCCTGGCATGCTCATGTCCCGGCATGTGACTTGTCTCTTAGAAATTGGGGAAAGTCGGACACTCCATCATCTGTCTACCTGCAGCTTCATTCAGCACACCGAACTGAATATTCCGACTTCGCGCCAGTCTACACAGACGGTTCGAAGTCGGAATCATATGTGGGATCTGCTGCTGTCTTTACAGACAGCTCTACATCGGAGCAGATTCCCTCTGAATGCAGCATATTTACTGCAGAGCTGCACGCTTATAGAGTTAGCCTTGGATCACATTAGTGAATGCCAATACCAACGGTTCATTTTATATTCCGACTCTCTCAGCATGTTACAGGCTTTAATATCTGTGAGATATAATCCTCATCCAGTTCTGTCTAGTATTCAGCAGAAGATTCACTTCCTCCGTGGACGTGAATATGATATCCGCTTCTGCTGGATTCCCAGCCACATTGGGATTAGGGGAAATGATTTGGCTGATGCCGCAGCCAAATCAGCAATTCCCAATAATAATCGCTGCCTGTCAGTCCCCTATACAGACTACAGGCAAATAATACACGAGAAGATACACTCCCAATGGCAGGATTCATGGAATAGACAGACTGCGAATAAATTATATCATATAAAGCCTGTAATTGAACCGTGGCAGTCTAGTCTGCGCAGGAATCGTAAGGAGGAAGTTGTTCTTGCCCGGACCCGCATAGGACACAGTCATTTAACTCATTCGTTTCTGCTGAGGGCTGATGACCCTCCTATATGTGTGTCCTGTGGCACAATCTTAACGATCAGACACCTTTTAATTGACTGTCCAGATTTTAGCAGCACTCGTTTTACCGCTTTTAATCATCTGACTGAGCCTTATACACTCAGTCAGATTTTATCCGACAATGACAACGTGTCTGCTGTTTTTAGCTATTTTAAATCAATAAAAGTTTTTAATTGTATTTAAAATTTATGTTATCGTTATCTCTTTATTGGTTTATTTTTTATATATCTGTTATTATATATCTGGACATGGTGGCCTAACTACTTAGGTCACTGAATGTTTTAACTTTTTACATATGACCGGTATTTGGCGCATTATAGCCTCAGTTGCTGATGCGCCAATAAAACCCAAACCAAACCAAACCCTTTCTTTTTGGGGGTGCAGCCTGTAGGCCAAGTGTTTGTATTTTGGGGTTACTAATGATTTTGTTAGCTTCTTCTTTTGTCTCAGTTTCAATGATGACACCAATATTACGTGTCTTATGCACAGATTTAATTTTTGCCATTTTCAGGTCTTCTGCTAAATTTGTGACCACTATATTTTTTACTTCCTCACTTGTGTGATGGCGCCTCCGTAGCCAGGTGGGAAGGAGCAGCAGTGCATAGCACACGCTTCTTGATTAGACCGGGGTTCGAGCCCGTCACCACCAAATACGGAGGATGCGGAAAAGTCAGGGAATGACCACCGCATATCCCGGAGCAATATGGCCTTAGTTGCTAATGCTCCTAAAAACCAAAATAACAACAATAACAACTTGTGTGATGATCTTCTGTGGAAGTAGGTCTAACAATTACCAGATGTGGATTTTGTAGAAGAGTTTTCCTTTTGGTTGAATTTCCTGATTCAGTTGTTTGTTCAGCATTTCTTGGAATCCTCAGCGCGTCTGCATAGGTAGGGGCGCGCTGTTGCATTTGATTACCCCTACCGTCAAGATATGCCTCGAGTTTAGCCACTGCTTTCTCGCGTTCGAGGTACGTTGTAAGTAAAATGGTTTCCAACTTCGTCCATAGGGAAACTGTCTGCACGCAGAGCTGTACTGACTCAGCTGTTGGTTGTCTTCATTAAAGTTTCTAGTGCAGTTCTCAGTTAGAGAACCTGCTCTAAAACGGGACCCTCAGGCAGAGGGGGGATCCAGTGGTGTCTCTTCATTATCATTTTCTCCTTGCTGGGAAGATCGGTCTTGTAGTTCCTTTCGTTCACTTTGGGATCTGGTTTCCATTTCTGATTTCGGAAATGATTTTTTATTACGCTTCTTGGAGGCTGGAGTAGGCCTGGAGGCCTCAGTATCACCCCGAAGGCCTAGAGTTTGGATAGTTTCAGGAGTAATTTCCTGGCATTCATCAGTGATATTATAGTCCGCAGTGGACATGATTTTCGAAAAGCGGAAAACAGGGGTTTCCAGATAATCGGGTCGCCGTTAGTATTCTCCTAAAAAGTAGCAAAATGATGGTTGAAACAAGTCTCTATGGTAAACAGGAACCGGGCATTGGGCTGTAGCCTTCTGGTCACGTGGGAAAAATAGGAAAAGCTCAAGCGGAAAAACCTCTAAATGAACAGAACAAGGTGTTTTTTTTTTTTTATTATTATTATTTTTATTTTTTTTTTTTATTAGAAGTTTTTGGGGACGATAAATACGATGACAGTCTTCATTTTCTTGCAGGATAAGCCCGGGGGAAGTTTCACATTTGCCACAGAAAGTTTGTAGAAGTATGGGGAGCCCACAGAAAACATGGTAAAGTTAGTTTAAATCAGGCGAAAAGTTTCAGAGACGTTGTGCCTGTGGGCATAAGAGGAGAAAAGTACAATTAGGGTGGAAGAGGTATAATCCCTAACCATGTCGCCACGTGATGTTATTCTTGACCTTGTTAAGCAACTTAAGCAGACATTTGCTGACACACAGCGGGTGGTCCCCTCCCCAGTCACAATTTGCTAGATATTAGCGTGGCAGCTCCGAAAAGACCGAAAACTGCTCTCTTCAATTTCCTGCCAATGGCGGCATGGAGACCTAACCATTGACAAAGACGTTGAATAATTAACGTTAAGATCTAGCAGAAAAATCCCAGAAAACACCAAAAAAGTCTCACCAACGGAATCCTCTTCTAAACTTGTCTATGGAGAACATAATTCCAGAAGTATGAGGCACTTTAAGCACTTAAATTAAACAAAGTATCAGGAGCTCGAATTATTGCGTCTGCATGCCGAGACCCGCTAGTTTAGTATGGATGACTGGACAGTGGCTTTTTTCTTTTCATCGTAGATTTCTTTGTAGCAAGCAAAGCATATCATTCACCCCTTTTTTTAACTTTTAAGAATCATTCGCTGTCAGGATCCATCTTCTCAAACCTCGGCATTGCCGATGCAATTTCACAAAATGCCATTGCCATCTCTATGGTGATGAAACGTCTCGGTTCCTCATTTGGTTCATCTTCAGCTTTGTCAGCATTTTCTTCTTTCACTATCGCTGCCTGCAAGTCAATAAGTTCTTCGTTACATAATTCTTTCTCTATTAACTCCTCCACCTCTTTGGCATCAACCTCCAATTGAAGTAGCTCTGCAACCTTTACAATCTTATCGGTAACCGCTTCATATGATTCATCTTTTTCAAATCCTTCAAAGCCTTTTACGTGCCATGGGCATATTTTCTTCCATGCACCATTTAAACAACTTTTAGTAATTTCAGTTTAAGCATTATCTAATAGAAGCAAAATCTTGAAAGGAACGTCGTTGTCTTTACAATATTTTTCAACCTCGGGAATGAAACAGCATTTAAGCCAATCCTCAAAGAGATATTGTTATCGATGCCCTCTTTTTCGATCAGAAATGCACGGGTAAGGTGGCTTTATTGATGTCCTTAAATGCATGAGGATTTGATATAATCTGTAATATCCCGCTGCATTAGCCCCAAGCAAGAGCATGGCCCTAACTTTTGATGCCTTGAAACCTGGCATTGTATTTTTCTCTTTGGCAATGTATGTTCGATTCGGCATTTTTTTTTCAATTCAGAGCAATCTCGTCAACATTAAGAATTTGCTGCGTTGAATAGCCACCTTCATCAATAATTTTTTCCAACACATCACAAAATTTCTCTGCAGCTGCAGAATCTGCACTGGCGACTTCACCGCATACTTTAACATTGTGGAAACCAGCGCAATACTTGAGGGCGTCTCCGTAGCCAGGTGGGAAGGAGCAGCAGTGCGTAGTACACGCTTCTTGATTAGACCGGGGTTCGAGCCCGTCACCACCAAATACGGAGGATGCGGAAAGGTCAGGGAATGACCACCGCATATCCCGGAGCAATATGGCCTTAGTTGCTAATGCTACTAAAAACCAAATAACAAGCAATACTTGAACCTATTAAACCACCCATTGCTTGCCACGAACTTGGGTTGGGGTTCGCCTTACTTATCCTTAATATCTTTATAAATACTTGTTTCTTTTGCTTGAATTGTCATTAGACTCAGGGGCACTCGCTTCTGAATCTGATTTTTCATCCATATTATTAACAGCTGTTCCATCTTCGATATAGCACCTGAATGCTGTTTTGTGATCACTGTTGATCTTAAGTGCATTGATCCTTTGATATGTTCCTTTATACGCGCACTGTCCTTTAAAATAGTATTCGCTGTTGAAGCAGCGAGACCTAATTCCCTTGCAATAGATGACAAACTTTGTCCTGCTTCGTACTTCTTTATCATTTTAATCTTCATCTCTAAACGAATTTTGTTTCGTTTCCTGGCACTACCACCACTTGCACTTTTCATTGGTCACTCTCCCTTCATCATTGTAATATGTAAATAGGAATGAAGAGAAGTTTCCCTCATTGAAGTTGGCAGTGATTTGTCAGTCCACTTCTCTCATTAGTGGACTGACAGGGTCGTTGCCCAGGAACCAGGTATCCCGTGAATTCTGTCCTTTCAGTGTATATTTCCGATTAAAAATATTTGGTATAGATAATGTCTTGCACCACTCTTTTTATTAGCAGAATCTGTAATCATTACCAGCTTATCTTGGCTCTTACAACCATGTTTTGCACCTTTGTCACTTAACTCTGCCTATATGCTGGAGGCCTCATTGCTAAGCCAAACACTTAAAATCCTTTAAAGCATGGGGTCTTAAACAAGTTGGGAGGGGGGTGGGTTGAATTTTTTTTTTAAATTTTGCCCGTGGCAAATTTTTAATTTAAATTTAAAAAAAAATTGCAATCACCCCCCCCCTCCCAACTTGCTTAAGACCCACAATTTCAGACCTTTATGAAATAAAACAAATAGTTTTATTTCTTAATAAAGTTGGAAAGTTCTGTCATTATTTTATATGATATATTGATTAAATTTTAATTATTAAAAATAAGTAGTATATTTATTTCTTGCCAAACTCTAATCCAAATGAAATCATTGGTTTTATATATGGGGATGGCCATACAAATTCATTTATCATTTTAGAGGGTGGCAGTATTGCAATGTTTAAGAACCCCTGCTTTAAACTATAATGTCTTTTAGATGCTTTCCAACACTTAAATTTTGCCTAACAAGCACAAGACACAAGATGGAATTCTGAAGGATTCTCGGCATGGTTTTGTAAAGGAAAAATCACTTTTAACTAATCTGATTAGCTATTTTGACAGTGTCACTCAAGAGCTGGACTTAAGGAATAATTTTGACATTGTTTATTTGGATCTCTGAAAAGCATTTGACTCAGTCCCATATGAGCAGTTACTTTATAAGCTGAAACAGGTTGGCATCACAGGGAAAATCCTTAGATGGATATCTGGATGACTTCAGGGCAAGAGGCAGAGGGTTGTGATAAATGGTTATTCCTCAGTTTGGATTCATGTAAGAAGTGGAGTTTCCCCAAGGATCAGTGTTAGGACCACTGTTTCTGATTTTCATAAAATGACATCGATGAAGGGATAGAGGGCATGATGTCTAAATTTGCAGATGATGTAAAGATTGGTAGAGTAGTTAATGATCACCGCCAAGCAGAGCTTCTTCAGCGTGACCTAGATAGACTTCAGGGATGGTCAGAAAAATGGCGGCTATGCTTTAATCCAGCAAAGTGTAAGGTATTGCACCTGGGGAACAGTAACCCCAAAATAACTTATACACTTGGTGGAGTTGAACTAAAGCCGGCATTGGAGGAAAGGGACTTGAGTGTTACAATATGGTCAGGCATGAAGTTCTCCAAGCATTGTAGACTGGTTGCAAGGAATGCCCATGGTGTCCTATCGATGATTTATCGAAAAATTGCCAGTAGAGATAAGGATGTCATAATCCCATTATATAAGGCTATTGTAAGACCACACTTGGAATATTGTGTTCAGGTATGGAGACCGCACCTAAAGAAAGACATTCTGCTTGTTGAAAGGGTCCAAGGATGGGTAACTCGCCTGGTGAGATCAGCAAAATGGTGTCCATATGAGGAAAGACTTCAAATATGTAGGTTGCAGAGCTTGGAAAATAGGCACCTTAGAGTGCACCAAATTTTCATGGTTATAAATGGTTCTAGAACAAGGGGGCCATAATTTCAAGTTACGGGGAAGATGTTTAGACTGGATTGCAGGAAGTTTTATTTTAGCCAACAAGTTATAAATTACTGGAATAAGTTACCTACATGGGTGGTAGAGGCTGACAGTTTGTGGAAATTCAAAGATCAGGTGGAAGGAGGGAAATGCATAGGTTGTCTGTTTCCTTTTCTCTTATTAATTATTATTTTTTAAAAATTTTCTTCTTATTATTATTTTACTTTATTTTATTATTATTATTTATTTATTTTTTTGGCTGGTACAGCATAAGCTGGCTTTCTTGCACCATGTGGCCATTGCTAATACTAAGACACTTTGTCATTTGGCTAGATTTGTCTAGACAGATTGAAATATCTATGTTTCAGGTTTGTGTATTACATATCTCAAGTGCTTATATCATTTAACTGCAATATATAGCATATGATTGTTTTACTTGTGTGTGTTTTTTATTTAGTTATACCTTGGAATGTAACTATAACACAGGACGGTCTGTGAATTCCATTCCTTATCGTGATGGCATGATAACACCACCATGGCACACCAGGACAGTCCCCTTTTACACACCAGAAATATTTTATCAGGTGGGTGTTAATAGATTTTGGTGGTGTTATTCTATTGGTAAACTTTCAGTACTTAACCCTATTATAAAATGTCATAAGGTCATACCTGCCATCTCTTCAGATTTATGACCAAGTCTATCATAAATTTGAAGAGTTGACTGTCACTCTCATTTTGACTCTGTTTTTGTAGCAGTTTTTCTCCATCTTTTTTTAAATAAATAGTAAAAACTATGGTTTCACCATTGAATTCATACTTTTTTTTTTTTTTTTAAAACTTCAGTTAATTTTGCTTAACGAATGGCCTAACATTGGCCAACAAATATTCTTTATGTTGCATAAAATATGTAGAACAAGAAACAGTCATAAGTAACAATTACTGTGTGTGAGTGCGTGCATGCATATGAAGCTAATTAACGATGTCCTTCAGTAACATGCCAAAAAAGGTATAACTGTAATATTTAAGAAGCATATTGCAAGATTTTCTATGTATTATGAAATCTGCAAAAAAGTTGTTTTCTTTGTATACCATATGTTGATGTAATATTTCATTTTCAAGGGGCAGTAAATATCATGTAATCAGACATTTTCAAACAAATAGCATAAGAATAATGAACTAGAATTGAATGAAGAGAAAGAAATGCAAAAATAATGTAGTATTTCAAAGTGAAGATGTGCCGTGTATGCTGAATGTTATTAGTATCGACATGTTGTCATATTATTCAGAAATATTTTTTCCAGTAGTGAAGTGGCAAAAAAAAAAAAAATGATGTGCACAAACTGCTAGTGAAATTGCACAGAGAAATTGCAAAGGTCACGTTATGGTAACAGTCTTTGTATTGTGAGTAGCTTGCTCAAAGTCACTATTGGAAGATGACTCTAAATTTAGGATACAATAATTGGACACCTTCTGAACAACCCAAAAGCATGTGAGATTCCTTTAAAAAATTATTTGGCAAACTTAGGATTGATAATGCGTCTCTTATTGGTGTCTGAACACCAGAGTAACAAATGTATTAAAAAAAGAAATTGAGTATTTGATGGTAATAGGCTATTGTCATCTAGTTAATTATAATTAATACACTGAAAAGGGAGCTCATTGCCTTCCTGTGAAAGCAATGGAAATAATCATTATTTCCAAAATATTGGAAATAATATGATTATTAAGTTGTTCATGTGATTTCCCACAAATTCCTGTTAAATACTCTGTGATGCCACACAATTTTGCAAAACCATTCAGCGTGGTTTATGCGAGTAGTAGTTGTTTAACTGGCCACTTAGTTACTGGGAAGCATGAACACCAGAAAGGGACTTCTCAGCATCCATTCACAGCATGGGGAGCCAGACTAGGTACAGTAAATATGAACACTTACTGGACCATCATTCCGGCACCTCCGTAGCCAAGTGGGAAGGAGCAGCAGTGCGTAGCACATGCTTCTTGATTAGACCGGGGTTTGAGCCCATCACCACCAAATATGGAGGATGTGGAAAGGTCAGGGAATGACCACTGCATATCCCGGAGCAATATGGCCTTAGTTGCTAATGCTCCTAAAAACCAAATAACAAACAGGACCATCAGTGCCCTAGTTCAGAACAAGAGTGGGCCTTATACACTCAGTCAGATTTTATCAGACAGACCATGTATCAGCAGTTTTAAAGTTTTCACAAGCCATTAATATATATATACACACGCATCTAAATTAGATAATTTATTTTTAAACTTATACTGCTTCTATTTATATTTATATATATATATATTTTTTTTACACACATAATAATTTGACAAGGTAACCTTTTTAAAGGTTATCAGAATCTATTGTTTTCGTATTTTAACCTTTTCATGGCGCAGTATAACGACAGTCATTTTTGTGCCAGTAAAATCAAAATCAATCAAAACAAGAGCAAAGTCAGTCCGGGAACAGAGTGGATAGTACAAAATACTTAGGAACAGAGAAGACAGGATGGTGGGGGGAAGTATCCCCCCCAGGCAAGCAAGGAGCAGGAACCTAAAGGAGGTGGGTGACCCTATAGAAGGGTGAATGGGGTAACCCTCAGAGTGCCAAAGGGATATATAAAGATAGGAATGTGAGGGTCAGAATTGGATTGGCTGTAAGGGCCCTCACAATAATTGTAAAGGGCCCTCCAGTGTAATTTGAAAATTGACACAAACGGTGATGAAAACTTCAGCAACTTTACAGTTTATAGATACTCCTGACTACTGTGATTCAAAATAGTTGAAATATTTTCATTTAGGTGGGAAGAGCTTTAATGGTATCAATTCTTGATACTACAGGACAGAATCCTTTATCTCGACTTCCTGTTTCTTCTTACCACTCTTTGGAGGGAATCAAGGAAAGTCTGCGACGTCATATGAATATTGCAAGAGCAAAATGGATGCCTCGACAGCGTGATCGTCATCACAGCTGGACCGCAGGCATCGGGTGAGGATGTTTTCCAATTTTTATACAACTTTTCATTTAATTATTGATTGTTTGTCACCATAACAGATATAGATAGATTTTATATAAAAATCCTAAGAGAGTTACATTTTCCATATTTGCTTACCTTTTTTAAGTAAGCAATTCTATATTGAATTGTTATTAAAAGGTTCTGAAATGCTTTTGTAGTTTTAGTTTTTTTTTTTTTTTTTTTGTGATGTAATCCTACTTAATTATTTATATATATATATATATATATATATACAATAAACTGTAAACATATCCATAATCAAATTAGCAGTTATATGATTTATGAGGGTGGTTCAATAAAGAATCGCCCTGACCTAGCTGCAGAGGTGCTAGCCTGTTGATTCTTGGCACAGGTTTTCTCTACATAGCCACTGTGCAGATTTACACATTTTTCCCATCGATGGATGAGGCTACAGATACCGTTTTTGTAGAAGTGGTGAGGTTGGTCTTTGAACCGTGACTGTGTTGCAGAAATGAGTGTCTCGTCATCAGGGAAGTGAGTCTCCCGAAGAAATGATTTGAGGGAAGGAAACGAGAAGAAGTCTGATGGTGCAAGATCTGGTGAGTAGGCTGGATGGGGCAGTATTTCATATCCACAAGTGGCCGCTTGTGTTGATGCAATTTCAGAAGTGTGAACTGGAGCATTGTTATTGAAGCATTCTCACATCTTTGGACAGCATGCCATGCCTACGTGTTTTGATTTTCTATCTAATTTGCCTATTCTATCTAATAGGCGTATCTAATTTGCAATGATGTTCAGATATACTCTGGTGTTCATGGTATACATCGGGACCACAAGACCAAGGGAATGACACAAAAACATGCTCCGCATTATCCACAGCACCCTGTACTGTTAGTACACAACAGGATTATTATTATTATCAATGAATACTCCTGTTGAGCTAAGAAGGTAATGTTATATTCTATATGAAAAAATAATGCAATAACAAACATAACGAAAAAAAATAGCGGACAGATTCTACATAAACCATCTAAAATATCCATAGAAAATAATTTTCATTCTTATATACATTGACAATTTGTTCTATGTTAAATATCATTCTCCTCAGTAATCGGTGCTAACTGCTACTGAAAGAATGCATTTAGCTCAAACATTTAACGCTTGCATGTAACTGGATTGTTGAGTATGTATTTTCCAAGATCTGCCTCCTGTAATTGATATATTCATAAATCTATTTTTGTTCCAACCTGTTGTAAAAAGTTAGTGTTAACAGGAAAACATCTTTTCAGTCCATTAGTATTCTTTAGGATACTATGAAAAGGCAGGCATGGGTCTACTGATTGCAATTCTGCCAATTTAGGTCCTCACCATCCACTTATGTTAGGACAATCAGTATGTCTGGAAATGAGTCCAGATGAAACCAGTGTTCCTCACTAGGATGAGCTATATCCAGGAGATGGTATTCAAGTTTGTTAACAGAACTGATTGCAGTATAGTAAATGCTCTCTGCAATCCTATTTAATCAGTGTAATAGCCAATATCCAAAATTAAGGAATTTACTGATATGAGCATACAGCACTGAAGGCATACATTGGTTTCTGATTGCCACAGTCTCTTGCCCATCAACCCATATTGTGGAGTAGGCCTTGGCCTTTGAAAAGTGAGGTTGGAACATTAAGCCATTGTCCCAAATTGGGTATGTGTAACAGTTTACCTTCTTTATAGGAGTTTCCTGAATTTGTATTTCTAATTTGGTTTTATTTTTCTTTTAATGAATGCAACCTGCACACAGGATAGTTTCCAGTACCTTGTGTTTGGGTAATACTAAGACTACGGTGTTTCCTGTTGCTAATTATACGTCACCACAGTTTTTGGGACCTGGTTCTAGAGTCTAGAGGATTAGCGTTAGCTTTCAGTTAATACTGATTCCCTAATCTCAATTGCCTCAAGGACAGTTTTAAGGCTTGGTATTGCAGGATTAGGGCTTAGTTTTTAATCTTGATGCAATTATTTGGAACTTTAATTGTATAGGTGGGTTATAGATAAAATTAGTGGGCATAGCTGGAGGTTCTTTATTTCCATTATTATTATTATTATTATTAGAACCTCAAGTTATTCCCTACAAACATTACCTGTGGTTTTCCCAGACAATATAGTAGGTCCCAAAGGATTATCTCAAGACATAAAAGCTAACCCCTATTCCTTTAATACCCTAGAACCAGATGGGAAAAAAAAATTGCCCTAACATGTGAATTGCGCTAGATGACTTTAATTTTGGTCTTCAGTTAACTGAAAGGTAACCCATAATCCACTAATATTCTAGAACCAGGCCTAAAAATTGCCATGGCAAATTATTGACATCAGGGGAAACTTAGTCTTAGTGTGAAGCATATGATTAATTAATTTTATTATTAATTTTTATCTGTTTTGGTGTAAATAGTAATAATAAATGGTAAAGTGAGTTCAAAATTAAAGTTAGAATGCACTTGTATAAATTATCAGCCTTTTCCTGTTCTGCTGTCTTTATGGTCACTGAAGAAGTCATACACAAAATACTATGTATTTGGAAAATTAAATGCACTAGGCATAATCCTTATGGGTTTTGATAATTAACTATATAATATCGGTGTAAATACACCATAGTTAACCCATAGATTTGAGCTACGATTGTAGCGTAGAAGGCATCGTTTTAATTGTATCTCATAATGTGGTTGCCTTCACAACAAGATAGCTACTATTGAATTACTTCAAATAAATAATGCTTCTCTAGTAGAGAAGACTACTGTTATTTATTTTCAGCGTACCACCACCCAGACGATCGTTTCGAAGCTTTTTGGCTTCGTCATCAGTCGGCGGGTAGGTAATACAACAAGCCATCTCAGTTGCGAAGTTATATCCACATTATGAGAGATGCCAGAAGGGTGTGGTGGTAATGTATTTGGAAAATTAAATGCACTAGGCATAATCCTTATGGGTTTTGATAATTAACTATATAATATCGGTGTAAATACACCATAGTTAACCCATAGATTTGAGCTACGATTGTAGCGTAGAAGGCATCGTTTTAATTGTATCTCATAATGTGGTTGCCTTCACAACAAGATAGCTACTATTGAATTACTTCAAATAAATAACGCTTCTCTAGTAGAGAAGACTACTGTTATTTATTTTCAGCGTACCACCACCCAGACGATCGTTTCGAAGCTTTTTGGCTTCGTCATCAGTCGGCGGGTAGGTAATACAACAAGCCATCTCAGTTGCGAAGTTATATCCACATTATACTATGAAAAAACAAAATACTATGAAATGCCTAATTGTGTGTAGTTCCTTTAAGAAATAAATTTTATTCTGCGGTAACATATTTGCCATTTCCGATACATTTACAGTCAGGTAACCCAGAAGTAATGTAAGCAGAATAGTATAAAAATTATTTTCTGCATGCACAATAACTGAGAGAAAAACAACATTTCTTAACTGAATGTTTCATTCTCCCCCTCCAAATTCCACTGAGAAAGGTACAGGGTCTCCATGCACAACAGATAGTGTAATATATTAATACATTCATTTTTCATTCCTAGTGTAAGAGGGTTTTTTTTTTTTTTTTTTGTTTTTTTTTTGGTTTTTTTTGGCAGTGTAAAAAATAATAAATATTAATGCTAAGTTATTAATACATAATTTTTGCTCAGTACAAAATAAAATAACTTGTAGTTTATCTGCCTTTTTTAAAATTTTATTAGCAACAAATTGATGCTATCCTTGAGAATTTCTTCTCAATGTTTTCAATATATATTTATAATATTTGCCTAGCACTACTCTTCAATAGTTTATCACGTTCATTTCTGAGAAAGCGATTTTTCTAACAAAAGATGTTGCTAATAACCAACTAAACTAAAATTCAAGCACTGTACATAAAGTATTGCCAATCTTTATTTTAAAATATCTTTGTTTTCTTCTGCAGGTGACCTAATTATACACTTTTTTCCCCCCTCTCTCTTCTAATTAGACTTGCAAACAAAATACAGCCAGTCAATGATTCTCAGGTACCAAAACAGTCCCCTTTTAGAAGCAGAAGAGGATCTGATCATACTCTGCCAATTTGCAATGACCAGCTCGAAACAAGTAGCTTGGCAGAAAATTTTCCAACAAATAATACTCCAGGTAGGAATGAAACACAGTAGCTTAATGTTGCCACATACTGTAGGAATTACAAAATGTTGCCATCCATTATGATAATATTTTGATTTCACCTGAATCTTCAACTATAAAATTGGAAAAACTGTTTGATAAAGAGTCATGTAGTCTGAGTGAATAATTTTCCAACATAATTCAAAATAAAGTTAATATTTAAAACATTCATCAGATAGTTCAAGAAATTGAAATTTTTGTCAGTATTTATGTCATCACAGTATTGTAATTTTAGAGATATATACATTCAGACCTCTCTTTAACAAATTTTCATATAGCAAATTTTTTTATGTAGCGAACTTTTTGATTTCCCCTTGGTCATTACATTGAAAATAGTTTCCATATAACAAAGAAAATTTACATATAATGAACTGATTTCGAGTGACCCGGGTATGCATTGTTCGCACCTCTGGCCTTTAGGCAATAGAGCTGATGCTGTAGAAAGCATGATTAAGAGCTAAAGGGGTTAATTCCTCGAATTAAGAGCTAAAACATTTTACAATTTAGTAGTGCTCATGAAACCCTGCAGGAGGAAACTGGCCAATGACACCGTGGGATAGAAAAAAGGTGGAAGGTTTTGGGAGAGGCCTTTGCCCAGCAGTGGGTCAGCAATGGCTAAAAAGAAGTAAAACCTACGAGGGGGTATCAAAAAGTTTATACCCTGACCTAGATAAAACATCAGTAGGAAGATACCGTTTTTAATATAAGTTGTCTACATATTCACTAACTAACATGTGAAATTTCATTCCCATGGTGGAGTCCAGAATCTGATGAAGTACGCTATGGTTGACAAAGTGGAGTATCGAGCAGTGATCAAGTTCCTGCATATACAGGGCAAGAAAGCTCGGGAAATTGATGAAGAAATGAAAACTGTGTATGGGCAGAATTGTACATCCTATGACACCTTTTTAAAGTGGAAAGGTAGTTCCAGTGCAATCGTACAAGTGTCTTTGACGAACCAAGAGAAGGAAGGCCATCAGCATCCAGAGATAGCTGTGTATGGACAGAATTTTACATTCTATGACACTTTTTTAAAGTGGAAACGGGAGTTCCAGTGTAATTGTATAAGTGTCTTTGACGAGCCAAGTGAAGGAAGGCCATCAACGTCCACAGATAGTGAGACAGTTGCAAAGGTTGAGCAGCTGGTGCTGAGTAACAGACATGTGACTATTCATTTCATCGCAAATGCAGTGGGTAGTTATGGGTCTGACCACAATATTTTACATGACCATCTGCACATGTCTACCAAGTTTACTGACGCCTTTGCAGAAGCAATGTCATACAATGTTCTCACCAATTGTTGGATTTGTGTAATGCGGATGTTGAGAATTTTTTTGATCGGTTGGTGACAAATGATGAATACTGGGTGTACCAGTATGATCGGGAGACTAAAGACATGTCAAAGCAGTAGAAGCACACCTCCACAGGAAGTCATCAATGAAGTGGAATCATTTCAGGCAAAACGTGCAGATTTCTATGATCAAGGCATTAAACAACTGATCCATAGATGGGAGAAATGTGTTCTATACATGGAGAGTTCATAGAAGAGGATTCAAGTTTCTGTGAAGTTTCACCTTTCTAGAGCTGTTATTTTTAGGTAAGGGTACGAACTTTTTGCTACCCCCTCATTATACATCCTAGACATGACTGTACCGAGAAGTCACGCTGGTCAACTGCTATCTGTCCACAGACATTGGGTCTGATCAACCTGTTTTCTATTGTAAGCATCCTATTAGAGAATTAGGGGAGAATGATTTCCTTTATCCCAGAAATTCATCTGTTGTTTTGCAGGAAATGAGTCATTCACACTCTCACTAAATTTCACCTGTCTCTGTTTACATGGTAGGTACAAGTGGTTCCTAATTTCAGTTTTGTTTTAGCTGCTGTGCAAGTAACTTTACAGTGCTAAGATGAAATCCTTGAGTTGTAATATGAAAAAGTGGAAGTGCTTAATAGTGTAGATCGAGGCGTTAAAAAAAAATTGCTTTAAAATTTGGTATTCCTGCCAGTAGTGTGTTAACTACTCTGAAAAACTGTGTTTCAATTTCAAACTGTTTGAGGAAACGGGACCCAATCAGAAGCATGCAAAATTATGTCTGTTTGAAGATGTAGATGAAGCAGTTTTTAAGTGGATGAAGTTGATTCGAAACCAAAACATGCCGATATCAGGGCCATTAATAAAAGATAAGGCTATGGAATATGCATCTTTTCTGGAGCATAAAACATTCCAAGCCAGTTCTGGTTGGCTGGTCAAATTTAAAGAGTGCCATGGCTTACTTGAAAAAGTTATTTCTGATGAAATTGGAGTTGCAATTGAAGAAGACTATACCCACTGGAAAAAAACAGTTTTTTTTTTTTTTTAATTTAACAGTAGATTTTAAATTTTGATAGAAAGATGACAAAAGAAAACAGAAAAATGACGTTGATTGTTGACAACTGCTGACATTCACTCGGTAATTTCAAAACTTAAAAGTGTGAAGCTTGTTTCTTCCCTCTGAATACCTCGTCTAAACTGCAGTCAATGGGCCAAGGATTTGAAAATGCACTACTGAAGGTACATACTGAAAAAAATTATACTGAGAATAGAAACCAATCAGCCTATAGATTCTGTTATAGATTTTCGGTTGTGCATATCAGAGTTTGCAAAAGTGTGGAGTCAAGATGTGATGGAAACAGTTAAGAATTGTTTTGCAAAAGCAGGGTTTGCTTAAAATGCCAATTAACAGTGATGAGAGGGATGAACAACTACAAGACATTGAGCAATCTTGGGAAGAGTTCCAAGCAAGGTTTGATCAGTGGAGAAATTGTTCTTGACGAATTTTTAAGATTTGACAATGATGTCGTAGTAGCTGAATATCCAAGTGACTCCAACATTTTGGAGCGTATTTAAAGAACCTAGTGACAATATCAACGATGAGTTGGATGAAAATGAGGGCAATAGCAATATTAAACCTTCCAAACGCATTTTTGGCAGCATTTGAAACTTTGCGTTGAGGCCTTCAGTGGGAAGAAAATGTAACAGAAAATATATTTGAGTGTTTAAACAAATGCAAACATTTTTATGAACGGTGTACAGTAGAATCCAGTGTACAACAAAAAATAACCAAATATTTTACGACATAATTCTTAAAAGTGTACTAATACATTGTGTGCATCATGCAAGTAGTCATTTGTAATATGTATGTATTAATAAATTAATTGTTTTAAAATGTTAGAAATTTTATTCATTCCTGCGTATTTCTGAATTTACAGTATTTTTTGCTGTTGAGAAGGTCATATTTCTTTATAACGAAATTTCTGTTTAACGAATTTTTTCAAGGGAACGATCGATTTTGTTCTATAGAGGTCCAACTGTAAATGGGCAGATGTGCAAAATTTTTTTTTTTTTTAGTATTGTAGCTTTTTGTTGAATATTTTCAACATCTTCATAAAATGCAATACCTCAAACTGAACCAGATTATTTTTTTTTTTTTATATATTATTATTTTTCTTTTACAATTTTTTTTTCCCCACGTCTCATTAGTATTCTTTAGAGACTTTTTCAAAATAGTGGACTTGCTCTTACAACCAAAATAAGGCAACTACAATGCACCATAGCACTCTAGTTGCCACACCACTTGCATCCCATTTGAAAAAGTGTAGTTTTAATTCTTGTCACTAGTAATATTCCTAACAGTGACAGTAATAATTTCTAAAGGTCTCTTGAAATGGCATCCAAATTAGTTTCAGACAGAGATGTATGATTTACAGACTTGTAAAATTCCACTTTATATAAAACAATGAGGTAAATTTTTTTGCTGATCATAGACCTTATAGAGCAGTGGTTCCCAAAATGAGTAATATCACTCCCTGGGAGGTAGTGGGATTACTTAGAGTGGTGCTAAGAAACAAGGTTGGCAGCAGGGGTATGCTGGAGGTGGGGTCCCATCTGAGCACACTGATCAGCTTATTTATGATTCACCAAGGATTCACCTAGGGCAGAACACCTTCACTTTTATTTATAATAGAAATGCAAGCTCTTTGTTGCATTTCCAACATCATATTTGGTGAAGTGTGGCTTTAGTGTAACCATACAACTTCTTTCCAAGCAAAGAAATCAACTCCAGATTACTAAATGTGGTGATTTAAGATTCCTGCTAATTGACTTGAAACCAGACATTGGGAAACTGGTATCACTTCATGAAGCCATCCATCAAATTAAGAATTTATTGAACAGTGATGTAGTTACTAAATGTGGTATAACTATCAGATTTTGAAAATCTGGTATCAGTGGATCAAATTCATCAGTTTTTGTTGAATTAATTAAACTAAAAAGTTTTTATTGTTTGAATAAATGTGCAATTAATTATTACTGTTTTGAATTTTATTGTGTTATCTTCTTTAGTGGGTTGTGTAAACTGCTAGTCTGAATAATACTTTTTATAGGGTAGTACAGTAGAGTACACTGGGGATGAGTTTATGGAACCAAGGGGCATTTGGCCAAAAAAGTTTGGGAACAGCTGATATAGAACCTATAGACATATATTTTATATATATTTTAATGAAATCATTCTCAAACTTTTTACTATAACAGTCTTTTTCTTCTAACTAAAATTTCTGCAGAATACAGCATTCAACTCCTTTAAGAGAAATTAATGTAGTAGTGGGATTCTGCTGTGTTTAAAATTATGAAATATTAACTTTTTTTATTCCTATATTGAAAATAAATGTAAAAATCACATATTAGGTTCACGTTAAATTAACCCTATCAGGTAAATTTTGCAATATTTATACTGCATAGGGGGAAATACATTATAAAATATTTATTAATGGTTTCACCCTGAGACAGCAAAGTGCTAGTATTTTAGTAACATCACACAAGACATAAATTGATTACAGGTGACCCCCGCTTAACGCTGATAATTGGTTCCGTAAAAACAGAGCGCTAAGTGAATCCGCGCTAAGCGAGCGCCACATTCCCATAAGGTAACATATGTATTTGTGAGTTGTGGTCGGTGCCATAGGATATTTCCTAATCAATAATAAACGATAGTGAAAAGATGCACAAATGTCGGTCAAAATATTTAATATTCAAATATTTGTACATATAAAATATTCTGCATTACATATGTATATAATTATGTGGTAACTACTTACGTATCAAAATTAAACTTAAAATTCCAATTAAAATCATGAATTTAATTGATTTAATTTAATTAATGAATTTAATCAAGAAAAATGTGTGGATTTTGGGTTGAATTTTGGCCCTCTTCCAAATAAACTAAAATGGGTATTAATTTTAAATCCCCTGCAGCGTTACCACCCAACAATAAAGTCAACAACTTCTTTGAAATCTGGCATGTTTTTTTTTTTTTTTTTCTTTCAATATGAAACTTCTTTTAGGCATTCGTTTCCACAAAAGTCCTGCTTCATCTATGTTAAAAATTTGTTGAGAAGTATAACGCATAATACCCCTATTCAATAATTTTAACAAGTTCTTTTTTGAAAGTTTCGGCTCCTTAATCTGCACTTGTGGCTTCTCCCTGGATTTTAAATCTATTCAACCAGCCCTTACTAGTTTTAAATGGTTCCACTTTTTTTTTTTTTAGGTGGGTTTTCTTCAGATCATTATATTGGCTAATCTCTCTCTCTCTCTCTTTTTTAATAATATTAACCGAATTCTGCATTGGATATTATCTTCAATAAAATTAGTTAAAGTCTTTCCATTTCAATCCTAATAGCCGGCCTAGCCCTAGTTGTTTGCAGTGGAACAGCTATCTTTCCTGCTGCTAAAATTAATTATTTTTTTTTATAATTGTTCTTACAGTTAAACTTGCAAGTCCTAAATTATGGCACACATTCGCTTGTCTTTGACCCGAATCGATTCGCTTCAAAACGTCTAATTTAATTTTCAAATTCAGCCCTTTTCTTACATTTATAGTCTTCGTACTGCGCTCAGACGTTGTTGCTTTTTCATTCTTATCGGCCATTATTAACTCTTCGCAAATGTAACTGCGTTGGTTGCATTAATTACGATACAATTTTCAAGTAAACTGTCCGTTTCGCACGATGTCTAATACGGTACTGAGTGATGAGTAGACTTCGGATAAATGCAAATAACGCAAATATTACAAACAATATACTTGATCCTTTTTTTAAAATGTTGATCTCGGAACTACGTAACAAGTCACTGTACTGCAATTAAATTAGCGTGCGAGAAAATTTCTCAAGTTGTCGTAGGAAACGTTTTAATGCTGTTTTGCTATTCATTTTCAAGCTATCGACTCCAACAAATGAAACGATTTTGTTTAAATATGCCAAAAATTCAATCTGTAAAAGAGCGTTATAGTGATCTGTGACAGCGTTATAGTCAGATACTGGTTATAATATAAGAACGGCGTTATAGCGAATCAGCGTAAAGCGAACCGCGTTATAACGGGGGCCTGCTGTATACATTAACAGACACCATATGAGGCCATTAAATAATAAATAAAACTAGGTTTCAGATTATGTTAACTTAAACAAAAAACCTGGTATATATCTAGGAGAGATCACGTTTCAAGTTAATGGCGAACCACTTATTCTCTCAACCTGGAGACTTCAGAAACTGAATAGAACAGCCCAAGGAGCAGATTATCCTTTCATTTGAATAACCAAATGTCCAAGGCATTGAGAGGGGAATGGTATAAGAACACGTAAGGGTGTACTGGTTGGTTGGGGCAGGGTTGCAAAATTCTGTTAGTTCCATGTGCAGCTGTGGTACTTGGCATATTCATATGGAACTAACAGAATTTTCATATTCATATGGAACCATATTCATGTGGTCCTCCAATGCTGCACTAATGCTAGAATTTCTCAAGAGAAGTTTTGAGGTTGGTTTGAAGCCATTCATGCACTGCCATCTTGACCTCTTTATCTGACAAGACATGACATCCTCTGGATATATTTTATTGGCTAAAAAAAAAGTGGTGATAATCACATGGTGCCAAATCTGGGAAAGATGGAGGATGGGGTAATACCTCAAACTTTCTCTCCTGTATCTGATTCACTTTAGAACAGGCATTATTATGCTGCAGGTGATATCACATTTACCTAGTTTTCTGTTAATTCCACTTTTTGCCATTTAAGCTTCTAATGTTGATGGTACCATTTATTTCCCCTTCATATTCAACCAGTATCGCTCTCTCATTCATTCCTTCTCCCACACAGAATCCCATCTTGTCCTCTTCTTCCTCTTCACCCAGTCTCCTATTATTACAAATATCACTTCCTTTTCCTCTCTGTTAATTATTTCTCCTACTCTTTTATACATTGCATCTATTTTCTCTGTCATAAACTGATGTTTACCTATATATACCTGCACCACTGCTGTGCCTAATGTCTGCTATCATTATCAGAACAGTAACATGTTCATCCTCTTCTATGCATTTTCTTACTTCTTTAATGTTACATCTGCAAGGCTTCAATGTCTGTATTGTATCTTTTATTTGTTGGATAGGTTATCTGTTGGTTGAATGTTAAACATATCTGACTGAACTATTAGTTCAGTCAGATATGTTCAATTAGATATATTTAAGTAAATCTTTGGAGCCTAGTCTTTTTAGTTTTGTTACAAAAAAAAAATTGAAGTTTTAAAATTTGGACTACTGTGAAAGATAAGTAAATGTTTGTTTGTTTTAAAGTTAAATAAAAATATTCTCTTGAGCCTGTGAGAAACTGATGTCTCTTTGTCTTCCTTTGCTAGTTTGAAAAATCAAGTATCAAGCCACAAAAGTCATTCAAATGAAAACTGCAAAATTTAAATAAAAGTTGTATTTCACAAACAACAAGAAAATTACATATGTTAACATTACGACAGTGTAGTCCTAATTATGTTCATTTCACTTCCTCCAATGCTGCACTAATGCTAGGATTTCTCAAGAGAAGTTTGAGGTTGGTTTGAAGCCATTCATGCACTGCCATCTTGACCTCTTTATCTGACAAGACATGACATCCTCTGGATATATTTTATTGGCTAAAAAAAAAGGTGGTGATAATCACATGGTGCCAAATCTGGGAAAGATGGAGGATGGGGTAATACCTCAAACTTTCTCTCCTGTATCTGATTCACTTTAGAACAGGCATTATTATGCTGCAGGTGAACATTTGAAGACAAAACCTCAGTGTTATCCTCAGGTAAACAAATTCTGTGTTGTGCTTCTGAATCGACTAAAGTCAATAATTTAATAGAAATATCATTGTTATGCTGCAGGTACACACCTGCAGCATAACAATGGTGTGCACTGCAACATAACAATATTTCTATTAAATTACTGACTTTAGTTGATTCAGAAAACACAGCACAGAATTTGTTTCTTACCATTGTTTCTCCTGTCTCCAGATGTTTCAGGGTGACTACCTTATTATGATCCCAGAGTACTAACCTAACCTAACTTATTTAATCAAGGAGAGCCTATATGGCATTACCCTGAAGTTGTGCCTATGGTTTCTGGTGTGTAATAGTACACCCAGGATTCAACTCTGGTCACTATTCATTCTAAGAAGGCTTCTCCTTTGCTCTCATACTTTCCAACAAGCACAGAACACTGTCTTCCTTCAGTTCTGATGTTAAATGCTGAGGAATCTATTTGTCACATTTTTTGAAAGCACAGCTCCTTACTAAGAACAGTATGTGCTGAACCATTAATATTTTAGCATTATCATTAGTTGAGCCATACGATGCAAGAAAGCAAGCTTATAGAGCATCAGCCAAAAAAAAAAAAAACCTTCCCATTTCACCCATCCAGTCACACCAAATGTTTGTCTAGTTCAGCCTTAAATTTATTTAAGCTATCAACTTCTACAACAACAGATAGAAATCTGTTCCAACAATCAACTACCCGATGGCTAAAGGCAAACTTCCACATATCTATTCTACAAATGTCTTTCCACAATTTGAATCTATTCCCCCTCATGTTCTTAATCTCAGCAAGTGGAAGTATCCCATCTAGCAACTCTGCCTCAAGACCTGTATGCAGTACTCAAAGTGTGCCCTAACCATTGCCTTTTACAAAGGTATAATCACCCCCTTCTCTCTGCTAGCAAAATCCTATATATCATTGACAAAACTCCATGACCTGTTCTGGCAACCCGTCTGCACTGCTCAGAGAACTTCATATCCGACTGCACAATTACCCCAGGTCTTTTTCATTCTCCACCTCCCTGAGTGTAGTACCACACAGTTGGTACGTTTCTCTTGTTTTACTGCTACCCATATGTAGTACTTTGCATTTGTCAATATTAAACTTCAGTTGCCACTTCTCAGCCCATCTGCCTAACTTTTCTAGATCCTGTTGCAGTAGCATACTGTCTTTAGTATCATTAACAACCCTGCCGACCTTTGTATCATCTGCAATTGGACATTAAGTCTGATATACCTTCATCGATATCATTAATAAATACACAAAACAACAAGCCCAGCACCGAACTGTGGGGTACTCCACTAGAGCAGTGTCCATTGATTACCACTCTCTGCCGTCTCCCACTCAACCATCCCATGAGGTGTATAAGGCCTTGAATGGGTTGAGCACGCTGAATTCTGATGGGATCCTTCCACTTGTTCAGATTACGAACCTAAGGGGGCATAAATTAAAATTAAGAAAAGACAGATGTAGAATAGATGTGCTGAAATTTGCCTTTAGCCAGCGGGTGGTTAATTGCTGGAACAAACTTCCATCTGTCGTTGTGGAAGTTGATAGGTTGAATAAATTTAAGGAGGAACTGGACAGGCATTTGGAGGGAATGGTGTGTTTTTTTTTTTTTTTTTTTTTGGCTAATGCTGCATAAGCTCGTACACTTGCTGTCTTGCATCACATGCCACTACTACTACTACACTAGGCAATACTAGTTGATAGATGACTAACATCAAGTGTTACACATTACACATCAGGTAAAGGTACTATGGTGGTCTAGGCACGTATAATGCATTATGCTTGTATGAGTTGTGCATTTTCATGACATGAACTGTTACAGTTGTGAGATGTAGAGACAAAACTTTGAACCTTGTGCTACACTTTATGGGTACAGTTGATAATGCTCCCCCAATAGAGAGGAGTCCCCCCCAAAAATTGCTGAAATGGAAAAGTGGGATTCAATATTAGACTCATTAACAGCATGAGATTTTGTTTTTTGACTGTCAACTATACCCACTATGTAACACGCATAGGTAATCAGCCCCTTCACCTGTGAGCATATTTGCTTTGCCAGTAATTTGGCAAACAGATATTTCCTTACTACATTTGCTAATTATTTTGTGTACTATTGCACTTTTGTCATTTATACCTTAAAATTTTTCTTCATCGGGACACCTATTGAACTTGTGTGAAGAGGTGTAATATGATAAATATAGCAAAAATTATTGACAATTATTTTAGGTTTTATAACTGTTTAAAGTGACTTATTATATTGATTCATATAGTAGAATTCTAGTGTATTTTTTATTTCAGTTTTGAAAATTAATTCCCTTTGGTGTTGTTTAATTTTCTATAGAAAAGAAGGTGCCCAAAAAAGGTCACATTACTCGAAACAGAAAGCAAAGATCACTAGTTTACTCTACAAAAAATTCTGCACCAGACAAGAGGCAAACGCATCTTGAAACATCAGGTGATGTTCATCGCACAAGTAGTACACCTTCTCATTTATCTTTCCATAAATTGACCTCTCAAACTTTAATAACTGCCAGACAGAAATCCCCAATGAAAGAACGATCCCCTTGGAGTAGAGTAAGGGGAACTTTTAAAACATCCAGTTCACCAAATGGATATTTTCGAGAAAGTACTTCTGTGTCTAAACCATGGGCCAAGATGAAGACTGCAGCAGCATTTAATATGAGAACACCCACTCATAAAGTGGGAAACAAGGTCCAAAGTTTTGTTAGCCAAGAAGATGTGACCCTTAGTTCTCTCTGTCTTCCACGACGGCAAAGTCTTTCTAGAGGTCTAGGTGTAGAAAACACTTCTAAGTCAGTTCACCAACTAGCTGCACCAGTCCAGGTGTTAAGAGCAGTTAAAGGAATTTGCTCCAGAGCACGAAGAAAACACATGACATCACCTTCAAAAGTGCGCAGTTTTGGTGTTGGAACAGGAATAAATCCAGGTATGTAAATGCTTGTTTTTATGCTCCTCTTGTTAAACTTTACTGAACCAAATCTTTTTCTTCCTGCAGACAGCTAGCATATTAAATTTTACACAATTATAATTCTTTGTAGTTGCACAACAAAGATATGTCTCTGCAAGCTGCAGTTATGGTGTACCACCTACTGCTAGTAGTACTACCTTGGAACCCACTAGCAGTGGCATGGCATTTGCAGAATTACGAACAAGAGCCCCTTCTGTTATTACGCCTCAACACAGGACTCGAACAAGGCGAAGGAATACCTCAAGTTGCCTTGCAATTGCACGTGTATGTGGAACAAGGAGCAAAGTTTCAAGGACAGTTACTGATGGATCCTTAAGAAGAAATTGAAAGTGATTGCTTTAGTCTTTGTGTATAGATATATGTTGCATGAAATTGTCTTGACCTGCACAACCATAACCTGTTGTTTAAACTTTTAACTCGTGACTCAGCTACATTTAAACTGTTGATTTTGTGACATTTTTTATGGTTATACTGTTTGTTGGACGAATTATAATTATGAATACTAAATTTTGATATTTTTATATTTTGAATAAATTAAATATTGTGTTATTCTCCTGTATATATATGTATTATAATATGGATTACTTGTAGATAGAAAAAATAATCAAATCGTGTATGGATCATAACACATCCTCCTACATCAAATTACCTTTATTTTGATAATTGTAATTTAAACAAAAAAAAATAATAATAAACATTTCTGGTGTAAATAAGTTGACCTCTCCTCCCCTAATTTCATTTACAGGATGTTGTAGACTCTTGTATCACAAAATGAAATTTACAAAGGTATCTTTAGCATTTCTCTGAGATGCCCATATAAGATTAATTTCCTTTGGAAAATCTTAATGTAATTATAGAAGGGCATGTTCTGAAGTGCAGCCAATCAGCAATTGATAGAAAAAGATGCACATCTCTGCATTAATTAAACTTATTTCTTACAGAACTTTCACTGAACATTAAAATGTTTCAGTTCAACTCTTTGTTCAATAATGATATCTCCCTGTATGCCATGAGTCACCTGGGTATAGAGAAATACTTTTCTGGATATCTGGGCTCTCATTAGGAGAATTCCCCCCTTATTATCTGTTAACTTTGCTGAAAGAATGGGAGAGGAAATGGTGGTCATCATCCAGTTGGGTTCCTGAAGGTTGAAATGATATGGAAAAGCAAGGTTGCAATTCTCCCACCTTGACTCTCATGCTGCATTCTTGAGCAGGGTTTAAGTAAGACTGGCCACATTGGGAGTTGACTTAGTAGGCTATTTTTACTATTTGGATTGGTGGATGACTAATTAATTTGAAGATCTGATTTAGTGGATTTACTCTGTGTATAGATAATACTGACCACTTTTTTTCATACTCTTGGATGGCAGAAATGGTGAGTATTGCTACTCTTACTCTGCTGAATTCATCAGTTATCTTTGTGATGATCCAGTTAACGAAGCAATGTGCACATTAGAATGGGTAATGTCAGAGATGGAAAGGATTGGTTTTTGTCTATCAGCAAGATGAAAGAAATGGTGTTGAGGAAGGAGTGGAAATTCTTTTATCTCCTTCAATATGGTTCTATATGATTAGCATAGCACGCCGTACTATCTTAACAAAGGTCACAAGACACCTGCGCCTCCATAGCCAGGTGGGAAGAAGCCGCAGTGCATAGCGCACGCTTCTCGATTAGACTGGGGTTCGAGCCCATCACCACCAGATGCGGAAAGGTCAGGGAATGACCACCGCCTATTCCGGAGCAATATGGCCTTAGTTGCTAATGCTCCCAAACAACAAACAATGTCAAATCCGTAACGAGACACCTGATCATGTGAAATATGCAACTGAACAATGTTAGAGAAAATGTCTGTGTGATGTTGTTCAGCAGTGTTTGTTCTGTTGGCGGGTTGCTATAAAAATATAAGTTCGTACTATGCCCAACAGGTAAGCATAAAATGAGTGACTGACTACTTGATGCATCTCAAGACAGGTGGTTACCTCATCCCGTCATGAGACGTTAGAGAATCATTACAAAGTAGTGAGGAACCACAGTCTAGCCTGTAAATGTTTCTGCAGCCCACAGGCCTGCAGAAACAATGGAAATCAGTCAGCAGCTAGCCATGCCATATGTTCTTCCAGTCTGATTGATGTGTATAGGTATGGATGCCAGGAGAACACTTTACTATCTGAGTGGATTGTCCTCACAATATGGACTAAACCACTGGTCAAATGCATGGAACCATAAATGCCATGTTTTAATGTAGTGCTAATTTTACAAAGTGGCCCCTTACACCTTCCACATGGAAGCGAAAATTTGACTCTCAGAAAGCTGGAGATTATTAACTATAAACAGGAGCAGTTTTTTTAAATACTGTTGTAGGACTGTTTACCAATACAATATGCTTTCAAAATTTTCTTACTTAGGATTTTTTTTTTTGTTTTGTTAGATATCAACTTATGATTCTTTCAAGAAAAATACTGTTTCCGACTTTGTTTACCTTGAAATATTGAGTAAAAGTTTCGTTTATAACAATGTCACTATCAAGAGCAAAGCTTTACAGAAAGAATTTGAATTTAGTCTCCCCTCCCCGCAGCTGGATATTCTCTCTCACACACTCCTGTGAGGAATTGCTGAAATGCCAAGCATGATTTTGGATAATTCGTTATATATCAAGTTAAGTTGTGCACTTGTCAATTCCCCTTTCAAGGACAATACAGTTCAGGAAACTTGCTCTCCAAATATGATGATATTTAAGTTAAATATTAAATGTTTCTGAAAACTCAGTTGCCTTCTTGCTTTCTATGAACTTTCAACTGCCATTAGGAAACACATTTTGTTTTTAAGCATTCTCAGTAAAAGTCAGTTAGCCACTAAATGAAGTCCACAGTTTACCAAATTTATTTTAAAATATATCTTCTGCTGTGAGGGTATTAAATATTTGAAGTTATAACACTTCACTAGACCATATCAGCACACCTCTACAGTTTTCAATGAAAACGCTTGTTAAAACTGAAGCAGCTGCATGTTTTCATAAAGGTCTTCTGAACATCATATGGATTGTCAACTGTTTTTGTGAAATTGGGTATTCAGTTTTCTCTCTGACTGCTTACTGCAGGTGATAGATGCCTCTCTGTCTTCTAACTTCTCCACTAATGCTGGTGTTCCCTAAGGTTAAGTTTTTTCTCCCACTCTTTTCATCTATATTAATGACCTTCTTCCACTGACTGGAAATCCTATCCATAGCATGTTGCGTTCCACCTTCCAGTTTGAGAAACCTTGCCCTACACAAACAGCGTAAACTTCTTGAATATCTACCACTAATTCCTTAAAATTCTGATCTACAGGTAATTCTCCAGTGCACAAGGATTACTAAGTTAATTTCAATCCTGTCATATCTAGGAAAAAGGATTCTACTGCCCTTACGCTAATCTTTAGTGATACTCAGATTTTTAGACAAGATCACATCTCTATTAGGGATTACCACTTCTAATTTCCCTCTTGTACATTAGTACATTAGAATATTGCTTCCTCTGCATCTACTCACTCTACAATTTTTTTAGTTTTAAATCTGGCCCACTGTGTCATTATTCCCACAGCTGGTGTGGTGCCTCAAAGCTTCTCTCAGGCTTCTAGATTCCGTTCAAAAGAGGATAGTCCAGTTAATTAATGACCTGTTTCTTACGAAGTCTTCCGTGGGCACTGTTCTTCTGAAATTCACCCCCTCCTCTACCAGTCAACATTCATTTACTGATCAACTCCAGAACCAACTTTTCTTCTTCTTCTTACTCATTTATTCCTTCAGTTGTATTTCCTGAAACTTACAATCTATAGAAATTCAAGTCTAATATCAACAAGTATCTTCTTCTGTCTTGTCATTCCTCAACCCATGCATAGTACTAAATAAAGGTTCTCACCATAAAAAAAAAAAAAAAAACATTGGTAGAACTGCACTAATGCTTTTTTTTATATATATCACATGTAAAGTTGTTGTTGTTGTTGTTTTGGTTTTTAGGAGCATTAGCAACTAAGGCCATATTGCTCCGGGAATATGCGGTGGTCATTCCCTGACCTTTCCGCATCCTCCGTATTCGCTGGTGACGGGCTCGAACCCCGGTCTAATCAAGAAGCGTGTGCTACGCACTGCTGCTCCTTCCCACCTGGCTACGGAGGCGCCTACATGTAAAGTGTGCAAATGTGGTGTTCTACTGGTCATTTATGACATATTTCTTCTGTATTTGTCTCTCATTAGTCCTTTATAATTTTATAATAAAGGCAGTGTTTTGGTTCGTATTTGTATATAGAGGTATTGCAAGTAAGAGAAGATGATGCCATCCCTAAACTTAAGTTCTTTTATTAATTTCCAGCACATTACTAGGAATGAGTCATGTTGGAAAAGAAAAACCTGCAAAATGAAGTGTGCTGATTTTTATGATAGCTAAATAATTACTAAATATTATTCTCAAGTGTTTATTACAACCATATTCATTAATGAAAATGGCTTTGATAATTTTTAGCTACTTGCATTTTTAACATAGTTTTACTATTTTTTGAAAGAAAAAAAAAGAGAAACTGTTAGCACAAAGAGATATTCTTCTGTGAACCCAGAGATCTGGCAGTTATGCTTCCAACACTCCATGTCATAAGGATTGTGGATGTGTGGTTTGCAGAGAATAAAATTGTAGTGACACAGGCAGCTCAGTTTGATAAACTTGAGTGAACTGGAATAAAAAATTAGGGCAAGATAAAAATAGTGGAGCATGATAACAGCAGCTCTATACACATTCTGACTTAGGAGTCATGGGGCACTCTTCTACATGCTAAAATACAATATTCTATGAGTGGATAGTGAAGCTAAGCATGTGAGTAAATTGGAACAGCACTGTGGACTCCATATCCATCATGAAGACCTCTGGGGGAGGAGAATAGAGGGTTCCCATGCCTAGCTTCTCTTCTGGAGGTAAAAAGTCATCCTGACAATGGAGGTAGGCATGTTTGGTGTTGCAGTCTAACAGATATAAAATGTTCATAGAGACACATATGATGGCTTGTGGACAAGTTAGCTTTGGTGTGTGTGTGTGTGGGGTACCGCTGAACATAAAATTCTATATTTAAGCCGTTTCACAATGTCAGCTTTAATCCTTTTGTCGCTGAGTTCCTCTCAGTAAATTTTTCTAGCAGCAGGCTCTGTGGAGCAAATTTGTTCATGGAATTTCAAATTTGCTTCTCGAGTTCTTATTTTTACTTTATCACCAGACAGTAGGTTAAAATTCATAAATAAAACTTTTTATTTTTTTTTAATGCAATATATCCTGTACATCTGTTTATACATAAACAGATTTATTTGATTGTTTTAGCAATTAGTTGGAAACACAGATAAGGGATGGATCAGCATATACTAGAAAAATTTTGAGATAATTCATACATGAAAGGAACATTATTTGAGGTGACATCCAGTGCCGAAAAGGTTAATGCTGCAAAAAAACAAAAGGATTCTGGATGTTTGTATACAGTCTTTTCTGGCTTGTTTTCATCTCAGAGTTTCTTCAGGTTGGTTTTTTTCATAGGCTTTGTTAGTATCCAGTTTTAAAGGGTTCCCTACCTTGAAATTATAACTGAAATGATTCAGGATAGCTACACCAGCTTCCTTGTCAGGTTTACTGATGTGGTCTCGGTGTCATTAGTGACTTGAGAATAACTACTGTAGTACTGATGTGAAGGGGAAAGGCTCACCTTCATCTGTGGATTAGCAATGCGGCTGACAAAAGTGCAGATGTGTGTAGTAGTGGTGGCTTTTCAGAATCAGCGAATCATACTCTTACTGAAAACTAATATTCCCTCCCCATAGAAGCCATTATTGGTGGATCAGTTTATCCATACATCTAATAGCATGTCACTAGCATGCTATTACATGGGACCATAGACTTGACTGAAGTGCTTAAGGCATCTGCACTCTCTGATGTCACACCTAAGTGGACATAAATTTAAATTGAAGGATTATTTGTTTGTTTGTTATTTGGTTTTTAGGAGCATTAGCAACTAAGGCCATATTGCTCCGGGATATGCGGTGGTCATTCCCTGACCTTTCCGCATCCTCCTTATTTGGTGGTGACGGGCTCGAACCCCGGTCTAATCAAGAAGCGTGTGCTACGCACTGCTGCCCCTTCCCACCTGGCTACGGAGGTGCCTAAATTGAAGGATGGTTGCAGAAGAGAATGTAAGTAGTTTTAAAAATTGCATGGAAAATGCTTTCTAACCTTGCTTCCTTTCATCATTTACTACATTAGGAAATGCAGTAACGATACATAATAGCAACTGTTCATGCAAGTGGCCACAATCAACAGTAGATGGAACAAGCCCCAACTCACATAGCCTAATCTACACAAGTACGTATTAAATGGGATGCCTCTGTTGATGTGTTTCAGGAAATGAACTATGATGAATGATAATATCAAAGGATTTCAGCATAGTCTTTGAAAATTTACACCTTCCGATCTGTTCCACGCAGCAGCAAAAGTGGAACTAGTCATTTATCGTAGTGAGAAGGAAGGACAAACATACCAGAAAAGGACACTTCTCTGCATTAATTAAACTGGAAACTTAAAAAATCATACATTTTGATGCACTCATTACATACAACATTTAACAAATCGAGATATCTATACTACAGCTAGTGTTCTGTGCACAATGGGATCAAAGATTTTACATAAATCCATCCTAATAGTTGGGAATGCACTGTTTGGTCCGTCTCCTGTGGAGAAGAATGATTCTTGTATTGTAGTCAAGTGTTTCTGGTTCATTTCCTGGTCAATATATTGGTTTTTTGCTAATTAATATTATTATTGGCAAAATGATACAAGGAAGCAAACAAACTTAATATTTACTGATAATCCAATTTGTGGAACTGTGAAGACAATCATTGTTGGCTGCTATGAGTTTGGTCATGTGGAAGAGCATCAGGAGGCTTATGTCAGTGGACTTAATGAAGAATGAACGCAAGCTGTAAGTTGATACTATAGCAAGCAAATTCATCAAACCAGAATCATGCGCAATATTGAAGGGTGGTACAATATTCTTTTGTGATGAGTTTATTCACAGCAATAGATTTGAATACCACACTACACATCTACTATTAAAAAAAGATATTAATTTTTTAGCTGAACACCATCCTGTATATCTCTGAATCTGTTTGGAACTGAGCAGTTAGATTATTCTGTGACCACCAGCCATTGCATACCTATTTAGTTTCTGCTATGTGCCTTTTCTATGGATGTTTCCGCCACATTTTTTATTCCTCTTAAAACTAAGCATTCTGCATCCATTCTCTGGAATAGGTGTCCTTCATGTATATATAAAGTGCCACCAAGTGTTAAATTTAACTTTAGCATATGATGCAGAAAAGCATGCTTATATAGCATCAGCCAAAAAAAAAAAAAAAAACCACACACAGACCCTTCTCATTTCACCCATCCACTTGCTCCAAATGTTTGTCTAGTTCTGCCTTGAATCTGTTTAAGCTATCAACTGTCTTTTCTCAATTTGAATTTATGTCCTCTCAGGCAATTATTCTGAGCAAGAGAAAGAATCCCATCACCATTGAACATGCTCAAACCATTCAAGGCTTTATACACCTCAGTCAGATCACCTCGCAGGTGCCTAGTCTCCAGACACTGTAATTTGCAAAGCTGAATTATAACTGCAGTCTTGTCTAGATGATCCTTCAATGCTTCTTTAACCCGTGACTCCATTATTTTACTCAGAACAGAAGTTAAACTATCTGGTCTGTAATTACCTGTGTCACCCTTGGATCCCCCTTTGTGAATTGGGGATACATCTGCACATCTCCTGTCCATGGGGACCTCTCCATGAACAGGAGATGTGCTGCCTCCTTTAATATAACTGGATAGATCCCACAACCCAAGGTGCCTTTCTTATGTTTAACTTGAACAATTTCTCCTAGTTATTACAAAATCCTTTTTTAGCTCTTTGTTAGAGTTTAATAAGCTTCTGGCATTCCCCTCCCTAAATATCTCCTCATGTGTGAATGCAGATGAAATATACTCATTCAGTTTGTTAGCTACCTGAGCAAGATCATCAACAGTCAAACCATTAATATCAAGTGAACCCATCTGATTCATCCCTTTCCTTCTAGAGTTTACATAAGTAAAGAAGTCTTTGCTGCATCCTTTGCCAAAGGTTTCTCGTAATCTGCCTTCACTTGCCTAACCTTCTTTCTGATTTTTGATTATAGACTAGCTTATATCTACTGGTCTTCTGTGTTGCCTTATAATTTATATGTTTGCCATGAGTGTCATTAGTTCATTTGACATCCATTTAGGCCTAAACTTTGAACAGTATTTCTTAGTTGGAACATAAATCCAAGATTACTTCCTTGAATGCTTCCCATTTAGAATTTTCTGTTGGTCCCACTGTATGGAATTTAAAAACTGTCTGAGACCTCTGTAGTGTAGTCACCTTTATGAAAACAAAATCCCTTTCCTTTAGCCTTGATGGTAGTTACATCTTTAAGTAAATCCCACATCAGTACACTGTGATCACTGCCACCTAGTGGTTCTTTTATCTGTAGATTCTTAATGCATGAACAATCATTGGTGATAATCAGATCAAGAGTATTACTTCCTCTGGTTGCCTCTCGAACATGCTGCTGTAGAAAACAATCCACAAAAGTCTTGCTAGTGCGTGAGTGACCGACCAACCCACAAGTTCCAGTGTATATGTGGGAAGTTAGGCCTATTACACACTCCTGCCCTCATTTTTGCTTTCCCGGTGCTTATGTCACACCAGACTGACTTAACATTGCCCTGTCCACCCATGTCAACTGGATGCTGCCTTAGATTTTATATGCTTCTTAACTAGCAACATAGCCCCTCCTCCCTTCCAGTACTCCCTAAATTCGAATTCTGCATTCCTTGTAGGTATCAAACCTTTTACTACAGTATTAGATAAGCACTGAACAACATGTCTCTGACATCACAACAATTTCTGCCTTCGATGTCTTGACCAGCACTTCAAATTCATTTAGTGCCTCCGTAGCCAGGTGGGCAGGAGCGGCAGTGCGTAGCACGCGCTTCTTGATTAGACTGGGGTTCGAGCCCGTGACCACCAAATACAGAAAGGTCAGGGAATGACCACCGCATATCCCCGGAGGAATATGGCCTTAGTTGCTAATGCTCCTAAAAACAAAATAACAACGTCAAATTAATTTACTCTATGTTACCCTAACATGACCCATATATTTACTTGTTCTGCGATGACTCCCAGCATCTTTTTTCCAGGCTGTTGCTCAGTCCAATAGAAGCAGTGCAAAATCACTTTCACCTCTGCCAGCAGCTTTCTGACCCACCTAACACTGCCTCGATGGCATCAGCAAATATTCTTGCACCCTTTCTATTTAAGTGTATCCCATCCCTGTAGAAGCAGTCTCTCCTGTTAACAAGAGTTATAAATAATGTAGCCAAGGCAATGATCTACAGTGCTAGTAAAACTGAATATTTCTCCAAAGTTCAATTGGTTTTATTTAGCATATGTCCCAGTTAAGATTTGCCCAATGTGTTATCTATTGATGCACTGCTAGTGTAGCCTTTGTAACAGGAGCAAGATGTATTGTGGATATTTGTTAGGCTGGTACATCTATATAATAGCCATAGAGGATTACCATCTGTAGAGTCAAATGGAGAAGTCTACTCTCAGGAGGAACAGCTTTAGCAGAGAAGTGTGATATTAAATTGGTATGTGAAATACACCAATCTCATGATGATTAAACATTGTTATGAGAAATGTTTGCAAGAGTTGACTTCTGCAGTTAAAATTAATATAATTTTATTTAAAATTCTGTTTAACATGATATTTTATACAATATGCACAGTATTATAAAATACAATATGAATAAATAATCATTCTACATTAAGTTCATTAAACAGGATAATAAATTTGTTCTTAATGAAATGGTCATAAAAGATCCCTTCCAATAAACAGAAATTTAAAAAACTATGCTGTCCCAAAGGTTACACTAAGTAGCCTTCAGTACAGTATATCTGGAATCTTGTTCTGCTCCTGTGCTCAATCCTATATGTGTTGTTCCAAAACTGGATCCAGATCTGGGCTGGCAAGTTTACATTATTCCAATGCAGAGTGCCCCCACCCTCCATTTCAAAGATAATGCAGGTAAGACAGAATGTAAAAATAGAAAGCTGCATTGATAGCTTTGTCACTGATACCAGTAGACCAATACAGTACTTCTTTTCTCTCCACTATGATAGGTAGTAATGTGCACTGCCGGAAGATAGCCTCAAATGTCATGCTATTCTATTAAGTGTTTTTCTAATGGTTGTTGGTGCTATTTCGTTCAATTGTCTTGATTCAGTTCACAAAGGAGTGCCTCTGCAGTTTTCTTTCAAATCTTGCTACGCTCCAGGATCATTGATTTTTGTCTTCCATTGTCATATAATGTTTCCAACAGTTAGTCTTCCTCCTAAACAACTACAGAGATTTCAGAGTGTTAAACTCAAACACATGCATTACTCCACTCCCACATTGACCATATCTAACTGTCATGACTTCTGATATTCACTACATTCTTTTTAATATTAGAAGGGTTATTTTATGACTATCTGAACTTTCTTTGAAATAAAAAAAAATTACTGAGTACAGTATTAAAACTTACCCACTTAGTAAAATTTTGACATACATTTTTAAATGATAATAGTTTTTAGGATGGCAGCAACATTGGCCTGCAGTGTTTGACTGATAAGCTAAAAATGCATAACTAGTTTGGTTAAAGTATGCCAAACTAACTGGAATGAAAAGAGAAAGGGTCAACTAATAGACACAAAGTGAAACTTGTTTTTTTCTTCAAGAGGGAAAAAAATCAAAATGTGTTTTATTTTAGTCTGTGAAAATTCATATTTAAAAACAAATTATCTGTGGATGCCCATGAAGACCAGTTTGAGAAATGCCAATTTTACAATCTAGCCAAGGATTGATATTATTATGATCTCTTAGTAAATCATTTAACAGCCATTCTTTTAGGGAGCAAGAGGAAGAATAACCCTAACCAGTCACATCCAGCAGGCAAAACCAAGTTACTTTGGAGAGCAATATTTAATTTCTTAATATTGATACATCACACCTGGCCCTTTTATTCATCTTGTGGAGCAATCAGGTAATTATCGTATAGTTAAACTGCATAAAAAAATAAAAAAATTAATTTTCACCTCATCATGTAAACAGTTTATGGCAACATCTGGATCTTAAATGAATTTGTTTAGGCCTGTCGTAAATATTCTGCTAGTACCAAAAGGCTGCCAATCCCTGCAATATAATACTTAGAAATTGATAGTAGAACAAGGAATAAGATATGTGCATACTTAAACTGTTCTTTCTCTCTCTCCTACAAAAGAGTAGTTTAACCATGTGAAATACCAAAAAACGTTTAATGCAACTTAACTTTAATCCTCACTCCAAAGCAGTAAAAAAAAAAAAAAATCTGTATTAACTATTCAGTCATTACTACAGAGGACCCAGCTAATATAGTAGTCTCGCCCCACATTTCGTCACCACTCTAAAGAAATGTGTGACTTTTTTTCTGCTCCCCCAATAGAATACTTCCTGGAAAGAGATAATACTTCTTTATAAACCAGTTCATTCAATATTCCAGGGATAAGTTTTCTTTTACTTCTATGAGAAATATCATTTTAAGGGCTTAAAAATGATGCTATTAAGTGTGTGAAGCATACACATATCCTTGATTTTCTAAATCTAGTTCAATTTGAAGAATAATAAATTAGTAGCTAAGTTTTCATTCTTTATGCTACATATTAAACTATACAGTGAATAATGCACAATAATTGTTTATAATGGAGAATAACAATGAATGCAAAATGAAAGTTGTGATTTATGGTATATCTTACAAAATTTGCTTAAATATATATATTCATTTGTTATTTTACAAGATTTATTGATCAAATCTGATGGATGAAATTCATACATGCACATTTTGATTGCTGAAATGTGCTGACACCTTACAATTTTTTAAACATATTAACAAAAAGAGTGGTTTAAAAAATACCAACACGCTTAACCCCTTTGCAGTATGGAATGTCACTAGCTTGCTACATATAAATTCCTGAGTCCCTTTTTACATATGCATAGTCGTGAAAGGGGTGCTGGTGGTGTCCCAATAATACCCAATAAAAAAAATTGTACTTTAAAGCCATCTGAGGATTGAGTGACTAGTAAAAGAAACTATTAGCAGAGATACTTAGAGTAGAAAGCTAAAAATGTGCTTGAAGTGTTACCAACACCATTTCTGAACTTGAAGTTCAGTTGTGCTTTTTGGTGCATTAAAATTAGCAGCATCAAACACTACTAAAGGAACCTGATATTTGACAAAAGTCTAGCTTCATATAAATTAATAATACAGGAAGTCCTTGTGTTATTATAGACCACATAATTCTGCAATAAACAGACTGGGTTGTGTAGTCTAGATGTGATGTCACAGGTAGCTGTAGAACACAGCACATCCACTATTTTATCTAGTGCCAACATGGGGTGCAGGCCTTCAGTTTTACACGAAAATGAAAGCAGTATTTTTGGTAAACGTCTTGCTTTCAATCTATGAATATCAAAACACCTCAAGCTATCACTTATTCCACCTTTAATAAACATGTGGGGTCTAAAAACGACAACCTGGTATTCATTTTTACGTATTTGAGAGAGAAAAGAAATTTCCCATTATTTTGGGGGAAAAAAATCTACTTGCTTAATTCTTTCTAAGATTCAAATAAAATGGTATACTCTGTTTGCAGAAGTATAGCAAAGAGGTGTAATTTCTGCCCTTAAAAGTGCAATTTCATTTCAGTCAATCCTAGCATAAAATGGTGCCAAAACCTACACCATATTTTTTGGAAAGAACAGTAACCCAATGCAATAACTTTGTTTTGTCTCTTCTCTGAGACTGCTAAATACAGTGCATAACTTGTTAGACAGGAGCCACCACATTCTTAAATAACAGAACTGACAAAGGCATTGAATACAGTTTAAATACTTACATGGGACTGGACTTTAGTTATTTCCTAACAGCATTGGGAACAAACCACATTAAAAAAATTCTACCTATAAGAAAGGCAATCAAGGAGAGTCACCAATACCTGTTATTCGAGTTTCTGTCCCAATGGCCTCTAACCAGAAAATATTCATACATGGTCAGAATAAAGTTGGGGTATTCACAATACCTAACTTTAGAAGTGTGAAGTTATAATTGAAATGCTTAGATTAGTGCTGAACAAACTAAATAGTTAAGCCATATTATGGGTAGGGTGTTACCAGCACCCCTTCTTATTGGAATAGACACCTGTTTTACACATTACAAAATTTGGCTCATTCTGATAAATGTTTTTAGTGCATTGCACTTTACAAAATTTGTTAATAAACAAATAGATGGTTACCTCTTTGTGATTTAGCAAAAGTACAGTTGAGGCACAAAATGATTAGATCACTGCATTTATCTGGAAGGACAAATTCAAAAGCATTCTATTAGTGTCATCATAACTAGCTTCACAAGCAACAGAAACCCAGCTGGATATATTCTCCACAAATAATGATAGAAAAAGCATCTGATGTCACATTAATATTATGCCATTTTGCAATAAGACAACTGTTGGAAGCCAATTAATGAAAAAAAAAAAAAAAAAAAAAATGCAATAGATTATAGTAACTACACGTCATCACAGTCCATAAACAAACCTTGGGCTTTTCTTCACTTCCATATAGCTGATTTTATTCTTCTGTGTACCATTCTTTTCTTTAAAAGGCTGTAGTAACAGTTTCAGAGGCAGCAGAGTAGCACCTGCTACGTCGAGGTCTGGCTAACACATTTGGTAGAGGTGGCAAATCATTTACAGGAGTTACTTCAAATCTGGAATCTGAATGTAAATTGTGCGATGGCCATATAGAATAAGGGTTATCAACATTCACAAGTGATCGCCCAAAAGCAATACTTCGTCTGGGAATAGCTGATACTTGAGGGACAGGATGATGATTTGAGTCTGAGATTTCATCTTCGGCCTAAATAGAGAAGAAGGAAAAAAATTTTCAGTATGAGCTTCAGCAATTTTTACAGTATTTTGTGCCCTCAATATATGAGGGTAATCATTTATGCAAAAATTTTATGTTCTAGACTAGAGAACAAAGCGAGCAACTTCTGCTTTTCCCAGTCTACTCATGCTGTACCAGTATAATTCATTTAGCTACAAAAGAGGCTGCAACACCAGTTCAATGGGCATATTATATTTGCCCACTAGAGAAGTGCTAAATAAATTACTGGTAGGATACCATGCCTCCCTAGCTACAAGTCTTTTTTTTTTTATTCTTAACCACCTTTATTCCCTTCCCAGATGCAAGGCATTTCAAAGCAACATAGCCTTATTCTTGCAATTAACCAACGTTTGACAGCTGTCACGAGGCACATGGCTATTAATATTACTGTTCAGTTGGAAGTGTGACACAGAACCTTAAAGGTTTAATTGTGTAGCCATGGTTCTGCCACAAGCAAATGAATAAGAATTGCAAGCTGTGCTCTCTTCCCCTACTAGTCTCATGATGCACAACCTCCACATCTGAATCCTTTTTATCAATAAAACTTTACAAATTACATGGTAAGAATTCTTATATGGATATCATTGAAGTATAATTTGCACCACTCTCCTGGTGGCACTAATTTTCTTTTTTATGCCATTCACTTTTAATCACCATTCTATATATTTTCATGAATTTCTCCCTCCACAACGAAAACAAGGTTGTGGAATGTGAAATCGGACTAAAATACTGCTGGCATCCTTAGTCTTTTTCACACTAAGGATGGACAGATGAGATAATTAGGGTTTTTTTTTTTTGGCGAATGCTATGGTAATCTGGTAAATATAAAAGGCATTTTTTACATAATTGTGTTCATGGAATAAAAGACATTACTGCTTTCTGTGGGTACATCAGGAGCATTTGCTCCTTAATTTGATATTACTTATACAACACTCACTGTTTTTTTCCTTCAGAAAGATTCTGTATCTCATAAAAACACTGTTATTATGATGGTGAGTTTATTTCATAAATGCAAGCAGCTACCATCCCATACTGACAAAACTACAATGTTCATATTTAGTATGCAAAAAAAAAATTCTGAAAGTTACTATCAGCTGGAGACCTTGTTTTGTAATCTTAAGTACATCACAAAATGACAAAAACTGTTGTTGTGCAGCAAACCAACCTGCAATATATGATCCTACTGATATAAAAATAAGACAACACTGCTCTCCATGATGGTATTAGATTCAAGAAAACTCGTAGGGTACAATCGCTATATGAAAGGCAATGGCAGTTTTAATTCAATTCCTGTAACACACTAGCATCTCTGAGGCCTCCAGACCTGTACACAGTATTCTAGGTGTGGCCTGACCACTGCCTTGTATAATGGGATTATCACCTCCCTGTTCCTGCTAGCAAAATTCCTATATATCATTGACAAGACTCCATGACCTGCCCAGCAAACTTCATATTTGACTGCACAATTACCTCCAGGTCTTTTTTTGCTTTCCACTTCCCTGAGTGTAGTACCACACAGTTGGTATGTTTCTCTTGGGTTATTGCTACCCATTTGCAGTACTTTGCATTTGTGTTAAACTTCACTTGCCCAACTTATCTAGATCCAGTTGGAGTAGCATACTGTCTTTACCAACCCTTGTATCAAACTTGGACATTAAGCCTGATATACACCTTCATCATTATTATTGATGAATACACAAAACAACAATGGGCCCAGCACCACCCTGGAGAACTCCACTAATAACATCTGTCCACTAATTACCACTCACTGTCATCTCCCACACAACCATCCCTTAATGCCATACCTCTCCAATCTGTACAACAGATTGGAGTATTCAGTCAAATTGGTCAGACAAGACCTCCCTTTAACAAACCAATGCTGTGTCTTGTCTAGATGATCTTGCAGTGCTTCTTTAACCAGTGACTCCATTATTTTCCCTGGAACACAAGTTAAACTAACAGGTCTATAGTTACCTTGCACACCTCCAATCATGGCTAAGTGTTCGCTTACTTTTTTTGCTGCCACCTTTAATATAACTGGATAGATCCCATCCACCCCAGGTGCCTTCCTTATGTTTAACTTCAACAATTTCTCCTCCACTTTGCTATCTGTTAGAGTTTGATAAACTTTTGGCATTCCCCTCCTTGAATAACTCCTCATGTGTGAATGTAGATGCAAAATACTCATTCAGTTTATCAGCTACCTGAGCATGATCATCAATCTATGGTAAGTGGTCCAATCTGATTCATCCCTTTCCTTTGTGACTTGATTACAGACTAGTTTGTGTCACCTGATAATTTATATGCATCCCATACATTTTTCTTCTCTGCCATGAGCCTCGAACAGCATTTCTTAGTTGGAATGAAAAGCCTAGTAGCTACCAAGATTAAATTCCTGAAGGCTTCCCATTTAGAATTTAACATTGGTAACATCATTGGTACATTGTGATCACTGTCACCCAGTGGTTTCTTTATCTGCAAATTCTTAATGCATGAATAATCAGATCAAGAGTATTACTCTCTGGTTGCCTCTTGAATATGCTGCTGTAGAAAACAGTCATGCTAGTGTGCGAGTGACCAACCCACAAGTTCCAGTCAAAATCCCCCATTATAAGACTTTGATTTACTGGCCCACTATTTCTCTGCACAATTACTCATACTCTCATTTTTCCTTTCCCAGTGCTTATGTCACACTAAACAGACTCAACATTACATCAATTGGATGCACTTCCTTAGATTTTATGTGCTTCTTAACTAACAGCATAACCCCACCTCCCTTCTTGTACTCCCCAAATTCCAATTCTGCACTGCTTATATCTGTGTGACACTACATCTCTGATATCCTAACAATATCTGCCTTTGATGTCTTGACTAGCACTTCAAGCTCATCAAATTTATTAAGTCTACTTGCACCTGTTTCTACTCTTAGTTACCCTAACCCAGCCCATGTATTCATTTGTTTCACTGGCTCCCAACAGTCCTGGAAATCTCCATTGCCTTGCTTTCCATGCTGCTGCTCATTCTAATAGAAGCAGTGCAAGAACCACTTTTAACCTTTTAGTCTGTGTATCCCCTTAAGCTAGCAGTTTTCTGACCCACCTAACACTGCATCACCCTTTCTATTTAAGTGTACCCCATCCCTGTAGAAGCACAGACCAGGGTCCTCATCATATATTCCCTCCTATCATGTCTGGGCAGAATTGCAGACACTTTCAACCCTAACCTGTACTTGTTGAGTAAATCTGCAGATCTGTTACTTTTAATGTCATTAGTTCCATCATGTACAACAATATCACCTTTTGTGCCCTTAAAAGATATCTGCTCTACAACATCAACTTTTGCCCCTAGCAGACATACCCTGGTCCTATTCCACCTATCCTTGCATAGCATATTACCCATCTCCCTGACAATACAGTCACCAACAATAACTAGTTCCTTTGAGATTGCCCCCTCATATCGATTTCTTTGAGGACATTTACCCTACACCTCAAGTTCTCTAATTGCCGCCTAATTTCTTGACACTCTAGGCATCTAGCACACACACAAAGACATCCTCCTTGGCTAGATAATGTCCAGCAAACATTTCTTGAGACTGTGATGCATTGGAGAGTTTCTCCCCCAAGTCAGGGTCATGATTTCCGTTTAAATAACAATGGAATTTAATAAGATTAATTGATAATACTAAGCTAACTGTTTCGTATTATGTTATACTTTACACTATCAGTTCAAGATATATACGTTGTGCTATTTCTTTTCGATTACAATATGGCACCAACTGGAAGTCGTAACTTCCAAAAATCACTAGTTAAATTCAAAATAAGAAGCTAACGAATGCTACTAAACCTTTTTAATATCTTTGTGTTTTACAATGTAGTATGTTAATTAATGAAGAATACGGTAAAACTATCTCCCTTTACAGCAGCCAAAAATCCACCGACTGTTCTCTTCCGCCACCAGAGCACCCTCTCATATAGGAAACATATATGCACTTTAAGAACTTTGGAGTACTTACCTAACCCCATCTTTCATAGTTCAAATCAAAAGATAGTTACATGAGGTAGTTTGAACTCTATAGCTTACCACAGGTTTCATTGTAAAGCTTGGTGCTTTGCTACACCTCCGTCTATTCACCATGTGCTCAGGTTTGGTAGCAATATATGCACTTGGAGCTAAGCTGCTGCGTCTCCCTGTGATAGAAAGACTACCCTTTCGAGATTTTAAAGCTAAGCTGCTTCGACGACGTGGTTGTGGTCCAGCAGGGGGTCCAAATTCCACATCCCACACTTTAGGTCGTCCATCCTCCTGCTCACTGCTTGATAATGTAGGCAAATTAAGGCATCTGCTGATTACCTGAAATATATAATTATTTATTTAATTTAAAAACAAACTATAAATTAAATTTACAGCATAGCTTTAAGTTCAGAAAAAAATCCTAATAACTTTCTTTACTCATCACAGAGGTGTAAGCCATAACATGAGAATTACACTTGTGCTTCAGTATGCTGTTAATTTCTACCCCAAAGAATAGATCAGTAGCGGTGGACTCCATTTAAATTTAGTGCCACTGTCAAAATGCTTGGTGGGTTTTCAGAGCTTTTTTTGTGAATAGAGGCTGGGCTACACTTCCTGTAGTGAAAAAAATAATTTTGAATCTCTAGTGTGTTAGAGGTGACATTTACTTTATATGTGTGGTACAAAGCTAAATTTGAATTAACAATATATTTTGGTAAGGTGCTACATATCAAGTTTTAAAAAAAAGGTAACATTTTCTTTCTTGTACTGACTGTATTTTCAAACAGAGGAAACAAATAAGCATTTCAAAGTGAAGATGATAGCAACATGTGCATATTATTTATCTTCCTCTGAGCAGTGCTCAGAAGGTGATTTTACAGGACATTGGAAAGCATATGGAATTCCTGTTATGGGTAAGTATTGAAATAGTTTGAATTAAAGCAGCCACTGAAGTATATATGTACAGAAATGATTAACAAGTCTATTCAAATAAGTGGCACTGACTCATAAATTAAGACTTTTTGCTGATAATTATAGGCAGGTTATCCTCACATCTATTTATGCCTTGATATGTTAGATCTGCAATGGTCATGGAGAGTTGCAAGTTCTTTTAATAATTGTTTATAACAATTCTGAGTGGATATTCAGATAAAACTCTTCACACCATTGATAAACAGTTCGGTTGCCAAAATACGTCATGTTATGAGGATGATTTATATTTTCTCCTTTTCTAACAAAATACTCTCATTATCTTATTGACACAGGAAGTATAGAGGGAAATTTTTTTTTTTTTGCAGAATACCATAGGCTCTGCCTTTACACATTTATACCTGGGGGGGGGGGGGAATTGGGTAAGAATATTTTCTTATGAAGAAATGAATCACAAGAAGAGTCCGGGGGTTTTTTTTTTTTGTATTTCTGTTGTAAAAGAGTAATAGCACCTGATCAAAGCCATCAAGATAGTACAAATCAGTCCTGCTGTGCTATCATGTTGGCAGAGCAAGCCCTCTTACTCAGCTTATAGGCTTAAAAACTGTATTCTGGTTATTTAATCTTAGCCATATGCTGCACAAAGGCAACTTCCTACAATCCAGTCTAAACCTCTTGCCCCTAATTACCAAGCTCTGTAACCAAAAGAGTTAGTTAGATTCATGGGAAGTCTCTACAGACCTGTAAGTTTGACCTCTGTGCCAATCAACAGTTAATAAAAAGTAATGCAAGATCACGTCTGCCGCTTTGTTCCTTAATGATGCTAATACAAAGGCAGGTATGGTGGTTCATGATTAGACACAAACTAAAAATAGTTTGTACATGAAATTTTCTGAGCAATTTAAATGGTCCATATATGTTAGTCTTACCAAGAAAGGCCCGAGTAAAAACTAAATGCTTCCTCAAAGGATGGTTGCACCTAGTGCTGCTTAATTCATTGTTCTTTAGAAAACAACCTACAAATGTCATTTTCCCTCTACATATTTAGTTTATCATGCTGTTCTGAATTTCCCCTCCTTACAAAAGGGTTTCTACATTAAATTTGCCCACAGACATCAATTAACTTTTATGTTAGTGAACATTGGTGGCATTTTCATATCTGACTGCACAATTACCCCTGAAGGGTAACGAACCTCATTTCTGCTATGCCTTAAATATGCCCACCAACAATCATGAAAACTGTTAGAACAAAATTCTGGGTGTATCCCTATCTTCTGGTGCTACTGTTAATTGGTATCTTTTCATATACAGTTCCAGTAAAAATTAGGATATTAAATAAGCTCCATTACTTGCAAAAGATGAAGATATTTGTATTCCTTTTATTAATCTTTAGCAAAGATTAATACTCTGTTCTGCACAAACAGTAAGGTCCTGTTTATCTGCATTTCCAAAGTGAGTTCTTCCCATCTGGCTGAATATCCTCTCACATTCAGCATTACTAAGGAATTGTTAAAATTCAAATTTGTTTCTAAAATAAAGTATTTCTACACTAAACAAAAATTATCTTCTCCATGACCTTTGCATTACAGGCCACAATTGATTGAAGAAATATGTTTAGATTTATGAACACTGACATGAGTTACCAGGAGTTCTTTTGGATCAGTTTAGTTAAACACAATGAAACATTTTTCAAAGACTTCTCTACCCAAAACTGAAATAGCCATCCAATCAGTCACTTTAAATATACTGACTTCTCTGTGATGAATATTTGTAAGCAAAAGCTCTTGATTAAGTTTCACCCAGAAGGAGGTATCCCTGTTAACTGAAGAAGCACCTCTCTTCCATATGTTTTTGCCCAAACTTTATTATATTTCTTTAGTATCTGGTTCTAACCTAACAACTTATTCATTTGAAATATTCTTTCCAATTACCCCAGTGTTGGGGAGAGACAGTCTTTTGTGGACTCCAGGTTTTGCCACAGCTGGCTGTTTGTGTAAAAGTGCAACGTCTTGTGTTGAGTGGCTGTCACTGGAAACTTAGCATCTAGGGGACAACTGACCTGAAGTCTATTGCCCCCATGGACAGTAGGTAAAAATTTAAGGGAAATTATTGTCTGGGATGAGCAGTGTCCATTAGAAGGTGTAACAATTGGGTTAAAGTTCCAGTCCAGTAGTAGGAATTCTCTGGTCACAATCACTTATGAAGATGCTCCATACAGTGGTAGCAGCTGTCACATGTTGATGGGTGTTAAAGTCCAAATCCAGTGAGGTCTGGTTATGGTGAAAGTCTTGCCTTGTATCAAGGTCACATCCATTCAGTCCGAGAACGTGCTGTTATGGTGGAGACCTTGTTGGAAGTCAAGTCATGTTTGTGTGTGGTCTTGCTGGGTTGCTCTTTGCTGCTGGCTGAAGGGCACCTGTTGTGCTCTGAAGAGAGATCTGCACTTCTTGGGAGTCATCTTGCAACAAAATCCCAAGTTGTAATTTCATTGTTTGCTACATCGATGATGGTGTGGAAAATCTCACCAGGTTGTGTTCCGGATGAGCCCCCAAAGGTCTTCTAGGATTTCCTTTTCTGAGTGTGAATTTAGTGATATTACACCCCTCTAAAAGTGCTTCTATGTCTATATTGTTTCATGTGTGGTCCCTTCTGGTCAACTATATTCTCTCCTTGATCTTCTTGTCTGTCTTCTTCTGAGAGTGGTTAGATGTGGTGTCCATCGTGGCCCAATCAGCCTTTGATGTTTTAAATCTTGGGAGGTTGTTAGTATCATGACTATTGTCAGCAGTTTGTTTACATACCACTTAATTACTATCCTGCTAAGTAATGTGGTATCAATGCATGAGCATCCATAGATTGTAGGAGAGAATGGCTTCTTCAAGCAGTTCCATAATATGGAGTTAGACCCTCTTAAGCCTGATTGCATTATCAGTGACAACCATAGATGCCCAAACACAGGCAGTAGCATAATCTTGTTTAACTGTCTTATGACTTGTAGAAATCTTTGTGGCTACTCTATTATACATATATGTGTGTGTTCATAATCTGTTTTTGTTTGATTGAATCTACTGCTCCTGCAAATTTAATTTTTATGTCGTCAGGCAACTCAAAAATGGCTATTGTTGGTCCTAACTGTAGTTCTTGTCACCTTTGAGCTGGCCTGTTTCTTTATTGACTTCTTGTTCTGGAAGCAGGTGGAGGAATGTGTCCAGGGCATAGCCTTTGTTCTGATTTCCAGTTCAAAACATGTTACATACAGGTTTGGAAGGATACAGAAAAGAGCAGTGAGATCTAATTGATTTAGTATAATATTAATTTCCCCATGTCATTCTACAAGAGTTAACATTACATATTAAAAAAAAATCAACCTGCTGAGAAGCTCCTGGAACATGTCTAATAAGTGTCTGATACACATCATCTGCCATGGCATCCTGTTAAAAGATAAAACAAATTAATATTAATCAATAAGAACAGTTTGTTCATATCAACTATTCTATAATGCTTCTTCAAAATATTAAAATTATGCCAAGTGACATTCTAACAGCTAAATGTATATAACAGTTCATGGCATGCTGTGTGAGCTATAAAGCCCTGGAACAACTAGCATTCATTGAATTTTTATGGTTGTTTGTGATTGGTACTCAGCCACAAATATAGGTCCAATTAATTGCTTTGATGAAAAATCGTGGAGTGTATGAACTTTTGTTTTGCATTCTCCAATGTTAAATGAATCAAAAACTTTATTGATGACGTCAGTATATACTGACCACAATACAGGAGATAAATAAACCAGGGTTATCAACATTGTTTCAGGTAATCATATGTACAAATTACCAAAAGACTTTCTTCCTAGAAGAAATATGTTGTGTGATTAATATTTTCCACCTGAAATAGATTCTAGCAGCAATGGATAAATGCATGCTGTTTTTAAAAGAATACTTCTTACTGCTGTCATTGCATTTCAGGCTAATATATAGGGTGCCATGGCACAAAAAAGGAAAGGCTGTGACCTCTATATTAGAAGCAAAAGCTAAGCACATATATTGAAAATTAAGTTCTTAAGGCCCAAGTGCAGCTGAAATAGCAACAAACAGCAAGCTTTCACGGTGTTAGTGAAATCAGACTTAGAAAAACATCAAATTGGCATTGATGAGAGCAGGATAGAAGCTCTCAAAGGAATTAAGTTGGGCCCACAATGTGCAAAAATTATAGGATCAGGGGCAAAGGTTGGTGATGTTGTAGAGTAGGAGAGTCACACATAAAGCAGCTAAGAGTAAGAACAGGTTCAAGTCATCAAATACAACAAACAAATGTGCAGAGAAATAGAGTAGGTCAGTAAAGCAAGAATTTTAACTTTCCAGATATTGAGTGGAACTTATGGGTTGGTCACTCACAATCACAGTGCATTGCTGTAAATAAGTGTCTCAACAACAAATTCTAAATGGATGTGAAATGAACTGTTGAGATATGTGATACAGAAGCCTAGTAGCTTCTATAAGTAAAGAAAGCAACAAGACTTTACTTGTGTTAACATTAGAAGGAAAGGGGTAGAATCAGATTGGTCCACTTGATGTCAGGCTGAATAGATATTTTGTAATAACTGTTGAAGTTAAAGTATCTATCAAATCATATTGAGGGAATCCCCTGTAGACATGGGTAATTATAGCCCTGTTGGTTAAAGAAGTAATCCCAGATTAATGTAATGAAGAAAGGCACATGGGGTTTGAGGCAGCTTGCTTTTTTCCATCATTAATACAGAAGGGGGGCGGGGAACTGAGGTGCTAAGAAGAAAATGTATGAAAGGAATTAGAGCCACGGGATTGTGAAGATAGCCTCAAAATACTGCCCTGAGTATATTAGGCAAGTAGAGATAACTAAAAATAGGAATTTTTACAGGTTAATGCCAGAAGAGCCTATAATGTGTGTCTCTGCAGTTGACAAAACAAATGGATATCCTCCTGGTGCCGGAGCCATTATCATAGAGTATATAATTACTGAAATTATGCAGAATGAAGCCTGGATTGTACAAGGGGCATTCAATTAATTATCCACCTACCTAAGAAATGAGATAGAAGCAAAAATCTATTTTTCAATGTAACTCCACTACACTTGTTCCATTTTATTGGCAATGAGGAAAGACAAATAAAATTATTTTCTTGAGGTGTTGAAACAGGAAATAGGTAAAGTCACAGTCTCTCAAAGTAGCAAGTGACCTGTGCAAACAAGCAACACACCTCTGGAAAGTTTTCCACAGTGTTTAGAGTGTACAAATTTCTCTCATCACCCACCTTGCACTGGCCATAGTCATGGAGGATTGCTATAACTGTTCTCTTAGCTGTCACATTCCCTGGAGACTTGGGATACCTTTAAACATCTTGTCATTTACCACAATCTCTACTCAACTTCCTTTCATGAATGGTGCTCCAATTTCAGAACATACATAATTTAATACAGGTATCTTCCTGTTACAGCATCACAACCTAAAAACATAGTGGGATCAAAATTAGTATGACTCAAGTTATAACTATGGGACCTTAGGTAGATTATTGAATGCCTCTTGTATAATCCTATAATATTGTCAAGAAGGGCAAGTTCTGTGAAGATGCAGTTAAGGACTGATAATGAGGGGATCAATTGTTGGTCACTACCTATGGAATACAGTAATAGTAAATGAAGATTGGGCATTCTAGGACAGTTTTACTGAAAAAATAGACTTACTCCTATGCCGTTATCAGTAAATAAAGGTAACATGTCATAAAGACTATTTTGTAACCCAATATCAGATAAGGTTTGATTAAACTTTTCTGCCATATAATTTTCATTTAATGTGTGAAGTTCTCGCTTAAATATTGGTATTTAGTTCATCAGCGAATTCAAACTTTCTTTGACACTGAAATGAAATAAATTCCCAGTTTAGTTTATCTGCATGTTCTTTAATAACTCTTCAGAGATGGCAGGATTTCATCCAACAATTGTAACTTTCCACCACAAATCTTTTAAGTGATTCATTTCTTCTTGTTTCAGCCAAGCCATGATATTCCAATTCCTACTTGAAGAGAACCACTCTACACGTTTGTTGCCACCAAGTCATACATTAAACCATGAAATTTCAAATGCTGTGGTGTTTGTTTTAGAGCTAATTAATATTTTATCCATTTACTTCAGAAAGATGACAGGAGTTTTAATTCCAGTAATTTGAAGATATGGGTGTACATAGCCTACATATTTCTGTTAACATCAGTCAATTATTTTACCTTGCTTCCTTTCTATAATATCATGTAGCTATGCATAAATATATAATCAAATGTGAAGTACATTAGGACCACAAAATGGCCTTTTTGATGCATATCAATATAAACATTTTAGTTCGTAGGGAAATGCAATATCTCAAATGAATAAAATTCCCAATTTTATACTTCAAAAACATGAGCTGCACCTCTAAACTTTTGTTCTTCATCTGAAAGGAGTAACATATCTTCAACCAACCATTCTCTAAACATCTTTAGTCTAACAATATATCTGTTATCAGTAATGATAGAAATAACATCTAGTGAAACTCTTATAGGATGAGTTTTAACTTAAAGTATAACAGCTAATACACTCCATATAACCGTAAATTATAATAGTCATCTGAGTTAGTTCCTAGTATAATTCTACAATTTTTATTTTCTATATACAGTGCATTCCGGTTATTTGGGCCTAATCAAGAAAATAGCCAGGGTTTATTGGGCTTTTCTGTTAGTGGAATCTATTATAAATGGATAGTAAACTTGAATTCTGTGGGTGTTCACGTTATGGTGAAATGTGTTTCCCTTCCATGAAATCTTTGTAACTTGTGTGTTATTGATTGCCTAATATATCTTTACTAATTAGAATTAAATTCACAATGACCGGCAACTTTACTATGGCGAGTCCATCGTGTTTTTAACTATTTATGAAACTTTGCATAACTGGGGCAGTCCTGATGTGTCCCAAATAACTGGAATCGACTGTATATCATAAGTTTTTAATCAACCCCACAAGCTGATTCTAACTGAAACTTTCATCAGCATTGAGTATGCCAAATGTTTAACTATGAAACTGATTTTCTAACAATAGACTGAACTCTATTGTTTGCATTAACTAAATATCTTTTAAGTTTCTAATAGAGTACATTTTCTCACTTATTTATTAGAAAAAAAAAATTGGTGATTACACTAACCAACATGGTAGTAAATATAGAGGGAGTTACGTTTTAACAATCTATTCTGGCCTCTTGTGAACTTTAGCTTCATAATGGCAATGAATTTCCATCAATTGGAACTTTTTTTTTGGTTTTTTTTTTTAGGAGCATTAGCAACTAAGGCCATATTGCTCCGGGATATGCGGTGGTCATTCCTTGACCTTTCCGCATACTCCGTATTTGGTGGTGACGGGCTCGAACCCCGGTCTAATCAAGAAGCATGTGCTACGCACTGCTGCTCCTTCCCACCTGGCTACGGAGGCGCACATTGGAACATATGCAGTAGGGGTTCACACCAGGACAATGTAATGGATTTCAGAAGTGTTTCATAAGCATGAGCTGTCAAATGTCGTTAAATTCATTTCCACGATGATAAGTAGGAATAAAAGAGAAAATCCTGTAGTAACAAATTTTTATGTTGGTACATCTTTTGAAATCAGCTAGTATTATTTATACTTGTTAATGAGATGATTATTTTTGCATTCTTTACCTACTGTTTGATAATCTGAAATTAGTTTTTCTATGTTTCTCCAAATAAACTCTCTACAATATGGGTGAAATGTGTTAAATTCACTTTTAAATGGAACAGTTTTTTTTATCAGATAGATCAACACAGCAATATTGAAGAAAAACTAGTTCTTGATAATGACATAGGGGTAGAAAAGGTTTCAAGTATTTAAATAGTAATAAGAGGAGAAGTCTATTTTATCAGCTATGTGTGGGCAATGGTAAAGTTTCTGTAGACAGGGATATATATAAGCAATTCACATTTCTTTGTTTGGAAAGGGTGTGTAAAACCTGGAATAGTTGTTGCTATGTGCCTGTTTTTTTATACAGTCACATAAATAAAAAATGTCCAACCACTTATCTAATTCTGGTATTCCTAAAGGCTTTTACTTTTCAGATGACCAGCTTCACCACTGGGATCTGGTTTAAATTCCCTCCACAAATTATATAGAAGTAACACAGTATTTTCTTCACATGAGAGACTAAACAATGACACACACTTACCTCTACAAGGTCCTTCAGTGTATTAATCTGCATAAGGCGAGCTTCTGTAGTGTTGCTCAAAAAGCTGTTTGGATCTAATCCATTCAGATTCTGTAAAAATACAAAATATTTGTTATAATTTTTATATAAACTTTGGATTATCAACCAAATCTCTTACTGCATAGTAACACAAATGAATTTATTGGCTTCCATGTACCATGGGTAGTTCAATACCAGAAGAGTGTCATGTTCTTCTATGAGTTTTCAGTAAATATACACATACTGACAAAAGCATTCAATAAGGTGTCTAACTGTTCTTGCACATCCATAGTAACAAACACCCGAGCTCAGCTCAATGTGAAATATTTGTTTTCAGACTTTGATAATGTGAGTGAGCCCATTATCCAAGGTATGAGAATAAATTAAAATCTTTTACTTAAAGTCAGAAATATCTGTGTTTTTTTTTGGCACTAAATAGAATCTCCTTGGAAACTTTTAGGGCCTGTGTTCTGTTTCCAAAATGCCCCTCCTCAAAATTAACATTTTACTTGATTTTTTGTAGGAAGTGTACGTGCATAAAGAAACTTGGACACCAGAATCAAATAATATTAGTACTACCATCTCGTTTAGGATCTCCTTTTCAAAAAATTCTTGCTTGTATCATTTCCTAATTTGTGTACAGAACCTCATGTCATACTACAACTTTTTTGAATCAAGAAAACATAACTCCACTACCCTGTGTTTAATGCATTATCATACAACACATATCAGGTGTGAAACAAGCTTGTGGAGTTCTCAATGTTTTGACACCAGTCATGTTAATGACTGTGCTCCAGCTGAAAATATATACCAAGGCATTATATGCATCCCTACTTGGTCATGTTTTATCTTGTTACTATGATGAGAGTAAAAAAAAAAAAAATGGATAAACCAAATATATTTGGAATGGTTTCACTTAATGCTGAGAACATGAGGAAATAAAAACTGACATAAATACTTACTGCCCATTCCTGAAGGAACTGTTTTCCTAGTTGCTCTCCGTCATTTGGACTCAACGTTCTGTTATAATCCCGGGCAACCTGAATAATATTTAAAAAAAAAAAGTATTGAAGTTCAATCCTCTTTAGATGAGAGTGCAAATTTATACAGCATCTGCTATTCAATTACTCTCTGAGTGAAAGAAACTTTTTCTCCACCTGGTATAAAGAGATTAAATTTAGTCATGTTGATAAATTATAATGGAGTAAATATTCAGAATGCCCATCTTCCCCCCCATGTAGTGGTGAGAAGAATATTTTAGCAACCTCATTCCCTTTCTTTATATTATTAACATAAGAATTGTTATAGTTTGCCTTAATTTATACTCAGTCCACACTTCCTGTTGAAAAATTGTCCACACCAATCTCACTATTTCTTGTAAATGCTTAGGTTATTGAGCCTACTTTACAATCTTGTCATCAGACCAGATAGTAAGGTCCCAAAACATAATAGTCTATCACCACCAATTGCTGGGGTGTACTGATATCTATTCTAAACTCCAAATTACCTTAAGATCATGTTTCCAAAACCTTGTTACTTCGGGTTCTGCTGTATTAGGAGCAACCTCCTTAATCTGAAAGAAAAAACAAAGCATGACTTCACAAATGACATTATGTGGAACAGATTTAAGCTTTAAACCACAAATCTAGCCAATTTAGGGTCTACTGTTTCAGTAAATACTTCATGTGGTGGAAATTAGGGTTTAATATTTTCCAAGCGTGTTTCAAAATCAGAGGAGATCATGCCTGATTTATAAAAATAAAGTAACAACTTATTATATGAGCTTTGTGGCCTGTTACAGTTCAAGATCTTCCTTCTGTATTAAAATTAATTTTACTTGCAGATCCTCTTTGGAATAAACCTCATAGCTAAATACAAGTCTAAAAGGTCCCACAGACTCAGGAAAAGTATATCCATAATCATTTTACACATTGTGTGAAGCAATTAAAAGAAAAATGGATACAGTTTGTATGATAGAATTGTAATAGAAGAATTAAGTAATTTACGACACTAGGTCATAAAGCAATATTCCTCTACTGTTTTTAATAAAATAAGATTATGCTTTGCATCATTGTAGTATGTTTGGGGGACTCTCCTATTTTGTTATTTTTCTGCCACACTGGTTGTATTATCTTTGTTTTTAGCCCAGTGATGAGTGAATATCTGCTGATAGTATTATTACACTAAAGATATATATCTGACTCTTACAATTGTTAAGAAAAATGCTTAGTTGATGATCTTAAAAACAAGTTAACATGCAAATCATGATTTAAATCTAGAAAAGATACTTAAAAAAAGGGGAAATGGTTGTACAAGTGTCTTTGATGAGCCAAGAGAAGAAAGGCCATCAACATCCCCAGACAGTGAGATGGGTGCAAAGGTTGAGCAGCTGGTGCTGAATGACAATTAGTTAAAGGTCTACCCACAGCATTCTCCTGACCTAACACTGTCACACTTCTAGTTTTGACTCAGGAAGTCATTAAACAACTGATCCATACATGGAGAAGGATTAAAGTTCCACCTTTCTAGGGCTACATAGTTTGGCTGACAGAAAAAAAAACCCTGAAGTTTTGGAAAACATTTGACATAATGATTACTGTTATCTAAACCTCTAACACATTCAAATTTTGCCACTGCTTGTAATTTATGAAATATCAAACTGTTAAATTAAGGAAACCTAATGCTTGGTGGCGTTTGAATTGATCCCTGTGCATTCCAGATAACAAAGCTTTTACTGTATTAGGAACAAAAAAAAATCTATCACCAGTGCCTACGAATAATATGGTATACTGGTTGATCAGCTTTCTTGCCATTTCCTGAAAAGTTCATGAATGGGAACATACAGCCTGAAAGCTTACCTTAAGAATCAGCAAAGTTGTAATAATCATACCTTTAACATTTCCAAAATACTGTCACAGGGATTTTTTTTTATCTGGTTACACAATAAATGTGTTCTTGGAAATCATTATTTTCTATGGAATAAAGTAAGATTGGGTTGCATTCTAGATCAGAGTATTTTTAATTAAATTACAGCATGAACATACTGCACATTTTGTTAAATACGATCCATGTGGTATATTAATCAAGACAAAAGCTAACTTAATCGTGCATGCATATCAAAAAACAACCCTAAATGACATTCAGTACTTACCTTAAGAATCAGCAGAGCTGCAATAATGATGCAAGCAATGTTTACAACAGTCAACATGAAGCTCACTATGCCCAAGACGGCACACTCTTTGTCCATTGTGGATAGTATGTTGGGGTATGAGTGTATGGTGGTACCAAAGCTTTCTTCACTGTTGTATTGATACCATGAATAACCTGCAAGTTAACAGTAATAATTCACAATTATAAAATATGAGGCAGCAGATACATTGATTTTCCTGTACACTCATGGTAAAATTTTATCATCCACTTAACCCCCAATATTCATAGGTTTTCTTAAACCATTTCTCACTTTCTGCATATTATTATTAACAACCATGACAGCATAAATTTTTTAAATAAGGTCTGCAGTCTTGTTAACAAAAAAAAAAAAACACTGAGAGATCCAATTAATACTTTTTCTGCTGGCAGTTTCAACCCAACCTGGATTGGAAAGGACAAAAAAAAAAAATCAGATTTTTCTTCTGTCAAATTAAAAGAGAGTTCTAAGAGTAGGGTGGGATTAAAATCTGAAGCAGTGAATGTGTTGAAGCCAATTGCAGAATTCCAACATTTAGTGTTGTTATGTCTTAGGCACCACATCAACCTCTTGTTCAATGACTTTTTTTTTTTTTGTCAAAAAAAAAAAAAAAAACCACATACACATTAAAAGGTGGCACTTTCAAGTAGCAACTGAAATTAACTAAACATCACATAGTATAACCTAGATGAATATGATTGAAATAGGAACTTAATGTTTTATTTTTAAAAAAATATACCTGATGCTTGGTCAATGTATGCAATGCATTCTTGAAAAACTAAGCACATATTAACTGCCCTGTTTATACTCCAGAACAAAATTACTCCATCATCATAGGTAGCACTGACTTATGTTTAAGGTAATGCATGCTTTCAATAACATACTTGTAAAAAATAGTACTGCTGATTGGTTACTATATAACTACAGTATTTTTTCCCCTACACATATCAGAACACGTGACACAAGCTTTGTTCATTTCATTTCTTTCATTCTGGGCTGTGGCAAAGTCTCACTCCCAGCAGTTCAATAATCTCTTTTATGCAGCCCCCCAAAGAGAATTACCACATGCTGACAGACCTACAATCAATCTAACAAAACCTCACTATGGTATTCCTAATAGTAACTATGTAATGTCATGGTCTTGTCAGAACCAAAAGTTTTGCATCATGCCCATATATGTGCTGATTAATTGCAGTATCAGAGAAATATGGTCAAAAGGTTATAGCCTGTACCTTGACATGTGGGCTTCTTTTGAAAAACATTCTGTGATAAGTGTCCTATCTACAGTTCAAATCATTAACTCTTGAATGAACAATGGGTACAAATTTAGCTAAGCCTTCATAAGCTTTTTGCACTGTTAAACATGGTTCTTTTATAGACCAACAGATTTCTTGATGACCGTCTTAGTTCATCTTTTTACCAAGTGCAAACCTATGGCACAAGCCTTGTATCTCGAAATATTGTGTGCAAAAACTCAATTTTTTCCTGAGTACTTGCAGGAAATAAAAAAAAATCATTGTTATCTGGCAATTTCTTGTCATTTACTGTATATAACTTGCAAAAAGGAAAGCTACACACACTACAACAAATTCCTCTTCTCAAGGTTTGTTATACAGTGGTACCCTGGATTACGAGTGTTTTGCAAGACGAGCAAAAATTTTTAATAAATTTAAACTTGATAAACGAGCGAGGGTCTTGCAGTACGAGTAAAATCAGTCCTCGTATAACACATGTTTACACTACACGAACCGAATTCGCTTATGCACGATTCGCCTTTGTGTTTACAAGAAATGGCAGTCGAACGCAACACGATAGGAATGAAGAGAAGATTCTGAAAATGTATTTATGTTTTTTATATCAGTGAAGGGGAAACACACTTCACCATAATAACGTAAAAACCAACACAATTCCAGCTATCGGTATAGTCGCAAATGCAATTAGATCGAGTTTACTACCAGTTTATAACAGATTCCACTAGCAGAAACGCAACTGGAAATTGTTTTATGGTAGTAACCCCCAGAAATGCGCTTTAGTAAAATGTGAGGTGTTAAAAGTGTATCTCTGCCCTTACAGTGTTGTTTATTCAGTTGCTACACGCGCGCAGCTTTGTTTATGTGTATCAAGCGTGCGAGCGATGAATCTGATTTCTGTGAAATCCTCAAAAGGGGGAAAAATCAAGTGTCATTGGAAAGATTCCTTGTTAAAGTCGCACAAAAAGAAAAAGTCAACAGATAGCAGTGAAAGTCATCCTACCCAATAATTAATAAATTCGATTGTTTTATGTATATTAAATTTAAAAAGGTATGTATTTTGTATTAATCATTTTTAAGTTTTGGAACAAATCATCTGGGTTTCCATTATTTCTTATGGGGAAATTCGCTTTGATATACGAGCACATTTCCGGAACAAATTATGCTCGCAAACCAAGGTACCACTGTATATTGTAAAAGTCTACTGCAGTTGTATGGTAACGAGAAGCTCGCTTCTCTTCATACACAATTAAATATAATTTTTGATTTCAGCAGTAACTGTTCAATATGACGAACTATCCAGTCATATTGAACAGTTATTTGAATCTTGTGCATATATCTAAAAAATCTAGTGTCAAAATTTTTGCATACAAAAATATTATTTCTAATTAAAATGGGGGACAAAACAAGTTAGAGTTCTGAAAAAATGAAAAATCCTTGTCTTCTGCTCTTATCACAGCATTTTAGCTTAGGAAATGACCTAAATTTTTATATAAGTAAGCAACTTAAATTGATTTACTATCATGAGTATACTGGTAATAACAATGATTTCAGTACTTACCACTATTCCAACTTCAGATTCATATATAGCTCTTACTCTTTTAATAGCTGAAAATCCCCACAAAAGACCCTTAAATTAAAGAAAAGTATTTAAATTACTAAATGGAATCATTACATAATAACAAACAAAAAAACTGGAATATACAGAACTTACTGGTTGATTCTACATCTCCTGAAGGTGGAAAATGTTTAACGTATCATATATTTATAGGACATTCCAATTCTTAAATGAAGAAATTGATCAACTGTGTGCAACCTATAATTACTCTTGCACAGACCAAGGGAAATAGCAGCATTGCAAATACCATATTTCCCCATGTATAAGACGCACCTTAATTTTGGGGCCCAAAATTTGAAAAAAAATGTATTACATAAAATTATTGAACTCAAGTTTTATTCATACAACTCCCATCCATTAGCTCGTCCTCAGTTCTATCTATGGCATTTGAAATGCCCCGATAACAATCTCAATATTATCCCAGGTACAAACTTCTCCTATAGTTGGTTTCTTCACTCTTCCTGCTGGTGTAAAATTGTCCCCAGAAGACTTCATCCATTGGTTCCATTCGTCTCTCATGGCAGCTTTGAAGGGTTTGGAGCTGGGATGTCAAGCCTCCAGGTATGATGGCAAGTTTTGTTCTGCAGCAATCTTCTTTGTTATGTGTGCCCTGAACTGATCAAGCACCAATAGGGCAGGTTTGCATAAGAGCCCACCTGGTCTCCTGCTCCAAACTTTCTCAAACCAGATCTTCATCCCATCCATGTCATGAACGTGGACAATCACTCCACGAGGAATGTCTTCTTTTGCATTTGAAAATCAGCATAGGAGGCAGCTTGGTTCCATCGGCACAACAAGCTAGAACAACTGTATAATGGCTCTTTTCACAGTTACAGTTTTCACCCCCTTCTTATCAACAGTTCTGTTACTTGGGACATCAAAGTGAAGGGGGACTTCTCACCACTTTATCATGTAGCAAAATTCCTGTATATCATTGACAAGACACCATGAGCTACTGTTGTTTGTTTGTTAGGAGCATTGGCAACTAAGGCGATATTGCTCCGGGGATATGCGGTGGCCATTCCCTGACCTTTCCGCATCCTCCGTATTTGGTGGTCACGGGCTCGAACCCTGGTCTAATCAAGAAGCGTGTGCTACGCACTGCTGCTCCTGCAGCCTGTCTACACAATTACCCCCAGGTCGTTTTCATTCTCCACTACTGTGAGTGTAGTACCACACAGTTGGTACATTACTCTTGGGTTACTGCTACCTATATGCAATACTTTGCATTTGTCAAACTTCAGGTGCCACTTCTCAGCCGAACTTTTCTAGATCCTATTGCAGTAGCATACTGTCATCTGCAAACTTGGCCATTAAGCCTGATATACCTTCATCAATACAGAAAACAACAATGGGCCCAACATCAAACCCTGGGGGGGGGGGGAGAGAAAAGACTCCACTAATAACAATGTCCATTGATTACCACTGCACATGTGGAGAATGATTCCCATGTCATGAGAGCAAAGTTTTACTGTTGATAAAGGAGGCAGTTGCCCACGTATTCTAAAGTTTCAGTCATTATGAGCTGATAAAATGGGTAGTTTTTTTGGCTGATGCATCATTTGCCACTGCTAACCTCCTCACGTACACAAAATAAGTATGCTGAGCAATTAAAATTAATGCATTTGTTAGAGAGTAATTGCGAGACAGAAGGCAAAAAATACTGCTTTTAAAGAATAACTGGCAGCTGATGTTGCTCCTCCTCCTGAGCACTAGCAGTTAGCCACCAGAAAAGAAAGTGAAGAATTTAACCCTCAAGCACTCATGTAGGGCCACCTGATAACTTCAAAAATATAAAATAATTATGCTACAGCAAAACTAACATTTTCTTATTGTATTTTTAGCAATTATTTAAAAAAAAAAACATCACAGATGTGTCTTAGATGGCCAGAAGTAAATATTTCTTGCCAATTTTTCTCCCTAATGATTAACAATCTTTTATGATTTTTTTTTTTAGAACATGCCATGGCAGTATTTTAATATTTTTTGTTAATTTGTAGGGGAAAAAATGAAATCGCCAATACTTTCAGAATCACAATTAAAATTCCACATTCATAACTATAGCAGTTATTTTTTAAGATACAATCATTACACTTCTGCATAACCACCACCTTAGGCTGGGCTTTTGACAAACAAATGAATAAAAACTTGGGTTCTCTAAGATAATTATTCATGCTCCATGTGAAGCCAAATGCAAGTTTTGTAAACATTTGTGTCTCTACAACATATGAAAATATATAATCAGTGATCACTGAATTATGACCACTCATCCAAAACAGACTATGCCCCATAGCTCACAGTATAAAAATCTGAACAGCTTCATATGCTAGGGAAGTGGTAATTTAAATAAATCTGGTAGTGAAAGTGTAAAAAAAGAGCAGTTATGGGATGTAGTAAAAATAACACAAACTTCTGGGAGCTTCCATATTGGAAATGGCATATCTTATCAGTTGCTCACAGCCCACTGTGGTTAAGGTGTGCAACGAATGGTGTTGAATGGGTCAAACCACCTCCTGACAAAAGAACTGGAAAGGATTATCTAAGTTGACATCTCAATACAATATCGCATCATCACGAGTCCATGGTTGCTTAATATGGGGCATGTTTTACTGCACTCTTGATGTGTATGGACCAAAGTTTCACTGGTAAGGTCTACCAGCAGCTCTTAGGAGACCATGTGCACCCTACCATGTTACATTTTTTCTCAGTCAGAAAATGGATCTACCAAGACAATACGTCATTGGGCACACAGTGAAGAGGTCATCCATCATGGGTGACCTCAATTCAATTGAACATGCAAATGTCATCTATTCTGACAGTGTGGAAAGCCTTGCAGGCAGCATGGCTTCAAATCCCTATGGACATCCAGTGGACTTAATGTCTAGGCAAATAGCGACCCAACACGGTATTAGGTAGGCAGTCATAATTCAGTGATAACTGAAGATATGTCAGAGCATTTGATAATGCAACTAACTCCAGGACTGCTTTTTGATCCATATTTTGTAATTTTAATAAGCACACAACAACGTGAAGTCAGTGCTTGCATATTAATTGGAAATTATGAATAATGGTTGCCATTTTATTCTATTACAATGTCAGATCACAGTCTGATCTGAGGGTATTGAGAATTTTCATATAGGCATAATCAATTGTCATCACCATAGTTAATTTTTAACTAGTTTAATATACCTGCAAAGTTCTTTGCTTGAAGTATCAAACAACACGTAATCTCTTTGCAATATACTTACACAATTCACAGTTGGGGGAAGTAGTGATGCTGAAATGGCAACTCCTACCAGAGATGCAGTATTGCCTCCTAGAACAGACATAGCCACGCCAGCGCCTGAAGGCAAAGCAATCAATGCACCTGACCAAAGACTTCTCAGTTGTCCTCTGGAAAACAGTTAAATTACTTGTACACCAGAAAGTCTAGATATCAGAGAAATCATTTGTTTATCACTACTTCCATAGTATAAAACCATGAGCTCACTGTTTGAACAAAAATATTGATAATTTTAAAGAGTAGAAAAATACACAATGTTCTACACTGCCAGAATTAATAAAATATCTTAGGATGAAACACTGGTTATATGAAGATTAAAGGTAACAAAAAAAAATGGACTGGATGCAATGAGTACCACCATTCTCACAACAGAGATAAGTAAGTCTAAATTATTACTGCATCTGGATTATAAGAAGTTTTATGATTTAGGGTATTCTGCTCAAAATACCATAAATCACAAAATTTAGAAGATTTTTTATATATTTTCAAAAATATATACAGTGTCAGGCAAAAACTTTAATACTAGCATTATAAGCGAAGCACATTAGAGCTGAAATTTTTTTTTACAATTTAACATAAACACACTTTACTTACTAATGTTTTGTGAGTATACAGACTAAAAGACAAAGTATTAAATGTTATATCATTCCCATTTTTACATTCTACTAATACATGCTGTTAGAAACAGTAATTTAGTTTGCCAGAAATGGTTACAGAATTTTTTCAGTATTATGTCATATGCAAATGTTCTAACCAGGCCATCACCTCATTAATGTTTTCAAGCACTTTTTTTCTTTTCCTTACAAAAGTCAATCACATTATCTTCTGGATCACTATATCACTGGCCTTACATTTGTCGACTGTCTTCCCACTGTTCACAAAGATTGCAGTTTCTTCCTTGCTCAGGTAAAGTGCAACTAGAGCTTCCGCATTCATCCCAATCAAAGCAGCCTACACTTCTTGTTCTGAAAATGTTGGTTATTATTAGTGATCTTAATCTTTTCCAGCAGTTTTCAATTGCTGTTCAGCTTACTTTCTCCCCATTAATCCAATCTTTCAGTGTTAATGTTTCCCTCAGTTCACACCACCAGCAAGTGGCCCACCATGATGGTAAGCTTTGAAAGTTCAAATAATTCCATGATCCATAGGCTGTATTAATGCAGTTGTGTTCCTTGGAAGAAATGCAACTCTGGGCAGAGATCCAACGGTAACAGAGCCTTTTCTTCAATATTTTTAAAAAAGCAAGTGGCATCTTACCGATGGTACAAACTCACTTTCAAACCATGAAGCAAAAATATCAGTCATCATCCAAGCATTAAGCTATTTTCATAAATTGCAAGTCAAAGTGCTAAAAACACCGGGGATTTCAACTTTTACCAATGCACGATGGCTTTAGCTTGGGATTTCCGGTGTTGTTTGTATGTACACAGCAATTCTCTCTTTGTTAGGTTCCTTTTGAATATCCACAGTTTCATTAGCCAATTCACCACTCTGAATCACATTATGTAAAATTCAGGAAGCACTTCTGCTGCTGTAATGTCACCAAATGCAAACTTTGAATATCCTATGTCATCTCCACCAAGTAGCTTATGAAATATATATGTGTGCTTTCAAAATTATCCCATTTATTGGTACTCCTTTGCTATGCTTCTGCAGAAATCATTTGTATAAGAATTGGTCCACATCACTGTTTTCACAATTTAGATGCCTACTTCACCTTCCATGGAGTCTACGAATGAATGCAATTTTTTTTCCTCTTTCATCCAATAACAGATCATTCCTTCTGGAATTCTATGCTCAAAAAATATAATGCATTTTGTTTCGTCACTCTTAACTCTTTCTTTTGGATGGTTGGTTGGGGATTTTCACTGGCACATCAGCATCTATGGCCATAGTGCATAATTTCTTTTGGTTGCCATTACTACAGTCCTACTGATTTATTAATTTTGTTGTGTATTTATATCTGATGCCCTAGAACTTACTGTGTTTTGAGAAAACTAAATCAAAACCAAACTGAAGTCATGCAATTTCTCCATAAATCACTTGTCAGTTCATGTATAGTTTAGAAAGGATGTCATGTGCTGTGGTTTACAAAAATTTACTTTGTAACTATTATAACACACTTGACAAACGGTAGCTGTTTGTAATTAGCATTCCACTTATATACTCTTATTGCATCTGTTGCTGAGGGAAGAAACTGGGTGTGTACAGTAATTAGTCTCTGACAAGTTCTGTCGTGTACAAAAAATTACTCTGCAACTGAATACATCAAAGCAAATATACAGACAATTTTTAGTTAATTTCCCCTCTTGTATATACACAGTTCACTTTTTCCAGTTTCTAATATGTGTTTCCTTGAACACAAAATACTTTTTTTCATAATTCGTTTTAAGAAACATGATCATACCCACAGTATATTAGCATTAGTTGAGACATATGATGCAAAAAAGCAAACTTATACAGCATCAGCCAAAAAAAAAAAAAAATCCCATTTCACCCTTAAATTTATTTAAGCTATCAACTACTCGCTGGCTAAAGGCAAACTTCCGCACATCTATTCTACAGCTGTCTTTCTGCCCCTTCAGGTTCTTAATCTGGGCAAGCAGAAGTATCCCGTCAGCATTGAGCTTGTTCAAACCATTCAAGGCCTTACAAATCTCAATGAGATCACCCCACAGGTGCCTAGTCTCCAGATGCTGCAACTTGCAGTATGAAGAGGCATGTTATATACATCGAGGTTGCACTGTATTTTCTGAAAATGGTGAAATTAAAATTTAGCAGCTCTGCAGGGTTAAATTCTTTCACGAAAACATATTTTTATACAAATTAAGAAAGCACATATGTGTCACGACTACATAACTAGAAAAAAAGAATTTCTTTAGGTTTAATACAGTATTCTACAAAACCACATCATAAATTGATAACTACCGTATTACACATCTGTTTCCCTACAACGAATGAAACAGCACCAATAGCACGATGAAAAGAGATTTGCATTTAAAAGTCTTAGGTTAAAGGAGCTATGAGTTGAAATTCATCTCTGCAGTACAGAGTCCTTTCAGTTTACAGTATGAACCAAAAGTAATGTATAAAAATATTGATCAATAACAGTACGAGAAATTTCACAGAAGTCGGAAAATGGAAAATGCTAGCTGCACAAGAATTTCAACAGAGGGAGAAATATATATTTTAAAACTCAGAAATGCTTAAAAGACTTATAATGGTATTATATCAGAATCCAGTTCCAGCTCAACAGAAAAAAAATTAACTTCTACATATTGTGAGTACAAAAGTTTACTTTAATTGTATTGACACTGTAGATACCAATTCTCCTCAAATGTAGACAATTGTTTGTTTGTTATTTGGATTTTAGGAGCATTAGCAACTAAGGCCATATTGCTCCGGGATATGCAGTGGTCATTCCCTGACCTTCCCGCATCCTCCGTATTTGGTGGTGACGGGCTCGAACCCCGGTCTAATCAAGAAGCGTGTGCTAGGCACTGCTGCTCCTTCCCACCTGGCTACGGAGGCGCCTCATGTAGACAATTTAGAAATAAACTAAAAAAAAAAAGGAACAAATTATATTAAAAGCATTGGAAAGCAGTATAATGAAGCCAACAATGCTGCATGTCAATCATTAAGTCTAGAAAGCATTAGAGCTAATGATATTTCCACCTGAAGTTTATGGGAAAAGGGCCTGTCATGGACTATGTAAGGGTATAAAAAAGGCAGATGTCTACTAAGTGCATATTAACTTACTTTGATAATTTCGACACAATGAACAACACAGTGCCATTCAGAGGCACTGTACCCAACAGAAATTGGATAATAAGTATGGATAATTCACAAAAAAGTAACTTTTAACATTAAGACAATACATCCCATTTTTAAGCCTTCTGGCTGCTGATGAAATCAATCCACAGGCAGCCTGCTGCACTTTATTACCTAACAAGAATCAGTATCCTTTTAGTTCCTCTAAGGGTAATTAATTTTTTTTTTTTTTTTGGTTCTTTCATGGGAGATGTGTCAAATATGCTCCACAGCATAGCCTCAAGTCAGTTCACTTATGTGGAAAAGCTTTATCATGAACCACAAAGGCTTTTAAAACAGTCACCTCACACCCAGTTGATTTAAAGTTAACTGGGTGTTAGCACTTCATGTACAGTGATAATTTCCTAAAGGAATTGCTTACTACAAATTTAGCTTTTGTTTAAACAGATTGCAATGTCAGCGTAATTATGTATACTACATTAATTTCTACTTCACTGAAGAACTGCAAGATGAGAGGAAAAAGTTCTCTCACGGAGAATTACATTACCACTGAGCTCCAACAAGAATAAGTAAATTAACAAATACAAATGGGAAATTTTTAAAGAATTCTAGAAACGAAGGACTGATAAACTTAGTAATAGTAACAAAAAATTATCGCAGTCTCCGAAATTCCACGGTAATGTAAACTATGAGAAGGATTTGGCACAGAATCAAGAACAATAGTAAAGAAATTTTCTGCATATGTGGACATCAGAAGGGTCTGCACCATTAAATTTTTTTCATACTTTCAAGCTTTACATTAGTAGTTGTCCAGTAAACAATTATATTAAAGAGAGTGAAAGAAAGTGCCACATCCCTTAACTATAAATGGAAGATATTCACTGTTACAGTGTCCACTGGGGGGGGGGGGAGGAAGAGGAGGAATGAAAACCTGTACTACTCAATTTGCTCTCAAGTGAAAAGCAATGGCATGTCTTGTAATTCTTTCTTAAGTCATACAAGTTACTGCATTGCATCAAGTCAACCGAAGTTGATTAATTACATCTCATATTGTGAATGCCTTACCAACAAGCTGCCTGTACATGATACTTCGAATAAGTAATGCATCCCCAATAGAGAACACTATTGTTACTTATTCTCAGTGAATACCACCTGATGATGTGATGCAATGCACAAAGTTTTATGTCTAGTAAGTTTTCCGTCCTAATTTTTATTGGGTTTTAAACTACTGAACACAATTTGGCATCTCCCATCTTATGGAGTTAATTTCACAACTGGGTTGTCAGTCGTTATACCACCAGGTACCCACTGAGAATAAATAACAATAATCTAAGTGTTACTTATTCAAAGTAAATAAAATGATGTCATGTAATAAACTTTGGTTGTCTTACTACATACAGACTTGATGCAATGCACTAACCTAAGCTGCTGACCCACTGCATTAACAGCACATCTCTGTCTATTAACTCTGCCACAACACACATTTCATCTTATTTGTTAGGCCAGAACTGTAAGCATACAATTTATTTCCTGTGCAAAGTTCAGCAACTGTACTGAACAAAATTCTTTTAACCTTAGACTTTGGTCTAAAAGTGAATCATTACAGGCTTTACTGTGTAATCAACTTGCCTGTGTCAAACTTACGATGCCAGTATTTAATTGAAATCTGTGTTCACAAACATTGAGACTTTTCAGAAGTACAATAAGTCCTAAATTCAATTTTCAGTCTCACATTGAAGAAATATTCATGAGTTTTTCTGGTTGTTGTTGTCTATTAGTTATATAGTGCATTAACATTTAGGTCCATAGTGCACTGTGGTATTATATCTGTACGTGTGTGGGGGGGGGGAAGCAACGCGCAAACTGAAACTTTGTTCGTAGATGTTTTTCCAGAAATAAGAAACAAAATTGGACACCTGTCAGGTTCAACATAATGGTGCTTGCACCCCTATTTGTAACAAACAGGAGTGCAAGCACCGCTGGGTTAAAGGGACCACTATAATGGTGGCTGTCTTTAAAAGCACCTTGACTGCTCAAAAGTTTAGGGACAAGATACCTTACAACTCTAGACTTTAATGTTTCCTATGAAATTCTCATCATTACCAACACAAATTTCTTTAAGATTGGTAAACATCTTCTAGGAGCAACTACAGTTCCATTGACAGCACTTCAACAATGTCACAGGCAGCTTATTCTACTCTGGACTTCTAACTCCCTTGATGGTTCAATATCTAATTTTGTGGCCTCAAAGAAAATGTCATCCATAGATTACAACACAATCCCAACAGACTGTGGGCTCTGTCGCAATCACCACACTGAAACCATTATGCTGGTGAAATACTGGCTTCTAAAATATGCTACATCAACAATGCACTCTGCATGCCAATAGCCAAAACATTTGCTTTTCAAGATGCCTAACAATAATTCATGAAAAAAAGGCTGATCTACATAATCACCAAAATAACCTCCACAGCCAACATTTGGAACTCAGTAGACTGCAGGTTCCCTCAACTAGCTCTTACCATTCTTATACAGGCTACATCTATTAGACTTGAAGCAGCAAAGCTTAGTAATGCTGAGAGCCACATAAGATAATCTTTGAAGTTTCCATTGTTGTTATTTGGTTTTTAGGAGCATTAGCAACTAAGGCCATATTGCTCCGGGGATATGTGGTGGTCATGGGCTCAAACCCCGGTCTAAGCAAGAAGCGTGTGCTACGCACTGCTGCTCCTGCCCATGGAGGCGCCATGTCTTTAAAGATTTTACTAAGAAACAGTAATGTCAGAAGATCTTTTATCTGCTGATTCACTTTACATGTATATTACACTGTAGAACAATCTAAAGGATTAGACAGTCACTATTCATTTTCAATAATCATACTTACCTATTTGCCATCTCTGTAGTTGGCCAAATGCCTGCACCCCATGTATCACCAAAGTTGCCACAAATAAACCCAAAGAGGAATCCTGAAAGATAAATTCTAGTTAAAGATAGAAATTGCAGATAACTTACGAATAAGTTAATTAACAATGAAGTGCAAAAATATCAATTATAAAAGTGAAGCAACAAAATCCAGGAACACCAGACATTTTGGTATCCTGAAATATAAGAATAGGCAAACGAGAGCAGTAATTTTTGTATCAGAAAATATCCAATCTAGCTATCCCTGTTACCAACTTACTCTAAGGTTTTTAATCACTTGACTATCCAAATTCTTTTACCATAAGTATGTTACCATTTAAAAAATTAAAAAAATATTATGATACACTCAGTTATGCAACACATTTTTAAATTTATTTTAATAAATCTTTCATCTAACCAATAAAACGCTGTTCTTTTCAAATAATGTTTGAAGGTCAAAATTTTATTTTAACATGTTCATTGCCATCTAAATGTCACAGAACTCATTTAGTGTTCCTAATTTTCAGAATATTGAAAAAAGTTTATAAGTTTTGTTTCCGAAACCTATAACCAACTATTTTTAAATATTTCAAAAAGGTATCACAATTGTTCTCTTTTAATTCCTGCCATCCATTTTTGATGAATTCATCCATCATAAGAACTCTACCCATATGAATTATTTCATATTTTCTGTTGACAGACTTCATTTTCAAACAAGTATGTTATCTACTTGCCCTTCTTTCAAGCCTTCTGTAGTAGAATACAAAGAAAAGATTCATGGAATAAAACTGTTTATTGTAGTGCCAACAAACACTATTTTGTGCTTGCACAAGTAAATTAAATTAGTATGTGCAGGCTAACATATAAAGATTCATCCTTATTATTACTAATTTTACTTTTTTTCTGCCCATCCTTACTACTTACCTTGAGGAGCTGCAAACATAGTCAAAAAATCTGTAACATCTGAGCTTATAGAAGCTCTCCATTAAGGCTAAGGAAGCACTGGGAACTAGCTCAGATGAAATACCAAACAAAACATAACCTTTCATATCTCATGGCTGAAATCCTCTTAAATAATTTTGTCAGCTCAAATTGATAATGACTTCAGAGCTTTATTTGCAATTTTCCAATGCTACATTCTCTACAGATAGATGATGACCCTATTGTTAAGTGATTACATTCTCCTTTTTCATTAACTATACTTGAGTTTCGAAGATCTATCTTCACTACTGTTGAACTATTATTTTTTGTGCATCTGCAAAAAAAACTGAAAAATTAAAACTGTGCTCAGTGCCTTCTATTAATTACAAATAAATTATAATGGGATTCCAATGTACATAAGTAAAAGCCCCAGCGATTCTTCAGTAAGGGAGCTACAGTACACAAGGCACCCAATCATTCTATTTAAAGAGAGCATATATATAAATATATAATTTCATAGTGGTAAGTGGCCACAATACCAGTGTTTGCACCATGGTTCACCTGTATCCTAGGGCAAGTCCTGCTACAAGCTTCCACACCATTCCTTATAACATGTAAATCAAAATACATCTGTCCACTTATCTCCAGGCTACACATTTTCTCAAAGCTCACAACCTTTTAAGATATTTAGAATTCTTTATAAGGCACAGAAAATCTTTCAATGTCATCATTATTTTGAACTCCATACCAATAGCTTGTTGTGCACTGTAGATGAAGAGTATGTTAGCATTAGTAGAGGCATACGATGCAAGAAAGCAAGCTTATGCAGCATCAGCCAAAACAAAAAAAAAAAAAAAACCCCTCCCATTTCACCCACCCATCCATTACAAATGCCTGTCCAGCTCAGCCTTAAATTTAGTTAGGCTACCAACTTCCACAATAAAAGACGGAAGTCTGTTCCACCAATTTACCTGCTGGCTAAAGGCAAATTTCCACACATCTATTCTACAACCGACTTTCCTCAATTTGAATCTATGCCCCCTCAGGTTCTTAATCTGAGCAAGAGGAAGAATCCCATCGGCATTCAGCTTGCTCATCCCATTCAAGGCCTTATACACCTCAATCAGATCACCTTGCGGATGCCTACTCTCCAGGCACTGCAATTTGCAAACTTAAGCCTTTCTTGGTAAGAGCACCCCTTTGTTCCCCTCACCAATCTTGTTGCCCTTCTTTGTACTCATTCTAGCAACTCTACATCCTAAAATGAGGTCTCCAGTCCTGTACACAGTACTCGAGGTGTGGCTTGACCATTGCCTTGTATAACAGGATAATCACCCCCCTGTCCCTGCTAACAAAATTCTTATATATCATTGACAAGACTCCATGACCTGCCCTGGCAGCCCATCTGCACTGTCAGCAAACTTAATATTTGACTGCACAATTACCCACCAGGTCTTTTTCACTTTCGACTTCCCTGAGTGTAGTACCACACAGTTGGTACATTTCTCTTGGGTTATTGCTAACCATATGCAGTACTTTGCATTTGTCAATGTTAAACTTCAGTTGCCACTTCTCAGCCCATTTTCCCAACTTATCTAGATCCAGTTGGAGTAGCATACTGTCTTTACTGTCGTTAACAACCCTGCCATCCTTTGTATCATCTGCAAACTTGGACATTAAACCAGATATACCTTCATTATTATCATTGATAAATATACAAAACAACAAAGGGCCCGGCACCAAACCCTGGGAACTCCACTAATAACATTCGTCCAAGAAGAGCAGTGTCAACTGATTACCGCTCTCTGCCATCCCTTTATACATTGTAGCAACTTACCCTTAATGCTATACCTCTCCAATTTGTACAGCAGTCTTCCACGTGCAACAGTATCAAAAGCTTTCCTGAAAGCTTTTGATACTGTTGTTTTGTTACTATCAAAATTATTTTTGGCATTCAGTTCCTTTGTGACCACATCATAGTATCCAATCAAATTGGTCAGACAATACCTCCCTTTAATAAACCGATGATGTGTCTTAACTATTACTGCAGTCTTGTCTAGATGATCCTGCAATGCTTCTTTAACAATTGATTGATTCCATTATTTTCCTTGAAACACAAGTTAAACTTACGGGTCTATAGTTACATGTGTCACCTTTTGAACCCCCCTTTGTGAATTGGTGATACATTTGCACACTTCCAGTACATGGGGACCTACCCTGAGTCCAAAGAAGCTCTCATAATTATTACTAAGGATTTGCTTAATTCCTTTGCTGCCTCCTTTAATATAACTGGATAGATCCCGTCCACCCCAGGTGCCTTTTTTATGTTTGAATTCAACAATTCCTCCTCCACTTTGCTCTCAGTTATTACAAAATCACTTAGCTCCCTGTTAGAGTTTGATAAACTTCTGGCACTCCCCTCATTGAATAACTCCCCATGTGTGAATGTAGATACAATACACTCATTCAGTTTATCAGCTAACTGAGCATGATCATCAACAGTCAACCCAGCTATGTTACGTGGTCCAATCTGATTCATCCCTTTCCTTATAGAGTTTACATAAGTAAAGGACTCTTTGCTGTTTTTCTTTGCATCCTTTGCCAAATATTTCTCGTAATCTGCCTTCACTTGCCTACAGATTAGCTTATATGTCATCTGTTTATGAACATACTCCACCAAGGGGATGTTCATAAACATTCCCCATGGTAACACCAAACCAGTCTTAGCTCTCATCTTGCTATGAAAGAAAAAGGTATCTAATTCATGACTTTGTTACCGCCTACATTTCAATTATGCAGATTACTTACTGTCTTTCAAATATTATGAACATTAAAATAGTAAATAACTTCTACATCTTGAGTATTTCAAGTAAATTAAAGGAAAAATCTGTTAATGTACATGTATGAGAGGATAATTATGGTATTAGGAAATACACTACAATAGTGTGTGTGTGTGTGCACTCATGCAATAGAGAAGGAACATATATTTACCAGATATTAAGCACATTGTGAGTCCAACAATTTCTGTTCGAATGCCTTGGAAAACAAGCGAATAATCTCTCACTACTGCTCCAAATGTAAAAGCCAGTATTGGACCCTAAATGAAACAAATTAAGATATTATAATTTCATTCTTATAACAACAAGAAAGTAGTTATTTTAAAAGAAATAAAATTAATATAAAAAAGTGCTTGTCATGTGGCCTTAACATTTTGAACCTTTTTTATCACTCTGACAAAAATAATAAAAATAAATACAGTTGATTCCAGTTATTTGGGACACATCGGGACTAGTGCATTTTGGCCCGATTAAGCGGCTGCCCCAATTAGCCGAAGTTTCACATAAAAAAAGTTAAAAATACAATGGACCCCCGTTTTACAATTGGTTCACTGTACAATCAAATCATGTTGCAATGGAGTCACCATAGTAAAGTTCCATTCACAATACGATATGTAGTAAGTGCCAGTCATTGTAATCATGTTTGTAAATTGAATTTTAATTCTATTAAACAGTGATTCTAATTAGCGAAAATAAGAGGAATATTGTTCAAAGGCTATAAAAGTAAAGATATATTAAGCACAAATTTACTCTTTATTACCTTACCAATTAAAAAATTAAATTATACGTGATAATAAGTACTATAATATGTACGTACTAACTAGTTGACATTTCTGTTCACTGACATTTGTGGGTGGGAGTTAAAATTTAAAACAGTAAAAGGATAAGCAATCAATAACAAAGAACATAGCACACACAAATTGCAAGTAACACGATACAAGCAAGTGAGAACAGAGTATCAAGTTACGAAGCTTTAAAAATAGGAATGAAGAGAAGACTCTGACAATTAATTTTTTTATATGATTGAAGATTTCATGGAAGTGTAAACACATTTCACCATAATAACCCACAGAATTCCAGCTGTCGGTATTATCGCAAATTCAATAAAATCGAGTTTATTATCCATTTATGATAGATTGCACTAACAGAAAAGCCCAATAAACAGGTGACTGCTAATTGTTTTATGGTTGTGACCTCCAGAAATCCGACCGAACCACATGGTATGGTCGGAGACAATCGTAGAGACTTCAGTGCTGCAGTCTCCTGCCCCAATTAAACGGCTGCCCCGATTAACCGGTAGCCCAAATAACCGGAATCCACTGTATTAATATAAAAAATAATAAAAATGTAAAAATGCTGTACTTGATGGTTCTGATAACTACATGTCACCTTTATTAGCATCATTCTTATTATGTGATAGGCTCTTAAATAACAGCCATTCAATGCAGCTAAAGCAACGGGAACGTGTAATCCCAGTATGCATTAAATATAACTGTTGCTGTTATTGTTGGTAGTCCATTTACTCAATAAAGAACACCACTTATATCCCTAAGACTGTCCTCCCTCCTGCTTTCCTATTCAAAGCTGTGCATCCACAACAAATATCTATAATGAATACAGATATCTCTATTCTGATATTTCAGATACAAAAAGTTCGGGACTGAACTTTTTGATCACACTTTGGAAAATGGTAAAGCTTATTGCTATTCAGATGGATGTCCTTCAAAACAGTCTCCTTGACACTGTATATACTGATTCCAATGCTTCTGGAAGCATTTCTGATAGATTTTTTTTTGGAATTTCTACCAATTCCTGTGTCAGTTTCTGAACAGTTTCCTCAGCCATTGCAAATTTGTGACCGTTCAAGGATGGGGTAAAAAATCACAGGGAGCTAAATCCAGTGAATATGGCAGATAGGACCATAGTGGTGGAGTGCTTCACATGAAATTCTTCAATAGAATGTACGGAGTGTGAGGGGAAACTGCCATGATACAAGTGTCAATTCCCCAAAGCCCACTTTTCTAATCATTTTCTCTAAACAGTATTACACAATTGTGATATAAACTGTTTTGTAGTATTTCTAGTTCACTGTATGTGGAACAAATTCATAATGAATGATGGCCTGCAAGTTAAAAAATCTAATAAGCATAATCTACACATTTGATTGCCTTCATTTTTAGCCTAGAGAAGGTAGAGTCTTCCATTGTGAGGAGTGGAACCTTTGTTTCCAGATCACATACATACAGCCATGATTCATCACCAGTAAATGATGGAAGAACTGAAGTGTGGGTCAGCAGTAGCAGCATATTGACAAAGATCCTGACGTGAAAACCTACCTCTTTCTCTGTGATCATCAGTGAGGATGAAAGCAAAACAGCTGAAATGAATTGCATTCCCAAATCTTGTGTTAATAGTGATTGACATATCCCACAAGAAATAATAATCTCACTACCAATGTTGTGGATAATTACACATCAATCATTCCTGGTCGGATCGTGAACATGAGCAATTGAATCACTGGTCTCTGAAGTTACAAGGTGACCAGTAAGGATCATCTTCTACAGAAACATCTTTAAACAACGTACAGCAACTTCTCCAAAAGTTGTTTTTAACCTTTCAAAGGGTTCTGGTGTGTTTTTCCCCAAATTTTAACAAAAATTTGATGTAAATTCACTGATCAGTAAAATCCTTCATTTTGAATTGCAACAAAAACAATAAAACATCCTCTATTTGATGCGCACTAATTCAAATTGACTGCAAATCAACAGGTGATTTGCACATTATTATAGTCTAGATGAGTCAAACCTAATACAACAAACCACAACACTGCAATTTCAAAATACAAAATCAATCCTCAAACTTTCTGACCACACCTCACATAACACTTAGCCAGTAGTGCCATTGCCAATCATCCTTTATTAATATTAATATTATTTCATCATGTATTATTAAACTTACCATGATTGGAGATATTAACATAGCAGCTACAATTATAACTGCACTATTTTCCATTAGACCCAGAGCCGCAACCATGCTGTGAATAAATAAATAATAATAAAAAAAAAGATATTTAGAACCAGCAGAATAATATGTATGCCAGTATAGACAATATTACACAAATCTAAACTTTAAAAATTATCTTTATAGTTAAATCAATATTAATTTAATACAGCTGCACTCTATTAACACTATTCCACAGCTGCAGTAGGATAATAGGAAATATTTTGGCTAAACAAGCAAAAAAACAGAAACTGTTTTTGCAAAAGGAGGTTTTCTAAAGTCCACATGGACTAGAAATTAAATTTCACCGCAACATACATGTTTTATATTAAAATATAGCCACAGGATTGTTTACCAGTACAGTACACTTTCAGTTACACATTAGCTTATCCAGGTTTTTATCTGTCTATGGATTTCTGCTTGAATTGTTTGTTAGACATGAACTGATTATGATTGCTTCGGAAAAGATTCTATTATAGATTTTTCCCTCTTCACAAATGTTCAGTCAAAGTTTTGTTTATAAAATGGCACCACTGCTGTTTAGACTTGCCTGTCAAGAGCATTTCCAAAACTTCACCAAAGAGAGATCTGAACTGTTTTTCTCACCCTCAGCACTGCCACAAGGAATTGTTAAAATGTCACAAATGTTTATGGATACTTTGAAAAATTTCAAGCTTTCTTGTGCACTTGTCAGTTTTACAACCATGGATCAATATACACTCATGAGCCAAAACATTGTGACCATTTAATAAGCATGTTGGTTGCCATTCAACATGACAACCAGGAAACTCTTTTCCAACTGTCCAGGAACAGTGTTCTCAATCCTTGACATTGATATGTGCATGGAAATAATTGAAAAGTCAGTAGTAGGAAACCTAACAGGTTCCTGTGCCCAATTTATCATGTCAAAATCATAAAAAAAACAATTTCATAAGCTACTGCAGTTAAACTTTGACTATATTTAGTAAGGTAAAAAAAAATTCAGATTTTTTAATCAACTATTAACGATAGTTAATTTTTTGATTAACTATTAATGCGGAATTTTAGACAAGCACCTGCCACTGAGTTAAAGAGGGTCTCTGCTGAGATAAAACAGCTTTGTGTTTGTTATGTGTGTCTTCCCTGTATTAATAAAAGGACTACAAGGTCTAAAAGAGTCATAATGATTTCTACAAGAAAGCATCTTCCCTGTAAAAATCATTCTGGTTGAAATTATATTTCTTGAGAAAAAGAGATTATATTCTCATACCAACCTTGCCTGAAGTGTGTTTTTATTTTGAGGGGGGGGGGAGTAAACAAGAGGTAAACTTTTGAATTAAATGTTCTAATAGTAAAGTAAAATACTTTACTTTTTAAAATATTATCTGAATTATTCAATATGTAACTTTTCTTTATGCTTTTCCTCAATAAATTGCATTTTATCTTGCAATTTATCCATATTGCTAAATTTGGATAGATTACAAATTGGTAAATCCACTATCGAAGAGAATGCAATTTTTGAATACAATATACAGCCCAACTTTTATTATAATTAGATGTCATCCATTTGAGATTGTAATGGATACAACTTTATAGAATTTCCCTGGAATTATTCCCTACTATTATAAAAAAGCTGTAAGCAAAACCACATTTATATATCCTGCTCTCTTTAAAGATTCACATCACAGAGTGCATGGGAGCCAGGATTTTCCTCATCATCACCTTTTTTAACAGCCTGCTGAGCATAACAAACATCAGTAGGAGTCACCTACATCTCTAGTAAGGGTACCTGAGAGCTCTGCAGACTCTGAATAAGTTTTAGCCAGTTTTCATTTCTACCATATAACATATTTAAAACTCTTTTACTTTACACAACTGGTAAGTGAAATAAAATACAATATTATGACATTTAATGTTTTCCATTTCACAGTACCCAGTACTCTCACATAACATCCTAGCAACAACATCAGAAAATACTGTATATCTATTTCTTTCAAGTTTAATAGCAACAATTTAATTTACCAGACAGGCCCAACCTCCCAGAGTCTGTTAAAGCAAGTTTTTAATGTATTTGTATGGTTATATGGCTTGTGGTATAATATATAATGAACTAGCACATAAAGGTCAGTACCCCTGACCTATAAAACTAGAAGGAATTACAGAATATTTCCTACCTAGCAACAGTGACAAACATTATAAAGTCAAAGGTGAGATTTGCATCCGTCCGAACATTATCCACTACCTAAAATAAAAGTAAATAAACAGCTATAATTTGTTTCAAAAGTTAAACGTGGAAATAAATGCAACAAAATTAAATTTACAATAATTATAATCTTTACATTTTTATTAACTTCCATGATCAGGATAAAAGATACATAAAAGATATAAATAACAAGAAATTCTTCATGATTAACCCATTCAGGAATACATATTCAGGCCTACATTTTTCATGTGTGGAAAGTACACTGAAAGGACAGAATTCATGGAATACCTGGTTCATGGGCAATGCGAAGGTGTGAACCCTCTAGCTAGTGGACAAACCCACCACTTGGCAGGTATATAGGTACACTGCATTCACATAGACATTAATTCAATGTCAGTATGAATAAATGTTGTGAGTTAACTGACTTTGAAAGAGGGATGATAGTGGGTGCCAGACACATGGGTCACTCTATCGCAGAGGTGATACAGAAACTGCACTATCCCCGTTTGACAGTATCAAGGTTGTATCGGGAATATGCCATTTCCAGAATAACATCTCATTGTGGACAGCGCGGTGGGCGGAGAAAGGTGGTGGATGAACGTGGCCATCAACATTTATCTTGCATTTTTTCAGCCAACCAGAGAGCGACAGTGCCAAATCACTGCCCACTTCAATGAGGAAGGAGCCAGAAACATATCCACCAAGGCCATCAGGCGATCATTAGCTGCAACAAGTTATTGGAGCCACCGACCACCAGAGTCCCATTGCTAATACCACAACACAGGACTCTATTGCCTCAAACGGGGGAAAGAACATCGGCACTGGACCTTGGATGATTGGAGACGGGTCTCCTGGTCCGATGAGTCCCATTTCCAGTTATTTCAAGAGGACGGAAGAGTGCACATCTGGCGGAAACTGTATGAAGCTATGCACCAGTCATGTCAACAAGGATCTTTTCAGGCAGGTGGATGGTTGGTAATGATCTGGGGCGTGTTCAACTGACCCACGTTGGGACCTCTGGTACATCTAGACGCATCTCTGAATTGTCCAGGTTACGTGTCCAGCTTGCAGACCATCTGCATCCCTTCATGGCCATTGTGCACCCACAGGACAATGTGTCTCACCACAGAGCCATGGTAGAGAGAACGTGGTTCGAAGAGCATTCCGCAGATTTCATCACCAAGGAATGGCCTCCCCGTTCAATGGACATGAACCCTGTGGAGCATCTTTGGGATGCTGTGAAAAGGTCCATTAGAGCTTTGGATCCTCCACCCAGAAAAGCAACGGAATTACGGACAGCGGTGCAGCAAGCATGGATGGAAATACCTGTTGAACGCTTTTGTGAACTAGTGGATTCAATGCTTCACCATGTGACTGCCCTTATCCAGGCAAAAGGTGGGCCTATCCATTACTAAGTAGCTATCCCATGATTTCTATCCATACATTTTAAAAGCCACTTCAAACAATGTGTCCATTACTTTTTACAAACTGTCTTACTTTTTCTGATACATGCTGCCGTACAAATATGTTTCCAACAAATTTTTTAGACAATTTATAACAGATGGCAGCATGAAGCAGTTTTGAAAATCAACGAAGGTCACATCTATTGACCTTAGTTGTCTGATTTTAACTTACAAGAGCCTAAAATAAAATAAATTTTGTGGGATTCCAATCCAGAATTTGATAAAACCAAATCAAGTAATAGGTAAATAGATGTAGGGGAAATTATTAAACCAAAAATGGAATGTCAGATTTTTTTTACAGTTCTTTCTCCTAAAATACTGATTTTATTTTTGACAATAATTTTACTCCGGTGTCAGAGATCTATCTCTCAACGATTGAGCATATACATTTGACACCTTTTCGACCCCGTATCACATACTATGGGAGGTATTTAGACGATGTTCTAGTTACTACCGATAGTAGTACTATCCAAGACATTTTACATTCGTTTAATGTAAAATAGCAGTTTTCCAACCCACCAAACACTGCCTTAACAGAATCAGCAAATATTCTTGCACCCTTTCTATTTAAGTGTATCCCATCCCTGTAGAAGCAATCTCTCCTGTTAACAAACACAGACCACACTGAGAAAAATTCTACCCCATGAATTGCAAAAACTTTCAAATTCAACCTTAACTCGTAACTTTTCCTCAACATTGCCTGTATGTGTTAAGGAATTCATCAGATCTCCTACTCTTAATGTCATTAATGCCAACATGTAAAACAATATCACCTTTTCTGCCCTTAAAAGATGATATCTGCTCTACGTCTTCAACTTTTGCTCCTGGCAGACACACCCTGGTCCTATTCCACCTGCCCTTTTTGCACAATATATTTCACATTTCTCTGACAATAGAATCGCCAACAATAGCTACCTCATGTCGGAAAAGGACATTCTGACCTGGAGATTTCTGCTGAGTTCCTTATACTCAAGTGTGAGCTCTATCATTGAGTTGGGCAGCTGAGAGCTTGATGGGTCCCCATTTTAATACTTTTGAGGGCATCCAATCTACTCTTCAAGCTCTCATAAAGGCCATCACAATGCTGAGTTGGAGCCTCATTTCTTCACACTCTATGCACTTAGCGCACACACACACACAAAGACTCTTGGCTATATCATGTCCTGTTCCAGAAAAGTCCACAAACATTGCTTCAGGCCATGATTCATAGGAGAATCACCCCTACAGTTCTCCCCTGAGCCTCAGCACGCCCGCTGTTTACAGCCCGTTGCTTTGTTGCTCTAGCCTGTGGTGATTTCCATTTAAATTCAATATAATTGAGAATATTACACTTAACTAATACATATGCCATTATGAATGTTGGTCCCTGTCAAAGTGCCTAACAATATGTAAAGACAGATTAGTCTTTTAATTAGTTTTAGAATTTTTAGTTTGATGATAATCAAAATTTTAGCTTATTTAACATGCACAGATTCCCTTGTTTACATATTGAAACATTATTATCATTTTTTGTTTCATAACTAACAAGTAATATTCTGGATATCAAATTAATAATCAAAGCATAAAATTTCATATTTGCATTCTCACACACACACTGAATATTAAGTCTGAAGATTACAATATGTTAGCTAAACAGCTTCTTTAAAGCACAAGGGAGCAAAATATTAACTACTTGCTAACACAAATTGGTTAAAAATAGTCTTATACATATTAATTTCCTGAATACATGTGCAAACATTTGTGCATAAGTGTCTAGAGATATGAAATATTATTAATATTTTCCACAATAAAAACAGAATCACACATATAATTTTCTAACTTTTTCAGTTAAAAAATAATTGGCCAATCCTTAACCAGTACTGAAGTTTAACTATCATCTCTTTATAATATCATAGTCCAGCTGCTATTTTATAAAAACATAATTTTGAGGCCTTGATGCTCTTGTTTGTACAGTGTTCATAAATTTGCATATATTCTAAATTAAGTCTGCCCATTTCTGTAGGTGCCTCTGTAGCCAGGTGGGCAGGAGCAACAGTGCGTAGCACACGCTTCTTGATTAGACCGGGGTTTGAGCCAGTGACCACCAAATACGGAGGATGCGGAAAGGTCAGGGAATGACCACCGCATATCCCCAGAGCAAAATGGCCTTAGTTGCTAATGCTCCTAAAAACCAAATAACAAACAAACAGCCCATTTCTGTGGAGAAAGTCTGGAGTCAGTTCTAATACCCTAGCTGAAACCAAATTAAATACAATTATAAGTTTGTACATATAATACAGATTTTTCATTGTGAATAGTTTAGTTTACTATATGAAAACATACTAACCTGAGCAACTGTAAGCCTTGCTGTCACTGATTTCAGGAAGGCTTGCTGCATTGCTTTAAATCCTTTCAGCCCCTTCCCTTTCTTCTCTGACTTCTCTTCAGTTGTTATATCTTCACTGTTGATAAAAGTGTCTTAATACAGACTTCAAATACTAATAAAGATAACTATAAAATTTCAAAAACATCAAGACTAAATTATGTTGGGACTTTTTTGTTTTCCCAGAAACAAGAGGAGCAAAACTCTCAAAACATAGCTAAAGAAAAAGAAACATAACTAAGAAAAAGAACTTATTCATAATATGTGGAAACATATTATTAAATACTATAACGTGAAAATATACACAAAACCAAAGAGACATATGCACATTTAGCCATACCATTGGCTATAATATGTCTTACAGCTGAAGAAATGCTGTATCTATACTGCTATGGTCATACCCATTTTTATTCTTATATTATTTTAATTTTATTCAAGTTTCCATTTTATTTTCATTTTCTTGGCTTTAACCCTTATCATTTACTAACATTAAAATATCATTACTACCTTCATGACAAATCGGGATTAATAAAGTCATAAATTATATTAATTTTCACAAAATTTCACTATGGAACAAGTATAGGTGGCACAATCACGAACATAGTAATAGCTTCAAAACATATGCAGCCATTTTTTGATTTGAAGAAGAAATGATAAAATATTTACAAAGGAACCCAGCATGTCTGCTGGGTTTCTTTGTAACTATCTATTCTTTATTTAAAATTAAGTTGCTATCTCTCAAACTAATGTCCTTTCTTGCAAGATTACAGCAAAATTAGCCCCCCATCATGTTTATTAAAATAATTTTAAAAAGTTTTATAATTTTATTGTCTATAATGTTACCCCATCATAAGCTACTTTTTCAACTTGCATGGTTAGGCCTATGTACACTGAGCGGAGAGAAATCGTGGAATACCTACCTAGTAATGGTTAGGCCCACCTTTAGCCTAGATAAGGGCAGTCACACGATGAGGAATTGAGTCCACTAGTTCACGAAAGCATTTCACAGATATTCCCATCCATGATTGCTACACCGCTGTCCATAATTCTGTCGCATTCCTGGGTGGAGGATCCAAAGCTCGAAACGGACCTTTCCACAGCATCCAAAGATGCTCCACGGGGTTCACGTCCAGTGAATGGGGAGGTGGTAAAATCTTCAGAATGCTCTTCGAACCATGTTCTAGTCACCATGACTCTGTGGGGAGGTTCACTGTCCTGCTGGGAGAGTCCACTGCCCTGTGAGTGCACGATGACCATGAAGGGATGCAGATGGTCTGCAAGGATGGACACGTAACGTGGACTATTCAGAGATGGATCTAGACCAGGGGTGGGCAACAGCCGGCCCACGGGCCACATCCGGCCCCCCCGGTAAATGCATAAATATAGAAAATCCATACCTGACTACACTCGCCGTAAACGTTCGGCTTAATTCGGTTCAATCGGGAATCGCGGCCAGTACAACAGTAACCAAGTGATTCTACGCAGCGTCAAAGAGTTATTTCCTAATTATTATTGTAGCATCAATCGAACGAAGTTCCTTTGGGTTTGACTTCTTATTGAAAAAAATAATATTGGTGCGAGCTATTTTATGTTTTATGCCTTTTCTAATTATTACAATTTTTAATTTAATATAACTTATAGCCCATAAAATGAGCCAATTAAAAAAAAAAAAAGAAAAATTGATGCCGAATGCCGCATAATTGGACATTCAGATATTTTTTTTAAAAATACATTAATAATTTGGTAATTCAAGTAATATAACATTTTTTAGGTTCTGATTTTTTTTATTAAATCGTTCAATCTATTCTGGCCCGCATCATGATGCGAAAATTTCATTCGGCCCGCATCATGATACGAAAATTTCATTCGGCCCGCTGACGAAAAAAGTTGCCCACCCCTGATCTAGACGTAACTAGGGGTCCCAACGTGTGCCAGTTGAACATGCTACAGGCTATTACCAACGGTCCACCAGTCTGAAAAGACCCTTGTTGACATGACGGGTGCATAGCTTCATGCGGTTTCCACCGGATACGCACCCTCCCATCTGCTTGAAATAACTGGAAACAGGACTCATCGAACCAGTAGACATGTCTTCGTTCATCCAAGGACCAGTGCTGATGTTCTTTCGCCTATCTGAGGTGTAGCGTCCTATGTCGTGGTGTTAACAATGGGATTTTGGTGGATCAGAGACTTCCATAACCTATTGTGGCTAATGATCGCCTGGTCTTGGTGAAGACATTTCTGGCACCTCTCTCATTGAATTCGGCAGTGGTTTGTGCTACTGTCGCTCTCTGGTTGGCTGAAACAATGCGAGCCAGACATCGACGGCCAATTTCATCCACCACCTTTCTCCGCCCACAGCACTGTCTACAATGAGATGTTATTCCAGAAATGGCATATTTCCAATACACTCTTGATAGCACAATTACCGTACCACCTCCATGATAGAGTGACCCACGTGTTGGGCACCCAATATCATTCATCTTTCAAAGTCGGTAACTCACGACATTTATCCATACTGACATCGACTTACCATTTACATGAATGCAGTGTATCTATATACCTGCCAAGTTCGTCCACTAGGTAGACAGCGTAGCATTACCCAGGGACCCCACAAATTCTGTCCTTTCAGTGTAATGCTGGTACAAGGGTCATAGAAACAGATAGTGATTCCACTAATTACTTTTTATTTATGCACTGATATGTACTTATGAACAGAGTTGGTCACCATCAACGTGCCAATCAAAGTGTAAAGACAGTAAATAGTTTTATATCTTGTGTATATATTTTGTACATTAAAACTGATTAATCCATTTTCAGCTTATTTAATACATGTAGATTCATGTCATTACTTATCATGGTCCAACACTATCAATTATATCTTCATATAATTGATAGTGTTGTGTGCATGGTGTAATGTGAATATTTACAGGAATATCAAATTTAGAAATTAAGAACTTTTCTAAAAAGGTAAGATGTATGTACTTCGATCACGTTCGATTTCTACAATGGCAATGGCAACTGCTAAAAGAATAATTTCTATCATAATTTATAATAGCTATAATTACATTATATAACATGTATTATACCACTTCCACTTATGGTGGAAGTGGTATAACCTTTAACACTTTTCTTCTAGTCCCAATGTCAATACTGTGAGGCATGTATTTTTTTAATTGCTACAGCACTCCCATTAAAATGGTTTCCCACTTATATTTCTTTTTGGGTCCAAATGAAAGAATAAATCTGGAGGGAAGAGTATACTGCTATCAGGGGGTGTACTCTTATCCCTCACCCAAAGTATTATGAATTCTGTTTGGATCAGACTGTAAACAAATGAGTTAGAAGAAGCTGTCTAAAATCAAATAGTGGATAAAGTTAACATCCCCCCCCCACCCAGGGTTTTCAGCAATCCTGATAGAAGGGAAAGTTGTGCATGATAAATTCAGTTTTGACTGGACTGTAAACAGAAATATTATTAGGGAAGAAACAGATAAGCAACTCAAAAAAAAAGGTGGCAGTTTATGAAACATTTTCTCAAAAAAAAAAAAAAAAGGTTAATGTACAACTAAAAACTAAATGAAAACATAATTCTCTGTGGAAAATGCAGTTTTGATTGCCATTACAAAAATTCAACACAAAAAAATACATGCACTGTCCTAAACTGGAACATGATTGATTGATTTAGTTTTTAATGGCACATTGGCACCTAAACTGGAACAATCACATATCAGAAAAATACTACTTCCAGCTACTTCAACATTATAAAGAACAGAATTGCCAAAGGTTTGATGTATGTGACCACTATTGCAAATCACTCTCTAACTGACAACGAGCTTCTGCCAGAAAGACTAAGTCAAAATCAGACTTCTGTCATTATCTTTTTTCTCTGTTTCTTTCTTAAAATTTAACAACTAAAATGTGCACATTTTAGGCTGTTATTTTAAAATCAGCCTCTCTATCCAGTTTAGAATATTTAATTTTATAGCCCATAATTTTTTCACATATGCATTTTTCTTTTATAGTTTCTTTAAATTTTATAATAAAAGGCTCACACTGAAATTTAATTCAAACTTAATAGAGATCTTTAGATTTTTTTGCCATTACCACAATGCAAATTAATCTGTGGTAAAACATGCAATTCTGGCTAAAAGTTTTTTATTGCCCTTAAAAATCCTAGTGCATGACCTGACACCGAAGGAGGCAATAATAAAATATATTGTACTGATTAAAGAAACAAATAATATTAAAACTAAGTACCTACTTACCTTTCATCACCCTCTCCATCAGAATAATCATCCTCTCCATTATCCTGGTAGAAGACTGAACATGGTATGATTCTGAAAAAAAAAAAAAAAAAAAAATGAATTTTATCTACTGAACAACTAAAATAATTCACTTATGAACAAATAACTCCACTGTCGAATTTTAGTTTAGCTACTATTTCAGTGCTACAATATAGACAAAAATTTCATTTCTTTCCTGAAAATGACAATGAAAATATATCTGCATGTTTTAATTTTTTTTATGCTACAAACCTGTGAAATTCCAATATTTTACTTTTGCAATCAATAGATGAAGTCATGCAATTTGAAAATATTAAAATAATTATTTATCAATTTACATGGTAGATTCTGCAAATGTGCCTTGTAAAATAAAAACAGATAAATTAAGAACTAATTTTCCAAAAAACAATGGAAGGGGAAGGAGAGTTTATACGCAAGGGCAAGAGGTGTTTATTCATGTGAAAAATGTGTCAATACCGCATATAATTTTTATATGTGAGTGTTTTTAACTGCACATAGATTTTTTGGAAAATGAAGCTAGTGAAGAACTGCTATTAGTTTACAGCCATGTTCTTATTATTATTATTTTTTTTTTTTTATCTTTAATCCTTTTCTTTTTTTTATTATTATTATATTTGATAGTTTTAACTTTTTATTTCATACTATCTTTTATTGTTTTTTGTGAAGAATGTTACATAGAGTAATATTCTATATTCTACACAGCAAGCTCAGCACAAAACACTATTATATTAAATATTATGGTTCTAGTTTTGTTCTTAATTTGTCTACTCTTATATGTACTCCTAACTACCGAAAAAAAAAAAGAAAAACTTTCTAGGCAATGTCTTGATAGCACGTGCTCAAAGTAGAATGCTATGGTGGGCATGCTGGTTTTTGCACTAATTAAAATCACATTAGAATACGAGGGAGAAAGCAAAGTAATCCTTTTTTTTTCCCCCTTTTTTTTTGGTACCAATAACGTACTTTATTTTTCAAAAAATCTACACCATAATTTAGGTTCATATCTCACCTGTACACTAGATTGCTTACGCTGCCCTTCTTGTAAAAGTTTTTCGCTGCTGTTGCCGCCACTGTTTAATGTTTTGGTTGACACTTCTTCCTTCACTTTACTGTCCTTATGGAATTGATGTCTTGCAAGATCATTTCACAGTCTTCCAAAAACATGAAAATCACACAAGGCAACAAAGTTTGACCTGAGGATGCTTAATCATTTCCCAATGCAGTTTCTGGTTGATTGCCACAGTGTGCTGAATTGTGTATGGTCATGCACTACCATGTAACAAAATGACATGATCGGTCAAAAAATATTGGGTCTCTTGTTTTTGATGGCAAATCACAGATCAACTCTGAGGATTTGTGCAACTTGACCTCATGCATTTTAATGCAATAACAAGAAGAAGAATATAATCACTCGAATCACATCATGACTGTTAGTGCTTTAGGTACTTTCAGTGTTAGGCAAAATTTATTCTAAAATACTGAACAAACTGTTTACTTTATTCACAAATTAAAAAATTGTCATTTAAAATGTAATTTTTCTGCTAAGAAGAATAAATTATTTGCTTATTCCTCATTTGTAAGTTAGGAATTTAAAATATGAATATTTTTTATCTGTAAGTTATGAATAAAAAATAAGTTTTTTAATTCCAACCTTAAGAATAAAATTTTATTCTCAACTTCACTTTCAAATGCAATTTTATTTGCAGTGTTATTAAAAGCAATTATTTTCAATGAGCATGGCAATTACAAATTAAAAAAAAAAAAAAAAAAAAAATTTGTCATTACAATTTGAGGAAAGGCAAATTTTCTTTGTTGTTCACCTCAACCATTCGCTTACAGCTGTGACATCCAACCCCCTTGACTCATTTTGTCCCAATTTTTTTTAATACTTAAATAACATGATTGTGTTGTTACATCTAGTCCTCTTCTGTAAATTCACCTTCGGCATAACCCTTTTCTCAAAATATTATTCCACTGGTAGCATGACCAACAGTGGCAAAGGAGAAGTCTTTCAAAGGCAGCAGAAAATAGCAGTAAATTGTACTATTCTTAACAAAAGCATTTTTTTTATTTCTGGATATTTTTCAAGACTATCTAATTCTTGACCTCACCATCAAAATAATGGAACACTTTGAGCTCTACTCCAGGTGACAACAGTTCTGCAGAACTTATTTTGCATTCAATTCCAAAGTCAAAAATTAATTATTCTTGTCTATTCTAGCCTGATGGCAATGGTCAGCTTGTTTAAAATAACATTCATTCATGATACAAGGATTTTGTGAAAGGTAACCATTTATTTTTAAATAAATGGTTACCTTTTATTTAAAAATGGTTTTTACATACCAAAATGCAACAATGGCAGAATTTTCTGATCCAACAGTGCTAAAATTAAAAAGATCATTGAATGGTCAGCTTGTTTGAATAGAGATAACATTCATTCATGATACAAGATTCCGTGAAAGGTAACCATTTATTTTTAAATCTTAGATACCAAAATGCAACAATAGAAGATTTTTCTGATTCGACAGTGCTAAAATTAAAAAGATCATTGAACCTAGTGTTAAATTTTTGGATTCCATCCACTGTACATTATCAACTATTATGAAAACAACTGTAAGAAATCTATTTTTTTATATTGAAAATGCACATTTAAATTTTTTTTTTTAAATAAAACCCTTGGAGCATGGCATAATTTGTTGCTATGGGAAGAAGAATGCAATTCTAAGGCTTAAGCTGCTAAGAATAGCAGAGGATGGTCCCTATGAAAATGAAGATAGTGCATTCTTCATTTATTGGCACTCATGTTGCTTATGCCAGCATTTTTTTGTTTTCACTTGCAAAAATAAAACTCCTGCATTTTTTGGTATTGGTGCTCACATTGTTTACTTAAGCAAGTGTGCATCAACAATTCCAGTTGTTCCTAAAGCACATGAAGATAGCATGCAACAAGATTTAGACAAATTAGGCAAATGAGCTGAGAAGTGGCAATTGAAGTTTAATATTGATAAATGCAAGATAGTTGATATGGGTAGCAGTAATCCAGAATAACATATCAATGTGCTTCTGAGTAGTGCAGACAGGTTGCTAGGACAGCTCATGGGTTCTGTCACTAATATATAGAAATTTCTGACTGCAGGGAGGTGAAGGTGATTATCCTGTTGTATAAAGCAATGGTTAGGCTGCATCTTTAGTAATGCATACAGGTCTGAAGGCCTCATTTTAGGGAGGATATAGATCTGTTGGAACAGGGTGCCAAGAACAGCAATAAGATTAATCAGGGACATAAAAAGGTACTCTTATCAAGAAAGGCTTCAGTTTTGAAAATTGCAGCATATGGAAACTAGACACCTAGTTTCCTATGTAACTTGTGGAACTATGTTTAAGGCTTAAAAGGATCAAGTAAACTAAATGGTGATGGGATCCTTACTCTTTCTTGGGCATTAGGCAATGTACACGGCTGGTGCTAGCATTTGTGGCACCTGAGACAAAACCTTGTAACGGCAACTAATTCATATCGCATCTTAACACACATATATAGGAAATAGTGCAGGGCCGCAATGGCTGATAGTGCACTTTAAAGAAAAAATTGAAATGTAATTTAATATTATTTTAATATAGCGGTCAGCGATGAAACAGCGAACATGGCATTGTTAATAAATAATATTGTATTCTCTAAAGACCCATTCACAATGAAAATTTTGATATTTTATGGAACAATCATAAAATTTTGGTATTTTATGATATAAAATATAAAATTTATCATAATTTTATGATAAATTATTATCATAAAAATAATAATTTGAATTAAAATTTCATTCAAAATATTTTAATTTTTGAAATTTAAATGAAATTTTTAAAAATTTCATTAAATTTTTTCAAATTTTTAATGAAAAATTTTATTTTTAATGAAAGTAAAATTAAATTCTTAAAATTATCATAAAAATAATAATTTGAATTAAAATTTCATTCAAAATATTTTAATTTTTGAAATTTAAATGAAATTTTTAAAAATTTCATTAAATTTTTTCAAATTTTTAATGAAAAATTTTATTTTTAATGAAAGTAAAATTAAATTCTTAAAATTAAGAAGTTAATAACGTAAAATTAACTTCTTAATTTTATATTAACGTAACAAACGTTACCATAAAATTAAAAAGTCATACCAACATTCACAATGGGAACATAAACATGACCATAAACATATTTGGTAACCATGGAAACACAACATGCCCTTCTTTCATACTTCAAAAAATTGATGTTTGCATGATAACGGATGATATAGCTGTGCAGTTTATGGTTATAAATAACACCGAAGCATACATGTTAGGTGTTTTGCATCAGAAAACTTAGAAGTGCAAGCACAGGCAATGGTGGGTTCATCTGATGAACCAGAGAAGGATTCAACAATGGGACTTCCATAACCTCTATAATTGTGTCTTGTTTTAAACCACATAAACAAAAGCATAAAAGTTTGGAGTTTGCAAACTTTCATATTAACGTCTTAAGTGTAACCTTAAACTTTATCTCATGTTAAGTGTAACCTTAAACTTAATCATAAGACTTAAGGTTACACTCAGTCCCAGATTGAGATCCATGACTGAGCGGGCCACTGCAACAAAGAAAAGTCATTGTCATGTTCCTGGAACCATTCCACAGCAATTCGGCCTTTCTGCACCACTGCATTATCCTGCTGGAAGTAACCATCTGACTGAGGATAAACTGTCAACATGAACAGATGCACTTGGTCAGCAACAATGTGGCATTCAGACGTGAATCTATTGGTATCAATGGACCCAATGTGTGCCAAGAAAACATTCCCCACACCATAACACTAGCCCCACCACCTTGCACAGTAGTCGTCAGACATGACGGGTCCATGGATTCATGTTGTTTTTGACAAATTCTGAGCCTTCCATCAACATAATGCACCAGGAACTTCACCTCATCAGACCAAGCAACTGTTTTCCAATCCTCGATAGTCCAGTGCTGGTGTTGCTGTGCCCACAGGAGGCATGCTCTCTTGTTCTTCATTGATAACAAAGGTACACAATGTTGCCATTGGCTGTTGTAGCCCATTCGTGACAAAGTGCGACTAGTGGTCCGTTGCGATATTTTGTTCTGCGCAACAAGGTTATATTGTGGCGCGATGAGCAACATTGTGGACCGTCTGTTTGCTTACACAATTCTAACCATCCTCCTCTGACCTCTCTCATCACCAAGCAATTTTCTTCCATAGGAGTGTTGTTGAGAGGATGTTTTCTGTTCGTTGCACCATTCTCAATACACCCTTGAAACTGTAGTGTGTGAAAAGTTCAGGAGAACTGACGTTTCAGAGATGCTTTGTCCAGCACGTCTTCCACCTATTACCATTCCACGTTCGAAGTCCGTTAGGTCACTCCTTTTCCCCATTCTTGCTACGGTTTGTACGCTTAACTGATACTAGAAAGGTTGTTCTGCTGCATTTATATCCACAACTGCGGTCATGTGACTTGCAACGTTGTGGGACAAACCATTTGTGTGCACAGCAGGGGTGTACCTAATAAAGTGGCAGCACAGTGTATATAGAACTGTCATAAAAACATACTAGTAGGCTCCTATGGGTTGGGTTAGGTTATGAATCTACGTGAGATCGGCATTGATAGGGCAGCCAAATATCTCTAGCATGCAGGTGGCTAACAGCCCAAAACCGGCCCTGCAGTAGCGTATCAGGCAGCACCTATTTTAGGCAGTGCCTGTGACAAGTGCCTCACTTGTACACCCCTAGTGCCAGCCCTGAATACACAAAAGGAAACATCTATTTAAATTGAAAAGGGATGGGTGCAGCATAGATGTGCAGAAACTTGCTTTCGGCCAGATTAAATGATCCTTGAAATAAACTTTGACGTAGTGATGTGAAAATGGGAAATTTGAAAAATTTAAGGATGGATTAGACAAATTATTAGAGGGGATATAGAGATGATGATGGTAGTTTTTTTTTTTTTTTTTGGCTGATGCTGTATAAGCTTACTTCCTTACATCATTTGCCACTACTAATACTATTGTTATATGTATTGATTTATCAACTTCTGCTTCTTTTTATTTCCTTCTTCTCTTTCTTCATTTGTAAATATCCACAAATATCCCTGCAAAAATAAGATTTTGTACTTATGTTATTTCATTTTTAGGGGCATTAGCAACTAAGGCCATATCCGGGGATATGCGATGGTCATTCCCTGACCTTTCCACATACTCTGTATTTGGTGGTCACGGGCTCAAACCCCGGTCTAATCAAGAAGCGTGTGCTATGCACTGCTGCTCCTGCCCACCTGGCTACGGAGGCACCATTTTGTACATATAAAGAGACAATAACAGAAGTCACATACTTAAACTGAGTTATGTAAATAGCATTCACAGATAATGCTGAATTAAAAACATCTACAGAGCTTCATGACAAAAATGTCACTAATTAAACACTGCTAAAAAAATAAATCATAGAACAGTGTGAAGGATGTGAATTAGCTCACCCTACTGTGGAATAGCCCTTATCTCCTATACCTCTTGATGTAAGACTCTGGAGCACAAAGTCACAATGTAGACCTGGTCCTTCACAGGGAAAGTAAACCTGGAAAATATAAAATTTCTTGAATTAAATCTGGAATGGAACTGCTCAAATTTACCTATGATACCACCTAAGTTCTACAAAAATAGATTCAGTCAGCTAAGTAAAAAAATAAATGAAAATATACAATCCATAAAATATCAAAATTGACAAAAAAAAGTTTTAAATATTTATTATCCTATTTTCACATCATTGAATTGGCAGCATAACAATTCAGCAACACTTCAAGATATGCCGTAGTGTTTCGTGTTTTCCCCTGTTAGCCTGGTTTATTTCTTAAGCAATTTCTACATTACCTGAATGTAATGTCTAAATTACTTGAATGTAGGCATTATACAATGTAAATTCTCATTTTATTTTGTTGAAAATATAAATAATTATAGATATCTTGCATGTATGTGTAAAATTCCATTTTTATATCATGAATTTTTATATTTATTTATGTTGATGTACTCTATTATACTTGTACACTATCAAAACTGTTCCTGAATACATATTTGTTAACAATTTTTCCCTCACGTTTTGAACTTAAGACAAATAATACATCATTCAAAAGGTCCTTATGAGGAATCCAATTTATAATAACCAGAATAAGATTAAAATTTTCTTGCAAAACCAATACACACCACATTTAAAATAACTTGAATGTAGTTACATACAGTGTGTCTCAAAAATATTGGTACAAACATTTAGGGGAGGTAGGTAACATCTAAAGGAATGTGAATTGCATAGGAACCCATAACCGGAAACATCATGGGAAAGTAGTAGCAGAGGCACAAGAAGCAGAGCCAGGTGGGAAGGAGCAGCAGTGCGTAGCACACGCTTCTTGATTACACTGGGGTTCGAGCCCGTGACCACCAAATACGGAGGATGCGGAAAGGTCAGGGAATGAACATCGCATATCCCTGGAGCAATATGGCCTTAGTTGCTAATGCTCCTAAAAACCAAACAACAACAAGAAGCAGAAACGACACAAGACAGTAATTAGTGGCAAACATTTATTTGACATAATATTAACAATGGAGTACGAGACGGATACATTTCATGATGTTACAACAGATGCTCGAAGGTTCCACCATGAGACGCGATGCATGCGTGACACTGACGCAGCATGGATTGGCGGACACAGTCGAACACACCTGGAGTTTCTTTGACAGTAGCAGCAGCGCAGATGAGTCTCGCCACGAGATCCATTTCCGTCTCCACAGGCGATTCATACACAATAGATTTGAGTGCCCCCCCACAGAAAGAAATCAAGGCTCAATAAATCAGGTGAGCGTGAGGGCCAGGCAACGGGTCCACCATAGCCAATCCATCGATGCCCAAAACGCCTGTTCAAATGGTCATGAACACACGTTCCATAATGGGCAGGCGCCCATCGTGTTGAAACCAAATGTTGCGTCTCACATTTGCTGGAACATCGTCATGTAACCCTGGTAGAACTTGTTCAAGAAAATCCGATATTTAGCGGATTTCATGCGGGATGGTAACAGGTATGGGCCGACTAAGCAGTCACCGACCATACCTGCCCATACATTTATTGCGAAGCAATGTTGTGCCGCATGGGGGCGCACACCGTGTAGGTTGTCGTGAGCCCACACACGACCATTGTGCTGATTGAATAAGCCTCATCAGTGAACAAAACATAGGCTGGAAAATTCAAGTCTTGAACACTTTCTTGGAGAAACCACTGGGCAAAAGCCACACGTGCAGGATTTTTTTGGTAGTTGTTGGCGCATTGGCTTCTGTGGCCATAATGCACCTCCCAAGGTTTTTGCAGTCCTTTGATACAAGCCCGAGGCGGGATTCGAACTCGCGACCTTTGGGTTGCTAGGCAGGCACTTTACCCACCCGGCTAGCCCGGTCGGCACGTGCAGGATGATCTTGGGGGAACAGTAACTGAACCCTTTGGAGATGAAAGGGGTGTAAGGAATCGTCGTGCCAGACACGCTGTACACTGCAACAAGACATTCCTAAAGCAGAGGCACGTGTGCTGGTAGTAGCATTATTCTGGACGGCATTCAACACACTTTCTTCCATGGCGGGAGTTCGCGTCGAATGTGGTCTGCCTACACTACTCCTGTTACCTCTAAATGACCCATAATCGCACAAATTTTGATGCACACGTGCAAACAAACGGTGGTCCGGTACATGTCTGTCTGCGAAGCGTTCTCCATAAATTCATTGAGCGGCTCATCCATTGCCCTCTGCTAATCCATACACTAGGTGCATGTCTGCCAGCTCACAGTTCGTATATCGATGCATGCTCTTCATGCAGCGACTACTGTTTGAATGAGTAAACCAGAAATTTTCGCTCTCGCGAACTGATGAACAGTGCCGTCTACCGACTTATGGTGACATTTCCGGTTATGGGTTCCTATGCGATTCACATTCCTTTAGATTTTACCTACCTCCCCTAAACGTTTCTACCAATATTTTTGAGACACCATGTATAAACAAATCTCATTAGCAGTTGTCTGAAATTCTGTGATCTACTTAACTAGATCACAGAACCCAGCATATGTCTGATAAGAGTAAAATTACTGCTTTGCACATGTGTACTGCATTTTATAAGTTTAATAAAGAATATTAAACTTACAATTATATTACTAATCTTAACATTTGCTGATATACATTGTAAAAACGCTATGAATACAGTCAACTTTTCAAAAATATTTTATTACTAAATTAAAAATGAGTAATTAATACTGTTCAATAAATTAAAATCAGTAGTCGGTAATGAAAAAGGCTTAAAACTAACTATAAGTCACACACACATAGTTCTTTGTGCTGTGCAGACAGGCTGCTAAATTCGTGGGGGTTCTATCAATGGTATACAAGAACTTTGTAGCAAGATCAGGAAACATCCTCACTTTAGAAAGGACAAAGGAAAGGTGCAAAAAAGAACAGTAAAATTAGTGGAGGCAATCAGGGGTATTATGATTTATGGGTATTATTATAAATTTTGCCACTTACCATCTTCAATCAACATTACACATATATAATCCAACAAATTCAGCCTCATGGTTTACATAGTATAGGTCAGTAGTTAATTAGTTTACTTGGTTCAAGTTTATTTCATTGCTGTTATACTCCCACCACCAATCAAGTTAATTAGAATACACTTACATATTATTCCCCTGCAATTAACCTTTAGGGTTTAGGTTTACTTTATGCAACACCATTAGTACACTAAGTTCAAGATTAAATCTGACCTTTCCCTAAACTATAAAACTCTCCTCACATCCTCACTTTGCAAGCAAACTTGGAGGAGACCTGTTACTTGTTAAAGTGAATGTTTCCATCATTAAGCATAGTTCTCTTATGTATTTTAGTTGGATACACATCAATTCATTGTATGAGACAATTTGGCACATTACAGTTTCCTGAATTATGATTAATCTGATGAAAGACAGTTTTGAGGGTATGTCAATTCAGTGAATATTATGAAGTAGTGAATTCATTGCATTAAAAATGCAAAAGAATTTTTGATTAAATTTTATAATAAATATTTTTATTATATACCGCATAAGATATTTACTGTATATTTCAGCTCTCTCTCTCTCTCTCTCTCTCTCTCTCTCTCTCTCTTTCATTTATATAGGAGTCATTCTATTGTAATGGTAAGATAAATCACCCCACTGACCAAACTGATGTTCTAAATATCTCTGTTGCTTTTCTTTATTTTTAAGGTACCCCTAGGGATATTGCTTCCCCCAGTTGTCACCACTGTGCAATTTATTATAACATGTAAATTAATAAAAAAGCATATAATTACAATGTGAATTACAGCACTAACCTGGTAAAACGTTTCATCTTTTGTGAGCACCCACACAGCTTCATTAATACCAATAAGTTCAAGGACTTCTTGCAGCAACTGCAAAGATGAATTATAATAAAAAAAATAATAATTTAATTATAATAAAAAACATTATTAAATAGCATCTAACATAAAACTCATTTTTTTTTGCTATTATACTTGATTTTCAAATACAAGAACTCCCCAACTTATGTAAGGGTTGCGTTCTGCGGAATGCTATGTAAGTTGGATTTTACATAAGTCGGGAAACTTCCCCCATGCTTGTGCAGCACTCACAACTGTGCTCGCTGAATTGATTGAATCGAAAAAGAAATGTTCAATCAACATGTAAATAGAATTATTTATTGTATTTATTCAATTTTTTATCTCATGTGCAGGAAAAATTACAAAAGCGTGCAATTTAAGAAAATTTCAAAATTATAAAATTACAAAAAAAAAGAGAGGAGACAGGCATAATTCAGTAAGTTTTACCTCTCGAGCATCGTTGCCAGAATCAATTTCTTCAGTTGATAAGTACGCCGCTGCGGAGGTTGAGGGCTGTGGAAATTAGAAGCCACTCAACCTTACAAAAGAACATATTAATGAATGACTGGACGGTGGCTTTTTTCTTTTCTTTGTAGCAAGCAAGCATATCATTGACCCCTTTTTTTAACTTTTAAGAATCGTTCGCTGTCAGGATCCATCTTCTCAAACCTTGCCATTGCCGATGCAATTTCACGAAATGCCATCGCCATCTCTCTGGTGATGAAGCGTCTCGGCTCCTCATTTGATTCATCTTGAGCTTCTTCAGCATTTTCTTCTTTCACTATCGCTGCCTGCAAGTCAATAAGTTCTTCGTTAGATAATTCCTTCTCTTCTTCCTCTATTAACTCCTCCACGTCTTTGGCATCAACCTCCAAATGAAGTAGCTCTGCAACCTTTACAATCTTATCCGTAACCTCTTCATATTATTCATCTTTTTCAAACCCTTCAAAGCCTTTTACGTACCGTGGGCATATTTTCTTTCATGTGCCATTTAAACAACTTTTAGTAATTTCCACCCAGGCCATGTTTAAGATGGCGGGGTAAATATTGTAAGATTTCCAAAAGTCTCTCAACATAAAATTTTTCTCATCGTCTACTGCAGACAATGCCTGAGCAAATGTTGCGCATAAATAGTATGCTTTTAAATTCGAAAAAACACCCTGATCCATAGGTTGGATAAGTGAAGTCATGTTTCGCGGTAGAAATATGACTCTCACATTCGAATTGAAATCTGATAGAAGCAAAATCGTGAAAGGAATGTCGTTGTCTTTACAATATTTTTCAACCTTGGGTATGAAGTAGCATTTAAACCAATTCTCAAAGAGAGATATTGTTATCCATACTCTCTGGTTCGATCAGAAATGCACAGGTAGGGTAGCTTTATTGATACCCTTAAATGTACGAGGATTTCCAGAATGGTATACAAGCAGTGGTTTTAATCTGTAATCTTCTGCTGCATTAGCCCCAAGCAAGAGCGTGGCCCTATCTTTTGATGCCTCGAAACCTGGCGTTGTATTTTCCTCTTTGGCAATGTATGTTCGATCTGGCATTTTTTTCCAATACAGAGCAGTCTCATCAACGTTAAAAATTTGCTGCATTGAATAGCCTTCATCAATAATTTTTTCCAACACATCACAAAATTTCTCTGCAGCTGCAGAATCAGCACTGGCGAATTCACCGCATACTTCAACATTGTCAAAACCAGCACGATGCTTGAACCTATTAAACCATTCATTGCTTGCCACGAACTTGGGTTGGAGTTCGCCGTACTTATCGTTAATATCTTTATAAATACTTGTTGCTTTTGCTTGAATGGTCATTAGACTCAGGGGCACTCGCTTCTGAATCTGATTTTCCATCCATATTATTAACAGCTGTTCCATCTTCGATATAGCACCTGAACGCTGTTTTGTGATCACTGATAATCTTGAATGCACTGATCCTTTGACATGTTCTTTTATATGCGCACTGTCCTATAAAACAGTATTCACTGTTGAAGCAACAAGACCTAATTCCCTTGCAATAGATGACAAACTTTGTTCTGCTTTATACTTCTTAATCATTTTCATCTTTAAACGAATTTTGTTTCGTTTCCTGGCACTACCACCACTTGCAGTTTTCATTAGTTCCTTTCCCTTCATCAGTGTAATACGTAAATAGGAATGAAGAGAAGTTTCTGAAAATTTGTTTTTTTTATATGATTTAAGATTTCAACAAAGGGGAACACATTTCACCATAATAGCATAAAAATTCATAACGAGTTGCCATGATATTGAACTACTTCGAATAAGTAACGCTTCACCTAAAAGAGAAAACTAATAGTAGTAGTAGTAGTAGTAGTAGTGGCATGTGATGCAAGAAAGCAAATGTATGAGCTTATGCAGCATCAGCCAAAAAAAAAAAAAAAAAATCACACCATTCCCTCCAAATGCCTGTCCAGTTCCTCCTTAAATTTATTCAACCTATCAACTTCCACAACGACAGATGGAAGTTTGTTCCAGCAATTAACCACCCGCTAGCTAAAGGAAAATTTCCGCACATCTATTCTACATCTGTCCTTTCTTAATTTGAATTTATGCCCCCTTAGGTTCGTAATCTGAACAAGTGGAAGGATCCCATTACAATTCAGTGTGCTCAACCCATTCAAGGCCTTATATACCTCAATCAGATCACCGCGCAGGTGCCTAGTCTCCAGCCACTGCAATTTGCAGAACTTAAGCCTCTCTTGGTAAGAGGATCCCTTCATTCCCCTCACCAATCTTGTTGCCCTTCTCTGTACACACTCAAGTAAATCTACATCCTTCCTAAAATGAGGCCTCCAGACCTGTACGCAGTACTCAAGCCGTGGCCTGACCATTGCCTTATACAGAGGGATAATCACCTCCTTTTCCCTGTTAACAAAATTCCTACATATCATTGACAAAACCCCATGACCTGCCCTGGCAGCCTGTCTGCATTGCTCAGAAAACTTCATATCTGCCTGCACAATTACTCCCAGGTCTTTTTCATTTTCTACCGCCTTAAGTGTAGTACCACACAGTTGGTACATTTCTCTGGGGTTACTTCTACCCATATGTAGTACTTTGCATTTGTCAAGGTTAAACTTCAGTTGCCACTTCTTAGCCCATCTGCCCAAATTATCTAGATCCTGTTGCAGTAGCACGCTGCCATTACTGTCATTAACAACCCTGCCAACCTTTGTATCATCTGCAAACTTCGACATTAAGCCTGATATACCTTCATCAATATCATTGATAAATATACAAAACAACAGTGGACCTAACACCGAACCCTGTGGGACTCCACTAATAAAATTAGTCCAAGAAGAGCAGCACCCATTGATTACCACCCTCTGTCTTCTAGCACTTAACCATCCTTTTATCCATTGTAGCAACTTACCCTTAATACCATCTGCTCCAATTTGTACAATAGTCTTCCATGTGCAACAGTGTCAAAAGCTTTCCTGAAATCCAAATATATGATATCAAAATTATTTTTCGCATCCAGTTCCTTTATAACCACATCATAATATCCTATCAAATTTGTCAGACAAGACTTTCCCTTAACAAACCTATGCTGTGTCTGAATTATTGCTGCAGTCTTGTCTAGATGATCCTGCAATGCATCTTTCACCAGCGACTCCATTATTTTACCCAGAAAAGAAGTTAAACTAACTGGTCTGTAATTACTCGTGTCACTCTTCGATCCCCCTTTGTGAATTTGGGATACATTTGCACATCTCCAGTCCGTGGGAACCTCCCCTGAGTCCAAGGATGCTCTCATAGTGTGAGTTGAAGGAATTACTGTTCCTTTCATTCTTCTACACTGTTTCTTTTCCACTCCTACTATTACTTTCCCTCTACCTTTTTGCTTTTCTAAGTCTAATAGAGACAAGTGGATAGTCGAGTTATTATCCCACACATATACAAAATAGCCCTGAAGCGGTGCCATCTGGGTGGTGGTATCCACTGAGAATAAGTAACATTAGTCTTCTCCTTTAGGTAAAGCATTACTTATTCAAAGTAGCGCAATATCGTCGCAACTCGTTGTGAAGGTATTCACGATATGAGATATAACTTAAAACGATGCCGCATCCCTTTGCAAATATTTTGCTCATTTAAAATTGGCTGTGTATTAATGATGCATTTGCACTTAACTTATACATAGTCTAGACTTTATCGCAGCCTGAGGCATAAGCCCTAAACGCATTATAGTAATGGCAAATACTATTATACTAAGGCAGTCTGATGGTATTTGCCATTCAGCCACATCAGTGGATCCTGTATAGACGAAAAACCTAGTTCAGTGTACACTGTTCATTATTTCTGAGTCTTTAAATTCAGGGTTTACTGTATAATCATAAATAACATATACAATTTTTATTTGGCTATCTTCCCATCTCTGATTTCCTGTACCCCTGTTTTGAATACTTTTCATCAACATTTCATTTAAAAAGTGGAAATATGTAAATAATGGGTACACGTTAGCCTCAAATTAGTCTCTTTTGCACTGACTTGAAAAATCATGCTTTTGAAAACATGAAGAAAAATTCCAAAACAAGACAACAAGAATAACCACTCTTTATATTTCAGATGCTTTGAAAATACTATAATGTTTTATTATTTTGCATTGTCTTCAAAATTGTGCATTTAATAATTCTTCAACATAATTCATATGCAAACACCTGCTAGTACAACTACCTGAAGGCACTTCTGTATTTTACAGGATGTTTAATAACATGTAGGCTGTACCTTCAAAATAAATTCAAGAACATGAAAAAAGTTTATATAAACATATGCCCTAGATCAATTCAGGTGCTGTGAAAATGGAGCTTTATTCAAACCAAGAAATGACAGATATACATCTCATATATGGACCTGTTGAGCATAATGAAAAAATGAAGCCACAGCCAGATATCTGTATGCAGAAAGGTTTCTGAATCATCATCTGCTAAATAAGAGACCTTTCAGAGACTACACAAGCATGCTTGGGGACAGAGGATCATTTAACAAGCAAGTTTCATATGTTAGCAGACCAAACAGTTAGGTTAGAGGAGCAGATTCTGAATTGTGTGGAGGAAAATACTAATAACTGCACTCAAAGGATAGAGACAGAAGCAGTAGAAACCATATGGAAAAGTTTATGGAAACAAATGGCTTTCCAACATATATCCATATAACGTTCAAAGATTAAAAGGCCTTACTGAAGCCAACTCCATACATTATCCAAGACCTCAAAAAAATACTATTTTCTTTTTCATTATTATATCTTAACAGCTATGATACAATAATGGTATTTTTCCATTAGCACATCATAGCTTTTATGTGAACTAATATTATACATTCATTAATTGTTTTAAATTTAAATTAAACCATTATGAATATGTCTGACAATTTACTACATATTTAATTTGACCTAAATTCCAATAATATCTGGAAATCAAATAATGAGCCACATTGACTTCATGACACGATGCTATGGTTTTGCAGGCATCGTGTCATGAAGTCAATTGTGAAAGATGTTATGTGGCTCATTATGTGGTATAAATGCATTAGTCATGGTGAATTAGATGCTTATCCATTCCTTCATAACTTTGTGGTCAAATCACATTCTGATAATGTTGCATAGCAAACTATGAAGGAGCAACTGGAAAGCTTGAAGAGAGGTCTTTGTAAGTACCTCCCTAAACTGGACAATAGTTTTCTGTGGATAAGAAACCCTTTCTTCGTTGATGTCCAAATATTGCTAAATAACCGCTCAGCTTCAGAAAAAAACCTGCACTTGAAGTTTGTTCAGTTGGCTTTGTAAGAACAGCATTTCAACAAAAGACACTGACATCGTTTTGGTTGAAAATTCTTTCTCAGTACTTTGCTCTATCAGACAGAGCAGTGAATTATCTTCTCTTCCTCATCTCATAATTTGTGAGCTGAGATTCTTGACATTGGTTGGCATTAAAGATGAAAAAATGAAGTTTTAAAAGATGCAGTTCCACATTGACAACTCTTTTTCATTTTTTTTTTCTTCCTGGTATGTATAAATTTACATTTAAAACTTAATAATAATGTGGTTTCACAACTTAGAAGTTAAATTTGATATAACTGGGAGGGAGGGAGGTAGGGAAGGAGAGATGTGCTGATTCTGAAAGTGGTATACAAATGTTTTGGTTTGGGCAATGTGAATATATATTTTAAAGACAATTAATAACATAATACTATTTACACTGAGTGGACAGAAATCATGCGATACCTACCTAGTGACGGGTAGACCCACCTTTCACCCAGATAAGGGCAATCACACAGCAAGCCATTAAGTGGAGGATCCAAAGCTCAAATGGACCTTTCTAGAGCATCCTAAAGATGCTCCACAGAGTTCATTTCCAGTGAATGGGGAGGCCATACCATGGTAGTAAAATCTGCAGAATGCTCTTCAAACCATGTTTTAGTCACCACGGCTCTGTGAGGAGGCACATTGTCCTGCAGGAAAAGCCCATTGCCCTGCGGGTGAACAATAACCATGAAGGGATGCAGATGGTCTGCAAGGATGGACACATAACCTGAACCATTCAGAGATGCATCTAGATATACCAGAGGTCCCAACATGTGCCAGTTAAACATGTCCAAGACTATTACCGACTGTCCACCTGCCTGAACAGTTCCTTGTTGACATGATGGGTGCACAGCTTCATGTGGTTTCCAACAGATATGCACCCTTCCATCTGCTCGAAATAACTGGAAATGGGGCTCATCAGACCAGAAGACCCGTCTCCAATCATCCAAGGTCCAGTGCCGATGTTATTTCACCCAGTTGAGGCATAGAGTCCTATGTCGTGGTGTTATCAATGGGACTCTGGTGGGTCGGTGGCTCCCATAACCTATTGCAGCTAATGATTGCCTAGTGGTCTTGGTGAAGACGTTTCTGGAACCTCCCTTGTTGAAGTCGGCAGTGATGTCTGCCACTGTTGCTCTCCGGATGGCTGAAACAATGCAAGGCAGATGTCAATGGCCAGGTTCATCCTCACCTTTCTCAGCCAACAGCGCTGTCCAGGATGAGATGTTATTCCGGAAATGGCGTATTTCTGATACACTCTTGATACTGACGAACGGGGATAGTGCAATTTCTGTACCACCTCCAAGATAGGGTGACCCATACATTGGGCAACAACTATCATCCCTCTTTCGAACTCAGTTAACTCACAACATTTATCCATACTGATATTGAATTACCATCTATGTGAATGCAGTGATGCAGCATACTTATATACCTGCCAAGCAGTGGATTCATCCATTAGCAAGAGGGATGACAGCGTCGCGTTGCCCAGGAACCAGGTATCCCATGAATTCTGTCCTTTCAGTGTATTTTTAATGCGATACCATCATTCCAATAGTTGTTTCTCTGCTACAGACAATCCCTGAATAATTTTTTCTCCCGCACTGAGGAGTGATCTTTATTTGTAGTATGCTTGAAGAAATTTCTGCAATGTATAGCATCAATCTGAAGATTCTACAGAAGAACTTGCATCCTCTTTTGGCAAAATTTAATTGCTATATTAAATTTAACAGATTGGCATATGGATATCTGCTTTCTAATTTTAAACCATTATTAAACACACGCAAACAAGTTTGTTATATATAATGATTAAATTTAAAATGTACTTTATAAAATAAAATTATTATAATCAATTAATAATAACAATATAAATAAAATATATAATGCATGCTTTGAATTCTTAGTTAACCTTTTCCAATGATCTGTCATCCTGCTGGTTTTTCTTTTTTGGATCATTTTCATCACTTTTGGCAGGGGTAGATATAATGTGGAGTCCTTGATTATTTGACTGGTTTCTACGATTCTCTTCATTATTGCTTTCTCGTCCGAGATTTTGGTTTGCTGTATAAAAATGAAAATTGCTAATTGTATATGAAATTTTGTAATAAAATATAATTAATTTAACTTTATAATGCAACAGAATAATCAGGCCACATAAGCACAGCCAGTTTGAAAGTTTTAAGTTTGAATCCTTTTGAAAGTACAATATAAAAATTTACACGATGTCACTTTTTTTGCTAATATGAAGTATAAATATACACATTTTTAAGCTGATGTAATGAACAGAAAAACACTATTCATTTGTTGTGATTAGTTTATTTCCTTGTGAAATTAACTAATCTCACTGGAGAGTGCATTTTGAAAACTTATATAACCAAGGAGATTTATGCGGAAAGCAGAATAAATTCCATTTTGCACATAAATCAATAAACTCCTTAGTTATAAAAGTTTATTACTGCATCCAAAATTCAAACACTGATAAAACAATGTTTAAAGTTTTGAGTGCAGCTCTATACACAAAGAATATTTTTAATAGTTTTAAATCATCACATCACAATATTTTAAAAATTAATGAGGGCATTATTATTAGTTATAGCAGATCCATATTTTGTTGCCATTGTGGACCCCAAGAAGTGCTAACAAAAATTACACAAATGATCACATAATAATGCTACTGATAATATCACAAATTTTTCCAGTTAGGTAGTAAGAGAACATACTTTCATCATAGTTGGCCTAATCATATGTTATGTCATCCACCTGCCATCAACCTTTTTTGGTTAGAATTAGCATTGATGCATAACGATGCAATAAAGCAAGTTTATACAGCATCAGCCAAAAAAAAAACCTTCCTAATTTACACATCCAGTCACTCCAAATGTTTGTCTAGTAGAGCCTTAAATTATGTTTAAGCTATCGACTTTCACAACAACAGATGGAAGTCTATTCCAGCAATCAACTACCCACTGGCTAAAGGCAAATTTCCGCACACCTATTCTACAACTGTCTTTCCTCAGTTTGAATCTGTGCCCTCTCAGGTTTGTAATCTGAGCAAGCGGAAGAATCCTATCAGCATTGAGCCTGCTCAAACCATTGAAGGCCTTATAGACCTAAATCAGATCACCTCAGAGGTGCATAGTCTCCAAGCATTGCACCTACCAGAACTTAAGCCTTTCTTGGTAAGAGAACCCCCTTTGTTCCTCTCACCAATCTTGTTGCCTTTCTTTGTATTCATTCTAGCAACTATACATCCTTCCTAAATTGAGGCCTCCAGACCTGTATGCAGTACTAAAGGCGTGGCCTAACCATTGCCTTATACAAAGGAATAATCACCTCCTTGTCTCTGCTAGCAAAATTCCTATATATCATTGACAAGACTACATGATCTGTTCTGGCAGCCTGTCTCCACTGCTCAGAGAACTTCATATCTGACTGCACAATTACCCCCAGATCTTTTTCATTCTCCACTTCCCTGAGTGTAGTACCACACAGTCGGTACATTTCTCTTGGCTTACTGCTACCCATATACAGTAATTTGCATTTGTCAACGTTAAACTTCAATTGCTACTTCTCAGTCCATCTGCCTAACTTTTCTAGATCCTGTTGCAGTAGCATACTGTCTTTACTGTCATTAACAACACTGCCAACATTTGTATCATCTGCAAACTTGTACATTAAGCCTGATATACCTTCATCGATTTCACTGATAAATACACAAAACAATGATGGGTCCGGCACCTGGAAGACTCCACTAATAACATTAGTCCATGAAGAAGAGCATCCATTGATTACCACTCTCAAATTTTATCAAATTTTTGATTACCATTATCAAAAGCTTCAGGAAAGCTTTTGATACTGTTGCACATGGAAGACTGCTGTACAAATTGGAGAGGTATGGCATTAAGGGTAAGCTGCTACAATAGATAAAATGATGGTTGAGTGGGAGACGACAGAGAGTGGTAATCAATGGACACTGCTCTTCGTGGACAAATGTTATTAGTGGAGTTCCCCAGGGTTGGGTGTTGGGCCCATTGTTGTTTTGTATATTTATCAATGATATTGATGAAGGTATATCAGGTTTAATGTCCAAGTTTGCAGATGATACAAAGGTTGGCAGGGTTGGTAATGACAGTAAAAACAGCATGCTACTCCAAATGGATCTAGATAAGTTGGGAAAATGGGCTGAGAAGTGGCAAATTAAGTTTAACATTGACAAATGCAAAGTACATATGGGTAGCAATAACCTAAGAGAAAAGTACCAACTGTGTGGTACTACACTCAGGGAAGTGGAAAGTGAAAAACACCTGGGAGTAATTGTGCAGTCAAATAAGAAGTTCACTGTGAAGTGCAGATGGGCTGCCAGGGCAGGTCATGGAGTCTTGTCAATGATATATAGGAATTTTTCTATCAGGGACAGGGATGTGATTATCCCATTATACAAGGCAATGGTCAGGCCATACCTCAAGTACTGTGTACAGGTCTGGAGGCCTGATTTTAGGAAGGATGTAGAGTTGCTAGAATGAGTACAAAGAAGGGAAACAAAATTGGTGAGGAGAACAAAGGGGTGCTCTTACCAAAAAAGCCTTAAGTTCTGCAAATTGTAGCACCTGCGAGGTGATCTGAGGTGTATAACGCCTTGAATGGGTTGAATAAGCTGAATGCTGATGGGATTCTTCCTCTTGCTCAGACTAAGAACCTGAGGGGACACAGTTTCAAATTGAGGAAAGATAGTTGTGCAGACATTTGCCTTTAGCCACCGGGTAGTTGATTGGGGAAACAGGCTTCCATCTTTTGTTGTGGAAGCTAATAGCCTAAATAAATTTAAGGCTGAGCTGGACAGGCATTTGGAATGAATGGAGGGGTGAAATGGAAGGGGGGGTTTGGCTGATGCTGCATAAGCTTGCTTTCCTGCATCGTATGCCTATACTAACAGTCTCTGTCGACTCCCACTCAACCATCCGTTTATCCATTGTAGTAACTTGCCCTTAATACCATACTGCTCCAATTTGTACAGCAGTCTTCCATGTGCAACAGTATCAAAAGCTTTTCTGAAATCCAAGTATATGATATCAAAATTATTTTTTGTATCCAGTTCCTTTGTGACCACATTGTAGTATCTAATCAACTTGGTCAGACAAGACCTCCTCTTAACAAACCTATGCTGTGTCTGAATTATTACTGGTTATGACACAGGATCAAAAAAAAAAGAGAGAATTTACACTGCTGAATAGTCAGGGAACTTTTTGCCTATGAGAAGTTGTTTGTAAATCGACATTCATATATCAGATTTGTGTAAGTTGTGCATTCAATGTCGTGTTAGTCACTGTTCTGCATTTTTAAAAGTGAGCAATTCAAATGAATTGCTCCAGTTTGCAACCAGTTTTGTTTTAAGCTTGGGAAAGCACCTTTTGCATGTAGCTCATCATGTATACAAATACATGGATGGTGTTTTTTTAACAAAATAGCACCTGTTAACCCAACACATACATTCCTCCTACTCCCCATTCCTTTCTGAACTTTGCTCCCTGTAAATCCTTGTTTCCAAGAAGAAAAAGCTGAAATTTAACTATGTATGGGGATTCAGAAAAAAAATTTAGGATTACAATTAATTAATATAAATAAAATATATAATGCATGCTCTGAATTCTTAGTTAACCCTTTCCAGTGATCTGTCATCTTGCTGATACTGATGGCATTAAGAACGATACCAGACCTACAGGAAAGGCAATCTCCTACCTACTCGCCTGTCTTAGCTGTAAGAGCAAGATGGTGTAGCAATTTACATATGTAGTACCATGCACACACACATCACTGTGCCATACAAATATGCACTGCTTGAAATAATAATCAAAGTTATTGAGCTCAATAAAGCAGTGCTTGAAAGAATAATTGAAATTAATAGGTTCAGCGAAGCAATGTGTCTTAATGGCATGGTGATATATGTTTTTTTTTTTTTTTTTTTCGGTAGTTGTTGGCGCATCGGCTTCTGTGGCCATAATGCACCTCCCAAGGTTTTTGCAGTCCTTTGATACAAGCCCGAGGCGGGATTCGAACCCGCGACCTTTGGGTTGCTAGGCAGGTACTTTACCCACACTGCTAGCCCGGTCGGCGGTGATATATGTAAATGATAGTAACATTTCTGGATTGATACTGCACTACACCAGTGTTGCACTATGAGCTAAAACAGGCTAGCAACTATTCATATTCACACTCACCTTCCTCATATATCAACAGTAAAAGGATCTGTAAGATTTGAAAATCTTACAAAAATAAAATATTTTTATTAAGACTTTGAAAGTTAGTTTTCCTTTGATTCTTGCCATTAATAGGATAAATGGGTAATATATGCAGTTTCAGAAATAAGAATTATTCTGGTAAGAGGTATAAAAATTAAAAGAGTAGCGGGAATGAAAACAGAGCCATTAGCTTTACTTCCGTTAAACCAGGGAACAGATGGAGGATACTATGACAAACCCAGCAGGGGGTCCGGCGCTACAAAAACAACTTAAGGTTTATGAGTGGTCACACACCGGAAACGTATTCTGTACAACACACACTAGTTTCTAAAAATAGACGCTATAGTAGCCAGTGTCACAATTTGTGGTTTTTTTTTGAGTGCAATAGAGACAAGCTGTTATGAGACAGGAAGAGTTGTTTTGGAATATTCGGCCGACATCAAAGAACACATGTTAACAAGTTGAAAATAATAAAAGAGAGGGATATTGGGAATCACGTGCTAGTGCTACGGGGCAGGCTGAATTAGGCCTTCCAACAAATGAAAAGAAAGAAAAAATGAAAAAGAAAGAGTGATTGGAAGAAAACACTGTGGGAAGGCGTGGAAAACTCCTGGAGAAAATTGTGGATGGATATGGACACAGGGGGAGAGAGTGGAAAAAGGAAGAGAAGGGGAGAGGAGAATTTTTTTTTGAGCGGTGCTAGTGGAAGTGTGAGTCGGGTAGAGTTGCTTGAAAGATGATGAAGAAATAGCCGACGAAAAAAGTCGAAGTGGGGTTATCAGTAATGTGTGAGTGAGAAATTAGGAGATGAACTGGAAAGGGGTAGTAAAAGGAAGTTCTGCAAACAATGAGAATGAGAGAAGAAGATTCCCTTAGAACACCCAGTCCACCGAGGAAGGCGATAATATCCTGAAAGCGGAATAGCAGTTGTGATGCCATATGATGTTGCCCTGGAAGCTGTAAGATGTTGCCCTCGAAGCTGTAAGATGTTGCCCTGGAAGCTGTAAGATGTAGCCCTGGATAGCAGAAGATAGCAGCTCTGGATAAGGATAGGATAGAAGGCCCTTGTGAAGACACCTGATCACAGAAATTAAGTAAGTGAAAGTTAATTTGAGAATACTGTAAGTTAAAAGCTAGAGAAAGGACTGTAGTGCGATAATTGGGGAATTTAATGATAAAGATAAGATTAGATGGGTGAACCAAATAGGAGTAAATTCTACTCTAAGGCAATTATGGTTGGTTTAGGCAGTAATTTGGAATAAGGAGGATAGTAATGTAGATGAGAAAGTTAACGGAAGGAATTGTAGAAAAAAATAGAAATATTAAATGTGTGGAGATAAAATTTATGTATATTGCCAACCCTTAAAGGTGTGTTTGAATGTAATATTGTATTTTGGTGATCAAGTTCTGTAACTGATAATGGTTAAAGAAATATATAAGAAAGAGGAATAGGGAATTAAAGAATAAATTGGTAGTTATGATGATACATAAAAGTAATATGATCAATGATATGTTTAACCTTAATGATAAAAAATGTTATTGACACCTATGAGGTATGATTTGATTGTGTTGTAATAGGAGCAGAAATAAGGTGAGCATATAAAGAGTGTAACTATTTAACCTGTGTATGCGTAATGAGAAAGGTGAGATAAAAAAAAAGTCAAGTCTGTAAAGGAGCCTGTTAGATAGGAAGAGACTGGATATGTTTTAAGTACCTTGGTGTTGAAACAGTGAAATTTTATTCTTAATGAGATTTGTTATGATTTAACTGTAAAATATGCATAATAAACTTGTTTTTTTGTATAACATTTGTGTGTGTGTAATTGCTGTACTGGACACAAGCCTAACCAATGGGAATTAAACATATATAAGAGTTTCTCCCCTATGAACTTAGAATTTTCTGAGAAGTAAAGTCAGGTGCGCAAGTGGGGAGATATTATAAAGGGGAGTTGTTTAAACAAAGGATATAGCATAAATAAAAAATAGACAAATAATATAATACAAATAATTAACCCCCCCCCCACAGATCTACTTTCACTGTTGAGCTCAAGGCACTATGCATATCAGCTGCATATAAAAATGTTATGAAACTATCCAACAATGGGTATAAATGAAAGAGCTACTACAGCCTACAAGTGATAAAAATTATTTTTTTTAGTGTGTTATATAGTGGTTCTAACTGCAGTGTTGTGTTCAATAATTTATTCTACATAATTATTTAATACTGATAAAGAAATTAGGTGATTTTGAAATGTGAAAAGAAATTCAAGAAATGCATGGCTACCGATTGAGAAAAATTTGCACTCTTGGTCTTTTAGACCAAGAGTGCAAATTTGAGGATTCCCAGTGGATACTGAAGTACTAATTATATCGTCTTCAGTTTCACTTTAAGTACTAATTATATTGTCAACTGCTTTATGTATTTATTTCTTTGGTTTATACTGTGCGAGCTGCTAATACGAAAATCATATTTTCACTAACTTTATTCATTTCGGTTACTGCTAAGTGGGCGTTGATATCATTTGATTACTCATTTCTGCAATGAGTCTAATTATTCTTACATGGGTAATAATTTATTCAGTCAATTTAACTGAATAGAACCATATCCATATATATGTAACGATTATCTGAAGGCTTGGAAAAGATCCAAGAATAACCTTTTTATAACTTGCAAAGATTATACGATATCTCAATATACATTTCCAGAAGTTAATTATGCTAATTCACTCTAAAGCAAACTTCAACACCAAATAAATGAAGTAAATAATTATGAAATTCGGACAAATTCTCATTGTATTCAACTCTAAATATCACTTACCAATTGAGGTTACAAACTACAAAAATTAAGATTTCTGAAATACGTTTTAAAAAAATTCCGCACAAACTAAATCAAACGAACTCTTCGAAACACATTCCCACATGCAGTTCCAGTTTGACTGTTGGCGCCCTCTATCGGCTCTTACATGAGTTAAATAGAAATTTAATGTTACATTACTGGACAGCGCTAAAGAATCGTCTAACCAAGGGCATGGGGTGACCCCCACCCAACGTACCGATGGAAATTACCCACACGATGGATAACCCCCGTCCTTCTTCAATATCCCACGCACGGGGAAAAAACCCCGTGTGTCGGATTTTGAAGAAGAAAATGTGTAGGGGTGCGTGTAAACGTATGTCCTAAGGTCGGTTTTAGGTGCGTGAGGGGAAACCGGAGCTCCCGGAGGAAACCTCACAGTCACGGCCTGAGACCGACTAACTCAAGATACTGAACAGGAAACCGGACGCGAATAACTTCCAACTTAATTTTAACCGGACTCGAACCCCCGCCCTGCTCAGTACAGCCTGGCATTCATACCAACATGGCTACCGTGCTCCGATAACTAAACAGTCTAAAGTGTTATTTGTTTCTAGTCGCAGGAGGCAACAGCAACCATCTTTTAACTTTAATAATAATCAGAAGATAATGTTATTGAAATAATAAAATTAATCCTCCAAAAATTGTGGTTTTTCTCAGATATTACGAAATCTAACAGTCCATAGTATTTTTTTTTTTCCCCTTGTTTTTGAGAACAAGCGACTGGAAAACCACTTACCATATTAATCGACTATCAAGACTTTTTTTTTTTTTTTTAGAGAATATTTCTTGTTAGCCTTTAGCTATCTCAGATGATTAGACTTTACCAGCATCCAGACAACTAGCATCTACATAGCCTATTTATTCTGCTTATGTAAAGAATTTTCATTTTCTTAACGTTCTCTACCTCCTCCTCCCAATTATATATCACTCTAAATTTCATGGTAATCAGTTATCTAATGCCTATATGTGAGTTTGTTGTTGTTGTTTTTTTTTTTAACTGCGCGTTATTTTCAAATTTGAAAATAACGAGAAAAAAATCATCGAGGCATGGGACTGTGATTCCCACAAATGCCACAAAATGTCTCCGAAAAAGGAACTCAGACGTTTTCAGAAAAAATTACAAGTATATTTAGAAAAAAAAAAAAGAGGAGGCTATCTCGAGAGACAACTTTTCTATTTACTAAAATTTGGCAGACATGAAATTTTATAAGAAAATTCTCATTCATATTTCAACAACTCTCCTATATACCCATATATTCCAGGGTAAACTAAAAATTACAATGAAAAAAATAGTACTTAATGCTAGTTCTGGGTTTAGGCAGCCAAATAAGCCATTGCATGGGGCTTCAGTATCCGAGGAGGGTCCATTTCCTTTTTGAAGGTAAACATCTATAATTACATATTTTGGGACTTCTTCACGTGCTTTGGCTTCTGAGTTACCGTATTTTCAAAACTCTCACTCGAAGATGATTTCGGGGTGGGGGATCAAAGTAATCTAATACTTGGCGATTTTAGAATTTTGCGAATTTCGGATAGTCATATTATAGCCATATAAGGAAAAAAAAAAAAAAAAAAAAGAGAAAAATATTACATTCCTATACTCCAACTATTGTACATTACACTACAAGTGTATCTTACATCTACAAAAAATTGACTTAGAATAAATGGAAAATTATCATATTGTAGAATACAGTAAAAACAAAATTCTCCACGTTTATAGTTGATGAATCCAACAAAATTTTGCCATTTCCTCTAAATCCCACTCTCAATGCAACCTTTTCCGAAATAGATAATGACCTGCGTTTACGTTTTCAACCTCCCCAATCTTCTGGCTAGGCTAGCGCAAAGTGAGAGGGGTGCAATGGATGTACCCCTCCCACCGCACCTATACCTTCGACGTTGGCGGGGGGAGATATTACAGTGAAAAATAATGACTGTGTTGTAAACTCTAAAATATGGAAAAATTAATTTTGGAAATGAAGGCCATTTGGTCTGCACCTCAAACTCAAAAGGGACCGCTACAGTGGCAAAACTACCATACCGCCAGGTCCGACACCCGTAGCCCCGAGGAGTCAGGGAACCTGACAGCTAGTTTGCTATGATTATTAAAGATCATGGTGGGAAGTTAGGCGTTCTGGCAAGGGGAACCCAAAATTATAGTTTCCCACTGATGGTAAATAGTTTATCATAATTGATTTTTTACACATATTTATTGCATTTACACATAAAAAAGGTTAGAAAAGCAAATGTTAAAAAATATCTCACCCTTTTTTGTGCCCTGTTTTGTTTTTATGGACATTCATTTTTTTTTTTTTTTTTAATTAAGGCTAGAGGACTCAAAAGCTGGAAATGATCGGACCTCTATCTGCTTATGAGAGAGCAGACAGAGGTCCGACCATTTCTAGCTGTCTTCATCAAATTTTGAAACAAATATATTTCAAAATTGACAACCCAGTTATGAAGCATTATTTTTTTAAAATGCGAAAATACGCCCACCGATCTCATATCGATTGACATCAGTTTTGTTGTTCCATTCTGATATCTGCAATACTTAAATTAAAAAAAGGGGGAAAAAATGATATTTATCTGTGTAAGTACAATAGCACAGTATACTGTCTGTAAATCGTGTGTGTTCTAGTAAACAAGCCAATGATCACAGAAATACCAAGTTTCGGCAAGAGGTTAAAAAATAATAATAATAAATAAATAAACATGCTGCCCACGGACGACATCAACTAATTCTGCCACGGCAGGAAAAAAGCCCATTAAGTTCCTTGCGTTAACGAAAAGGTTAGTCCAATTGCAACATGTTTTTTCGTAAGTGAATTACCAATTGGAAAAATGGCATCGTTTTTTATCATATCTCACATTGCCAATACCTTCACAACGAGTTGCCTGGTATATCACTACCACGAGTTTCCTGGTATTTCACTACTTATTTTCGGTGGGTACCACCACCCAGACAGCCATTTCAAGGCTATTTGGCCTATAATCGGTGATATATCAGTTTAAACTGTTATACACCACCTGGCGTCTCTCATATTGTGGAGTTATACCTCATAACTGGGTTGTCACTGTTACTGATGATAGGCCAAATAGCCTTAAAACGGCCGTCTGGGTAGTGGTGGTATCCACCGAGAATAAGTAACAATGGTCTTCTCCCTTGATGAAGCATTACTTATTCCAGGTAATGCAATACCAGGCAACTCGTTGTGAAGGTATTCACAATATGAGACATGATAAAAACGATTGCAATAGAAGAAAAACTAAGCAAAAAAAAAAAAAAAAAAAAAAAATATATATATATATATATATCCTTAGTAAAGGGCGCCGAAAAATCTTTCTACCCGGGGCGAAGAAATACCTTGGTCCGGCCCTGCTTTGACCGATTATTTTTACTTAAATGTAAGCCTTCCTATATATATATATATATATATATATATAAATCTCAGTGCAAAAATTTAACCCTAACACAGGATACTTACTTTTTGTTAAACAAATCCCTAAAGTTTTTCAGGAGATTTTATAATTAGATCTAGTTCGAGGTCCAATAAACAATGAAGTGGTATGGGAGGAACTTTGTACCCAAAAGTAAGGCAATCAAGTAGTGTAATTCTTAAGAACACAAAATTCATATATATGATAAAATCAATAGTGATCAGCATTAAAAAGTTATTTAGATTATTTTCGTTTTTCAGATAAAACACAAATCATAATCATCAGCAAGTGAAACTTTGCACAGACAGGCTATGCTTGTAGGTTTTATATGTACATTTTTCATTTATGGAGACGAAAAATTCAACGGTTAGATTTTATATACAAATACAAAGACACTAATTCTCAAACTGGTAAGTTTTCGTTTTTTGTTTAGCACTGGGCATTTGTACTATTATTTATAGAAGCTGAGAAAATAGGAAACTGTTTTGCATTCGATTTTGCTGAGATTAGGAGGAAACGAAAATTAATTTTGTTTTTTGAATTATCTAGTGAAATACTGTCGAAGATAGAGATACTACATTTCCTGTAGTTCTTTCTACAAATCTTTGTAGAAAGAACAACAAATAGTTGTGAACGTTTCCACTACGAATATAATCAACGCACCTTTACTATACCGGGTTAACCTTATAACGTCATACCTGCTTCACATCCAAACATTTTTTTTAATAAGTCGATAATAAAAATAAAAACTCATTTATCTTTGAAATACCATCGTATGTTAACCCCTCCTTTACTCTACATATGCTAATTGATTCTACAAGCTGTGTAGCAGCTTGAACAAAAAAAAAGCAATCCTCTTATTTGCAATATCTGTAAGAAGATAACGCATGAAGAGCCAAAATACGTCTCCCTAAAGTTAAACTAACTCAACTATTATTTTTACTCACTATATATATTAATTTTAAGATCATAAAACACTTCAATTAGGCATCTGGATTCCAGACTTTGTAATCTGAAAAACCACCATATACGTAGGCACTATATTATCAGAAGTATCTGCCCATTCCCTGGAACTGGAGAAAAATGGACCATACGGTCATCCACCTGTCAGAAATAGGCATAAAAGCAATCTCACAGTACTATATTTCGTTGATCTGCTTATGCTTGTCCACTGGCAAGTATATAGCTAGATATAACTTTTGGAATCACCCAATACGTTCGCACTATATTGCCAGGAGTATCTGTCCGTTGGTGAGAATTGAAAAAAGCGAGCCATACCACCAGTTTTATGCCTATTTTTGTCCACCTGACAGAAAGAGGCATAAAACCAATCTCACTGCACTATATTTTCTTGATCTGTTTGTGTCTGTTGACAAGTTCAACACGTGTCAGGAATTGGCATAAAATAAATTCCACTGCACGATGTTTTGTTCATCTGCTTACTTCTGGTGAGAAAGCAGGAATCACCCAATACGTTCGCACTATATTCGACGGGCCGACTTCAGTGATCGGTCCCCTATTTAGTAGGCTAGAGTCTCGTTCGTTATCGGAATTAACCAGACAAATCGCTCCACCAACTAAGAACGGCCATGCACCACCACCCACTGAATCAAGAAAGAGTTCTTAACCTGTCAATCCTTCCATAGTGCGAACATCCGCTTACTCCTGCTTTCTCACCAGAAGTAAGCAGATGAACGAAATGCATGTGAAATTTATTTCATGGCCAATTCCTGACACGAATGTAAATCAAAGAAATATAGTGCGGTGAGACACCAGTGAACCTGTCTCAGCGTAAACAAGAAAAAAAGTGACGACCCCCAGGATATTTGTAACATTTTAGACCACACTATAGAAGCGAGCTGTATTGCATTTCAGACAGAAGATAAAAATGAAGCGAAGCACAACCAATTGGCCAACGACATACAGAGGCAGGGAGACTTACTAGAAGAACTCCTTCTCCCCATTTTCAAAACTCTCCACGACATCCAAAAGGAAAATCACGAACTAAGAGAGCAAAACATTAAACTAATTGCCAGTCAGAAAGTAATGGATAAGAAACTAGACACCGTCCTAACACAGCTACAACATATTAACAGACGACATAATCAGACAGCTGAAAACTTACGAGCTGGCCCTGCTACCCATCTTAAAGAATCAAATAAAGAGCAAGATACTCGTCTCAGGACTACCCTCCCAGGCGAAATAAAAACAGTATTGCACGAAGCTGTTCCCCGCAGAGAACAGATACGCTCTGAAATTGTAGAAAGTACTGAAAACTACTCCCCGAACAGAAAAAATCCAGACTGCAGAACGGAAAACAGAGCAGTGACAACAGTCGCTAGCACTGCGTTACCCGCAAGTCAACCCTGCATAGATATGAATCGCTGTTCCAACTTAGAGCCATATGCACCGAAACAACCTACCTACGCACAGATGGTTACTCTCCCATCAAAATCAGCTGACCAAAGTCCTACTAAAAGAGAACGCCACCCGCTACCTACCAATCAGCAACATGATGCAACGCGACCAAACGGAGATCCTATGCATAAAATCCCTGTTTCCTCGCCGAGGTTACCCACAGGATATCGTCCTTGTCTTGCCGAAAAGTACAACATCACTTCGGTTCAAACGAGAGGGAAAATATTTGTGTCGCGAATCAACCCCAATATTACTCCTGGTGTCATCAGAGAAATGTGTGTTGAGGGAATTGGTATCGATGTTGAGGTACGTCAAGTACGAACTAGACACCCTGCCTACTCCTCCTTCACCATCTCTTGCCCCATTAATTGTGAAGCCCAACTACTGAACAGAAACATATGGCCCAGTGGCACCCTCGTTAAAAGATACAGAGAGCAATCGACAAGGCCCACAACTAGTGCAGTGAACACCCTGGCAAAACAATAGCAATTAACGAACACCTCGCCAGTCTTCAAAGAAGATACAAAAGTCTCCATTTTCCTACAAAATGTTCGCAGCATATCCAATAAACTCCACACCTTGCAGAGCCTTCTAATCAATGCAGAACACTCATTTATCTGTCTGACAGAAACGTGGCTCCAAAATAATAAGCAGCTGAACGCTCTGGCAGACAATTTAGGCTACAAGTGCATCGGTAGAGGGAGAGAAATCAAAAGGGGCGGAGGAGTAATGATGCTATATAAAACTGACTTCCAGATTGGGAAAGAACAAAGCTCTAATTCAGATAACTTCGAAGCTGTTATCGCCACATTCTCTGGTGAGAACAGCAAGGTACAGCTTTGTCTTATCTACATGCCACCAGAACATACGAGGGAGATCAGAAATGAGTTCTTTACCTGGCTGGTATCAAACTTAGACGTAAATATTGAGACAATCATCTTAGGAGATCTGAATATGCCGTTACCGAGGAATAAAGATGCAAAAGCAGAGCTAGACGCCACAGTAGAAGCACTCGGAATGAAACAATTAACAACACCTGCGACAAGAGGATTACAGTGCTTGGATTTAATTTATTACAACGTGCAAGATGTTAACTTAATAGACAACTCCTTACAGTTTTCCTCCGACCACTCTGCGCTTTCAATGGAAGTTGCTCTTCGAAGACAGATTGCCGGTCAGAACTGCGACACTATCAAATTTGGATAGTGTCAGATTGCCGGTCAGATTGCCGGTCAGAACTGCCGGTCAGAACTGCGACAATATCAAATTTGATTCATTACTCTGATGTGATCAAATTTGAAATTTTATCACATCAGAGTAATGAATCAAATTTGATATTTTCCACAAAATATATCAAATGCGAGGTCATATTGCAATGCTTAGCGCAATATAACTTTCAAAGTCTACATAAGATGTCCACTGAAGAAGCCATAGATGAGATTTCGAGGTTACTCTTGCAGATCGCCCGTCTAGGAGCAGCAAAAGTATTAAAGATCTCCGACAGAGCGAACTCTTGGTTCACTCCACAAGTAAAAGTTATGTTTAAAAAGAAGCAAAAGCTCTACCGAAAGTGGAAAAGAACTGGGCACCCGACTGATCGGACTATGTACAAACGCGAAAGGGCACAGTTCATTCGACTGAAAAGACAAGCGTACTTTGAGGTTATGAAGGAAAAATTAAAAAAGGGAAAGAGAATAGTTAACGAGAAAAACAACAAAAAAGAAATGACGGACCAACTGTTTAGAGAGTGGACAGAAGTCACATTCGGAAAACCTTTGAATGAAAAGCAGAAAAATTGTGAGGAAAACATCCGCGAGATGCAGAAAATGATTGAAAAACTGACGGATCCCACTGGCACTAACCAAACTAGAGCTAGAAACATATTACGTGAAATTAATATCAGCAGGGAAAACTTAAAGGAGGCTATTAACTCGCTCCCCAGTAAAGCAACGATCGGGCCGGACCAGTTCCCGCTATTCATGATAAAAATATGTAGCGCTTACATAATCGAACCGCTCCACCACCTCTTCCAGCGAATACTAAGTGAGGGGGTTATCCCGGAAAAATGGAAGAGATATTACGTAAAACCAGTTCCAAAAATAAGCAATCCTAAAACCAGTAAAGATTTCAGGCCCATCGCAATCGGATGCTCTCTGCAAAAAATATTTGAAAAAGCAATCCTGAGCACCATCAATCAGCACTGCTTTGGAGACAGGCCAGAATACTTACATTCTGTGCTTCCTCGAAGGTCGACTATTACTAATTTAATGGAGACTCTACTCCGAATACAGCTAGCTTTAAACAATAAACAACAGTTGGACATCGTTTTTCTGGATGTTGCAGCAGCCTTCGACAACGTCTCAATCCCAGATATAACAGTAATCCTCAAGGAGTATTTCCTCATTTCAGGAAGCACTTTAAGCATTCTCACTAACACCCTTCAAGAAAGACAAATTATCGCAATAAACGGGAAACAAACAGCATCTTACTGTATCTCCAGGGGAGTACCTCAAGGGGGCGTATTGTCCGCCACCTTCTTTGCAATAGCACTAGCCCCATTTTTAGCTCAAAACTGTGAACAATTTATTACATATGCTGACGATTTGAAATTTTTTGTAATCTCTAAAGAACAAGAAACTGCACCCCATCTATCAGAGGAAGCAAACAAGGCAATCAAGAAGCTGGAAGAATATCTGCACTACATTGGCCTGAAACTTAATGAAAAGAAAACTGCCCAAATGACCTTCACCCACAAAAAGAAGAAAAATGAAATTACGATTTTTGTGAACAATACCAGAATCCAAAATTCCCCCTCACATGTTGACCTTGGCCTTAAGTGGGATGAAGGATTAAACTTCATACCTCACTTCGAACACATTAGGAAAAAGACATACGCAGCACTGTGGAGCACTAGACAAGAACTCACCGGTCTCCGAAGCCCTCATCTCATGATTCAATACATCCTTAAATGCGTTACACCGATTCCGTTGTACGCATCGACTATCTGGTCATCAGCCCCTGAGAGCAACATCAAGGCCTTCTTAGGAGTAGAATACTGGCTCCTGAGATGGCTAAACAAGATTGCCGGGAAACCGTTTACCATCTCAAGAGCGGTCTTGTCTGCCAATCTGGACATCACACCCTGGAAGTATATCATCACAACCAGAAACATCTTAACTCTGGCAAAGCTACTAACGGAGAGAATAGATTCGCCGAAAGTGGGAAACGTGATCACTCGCCCTCGGATGATACGACCGAGAATAAAGAGGGAAGAACCAAGTCTCAAGTGCCAACTGACTCAATTGGACTCTCTGGGGAGATTTTTCCCAGCAAATACTGTGAATTATTTTAATAATTTAAATATAGATCCAGAGAAACTATGTACAGACAAAATGTATAGGACAGAAATCTTTGGTAATGTGTATCGGCAAGTATAAATATAATAAGAAGACTAATTTAATAATTTATATAATAATATTTAGCATTTAACAACCATTTGCAATTAATTAAATCAACTTAACAATTAATTCATTAACCACATATTCTGTGTTTTTGCATCTCCAAATTTTGTAAATAAGTTCATGTAAACATGCTTGTAAATACTATAATGTAACCACACCCTCTAGCCACGTGCTGTCTATGGGTGTCTCGAAAGAGAAATAAACAGATAATAATAATAATAATAACCAAGGATTGACAATTTCAATGAAATCTGGGAGACTGTAAATTTATATTGATAATTTCTGTGGATCAAAATTAGGAAGAAAATTTTTATGTACAGTTTAAGGAAAATTGACTGAGCGACATGTAAGTATAAGTTACAGATCATACATAGAAAGTAAAATAAATCTGTCTATAAAAAAGAAAGGGATTCATAGAAAGTAAGAACAGCATACTGTATACAAAAATACGAAATGTGCGTTTGATGGTCCCAAAGCGTATACTAGGTGCCGCAGGTGATTTTATTGTAGATGGCCAGACAATATGATCAAAACCTCCATGTGGCCTTCTGAAAAGGGTAACTTTCTCAGAGTGTGACCATTTCCGATCACATATAACGGAGGTAACAAAAAAGGGCGGTTGTTAAATTAAGCCTTGAGTTACATGTAATGCCAGAAGGTTTTAGCCACCAGACATCTCAATTAATAAACTGTTTTAATCATTCATGCATGAGGAGTGGGCCAAATGGATGGAGGTACCGTGTAAGATCCTCAAATCTTACAAGTATATAAATAAACGGAATAATTTTAAATTAATCAGTTAGAAAAAAAAATTTATAACAAAATTTTCTAATTCTTCTTTGTGGTTAACTACAAAGAATCTAAGATAGGGCAAGTTACGTGCTTTTGCATCTAAATCCGCACAGATATTCATTTGAAGCAGATTGCTGATTAGTTATGCCAATGTGAGCAAGTGCAGAACAATTGGAATGTGACAATGGATGGCAAGTTTGATTTCTAACGATAATGGTTCGGAATGTAGGCGATGGCAGGAAGATATGTTGGGAAAGGAATAAAGTCACCGTCCCAAATTAGCCATTAACCTTATGAATGTGTAGAGTAATGGAAAATGACTTAAGCTTCTGGTACATGAAACTGAGTCTAATGAAACTGACCCTAGAATGGATTTGGGAAACAGAAGGGCGTCTGTTTCTGACTATGAGGGAAACGAACCGCATTAAGGGAAAGTACAGTTAGGAGAAAGTCCAGAAGGAAGTGGGTCCACAACCGTTGTACTTAGGGGGGAAAGATGCCCAGCCATACAGCACACGGAGAAAACAAAGATTCCAGATGAAGGACGAATTACAGTAGAGATGCTGGAAGAGAAGATGATTGTGATTGGTTAATAAGAAGGCGGGAGAATGGAAACAAAAAGCAGGAGCTGAGGAGAAAGAGTCGTCGTGAGAAAAAAATTTTGGTTTGTGAAGTCTGAAAAATAGTATTGTAACGTCGTGTCCGAAAGAATGGTCAAGTGGAAATGCTTGTGTTTGATGTAAAGGCAGGAGGAGTGAAGATAGTTGCCAAAAATGAGAAGTGTGTCTGATGAATGCTTAAGAAGTCCAATCCTCGTTATATTAAGCAAATAAATGGATGCAGACGATCACCCATCGATTTCTCGAAAGGAGAATCTAGGAAAGAAATGCCTGAAAAATCTGTAAGTCAAGTACAAAGAAGACGGCCGCGTAAAAAAGATCAGAAGTGGAAGATCAATCTACTGGTGGCTGCGAAATAAATAAAGGGCAAGAAAAAGTAAGTCCGCAACAATTATATAGATTAATTGTTAGAATCCGCTCAGGACTGATATTTGTTACTTTGTCAACCGATAGCTTGAGATAGGCCTAGAACACTAATAAATAGCAAGAAACTGGGTTAGGTGGAAAGATAAAGATAGATAGACAGAGAGAGAGAGAGAGAATACTATCTATCTCTGATATAATGGCATTGTGTAGAATATAGTTAAATGCTCAGTATTATGTTGTATTAGTGCTCTAGGGAGAAAATATATATCTAAAAGTTGTATATGTTTGTGAAAGAAAAAACAACAAAGGGGTAGATATTTGATTGATAATTGATAATTGGCTAGCGTAGTAGTATTTTGTAAGGGTAAAAGGATTGTTTTCAGAGAGTTGTATAGACTGAGATTGTTAGAGGAAAGATGTTGTGTATACAAAAAGATTTGAAAGAAAATTTTTGATTAATTAAAAAAAATGTATGATGAAAATATTAAAAGGAAGTAGAAGGAAGTTTTATTGATCCTGTAGTTAATTTTAATTAAAAGTAGAGTTGTACAGATTTCAAAAGGAAGGTGGAGATACTATTCCTTAACATTAAATGAGGTAATGCTGTGTAAATTTTGATATGGAAATAAACCTTTGTTATGTTTAGAAATTTAAATAAGTGCTTCATTATTCTAAGAGAAATATCCACTGCCCTCTAAAAGAAACTTGCACTAAGTCCAAACATGTAAAAAGAGAATAAATATATCCTCAGTGCCCAGAATCTTCTGTGACAGACACAAAAAAAATAATAATAATAAACATAGCAGTCAGGTAGCCTGTGAGCTTTGGAAGGTGAGGAACCGGTTGTACTTAAATCAAAAAATAATACACAACTACCAAAATTGGTTTCCAAAGTAAGGGATATAGCAATACTTAAGCACAGTATACAGATGAATAAATAAATAGTAAAGAAACCCCGGTTCCCACAACCGGATCGTAATTAAACACCAAAAAGGACGAATGACGCGTACATTAATTCCACAAATGTGCGAATGAGTGAAAACGTAGAAATCGAGGAAACACAACACAGTTACAGGAATTTTGAATCATCAATGCCCTTGATGGCAATGAAGATTTTATACTTTTAGAAGAATGCAAACGCTCAGGCTACAATATTAGTTAGTAACAGATGAGCGTGAGCGTAGCGACGGCGAGTTTTTCCGTTTTAAAACGAACAAAATTTCGTTACACAATGACACTTTGCTCAGTAAGTTTGTGAATCTGTACATATAATAAAATATTTTCACAGAATTTTCCTTGCCCTTCTTCGTACCTTTATGGATAAATGGAAGTTTGAGTGGTGGTAGAAGACAGGGAGTGGTTATTAATGGACACCGCCCTTCATGGACTAAACTTATTAGTGGCGAAGGTATACCAAGCTTAATGCCTAAGTTTACAAATGATTCAGAGAACGGCAGTGACATTGGTGAGAGCCTTGCAACAATACTGTGTTGCGTGTTCCTGTGTTGCCGTGAAGAGAATACACTGGATTAATCTTGCAACTATGCATTAATGCGGTTACTACTAAAGGTTACTGATTCTTACTGTAGTTTTGTTGATGGAGGAGGTTGCTGCTTTTTGTTTAGAGGTTGGGTTCGGGTTTTTTTTTTTTTTTATGTTTGTATATTTTGTTTTGTTTCTTGTTATATTGGTATGTGTATGTCTTTTTTGGGGGGGGGCTCCCGGGTTTGGGCAGCCTGGGAGTGGGACTGCTGGCACCCACCAGTCTTGCACTTCACTGGTGGGTGCGAGATGATTAACTGCACAGACTGACATAGTGAACCAGCTCCTAGTGACAGGGACGGGAGCCAGGTTGCGTTTACTTAATTGATGGCTGTTGCCTGGTGGTAGAGAGGCCTGTTAATACATCATATTACAGGCCAATGTATTTGGGAATTTTTTTTTTAATACAGTGAACACAGTTGGAGATAGGCGTAAGCCTGAGTGCCACCGACGACAAGATTATACTTCGGTTCTAACTGTTCGATTTTAAAACTGTTCTGATTTTCGTCAAGGATGTTTTACGTCAAAACATCCTTGACGAAAATCAGAAGAGTTTTTTTTTTCTGAGGAAGGTCCCCAGTTTTATTTTTTTTAAACCAACACCCTATTTTTCTTTTTCTTTTTTTTTTTGTCCTTCCTCTGGAGTGTGCACAAAGAGAAATCGATCTCATCTTTTGGCAACATCTGGCGAGACAGTCTCGAATTGAGACAGGCTGTCTCATGTGCGAGTACCCAGACATGGACGAGTACACGGAATCATCTCCAGAACACCACACATAAATCACACAAACCCATACTAATCACATATCTGGCCCTTTTACAGTGGTACTGTTCTTCACAAAGAAACTAAGCTAAGTCGGACAGGATTTAGGAGAGCCGCCCTTTAAAATAATTTATGTCCACATGTCTATTCTCATCGTTACAAGCAGGATATCATTTAAAAATTAATTTATATCCATGATTTTATAAATGACAGGGTTCTGTAACTTCGATGTCTCGATACATTATTCAAAGAAAAAACAAGTGTTGCCAAAACCATGGATGTTTTGTGCTTTGATTTGATTTTATTGGCGCAAAAGCGACTATGGTACTGCGCCCGGAGTTTTGTGCATAATAGCTTTTGTGTCATCAATAAAAAAATATCTGCAGGGGAATTTCTTGAGTGAAATTTGAAGCTGATAACAAAAAAGGCATAATTTTGCTGATTAGTTAATATTAAGTTCTCTTTCATAGGTTTTTCGCTTATAATCCATCATATTTGTGAACAAAACCTTCAGTACATGGATCTCTCTACGCTTCGCAAGCAGAAAGGTGGTTATTATTGGTCTCCCAGAGATGGAACAACTGAAGTCAACGAAGCCAAGAAGGCATCAACAATGCTGAAGAAAGGCGGTTCTCTTTCTAGGATCAACTCTTTTCACAATCCATTTCAGCAGGAACTGAAATGAATTTCAGTTCCAGTTCCTGCTGAAAAATATGCTTAAACAAATAATGATCTGTAACGAAATTAAAACGTTATTTTGAAATTTTAATGGTCTTTTTTTATAAATTGCGCTATAATTTATACGTATTACGGATCAGAATAAACTTAATTTACGTGAAATGAAATAAAACAAAATTAATTGGATATTGTAAAATTTTAATTCTAGAGAAACAAACAAACCTTTATTAATTCATGTATTTAATTTAATTTGAAATATTTTCATAAAACATTTGAAACAAATTCTGAATCCGAAAAATAATTTTAGTGATTTACAGCATCTAAAGATCTAATTGTGTATATTAGGCACTCAAATCAGCAGGATTCTCTAATGATTAAGAGTCCTTAATATACCTCTAATAAAGAATATAAAGTAATTAAAAGGCCTTCAGATACTTAGGCTTCTAGCAGTCCATTTATAAGTGGGTATTCACGAAGTACTAGCACTCTACTGATTATTGGCCCATAAACCCTAATGTGAATACGCTGCACGCAACATATTGCCCACTCCATAGCATATTGCCCACTCCACCCGCTCCTTATGCATTATGCTAGTCTATGAGTGACACATCGGTCCATGATTGATTCAGATAAATCTCACTGGAATTGGGTAACAAGATGTCCTCTGACCTCTATTATCCCCTCCCTTAAACAACTTGCGCCAATCCGATACGCCGTCCAGTGCGATTACGGTATATCCACCAGTCCGACGTATCACATACATTACCACACCAACATCCTCTTCCTCTTGTGTATGATTGGGTGAACTTTCTAAAATTAAATAGCACTTTCTAAATTTAGAAAGTGCAAATTCTAGATCGCTCACCTCCAGCTGAAATATCTTTCCTCAGTTCTACGGATCGGCAGTCAGATCACTAAAACGTCAACTCGCTCCCCAAGCTGACAATTACATTTGTCAACTTGAGGAGCAAGTTGACAATGTAATTCTTTTTACTATATAAGCAAACCCAGACCTCCCACACCCAAATTTTAACTCGTACAATTTCCGATCATGACCAAAAATTGGAAATCCAGACAGGCCATTAAAATTTCCATACAGATTTCTATACAGGGTGTTTCAGGTTGGATAGATTCCAAACAGCAAGTATTTGGTAGCTATCGAAACCATTTAAAACAGGTTTTTGTCCAGCCATTTTTCAAAAAAGGGCAAAAATTCTCAAACAATTACAAACCAATCGCTATCAAAAACTTGATCTTCAGCTGTTCTTCAGTCTCAAATGGATTACAAAAACACAAATCAGTAGTAAAATGTCTCACAATTCTTGCAAAATCGTAAAATAGTCACCCAATTGCTATGATTGTCAAATAATCATAGCAATTTGTCCATCTTCATTAACAACAATATGTTCCATTATTTGTTGTAAAACAGTTCTGAAAAACAATAATCCTAAAATCTAATATAAGTTTAACATAAAAATAAGCTAAACAGGTCTCCTTGCATTTTGATTGAAATACCCTGTATATTAAATAAAATACCAATTTCCAGATTACTGTCCTAACGTGTATCTGTTCTGGATCTCCTATGAGCCGACTTTCGTTTGTCATCCTATTTATCCAAATATTTTTTTGACATCACAATGAGTAACGTTACCTCCATTCTTGCTTTTTAAGGACACAAAATTTTTATATTTCCTGGGTTTTATTGTTTCCACTGACCTTTGTTACTCTTTCTCTGTTATTTGGAACACTCATTTACCTCCATTGCTAATGTCACTTCCAAAGACTCCTTAGAATATATTTGGTATAATATTTGTATAATAACGTTTCGAAACTTTCATAACTTTTTTTCACAATGTGTTGCTTTAATAGAAATGGTACCATATCCATATTTAAAAAATACTGCCCTCCCATTAATATCGGGACACCCACATATCTAAATACAAATTTTATTTACAGGAAAACTAATAATGTGTACTGAAACCATTAATCTTTAAGATAGTCTCTTGTCTCCGTCAGACACTATCCACCACTTTATTGTAAATGCACTCCTATATTTTCGCTACCCCGCCTTCAAAATGGCGACCAATTTAGCACTGCTTTTGGAGACAGATTCTGAATCAGCGTTCTGATGGGCGTTTATGAGTTTGAAGTGTAGGCTAGATGCCCTCGAATGAATTAAAATGGAGTCCCCAACAAGCTTTCCCAGCTGCCGAACTCAATGCCAGAACTGACTCTTGTGAATTAGACAGCACAACGGCAACCTTCAAAGCAAAATGCGCTGGATCCACGAGAGCTCGTTATTGTCGGTGATTCTACTGTCAGGGGAAACGGCAAATACGTTGTGTAAGAAGGATAGGTGCAATAGGACCAGGGTATGTCTTGTTTGATGTTTGCAGAGCTATCAGGACTGGACCGGGACATGATATTTCCAAGGGTGATGTCTTTGGGTGTGGATGGGGAGTGTGGGGATATTAGCACGAACTCAGCGTTGTTATGGGCCTTTATGAGAGCTTGAAGAACAGGGGGGATGCTCTCGAAGGAATTAAATTGGGGGCCATCAAGCTCTCAGCTACCTACATCAATGCCAGAGTTTGCTTGGTTATCAGACAAAACAGCAACCCCCGTGGCAGAATGCTCTGGTCCCACACGAGCTAGTTGTCGGTGAATCTGTTGTCAGAGAAATGGAAAATAGCATAGGATGTGCTAAAAGGATAGGCGGAATAGGAGCAGTGTATGTCTGCCAGCGGCAAAAGTAGATGATGCTGTAGAGCAGATATAATCTTTTAAGGGCACAAAAGGTGATACTGTCAGAGTTACAACACTTCTTAGGGCAGAAATCGTCACCCTATGGAACAAGCTAGAATCGCTGCTTATCCAGACTCACCTGGAAAGCGAAAAGGCAACTGCAAAATTGGAAGCCTACACTGACTGTGGAGTAAAACAAATGCGACAGCGCGACTCCACATATGCCCATGCGCTGAGGAAGTCACCACCGGACTTGATTCCCGAATCTCAGGAACTGAGCTACCAGACAAACAATTCAGGTGCCAACCTACGGACTACACTGAAGAAAACGCTATCACCCAGACCTAACTTTGTGGTACTTAAACCCCTTACCAATGAAGGTCGTATGTCCAGTGAGGAGGTCAAGAAGACCATCATGGATTCCTTGACAGATGACTTAAAGAACACTAAAATCAAGTCAATTCGCAAAACGCGAAATACAGGAGTAATTATAGAAACAGCCACAAAAGAGGATGCTGAACTGATTGTTAAGAATCCTAAATTACCATCTCTGGGACTCCTGGCCGAGCCCCCTAGACAAAAGGGCCCTTGCATACTGGTACTAGATGTGGACAAGGATCTCCTTCCAGAGGAATTGCAAAGCGAAATTTTCCACAGAAACTTGAAACAGGAACTCCCAGATGAAGAACCAACTTCTCACATAATCCCTAAATTCCAAACAAAACCCAGAGCTGGGCACACCATTAACTGGGTCTTTGAGCTATCACCCAAGGCCTGGAAGATCCTCTCCCAACAAACAAGAATTTACATCAACTGGGGCAGCCACCGCTTTAGGGAGCATGTAGCCGTCCCCAAATGTTTCAAGTGCTGCCGTTTCGGCCACACCACGCACACGTGTAGGCAAAATCTGCCCACCTGTGGCCACTGTGCCGAAATGGGGCATGAATACGCTACATGTCCCAAAAAGTCTCAACCTCCCACATGTGCCAATTGCAAGGCCCTAAAGGTGCCAGCCAACCATTCGCTCCGTGACAGCAGTTGCCCAGTTTATCTCAAAGCCAGAAGTGCTCAACAATCAAGAATAGAATATGGGGAGTAACAGACCAAACCTAAATACCCACACCGTGAAAATAGCACAACATAACGCTCAGAGGGCCAAGGCTGTTGCTGCACAACTGGTCAAAAAGGCAGATGAAGAGAACTTAGATGTGCTGCTGCTTCAGGAGCCATACACTCATAACAAGGAGGTAAAAGGCTACCCCTTGAGATTTAAAGTGGTCCAGGTTGATGGTGACACACCCTGGGCCGCGATCGTCGTTCGCAATCCCGAACTGACCGTCACCAAAATCACTGATCTGTGTACTAGCTGGGCTGTGTGCGCCCATGTAATTTCACCACTGGGGCAATTCTACTTAGTTTCGATATACTGTCGACAGGGGGAAGATATTCTTCCTGCCACCCGATATCTACAGACCATCCAGCTACAAATGCCAAATGCAAAACTCATTATAAGGGCTGATGTTAACTGCAGGTCCCCAGCCTGGCACAGCCGAACTCAAAATCACAGAGGAAATAGAAATGGCCAACGTCTTGAGGACTACTTGTCTAACAGCAACCTGGTCATTCTAAACAAACCTAACTGCTTGCCAACTTTCTCCAGTACCCTGTGGGAAGCTACAATAGATATCACCTTAGCCTCAAGCTCCATTGCTCAGCACCTTGCTTCCTGGACAGTCCGTGAGGACTGGACCACCTCTGACCACAGGGTACTAACCTTCCAACTACACCGTTCACTAGTCGCTCAACCAACCAACCGAACTCAACAAAGAAGATATGCCCTGAATAAGGCTGACTGGAACCTTTTTAAGGAGGAATTGACCAGTGCAGCCAGCCGCTTCAATCCTAGCGGCCTCAGCCCAGACCAGCATCAATGCGCAATTACACAGCTCGTCAGTAATGCTGCAAACAAGGCTATCAAAAAGAAGAGATTCACACCTGGTGCTGTCCCCTGGTGGTCACCTGAACTCCAGACTCTTAGACGCGAAGTCATTTACCGACGAAAACGCTATCAACGTGCAAGAAGAACATGGCCTCCAGAAGAAACAGAGGCTTTACTGCAGCAATATCGAGTGACCAGGAACCAGTATACCACAACGATAAAACAGCGGAAAAGGCGCTCATGGGAAGCCCTGGTAAGCACTGAAGGGAACGCCGATCCCTGGGGGATTGTGTACAAAGTGACCACTAACAACCTCCCCAGAGGTGAGGTCGTATCAACCACAAAATTACCGAACGGACTGTACACCAGATCGTGGCAAGATACTATCAATAATATTCTAGACGCTACATTCCAGCAGCCTGCTGACCCACACACACCGGAACAGCTACAGCTCTGCACGGAAAATGAAACATATCACACAACTGCAATTGAAGAACCCTTCACCACAACCGAGCTCAACGTAGCTGCATCTAGAATCAGAAACAAGAAGGCTCCGGGCAGAGACATGCTCGATCCAGAAATCGTCCAGAAGGCCATTGAACTTATTCCCACTACAACACTACAACCTGTTAAACCACTGTCTCCACCAAGGATTCTTCCCCACACAATGGAGGACTGCAATCCTTAGACTTATATTGAAGAATGCAACCAAACCACATGATCTGCCACAATCTTACCGGCCCATTGCACTGCTGCCAGTCTTCAGCAAACTTCTCGAACGGATGATCTCCCATAGAATAGAAGCCCACTACAATGATGCTGGTCTCTCCTCACCTAAGCAGTACGGTTTCCGGAAAGGACGCTCCACGATTGATGCACTGGAAACAATCATTGAAGCTGCTACCAACTGCAACTCCAAATACTTTCTACTAATCTCCTTTGACTTTGCTGGTGCCTTCGATTCCCTCTGGTGGCCCAGCGTCCTGGGCAGGCTCCGAAGAGCGCATGTCCCAGAAAACTTATATAGATGCATCAAGACCTATCTCCAGGACCGGCGAGTTGTCGTGTCTGCTCCCCACTGCAGTGTCTCCAGACCAGTCTTCAGGGGATGCCCTCAGGGATCTGTCCTGGGGCCTCTCCTCTGGAATCTGGTGCTGGATGATTTCCTGAACACCAAACTCAACAATGTACAAACCCAGGCCTATGCAGATGACCTGGTCATGCTCTTTTCTGCCAATAACAGAACCCAACTAGAAGCAACTGCCAACCAGGCCATCTCTACCCTTCAAGCTTGGGCAGAGCATAACAACCTAAAGATCTCCCCAGAGAAAACCAATTCGATCCTACTAAAAGGCACCCTTGATTTGAGAAGACCACCCCAAATCAAGGTCAATGGTGTTACAGTAAAACTAAAAACAGAGCTTAAATATCTAGGTTTGATCTTAGACAAAAACCTTTCTTTCACTCCTCATCTAGACCAACTCAGGATTAAGATCAGGAAGTATGCTGCCCAAGTCTCAAGAGTTGCCCGGAAGGACTGGGGCTTAAAGAAGAGAACGCTGTCACTCTTCTATAAGGCAGTTTTCATCCCGGTTATCACCTATGCTTCTGGAGTCTGGTACAAGAAGGCCAATACCGTAGTAAACAGATCGCGCCTAGGAACTATCCAGCGCTCTCTTCTCCTTCTGTCCTCGCGTGCCTGTCGCACTGTCAGCACCCATGCGCTCCAGGTCCTCACTGGATCTCTTCCACTGGACCTGGAGATTGTTCGTCATGGGTTGCTCTACCAAATAGCCAAAGGAAGATCAGCTACTTGTGCAGGTTTCACCACTGACCCAGCAAATAATAGAAACGCTGAAAAGAAGAGACTTAATGAACATCTAACAGACACCTGGCAAGAAAGATGGCAGGCATCAACTAAAGGCGCTGTCACCAAAAGATTCCTCCCTGATGTCAGGGCCTCCTACCCCCTCACACCTGTCTGGTTTTCACCAGGACTCTATGCTACCTACCTCCTCACTGGACATGGCTCCTTCCAGAAAAAACTACATGACTTCAGAATTTCAGACTCACCCCGCTGCCACTGTGGAGAGGATCAGACGTGGGAGCACCTTGCCCACAGCTGTGAAATCTACGAGGACTTCAGGAGGATCCTAATAACAAAACTACGCTTCAACTACCAAAATCAAGAACACCTCACCCTACAGAATGAAGAAACTTACCGAGCTCTGACTCAATTTGCAATGGACTTAGTTACCAGGCAGAAAGCGCTACCACCACCTTAGTATCCGAACCAATAGGTCATAACAACCATGACTGCCAATTGTTGCTACGCATCATTGAGCCATGGATGCTAACGCCTTGGGCCAACTTGCACAAGACTTGACCAGCAGTGCAATAAAAGACAGGGTCCGCACATACCTTGACAAATTCCTCATCATTGATTTCTGGACAAACTTCTCTCGACCAGATGTGACACATTTCATCAAGAAGAGGCCTAGCATCGATCCCTGGACTTGACCATCAATCTTGGACTCCCGGTTTTGACCACCCCCACTGTTCGTTCTGATGGACTACTGGACCAGCCTTCAGTCTGGATGCGACACAGACTCACCAAATGGAGCCCCAATGTCGGCACCTGAACTAGACCTTACTGAATATGACCCATCCACCATAGCAGCACTCACACTGCTGGATTTCCAGCAAGTTGTCGGCTCCAACTGACTGGCCGTGCTAGCTGTACCTACCCTGAACTTGCGGAGTAAATCTCTCTCTCATTTTTTATTTTATTTTTTTTATTTTTTTATTTATTTATTTTTTTTTTTTTTTATATATTTTTTTTTTTCGGCTTCTTTCTTCTGTTTCCTGCCATCCGTTCTTTTACTTCCCCCCCCCCCTATTTTTCTCTTACAGAATGATTTTTTTCTTTTTTTTTTTTTTTTTTGTGGGGTGGTGGTTTTCGTCCACCCGCCACCCCACTCCTCTCTCTGGTGAGGCACTGGGCATGCCACACTGTCATCAGGGGCCATCTTCCCTTTTGGCCCCTTTCTTCTGTTTCCTACCCTCCAGTCTTCTGCCTTCCTCCCTTACTTTTCTCTTGCACAACGTTTTTTTTTTTTTTTTTTTTTTTTTTTTTATTTAGTTTATATATATATATATATATATGTGTGCGTGTGTGTGTATATACATATATTTATATATACACACACACGCATTCCCCACAGGTCTAAATCTAAAAACATCAAAATTACTGCCCGACCTATTTGGCCCTAGAACAAGTTATCAGCGAACAACCCTACGCTCTGTTAAAATTACAACCGTTGCTCAAGAAACAGCGATCATCTCATTCTCAAATCTGGTCCTAGCCACTGAAATCCCAGGAAAGTAGGTGGCAGGACCCGCCAGAGTACTCTAGCTACAGTGGTATACCCGGTCAGCCTCCCCGTGGCATGGTGTGGTAACGTCGGGTCCCACTAGGGGCTCGGCGGCTAATAGACCGGAGGAACAAAGGGCACAACACAATATACAGCACATGACCCCCACACACTTCAAATCTCTGGCCCCGATACAATGTACACCCGCGGAGATGGGAGAAATCTCAGGAGCCGTTAGACACTAACATACCTTATACCTTATACTGTAATACAAGTTGGCACCAATGACATTAAGAGTAGAAGAAGTGTCTGCGCGGGTAGCACAGTGGTATCGTCACCGTCCTAACACACGGGGTGGAAAAGGCCTGGGTTCGAATCCCGTCGATGACGCGAGGAACTTTAATGGGCTTTTTTCACTCCGTGGCTGAGTTAGTCGGTCTCAGGCGTAGATAGCAATGTTTTTCTCCCCAGTAACTGGGGTTTTCCAGCAAAACAGGCAAATCGACCATAGAACATACGCAATTTACAGACACAAATACGGGTTAATGTATTTAATTACGGGCAACCCTAAAATAATAATAATAATTAAGAGTAGAAGTAAATAGTGCAACTTCTGTTCCCGTGGACATTTCAAGAATCAGTGCGTTATCTCAAACTGTGTAAACTCGGACTTGAACAACAACTACACTTGGTATGAATTCTTCTGTACCACCCTCCCTGTCTTCTATCTTCTGCGGAGGGATAATTTCCTACCACAAAATACGCTGTCAAGAGAGACACTCAGCTTGGCTCCACGGCTGCAGAGAAACATTTATGTAGAGGAACAATTTTATATATCTATTATAGACTCAGTGATCTATTGAGTACAGTGTACAAAGTATCCTGTGGACCCTACTCACATGTTGTTCCCCTCTGTATATATTTACTGTGTATATACTTAGTCTGTATATGTATTATATGTGATATACGTGTTTTGTTCAATAATAGTTTAATAATAGTACGTCCTCCAAAATCCTGAGGACTTTTCCACGGGTCAATATTTATGTAGCTGTATAGATTTAACTGTATATTAAGAGTTTAGTTAACTATATAATATCGGTGTAAATACACCATAGTTAACCCATAGATTTGAGCTACGATTGTAGCGTAGAAGGCATCGTTTTAATTATATCTCATAATGTGGTTGCCTTCACAACAAGATAGCTATTATTGAATTACTTCAAATAAATAACGCTTCTCTAGTAGAGAAGGCTACTGTTATTTATTTTCAGCGTACCACCACCCAGACGATCGTTTCGAAGCTTTTTGGCTTCGTCATCAGTGGGCGGGTAGGTAATACAATAAGCCATCTCAGTTGCGAGGTAATACAATAAGCCATCTCAGTAGGTAATACAATAAGCCATCTCAGTTGCGAGGTAATACAATAAGCCATCTCAGTAGGTAATACAATAAGCCATCTCATAAGCCATCTCAGTTCTCTACTAGAGAAGCGTTATTTATTTGAAGTAATTCAATAGTAGCTATCTTGTTGTGAAGGCAACCACATTATGTGATACAATTAAAACGATGCCTTCTACGCTACAATCGTAGCTCAAATCTATGGGTTAACTATGGTGTATTTACACCGATATTATATAGTTAATTATCAAAACCCATAAGGATTATGCCTAGTGCATTTAATTTTCCAAATACTACACTGAGGCCAACAAAACTTATAATGCCCTTCTGAGATGATACTGAATCCTGTTAAAAATTATGATAACTGGCCCTTTTGCTGTCTATTACCATGCATTGGTGTATGTACCCATGATCTGGGAATGTGAACTGTTAATTTATAGGGTCCACGAATCTTGGCGCTCTCCTATTATGTATACCTTTATGCTCTATTGTGTATACCATTTTGTATACCTTATGTCTACCATTATGCTCTACCTTTTGTGCTCATAGTCTATGTTTAGACAAACTAACTTCTTGCTTATAAGTTTGTCTACACTAATTAGTTAAATGTTCTTGCTTAGTTACTATGTATATTCTATGTTTTTTTCCCCCCTTGCTAGTTGGCTTTCTTCCTACGGCCGTCTTTGCTCTGCTCCTCGGCTCGCACCTTTCACGCATACTAACTTCTCTTGCCTGGCCTTCGACAAGGCGCTGTATCCGTAAAGTGAAACGAGGCGGAGATGCACTAACGTTCCAGGAGCCGTCAAAACAATATACGTACATAGTATAAGTATTATGAGTAGGAGATCTGAGAACTTAACAAGTACAAAGCAATGTTGGAAAAAAGTCGCGAGTTTTTAAGTCTAAAGGTTACAACTACAAAATCTTTACTTAAGGTACTCTTTACTGATGAGTGTAGATTCAGTATCAGCAGCGATTCTGGACATCAGCTAATCTGGCGAGAGGTTGGCACACGGTTTCACCCCGCAAACACCACTGAAAGGGATCGACATGGTGGTCTAGGTGTTCTCGTCTGGAACACAATTCCAGGGATGGACGTATACATCCCTGGAATTGTGTACGTCCATCCTTGGATGGACGTACACAATTCCAGATACTGGAAGGCGGTACTGTAACCGGTGCACGCTACTGTGCTGAGGTAATCCTTCCCCATGTGTGTCTGTTCCGAGGTGCCATTGGCCCCGAGTTCGTGTTTATGGATGATAACGCCACACCCCATCGCAGTGCAGCTGTGATATGCTTTTGAAAATTGAGGACATTGTTCGTATGGATTGGCCTGCCCGTTTGTTTGTTCGTTTGTTAATTGGTTTTTAGGAGCATTAGCAACTAAGACCATATTGCTCCGGGGATATGCGGTGGTCACGGGCTATAACCCCGGTCTAATCAGGAAGCGTGTGCTACGCACTGCTGCTCCTGCCCACCTGGCTACGGAGGCGCTCACCTGCCCGTTCGACCGGTCTAAACCCATCGAACACATATGGGACACTCTGGGGAGACGCCTAGCGGCACGTCCACACCCACCAGAAAATGTTCACCAGCTGAAGATGGCGCTGATAGAGGAATGGACGATGTTACCGCAAGAACTTATCAACAACATTGTATGGGCAGGCGGTGCAAAACATGCACCGACATTAGGAGTGGCCATATCTCCTATTGAGGACCACCTCTTCCCTTTGTTCCATCTTTGGCAGTGATGCATCTGTATCATGGCAGCCAGTGCTATATTGCCATTTTTGAATAAAGTCCCTCTGTACCGTTTTGTTTTCGTTGTTGTGTCGCTATTGTTTCCTTCATCATTTCTATACCTCACGAGGTTCCTTTGGTATGTTTTTCCCATACCCAGGCCACTCCTATGAGAAGCTACAGGTGAAAACCTGACTGGTCCTTAAATTTTGCACACCCGTGTACATGAATGCTCGCATTACTTCTGTATGCATCAAACAGACAGGATGTACATTCTCATCATTACAATTTGCATGATACCCGAATACTGCAAATGAGCTGCACTGCAAGATTTAACCGAAGAAGTCCTCACCTGTGCCTACTTACTGCAACAATCTCTGCAGATCTTCACTTGATGGACATGACATACCTCTAGGACATATCCTCAAGAACGAGGATCTTAACTTTGTCTTTCATCTCCACCTGACCCCAACATTGGACCATACAACCAACTGCATTCTTGTCTGTGATGGACACCTCAGCATTATCTCCATCTTAGGGAGTTATTTTTACTCCTGGGGGAGAGCACTGCTGACCCCAGACTCTCTGGGTGACATCTTCTTGCTGGTCCCCACCCGGGGGCAAGATGTCTTCATCTGTAGTGATATCCACTGATGGACCCTTCACTTCACCTACAGAGCCACGCCTTGGCGGAAAACACCAGACTCCGATCTTCCCGGGGTGGGATCCTCTCCGCTGACCCCCTGGGCAAGGGATCTTCACTGAACACCACTTAAAAGTGAGATCTGAACTGCCGAACATCACCTAGGAGTGGGATCTTCCTTGCAGACCCCTACTGAGGTGTGGGATTCCTGAAACCAGTTTCCAGCGCTCTGCTCTGTCACTTTAACTAAATCCAGCTTTCTACTTCTATGGGGATACCTTGTGGGAGGGTGTTTTCCTTTCTTTTCCTTCTTACTTCTTTATTTACTTAATTTTTTTATTTATTTTCTTAATAGAATTTATATTATTTCACCTTTGTACCTCAGTATTGCTGTATAAAGGAATTGTTGCAATTAATTTTTGGAAACAGCTCCCCTCAAGCACTGATGCCAGCAAGCGAGCGCACTACGAAAGAAAATCAGTGTTCCTGGAATTGAGGAATATCTATTTCCCCTATAATGATTAAACAGAAAGTGTTGTCAGTTCAGAGGTCTATGCTTTGTGCTATACGGAATGTATGTAGAACAGTTTCAACCAATGCTATGCAGGTGCTTACTGGTCATTTACCATTGGATTTATATATGTTATTTTATTAAGAAAGGTGTGACTGCTTCGTTCATGAATATTACTTGTGATCTAACTAGTGATGGCTACGTACAGGAAGGATATATTACAGCAGTTGATATGTAAATGGAAAGAAAGGTGGGATTCTTGACATTGGGGAGGTAACCAGGTTATTTGTCCCCAGTGTCACTTTTACTTTTTCTAATAATATTGAAAGGTTTTTCCCAGCAATGGAAACATCATATGTCCTTACTGGCCATGGGTGACTGAACTTTTAAGTTTTATTATTTTAATTTGGTAAGTTCTCTAATGAGAATTTGTTGATTGACTTTATAACTAAGTCATAATATTTTATGACTGTAATCTACACTGAGTGATCACTGAATTATGACCACCCTTATGAAAATTGAATGCGACCCGTTGACCACGTGAGGTACGAGAGTGCAGAGTTAGTCGACCTAGGTAGCGCATAGATAAGGTGTCAGTGGTTCAGTAGGTAGTCAAATTCCGAGCGTGATGGGTAAAAGGAAGGATTTATCGGACTTTGATAAAGGACAGATTGTGGGTGCTCGACAAGCTGGTGCCTCGATTTCCCAAACGGCTGAACTGGTTGGGTGTTCGAGGTAACTTCAACCTTTCGCTGCAAATGTCAACGAAAGGTTGAAGTTAGAGGTAAGCGCCGGGTCCGACGACTCGTACAGGCGCAGCACTGTTCAAGAGCTGACTACCCAATACAACATGGACCAACCCGGAACAATATATGGCATGATCATACGTCGCACACTCGCACGTATAGGCTATAACAGCAGACAACCCCTACGGCATCCTCTCCTAACCAAGGTTCATCGGCGTAAAAGACTCGCCGTTCAAAGAGCATGCAAATTGGACGTTAGAAGACTGGAAGAAGGTGAGCTGGTCGGATGAGTCACGTTATTTACTCCACACCGTGAATGGTCTTGTACGGATTTGGCGTCAACATGAGGCTCATCATGTATGGTATCAAAAGTGCAGGCCGGTAGAGGCTGTTGTATAGTGTGGGGCATGTTTCACTGGCATGAACTTGGACCCATGGTGCATGTGGAACAACGTATCGGTAGTCTCCGCTATCGTCAACTAGTTTCTGACTGTGCATACCCCGCTATGTTACACATTTTCCCGAATGGCGATGGTCTCTTCCAAGATAACGAATCTTGGAAGACACCATCTGTGTTCCTCAAACGAATGGTTTGAGGAACACAGTTCTGATTTCCAACATATCGATTGGCCTCCGAACTCCACCGATATCAATCACTATGGAAAGGCATATCAGGCGTCTGGATACACAAATCACCACCATACCTGCATTGCTGACCGCATTACACAAAGCTTGGTTAGCCATACCTCCCGAACGCTTCCGACACCTTGTTGAATCAATGCCACGTCGGTCGGATAGCCGCTGTACTGAGGGCAAAAGGAGGACCTACGAAGTATTAGGTAGGTGGTCATAATTCAGTGATCACTCAGTGCATATACTGTGCAAGGAGAAAGTTTGATGTCTCAAATTGAGGATTTTACCTATGGTAATGAAAGTAGTTATTTTTCTAGTAATTTTAGATTCGAAGCATTGCAAGTGAGGGGGAACAAAGTGGTGATCTTACTGAGAAATTATTATTAGTATTAGTAATGGCCACATGGTGCAAGGAAGCCTATGGCTTATGCTGCACCAGCCAAAAAATAAATAAATTAATAATAAAATAAAACCAAAAATACATAAAATAAAATAGTAAGAATAAAAACAAATTAATAATAAGAGGAAAATTTAAAAAAATAATAAAAATTAATAACAAAAAAGGAAACAGACAACCCAAGCATTTCCCTCCTCCCTTAGGTGATTATCCAGCTGACCTTTGAATTTCCCAGACTGTCAGCCTCTACCACCCACGCAAGTAACTTATTCCAGTAATTTATAACTCGCTGGCTAAATTAAAACTTCCTGCAATCCAGTCTAAACAACTCCCCCCCGTAACTTGAAATTACGGCCCCTGGTACTAGAATCATTTATAACCGCGAAAATTTCGTCCTTATTCATTTTGCTTATGCCTCTCAGAGCCATAAACACCTCAATCAAGTCTCCTCTAAGGTGCCTAGTTTCCAAGCTTTGCAACGCACATATTCGAAGTATTTCTTCGGTTCAGTTCTGCAAATTACAGAGTCTGGAGACTAGACACCTGCGAGATGATCTGATTGAGATGTTTAAGGCTTTGAATGGATTAAGCAAGCGCAGTACTGATGGAATCCTTCTTCTTGTTCAAATTATACACATGAGGGGGCATAAAATCAAACTAAGGTTGATTGCAGAACCAATGCGCAAAATTTTGCCTTCAGCAAGCAGGTGGTTGATCGTTGGAACAAACTTCCATCTGTTCTGGAAGTGAATAGTTTGAATGAATTCAAGCAAGAAAGACAAATTATTGAAGGGGATGGACAAGTATGATGGATTTTTTTTTTTTTTTGTGATGCTTTATAAACTTGCTTTCTTGCATAATTTTCCATTACAAACTAATACTAATGTTGTCATTTTTAAACCAAATAAATTTAGAAAAAAATTAGGTTCTATAAAGAAATAACAGAGCCGAGATAAATTTATATACATAAATACAATGATTAATCGGTGGATACATGGTACTAATACGAGTAAGATACCGCAAAAAATCCAGAGAAAAGTTGCTATGTCGAATATAATAGGTACAATTCAACACTGTAACATCAGTAACTGATTCTACTACCATCACACATTTTCTGTAAATTTAGTATTTTCTGTAGATTAATTTGGTGTATTTAATCTTTACTTGGCCTTTGTAATTGCATAAAAAACCGCAGTCGACTTCTGCCAGCCACAAGCATTTTCAACCGGTTCTGTCGAACAGGGCCCCGCGCTCAAATGGTCAAAACAATATTGTTGATTAATGTATTAAATATTATTCGTATTTAAAATTTAAAAGTTCCAGTCGATATCTGGGACGTTAAAATTCCTCATTATAGGACACTCTGATTTACTGGCGACCTCTATTTCTCTGTATAATTGTTCATTGTACTCATCAGAGTCATTAAGCCAAAAACAAACTCCTACCCTCATTTTTGCTTTCCCCATGATTATTATGTCACACCAAACTGACTCAACAGTGCACTGTACATCTATGTCAACTGGATGCACTTCCTTAGATTTTATGTGTTTCGTAACTAACAGCATAACCCCTCCTCCCTTCCTATCCTGTCTATCCTTTCTGTACACATTGTACTCTCCAAATTCCAATTCTGCATCCCTTATATCTGAGTGGTACTACGTCTCTGATATCCCAACAATATCCGCCTTGGATATCTTAACCAGCATTTAAAATTCATAAAATTTATTTACTATACTCCTAGCATTGATGTACATGCCAGTACATCAATACATGCACCTGTTCCTATTCTTAGTTACTCCAACGCAGCCCATATATTTACTTGTTTCGTGAGGCTCGACAGTTCCTGAAATTCCCAGCAACTGGCTTTCTGGGCTGTTGCTCATTCCAATTGAAGCAGTGCAAGAATTTCCGCCTCTGCCTGCGGCCACTATTAATCTATTGGTCTGTGAATCCCCTCAAGCTAGCAGTTTTCCGACATACCTAATATTGCCTCAATAGCATCAGCAAATATTCTTGCGCTCCTTCTATTTAAGCACTAACACAATTTCATGCACTAGCACACTGCGGGTGACGACACAGGCGTGAACCAACGTAAGTAGGGGTGGAAGTGTGGCGCCCACACCACATGGACGAATGCCGCCCTTCTGTGTTTCCAGGTGGTAGATGACTCTACCTCAACCGGTGCAATACCAACACTTTGCTTATTGGAGGCTTGAAGTGGTGAAACCCATGTTTAGTCTCTAGAGCTAAGTTCCAGTCAACTCTTCCCCATCGCTTCCATCATGCAGTATGACTGATGACTTTTGAGGTTATGATGGACATCATGGCGAAATCCAATCTTCCTTATATTTCGAGGGTACAGCTCTAAAACGGTATTCGCAGGCCGGCCGCTAGTTAGTACTCCGGACCGAACCTATTGGTAACTCTTTAGGAGGCTTCCGCATCAGCTAGTGTATAATCTTGCTACCTCTACTCTGCCAGATAGTGACTGGAGGGGGTCCGAGTAGTGTGTATGCGGGGAGCATCGTCGAGGCCACGTTATGTCAAGGATCTGGGTATATTATTACCATGTGTACACCCCATCCAAAAATTTCATACAGCATGTCCCCCCACTTTTTTTGCTATTGAATACATTGCTATTGAATACACCATGAATTGTAAAACTAATAGAGCTTATCTGCGAAAAGAGCTAAACCTCCCAAACACTTCCTAGTTCATTTCACAAATATACGTGGTCTCAATTCTAATCTCAACGATGTCCATTTCCACTTGCAGTCTGCCAAACCCCATGTACTTTTTCTGACAGAATCTCAGTTATTGGTTGATTCAATTACTGTTCATCTCAGTTGGCTAAATTACTCGCTGTATGATTCCTTTCGCCTCAAAGGTGGTACTTGTGCATATGTCCGTTCCGATATTCCCTGTCAGAGGCTTGGTAATTTGGAAGCTCCTCTTTTCAATCTTCTCTGGCTTAAAATCTCTTTATCAAAGACTTCTGTCAAATTCATCTGTTGTCTGTACTGTTCTCCCAACTCCACTAATCATTTGGAGCTCTTCGACTTCTTCTCTTTGAAACTTGACTTTCTCCAGTCCAACTTTCCTAACAGTGAGATAATTTTTCTTGGTGATTTTAATGTTCACAACTCCAGGAGGCTTCCATTTTCTAGTCACACTGACCCAGCAGGTCGAGATACTGAGGCTTTTGCAATTTCTAATGATCTTGCACAGATTGTTCATTTACCTACAAGAATACCGGACAATCCTAACCATTCACCCATCACGTTTGATCTTTTTCTCACAAACAACCCTTCTAAGTACACGGTCGAAGTGAATGGTCCTTTAGGTACCTCAGATCACAACTTGGTAGTTGTCTCTTCTCCAATGGAGCCTTTATCTCATGGCTATTCCCAACCTCGTATTGTTTGGCATTACAAGAATGCAAAATGGGATGACCTGCGAGATTTCGTTTCTTCTTTTCCTTGGCCGGATTACTGTTTCAAAACCTCTGATGTCAACGTTTGCTCAGATCGTGTCAGTGAAATTATTCTTGTAGGAATGGAATCCTTTATCCCACACTCCACTTTAAAATCTCGTCCTTTATCTAAACCTTGGTTTTCCAATAAATGTGCTAAGGCAGTTCAAGAGAAGAATGTTGCATATCGTAATTTGCTTTATTCCAATTCTTTAGTTTCATTTTCTGCCTACACCAAAGTTCGCATCAATTGTAAAGCAGTTATTAATCAGTCCAAAGTAGATTTTGAACAGGCTAAAAGTAGACAACTTGCTTGTTGCCCTAATGGTAGCCGAGAATTCTGGTCTCTTGCTAAAGCTATTGGCCGCAACTATTGCCCATCTCTGCTCCCAGCTCTGTCAAAACCAGATGGTTCTGTTGTCATTTCAGCCAAGGATAAAGCTGACCTGCTAGCATCCCATTTTTCTTCCCACTCCTGTATCAATGATTTTGGTAAAACACCTCCCACCATTCCCAACACACTCCATTTAATGGCTCCTGTGGTCTTCCGTTAAAAGGATGTCAGAAGGATTTTGACGAATCTCGATGCTAAGAAAGCTCCAGGTCGTGATGGTATTTCTCCACTTGTTCTCAAAACCTGTGCTCCTGAACTTACAACTGTTCTTTGCCGCCTTTTTCACTTTCTTATTCCAAAGGTGTTTTTCCTTCTGCTTGGAAATTTGCTCATATCCAGCCAGTTCCTAAAAAAGGTGACAAATCCCTCCCATCCAATTATCGTCCCATTGCAATTACTTCTACTCTATCTAAAGTAATGGAGAAATCAATTAACCGCCAATTCTTAAACTACCTAGAAACCTCAGGCTTCTTGATCCACTGGTGATATTCTGCCTTATGTTACTCATGTATAGACAAATTCAATGGAAAAGTTCGGTGAAACACAAGCAGTTGCTCTTGACATCTCAAAGGCTGTCGATCGTGTTTGGCATAAAGGTCTTCTAAACAAGCTTCCATCTTATGGTTTGCCAACTGTTTTTAGTAATTGGTTATCCAGTTTTCTCTGTGATCACTCATTGAGGGTGATAGTAGATGGCTCTCTGTCTTCTAACTTCTCCACTAATGCCGGTGTCCCCCAAGGTTCAGTTCTTTCCCCCACTCTTTTCTTCTTGTATATTAATGACCTTCTTCCATTGACTGGAAATCCTATCCATAGTTTTGCCGATGATAGCACATTGCATTCCACTTTCCATTTTGAGAAACCTTGTCCTGCTCAATCAGCTTCAACTTCTCGAAAATCTGCTATCAATTCCTTAAATGCCGATCTTCAGGTAATTCTCCAGTGGGGCAATGACAACTTAGTTGGTTTCAATCCTTCAAAAACTCAGTCTTGTCTTATCTCTCGCAAAAAGGATTCTTCTGCTCCTATGCTTATATTTAGTGACACTCCGATTTCTAGGCAAAATGATATATCTCTTTTGGGTATTACCCTGACTTCTAATCTCTCTTGGCACAAGCACATTACAAATATTGCTTTCTCTGCATGTAAAAAATTTGGTTCTCTCTTTCGCGCTCGGCGTTACTTTTCTTCCAAACAGCTGTTCACTACGTACAAATCGCAAATCGGCCTTACCGTGGAACATTGTTCACACATCTGGGGTGGTGCCCCCAAAACCTCTCTCAGGCTTCTTGATTCCATTCAGAAGAGGGCAGTTAGGTTAATTAATGATTCATCTCTAACAGAGTCTCTCCACTCTCTGTCTCATAGACGTACTGTTTCTGCTGTTTGCCTTTTCTACAGATACTTCTATGGGCACTGTTCTTCTGAATTGGCTTCTATAATTCCCGCTCTCTCTTTCAAAACAGTCCGAACACGTGCCGCCACCAGCCAACATCCATTTACTGTCCAACTTCAAACTCACAGAACCAACTTTTCATCTTCCTCGTTTATTCATTCAACTGCCGTTTTCTGGAACAACCTTCCTTCATACGTATTTCCTGAAAATTACAGTCTACAAAAGTTCAAGTCTAATGTCAACAAATATCTTCTTTCGTCTTCTCAACCTCCAACCTAAGCACGCTACCAAGTGCTATAGGTTCTAATACCTCTCGTGTGTGGGGTTTTCATAAAAAAAAAAAAAAAAGAGAGGAAATCTGCGAAATTACTTAACGAGTACAGATAAGGTGTCTGCAATTCTGCCCAGACACGATAGAACGGAGTATATGATAAGAGCCTTGTCAATCAATTCGGCCTGGGAGGGATTGTGCAACGCTCATGGGGTAGAATTTTTCTCAGCGTGGTGTGTGCTTGTTAACAGGAAAGACTCCTTCTACAGGATGGAATACACTTAAAGAGAAACGGTGCAAGAATATTTGCTGATTCTATCGAGCCCGTGTTAGGTGTGGTTGGAAATGTGCTAGTTTGTGGAATGCACAGACTAATAGATTAACAGTAGCCGTAAGCAGAGGTGGAAGTGATTCTTGCATTGTTTTTATTGGAATGAGCAGCAGCCTAGAAAGCAAGTTTCTGGGGATTTCAAAGGCTGCTGGCAGTCATTATGTAACAATTAAATACATGGACTGTGTTAGAATATCAGAGTTAGAACAGGTGTATGTATACTTGCATGTACACCAATGCTAGGAGTACAGTAAATAAATTCGATGAAGTTGAAGTGCTGGTCAAGATATCAAAGGTGGATACTGTTGGGATATCAGAGACATGGTGTCACACATATAAGAAATGCGGATTTGGAATTTAGGGAGTACAATGTGTATAGAAAGGATATACAGGATAGGAAGGGAGGAGGAGTTATACAGTTAGTCAAGAAACAAAATCTCAGGCAGAGCATCCAGTTGACAGTATACAGTGCAATGTTGAATCAGTCTGGTGTGACATCAGCACCGGGAAATAATGGAGGTAGGAATGTGTTATAGGCCTAATGACTCTGATGAGTACAACGAACAACTATACAGAGAAATAGAGTGCGCCAGTAAATTAGAATGTCCTATAATGGGGGATTTTAAATTTCCAGACATTGACCTGGAACTTTTGGTTTGGTCACTCGCACACTAGCAAGACTTTTGGATTTATTGGATGATTGTTTTCTGCAGCAGCATGTTCGACAGGCAACCAGAGAGAGTAATACTCTTGATCTGATTATGAGCAGTGATTATTCATGCATTAATAATTTGCAGCTAAAGGAACAACTAGGTGGCAGTGATCACAGTATACTGATGTGGGATTTACAGTGGCGGACAAAAAAACTGCATCACTTGTGAATTTTGCAAATAATCGGTTTTGGGCTGTATTGTGAGTTGAAGAAATGTTCGAAATGCATTTGTTAGATGGGATATATATCTCTGCGAATGGAATCCAATAAAAAAAAAGACTCCACCTGATATACCTAATTGCCATAAATATCTTCCCAAAGAGTAAAATGGTAATTAATGGAAATATGAAAAATCATGCAAAAGGCAATCATTTTATTGCATTTACGTGTACAAACTGAAATGACAAGTTAACGTAACAGTATTATGTACTGTAAATCAGCAAAATAAGTCCTCAATATTTTCTTGTTTGTCCTCGAACTGCAATTATAGCCTTGCAACGATCTGGCATAGAGTTAATCAACTTCTGAATATACGGTTGCCCAATTTAGTGGTACCACACCCTTACAATGATCTCCTACAGCTGAATCTTACTTGCTGGCTTCTTCTGAGCAATTTTAGACGAACATTTTGTACCAGCAATTTTCAATACAGTTTAAATGTGAACTGTTGCTGGGCCAGTCCAACGCTGTAGTTCCAGCATTTCTGAGATATGACTGCACCTTAAGGGAGAAAAATGACAGAGAATATTGGTGTAAGTATGTTTAAAGCCTTGTGAGACAGATAAACTCATCATTAAATCTAAATAGCATAAAACTTACAAATTTTGCTGCGTGGCAAGGTGCTGAGTCCTGTTGAAAAATGCAGTTTTGGAGGTCTGTGTGGTGATCCCTAATAAAGGGTTTCAGGCACTCCTCCAAGATAGCAGTGCAGGTTGCATTCATCGTTTCGTTAATAAACTTAACTCCCCCCACCCCTTTGCTTGTTATGTATCCCCCGACCATCTGAGCGGCGGGGAACTTTACAGTCGGTGTTATGCAGTCAGGATGATATGCCTCAGATTTTCGTCTTCTGACCTATACCTTCCCATTCGAGCCATGCAGGTCGAATTTTGATTCGTCAGAAAAGATGACGGTGTCCCATTGCTCTTTTGTCCATTAAACATGTGTTTTAGCCAAAGCAAGTCGCTTCTTCCTCATTTTTTCAGTCAGCAAAAGCTTCTTCTTGGGCCAATAGGCCTGCAGACCACATTCCGAAAGCCGCCTTCGGATAGTTCGTGCACTTGTTTCAACAAGTCCAGTTTTAGATCAAGAGTAGTAGCATGGCGATTACGAAGGCATAGCCGTTTCAAATATCGATCTTGGGAAGGCGTAGTCACTCTCTTACGGCCTAATCTAGGTCTTCCCTTTACATCACTGGTTTTCACACTTTAATTTCAGCACCCGGGATACCGTTGACTGGTGACAGCCTATTTTATCAGCGATAGCACGCGTAGAAAGCCCTTCCTGGGACAGAGCAGCAGCTAAACTTTTTTTTTCTTGGTGTCAACTGAACATATAGAGCCATGCTTACACTTCTGCAAAACAGGATACTAATGAGCGTGTATACCCTTTCAACGCCGTATTTATAGAAACGGTTGATGCAATACCTTGCAATTACTGTCTGATGCAATAGAAGCGTTATCTGACGCAATATAATACACGAAGGCAGTCTTAATAACTTCAAGCGATAAACCGCTTTGCAATAAACAAAATGACTGTAATCAAACAACATCTTATACGTTTCACTACAAATGTTACTTTTTTTAAGGTGACGCATTTTTGTTGTCTGCCACTCTATTTAAAGATGTAATTAACAGAAGAAGTAAAGGGAAGGGGTTTTGTTTTCGTAAAGATGACTACAATGGTCTCAGACAGTTTTAAATTCTATATAGTGGGACCGACTAATGATGTTACCAACAGCAAACTCTAAATGGGAAGCTTCAAGGAATTAATCTTGGACGTTACTAGGATTTTCATACCAAGTAACAAATCTACAAAATGATCTTTACTCCCCTAATTACATACGCCGCACCGATCTGGTACAACAAAACCATAATGACAGTAAATAGAAGACAACTAGACTCAATCCAAAGAACCATCCTCCTTGTCATAACCCGAGACACCCGTACAGTAAGTACGCATGCCCTACAGATCATAGAGGGAACCCTTCTTCTGGAGCTTGAGGTTATTAAGACTGTCTTCATGTATTATTACGAGGAACCTTCATTACCTTTGCTGGATTCACCGTCAATCCTGCAAACTGTCAGAAAATAGAAAAAACCAGACTAACGCAACACTTGCAGCAGACATGGCAGGATAGGTGTGCAAACTGCACCAAAGGAAAAATTACGAAGAAATTCCTTCCACATATTGACAGGGTGTACCCAAAAGCCCTCCCCCCTGGTTCTTCCCGGGACTAAACTCGACATTTTTAATTACAGGACACTGCCCATTTCAAGCCAAACTAATGACTTTTGGTTAGGTGGATAGCTCACTGTTCATCTGTGGGGAGGAAGAGACGTGGAACCACCTAATGCACCAATACGACCACTACGACGACCTATGATGCCTACTTATAACGAAGATCAGATACTCCCCAGTTAACCAAGAGGCACAACTTCTTGACACCAAGGAGGAATACAGAGCAGAGCGCTCACGAGCTTCGCCCTACAATTGTTGTCCAGGAGACGAACACTCAATGCTATCCATAGGCCAAATTGAGACTGGACCGAACCAGAAATTATCCATATTAGGAAAGGGAACACTAAATATTGTACGGGATTTCATCCAATGAATCAACCCACAACTGACCAGATCCCTGCTGGAATTGGACTTTGACCATCAAACCGCAGCCTACTGCTAAACGCCATTTGGCGATCTGAATAGGGTACCCTAGCCCTAATCACTTTTATTCCATATTTCTGGTGGGGGTAGATTAAGAAAGTTATTATCGAAATTATACAATTTGTAGAAATTGAACCATCTGAATTCAAACAGTTAAACTATTTAAAGCTGCGTTTCGGGAACTCACTGTTTCCCGTCTTCAGGCCCGTTAACGCGATCCGGGAGTGGAGTCTCATAGTCTAGTTTGGAAAGACTGAATCTGGCCTAGTCTTCCCCAACCTAACCAAGAGACTCCACTCCAGGGGGAAAAAAATCATAATTGGCTGAACATGCAACTGAAGGAAGATTCATGTATAATAAAAATGATTTTAAAATATTTAGAAACGGTAATTTTACGACAAGGAAAACCAAAGAAGCATTATTCATTATAAAATTAAAAAAATATATATATATATATTCTCAATGGAAACTGCGTGATTGATTGTTGTAGGGTTTTAGGTGCATCATCGACTTAGCCCATATTGTGCTATACAAATGATGCCTGTAAACTGCGTAAAGTCTGTGGTCGGTTACCTTGTTTGCTGGATGAGAAACCCGAGTTTTCGGAAGAAAATGCAACTTCCGCCTGAGACCAATTAACTCAGCCACGTTGTGAAAAAAAGCCCCTAAAAATTCTTCACGTCATCCACACAGTTGGGATAATACCCACACCGGTGGTATTCGTGAGAGATCATCGGGTTTCCGTTGTTTAACAGTAAAGACAATTTGGAACTGTGGAACATGTTATTTAATAATTATTAAATAATACGTTCCACAGGTCCGAATTATTTTTACCAAGGTCATTTAATTATTAGATTACGGTACGGGTAGAGGTTTAGTTTCAAGTTTATAAGTTTTTAAATGAACATTCTTTATCTTAGTATTAGTATCGGCAATATGAGCAAGGAAGAAAGGCTTATATAGCACCAGCCAAAAAAATAAATAAATAATAATAATTTCATTTGTCCATTCCTTCCGATATTTTGTCCAAACCTTACTAAAATTTATACATACAATTCGCCTCCACAACACCAGGTGTAGATGATTTATTCCAATAATTGATAACTCTTTGGCTGAATGAAATTTTCACAGATCTATTCTGCAACCATCTTTTCCAGTTTAAATATACCCTCTTCACTTCTGAAAGAGCAAAGATGTCATCGGCATCTAGTCTGCTTAGCTCTTTTAAAGGCTTATACACTTAGGCCACCATGCAAATGTTTAGTTTCTAAAGATTGCAATTTACAGAACATAAATCTTTCATGGTAAGAATATTATCACCAAGTTCATTATTCTTACTAAGAGGAGTAAGAAGATTAGTTGTGCTCACAACTAATCTTGTTACTCGTCCCTGTACCCTTTAGTGAGGTGAAAGAATTTCTTTACGAAAGTGAAGAATTCATCTAGGTTTGATTCATTTTCCACGATATGCCTCATTGTTAACGCTCATTGTAAGCTTTGGATAGAAAGGTTTCTAGTCTTTGCTGTTGATATAGAAGCAGTCAAGTAAAATATGTTTTATTGTAAAAACAGTATATCAGCGAGTACAAGTACATCGCGGAGGGGCTGCTTTTCTAATTTATTCAATAATCAGGTCATTCAATAATTAAGTCAGGGGTACCTGCGGAGAACCTGAAGACTGACACTGCGTGATGCACTTATGCAACGTATACACTGGTGTGCAAAAAATAAGGACCAACTCTATTTCTAAAGGTTACAACCACAAAATACTTCTAAAGGTTACAACCACACCTTACTTAAGGTACTCTTTACTGATGACAGTAGGTTCAGTCTCAGCAGCGATTCTGGAGTTAGCTAATCTGGCGAGAGGTTAGCACACGGTATCACCTTGTAAACATCACTGAAAGGGATCGATATGGAGGTCGAGGTGTTCTCGTCTGGGGAGGAGTTATCTTGGATGGACGTACCCAACTCAGGATACTGGAAGGAGGTACTGTAACCGGTGCACGCTACTATACTGAGGTAATCCTTCTCCATGTGGGTCTGTTCCGGAGTGTCATTAGCCCCGAGTTCGTGTTTATGGATGATAACGCCACACCCCATCGCACTGCAGCTGTGATATGCTTTTGGAAAGTGAGGACATTGTTCGCATGGACTGGCCTGCCCGTTCCACCGATCTAAATGCCATCGAACACATGTGGGACGCTCTGGGAAGACGCCTAGCGGCACGTCCACACCCACCAGAAAATGTTCACCAGCTGAAGATGGCGCTGACAGAGGAATGGACGATGTTACCGCAAGAACTTATCAACAACATTGTTCTAAGTATGGACAGGCGGTGCAAAGCCTGCATCGACATTAGAGGTGGCCATATCTCCTACTGAGGACCACCTCTTCCCTTTGTTCCATCTTTGGGAGTGATGCATCTGTATCATGGCAGCCAGTGCTATGTTGCCATTTTTGAATAAAGTCGGAGACTTCAATACTCAAAACTCTCCACTAGGCATTGAGGAGTCAACCGCTACAACTAAGCTGCTATATGACATCATGTCTGAACTGGGTCTCAAGCAGTATAACAATACTTGTACTAGAGGCAAGGAGATGCTGGATCTCATTTTTGCATCCAAGCAGATCCTTATTTTAGAAGCAGTTTCATTTCTGCCGTCTGATCACAAGGCTTTAAGCTGTCAAATCAACATATCACGGAAGAGTAGAAGCACTACTCCTGTCCCAGCCAAGCTGAACTTTAGGAGAACAGACTGGCAACTATTAGGGCGTGAGCTCGATTGCATTGATTGGTTCTCCTTCCCACGGATTAATGATCTTGACGCAGTCACCGATCATCTTATTAGCACAATCTCCTCTATCATTCAAGAGTTCGTACCTCTTAGTAAAAATTACAGGAATAGATTCCCTCATTGGATCACGACAGACATAATTGCGATTATACGAGCCAAAGAACAGTGCAGAAAACACTTTAGGACGACACATGATGAAGCATATATGGCACTGTTCAAGAAACACAGAAGTAACATTAAAAGGATGATCAGAAAACAATACGCTCGTTATATTCAATCAATTCAACACAGTTTCACAGTAAATGGAGACCTGAAGCCATTCTGGAACATGCTAAAGAATTCTAATAACTGCTCAACAGGAACCAGGATCATTGAAAACAGAAAACAGCAGCTACTGCTGCTTCAGCTTATCAATTTCAAGTCATTAAGGATGACACACTGAATAATCTCTCGGTGGACACAGACGATATCATTCAAGCGCTTCAGAAACTAACAAAAGATTTTTCTGCAGGCCCAGATAACATTCCACTTATCTTGTGGAAGAAATGCTTTCCACAACTGAAATATATAATATTGCATATATTCAATCTTTCCGTTAAGTCTGGTATCTACCCCACTCACTTCAAAACTGTTAATGTTATTCCTATTCCAAAGAGAAGTACAAACCACTCACTAGAGAATTACCGTCCCATCTGCCTTATGAACTCGCTGGCAAAAATTCTGGACACTGTCATTCACCACCGATTAATGGAATATTTTCATCACTTTATCTGCGACTGCCAACATGGCTTCACCGGGGGCCGATCAACTACCACTAATCTTCTCACTATCTGGCAACAGGTTCTAGACACCGTCGATCGCGGGGGACAGGTTGATGTGATCTACACAGACCTTACTAAGGCTTTCGACAGTGTCCCGCATAATCAACTTGCTCAAAAACTAAGACACTATGGAATACTTGACCCTTTACTATCCTGGTTGATGAGCTATATTTCATATCGAAAACATAGGGTGATCATCGGACAGGAAGTCTCAAGGGAATTTTTTCCATCGAGAGGAGTACCTCAGGGATCATCTCTTGGGCCTCTTTTATTCACCATCTTTATCAACGATCTACCGCAATTTGTTGAGAGAGGTGGTATCAAGACACTAATGTTTGCCGATGATGTGAAACTATATTCACGTATCAGCAGTCAAGATGATGCAGTTAACCTTCAGGCTGCTCTCAACTCTTTTGCTGATTGGGTTGCTTTGAATGGTTTGGAGGTTAATACTAGGAAATGCAGCTCTATTTCCTTTGCAGCTTCGAGGAAAAGTAAGACTTTAGTTAATGAATATTACATCAAGGAGATGCCGATTTCCAGAGTTTACGAAGTTAAAGATCTGGGAGTTACTTTTACCGCTACATGTGGGTTTGATAAACATGTTAGGAATATATTAAATATATATTAAACGGCAGACGTACAGATTTCAAGATCCTCAGTTCTCTGTGCTCCTATTTAAGACAACTATACTCCCTATAGTGGAGTTTGCTTCTCCTATATGGAACCCACACTATGCATACTTGATACAGCAAATAGAATCGCTCCAGATGAAATTTATCCAGTATCTTTCCAGACGTAACCCCATGTTTTACCACAGAATCTTCTACCGGAATCTCTGTTCCTACTTCAAGCTTCAATCTCTGGAAACTCGGCGAACTGTTCTTGATTTAAACCTGTTGTACCACATCGCTGGTTCAACCTACCTGCCGGATCTTCTATGCCATATTGACCTTCACGCTCCAGCCGTGGCTACTAGACAGAAGACTACATACCACATCGGTAATTCTAGATTAGAGATATCCAGTAACTCCTTCTTCAAAAGAACATTGGCACTCATGAACAAGTTTGACTTGGATATGGCTGTGAACAAGAAACAATTTCACAGAACTATTTGGAGTAAGTTGACCGATTGACGGATGAGTTCTGGGCTAAAGATGTCCTTATTAATTCGTGTGTGTGTGTGATGATGTCTCCTGCAGCAAACTGCTTTCTGCGAGTTTACATAGCGCTGGACTTGACGTCATGAATATCTTTTTTATTTTTGTGAATTGGACTTTTCCAGTTTGAATTAACTTTCATTGTACAAAGTATATTATGTTTTGTACAACCTATACACTTTAACTGGGCTAATGCCTGTTGTGTATATTATATGTTAAAAATAAAATAAAATAAAATAAGTCCCTCTGTACCGTTTTGTTTCCGTTGTTGTGCCGGTGTTGTTTCCTTCATCATTTCTCTACCTCACGAGGTTCCTTTGGTATGCTTTTCCCACATCCAGGCGACTCCTATGAGAAGCTACAGGTGAAAACCTGACTGGTCCCCACATTTTGCACACTAGTGTACTTAGATCTAAGAAACCAACTACTCCTAGACCTCCACACTACATTACGTCGACCAGAACCCAGTTATTGGAGTCTAACGATGCCTTCCGGGCACTGACCAGATATGCCATCGAGTCTTTCATCGTCGCTGGCATTACCTGCAACTTCCTAACACTACTCCTGAACAACTTCCTCCACAGAGCAACTAATACCCAGCACCAGAAACTTCCAGTCATGAAACTGCAAATTGGGCTCCTAACCCACCCTTACTGCTTTCCCAGGGCGCCCTCTGTGCGGGATCAACCTTTGGTACCACCCAATTATGTGCCCCGCAGACGCCGCTCCGTGGTTCGCCACTCTGGCGATCTCAGACTCTTTAAATTGAACTTTACCTGTTCTCTTTTCCCTAACCACAAAAAAAAACTATTATTTTTTAGCCATCCGAATAATTAAATTCACCTGCCTTGCATTGTGATTGTTTGAGTTTTATTGGCGCATCAGCAACTGAGGCTATAATGCGCCTTGCATTGTGTATTATGTCCATAAATTGCGTGTGTTCTCTGATTGATTTGCCTGTTTTTGCTGGACGAAAAAACCGAGTTGCCGGCGGAAAATACTTGCTATCTACGCCTGAGACAGACTAACTTATCCACGGAGTGAAAAAAAGCCCATTAAAGTTCCTCACGTCATCGACGGGATTCAAACCCGGGCCTTTTCCACGAAGTGTTGGGAGGACGGTGACAATACCACTGTGCTACACGCGCAGATCTCCCTACCCACAGTCCTTCTCCAGGACTCCTCCAACTGCACCTAGCACTCTGCTTGCTCCTTTTAGCCTGGGGAATGCCTATACTCTGTCGTTCCCCGCTGTCTTCCTGGTCATTTCTCTGCTCTTTCCTTGGCCTCTCTCCACTCTCGCTCCTGCAAGAGTGTGACGGCCCGTCAGATGTTTTTTTACTCCCTGGCCCATCTCCTCATGCCAGTGGACAGATGGTGGGATGTTTCTTCCTGGTGATCGAGGCCAGTCAAACACAACAAATTACACAACTCACACTACCCACATCGACTGGCTTTGCAATGTTTTGTAGCATCATAGAGTACTTAACGCGGATTTGTGGGGAGCCGCCTAACAATAACACACACTATGTAATTATAATCCACTACGTGGAGGGAAGGATGAGGCACAGCTCGCTCTGGCACACATAGGCCTGAGAGTATTTACATAGGTTGGGGAAAAATCAATTTAAATATTCATAAAAGTTTACTTACTGAACATAACAGATCAACAGCTAAGCACATATTCATTGCATATGACAATTATTGTGTTGCGCACTAATACTATACAAGCGACAATTAAACTCATAGCCGTTCTGCGAATGGTTAAACATCAAAAAAGTTGATCTGCTTTGTACAACACAAATTTCTGAGGGAGAGTTAGTACATGCTAAGAAGTTCATATTAAGGCTTCTTATTTAAGAAACGGTTCCATTTCTAGTTGAGAAATAAATTTTCGCTTATAGACTTTATCTGTAGCGAACTTAACACAGTCGGCATCAACATCCTGAATTCTTTGAAGGAATCTGTATGGCAAAAACCTGCCTGCCAGGTGAAGCCTAGATCTAACTGTAGAGAATGATGGGCAAGCCCTAAGAGGGGCAGGTGGAATCCGCTAACCACACTGGTCCCAGATATTTGAAGCTGCAATAATCATCCTAATGTTTTGCATTTTTTTTCTGAGAAATTCATGGATTGTTGCTAGCTGAAGCGCTGTGGGGCGTTTGACCTTGCTACTTATAGGCTACGCACTTCAGAAGCTAGTACTCATCTGCAAATAGGCATCTCAAGTAAGTATATGCTGCCAATCAGCTACACCACAGAGTATGGATACAAAAATCTTTGAATGTAGCTCCAGGTGTCTGCCAGTTCTCGAAAGTGCAACAGGTATTGTTTCATCCGCCACCACAGTTGAGGTGCAGCCCTCCAATGTATCTCTGAAAGCGTAACTTTGGATCAAAATTTATACTGGTTAAATTGAACAAATCGAATTGAAATTAAATTGCATTTTTTGGCTGTTTTTCTGCCTGACCTGCGTTTTCATTTCCGAGATTTCTAGATTGGGCTAGGATCCAGCAGAAATAATTGTACGTTGTTTGTCTCGTAGCTGCATCGATTTGGTCCTAGTAAGTTTCAGCAAGCGACGGCACTTGTGTGTTTCATTAAGTTGATACAGTTATTTCTGGAAATACACTTCGAGGATCGTGAAAATAAACATCGACAAATGCAACGTACTGCATATGGGTAGCAGTAACCACAGAGTAACGTACGAATTGTGTGGGTCTACACTCAGGGTATTGGAAAATGAAAAATACGTGATAAGGAGGTAATTATCCCATTGTATAAGGCAATAGTCAGACCGCATCTTGAGTACTGCATACAGGTCTGGAAGCCTCATTTTAGGAAGGACGTAGAGCTGCTGGAAGAGTACAGAGAAGGGCAACGAGATTGGTGAGGAGAACAAAAGGGTGCTCTTACCAAGAAGGGCTTCAGTTCTGCAAACTGCAGCGTCGGCAGACTAGGCACCTGCGAGGCGATCTGATTATGGTCTTTAAGGCTTTGAATGGATTGAGCAAACTCAGTGCTGATGGAATTCTACCTCTTGCTCAGACTATGCACATGAGGGAGCATAAATTCAAATTGAGGAAGGACGATTGCAGAATAGATGTGAGGAAGTTTAACTTTAGCCAGCGAGTGGTGATTGCTGGAACAAACTTCCACCTGTTGTTATAGAAGTTGATAGTTTAAATAAATTCAAGGAAGAATTAGACAAACTATTGCAGGGAAAGGATAATAAAAAAATAAATGTTACCGGAGGGCCATTGGGAATATGCATTCATCTGCTCAAGTGTATTATGTTTGTGACTTACGCTCTGGTCGATTTGCCTGTTTACTGGAAGAAAACCAGTAAAAACGAGAGTTTCGGGGAGGGGGGGGACCTTGCTATCTACGCTTGAGACCGACTAACTGAGCTACAGAGTAAAAAAGCTCATAAAAGTTCCTCGAGTCATTGAGGGGGATTCGAACCCCGGCCTTTTCCATCCGGTGTGGGAAGGACGGTGACGATGCCACTGTGTTACCCGCGCAGACGGGAAGGAAGGAATAGGTGAAATGGGAAGGGGCTTTTTTGGCTGATGATATCATATATATGCCACTTCTATGGCTAATGTTAATAACCTAACAATCATGGCTCGGTACTGGAAGGATCATGAGAGTTATCCTCCACACGTGCATCGAGACCGGAAATAGCCCGGGAACACAAAAGACGAAACCTTCATCTGGTCTAAGGATTAGAGCCGAGAACACGGGATTAATACGGACCTTCCCTATCCAATTAATGGTATTGTGTTCCGAAGAACAACTTTCGTAAGTTCTCGAACCATTGCCGATACCAATACCTATGCCAACGACGAATGATAATTGCATCGCCTGTTTTGTCTGACTTCGAGCCATCAGTGTATATCCGATTATAGTGCGTATAATCTTAGGTGTGGACAGCATGAATTGTCTTATATTGCCTTATATTCCAACTGCCTGAAAAACATGAACATTCTTCTATCAATATCTGAGAAAAAATGGGACTCTGACATGGTAGTCTTCTTATGTCTAACGATCTCTAGTCAGATCACGTCTGGACTATGTCTCCAGTCAGTGATCAGGTGGGAAGAGTGCACTAGCATGGCTTGAATCTATCCCGCACAATGCTCTCAGAATTGCTTTAGGAGCTTTTAGAACTTTCCCAGCTCAAAGCTTATATGTAGATGGTCATGAGCTCCCAATACATCCAATAAGGAAAATGTTACGAGTAAATTATGCATCTAAATTTCGGAGCTTGCCAACTCATACTATTTGGCCATACTTCTTCGAAGCTCAAAGCTAGAAATAAACCTCATTTCAAAAAACCTATAGGCTTTTTGAAATTGAAATTTATAGATTGAGAATTTACAAAATTAAGATGTGGACACGTCTAACCCCAAATGGACTATATTTTGATTAAATGCGTTAGTTTATTCAGTCAGTGGGGAAGACATGCCTTGGCAAGCATAAACATAAGACAATTTCATGCTACCAAATCCCAAAATTATGCTCACTATAATCAGATATACACTGATGACTCGAAATTAGACAAAACATAGGTGCTGCTGCTATCTTGAATTTACTATTTCTGCCTCTCTACCGCCAGATTTTAGTAAATTCTCTACACAGATTTTTGCCATCTAATGGCTCGAGTTTTGAAACCTGCACTCATTGCAAAATAAAACACAACTACCATCCCCCGATGAAACAAATTAGATCCAAACTGATAAAGGTACAGACAAACAGACTATAGTATTCTGCTGGATCTCAGATAATTCTGAAATACTCTGAAATGAAAACAAAGGTCAGACAGTAAAACAAGCATTAAATTCAAATGTGATTAATATGAAGATCTTTGTTCAAGACTACAAAACCATTATACAAAAAGACTACAAAACTATTATATGAAACGTTCAGCCGTTTTTCTGAATCTCTAGCACTAGGAAATTAAGAAAGCGTGGTTCTTGATAGAACATTCATAAGACACTCATACAACTGACTTTTACCTTCTCAGAAGCGAAGGCCCTCTACAGTGTACTCGCTGCCATACTGTTCTTACAATAAAACATATTTTAGTTGACTGTCCCTGTTATCAGAAAGAGAGACCAGTAAACATTTCTATCTCTCAGAAGTTAACTCTCAGAAATTTACAGGAATCTATAAAAATCAAGCATATAAATTCAGTCCTGTCTTATTTTTCGCAAAAAGGATTCTTCTGCTGCAATGCTTATCTTCGATGGCACTCTGATTTCTAGACAAGATCATTATCTCTTTTGGCCCCGCCTTCCAATCTCTCTTGGCACAAGCACATTACAAATATTGCTTCCTCTGCATCTAAAAAACTGGGTTTCTCTTTCGCTCTCGGCGTTACTTTTCTTCCAAACAGCTGCTCACTCTGTACAAATCGCAAATCCGTCCTAACATGGAATATTGTTCCCACATCTGGGGAGGTTCCCCCAAAACCACTCTCAAGTTTCTGGATTAATTAATGACTCATCTCCATCAAAATCTATCCACTTCTGCTGCATGTTTTTTCCAGAGATACTTCCATGGGCACAATTCTTCTGAGTTGGCTTTTATAATTCCCGCTCTCTCTTAAAAACCAGTCCAAACACGTGCTGCAATCAGTCAACATCCTTTTACTGTCTAACTTCAACCTCACAGAACCAATTTTTCTTCTTCCTCATTTATTTCTTCAACTTCCGTTTTCTGGAACAACCTTCCTTCATACGTGTTTCCTGAAAATTACAATCTACAGAAATTCAAGTCTAATGTCAACAAGCATCTTTCAACTTCTCGTCCTTCAACCCATGCACAGTAATAAGTACTATAGGTACGTCCCTGGCCAACATTAACATAATGCGTTTGCATAAGCAAGTCATTAATAAGTTTTACAAATGGGTTATACAAGCAAAAATAAAGGGATTAACAATTAACAGTTAGTAACAATATTTTTAAAATATTATTGTTACTGACCAATCTACCGAGATACCAAGTGGGCAGTCGCTAATGATCGTCTCCATATTCTAGGTAAAAGAATTTTTTTTAAAATAATTTTCAATTAATTACTTTGATTTAAAAATAAATACATATAGTGCTGCGTTATCGTAAGTATCTCTTTAATAACGCGAATGGTTGCTAAAAATCGTCTCCATATTCTTGATAAGATTTTTCACGAATTCAAATAATTCTAGGTCTTCAATAGCTGTTGTAACCAACAACTTTTTTGCTGCTTCTAGATTCGATGATGATATCCAAAAAAATTTCGAAACCTCAAAAACTGGCATAAAATAATTAGGTTATTCTTTTTTATTTTTTCAATAAACGAGATAATCAGCAGTAGCAAATGATGCAAGAAAGAAAGCTTCAAAAAAAAAAAAAAAAAAAAAAAACGACCACTTCCATTTCGCCTATTCATTTCCTCCAATACTTTGTCTAGTTCTTCCATGAATTTATGTAAGCTATCAACTTCCACAACAACTGATGAAAGTTTGTTCCAGCAATCAATCACCGGCTGGCTAAAGGCAAACTTCCGCCGTCTATTCTGCATCCGTAGTTCCTCAATTTGAATTTGTGCCCCGTCATGTGTGGTCTGAGCAAGAGGAAGAATACTATCAGCATTGAGCTTGCTCAGTCCATCCAAAACCTTAAACACCTCAGTCAGGTCACCTCGCAGGTGCCTAGTCTCCAGACGAAACCTTTCTTGGTAAGAACACTCCTTTGTTCCCGTCACCAATCTCATTGCCTTTCTCTGTAATCATTTAAACAGCTCTACATCCTTCCTAAAATGAGGCCTCCAGACTTGTATGCAGTACTCAAGGTGTGGCCTGACCATTGCCTTATTTATACAATAGGAAAATCACTTCCCTATCCCTGCTAGCAAAATTCCTGTACATCATTGACAAAACCCCATGAGCTGTCCTGGCTGCTTGTCTACACTGCTCAGAGAACTTCATATTTTGACTGCACAATTACTCCCAGATCTTTTTCATTCTCCACTACCCTGAGTGTAGTACCACACAGTTGGCACGTTACTCTGGGGTTACTGCTACCAATATCCAGTACTTTGCATTTATCAATGTTAAACTTCAACTGCTATTTCTCTGTCCATCTGTCTAACTTTTCTAGATTTCTAAAATTCTATTTTTTTTACTTTCTACTTTTATAATTTTTGCTGAAGTGGAGTGCAGCGCTTTTTAATCTATAATTAGAAAATACCACGTAGTCCCATCTGCGAAAAAATTAAACTTGCTAATTAATTAAACTAATTAAACTAAGTTGCTCTAAAAATCTCTCTTGAAATTAAATCCTGTTTTGTTGGTGTTTTACAGATGTTTTTTCACAAGTTTTTTCCTATAGACATGGAAATTCGCTATTACCCAAAGATAGTTATGTTACCCAATTCCTTCCATCCCAATTATTGTTCTATTGCGTTTATGATTACCTTATTAACGATCAACTAAATCACGAATTCTAATGAATAAACAGTAAAGAAGACTCAGTAAAATACAAAAATTTAAACTTAGACGCCGAAAGAGGTTGGATTACTGAGCAGAACTACGAGAATAGACATAATAATCTGTAACCAGCATTCTGCATTCTAATTCGACATCTTAATCTCCAAACAGAAAACTCCTGCACCACATAACTATGAATTGGCATCTTTCTTGCCCAACAACAGCTGATTAGCTGAACATTTTAATTGGCAACATCGCCCTTCAACTCTTCAGTAGAACAAACCTCTTCCATATATAATGGTTACACTGTTAAAAAATAAACATTTACTTCCACATGCCGTCATGACTGAGCAAATCTTTATGCAGTAAATAATTTATTCACTACATGAGCTGGACTAAATGGCCAGAATGAAGGCAATCGGAGAGCTAACGAGATAACACCGAAGCTAGTTAGAGTACAGGAGTAAGATGTCGGCCATGAACTAATATTGTTATTGCTTCATTTTAACCGAATTTTCCTTCTTCTAATCGAGCTGTTCATATAACTGCTTCTCGGTAACATCTATTAAATTTTATATTATGTGATCAGCCCAGATTGAGCGATGGAGGTAATATATCATCGAATTCTACTCAGCAGCAGAAGAAACTAAAGCAGAGCTGGTAATTATATGAAGGCGCATTCATTTTCCTCCTTTTATGTTGTTTTGTAGAAACAACTGAGTATTTATGATCCCTATAAAATGTGGTAATGAACTAGGTCTGGTTGTATAAATGAGAAAGCCAATGTGCACATGCATTCAAAGTATAACTCGACTTGCCACAAATAGAACTGCTACTCACTTTATGGTTTGTAAAATTATTCCGTACATAATTTACAAAAATTTCAATATTTTTCCGTTATTTCTAATCAATGATTTAAAACTAAAAATATTCGTTTGTTAATACAAAACTCCCTGTCCAAAAAGTGTTAATTTTCTGCCATGACGTTAAGTTAGCCAACTCCACACAACACTAAAGAGGGTTTGACAAAATCTTTTTTCCGGCCTCATTTTTAAATTGACTAAACAACGTATTCCGAATAAGGTTTAATGGGCGATTTTAGAACTTCAACTTTCCCACAAGAAGGTACACACAAACAATGATCAATGAGGTAAGGAATTTTTATGGGCCTTTTTCACAACGTGGCTGAGTTAATCGGTCTCAGGCGAGGACAGCATGATTTTTCGTCCAGGAAACAGAAAATCGACCACAGAACACACGCAATTTACAAACAATATACACGGAGTAATATAGCCTTAGTCGCTGATGCTCCTAAAAAGTCTATTACAACAACATTACAACAAAATACAATGATGACCAGTTAAATTCTGGACCCAGCAACAGAAATCGTGCGTTATGACTATGGTTCTCCAAAAGCGGATATTTGATTGGAGATGAGAGCATCTACTACAGTCTTGTTAAATAATTCGCATTATTACTAAACAATGAACATGTCAACTTTTTAATTTTTTTATGGGGTGCCCTTCATGATGCAAAACTGCATTAAAAACAATTCGAGGACAAATTCCAGCTAAAAGATATTTGATCTACATTGCGATACTGTCATTACAAGCTGCTTTGGTGCTGTACCAATAATAAATATCATTTACATAACAGAAATTTGATGGTATTAATTAGTAATGCGGCTCAACCACACAGAATGTCATTTCAATGATTATTGCTATCTTATTGGTGAGTGGCTACAAAAGGAAAAAGTGGTCTATCTGTGAAATATTGTACTTCGGTACCGTATAGGATATATCACCGCAATCTGAAATACGAGTGTGGGGGGTTCAAGACTTTGCATTCATCGGGTAGTAGTGATAGAAAGATGGGAGTTTTTTTTGTTTGATACCTTGAAATCTCTATAGAAACTACACAAATTTTGGTTTCACTCTAACAATTCATTTTTTCTTCTTTGCAGCGCTAAATGAAGTCATAATGGATAAAGTGGAATACAGATCAGTGATTCGGTTCCTCTTTATGCAAGGGAAAACACCCAAAATAATCCACGAAGAAACGGTCACTGCTTATGAAAAAGACTGCCCAGGTTACAGTGTTGTTGCACATTGGTATAAACAATTCAAATGTGGAAGAGCCTCAGTGCAAAACAAAAATTATGATATTAGGGTCCCCTGTAAATAATTACATCTACCCATATTTACGAACCTCAGTGCATGATGAAGAAATCCGAGGACAATTGGAAACTGCTGTAATAGAAGTGTGTTGCAAAAATTGAGGATTTAATTCTGGAAGATCGCCGTATTAGTGTCAAAGAACTAGCTGCAGAGCTCCAAATTAGCGTAGTCTGTGGAGAACATCATCCATCAACAGTTGCAAATGAGTAAAGTGTCTGCTAGATAGGTTCCCAGACACTTATCAGAAGAAGGAAAGGGCACAATGTCCACATGAAATGTTGTCAATGTGCCAGGAAAAGCAAGAGGAGATTTTTTCAGGGCTTTTTTCACCATGGATGAAATTGGATCCATCACCATGATCACGAAACTAAAAAAATGTCAAAATAATGGAACCGCGCAGAGCCACCACCCCCAAAAAGGCAACGGTGCAACCAAGTTCTGGCAAATTGATGCCGTCAGCTTTTTGAGATCAGTATGGTTTAATGCTAACAGATTACCTTCAAAAGAGCTGTACTGTGACGGCGAAGTATTATTCTAACCTCCTCATAAAGCTATGTGCTGCTATAAAAGAAAAAAAGACGGGAGAAAGTTGTTAAAGGTGTACGCCTGCTCCACGATAATGTTCCCGCGCATTATTCGCATGCTACAATGAGGTGTGCTCACGAATTTGGGTTTGAAATATTGCCACATCTTGCTTATTCCTCCGACCTTGCACCCACGTATGTTTTCTTCTTTCCTGCCCTGGCGTCCTATCTTCGTGGAAAACACTTTGCTACTGATGATGAGGTGATTTCTGCTGCCGAGTCGTGGTTTGCAGGACAGTTAAAGGACTTCTGCAAAAGTGGCCGGCGGGAGTGTATTGAGAGGGGGCAAAATGTGTCATTTTGTCTGGTGATTATGTTGAAAAAGTGTAATACATGGTGTTTGTTTCAACATTGTATCACAACTATTTCTGGGTGAGTACAAATCTTTTTTGCACCCTCCCCCGCCTATGTTATCAGAAAAGGCCAAGGGTGTAAGGCTAGTTTGTTAACAAAGGGCTCACTCGAGAAGAATTTCAGATACAGGTCGTCCCCGGTTGTAACAGTCCGTTAAATTTTACCACTATTTTTTGTAACAAGGGGCGTGAATTATCTAACAAAATTTAACAAAAGGCTCGCGAGGTCTTCTCTCAAAACCAAATTCCCTCCAGCAATTCCTAGAACAGGCTAATAGTCTTTTACAAGACATCTCGCATATTGGAAAACTATCACTGAAAGTTTTTCAAATAATGAAATAAACGTAAATAAGTCCCTCGTCGGAGCACAGTTGGTAGAATTACCGCCTCCAAATAGGGTGGAAAAGACCTGAGTTCGAATCCCATGAATGACGTGAGGAATTTTTATGAGCCTTTTTCGCAAAGTGGCTGAATCAATCGGGCTAGGGTAACATCGTTTTGTTCTTTCGGAAACTCGAGTTTTTCTCCCAGCAAACAGCAAATTGGCCACAGAATACACTCAATGTACAGACATTATATATGGCGCAATGTGGCCTAAAACCCTACAACAACAACAACGTTGTTGCTAATTAAAATTCAGTGCTACCGTTCAGAAAACTGTTTCGAGGAGTTTCGGCATACCAAGTGCAGTAACTTAAATATACTTACAGTTTTATTTTAAGGTCATTTAGAAAGTCATCAGTATGAGTCTAGTGCTCGTTACAAAACAAAGCAATAACAGAAATGATACGGCATAATGACTGAAGCTCGAAGGCCACGACAACTGTGAGATGGCATCCGCCTGAAGCTCTCTAAAAATATTTTATTGGTTGCCTTTATTTTGGAATCTCACAAAATTTACTGCTAAAACTCTTGAATCATAAAACGATTGAGATGTGAGTGTGCACACAAAAAATACTTTGAGCCACTTTCCAGAATTTCCAATTCAGATCGAGTTGGGTTCGACTCTTTTCGCTGGCAGAAGTTGATATACACTTCGTGTGGAAGAGGAACTTTTTTGAATTATTTTTGCGTTGTAGCTGAGTTACTCCTCCTCGGTATCGTTTTTTTCCCAGCCTTAAACTTTGATTTTAAATCCCATAAACGCGTAAACTTCACATGAATAATTTAAAATTAAAAGCACATTTGAATGAAGAGGAAATAGTGAGGAGGCATTTAAAAAAAAAAAAACCTGATTGGTCTATTTTTTAACAAAATTGATTTTGCAAATTGCACAAAAAAATTTAATGACTTTAAGTTTTAGTTTATTATAAAGAAGAGACCGAGCTGTAGATTATGATGCATTATGCTAGTGAATTTTTAAATTTTCCATTTAATTTCATTGTAATTTCGATTTAATTTCATATTTATATATCATTGTATATTGCAAAGCAATATACAAGATATATAAATATGAAAAATTAAATAAATAAAAAGTAAGCTTTCTGTAAAATAAAGGATATAACGATCTCTAAGAATCACTTATCCCATTAATTGCTGAGACAGAGTAAAGATAAGGCCCCGGGGTTAAATGATAAACATCCAGTTATTGTAAAGGAGGCAGCAGGTGATTGTAGCAAGCCGTTAGCAACGTTCATGAAATCATAGTGGACTACAGGATGATTTTTTCGGACTACAGAAGCACTAATGTTCTGGCAAGACTCCTGACCAATAGCACCAAAGGTGCTATAATCAAGCTCTTTCTTCCGTCTGTTACCTTCACGTGCACAAAGTCTCCTTCCTCCTCACTGGACATGGTCCTTTCAAACAAAAACTCGTCGACTTAGGGTTAGAGCAGGATCTTCATGGGAGGATCTTGCATAAAGAGGATCCTGCCCTGAAGTCGTAAAGGAGGCAGGTGATGTACACCTGCCTCCTTTACGACTTCAGGATTAGATTGATAACCAAAATCCAAGCTAATCTCCGACACCAGCAACACCTCTACCTTCAGGATGAGACTCGTTACCTTGCCCTTACTGAAATTGCACAGTCAACATTCCAACTGAGACGGATGATACAGCAAAGAAACACCCCATGAATAGGTCCTTTTTAGAATGATCACCTACTGTCGCTACTCTTCCTCCTAAAATCAAATGTGGCTGAGACTCCGCTGGAGTGCGGGATTGCCCTCTTGTGGATTGCCCTCTTTATAGGCACTATGCTTGCTGAGTAGGATGTATACTCCTATGGGATAGGATTTTCGGCTAACCCCTTCCGGAGTGTCTGCGAATGTAGCACAGTGGTATCGTCACCATCCTCCGCATACCGGGTAGAAAAAGGCCCGGGTTGAAATCCCGTCGATGACGCGAGGAACTTTAATCGTGCTAGTACCTTTTCCATATCAATAACTTCTATTATTATGTAGCACACATGTTTAGATGAGACACCTAAGGCATGTACCACATAATAACAGAGGTTCTCGATAGGGAAAAGGTACCAGCACGATGAGTCCCAAAGTTATTGACAGCAGATCAAAAACGCACAAGATTTTTCAAGTCAAGTGAACGTTTGCATCATTATCAAGCAGATCCAGCAAATTTCCTTTTCCAAGTCGGTGCATCACTTTCAGCCGGAAACAAAAGAGCAGTACAAAAAAGTGGAAACATAGCCCTAAAGAAAGCCAAGTGTATTCCTTCTGCTGGAAAAGTGAGGGCGCCTTTTTTTTTTTTTTTTTTTGAGAAGTTGATGTAGTGTTGCTAGCGGATTACTTCCAGAAAAACTAGACAGTCGCAGATGTAATGAAGCGTTTGGGTGAAATCATTAAAAAAAAGAGAAAAATCGGAGAAAACTCAGCAAAGGAGTCTTGTTCCGGAAAGACAACGAGCCTGTTCACAAGTTTGCCAATGCCATGGCTGCATGAGTGCGGCTTTGAATCTCCCATATATACCATATATAGCACCAACGGACTTGTACCTCATTCTTAATTTGAAAAATTACCTGGTTGGCATAGATTTTCTCATTACAGTGATGTCAATGCTGCAGTGGATGTATTCCTGGAGACCGAAGATAATACCTTCTTCGCAGCTGGAATCAGTGCATTGCAGCATCGGTGAAAGAAGTGTATTAATTACAAATGGGACTATGTTGAAGAGTAACATGTTACTAGACTCCTCAAATAAATCCTTAATACTCAGACCATGAGCTATTCAACCGCTACTCGTAGCACCATAATGAATTCATTTGGTTGTGGTGGAGATTGGAGGCGTACTTAAATTTAAAAATTTAAGGAGGAATTCGATGAACGCTTTAGAGATATGAGCAAATTAAGTGAGGAGGAAAACATGACACTCGTTACTCTGGTTTTTTTTTTTTTTTTGTTAGATGTTACATAAGTTTGTTTTTTTGGAACAATTTCTCGAATATCATTATCAAAATCGATACCAATGCAAGCGAAGAAGTCACCCCCACCCCTCAAAGAGCAAGCATTAATTAATTTCAAACAGCAGATACAACTGAAGAGAACAGGACATTACACAAGTAGAATAAAAAACTTCAAACTCCGTCACCTCAAAAATAAAATTATGCGTCTGTACGCAGAAGAGAAACATTCCACAATTTATCAATGGAGTTAGCCATAAGTAACTCCAACCATAAAGACCTCAGAGCAATAAAAAGAGAGGAGCCAATTTGCTCAAACTGAGGAGTCTCTCCTTGACTTCTGACGGTGTGAGTGTGTATTCCTAAACGCTTCAAAAACTGGTTTTTGAGTGCATTTGTAAATGGGTGAGAATTTTTTTTTTTTTTTTTCAAATTTTAATTAGTGTTCAATTTTATATTATAAATTGCAGTGCAGAATATTTTTAAAAGTCAGTATTGTATTAAGGAGATTATATTTTCAAAATTTCAGATGTTTTTGGTTTAGTACTGGCATAGCCAAAATCTATGTTTTTAATTTGGGTTTCAAAAATAGGTAGCCTTCGTGGTTAGTAGTGGTTATAATGACTACCCCCCCCTTCCCCACAGCTGGCGGAAAAGCCTAAATTCAAATTCAACGACGCGAGGAATTTGTATGGGCTCTTTTCACAATGCGGCCGAGTTAGTAGGTCTCAGATAAATGGTGCATGGTTTTAACATCCGAAAATTGGGTTTTTGTAGCACAGGCAGACCGAAGAATACACAAAATTACAGGCACAGCATACTGACGCCTCACAGTCTTAGTTTCTTTAACTCATACATCACATCAAAGTCTGTGACTTATGGCTTAAGTGTATTTAACAAGACAGAACTAATTTTACAGAATCTAATGGGATTAACTGTTTTATATTTCTGTAAATTCAGTTTAATTTCTTAGCAAGATATTTTTAAGGGTAACTCACCGGCGCTCTGCTTTGATATTTACGTGCTTAAATTTTCATTTAAAGGTAAATACGGAAAGCATAACGGATCTCAGAATGTCATGACTGATGGGGAAATTTTCACTGGCAATTCACATGTGAGTGTGGCCTTTTTGTTGCTCCTCCTGTCGTACGTATACAGAACTTTCTCCAGCTGAAGAAGATTTATATCTGTATATGAAACGGTCTGCGCAGGTAGCATAGTGGTATCGTCACCGTCCTCCCCACACCGGGTGGAAAAGGCCCGGGTTCGAATCCCGTCGATGACGCGAGGAACTTCAATGGGCTTTTTTTCACTCCGTGGCTGAGTTAGTTGGTCTCAGGCGTAGATAGCAAGATTTTTTTCCCCAGATACTGGGATTTTTCGTCCAGCAAACAGACAAATCGACCATAGAACACGCAATTAACAGACATAAGACACAGCACGGCAGATGAATTTAATTATTCGGGTGGCCTAAATATAATAGTTTGGTTTTTTATAATAGTTTTGTGTATGAAACGTAGAGTGTGACGAACTTAAATTAAAACTCAGTGTAATTGTTACACAAGGTTAAGTCTCTGAGGAAACGAGTTAAAAAGTACAAAGTGTCATAATAGGACCACCCGAAGACTAATTTATCTGCCCATGTACATTATGTCCGTAAATTTCGTGTGAGGAGGGCGGTGATTATAACCACTGCGCAACCCGCGCTGACTTAGGAAACGAGTTAGAACAAAAGATCGCAATTGACACCAATTTTTAATTCCGTGCCTGTCGAAACTTTACCCAGTCCGGCCACAGGACAGAATTAGGCCTGACGTAGCCGAGTGGTCAGGAGCGAGAGTGCATAGCACGCGTTCCTTGAGTGGACCGGGGTTCAAGCCCGTGACTACTAAATACGATAAATATTTGTATTGACGATTTATTGTAAACTCTACTGACTTGGTTGTCGTGCCGGAGTATAAACAGAAAATTTAAATTTTTGAATCATCCAGTGTAGAACGATCTAGTTCCTCAGAAGGTCTAGTTTCGATAAGTAATCAACTGAATGTAGAACTTTTTAAGAAGGTCAGTTGTAAGAAAAAACGGAAATATACTCTGTAATAAGGATAGATGAAGCAGAACCACAGTATGCCTACCATGTGCAAAAATTGGTGGTATAACAAAGCAGCTATCAGTTCTTAAGTAGAACTAGAAAATGTTTGGTTATCCATCGGAAACTATTAATTTAAAACATAAACGAGACTGATGACTTCCTCTTAGTGTCTGTGTTCACTTTTCTAGGGACACACACCACCTTTCGGTGAGGAAGCGGCCTAGCATTATTTTGGACGACAGTTTCCTTGTAGGATTCCGAGCCGTTGTGCCTGTTGCAACAGCAGTAATTTTTATACGTGGTATTAGAGTGTTTATCTGAACTTTGCTAAGCCAGAAATTGTTACCCAATGCATCGGTTAATGCCACACACACAGTAAAATATACATATACGTGTATATTGCATAAGTTTCGCAACCACTACCCGTTAAGGCGTTGAAGTGTAATGACCTATCTATCTTTGGCTTTTTTGAACGTGCCATATAGGCCCATCAGTTTTTAATAATAATTCCATAATCAGCGCCAATGTTAAGGGTGAGAGTCCCATAACATTGCTAAGGGCAGATATAACCTTCACGTTTAGGGAAGGGTGAACAGAAGAAGAAAACTGTGTTGTTTACATATCCGCAAAAAAGCAGAACACATCTGAGTTCGAATCCCGTTAACGAAGCGAGGAATTTTCATGGGCTTTTTTCATAATGTGGCTGAGTAAGTCAGTTTCAGGCGAGGACTGCATGGTTTTTTTCTCTCGGACACCAAACAAACAAATCGACCACGGAATACACGCAATTTAATGACAGAATATACTGACCCCTCATAGCTTTAGTTGCTTTAGCACTTACACGCACACAACCACACACGCACATTCAAATTTCAGGTAAGTATGAATCTGTAACGATCTGCAACTGAGATACTTGAAGGGACAGCTAAGTCTATCTGTATGTGTGGCGACTGGGCATTTTCTGTGTACCCTCAGAGGGACCTGGGTCACTGAAGCATAGGTCTGCAGATTTGTAGTTGGTGAAACTCGTTTCTTCGCTTCCTGATGTCACATTTTTCTTAACTTTACACGCTTGTATTTTTTTTTCACCGTCACATTCTTTTTAAGGGACAGGATATGGTCCGCCACAATTTGGACACCTTTATAACTAGGCAGGGCATTCTGTATGAGTGCGATCTTTAGATCCGCACATCTGCTGGTACAGATGGCCATACCTCTACAAACTGTTTGAGAGTGACTTTAGCTACCACTCTTTTCGCTTGAGTAATGTTCTGATCGTGCAGTTCATGGAGTATTTCATCTACTGCGACATTTATTAAATCCCATTTCGGATGCTGCTCCCTCTGCGGTATTTATGTGGCACAAGGTGCGTCCCTTATAGGAGTTCCACTAAAGTAGATATTTTAGAAGTCTGACATTTCAACAGATAAGTAACTTGATTGTAATTTACCATCTGCAGGCCCGGCGCTAGGGGTGCGCAAGTAAGGCACCTGCCACAGGCGCCGCCTAAAATAGGCGCTGTTTTATGCGCTACCTGCATATATATGCGTGTTAAGATACGATATGAATTAGGCGCGTGACAAGGTTTTGCCTCAGGCGCCACCAACGCTAGTGTCGTTTCTGACCATCTGAGAGGCCTGCAGAATATTCCAAGCATTTCTGAACAAGAAATGGTGAAAGCGAGTTTAACGGATAATCTGTTAAAGAATTTAAAATTAAAAATCAAGGAAAAACAATGCCAGTGTCTTTTTTTTGGGGGGGGGAGTGGATGGATTAATGTCATGTCTGTCCTCTGATCAGGATCACCTGATCCGGGTAGTATATGCCATTAGTGTCCACGATTGCTCCTTTTCACCCCAAGAGCGAAAACTTTTCTTCCTGAGCTTACAGTCATGCCTCGTGAGGGCAGGAGCAGTGCCAGCTAGTGACTAGGCGGCTCAAATTAGTGTGTTAGTATGGTTAAATTAAAGTAAATATAAGAAAGATGGTTTTCCTTTTTATGCTTTAGGTTTCTTTCTTTTAGGCCGGTCATATAATAAAAATTGATAATAGATACTTTTAAACAATTGTAACTATCAGCAATTTCTTAACTACGAATATAAGTAGCTATAAACAACGTCACTACAGTGACTTCTCAGTGAATAATTAAATTCAAATATAATATTTTTTTCAATTTAATGTGATTCCATGTTTACCACGGTAACCAGGCAAATCGTATTCCGCCCATGCACATGGAATTCCAAATTCCATGGATATGAAATTCTGAATTTCTGTGGTCAGAAGTTCAATTTTTCATTTCCATTTAAACTTCTGAATTTACACATGACATATTGGAGGAGAAATCATATATAGACATGGGGTTGAAAGAGGGGGTTTCAATGGGTTTTTACAATTGGTTTCCTCAGCCTACAAGTTATTTTTTTGTAGGAATTTTTTCCCACGATTCAAGGTGTCTTGGTCAGTTAAACCCCGAGCTGTCATGCACTCCCGTACTCCATCCATCCATGTCCTTCCTCCTAGGTCTTCCTCTTCTCCTTCCTGGAGGTATCCATTCCAGGATAGCTTTTGGATATCAGGTTTCTTGTATCCGTTTTACATGTCCATACCATGTTAACCGCTTTTCTTCGCTAGTTGTAATAACATTCTTTTTGTACTTCCAGTTTCTCTCTTATGTCTTCATTCCGTTTTCTGTCTCTTCTAGAAGTTCTTGCTGATCGTCTCCAAAAATCAATTTCTGTGGAGAGCAATTTGTTTCCCCTTGCCTATTCAAAGTCCGGGTTTCTGCTCCATACAATAAAAAACTTTGTACAATCGTTTGAAATATAAGTTTCTTTGTTTTATTTAGAATATTTCTGCTCCACAGAACAGAATTTAGCATTCCGATAGCCTTTCCGCCGTATGCAATTCTCTTATTGATTTCTGCTTGGGATGATCCGTCACTTTGTAAGATTGATCTCAAATATTTGAATTTATTGACTTGTTAGTCGCGTATTTTAAATGGTAATTAATATATACCATTTGCAGTTAATTTCCGGTCATAATGATCGCTTATCAGGGGTGTCAAACAAGTGCTCGTTGGGCACACAAGCAATTTTTATGAAGCTAGAGGAGCGTAAGAACGAATCTCAGAGGACTCGCAGACCAAAATAGTGTACAAACAGCACACCAGTGGCGTTACTGAGAGAAATATAGTACATTAAATATTTTCCATTCTTTCCCTCTTAAGAAAAAATTCGCGATATACCATCAACATTAACGAAGATTAATATGTTACAATTTATTTAAAATTTATATTAATTTATATCCCTTTATGTATCACTTTATGTATCATCACTTACTATTACCTTCATATACACTGTGCTGCCACTTTATTAGGTACACCTACCTAGTAGCGTGTTGAGCCTCCTTTAGCCTTAAAAAAAAAAACCTGAATTCGTCTAGGCATGGATTGAACAAGATGCTGAAAACGTTGTGCAGGAATGGAGTACCATGCAGACATGAGTGTGTCACGCAGTTCCTTGAGATTCGACGGAGGTGTAGGCCTGCAGCGAACAGCCCTTTCCAGCTCATCCCAAAGATGTTCAATAGGATTGGGATCCCAAGACTGAGCGGGCCACTGCAGCAAATAAAAGTCATTGTCATGTTCCTGGAACCATTCCATAGTGATTCGGGCTTGCTTTGTGCACCGGCGCATTATCCTGCTGGAAGTAACCATCTGACTGAGAATAAACTGTCAACATGAACGGATGCACTTGGTCAGCAACGATGTTTAGGTACGATGTGGCATTCAGACGTGAATCTATGGGTATCAATGGACCCAACGTGTGCCAAGAAAACATTCCCCACACCGTAACATTGCCCCCACCAACTTGCACAGTAGTCGTCAGACAGGACGGGTCCATGGATTCATGTTGTTTTCGTCAAATTCTGAGCCTTCCATCAACATGATGCACCAGGAACTTCGACTCATCAGACCAAGCAACTGTTTTCCAATCCTCGATAGTCCAGTGCTGGTGTTGCTGTGCCCACGATGTGGTCGTCGGCTGTTGTAGCCCATTCGCGACAAAGTGCGACTAGTGGTCCGTTGCGATATTGTGTTCTGCGCACCAATATTGTATTTTGACGTGGTGTGCGACATTTGGCCCGTCTGTTTACTTGCACAATTCTAGCCATCCTCCTCTGACCTCTCTTATCAACAAGCGATTTTCTTCCAAAGGAGTGCCGTTGGGAGGATGTTTTCTGTTCGTTGCACCATTCTCGATACACCCTTGAAACTGTGGTGAGTGAAAAGTTCGGGAGAACTGCCGTTTCAGAGATGCTTTGTCCAGCACGTCTTGCACCTACTACCATGCCACGTTCGAAGTCCGTTAGATCACTCCTTTCCCCATTCTTGCTACGGTTTGTACGCTTAACTGATACTAGAATGGTTGTTCTGCTGCTTGCTACGGTTTGTACGCTTAACTGATACTAGAATGGTTGTTCTGCTGCATTTATATCCACAACTGTGGTCATGTGACTTGCAATGTCGTGGGACAAACCATTTGTGTGCACAGCAGGGGTGGACCTAATAAAGTGCCATCACAATATAGGTTTCCTACACTATTAACGTATGATTGTTAAAAACACTTGGGGCCACCCAATTTCGCGGAACCGTCAGTTTAATAAGCTTGGCTTAGATGAAGGTCTGATAAGCGCCCAACGCTGCTAGCCAGTCAAGAAAAAAGCCCAGTAAGCACCTGTTCTTACAACGAGGCAAGGCAAAATGAAGGAAGCATGGTTTTTTCTCCGGGACACTTTTTTCCGTTCAGCAAATAGCAAATCGACCACAGAGAGCACGCAATTTCCAGATATTATGTACGGCACAATACCTAAGTTGCTTATGCGCCTAAAACCCAACAACATGCATGTTTACCAAAATTGTATAATTTTCAACTTACAAACTGAACACGGTACAGTGTTCGTTGGTTTTAAATTTCGCTGGTGTAATAAAAGCCATGAAATATTACTATTTGGAATAAATTTAAAGAAATTGGACAAATGATTAGAATGGATGAACGAATTAAGTAAGTAAAAATGTTATTTTTTAAAGGCTGTTGCTATATAAGCTTGCTTTCTTGTATCATTTTCCACTGCTACAACTAATATGCTAAGGCATGATTTATCTGATGAGCTTGTATGAGAAAAATACGCTGTTTTTTGTGAAAGAAAGGCGATAAGTAATTGGTTTGAAGAGCTTTCGTGAAGTTCTTTATGATAAAACTGAGTATACAAAATATCACAGCAGATACAATCACAGTACTCCCCACACTGAACGAAAAATGCCCGGGATCGAATCCTCTTAATGACGTGAGGAATTTTTATGGGCTTTTTTCACAACGTAGCTGAATTAGTCAGTCTCAGACGAGGGTAGATGCGTGTTTTTTATCTCCAGGAAACTCAGGTTTTCGTACTGCAAACAGGTAAACCACTCACAGAATACATGCCATTTAGAAACACAATATACTGTCACTCCATAGCCTTAGCGCTTTGGCACTTAAGACACATGCAGGATCTCTAAAAAAGTAAGAAGAGGGCAGAAAAGGAAAAGCGAGAGAGGAACATAGTGGAGGAATCGGATAATCCGAGCAGAAGACTTCAGGATGAGCAGATGAATAAACATCCGAAAAAGAGAAAGCAAAATATCTTTCACATTGAGAGAGTTCCTCTATACTTAAAAATAGTACCATAAGTTACGAATATGAGATTTTCCTAGGACTAATGTCAAAAATGCAAGTCATCTCGAAATTCCTAAGCTGGACATCAAATTAGTCGCGCTCAAAATTTATGTGGCCACATTAATAGGTCTTGGAGAGCTGCACGGTTTTACATTACGGAATTTAAGGTATTTCGTCCAATAAACAGGCAAACCAATTGCATAATACCTGCAAGTACAGATAAGAAACATGCTGATGCTTCGTGTCATTCGTTACACTCGCGCGCGCGAGCACACACGCACGCACACACACACACACACACACACACACACACACACACACCACCACCACCACCACCATGTTCGACATCAATAGGCTTCCTTATTTTAAGATGAAAACAATGCGTAAAGAAAACACACCGCATGCTGGGGTATAAAGTCCACTTCGCCTTTTTTGACTTGAAAATTCTTGTTTAGTTATATATTATATATTTTCCGTATAAGTCGGCCCGCAGCCGTTTTTTTACACTCATATTCTGCATCTCGTAGGGGTGTATTCCATTAAAATCTGCATTAAGAGCCACTGCCCACTTTTCATTCAATTATTTCTGCTCTTTCTTTTAAAGGTTTTCATTGTGACATTTTATTGCACTACCTGGTAAACTGTAACCAAAACCTTAAATAGAAGGTCATGAAATTAAAATATACAAACACAGGTGAGGAGGTGCCATCACTCTTGTGGATGCCATACACTGAGTGGCCAATTTATTAAGTACAACTATACTTTTCATGAAATAGATCGCTCCCTCAGTAACAGCATCACTGTTCGTACTGTGTGATATAAAGCGGACGGGCAGATATGTAGGGACTGTATGTGTGCAATTCAATGCGAGAGAGAGCAAGGCAAAATATTTAAATAACTTGAACGTGGCATGGTAGTAGACCCCAGAAGCACCGGATGAGTATTTAGAAAACTGCAACCTCCTTGGGGTTTTCACGTACGATTTTATCTCGGGTGTATCAGATTGGTACAATTATCAAATAACATCCAGACAACAGAGATCCTGTGATCGGAACAGCTTGTTATGTGAGAGGCAAACAAAGCTAACAAGATTGTTGAGGGTACCAGAAAGGCTACAGTCAGTCAAATAACAATCCAGTAGAACAGTGTAACGAAAAAAGTATCTCAAAATGTCCAACTCTCGAAAATACAGTTCCGGACGAATTTCATGAACAGTTTTCGTCTGGGAAAGAAGATAAATTCCTGGTTTTAAAAGGCTGAAACAATACATTTTTTCTGCCTACATTAAACCTCGCAACAATTGCAAAATAGTTATTAATCCTTTCATTTTGTGTACCTCTTGTGCTAATTGCATTACCTGAGCTTCAATCATCCACGCTGGTAAAACCTCACAGTCTGACCACTTAACTCCAGCTATCCCCTTGAAACAATTCAAGCAATCTAGTTTTCCAGCCCTCGTCAGTAGCACAGTTGATAAAATCGCCATCCTTCCCACACCGTGTAGAAAACGCCTGAGTTCGAGTCCCATCAATGACGCGAGGAATTTTTATAGGTATTTTTCAAAGTGGGCTGAGTTAATCAATCTCAGGGAAGGACAGCAAGTTTTTGTCTCCCGGAAACTCGGGTTTATAGTCTAGTAAACAGCAAGTCATTACGGAACACAAGCAATATACGGACATGTTACATATAAGGCGCAATATGACCGAAGCTGCTGAAGCGCCTAAAACCCTACAACCAACCGATCGACACTTTCTGCACTTTATCCCTTATATAAATAGCTTACATGGGGAATAAAAGTAAGTCTGTCGTCCAAAAGCATTCAGGTACATGACTTCAGAAGCATATGGTATAATTACATTATTAGTTTTCACTGTGGGATTCCTATTTCCAGACAAGAGTCCTTTAAGACGACTGTCTGGGAATTCATTATGTCCTATCATCATCCTGAACGGGAGAATTACTGCCACTAATTACCTTGATATTTGAGTGACCAGATTCACCCATGGTTCGAACATTGTTTCCCACAAACGATGCCATATATTTCAAGATGATAATGCTCCAATACGCACAGCGAGATGTATCCAAGCTTGGAATGAGAGGTATGAAACTGAGGATAAGCATCTCCCATGCCCTGCACAAAATCTCAAAATCTCCCTGGATCAATAGAAGCTTCGACCTCATGTTGAACATTAGTACTAGACCCTACCTTCAGAGTCTGCGTCCCTTTCTCCTCACTATTTTCAACCTGTTGGTTGTTTTAAGGGTTTTCATGCGATTCAGCGACTTAGACCATATTGCGCAGTATACATATATTATGCCTACAAATTGTGTTTATTCTGTATTAGATTTTCTGTTTGCTGTACAAAAACCCGACTTTTCTGGAAAAAGCAGGTTTTTCGTACAGCAGACAGAAAATCTGTATATAATGTTTATTGTATACAAAAGTAATATATACAATTATACCCTTCACAACAATGACAGGGTTAAAATTCCAAATCAGCCCTATCATGAAATATTGTTCGTTTCCACATCCGGGTTCACCCCTTCTGTTTGTTTCTCTGGAACAACCTGCCCTTGGTGTGAACTGCACCCAAAACCTGTGGCGGGCACTTAGAGTCCTATTAGAGGCTCTGCGGTCAAAAGTCAGAAGAACAACAGGACCCAACATTACTCTAACATAAAACAGTACACTGCACCCACTTCTGGGAATTACAGGGTTCTGTTACTTCACACGAGAAATGATGGCGCAGTTGTGGGAAACCACTAGCGGAGCGCCAACCCAAAACCTCTGTCAAGTTTGACTACATTCGAAAGACTACGCGTGTAGCACAGTGGTATCGTCAACGTTCTCCTCACAGGGTGGAAAAGGCCTGGGTTCGAATCCCGTCGATGATGCGAGGAACTTTTATGGGCATTTTTCACTCCGTGGATGAGTTAGTCGGTCTCAGGGGTAGGCCAGCAAGGTTCCCCCCACCGGAACCCGAGGTTTTTCGTCCAGTAAAGCAAGCAAATCAATCAGAGAACACACGCAATTTATAGTCACAATACACAATGGGTAGATGAAAGAATTTTCCGGGTGACCCTAAAAATAGTTTTTGATTACATTCAAAAGATGGCAGTCATGTTATTATTGACCCGTCTCTTACGCTTCAAGCGAGGTTAGCATGGTGTTCCTCCCAGAAATTGTGGTTTTTCGTCCAGCAAATCGACCACAGAACACACGCAAATTACGGACATCATCATTATCATTCTGAGTTACTCTGGGAGAGAGAGAAGGAAATCACAAAGAAAGAGAAGAATGATGATATCCAGCTCAGGACCCTGAGTGTGCCAAGCCCATACTAACCAGATGTGAGCCCCTACAGCGCAATATGGCCTAAGTTCCTAATGCGTCTGAAACCCAACAACAACCAACTCGTTTCTTTTCCCACTCTGTCTCATAGACGTTCAGTTTCCGAACATTCCTTTTTTATAGAAACACGAGCACCTCTTTTTCTGTAGTTCCTGTAATTCCTCCACTCTCTTCCAAACCAGTCCGAACACGTTTCGGAAGCAGTCAGCATCCATTCAATATCCATCTCCAAACACAGAATCAACTTTTCTCTTCCCCGTTTATCCCTTCTACTTTTGTTTATTGAAACAGTCTTCCCTCACATATATTCACCTAAAACTACGATCTGCATAAATTCAGATCCGATGTCAACAAACACCTTGTGTCTTGTCAGCCTTCAACCCCTGCATAGTACTATAATTTCTAATACATTTTGTGTTTGGAGTTTTCATAAAAAAAATTGTAAAAATATGTATGTAATAAACTGTAATTATAATGGTAATCCATGTCTTGCTAACTCTAAACACATGTCATTAAGGTTAGGATTTTGTGCTTGGCATATAAGTCGATCGTTTAAAAATTTTAGACGATCTTTTAGTTCTTGAAAGATTGACTTATACTCAACAATGTGCGTGTCACAAACGGCATGGAAATTTGAATTTGAATTGCAGACACTTTCAATTTGAATTTGAAAGTGTCTGCAATTCTGCCCAGACACGATAGGAGGGAGTATATGATGAGAGCCTTGTCGATCAATTCGGCCCTGGAAAGATTGTGCAAGGCTCAAGGGGTAGAATTTTTTTCAGCCTGGACTGTACTTGTTAACAGGAGAGATTGCTTCTACAGGGATGGGATACACTTAAATAGAAAGGGTGCAAGAATATTTGCTGATGCTATCGAGGCAGTGTTAGGTGGGTCCGAAAACTGCTAGCTTGGGGGGAGACAAAGACCAATAGATTGACAGTAGCCACTGGCAGAGGTGAAAGAGATTCTTGCACTGCTTCTATTAGAATGAGCAGAAGCCTGAAAAACAAGATGCAGGATATTTCAGAGACTGCTGGGAGTCATTGCGGTACAAGTAAACACATGGGTTGTGTTAGGGTAGCTAAAAATAGAAACAGGTGCAGGTATACTTGCGTGTACACCAATGCTAGGAGTTTAGTAAATAAATTTGATGAATTTGAGGTATTGCTCAAAACATCAAAGGCAGATATTGTTGGGATATCAGAGACGTGGTGTCACACAGATATAAGGAATGCAGAACTGGAATTTGGGGAGTACAACGTCTACAGAAAGGATAGACTGGATAGGAAGGGAGGAGGAGTTATGCTTTTAGTTAAGAAATACATAAAATCCAAGGAAGTGAAGCCAGTGGACATCGCTGGACAGTGCAGTGTCGAGTCAGTTTGGTGTGACATAAGCATTGGGAGATCAAAATTGAGAGTAGGAGTGTGCTATAGGCCTAATGACTCTGATGAGTATAATAAGAAACTGTACCCCCAATAGAGTGGGCCAGTAAATAAGAGAGTCTTATAATGGGAGATTTTAATTTCCCAGATATTGACTGGAATTTGGGGGCTGGTCACTCACACACTAGCAAGGCTTTTGTGGATTAATTGGATGACTGTTTTCTACATCAGCATGTTCGGGAGGCAACTAGAGGGAGGAATACTCTTGATTTGATTATCAGCAGTGATTCTTCATGCATTAAGAATCTGCAGATAAATGAACCACTAGGTGGCAGTGATCACAGTGTGCTGAAGTGGGATTTACTTAAAGAGGTAACTACCATTAGGGGTAAAGAGAAGGGTTATTGCTTTCGTAAAGGCGACTACGATGGACTGAGACAGTATTTAAATTCTATACAGTGAGACCAACTGATGATGTTACCAACAGCAAATGCAAAATGGGAAGCATTCAAAGAACTTATCTTGGAAGCTACTAGGCTTTACATACCAACTAAGAAATATTGTTCAAAGTTTAGGCCTAAATGGATGTCAGATGAACTGATGAGGCATATGGCAGAGAAGAAACACGCAAGGGATACATATAAATTAACACATGACACAGAAGCCTATGATAGATACAAGTTGATCTGTAACCAAGTTACAAAGGAGGTTAGGCAGGCGAAGGCAGATTACGAGAAATCTTTGGCAAGGGATGCAAAGAAAAACAGCAAAGAGTTCTTTACTTATGTAAACTCTAGAAGGAAGGGGATGAATCAGATTGGACCACTTGATATCGATGGGTCAACTGTTGATGATCCTGCTCAGGTAGCTAACAAACTAAATGAATATTTTGCATCGACATTCACACATGATGAATTATTTAGCGAGGGGAAAGCCAGAGGTGTATTCAACTCTAGCAGTAAGCTAGAGAATCTTGTAATAACTGAGGGTAAAGTGGAGGAGAAATTGTTGAAGGTAAACACAAGAAAGGCACCCGGGGTGGATGGGATTTATCCAGTTATATTAAAGGAGGCAGCAGAGGAAGTAAGCAAACCCTTAGCCATAATTATGAGAGCTTCCTTGGACTCAGTGGAGGTACCCACAGACTGGAGATGTGCAAATGTGACCCCAATTCACAAAGTAGGATCAAAGGCTGACACAAGTAATTATAGACCTGTGAGCTTAACTTCTGTTCCAGGAAAATTAATGGAGGCACTAGGTAAAGAAGCACTGCAGGATCATTTAGACAAGACTTCAGTTATAGCTCGGACACAGCATGGTTTTGTTAAGGGGAAGTCTTGCCTGACCAATTTGATTGGATACTATGATGCAGTCACAAAGGAACTGGATGCAGGGAATAACTTTGATATTATATACTTGGATCTTAGAAAGGCTTTTGATACTGTTGCACATGGAAGACTGCTGCACAAATTGGAGCAGTGTGATATTGGAGGCAAATTGCTGCTGTGGATAAAGGGGTGGCTGAGGGGGAGAAGGCAGAGAGTGGTAATCAATGGACTGCTCGTCATGGACTAATGTTATTAGTGGAGTCCCTCAGGGCTCAGTGTTGGGTCCATTATTGTTTTCTGTATTCATAAATTATATTGATAATGGTATATCAAGCTTAATGTCAAAGTTTGCAGACGATACAAAGGTAGGCAGGGTTGTCAAGGACACTACTGACACTATGCTGCTGCAACAAGGTCTGGAAAGGTTGAGCAGATGGGCTGAGAGGTGGCAAATGAAGTTTAACATTGACAAATGTAAAGCACTACACATGGGAAACAGCAACCCCAGAGCAACGTATCAACTCTGTGGTACTACACTGACAGTGGTAGAGAATGAAAGGGACCTGGGGGTGGTTGTGCAGGCAGATATGAAGTTCTCTGAGCAGTGCAGACGGGCTGCAAGAGTAGCTCATGGTGTATTGTCAATTATATATAGGAATTTTTCTAGCAGGGATAAGGAGGTGATTATTCCCTTGTATAAGGCAATGGTCAGGCCACACCTAGAGTGCTGTATACAGGTCTGGAGGCCTCATTTCAAGAAGGATGTAGAGCTGCTGGAACGAGTACAGAGAAGGGCAACAAGATTAGTGAATGGAACAAAGGGGTGCTCTTACGAAGAAAGGCTTAAGTTTTGCAAATTACAGTGTCTGGAGACTAGGCACCAGCGAGGTGATCTGATAGAGGTGTATAAAGCTTTGAATGGTTTGAGCATGCTCAATGCTGATGGGATTCTTCCTCTCGTTCAGAATAATCACCTGAGAGGGCATAAATTCAAATTGAGGAAAGACAGATGTAGGATAGACGTGCGGAAATTTGCCTTTAGCCAGCGGGTGGTTGGTTGGTGGAACAGACTTCCACCCCTTGTCGTGGAAGTTGATAGCCTAAATAAGTTTAAGGCTCAGCTGGACAGGTATTTTGAACGAACAGAGGGGTGAAGGAGAAGTGGTTTCTTTTTTTTTATTTTATTATATATATATATTATTTATTTATTTTTTATTTTTTTGGCTGATGCTGCATAAGCTTGCTTTCTTGCATCAAATGCCTCTAGTAATGCTAATGCTAATGCTAAGTCGATCGTTTAAAAATTTTAGACGATCTTTTAGTTCTTGAAAGATTGACTTATACTCAACAATGTGAGTGTCACAAACGGCATGGAAAAAGTTAGGGAAAAGAATAGAAATTTTATCACCGTGAAGATACCTATGATTCACAGTTTTCGTTAAGATGGATACAAATCTTTGATACAAAGCAGCAAAAACTTCATCCACTGAAATTGAAGTTGGGGGGGGGGGGATTTCGCCATATTAGTAACTATTCTAATTCGATAACTGTTCTTTATCCTGTTTCAGATGATGACAAAAATTTCGATAAAAACTTGAATTAACATATTAATTTTTGCAATTATCTTCGAGATAATTTTATTTAGGAGTAGTAAATTCTAAATAAAATCCGGTTTTTCTTTTTTATTTTGCGATTGTATGGTGTACAGAGAGACTGCTCAACTTTAATTTCTCAAAGTAAATATCAATCAAATCATGCATTTGATTCTACGGTATCACTTGCTGTTCCGCATTCTCTATTCCCTTTTGGTTTTCCTTGTAAGCAAGTTGATTTGCAAGTTTCAATTAACCCTTGCCATTTTGGCTGTAATAATTCCTAAAGACGGTTATACAGAATTAACAGTTTTCTTCCAAATTTATTTTTCAAACATTTTCCTGTTCATGAGTATCACCATAAAGAACGTTCCATTACACGAAGGACTTTACACTGCCTTCATTAACCCTCCTTGGCAGAATAATAGCCGTGTAGTTTTCCATCTTTGTGAAAAATTAGAAGCTGATTTTCTAGAGCAGACTTCAAAATCTCAGAAGGGAAGAAAATCCCAAGTACGACATAGACTACTCGCTTCTCCAAGCAGGGGGAACTCTTGTCAAACGTGGATTTGAATTCCTCCATCACATAGCCTGTATCAACCCTCAGTGTTTTATCAGGGAGCAAGTAAGGAGAATTTCTTCCCCATCTCTGACAATCTTGTTTTATTACTAAAACAAAGGATTAACAAGAAACTCGGCGCTACGATTTAATACAATATTAAGTTGTTGTTGTATTAGGGTTTTAGAAGCATCGGAGACTAAGGCCATATTGTATAATGTCTAAAAAATTGCGTGTGTTCTGGGGTCGATTTTCTGTTTTTTGGACGAAAAACCCGAGTTTCCAGGGGGAAAAAACTATGCTATCCTCGCCTGAGTACGACTAACTCAGCCACGTTGTGAAAAAGGCCTATAAAAATTCTTCACGTCATCGAAGGATAATATTAAGTAAATAGGATACGATGTCCTTATAAAAGGCAAAGAAACTTGTACAAAATGATAGCAGTCTTAAATTATGTCGCAGAACCTAAATTTTATTCTCTGAAACTTCTCTGAAGGAACTCCTCTGATGTTTTATAAACTAACTTCACCTTTTAAACCAAGTTGAATCTGCAATTCATCAAATAGAACTTCTTGATCTTTATTTCAGTTCATACCGATGTTTAAGGTAACGAAAATCTCACTGGTTTGAATGAACATTCAAAGAAAATAATTTTCTTTAATTAGTTTCATCTTTAGTCCACTGTTTTTCATCAATAATGCTCTCCCAAATGCATATGAGGAATATAGATTTTAAGGCACGTTTTATATTAAGTATCAACAACGTAACAGCGCCAAAAAAGGTAGACATACACTGATGTGCAAAACTTAAGGACCAACGCTATTTCTAAAGGTTACAACCACAAAATCAAACGAAACAGCCTGTGGCGATTTGCATAACTGGGGCCGTTCAGTAGAAAGCTGGTGCACATGCAAAAATTTGAATCGTGATGAGAGCTCACATAAATAGATAAAAGCAGCAGTTCAGCAGTTATGTGCAAATTACCGAATGGTGAGCACGATTGTTACAGACGTTCGATTGGTTTCATACAGTGTTACAGACAACGAAATGGCCAGTAGAAAACATCTGGATGACTTTATCGGGGGTCGAATTATTGGGAAGCTCGAGGAAGGTCGAAGTGCGAGGAGTGTGGCTGCAGAGTTCGGTATCGCCCATAGCATTATTTCACGTGCATGGTGGGCCTTCAGAACGACAGGTACAGCTGTTCGAAGGACCAGTGGTGGTCGTCCACGAAAACAACGGCCACTGATGACCGCTATATACTGTTACAGGCCAAGAGGGACTGACACCAGACAGCGGGATCCATTGCAAACCAATTGCAGAAACAGGACGCAAGATATCGCGGTTTACTGTGGCCAGGCGACTCCATAAAGGTGGACTGTTTTCACGACGGCCAGTACGCTGTGTCCCTTTAACACTTGCCCATTGGAGACACCGTTTACAGTGGTGCATCGAAAACAAGGACTGGACAGCAGCGCAATGGGGCAAGGTACTCTTTACTGATGAGAGTAGATTCAGTCTCAGCAGCCATTCTGGACGTAAGCTAATCTGGCGAGAGGTTGGCAAACGGTATCACCCCGCAGACATCACTGAAAGGGATCGATATGGTGGTCGAGGTGTTCTCGTCTGGGGAGGCGTTATCTTGGATGGGCGTACACAACTCCAGATACTGGTAGGCGGTACTGTAACCGGTGCACGCTACTGTTCTGAGGTAATCCTTCCCCATGTGCGTCTATTCCGAGGTGCCATTGGCCCGGAGTTTGTGTTTATGGATGATTACGCCACACCCCATCTGTTGATATGCTTTTGGAAAGTGAGGACATTGTTTGTATGGATTGGCCTGCTCGTTCCCATCGATCTAAATCCCATCGAACACATATGGGACGCTCTGAGGAGACGCCTAGCGGCACGTACACACCCACCAGAAAATGTTCACCAGCTGAAGATGGCGCTGACAGAGGAATGGACGATGTTACCTCAAGAACTTATCAACAACATTGTTCTAAGTAAGGACAGTCGGTGCAAAGCCTGCATCGACATTAGGGGTGGCCATATCTCCTACTGAGGACCACCTCTTCATTTGTTCCATCTTTGGCAACGATGCATCTGTGTCATGGCAGCCAGTGCTATGTTGCCATTTTTGAATCAAGTCCCTCTGTACTGTTTTGTTTCCGTTGTTGTGTGTCGGTGTTGTTTCCTTCATCATTTCTGTACCTCACGAGGTTCCTTTGGTATGATTTTCCCATATTCAGGCCACTCCTATGAGAAGCTACAAGTGAAAATCTGACTGGTCCTTAAATTTTGTAGACTAGTGTAGTATTAACCACTCTATGTTTGAAAAGGTAATGAAGGCTAATATAGCGACTGCCCGTTTGGTCTGTTCTGAATTTGCGCAAAGATATATACACATATACAGATGAGCAAAAGTTAAGGAAGGTACCCATTTTCTATTGTTTGAGACAAAATATATGTATAAAACTGTAAAAACGTATGTAATATATAATCATTTGTTTTCAGGAAATGTGCATAAAATTTGCATAAGAGGCCAGCAGCATGCATAATTCACACCCTTTTCAAAAATAGACTTTAGTATTTTTTCACTTTTAATTTTGCTATATGAGAAAAAGTATCTGATAGGTTTCTTTTACAGGAATGCACATGACAAGGAATGCGACAAAATATTGGCCTTAACATCCAAATGCAAGAGAAAAGTCTGCACATCAAATTGCAGTGGCGTTCTTACCGGTCGCGGGATATACTGTATCAAGGTGTACAGTATGCCAGGGTATCAGAGATTTAAACAAAGGGGACTTTATGCTAGGAAAACCTGGAATGTGCGTTCCTCTAACCCAATCCAAGAGGACCCCATTTATGATGAAACACAAACTGGGACACTGAAGAACAAGGAGAGTGTTCTGTTCTCTAATGAGTTATGAGTTGATTCAGCTAGTGATCCTCCACGGTGTCATATCTGGAGAGAACTTTTTATCTCGCGATAACAAAATGAAATCTCAACAGCGATGAGATATTCCTCAAAATGTACAACTTCCTTAACTTTTGTTCACGCGTATGTATACTACCCTACCAAAAGTATTCGAAAATTTCTCCCAGTGTACTGAATGGTTCAAACTGCGACGCATGCAATGTACAAACACGTTTAAAAGTGTGTAAGCAAAGCAGGGATATCAAAACACAAGCAGAATGAGTCGAGCAAAGCAATTAATGATCGGTTGGCGTATCAGCAGTTTGTTAACGAGTGCGACAATCACACGTTTGAACCACTAAACGTTAACCGCAGCCGATGTAATGAAATTACTACAGAAAATAAAGGTGATGTAGGTGTATACAAAACGGTCAGGTAGGATAAAAAAATGACGAATAGGAATCGCCAATTAGAAGCAAGTGGTGAAAGCAAACAGAGCGACATCTGTTACGATGGAGTTTCACATGTCCACAGAAATGCCCATAAGTGCGTACATGATCCGAGGGCTACACCACATGGGTTTTCAGGACAGAACTGCTAATGTTCACACAAAATCCACGCCCGAACACCAGACGCCATTTTCAATGTTGACTAGCCCATTGTTCTAGTATCACGGAACAGTGAAAACAGGTCACATGGGAATATAAGTCGCGATATACAATCGGTATGGGTGTGAAAATTTCCAGGGGGACATCATAGGCACAATACCACACTGTATTGTGCCCCTAATGAAGTGCGCCGGAAGCGGAGTAATAGTCTGGACTGCTTCTGATGCGTCTTTTCGGACTCGAATCGTTGATTGTAGTGCCAAAATCATCAATGCCCACACTGTGGTAGCTATGTGGAAATGGGTTCTTAATGTTTCAGCACAATAATACTCCGTCCCATACAGCGAACAGTGTGTGGACAGCCCAGAGTCCAACCCTCAATTCGATCGATTGAACACCATTATGGTGAAGAAGAAGAACGCCAGATGAGGGTGAGCCCAATATCCCACTGTTTCTATTTCTGAACTGATGACTGCACCGAAGGAAGAATGGACATTCGAATTCGGATAATTATTCTAGCGAGATTGGAACTTGTTGTGATATCCATATCGTCTATTTCTCTGTAGGAACGTGTGTTCGCGTGCTTTCCCCCCCCATGTTTTAGGGGCTGGAAAACACCTGATAACGTTTTGGGAAAATCCTATTCCCTCTGCCTGAGACCGGCTAACTACAGCATCAGTTGAAAAGGACTTTAAAAATTCCTACAGGTCATCGATGGAATAAACTCGCACTTTCCCAAACCAGCGACGGCGGCTAGGTATCGTGCCGACTAAGGTACCCGGGTGGAGGAGAAGGAGGAATAGTCACAAATTCAGATGGCAGGGCCTGCTAGAGTAAAATACAGAACTACTGGGTATCTGTTCTGCCTCCACGGGGATACGTGTGGGTCCAGTCGGGGGCCCAACGGCTAAATGGCCAGATGAACTACAGAATGTAACACTACACATATACAATATCCATACATTTTTAAATTTCTGGCCTCGACAGGGTACTGTTTACACCTGCAATGAAAGCAACGCGGAGATGGGGGGAAGCCCTGGTCAGTTAGACACTAAATACACTTTACACTTTATAAGGAACTGATCGAAAATGTTCCACGACGGATCCATGTTGTCAAGGGACAGAAGATGGGCCTACGTATCAATTTGTTGATTAAAAATGTGTGTTTTTCCAAATATGATGGTGTTAGAATACTTCTGGTAGGGTAGTGTGTATAAATGAACAGCTCTTATGCATTATGAATATGTGAAAATAGTGGCAGAAGTATAACTTTCGAAAATGTAGGTTTGTTGTTTTATTCATTTTTTCCCAGTGGAAAAAGAATTTAATGAAACAAATTTGCTTAATTCCCCAGACTGAAGAATCAACTGTCTAATAGACCAAAATAAAATAACCAATCAATAATAAAATAGTTTCGTTATCATATATAAAACCTTTTAGGAAATTACAAATAGAATCGAGCTTCAATCCAACAGAGGTACAACATTGGTATATTTCTGTGTATGGATTTATGTGGTGATTGTGAATCACTGTAACCATCATAACATAAATGTATACATTGGGGAACTTGATGGGTTCTCAAGACGGACACGGTCCCTTGTCAGAATAAATGTCAATACAAGGAGTTACTCGCCTATAAAAATATTTTATGAACAGAAAAGAAATCGTTTAACGGTTAATTTTAGGCGGACAAAATTTTAATCGGTTAATATCTCCAAGTATTCTTTATCTGCACCAAATTCCGTGTAATTTTGTTAAATAATTTTCAGGACAACAACGACAGTACTCTGATAATACTCGGGACTATATGTACAGATGACAACTTAAGAAATGTTTCCAAAGGCGAATTCTTAAATTTAAAATAAAATAAAAAAAGAATGGGATTTCCTCAATTATTAAATTGAGGATATCACTATAAGTAGGAGATACCACTATTTAAAATTTTTGGTTACGAGTATGAAAAGTGGGACATTCGTTTCATTCCGACAGGGTACAGTGTATAATTCTCGAGCATCTACTTTTCTATCTTCTGTTTTTTTTTTTTTTTTTTTTCCTTCTGAACAGTTACTGGAGAAAAAATGTATTCAAAACTGAAACGCTTAATTTGTAGAGTAATTTTCATTCCATGAAATTACTGTCACTTCAAATTTCCAATACTTTGTTTGTCTTTCTGTCACGATCTTTAGTGCCGTTGCTAAGTTACCAGGTCTCAGCAGGGCAGTAGGGTTTTTACAATACTGTAAATACAAGTATTTATTTCACATTTATATTACTGGCAGAATTTCTATGAATGCATTTTTTATGTTGCGTGGAATGTTTTAAATGGCGGACATTACGTAATGGTAAATGGAGAAGTGTTCTTTAGAAAAAAAAAACTGAAATGGACCAAGGAAATATTCTAACGAAACGCAAAAAAAAAAGAAGTTTGGTATTTTCACACAGAAAGAAAATTTCAAAACAGAAAAATAATTGCAAGTTTATGCAATGTGGACCAGAGTTTCAGTTTTGGAGAAGTCCAACGTAGAAAGGGTGACTTTTCAGTGGGAAAGCAGAGGAAGGAAGCAAAAAAAAGCAAACTCACCTAAAAAACTCTTTAAGATTATAGAATATCCAGGAATTCTTAGAAATAAATAATTATTTTAAAATAATATATTTATAAAATTCAAGAGTCTACTTTTTAAGCAATAATAAAATCAAACTAGCGGTTCCTCCTCTGGCGCAATTCCCTCCTACAGGCTGCATGATCCACGTGCAGAGCACCCAGCCTGTCTAGAGAAATTATACAGGCTTCATGCGGCGGTTTACCGTTGCTTTTCAGGCCTATTCTGTCTATTCCAGTGAGTTCGTAGACCGATTTTCTGAATAACTGAAGAGGAAAATCCGAATGCCAGAATTCGGTAGATTAGATCCGACTGAAGAAATATTTAAAAATTCCACCAGTCTAAATCAGGACTCACTCGAAACTCTCCAAATGAGTCGCAAGTGGCGAACCCACTATGTTGTCATGGAGAACTATCTACAGATTATTACAAGAGGAATTCAAATCATATTTTTCGAAAATTCTTTAAAAAAAGGATAAAGGATTGAAATTATAAACGACTGTATACGCTGAGCAACTAATTTTTTAGTAAACACACAAAGGATTAATTTAAATTAATTTATGTTAAGAATGGCTGAAATATGTAAAGTTATAGAAATCGCCAACGCATGTTTCTACAGACACTGCTAGTCCACTAAACAACGTCCTTTACTTTAACAACAGGAACTGCTGGCCACCTTAACCCTGGCGCCTGCCAAAGAATTCAACGGCCCTGTATATATATCTATTTAACTAATTTTAGACAATCTCTCAATACTTCTATTTCTCTTTTGTTCTTTGATTTCCATAACATTAATTAAGTTCTGTCTCCTTGACGCTCCCTAAAACTATTGCAAATAAGCATTTCTGCTGTTGCCAGCGAAATTCAATGTTCTTCAATATATATATATATATATTACAACATGCTCGTTTTGCAGAAAAGATAAACAAGAAATTTTAAAAATTCATATATAAGGCAATCAACAAAGTTTCGGTAGATGTGAGTATATGAGCGTAAACAAGAGTATAAAATATACAAGAAAAGGGCTCACCTGTGTTGTTCCTGTCATTAGTAGCGTTTTGATTTTTCGTTTTATCTTCATCTAAGTGTCGAAGCTTACGTTCATGTTTTTCAGTAGGTATAGACACTGCAAACCACACTCCTGCCATGTTGCTTGTTCACGCTACCGATTAAGACTGTGGCGTTCGCACGTGTTTTGTGTGTGATGTACCGCTCTCTCCCTGTGGTATTCCGATGTGCTTCGATTGGCTGTACAGGTAACAGTGATAAGACTGCGCTGGGGAACTGGGATGTTGACATTAGGAAGGGGTGTTCTAGACCCCACGTGAAATCTGACGTTGGAATGTACCTGGCAAAGCGCTCCTATTGGAGCGTTGCTTATATGTTCTGAGAAACTGTTTACGGATTCAGAGACAGACAACTTACACTCATTAAGAACTACGTGAATGTTTCTTATTACGCACCGGATGGCAGGAAAAAAACAAGAAGCGTTCCAACTGAGATTTGTGTATAAGATGCTCCAAAAAATCCTTACATTGAAGTAAATCTTACAATGTACCAATTCTTCATTACTCTGACTTACACATAAAAGAATAGAATAATCGTGATACAGATACAATGGGTGCCATATCTCAGACGTTGCAAGAGACTAAAGAAATAGATAAAACAAAATTGAGCACCTGAAGTGAGAAATTCGATGAGACGTGCGATATTGAGAAATAAAAATAGGAACGATAGAAAAGATTGAGGGAAAGAGATAGATATTAAGAATAAAACAATAGACGGGACAGTAAAACGCCAGAGATTATCTGACATTCTCTTAATAAGGCCACAGATAGCTGGTGTTACTGATAGATGTCTCCTACTGCACTTTTTTGAATATGCGTCAACTGCAGTCTTAACTTTAAAAGTTGAGCAATGGATTGGGTGATAAAAAGAACTTGATAGTTTACGCAATTAAATTATAGGCAAGTGATCTGTATTTCTCAAGATATACAGGATAGTCCAAAAGTATTAGTCCTGAATTTTTATTGTACAGATGGATGATGACTGGCAATTCTCCACCGATGATTCTTGTTTGTTTGTTTGTTTTTTTTCGATAAAGGACAAAGAAACAACGTAAAAACAATCGAGACGATTACTAATAAAATAGCAATATGCTGCAATATAACCTACGAGTAAAGCTGGACAGCTCATATCCGCTAAAATCATAAAGAATAAAATTTATCGGGGATCTGTACAATATCATTTTTGAAGATAGCTATTATATATATAATAAACTGAAATAATCATCTACGTAGTTTGGTTGGGATGGTGGACATCCCAGATGGTGTCCCCTGCCGTTCTTTGTTCTCATCGTTATATGAACCCCCGCCTGCATATAATATCAGATATGGATTGCGACAAAGATTCCATACCAAGAGGAGGAGTCTGACATATCCGATCTCCTCTCGTCCATCTTAAATGGCAACTTCGCTTGTAATATTCACTGTGTCTGGGAGTTTAGCATAAAAGAGAAGGCTCGACAAACACGTGAAACTACATTCCATGGTGCAGGTTGTTGTATGTAAATCTGAGAAGAAGACCTTATGTTATAGCAGGGTAGCGGAATTGAATTTTACATTCAAATGTGCTGTATACTATAAAAGGTATGAAATTCTATGACCAGACTGTACTAGTAGCGTACATTAATTTTAAGTAACGATAAAAACTGAAGATAGATAATACCCACAAGCTGCAGAGGCTCCAAAACAAGATGGTTACCTTGTTCTGGCCAGTATCATATGCAAACTCTGTTCCTTTCTTTCTTTTTTGGTGTCGGATCACAGGGTCCACTGCTCTTATGGACTTTACCCAACGTATCGCTCTCTCTCTCTCTCTCTCTCTCTCTCTCTCTCTCTCTCTCTCTCTCTCTCTCTCTCTCTCTCTCTCTCTCTCTCTCTCTCTCTCTCTCTCTTTTATCAAGAAAAGAAACTTAAGAACAACATCTAGGATGATACAGATGGCTCAGAGCTGCTTTGGTCTTTCAGAAAATGAAGCATTCTACGCAAGCTTAACAACCAATAAATAATCATTTGACAGAACAGTGTCACGTACGATAAAGTGCACTACATTAGGAGAACTAGACGAATAAAATTCATGTTCAGCTGGAGTATCAGTTGTTCTCTAGCAGGAACAATACGTTTGATTTTCGTTTTTTTTTACATATACGAAAGGTGTCCTCCTCATATACGAACAGGTATCATCCTTCAAGATAACGACTGTTCTACTAGTTAAAGATAAGTCATCGGGGTCGGATTTCTCTCTCATGTAAATCTTCACTTATTTATTGCTTCGCTATCTAATTCCTCTCAGTTTATTTTGTTTAATTTTCATAATTTTACGAATAAACGGCAACTGAACACATTAACGTAACGCAACTCAAGAGTAAACAATTATCCTCTTACTTAGTCTCTTGTGAAAATAAAACAACTTCAAAGAAATAATTCCTCATAATAACTAGCACTCACTTCCAGATTAGTGTTCCATAACCTCTTTTTAATTGCGGTCCACTTTTATATTTGAGGATATTTTATATTTGGAAACCGCGACTACTTTTATATTTGAGGTAAAAACTACGGGCTACAAAAAATATTAAACTATAAACGCAAATATATTAATAACTATATTTTATATATACAGTACTGATATGTACCCATACTTAACACATGATACATCGCGATCGCTGTTCCCATCAAAAGTTATTGCGAGTTTTTCATCCCACACACACACACACACACACACACACACACACACACACACACACACACACTTCTACAGACAAATAAACTCTACATTAAACTACTCGCAGCCAAATGCTATTGATTTGTAATATGGCACCACTAAATGCGGAAAGGCCGTTTTGGTAGAGGAGGTTTATAGGCCATCTCATCATTGATGCCTTCGAACCATTCAGGTTAATTATGAGATCGTCACTAGACTCAGGAATTATTCCCTTGGATTGAAAAAGTTCCACTCTATCGCCAATATACTTATGTACTGGTTTTAAGAGTGAAGTGGGTAACTACGATTGCCCATCTGAATAAATCATGGAGGCAATAATAAAGAGTGCATTACAGGATCATTTACACAAAAACTGAATTATTTTGAAAGGAACACAGAATAGTTTTGTAGAGTGAAAATCATGTTTAACCAACCTGGTTAGCCATTTTAACAGATTTGATAATGACCTGGATACAGGAAATAATTTCGACATTGTTTACTTTGATTTCAGAAAACTATTTAACTGAGTCCTTCACGAGAAGTTACCTTATATATTGGAACATGTTTAAATCATAGATAAAACTGTCATATGGATTGCAGGTGGCTGCAGGGCAGGAGGCAGAGGGTTGTGATTAACGGATGTTCTTCAGATTGGGCTAATGCAAGAGGTGAGGTCCCAAGGTTCGCTATTGGGACCACACTGATTTTCTACCTTAACTTTATGATTTTATTAAATAACATTGAGGAAGAGATAGAGGGCTAGATGTCAAAATTTGCAAATGATATCAGGATCGGTTGAGTAATTAATGATCAGAGCCAAGCATAGCTTCTTCAGGATGACTTAGTTTTTAGAGATGGTCAGAAAAATAGCAGCAAAATGCAAGGTCTTACACTTGGGGAGCAGCATCCCCAAAATAATTTGCCTACTGGTGGGGGCCGAGCAATGCAGACAGGCTGCAAGAAGAACCCATTGTGTCCTATCTATGATTTATTGAACATTTGCATGTAGAGACAGGGAGGTTATAATACCATTGTACTCGTATGCGACAATCGCAAGATCACACTTGGAACACTGTGTCCAAGTATAAAAAAAAAAAGATTTCAAGAGTCTTGGACGGGCCCAAAGATGGGTAACGTCCTGGTGAGATCGGAAAAAGGGCATTCACATGAGGAAAGGCTCTGAGAGGTGAAATAAAACGGAGGATGAAATTTTCGCTGTTATAAGTGATTGCATATGGACCATAAATTCAATTTACAGGGGGGAAGAGAAGTTCAGACTGGATTGCAGGACAATTTCTTTTAGCCAGCAAGTAATTAATTTTTGGAATAAGTTTCCACCATGGGTAGTTGGGGCCGACAGCTTGGAGAAGTTCAAAGCTCAGCTGGATAGATACCTACATGAAGAAGAGGTCAAATAGACGGTTTATTATTATTTATTTATTATTTTTTTTGCAGTGCCGCAAAACTCTAGGGACTAATACTAATACTAATATTAATCACTCCTCATCTGAAAAATGACTTAATCCGCTTAAGTTTAATGCATATTAAATTGGAAGGTTGATTTCCAATTGTAGAAATTCTTCCGCAATATTTTTATTACCATTTGACATATCGTATTTATCGTATCCGGAAAGCATCTATTAGATAATTGAGATCTATCAAGGCGGTCTTATAAAAACCAAATTTGTAGACTGTGAGGCCAACTCGCTAGGGTGCATGAGTGTAGGCATTTGAATTTTCCGCGATTCAAATCATGTGACTACTAAATACGGTGATTTTCTATCTGGTGGTCACTGATCTTAGGAAGTGCCCCCAAAGTATAAACTTTTTTTTTCATTTAACTCCACCAGATGAACAAGATGAATCGAACTCGGACTCAGTATAAGTTATCACTAGCATATGCGGTATGGCTTCTGCTCGTCAAGTGCTCTGATGAAGAAATAGGAACAGAAGCCAGTTGATGACCTATACATGTAAGGACGTTGTTCTTCACAATTCAAAGGATTTAGTAGTAACTAGTAAGAGACATCATGTTAAACTTCATTAATAAAATGTTACAAGAATGCCTCTTAATCAAAGTCTTGCATAAAGCCGAAAGTCGAGTACTGTATACAGGTCTGGAGGCCTCATTTTAAGAAGGATGTAGAGCTGTTGGAACGAGTACAGAGAAGGGCAACAAGATTAGTGAATGGAGCAAAGGGTTGTTCTTACGAACAAAGGCTTAAGTTTTGCAGATTACAGTGCTTAGAGACTAGGCACCTGGGAGGTGATCTGATTGAGGTGTATAAAGCCTTGAATGGTTTGAGCATGCTCAATGCTGATGGGATTCTTCCTCTTGCCCAGATTAATAGCCCGAGGGGGCATAAATTCAAATTGAGGAAAGACAGATGTAGGAGAGATGTGCGGAAATTTGCCTTTAGCCAGCGGGTAGTTGATTGGTGGAACAGACTGCCATCTTTTGTTGTGGAAGTTGATAGCTTAAATAAATTTAAGGCTGAGCTGGACAGGTATTTGCAATGAATGGAGGGGTGAAATCGGAGCGTTCTTTTTTTTTTTTTTTTTTTTTTTTTGGCTGATGCTGTATAAGCTTGCTTTCTTGCATCATATGCCTCTACTAATACTAATGCTCTTTCCTGTACCAAAATGAATAAGACTAACAGGACGCGTGCCCAAAAGACTATAAGAACTATTAATAAACCTAATAACATTAATATAAAGTATAAAGAAACTAGAATTATTTACGAGAACGTTTAATTAATTGATATGTAAATACCAAATGTATGCAATTATGTAAATGTCCGATGCATTGGTTATTGTAAATTGTAAATACTTTTTTGTTACAACTAGCAAACTGCTGTGTAGAGCACAAACCTTTGGTGAATAAATAATCCTAATAATATAATAATAACATAAAGAAGACTGTTTCAGAGACGACAATTAGGGAGAATAAATGAGGAAAACCAAAAGTTAGATTTGTGAATTTATAGTTAGTATTAGTATTAGCATATAATAATAAAATAGCATAAAAGGAAGCGAATTTATTTAGCATTTACCGTGAAAAGAAGCTCTCGTGTTTTTCCCATAATCGAAAAGTGTCTTTTCAATTCCTAAATTTTGCCGAACGCTTCACCTTGGCCACCTTTTCAGGCTTATTCCAAGGTTCAACAAAACGCTGCCTGAAGGTAAACTCCATAAGATCTGGTTTACTGTTACTCCCTGAAATTTTACAGTTGTGTATTTTGCTTCTAGACTCAGTGTGGTCGAAAACCACTGCCTTAGAGGGATAATGACCGCGTTTGCTTTTCTTGCAGAATTCCGATAAATCATAGATAAAATATCATATGCCCTTTTTGCTGCCTGTTTACACTTCATGCCTTTCTATATTGTAAGTCTTTCTAAGTGTTTCTAGTCCTAAACATCCTTAAATTTCCGCCCACTCCCCCATCCATTATACAAACTACTTCATTCTTTCTGTTTTCCCAAATGCAATACAGACACAATTAAGGATATGAGGCGTCAGTGTATTATTTGCTCGAGTTACTGTTTTCTGATCGAAAAACCCGAATTTCTGGGATTAAAAAAAAAAAGACAAACCACCAGACCTAACTTTTCCATGTCATGAAAAAAAAAAAGCTCCTAAAAATTCCTCACATAACAATGGATTCGAACTCGGTCCTTTTCCACGTGGTGAGAAAGGACGATGATTATGGTCACTTGTTACCCGTGAGGGTGCAATTTCTTCCACTTGAAGCAGCATAGCCTGGTTTCAGCTTTAACCACCTTCCCAACCTTTAAGTTGTCAGCAAACTTTGAAAGCTTCCCCTGTATTCCCTGGCGCCTCCGTAGCCAGGTGGGAAGGAGCAGCAGTGCGTAGCACACGCTTCTTGATTAGACCGCGGTTCGAGCCCGTCACCACCAAATACGGAGGATGCGGAAAGGTCAGGGAATGACCACCGCATATCCCGGAGCAATATGGCCTTAGTTGCTAATGCTCCTAAAAAAAAAACCACCACCACCTGTATTCCCTCATCAATATCGTTTAGGAAGATAAGAAACAAAAGAGATTCGAACCTTCATCTCTCAGGTATCTCCATTTATGATCAGAATACCCATTTATGATCACCCTGATATCATGAGACGGAAGCTTGCACGAATGCCAAGTACGAATAACGATTGTATTAATTATCGAAATCACTAATTTGTAAACTCCTCTAACCTAGTGGTCATGTCGGAGTATAAACACGATTTTTTTTCTAGATTTTCGCTATATTGTTATATTTAACTAGACTTGTATGCTTTTACACGTATTTTACATCACTATTTTTTTCTGTCTTTTGTTTAAAACATTGCGTTTCTGTATTTTCCAACTCGCCTGGAACGCAAACTTCTCTTCTCTCCACCACTGTCTTTCGATTGCGTTAAATATTTTCATTCGCCGTTTTGCCGATAGCGAATATTTACCGGTCTCTAACCTCCGCGATCGGAGACGGATACTTATACTTAAAAAAAAAAAAAAAAAAAAAGAAGAGGAGGAGGACTCTAAAAACATTTTCTGGACCACATTATAAATACCAAAACGCGTCCGGTTAGCAAAACCGGCGCCCTCTTTGTAAACTAAAATTATCCTTCACCCCAAATACAAATATTATTCGGGGTTTTTTTAAGAAAAGCTGTTACCTGTTGTTAAATGCCCGAAAATTTCTGAAACGGTGGCTAGGTATATTACACATACAACGGATAATTAGTAAATAGAAAGCAATTATTACATAATAATAACTCAGTCTTGGGTTTCTTCGACGGCTCTTCGTCTTTCAACTTCTTAACGCATCTGGAGTGCCTCAAGATTGTGTTCTTTCGCCTACTGTTTTTCTCTCGTAGTGTCTTTCTCTGGCTTTCATCCACTGACTAAAAATAAAATCCATAGTTTCACTAATGATGGTGCACTAAATTGCTCTTTCCAATAAAATTTAGTGTGCTACCAATCATACAGTCACTCGAAATCCGATTACCTGCTTGCTACCAGCTACTCAAATGCAAAGTGAGAGTTGGAAAGAGAGGTTGAAGGGAAAAAACATATACACTGCTTGACAAAATTAACATAACGCGTAGAAAACGTGTAACTCTCGTGCAGCTTGCAATGAAGCAGGACAAGATTGGGTACAGTTCTGTTCAGGCTAAAGCAGGACTACAGCTTCCACTTACAGTGGAGGCGGTATTCTCGTGTGAGGCAGAATAATGATCAATGGCTGCACTCCTCTTCATGTTTCTGATAGAGATACCGTAACTGCGCAGAGGAACCGAGAACAAATCCTCGAATCCTAATGCGACTTTTTATAGGTGCGATTGGCCCAGATTTTCTTTTCATGCATGACAATGCCACTGCACATAGAGCTCTCAAGTGATGGAGATGCCTTGAAACTGAAAATATCTAACGGCTGCCGTGGCCAGCACAATTACCAGACTTAAATCCGATCGCATACGTGTGGGATGCCTTTGAGTGTCGCATTGCACGCCGACAGCCAACTCCTTGTTCACTTGGTGAGCTGAGGTCTGTGCTGGTGGAATAATGGGATTTGTTGGCACAGAATCTTACAGACATCCTTATATCGAGCATGGTTCACCGCTGTCAGGTGTGTTTAGCCGTCGGAGGGAATCATATGTCGTATGTCAAGTTACCATATTTTCGGGAATTGAGCAAGTCAAAAAACGGGAAAAGTGATGTGGTCGCAACCAGTTTTTATAGGCATGAATAATTTGCATAATGCACATCTCTGTAAGGTGGTCGATCGATTTCTATTGGATACTCTGAATTTGCATGCCAGGATGCCTACTATATCAAATATTCGCATACGGTGACACTGTTCGCAATAAAATATTCATGAAAAACATTTTGTTCTGTTAATTTTGTCGGGCAGTGTATTAAGCTTCATAAATTTAACGCTTTTTTTTTTTTTCTAGACAAAAATAGATTTTATTTTATTGCTTGCATTAATTTTAACTTCTCACTTTTCTTTGTCGTAAGCATATCACAAATATCAATTCTGTTGCACAGATAAAGCTAAATTTTCTAATTTCGTTCTAGCTATAATTTTTGTTCCAAGCTGTACTAATAATTCTGAACAACACATCCTCATTTCATGGATCAGTTTCTACTTCACTCTTTTCCTAACTAGCACTTTTAATATTTCCTCGGCCCTCGTGAGTAGAATCGCCGTCCTCCCCGCACCGAGTGGAAAAGACTTCAGTTCGAATCCCATCGATGAGAGGAGGAATTTTTATGGGCCTTTTTCACAACGTGGCTGAGTTGGTCTGTCTCGGGCGAGGGAAGCATGGTTTTTTTTTACTCCTGGAAACGTGGGTTTTTCGTCCAGCAAACAGAAAATCAACCTCAGAACACACGCAATTTACAGGCAATACACACGGAGCAATATGGCCTTAGTCGCTGCAGCCCTAAAACCCTATTACAACAACATTTCCTCACTTTGTCAAACATTGGCCAGCCAGCATCTATCAATGGTTAAACTTCAAATACACCCAACCATTTTTTTTTCTTTGTCTTTTATATTTATTTTACTTTTGTGCTTTAAAATAACCTTCCTCTTAACGTATCTCCTGAAAATTACAAATTAAGGAAATTCACTTTCAACATCAAGTTACTTGTGGCTCCACGACCATTATCACCATCACGCACAGTACCAGTCATATCATGACTGGTAGCAACATTCGTGTTTAGAATCTTTGTAAAAAAAGGATTATAAGAATGTGCTGAAAAGCACAAGGATGGTGCCTTAAAATCCATCCCTGTGATGGGTGATCTTTTACCTGATCAGAATGAAATCTTTCCGGAAACAAATAAAACATAATCAATGGCATCTGTCCATGGATGAGTGAAGTGACGCTATCTTTTTCATTCAGCGTATCAAAGTACTGGCAGTTTTCAGTTACAGGAGGTAACCCAAGCCAGCCTTGTCCAAAGTACTTTTCGTTATCTCCTTCGTGCATTTGTTTAATAGTGGCGTTATTGGAGTAAGACTTACAGCTTTGGTAGAAATATCGCACACTCTGTCACTGACACCTTTAAAGACGGTCTACAGTTTTACCTAGGTAAACAGCCCATTTGTTTCAGCTTTGTATAACATTAGTCATCGTATTATACCCATGTCATTTCGTCGTCACGGACACCACGGACAGAAGACGGATGGCACATGACCCGCGCCTTATTACCATTTCGTCAATGAGGTTGGCATATTCTCCGTAGCCGCCCATTATGGACCTGCGGGAAACGCTTCTCATCCAGAGTCTGACGAACAAGCGGAGAAAACTACTTAGTACGCACCCATGAAAGTATTCTTGCTGATGTGGCATGCGGCATCACGAGCCAGAGAAGTATACCGCTAAGGAACGCACGGCTCGTAATTGGCGTGACGGACAGGATAGGACAGAGACATCCTCGGAGTTGTCTGACGTCACTTTAGATGTGGATGATCGTTGGTTATAAAATGGACCGTCAAATATACTCGGTCGCCATGCGCCCACCCTTGATAAATGTTGGCCCCTAATAGAGCTCTCGGAACTTGACGTCATGGCTGCAATGGGCGGAACCAACAGAGTGAACATTGCCCAATTTGTTTTTAACTTCATTAATGCAAACTGAATTCTTAAGTAGGGCAGATATAGAGATCATCAAGTAATAAGACTTTCTACTGAACAGCCCTTTGTTCCATGGTGAACATTTATTTCTCTTTCTTCAGTAACCACAATATCAGGGTTTGAATAGGTCCGAGGTTATGATATTTCTCGTAACTTAATGCGATCTCTGTCTCTTTCTCTCTAGTTAGGTGTCTTTAGCCATAGAATACACTTCTCAACGTTCTTCGTGGAAATCAGTATATACTATATCCCTGTAGTGATTTACCTGACCACAGCACGAGTGCAATTTATACAAACGATGCCTAGTGGCCTTAATTACCTCGGCACATATCCGAAACAATCTAACGCAGTGAAACCAAGTGTCAAGGTCAACGATTTCATTATCAAATATCAAGACTTATTCGACAATCTTCAGGCACGTGCCAACCGCTGCCTGCTTTCTATAAGTGACACCTATTCGCAGGAATACGGAAACAAAAAAAGTTAAAATATTCATGACCTAATCAGTCGTCAGGCCTGGAGCACTAATTGTGGAATACGAACAGCAGAGAAACGTGCTTAAGGCCGCTTCATGCACGTTCTTCGATGTTCCATATTAAACAACTTAAAGGTCTCTTTTCAACGCATTCTTCCGACTGCGTTACTGATGGACGTGAGCAGCAGCTACGTTTCTGTTATATCACTATAGATGTAAAAGTCTGGGGTAAGTAGACAGAAGGCGTCGATTCATTACATGCAGGTGTTCTGCCCCACGTAATACAATACTTAATGTAATATGCAGCCCAGCTAGTTCCCCTGTATCTGGGCAATCTGAATGGCATCTTGACACAACCTAAGATGAAAAAGAGCGGGTGAAGACAGTCCAGGTAATTCGATAAGAACATAAAGGGCACCATAGAAGGTGGTAAATTTATTAATTTATTTCGTATCTACAGTCTAGGGTAGGCCCTAGTTACTGGACTGCGCAGAAACGGACTTACACATTTTATATGACATCCAATTTGGAATGACCATAAACAATAAGAGAAACCTCGACAATATTTCATAGGCCGCAACATTAACCAACCGTAACATGCATCATAGTACCAATCAACTGCGGATGAAACTGTAGGTGAAATTCTTCACATAGCATAAACAAGAAAACGTTAACAGAATGAGCAGAATTCGATTCGATTCGTGGTGAGACAATTCCAGCGAATGTCCGTCGCCGGAATTGCCTTGCCACGAATCGAGGTTGACTATTCCTGTAAATTCTGTGTGTTCCAAAGCCGGTTTGCTTCTTAGCGAGAGGAAAATAACCTAGGAAAATCTCGGAAACGATTGCTGTGGTGTTCCTTGCAACTAAAATTAAAAGTCAATCAAAAACACTGATACTGATCTCGAATTCATGTGCACAAATGAAAGAAAGAAAACAAGTGACATATTGCGCAAGGTTCCAAGACAGGAACTGTTCGCTCATGAAAATGCTATGATGAGTAATGTAATTCATGCATATTGATTTGTTGATCTGTTTTGTTAGAATTTTGTTTTATCGCACTCTTTCAGTTCAAAGCTGTGTCAAGGTAAATTGTTTACTGAAAAAAGTAAACAATAATACCTGAGTTGAAAATTACTTTGCATTCTCAAAGATAACTGAGAGTATAGTTTATATATTAATCAGCATTATATAACGCTTTTCACCAAAAAAGAACAGGCAAACACGAACGAAAAATTTTACAGAGAGCAAGCTACTGTAATCTGTGCTTTAGTTGAATTCAGTATGCAACGACACAGCTGTGATTTTATCCGTTCGTTCATTGAGCACGGATTAAATGTACACATTTCCCACATGCGGAAGGATATAAATAGTTTAAGATGCCATCTTTAGGAAATTTTTTAAAAAAATCGGGATAAATAAATAAATTTTCTGTTTATACTCCAGGACGACCACATAAGGTCAGAGGTGCTCACAAGACAAAGAAAATAAAATTACCATTTTAAAAAATCTAAGGCAAAAACACATTTCACGCTAGAAAGACAAAACTGGACCTTGCCAGAAACCACTTCATTAATAGGGTATCCATGTAAGCAAATAGTTTAGGAATTGACATGTCACCCAATCTCAAAGCTGCTTGGACGCATTCGTGAATTGCTGATAGTTTCGGTACTAAGGATGCTTAGAATATCTCAGCGCTCCATTTAGTACATATAACTCTTACCAATCTTCATATCGTAATGAGAAAGGGATTTGATTGAAAACATGATAAACTCATAATAACTTAAAGCTCTTTCAGTTACAGTTAAGCACTTTAACTGAACCACTCTCATTCTATAAGATTACTACTTTTGCCTACACTGCAAATGGGAAAACTGTAATACAGGATATAAATAAATCATTACAGTATTGAGCAGTCACGTAGGCGTGAATCATGGACAACTCAAAGGCGTGTGCTACTGAACTACCGTGATGACCTCTCGGCTAGTTAGACCATGTTTACCAACTTAACAAATGCATCCATTATCAAAAAGATTAACTTTAAACGCTTTTCACCTAGTGGTTGTGCTGGAGTATAAATAGATTTTTTTTATTCTAGGGTTATTGAAAATGACAAAATAAAATAAAGAACACATCCTTAGATGATAGAAAATATCCACATCAGAAGTGAGTTTTTTCACCTAAACGGCATCTTGGACTGTCCAATAAATTAATTGATCGGGTCACATCCCTGTGAGGATTTCAAATTGATTAAAGTCAGCCAAAATTTTTATTTGCCATTTTTAATTCGTAATTACCAAACTTCCAGCCACAATTTTGGCAACTGCCGACATTGTGACCTGTCCTTACGATATTCTCAGGAATACCCCGGATGATGGCGACTTACTAGGTGAGAAACACTAGTTCAGCTTTCCTTAAGAATTAAGAAACAAAAGAGAAGATCGATGGCAGCTGGTTATGAAAAGGTCATTGCTCAGTTCGATACTGAATAAATGCTGATGTGCTGCCATACTTTTTACATTTTATAAACATCATTTATCTAATTGACATTGTCGAGTTATATATTTTTAGAATAATCTATTGCGAATCAGAACTATTTATTAGAAAAATTATTTGGATTATGATTTAATGAATAACTGACAGTTTTCACATGCAGGTCTCTCCTGAACTGGTTAACTGTTGTATTTCATTTAATAACTTAATACAAATACAAATACAAATGCAAGGTGCGATGAAAAGTTCGAGCTGAACAAATATTTGGCAATTGATGAAGCTTTTCGGCTGAAGGAGATTCAGAATGAATCTCTTTCATAGTAATTTCCTTAACGAAACCGACTCCAATGCTTCTGCAACTTTTGTAAACGTTTCTGATAGGTTTCTTTTTGAATTGAAACTTTTGAAGGGGACTTTAAGATTAGGAAACAAACAAAAAAAAAAACAAAAAAAACAGGGAGCTAGATCCAATAAGTCCACGAGCTTGAAAAAAAAAAACTTTTACATGTAGCCTCGACGATGTTTATAATAATATTTTCAGGTTCACAACCTTAAGTTTTGACCGTTTTTTTGATGAAATATTTTTTCTTAATTAAAAATAAGTTTATAATTTACATCCTTTATTGTTTTAAGCTGTGCGCATTGTTTTCTTTGAATATTCTCAGAAATATTTCGTTTAAAATAATTAATTCCCTTACAATCACTTTTCTGTGAAAGGTTTTCTGGCTGAGACATTGTAGTGTAGATGTTTTCAAAGGTACTTACGCACGTATTAATGAATGAGACCGAAAAAACTAATTGGTATTTCGAAATCAGTAATAGTTACCGCCTCTATTACATGATATATCTTAAAGAATATTCCTGCAAGTCACGAAGATTACTTTCTGAATTCTTCGAGGCAACACGCAAAACTGCATAAAATTTCATGTAGAAATAAGTCGGCTAAGCTTATGTGCTTCTGACATGTATGATCGTCTAAAACATTATCGTGACTAAAAACAGAATTTTATTAACTAATAGTTTTATCAAATAATTTCAACGAATGCACAAATAATATATCTCACAAAAACAGATAATTTAAGCACGTGAAGTTCACTACTTTCTTCTTCAATTTTTTCTATTTTTTCTTTCATTTATCTCTTAAGTTTTCATGTATCTCTTTACATGTATTTTTACATGCACTTCAAAAGAAATGTATCGTTTTATAGTTTAGTAAATTGATTGAGATCGTTCTGACTTAAGACAATTTATTAACCTTATTTCAATAAAAAATTATACCAGAACTATATTTTACGAATGACACTTAATTTTTTTTAAAAAAAGTGGTATTATGATAGTAGTAGTAGCAGTAGTGGCATATGACTTAAGAAAGAAAGCTTATATAGCATCAGGCAAAAAAAAAAAAAAAAAAAAACACTTCCGATTTCAGCTGTCCATCACCTCTAACAGTTTACTAGTTCTTTCTTAAATTTATTCAAACTATCCACCTTCACAACGCTAGTTGGGGAGTTTGTTCTAAGAGCCAATCACCTCTGGCTGAAGGTACATTTCCGCACATCCCATCCACAACCATCACGTGTGTAGTCGCCTCATTTGACAAAAATGTAGTCGCCTCATTTGACAAAAAGGAAGGATTTCACCAGCATTGAGCTTACTTAAGATTGTAATCCTTTAACACCTCAATCAGATCTCCTCTCAATTGCCTAGTCTCAGGATGTTGCAATTTGCAAAACTGAAGCCTTTTCTGCCCTTTGCTCCTCTCACCAATCTAGTTTCCCTTCTCTGAAGATGTGGCCTAACCGCTGTCATTACACAAAGGGATAATCACCTTCTTATCCCTGATGGCAAAATTCCTGCACATTATTACAAAAATTTCACTGCTCAGAGAACTTCATAACTGAATGCACAATTACCTCCAGCTCTTCTTCATTCTCCGCTTCCCTGAGTATGGTACCACAAACTTGGTACGCTAATCTGCGATTACTACTACCATATGAAGTAGCTTGGCATTTGTTGATGTTAAACTCCAACTTCCACTCCCCAGCTCATCTGCCTATGTCTAGATCTTGTTGCAACAAGATCTAGACATAGGCAGATGAGCTGAGAAGTGGCAATTACCCTGATTACTGTGATTAACTACCCTGCCAACCTTCGTATCATCTGCAAACTTAGACATTAAGCATGATATGCCTTCATCAGCATGATTAAATATTATCAATAAATACAGAAAACAACAATGGGCCCGGCCCATTGCTCCCTTTATCCATAGCAGCAAGTTGCCCTTAACAGCACAATGCTCAAATTTGTATAGCTATCTTCTATGTAGTTAACTAAAAATTCAGCTATTATAACTAGAACCGTATAAAGAATAGTAGCTGTTTAATAAAGTATGGAATAACTTCATAGCATCTTCGAATCGACTTAATCACTGGAAGCGAGTGTAATAATACTTTTATAATGTTTATTTATTGGGGGACTGGAGATATTTTAAGACGTAATAATCTTGTAATAAGATCGATATGAGGATTACATTATTTACATTAACCAAAAAGCATTCTGCTAGAATTTCAGTCCCCGTATAATATGTCATTGTTCTGTTTAATTTAATTTTTTTACATATTTTTCTGTTTGTTAATTATTTCACTCTGTACAAGAGTTGGGACGATTTCATCTTTAGAATATTGAATTGAGGTCTGGATTCTGTATATAAAGGAAAAAAACAGGGTGTTAAAAGAAGAGTGACCAGATTAGTGACAGGAATCAATCGATGTCCATATAAAGAATGACTTAGAAGGTGTGCAAAACTTGAAAGCAGACAGCTGAAAGGTAGGAGGCAACTGATGTATAATGCACCGAACAGGATCAGTAAAATGAACGAGACGAGGAACGTACACTGAGTGATCACTGAATTATGACCACCTACCTAATACTTCGTAAGTCCTCCTTTTGCCTTCAGTACAGCATCTATCGGACGTGACATTGATTCAACATGAGGTCGGAAGCGTTCGAGAAGTATGGCCAACCAAGCTGTGGGTAATGCGGCTAGCAATGCAGGTATGGAGGTGATTGGTGTATCCAGACGCCTGATATGCCTTTCCATAATGTCCCACAAGTGCTCTACGGGATTGATAACGGTGGAGTTCGGGGACCAATCGATATGCTGGAAGTCAGAACTGTGTTTCTCAAACCATTCCTGCACAACATTTCATATAATATGTAGGGATATTCGCATAAGAGTTTATTAACTTCTCATATTAAATAATAGTTTTATTCAGTAACGGTAATAATGATGAGTGTAAAAATTAAAAATGAAACAATTTATTTTTTTTTTGACACCTGAGATTTGAGGCCCCCTCTATTTAAGAGGCCCCAGGCGCGCGCCTCGTGCGCCTGTGTGGAAATCCGCCACTGGATGGTAAGTATTATAATACAAATATTTTTCGCTGTTCATGTGCTTGTGATATATTTCAGTAACGATATAAGCCTGAATGTGATTAAATTTAGAAATAATCAATGATTTATTCATCTTGGTTTCTAAGGTGAGCTGTAAGGTAGTGCACTAATACAAATGAATACGAATTTAATAAAGAGTTGGCTAATGATACCTGTGATGACAAATAGAAAATCATCGACACGCCGATAATAAAGAGAAACATGGGGGGGGGGGTCGATATAGCGTCCTCGATGGTAAAAAGATACAGGTCGACTGGAAACCCACTGACCCAAGACATGTGAAGATCGAAAGTGCGTAAATTGTTATCCACAAGTATGTTAATTATTTCGAGAAATATGGGCAGGAAGCAAGCACGTGCGTAAATGTAACTGGGAGTCATTAAGCAAAAGGTTTGTAAAGAGAGTAAAATAGCCAGGTTGCACCTCATTATCAGCACACAGGGATGTAATGTCTAATGAAAACATGCTGTCGTGGGGCGTTATATTCAGGTTACATACACGGAGGTGAAGGTCAGCGGAAAGTTTGGAGTGAGATTGCTATAGTTTGATAATGCCAGCATCACTCCAAACTCTGATAAGCAAATTTTGCTAATGAATTCTAAAGGTAAGTTTTATCTAATTCTTAAGGTGCAGGATAAAAACTCATCTAACTTAATATATTATCTGGGCTAGAAGTAGATAGCGTGCATGGCCACAAGTAAAGGGATTGTGGATTCGTACTTTGCCACGAAGAATGCATGGTCCATTGTAAAGACCTGGAGTAGCCGAGTGGTCAATTCGAGGAAACCCTTGTGGGTAGCACAGTTGGTAGAATCGCCGTCCTTCTCACACCAGGTGGAAAAGACCTGAGTTCGAATCCCATCGAAGACGGAAGAAATTTTTATGGGTCTTTTTCACAACGTGACTGAGTTACCAGTCGGTCTCAGGAGAGGGTTCATGGCTTTTTTTTTTTTTTCCCGGAAACTCGGATTATCCGTCCAGCAAACAGAAAATCGACCTCAAAACACAAGAAATTTGCAGACAATATACACGGAGCAACATGGCCTTAGTCGCCGATGCTCCTAAAACCCAACAACAACGATAATGAGCGGGAGTAGTACACACGTTTTATTTGACCGCGATTCGAATCCCACATGACTGCTAAATACGGTAATGACTGTATTCTCAAAAATGATTACTTGTGAATTCCTCTGACATACGTGTGGTCGTGTCGGAATATAAACAAAACTTTGGTGAGGAAATCTGGATTTTGGAAACGAATTTCGCACTTGCTGACGAGAACCTAGTGCTGTGTAAAAATGGAATCGTAAAAGTACAATCTGCGCAGACGTTAATAAATAAAATGAGGTGTTACGTTTTACGCAGCCAACGAGGTCATAATTTTGTCTGATAGAGTACGCTTTAATTTTCAGAAAATGAATGGTTGGATTACTCACCTTTTCAAGAGGGAAATTTTACTCCATTTGGGTTCTCTTACCAGACGGGCATGTTCCAGCATTCCTCGGTGTTTCCCCGAGAAGTAGAAACGACCTCGGTTGCAATAATCGCTGCAAGATGTACAAAGTGAAAACTAATTAAGTTCGGAGCTAAAAAAGCACCGAAGTAGGGATACATAAAATATTACGCGGTCAAGAAGTTCTGCAGGTCTATCTGGTTAACATCGTAAGATGTTATGCGATGACTAGGCACCAACATTTAAACTCATCCGATGATGTCTACCAGAGAGCTAACCGTTATCGAAAAGGATTAAAAACCTTTGTGCATTTGTTTACATCTGTACTTTAAGCGTTGATACTATTTACTCTTTCATGCACTGCATACTGTACAAGTAATAGCCCTACAATAACGACTGGGGTAAAACTATCTTATCAGCGTGTGTATTATGTCCACAAATTGCGTGTGTTCTCTGTTTGATTTGTTTGTTTTGCTGGACAAAATACACGAATTTCTGAGGGGAGGGGGAAAGAAAACCTTGCTGTCCACGCCTGAAACTGACTAACTCAGCCATGAAGTGAAAAAAATCCAGAAAAGTTCCTCAAGTCATTGACAGGATTCTAACCCGAACATTTTCCAAGCGGTGTGGAAAAGATGGTGATTATAACCACTGCTACTACCCGAGCAGATTAAGCTACTGGGATACCATATTTAAGAAGCTCTTTGTCTTTACGTGTTTGCCTTGATCACTCGCATCGAGGAATTCATGCATCATTTGCTGTTAGTTGAAAATGCCAAAATTTATATCCAAATTTGTGGATATAAATTCGGTACTGCAGTATGTTAGTAGTTACACCGTGCTTCCACTTTATTTGGTACACCTCTGCTGTGCACACAAATGGTTCGTCCCACAATGTTGCAAGTCACATGACCACAGTTGTGGATATAAATGCAGCAGAACAACCTTTCTAGTATCAGTTAAGCGTACAAACCGTAGCAAGAATGGGGAAAAGGAGTGATCTAACGGACTTCGAACTTGGCATGGTAATAGTTACAAGACATGCTGGACAAAACAGCATGTTTTGTCCTCTGAAACGCCAGTTCTCCTGAAGTTTTCACGCACCACAGTTTCAGGGTTTATCGAGAATGGTGCAACGAACAGAAAACATCCTCTTAACGGCACTCCTGTGGAAGAAAATTGTTTGTTGATGAGAAACGTCAGAGGAGGATGGCCAGAGTTGTGCAAGCAAACAGACGGGCCACAATGTCACACATCACGTCAGAATAAAACCTTGGTGGCAGAACAAAATATCGCAACGGACCAGTAGTCGCACTTTGGCTCGAATGGGCTACAACAGCCGACCGCCACATCGCCTACCTTTGTTATCAACGAAGAACAAGAGAGCACGCCTCCTGTGGGCACAGCAACACCAGTACTGGACTATTGAGGATTGAAAAACAGTTGCTTGGTCTGACGAGTCGAAGTTCCTGGTGCATCATGTTGATGGAAGGCTCAGAATTTGGTGAAACAACATGAATCCATGGACCCGTCACGTCTGACGACTACTGTGCAAAGTGGTGGGGGCAGTATTATGGTGTGGAGAATGTTTTCTTGGCACACGTTGGGTCCATTGATATACCCATAGATTCACGTCTGAATGCCATATCGTACCTAAATATCGTTGCTGACCAAGTGCATCCGTTCATGTTGACAGTTTATCCTCGGTCAGATGGTTACTTCCAGCAGAATAATGCGCCGGTGCACAAATCCCGAATCACTATGGAATAATTCCGTTCTAGGAACATGAAACTGACATTTCTTTGCTGCAGTGGCCCACTCAGTCCGCGGATCTCAATCTTCTTGAACATCTTTGGGATGAGCTGGAAGGTGCTATTCGCTGCAGACCTACACCCCAGTCGAATCTCAAGGAACTGCGTGACACACTCATGTCTGCATGGTTCTCCATTCCTGCACAACGTTTTCAGCATGTTGTTCAATCCATGCCTAGAAGAATTCAAGTTAGGAGGCTCAACATCCTACTAGGTAGGTGTACCTAATAAAGTGGCAGCACAGTGTATGTCATCTATGAATTGGGCGGATTGCCGAGGGAGGGAATACATTTGAATTATGTAATACTTAAAAAAAATACATTAAGAAATCCAAAATACCATTAAGAAAATATTGCAGGAGGAGGATGCCGAAATGGATGACTGCAGAGCTGCCCGGTCAAGTAGAGAAGAAAAAGATAGCATGGGACAGCTACATAGCGATAAAAAGCACTGAAGCCTACAACAGGTACAAGATGATCTGTAATAATACTACAAATAAGGTTATGGAGACCAAGGCCGCGTACGAGAAAGCACTGGCTGGGAACAGAATGGGGAGAAGGAATTTTTGAAAAAGAGTAGGACCTTGTGCAATGGCTCTTCGATAACCCAGCGAATGAACTGAACAGATACTTTGCATAGGTCTTTACTGACGAAAGACCCTTCATGATGGGAAGAAGCTGGGCCATATGAAATTAGTGATGTCGTAATTACAGATGATTGTTTATTAGAAAAACCTTTGAGCATAAAGGCAATTAAAGCACCCGGAGTTGATGGCATACACTCGGTAGTTTTGAGGGAGACCACCAGGGAGTGTATTGAACCATTGAGGTTAATTATGAGGACGTCTTTTGGCTCGGGAGAAATTCCTTTGGATTGAAGGAGTGCTAACGTATCGCCGGTACATAAAGGCGGTTCTAAGAGTGAAGTTAGTAACTACAGACCGGTTAGTCTTAGTTGAGTGGTAGTCTTAGAGGCAATGATTAAGAGCACAGTCCAGGAACATTTATATACATATATGGCATCCTGAAGGACACACAACGTGGCTTTGTTAAGAGAAAATCATGTTTAACTAACTTAGTACGCTATTTTGAAACAGTTACTCATGAGTTGAAATTAGGGAACAATTTCGACATAGTTTATTTGGATTTGAGCAAAGTATTTGACACGGTCCCTCATGAGTGGTTACTGTATAACGTTGAACAGGTTGGGATTAGTGGAAAGATTCTAAGATATATTGCTGGGTGGCTGCAGGGCAGAGCATTGTGATTAATAGATATTCTTCAGATTGGTGTAACGTCAGGAGTGGGGTCTCTCAAGGATCGGTTCTTGGACCACTGTTGTTTCTCATTTTCATAAATGACATCGACGAAGGGAGAGAAAGCGTGATATCAAAATTTTCGACCGACATAAAGATTGGTAGAGTCGTTAATTGGTAGCGCCTCTTCAGGATGACTTAAACAGACCTCAAAGATGGTCAGAGAAGCGCTATGTTTTAATGCTGCTAAATGCGAGGTCTTACACTTGGAGAATAGCAACTCCTAAATAATTGTTCACTTGATGTGGCTGAAATAAAAACAGTAGAGGAGGAAAGGGATCTGAGAGTTACGATACGGGCAGATATGAAGTTTTCTGAACGGTGTAAACAGACAACCAGGAGAGCCCATGGTGTCCTATCGATGATTTATCGAACGTTATCCTGTAGAGATAGGGAGCTCATAATCCCACTGTATAAGGCAATTGTAAGACCACATTTGGAATACTGTGTTTTAGTTTGGAGACCTCATCTGAAAAAAGACATTGAGCTTCTTGAAAGGGTCAAAAGACAGGAAACTCGAATGGTGAAATCGGCAAAAGTACGACAGTATGAGGAAAGACTCCGATTATGTGGGCTACAGAGCTTGGCAATGAGCACCTTAGATTGAGGTTTATAAGGCCCTGAGAGGGATTAGTAAAATGAATGAAGGTGGAATCCTTGCCGTTATAAAGAATTCCACCACGTCCACTGCAACAGTGGTCGCGGTTGAGGCTTTCGTAAAGTTCAAAGCTTAATTGGATAGGTTCTTTTTGACGATGGGAAAGCGCCGGATGATAGATTATTATTTTTTTTTAAATTTTTATTTTTTTATAGATGCAAAAAAGTCCCCTTCCTTGCATTATTTAGCCATTATAATACTAACACTAATACCAAGTTCGTCTGTTCTGTTTCCATCTTTGCTTTTATTATCAGTTGTCTGAACGATACAGGAAAACCGCTTATGTTTTGTAGTCATGCCTTTTCACCAAGATTTATCCAACATAAAAAACACCTAGCTAATAACGAACTACTATACACAGTTCCAAAGCATGTGCAGCAAGAAGCGGAGAAGTACGAGAAAACCGTATTCGCCAATGAAGAGTACGAAACAAAATCATTTGTCGAAGATCTCCTTAATTTTTGGAATCTCTCGAGGGAAGAAAAAAAAATGAAGATTCAAAGTTCAACCAATTAAAGAATAATTCCTTACGAAATTAATGCGTCGAGATCAGTAAAGCAGCGAGCCTTTGTAATAACAGAACGAATAACTTATCGACGAGACAGGCGTGTCGAGTACAGGAAACAAAGGAATCTAGCTTCATCCCATTAACACATCCTGCTAGTCCATATCACAGACATGGATTCCTAGCAGTGTTTTATCTGTAGTTGAGAACACCGCCCCGTCTCTTTTGCTTTTATGAGATTAACTAGGAAATTAAGCAACATTAACATTCCAGTGGCATTTACAGCTTTTTGGCTTTCTTAACCTCATTGGTAGCAGTAAAGAAATCACCTACAAACCCTACTCTTATTATATTTTGATTTTGATACGCACACAGAACATTACATGTCTCCATGTAATGTTCTGTATGCGTATCAACATCGTTTAATATATACCAAAGGTTTTATAATGTATAAAACCAACCAATGCGATTTGTTTGTCCTAAAGAGTAAAACGGTTACCGAGTATCATGCAATGTGTTCTGTTAAGTGTTAGGGTGTTTTCGCCAGTCGCTGACACAGCATTTTCTGAAAGGAGGCGAGGGCTAATTCTTCTCGTCATGTGATGAAACCTTATTTTAAATACAGACGGAGAGGTTTATCTGCTGGAAAACAAAGAGCGATTCCCTCGTAGTGGTAGGTTTCGGGAGTACCAGGTTTTGTCACAATTCACGGATGACTGCACAGGGTTGACATGATGACGTCACAGCAACGCGTCAGTAATTTTGTGGTCGATATATAGTTAAATCCACTAACTTTCTTTTGGTCTAAAAATAGAGAAATAATTTTTTCGATCATTCATCAAGCTTGCGTAAGGTCCTCCAAGAAATAAATTTGCTATAGACCAGGCATTAGAGACTTGCGAAGGGATGAATATCTCCGGAATTTTAAAAAGTAGTCTGTGCGTAATTAAAGACACTGAAATACATAATTTGAAGTTGCGTAACGTTTGAGAAAGAAGTGACTACAGGTATCACTAGCGAACTTATCTTTTTTTGCAGTTATGCATATCTAAAGATTACACACATCCAACCTTGAGATCCGTACCCTATCTGGGTCAGGGACTTGCTTAGCAAGACATTTCTTTCAAAATGGATTACGTTTTCGTTAGCAGACTGACATCTGCAACGAAAGATACTTTTTATAGCCAAATCAAGGACAGGATTGCGTACAACTCATAAACTAATATCCAAGCTGGTCTCTTCAATCTGGAATGCAACGCTAAAGAGTCATGGTCCATTGCATTACTCACAGTGATGTAGACAATAAGCGCATATCTGTTGGGCGCCAAACATGTTTTTTCAAATTTCTTCTCGATTCTGGATTATTATTTTTTTTAATAATCAGTGGAGAATCCTGAGAAGACTTCTAAGTTGATCCCTTTGCTGTACAGCGGCAAGAGATGCATATTGCAAGCTATTTGTTTGTTTTCAGAAATCGAAGCTCTGTGTTGAAGAGACAGAGTAAAATTCCGTTGTAATAAATTCCTTATTTCCCAAATGACAACGAATAAAAAAAAACAAATGACAGTGGCCACTTGCAAAACACACAAGTGGACGATAGAATTATTTCCGAGTATTCTGTTTTATCATGAAGTTGTTTGCTTTCCATGGGCTATTAGGTAAAGGGTAAACAGATAACTAGCGCTGCTACAGATGAGGAATGCAGACTGAGCAGCATTATGGTGTCATTACTTATCTAAATTGGTCTTGCAAGAGATAAGTTTGGCGGAAATGGAGACATCAACGAGTCAGTCACCGAATGCGAAACGTTCGCGAGAGTTGCCAAAGGCCCAAAGTCATTTCAAACGGCCCGCGAAAGGATGATGACTTTTTTTGTTTGTTTGTTTGTTTATTTGTTTGTTGCGGACTCAAGAAAACTTAATAAAAACAGAACCACTGAAACCTAGAGGTAAAATATAGGAACAAAAATATATACAGTATTTGCAAAAAATAATAATAAATAAATAAAAATTAAATATAAAATACAGGGTGGATTGCGCAGTTTCATTCTTAGTCAATTTAATGTCCGTGGTACTTAACGTTAATATTATATTACACGCTGTCCTTATAGTTGTAAATATAAGTTCCAATGCAAGTTAAATTTTTCATTAAGTATTAATTTACCTTTCACCCGACTAACTGCATTATAGGAAAGTTGCTATTGATAGACAGATCGACTGAATATCGGAGCTCTATTATTGGCACACCCTGGTGACAGAAAGCAAAGACATTACTTAGATATAAAGGAAAGTCACATGGTCCGGATAAGAAAAAAGTCAGAAATTAGCTTTGTTTCAAGTGTATAATTTACATTGTACAAATATAATGATAGATTTATAGCCTTTACGCATGTTTTAATAAAACAGTAACAACACATAAAAAGATCTTTATAATAAATAGATATTTTAATGAAAGAATAACAACATAATATATTTATATTAATACTATTTACACAAATATAAACAAATTATTAGTAATGCACAACGTAACTACGCTACCCTCCAGAAAGTATTCGGATTCATGTTTTCATAGTCCATTGGACCTTGCCGGATAAACAAGTGACCAACATAAGTTAGTTGTCCTTGTCATTGCACATACAGTCCAGCTGACTAATTTCGGGAGGGTGTAATGTCGGCAGGGGAGGTCCCAGGATTTTGTATATGGGAGAACAAAAAGAAGAAGAAGAACTCTTTACTGCATACAAAAGGCACACGCCGTACACAATACCCTTCACGGTTACAAGCCAGGGGTTTACAGTAAAGGCTAACAGAATGTAATAAACAAGGATGAGATAGGAGAAAAAAACGATGACTCCAGGGAGCAGTCCCTTAACAGTGCTGGAGTCATCTGAGCAGGCGCAGAAAGTTGGAACAATGTAGTGATGGATCCATGGCAGTGATGGACAGGTCCTCGGGAGCAGGTTCTAATGTCCTGTGACGTAGTCCTGAGAAGGAAGTCGTTGGAGTAAGTTCTGCCTGTATTTTTTATCCAATGCTAACTTATAGAGGTTGCCATCCAAGGAGTATATGAACTGCAGAATTTGCACGGGTAAGAACCGATCGGATAACTTTAACCGGTTTGGGGTGACCTGAAGGACTGGATTGGCCCGAAGGCTTGGTACTGGGATTCTCCATCCGCAGTTAGCCTAGAAGTCTCGTTCCGAAATAATGCCAACCATCATTTTTACAGCAAAAACCAGTCTTCTCTCATGGATGATGGTAGGAAGACGTCTGATATTTAGAGCTGCCGCCATCTGGGTGGTCCTTGGTGCAGGGGGAAGCCGAAATTTCCATATGGCCCACTTCAGTAGCCAAAATTCGCCAGCAAAAATCCGTCTCAGATGCGTTGTGACAGTTCAGGTCCAGACTTCTGCCCCATAAAGTATGACCGGATAGATAGCAGTTAAATGCCGACCGGGCTAGCCGAGTGGGTAAAGTACCTGGCCGGCAACCCAAAGGTCGCGGGTTCGATTCCCGCCTCGGGCTTGGATCAAAGTACTGCAAAAACCTTGGGAGGTGCAATATGGCCACAGCAGCCGATGCGCCAACAACTACCAAATCAAAAAAAAAAAAAAAAAAAAAATAGCAGTTAAATGGGGGGGGGGGGTTGGAAGCATTCCTGGGAATCAAATAAGCTTTAATCATGTATCAGTGAAAAGTTCCACGCCATTTTGATCACTGGAAGGCTTTATGCCCTTTATCCCGGACCGCCCCTGATTGTCGGATGTTATACTGCTGACTTGTCAATTCGTGCAACTACTGACAGCCTACATTAAGGATGACAAACTAATGTCAACTGTGCTACGAATGGCTGTTGTTATTTGTTATTTGGTTTTTAGGAGCATTAGCAACTAAGGCCATGTTGCTCCGGGATATGCGGTGGTCATTCCCTGACCTTTCCGCATCCTCCGTATTTGGTGGTGACGGGCTCGAACCCCCGGTCTAATCAAGAAGCGTGTGCTATGCACTGCTGCTCCTTCCCACCTGGCTACGGAGGCGCCTGCTACGAATGGCACGCACGCCATTAATCATAAACAGTTCCTATTATGAAAAAAAAAAAAAAACTTTTTTTTTATTTGAATAAAATTGTTTTACAGTCGGTTAGCCGCGACTACCGTTGAAAATCGGAAGTGTAATTATGTCCAAATTATACAGCAACAAAATTCTCACTAGAAACATTCAAGTATTGTTACCTTTTCGGCCTTTTTTCGCATAAGCAAAAGCGTCTATTGTCTTCACAGTGTCCGTCTGTCTATTCGCATGTAACAACTGGACTTCCAAAAATCGGATATATAGAAATCCGGAAATTCTTATTTCTTTCCCTTTTTTTTTTTTTTTTTTTCTTCATTCATATCACATAAGCTATCCATATACCGTACATTGCAGCCGAAGCACTGGATGTTATGTTTTTGTTGCAGCGTGCTGATTGGAAGAGCAATGTGGCGTATCTACATATACGAGATGTTCACATAAAAATTTCTTATTGAGAAACTCATTGTTTTGTTATTAGTTTACTAAATATATTATTAATCACAATAGAAACGTGGTATATATGTTATCAAAATCAAGGAAGAAATAAAGTGCATTATTAAATCACAGTATCAGCCTACTACTATCTGAACTACAGTTGTTATTTGTTTAATTTATTACATCGCAGGGCGTAAATACGCGTTGCATTTCCTGCGTTATGATTACAAAGTATTACAAAACGTGAATCAATATTAGGTTGAGGTATTTGCAGTGAAGTGAAAACAATTAATTTTATGTATGATTAATTTATCAGTTAGTAATTCACTGGTAACAATATAATTAGTTATTTACTATTTGCTTTTTATTAATCACAGAAAAAGAAAAATTCAATCAATTTCAGAAAAAGAATGTGCGTACAATGCAATGCACTGTGCACACTGCCTAACATGTTTTTTATAACAAATAAAGCCCTCGCGGGTAGTACTGTTGGTAGAATTCCTCCTCCCCCACACTGGGTGGAAAAGATCTTAATTCGAGTCCCGTCGATGACATGAGGAATTTTTTTTTGAGTCTTTTTCACAATGTGGCTGAGTTAGTCAGTTTCAGGCCGTGGACAGCATGGTTTTTTTCTCCCTGAAACTCGGGTTTTTCGTCCAGAAAACAGAAAATTCTTAGAACATATACAAACGCAATTTGCAGACAATATACCCGGAGCAACATGGCCTTAGTCGCCAATGCTCCTAAAACCCAATAACAACAACAGCTACTTACAAATTTTATATATATATATACACTGTGCTGCCACTTTATTAGATACACCCCTGCTGTGCACACAAATGGTTTATCCCGCAACGTTGCAAGTCACATGCCCACAGTTGTGGATATAAATGCAGCAGAACAATCTTGGGGAAAAAGAGTGATCTAACGGACTTCAAACGTGGCATGGTAGTAGGTGCAAGACGTGCTGGACAAAGCACCTCTGAAACGACAGTTCTCCTGAACTTTTCACGCACCACAGTTTCACGGGTGTGTCGAGAATGGTGCAACGAACAGAAAACATCCTCTCAACAGCACTCCTGTGGAAGAAAATCGCTTGTTAATGAGTGAGGTCAGAGGAGAATGGCTAGAATTGTGCAAGCAAACGGACGGGCCACAATGTTGCCCATCATGTCAGAATACAACCTTGGTGTGCAGAACAAAATATCGCAACGGACCACTAGTCACACTTTGTCGCGAATGGGCTATAACAGCAGACGGAGTCATCGCGTACCTTTGCTATCAATGAAGAACAAGAGAGCACGCCTCCTGCGGGCACAGCAACACCAGTACTGGACTATTGAGGATTGAAAAACAGTTGCTTAGTCTGACGAGTCGTGCATCATGTTGATGGAATTCTCAAAATTTGGCGAAAACAACATGAATCCATGGTCCCGTCATGTTTAACGACCACTGCGCAAGGTGGTGGGGGAAGTGTTATGGTGTGAGGAATGTTTTTTTGGCACACGGTTCTATTAATTATATACATAGATTCCCTGCTCAATGCCACATCGCACCTAAACATCGTTGCTGACCAAGTGCATCCGTTCATGTTGACGGTTTATCCTCAGTCAGATGGTTATCAATGAACAGCAAGAGAAGAGCATGCTGGAAGTAATTCCAGCAGGATAATGCACCCGGTACACAAAGCCCGAATCACTATGGAATGGTTCCAGGAACATGAGAATGTCTTTTCTTTGCTGCAGTGGCCCGCTCAGTCCCTGGATCTCAATCCTATTGAACATCTTTGGGATGAACTGGAAAGGGCTGTTCGCTGCAGGCCTACTACACCTCCATCGAATCTCAAGGAACTGCGTAATAAACATGTCTGCATGGTACTTCATTCCTGCACAACATTTTCAGCATAATGTTCAATCCATGCCTAGACGAATTCAGGTTGGTTTGAAGGCTAAAGGAGTCTGAGCACGCTGCTAGGTAGGTGTACCTAATAAAGTGGCAGCACAGCGTATATATACAGGGTGTCTCAAAATCATTGGTACAAACGTTTAGGAGAGGAAGGTAACATCTAAAGGAATGTGAATCGCATAGGAACCCATCACCGGAAACGTCACCGTAAGTCGGTACATAGCGTTGTTCATCAGTTTGCGAGAGGGAAAATTTCTGGTTTACTCCTTCAAGCAGTAGTCGCCGCACGAAGAGCATGCATCGATATATGAACTGTGAGCTGGCAGACATGCACCTAGTGTATGGATTAGCAGAGGGCAATTGACGAGCCGCTCAACGAATTTATGGAGAACGCTTCCCAGACAGACATGTACCGGACCACCGTTTGTTTTCACGTGTGCATCAAAATTTGTGCGATTATGGATCATTTAGACGTAACAGGAATAGTGCGGGCAGACCACGTTCGACGCGAACTCCCGCCATGGAAGAAAGTGTGTTGAATGCCGTCCAGAATAATCCTACTACCAGCACACGTGCCGTTGCCTCTGCCTTAGGAGTGTCTCGTTGCAGTGTACAGCGTGTCTGGCACGACGATTCCTTATACCCCTTTCATCTCCAAAGGGTTCAGTTACTGCACCCTCAAGATCACCCTGCACGTGTGGCTTTTGTGCAGTGGTTTCTCCAAGAAAGTGTTCAAGATTGAATTTTCCAGCCTATGTTTTGTTCACGGATGAGGCTTATTTCACTCGGGAAGGCTTATTCAATCAGCACAATGCTCATGTGTGGGCTCAAGACAACCCACACGGTGTGCGCCCCCATGCGGCACAACATCGCTTCGCAATAAATGTGTGGGCAGGTATGGTCAGTGACTGCTCAGTCGGCCCATACCTGTTACCATCCCGCATGAACATCGCTAAATATCGGATCTTTCTTGAACAAGTTCTACCAGGGTTACTTGACGATGTTCCAGCAAATGTGAGACGCAACATTTCGTTTCAACATGAAGGGGCGCCTGCCCATTATGGAAGATGTGTTTGTGACCATTTGAACAGGCGTTTTGGGCGTCGATGGATTGGCCGTGGTGGACCCGTTACCTGGCCCCCACGCTCACCTGATTTACCGAGCCTTGATTTCTTTCTTTCTGTGGGGGGGGGTGCCTCAAATCTATCGTGTATGAATCGCCTGTGGAGACGGAAATGGATCTCGTGGCGAGACTCATCTGCGCTGCTACTACTGTCAAAGAAACTCCAGGTGTGTCCGCCAATCCATTCTGCGTCGGTGTGACGCATGCATCGCGTCTCATGGTGGAACCTTCGAGCATCTGTTGTAACATCATGAAATGCATCCATCTCGTACTCCATTGTTAATATTATGTCAAATAAATGTTTGCCACTAATTACTGTCTTGTGTCATTTCTGCTTCTTGTGCCTCTGCTACTACTTTCCCGTGACGTTTCCGGTTATGGGTTCCTATGCGATTCACATTCCTTTAGATGTCACCTACCTCCCCTAAACGTTTGTACCAATATTTTTGAGACACCCTGTATATATACATATATATATATATATATATTTTTTTTTTTCTACAGCAGGCACGCAAAACTTTTAATCACTCAAGCAACCCACACAGCCTTTAAGTACTCCCTTACAATCACGGTAGACTTCGTCGTTAAGGTCATAGCTATCTGGCAGAAAAATCCAAGTTACCAACAGATTCTAGACAGTGACTACGTACATCCACCGAGGCTGTCTGCAGAGCTCTGTGCTTGGCCCATTCCTCTGGTCTATTGTCCTGGACGAGTTCCTGGGCATGGTCCTTGGGGGGGGAGGCTAAGCCCTTGGCCTTCGCTGATGATCTTGTCCTTTTAGTACGTGCCGATACCACCAGAGCGACCCTGGAGACAATTGCAAATGGAGCACTGGAGAAACTTCAGAACTGGAAGGCCCTGCACAACCTTACCATCTCAGGAGAGAAAACAAAATCTATACTCCTTAAAGGCAGGCTACAAATCAGGAGACGACCACCTACAATGAAATTAAAATTTACCCCCATACGACTGTACACCGAAGTAAAGTACCTATGTATCTTCTTAGACTCGGGGTTACCTCCACCACCACCTAAAGTATCTAGCCAACAAAATTCAAATGTATGCTGCTATGATTAAGGCGGGTCAGCAGAGCAGACTGGGAGCTGAAACACAAGATCCTTATCCTCACATACCAAGCGGTATACGTGCCAATTGTGTGTGTGTGTGTGTGTGTGTGTGTGTGTGTGTGTGTGTGTGTGTGTGTGTGTGTGTGTGTGTGTGTGTGTGTGTGTGTGTGTGTGTGTGTGTTATGGTCCCGGATTAAGGCACGGGCTAGCAGGGCCCTTGCTTGGGGTGTCAAAGTTTACAAGTCATGAAAAAAAAAATATATATATATATCCTTAGTAAAGGGGCGCCGCCCCGGGGAGTGAAAATATTTTGGTCCGGCACTGTATGGTACCTCCATCTGGTACCGACAAGCCATCTTAGCAAAAAACAAACGTAAGCTGGATTCAATCCAAGGTTCATGCTCCTTTCAATTTGCAAGGCGTGCCGCACCGTCAGTACCCCTGCATTGCAGGTAATAACTGGATACCAGCCAATATACTTAGAAGTGGTTAAAAAAGGGCTTTTCTATCACTTAAGGAAAGGCGCGTGTAGTAGCACAGTGGTACCGTCACCGTCCTCCTCACACCGGGTGGAAAAGGCCCGAGTTCGAATCCCGTCGATGATGCGAGGAATTTTAATGAGTTTTTTTCACTCCGTGGCTGAGTTAGTCGGTCTTAGGCATAGATAGCAAGGTTTTTCCTCAGAAACTGGGGTTTTTTCGTCCAGAAAATCAGACAAATCGACTAGAGAACACACACAATTTACAGACACAAATGCGGATATATGTAATGAATTACATGTGACCCTAATAAAATAATTAAAATTTAAAAAAATCACTTAAGGAAGGGAGTTCCAACTTGACATCACAAACGATCCCAAACCGACCTAAAATCAGATAATGGAAAGAATAATAAATGAAGAAAGAAAAAATAATTAAAAATATAATGGAGACGGATAACCCAGTATCTACAAGAGATGTGGCAAAATGACTGTGACTCCACAACAAAGGGAGACATCACAAAACGATGTCTTCCTTCCATATGTATAACTCACTCCAAACATCCACCCTGGCTTTCGCCTGGTCTCCATGTGACGTTTATCAACACCGGACATGGATCCTTCCAACAAAAACTGAGGGCCATGAGAATCGAGAATGATCCACGTTGCCACTGCGGCGAAGTGGAGTCCTGGTGGCACCTCATGTACGAATGCCCCAGCTACGACATCAGGATTAAATTTCTCACCACAATGCAGAGAAACCCGCGCAATTAAGAATTCACTTTGCTACTTGAAGATGATACCTATAAGGCATTAACCACCTATGCGCAGGAAACATTTGCACTTAGGCGAACTACATTGCAGAATTCAGATCCAAGAACTAACCCAGACCGGCGTGGGATAACTCCCCCCACCCACCAGAACAACACAGACAGGACCATGCTAATCCGAATCGGGTAAGATATATTAAAGGAACCATCGAAGGTGAGGGATGCTGGCAATCCTCGGAGTGCCAGCATCCCTCACCTTAAAAGATATAGCAAACTCGAAATGGGTAGGATATACTGCTGGCACCGATCTAGGTGCGGGATTGCTGGCACTCACCAGATTGAAATCTACAAGTACTATGTCAATGGCGATCACACAGGGGCGCCTACCCCTGTGACTTTTAAACCCTCATCCTTTCCCTTACTTCGCCGAAACTAAGCTGGATTAATTCTCACCTGTCAATCCATCCAAACTCATCCCCCTTTCAATTCTCTCTTCTTCTATACCCCATTCTTCTTGCACATTTTTTTTTTTTTTTTTTTTACTTGGGCTCCGGCAAGAAGCTCAGGCAATCCTGGCGGAGGTCAACAGTATGATGGGCAGCCTGGCTCACCTCCCAGTGGTGGCGGCGGGCAACGCGGGGTCCCACTAGGGGCCCTGCGGCCAAGAAGCCAGAGACAGAACAGCAGAACATAACACTGCTCTGTCACAAACCAGACATGACACTTATAATGAATAATGAAATATAACAAACAAATTCCATTCACGGCAGTGCAATACGGGAATTTTCACACAGACTAAAATCAGATAATGGAAAGAATAATAAATGAAGAAAGAAAAAATAATTAAAAATTAAAATAAATATATATTTAGATTTATAGCAAAGTTCTGTATCCTGACAGTTATGATACAATGGAGTGCACCACAACAAACATAGTGATCACAACGTTTGGTATTAGTATTAGTAAGGCCAAATAATCCAAGAAAGGTGGCCTTTTTTCTGCATCAGCAAAATATACATAAACAATAATAAAAGGGCGCGATTAGCACAGTCGTTACGACGCTGGATCACCAATGTGATGGACTCAGTTCAAATACTGCCGCGAAAATAATAATAATTATTATTATTATTATATTAGGGTCACGCGTAAATGATTACATCTACCCATATATATATTTTGTCTGTAAATTGCTTGTGTTCTCTTGTCGATTTGCCTGCTTTGCTGGACGAAAAAAACCTAGTTTCTGGATGAAAATCTTTGCAATCTACGCCTGAGACCGACTAACTCAGCCACAGAGTGAAAAAAAAAACATTAAAGTTCCTCGCATCATCGACAGAATTCGAACCACGGCCTTTTCCAGCCGGTGTGGGGAGGACGGTGACGATACCATTGTGCTACCGCGGAAACAATAATAATAATAAATCGCGAGGGAATAAAAAATACGAAAGTCTCTTCATTGGACCTACCTTCCCAAAGTTGAAGTGGTGGCTTAAGCAGATAGTGTCGCCATCTGGTGTCGCTACCAATAACTACCGATATCACTAGAGGCAAAACGCCAAAGTTAAACAAGTCCACCTCAACAGGTGAATGAAAACGACAAGTAGAAATATTGAACATACTGCATAAAGTGAAGTGTAGGATAGAAACCCGTGTTCAAGCTTTACGCAGAGGCGTCGGCACAAAAAGTGGGAATAGAGCAAGTCGCACTGTCACCTGTATGGATACTAGAAGGGCAAAGCTATCCAACCCAACCAACTGTAAATGCTTTCTGCACAACTGCGCTAGTGGCCATTCAAGAAGAAAAAACCAATGCATGAAATGGAGCAGTGAAATGGATTAAGTTCATCATGGGAGCATACGATTAAGTAACCAAGCTAAAGAACGATAACACTATGTACAGGATGAAACTACACACTAAATGGTTGGAATGCTTCCCGATTGTTCAGTTCACTGAACAGAGAAGAGCACATCAGAGACGGATCATCGTCATGAAGAACTTGACAGCTCCTGCAACCTTACAAAAAATCAAGCAAGATGTGATCGACCAAATGCAAAGAACAAGGAATACAAACACAACCAAACCAGAAATAGAGGAAGAACAGCATGTACAAGAAGTACAACCGAAATAGAAACAGACGAAGTGAGGATATCTGAAATAGAAAGAGACAAAGTGATGAAGAAGGACCTAGCAGATTTCAAAGGAATGGACCCCCCTCAAAGACCCAGACAATATCGAAGAAGAGCCCCAACAGAATCCTGTGGCAAGTCACAGACTACCTCAATCGGCCAATAATACCGGATTACCGGATTACCGCAACAACAAGGAAGTAACACTATATGTCATCCATACAGCCATTATCATGCTGCTGTAGCAGCCACCAAGATGAACTAGAAGTCAACAGAAAATAAAATGCAAAGACAAGAAACCACCTGCCTGGGAAAAGGGCTACAGCAGAAGATAGAAGAGCTAAAAGGGAAGATAGGCCTTCTGATCCAGTACCATGGGTTAACAGAAGCCGTCAAAAAAAGTGAATAGCATCCTGAAAACATCAGCCAAAAGCAAGGTAATGACATGACTACAGTTATCTTCTTTACAGTTGTTATCGATACTTTACAGGTAATTATGTTTGGTAACCGCTGTAGACGAAGTTGTTTCGTTAGCTGGGTGGTTTTTAATTGATTGTGGAGCTGGTTCTTACAGTTTTGGAGTATAGGAGCAGTATCTGATGGGCTACAACATTGACAAAACTTCACTATACCAGAAAATATCCGATATGTGACTCACTGTCATAGAGGGATTACAGTACAGCATCTCTCATCCGAGTTTACTATTATTCGAACGAAACATCTCCCACCAAACTGTTTCCCATTGACTTTTGGAGAGAGAGAGAGAGAGAGAGAGAGAGAGAGAGAGAGAGAGAGAGAGAGAGAGAGAGAGAGAGAGAGAGAGGAACGTGTGCAAGACGAGCCGTGATTTTCCTCCTCCTCAGTTAATCACAAATAAAGCCCCTTTCAATTAGTTGACCTAAGAACAACGGTCCCACACGATGTTCAGGAATGAGTCCATATTCGTATATTCGTGGACTGTTCATCTTCAATTCAATTCAGTAAATGTCTGATGAGTTCATCGTTATAGGAATTGGAAGACTTCATGAACCGGGAAAACTTGGCAGAGATTCCCGATGGTCACGGCAATTTTTATCTTTGATAAATCCTTCCCAATCAGCATCTAACCTTCAGATCTGACACAGCTTCTACACGGAGGGGAAGAAATCTACTAGACAAAATACTGCTTCGTGTGAATCAGACAAAAGGAGGGCATGGCCGACGTTTCTAATGTGCTCACTCTTCCACATCTTTTCCATCCAGTGATAGACATGATCCCGGATGAATGGGATGCAATCAGCTAACATCTAAATTTCACTTCCTAAGATGGGTCGCAAGAAGCAATTACCCGTGAGAGGATATAACCTATATTTATTCCTCATTCCTCTTTGGATTCGGAATATCGGCCCCAGCTACCAAAGTAACATTAGCTCGTATTTATTACCGGTACAAATACGAGCTCCATTTTCACATACAACATAAACCACTGAATTTTCAAAGCTCTGAACATTAGGCCACCTTCATACGTAGCGGAAAGAGTGGGGAATTTCTGGAAAAGATGCTTCGTGAGCTGATTTTCGAACCTAACATATGGAAGACATGCATCTGGAGGATCCCACCGTACCTAAGATCTAGACTTGCCCGTCATGAAATACATCTAATATTGTTGGACATAATTGAGACCAACAATATCAGATATATTTCTGCCAGAATAGATGCTAATAACTCAACAACGTTCTTAGGTTGTTCAAAATTTTGGGATCCAACAATAGCCCCCATTATATAATACCGGATTATCGCAACACCGAGGCTAGCCTGGATCTCAACTCTGACAGATCACCAGAAATATCCCCAATATCCCATAATTATTACGTACTCTTTTAATTATTCTTGTGTATTCATTTCTTATACTTATGTTCTATTTGTACCTTAATTTTACTCATTTATGTACATTATATTTCCAAAAGTAACCGGACACCTCTGTGTTTCAAAGATATTTACTGAAATAATATTTAATAACGTGTCAGCCCAACTTTGGCCTTACAGTTTTACACACTGTGACCTTGTCGAACCAATTTTTGATAACAGGAAGACACTGCGGTCTATTCAGATTGTGGGCGTATTAGCTCCAGTTCATCACAAAGATATTTAGAGGGGTTAAAGTTGGTAAAGCAGAACTGTGGGCAGGCCAATTAAGCTTTTGAAAGTCCACCTTCAAATCAATTTGCCACAAGGTGTACAGGATCACATGGCGTATCGTCACCCTGAAACAGAAAAGGGCCCTCCGTATACTGCTCTCGCACTGTAAGTTGTTGTAGGCTTTTTAGGTGCATCAGCAACTTAAGCTATATTGCTCCGTATATATTTTGTTTGTAAATTTCGTGTGTTCTGTGGTCGATCTTCCGTTTGCTGGGCGAAAAACCCGAGTTTCCAGAAGAAGAAACCATGCTACCCTTGCCACAGACCGACTAACTCAGCCACATAGTGAAAAAGGTTCATAAAAATTGTTCGCGTCATCGATGGGATTCGAATTCACGTCACTTTCACCGGGCGTAGGGAGGACTGCGATTATACCTCCCAAACTGTAGGAAGAGTGAAATTGTCCGGAATTTCAACGCACCACATGGCATTCATTGTTCCAAGCCTAAACTATGAAAAAGAACCCTAAGTGAAAGTACTTATGCCAACCTTCACATTTGGGACAAGACCTTGTGTGCTGCAACTCTTCCGTGACACCGTATGCTGACCAGATGTCTGCATATCGTCACTGTGCTAATATGAGTTTCTGTGGTCTCCCTGAAGTCATTCTGGACACGTTGGACAGACAATTTATGTAATGGAGACCCGCTAATTGGTGGATCTCGATTACACAAATTGTCTGTCCAACATGTCTCTAGTATCATGTTTCGAGACAATAGGATTCCCATAATGTTTTTTATACAATGTTGAAGTCATTCTGCATGAAAATTCTGCCTCCTGTTGTCTTCACAGGAAAATCATGCACGACCAAACGTCCATTACTCCATTAAAAATGCGAGATTACTCACAACTTGGGAACCAGTACTTTACTGTTTATCCCATTTCAATAAGCTGTAAGTCAGTTTGCACAATTTAAGATATATCTGAACTACTGGCTTTCAGAAACCCTGCTAATCAGTTGCTAGTAGTAGCATCGAAAAACGAAGTCCAAATAATATGGACGACCAAACATTCTAAGAATGATTGAAAATGAAGACAGATACTTTGTGATAATGGTCGACTTAAACCAGCAAATTGCTGAACTCGATTCCTACTGATCTAAACCGGAAGCATATATACCTATTTGTCTATTCTTAAAATTTCCAAGCAAAAGGTAAAAAGACACTTTCAACTATGGAAGCTTTCATAACTACAAAATCAATTTCGAATTCTAGTTCTATTACCTTCACTTAAGTACAATAAAAAAAAAAGATTTGTTTTCAGATGACAATTCAGCTAATGCAAACAAAAATACTTGCTAGTGTACAGTTATTGTTTGTTGTTCTGTACAATGCAAACATTCTTATCAGTTGGTGTTAAATAAAACTAACACGCCTTCAGCTAAAATTGCATCAATAAAACTTTACATCCCTCAAACATTGGTGGTGACGCTATTAAACGCTATTACTGAGCTCATTTACAATCATTAACTGCAGATAAGAAGATAGACTTCTTCTTTATTAAGATAGGCAAGTTGCGATAACGCTCCATGACAATTTATTGTGGAAACGGAGACTTTTCTGTTGCTGATGATATCTGTATCTGAATTTTCCTGCTTTCAGAAAATTGAGGGGAATAAACAAACTCTCTTAAACTTTTTCAGAGAAAGTGAACACACGTATCGTAAATTATCAGAATAGTCCCATAACGAACTGATTGCAACGATAGACAACGCTATTTAAACAACCGTCTCATAAATAATTTTCTATATACATTTCAATGAACAAGTTAAGCAGGTGTAATGCAATTGGTGTTAATAAAGTTGAATCACATCTAGACAAAAGCAAAAAAAAAAAAATTTATCATCAGACTGACGAAAACCATGCAAGGCTACATACATTTTATTTCTTCAAACCATACTGCTGATTAATATCAGGTAGATGAGGCAATGGATGACCTCTTCAGGTTTTTTTTTTTTTTTTTTTTTTTCAGAATAAAAGCTGAAGAGACTCTGACTACTAGGCATCAGCTACAAACTATGTGTGTTCAATGGTCACTTTCATCAAGATATCTGAATTTATCTGATGATGAGACACATCCGGAAATGTTGCAATGCAACCATTCGTCGCGTCAATTGTGTGAAAGAGTGGTTTGAGGAACACGAAAAAGACTTTAAACATCTGTCCTGACTAGTCCAATTCGCCGATCTCAATCCCACTGAACAGCTTTGAGTGAACTGGAAAGGGGCGTTCGCCAACAAAATCCTTTGCCCACATCACTCCAGAAATTGGAACAATTTTACAACATAAATGGTCCAATATTCCTCATGTTACTTTTAAATATCTTCCTGATTCCATGCCACGTTGTGTCGGGCCAGTGATTCGGACCAACGGTGATCCAACATACTATTAGTTCATGGTCCTAAGAAAGTGACCAAAAAGTGTAATTTTTAATTTGCGATAACCCTTCTGTCATTCGTGAAAGCTTATTCAGCACGAAAAATCGCTGCCTGCTACTCGTTTAGAGAGCTCTGAATTCGGTTCCCGCCTATGACTGGAGGAATTTCTAAACTCCTCTTCGGTGGCCCTCCGTAACAGTAGAGTGGTTTCGCCACCTATCACTTGTTTCGAGAGGTCTGACTTGATTCCCATCTGTGTCTGGAGGAATTTCTAAAGTCCGCTTCAATCGAAACTGTAGTTAGCTGATCTCAGGTAGAGGGAGCAGGACACACTTATATACATTTATATACGCATAATACACTTATGCTGATATAAATTACGCTTGGGAGCCGTTAACATAATAATTATTATTTTATGGAGGCTGTAGTTAGCCTATATCGTCCAAAGTGAATAGGGATTTTCCACTGACATAACATGAAAATCGGCTCGTATTAGGATGAGGATTAGCCAATATGGGAAGGGGGAGATTACTGCTATGACAGCGGTTGTTTCCTACCCACAATTGTGGTTGTGAGGTAATAATCGTGTGTGGGGATGGATGGATGTGTTAATTGTCGGACGGCACCGGGGGTTTCCTGGATGGGTGTGAGTCCGTATGATAACCCAAAATGGTGTAGAGATGAAATCGCAAAAAAATTGAAACTACCTATAGAAGCCTTTCGAGTAGCGGTCGTACTCTTTGTCAACCAACAACTTTGAGTGCAGAGACAATGATACGTGACCCTCCTGTCAGGAAATATGAGAGATGGTCACGCATTTCAGAAGAAAGTACAGAGGAAAGAAACGGCGAAAAAAAAAAAAAAAAAAGGGAAAATGACAGGATATGGAGGAAACAGTTCTGAAAGCAGAGAGAGGAGAAGGAGGAGCAGGAGATCAGAAGGAGATGCGCCAAGGGAACTCAATGTGGTGACTCAAACTCAACACCACAGTCTCAAACGCTGGATGAATACACATATCCTGATCAGATTTAATATTCCTACGTTTTACGCTAATAAAAAGTACTTCCAACCGACGTCTAATTATTTATTTATTTAAAATAGTTGAAACAAGTAAAATTTCAAAAATAAAGTATACTTAAAACCAAAAATTCAAAATAAAATATCATGAATACAATTTAAAGAACACAATATGATCAGTAAATAATAAACACATTAGATGGTGAAAATGGCGCTAAAAAAAGTGTACTTTATATAAATAAAACTGGAAGGTAAGATGTACTTTGTTCGATTTATATATATAATATTCTGCGGGCATTCAGTCACATATACATGTGAGAAACTGGTTTTAAGCAGATCTATAAGTGTTAATAAAAGAATTTAGAGCTAAAAAAAGAATCTAAGTCTAAAGCATTTATTATGTTTTAAAATTTTGTTTATTCGGTTTAATCTTCCATAGTCTATTTTGAATTTAATAATAAAAGATTCTTATTTCTTGTAAGTCTTGCAGCTACACGAGAAATAATCTGTTCAAATAGTTCGGAGCACAAAACCTTATTGTGGAAAATTTTATGTAAAAAACAGACGCTTCCGATCACCCTTCGCTTAGAATAAGTTGGAGATTATATTTATCTAAATATAAATCACATCGATCTTTATAATATCTGATCTCACCATCTGTAGCTGCTTAATGGAGCAGCTCTGGACTTTTCCAAGTTCCAAGATCAATGTTCTAGAATGCATAATAAGGGCAACGGATTTCAGTCTGGGAAGCACTAGCGTTGTATAAAGGGTTTTATACAGTGTGATTGAACCCAAGGTAAAAGAAAAAACATTTAGGTAATCCTGTTAATTGCAGCCGGCTCGAATAACACCATTAATACATGTGGAAAAGATTGAAGTGAAAAAAAAAGTTTGATGTGAAAATCACTCCTAAAAACTTCCTGATTAGCAAAATAGTCAAGGTGTAGACCAGAAATATGAAGATCTGAAAAAAGTAATTACATGCACTTGACATTCTGTCATGTTTATAAACAGAGCATAAATAATCCAGTGCCTTTTGGAGTTCTCTACAATGAATCTACAATGAAGTTGTATCTACCACTCTGTAAAACTTTATCGTTCGCATAAGCTAAATTGTACGTCCGTTTTATTGAGCGCATGGGCTAAATCATATATGTTAAATAACATAGGCCATAAGGCCGATCCCTGATGCACTCCTACGTTCAAAGTGAAAGACGAAGACAGGGTACTATCATCTATCACTCTGTGAATACGACAGTTAAGGTAACTTTTTATCCAAGAAAGTAATGGGTTTTAAGCATAAAATTTACGTACAAGTAAATTATCTTCGTAAATACCTGCGAAACATGCTTGATTTTTTTTTTTGATTTTATAACTATTTTAAAATATCAATTATTTCAATGTAAAGTTGATGATGTTGTTGTTGTACGGTTTTAAGCACAACAGCGCCTGAAAGTGTGCGCAGTATGTATCGTCTGTAAATCGTGTGTTCTGTGGTCGAATTGTTTGCTGGAAGAAAAATCCGAGTATCCAGAAGAAAAAAGAACCATGCTACCCTCTCCTGAGACCGCCTAACTCAAGCCACGTTTTGACCCATAAAAATTCCTAAAGTCATTAACGGAATTCGAAATCAGGTCTTTTCCACGCAGCGTGGGGAGGGCGGTGACTTTACCAACTGTGCGACACACGAGGGCTCAAAGTAGAGAATAGCACAATACACACATACACAATATTCCTCTTTCTTTTTCCATAAATATTTCTATTGTGTATCACAGTGAATCCGAAAATTTTGGCTGATGGCAGTGCAATTTTGAAATAATGTGATGAAGTACACTGAAAGGACACAGTTAAGAGCTACATGGTTCCTGGGCAACGCGACGCTTTCACCCCTCTCGCTAGTGGACGAACCCACCGATTGGCAGGTATATAAGTACACTGCATCACTGCATTCACCTAGACGGTAATTCGATGTCGGTATGGATAAACGTCGTGAGTTAACCGACTTTGAAAGAGGAATGATAGTGGGTGCCGGACGAATGGGTTAATCTATCGCGGAGGTGGTACATAAATTGCACTATCCCCATTCGACAGTAATAAGAGTATATCAGGAATACGCCATTTCCGAAATAACATCTCAACGTGGACATCGCTGTGGGAGGAGAAAGGTGGTGGATGAACGTGGCCGTCGAAGTCTGTATCGCATTGTTTCAGCGAACCGGAGAGCGACAGTGGCACAAATCACCGCCAACTTCAACGAGGGAGGTGCCAGAAACGTGTCCACCAAGACCATCAGGCATTTATTAGCCGCAATAAGTTATGGAAACCGCCGACCCATCAGAGTCCCATTGATAACACCACGACACAGGACTCTAAGCCACAACTGGGCGAAAGAACATCAGCACTGGACCTTGGATGATTGGAGACAGGTCTCTTGGTCCGATGAGTCCCATTTCTAGTTATTTCAAGAGGACGGAAGGGTGCACATCTGGCGGAAACTGCACGAAGCTATGCACCAGTCATGTCAACAAGGAACTGGTCAGGCAGGTGGATGGTCGGTAATGGTCTGGGGCGTATTCAAATGGCACACGTTTGTACCTCTAGTACGTCTAGAAGAATCTCTGAACGGTCCAGGTTACGTGTCCATCCTTGCAGATCATCTGCATCCCTTCATAGGCATCGTGCACCCACAGGGCAATGGATTCCAGCAGGACAATGCGACTCTCCACACAGACGTGGTGACTAGAACATCGTTCGAAGTGCATTCTGCAGATTTTACCACCATATAATGGCCTCACTGTTCACCGGACATGAACCCTTTGGAGCAACTTTGGGATGCTGTGGAAAGGTCCGTTCGAGCCTTGGATCCTCCACCCAGGAATGCGTCGGAATTATGGACAGCGGTGCAGCAAACATGGATGGAAATACCTGTGGAACGCTTTCGTGAACTAGTAGGTAGGTATCCCATGATTTCAATCCCCTCAGTGTATAAGCTGCTGCTTTAGATTCAGAGCAGCAGACAGAAGTAAAATTCCACACATCATTCTGGAAAGCAGCATTTAAAATACTAGAGTACTTTCTTTTATACTAGTAATGGAGAGTAGGAAGTTGCAGGATTTTTTGAATAATTAAAGGAGTCAGAAAAATTGGTGAGTTCGGCGGGGGGGAGTTGTTGTTATGGGGTTTCATGTGCATCGGCGAGTTAAGCCATATTGCACCGTATATATGTCTGTAAAACGCGGATGTTCTGTGGTCCATCTGCCTTTGCTGGACGAAAAACGAGTTTCAGAAAAAGAAGGGAAAAAAATGCTACCCGTGCCTGAGACCAACGAACTTAGCCACGTTGTGAAAAAAAAATCTAAAAATTCTTCAAGTGATCGACGGGATTCAAGTAGAGATCTCTTCCACCCGGGGGCAGAAAAGACGACTACTGTACAAACCGTATTACCCATTATGGGAGGGGTGAAGCGGAAAACTAGATTACCTTATGCATGTACGCATCAGAAACGAAAAGAGCAAACTTTTTTTAATAGTCAAAGTCTAAGCTCCTATTTCTAAATACTTTTGGCTCCCTTGAGAAACACTGTAAGGACATTAAATAGTTTAGATCATAAGTAAAAAACTTGCTATTACTAACCTTGTTTTTTACTTTTTTTTTTTTTTTTATGGAAACCCCAAACACGAAAGGTATCAAAACCTATAGTACTTAGTACCGTGCATGGGTTGAAAGAGAAGTATGGGGGGGGGGGATGCCGGAAACTTTGCTCTAGAGACTAAACACGGGTTTCACCATTTCAAGCCTCCAATAAGCAAAGTGGTGGTATTGCACCGGTCGATGAGAGTCATCTACCACCTAGTACTAGTTGACTTCGTGATGTTTACTAGGGCTTTATAAACAAATTCCTATATCATATTTAAAAATAATTTGTCTTATTAATGCCATTACAACTGAAAGGTATGATCTGTAGTTGATTCTTCAGAAAATATTCGAAGCCTCTTTTTATATCTCTCCTACTTTAAAACTCTTGGTAGTCCTCCGATCAGACGCCATGCTTCTGAATGCAAGAACTCAGTATTTTTCCAGATGCAACGATTTATTGCATTCTGTAGAATAAAAACACATTTCAACCACTTGTCACCAACAAACCTGACATTAGTTTGCAATAGTTATAGAAAAGCACTGGCACTGAATTATGTTTTACAAAAACTGAGAAATATTTCATCTAAAGGATCTCATTTTCGACATTTTTGACTATTTTAAAATAATAATTAGTTATTTCAAAATAAATGAAACTACCAGCATCGAAAACATAGTCTGCTGCGGGCGTTTAGGCTTCACATTAATAGAAATCTGTCGAACAATAAATCTGATAAAACACAAATTCCAGATCGATTCAACGTTTTCGAATTTCATAAAACTCTACCCGAAACGTAACAAATATCAATTTAATTTGGCAATTCTGTTGTAGTATTTTAGGAGAATCGGGACTAAGGACATAAAGGTAAGCTGCAGCCATTATGAACCCACCGTACTGCAGGATGGAAGCCTCCTCAACAACTCATGCCGAGGGAAATGGACCATAATCTCCCATGCTGGTCCAGTGCGGGTTGGCAGATCGACCGTATTTAGCAGTCAGGGGATTGAACCCCGGTCTACTCAAAGAGCGTGTGCTACTGCACTCCCGCTCCTGACCACTCGACTACGAAATAGTGTTCAGTATATATTGTGGTGTGGGGAGGACGGCGATTCTTCCAACTGTTCTACCCACGAAGGCAACAGATTAAAATTAATGGCATTATTCCCCTTTTAATGTACTAGACTATTAACTTTGTTTATATTAGACTGGCTCTGAAACGAGGAATTAGCGCAGATGGAGGTTTAAAATGCTATCAGATCATTATCTTCGGCCATTATAACTTTATACGAGGGAGAATAGCTCGGCCTTGCATTGGTTTGGTATCAGTGCTGTTTATCGGTGAGACGATAGTTTCTGCACCAGTTCAGTAGCAACCAAAGGACTAGAGGATGAGAATTTAACTATGATCACCGAGGCCGATAAACACACTGCTCGCCATTGAAATTTCTGAACTCAAAACGAATGCATGTTTTGAGGTCAAAAAAGTGGAATGGCAGATATCAGTGCAGACAAAAAATGATTGAAATTTGTGCACGAATTCAACAATATTTACTTACGCAATGCAATGCATATCAATATGTGATATTGCCTCCATGAACAGCGATATATGTGTCCAAAGGTCGTAGTACGGAGTCAAAAAAGTGACAGGTGTCATCTTATTAACTGAGCCACGCTTCTTGCATTTGTGCTGTGAATTGGGCAACAGAATACAAGGTTGGGAGGCAAAAGTAAGTGAACGTCCGATCATACCCAAAATGTGTTCGGTGGGGGAGAGATCTGTGAACGTGTAGGCCATTGTTGTTGTGTGTTAGGCACATCAGCGATTTGGACACGTGTGTTGTGACTTATGTATATTATGCCTGGAAATTGCGTGTACTCTGTGGTGATTTGCCTGTTTTGCTGGACAAAAAAAAAAAGTTACAAAAATGGGGGGAAAGCAGCACTACTACACTCGCCTGAGACCAACTAACTCAGCCTCGTTGCGAAAAAGATCCATAAAAATTCCTCACCCCATTGAAGGAATTCGAACTCAGTTCTTTTCCACCCAGTGTGGAGTAGAAAAGACCTGAAGGCGATTGTACCAGCTGTGCTACTGCGAAAGTGCAGGCTATGGAAGCACGTCCAGATTGCTTAGGCGTCTCCACGGGTATGCACTGTGGTTATAACCACAGTCCTCCCGACACCAGGTGAAAAAGGCCTGGGTTCGAATTCCGTCAATGACACGAGTGCCTTTTATGGGCTTCTTTTCACTCCGTGGCTCATTTAGTTGATATTATGCGAGGACAGCACGATTTTCCCCGAAAACTCGGGAACTTTGTCCAGTAAAGCAGGCAAACTGACCAGAGACGACTCGCAACTCATGTACATAATACAAAGGGCAGATGAGATAATTCTCGGGGACCTTAATATGACACTTGATATTACGTAGGTACCGCCTGAAAAGCAGAGCTTTATGCAGACGAGCATTGTAGTGCTGGAAAACAGCGTTTTGGACGGAGTGCAGGAAAGAGCAGAAACACTGATATTAGGATGGTTTCAAAAATAAACAAATAAATAAATGTTTACACTCCAGCACGACCGCAAAATCAGAGGTGCTTACAACTAATTATGTAGACAAACAATTGCCGTATTTAGCAGTTACGTGAGCTCGAAGCACGTGAACTCAATTTAAATACGTGTGTTATTGCACTAACGGCTAACCACACGATTAATGTCTTGCCGCCGACGTGCCATCAATAACGACCAGACGAGAAGGGCAATTTAACTGAGAGTACTATGATGACGACTGTAGGCCTAGTATGCTCCTTGATTTAGGATGGGTTACCTCTGTTGTGGCATGTCGCCGGACGCGCATACAATCATTCCTGGTTCTCAAATGACAACACTATACTATTCTCGTCTCAAAGCAGTCTCTTTGCACCACTGCAGACACTGGCAAGGATAGAATTGCATCGGAGCGGATGGGAAAGTCATTTGCTAATCTTAGTCTCTGCAAAGACGCAGAACGCTAGTTGGTGTATCCACAGATCCTCTCGATTTGATGTTGTTCTGATGACAGAAGATCCCTGTAAAAGGGTATCGAGTACCGTTCGAGCATCACGACCCCCAAGGAACGGTGATTTGCCACGTTGACCATCCAACTTCTGACTGTTCGGCTGTTCTTAAGTATGTTAAAGATTTAACGCTCTTAGATGTTCATAAACGTTTTGTTTTCCTGAAATTTACGTAAGTATTTATGGCACTTTTCTTACATCAGGGAGGTAACAGTCACGTTAGAGCCCCACTGCGCCATCAACTCAGACGTGCTAATAGCTAATGTTTATATATGTCACAATTGTAAGTGCAGATTTTTGGGTAAATTCATCCATTCTTTCTAGAGGGAAAGATTTCAGTGATGAGCATCAAATTTGTTTCTAACCGAGATTGCAGTTCACTGTTCGTAATTTTACTAATAAAAAGTAGCATACGGACTGCAGGGCAAAAATCGCTTAGGCGGACGACAATGATTTAGCTGACATTGCGAGAATTGAAATCGGTAATGCCAATTCCTAGAGATAAGTAAGAAAATCCACTTGAATTTTTTGGGTTGACAACTGTCTATCCAACAAATTTTATGCGACTAAACTTTATGTGACCGAAAAACAAAGCAGTACTGACTTGAACTGCAAAATAAGATGAGAAACTGAAACAAATCTCGCAAAAAAGGATTCTTCTGGTCGTATGCTTATCTTCGATGACTCTCAGATTTCTAAACAAGATCACATATCTCTATGAGGGATTACCCTCACTTCAAATCTCTCTTGGCATAAGCAGATCTCAAATATTGCTTCCTCTGCATCTAAAAAACTGCGATTTCTCTTTCGCTCTCGGCGTTATTTTTCTTCTAATCGGCTACTCACTTCATAAATTGCAAATCCGCCATACTATGGAATATTGTTCCCACATCTTGGGTGGAGTCCCGAAAAGTTGTCTCATTCTTTTGGGTTCCATTCAAAAGAGGGCAGTTAGATTAATTAATGACCCATCTTTAACAAAATCGTTTTTTTCTTCTACAGATACTTCCATGGGCACGGTTCTTCTGAATTGGCTTCTATAATTTCCGTTCTCTCTCTCTCTCTCTCTCTCTCTCTCTCTCTCTCTCTCCCTATGGCGCCTCCGTAGCCAGGTGGGAAGGAGCAGCAGTGCGTAGCACACGCTTCTTGATTAGACTGGGGTTCGAGCCGGTCACCACCAAATACGGAGGATGCGGAAAGGTCAGGGAATGACAACCGCATATCCTGGAGCAATATGGCCTTAGTTGCTAATGCTCCTAAAAAAAAAAAAAACCCAAAAAAAAAAAAACAAAACCTCTCTCTCTCTCTCTATTAGGTATTAGAACCTATAGTACTAAGTACTATAGGTTCTAATACCTTTCGTGCTTGAGGTTTCATAAAAAAAACCAGAAAAAGTTCAGTAACTTTCTAGACAAGATATCTGTCCTGGTTAGAATGGTATGGAGGAGATACTTCGTTATGTTATTCAAGATTTATGTTAATGCTAAAAGATAATTATGTATGTTTGCGTTCTGTAGCTTTGTGAGCTCATGATTTGCACGTAATATTTGAGTTCTATAGAATCCGAAGAGAAATTTAACAAATTTTCCAATGGTTAATTTTTTATTTCTAGTAGATAAAAATACATAAAATGTAAACTGGCATGATTCTGTTCGATTTAGTAAAATATTCATTCTTTTCTCAAGAAGATTTAAGTCGGCAATTTAAATGTTGGCATGATTTCCGGCAGATTATATCATATCTTCGATTGTGCATCGTTCGAAAGCAACCATCTCAGGACTTCTTAGCGCTGTTGGAAATAAAGGAGGGAACATTAAGTCTTTATTCTCGTGTCTTTTGGAAACATTACTAAGGCCCTTTTAAAAATAAAAAAAAATAAAGAGTTTTTATCATAAACTGTGGTTCTGGATAACTTACTTTGTTTAGCTCAAGCAGCATCACATTTAATTAAGGAACCGGCAACCAGGCACCTTTGAGATCACCTGATTGAGGTCTATAAGGCTCTGAGAAGGATAGCGACATAAATGAGGGCGAAATTTTCAAACGATTCCAGAACTAGAGGCCACAAATTCAAAGTAGAGAGAAAGAGAATTAGACTGGATTGTAGGAAGTTTTGCTTAAGCCGGACTGTTGTTAATTCCTGGAAAAAGCTATGCCATTGTTAGTGCAATTGCATCATTACTACACAGTTTAATTTTCAAGAAAAACCGAAGTTTTTACATTAAGCATCATTATTATAGCATTTCATATTGTGAAATCCCTCCAAACAGTTGCCTTCCTCTTATACTTCAAATAAGTCAAAGAAGTAACACTTTTAAATAACTCGAAGATGGGATGTCATAATAATGATGTCTAATGAACAGATTTCGGTTTGCCTTAAAAATTCAACTACGTAGTAATGATGTAATTGCACTAATAATGTCATATCTTGAATTTTCGGAAACTTTTTTTTATTTTTGTAGGGCTTTGTGCCCGAAAATTTTATTACTGAGAAGTCACCTACGGGGGTAGTTCAGGTGGATAGCTTGAAGGAATTCAAAGGTCAATTGGATAGTTACCTACGTATGAACGGTAACATATAGGTTGTTTACTTCCTTTTTTTTATAAATTTATTCATTTTATTTAATTATTTTTTATTATTTTATTTTTATTTTGCCAGTGCAGCAAAATCCGGGATTCGAACCTACACCTCACCAAACAAGAAGAACCCGCTATAGTATCGCGGAGAGCAATTGCAACTTAAAACCCACTTTACACAAACGAGAAGGCTAATTAGTTCCCCCATGTCTGCTTGCCCGTCTGTGAAAATCCCCCCCCCCCAATGTCCGCAAAGTTCGGTATTATACTACGCAATCCAGCGGACTCAAATTTCACAGGCCATTCATTGTACGAGTTAACTATCTCTGGCGCAGAAGTGGGTAACAAATTAAGTACCGTATATAATTTCTGCTTTTTAAAATAAACATAAAACAGAACCGGTACCTAGAGTACGATACCAATACATAATCACATTTTTACTGATTACTAAAGCACTAGCATATTAGCATTGGCTAAACGATGCAAGGAAGCGGATTTTTTCTGCATCTAAAAGAAAATATATATAAAAAAAAAAAATCTGAATCACTCATGCTTTTCCCGTCATCAAAAAGTGGCTATCCACTTCGGACTTGACAAAACTATCCGCCTCGACCACGGTGGTAGGCAACTTATCGTAATGATCATAATACGCTGCCCAAGGTAAATTTCATAATGATCCAGGATTCTATTACTTCCCAAACCATATATTTGCGATCCCTAATTACAGACACGACGCCATCTGCTCTCCTAGCCACCTGTTTATAATGCCTGCTAAATTTCATATCTGATTGTACCATAACCTTAAGTCTGTTTCGTCCTGAACCACTTTTAACTCCTTTCCCTCTAGCTTCTCCTCTTTTCCTCTCTCCATTCAGAAAAGAGCAGTTCATCGGGCAAATTTTAAATTAAGAAGCCGTAAAAATATTCCACATGACAAACAGCCGAAAACTAAAAATATGCGAATGACACACAGTATATTTTATGAGGCATTTTGTATCAAAAATTTTTTTACAGCCAGACAGCATCGATGATTAGAGGAATTTCTAAAGTCATCTTCAACCCAGGATGTAGGTAACCAACTTTAGGCAGAGGAAATAAGGTTTCTCCTTCGGTTATTCCGGTTTTTCAGCCCGCACAACATGCCAATAGGCCAATGAACACACACTTCTACAGACACGATGCGCTGATATGGATATAGGTTACACTTGGGAACCCTTAGCATAATAATTAATAAATATTCTACTGTTTATGAAAACATCTCCAGGTCCAAGATTAAATCAATCAGAGCTTCCAACAATTAACCCTTCAATGAAGGTTTGAAAATATAAGTGCGCTATTACTAAATTCTATTTTAATTTACCTGTCGCATTTCTCCCACGAAAACTCTTTACTGAGGATGGGGTCGCTACCAGTGAAGTGCTTCCTTCTAAGGGGTGTGTTGGCATAAATTGCACTCTCGTTGGAGAACATCTGTACTCCTCTGTGACGTTCGTCAAAAAGATCCGTGAATTGCGAGTGACATTTACGATGCAACATCGGAGGAGGACTCTTCGGCACATAGTCTCTGGGTGGCTTGCAAAAGAAAAAAGGAATAAAAATAAAATCAGCGGAATGTAAAATTTTACATCAATTAATAAAAGTAAAAAGAGTGATCATAAGCAATCGTAAGTTTGTTTCTGTTATTACAGAAAAGATGCTGGACGAACGAACTACTTGAAAAATCCGTCGATTATGTACATGGATCGCGTTACTAGATGGCAGCACTTTTCAGGTTTGAAAAAAGCAAAACTACACAAATGTATACGCAAGAGATGGGAAGCAAAGTTCAACTTCCGGGGTTAAAAACGTCAAACCTATTGGAATCCATCATCGGTTGATCGATATTTATGCCGTTAACGCCACGCCAAGTGTACGAGTTGTGAAACATCTTTAAATAGGCCGAATATCGCGCGCCGATGAAGAACATGAAGCCAGCCATAATCGTGGGTTAATGATGTTAACGCTGAAATTGTTGGTGCGACAGATGGGAGACACTTCGTACTAATAGATAAAAATTCCTAGCCTAGATTTCCGCTAACATTGTGATCAGCAGGACAATATCTCGGTGGAAATGCCTATGGGAAGCATCTACGATTATCCTGTGCAACTTCTCGTGGATTATCCAGAGAAGTTGCCCTACAATAAGACAGTATTAGCAAGACAGATAAAAAATATAAATAACACCTTACAAATAGAAAAATCAACAAATAAGCAAATTTCCGAACAATCGGTATGAGCGTACAATTCACCTTTCCCGCCCCACCCAGGGCTTGTGATGAACACCATTTTATCCCAGAAAGAGTGATGGCTGTTGTCTTTTCGGGGCCAAAAGAGGTCCCTAAAAGATAATATTGTGCTTTATTTCTTCGAATCCAGAACAATAATACACTCGTCCGACATCGTATACTTAATGATGAAGTTCATGGTCACTGTTGAACCCAGAAACGTCTTTTTGATCGATTTCACGCGGGAATATAACATGAAATCCCAACTGGGTTTAGTCACCGTCAAACGGTCCACTGCCACAACTACGCTCGATATAACCACTCCAACTGTGGTGAGATGTTGGTCGTATGTACAATAGGAGCCTTCCGGAGCAACTGCCGTACCATTCGAACTTGGGCTCAGTGGTAGGGCAGCTGCTGCTCCAGAATGTTGCTGAAAACGGATGGTTGACGTATTGTTTTGATTGACGTTGCTATGGGCTCTTGAACCTACTCCGTGATGTTCTCAAAGACGACATGCGTGAGGCATGAACTACCCTCTTCATGGTTCGTTGAGCACTTGTTCGTAGAGAATTTGTGAGGCCGTTCAGATCTTAGTTGCCTTCAGGCAACACTACCGTCTTCTGTGTTTCAATAACATTCACTATAGTGGATTTTGGCAAGTTCACATGGGTGCGTGCACGGAAGGTTAGTAATGTGGCATCCACCCACCATCCCAAGTCTGTAAGTTCTGATCTACGACCTGCTGGGTTATGACGTACTACCGCTGCACAGGGAGATCCAAGGGATTTATACTGGTATGTTTCAGCCTTTAAGCATGCGCATGGAGCTTCTGGCAGTACACAATATTAGTAGAGGGGTGTCCAAACACTTTTGATCATATTGTGTATAATGATAGTAATCGAAGATCACAAGGAATATGCTAGCTAACCTGGAAGTGCGTTAAGCTATGTTTTTAAGTAGCCCATTTCTCTTCAGATCTGAAGGCGATCAGTAGCACGATCTGATGATGGGTATCAGCAAGATACCCGAAACGTTACACTATTGTATATATTAGTTTAGGCTATGTTTAATAAAATATATATTAAAAACTCCACGTGGTAAAAGAGTGGTTAATTATACATATTAACAATTCTTATGCTTTTAAGTATTTTCGAATTAATTAGCATATTTAATGTGATTTTTGTGTACGCAAACGCAAAATAGTTCAACTTATTTATTAAAAAACAAAATTTTTAAATATTATGTGACTGGTTTTCAGTCGCATAATATTTTTCAGTCACGTAACCATCTTTTTATATTAAAACGAATTCATATTTTGTTTTTACACACCGAAAGCTTTCTGTATGGTAATAAGAACTAATGGAGAAAGTTTTCAGTACAAGATGGCAGCACTAACCTAATAAAGTACACATGATTGCTTTAGTTGTGTCTCCAGATATTTTTACTGTATACAGTACTAGAAATGAACAGACATGGGAACGTGAATTTTGATTTATTTGTATTTTATACATTTATAAAGTACAAACTTAAAAAAAAAAAAAAGGTGCTGGAAATTTTCTCCATCCTCTAATGGGTACACACTAGGGCTTGCATAAAACCGAGAAATTTCAAAACCGAGTTTAACCGAAGTTTACTCTTAAAACCGGTTTTAAAACCGATTTTCTCAGACTTATGGAAAATAATTAAAAGCTTATAACACAGGTATTTATTTTATCTTGGGTAAATTGTACAAATCGTAATCAAATATTTTAAACAAAATCTATCACCTCTTATAGTAAAAAAAATAAAAAATTAAAATGCTCTAAAAAAGTAACCAGCTTGCGATTATACAAAATTACAAATTGTATTCAAATCCTTATAAAAACTATCCTCTCGTATAGTAAACAAAAAAATAATAAGCCCTATAATAATAACAATAAATAAATAAAAATAATGTGAAAAAAAAAAACAGCTTGGGGAAATTACTATTTATTGCTCAGCTTTTTGCTGAAAATGATCCTTTTAAAAAACACAGTATATTAAGCATTTTTCCTGATAGACTTGACCTTATTTTTGTGTTAAAGAGACCAGTGATCGAAAACACTCTCAGATTGGACACTTCTTGGTTTAATGGTCAGCAGTGCTCTATAAACTTTCTCCAGCTTTTCATTTCTACTGCTAGTTGCCTCCAAATTTTTAAATTCTTTGCTGATTTCCAATTCACTCGGATATTTTGAAGGCTCTTCAGTTAATCTCTTTATTACACTATCATACTCTCGCATGAGTGTATCTCCAACATCGGAACTGGACGAGTCTTTGTTTTCTTCTAAAAGAACAGTTCGTTTATTTTCAGTTTCTTCATTCAACGCTAAGACTCCTTCGGAATGTTTCGCAAATAATCTCTGATAAATCTCTTCAGCATGCTTTTTCAAAACTTGCTTACTTGGAAAATCAAAAGTTCTTGAACCTGAATCTTCTTTCCTAAACTTTTTGGGGTTGTGTAGATAGCTCAGCAAAGCCACAGTTTGGCAATTTCGTCTTGCATTGTAACGCTGCAAAAGGCTTTGGTGAAACTTTAAAGCAAATGGGGTTTCTGCTGTATCAAGCTTAGCAAGCAGAAATTCTATTGAAGACTCTGCTTTAAGTAAGTCTGTATCTTCTGAGGTTATAGTCTTCAGAATCAGTTCAACTGGTCGCAAAGTTTCACGTAGCAATCCAAGTGTTTTCCAGTCATCGTCAGACACAGCTTCAGTTGACAGAACTGCACATAGAGCATTTGGAATGCAATTTTTCAATTTCAAAATTCTCTCAATCATATAGAATGTGCTATCCCATCTAGTCTTGCAATCTAATATAAGTTTATATTCTTTCCCATTAAATTTTGCTTTAACAAAATTTTGTAATATGTCATTTTTGGTAGGCGATTTTCGAAAAAGCTTGCAAATTTTTCTGACTTTGTTAATAGTTTGTGCAATATTGGCCATTGGATTGAAGAAATAAATGAGCTCATCGGTAAAGTCGGTTTGATAAAGCATGCCTTGCTGTCTTTCTTCAACTTCTTCATCATCACTACTTTCTTCATTATTTTCATTTTCTTCATTGTCTTTGGGAGACTCAGACTGTGGCACATAATTGATTGATTTTTCATAAAGTACATCTACAACTGACAGATGTATACAATGGGCTATACATTGTTGATGATTAGGCGTTGATGATGACTTGCCAAACTTGATCATCATTGCTGCTCCATTGGTGGTGCAGGCAACAATATCCTCATCCAAGTTTTAACCAAATTCCTTCAAGTGTCCATTCACAATTTGCTCAGTTCTTCTGCTATCAAGTGAACCATTAATCTCAATAAGACCTAACGACCAATGATTGTCTTTTGAATGCACATTTACATTCATATACATTTTATTTTGTATAGACGTATATTCGTCTAGAGTCAATGAATACCGTGCACCCGAAACCAATGAATTTTTGAAATGCTGAATGAGTTCTTCTTTCTTAGTTTTATAATAATTCAGAACCATATTTTTAATTCCATTCACTGAGGTTGGTGGTAATTTATCGTATTTATTTCTCTGAAGGTGAAGGCTTGATTGTATAAACCCACTCTTGGCAATTGAATTAACAGAAAACCCATCTAAAGCAGCTAATTTTGAAATCTCTTCTTCCATAAATTTTTTTAACGATAAAGTTTTCTAATGTTCTTACCATTTTTACGGGAGGTTCACTGTTATCTTGTTTAATGTCAATCTGATGCATTTTTTTTAAATGCAACATCAAAGATGATGTAGATCCTCCAGACGACTTCATTATTTTCTGACATTTCGAACATTGTGCTTCATCTTTGCTTTTTCTCGAGCAAAATAATTCCATACATTTGATTTCATCTTAGACATATTAAGAGTAATAAATATTAATTAGTAGGAATTTATATCACCGACAATTTTAAATAAAAATATTGAAGATAACAAAGGCACAATACTATGCGTCACTCCCGCAAGCAATGAATGAAGAGTCTAAACGAGGCAAGTTTCAAAATTTTCACGAAAGAAATTTTTTATTTATTTACTTGCAATTTCCTCCCCCCCCCCGCCCAATTAAATCTATCATATTTTCAAAATTACATAAAAGCTAAATTTGGTGAAGCTGCTTTTTGGAGAACATTTGATCGCAAATTTAATAGGAATACAGAAGCAAAAAACTTTCTACGATTGAAATTTGATGCAATATTCAGCGAATCTGTTCTAGTGGGCAACCATCAAATAAGGCGCGTTCCACAACTTGCCTGGCGAACAAGATAGATGGAACGGAGAAATGTAGAGCATTTTCTTTTACGCTATCGCTCCGACTCACTCAGTCGTAAATGAGCACACCTGCATCGTGCCATGATACAGGTGGGAAGATAAAAGGTACCCCTCCTAGATTTGGGCCACTGGCCCATGAGATTCGTACCTAAACAGAAAATAAAATAAAATAAAATAAAATAAACATGTTTAAAACATAAAGCAGTTGAACGATCCAGACAAACGAACAAACAAAAGAAAATGTGCGTAACAAAAAACTATATTCGAGGGCTAACTAAAAAAATATTCGAATCCGGTTTTAGAAGCTCGGTTTCGGTTTTAACAGCTCAATATGAAAACCGGATTTAACCGGTTTATAAAACCGGTTTGCAAGCCCTAGTACACACGCACACGCTGACGCATGTTCTTTGCCATAAGTGGAAACAAATCCTGAGAAATGTCATTAAAAGACTTGGAAACTGTGCGCTGTAATTCTTGCAGAGTGAGGGGATTGTTTAGGTAAACATATTTCTTCAAGTAACGGAAGAAGTCAGGCGAAATCAAATTTGGTGATCGTGGAAGCCAAACTGCCCACAAAATTACTTAATCTGCATAAAAAGATTCCACCGGTGGCACCGAAGCTCTGAACTCTGACCATACTTCACAGTTCACGTTCTGTGTACAGGAAATATACAAATAAGGATTATTTATTTTTTTATAATGGTAAAACTTCATTTTAAGGCTCGTTAACATATATTTATGATGCGTCTATTGCCTTCACCATATCCGACCTTCTGTCCATCCATCTGTAACAGCTCGAGTTCCAGTGATCGGATTTTCATGAAATTTTATATTTGGGCCTTTTTAAAATACTGTATTTGCACAGCCCTCCAAAAATTTCATCAAAATCGGCCCTACAGAAATCGAACAATTTCCATTTCTTTGTCCGTTCGGTTGCATGTAATAACTCGACTTCCATGGATGGATGGAGTTTCATGGAATTTATAATTGGGCCTTTTAGAAAGATTTGTCGAAGCCTCCCAAATTTCATTGAAATCCGACCAATAGAAATTCGGAAATTATTATTTGTTCATTTTTTTTTTATTATTTTTTTTATACATATCACATAGACCATCCATATACTGCATACTGTAAATGAAGCACTACATGTCATGTTTGTCGCCAGGCGCTGGTTGGAGGATGAGCAAAACAAAATTATCTCGATTCGCACATATAAGTTGTTGCTTTTTACTGATTTTTTTATTATTATTATTATAAACTATGAATTATTACTGTTTTTTTAACGCGCCTGAAATGTAATGCAGTGGGTACCTTAACTAACTTGTTTAACGGTTCTCCGAAAAGAAAAGTGGTGAAAAAAAAACAATTTATACTGCTTTTTTAAAAAGGCAGTATAAACCGGTTTTAACTTTTTAAACTGGTTTTTACTTTGGAAAGGGGCCCTCGCAAATGCCTTAGTATCATTCAAATCAGTTTACATGATTGGAAGGAATTTTCAATTCGTCCTCCCACACCGAGCCGTAAAGATCTGAATTCAAAGTTGCCAATGATGCGAGGAATTTTAATGGGCCTTTTTCACAACGTGGCTGAGTTAGTCGAGTTAGCTGAGTTGCAAGGGTAGCGTGGTTTTTCTCCGGGAAATTCGGGTTTTTCGTCCTGCAAACAGCAAATCATGTACAAAACATACGCAATTTACATATTATATACGGTGCAATATGGCCAAGTTGTTCATGCGCCTAACGTTTATCCATTGCACACATGTAGACATACGCTTCTTGTGGATTTAATGCCTCATTAATGGATGCACTCACACTCGAATTTCACATTCCCGCGTTTATTCATTTCGGTTTGAAGAAAATGTTCTGGGTGGTTCATCACCCTGCGTAACAATAATTTTTTAAACGAATCCAATTAATGTTGACCTACCTAATCAATTATGGATCGTGGCCGATTATTGATATTGGCAATAATCAATCCGACTGGTTGATTATAGAGACAATGTAAGAGTTAATGATTTTTTCATTAACGATTTAGCATTGAGTAAATGATCAATAGGACGCTGGATGATAGAGATCTTCCTACCCCGTTTCAGCAATAGGCTAGACATGAACAGATTTCCTTAGAAAGGGATAAAACCCAAATAGAACAAGAGATTAAAAAATATACGATGCAGGACAGCGGTTAAATCTTACACAAATTTTAAGAACAAGAACAGAAATGTGGCCAGAAACTGGAGTGGTGTCAAGATTATTCTCTCCGTCAGAATACTAATAGAAGCATTGAGTGGAATGTTTTCGGTATGATAGAACAGAACTGACCATAATCATCAATATAGAAGAATTACAGGAAAAGCAAGATACAAGTTCGCCAAAACAAAATGCTACTTATTATCGTGAGATCCTCAGTACTGTATTAAAATCTCCTATTTTTACTTTCCATCCTGACAGGAAGGACACATGTGTATATGTAAGGGCGGCACCTAGAACGTTTGTTCAACTCCGCCTTGTGTCTCTGTGAAGAACAGTATCACTACAAATGGGCCAGATATGTGTGCGACGTACGTTTGTGTGTATTATGTGTGTGTGTTCTGTTGTTATGTTCTGGCCACTTGGCTACCCAGAAGCATCAGTCGCCTGGACAGATGATTCTGGGTACTCGTCCACACCACGGGAAGGTGGGCCAGTCCCAGAAAAACACGTACTGTCTCAAGAGAGACTCTGACCCACCTAGTGTTGCCAGAAGGTGGAACAGATTCCTCTGGGGGCCCATTCCAGAGGGAGGAGATAGACAGAAGAGCCCAAAAAAAAAAAAAAAAAAAAAAAAAACCACCCGTGGTGCAGTTAGGAAAAAAAAAAAAAGAGTAAAATAATAATAATAAATTAATTAATAAAAAATATATATATATTAAATAATAATGATAAAAAATAATAATAAAAAATAAAGAAATAAGAAGAAGAAGAAAAACAATTTAAATAAATTGGCTGCACTAGAGTGGGAACTCAAGGCAGAGCGCGTGAAAAAAAAATTGATTAAAAAAAATATATATATAATAATAAAAAAATAAAAAAAATAGGAATAAAAATAATAAAATAAAAAATAAAAATAGAAATAAAAACAATAAAATAAAATAAATAAATAAATTGGCTGTACTAGAGTGGGAACTCGAAGCAGAGCGCGTGAAAAAAAAATAAAATAGATATAAAATAATAAAATAAGTAAATAAATTGGCTGCGCTAGAGTGGGATCTCAAGGCAGAGCGCGTGAATAACAAATTAAATAAATAAGAAAAATAATAATTTAATAAAAATAAAGAAAAGAATAATTTGATTTAGAAAATAAAGAAGAGAAAGATAAATAAAATAAAATAAATAAATAAATAAATGAAATGAAATGAAAATGAATGAATAAATAAACTGGCTGCACTAGAGTGGGAACTCCAGACAGCACGTGGAGAAGAAAAAAAAAAAAAAATGAAGAAGATGGTGGCATGCGAATATAGAACTCTTTAAGTCACTGAAGAGGTATTGTTAGGTGCAGTAACAACTATGTAGCTCTGCTTCCTGCGCTCAAAGACTTCGGATGCATAGGATTGGAATGCCTTTAGATTGTCAGGTGTTTGGAGTAGAGGCTCTGGTTGCTGTTCTGAGATACCTGGCACAGCCTGCAGCAGGGTCCTTCTTAAGTCATCGTACAACCTGCATTCGAAAAGAAGATGTTTCCAATTCTCTGAACTGCCGCAGAAACAGCGATCTGTTGGTAGCAAACCCAGTTGATGTAACTTTTCGTTGAGGGACCCGTGTCCGGTAACCAAGTAGGAGGATTCCAAGGTGAGAGAAAGCCAGGTCTTTACCGTTTTCAGGGTTGTGAAAGTGACATCGGGGAGGAATTTTCTGGTAACGGAGCCTGTGTGTGAGGTGTTCCATCTAAACTTCCAAATGTTGGCGAGTTCCTTATAACAGCGAGCTCTTTCTGCTTTGCGGTCAGTATTGAGATTTAGTTCTAGGCCCTGTATCTTCGTAGGTATTTTCTTTTTAATTCTGAAGTTAAGCCCTCTGAAGATAACAAATAGATCAAGCGGCAGAGTTCCAGCTATCACCTGGATGGCAGCTGTAGACACTGTTCGGCATAATCTGTGCGTGGCCAAGAGCATAGCACGTTGAATGAAGTTGACCTTGACTTTCATATGTACTCGTTGAACCCGGTGAAACCACGCTCCTGCTGCGTAGGTCACAATGAGGATGAAAACAGCTTTATAATACAGAGAGAGTGTTTTGTTGGAGAGTCCCCAGTTGCTCTTGGAGATCCTCATGATTGCAGCTGAAAATCTTTTCGTTTTGACCCCTAGGTATTGTAGATGTGGAAGGAAGCTCAGCTTATGGTCAATGATCACCCCTAGGACTTTAGCCTGTGTCACAATAGGAAGCTGTTTTCCGGAGATCTTGATTTGTGGTGGGCGACGTAGGTCAAGCTTTGATTTCAAAAGCATCATTTTTGTTTTGCTGGTACTGATTTGAAGTTTGTTGAGAACTGTCCAGGAGTAGAGATCTGCTAGGACAAGATTTGCTTTGTTTTCAAGGTCGGAGCGTGATTTCCCAGAAACAACCATAGTCAGGTCGTCTGCAAACGCCACAATTTTGCATCCTTCAAAAGTTTTAGAAAGCTAGCTATGCAGAGGACCATGTTCCACACAAAGGGCCCCAAGACAGAACCCTGTGGGCACCACCGAGAGGTTGGTCTAGTTATCTGCAGAAGATTGGATTTAACCACGATAGTGCGCTCTGTGAAATAGTTCTGGAAGAGCTTGTAGAGATGGGAGGTACAGTTAGCTAGGCGGAGGCATGCCAATGCACTGTCCCACCAGACAGTGTCGAAGGCACCTTCAAAATCCACCAAGATGGCCAGTTCATATTTAGATGTGGAGTTTTCAATATGGAGGACGAAGTCAAACAGCGCCTCTTCTGTAGATCGCCCTGGTGTGAAGCCATACTGCGTTGGGGAGAATAGGTTCTTTTCCTGGAACAGTTGTGTGATTCGGAGAGCCATGAGCCTTTCTAGAACTTTGCCTAGATTTGCCAAGAGTGCAATTGGTCTAAGGGAGCGCGGATCTCCTGGGGATTTTCCGGGCTTTCTTATGAGTCGCAGCAGGGCCACTTTCCACGCCTTGGGAAAAACTCCCTCTTGAAGACATTTGTTGTAGAGCAATTGGAGATATAGGGGTCTAAGCTTGAACAAGCGAAGGACAAAGACGTACTCAATGAGTGCGTCTCATTCTGACTCATTCGTCTCATCGAACGAATTCTGACCTTTTCCACGAGATGTAAGAAAGCAGAGATAGTATCCACTTCGCTAACCGCGAGGGTAACGCCAACTAGAGAGGAGCCACAGATGCTTATCAATATCCTCGAATGGTGTCTGCAAACTGAAAAATTGGCAAGGGTAACCAATAATATCAAGGCCTGACATTGTTTGTTAGATCAACGATCATTTCCAATAATCAGTCCATTTCTACAGTCATTAATATCCTTATACAAATTATAATTATAAATTAAGGATTTATGGCAAAATGTGTAACCTTAAGGGTATTCAAAATATATACTCTTAAGAGTATGCTGCGGAATAAAATAGAATGAAAACAAATCAATAATACAGTGTGCAATGGTTTTGTTGTTTCTACGTTCATTAGCATTTTTTAGTAAATATAAGATTAGGTACGTGTTAAATGCCACAGCATCTATTCTTCGGTCAGTTTGCTGTTTGGATGAAAAACCCGAGTTTCCAGGAAAAAAATTATCATCGCCTGAAACTGACTAACTCAGCCAAGTCATAAAAAAAACATAAAAATTCCTCGCGTCACTGATGGGGTTCGAATTCACGCCTTTTTCCACCGGTGTGGGAGGATGGAGATTATAATCAATGTGCTACCGCATGTTAATTCTTTAAGCAAAGTTTTGATACTTTGTAATAGAAATAAGGAACTTTTCCACCTGAAAGATCCGTCGTCTCGTCAGAAATTGATTCACTAAAACCCCTGTGGGTAGCACAATTGGTATTCTTGCAGCCCTCCCCAAATTGGGCGGAAAAGATTAAAAACATTGAGGTGGAATCCCGTCAATGTCGCCAGGAATTTTTGTGAGCCTTTTTCACAACGTGGCTGAGAGTTAGTCGGTCTTAGGCAAGGGTAGCGTGGGTTTTTCTTCCGGAAACTCAGCTATTTCGTCCAGCAAGCAGCAAATCGACCACAAAACACGCGCAATTTACACACATATTATTATATACAGCGCAATATGGCCTAAATCGCTGATGCATCAAAACCCTAAAACAACCAACTAACCAGCCTCGGCAAAAATGTAAAAAATGTATCTGAGTTATCGATGAGTTCATGTAAAAAGGTTCGATGTAATGAGCATGGGCGAACTGCATGAGGTGACCTGAAAGTACTTTGGCTTTACGCGAGAAGCCATAGCCATCTAGACGCAGTGTGAGATCTCCTTTGAGAAATACGATTATCATTCGTGAAAAGCTTATTGACTCAAAATAAAATGTTATGTAGTTACCTCCCTCCGCATAAAACTGGGCTTGATAATGATAAAATATTCACTAAAACGAGACACGCAGAATTCAGAAAAGTAACCTGATGGAATGAAAACAATGAAATGTTTTTTTTTCGGATTTGCAGACTAGCGTAATCACAAAAAAAAAAAAAAACAATCGTAATGTGATAACTCTTTAGGAAAAAAAAGAATGGTTCCAATACTAGCTGAACTGTTGCTATAACTGTTGCAATGCATATACAAAATGGTCCACTGTCGTCTTTCTAGAATAACTGTGAACATGTGAAACCAGGCACGGATGCCTAAGGCTGCCCCTGTATCTGAAAAGCACCAAGAACCACCGAACCTCTCGATAACTGGAATCCTTAAACTTTGTATTACAGGATGTTTCCTATGAAGGATGCAATTCTAATAATAACTGGTGTTTTCTTTTGGAAATTTACTTACCAGGCGAGGTTTTCCTAGCCTTTCGGGATAAGTGAAGTCTGACTTGGTTATAGATGACGGTTTTCTATCCCAGTCTACATAATGACGTCTCATCATCGTGTTTAATATCGGATTAGCCTCCGTAATATCACTACAAAAACAACAATCTCATAAGAAAATTACAAGAGTATACCTAACGGTTATAACACAACTTAATTATGACAAAAATTAGCCAAAATTCATTCTACATTATTATTTATGTACAACACTACACCGGGGAAGTAAAAATTATTTATTTATTTATTATTCAATTATACGCAGGATGTCTCACCCCGTGTCTCTAACTGACACGGGGTGGGGCACCAAATTGCTAGTGGGAGTCACAATTTTAAATGACATTAGGATTCATAAATGCAAGCATAACTCAGACTAGATTACAAAAATTATTTACAATACAGCAACATATAAAAATAACTTAAATTAACATCCTATCCCTGAATGCTGTGATAAATATAACTAGGCTATCCAGTCAAAACACTTGACCACCCCCGTGTTTTAGAAATCAGCCGTTCCTCCCCATCTGGTGGCACGTGTGTCGCGGAACCGTTAAATATGATACTGCAGGTTCGTGGCACGGGTCCAGGCCAAACACTTGATCAACATGGGTAAGGGACGTGATCTGACGGACTTAGAAAAGGAATGCTGTCGGATACCGGTGAAGGATGCGGTATTACGGAAACTGCGAACTTGTGAGCTGTTCGCGGAGCGTTGTGGTAAAGATGTTCCAAGAGCGCAAGGACAGTCAATAGAGCAGCAGTTGCCGGGCCAGTAGCGGGCGCCCACGCCTCATCGATGGTCGTGGTGATCGTAGGCCGTCCCACCTTGTGAGAGCCGATAGACGGAAAACGATGGAACGGTTGACCATGGACGTGTCTTGTCTGCGCGGTAGCACAGTGGTATTGTCACCGTCCTTCCCACACCGGGTGGAAAAGGCCCGAGTTCGAATCCCGTCGATGACGCGAGGAACTTTAATTGGCTTTTTTCACTCAGCGGCTGAGTTAGTCGGTCTCAGGCGTAGATAGCAAGGTACCCTCTCCCCCCCAGAAACTGGAGTTTTTTCGTCCAGCAAAACAGGCAAATCGGCCAGAGAACACACGCAATTTACAGACACAAATACGGGTTTATGTAATCAATTACGGGCAACCCTAATATAATATTTTAACTGGTCATATTTATAAGGACTGTAAAAAGTTGTAGTAGTAGGGTTTTAGACGCATCAGCGACCAACGCCATATTGTTCCGTATTTACTGTCTGTAAATTGCGTGTGTTGTCTGGTCGATTTTCTGTTTGCTGGACGAAAAACCCAAGTATTCGGGATAATAAACTATGCTACGCTCGCTTGAGACCGAGAAACTCAGCCATGCTGTGAAAAAGGCCCATGAAAATGGGCCTATTTTATGAGCCGGTGTGGGAAGGACGGCGATCCTACCAACTGTGATACCCACGAGGGCAAGGTATTACGTAACAAATATGTAAATACACATTTTATTTATACATGTTTTATTTATATTTACATATTTTAAGTTTTTCGTTTTGTTCTTTGCTGTTTTTTTTGTCCAGCAAACAGCAAATCGAACACACGCAATTTACAGATACTGTACTTTTATATTATAAACGGCTGAATATGCCTAAGTTGCTATTGCGCCTAAAGCCTTATAACACAGTTAAATTAGCACTTAAAATGCTGAGATTTAATAAAATTAAATCTCAGCTTTTTAACTGTCTTATTATAGAAATAAAGTATGAATCCCCGGGGCCTCAGATCTGGTGAGTATGGGCTTGGCACACCCAGGGCCCTGAGCTGGATATCATCATTCTTCTCTTCCTTAGTGATTCCCTTCTACTTCTGTCTCTCTCTCTCTCTCTTTCTCTCAGCGTAACTCAGAATTTTTTTTTTTTTTTTTTTTTTTGGCTGGCGCAGCATAAGCCTCAGGCTTCCTTGCACCATGTGGCTAATAATAATAATAATAACTTACTTCTAAAAATACCTATTTTTAAGAAATAGACGCTAGATGGCAGCACATAGAAAGGATAAACAAACTGTAACAACTCTTCTTACATGTTCTTCAAAGCCGTCAGGCCTTCTTTTTTTTCCCCTTTTATTATATTTTTTGAGTAGTTGCTGGTTATTCAGCTGATTAATTACTTAACTGGTACTACTCTTGTTTTATTTACTGATTTATGTTCTATTGTTTTCTTCGATTCGCCATAAGCCAGCATCAAAAAAGTTCTGTAGTTCATTTTCTTTCTTACGTTGAACTGTGGTTAACTCATCGTATCGGGTTCGTTAGTTCGTCCGTTTACTCTGTCATAGCTTCCCATCAGATCACTATTGACATACGGCTACAGGTGGATTCTACAGGTGTGGATGCGCTTCCCCTCCAACCGATGAAATCGTGTCTGTGGTCGGTCCCGTTACCTTTCCGTTGTGCGTTCGTTTGCAGGACGTCGTTCCATCCTTTTCCTGTTTGAATACAGGAAAAGGAAATCCCACTAGAATTCTGTGGGATTCTATCACTGAAATGCCAAGTTCTCCCCCCCCCACCCGCACCTGCTAATAAGTAAACTAAACTGAGAAACAAACAGCTGAAACAAACTTACCTTTGTGCTAAGACAGTATCTCCGTAGTTGTCGATGTTAACCATTGGTGGTCTGGAAGTACCTTCATATTCTTTCCATTTCGCACACTCGCCCATTGAATCCTTTGTCTCTGAATTGGGCTTTACCAACTGCAAAAAAAAAAAAAAATAATAATAATAATGTGAGCTTTCTCAGTTGCTACGCAGTACTTTTTAAATTTCTCCACATACAGTAGACACCCGATTATCTGTGGGATGACTAACCGAGTTCTCTACGGCCCGCGGAAATCTCATTCCAAACAGATAACGAGAAGAAATACGTGGAATCCGTTACACGTGTTGTTTGTTTACATTCATTCTGCAGCGTTCTTGTAGACAAGACTCTAGAATTTCTCCGAAACTTCATCCCCACCTTTTCTTTTTGCCTTCTAGCTCACCCTATTCGTATTTCGGTAAATCTGCACTTTTACTAAAATGTACTTTATAAAAATGGCAGTCTATTTTCGGTTAAAAGTTTAATATTCTTCTTAAGGTTGTTTTGATTTGCATCCGTGTATGTTCATCATGTTAAAACGAAAAAGGGTGTTTTCTATTGAACAAAAAATTGAACTCATCAACAGTAAACACGAGAAAGTGCTTAAATAATACGTTAACTCTAATGAGGTAGTACAATGTTGGTGAATAAACTATCTTTCATTTTGCGGGTAAATTTAGAATCTATGAAAATTTATTTCCCAACCATCCAGATTATTACGATCCTATTCTATCGATAAAGTCAAATCAGGCTGCCGTAGCCTAGTGGTCAGACGCGCGAAGTGCATAAGTACACGTGCTCTGAGTGACCGGGGTTCAAACCCGTGACTGCTGAATACGGGGCTGTTTCTAGAATTTTGTCTATCTTGTGAACTCGTTTGGTCGTCCCGGAGTATAAACAGAAAATTTATTTTTTTTTTTAATTTAATAACAAAGGAAAAGTGATATGTGTGCCTTCAAGTTAATGAAAACGGATGTTTAACTGTAAACTCGGATCTGTAGCCTGGCACGATCAGTATTTCGCCATTTTAAGGGATTTTAGCATTTAATTGGCTTATGAAAATTTTAATTTTCTTGAATAGGATGGTAAATTTCTAACCACAAACCCAAAATGGAATAGAACATGCTATAATTCAAAGTGGAGAACTCTCCTTCCGTCAGCACCCGTATTCAGCAGCCACATCATAAAACAAAACACTACAGCGCATCTAACTTCATTCTTGCAAAATCACCAAGGCAAACATCTATATAGTCAGCTTCAACAGATCCATCTTTCTAATTCCTGTGCGTCAGCAATCTGAACCGATAAAGGATCTTCTGCCAGCAGACTCTTTGTACTTCAGTTTTAGTTCTTAAAATAGTTCAATCGAAAATCACCTAAAACTCGGCTTCTTTCCCATAAACCACAAACTCGCCCTACAGAAAATGGCCTTCTACGAACTTTTTGACAATAATTATCTGCAGTTCTAGAAAGACTTCAACAGCCACGCATGGAACGAAGTGCGCATACCTCTACCTAAATGATACAGGACACAGGATAAAAAGCACATATTCACTGCCATGTCCGTCTTGCAACTAATGGATTCCTACGGTGCTGATTTAAGCTGAATGGACAAAAATTTAAAAAAATTTTTAAAAAAGCAAAACATCCCTTTCCTGAACACCGGAAAATTCTTAATTTTGTGCCAATACTTGCCATGTTTCTCTTTCAATAAAATTTTTGATAAACTGTCCAAAGAGTGATGGTATGACAAAGCTACCATACTATCAAGGAGGGCTACTTCATGAGCAACCGTATCCAAAGGTTTAATAAAGTCAAGATAAACAATATCGAAGCAATTTCCTACATTCAACTGTGTTATGACGTCGTCATATTAATTAACCAGATTAATCGAGTAAAATTTGACCTCGTGGGTAGCACAGTTGGTAGAATCGCCGTTTTCCCCACACCCGGTGCAAAAACACCTGAGCTCGAATCCCGTCAATATCCCGAGATATTTTTAAGGCCCTTTTTCACAACATAACTAAGTTAGTCGGTGTCATATTAGAGTAGAGGCGCATTATAGCCATAGTAGCTTATGCGCCATTAAACTCCCATAACAACAACAATATTAGAGTAGCACATTTTTTTCTCCCAGAAACTCGGATTTTTCGTCCAGCAAACAGCAAATCGACCACAGCACAATCAATATTATACATAAGGCGCAATATGGCCTAAGTTGCTGATGCGCCTAAAACTGTACAACAAAAAACCAGGCAAGACTTCTCCCTCCTCCGACCTATTCTGTGATCATTAAAGATGTTCTACCTATCAAAAAGGTTTTGTATCGTATCCTTAACCACTGGCTCCATCATCTCATCTTTCCCACACTGAACTGAAACTCCCTGGTCCATAGTTGCCCACCACGCCTTTCACACTTCCTTTGTGGACTGGATAAACGTCGGCGCTTCCCTAATCCAATGGGATCGCCAGGAATGTAATGCTGACTTATTAACATTCACAACGTTCTGATGCAGCCGACCGGGCTAGTCGGGTGGGTAAAGTGCCTGCCTGGCAATCCAAAGGTCGCGGGTTCGAATCCCGACTCGGGCTTGGATCAAAATACTGCAAAAACCTTGGGAGGTGCATTATGGCCACAGAAGCCGACAACTACCAAAAAAAAAAAAAAAAGTTCTGATGCATTCATCTAAAGACTTTCTTGCCAACCTGGACGTCGAGTTTTGGTTTATCGGCTATGTCGATGGTAATTATAGAATTGAGACTGCGATGTGGCTACCAGCCTATTGTGGATGTATACTACACTGGCAAAAGTATCCTGACATTCCAACGATTAGGAACAGGTAAAAAAACAACTCGGTTTATCCTCCAAATACGCAGATCACCGAAATACAGAAATGTTTGTCTTAGACAATTCCCACAGAAAGTCATCGAAGAATGACATATTTAGCAGTCAATCTGCAACACCCTAAATCAGCGATGGATATGTAGCCGCTAAAGTCAAAGTGCCACTACAGCGGAGAAGCGTTTGAGTAGACTGCAGAAATTGACGGAAAGAGACTGCATGGAGTTCAGAAGGGTGATACGTCGGGCCCCTCATTAAGAGGGAAGTTCTCGTCGAATACTACGAATCAGAAGTTCTGGGAGGCTACAGTAACTAAAATTACTAAATGGTCAATGGGTAGGGAGTTGTATAGCATTGCATTTTTCGAAGGAGCTGCAGCACACACAAATGTCACAGCATGTAATACTCGTCGACTTTCCTGGAAAACGTAAATGGTCACGCGAACGTTGGAAAGCTGTAATATGGGATTACGAATTACCATATATGGTTTTCTGATTTGACGACTGTAACGGATGCTTGGATGACATTATTTACCAGAGTATCGCCCCAGCTATGAATTTCAGTGAACTCTGTGGGCGTCTGCTGTTGTTTTTCGCGGTTTAGACTTGGGATATTGGTTGCTGAAACAATTAATGCCATGCCGTAAATTAATGCAATTTTGATCAATTAACAATTAATGCCACGTGGCACATTCTGGATAGTTTCACTTTTCCTATTCTGCAGCACCAATATGAGGAGGACCCTTTTCTGTTTTAGCGTGATAATACATCATGTCATACTGCTCAGCCTGTGACTTGGTTTGAAGTTACGGACGCGCAAAAGATTCACCTGCCCAGAGTCCTTAATGTCATTGACTGCTTAATGTCATTGACTGCTTTTCCGATTAACTCAAAAGTCAGCTTCAGGCCAGACCGGCAAAGTCTGCGTTGAGTAGCTGAGTTATTTGCTGTTTTGAAGAGGAATGAATTAAACTACTATCTCCTATTTCTCAGATTTGGTTCGGAGTCTACGAACTAAATAACGTTGCGGCCCAGTTCTGGCTTTTATTACTCACTGTCCTTAGATAGTGCGTAATAAAAGCCATTATTTTACAATTATTTATTATTATCTATTATTATACCGGTGTGCAAAACTTAAGGCCCAGTCAGGCTTTCACCTATAGCTTTTCATAGGAGTGGCCTGAATATGAGAAAACATACCAAAGGAACCTCGTGAGGTACAGAAATCATGAAGGAAACAACATCGACAAAACAACGGAAATAAAACGATGCAGAGGGGCTTTATTCAAAAATGGCAACGTAGCACTGGCTGCCATGATACAGATGCATCACTGCCAAAGATGGAACAAAGGGAAGGGGTGGCCATATCACCTACTGAGGTGATATGGCCACCCCTAATGTCGATGTAGGCTCTGCACCGCCTGTCCATACTTAGAACAATGTTGTTGATAAGTTCTTGCGGTAGCATCGTCCATTCCTCTGTCAGCGCCATCTTCAGCTGATGATCATTTTCTGGTCGGTGTGGACGTGCCGCTAGGTGTCTCCCCAGAGTGGTCCATATGTGTTCGATAGGATTTAGATCGGCGGAACGGGCAGGCCAATCTATACGAACAATCTCCTCACTTTCCAAAAGAATATCGCAGCTGCAGTGCGATAGGGTGTGGCGTTATCATCATCCATAAACACGAAATCGGGGCCAATGGCACTTCGGAACAGACGCACATGGGGAAGGATTACCTCAGTACAGTAGCGTGCACCGTTTACAGTACCGCCTTACAGTATCTGGAGTTGTGTACGTCCATCCAAGATAATGCCTCCCCAGACGAGAACACCTCGACCGCCATATCGATCCCTTTCAGTGATGTTTGCGGGGTAATACCGTGTGCCAACCTCTCGCCAGATTAGCTGACGTCCAAGATCGCTTCTGAGACTGAATATACTGTCATCAGTAAAGAATACCTTAAGTAAAGATTTTGTGGTTGTAACCTTTAGAAATTGTGTTGGTCCTTAAGTTTTGCACACCAGTGTATTTTACAATTTGTAAAATAATACTTTAAAAGTGGTAAAATATTATTTTCTTATTTTAAAGGAATTAAATTTATTCAGATATAATATTTATTTTAGATCATTTTCATGCAAGAGATTAACTCCTTTACTCATTGAAATGGAAGAGGTAACTTTTATGATATCCACTGATCACTTAAAGGATGTCTGCGTCACGATGCAAATAAAATAATTCTATTACACATTGTATTTTAGTGAAAACACAACGTGATTCTACTCATCAAAATAGGTTTCAAATTGAAAGAAACCAATAATTACCAAAACCATAATTTTGAATTTACTCACAATGAGAAATGTTAAAAATTTCTTTTAAGCGACTTACATGAGGAGGGACCCATCCTAAATGGAGGTACGTTGACCTAAAAAGATTCCAATTGCCTGGATCAATCGTCTTGATGTCATATTCCTTTGGAAACGCTTGAACAAGCTCATGCCTATGAAAATAATCAACAACTGCAATTATTCATCTCAGATACAAGTACGATAATTGGTTTATACATATTACGTTTACCCGAAATTTTACCATTTTGACATGATATTTTGATGCTAAAGTTTGTTTTATGATAAAATGTGGTCTGTGTACGATGTTTATAATAAGCGCTAAGACGATTATTGTAAAAACGTCAAACTCTATAAGGAATTTGTTGTACTACGGAATCCTGTGGTCTGTTTGCCATACGAAAAATTCGATTTTTGGATATTAACATTGTGCAACATTAGCTTGTTCCTGGAAAACTGACTGTAAAAAAATTCATAACAATTCTACCCATTTTGACTCGATTCAGACACAGTTCTGTATCACACAGTTTAGAAAGACAGTGATCGTAACCACTGATTTTACTCCCAAGGCTAACATGAAGTGGAAAACAGAAGTGTCACAAAAATGAAGTGGAGAGAAATCAATTCTCGTAAAAGGAGAAACATGTACCACAGAAACCAAGGCCTTCGTACGTTATTATTCTTCTATGTTATTTCAAGTATGTGAATTAGCATGGAAGAATAACGTTTAGAAGAGAAAAGAGTAATACGATATGAAACGTCTCTAAACACGGATTTTCATGGAGTGTTGATTCTCGCAGAACATAACATGTAGCAGTGGCATACGATATCAGATAGCTTATTTTAAATCTTTGGCCATTCTGTCTTTTCTAAGGGTGAAGTAGAAAAGGACAGCAATCACTGGTTAAACTAGTACCATGAAACGCCATATTTCCATCTGTGTATAATTTCCGATTGTAAATAAATGGATATTTAGTTCACATGTAGGTAGAAATCGTTCTTTTAATAGACACTGAGTGGACATAATACATAGGATACCGACCTATTAACGGGTAGGCACACCTTCCTCCCGGATAATGGCAGTCACACGGCGAGGCATTGAGGCCACTAGTTCACAAAAGTGTTTCACGGATATTTCCATCCATGCTTGCTGCACCGCTGTCCATAATTCCGCCGCATTCCTCGGTGGAGGATCCAAAGCTCGAACGGACCTTTCCACAGCATCCCAGAGATGCTCTACAAGGTTCATATCCGGTGAACGGGGAGGCCATTCCATGGTGGTAAAATCTGCGGAATGCTCTTCGAACCATGTTCTAGTCACCACGGCTCTGGGGGAGGCGATTGTCCTGCTGGAAGAGTCCATTGCCCTGTGGATGCACGATGACCATTAAGGGATGCAGATGGTCTGCCAGGATGGGCACGTAACCTGGACCGTTCAGAGATGCATCTAGACGTACCAGAGGTCCCAACGTCTGTCAGTTGAACAAACCCCAGACCATTACCGACCGTCCACTTGCCTGAACAGTTCCTTGTTGAAATTACGTGTGCATAGCTTTGCAGTTTCTGCCAGATACCCACTCTCCCGTCCGCTCAAAGTAACTGGAAAAGGGACTCATCGGACCAGGAGACCCATCTCCAATCATCCAAGGTCCGGTGCCGATGTTCTTTCGCCAGTTGAGGCGTAGAGTCCTGCTGTGTCGCGGTGTTAGCAATGGGACTCTGGTGAGTCGGCGGCTCCCATTGCGGATAATGATAATAATAATAATAATAATTTATTTATCCCTATTTTAGGTTACACTTTTTTGGGAGATAACAGCAAAAAGGTAGGGAAAACACATAAGCCAATGGCTTTTTAGGGGGTGCTCCCTTAAAAAATTATGAATATACAAATATATAATTGAAAAATGTACAGTTTTGAAATTTTACAGGTAATGTTCAACAGGAAAAGACATAAATAAATTGGAGTTTTTTTGTAGATTGCTCTTTAATATTTGTACATTATTTCCATGTTGGTGTTTTTAAAATCCAGGAGTTGAGTGGAAGGTAATTTGAATCATACATCCCCGGTGATGTGTTCAATTAGTAGTTTTTTGAATTGATTTAGTGAAGTGACATTTTTGATTCTTGCAGGAAGTTCGTTCCAGGTTTTAGCACCTCTGTATTTTATGCTTTTCTGACCTATGGCTTTTCTGAAAAGCGGAATCTTCAGGTTGGCTTCATTTCTTAGATTGTATGATATTTCTTCTTCGTCTGTGGTTATGAAAAAGGATCTGAAGAGAGGGAGAAAGTCTGCTGTCTTCATAGCATTGTAAACAAGGATCGCCTCGGCTTTCTGCAATAGCTGGTAGATGCTTAGGAGTCTCACTTCCTTGTATCTCGACTAACCGATGCGTTCCAGGGAAGAACCAAAATTGAACGAACGCATCGATTGAGAATGGAGTTGATTCTCGCGAGGTTTTGATCACCATGATCACCTGATGGTCCTGGTGGAGACATTTCTGGCACCTCCCTCGTTGAAGTTGGCGATGATTTGTGCCACTGTCGCTCTTCGGTTGAAACGAAACAATGCGAAACAGACGTCGACGGCCACATTCATCCACCACCTTTCTCCGTCCACAGCGCTGTCCACGATGAGATGCTATTCCGGAAATGGCAAATTCCCGATGCATTCTTAATACTGTCGAACGGAGATAGTGCAATTTCTGTACCACCTCCGCGATAGAGTGATCCATGCGTCGGGCACCCACTATCATCTCTCTTTCAAAGTCGCTTAATTCACGACGTTTATTCATACTGACATCGAATTACCGTCTACGTGAATGCTGTGATGCAATGTATCTATATACCAGCCAAGTGGTGGTTTCGTCCACTAACGAGAGGAGTGACAGCGTCGCGTTGCCCAGGAACCTGGTGTTCCATGAATTCTGTCCTTTCAATGTACACTGTCCGGTCAAAAGATTACTGCCCTCGCGGTTAGCACAATTGGTAAGATCGATGTCCTCTCCAAGGAAAAGACTTGAGTTCGAATTCCGTCGATGATGGGAGATATTTTTATCGCTCTTTTTCACAACATGGCTGACTTAGTCGCTCTCAGGCGAGAGAGGCATGGTTTTATCTCCCGAAAACTCGAGATTTATGACCAGCAAACAGAAAATCTACCTTAGAACGCACGCAATTTACAGACAATATACACGGAACAACATGACCTTAGCCGCCGATGCTCCTAAAACCCAACAAGAAAAGATTATTACCAACCAGTTTTAACAACAGCACACATGTCGAGAGGAAAGTGCTTCCCGCCGTACACATGTCGAGATGTGAACTGTTACAGCCTGTCTGCACTGCTCAGAAAACTTTATATCTGACTGCACAGTTAGCCCCAGGTCTTTTTCATTCTCCACTACCCTGAGTGTAGAACAGCACAGTTGGTATGTTATTCTGGGGTTCATCATCATCATCATCAGCCATTTTCAATCCACTGCAGGATGAAGGCCTCTCCAGCAACTTTCCAGTTCCTTCTGTTTTGAGCACTGGCCATCCATTTACTAACCACAAACTCATGAATTTCATCTCCGCCTTTGTCTTCCAGGTTTTCTTCTAGCTCCTCTTGGGTACCATTCTGTTATTTTCTTAGTCCATCTGTCATCATGTCTTCCAGCTATGTGTCCTGCCCAAGATCATTTTAGTTCTTTAGTTTTGATAATAATGTCCTTTGCTTGAGTTTGCTGCCTAATCCATGTGTTTCTCTTCTTATCTAACGGTCTGATTCCCAATATAATTCTGGGGTTACTGCTACCCATATGCAGTACTTTACATTTGTCAATGTTAAACTTCAGTTTCCACCTCTCAGCCCATCTACTCAACTTTTCTAGATCCTGCTGCAGTACCGTACTGTCATTGCTGTCATTAACACTACAATACTGTCATTAGCAACCCTGCCAACCTTCGTATAGTGTAAGTGTAAGTGTGTGTTGTTGTCATACGGCACCAGGGGTTTCCCCCATCTCTGCGTTGTTTTCATTGTGAACCAGTTCACTGGGAAATGCCAGAGATTTAAAAGTGTGTGGGAATTGTTCATGTCTAGTGTCCTGCACCGTTTTTCATCTGGTCATTTAGCCGTTGGACCCCTACTGATTCCAACGTTGCCCCACTTACCCCCGTGGAGGCAGATTAATTTTCTGCGATTTCAGCGGCTAGGACCTAAAAAAAAATTTTTTTTTGCTATCGTAGGAGTAATATCGCTTAGGTTTGCTAGGCCGAGTTTTGGGCGTAAGGTAATTTTATCATGTTAAGTTTTTGATGTGTGTAGCTTTCGCTATGATGAAGGTAGAGAAGGGAGGGAGACCGAAGATTGGAGGGGAAAGACAGAAATATAGTGCCAATAGCGTAGATAGCCCTAGTTTTCCCCATGCCCCACCAGAGTGGAAGTTTGGGGGTGGGGTGGATACATAGGACGTCCCCTCCCCCAAGGAAGTGGGAATAATAAGTAAAGAGGGTGCCCTCTTCAGATCGTCATCATTACTATTACCCTATTACTCGATCCTAACATATATGAACCTCTACCTGATCCTCCCGTTAAAGTCTTGAAACGTCTGGAAGCAAATGTTAATAAACTTGTCCACGCATGGCTTAAAGATAAGAAGATCCCGACCGCGACTCACCATCTTCTACGTGCTACTGGCTGCCAACTACCGCAATTCTACGGATTACCAAAGATCCATAAACCGGGTATTCCTCTCAGACCTATAGTGTCTTGCTGCAGTGCCCCAATGTATGAACTGTCCAAACACATCGCGAGCCTCCTCTCGCCTCTTATAGGTAATACATCTCACACCGTTAAAAACAGCAGTGAATTCATTAACATCATTAAGGACATTTCAATCCCTGACAACTCTGTCATGGCATCATTTGACGTGGTCTCTTTATTCACCTCGATTCCCGTCCAACAGGCCGTGCACTGCGCCAGAAGGCTCCTTGAGAGCGACTTAAGCCTCCAATCCAGGACGTCACTATCCACTGATGACATCTGTACCGCCCTCAACCTATGCCTCTCTAGCAGCATCTTCACCTTTGAAGACTCACTCTACAAACAAGTACATGGCACTGCTATGGGTGCCCCTGTCAGTTCCCTCGTAGCCAACATCGCCATGGAAGATCTAGAGGAGCAGATACACCAGAACCCACCTACACCTATTACAACGTGGTGTAGATACGTCGACGATATTTTTACCATAATACCACGTGGTTCTGAAACGGTACTACTAGAACACCTCAACTCCCTATCCAATTTCATCAAGTTTACCGTAGAATCAGAGGTGAACGGTTCGCTCCCGTTTCTGGACGTACTAGTGCATCGCGTAGGCCCACGTCTAGAGACCTCAGTATACCGCAAACCCATGTGGTGCGGTCAATTCACCAACTACGGGTCCGGCCACGCTCCAAGCCATCTCAATAGCACTGCCCGCACCCTATTCTCCAGGGCCTGGAGCCATTCCAGCACCGACACAATTAGACGTAACGAGATCTCCCGTGTGAAGGCGGACCTAACCAGATGCGGTTATCCATCCCATGTACTAAACAGATGCTTGTTACAGGCAGAAGAACTTACATTCAACCCAAGACCTCCGAAGCAAGTCGGCATATCGTCCGCCTACATTCCGTACTATCCAGGAGTGTCAGGACGTATCTCGAAGATCCTTAGAAGTTACAACATCAAATGTGTACAATTACCCGGTAGGAACCTACGTTCACTTGTCTCCAGTGGGAAGACCCCTGTCACACCTGTCTTACGCAGCAATGTACTGTACCGTATCACCTGTAAGGCCTGTAACAGTTGCTACGTAGGTGAGACATCGAGACGTCTCCAGGATCGCCTCACGGAACACGACAGAGCAATTCGGCTTGCCGAAACTGACCAGTCTGTGCTCGCAGAACATTTTTGGGCTACCAATCACGATCTTGACCTCAAGCGCGACTTTGAGATAGTGGACCACGCGCGACACTTTCGCCACCGCCTATGGCTAGAGTCACTAAACATAATAAACAACCCTAAGGCATTAAATCGCCAGAAAGGCATGCGTCTGCATCCCATCCTAGAGACAACCGTTTTATTGATGGATGATCACTGGCGTAAGGCAGCACACGTCCGTGCTACAACAATGACGCATGATTAACGTGCCACACTTTGCTTGTAGTGTATTCAAATTTTATATTAACTTATCAGTTGATAAAGGGACACGTGTTCCGAAAGCTACTGGTTTTTGTACTTATATTTTATTTTATTTGTACTTTATTTGTTAATAAATATCTGGGTATAACTGTATATATCTGTATTTGAAACTATGGACCCCAGTACTCCAGGCCCATTTGTCACGAAGGCAAAGAGTTCAAAATGATTATTAGAACTGAAAGCTCGATAGAGGCAAGAGATGAATTTGACAGAATGGGGCAAAGAGAAATACTCTGTCTCTGACAGGAAACATCAGAGCGTACATATGCACAAGTACCACCTTTGAAGCGAAAGGAATCATACAGCGAATAATTAAGACAACTGAGATAAGCAGTGGTTGAGTCAACCGACAATTGGGATTCTGATATAAAAAGTACACGGGGTTTGGCAGACTGTAAATGGAAATAGACATCAATGAGATTGGAACCGAAACCACGTATATTTGTGAAATGAACGAGAATTGTTTGGGAGGTTTAGATCTTTTCGCAGATAAACTTGTTCTATTAGTTTGACTATTTATGATGATGTATTAGTATTAGTATTAGTATTAGTAAAGGCCGCATGGTGCAAGAAAGCCTATGGCTTATGCTGCACCAGCCAAAAAAAAAAATATTCATAATATTTTTTTTATGTATTTATTTAATAAATTTATTTAATATTAAATAAATAATATTTATTTGATATATTCATAAAAAAAATATAATAAAGTATTCAGTAGAAAGAAAGGGTCGGGGACATGTTGTATGAAGTAATGAAATTTTTGACATGGCATACACACAGCAAGAATACGCCCAGCTTCTTAATATAAAGTGGCCTCGAAAATGGTCCCCTCATCCACTACTCGGACTCTCTCCAGTCATCGTCTGGCAGAGCAGAAGCAGCGAGATTATACACTAACTGATCCGGATGACTCCTAGAGAGTTACCAATAGGTTCGGTCTGGCAGATTATCTAGCGGCTGGCCTGCGAACACTGTTTCAGAACTGTACCCTTGAAATATAAGGAAGATTAGATCTCGCCATGATGCCCACCATAGCCTCAAAAGACATCAGTTATGCTGCATGATGGGAGAGATTGGGGAAGAGAAGTTTCCGGAGTTTTTCTTCGGAGACTAAACATGGGTTTCACTACTTCAAGCCTCCACTGAGCAAAGTGGTGGTATTGCACAGGGTGATGAAAGCCATCTACTACTTAGTATTGCCTGGTAACACACAAGGGAGGCATTCCTCTGTGTTGTGTGGACGCCACACTTCTCCCCCTGCTTTCATCCCATCTTGGTTCACACCGAGATGGTCACCTCCAGAATACTACATGGCATATTTTAGAGCTTGAACACGGGGGTTATACTCAGGGTTACGAACGGTCCCACTATCATGAAGGTGAAACCAGGGGATTTCGCTGTCGCAGAACGACCGGACTTCGTCAAAATTCGTCCACTTGACTCAAGTGTCAGTTCCATCAAAGTTTTAGGCCTCACCGACTTAAAGAGTAACTATCTAGCGGAGTGGCCAAGAGTGCAGTAGCACGCGCTCTTTGAGTGGACCGAGGTTCAAGTCCGTGACTGTTAAATACAATTAACGTTTATATTGATGATTTATTGTAAACTCCGCTAACCTGGTGGTCGTGCTGGAGTATAAACAAGAACATTTTTATTGGTAATAAAGTCATTCCAATAGAGTACTTGTCAAGGCAATTGTAGCGAATAAGCAAGGACATTCTGATGGAAGCCTGGAAGCGCCAGATTTTCATTGGACGCAAATATCAATAATACGTGCAGGACAATTACATGTCGTCAGGAGACAAGAAAAACTTCATTCATTTTTAACTGGGGCTTTAATTACTTTATCGGAGGGATGTTATTAATAATCTTGTCTTCTTAAGAGTCTTAAAGAGGTGCTGTCAATAAGTCACTACAAGGAGTCCACCATAGGAACTGACGCAATACCTCTTTTTAGTCTCAAAATTGCTTCCTATTTCATCAGCAGAGGGCTAATCCACTCTACAAACAAAGTACTCAAACAGGCACAGGTGCCAGCAAGCTAGTTGACTTACAGAGTCGTCGCAGTTCCAAAAAAGCCTCGTGCGGAAACACCTGCGGACTTCGCGCCAATATCAATCGCCTCTCCCTTCTTGAAATGCCTCGAGAAGTGTATCTATAATGATCTTGCACTCGCAATATTTGCGCATAGGCCCGATTATATCATGCCAATTAGATCTATTATTACCTGTCTACAGTCCGTATCGTAGAAAATACTTCATGCCTGGAATGACAGTGAAAATCTCCACACCACATTTCTGGACATGAAATCTGCATTCGACTCAGTCCAAATCACACCCTTACTTGCCTTACTTAATAGATTCTATGGGATATCCGGCAATATAATCTAGCTCCTCAACAATCGTCTTTCTAGGAGAATGCTCCACTTCACATGTAATAACAGTACAGTCTGTAAAAGCGCAGATGTACGAATCCCACAAGGTGGTTTTCTCTCAGCCCTGCTATTCGCTGCAATATTCGTTCCACTTATGGATCAAGTTCCAGCGTTCTTGTCGTATATTGATGCTATTGTGTGTTCCTTGCCAGGCAAACACCAGGTTGTCGATCCACAAGCCTCAGAAACTGTAAACAACTACCCTTAATACCAATGAGTTGGTTCATGCATGGGTACTGCACTTACATCATTTCTACTACCCAGATAGTATGAATGCATCGTTAAATTTATCTCATATTGTGAATACCTTCACAAGTTGCCGAGGTATTGCACTGCTTCGAATAAATAACGCTTCACCAGTGGTGAAGACTAATGTTACTTATTCTCGGCGATTTGCCACCACCCAGACGGCACCGTTTTGAAGTTTGTTGGCTTACTCAAAGGTGGGCGGGCGGGCAGGTACCCTGTTGTTGCAGTAGTTCCAGGTAGTATGAATCCATGATGGATTCATACTACCTGGATAGTAGAAATGATGTAAGCGCAGTACCCATGCATAAACCAACTCTTTCATACTCTTAGACATTCAGTCAAGAAATATTTCTTTAGATTAAATTACGCACACCATTAATCATATCTCCAATTTTGGACCTATACTTCATAACTAGGTTGTTCATAAAAGGTACAGAATATCCTTAATACATTTTTTTAAGTGTAAAGTGTGTTAATTGTCTGATGGCACCAGCGGTTTTCCCCATCTCCGCGTTGTGTACTCTGTTTTTGTGACACAGAACTCTGTGGAGGCCAGAGATTTAAAAAGTGTGTGGGGAGTGAAATGTCGTGTAGTGTTATGTTCTGTTGTTTCTCTGACTATTTAGCCGTTAGGCCCCTACTGGACCCACGTTGCCCACACTTTGCCACGAGGAGGCAGGTCAGGCACCCAGTAGATTATTTAAATATTCTGGCAGGCCCTGCCACCTAATTTACAAGGATTTCAGTGACAAGGCCTATATATATAAAAAAGAAAAAAAGAAAAGGGAGATGAACACTAGAATTTGGAAAGGCCAAAAGAGATTTTCGAGAAAGCGGTTGAATTTAGATGTCGATTAGAATTTGCTGGCATTGTTAAGGGAGCGTACTCGGTCGGTTTAGTTAGAGTGTGAGGAAGACTGAAGATTGGGGGGAAACAGGTAGAAGGATGGGAACGATAGAGTAGGCATCCCCAACAGGTCAATGGGGACGAGCCCCACCAAGTGAAGTATGGGGGGAGGCAGGGAAGGGAGGAGACAGATACCCGTCTCCCCCCTCTTCCCGGGCATTCTCAGGGGTTTTAAAGGGAACTAGGTTTGAGTACTCAGCTTCAGACGCCAATGTTGTGTCGATTCCAGTAGGTCAGTCAAACTGCCTATCCTGCTCCGGGGGGAGGATATGTTCGCTGACAGTGGGGAGTGGGAGAGACAGACATTTACTTCATTCATAAACTGCATTCGCATTCTACTTGCATTCTATTGTTATACTTTTTTCTTATATTTTTTCATTTATTTTTTTCTGTTAGATTATACATATTTTTTTTTCACTTAGCCATTCATCTTTTTTCTCACACACCAGGGGGAGATGCAATGGTGTGTAATGTAAATTTAATACTAATGCATAATAGTTAAATAAGTAAGAACATAAATGATTGAAACTAAGGCCGAAACTTCACTGTAACATTTAACCTTTTCTCGTTACACTTATTCATCCTTCTGGCATTCATTTCATTTGTTCGACTGTTGCTTTCTGCCCTGCACTCTCTGGGCACCTCAACTTACTGTTATTCTTCAGTTGTGGTGCAGGCCTAGCCGCAAGTTTTTTGCAGGTCAGGGGAGAATGCAGTGATAGTGTTTGTGTTAATAAATGTTTGTTAGTATATATAAAGTAATATGTTATTTTTAACTTTGTATTCTTTCGGCCAATTACATTTGCTCTTCCACTAATTCACATTCACCATAACACTCATTCACGCTCTCTTTTCCTCATGCTGGGTCGCTCTTTCTTTCACCAAAACTGACATGTATTCCCTTTTTCCATAATTCCTAATTCACTCTTTCACTCAGTGCCCAGCCTATTCACTGTCTTTCATTATCATTCATTCTATATTGCATCCCCTTGCTACTAGCTTACTGATATTTTCAGCTAATCTACTTCCCTGGCTGCCTAAATAAGTAATTATTGATGTGGGCCCCAGGTTCCTACATATGGCAGGGTAGTCCAGGGGAGGTACCGAGGTCACTCCAGTTTTGTCGTGTCAGGTTTCTGACAGGGCGCAGAATACTGCGCCCTGACAGAAATCAACGTCTGGGCATGGTGGGAGACGTGGGCAATTTTAACAATTGATTAATTGCTGGGGGGGGACTGAAATGCCATTCTTTGGATAGTTCTGCACATTTCGAATACTTTCTGTGTGAAGGATGTAAAGGCTTTATAGTTTTCCTCTTCTATGAAAAACACTTAATACATTCTGTGAGAATGCCAAATTTGTTGGCCTATCCGTTAATCCAGCGAGGTCAAGCTATCTCATCTTTTCTCCAAGTCGAATGACGTCCACTGATACCTTACTTCCGAAATTAGCAGGATAGGTTCTGGCTCCCACCGACAGTGTAAAATTCCTAAGAGTAATCGTAGGATGCGAACCTCACCTATAAACAACAAATCCAAGCCCAGTATTCCAAAGCCTTGAGAGCCTTCTGGAGTATGCCCTCGTGGGTAGCACAGTTGGTAGAATTGCCGTCCTCCTCACACTGGGTGTAAAAGACCTGGGTTCGAGTCCCGTCGATGACGTTTATGAGCCTTTTTCACAACGTGGCTGAGTTAGTAGGTCTCAGGAGAGGGTAGCGTGGTTTTTGTCTCCTGGAAACGTTTTTTCACCCAGCAAACAGAAAATCGACCACAGAACACGCAAAATTTTCAGACAGTATACACGGAGCAATATGGCCTTAGTTGCTAATGCTCCTAAACCTCAATAACAACCTTCTGGGGAATGAAAATAGATTTGTGCAAAACTCACAATAAACAAATAATCAGGAAATACCTCGCAACGTTCTTCAGTAGCGTGCTCTCCTATGCCGTGAAAGTTTGATCTGGCGCTTCCCATCTCTCAAGAAACTATGGTGCCTAGAGTTCTGGATGCTGAAGTGGGCGAACTTATGGTGTCACCAGATCTACACTCTGCTCCAACCTGCAATACACGCCCACAGAGCCCATGTGTGGAAAACAATGACATTCCTTCATCTGTATTCATTTAAGCATGATCATATGAACATCTGGAACACGGTAGGTTTGCGTTTGCCAAGAAGACATCTCCGCAGTACCCACTCTTTGTGCTCAAGGCTCCAGAGGTTACAGAATTTCAGTAGACTAGCCAAATGTGATTTTGGCACTCTTAACTCGCTCAACATTGATATTGACCTATGGCCTATTGTCAAGTCATATCGGGATGACATCTTGGCCTATCTTACTGTGTCTAAAGGGCAGATGTGCAGGTGCCGGTCCTAGTACGTTGATGTTATACCTAATTTGTTGTCTTGTTTGTTTTAATTATGATCAATTCTCTATTCTGATATTTTGTTTTTAATGAGCGTTTTTTAGCTTAACTTCGTATTTCTGTGCTTGGTCACTTGTATAGTCAATGTTTTGTAAGAGTCCTCTGGTTATCTGTGCATGGAATCACAAATGTATACGATTTAACTTATTAAAGAATTTTATTATTAATAATAAAACTGTTCTCCTAGCCGGTTACTGCTATTGTCTATAGAGAGCACATTGTCAGCCACACTTTTTTGATGCAATCATGCTTCGGTCTATATTAATTATTCTATTCCTGATGAGCAACTTCAGCCTATAAAGCTTTGTATTCCGTGTACTACTTAGTGATGTTCGAATACGCTACGCCAGAAAAATGACTATATAATTTTGTATCCTCTGATTGACATAAATGAATCATTAATACAGTTTTTGGAATGCAGAAGATTTAGAATGCATTTAAAATTCACTAGAATACATTTAAAATACATAAACTTTAGAACTCTATACTCAAGTTGAAACTCTATTAAACAGAAATATGACAATAATACTTACATACGCTTTACAACTTAACATGTATTGTAATGTATTTTAAATGTATTTCGAATCTTCCGTAAATGAATCGATTAAATCGATTCAATTACATTAATTACGTCATATTTCCGTGAATTTGTAGCCAGATTTACGTGAATTTGTAGTTAAATTTTCATTTTCTGATTTAATATATTCATATACATTTCACTGTAAATAAAAAAAATAAATATTGTATTTCCTGTTTGTTAAATTAAAATCTTTTATTAACACAAAAGGCCAGAGGCTACACTACAAATTCTAGTCTCCCTTAACCACCAGACTGAACAAACCGTCGTGCCCCGACCCTGTGGTCTCCCTCCCTCCCAATGGTGGCAGACCTGAGAGTATGACAGTTTTGCCACTGACTACAGCCTACAAGAGCTATGGTGAACTAATGCTATAAAACGTGCGATTTTATTTTAATTTTACTCAATTCCAAGTGTACAGTATTACAGTTGATGCTGTGAGTTTCTTATAATTCAATTATAATCGAAGGTCGAGTTTATTAATTTTCTACATGTAAATCAAACTTAACATAAATTTAAATACGCGATAAAATGATTAGAAGACCAGAATAATAAAAACCTTCATTTAAGTTAGGCGAAAATTTAGGTTTGAAAAAAAATTAATAGAGAAAGAAGAAAAAGAAAAGCTATAAATATTATTACTATTATTACGATACATCCGCAGGGAAATGTATGTCATCATGCTAAATAGAGTCGTATAGTTTGATTATTCTCTACTATCTTTTTTTATTTTTTTTTATTTTTATTTATTTTTTTTTCGCATTCTAACCGAACAGGAGACATTGAATAATCGTATAAGAGACACTGTAATATAATCCACTGAGGCTTCCTTGCACCCTATGGCTAATAATAATAATAATAACACGATTGTCTGAGCTAGCGAAAACTGTTATAATAAGTTTGCCAAAATAAGTTTTCGATCAATGCGCTTTCCTTGGATTTTCATTACATCACAAGTCAGTTTGCAGTTAAACGTCGTCATATAACCTCATTGCCAAAACAGCTGGTAAAAAAACTACACCACGAAACGTTCCAACTGAAATTTTTGATTTAGATGTAGCCAAGAATGCGTGATATTTAAATAAGAAAGATTCAGAAATATTTATTGAATTACTTATATGCAATTAAACGCAAATATTCTAGTTCAGCCAAATTTACGTATATTTAACAAAACTCACCTTAAGGAGATGAGTTTTGTTAAGCTATATGGCGGCTGAATTTGGTTATTGATATTCTCCCAAAACTTAAAGCTTATAACCATAAAAAAACTGAATATGCAATTAAATAAAATATCAAATTTCTCATTTATGTACTAATATGCTATTCAGACGATTGTAATAAACGTATCTTACCATTCGTCGTTGAGAACCTTAAGATCGTACTTCATTGGTTCTTTAGCCCTAAGAGTTAAAGTGCTTATACGCATATTTGTTTTTATATAGCAGACACGAAATTTAACAGAAAAATTCCGATAGTACAGGCTGCTTTAACGATAAACTGAAGATTACTGCCTTCTTAATTAAAAATTACATACAAATACGCGAATTACCTCGGCACACGTTTTCCAAATGTCTTTCGTTACCGAATCCAAACGAAGCGAAGTCCAAATCCAAATGAAAACAACGCCCTCTCGTTTTCGAAGACCTATTTTCAAAAAATAAATAATTCATTCATTCATAAATAAAATAAATATCTTGCATCATCGATAGCAGAAAAGAAGCATTAAAAGCATTTGTGGTTTAGATTAATTCTCGTCACAATGGTAGAGAATCAGATGACCAAGTCTTATTTATATATATATAATTTAAAGCACGATATTTATTAATTAAAAATTCTATTTGTCATCGAAAAATTGTAATATTAATGCTTATGCTGATTGCTTTTGCCGATATCCAAACGAATTGCTTTACTCACTTCTGTTTATCTGTTTATTGTTAATAAAAAAAATGTTCACATTTTACAAATTAAATTGTTATTGACACTAGTAATGACCACTCTTATACCACGTGAATATTAAAATAGTTTATTCAGTTAATAACTAAATTCCTATACATTAAGGTGACATTTTGGGAACCTTTCCCGAACCCATTATCAGAACATATATATTGGCTGCTGTGCGCCCCTGTCTTGCCGAGTGTCTCGATCTCAGAGAATACACTTGAGAATACCTGATTTTAAAGAGTTTACTCTACTTCAAACATCAAAATGATTTGAAAAAAAAAAGTTACATATTAGATGTGATTATACTGATAATTATTTAACTCAGAAAGGTATTGTTAATCTATTCTAAACTATCCTTATAGGAAACCTCATAATTCTGATACTTTCTAGGAATTTCTGGATTCCTAGTTAATCTCCGAGACCGTCGGGAACTCTCTCATTATTATATTGTGAAATTTCCCCATCCAATTGTTCAGGTGAGCAACATATCGATGTGCAAGTTTAAGTTTATTAGCGTTTCCCTTAAGTTAATTAGACCCGAAATTATTTTAGAACATCTAAAAACCTACAACTGGATTGATCTGTACAATAAACCGGTGGATGACGCTACCAACTATATTGAAAAAGAGCTCTTACTTAGTGCTGACCTGGTTGCCTCGAAGGAGGTAAGAATCATGGACTATTCTAAACCATGGTTCAACAAGTATTTAAAACAGGCATTTGTGACCAAGCAAAAGGCTTACAGGAAATGGAGAAATTCCGGATTTAATGAAGACCTCAAGGACTATAAGAAAAAAAGAGTCATTTTCTTGAAAAAGAAATGACATGGACGCTACGAAGAGGTTTTTACAAAACTACGATATTCAAAACGAATTGTGAACAAAAAGACTATAAATTCGAAATGGAGGAAACCACATTCAGACACTGGGCTAAGGAGTGCTTCGAAAGGATGCCAGTTTAACATCAAACTAGAAATGTACAAGAGGTTCAGCCAGAAGATATGGCGCAATATATTGTTCAGAGTGCCGGTGTTAGAGGGAATGCATTATCCAACGTCGCAATTTCTAGAGAAGATCTCATCGATGCGATTAACTCCTTTTCTAACAAATCTACGATCGGCCCCGACGGGTTCCCTATTTTTATTTTAAAAATATGCCGCCTCTATATTGTTGATGTGTTGTTGCACATATTCCAAAACATCCTCAAAGATAGGATTCCCCCCGGAGATGGAATGAATACTTTTTGAGGACAGTTCCAAAAAAGGAAGAACACTAAGGACTCTTCAGACTTTCGACCCATATCGATCCGTTGTTCTGTTTTAAAACTCTTTGAAAAAGCCATTCTTCCTTCTTTAACATAACAGTGTTTTGCACACAGGCCACCCTACCTCCATACTGCAACAGGATCTAGAAAATTTGGGCAGATGGGCTGAGAAGTGCCAACTGAAGTTGGTACGTTCCCAGAGAAACGTACCAACTACATATATAATGAAGAATGCATTTCGAGAAAGATGAGTTTTGTACGTAGCAAAGGACGAGAGTGGTAATCAATGGGCACTGCTCTTCATGGACAAATGTTATTAGTGAAGTTTCTCACAGTTCGGTGCTGGGCCCATTGTTGTTTTGTGTATTCATCAATGATATTGATGAAGGTATATCAGGATTAATGTCCAAGTTTGCAGATGATACAAAAGTTGGCAGGGTTGTTAACGACAGTATGCTACTCCAACTGGATCTAGACAAGTTGGGCAAATGGGCTGAGAGTGGCAAATGAAGTTGACAAATGAAAAGTACTGCATATGGGTAGCAATAACCGAAGAGAAACCTACCTACTGTGTGGTACTACACTCAGGGAAGTGGAAAGTGAAAAAGACCTTGTGGTTATTCTGCAGTCAAATATGAAGTTTGCTGAGCAGTGCATACGGGCTGACAGGGCAGGTCACGAAGTCTTGTCAATGATATATAGGAATTTTTCTAGCAGGGACAGGGAGATGATTATCCCGTTGTACAAGGCAATGGTCAGGCCACACCTAAAGTACTGCGTGCAGGTCTGGAGGTCTCATTTTAGGAAGGATGTAGAGTTGCTAGAACGAGTACAAAGAAAGACAACAAGATTGGTGAGAGGAATGAAGGGATCCTCTTACCATGAGAGGCTTAAGTTCTGCAAATTGCAGTGGCTGGAGACTAGGCACCTGCGCGGTGATCTGATTGAGGTGTATAAGGCCTTGAATAGGTTGAGCAAGCTGAATGCTGATGGGATTCTTCCTCTTGCTCAGATTAAGAACCTGAGGGGTCATAGATTCAAATTGAGGAAAGACAGTTGTAGAATAGATGTGCGGAAATTTGGCTTTAGCCAGCGGGTGGTTGATCGGTGGAATAATAAATAAATAAATAAATTTTCTGTTTATACTCCGGGACGACCAAACGGTCAGAGGAGTTCACAAGATAGACAGATTACAAGAAACAGCACCGCATTCAGTAGTCACGGGCTTGAACGCCGGTCACTCAAGGCACGTGTACTTATGCACCTGCGCGCCTGACCACTAGGCTACGGCGGAACCTTGTCTAAAGACTTCCATATTTTGTTGTGGAAGTTGATAGCCTAAATAAATTTAAGGGTAAGCTGGACAGGCATTTGGAACGAATGGAGAGGTGAAATAGAAGGGTTTTTTTTTTGTTTTTTTTATGGCTGATGCTGCGTAAGCTTGCTTTCTTGAATCGTATGCCTCTGCTAATGCTAAAGCTAAAGACTTCAAAAGCCCATGAATTTATAAAAACTGTAATGAACGCTTTACAGTGTCTACAAAAGACTCTTATAGGACTGACGATATTCCGTTCAGCAAAATGACTATGACATTCAATTCAGGTGAAAAATGACTGTACTTATTCTTATTTATTTATTTCTGTATTTTACTGATATTTTATTTTATGTAACTATATGTCTTCCTAATATATTATGTTCGATGTATGCATGAACCACCCTCCTAGATAACTTCTGTACAGAGGTGTTTAATTAATAATAATAATAATAATATCTGTACGGGCTTTTGACTTTCCTTTCCTCTTTTTTTTTACAATTTATTGTATAGAAATGAACAATATCAGTGAGCATGCAATCATTAACACAGAAACTTCGAATATAAGCCTAATGATTTTATGGTACACGTTTTAAGCGCTATTTAATTTTTTTAAACATGCTTTGAAAACAATGCCTGCTTAAGTGTAAATCCGGAGGAAAGTTACTTTATACAATATGCTAATAATGAGAATTCTGCTATATTAAAAAATCATTTATTGGTTCTAAATTCTATATTCTTCAATTGTATTCTTTCTCCAATGAAATTGATAAAAATGTTTAGCAATTGTTGTTTATTGCGAATAACAAAATTAACTATGATACCATGACAAAACACTTCATCCTAGTTTAGCTCGGTATGTATTGTAGTGCATGATAGTATGCTGTTTTATACAGAGTCTAGAATAAATTCGTGTTTACACACCCATATCTAAAATGAATTACCAGCATCGGCTTTCATATCGTTGTTCTCCAATTCACGTGGTTGTATAATGCGTCCTTCTCTTGCACTGGAAAAGAAAAAAATAAAGAAATAGAGCTTGAGTTACATTATAAAATTATTTAATAAACTCATTAGATTATCATATAATAATAATATACACGAAACGCTCTTTAATCCAGCGGTCTCCAAATGGTGGTATGCAGAGTAGGGACAGAATTTCAGTCGGTAAGAAAACATCGTTTGCGTTTATACAAAACCATAAGATTCACAACAGCAGCCATTTTACAAAAGTAGTCCATTTTACAAAATCGTCTGTAAACAGCATGAAATCTCTAATCGATTTATCTCTTTTTCTGGATGAAAAACCGTATAATCCTCGCCGGGAACAGACCAATAGAGTCGCCGGAAGCAGGTAGGCGAGGTAAGCGTCGCTTACGGGCGGCAATTCAGGAAGGCGGCAAAATATTTTTTGACATATACAAGTGGACCTCTGTTTAACGAACTTCTTTATAGAGAAATTTTCTATTTAGCGATTTTTTGTTAAAATTCCCCTGGGTAAGTTGATTGCTGGAACAAACTTCCATCTGCTGTTGTGGAAGTTGATAGCTTAAATAAATTCAAGGCAGAACTAGACAAACATTTGTAATGAATGGATCAGTGAAATGGGAAAGGTTTTTGTTTTTGGCTGATGCTGTATAAGCTTGCTTTATTGCATCATGTGCCTCTACTAATGCTAATTACATTTATAATAGTTTCAGTAGAACGAAGAAAATTTCCATATACTGAACGGGTTACGAGAGACTTTACTTGGAATGCACTGTTCTCACCTCTGGCCTTAAGGCAACTGAATCAATTAGTGTTGCTGCTAAGCACGAATTAAGAGCCAAAGCGATTACCATTCTGTAACTTAGTGTGTTACTCTTAAAACCTAACCAACCGCCTGTCCCACATACCCAGAAGTTGCGCTGGCAATCTGATTGGTTTTATACAACCAGATGCTCAGCGCGACTTCCATCGTTTACCTGTATTCAACACGGCAGGCAAATAATTCATTTGAAATAAATACAGTACATGAAACTGCAGACACGTTTTGCTTATCTGGATCTGTGTTTCATATTTATATTTTACAGTTATAAAATTTTCCTTTTCTTCAAGTTCTCTGCCCTCAGGCAGGTTCAGGGCTACATTGGTGCCATGCTTCTCTATCTTGTGCTATACTTTTAATTCCTGCATAATTTCCTCTTACAATTCAATCCATCATTCCAATTCTCATTCTCCCAACAGTTCTCTTCCCACACATCTACCCCTCAATCCCTTTCCTCTACATGCTTTCTCTTCTCAATACATGTCCTATAAAGTTATTTTGTCTCCTTAATTCTTTACTTAAGTTCTCTCTCCTACTTTTCTCAAAATCTCATTCCTCACTCTGTCCACCCATTTCATCCTTTCCATTCTCCTCCACACCCACATCTCGAAAGCTTCTAGGCGTCTAATCTCCTCTTTCCCAGTGTCTGTGTCTCAGAGACATATAGTACAACAGTCCATATTAACGTTTTCACCATTTTCTTTCTTAATTCCTTCTTGAAATTTCTTCTAAATAGTTCTTTTCTATTACTAAATGCCTCTTTGCCCATTGCAATTCTTGTTTTTATTTCTTCCAGGCTTTTCCCATTTTCTGTCATTATGCTTCCTAAGTACCTGTATCTGTCGACCTGTTCCAATATTATTCCATCTAATGTTATTGATTCTTCTTCTTCTTCTTCTTCCTGGCCTCTTTGAAATTAACATTACCTTGCTTTTATTGCTGATAATCTTCATATTTTACTCCTTTATTGTGCTGTTCAAGATGTTCAAGGAACTCTTCATTATTAGCAATCAATATCTAGTCATCTGCAAATCTTATTGTCTTTATTTTCTACCCATCCTACTTTTACACCTCCTTTCAGCTCTTCTTTGAATTCTTTCATCAATGCTTCCGCGTATAAATCAAATAGTATGGACCATCCTTGCCTTACACCCCTACCAATGGGAAATCACGGAATATTTTCAAGAAAATAGAACAGAGGAAGCATTTCAAAAATTCTCGATTGGGCTAATAATATGGCTACTACCATTGGCATTACCGCTTAGTTTCCTAAAGTAAGCACTGTAAGGAAAAGATTGAAAAGACGTCATTTCGATTATGAAAGTACAGAGGAAGCTATTCAGGATCCCCCAAAAAAATTTCAAAATTAATTTTTTATTTCAAATTATGGACACAATTTTCTCCTTAACTAAAAGGTTTAGAAATATTAAAGAACATGTAGAAATATTTAAAATATTTTATAATATTTCTGAATTTAAAAAAAAAGTCATATAACGATTTCTTAAATCTTTTCCAAGATTTACATATTAAATTAAGTGACACTGATCGTAATGAGTCTGATATTGATGGTTTAGCTTTATTTGAAGAACTTAGAATACCTCAAATTTATATTAAAGACAATATTACTCCATCTAAAGTGTTACAATATATTTTTAAAAACAATTTTAAAGCTACTTTTCCAAATGTAGCAGTTGCGTTAAGAATTTATGCAAATGAGAGGAACAAAGGGGTACTCTTACCAAGAAAGGCTTAAGTTCTACAAATTGCAGCTTCTGGAAACTAGGCGCCTGCGAGGTGATCTGATTGAGGTGTATAAGGCCTTGAATTGGTTGAGCAAGCTCAGTGCTGATGGGATTCTCTTGCTCAGATTACGCACTTGAGAGACCATAAATTCAAATTGAGGAAAGACAGCTTCAGAATAGATGTTCGGAAATTTGCGTTTAGCCAGCGAGGGGTTGAATGCTGAAACAAACTTCTTTCTCTCGTTGTGGAAGTTGATAGCTTAAATAAATTCAAGGAAGAATCTCTTATACAGAGAAGCTGATGCTTCTCTGTATAAGCTTGCTTTCTTGCATCATATGCCACTACTAATGCTAATGCCAATTTTTCTGACTTTACAATTTCAATTGCCTCAGGTGAACGGTGTTTTTCAAAATTAAAATTAATCAAAAATTATTTACGATCGTCTCAATAACGACTCTCTAATTTGGCAGTAATTTCAATAGAAAATGATCATTTGGAACAAATAAACATAAATAAAATAATTAATAAATTTGCATCTCGTAAAGCAAGGAAACAAATTTGTATAATTTCTCTAACATTATAAATTTCCTTTTATTTTATTATTGTGATAGAATACGATGTCTGTGATTTAGAATTTAAAGTTTATTTCCAGAATTTCAGAATGATTTTGTTATTTTTGTTTGTTGATTCATTATATTATATGTGAGATATGTTGTAATACTTTTCTTTTTCAATAAATTAATAATTATTATTTGCGCCCTTTTTATCGAAATATTTTGAGGCGGCAAATTTGATTTCGCTCACTGGGGGCGCATAGGGTCGCAGCGGTCCTGCAGACCAACTGGGTCAAGCTGTGAGAAAAGCTAATAAACATTTTCCCCGTCTTGACGGTATTCGAATCCTGACCTTTTCTACACGTCGTGAAAGAAAACGAACGTAATTATTTTAGTACCTGCGAGTTGTTGTTGTTGTTATTTGGTTTTCAGGAGCATTGGCAACTAACGCCATATTGCTCCAGGGATATGTGGTGGTCATTCCCTGACCTTTGCGCATCCTCCGTATTTAGTGGTCACGGGCTCAAAGCCCGGTCTAATCAAGAAGCGTGTGCTATGCACTGCTGCTCCTGCCCACCTAGCTATGGAGGCGCCTACCTGCGAGAACCTAAATAAATGAATAAACTGTTTCCATAATTCCGTTTTATCTTTTCAAGGCAAAATATCAAGGTTCAAAGATAATGAAAAGTCATAAAATAAGATAAAAGTTGTATCTGGATCTTTTTTCTCATCTTATTTTCTTTGTCTGCACTTTATAATATTAACCAACCCTTTTATTATTTTTTATATTATTTATTTATTTTATTTTATTCTTCTTGTTGTTATTGTTTTATTTTTGGCATATTCGTTTAACGTTGAAGACAGCTGACCTGAGAAATGAAGCACAAACAGAAAAAAAAATTGAAAAAAAAAGTAAGTTATTTACAGATTTTTAAAAAAATGCCGCTTTTATTGTCCAGCAAGCAAATTTACCCTAAAATCAGTCCTAAAGTCCAGTGCGGAGCATAGACATATAAGAGTTCCACAATCACTGTTACGGCTGTAAAAGTGAGTCTTTATCCTCATGCAGAAACAATGGGTCAGAATTTCTATTAATACGTGTCTTCTCTAATACCTTCAGTTGTTATTTAATTTTAGAGCATCGGCTGCTTAGGCCATGTTGCTCTGTGCATATTCCCTGTGAATTGCGTGTGTTCTGAGGTCGCTTTTCTGTTTTTCTGGACGAAAAGCCCGAGTTTTCGGGGGAAAACCATGCCACCCTCGCCTGAGACCGATTAACTCAGCCACGTTGTGGAAAAGACCCATAAAAATTTCTCCCGTCATCGACGGGATTCGAACTCAGATCTTTTCCACCCGGTGTGGAGAGGACGGCGATCCTACCAACTGTGCTACCCACCGAGGACAATACTTTCAGATGGAGGGAAAGTATAGGTATGGAAGGGTCAGCAAGATCCCTAGCCTCAATGAAGAGAGCACGCCCAGGAAACTCTAGGAGTGTTGTCAGTCACAAGGAAATATGACCGAGCTTACGTCACCCTTTACATAAGAATGGGTATGGAACAACTCCAGCAATAATTAAGTCTCGTTCTCAATATCACGAGTAGATCACCTGCTACCCATGACATCACAGGCCTTATTATTGTATTTTCCATAGTTGATGGATGTGTAATTTTTGACCCTTCATGACTTCATTTGCATGACTTCCTAATCTCAAGTCGAAATTTGTACATCGTGAAGACACACTTAGAACGTCTGACAATGTTTTGTTGTAATTTATTAAAAGGTTTTTGATTTATTTATGTTTTTGTGTTTGTTCCTTAGTTGTGGGACTACACAATAATAAGTTTTATTCTTACTCTTCGTTAGGGCATACTGCCATCTTACTTGTCAGTTTTCAGTTTGGATGTACCACTAGTTTTGTAAAATTTCGGGAAGGGAAAAATTAAAAACAGGGAAGAAATCTGATACCTTTTAGTTAGTTCAGGACTTTTCAAAATTTTACAAGTTTACGAAACATTCTCCAAAACGCATTGTTTATTAATAAATATTTATGCTAATTATTAGTAGCGCAGAGTACAAATAAAGCAGTTTCGAAAGGCTTTTAAAACTTCATAAAAAGAAGAAGAAGAAATGACATTTCTTCTTCTATTCATTTCTTTTAAAGTCATTTCTTTTAAAAAGAAATGACTACCATAGAATTAATTATAATTTATATTAATCAAAATTTAAGGATCCGCATAAGATTATAAAGCCACATCGTTATGCGATTAAGTATTAGTACAGTGAAATGAATTTCAGTAATTTAGAAGTTTTATTTAAAATAAATATTCTTTAAAAGTCATAAGAAAATAGAATTTATTAAACATTTTCATTCACTTTTTAAAAATCTACAACTCATAAGGATTTTATTCACTGCACTAGTTCTTCGTACACTGGGAATTTGGAGAGTTAGTGTGGTCCTGTGATTATATTTTAGATTGACTGAATAGCCTCAGCCTCCAGAATTGAGGCTATTCTGTCAGCAATGATTAAATTTGTTATTGAATTTCACGATTGTGGGAAATATTAAACGTCAAAGCTCTTTATAGCGACCCTGTTTTTAAAGTCCCACACGTTATAACGTCCTATGTGGTTGGTCCCGGCCAATTTCTCATTAACCAAATGCCCTTCCAATATAACGACCGTTTTTCTCATTTCACTGGGGGAGGTTCGTTATATAGAGCTTCGACTGTATTAGTTTTATTACTATCTACTTTAAGATACTATCAAAAAATTAAGGAAACTAGATGGTTTTATAATTTGAACTAATTGTTTTTATTGAAATAATAAATAAATTAATATAACAGTTATACACAACTTAAAAAGACCTCGGAATTATTTTATTTACAAAGAACATCCCCCAATACAAATTGCTGGTGGCGCATCCGTCATATGGCTACAACCCTCAGGGGCTCACATCTGGTGAGTATGGGCTTAGCACACCCAGGGTCCTGATTTGGCCGGTGCAGCATAAGCCTCAGGCTTCCTTGCACCATATGACTAATAACAATAATAATAAAACCAGATATCCAACGATCCTGAAGCATTTTCAGATAATCAAGACTAAATACATAGTTGCGCCACTGGAAATCAGGGCCATCTCTTCGGTATGCACTGATCCGTTCACTGCATGTTGATAAAATACGTGAAAGATATGTTACAAGTAGATGTATTGTTTCATTTATACAAACTAGTATTTAACTATATAATATCGGTGTAGATACACCATAGCTTACCCATAAATTTGAACTACGTATGTAGTGTGCCTTCGTATACGTATGTAGTGTGCCTACGTATGTATTGCGGGTGCTTTCACACCCGCAATATGAGATATGAGATACAATTAAAACGATGCCTTTACACCACACACGTAGTTCAAATTTATGGGTAAACTATGGTGTACCTACACCGATATTATATAGTTAATTACCTATACCCATAAGAAATTATGCCTTGGGCATTTCATCTTCTAATACATAAAAACTAGTATATTCAGAACTGTGCTCTATCTTTCCCATCCAAGTAACCATGGCATATGCTCTAACGCCATTGATTGATACATGCCCTCTTCTCTGAAGTGAGTACAAGCATAATTGAACTAAAGGAAAAAAAATTACCTACGGTCGCAGAACCATAAGGAACGAATAACGGAGCATATTACTTCTTTTACTTTACCGGCATCGGTTGTGGTGGGAAAAATCGCCACAGCAACAAATACTAGGAAGAGGATGGTCTTGCACTTCATCATTAAAAGGATACTCTGAAATGAAAAATAATAAAAAAATTACCATTTCAATATCTTAAGATATACGGATCTCAAAGTTTTAGTCCCCAGCACCGGATGAAAAAGGACAGTTCGAATCCCGTCGTGAGAAATTTTTATGGACCATTTTCACAACGTGGCTAAGTTAGCCGGTCTCAGGCGAGGATAGCATGATTTTTCTTCCGGACACTCTGGTTTTAATTCCAGTCAACAGAAAATTGACCACAGGACACATGCAATTTACAGACAATATACGTATATACTGCTTATTATGGCCTTAGTCGCTGATGAATTTAAAACCCTACAAAACAATACTAGCGCTAAACTATGGCCAACTACAGAGTTTCTCAAATTTTTGTCTATTATGCTCACCTGAATTAAATAGCTATTTTCTGTGCGCCTATTGCCCTTCAAAATAATTGCGAAAAATTTTGTTTTCTTAACTCCGTCGATTTCAGGAGGGATGCAGATCCTGCCTGAAATCGAATAACTACAGCATCGATTTAAGAGGCATTAAGAATTTCACCACTCTTCGAGAATTCGTACCGAGACCTCAATTAGGTAAGTTCTGCAAAATTAGTTGATAATTTGTTCCTACAGTTAAGAATCCCTTGGCTAAAAGAAAATTTTATTATATCCGGTCTACAGCTATCCTTCCATAATTTTATTGTATGTTGTAAATCCTTCGAAAACAAAAAAGATATTCTCTATTTAATTTAGTTAAGCCTTTAAAAATTTACATTAAATAACTCGATCAAGACCATCCCCAAACAGAAGTTCATCCCCAGCAGATCTACATCCTACATTCCAAACGTGCGTATCTCAAGGTTGTGATCTCGACAAGCCATTATATAATAGAACAATTACTTCTTTTCTACTACTAGCAAAATCCTCCTCCTCATCATAATAATGCACATCATTGTGAAAACATGATGTTGTCCTGGAAGTCTATGTGCACTGTTGGAAGAACTTCATGTCGATTTTAACAATTACTCCTAAGTCCTTTCATTATTAATTACCTTATGTTTATTGCTTCCCAGTAATACGATAATCTGGGGCTACTATTACCCAAACGTAGAACCTTATATTTCCTAATATTATAATTTAACTTCTTTTTTTCCATACCAGTTAAATCAAGGTCTCGTTGAAGAAGCACAGCTTGGTTAGTATCCTTTTCCAACCTCCAAAAATTATCATTAACAAACTTGGACAAAGTGCGAAAATGCTATTTCAAAATTATTATTTGTATCAAGTTCTCTAGTGACAAGCCCCATAATATGAGATCAGTTAAACATCATTTCCTATCATAAACCAAAGTGCACTATTTCGCGCATAACCACTTTCCTGTTTCGCATACAATTCCATTTCTGTCCAGATGCCCTACAATATATTCTTGATCATGGATTCTATCATTTTTCTGACGCTCGCTGCTAGCACAGTCGTTATAATCACCATCCTACCAATCGGCTGGAAAAGACCTTAGTTCGAATCCTGTGAATTATCCAAGTTATTTTTAGGGACTTTTTCACAACACAGTAAAAGTTCTAAAAATGCCTGACAATATACTGACGCCTCATAGCTTCAGTATATTTGGAGCGTAACACACACCTAAAAAAATAATTTCCTTCCTAAAAATATTTAACGAAAACAGATATTGAATTATGTTGAAGTTATCAATATACAATAGTTTTAATAATCCTTAATCCAATAAGAGGTCTGAACATGTCACAAAATACATTAGGCAAGGCGTGACGCCTAAGGAGTGGAATAATGCAATCATAATTTTACTGCATAACAAAGGAGATAAATCAGAAATTGTAAATTATAGACCAATTAGCTTGTTGTCCTACATCTACAAGTTGTTCACAAGGGTCGTAACTAACAAATTAGAAAGAATACTTGATGAGAATCAACCGAAAGAGCAAGTTGGCTTTAGAACAGGATTCTCAACTATGGATTACCTTCATGTAATATGGCAGGTAATGGAGAAAGCAAATGAACATAAAACACCATTATGCCTGGCATTTGTGGATTATGAAAAGGCATTTAAGTCCATACAGCATAAGGCAATGTTTCAAGCACTGGAAAGGCAAGGCATAGATACCCCACATATTATGATTTTGAAGAAAATATATGAGAACGCTACCTCCTTTATTAGACTAGACAAAGACAGTAGCAAATTTAAAGTTGAGGAAGGAGTTCGATAAGGAGATACAATATCTCCAAAGTTGTTTACTGCTGCCCTTGAGGAAGTTTTCAGAAGATTAGACTGGTCGCAGAAAGGAGTCAATGTGAACGGAGAGTACCTAAACCATTTATGATTTGCAGATGACATTGTGATCATAAGCCACGATCCCAAAGAATTAAAGGAAAATCTTTAATCAGTTATGAAGGGTTAGTAAGGATTTCGTACTAAAGATGAATATGGCTAAAACAAAAGTAATGATGAACAAGTATGCCACAAAAAGGGATATAATTACTGAAGGAGCAGTAATTGAAAAGGTTTGTTTGTTAGTTTGTTATTTGGTTTTTAGGAGCATTAGCAACTAAGGCCATATTGCTCCGGGGATATGCGGTGGTCATTCCCTGACCTTCCCGCATCTTCCATATTTGGTGGTCACGGGTCCGAACCCCGATCTAATCAAGAAGCATGTGCTACGCACTGCTGCTCCTGCCCACCAGGCTACGGAGGCGCCTTGAAAAGGTAGATTCATATACTTATCTGGGACAAGTCATTAGCTGTAATAATGATAATAAATGGCTGGAAGTCAAGAGAAGAATAAATTTTGGATGGATAGCATTCAAGAAATAAAGTCACATACTGAGGAGCAATGTCCCAATTTGTCTGAAACGTAAAATAACGAACCATTGTATACTCATGAACCACCATGACTTATGGAAGTGAAACTTGGGCAGTCACCAAAAGAACGGAAGAGAAGCTGAAAAACACACAGCGAAGAATGGAACGAGTTATATTAGGAATCAGACTGATATAATAGAAGAGAAACACATGGATTGGGCAACAAATAGAAATAAAGGACATTCTTATCAAAACTAAAGAACTGAGGTGATTTTGGGCTGAACACAGCTCGAAGACATGATGACAGATGGACTAAGAAAATAACAGAATAGTACCCAAGAGGAGCTAAAAGAAAACCTGGAAGACAACAACGGAGATTGACAGATGAAATTCACGAGTCAGTGAATAATAAATGAATGGCCATTGCACAAAACAGAATGAACTATAAAGATCCTTCTGTTCTGTGCAAAAAAAAAAAAAAAAAAAACAAGAAGAAACTATAAAGTTGCTGGAAAGGCCTTCATTCTGCGTTGGATTGAAAATGGTTGATGATAATGAATCCAATAAGGGAAAAAATAAGGTATGGAAAGAGGTCAAAGTTTAATCAGGATTATTTTTCATTAATCATGCAGAGATTTCTTGAAATGGATCCAGACTTTATGTTCACCTAGTCCTATCCCTGTCACAGTCAGACCTTTCCAGGGCCATTGTCAAGATCGTAATTTAAGGATAATTCCTCAAATAGCATGTATACCGGCGAATCGGAATTGCAAGTTTTGGTCTCGGCAGCTCCCTACAATTTTGGCCTTATCGGAATTATTTATCATGTCATAATCATTAGTTGAAGACAGAAATTTGCTGTTGTACCCCGTGGGGTTCGTCATTCGGTCACCAGGGTCAGTCTGCCCCTCTTTATATATCTTTGTGACTGATCATGGATGTTTTCCTCTGTGATGACATTCAAAATGTCTGAGAAGAGTTGAACTGGCGTTTAAGAGTCGCCATACACTGAGTGATCACTGAATTATGACCACCTACCTAATACTTCGTAGGTCCTCCTTTTTCCCTCTGTACAGCAGCTCTCCGACGTGTCATTGATTCAACAAGGTGTCGGAAGTGTTCAGGAGGTATCGCCAACCAAGCTGTGTGTAATGCGGCTAGCAATGCAAGCATGGAAGTGATTGGTGTACCCAGACGCCTGATATGACTTTCCATAGTGTCCCACAAGTGCTCTATGGGATTGATATTGGAGGATGTTCGGAGGCCAATCGATATGCTAGAAGTCAGAACTGTATTCCTCAAACCATTCCTGCACATCAAGTTCCCAATGGCTCAGCGCATTGTCATCTTGAAAGACACCATCGCTATTCGGGAAAAAGTGTAACATAGCGGGGTGTACACAGCCGTCGGGTCGTTGTTTGACACTTTTGACGCCAATTCTGGTACACTTTAACAACGGCGGCTCTCGAACAACCCACCAGTTCAGCCGTTTGGGAAATCGAGGCACCAGCTCGTCGAGCTCCCACAATCTGTCCTTTATCAAAGTCCGATAAATCCTTCCTTTTACCCATCACGCTCGGAATTTTACTACCTACTGAACCACTGATACCTTATCTATGCTACGTAGGTTGACTAACTGCACACTCTCGTACCTCACGTGGTCAACGGGTCGCATTCACTTTTCATATGGGTGGTCATAATTTCAGTGATCACTCAGTGTATATTAAGATATACTACATGTCTGTTCAAGAGGTCTGAACATGTCACAAAGCTTCGGGTTGAGAAAACCGACATTGAAATACTGCAAAGTCAGACGTATTTCAATGTGGTCTGAACAGTGTCGGTCAGTAGCATGCTAAACCGGCTCTGTCGAACAGGGTCCCGCCCTGAAATGGTCAAAACAACAGTGCAATGTTGATTCATATATTAAATATTATTCGTATTAAAAATTTTGTTCAGTATAATATAAAATTATTTAGTTATGTCTTAGTTAGTTTAAAAGTTGAAAAATTAAAAAAAAAAAAAAATCACTATTACAAAAACACCCCACATAAGTTTTGCACAGGACCCTAGGGCCCCGCAAATTTTGGTGCCAGCTCTGGGTCTGATTGTAGTACGCTAACCATATTACCTTTACACCCCGCTTGTGAGACTGTTGGTAACTCTGAGTATAACTATCATACAAAAGGCTCAAGAATACTTTAAGAGTGACCGTGCTTCCCTGTTCAGCACGGGACAGCTCAGCATTTTTAGATTGTTGTGGGGTCCCAACCAATTCGTGAAACTTTATAAAATGTTCCCTGATTTGGGCTGCTGCACATTGTGGGATTTAAAAAGTCAAAATATGTTCAGTGATATGAATAATTAAGTTTTTAACATTATTTTATTGTTTTTTTTAATATTTGTGCTGTAATTATTAACTTTTACAAATATATTTACAAGTAATTATTTGTACTATAATTATTTACATCTGTAAGATAAATTCTAAAAATAAATTATAAATGCGATGTCATTTTTATCACAATTTCGCAACGCTAGAGAGAAATCCCATGCAAGGAAACCAATTGAATTTCGTGAACGTATTGCTAGGAATTGTTTGATTTTCATAACATTTTTGTGGAATTTTTACAGTTTCCTGGTAAAATTATATGGTTACCCTAAGTCGTTCACTAGAGGCAAACAACTCGATATGAATAAGACGGAACGTTTCTATTGGATGTTCTTCTGGTCTCGATATCGCTGAACGACAAAAGCAGAATGGCGCGGAAAGACTTATATGCAGAAAGCACTGTATGCAATTGGTTTTCCAAAGTGCATGAAGCAGAGTTCTTTCTATGAATCTTGCTGACCGCCTGGTAAGGTTGCAACTTCGGGGGTGCTTCAGGAGTGGCTTCCGCTGGTGGCTGGAGATGAATGTGTAAAATGTAAAATCTTACAAATTAAATTAAAAATATGTGTTTGAAGAACGCTAGATTTAGTGCTGGGATAGTTTAAGCGGGAGAATAGTAGCAAAGGGGTGAAATAACAGTAAACAAGTAATTCAAATAATACGAGAGAGCAAACAGGGACAGCAGGACTAGGTAAAGGGGTGCCATTTGAGAACGGGCGTGAAGGGGTTGCTTAAATAACGTTTAGAGAGTTTGGGACATTCTAATGAGGTTCTTGCTGACTCTGTGAAGAGAATAGTGAATTTATTCAAGGAGCACAAGACAATTGTACAGCCATCTGCTGAGCGGCGTACTCAGGTGAGTACTCCGTTAAAAGGACGTAAGCTCAGTAAACGAAGAAGATTGTTCAGTGAGGCTTTATGAAGTCACAATAACTTTCGCTACGATTGGGAAAGTTGAAAATGCTGTGAACCCTATCTGTAGTGCTGAAATTAAGCGTATTCTGTTGGAGGAATCCAGGTCATAGCTATGTACACTGAAAGTCAGGAGGATTAAGGTAGTGTAGGGGTAATCAGGTAATAAAGAAGGTTGGTACTTTTAAGGATATTTAGTTGCTTGAATCCAATGTATGTTTAAAAAATTTGGGTCTCTCTGTGACTAAGCTTTTGACACCACCACCTCGTATTATTCTTTTTGATGCTAATCAAGATATCGAGGAGTATAACTTAATGAAGGAGTTTTATGAACGTAATTTACTTGAACATGGCCTTTAAGAGGAGTTTGCTAAAGAATGTAGTAGAGTTTGTTTTTCAAGAGTTAGTAGATGTAATAATAATAGAAATTGGATTACTATTAGTTTTAGGGCTGAGATTTTCTAGATCGTTCTCAGCATATTTACTTGGGTTATAAAAGCCACAAGTTCAAGAAGTATTATTTAACCACAATGTGCTACAGGTGTGTTCAATATGGACATACGGCGGGATATTATGTAAAAGAAATAGTTTATTCTTCTTGTGCAAAGAGCGGACACTCTTATCAGGGATGTTCATACAAGAACATGAAACCTACTTGTACAAATTGCTCAGCTATGAATCGTTCTTCGTCACATTAAGTTCGAAGCACTTTGTGTCCATCGTTCCGGAACGCGCTGCAGTTGGTCAGGATCAGGCCAGAAACTTTTTAGTTTTTGCTTTAGGATTCATGGACTTACTGATTGCTAATGCTTCAAACTCTGTACTGAATTTATTTTCCTCTCCTACTTCTTTCTTCTACTCTTTCTCTTTCCTTTTCTTTCCTTTAATTGATATTATCATTACGCAGTTAGTGGATCCCTAGCGGCCTCCATGTGCCAGAGATGGTAACCAACTAATGGCAGTGTATGTTTGATATCTGTACAGTATTGGAAGTAGGTGGGCGGGGTTGCCAGGAAAGCTGGCTGGGACCACCTAGTTTAATAAATAAAAAAAAATTTAAATGTAATGTGACACTTCTCAGCATAGCAGAGAAAAAGGCCATCTTACATTTACATTTCTTTTTCATTTACATTTATATTCCTTCAATAAATTGAGGAAGGAGAGTTGCGGGATAGATGTAGGGAAGTCTGCCTTCACCAACGGGTGTTGATCGTTGGAACAAACTTCAATCTGTTGTTGCGAAAGTGGGCAGTTTGAATAAATTCAAAGAACTAGGAACTATACAAACTGTTCGAAATGGGCAGGTGATGTGGGAATTTTCTTTCTTTCTTTGTTTTTTTTTTTTTTTTTTGGCTGATGATTCATAAGCTTACCTTCTTGCATCATTTGCCATAATATCTAAATGCTATGAAGGCCTTTTTTAAATTTTCAAAAATACATTTCTAAAACCTTTAAAAGTACTTTAATCGAACAACCACATAGCTACACATCTCGGAGAGACTAAAAAGGAATTAACTACGGCGCTTTCGTAAAACTAGGTTCTCCCTTATTCAATGTCTGTCTGCCTGTCTTGCGTTATAAATGAGTTATCGAAGATTGTGAAGAATTGATCAGGAAACCTAAAAGAGAATGCACACTGCCCTGTGTGCTACTTAACTAGTTCACGATTGCCAGTACTTGCGGATTCATTATAGTCTGGGTGGAAGGAGATACTGAAGAGTATGGATAAGCCCTCGCGGTTAGCACAGTGGATATAAAAACAGTCCTCTCCACACCGGGTGGAAAAGGCATGGGTTCGAAACCTGTCAAAATTTTTATGGGCTCTTTTAACAAAGTGGCTGAATTAGTTGATCTCGGATGATAGTTGCACGGTTTTGTCTCCCGAATGTCCAGGAAGAAGTCCAAAAAACACGCAATGTACTGGCGCTTTATAATCTTAGTTGCTTTGGCGCTTAACACACACACATACAGGGTGTGGATACGTTGCTTCCAGCTTTGCGATATTTTGTTAAGTTTTCGAAATTCGGGTTGGCTGTGTATGATAAATAACTTCCGTTTATAAAACATTGCCACTGCACATACAACAGAGATCAAGGCATACCAGTATATCTTGTTTTAGAAAACATCATCACGAAATATGAGAGATGATGGAGGCAGCGTATCGATACCTCACCCCAAAGGGTCCTCAGGTTATATTAAGTCAGCATATCCATACGTTTAATTTCTAACGAGCACGCGCTAACAACAGATGCACTTTTTGAGGTTCACATCAGATCCTTGAAATCCTGCAAACTCAAATAAAGAAACATACATAACACGACAAGCAGAGAGAACCTGAAAAAGGAAGGGCTGAGTTCCCCGAAACTTATTTTTATTTTATTTTTTATTTATAGGAATATAATTCAAATATGTTTTTATTTGTTAGAGATGCCAGCCAAGAATTTCATTTTATCAGAGACTATGTAATATGCATCTTTATACAGAGAGGGAGGGGTATTACGGGGTAATAAAGCCTACATCCAAAATTTACTATTTATTTCGAGCTTCCTATTTGAAGTTTTTAACCTTCCTGCTCTAACGTTATATCACTGCAACAAATTCCTTAAAAATTCATTTCGTATAATTAGGTTGACCACGTTTTTGTAATAACATTTGGCATACGTTGTACAGTATTATTGTAATTTGGTTTGTGTTTTAATTCATCAGGGATACTTAATTCTTTATGTATTCTTATACTTATAAAATTTGTTGACTATGAATGCTTATGGAGAAATCATAAATTTGAGTAATGCGCTACAAACATATGTTGAGGTCAACGTTTTATACATGCCTAAGAACATTTTGCTGCCTATGAACATTACAGAATGGAAAACTCTTTAAATTATTGGGGTTTATAATTTTATTTTAAACTCGTTCCTTGAATTCTGCCATTTTAATACTAATACTGAACGAAGTCTGAAATATGCCTTTTGAAAGACGTTTGAGTAACTAGCACTGGTGGAAATTAAGACACTTTCCCCAAATTTCAATTACTACGAGTAGGTTTTGATTTATTTAGAATAACCAGAAATGCAACTTAAGATCATGACACATTAGCGTATTGAGCCTATAAATTGTATTTATTCTGTGGTTGATTTGTTGTTTCGTAGACGAAAATTCCGAGTTCAGGTGTATGCACTTTATATTTTCTTTTTTGTTTTATATCACTTATTTTTGACCAGGTAAAGAAATACAGAATAGCATTTCAAAACGTTTGATTTATATTTACGGATGGTATATATTTTACTAGTGTAGTATTTAAACTGTAATTGTAGCGTACAGAAACTGCTACCACTCCCATTTCCTATTCAGTTGGTTAATTGTAATTTTTATGGATAAGATTATAAATTGCTGATAACTTATAACTTAAGCTGTAACAATATCCTATTTTATAAACAGCATAGATCAAGGGAATCACAACGCCTCAGTCGGCACTTAAAAATATAAAACTAGACCAGCGATGGCAAACATTTTTCGGCCTGAGTGCCAAAAATAAGCTGAAACAAAAATATAACAATTTTCTCGTACCACAGAAAAAAAAATGACTACAGCAAATTGTTTTATCAAAATCATAAAATGATTTTGATAAAATACTTGAAATTTTCTAATGAGAACTTTGTTGCTTCATAATTTGCACATACTTACGGTTTTCATCGCTATATGCGGTTGATAGACCATAAAACAAACTTGTCTTCAAACAAAAAAATACTTTTCTATAACATAAATTATTTTGAGTGGCCACGTGCCTGTGTATTTTCCTATGTGTGATAGTCATCCGCCATCGCTGAACTAGACAAATTGCCGTATTACATGAAGAAGGGTAAACAGGCAAGCAAGAATAAAAGTGAAAAATACGGGAAACTCACCAACAACACTAAAGAGAGAAAACAGACAACCCAAAAAATGTTACTGCACTTATTAAAAAAAAAGCAACATTTCCGTTATTTATTGTTTTGCTGTACCTGTTCTACAGTTTCCTCCGGATTCACTAGAAATCTCTGGGAAGAATTCAATGTACTAATAAGGCGAAAAATAAATTTCCGGTTAAACATAACGCACGAATGAAATCAGAAAAATCCATTAATTAGGAGATTATTAGGCAATTATTTATTATAAAGTCAACTTACGATTAAAATTATGAAGCTACGTGTTCATAGAGGTGGTGGTAATTAACGGCAGCATTATTCATAAATTGCAATTTAACCACCAATTCGCATTGCTCCTATTGTAAATTTAACCCATTACCTTACTGTGTGCACCGATTGGTATTTACGTATTCTGTGAAGAGACAGTACCACCTTTAAAACATCTGTAAGGGATCATTACCGAGATGTTCCTTTATCATGAATTTAATTATAGTTATTAAATATAAGAATGTGTTAATGTCATACATATTTTATCCTTGGGTTATCTGTCAAAATTAATTTTCAATATCCAGTTTTCAAGATTGTGAAATAAAGAATAAGCAGTGCACACATACCTCACGTTTTTATTCCATGTGTTGGACGATCAGAAATGTTCAATATAGCTTTGACTAATGAGTCAATACATATCCCATCCCACAGGCGCCAATATATATCCAGGTCCACATTAACCTGGCAGAAAGAAATCGGCTAAGAAGATATGAAATTCAAAAAGTCGGGACCATATCGTCCATACTCAACAGTCATACATGTGAGTATGGACAGACTGCCGAAACCATATAGGGACTCGGGCAACTTACAGGCTGATTCCCACTTCGATCTCAACAAACGTGGACAACGTACAAAAAAAGTATCCTTACCGAAAGTACAGAATCGGTGCATTTTACTTACACCTTGATTTATAAAATATACGATTTATTCTACTTTTTTAACAAAACGATTAGAAACTATTTTAATTTGTATGTGAGTTCTGTTGCTAACTACGCTTGTACTCTTTGAGCATTTAGTAGCGCTTCTCCTATTAGACCTGTACATGGAACTAAATATTGGCTCTTCAAAGTCCTTAATCATAAAATTGACGCAAATTAAACTACATTATAGAGGAGGATCGCTACAAGCAGACTGCGCTTCCATGGTACAAAAAGTAAAGAAGTAGACAATGGGCTGAGATCTACAGGTTATGGCAGTCTTTCTGCGAGACATTCTGGCCGTCCGAGATACCTGACTGACTCCCTTATCCCTATACGTAATAACAGAGTTACACATCTCAGACTCCGAAACAACGTTGGAAGGTTGCAAACTCAAATCCAATTTATGATTCCATCCAGGGATAATATCCTCAAAATTATTATTATTATTATTATTATTATGCTAAGCCACCAAAAGTACACTTAATCTGTATACATGTTTGGTCAGTAGAACTGCTTTCACCGACCAATTTGCCTATTGTGGGAGCTAAAAAGCCCAGAATAACTCATGGAGGAAGGGGGTGACGCGACGCCCTACGCATCAGATAGGCTAATTGCAGCCTAGATTGAAGAGGATGTTCGAAAATTCTCCAGTCATTAAATGAGAATCGAACCAAGACCTTCCTAAAAGAGTGGCAGAGAGCGATGTATCGTGCCGATTCCGCTGCCACGCAGGGCTGATATCTTCGAATATATGGTCCTGAGGAGAAAAGTCGCCGAACCCATACAATTGGATATATCTCCGATTATACTTGCGGGAACAACATGTAATTCTATTGACGTATATAACTGTTGCATAAGATTGGAATGCATTATAAGAGATTTTGGAAGTGCCTGTCATTCTGTGCGTCATAGTTTTGTAAGGACGAACTCGACGATACGTGTTTTTTTTTACGATCCGGTGAAACATGTCGTGGGAATGTCGGCAATTCATTCATGGTATACTTTAGTTCTTCAGTCGAGTATGTACCGCCCACAAAATGTCCACACTTTAAGGCCCTCGTGGGTACAGTTGGTACAAACACGTTCTCCTCACAATGGGTGGAAAAACCTGAGTTCGAATCCCGTCGATGACATGAAGAATTTTTATAGGCCTTTTTCACAACGTGACTGAGTTAGTTGGTCTCAGGCGAGGGCAGCACGATTTTTCTCCTGGAAACTCTGGTTTGTCGTCCAGAAAACAGACAAATCGACCACAGAACACACTCAATTTACAGACATAATATATATAGCGCAATATGCCTAAGTCGCTGATGCGCTAAAATCCAAAAACAATCACGCTTTAAGATACCCCCACAGGGAATAAAAAATTCAAGAGATGTAGGGTCGGATGGTCAAAGCAAAACGCAATGCGCTTTTTCTTCGTCTGATCCTTTTAGTTCGTGAAAAAAGCGAATTTTGTACAGATATCTCCTGCAGCCGAGAAGCGCCATAGTAGCTTCTCGACTGCAGGAAATGTCCATTCACATCGTAGGTCTTCTGGGTGATTTGCTCGCAATCACATAATGCGATATTTCATGGCACTGTAGTTCGAACTAACTTAAATAAATAAATAAACATTCTTAACAGTTTAGTCCCTAATATTCTAATGCTGTATTGGTGCCGCAAAGTGAACAAAAATTATGAAATTAAATGCTTTCTATTTTAAAGCGTTCAAGTTAAAAATAACTGCAAAGTGACAGTTGTAATTAGCGGTCATCACTATGCACCTCATTAGAGGTGCCCTGACGGGGTAGGGAAAAATAGGTATTCTTCAAATTAAATTGTTTTGGAGCACCGTCATAGAACTATTTCTTCTGATATCATAATTAAACCCATATGAGTTAATAAAAAAAAATAATAAGAAGAAGAAAATAATTTGCATCTGCAATAGAATCCGTCACAACAACAACAACAAAAAATAATGTCGAGAAATTATTGAGGGGCGAATGATAAGAAAAAACTATGCGAACCTGAGTATGGGTTCAATGGATTTACTTTATATTTCTCACATAATACATTATATAACGTCTAGTACATCAAAACAGTTTTAAATTATATCATAGAATAAATTAAACGCTATCATAGCACCAAATTTTCTTGCGTAGGATTGCGATGCAAAATGGACCACTGGAAGTCGCTTCCATTCGATGAAGGATAAAATCGAAAAAGCCAAATTGCTGAAACCAACATCAAAAAAATGAAATTAATATCTCTTCGTGTAGTTATAAAGATGCATAATTTCATCATGCTTAGAATTAAAAATTTAAATAAAGCTTGAAAATATCGCAATTAAAAAATGGATAAACAGGATCTGGAAAAAGGCTTATATGTTAAACTTAGGGATATATTTTAAGTAAACCTTTACAAATTCACACTGCTGTGCTTATATGAAAACGCTAGTACCTAAAGGGAATACACTAAATTTTATAAAATTTTAACACAAATTCAAAAATCGTACAATTATAGCTATTGCTAATTAGGAGATCGTATTGAAATACACTCGGTGATACTGAAATTGCAGCACCCAGAAGGAATGATCTGAATACAACAGGCGGATCAGTTACGCCGAAATATACAAATGATTATAATTCAGACCAATCCGGCGGAAGCTTCGTCTGATATAAAAAATAAGTAGAGAACGCGGACTTTAAAGCAACGCGCGTTTGACGCAGTTACAGGCTTCTGTCTCGAAGGAACCGACTTCAGGGTGCAAGCAGCTCGTAGAGAATGACGAGATGTCACGTTCGACACCAATATCAGCAACTCAGAGACTTCGATAGAAGGCGGATCATCGACCTTTCAGAGGCTGGGTGGTCGCTTCGTCGTGCAGCAAAACGTGCGGGCCGTGGCAGTAATACAATGTCACGGCCCACACGTCCAGATACACGACGAAGTGACCATCCAGTCGGATGGTAGCCAACATGGCTGCAGGTGCGGTGTAAGCTTGTTTATTGACGACTACGGAACGGCAGGATCATCTTATCCGTCAACAGGTTTACACAGCACCTTGGGCCACGCTGCATACCATCCAAAGAGCTGTGACATTAGCTGGGTATTACCCCAACACCCGTCGAACCATTGCACGCCGACTGACAGAAGGGGAGCTGCCGTGCATACTGGTAATTGTGTCGATTACCCCTGATCGCTGTCCATCGTCAACAGCGTCTGGAACAGTACCGCGCACGGGTCACCTGGGATACACAATGGCGTCAAGTGGTCTTCAGCAATGAGTCCCGCTTCTGCTTGGGGCCCGATGATTACCGCATATACGTGTGACGTCGAAGTGGTGTCCACAATGATCCTAGAGATAGCGTTCAATGATCTACCATTGAACGCTATTCTGCATTGTGTTATAGAGCTAGGGAGCACTCAGTTTTGAAATCAGTCGGCGTTGGTGCTCGTCAACGGAAATCTGACTGCTCGCCGCTATGTCACCAAGATTCTGGAACCAATCGCTCTCCCCTTTCTTACTAGGATGCCGGATGCCATTTTTTATTGTTTATTTATTCATTTTTTTTTTCTCCAGGACAACACCAGAAAACACATCGCAGGGGTTTTCTGAGTATCCTCCTGGCGTGAATATACTGTCGTGGCGAGCCAGGTCCTTATATTTCTTCCCCACTCGAGCACGTGTGGGCCATGACGCTTCGCTCAATGTATCCGCAACTGTGATGGATTTACATCATATTGATCATTGTAAGCAATATTCTGTGTCATTAAATGTGTTCGCCCACACATTAACGTCTGCAACTTTTATCCTACGTTTCTTAACTCCTTGGCTATCATTACTCTTTGTATCCTCTGTATTATTGTTCCTCCAGGATTTTACAATTTCAATGTCATTCAGTATATTTCAGTATATGAGTGTATTTAGTATATTTCAGCAATACCATACTTGTAAAAAGTGAAAGTGGATATTAATGTGAAATCGATGGGCAAGTCTACCAGATTTCATCAGTTTCTTCAGGAAGAGACGGCGCCTCCGTAGCCAGGTGGACAGGAGCAGCAGTGCGTAGCATACACTTCTTGATTAGACCGGGGTTCGAGCCCGTGACCACCAAATACGGAGGATGCGGAAAGGTCAGGAAATGACCACCGCATATCTCCGGAGCAATATGGCCTTAGTGGCTAATGCTCCTAAAAACCAAACAAACAGGAAGAGACTACTCTAATTTAATTTTGTTATTATTATTATATTAGGGTCACCCGTAATTTAATACATCTACTCGTATTTGTGTCTGTAAATTGCGTGTGTTCTCTGGTCGGTTTGCATGTTTTTCTGGACGAAAAAGGCCGTTTTTGAGAAAAAAAAAACTTTGCTATCTTTTTTTTTTTTTTTTTTTTTATGTGAACCCCAAACACGAGAGGTATTAGAACCTTTAGTACTTAGTACCGTGCTTGGGTTGGAGATTGAGAAGACAAAAGAAGATATTTGTTGACATTGGACTTGAACTTTTGAAGATTGTAATTTTCAGGAAATACGTATGAAGGAAGGTTGTTCCAGAAAATGGCAGTTGAATGAATAAATGAGGAAGATGAAAAGTTGGTTCTGTGGGTTTGAAGTTGGACAGTAAATGGATGTTGGCTGGTGGCGGCACGTGTTCGGACTGTTTTGAAAGAGAGAGCGGGAATTATAGAAGCTAATTCAGAAGAACAGTGCCCATGGTAGTATCTGTAGAAGAGGCATGCAGCAGAAACAGTGCGTCTATGAGACAGCGAGTGGAGAGACTCTGTTAGAGATGAATCATTAATTAACCTAACTGCCCTCTTCTGAATGGAATCAAGAAGCCTGAGAGAGGTTTTGGGGGCACCACCCCAGATGTGGGAACAATATTCCATGGCAGGGCGGATTTGCGATTTATACAGAGTGAGCAGCTGTTTGGGGGAAAAGTAACGCCGAGAGCGAAAGAGAAAACCAAGTTTTTTAGATGCAGAGGAAGCAATATTTGTAATGTGCTTGTGCCAAGAGAGATTAGAAGTCAGGGTAATCCCCAAAAGAGATATATCCTTTTGCCTAGAAATTGGAGTGTCACTAAAGATAAGCATAGGAGCAGAAGAATCCATTTTGCGAGATATAAGACAAGACTGAGTTTTAGAAGGGTTGAAATCAACTAAGTTGACTTTGCCCCACTGGAGAATTACCTGAAGATCGGCATTTAAGGAATTGGTAGCAGATTTTCGAGAAGTTGAAGCTGATTGAGCAGGACAAGGTTTCTCAAAATGGAAAGTTGAATGCAATGTGCTATCATCGGCAAAACTATGGATAGGATTTCCAGTCAATGGAAGAAGGTCATTGATATACAAGAGGAAAAGAGTGGGGGAAAGAACTGAACCTTGGGGGACACCGGCATTAATGGAGAAGTTAGAAGACAGAGAGCCATCAACCATCACCCTCAGTGAGCGATCAGCGAGAAAACTGGATAACCAATTACTAAAAACAGTTGGCAAACCATAAGATGGAACCTTGTTTAGAAGACCTTTATGCCAAACACGATCAAAAGCCTTTGAGATGTCAAGAGCAACTACTTGTGTTTCACCGAACCTTTCCATTGAATTAGTCCATAAATGGGTAACATAAGCCAGAATATCACCAGTGGATCGACACTGACGGAATCCATACTGGTGATCGTTGATCAGACGGAAGATTTCTAGGTAGTTTAAGAATTGGCGGTTAATTGATTTCTCCATTACTTTAGAAAGAGTAGAAGTAATTGCAATGGGACGATAATTGGATGGGAGGGATTTGTCACCCTTTTTTAGGAACTGGCTGGATATGAGCAAATTTCCAAGCAGAAGGAAAAACACCTTTAGAATAAGAAAGAGAAAAAAGGCGGCAAAGAATAGGAGTAAGTTCAGGAGCACAGGTTTTGAGAACAAGTGGAGAAATACCATCAGGACCTGGAGCTTTCTTAGCATCGAGATTCATCAAAATCCTTCTGATATCCTTTTGATGGAAGACCACAGGAGGCATTGAATGGAGTGTGTTGGGAATGGTGGGAGGTGTTTTACCAAGATCATTAATACATGAGCTGGAAGAAAAATGGGATGCTAGCAGGTCAGCTTTATCCTTGGCTGAAGTGACAACAGAACCATCTGGTTTGGACAGAGGTGGGAGCAGAGATGGGCAAAAGTTGCGGCCAATAGCTTTGGCAAGAGACCAGAATGCTCGGCTACCATTAGGGCAAGAAGCAAGTTTTCTACTCTTAGCCTGTTCAAACTCTAGTTTGGACTGATTAATAACTGCTTTACAATTGTTGCGAGCTTTGGTGTAGGCAGAAAATGAAACTGAAGAATTAGAAACAAGCCAATTACGATATGCCACATTCTTCTCTTGGACAGCCTTAGCACATTTATTGGAAAACCAAGGTTTAGATAAAGGACGAGATTTTAAAGTGGAGTGTGGGATAAAGGATTCCATTCCTGCAAGAATAATTTCACTGACACGATCTGAGCAAACGTTGACATCAGAACTTTTGAAACAGTAATCCGACCAAGGAAAAGAAGAAAAGAAGTCTCGCAGGTCATCCCATTTTGCATTCTTGTAATGCCAAACAACACGAGGTTTGGAATAGCCATGAGATAAAGGTTCCATTGGAGAAGAGACAATCACCAAGTTGTGATCTGAAGTGCCTAAAGGAGCTCTCACTTCGACCGTGTACTTAGAAGGGTTGTTGGTGAGAAAAAGATCAAGCGTATTGGCTGTATGATTAGGATTGTCCGGTATTCTTGTAGGTAAATGAACAATCTGTGCTAGGTCATTAGTAATTGCAAAAGCCTCAGCATCTCGACCTGCTGGGTCGGTGTGACTAGAAAACGGAAGCCAGCTGGGGTTGTGAACATTAAAATCACCAAGGAAAATTACCTCACTGTTAGGAGAGTTGGACTGGAGAAAGTCAAGTTGCGACGAGAGGAAGTCAAAGAGCTCCAAGTGATTAGTCGAGTTGGGAGAACGGTAGAGACAACAGATGAATTTGACACAATGAGGTAGAGAGATTTTAAGCCAGAGAAGATCAAAGAGAGGAGATTCCAAATTGCCAAGTCTCTGACAGGGAATATCAGAACGGACATATGCACAAGTACCACCTTTGAGGCGAAAGGAATCATACAGCGAATAATTTGGGCATCTGAGTTGAGCAGTAGTTGAATCAACAGATAACTGAGATTCTGTCAGAAAAAGTACATGAGGTTTGGCAGACTGCAAGTGGAAATGGACATCGTTGAGATTAGAATTGAGGCCACGTATATTTGTGAAATGAATTAGGAAGTCCTTGGGAGGTTTAGATCTTTTCGCAGATAAGCTTGCTCTATTATTTTGACAATTCATGGTGTATTCAATAGTAAGAAAAAGTGGGTGGGACATGCTGTATGAAGTAATGAAATTTTTGAATATGGCGTACATGTGGTAAGAATATACCCAGATCCTTGACATAACGTGGCCTCGACAATGCTCCCCGCATACACACTACTCGGACTCCCTCCAGTCACTATCTGGCAGAGTAGAGGTAGCAAGATTATACACTAGCTGATCCGGAAGCCTCCTAGAGAGTTACCAATAGGTCCGGTCCGGTGTACTAACTAGCGGCCGGCCTGCGAAAACAGTTTTAGAGCTGTACCCTCGAAATGTAAGGAATATTGGATCTCGCCACGACGTTCATCATAACCTCAAAAGTCATCAATCATACTGCATGATGGAAGAGATAGGGAAGGGTTGACCGGAACTTAGCTCTAGAGACTAAACATGGGTTCCACCACTTCAAGCCTCCAATAAGCAAAGTGGTGGTATTTCACCGGTTGATGAGAGTCATCTTCCACCTAGTACTGCCTGGTAACATAGAGGGGCGGCGTTCCTCCATGTGGTGTGGGCGCCACACCTCGACCCGTGCTTACGTTGGTTCACACCTGGGTGGTCACCCACCATGTACTTGTGCATGGGGGTTATACCCAGGATTACTAACAGTCCCACCATCGTGAAGGTGCAAGCAGAGGATTTGGCTGTCACAGACCGTCCGGACTTCGCCGAAATTGGGTCCACTTGACTTGAGTGTCACCCGAATATCAGTTGCATCAGCGTTTTAGACTCCCAGGTAGCAAGTACAGCTTGTCTGGCATATCTGAGAGAATGTCTGTGACAACCTCAAGGACCAGACCGACTAACTCAGCCACGGAGTGAAGAAATCCCATTAAAGTTGCTCAGGTCATCGACGGGATGCTCCAAGTTAAATGAAATTATGCATCCTATATAAATAGACAGTGTCACTTGCCTCAAGCACTTACCTCAAGATTTTATGAAATTAAATTGTGAGTATCTTCGCCAGTTACCACTCCATCTGAAGATTCGAAATGCTCCCTTGAACTAAAGAAGGAAAATTGGAAATAATAAAATGCATTGTCAGTTACTACTGATATATTAATGACGTATTAAGTGATTTAATACTTTACTGAATTTTGTAAGGGATATGAAAACAGTAAAAAAAAGCCTACCCAGTTCCACGTCTACAGAAAAAAATCCATGGGAAACGCCTACAGATTGCACGTCTTATCTGTGCTTCAGAATCTTGTGGTGCAATGGCGACCAACAGAAACAGAAGGCAGAGAAACACGCACGTTCTTCTCATGGCCCTTGGAATTTCACTCGAACCAGGACTAGAGGATCGACAAAATTTTCCTAAATAATGATATAAAAGTAAACGTTGATAAAAGATCAAAACGAAAGAAATGATAACAAGAGTATATTTTGTAAAATAAGTTTACAGATTCCTGAATATGTAAATTTTGTTTTTGAGCTCACCTCTGGGCAGCACGGACACATATTTCAGTTTGCGTTTTCTGTTTCTTCATCCCTTTCTTTCTACGGCATCGAGGTTGGAGGGTTTGTCTTTCGTCATTATCACGCTAGCCTTCAATAAGAAGCCCTCTGTTATTCAAAACCATGAAACCATGCCAGTTATGCAACAATCAATATCATGAAACGATTCATAACGGAGTAAAGTAACAAAATAATCGGTGGAGGTGCAGCAAGAGCCCCTCCATCTCTTCTGCTCTTGGTTTCTTGTCTACCACACGATAACGTATGATTATGATTATCAACCTGTCACTTTAAGGAGTCTGCGCAAGTAGCACAGTGGTATCGTCACCGTCCTCCCAACACCGGATGGAAAAGGGCCGGGTTCGAATCCCGTCAATGACGCCAGGAACTGTTCCTATATAAAGCATGTACGCGAAATATCAGACGTGAGGCTTGCATAAATGCGTAATTCCAATCTGTGTCTCACGTGGAGCATGGTTATTATTAGGAAAAAAAATAAAGAAATTATACAAAAAATGACAACAAAATGATTGACAGAAAACTTTGTTACCGATACAAACTTGAACTTTACAGCATCCTTTCAATATGATCAACACTAACATCTTGGAAGAGTTGTTTCTCGTAGTTTGGGTTTGAATCGCTGTTGGTCGTGCCTGAACAATGAATAACATGCAGTACAATACAGTTGACATTGGCAGCAGTGAAACAGAAAAGGGGAAGCCACTTTTCCTTTCGGCGAGATAATGCACCATGTCACGCTGCACTGGCTATAGCTGGTGCATGCTAGGCACTACAGCAACTAAGGCTATGAGGCGTCCGTGTATATTATTGTTTGTAATTGCATGTGTTCTTCGGTAAGTCTGCTGGACGAAAACCGAGTTTCCAAAAGGGGGGAAAAAAACCTCGCCTGAGACAGACTAATTCAGCCACGCTGTGAAAAACACTCATAAAAATTCCTGGACCATTAACGAAATTCGAATTCATAACCTGGAGACAATTGATTGAACACTTTTTGAATGAACTGGAACGGCCAGGGCAACACGGCTAACGCAACTAGTACCGAAAAAGACCACTGGTTGAAAGATCAATGGGTCAAAATGCTTTCTTCCTGTTGTTAAAAGAAGGAGGTTTAAAGTCTACCAACGACGACTATAAAGTGTGTAATTAAGGCCAAAGTTGAGCAGATACATTATTAAATGAAAGGTTCTTTTAAACATACAAGTGGTGTCCGGATTATGGCATACTGTAATATACTCAAAGATCACTGAATTATGCCCACCCCATCGAAATTGGACTTGCCGCATAGTTAACAGTATAAAAAGCTGAACACCTTCAAACGCTACAGTAGTGATAATTTGCATCTGGTCGTGCAAGTCAAAGTGATAAAGTAGCAGTTATGGGATGTAGTAAAGATATCACGGAGTTTCAAAAGGGCATTATTGTGGGAATTCGTGCATCTGGTGCTTCCATATCCAAATTATGATATTAGGATCCCCTGTAAATGATTACATCTGCCCATATATTTATTTTGTCTGTAAACTGCCTGTGTTCTCTGGTCGATTTGCCTGTTTGCTGGACGAAAAAACCCCCAGTTTCTTGGGGGGAACCTTGCTATGCACGCCTGAGACCGACTAACTCAGCCACAGAGTAAAAAAAGCCCATTAAAGTTCCTCGCGTCATCGACGAGATTCGAACCCGGGCCTTTTCCGCCAGGTTTGGGGAAGACGGTGACGATACCACTGTGCTATCCGCGCAGACTAGGTGCTTCCATATCGGAAACGGCATGTCTTGTCGATTACTCACTGCCCAGTATGGTTAAGGTGTACAAAGAACAGTGTCCAAAGGTCAAGCAACCTCCCGCCCACAAAACTACAAAAGTTTATGCAAGGTGGATGTTCGTGGTGAGTGAAGAATGGAGCGCGTTGTCGGGGCTCAACGGCAAGTCACCGTGGCATCGATACAACACGGGAAAAGCAAGAACAATGTCCCAAATGACGATGAACCGCACACTCAGAGGTGTGGAGTTCCACAGCAAACGATCCAAGAGCCACCCTCTCCTCACCGCATCGACGGCGATGCTATAGTGTCAACAACACACTGGTTGGACACTGGAGGACTGGAAACGAGTGTGCTGGTCGGATGAATCCAAGAACCTGGTACAACACGCCGACGGAAGACTTCGTGTGGGGCGCAAGCAACACTAGCCCACGGACCTAATGCGCAAGGTGCCCACTATCTAGACAGGTGGAGATGGTTGCTTAATATGGGACATGTTTTGATGGGAAGAAAATAATGAGGTCTACCGGCAGCTCTTAAGAGACCATGTGCACCCTGCCATGTTGCATTTTTTTACCGGGCAGAAACGACACACGTTCCAAAATATTAATGCGCCGTGTCATCGGGCCGCATTTTGCACAAGTGGTTCGAGGAACACAGTGAAGGTATTACTCATCTCGATTGACCTTCAAGTTCGCCTGACCTCAATCCAATTGAAATCTGCGAATTGTTTTGTAACGGGAAGTAAGGCGAGGCGTATAGAAACGCAACCGTCATCTGTTCCAACTCTGTGGAAATCCTTGCAAGCATAATGGCTACAGATCCCTAGGATGTCATTAGATATCTGGTGGAGTCAATGTCTAGACAAACACCAAGCGGCCAGAAATCACGGGATACCTACCTATTAACGGGTAGGTATCCCAATTTTAATATAATATTTATTTTCAATTTTAGCTTTTATTTATTTCACTAAACAATACGTACGAAAATATATGTTGTACGTAAAGTCTCCACTTTCCTGCTTGTATCCAAATTCTTCAGCACCATTGTATAAGTACAATGAAAATATTTTTTAAACAAAGGTTGGATTATTTAAGTTAATAATAAATATAATGAAAATTATTAATGTTAATAATGAAATTTAACAATTTCTTTTCTTTTTTTGCAAAAACAATGTTTTTTTGTATTATGTATTATGTGATTAATACCTAATCACAGATTGGGGGAACATAACAGGGCGCTTAGATTGGCTAATGTCTCGGGGTCGGCTGTGGCAGAACATGCCTGGGAAACCGGGCATGGGATAACAGCCGAAGGAGCTGTAATTACAGAGGGTTTCTGGAACCGGAAGTGGCTGGAGAGCCTAAGGATTTGTTGTTCCTTGGGTGATCATAGCCTGAATAGGGATAAGGGTTGTAGGATTAATGTAATGTTTGAGACCGTTATCCTGCATAGGGATGAGCGTTTTAAGGTCGTACAGCCTCGAGCCACTTCCGGTGCTGATATACAGGAAACGGAGCATGCGCAGGTACCATAGTACGCCCTGGATCTACTGGGAAGGCTTACTTTATAATGAATTGTTGATGCAGCACTACATATGTTGAGAGAGGCAGCAGATACTCCCGAAAGCTTCAGTTTTAGAGTAGTACGGGTTTAACGCTTTTAATGTATAATATTTTTATTATTTTAATATATTCATATGATTTATTGTATTTTAAATTATATTATATTTTATAGTCGATTTTATGTATTTTATTTATTTATTTTATTTGTAATTTAATTTTATCTATGTTTAAAGTTATAATTGGTCAGAGTTGGCGGCATCAATTATGGATATTATGTGATTACTTTCGATAAAGAAGACTACTATAAAGTATTATATAAGAACCAAGGGAATGATGCCAACAGTGGGGAAGATGGATCACAAATTAGCAACACATATGACATACCAAATATCCTTCCAGATGAAGAAGAACATGCAATGAAGAAAATGAAGAATCAAAAAGCCCCAGGTGAAAATAAAGATACTCTAAAGTAGTTGAAATTGGGAGGAAGACACATAACACAGAAACTGGCAAGACTCTTCACAAAATACATTAGGAAAGGCGTGACGCATAAGGAGTGGAATAATGCAATCATAATATTGCTGCATAAGAAAGGAGATAAATCAGAAATTGGAAATTATAGACCAATTAGCTTGTTATCCCACATCTACAAGTTGTTCACAAGGGTCATTACTAACATATTAGAAAGAATACTTGACGAGAATCAACCGAAAGAGCAAATGGCTTTAGGCAGAATTTTCAACTATGGATCACCTTTACATAATATCACAGCTAATGAAGAAAGCAAATGAATATAAAACATCATTATGCCTGGCTTTTGTTGATTATGAAAAGGCATTTGACTCCATACAGCATAAGGCAATGTTTTGGGCACTGGAAAGGCAAGGCAGAGGCACCCCATACATTACGATTTTGAAGAAAATATATGAGAACGCTACCTCCTTTATTAGACTAGACAAAGACAGTAACAAATTTAAAATTAAGAAGAGAGTTCGACAAGGAGACAATATCTCCGAAGTTGTTTACTGCTGCCCTTGTAGAAGCTTTCAGAAGATTGGACTTGTCGCAGAAAACAGTCAGTGTGAATGGAGAATACCTAAATCATTTACGATTTTCAAATGACATTGTGATCATAGGCCATGATCCCGAAGAATTAGAGGAAAATCTTAATCAGTTATGCAGAGTTAGTAAGGATTTCGGACTAAAGATGAATATGGCTAAAACAAAAGTAATGATGAACAAGTATGTCCCAGAAAGGGATATAGCCATTGAATATAAAACATCATTATGCCTGGCTTTTGTTGATTATGAAAAGGCATTTGACTCCATACAGCATAAGGCAATGTTTTGGGCACTGGAAAGGCAAGGCAGAGACACCCCATACATTACGATTTTGAAGAAAATATATGAGAACGCTACCTCCTTTATTAGACTAGACAAAGACAGTAACAAATTTAAAATTAAGAAGAGAGTTCGACAAGGAGACAATATCTCCGAAGTTGTTTACTGCTGCCCTTGTAGAAGCTTTCAGAAGATTGGACTTGTCGCAGAAAACAGTGAGAAGAAATTGAAATGGTTGATTCATATATTTATTTGGGACAAGTCATTAGCTGTAATAAAGATAAATGGCTGAAAGTCAAAAGAAGAATAAATTTCGGATGGTTAGCATTCGGAAAATATAGTCACATGCTAAGGAGCAATATCCCAATTTGTCTGAAACGTAAAATAATGAACCAATCTGTACTCCGCACCATGACTTATGAAAGTAAAACTTGGGAACTCGCCAAAAGAATGGAAAAGAAGCTGAAAACTACACAGCGAAGAATGGAATGAATTATACATTAGGAATCAGACTGTTGGATAAGAAAACATCACATGAATTAGGCAGCAAACACAAATAAAGGACATCCTTATCGAAACTAAAGAACTAAAATGGACTTGGGCAGGACACAAACGAAAACATGATGACAGATGGACTAGGAAAATAACAGAGTGGTACCCAAGAGGAGCTAAAAGGAAGACCTGGAATCCAACAACGGAGATGGACAGATGAAATTCAAGAGTTCATGGGTAGTAAATGGATGGCCATTGTACAAAACAGAAAGAACTGGAAAGTTGCTGGAGAGGCCTTCTTCCTACAGTGAATTGAAAATGCCTGATGATGATGATTATGTGATTATAAAAATCATCACAACTTTATACGACAGTACGACATTGTGTCTTCAAGTAAAACAGATTAGAAGACGCATGAGTTTTTTTAGTTAAAATATTTTGTTGATTGATTTGGTAGTTGTTGGCGCATCGGCTTCTGTGGCCATATTGCACCTCCCAAGGTTTTTGCAGTACTTTGATCCAAGCCCGAGGCGGGAATCGAACCCGCGACCTTTGGGTTGCCGGACAGGTACTTTACCCACTCGGCTATATTTTGTTGTCTCTAACGAAGGATCTCTGGTATCCGACGTTAATTTCCATGCCAACGCTAAGCTGTATGAGCTGGAGACATACCTACGTAAAATCGGTTTATGGTTAAACTCAGACAAGTCAGCACAACTGACAATAACTAATAAGAAGATAAAAAATCAAATCAAATTATCTATTAATGGAGCACAGGTTAAGAAAGTCGACTCATACACCGACCTAGCAGTGACGTGGGACAAGGGCCTTACGTTCCAAAGGCACTTTCAGAACACGAGATCAAAAACTCTTGCTGCCATGTGGGCTGTAAGACAGGAAATAACTGGGATTCGAAACCAGCAACTAGTGACTCAATATATCCAACGATGTATCGTTCATGTATCCTTATATACTTTTACAAGTTGGTTCTCTGCTCCAAATACTTATATTAGGAAATTTCTCAGCCTAGAATACTGGTTGCGCCGGTGGTTGAATAGGATTGCCAGGAAGCCTTCACAATTTCAAAATCCATACTGTACGCAAACTTGAACACAGCTCCGTGGATTCAGATGATCACAATACGTAACATCTGAACTCTAGCACAACTCCTGACTGGGAGTTTAGATGCCCTTCAAATTGAAAATATTGTAGTAAGGCCCCGCCCTGGAGCTCGCTTCCACAACCCTCATAGTCTCCGAAGCGCTCTCAATAACACGGACGGATTAAGGCGGATGTTTCCTGCCAATACTCTGGAGCTCTTTAGAGACTTCAAAATAGACCCGAACTAGTACTGCCATGAGAAAACTCAGAAGGAAGCTCACTGCAGCGGATCTGTATACGAAACTACAAATATGATGAAGAATGTAATTCAAGAAAGACTTCAAGTTCCCTCGAACTCATAAAAATCTTAAATGAACCAATAAAGTGTCTCCAAAAGACTCTTATAGGACTGAGGGTGTTCCTTTTTGTTCAGAGAATGACAATCAGAATAAATTGATAGTGTAAATGACGATGTCAATTTTCTATGTATGTATAATGTTTTGTAATTTTTGTATGTATGTATAATGTTTTGTAATTTTTGTATGTATGTATAATGTTTTGTAATTTTTCTATGAATGTATGTATAATGTTTTGTAATTTTTCTATGAATGTATGTATAATGTTTTGTAATTTTTCTATGAATGTATGTATGATTTCTGCATGTATGTAATTTTTCCTCTATATTTTTTTTTATCTTATGTATTTGCTGATATTTTATTCTATATTACACTCTAATAAGTTTAGCTGGATGTATGAATGAGCCACCCTCCTAGATAATTTCTGTACAGGGATGTTTGTTAAATAAACTGATGATAATAATAATAATAATAATAATAATAGTTTTTAATAAAAATAACAATCGTCTTAAGAATGACTTGTTTTAGATTTATTGTAGCTACCTCCTTCCCAGTGACCTTATTCTAGTACTGAATAAAAATAATCACTTGCTTTCAAAATGGGAACGAAACTTAGACATTAGTTTCCTATGTTATAAGGGTTGCTTGTTTGCTGAATACAAAAAAAAAATGTAGATGGAATCACAGAAGAGAAACCGTGTTTCCTTGACCTTCGAGGCCAACTAACACAGTTCTCTCGTTAGCCTGAGATCGACTTCCATGATTATTGTCATTAAAATTTAATGGTACAAAGACTGCCACGGCCATATTGCACCACGAATACCATTGAAGCAACTATTGTACATAAATCTGAGCACTTGTTTATAACAACCGCCAGAAACATTTTAAAATTTTTTTTCAAATTTTTACTTTATCATTCCCTCAGTGAATGATATGGCCTTCTCATATGGCCTTAAAAAAATTCTTAGCCTAATCCCATCTCTTCTAGAGCATCTAGTCAGTTAATAATGGCGTTTGAAAGCAAAATGTTGCTCAATCGAAGGCCAGCAGTACTGTTTACTGAACCATCCAAAACAACAAAAGATTTCTTCACGTTATGAACAATAACATTATCAGAGTCTATTCGCATTTATCCATTAGGACCATCACGGTAAACGGTGGCTATCAGCCTTCAAAAATCTAATGATCTAATGATGATGGAAAGTTACGGCTATTTATAGAAGAAGAGAATAAAAAAATAAATTTTATCAAGGTCCTTCATTCAACTGAGCTATTCAATACTAATAAATGTCGGAAGGGATCTAGATTTCTTCCCTTATTCTTCTCGCAGCCTCTGTGAAGTGTAGGATATATACAAATCATATTATTAACGACATTAATTATCATATAAGTAACATTGTAGATTTATGTCCACCATTACATGCATGATAATTCATTTTTACACCTCTCTCTCTCTCTCTCTCTCAATATAGACATAAATATTACGAAAACATGCTCATGTAGAATATGAACATGTTTTTGTACGGGTGAAAAGGCACGTTCTACATATTTCTTAAAACAGTATATGTTTTAAGAGATATACACATTCATCTATCCTTATCCTCCGCTATTTCTGCCTCTTTTTTTCTTATCTATCTCTTCACGCCTTTTCTGTTGTTTTTCTAATCTTTTCCAATATCATCTCACAAGAAAAAGAAATGTTTGAAAACAAACCAACTTACCCAATCGCAAAAGAATGCTACAGAAGTCCAAAAGAATAATAATTGCTAGTGGCTGCGATCCTTTTTATACAATCCACCCCCCATTGTAATTTGCCCCGGGGTGTTAACTAGAGGAATTTCCCATTCCAACAAATCATTGCCCTGATTCGGCTTTCCCGAAATTAATAAGCTAAAAGAGTGCTGTTGTCTTTGTTTTCTCCACGACCGATGTTTCATAGCGCCACCTGCAAATATTCTAGATATAAAAAAAAAATAATAATAATAAATAAAATAGGGGTTACGCGAAATATACATATGCAGAAACATTATATTTGAGTATCTTATTTATCGTTCTGTTATTTTTGCAACTAGGCATGCGCACAAATTATAACTTAAAATTTTAAGCTGATATAGTTGCATGGCCGCGCGTGAATATACTTGTACCTCGTCTGTCCCGCATTACACTGTTCGTTGAAAAGTTCACATACCATAGTTTCTGGTAACATAGGACAACCGGTTTCGGTTGACCTTTCATGTCCGGAACGGATGCTGTTTTGGCTTCATGCATTCGATCATCTTGCGAACCAACTGGAATTAAGCAGTCAAACTAACTACGAGAGCTATTCAACTAAAAAAAACTGCTATTATTAATGTACGCTTGACTGGTTGGGTGAATTCACCCAACGACTTCGGAAAACCGAGAGAGAAAAATATTTTGCATTGAATTACATTTTTCTTGTTATTGTCCTTATACTACGAATTTATAATAAACACACTTGTTACAACAATTTATTAACGGCTGATTTTACAAATAAGTGTTCGCATTAACAAAGTTTCTCAGAAGATAGCTGCTGAAAACCGTTTTAAAAAGCTTTTCGTTCCCTAGAATGCCCACTGACACCCAAACGATTAGCAATTATTTGTAATTAACAGTTCGTAAACATTCCCGGAAAGCACACGAAAGCGGATTTAACCTAATGATAACAGGAATCTCGTCTTCTACATGGCCTTCTTCTACACCTTTTTCCTCTGGGGAGGCATCCCAGTAGGGAAGCAAGCAGAATACTTTGCATTTATGTCCTGCAGCTTTCTTTCAATTTCATGTAAAATGTTTCACTTGAAACTACCAAAACGTCTGAAGGAGTATGATCTGTCTTTATGCACTAAACTTCGTTCTCCAAAGTTGCTTCCGCATATTCCGCATATAACACCAACATTTCTTAATCTCAATTTTGTTTCCTTTGCCATTAATTCAAAGTGAATTAACTTATCATTAATAAATCAATTAAAAAACATATTCTAGTTAATTTTAACCAATCCTATGAATGCAAATCATAAGAAAATAGTTAATTAATTTATTTATTAATCTATTAACTATACATGATATTTCTGAATGAATGAATAACCATACATTCAGAAACACATCAATAGATTCGTATTTATACTTGATGATAAAGCAAAGAAAGATATATTTAGTTAAATGATATGCAAGACATAAAAGTTCTCCACAGGGTCATGCAAATTGGGGGTCCACTGGATGCGCCTCACCAGTGGCCCCGATATATGGGGCCTCAATCGAGGGAACCATCAAAGTCTCAACAGGAATAAACGAGGTTCCTTAACCCCTTTTGCATCCGGGCCCCCAAGTACTTTTGCACGGTCCTGGTTCTCCATAACAGTTATGGAGTACAAAGAGTACTTAAAATATACTATGAAACCCCAGCTGAACAATAGTTCTGCTAGGGTGTCACAGTATATTTTAAGTACACAGCTGAACACAACATTGTACACAGCTGAACAACAATTCAGCTGAGACAATAACATTGGTGCATTATGGCCTCTGTAGTCGATGTGTCAAAAACTTCCAAGCAGAGTTAAAAGCTTAACGGACTGGCCGGAAGTTAAAAGCAGAGTTAAAAGCTTAACGGACTGGCCGGAAGTTAAATAACATTTCTTTCATATTTAAAAGGATGAAAAGGCATCCAGTTGAAGTAAAACCAGTCCTATAGTGCAGAGGAAGTGGTTAGGTTGAATAAGTTTAAAGAAGGAATGGACAAATTGTTAGAAGGGACGAGCATGTGAAGTGAATAAAAGTTTTTTTATTTTTATTTTGCTGATCCTTACATTATTTTGCCATTACGGTCTTTTTAAATTATTAAAGTAATAAAAGAACACTTAGTGATTAAAATAAAAGGAGAAAAATTAAATACTGGAGGAACAAACAAAAGTGTGGAAAGAAACACGGCTAATGTACTTTGCCTTATGTATATCCTTATATCCAGTTATTCTGGATGTAAGGATATACATAAGGCAAAGTTTAAAAAAGTTTTAATTTTTTTAATGATATAAGGCAAAGTTCTAAAAAGTTAAAATTCAAAATTTATTTTTTTTCCTTACGATTTTTAGGGATTCTGAAAACACTTAAGCAAAAAATACAGAGCGAAGGAAAGGCAAATCCCAGAGGAGATTTTTTCTACAGAAATATGAAAATAGTTACATCCTTCGACAAAACGCATTTTACTTGGAAATCGTGTGAGGACAACTTCCTTCCTGCAGGGAAAAGGAAAGGACAGACCAAGAGGCAGAGAGGTGGGGACAGTGAGAGAAAGAGACCAATTTTTGGACGGAAAACACCTGACAGGAAGATAAGCTACAAAACCACTATGATCGCAACCATCAAAAACCGTGTTGATACGCTTAAGTTGCAATTCGTCAACTTATTATTAAGCCGAGCAATTACTCTGCAAACGAACTTCCAACTGAAATGCCTTGTACACGTAAGTACAAAAAAACCAAATTATAATATTAGGGTCCCCTGTAAATGATTAAATCTACCCATTTTATTTTGTCTGTAAATTGCATGTGTTCACTGGTCGATTTGCCTGTTTGCTGGACGAAAAAACCCAATTTCTGGGGGGGAAAACCTTGCTATCTACGCCTGAGACCGACTAACTCAACCACCGAGTGAAAAAAGCCTACTAAAGTTCCTCGCCTCATCGACGGGATTCGAGCCCGAGACTTTTCCACTTGGTGTGGGGAGGACGGTGAAGATACCACTGTGCTACCGCGCAGACACACGTAAGTACACAACTGAAATTCTTGATGTTTCACCAGAGCATTTTTTGATAACATTAAGTAAATCAAGTTTCAGAAACTTTGAAAAATTTTCTCCGCACTAGCCTGCGGAAGATTTTCAGAGCCCTTTAAGACAAATTATTAACACTGCTCAGCATCAATTTCCTCCCTGAAATAATTTCGATAGATTCTCTTAGGAAATATGTTCATAAATTCAGCTATGTGCTTAAAAAGTTCTCATCACTCTCAGTTTTCAAATATCGTTTCTCAAATGGAAAAAAGATACCAGGGAAAATGGAGTCCAAATATGTTGGCAGACTACTACTGTTGAAATCTCGTACGGGAGACACCAATGGACGATTATAAAAGACAAAAACGACAAAATAAGTGTTTTGTTATCAGATAAACATTTCTGTAAATATAATAAGTTATTAGCTGTAATAAAGATACATTAATAGGCCCATTGTTCAATATTTTACTACTATGGTACTGTATATACCATTTTCTTAAAATATATGAAAACTGTTTTACTAGAAACTTAGTTTTTAACTCTTCATAACTGGTGGGTGTTACAGCAATATGGTAGCCATATTTGAATTCAGTAACGTCAAACCTACAAGAATAACTCTGATTTTAACAGGGAACCAGTGACTGGCAATATACCATGGGTTATAGACAAATAATTGAATTTTATCAAATAATAAAAGCAAAAATGCAGCGATCACCACCCATTTGTTCAATATTAAATATAATTTAGATATGTAACCGCGCAAGCCGTTCACTAGGCTTCTTTATTAATACTGTGCAACATATTGCGCCCACTGGTATTGCACTACCTCCAGTGGGTGCGGGATTTCGTGCACTTTGGCATGTAAGAAGATAAAAAACCCAGGCCTGGCTACTCGTATTTGGGGACAGGCACCAGGTAGCAGCTGCCCAGGTGTTGGCTGCTCCTTTGCAGAGGTCCTACATTCAATACAGATCCACTAGGTGGAGATGGGCTATGCCTAGGGGCCACCCTTGAAACCAGGACACATACACATGTGTTTTGTACTGTGTTTCCTCAACTGTATTCTGAACAAAAGATATAATATACGACAGCATAATTATATATGAGAATGAAAATGTACATAAAATTGTATATAAATTATTGTACATGTTTCTTGAGATTGTACATAATATTTGCGTGTGTAAATAAATGAAAAAATGAATGTGCAACATATTGAAAAAAAAAAAAAAAAAATCTGTTAATCTTAATTTCTGGTTGATTCTTTAAGAACTTCGATACGCCAATTATGAATATGGGTTCCCCCCCCCCGTATTCCTGCATCCTCGATTTTTCGAGAAGTTAAAAAAAAAAAAAGAAGAATTTCCAGTATAGGTATATACACTGCTCCATTAAAATATTATAGGAATGTACCCAACAGCAAATAGGGCCAAATATGGCGGCGATGGCATCAACAATCCGCGTAACATGAATTTGACCAGGTGCGTGTGCAGAGATATTCTTTGTGAAGTTATTGCATTTCGGTTGGAGGAGGCCCTTTAGATCCATCAGACTCGCTAGTTTCTGCGGCATATCTAGGATGTCTTATTAATGATGATTCCGCATATTTTCCATGGTATTCATGTGCGACGATTGTGAGAGGGACTGTCATGTCAGGTGCTGCATATTACAAGAATTCTCTGCATACCGTTCCTACAAAATTTCGGACCCTCCGAAAGTGATATTATGACCTTAGAAAGTAACTCGTAGTTAAGATGCAATGTCGACATTATGGGATGAACCTACTCCACAAGGCCGCCGTAGCCGAGTGTGTCAGACGCGTGGGTACATAAGTACACGTGCCTTGAGTGGCCCGGGTTCAAACCCGTAACTGCTGAATACGGTGCTATTTCTAGTATTCTCTATACCTTGTGAACTCCTTTGACCGTGTGGTGGTCCCGGAGTATAAACAGAAAATTTATTTTTTTTAAGAACGTTGAGAATGTACCCTTCAGTTAACATGGCACTCCAAAATAATGATAGGACCCGCGCTGTTACATGAAAATAGTCCCCACGCCCGTCAACAGTGGACTGCACGGAAGGAAGGGTGCATTCAAGATTCATTACTTCATGCTGCGTTTTCCATGCCTCGTGCGTCCGGCAATGCTAACCAATGTGAATAGTAATTCACCTGACCACATTACTAGCTTCCAGTGCTACACCAGCTATTACTACTGTTCCTAGCACCACGGAAAACGCATCAGTCTGTTCTTCTCACCCATGGGAAGCTTGTGGATTGCTATACAGCTAAGTAGACCAATTTTCCAGAGCTCTCTTCTTGCTGAACAGTGGAAACGGAGTCCTGTCATTCTCTGTTGATAGTATTGGCGATTGTCTGCAATACTTCCATCCGAATTTTGCGAAAATAGCAGACTAAACATGTGCGGCCCCTCCTTCCGGCTGAATTGTTCTTCTTGCTATTTCGACCTCACAGTACCAAGTGACTAAAGACCCTCTACACTGTCTGAGTCGATATAAAGATAATAGCTGCTGCTGTCCGTATCAACGTTCCATTTAAATGAACACCTACAGTCACTGACGTTACCCGTCTTTCCTTTGGTAGGGCTTTAATGACTCCACCATGACGCTGTAGCTCTCCTAGGTCTCTCTTAACGCGATACCATGCGCACCATTAGATAACCCAGCGTTCTACTATTTGGACGCTTCTCATCGTAAGCTGGCTGAAAAGCCCGCGAAAATTCTACTCCCTCAGCCTGAAAATGACTGAATGCAGTTCCGATTGAAGAGGTCTTTAAGAATTGCTCTAGTTTCTGATGGGATTCTAATTCAGGTCTTTCCAAACGAATAATAAACCACCCTCACAAAGCACCTCTAATCATCTCGAAAGAAACATCAGATGTACTCATCCAACGCTCTTTAATATCACCACTCCATTGTCCTGATGTTTCCGCGGTAATCATCCAAATATGGCCTGAAGAGTTCAAGAGTCGGTGAATGAAATCAGTGTAAATAAAAAAAAATTGAATATCACCAGTATATTTAAGTACAACTAGGGCGGAGCAAAGGGAGGAGGGAGAATTGTCTCGGACGCACCAAAACCAGGAGCGCAAGTAGCATATATAATATACACTGAATGGACAGAACTCATGGGATACCTAACTAGTAACGGATAGACCCACCCTCCAGCCGGATAAGGGCAGTCACCCGGCGAGGCATTCAGTCCACTAGTTCACAAAAGCGTTACAGAGGTATTTCCATCCACGCATGCTGCACCGCTGTCCATAATTCTGTCGCATTCATGGGTGGAGGATCCAAAGTTCGAACGGACCTTTCCACTGATGCTCCACAGGATTCATGTCCGGTGAACGGGGAGACCATTCCATGGTAAAAAAGTCTCCGGAATGCTCTTCGAACCATGTTCTAGTCATCACGGTTCTGTGGGGAGGCGCACTGTACTGCTGGAACAGCCCATTGCTCTGTGGATGCACGATGACCATGAAGGGATGTAGATGGTTTGCAAGGATGGACACATAACCTGGACCGTTCAGAGATGCGTCTAGACGCACCAGAGGTCCCAACGTCTGTCAGTTGAACATGCCCCAAACCATTATCGACCGTCCACTTGCCTGAACAGTTCCTTGTTGACATGACGGGTGCATAGCTTCGTGCGGTTTCCGCAAGATACGCACGCACCCTCCCGTCCGTTCGAAATAACTGTAAACGGGACTCGTCGGACCAGGAGACCCTTCGCCAATCATCCAAGGTCCAGTGCCAATGTTCTTTCGCCCAGGTGAGGTGTAGAGTCCTCTGTCGTGGTGTTAGCAATGGGACTCTGGTGAGTCGGCAGCTCCCATAACCTATTGCGGCTAATGATCGCCTAATGGTCTTGGTGAAGACGTTTATGGCACCTTCCTCTTTGAATTCGGCGGTGATTTGTACCACTGTCGGGCTCCGGTTGGCCGAAACAATGCGAGACAGACGTCAACGGCCACGTTCATCCACCACCTTTCTCCGTCCACAGCGCTGTCCATGATGAGATGTTATTCTTGAAATGGCGTAGCCCCGATACTCTCTTGATACGGTCGAATGGAAATAGTGCAAATTCTATACCACCTCCGCGATAGAGTTGCCCATGCGTCGGGCACCCACTATCATCCCTCTTTCAAAGTCGGTTAACTCACGACGTTTATCCATACTGACATCGAATAACGTCTACGTGAATGCAGTGTACCTATATACCTGCCACTCGGTGGGTTCGTCTACTTGCGAGAAGGGCGACAGCGTCGTGTTGCCCAGGAACCAGATATCCCATGAATTCTGTCCTTTCAGTGTAGGTTCTGGCTAAGAATTTCGAAAAAAGTCCTTCTATGATGAATTCTACATTTTTCCATGGACATAAAATATGTTTGTTTGGTTTTTTTTTTAACTAAAATACACTGCCAATGTCATTCATATAAATTATATGCAAATTTTTACATTTTGAGCAAACTAATGGTATTTAGACCAAGTAAAATAATTTATTCTTATATTAAATTACAATTGAAATTAAACGAACTGCACACTGATAAAACGGACTTTTCCTCTTATCAATATTCCACCTTAGAGGAGATTTGATTGAGGTGTTTAAGGCTCTGAGAGGCATCAATAATATGAATGAGGACGAAATTTTCAAGATTATAAATGATGTTAGAACTAGGGGACATAAATTCAAGTTACGGGGGGGGGAATGTTTAGACTGGATTGCAGGAAGTTTTATTTTAGCCAGCGAGTTATAAATTACTGGAATAAGTTGCCTACCTGGGTGGTAGAGGCTGACAGTTTGGGTAAATTCAAAGGTCATCTGGATAGTTCCTTCGGGTAAGGGAAGCGCATAGGATAATAGGTTTAATTTCCTTTTCTTTTATTAATTATTATTTATTTTTATTTATTTTTTTTCATCATTGTTTTATTCGGTTTTTTTTTTTTTTTTTTTTTTTTTTCGCTGGTGCAGTACCTGCGGCCTGCACCAATGGCCTGTGCAGCATAAGCCTATGGCTTATGCTGCACAGGCCATTACTAATACTAATACTAATATTAATTCGTTTTTCCCTTAAATACTATATATTATGCGAGGTAATCGGAGATTAATTCACCAGATTTATCATTAAACTTTAAATCTTCTTTACACAGATTTGCTGATTTTGATGAAACTTATTAAGTTCATTATGTCAAAGTACTATAATTTTATATAAAATTAATATAAATCCAAATATTCAGTGTTTTGTGTTGTTGATCAATGGAACATTGTGAAAGAATACTGCCTGGTAGATTACAGGCACCACTTGCATCGACAGCTGATAACCAACAATATGACAAAGATTAATCCAATACCAAGATGCACACGCTCATTGACACTATACATCCTGTCATAACCATTAAATTATTGACAGGTAACTACTCAACTAAACATCTGAGATATATGACGTGACGAATTCCATTGCCTAATCTTAGGACAAATTCATCTATCTATTCCATGAACAACAGACTGAATATATCCGACTGATAGATAAGATTTTCGGGCAAAATCTGAGAATTACGGACACGTAAGTGGACATTGATATTTTGATATTTATTACATAAAGCGGTTCCAGCCAACCAACGACAACCCCGCTGTCAGTTACACATAATTTAGCAGTACTCTTATATACTCCCTCTCCTGTTTGCCCAAGTACAGGGAAGGAAAAAAACTGCCATGACCAAAAAAGATTGATATGAACAAATTGAAAAATAATCAAATTACATAAGAAATAAAATATACATATAATTAAATTTCAGACAAAGTACAAACTTCATTGGAAAGATCTACATCTGTTCACAGTCTGTTGGAAAGCCAGCAGCGCTAGGAGCTGCCGAGAACAGAAATGCCACCACAAAGAGCTGGAGTTGCAGTGGATATAGCAGACTCATATTTCACAGATTTCATTGCAGTTGCAAAGGCTTGGAAAGCCAAGAAGTTCTCCTATTTATCAACTAGAATTGTCTCGCAGCCTTCTGCCATAAGATTGAGATTACTAACCCGAGATATCAATTCAATTCGTAGATCTCAGTACTCCTCACAGTTGTACATAATATGTTCCCATGATTCTCTTTCGCCACAATGGCAACTAGATCTTCCATTAATTCCTAAATCATTTGCAACTTTGCATTAATTGAACCATGACCAGTTAATAAGAACATAGCTTGTAAGTTTGGGGCAAGTCATTTGAATTTTATCGAGGCTGCATTTCTTAAATCTGGGAGAAATTTTTGTGTAATCTGCCCTTTATCATAAACACTCCAACGCTCTTGCCAGACTTTTACCAAAGCTTCCCAGATTCTTGTCCTTTCCTTCCTGGGATCTGCCAAAATATCCACCTGTATATTCAGAAAAGAACAGGGAATGCCACGGCAGATGAAGTAAGCCAATGCACAATACAATAAATGCAGATCAATAGGCAATTTTCCAGTCACAATCTGCAAAGCTGGGATCGACACAATTCAGCATGCCATGCACATCCTAAGGAGCATTACTCTTTGAATGGAACTGAGCTTTCTAGTATATACTTTTCCACTTACACGTTTACACCAAATTGGTGCATCATATGTTACCATGGGGATCAATACACATTCATATAGCAAGTTCAGTGCCTTACCTTTTATTCCCCAGCCAACTCTAGTGATTCGAGTAATCATCACAATAAATTTCCTCACCTTTTCTGATAGATAAGTACCATGTGAGTTGAAAGTCAAAGATCCGTCAAACATAATGCCTAGATATTTTAATTGCCTTGCCGATTTTATGCTCGACCCATTCATTCTAACAACCAGGGGTCTTCTACTCGAAAATTGATCCTTATCCTTAAAGACCATTGTCCTTGTTTTGGTACCTGATACAGTCAGTTTATGTAACCTCCACCAGTTATTAAGTTCAAACAAAACCTGCTGTGAGCTGGTTTCTGGTTGCATCCGTGGAATTTCTTCAATAGGCAACCCAAGATCATCAGCATATGCCACCTTCTCTGTATGCTCGAAGTCCCTACGCAACCAGTCCTCCAAAACTAGGTTCCACATTAGTGGTCCACAAAAACCGATCCTTGTGGGCACCCCCTAGTCACCTCTAGTACAATAGAATCAACCGACGACTTAACAGTCACTGTACGGTGCGTGAAGTATTCCTTTACCACCCTAAAGATCTTAGTTGAACAGCCTGCAAGTCTCAACATCATAAGAACGCTGCTCCATTGAATGGAGTCAAAAGCTCGCTCAAAGTCAATAAAGAACCCAAGGACATACTGTTCGAACCTAATATATAGTTTCGATATGCCCGAAGCGCATCGTCTGTTCCACGACCTGGAGTAAAACCATATTGTCTGCCAAACCAGCCTAAGTTTTTTCCAGTATAGTCAGTAATCCGTCTCGCCAGCATCCTTTCAAACACCTTTCCTAATCCATGGAGGAGGGCAATAGGTCGATAAGATCGTGGATTATTCTTTGGCCTAGATGGTCCCTTCAATATCAGCTTTAATGGGGCATCCTTCCATGGTGATGGAAAGGCCCCGTCACGCAGGCAGCTATTAAAAGCTTCAAGAAGGATCCCTGGTATCAGTCGATGAGCTCGTTTAATGACCTCTCTTTCAATGAGGTCCATCCCTGGGCATTTATTGTTCCTTATGCGTTGTACTGCACCACAGAGTTCAATCAGGCTAAAGGGATCCTCATCATGTACCCCAAAGTAAGAATGATTAAGCCTTTTCATCAACATCTGTTCCTCATCGTCTTGCTCAGAGATAGTATCTCCAATCAGATGATCCAAAATCGCAGACATACTTTCTCTCGAACTCGTACTTTCCTGGTCAACACCTCCAATAGAGTATGCTGTATCTCCATTATATATTTTAGTCTTGCCAGTACATAGCTTATAGGTACATAGGACCTCAACTGCCGCAACGCATCTAAGACGGATTTTTGCGGGCGAATTTTGGCTATTGAAGTGGGCCATATGGAAATTCCGACTTCCCCCTGCACGAAAGACCACCCAGATAGCAGCATCTCTAAACATCAGACGTCTTCCTGCCATTATCCATGAGAGAAGACTCGTCATTTCTGTAAAAATGATGGTTGGCATTATTTCGCACCCAGACTTCTGGGCCAACTGCGATTGGAGGATCCCGGTCCCAAGCCTTCGGGCCAATCCAGTCCTCCAGGCCACCCCAAACCGGTTAAAGTTATCCGATCGCTTCATACCCGTGCAAATGCTGCAGTACGTATACTCCTTGGATGGCGACCTCTACAAGTTCGCATTGGATAAAAAATACAGGCAGAACTTTCTCCATCGACTTCCTTCTCAGGACCATGTCACAGGGCATTAGAACCTGCTCCCAAGGACCTGTCCATCACTCCCATGGATCCCTGACTACATTGCTCTAACTTTCTGCGCCTGCTTAGTGACCCCAACACTGTAAGAGGACTGCTCCCTGGAGGATAAATTAGCATGATAACATGCTGTTGTGTATTTACGTTCATATGTAAATTTTCCATTTGCTTTCATTTCATTATACTTGTATAATTAGTAATAAGATTATTTTTTCTCCTATCTCATCCTTGTTTATTGCAGTGTATTAGCCTTTGTAACCTTTATATTAGACTTTTACCTTGTGTTAACCTTTACTGTAAACCCCTGGCTTCTAGCCGTGAAGGGTATTGTGTACGGCATATACATTTTGTATACAATAAAGATTTCTTCTTCTTCTTCTTCTTCTTCTATATACAATTCCCCATGGGTTCTCATTGCCCACTGTTCTAAACAGCGTCTCCAGGCAGTTAATTTTGATTTAGATATCATACGCACGTATGCACTCCGTATCCTCTGATACTCTACTTTAAGTACATTAACTTCCTCCTCCCCATTGTTACGCTTACTTCTTTGGTACCTTTTCCGCACTTTATGAACCTGCTTCCGAAGTTGGCTTATCTCACCAGACCACCATTTAACTGGAATCCTATTACAGTTCTTTTGCTTCATAGATGTGCTGGAAGTCTCAAAGAGAGAGCGCTGAAGTAACTCCACTGCATTCTCTCCAGACATCTGACTGAATGCCCCAATACCCAGATTCCCAAGTCGGACATGAATATATTTGCCAAACTTATTCCACTTTGCATTTTCGATAGCAAATCGTCGTAACTGTTCCTGAGACGGAGCTAGTTTTGTTATGTCCCTGACAGAAAATACAACGGCCCGATGATCAAAGCAGATCCAGTCTGCTCTTAATCGCCAATCGTCCACGATACCAGCTGCCCTTACGTTACAGATTGTCAAGTCAATATTTGATTCTCCATTAAGAGTGAAGAAAGTACTATCTGAACTTGGTAGATTTTGTATAAACAATCCACGACAAGCCAAGAATTCATCTAGTTGACGACCACGATCATTTGTAATTCTATGAAACCACGATGCTGATCTTGCGTTAGAATCCATCGCAAATATTACTGAATTACTACCCAAGCGATTTTGAACCAGTTCCATGTACCTGATGTAGAAATTAATGTCTGTTGAGTGATGACAATACATACAACATAAATAGAATGATGCAAGATCTGACTCTATCCCTATGCATACCATATGTGAAGAGCACAACGAATTTATAACAGTAATAACTATGTCCTTATTAAACACTACAATTGCAGCTCTTAAGTCTGGTTCATCTGCACAGAGTACACGTGCTGAAAGTGGATATCCTGTAGGCCGACCTTTCACTAAGTATGGTTTCTGTATGCAGGCTATATCAACATTCTCTCTGCTGCACACTAGTCTAACTTCATCAGCCACCGATTTTGATCTTTGATCATTAATCTGTAGTATACGTAGGTTACCATTCGATTTTGCATTGTACTGATTAAGAATTAAGTGATTATCAATATCTGCCATTAACGTTATCAAATTGCCGTGCTCTTTCTTTAACCAACTTAAGTGCATTCAAGTATTCTGGACACTCTTTTCTGTTTGTTTCATTCTGTTTACTCCTTACAGAATGATTTGCAGCTCGATTTTTTGCCTGACAATTGGAACAGATCGGTTGTTCTCGCTGATGAGTGCAGAATGTGTAGGAGTGTCCTATACCTGCACAGTGACTGCAGACAGGGTCTGTGCGACAACATCTTCTAGCTGAATGACCAAATCCCTGACAACTGTAGCACAAAGTAACTAAATGAAAGTCATCGAACTTATACGACATGAAGCCAATGAAAATCCTACCATGCAGTAACAAATGACTTCTAATACGCCTTGACACCTGGAGGACCCAATTATTTCCTGTTTTTGACGTGTACAGCAAATTTTTCATCCCTAATGCTGTGACGCAAGTAACATGTATACTAATACATACTTCTATTTTCTCTTTTGTACGCTGAGTAGCCATTTTAATTTGTACGCCAACCCTTTTCATGAAATGGAATGCTCCTTCAGTAACAGCATCACGTGTTCTTACTATGTGATATAAATTTCAGATTTAATTGACTTTGAATATGGGATGGTAGTCGCGCCAGTATGAATAACTCATCTACTGCAACTCTGCGTGGCGCCTCCGTAGCCAGGTGGGAAGGAGCAGCAGTGCGTAGCACACGCTTCTTGATTAGACCGGGGTTCGAGCCCGTCACCACCAAATACGGAGGATGCGGAAAGGTCATTCAGGGAATGACCACCGCATATCCCGGAGCAATATGGCCTTAGTTGCTAATGCTCCTAAAAAAAAAAAAAAAAAAAAAAAAAAAAGCAACTCTGCGAGAGTTATTGCATTCGACTGTGTCTCGGCCTTTCGAGATTAGTCCAATAACCTAACCAAATAACATTCAGTCAACTGTGATCTTGTGGCTAGAAGCAGTCTGCGCGGCTAACACAGTGGTACCGCCACCGTCCTCCCCATACCGGGTGGAAAAGGTCCGGGTTCTAATTCCGTCGATGACGGAAGGAACTTTAATGGGATTTTTTACGGCGTGGCTGAGTTAGTTGGTCTCAGGAGTAGATAGTATGGTTTTTCCCCAGAAACGGGGGTTTTTTTTCGTCCAGCAAAACAGGCAAATCGACAGAGAACACATCAATTTACAGACAAAATATGGGCGGATGTACTCATTTACGGGTGACCCTAGTATCATAATTTTTTTTTTTTTTTTTTTTTTTTTTGGAAACACTGCGCACAGTGGTATCGTCACCGTCCTCCCCACACCGGGTAGAAAAGGCCCAGATTCGAATCCCGTATGATGCGGGGAATTTTAATAGGTTTTTTTCACTCCGTGGCTGAGTTAGTCGGTCTCAGGCGTAGATAGCAAAAGTTTTTCCCCCAAACACTAGGATTTTTCGTCCAGCATAGCAGGCAAATCGATAAGAGAACACACGCAATTTGCAGACAAAAAAAGAAAAAAAAAAAGAAAAGCATGGGTATATGTGATCAATTACGGGTGAACCTAATAAATATATACAGTATATATATTTTTTTAATTATTTGTGATTGGAAACAGCTCATTTATGCGAGAAACAACGGAAGTTGACAACACTTGTGCGAAAATTAGAGCATCACACAGGGCAACAGAATTACTGGTATCAGTCAAATAACAACCCACTTCAAAGGTGATGAACAAGAAGCCATTTCTAAACAGACAACTCTTTGTGCATTGTCACAGATGGGCTATTACAGCTGAAGACCGAACGGTCGTCGGCTTCCACTCTTCTCAGCCAAAAATCAAGAATGTACAAAAAAAAAATAACACTAGGGTTCCCGAGAACAACCTTATCCACTCATGTGTTAATTGTCCGTAAACCGCGTGTGTTCTTTGGTTTGTTTGCCTGTTTTGCTGGACAAAAAAACCCGAGTATCCGGGAGAAAAAACCTCGCATAAGACATACGACTGGGTAGCACAGTTAGCATAATTATCGTCCTCTCCCCCCCCCCCTAAACCTTGTGGAAAAGACCTAAGTTCAAATCCCGCCAATGACGCGAGGATTCTTATGGGCTTTTATAACAACAACGCTGAGTTAGTCGGGCTCAGGTAAGGGTACCATGGTTTTTTCTACAGGAAACTCTGGTTTTTCATCCAACAAAAACAGTAAATCATCCACAGAACACACACGATTTAGAGACATTATATATAAACGAGCAATACGTTCGAAGTTGCCGATGCACCTAAAACTCTATAACAACCAACCAACTCAGCTACGGAATGAAAAAAAAAAAAAAAAAAAAACCTCATAAAGTTCCTCGCGTTACTGAAAGGGTTCGAACTAGTGCCTTTTCCATCCAGTGTGGGGAAACGGTGATTGTAACCATTATGATATTCATGAGGACAAACAAGAAAGTACAGGGACCTAACAACAATACTGGGCAATGCGTATTGGAAAAATGTTGTCTAGTCTGAGAATTCGGCTTTTTCACGCTGATGGAAGAACCGAAATATGTTGAAAACAGCATCAGTAAAATACAGCTGGCGGAGTAATGGTGTGGGGAGTGTTTTCATGATGTACACTGGGCCCCCCCCACCTGATACCAGTGGATGCAACAATTGCTATAATCCTGCACTGTCTAGTAATGGTATTCCTGAGCTCACTGCATCGTCTTGTTTCCGACAATGAGCACCCCTTCGTGGCTGCTGCGTATCCATCTGCGAATGGGTTCTTCCAACAGGTTAATGCACCATGTCGTATAGCCAGAATTGTATAAATGGCCGCTTTTGATGCTATTAATATCCAATAACTTGTGGATCTCCTTGAGAGCAGCTTCTTCGTTCACGGTGACCTTCTGTGGTTTTTGAGTACGTTCCTTAGTGAGAAAACTATTTGTTCTCAAGTTATTTGGCGATCAAACAGTAACCTGAACAATTAATGCGGGTGTTCCACTAGGCAGGGTCGTCTTCTCTGGTATGTGATTCAAGGTTGTAATCGTCCCATTTTTCTATGGGCGGCTGGCATTATATCATACGCCGATGATCTCAAACTGCTCACCAGCATCAAGTGCAATTCTTCCTGTTTGGCAACTTCCAGCCTAATTAACCGTACGCTTGCTGACCTTGAAAACTATGTGTCTTTATTCCGCCTCTCCATAAATCTGGAGAAGTCGGCACAACCTGTCTACTCTCTAAAACCGGATCTAACTATTTTTCAGATCCCCGTTGAGGGTAAAGCCATTTAAAATGGACTGATCCACACATCTTGGAGTTATTGTTGATAGCAAGCTCTCCTTCCGTAACCATTTAGATCAGTGTTTCTTAAATTCTCTTTGCCTCACAGCACAGTATTCTTTGCTGTGAGGAACAGCAGCACACCGAAAAATTTAGTTGGCAATACTACGGGGAATTGGGAGACTCGAGCATGAGCAGTTTCCCTTCAATAAGAACAACCGTTTTTGTGGAGTTTTTGGCGAGCGTTTTTTTTTTATTTTTTCATTTTTAAAATTTTAAAATTAATTAAAAGTTATTAAATATAATATGGATAAGTTTTTGATTAAACGGAAAAAAAGTGAATGATGAATCAGTGGCAGAAGGCAACAAAAACAAAAGTGAGAACAAACTAATTGCAAGTGTAAGTTTCACACAATCTGCACAAGGTGTACAGTCTCTTGATACAGTCCATAATTACCAAACAGTAATTTAAATTTGGATTTACGTACAGTGAAACTTAAAACCGTCATATTCCTGAATGTGTGGTCTGTAAGAAAAAACTTAGCAACGAGTGTATGGGTCCCAGTAAAATGAAAAGACATTTTAATATTAAACATGGCCATTTATCAGTTAAAGAAAGCAATTGTTTTAACCATCTACAATAACAGAACATCCAAAATTTCGCGGTGTATACGTTGAGAAACGCTAACCTAGATGGTTACGGAAGGGCAGCTTGCTACCAAAAACAAGTAATATAAAAAAAAAAATTTTAAAGTCAATTCCTACTTAGGTCAACAAAGAAAAATTTTATTTTAGTTTTTATTAAATAATTACAATTAATATAAATATGTATATACATATTACAGAATCACAATATTAAGTGGCAAAATAGAAAGCGAATTTCCTTGCAACTTTCCATTTTCCTTTCTATATGTGGTGTTGGACTATTATTTTTATTCACATGTTTCATTTTCCATTTTGTTCCCTCCTTGACCCAGAATGAAAAAAGAATCTGAAAAAGAAATTTTTTTCCAGCGATCTACACGCTTCGCCACTGACGGTATTTATTCCTAAATTTATATCCTGCTAAATATCTTATATAAGAGAAATTTTTTTCTCCCATATAAAACTAAAATTAATTAATTAAATTTAATTAATGAATTAATATTTGAAAACAACTGTATTAACATCAAGTGTCATCCACTACAAGTTTAAAAAAATTTATTTGAACTTGAGTGGATGAATAAAAAGTATTTTATTAACGATTGAAAATTTGAACAAGATATATAAATATATATAGGGAGAGTGTGAACTAATAGTAGGCATTGAATAACCCTCCAGTCACGGCTTGCGAAGCTCCGATGGCTCTCAAAAACAAAATTTTTTCATGTTAAAGATATCTCTACAGTACATAACTTTATTGGTACCACCGTCTATCCAGCAATCCTCTATGGTAGCGAAATCTGGGCCTCCGCGGCTCTCCGAATGTTAAAAAAAATCTACTTCAAATTCTGGGTGCATAATGGGCTTCGACTAAACTTTGGCCTCCAGTTCCCAACAACGCACCATGCTTATGGCTCAGCAGATTCACCTGAATAGAACCATATTATCAATGAAAATGTTTGCCACTGTCATCTCTGAACACACTCCCAGCAACCGGGTTCATGGTGGGTGCCACCACCTGGACTCGGACAAAACCAGCATTTATCTGTCACAGCAACAGACTCGAAGTAACGGTCAGGTTCATACCAAAACACCTTCTTTTCATTATTCTGGAAAGAAGGTATTTTGGTATGAACTATGATCCCAAGAAATTAGCCACTGATTAAAAGTATTGTGGAACGATTCTTCACCAACTGCTCCAAATCCAAACCAGGAAGTCCAAACCAAACCAAATCCAAACCAGAAACGTGATGCAACTGAAACTTGTAGTTTACATTTTTGTATTGTATAATTCATAACTTTTCTTTATTTGCATGTTTTGATTATTATAATCTGTTTAGATTATTATTATTATTATTATTATTATTATTTGTTTGTAGGATAGGGAAGTTTGTAGGATAGGGAAGCTATCCTACACACTTACTGTCATTTAAGATAATTCCTATATATAAAAAGGGACCACCAGATGACTCTTGCAACTACAGACCAATAACAATACAGTCAGTTTTAAATAAGATAATAGAAAATTATATATTTTCACATATAAGCAAATATTTACATCAATATGGACTGTTAAACAGCTCTCTATTCTCATATCAGAAGGGCAAGAGCACACAGACATTATTAGAGAACTTAATAGACTCTCTAAACTTACATTTAAACAACAATAACTTCATATTGATTTTATTTATAGATTTGACCAAAGCATATGACCTAATTGATATCCCAATATTGCAACAGAAATTACTGAAATATGGAATAAGGGGAAGACTCAATCAACTACTAGCAAATTATTTAACCAAGAGAAAAATAACAGTAGAAGTAGAAAATACAAAGGGGAAATCTTATAATGTAAAGAGAGGAGTACCTCAGGGCACTCATGCTGGGCCAATCATGTTCAACATCTATATAAATGACATATTCGAAGTAATTAAGAACTCCTTTATAAAAATTTATGCAGATGATATAATCTTATATACAATAGGAAAGGACCTAACAAAAATGGCAAATGATTTACAACAGGATGCAATACATTTACAATCTTGGCTGCACGATAATAAATTAGCACTCAGCTTTGAAAAAACTAAATTTTTGGTAATAAGGCCTCCTCATCAAACCTTGGACATTCAACCCTCTATCAAATTGCACAAACATGATTGCCTACATGAACAGAATTTCCAGAATTGCGAATGTCTAACTGTGGAAGAAGTCTCAAATCATTGTTACCTTGGGTTATGGATCGACTACAGTCTAAGTTGGATAATGCATATAACAAACGTGTACAAAAAAATGAGATTTTATGTGTACTTTTTCTACTACATTAAGAGTAAGTTAAATCTTAGAACAAAAGTAACCTTATATTATGCATTAGTGGACTCCCAACTCAATTATTTAGTAAATATATGGGCACGAGCAAATAAAACAGAAATAAGGGCAATAGACAACTTAATGAATAGGATTCTGAAACTTTTAATGGGGACAAACTCTTGGAATGACCTGAATAAGAGAAGGCAATTTTTGTTGAAACATAAAATATTGTATCCAGTTCAAAAACTAAAGTTAAATCTATTCTTAAAAAATCTTAACACTATTTTTGAAGAGTCGAATCTGCAAAGAAATGTCTCACATAATTTAAGGAACCCAAAAGCAATTACTTTGCCTCACCCTAGGATACTAAATAGAATTGGAGATAGGCACACAATGAATGTAATAAACAACTTGTTGGCTAGCATTGATTTCAGGCTCAGGAGAAGTTATCCCATCTCCAAATTAAAATTCCTAATAAGAAAATTCTTGATACTCAATGACACAGTAGATTAGAATTGATATGCAGATAAACTACCTCTGTTTACAGTGTGGAATATACTATGTGTAGTGACTTCATAGTCTTTTCTGTAAGATAACAAATTTGTACAAAACTTGTAAAGGAAGAACTACAACTTGTTGTCAAGAAATTTACTTTTCTTAACAAGTTCATTTATTGTAAACGAATTCTCTTGATAAATAAAATTGTATTGTATTGTAAAAAATTGTATTGTATTATTATTATTAAATCCGTTTATTAAAGTAGCAAGTGTTTGCTTTCACCCTTTATACACAGCCGACCGGCTAGCAGGGTATACAAAAATGCAAGAATTGAAATTATTTACAATATAAGAAGGGTATACAAAAATGCAACAATTGCAAATTATTTAACATAACAATATTATGTTAAATTGTGCACATATTGTGATTTAAGATGTTTTAGAAAGCTCAGTGTGTGAGTCAATGGAGAGGGATCGTCTTGGTGTCCTGTTTTCTAATAAGATTAATTTTAAATATTTTAATGAATTTGTGAGCGCGGTTTTTAAAAGAAGGCAAAGTATTATAAATAATAGACGCCCGCCTCCTCGAGGCAGGGACGGAAACCGTACTCATTAAGATATGCAAATGAAAGAAATTAAAGCGTATCATTTCTAAGGACGGGCTAAGTGGCAGACTGACAAAATTAAGTTCAAAATTTTAAACTGTTTTTATGTTTTTAATAAATTCTAAATTTGACTCTGATGCCATTTTAATAAGAGACAAGCCATGGATGTGCTTTTGCACTGGTAATGGTTGGCTCAAGGCGTTTTAAATGGAATATAAGAAGGGTGTACAAAAAAGCAAGAATTACAATTATTTACAATATAATGGGCTTCCGCAAAACTTTTCCTCCAGTCCCAACAACGCACTATGCTACGTACACTTTACTTTGTTAACCTGGTCTGGGTCTTCTTCTGGCCAGTGAAGGGTTTGTAAAACAGAACTGTTCAGTTTATCTTGTTGTACAATAAAGATTATTTATTTATTTATATTGGATTCCCCGATAGCACAAAAAAAAGTGCAAAATACCCTCTCACTATCTCGTTTAATCCTATTCCAATCTTGGTGTTCGTTCTGGAAGGTGATCATCACTACAGGAAACCTTACAATACATTCGCCAAAATACTCATGATGTACCTCGACTGGATTCCACAGTCGTTTCCTTGGTTATTGTTGAAATCAGGTACCGAAAACACCCCAAGTCGAATTCTGTGACCCAGTTCCGTGCTGAAGTCAATAAACTTAACTCTCTTCGAAGAAACTTTCCAGCTAATTCAGTTCGGCTCATTAGCGAACTGCAAATTGACCTCGACAAGATTTGCACTAACTGTACTTACAGAACAAAAAAATCTTCGAAGAAACAAATACCTCCAATTGTAAGATACATATGAAAGAAGATGAAACTCAGTTCTCGTCTTTGCACATCACAGTAGCCAGAGAAAACTCTCAGCATAACAATTTCTTCTTCATTTTATGTATATTGTTAATTTTATTAATTACTTCTGTTTGCCTTTGTTAGTTAATTATAATGTATTTTCGTTATTTAATGTGATTTTATATTGATGTACTGTATTGTATCAAAAAGTACTGTTTAAATTAATAATGACCCTTCTAGCACTGCCTGCTGGTCCGGTGTGGTTTGTATTGGTTTAAACTAAATAAATAAAACAATTCAGTAAGTACTGCATTTCTAATCATTAGCCCAATTTATCTAAATATTTAGATTTTCATACTGTTAATTAACATAAATAATTTTGCAAAACTTTCTTCTAACGTTTTTTCTTCTATTTTTCCGTTTCCTTCTCGTTCGCAGAAATGATTGCTTTTAGAGTGCTAATGAAAAAGATTATGTTTTTTCTGATTATACTGTTGCTGGCGGCTGTTCAACAAACCAAGTATAAGCGTTGCTGGTGGGTAAGTATTTTTAGGCAAATGCCACATGAATGCCGAAGTTAATGTTATTAGCTGATTTCGCTGCAGTCCTTGAAAATTATTTTGCCTCGATGAATGGTTTTAATTACTTCTCTCCAGTCCTCGGTGTCAAGCAGGGGTTATACCAGTTACTTTAAATTTTAAACAGGAGTGCATTGACCCACTGGACCATTAGAAAATTTCCCGGTGGACCTTAACAGCACGCTGCTAAGACCCACCTTAGCAAATTTTAATTTGTAATTGCGCAATATTAAATACACATTCAAACCTACTGATGGGCGATTTATTTGGAGATGCTGATGTACAGGAATTGAAAATTACATAATTTGTTTAGAGCAGTAGCCTCAGGTTACCATCAGACATCGCTCATATTGTGGAGTTACACTTCGCAACCGGGTTGTCATCATTGTCATCAGGATACCTGCCCATTCACCGATGAAGGGCCAATAAGCTGTGAAACAGTGCCGTATGGGTGGTGGTATCCGTCGAGAATAGGTAAAAGTAGTCTTTTCCATTAGTGAAGCGTTGCTTATTCGACGTAGTGCAATGTCATGGCAACTCGTTGTGGAGGCATTCACAATATGAGATATACTTAAATGATGCCAATTTTTAACTACTTAGTAGTTAGCTACGTATAAATATGATACGTATAAATATGATACGTATAGGGGCTTAGAGGGGAACAGGTATCCTGTGTGTTATCAGACACTTAGCCTAAAACACTGATGGATCCAATATCTCTCTATTACAGAAGATTTAGGAGAAGTCCGGTTGGCCTGCCTCCCTAAAATCCACTCATGCACACCTTCTCGATGGTAAGCCCTGTTACGTCACTTAGGTGGCAACGAACGTGTAGAGTGGTTCTCTTCAAGACGCCTGGTCAGCGTGAAGAGGAAAAGACCAAACCCTCCAGCAATATGAAAGCACGACGAAACAAATGGCCCTCAGTCCCCAGCAGCTTTCACTCTCCCTCTTACGGCAGCGAGAGGATTAGAGTGGAAGCAGAGGGTGCTAAGAATCTCTGGGTACGACCAGGCTGCCATGCACGGAAACTGAACTTGGCCTGTTATAACGTAAGAACACTCATCGGTGAAGACAGGATATTAGAGCTGGAAAAGGAATTAGAAAATGTGAATTGGAATATCATTGGTTTGGCTGAAACAAGAAGAAGAAATGAATCACTTATAAGTTTATCAAGTGGAAATCTGCTGTACACCAATGGAAACAGTGAAAGGAATGAAGGTGGAGTTGGGTTTCTGGTCCATAAAGATTTTAAAAACAACATTTTGGAATTCAAAAGTACATCACCAAGAGTGTCAAGACTAATACTCAAGATTTCTAAGAGATACAAGCTAAAGATTATAATGATTTATGCACCAACATCGAGCCATGATGATGAAGAGGTTGAAGAAATGTACACCGAAATTGAGAGTCTTCTAGATGAGCAGAAAACCCACTACACTATTATTATGGGGGACTTCAATGCTAAGGTTGGAAAAAGACAAAACAGCGCAGAAAGGGGAACTATAGGAAATTTTGGAATTGGTGAAAGAAATGAAAGAGGTGAAAGACTTGTGGAATTTGCAGAATCTCAAGGACTGTCAGTAATGAACACTTTTTTCAAGAAACGGGTGAACAGAAAGTGGACATGGAAGAGTCCAAATGGATTAACTACTAATGAAATCGACTTCACCTCACTAACAGAAGATATATTGTGAATGATGTTACCGTCCTGAATAAGGTAAATGTTGGAAGTGATCACAGAATGGTAAGATGTACACTTGATATAGATGTAGGAAAGGAAAGGAAAAAACTGACTCGAGTAAATAATACAAAGGTCTTTGAGATAACAGAAGAGGAGAAAAAGCAGTATGTACTGGAACTTAAGAACAAGTATGAGCTTCTGCAGACTGCTGAGGACCAAGATATCGACGAGGAATATTACAACTTTTTGAAAGTGATAAAGCCCAAGAAACCTATAGGGAAAAAGAAATCCAAAGAAGAAAAAATTAGTCAAGAAACACTTGTCATGATGAACCGAAGACGACAAATGAAAAGCAAGAAAAACACTGACAGGGATAAAATTGAGTATACTGAGTTATGCAAAGCCATTAGAAAGAGACTCAGAGAGGACATAAGAAGATTTAACACAAGAAAAGTAGAACAAGCATTAAGGGAAAACAAAGGATTTAAATCAGCAGCCATGAGCAGTAATACAGAAAGACAAATGATACTGAAACTGAAGAATAGCGATGGTGTACTTATAAACAGCAGAGAAGGCATAATTCAAATAGCAGAAGACTACTATAGAGAATTATACAAGGAGCAGGGGAATGATGCCAGCAGTGGGGAAGATGGATTGCAAAGTAGCAACACATACGACATACCCAATATTCTTCCTGATGAGGTAGAACATGCATTGAAGAAAATGAAGAATCAGAAAGCCCCGGGGGAAGAGGAAGTTACTGTAGAGTTGTTAAAATTGGGAGGAAGAGACATAACACAAAAACTGGCAAGGCTCTTCACAAAGTGCATTAGAAAAGGTGTGACGCCTAAGCAGTGGAATAATGCAATCATAGTTTTGCTGCATAAGAAAGGAGATAAATCAGAAATTGGAAATTATAGACCAATTAGCTTGTTATCCCACATCTACAAGTTGTTCACAAGGGTCATTACTAACAGATTAGAAAGAATACTTGATGAGAATCAACCGAAAGAGCAAGCTGGCTTTAGGACAGGATTCTCAACTATGGATCACCTTCACGTAATATCACAGCTAATGGAGAAAGCAAATGAATATAAAACACCATTATGCCTGGCATTTGTGGATTATGAAAAGGCATTTGACTCCATACAGCATAAGGCAATGTTTCGGGCACTGGAAAGACAAGGCATTGATACCCCATATATTATGATTTTGAAGAAAATATACGAGAGTGCTACCTCCTTTATTAGACTAGACAAAGACAGTAGGAAATTTAAAATTGAGAAAGGAGTTCGACAAGGAGACACAATATCTCCGAAGCTGTTTACTGCTGCCCTTGAGGAAGCTTTCAGAAGATTAGACTGGTCGCAGAAAGGAGTCAATGTGAACGGAGAGTACCTAAACCATTTACGATTTGCAGACGACATTGTGGTCATAAGCCATGATCCCAAAGAATTAGAGGAAAATCTTAATCAGTTATGCACAGCTAGTAAGGATTTTGGACTAAAGATGAATATGGCTAAAACAAAAGTAATGATGAACAAGTATGCCACAGAAAGGGAAATAATGATTGAAGGAGCAGTAATTGAAAAGGTGGAGTCATATACTTATCTGGGACAAGTTATTAGCTGTAATAATGATAAATGGCTGGAAGTCAAGAGAAGAATAAATTTTGGATGGATAGCATTCAGGAAATATAGTCACATACTGAAGAGCAATATCCCAGTTTGTCTGAAACGTAAAATAATGAACCAATGTATACTCCCCACCATGACTTATGGAAGTGAAACTTGGGCACTCACCAAAAGAATGGAAGAGAAGCTGAGAACTACACAGCGAAGAATGGAACGAATCATATTGGGAATCAGACTGTTAGATAAGAAGAGAAACACATGGATTAGGCAACAAACTCAAGTAAAGGACATTCTTATCAAAACTAAAGAACTAAAATGGTCTTGGGCAGGACACATAGCTCGAAGACATGATGACAGATGGACTAAGAAAATAACAGAATGGTACCCAAGAGGAGCTAGAAGAAAACCTGGAAGACAAAGGCGGAGATGGATAGATGAAATTCATGAGTTTGTGGGTAGTAAATGGATGTCCAGTGCTCAAAGCAGAAGGAACTGGAAAGTTGCTGGAGAGGCCTTCATCCTGCAGTGGATTGAAAATGGCTGATGATGATGATGATGATGAAATATGATGCTATAGCACAAACCTATACGTTAATAAATAAACCTTATTATACGCTTAAAAATTAAAATAACTCGCTACACGTACAGACAGGGTCAAAAAAACGGTTACAAAATTGACTGCTAAGTAAAGAAATCAAAAGATATCGCAGTGAGGGATATTGTTATTTATTTTAACTTAACTTAAAATAATTTAACAATTATTTAATTATTAAATAATTTTTAAATTGTTAAAATTAGTTTAACATTAAAGTTATTAATTAATTAAAAAATTTATTAAAATAATTTTAATAATTTATCCTATTTATGGAAATTATTTTAAAAATTCTATTAGTTTAATCTTCATAAAATAAGCCGAAAAATAGCTACGTCGGCGACTATTTATGGGTTCTTGTATTATACTGTATATAAATATTCTTGTACTTCTGTACAAGAATATTTATATACAGTATAATATTTATGGCGACTATTTATGGGTTCTTGTATTATACTGTATATAAATATTCTTGTACTTCTGTAGGATTATGGGTCTTAATTTGCGCTAATTTTTGTTTTATGCGCGTTCTAGGAAGGCAGATAACGAGTAAATTATGATAGCCCTGTAATTTAATACCTATATTTACCAATTTACTGTATGTTGAGGAGTATACAGGAGATATACGTACCAATCAAGAATAAATATTAAGGATATGCAAAGGATAAATGTTGAAGGCTACCAGTTTGAATAATGAAGGTAACTGCACTATGTAGGAACTGAACGGATGATACATATCAGCTCAGGAGTATCATGCAGTACTCTGTATTGTAATGTCACAACAGTATAAATATACTGTCACAACAGTATAAATATGGGAGAACCCTGAGGTTCCCAGCTTTGCCAATTCGTTGTTAAGTTTATGAGACCCTATTTTACGGATCGCGGGTAACTGCTTGGAAGTAGAAACACCATTACGGACCAATGCTCCAACATTTACTCAATGTAACCTTGCTTGCCAATCATCAATTATACGTTTTCAGCTACCGGAAACTTTGTCGCAGCTGTGCTCTGTTTAGTGGCTGAAAGCATTGAAAGCATAGTGGAAGTGAATGAGCAGCAAGTGCTCATCATTCACTTCTCTGGGCGAATTTTGATTTTATTGCCTTCTAGGTCAACCCAGGGCCAGTCCTAGAGTTCAAGGAACCCAGGTGTGAGAATTAATGACAGGAAAGGTACAGCAAGGTGCAGTTCTCTTTAGCTTCGAAGGGATTCCCCCCCCCCCTTTGTTGGGATTTGGTGTCCTTTTCAGTCCACTACCCGAAGGGGTAGCTAGTGTAATGTGCATTACACTAGCTACCAATTCTTCCCCGGCAAGAACAGACTCTGGACCCACTTGCTAATCATTTCGACTCATAATTTTATTTTCTATTACGATTATTCTTTCATAAGTTTTTTTTTTCTTTTCTTTCCTTTCTCTAACGTGCACGAATTTCAAACACATGTAAAAATTACGTTTCACAAATTACTCTTCTCTTAATTATTCTTAGGAAAATATATTTTACATTATATTATATTCGATTAAACTGATTTACGTTATTTTGCAGTGCAAATTTATAAAAGAGTAGTTGAAACAGCCTCCAAAGTGAAGAAGGTGGATTCTATGGATCAGATTACTCATTTGGATTCTCAGAACCTAAACCCCGCAAAGCTTGGGTTGCTTGTATTACATTCAGGTCTGACCTACTGTACATCCTTTCCTTCCTGCTCCTCAATTATAACAGTTGCAATGGAGTTAACTATATGGTAACGAGCATCTTCGCAATAAATGAACTGAAATATATGGATCTTTTTGATGACTTGCAAATTATAACCACACACACGCACACACACACACACACACACACGTGTAAAGATGTGTACTCAAACGGATATGGTTAGTAGATGCACTGGCAACCAATCTAAATTGTACACATACGAAATACGAAAAAGGTATAATAAATATAATTGGATGCCATACGAGTGATTTTTCTGTTCTGTGCAGTCCACAGATGTTCTTTAAAATATTTAAAGTCAAATGAAGGTGATGCAACTAACCACTGAAAGACCGTTGGTGGTGCAGACGCACCTGACCGTTCCATTAGATCAGCGTTTCCCAAACTGGGGTACGCGGACCCCCGAGGGTCCGTAGACTATTTCCAGTGGGTCCGCGAAACGGACCCTCTGGACATAGCTTTCGAAATCGTGAAATCCATCAGAGGACAAACGCTTCAAAGGAGAAATTTCAAAATGTAACTCGATGAAAATGAATAAGATCTGATATTACACACAGATGTGAGGTGGCTGAGTCGGCTACAGAGATTTCGAAATTTGCTGAATGAAATTAAAAAAGTTTGTTGATCAAAGAGGAGATGATTATCAGCAGCTACAAGATACGGAGTGGTTGTGTAATCTGGCTTTTTTCTCAGATTTTACCAGTAAATTAAAGTGATCTGAATTGGGAATTACAAGGAAAAAATAAAAATATGGGTGACATGATTAGTAGTATTTCTGCATATAAATATCAATTTTTGGCAATGGCTAAGGATCTCAAAGAAAAAAAAATAAAAATTTCTGAGTTACCCTGAGAGAGAGAGAGAGAGAGAGAGAGAGAGAGAGAGAGAGAGAGAGAGAGAGAGAGAAATAGAAGGAAAGAAACAAAGAAAGAAAAACCAAGAAAGAGAAGAATGATGATGATATCCAGCTCAGGAACCTGGGTATGCCAAGCCCATACTCACCAGATGCAAAATCCTGCTTTTGAATTTAATAGTGAAAAATATGTTTCTGAAATTGAGAAAGTTTTGGATGATTTTGAAACCACCAGATTCGGTGGTTTTAAAGCAATTGAAGACATTGTTCAATATATTTCTTATCCATTTAATGTCGAAACAAATATAAAAATAATATTACTTGAAAATGAAATTATTGCATTGCGAAACAATAGCTTCCTAAAAGCCAAATCATCAGAAAAAGACTTTTGGAAATATGTTTGCCGAGAGAAGTACCCAAATGTAAAAATATGCAGTGAACTTTTAAATTCCTGTTTTGGTTCCACATATGTATGTGAATCGGCCTTTTCGTATTTGAAACAAACAAAGACGAAGAATCGCTCTGCTCTTACGGACTTGCATACAGAAGATTCTTTACTGTTGGCCTTATCACAGTATATCCCCGATTTTGAAAGCTTGGCAGATGACATGAAAACACAAACTTCACATAAATTAAAAATTTAAATATATGTTAATTTAAAATAAGAATTCTGAATTGTATTTAATTTTAAAATTTATAAACAACAATTTTCAAAATGTGTTGATTAACTTTTTTAACCATATGCAATGAAATTCTTGAGATGGTAGATCGCGGCACATTTTGAAGAAAACAAGTAGATCACATCACAAATTAAGTTGGCCACATCTGATCTAGGGCATTCACAACAATGAAGTTTGGAGGAGGTGTTTTTTTTTAATGGTGCGGTGTTGCTTTTCTTGGCTTGTATTTATCCTGTTGGTTGGAAATGGCTTTTGAAGCATCAAACACGATAACGCCTTGCTACAAAGAATAGTACGGAGCGTTATCGAGAATAGCACCACATTGTTTGAGGAGAAAAATGGTTGAAATGAATGGACTGGTCAACACAGGTTCCTGACCTGAGCCATATCGAACATTTCTGGAACGAATTAACAAGTTGGTTCGGAGCAAGCTGCATTTGTCCTACTTGAACTACGCCGCTGAAGTTGCCCTTGCAAGAGAAGTAACGCAATATTGTAGCAGCCTGGTATCAAAAGCTTGTAGAGAATATCCTAAAGCTCGACACTGCATTTTTTTTTTTTTTTCGTCTCCGTCCAGGAAGCTCTGGCGACCCTGGCGGAGACAAGCCAGAGAATAATGGGCAGACTGGCTACCTCCTAGTGGTGTGTGCGGGGAACGTGGAGTCCCACCAGGGGCCCTGCGGCCAAATGCCAGGACACACACAACAGAACCTAACGCAATATGTCATATACAACACACAACACTTTTCTGGTATTTACAGTAGTACTGTATTCCTTCACAGCGAACATATGGCGCAGATGTGAGAAACCACAGGTGGCGCCTGACCCTAATACTATGCACACTATGCACACACTGCATTACGGCCAAAGTTGGGTCCACATTTACTAAGATTGTAAATAATGACCATTTTCTAAAAGGTTCTGGTGACTGTTGGTAATATAACGTATAACTGCTATTACCATACATACCTGAAGCTTTCATGGGTAGCAGCACAGTTGGTGGGATCGCCATCCTCCCCACACCGGGTGGAAAAGAGCTGAATTCGAGTCCTCGATGACATGAGGAATTTTTATGGGCTTTTTTCCCTGAGTTAGTCGGTCTCAGGTGAGAGTCGTATGGTTTTTCCTCCCGGAAACTGGGAACATATTGTGTAAAAAGGATAGGTGGAACAGGACCAGGATATGTCTGCCAGGGATAAAGGTTGATGACGGTGTAGAGAGATATCATCTTTTAAGGGCACAAAAGGTGATATTGTTGTACACGTTGGGAGGCCGCCGTAGCCTAGTGGTCAGGCGCGCGGGTGCATAAGTACACGTGCCTTGAGTGACCGGGGTTCAAGCTGCTGAATACGGTGCTGTTTCTTGTATTCTGTGTATCTTGTAAACTCCTCTGACCGTTTGGTCGTCAAGGAGTATAAACAGAAAATTTATTTTTATATTTATTTAATATATTAAGAGTATGAGACCGGCGGAATTACTTAACAAGTACAGGTCACTGTTGAAAAAAAGCCGTGAATTAGGGTTAAATATGAAAAGGTCTGCAATTCTACACAGACACGATAGGAGGGAGTATATGATGAGAGCTTTGTCGATCAATTCAGCCCTGGAGAGATTGTGCAAGGCTTAAGGGGTAGAATTTTTCGCAGCCTGGTCTGTACTTGTTAACAGGAGAGACTGCTTCTACAGGGATGGCATACACTTAAATAGAAAGGGTGCAAGAATATTTGCTGATGCGATCAAGGCAGTGTCAAGTGGGTCGGAAAACTGGTAGCTTGGGGGGACATACGCGGACTGTTTGTTATTTGGTTTTTAGGAGCATTAGCAACTAAGGCCATATTGCTCCGGGAATATGCGGTGGTCATTCCCTGACCTTTCCGCATCCTCCGTATTTGGTGGTGACGGGCTCGAACCCCGTTCTAATCAAGAAGCGTCTGCTACGCACTGCTGCTCCTTCCCACCTGGCTACGGAGGCGCCATACACGGACTAATAGATTAACAGTAGCCGCTGGCAGAGGTGAAAGTGATTCTTGCACTGCTTCTATTGGAATGAGCAACAGCCTGGAAAACAAGATGCAGGGATTTCAGAGACTGCTGGGAGTCATTGCAGTACAAGAAAACACATGAGTTGTGTTAGGGTAGCTAAGAATAGGAACAGGTGCATGTATACTTGCGTGTACATCAATGCTAGGAGTTTAGTAAATAAATTTGATGAATTTGAGGTGTTGGTCAAAACATCAAAGGCAGTTATTGTTGGGATATTAGAGACGTGGTGTCACACAGATATAAGGAATACAGAACTGGAATTTAGGGAGTACAATGTGTACAGGAATAAAAAAAAAAAAAAATCAAATTATTATTTTAGGGTTGCTCGTATTTGTGTCTGTAAATTGCGTACGTTCTATGATCGATTTGCCTGTTTTGCTGGACGAAAAAAACCTTACTATCTACGCCTGAGACCGACTAACTCAGCCACGGAGTGAAAAAAGCCCATTAAAGTTCCTCGCGTCATCGACGGGATTCGAACACAGGCCTTTTCCACCCGGTGTGGGGAGGACGGGGACGATACCACTGTGCTACCCTCGCAGACAATGTGTACAGGAAGGATAGACAGGATAGGAAGGGAGGAGGGGTTATGCTATTAGTTAAGAAACACATAAAATCCAAGGAAGTGCAGCCAGTCGACATCGCTGGACAGTGCAGTGTCGGGTCAGTTTGGTGTGACATAAGCACTGCGAAAGCAAAAATAAGAGTAGGAGTGTGTTATAGGCCTAATGACTGACGAGTATAGTATAATAAAAAACTGTACAGGGAAATAAGAGTGGGCCAGTAAATCAGAGAGTCTTATAATGGGGGATTTTAATTTCCCAGATATTGACTGGAATTTGTGGGTTGGTCACTCACACACTAGCAAGGTTTTTGTGGATTTATTGGATGATTGTTTTCTACATCAGCATGTTCGGGAGGCAACTAGAGGGAGTAATACTCGATCTGATTATCAGTAGTGATACTTCATGCATTAAGAATCTGCAGATAAAGGAACCACTAGGTGGCAGTGATCACAGTGTGCTGAAGTGGGATTTACTCAAACGGTAACTACCATGAGGGGTAAAGGGAAGGGTTTTTGCTTTCGTAAAAGCGACTATAGAGGTCTGAGACAGTATTTAAATTCCATACAGTGGGACCAACTGATGATGTTACCAAAAGCAAATTCAAAATGGGAAGCATTCAAAGTACTTATCTTGGAAGCTACTAGGCTTTACATACCAACTAAGAAATATTGTTCAAGGTTTAGGCCTAAATGGATGTCAGATGAACTAATGAGTCATATGGCAGTGAAGAAAAATGCATGGAATACATATAAATTAAGGTGTAAGGTGTAAGGTATATTGTTGTCATGCGGCACCAGGGGTTTCCCCATGTTCGCGTTGCTTTCTTTGTGGGTGTACCAGTTTGCTGGGAATGCCAGAGGTTTAAAAGTGTGTGGGTATTGTACCTTTGTAATGTCGTGTACCGTTGTTCATCTGGTCATTTAGCCGCTGGACCCCTGCTGGAGCCCAGCGTTGCCCCACCTTCGTCCCGTGGAGGCAGACCAGGAACCCAGTAGACAAGTTACTCTGACAGATCCTGCCGCGTAATTTCCTGAGCTTTCAGCGGCTAGGACATAAAAAAAAAAACTTATGTACACATATAAGAACATACATATACACAACAGTGATACATAATATATATAAATATATACGCATTCATGCAGTCGTAATTACTTTGGATGTTTCCATACAGCACGTGTGCATGCATTCATATGGCAGGAACAGAGCAGCGCCTGGGATAATTAGGCCGAGAGACTGGGCGAAGATTATTTTTGGGCTAGATTAAATTTAGTGTGTAGGGCGTTTGCATCGTATATAGGTAGAGTGGGGGAGAGGAGGCAGAAGGTTGGGGGGTAAAGGCAGAAGTATGGGGGAGACAGAGGAGATTCCCCCAGGTGGTCAGTGAGGTATGCCCATGCCTCACCAGAAGGAAAGGTGGGGTAGCAGGGGGCGAGGCGACTTGTCGTCTCGTTGCCCTGCCAGGAAGGGATATAAATTAATGGCAGGCGTGCTGGGATGCCTCCACAAAGGGACAATTCACCAAAAAATTCCTCCCCAAAGTTGACAGATTTCAGCCGAAGACGCCGACCTGGTATTCACCAAGCTTATTCGCGACCTACCTATTAACAGGACACGGTGCCATCAAGGCTTAGTTGACCTCACTCGGAATTACAGACGATCCCAACTGTACCTGCGGCGAGCAAGAAACCTGGCAGCACTTTATGTATGACTGCCACCAATATGATGACCTTAGCTGCAAAATGGTCACAAGAATACAATACTGTCCCAAAGACCAAGAATAACGTTTCTTAGAAGGCAAGGAGACATACATCGGCTTTTCTGAATATTCACAGGAACTATTCGCGAGACGCCGAACCCTGCTACCCCAACAAGCGAACCAAACAACCTAACCGAGAGGAATAGGAGAAACCTGACATGCGGATTTGGACAACAAGAAATCTGAGGCAAGGAACAACCACAAACAAAAGGCTGAACTGAGCTAACTACCAAAAATGGCAGGTGGACTAAGACCTACCATTCTGGAGAACAGAATCCGAACCACAACAAGAGACTCACTAATTGGACACTCTAAAAAGGCGCACAGCTCTATACCTAACTGAAGACAACATGGACGTGAAACCATGCCACATGAATGACCATAATCCTAGGACAGGACTGCGACACACTGAGCCCGGACTACGCAGCTTGCTGCCAATAGCCTAACTGGCGACCTGAATCGAGCAATCTAACCTGTTTCACTTTAAACCACGCTCTCCGGTGGGGGGGAGGCAGACATCCTCCTGGCTCCCCCTTTATACAGAAACTATTAAGAAAAACAAGAAAACATCCTGGGAACGACTTGTCCAAGTAACAGGAAATACTGAACCCTGGGGAGTGGTGTATAAAATCACCACAAACAAACTCCCCAGAGGCGAAGTGATGACCGCAACAAAGACGGCGCAAGGAACACTCACTGCAACATGGCAGGACTCAATAAAGAATATACTCAGCAATCTAATCCAAGACCCACCAGGCATACTAACAGAAAACCAGAAAGCCATCTGCCAAGCAAACGAAGAATATGAGACCCAACAACTAGAACCCGCTTTCACAGCCAACGAACTACAAGAAGCGGTATCACAAACCAGGAACAAAAAGTGCCCTGGCCCCGATCTCATCGAGCCGAAAATGGTCAAGAAAGCAGCGGAGGTTATGCCGGGCCTCCTGCTCCGACTGTACAACACCTGTATCAAAGAGGGCCAGTTCCCCACCAGCTGGAGGACGGCCAATCTAAAACTGATCCTCAAAAATCGAAACAGACACCAGAAAAATCCCAATTCATATAGACCCATAGCCTTATTGTCGACACTAAGCAAGCTTTACGAAAGATTATTACATAAAAGGATCCACAACCACTATAATGAGGCAAACCTGAATTCACCCAAGCAATACGGCTTCAAATCGGGATCTTCGACCATAGATGCCGTCCAAGGCCTAATCACCAAAGCGATGCAGTGTACCAAGAAATATTTCCTTGTCATAGCCGTCGACTTTGCTGGGGCGTTCGACACCCTCTGGTGGCCGAGCGTCCTTTGCAGGCTCAGGGCAGCGAGAACACCAAGCAATTTGTACAGGAGCATCAAAACTTATCTCTCGGACAGAAACGTCCAAGTAATAACGCCCTACAAGAAGTTGACCTGGCCGGTCCGCATGGGCTGCCCTCAGGGATCTGTCCTGGGGCCGCTCCTGTGGAATATAGTGTTTGACGAGTTCCTCACCATGGACCTGGGGGAGGTGGAGGCCCAGGCCTTCGCAGACGACCTCGTACTGACGGTCGCGGCGGATTCCAGACAGAACCTTGAAACGCTTGGAAACCAAGCCCTTGAAACCTTGCAGAACTGGGCAAAACTACACACCTTAACAATCTCGCCAACGAAGACGAACTCAGTACTATTGAGAGGGAGGTTAAACCTTAGAAGACCACCACAAATCAAGCTGGCAGGACAAACAATCAAACTGTCAACGCAAATTAAATATCTGGGACTGATCATCGATCAGAACTTATCATTTAAACCGCACCTAATCTATCTAAAAGAGAAACTGCGGAAATACACAGCGCTCGTTGCCAGAGTTACACGCAGGGACTGGGGGCTAAACAGGAGAACCCTGTCCCTGTATTATAAAGCCATCTTCATCCCGATAATAACATATGGATCTCCCATATGGTACAAGAAAGCAGAAACAGCAGTGAATAAAAGGATACTGGGCACGATCCAACGCAACATATTATTAACAATAACAAGAGCATGTAACACGGTTAGTACGAGTGCCCTACAGGTCCTTGCGGGGACCCTACCCTTGGATTTAGAGGTAACCCGCTGCGGACTTATGTATCTACTAGCCAAAGGAACCCAAACCACCTACAACAGTCTTACCATTGATATCACCAATAACAGGAAAAACGAGAAACAAAAAATAGTGGACCACCTTGTACAAATTTGGCAGAGAAGATGGACAGACGGAGAAAAAGGAGCGGTAACAAAAAAATTTATTCCCCAAGTAACCAAGCCGTATCCCAAAGCTCCCGCATGGCTGTACCCAGGCCTAAACACTACTTTTCTACTCACCGGCCACGGGCCTTTCAAGGTCAAATTAAATGCCATGGGCATAATCGAGGAATCACACTGTCTCTGCGGCGAACTAGAAACATGGCATCACGTTATGCATCAGTGTGAAATATACGAAAACATCAGATGTCAAATGATCACGAAAATTAAATACATCCCTAACACCCAGGAACACCATCTCCTGGACACACCAGAAGAATTTGCGGCCTTTAGTCGCTTTGCCCAGGACGTCTTCTCCAGAAGAAAACTACAAATAGCCATCCACCAAGGCCAACAGGAGTAATGAAAACAAATATGGACACCAAGGAATACGGGAAACTAAGGACGGGGATATCAACCAATGATCGATGACCATTGGAATATGCATCAGAGAAGGATGCTGAACCAATGAAAGAGGAACACAAGGATGCGGCTTGTCCCATGAGTAACAATGAAGAGAAACAGACGTGAGACAAAGGCCATATTGGAGACCTGAAGAGGGCACTCTAGCCCTCTTCACCTATAATTCCTAACTCCCCGGGAGGAGGGGACGACCACACGGTCCCCCCTTCTCGCCATCCCCTGTTTCCTCTCTGGTGGGGCATGGGCATGCCCCACTGAAACTGGGGCCGCCTTCTCTATTGGCTCCATACTTCTGCCTTTTCCCCCCAGTCTTCTGCCTCCTTCCCCTCTATCTTCACGCTAGCGAAGTCCCACACATCAAAATTAATACATCAAAACCGCCATACGCCCAGCATTCGGCCTAAAAAATTAAAGCGATAATATCCCCACGTCAACGCAAATAATAAAAATCACTTTATTTTATTTTCTTGATGACCATTGGAATATGCCACCCAAAGTTTTTTTTTTTTTTTTTTTTGTCCTAGCCACCGAAATCTCAGGAAACTAAGCGGCAGGACCTGCCAGAGTAAACTAAGTCTACGGAGTTCCTGGCCTGCCTCCACGGGGCGTAAGTGGGGCAACGTTGGATCCCAACAGGGGTCCAGCGGCTAAATGGCCAGAAGAACAACGGTACACGACATTACACGACCCAAGATCCATACACTTTTAAATCTCTGGCATTTACAGTGTACTGTAATACACCACAACGTAAACTACGCGGAGATGGGGGGAACCCCAGGTGCCGCTTGACCCTAAAAACACTTACACTTACTTTCCCCCGCCGATCGGCCTTCCCTATTGACCCCATACTTCTGTCTTTTCCCCCCAGCCTTCCGTCTCTTCCCCTACTCTACCTATATCGCCAGCGAAAAGCGAATGCCCCACACAACGTAAAAATTTTAAATGCCAAACTCGACACACTTGCAACCTCTTTCGGCCTAATTAAATTCAAGCGTTTATCCCCCCCCCCTTTTATATATAGGTCCTAGCCATTGAAATCTCAGGAAATTAGGTGACAGGACCTGCCAGAGTACTTATCTAAAAATACTGGTGTACCTGGTCTGCCTCCACAGGGCTAAGTGTGGAAAACGTTGGGCCTCAGTAGGGATCCAGCGGCTAAACGGCCAGATGAACAATAGAACACAACACTACACATGTACAATATCCATACACTTTTAAATCTCTGGCCCTCCCAGTGAAATTTTTTTTTTTTTTTTATTAACACACAACTGTATATACATTCTCTAATATACATTAATCAATTTATGTGTATATAAAATCTGTATATTTATATATTGTGTATATAAAATCTGTATATTTATATACATACTCCTATATAAACTGTAGTCTTGCTGTACATTTGATTGTGTGTGTCCTGATATGAAGGGTGGCTCCTAGACATAAGCCCATCTCCACCTCTTACTCCTGTAAACGCTCAGAACGTCTTCAAAACAGGCCTGAAAAAGAGTGTTATGTCAGGCCATTTCGCCACCAAGGATTAACCAACACCTGGATCAACCATTCTCTGATTGTGCTGTAATCCCAGTGAACTGGTACACCCACAATGAAAGCAACGCGGAGATGGGGGAAACCCCTGGTGCCGTTAGACACTAAATACACTTTACACTTTTTCCCCCGGCGATCCTCTCTTCTCCTCGTGGGGAATGGGCATGGGCATGCCCCACTGATCATCTGGGGACATACGAGTGGCTAGTGGACACAATGTTAATCAATATGGTATTTCTAATAGTAGAAATGTTATGATCTCTATGTTACAATTAAACGGACATAGGTCTAGAGCTGGGATGGACGAATTACGGATTTACATGTTTGAGAATAAAATGGATATACTGTGCCTACAGGAACCATATAAGGTGACTATTTTTCCAATGTTTTCTAAAGTTATTGATACAAGCACTATGAACCCAAAAACTGCTGTTATAATTAATAATCCCGATTTAGAGGTGTCTGTGTTATCTGGTATGTGTACTCAATATGCTACTTGTTTCTATTAATGTGGGAGTTATATCCTTTTATTTGGCTTCAGTTTATTGTCCTCCAAATCATGATATTAATGAGTCACTTCAATATTTGGTGAACTTGGTGGCCAATATAGGTAACAGCAATCTGATTATAGCTATAGATTCAAATGCTACATCTAAATTATAGTATAGTTCCACTGTAGATAGTAGGAGTATCTTTTTCGAAGAATTTCTGTTAGGTTATAATTTAAATGTACTGAACTTGCCAAGTAGACCTTGTACATTTAATAATGTACACGGCTGTTCAAATATAGAGGTAAATATTGCTTCTCAGCGATTCACTAGAAGGGTTTATAATTGGGACATTTTAACAGACTGTACTAATAGTGACCACCAAGCTATTAGACTTGATATTAAGGTTAACTTGTGTCAAGTTACAGATCAATCTGTGGATGATCTTAAGAGATTCAATTATAAGAAAATTAAATGGAATAAATTTAATAATTACATTAAAAGTTGTTTTCTTGAGAACATTCTTAGTAACCTAAATAGCTTGAATGCCTCAGAGTATGCTTTTTATGTTCAGAGTTCAATATTTAGGGCCCTGCAATTCGCAGCCATAAGGAAAAAAATATGTTAGGAAAGTCCCATGGTGGTTTGAGGAATTGACAGGTTTAAGGAGGGAAATTTTTTTTATTTAAGAAAAGTTTATCAAAGGTTTAGGAGGTGGAGATCAATCGAAGCATTAGTATATAAAGAATCATATAGGATAAAAAGGAAGCTTTATGATAAATGCATTTATGAGTCAAAATTAAAATCATGGAAGGAATTAGTTGTTACTGTTGGTAACACTGAACCTTGGGGTTTGCTGCTTAAGCTGACACGTAATAAATTAAATATTAACAATGTGTTAATATTTAACCAGAGATTGGTTAAATATTAACACATAGACTAGTAAACCAAAGATTGGTATACTACCATCAAGACAATAACTGATAGTTTGCTTTTGGATGATGTAGCTTCTACGGATACCCATGAACAAAGTGGACTACGGCGGTTAACAGGTCTTATTTATGTCCAGATAATATGGATTTATTTACAGAAAGTGAGCTTTTAGCTGTCTGCGCCAAGATTAATATTTATAAGGCACCGGGAATAGATTTAGTAGAAAATAATTGTATTTTGCAGTTTGTTGAGATGTTTCCTAAAAGTGTGCTTTTTAAGTATAATAAATGTCTGTTGGAGACAGTATTTCCCGGGGACTGGAAGACGGCATCATTAAAATCATTACATAAGCCTGATAAACCATTAACCAATTACCAATTCTAGAGCATACAGGCCGATTTCACTCTTAACAAATCTTATAAAATTGTATGAGACTACTGTTGTTAAGGTTGAATTCTTTATTTAATGAACATAACGTACTTTTTGAACATCAATATGGTTTTAAGAAAAATCTGTCTGCTGAGGATGCCATGCCATGCATGATTTGGTTACTTTTTGTCAACGATCTACTGAGAAGTCTTAGCTCTCTTCATCAATTTTGAGGGAGCTTTCGACACGGTATGGTACGAGAGTATTCTATGCTCATTAAGTTCCTAGCTAAAAAAAGTTTACTGCCTCTTTAATTCGTGTTACTAGGTCAGATTGGGGGATTGGAAAGCGAGTTCTAAGTGTATATTATAAAGCTATCTTTTTACTTATTGTTACTTATGCTGCATCCATCTGGTATAAATGCATAGAAAATGATAAGTTTCGTCAAAAATTAATTTCCTTTCAAAAAGTTATGTTAGTGATAATATTAAGCGTTTGTAAAACGGTATCAACCAATGCTATGCAGGCTATTGCCGGGGCTTTGCCCTTGGATCTGTATGTTGTATTTCGGTATTTTGTTATTTTATAAGGAAAGGTAGATAAATATCGTTTATGGTTTTATCTTATGATTCTACTGGAGATATTAAAAAGGAAAAGAGTAATATATTTAAGAGATTACTTGACTTATGACAAGAACGTTGGAATTCAAGTACCACAGGTGAAGTAACTAGACTATTTTTACCTGATGTTTTATTCAATATGTGTATTGATAATAAACTGAACAACTGGTTTTATTTATCAATGGAAACCTCCTATTTATTGACGGGTCATGGATCCCATAACTTCAAACTGTTTAAATTGAGTTTGGCAGATCAGCCATTTGCAGGTGTACTTTGATTGAGTTTTGGGACCATGCGTTGTATGAGGAATATAGTCAAAAATTGAAGGAGGTAATTCCAAATTTGGAAAGAGGTTGTGAATATGTTTGTTTACAATCAGTTGTTAATTTCACGGCTTTACAGGAGTCTGCAAGATTGGTGTTTATGAAAAGGCGATTATCTTCACTCACTGTTAATATTCATTGTCTGTTTTTATGACTCATTGTCAATAATTGATGTTTAAAGTTTGTTTGATAGCTGTATTGAGTTTTTTCTTTTTTTTCTTTTTTTTTTTTTTTTTGCTGGCATCAGCTAAGTTTTCTGATGTAGGATTACATTCTCCTGCGTGGGATATTTTTTTATATTTATGTATTTTATTTTATTATTTTTTTTAATATACTTATTTATTTTATATATTTTATTTATTTATATATTTTTTTTTATTTATATATATATATATAAAAATGCTGGCTCCCAGGTCTGGGCAGCCTGGGAACGGGATTGCTGGCACCCACCAGCCGTGCACTACTGCGGGGGGGTGCGGGATTATAGTGCTGGACTGCATTGACAGATTTATTAGTCTAGCTTTACGTGCCAGGGATGAGCGCCGAGTTGCATTTACCCACGTGGTGGCTGCTCCCCCGCTGGAAAAGTGACCTGACTTCACATTACTCTTGACAACACCTACATATACACATTTACATTGTTTGGGTCTTTATACTGAGTTTCTTTTGCTAACAGAGTACACAGGTGTAGACAGACGTATGTCTGGGAGCCACCTAGCAACATGAATAGGCTGCCGTAGCCTAGTGGTCAGGCGCGCGGGTACATAAGTACACGTGCCTTGAGTGACCGGGGTTCAAGCCCGTGACTACTGAATACGGTGCTGTTTCTTGCACTCTATCTATCTTGTGAACTCCTCTGACCGTTTAGTCGTCCCGGAGTATAAACAGAAAATTTATTTATTTATTTAATATACAATACCTAAACATCACTGCTGGCCAGGTACACCCTTTCATGGCAACGGTCTTCCTATCTGGCGGTGCCGTCTTTCAGCAGGATAATGCGCCATGCGACACCGCGCCCGGATTGTTCGAGATTGGTTCGCGGAACATGGGGAAGACTTCCAGGTTTCCTGGCCTCCAAATTCCTCGGACAACAATCCCATTGAGTATCTGTGGTTTGTGTTGGAACAGCAACTCCGATCTGCGGCGTCTCAACCATGAACCTTACAGGAGTTAAAGAACCTGCTGGTTATGTGTTGGTACCAGATACCACAAGACACATTTAGAAATATTGTAGTGTCCATGCCTCGCTGGGTACGAGCTGTTTTGGCTACACGTGGAGAACCAACATCATATTAGGTAGGTGGTCATAATGTTTTGGCTAATCGGTGTATATATATATACACACACGTTATAGGCCCATCATCTTCAACATGTCTGTCCGTCCGTCTGCATGTAACTGACACTCCAACTAGACGGATGTTCATGAAATTTTGTATTTGGGCTTGTTAAAAATATTTGTCAGGTAAACTACATTTCATTAAATCTTACAAATATGAATCCAATAATTATTTCTGTTTTCCGTACAATTTGTATGTGAAAAAAATTCTTAGATTAAATGTAGTTTAACGATTTATTGTTGGCTTTAGACAGTCCGAGTACGCTTCGCGCGTATTATTATGTAAGACTCGTGAACATGATGTCGTTTATGAAAATATACAGTGGTGTGCAAATTTTAAGGACCAGTCAGGTTTTCACCTGTAGCTTCTCATAGAAGTGGCCTGGATATGGGAAAAGCATATCAAAGAAACTCGTGAGGTACAGAAATGATGAAGGAAACAACACCGACACAATAACGGAAACAAAACGGTACAGAGGGACTTTATTCAAAAATGGCAACATAGCACTGGCTGCCATGGTACAGATGCATCACTGCCAAAGATGGAACAAAGGGAAGAGGTGGTCCTCAGTAAGGGATATGGCTACCCCTAATGTCGATGCAGGCTTTGCACCGCCTGTTCATACTTAGAACAATGTTGTTGACAAGTTCTTCCGATAACATCGTCCATTCCTCTGTCAGCGCCATCTTCAGCTGGTGAACATTTTCTGGTGGGTGTGGACGTGCCGCTAGGCGTCTACACAGAGCATCCCATATATGTTCGATGGGATTTAGATTACCGGAGCGGGCAAGCCAATCGATACGAACAATGTCCTCACTTTCCAAAAGCATATCAACAGCTGCAGTGCGATGGGGTGTGGCGTTATCATCCATAAACACGAACTCGGGGCCAATGGCATCTCGGAACAGACGCACATGGGGAAGGATTACCTCAGTACAGTAGCGTGCACCAGTTACAGTACCGCCTTCCAGTATCTGGAGCAGAGGCGTAGCTATGTTTTTGGCGCCCTTGGCAAATTCGTGGCTACGCGCCTTTTTATGATAATTAGTAAAACCATCGTAAAAAGGCGCGTAAATAAAATTATCATTAAAAATTATAAGTACAGTCTGACCTTTGTTTAACGAACTTCTTTATTGCAGATTTTTCTGTTTAGCGATTTTTTTTTTTGAATTCCCCTTCACAATTACATTTAAAATAGTGTTTGTAGAACAAAGAAAATTTTCTTTATTAGATTACGTGGTTAAGGGATTGCGTGAGACTTAACTGGGTACGCATTGTTCGCCCCTCTCGCCTTCAAGAAATTTAGGCAACAGTGCTGTTGCTAAGAACAATGGTAATCTTTTGACTTAAAAGATTACCATCGGCAAATTAGTGGTACCCTTAAAACCTATCCAACTTCCTGTCCCACATTTGATTGGATACTGTGATGTGGTCACAAAGAAGCTGGAGGCAAAAAATAACTTTGATGTGATACACTTGGATTTCAAGAAAGATTTGATTTTGATACTGTTGCACATGAAAGACTACTGTACAAATTGGAACAGAATGGTATTAAGGGCAAGTTGCTACAATGGATAAAAGGCTGGTTGAGTGGGAGACGACAGAGTGTTAATCAATGGACACTGCTCTTCGTGGACAAATGTTATTAGTGGAGTTCCCCAGGATTCGGTATTGGACCCAATCTTGTTTTGTATATTTATCAATGATACTGATGAAGGTATATCAGGCTTAATGTACAAGTATGCAGATAATACAAAGGTTAGCAGAGTTGTTAAAGACAGTAATGGCAATGTGCTACTGCAACAGGATCTAGAAAATTTGGGCAGATGGGCAACTGAAGTTTAACCTTGACAAATGCAAAGTACTGCATATGGGTAGAAGTAACCCCAGAGAAACGTACCAACTGTGTGGTACTAAGGTGGTAGAAAATGAAAAAGACCTGGGAGTAATTGTGCAGTCAGATATGAAGTTTTCTGAACAATGTAGACAGGCTACAAGAGCAGGTCATGGGGTTTTTTCAATGATATACAGGAATTTTGCTAGCAGGGAAAAGGAGGTGATTGTCCCTCTGTATAAAGCAATGGTCAGGCCACGCCTTCAGTACTGCGTATAGGTTTGGAGGCCTCATTTTAGGAAGTATGTTTTTTTTTTTATGAAAACCCCAAACACGAAAGGTATCAAAACCTATAGTACTTAGTACCGTGCATGGGTTGAAGGAGAAGTATGGGGGGGGGGTGCTGGAAACTTTGCTCTAGAGACTAAACATAGGTTTCACCACTTCAAGCCTCCAATAAGCAAAGTGGTGGTATTTCACCGGTTGATGAAAGTCATCTACCACCTGCTATAGAGCTGTTGGAGCAAGCAGAGAGAAGGGCAACAAGATTGGTGAGAGGAACTAGGGGGTTCTCTCTCTCTCTCTCTCTCTCTCTCTCTCTCTCTCTCTCTCTCTCTCTCTCTCTCTCTCTCTCTCTCTTACCAAGAAAGGCTCAAGTTCTGCAAATTGCAACTTCATGGGCACTTGGGAGGGGGTGATCTGATTGAGGCGTATAAGGCCTTGAATGCGTTGAGCAGGCTTAATTCTGATGGGATTAAGATCTTCCTACCGTTCAGATTTCGAGCCTCAGGGAGCATACATTCAAATTGAAAAAGACAGTTATAGAATAAATGTGCGGAAATTCGCCTTAGCCAGCGGGTAGTTAATTGGTGGAACAGACTTCCATCTGTCTTTGTGGAAGTTGATAGCTTAAATAAATTCAAGGAGGAACTGAACAAACTTTTAGAGGGAATGGTTGTGTGAAATGGGCTTTCTTTTTCTTTTTTTTTTTTTTTTTGGCTGATGCTACATAAAAAAAAAACAAAAAAACCAAACTATTATTTTTAGGCCACCCGAATAATTAAATTCATCTGCCGTGCTGTGTGTTTTATGTCTGTTAATTACGTGTGTTCTATGGTCGATTTGTCTGTTTTGCTGGACGAAAAACCTCAGATTCTGGGGGGGGGGAGGAAACCTTTTTGCTATTTACGCCTGAGACCGACTAACTCAGCCATGGAGTGAAATGATGTTACATAAGCTTGCTTTCTTGTATCAAATACCTCTACTACCATTACTACATACCGAGAAGTCGAGCTGGTCAACTGCTTTCTTTGTATCCATAGCCACTGGGCAGATCAAGGGTATTCCACATTCGGACAATAGGCTCTGGTCGATCTTCTACTGCAAGCATCCTGTTAGAACTTTATGAGAGAATGGCTTTCCTGTACCCCAACAAAGGGTGATCTGTTGTTTTGCTGAAGTGAATAACGACACTTTGCCTTAAATTTCCTCCCTTTCTGTTTATATGGTCACGGTAATTGAATATCCGAGTGTCTCCGACATTTCGTACAATTAAAAAAATAATAATAATTATAATAATAATCATAATAATAAAATTCAAATTTAAGCCAGGTTTGTAAACAATTGGAATGTTTTTTTCTTTTTTTAATTTCCTCTTTATTCAGTCTTTCTACCGATATGCGCTTCTTTTCTTTGGTGGCATGTCTAAAATTAATTGGTCTTTTGTTGTTTTATTCAGCATTAGCATTAGTTGAGGCATATGATGCAAGAAAGCAAGCTTATACAGAATCAGCCAAAAAAAAAAAAAAAACCCTTCCCATTTCGCCCATGCATTCGCTCCAAATGTTTGTCTAGTTCTGCCCTGGATTTATTTAAGCTGTCAACTTCTACAACGACGTCTACAATCGTTCTAGCAGGGATAATTGCCTCCTTATCCCTGCTAGAACGATTCCTGTATATCATTGACAAGACACCATGAGCTACTCTTGCAGCCCATGTGCACTGCTCAGAAAACTTCATATCTCACTACACAATTACCCCCACGTCCTTTTCATTCTCTGCCACCCTGAGTGTAGTACCACACAGTTGATACGTTACTCTGGGGTTACTTCTAACCATATGCAGTGCTTTGCATTTGTCAATGTTAAACTTCAGTTGAAACCTCTCAGCCCATCTGCTCAACTTTTCTAGATCCTATTGCAGTAGCGTACTGTCGTTAGTGTCATTAACAACCCTGCCAACCTTCGTATCGTTTGCAAACTTAGACATTAAGCTGATACACCTTCATCAATAGCATTAATAAATACAGAAAACAACAATGGAACCAACACTGAACCCTGGAGGGGGGGACTCCACTAACAACATTAGCCCATGAAGAGCAGTGTCCATTGATTACAACTCTGTCTTCTCCCACTCAACCATCCCTTTATACATAGCACTTCACTTCTCCACATAGCATTCCTCTTCGGTGGGTGCCCACCCACCGAAGAGAAGCCAACAAGCTTTGAAACGGTGCCGTCTGGGTGGTGGTATCTACTGAGAATAAATAACAATAGTCTTCTCCACTGGTGAAGGGTTATTTATTCGACGTAGTACAACACCATGGCAACTCGTTGTGAAGGCAGTCACAATATGAGATATAACCAAAACGATGCCAATTTAATTAATTAATTTAACTACTTTGGTAGACAGCTATGTTAAAATGATGCATTTACACTAACTACATATTAAATAAGAAGCTTAAACATTTACTTGGATGGTCCAGCAAAGACTGAATTATTCATGTAATCACTGTTCTTCCGAACACAGCAATCGTAGTTCATACAGATCTCCACTCTTTATGTTAAAACTCGTTCTCAGATTATAGATAAACTACTGAACCTATTTCAAAAGCTCTCACTGAGGATAAGATAACGTCGAGCATCAGTCAAAGTATCTTATAATATCAATTCCTAAGAAAAAAAAGACTATCATCAGCAAAAGAGTACAAACCGACATCAACAGATCAACCTGCATCAGAATATATAACAAACGAAGGAATGCGTTTAATAATGTCGCAAACTCCTGATGATAATTCTTGAAAAAATACTTCGGCTTCCAAGATGCCGCCCTGATTACGATCTGCAATATACTAAGATCGATGAAAGTGGAAATATTTAACAGTAAAAAGAGTGTCACCGGTTTTATTGAAAGGGGCTCACCACTGGGTAAAGTTCTATCAGAGACACAAAACGTTGCCGATTATTTTGGAACCATTTTTGACATCTTAACTGGGGTTCCAAATAATGCAGATGGCCTAAACTTCTTTATATAATTAAATTATGCAGAAGAGATCAAAGTTATAACTAAACATACCGGCCTAATTAGACCGCATATTTACTTCGATGAGGGGGAGGGGCGATTTCGTTCACTAGGTGATGAACAAAATTAATCATGATGACAATAGTCTTGCAATGTTGCAATATTGCAATATTGCACAACACTCACACTCCGTCTCCGTGTGATTTTCGTATCTTTGAATCTTGGGGGTTGGGGCGCAAAAAACTTTGAAGGGAGCGTTTTGCATTTGAATGACGATATTAAAGCACAGTTCCCTGAAAGCCGAGGAGTGGATTTGTTTCTACGATTGAAAATTATCTAAACTCCTGAAGTAACTTTGTATAATCTTTGGCAACGCAGATTAAACATTCCTTACAAGAAGTATGAAAATCGTTCAATGAAAGGAAGTGAGTTAATACTGTATATTAGGAAATTAAAGCACACTAGTAAAAATAAGTAGATAGCTCATTATTATTATGTAACCAGCTAAGTCTAATGACAGAGAAAACATTATTGCTATTAAGGATAACATATAGGAAAAGGAAACTTTTCCGTTTCCTTTTCTTTATTATATAATCAATAAAGGAAAAGATAAGGTAAAGAAGTAACGAAAGACGAGTCGGAGGATAACATGAAAGATGGGAGGGGAAGCAAGAATGACAATATTAGAAAACGAGTGTACGAGTGTAACGAATTCACTTTGTGAGTAACTCTTCTTTAAAGATTTGCACGCTGCGAACTCCTGCAGCACTGAATGAAATTCAAGATGCATCCCTCTCCGATTACCAAATGGTCAAAAAATAGCTTGATTTGTAGCTAGCTGAGTGTTTCTTACGGTCAACAACCTCGAGAAGGTATTTCGGGAACCCAGCGGGGTGTCTTTCTAGGGAGTGGGGATATAAAGATAATAAGGACAACACGTAAAGAGGAACAAACTTCGTTTCTGCAGCATACAAATTAATTTTCTATAAGTCTAGTGGTGTGATGAAAATATCTGTTGCATAAATTTCAACTGAAAACTGAATTTTGGTACATGAGAGAGAGAGAGAGAGAGAGAGAGAGAGAGAGAGAGAGAGAGAGAGAGAGAGAGAGAGAGAGAGAGAGAGAACTGCCTTTATTGTACCTACAATACAGAGATAACAATATTATCCTTTACATTGTTGCAGTGGATAGTGATTAAGCACCAATTTCAATAACGAAATTGTCTTGATTTTTCGGAACCCTACAGCGGTGGTGGACCTAGTGGTATGGCAGTTACAACGCTGATAGATTTATACATCGGTACAGTGTCCATACCATGTCAGTGCCCCCCGTACTTTCACCGACATCAGTATTGACACATTATCGTATAGTGTCAGTACTGTATCAGCACCAGATGTGAAAGAAATGCTCCCACCAATATAAATGTGTCGGAAATTATAAATCCGTACAGTGCCCATTTTCTACTTCTACGCTGGAGTGTAAACTGGTGTTTCTTGCACTCTGATGAAAAATGGCCATATTTGCACAAAGAGATCTTGCTATACTTGATTTTTCTTTTGGATAAAGGCAATGATAACAGCAAAAAGAAACGCATTTCGATCTAAACAAATCCAAATAAATTCAAATGCGAAATAACAAAAAGAGTACAAAAGGGTGGCCCAAAACTATCTTGACCATTTTAAATTACTTTTTTTCAGCTTTCTTTTTATAAAATAGTCTTTGGAAATTTACCATGGAAAACTAAACCGTTCAGCAATGAGTGAAAGTGGTAGAATTTTACTTTAGAAACGAATGCGCCAATGAGCGGACTCCAAGAATTCATCGTCAACACTTCAGCTTGCGAAAGCGCCAGTTCTTCAGTTATTCACGTTCGGTTACTCAGCATGTTACTCGATTTAAATAAAATAAATAAATTTTGTGTTTATACTCCAGAACGACCACACGATCAGAGGAGTTCACAAGATAGAGAGAATACAAGAAACAGCACCATATTTAAGTCACGGACTTATGCACCCTCGCGCCTGACCACTAGGCTTCTGTGATTTGGTGATGAGGGTATAGCTGAGGATACAAGACGTTGTGGACAGCCACGATCAATCAGATCTCCAGCGACTATTGAGCGAGTACGGGGAAATATTATTATTAGTAGTGGCAAATGATGCAAGAACGCAAGCTTACAATAATTTGTCTAATCCTTCCTTAAATTAATTCAAACTATCCACTTCCATAGCAGCTGATGGAAGTTTGTCCACTAAGCGTGGTATTAATGAAAATGCTGAAACATCAACTCGGAGAAGAGTTCACCTCAATTAGGTATCCCAAGTTCACCTTTGCAGTGAAATTTTCAGGAGAGAAGACTTTTCCCTTACAAAGTCGACGCTTTTGCATTTGCAAGGGTTTGTTAATAAGTAACACTGCAAGTTTTTGGGAGCTGAAAACTCCAGAGTAATCTTTGAACGACAAATACATCCAAGTCGAGACACTGTTTAATGCTCCATTTCCGCTCAAAGAATTATCAGTCCTTACTTCTTTGAAGACCGAGTGGAAAAGATGTGAGTTCGAATCCCATTAATGACGTGAGGAATTGAGGAATTTTAATGGGCTTTTTTTTTTTTTAGAACGTGGCTGAGATAGCCATTCTCAGGCAAGGTTTGCATAGTTTTTCTCTTCAGGAAACTCCGGTTTTTCGTCCAGAAAAACAGCAAACAAGTCGAAAAATAAACACAATTACAGACAATATACTGACATCTCATATCCATAGTGACTTCGGCGATTGACATGGCTAACCTAACTTCTTTAAGTACAACAATGGTCATGCAGAAGCTGTAAATAGTATTGGTATTGGTATTTGTGTTTAAGGGCACAAGGGCAGCTAAGGCCAAAATGTGCCGGAGCTCTTAATGGAGCAAAATACAAAAAAGATGATTCGGGATTGTTTGGAACCCGCTTTGCGAGAGTTTGGCCAAGAAAACATATGGTTTCAACAGGACATAGCTACAGCCCGCAATCAATGAGAGTCTAGGCGATCTTTTCGAAAGCCTCTAATCTTAAGCTTCGGAGGAATTAACTGGCGGACCGGGTTGCTGATTTATCAGCCCCAGATTTTTTTTTTTTTTTTTTGCCTTGTTTGTGAAGTTAGCTAAACAAATACAGTGACGGAAAAAAAAACTGCGTCGCCTTAAAAAAAAATAGCATTTTTAGTGAAACGCATAAGACATTGTGTGATTACAGTCATTTTGTTTGTCACAAAGCAAAGGTATTGCGTCAGATAACGCTTCTGTTGCATCAGACAGTAATTGCAACGCTTCTATTGCATCAGCCGTTTCTATAAATACGGCGTTGGAAGGGTATACACGCTCATTATTATCTTGTTTTGCGGAGGTGTAAGCATGGCTCCACATGTTCAGTTGACACCAAGAAAAAAAAGTGTAGCTGTTGCTCTGTCCCAGGAAGGGCTTTGTACGAGTGCTATTGCTGATAAAACAGGCTGCCGCCAGTCAACAGTATCCCAGGTGCTGAAATTAAAGCGTGAAACCGGTGATGTGAAGAGAACACCTGGATCAGGCCGTAAAAGAGTGACTACGCCTTCTCAAAATCGATATTTGAAACGTCCTGAGAACTGTCCTGAGACAGCTTTCGGAATGTGACCTGCATGCCTATCGGCCCAAGAAGAAGCCTTTGTTGACCTAACAAATGAGAAAAAAGCGACTTGCTTGGGCTAAAACGCATGTTTCATGGACAAAAGAGCAATGGGACACCGTCATCTTTTCTGACGAATCGAAATTAAACCTGCATGGCTCGGATGGGAAGTGATATGTCAGATGACAAAAATCGGAGGCATACCATCCTGACTGAATAACACCGACTGTATTTTTTATTTTTTTATTATTATTATTTTTTTATTTATTATTTTTTTTTTTTGTTAGTTGTTGGCGCATCGGCTTCTGTGGTGGCCATAATGCACCTCTCAAAGTTTTTGCATTTTACTCTGATCCAAGCCCGAGGCGGGATTCTAACCTGCGACCTTTGGGTTGCCATGCAGGCACTTTACCCATCTGACTAGCCCGGTCGGTCACCGACCGTAAAGTTCCCCGCCGGTCAGATGGTCTGGGCATGCATAACAAGCAAAGGGGCAAATTAAGTTTATTAACGGAACGGTGAATGCAGAAACCTTCAATGCTATCTTGGAGGAGTGCCTGAAAGGCGTTATTAGGATCAACCGTTATTAGGACCACACAGACGTCCAAAACTGCATTTTTCAACAGGACTCAGCACCTTGCCACACAGCAAAATTGTTAAATTTTATGCTATTTAGAATAAATGATAAGTTTAGAACTCTTTATTGCATACAAAACGCACATGCCGTACACAATACCCTTCACGGCTACAAGCCAGGGGTTTACAGTAAAGGCTAATACAAGGTTACAAAGTCTAATACAATGTTACAAAGGCTAATACAATATTACAGTAAAGGCTAATACAATGTAATAAACAAGGGTGAGATAGGAGAAAAAATAATATTATTACTAATTATACAAGTGTAGGAAAGCAAATGAAAAATTTACATATGAACATATATACACAACAGCATGTTATCATGTTAAATTATTCTCCAGGGAGCAGTCTTTTTACAGTGCTCGAGTCATCTAAGCAGGAGCAGAAAGTTTGAACAATGTAGTGAGGGATCCATGGGAGTGATGGACAGGTCCTTGGGAGCAGGTTCTAATGTCCTGTGACGTGGTCTTGAGAAGGAAGTGCGTGGAGTAAGTTCTGCCTGTATTTTTTATCCAATGCGAACTTATAGAGGTTGCCATCCAAGGAGTATATGAACTGCAGCATTTGCACGGGTAAGAACCGATCGGATAGCTTTAACCGGTTTGGGGTGGCCTGAAGGACTGGATTGGCCCGAAGGCTTGGGACTGGGATCCTCCAACCGCAGTTAGCCCAGAAATCTGGGTCCGAAATAATGCCAACCATCATTTTTACAGAAAAGACGAGTCTTCTCTCATTGATAATGGCAGGAAGACATGTTTAGAGATGCTGCTATCTGGGTGGTCCTTCGTGCAGGGGGAAGCCGGAATTTCCATATGGCCCACTTCAATAGCCAAAATTCGCCTGTAAAAATCCGTCTCAGATGCGTTGCGGCGGTTGAGGTCCAGACTTCGGCTGCATAAAGAATGACCGGACAGACACATGTCTTAATATATCTGCACCCAACGGCCTGGTTATGGATATGCATAAGTTGTTGCTTAAGCATCCACCGGAGTCGACAGAAGTTTTTTTGCAGGTGGTCTATGTGTGGTAGAAAGGAGAGCTTCTAGTCAAAAATAACGCCCAGGTCGGTGTGTTACTGAACAGAAGAAATCGCGGATCCTCTTATATTGGGTTGCACAATCGTTGGGTTTCGTTTGAGCGAGAAAGTCAATTGTTTCGACTTCTCAGGATTGATGTGAAGGCCGAAACCGGAGAGGAAGATTTCGAGGTTCTGGATTTTCTGTACGATTAAGACATTTGTGTTGTCAGCAGTGTCTCCAGGGTTGATAGCAGTGAACAGCTTTATATCATCAGCGAAAGTGATAATATCAGTTCGGCCCGTCATGAAAGGCAGAAGAACGGCTGAGAACAAAATACCAGAGAGGGCTCCACCTTGTGGGACTCCAGCTGTAATAGTTCTGGTGTAGCGCCGATTGACATCGCGAACAATAATAGTCCTATTCTCAAGCATTGTCTGAATGAACCAGAGCACGTCTCCGCCAATGAGGTAATATTCACGTAATAGCCTTACCAATGCGTGAACGGATACGGAATCAAATGCTGCCTGGACGTCGATATAAATAACAGTGATTTCCGAACCGTGCTCAAATGCCTCGAGGATCTTGGTAGTGGTGGTGACTAGATTTGTAGCGGTGGATCTTGACCGGGTGGCATAGTGGATCTGCGGTGGCTGATGTGGCATTATTTGGGTGGTTAACGTTTTCAGAAGAGATTTCTCAAATAGCTTTAATAGGCTTGATGCAGAAGAAATAGGACGGAAGTGACTGGGCTGAGAAGCAGAGCGTATTTTTGGCAGCGGTCTTACTAGATAGACGTGCCATATAGGAGGGAAGAATTTTTGATGAAGGATTTTGTTGAATAACGACAGAATGGGATCAACAATAAATGTACTCAGGCATTTCAGCATAAACTGAGGAATTCCGTCTGCGCCAGATGTGGCCGTAGGTGCTAAACTATTTATTGCATCAATCAGTTGATATTTGGTGAGCTGAACTGAATTTGAGGGGTCGGTTGAAATCGGATTGATTGGTAATTCCATTGGTGTAATGGATTCTGGCTGAGCCGCAAACCTAGTTATGTGGTCGAGCCAACTGCTCAGATTGAGTGAGTGGATGGCGTCCTCTGATTTGCTTCTATGGAAGGGCTTCCCTCTATTTATGGTAGCCTCTAGATGAAGTTTTATTGCCTCCCTCTTGTTCCTAATAAAAAGAGCCCTAGCTCGGGAGAATGCAGTTCTGTCCGAGGGTGAGCCGGAGTTTTTCCACCGCTTGTGCATGTTCTGTTTGACGTGGAAGCTTTCAGAGACTTTTGGACTGCACCAGGCCCTTGAATGCTCTGTAATGGTTAGTTTCTTTGTTGCAGCATAGAGACAGACAGTGGCTATCCATCTTGTCATTAGGTCAATTCCGAGTTCAGGGTCGCATTCCTCAAGGACATCCCATGGAATTGCCTGGGCTGCATAAACACACCGTTCAGGATCGAGGTATTTGGGCGCTGTAATAGTTTTGGCTGTGATTTTCCTCCTGCCAGAAATGATGGGCATTTCTGTTTGCACAGAGAGAATGATGGGGTTATGATCAGACTGTATGTTGCTTGTCGGATTTTGATTAGCTACACAATTTGCTGACGCGAACGCGAGATCCAATGTGCTTTCACCCCTCGTGGGTGGTGTACTCACCAGTTTAAGACCTAATATGTCTAAATGCTGACTCCGTCTTCTCTTGAGGCTCCCCAGGGTATTTGGGAGATTGAAATACCCACACACGATATGCTTCAGTGATGCATGGAGATGGTTAATCAGCCAATTGAGGAGTTCATCAACTACTTCTGCGTCTGGAACTGGTGGGATATACACTGCGACAATGTCGAGAGAAACGTTCTGGCTGTTGTTGTTTTTAGATTTTAGTGTGACTAGAACTGCCTCGAAAGAATCGGACTGGCTCGATACTGAGTGGAGGATAGAAAATACCTGCTTATTTAACAAAATTGCTACTCCTCCTCCCCTGCGGTTTTCTCTAGACGTACACGTTTGTCTTCTTGTCTCACAAGGCTTAAAACATACACCAATGTTTTCCCTCGTTTTTCTCCCTTAAGATGCAATCATACTGTACTTCAGAAATGCTGGCATTACAACGTTGTACTGGCCTGGCAACAGTCTCGATTTGAACCCTATTGAAAATTGCTGGTACATGATGTCGTCTAAAATTGCTCAGAATAAGCCGACAAGTAAGATTCAGCTGCAGGAGAGCATTGTAAGGGTGTGGTACCACGAAATTGGGCAACCGTATATCCAGAAGTTGATTAACTCTATGCCAGATAGATGCAGAGCTGTAATTGCAACTTGAGGAGGAACAACAAAATATTGAGGACTTATTTTGCTGATTTACAATACATACTACTATTAAGTTAACTTGTCATTTCAGTTTGTACATGTAAATACAAAAAAAAATGTATGTTTAGTTGTCATGATTGCCATTTGCATGATTTCTCATATTTCCATTAATTATGCATTTTACCCTTTGGGAAGATATTTATGGCGATTAAGTATATCAGGTGGAGTCTTTTTATTGGATTTCATTCACAGAAATATATATATCATCTAACAAATGCATTTCGAACATTTCTGCAACCCACAATGCAGCGCAAAACACATTATTTGCAAATTTCACAAGTGATGCAGTGTTTTTGTCAGCAACCGTACATGTTCTTTAAAGTATTTAAGGGCAAAGGCCTCATGCTACGAGGTAGAATCGCCAACATGTAGGTTAGTGCAAATGCCTCATCTTAACATAGATATCTACCAAAGTAGTTAAATTAATTAATTAAATTGGCATCGTTTTGGTTATATCTCATATTGTGACTGCCTTCACAACGAGTTGCTATGGTATTGTACTACCTAGAATAAATAACACTTCACCAGTGGAGAAGACTATTGTTATTTATGCTCAGCGGATACCACCACCCAGACGGCACCGTTTCAAAGCTTGTTGGCTTCTCTTCGGTGGGTGGGCCGGTACCCTGGTGTTGCAATAGTGACAACCCAGTTATGAAGTATAACTTCACAATATGAGAAAAGCCTGATGGTGCGTAGTGATATAGACTATAAAGTATTTACGGGCAAAGGCCTCATGCTACGATGTAGAATGAATAATATGTAGGTTAGTGCAAATGCATCATTTTAACTCGCTGCGAAGGCCGTCACAATATGAGATATAACCAAAACGATGCCAATTTAATTAATTAATTTAACTACTTTGGTAGATAGCTATGTTGAAATGATGCATTTGCACTAACCTAGATGTTAGTCATTCTACTTCGTAGCATGAGGCCTTTGCCCTTAAATACTTTATAGTCAATGTCACTACGCACCATCAGGCTTTTCTCATATTGTGAAGTTATACTTCTTAACTGGGTTGGCACTATTGCAACACCAGGCTACCTGCCTACCCACCGAAAAGAAGTCAACAAGCTTTGAAACGGGGCTATTTCGGCGGTTACTACTTTGAAAAGAGGGAAGACTTTTGGAGACCGTAAGTTCTGATATTAAGGTTTTTTTCTTTTTGCTGACCCTGATAAAGTTCTCAGGGTGGTATTAAGTGCCTGCGGACACTCTGTATTGGCTGTTGTTTTTTTTTTTAAAGATGAGTTTCTACATACGCGAAAGAACTCTGGACACGGAGTATGAACAGCGGCAGGTAATAGAGGGATTAGCGAAATGCGTGAACCTATCGAGATTACAGGGGTTCACTCTACTGCCCTAAGGAAGTATGAAGTAGTGTGCAAGGACTGCGTGACCAGGGACATATAATTGAGAGGTTTTCCATTTTAAAACCAAATGGTACACCCCCATATGGTAGGCAGCATTAGAAAATACATAACCATAGAACGTTGTCCAATTGAGATGCCAAACACATTCGAAAGGCGCATTAGACGCATACGGAAAAGTTACACGAATACAGATGCATTCGTAGGAGGGATTCCCAGAGCTATACACGGGCAAGGTTACGGTGCAGATAGAAATGAGGAAGCCAGTGCCCAATATCATATATGTTATGGGAAACCGGCTAGTTTTGAACTATAGGGGGAGGTGGAGAAAAAATGTTTGAAGTGCGGCAGCTCGGATCATCTAGGGGCAAACTGTACGAGTGGGCGATGTTTTAACTGTAGAGAAGTTGGACACATCAGCAGTGACTGCTCAAAACCATGCAGCAAATGTGGGGAAACAAACCACAAAGCGGGCAGCTGTTCAGTGAGGTCGTATGCAGAAGCTATCAGAGGAGGGGAGAAAAAGGGAAGTGAAATGAGCGCAAAAGGAGAAAACATGATTATTTTAAAGCCACAAGGAGGAGGGAAAAAAAGTCCATCAACAGAACCAGCGAAAGTAATAACGGAAATAGAGGAGGATAATGGGATCACAGATATAAAACAAGTCACCCTCACTCTAATGGAAACAGAGGAGATAGCAAGAGGGCAGAAGAGGGGAGAAATTCTGGACGAATCAAGCTCAGAGGATTCCGAAGTAGAAGGGCCATTAGGGGAAGGAAGGGAAAAACTAACGTGTGTACAGCATTTAATAAAATATATACCAGTAGGACAGGAAAAGCTGGGGGAAAAGCTAACAGAATGGGAGCAAAATCTGGGGAAACCCAGAATAATATTAGAACAAACCGGAGAAGGAAGAATAGAAAGAATACAATTTATGTGGAGGGATTTTTTTTGGAATTTGGTAGGACAAACTCTTTTAGGAATCACACAGCAATTAAGCAACTCTCGAATCAAATGGGTCGCGGGGAAAGAACAAGAGCTTGGCAAGACCCTATATGGTCTTAGTGTCCCAAACAAAATAGGTGAAACTCCTTGGCAGACCCACTATCGGTACACATGATAACTATTGGCACCTTAACTGTACGGGGCTTCTCCCAAGGACGCACACAGCATCATAATTGGAGAACGACAATATTAATGGGTATTAGAATCTTGTTTATTCAGGAAAGTCACGTCCATGGCATTTTACAAGTACAGTACAAAATTTTCAAAATAGATTTAAATGCTTAAGCTTCTGGAGCTTTGGCACAAGGAATGCCAAGGGGGTCGGCATTATAATCCTACCACCCATTTTAGGCAGATTTAGTAATCTTCAAAGAGATGTAGAGGGCAGGGTAGTCTGTGTAGACTGGAAACTAGACTCACATACAATACGGTTGATAAACGTGTACGCGCCAAATGATGCTCTAGAACGGATAAGGTTAATCAATAACTTGCGTCCATTCATGATGGGCACACGCTGGAGTATCCTTGGGGGTGACTGGAACTGTGTCCTAGATCCAGTCAAGGACAAAATTGGCACAGGGGATCCTACAAGGGGGGGACAAGGGGTGCTCTGGAGCCGAATGACATTTGCCTAAAATATGACCTAACAAATGTATGGCGCTGGCATAATCCCACAGCACATGGTGCAACGTGTAATAGGGGTACAGTAGGCACAAGAATAGATCGCATATATGCACCAAGAAATATGGCAAACAAAGCAACCAGAGTTAGGCATGTTAATATTTTAGGGACACACCCCGTCACAGATCACAAACTGTTAATAATGAACCTCCCGCCGTTAGGCACAACAATAGATTATGGCAGAGGTACCTGGCGCCTAAATTCGGCTCACTTACAGGACGATTGGCATAATATTGAGGGTCTAATACATGAGTTGATGCAGCTTGAACATTGGACATGGGAAGAGTGGGCAAACCTTAAGCAGGCAGTAAAACAGCATTCCAAAAATCAGCAAAGGAAAGAGGGGTGGAAGGGAAAAAAGCGCTAAGACATCTATATGAAGTAAGTCGATTGCTAGGTTATTGTCATGATGAAATCGGGGTGCAACAGGTGCAAAAAGAAATACAATTACATCTGGAAACACAGGCAGAGAACAGAGCAGTCCAAATGCCACTGCGGTACAGGCTTGCTGACAAGAGGGCAGGGTTCATTTTTGATCAGTACAATAGGACGCAAACGAGCAGCAGCCCTATACAACAGATTCAAGTGGGATTATGTCAATATGTTACTACCAAAGACATCATGGAGTACTTTAATGGAACGTACAAACAGATGTATGCAGCATTTCAAGAGTTAGGACTGCCAGCAAGTTGGGAGATGTCACGATTCTCTGCGGCTCATCGGCAGGAACACAACCAGCCAATCTCTTTGAAAGAAATCACCGCAGCCTTGGGAGAAATGAAAGCAAACAAAGCGCCAGGTCCAGATGGACTAACAACAGAGTTTTACAAGAAAGGCTGGGAGAAGATTGGGCCGGTTTTGGCTGCAATCTTCTCTGACTTCTTCATGGCCGGTCAAGTCCCGGAAAGCTTTCTGGAGGCCCAGACGGTTTTCCTAAGGAAGCAGGGGAGAATGGGCAAAGAGGTGGGAGACTGGAGGCCGATCTCACTACTCAATTCAGACTATAAACTATATGCCAAAATATTGAATAATCGTCTCAAAAGGCATCTGGGATCCATTACAGGGGCAAATCAGACATACGGGGTGCCAGGCAGAGCTCTGGGAGCAAATCTGGTTTTCTTAAGAGACCTTCAACCATACTGTCAGCGGAAAGGTTACAGCATAGTTCTAGCGGTGCTGGACCTAGAGAAAGCTTTTGATAAACTCTCTCATAATTATCTTAAAAATCTGCTGTCTACTGCACAGTCTACTGTCTGCTGTCTAGGCACGAGTAGTTCAAAACATAATTATTACTGCTTGTAGACAGTCCATGAGATATAGGAAAAGGAAGCCCTACCATGTGCCGTGGTGGTCCTCAGAATTGACACAATTAAAATCATTGACGAAACAGGCAAGAAGAGATTTCCAGAACGCGAAGAGAGACAGATCTCGTCCCACTTTGGAGGTTGTACTTTTGCAAAACAGATATAAACAAGCCCGTAGAAACTATCACCAGGAAATCTACAAGAGGAAAAAAGCTTCATGGGAGCAACTAGTGAGCACCCAGGGAAACAATTCTCCCTGGGGGCTCGTCTACAGATTAATAAACAATAAAATTCCAACTGGTGAAGTGTTTGCAGCGGTTACAACTACTGATGATCAAGAAACCATATCTTGGGTACCCACTATGAACAGGATCCTAGATGTTATTACATATCAAGAAGAAGAAGAATGCACGGATCCAAAACAGATAGACATCAGAGTGAAAAACGCTAGTTACTTGGGCTCGCCTGTTGAACCCGCTTTTACCTTTGAGGAGATTGATATTGCTATCCAGTCTATGCGTTCGGGCAAATGTCCTGGACTTGATGGCATTGAAGTGGAAGTGCTCAAGCGCGTATGGAAAACGGTTCCTGTAGTTATTGCAACATTATTCAACTCGTGTCTTAATCAAGGTATTTTCCCTGCAATTTGGAAAGTTGCTAACTTAAAAATTCTTCTCAAAAATCCAAAGAAGCCAGAATCTGATCCACTGTCATATAGACCTATTGCCTTGCTCCCAGTTATGGGCAAGGCTCTTGAAAAAGTTATTGCGAGTCGACTTCTGACTACTTATGTTATGAAAGGACTCTCTTCGCCTGTACAGTTCGGTTTTACAAAGGGTAGAGGAACCGAAGATGCCATTGCTTCTCTTTTAGAAATACAGCGGGAAACCACGACTAAATATCTGCTCGGTCTCTTTGTGGACTTCAAAGGGGCCTTTGACACTCTTTGGTGGCAAAGTGCCCTGGAGAGGTTCCGGGAGGCCGAAGTGTCTTCACCTATATACCGGTTGCTGATGAGCTACTTTTCGCAGCGCTCGCTAGTTATTAAGAGTGGTTCCATTCAAGTGTCAAGAAAAGTTACCAGAGGATGTCCACAGGGGTCTATTCTTGGGCCCCTGTGCTGGAACATAGTGTTCGACTCCTGGTTAAATAAACATTTTGATGCAACAACCATGATCTCATATGCAGACGACCTAACCATCATGGTCCAAGGAAACTCCAGGAAGTCTCTCGAAGATGTTGCCAACCGGGTACTGCAAGAGCTGTCTGTGTGGTCTGACGAGCATAAACTCCAGATATCTACAAGTAAAACGTCCCAGATGTTGCTTAAAGGCAGGTTAGACAGAGGCCGTCCCCCTCAAATAAAATATAAAGGACAAGCTATTAAATACAGTTCAACCACAAAATACTTGGGAATTATTCTGGATGATGGTTTGAGTTTTATACCCCATGCAAAATACATTAAAGAAAAATGCAAGTCATTATTATCTAGATTGAGACAAGTAACACGACAAGAGTGGGGCCTTAAAGGTCACTCACTGAGATTGTATTATAACTGTATATTCCTGCCCATTATCACATATGGTGCTGGTGCCTGGGGTTATAGGGCAACCAAGTGTGCCATTGTCAAACAGCTATTACAAGCACAGCGTGCCGCCCTTCTTATGTTATCCAGAGCTTGTAGGACAATTTCTACTGCAGCTTTACAGCTCCTGACAGGAAGGATGCCAATACAATATGAGGTCCAGTATAGATATTTGAGATACCACCTGAAAAAGGCACATCCTACTTCTCTTGATAACGTGGAACTTGACCTGAATGTTCCAATAACAACAGAAAAGGAAAGATTGCGCACTATTTATGTAAATAAGTGGCAGGCTGACTGGTCTGTATCGGAGACAGGAAAGGTGACAAGAGAGTATTTGCAAATGTAAGGGAATTCAGGAAAAGGGAACTATTGTGGTTTGCTCCTGGACTATATGGAACATACCTTTTGTCAGGTCACGGCAGCCTCAATAGCAAGCTGTATAAACTTGGACTGTCTCCTTCCCCTCTTTGTCTCTGTGGAGGTGAAGAGGACGCAGATCACATCCTCTTGGAGTGTCACTATTATACCGACTTACGGAATGAACTACAACTCATTACTGGTTCTTATGACAGGGAGAATAAGCCTTCTCTGATCCAATCACAAGATGCATTTGAAGCTTTTAACTTATTTGCAACACGAGCATTTAAGCGACGAGAGGAAACGAGAGCTGCTGCCCTGAGATAGCCTGAACCCGGATCAAGAGAAAGACTTGAACAACGACTGAAATTATCTCTGAAGACTTGAACAAGGACTGCATTATTTCTGAAGACTTGATCAAAGACTGATATTATTTCTGAAGACTTTCAGACTTTCACAAGAACTGCTAACCAGAAAGAATTCATTAATATAAAGTATTTCAATATTTCAAAGAAGCTTCAACTGCTACTTCCTGCATTTTGTCTCACGAACTTGAGGTGATACATCGGGATGGAAACTAAATCCTTATTGATTGGAATGACGAACCTACTGTGTTAGAAATCGTAAATAGTGTTTATAGTATGTCGTTTGACTCTATTTCTAGTGTATTTCTAGTGCTTCAGCTGTGCCATGCCATTGAATACCTATCTAACAATGAAATTAAGCGATTGCTGCGACTACCGAACCTTCTCCTGGTCCGTTGTAGAGTTCTGATATGCCTTTGTTCTAACAGGATTTCCTATCAAACGATGGGAGTGCCAAAGAAATCTTCAACGTTGAAAGAGCTACCCTTGAAGCTGAAGGATCTATTGAGGATGCGCCTCGACATCTCCTAATCCTGCTCACAGGATAGGAACTGCTAATCCTAAATTAGGATAGGATTGCACCGCGACATGTGGCTACTACAAAGGCTGAAAATTGCCTCCCCCTTTTTTTTTTTTTTTTCTCTCACTTTTATCTTTTCTCAATTTCTCTTTTATTATTTTTGTTTTGTTTTATTTTATTATTATTATTATTATTATTTTATTTATTTATTATTTTTTTTTTATTTATTTATTTTTTTATTTATTTTTTTTTATTTTTTTTAAATTTTTTTATTATTATTATTTTTTTTATTTATTTATTTTTTTATTTTTTTTAATTTTTTTTTTATTATTTTTTTTTTTATTTTTTATTTATTTATTTTTTTTTTTCCGAATTTTGCCTATCCTGGAACTTTGTTCCGGTATAGACTAGCATGAAGGTAGTAGATCCTGGCCGCCTCCACGTGGCGGGGATGGGGGGTGGGAAGCTGTGACCAGGTGTTGCTGCTTCCCACTTGCTAAGAGCCAGGTACCGGCCGACTACATAACAACAGAACACATCATAACATTTACACACCCAACACACTACATACAAATGGCCGGTTCTGGCGTGAGCCTCAAAACAAGAAGTAGTAGCGGCTAATGGGGGAAACCCTGGGGTCCGCCACAACAACACATGAATATCCCCCTGTCTACTGCACAGTTCTCTGCGCGGGTAGCACAGTGGTATCGTCACCGTCCTCCCCACACCGCGTGGAAAAGGCCTGGGTTCGAATCCCGTCGATGACGCGAGGAACTTTAATGGGCTTTTTTCACTCCGTGGCTGAGTTAGTTGGTCTCAAGCGTAGATAGCAAGGTTTTTCTCCCCAGTAACTGGGGTTTTTTCGTCCAGCAAAACAGGCAAATCAATCATAGAACATACGCAATTTAGAGACACAAATACGGGTTAATGTATTTAATTACGGGTAACCCTAAAATAATAATTTGATTTTTTTTTTTTTTGTCTACTGCACAGGGTGGTATCGTTACCGTCCTCCCCACACCGGGGGAAAAGCCCGGGTTCGAATCCCGTCGATGACGCGAGGAACTTTAGTGAGCTCTTTTTCACTCTGTGGCTGAGTTAGTCGGTCTCAGGCATAGATAGCAAGATTTTTTTCCCTCAGAAACTGAGGTTTTTTCGTCCAGCAAAACAGGCAAATCGACCAGAGAACACACGCAATTTACAGACACGAATACGGTGTATTCGTGTCTGTAAATTGCGTGTTAATGTAATCATTTACGGGTAACCCTAATACAGTAATTTGATTTTTTTTTTTTTTTTTTTTTTTGTCTACTGCACAGGTGGGTTCACTGCTTAGAGCAGCCATCATCAGCATATGCAAAGGAGAAGCACCACTCTAGTAATCAACGGATATAGTTCGGACAAAATAAAACTGGAGAGGGGGGATGAGACAGGGTTACCCACTAAGCCCTGCTCTCTTTGCAATGGCGTTGGAGCCTGCACTTAAGCAATTAGACAACTCCAGCAATATCAAAGGAGTTCATCTCCCTGGATCAAATCCCGACTGTAAATATATAGCCCATGCAGATGATGTCGTTTTAACCATGACTGATTGCAGTTCTCTGCAGAATGCGCTGGACCTGTTTAGTTTTTTTAGCCTGCCTAGTGGTTTATGTCTTAACAAACACAAAACAAAATGCCAACAATGGGGAAAGAATGCTCCACTACAACTACCAGTAGGCCTCTCCTTCTCAGTGGAGCTTATCAATATCTTGGGAGTACCCTTTGTAGGACGACCAAAAATAACAACCCGACAACTATTGAGCTCCTGGGAGGAAAAAATTGGCCAGTGGAACCTAGGCCTATTGTCATTTTCTAGAAGAGCATTAATCATATGGATGATCCTCGTCCCAATAGTGATGAATATAGTGATGGTCACCACTTTCAAATATATCACACAGAAAAGACTACATAGGAGACTATTTAAGTTCTTCTGGAATAACAGGCAACAAGCGGTGATGCAGCAAAGACTGCATTGCAGAAAGGCTCACTGTGGCTATGAAATACCACAATTAAAGTGGCTACGGTGGGCATATGTAATGAAGCGTGTCCGAACGGCTTTATGGAGCACGCATGTAGCTTCCACCCTAATAAAATACCACATAGGAAGGTTCACAAAGTTGCTGGGAGTGGAATATACAAGCCCTACAGCAGAAATAATACCACCCTTCTACAAACAGGTTATCAAATATCTCCAGAAACTACAGGCAGAAGGCCTAGATATGGGAATAAAACTAAACGCCTCAGATATCTACTGGAAATTGTTTGACTTATACACACAACCAGTACCAAATCCCCGAGCATGGCACAGCCTAGATGAAACCCAGATGTTTAAAAATCTTCATAAACATATAGGGGTATGGGTCAAGAAGCGACTTAGCTTGGAGAATAATTCACGGGCACTTGCCGGTGGAAGTGAACAAGGCTAAGTTACGGGGATACTCAAATACGGAGTGTCGATATTGTAAAGCGCGGGAAACAGTAGACCATGCGTTCTTTTCCTGTCCAGTTGTACAATATATCTGGAAGAAGGTTCATAAGATTATGAAAGTACCGCGATTAACAAGGGATCAGGTGCTATTTCTGCAGTTTCCGGCGCCTGTCTCCAGAGCTACACACATCCTGATGTTTGTAATAAATGAGGGAAAATACCAAGCATGGAAAATCAGGAAAAGGAAAATTGAAGGAACATATGTAGAGGTACAGAAATACGCTATCCAATCCATGCATGCTGCAATTAGAAGGTTTCTGGTGTTGGAATTACTTCAATTGAGGGACCAGAAATTCCTAAAACAGTGGTGCTACCCTACACCACTTTGCCGGCTAGCAAACAATGAGGTCCATGTGCAGCTTAGGTGGTAAAGCTAGGGACTGGGAGGCAGTAATTTATTTAGTTTAGGCTAAAAGGGATATGGACCAAGCTGGAGCAGGCAAATGGTCCCTCTCCCGACAATGCGGCGGCATACTGTTAAAATAGAGCCGCGTGTAAAGATAGAAGAGTGAATAAAGTGGAGGACTTGAGAACCCATGTAGGGCAAGCCAACTCCAGGCGGCTGCCTGCGGAGCAGGTAGTCACATGAGCTGGGTCCTCCACGGAATGTTTCTGAGTGAGATTAGCCCTATTGGGAAATAAGATCATTATAATGAGCACAAAGAAGACTTGATGGTGGAGTTTTTTTGTTTTTTTTTATAAAAAGAAACAATGGGTACCTGTCCACCCACTGAGAAGGGGCCAAGCAGCCCTGAAACGGTGCCGTCGAAGGTGGCCTTATGGCCGCCAAGCTTCCTCGAATGGGTAGCAATAGTCTTCCCCTTTGGGGAGGGCGCTGCTGTTTCGAGGAAAATATAACACCTGGTGAGAGAGTTGAAGAAACAACTGTCCCTTTCCTTCTTCTTCGACATCTTCTTCCTCTACCTCTCCCACTGTCGCTTTCCTACATCTTTACTGCTTTCTTAATCTAATAGAGACAGAGTGAGGATGACTGAGAATCATCGTCCCATACCATTTTTCAAACGGTGCTGCCTGGGGGGCCTGATGGCCACTGAGTTTCCTCGAATAGGTAACAACAATCTTCTCTACTGGGGAAGCGTTGCCTATTCGAGGAATATATGAGCTTTGAGTGTGAGTCAAAGGAGCAACTGTCCCTTGCTTCCTTCTACGGCATTTCCTTCCTCTACGTCTTTATCTTTTTTCTAAGGCTAATAGGGATAGTATGAGGAAAACCGAGAACTTTATCCCATACCATATTTCAAAACGGTGCTGTCTGGGTGGTGGTATCCGCTGAGAATAAATAACAATAGTCTTCTCCACTGGTGAAGTGTTATTTATTCGAGGTAGTACAATACCATGGCAACTCGTTGTGAAGGCAGTCACAATTGAGATATAATCAAAACGATGCCAATTTAATTAATTAATTTAACTACTTTGGTAGATAGCTATGTTAAAATGATGCATTTGCACTAACCTACATGTTCTTTTAAACATGTTTTAAGAAACCACAAAACATTAAGCAGTTAAAGATAACATTCAGAAAGAAATTAACACCCGAGACACTGATCAAAGTTACGGAGAGTGTCACCACTAGATCAAAAATTTGACAAAACAATGATGGCGGACATTTAAAGGATGTAATATTTTATAAATGATATGTAATAAAATTTCCAAGGAATATCAAACAGATTGTCGAGTACAGTTGTTGCTTTTACTAAAAAAATAAAAGTTAGCCATTTCAAACAGGTAAGAGACTTTAAGGTCAACCTCTATAATAAGCCATACATACTAATATACACTGTATAAATAATTAATGGATCACTACACAATCTACCGTATCGATATCTAATGTGGTCGTAATGATAGTACACATTCACGAACTGACGCAGATGTAGCAGTATTTCCCCAATATTCACGGATGATTGTACCCAAACAGAATAACAAGCTTCAGTCACCTACTCCTATTGCTACCTTAATATTGAAAAACTAAAATCGATTGGGCTCATTCTGAGAAAACTGCGCTTGGAGAACATCACTAAAAGACCATCTCAGACAGTTTGAAGACCGGTAACGGAAGTCTCTTAGCTTACTACATGGTCCTGTGTCGTCGAGCACGAATCACCATCTGTCCGTCCTACAGGAACGCATCTCCACCTCATCCGCGTGACTATGTCAGAAAGAGGAAATATTTGTACTCTCGAAATAATCCACCAAAAGCTCTTTAAATGGTGCGCCCATTGATGCTGTCCCAGATTACAAGATTTCTGGTGCTGTACTGAAGCCTTTCCTCCTACAGGAATTACCCCAGAAGTAAAAATCACTTTGATTGGCAAAAGAGCTGTTATGCCCAGTCTCATAATACGAAACCACCAGATGATCATTCCAATACTGTACTTTCATAAGCAACCTTGATCCAATGACAAAAGTTGAAGAAATAGAGGTATTGCTGAATGAACCCAGTATACCTCGTAAGGCATTTAAAATCAATAGCATTAGCATTAATAGAGGCACATGATGCAAGAAAGCAAGCTTATACAGCATCAGCCAGAAAAAAAAAAAAAAAAAAAAACACTTCCCAATACAATGCATTGGGAAGGGCCTACTATGCCTCCTTTAAAGTTCAGTTTGTCAGATCCAATTACCAACAATATAGAAGTGCAATATATTGTTGAATAGCGTTACTGGATGACGAACTGGTAACTGGTTCTTCCATATTTAAGTTAAAGTTAATATTTAACTTAACGCTTCCGAATACTCAATTATTGGTCGCCAAACTAAGTTCATAATTTACCAAATTTATTAAAATTACACAGCTTCTGCTAGGAGTGTATTAAAATATATAATATCCTAAATAAAATATAAAATAAAATAATATCCTAGTGTATTTGAAATTGTACTGCTTCATTCGATCGTGCCAACACACAAATCACTTCGACGGTACAACATGGTAGAACTGCACCAACGTTTATTTTACCATCCGTAGTCTGCCCCGAATTGTGGCGCACTACTGATGAGTTCATCATCCACCAACCTTCTTTTTTTACGTTCATAGCGTATTATTGTCTTTGTATTCGTCTCTCATTGGTCTTTTTATATTTGAAATTGACAACGATGGTTTTTACTAATTTAGTGAGGAGAATTTAGATTTGGAGAAGGTGGTGTTTTGGCTCGTATTTATAAATTATTGGCAATGCGTGCCAGAGGTGCTGCTATCCCGTACTTTCTATAAATCTCTAATGATATTAGTTTTTAATAAACTTTTAAGTTCTTTTTATTTAGATCTTTATTGCTTTCTAAATTGAGACAATTTGGTCGTGCTGGAGTATAAACAAGAAACAAGAACATTCCCGAGCAGTTGTTGTTGTTGCAGGGTTTTAGGCGCATTAAACCATATTGTGCCGTATATACTGTATTATGTCTGTAAATTGCGTTATATTCTGTGGTCAATTTGCCTGCTTGCTGGACCAAAATCTCGAGTTGTCGGGAGTCCCTGGGCAGTACTGTATGCATTCTGTTAGAAATGAAAAACCTGGTCTGGTTTTTATTAGGGCCGTATTTGTTGACGAAAATATGAAGAAATTCTCAGAATATCTTTAAAAAATTCCGATTTTGACGTAGTTTTACTATTTTTCTACTACTCTTATACTTTTACGTTACTACATTACTTTAGAGTCAAAAATATGGATTCTCCGTCTTAAACAAGGAGAGTTGAAAGCTATTAATTTTTGTTGAAACTTGTTACAACCCATCACAGACGCAAGATCGTTCTGTTTAAACACAAACTGCGAATATTTCGAAATATAAAGAACAGTACTGAACTTGTTTTCGAATTTGATCGTCTTTTTCTCGTTGCCTCTTTCGTTTGGATGCTCCAGATTCATATTTTCGCCGCATTATTAACTGCTGAATTAAACTGAATGTCACAGTTTGAGGATCTCAGCTTATATAAATTCTGAAATCTATGGGTGGTCCAATAAAATAGTTTCCGTGGAACGAATAAAGCTTAAATATAAAGAAAGGATTTCGAGAGAACTGGGTACACATTGTTCGCACCTCTGGCCTTTAGGCAATAGAGCTGCTGCTATAAAATGCACGAATTAAGAACTAAAGAGAAATTCCACAATTTAGTGGTGTCCGTAACACGTTTACAATCGACTCCCTCATACTGCACCGAGAAGTCGCGCTGGTCAACTGCTTTCTTGTGTTCATAGCCAGTGGAAAAGATTAAGGCATATTACCGACGCGGATAACACCCCGTGGTCAACCTGTGTTCTACTGTTACACCCTATTAGAGAATTAGGAGAGAGATTCTCCTTTATTCTGGAAATTAATCTGTTCTTTCGCAAAAATTAGCCATCCACACTTTCACTAGATTTCACCTGTCTTTGTTTACATGGTAGGTACAAGTGGGCCCTAGTTTAGATCAGGGCGTTAAAAAAAGAAATCGCTTTAAAAATTTGAGATTACAGAGGCCATGCGAAGCCCCCTCTATGGTGAGGCCTGAGACTAGCGCCTCATACGCCTGTTCATAAGTATGGCCCTGTCTCGGACTGTAGGTTATAGGAATGAATTGCCTGCCAAGTGTTCGAGGTTGATAGTTTGGTAAAATTCAAAGCGGAATTGAACAGTCACTTTCTGGCAAGGGGAAAGTGAGCAACAGAATTTTTCCGAGAACAAACTGTGATTGCTTCTTACACAAAATGGGGTACGTCGAGGTGATTTAAATAGTATTTCTGTGTGATACGAGATGGCGACACTACACTTGACAAGCAGCCAAGTATTTGTCTCACTTTGTTATTCATAGCTATTTTAGAATACAGTTCACGTTCATTTAGTAAGGTCTGCGTGTGGTTGAAATTCCTGTTATTTGTACACCCCATGCATGAGCGTCCACCGAAAGGGAAAAGGATGGAGAGATTATCTACTGCATATATATTTTATATATAGACGTTGTTTTGTTATACTAAGAAACAGTCACCAACCATGAAGTGTTAAGAGAACTGCATGAATGATGTGAATATACAAGTACTGTATGCTACCTACCATTTTGGGAAAATTAATGTGAACAAAATTGCATTTTATCAACTTGTTAACAGCTATTTATAACTGTATTTTCATTTGTTTCTTTACGCGACAGTTGACGTTATTGCAAGTGTGTTTTAATGAAGAACTGAATGATTTATGCAAGGAGCCGCGCTTTTAAATAGAAATCCTGAGAAGTGCTTTAGTTTCATTGTTCGTAGATTGCAGAAATGGATTTGACCCTTAGAAAACGATCTAAGACTGTAACTTTACATGAACGTACTCGGAGGGAAATAGCAGAACAGTGTAAAGTTAGTTTGGGAGCTGTTAACAAAGTAAACAAGCTGAAACAAGAGACAGGTTTGCTTTCATATCAAAGAAAATTCAATCCCAGTGAAAAATCTGTGAGCTATCTACGGAAGAGAAGATAATTTGCGCTGTAATCCATGAAAAGTTTGATGTGAACGGAAAATAAAAACAACACCGAAAACTGATGCCTATATAATCAGTTAACTGCTGATTAGAACGGCTAAAGGGTCAAAGAAGCAGACTTCCTCTGCATTTTCAAAAAAAAAAAAAATCTTCAATCATTCATACTTTTCCAGTAGGCAAAAAAAATGATTATACAATTCTTCTGCTTTGAACTTTACCAAACTTTCCACTTCGACCAGGTAATTCTCTGGGGCTAATTTTCAGTAGCCTCAGAGAATTACCTTTCGTTTGGCCTAGCTCAGTAAATAGATTTTTCAACCTATTCAACTTAGCTAGGCCAAACAAAATGCTCATGAGATGGACGCAAATACACTGGTGTGCAAAACTTAAGGACCAACACTATTTCTAAAGGTTGCAACCACAAAATCTTTACCGTACTTAAGGTATTCTTTGCTGATGAGAGTAGATTCAGTCTCAGCAGCGATTCTGGACGTCAGCTAATCTGGGGAGAGGTTGGCATGCGGTATTACCCAGCAAACATCACTGAAAGGGATCGATATGGTGGTCGAGGTGTTCTCGTCTGGGAAAACGTGATCTTGGATGGACGTGCACAACTCCAGATACTGGAAGGCGGTACTGTAACCGGTGCACGCTACTGTACTGAGGTAATCCTTTTCCATATGCGTCTGTTCCGAGGTGCCATTGGCTCCGAGTTCGTGTTTATGGATGATAATGCCACACCCCATCGCACTGCAGCTGTTGATAAGCTTTTTGAAAGTGAGGACACTGTTCGTATCGATTGGCCTGCCCGTTCCGGCGATCTAAATCCCATCGAATACATATGGGACGCTCTGGGGAGACGCTTAACGGCACGTCCACACCACCAGAAAATGTTCACCAGTTGAAGATTGCGCTGACAGAGGAAGAGACGATGTTATCGGAAGAACGTATCAACAACATTTTTCTAAGTAAGGACAGGCGGTGCAAATCCTGCATCGACATTAGGGGTGGCCATATCTCTTACTGAAGACCACCTCTTCCCTTTGTTCCATCTTTGGCAGTGATGCATCTGTATCATGGCAGCCAGTGCTATTTTGCCATTTTTGAATAAAGACCCTCTGTACCGTTTTGTTTCCGTTGTTGTGTCGGTGTTGTTTTCTTCATCATTTCTGTAGCTCACGAGGTTTCTTTGGTATGCTTTTCCCATATTCAGGCTACTCCTATGAGAAGCTACAGATGAAAACCTGACTGGTCCTTAAATTTTGCACACCAGTGTAGTTGTTGCTCAACTTGTCGGTGATCAATTCCTATTGAAGTAGGGTCTGTACAACATTCGACACAAATTTCTCATCAAAATATGATGAGGAAAAGACTGCTGCACAGGGAATCCAGTGCTGCAGATTTCACGTTAATTCCAGATACAGAAATCGTTAGCAGTCAGGGAATATGGCGAGATTGAACTCGTATGTACAGAAAATGGGTAAAAAACTATAATTTCCTTTAGTTCAGTCCCTATAGCTCGTTAGGTGACTTGAGATGAATGAAAGACTGGTGAGCATTAATCTCTCTTTGTCGAAAATTAGCTGGAGAATACCTTCAGCTAATTTTCTGTATGGCAAAACGAGAGTACCGGTGAAAGAATCCACAAACTCCATTTCCAATTCCACCCAAGTTACTAATTATTACAAATTTGTGCATTATTCCACTTTAATTCATTTATTAGACTCCTTTGATTTTTTCACCAATGCCAGATTTAGTCTGGGGCCAGGGCGAATATTTTTTTCGAGGCTGTAAAATAAGGTTGCAGGGAACTCCCCCTACAACACTCGAGACCATGGAACGTTGGAGAAACTGCGCCTCGGTAAATCTGGCCTTAATTTTCTCTGTTTCCTTCCTCAAACAGTAAATTATTCACTGTTTTAGAATCAAAAATATCGATTCCATTGCGAAACTGCGTTCAATCAGCAATATCCTCTAATTGTGTTTTGGAATTTACGTATATGGAGGGTATATGATGAAGACAATGCTACTAACACAATTTGTAAATTATCACATTTTCAAATTCATTAGTTCATTAAATCCACAAATCATCGAAACTGATTAACAAAAACATTGTTAATCAGTTCCCTTCACTCTAGAAAACATGAACAGAATAAAGAAAATATCTAACGTTAACATTATTTCTTAAATTTCTTGTACGATTATAGGTATTATGTATATATTCAAAATATCATGCTAATTAATAGCAATAACAACTTACCTCATAAAAGTTATGATTTGATTCCATTTCTTTTAACTTCGGTACTACAAACTTTTTTCTCCCGAGTCTCTTGCAAATGAACTTTTGCTCATGTGGGTTGGACTATTCGACAGCAACTCAGAAGCATTTTAAAGAAAATTTGGCACTGAAATTTTAAAACAAAAGTACATAAAATACTTCCTTGACGGGTGACACAAAAATGGTTTCAATTAGATCGATAGCTACAATAAAAATATTAAGTAAACATGACATCCAATAAACACTCGATACCTTAGTCAATGGCACGAATTAATGACGGTCACTAACAGCAAATATCTCTAGGTAAGGGGGAAACAGTATTAAAGCAATTTAAAAAATGCAAAATAATTTTATAATATACATTAAATTATAATTAAATTTATTTCAATTTAAATACTTTTTATTTGTATGTCTCTGATGGCGCGTATGTCTGGACTCCAGCGTTCATATGGAACACACGTCTATTGAACATACAGCTGCACGCTCGATTTTCTGCAACCTGACTGCAACCAGCTACACCAGTGGTTTTCAACAGGGGTGCCTAAACAACATTCCAGGGGTGCCACGTAATTTGGATTTAAGTTACTTAAACTTATTATTTTTTTAAAATTTATATGTTTATTTCATTATAAAAAGGTGTACAGTATCTTTTTAATTTTGTGGTGATCTATAATTGATGTTTGCTTAGTACCTCTATATAAAGAATAAAATTATTATATACTGTATATATATATAATTTGTATTATGAAATGTAATTTTTATAATTATATTATTGTAATAACTATCATATAACATATATTTTTAATATTATATATATATACACAGAGAGAGAGAGAGAGAATCGGATCTAACAGGCAGAAAATTGAGTAGGTGCCGCAAAATAAAATAAATTACTTAGGGGCGCCGTTATTAAAAAAAAAGGTTGAAAACCACTGAGCTACACCAACAATGGGAGTAGCAAAATTAAATTGTACGCACCATGTCAGCTTGTTTACTTGTTTGGTATGTGTTAAGTAGCAAAACAACTCAAACTATGGGGCGTGTCACTATATTGTATCTGTAACTACATGGATTCTTTTGCCCTCGTGAGTAGCACAGTTAGTAAGATTGCCGTGCTTCCCACATCGGGTGGAAAAGACCTGAGTTCGAGTCCGTCTTCTTTCACAATGTGGCTGAGTTAGTCGGTCTCAGGAGACCGACTGACTCAGCTACATTGTGAAAAAAGGAGACCGACTAACTCACTAGTGTTCTGTGAGATGTGAACAAGTGTTCCGCGAAAAATCGTAATTAATAATTAAAAAAATAATAATAAATAAATTTTGCATATTTGTAGCGTATACCACTTTTGTATCATTATAATATTTAACGTAATTTTTTTTCGGTTATTAATATACGTGTACTGGCATGACTAATAATCAAATAGACCGCGGAACATTATTTTTGCGGGCTTTACACAGAGAAGTATGCGTACAGGTAATGACACCTACGAAAAAGTAGCAATATAGTGATCTAATATGCCATTCGTATGCGATTTAGACTGGATTACACGGGTTGAAGGAGAGGAGGAAGCGAACCGATATCATAACTAAACTCACTTCCTTGTATAAATTGTTTTTGATAATTATTAGTATTTAGAAATATTATTACTAAAATATGTGACCGTAGATTTGTGGTTAAAAAAGGAACTTTAAAACGAGAAGAAAAGTACTTCTAGTAGTGCAACTTGCTCGATGAAAACGAACACAATATTGTCACTCTTAAAAGTGAGGAACAATCGCAGACTTTCGTTGCCCAGAAATCCGAAGTGAAAAAAACAGGAACCAACTAATAAAAGACCAAAACGAAAGTATGATGACAGTTATTTGAATTTCGGCTTTACATGTGTTGGAAATAAAGATGCTCCTGATGCACAGTGCGTCATATGTAATAAAATATTAGCAACAGTTTGGCTCTCGCTAAATTTGTTTCGTAAGTGTTCCGTGAATATGTTGTGAGATGAAAAGTGTTCCGTGACTAAAAAAGTTTGGGAAACGCTGCATTATAGAATTCGAGTGTCCTTTACTGTATGTCAAAATTTTGTGTTAATAAAGTCTACGAGCTTAGATATTAAGTGTGACAGAAGTTTTCGGCTCATTTTCCATAAAAAGGAATGAAATAGTGCATTCACATCTAAGGAAAATTTATCAAATTAACAGAATCGTTCTGTAATTAAAAACATGCTCGTTAACTGTTGCTCGGAAAATTACTATAAATCTAACAGAATACTCGTTGGAGTCCGACAATAGTACCACATCCCTGAACACATGCACGTGCGGCGTGTCGGATACTGTGCATGACAATGTTCCTTAATTGCATTGCATGCTTTTATGCAGTTGATGGAAATAGCAATAAAAAGCAGCATTAATATTCCCTCTCATTATAGATTAGGTGATTGTTTCACGTGAGATCACGCTAGCTCAATTGTGAAAAAAGGTCAGGGTTCAGTCTCTCGTTTGACTCTGATGCAACGAATCCGAAATCTATTTAATCATTCTAAGAACTCCACAAAACTGAACTATGTAATTTATATGACAGTTGTCATTGCAATTAAACAACATTCAAGAAATTAATATCCGTGTTTTATTTCAGACCATACTAAGTAAACTGGATATTCTGTATTTGAAACTGAAAATAAACCTCTGTTCTTTTGGATGAACATCGAGTTTCTACATTAAAGACTTTTATGCCCAACATTTGGGTGGACTCTGCCCCTCCATATAAAAAGTGTTCAGCTAAAATATTGAATATCTATAAACTTGAAAATTGTGCATACAGCAGGTTCTGAATGATTACGCCGAATTCTGTGCCGATTTCGATTATTTTATAATTTAATACAGTGCAATCGGGGTTTTTTGTTTCTTTTAGATGCTTTTTTTTTTTTTTTTTGACAGATAGAACAAGTTCGGAATGAAACCACTCGACCAACAATTATTCTCCGTTTACAACCCTTTTTTTTTTCGTAGCCTTTGGTAGAGAAGAACCTTTGTAGCTTTTGAAACTCCATGGTTTCTGTGAGTATCCTATTACCAAAAAACATAGTTTGTAATTTCCGGAAATTCGCACAAGGTGTAAACTTTATTCGCTCTTTACTGATTTTAAGGCCGAGCGGGCTAGCCGGGTGGGTAAAGTACCTGCCTGCCAACCCAAAGGTCGCGGGTTCGAATCCCGCCTCGGGCTTGGATCAGAGTACTGAAAAAACCTTGGGAGGTGCATTATGGCCGCCGATGCGCCAACAAATACCAAAAAAAAAAAAATTGATTTTAAGATCTTGTGCAGAATATTCGTTTTTATAAACTGAAGTTTTCATTGGTAAAACTCTCCAAAACAAGCCACTTCATCAGCATTGTAAACTTGTTCAGGACTCAAACCCAGTTCAGTTATCTTGTGAAAAAAAATTATGAAAATGTTGTAGAACTATTTTCTTAATCTAATGTATTACTAAAAAGATTCAGTAAGCTTTAACTATTTAAGGACAAATACCTCATTCCAAATCGCTTTTTAAAATTTTCGCTTCATCACTAGCCATTAAATCGTGATTTTTTGAAATTTGGGAATTAAAAAAATTGACTGCTAGACTAAAATTTACAGAGGTAAATTTTACCTCTGGAAATTCGGAATGCCACGCGATTACTCTTGAAAGAACCAGATATATCAAAGCAGTTTCCGCTAATGGATACTCACCCAGTTTAAACGTCATGTTCTTATTTCATCCTCGGTCAGTATATGAAGACAAGACTGCGCAAATGACCTTCACAAATAAAATAAATCCAAACAAAATAACAATATACGTGAACGACATCCTTGTCCAAAAGGTTCAATCAGATGTTTATCTTGGACTCAAGTGGGCGAAGGACTGAACTCCCTTCCACACTATGCTTACATCCGTAGGAAAACATACGCGGCACTCTGGACAACCAGGCAGGAGCTCACCGGTATTAGAAACCCCAATTTAATGATTCAGAATATCAATAGATGTGTTATCCCTATTCCTCTATACGCGTCACAAATCTGGTCTTCAGCTCCCGAAAGCACTATCAATGCTTTTATAGGAATAAAATACTGGCTCTTGAGATGGCTGAACAGAATTTCAGCTAAGTCTTTTACCATCTCAAGAGGTATACTATACTCCAATTTAGAAGTCACGCCCTGGAGACAAACGATCACTACAAAGAATATAATGACACTTGCTCAGATCTTATCGGGACGGCTGGATTCCCCGAAAGCCCGAGAGTGGATAGTAACACCCGGAGAAAAACAAAGACGAGTTTCAGGTAAGGAACAGCAATTCAAGCCCGCATTTACGCAATTGGATAGTCTGGGAAGATTCTTTCCAGCAAACACTCTAAAGCTGTTTAATACCCTAGAAATCAACCCTGGAAAACTCTGCACAAGCAAAACATACAGAAAAGAAGTTCTCGAAAACTGCTATTTGCAGATACAGATGTAATAAAAAAATAAATAGCACTAAAAATCTCCATACAGTAGCTGACAGGAATCCCGACCTCATCTGGAAACACTTTCCTGGATATGTCTTACCTACTCCACTCTACTCCCACAGAAGAAACAGACTGCTGAAAACAGTAAAAATGAACTTTTACGCTTTTTTATTTTGTATTATATTGTATTCTGTATACTGTTCTGCTGTGAATATCCGTGCTAATGTAAATATGGTGATGTTATGCTTTAAACGCAGCAGTATAAAATTTTTCTCGTTTATTTATCGTCTTAAGCAGATTACAAGTTATTAATGTATCGTATAATTCTGATAATAAGTACTACATGTATTGTATAATTTAGTAACGAGTGTTACATACATATAATGTAAAATTGTATATAATATTATTCTCTGTTGCATAACAGAATATGTATCTACACCACCTAGTCAATGGCTGTAACTGGGTGTCTCCTAGGAGAAATAAAGATAATAATAATAGATGAAACGAAAGAAAAAAATTTATTTATTTATTTATTATTTTGATATCACTGATATTAGACTTACCAACAATGTATTCAACTGCCTGTTCGGTTTCGGCTCCTTCTAATTCATCGCCTTAAAAAAACTTTAAAATCTAGCTATCTCCAGACTTTGGTTGACTTCTGTAGCAACCAGATATTCCTAATCGTAGAATGTTTGGTTGGTTGCTACGGGAGGTATGCCGAGAAAATTTAGCACGTTCAGCCCCACCTTGGCGTTTTGCTGATACATAGCTTCCTCTCCCATAACGCACGATCGGCTATAACTGAATACAGCGCACCACTGAATATATTAAAGTAGTTAATACTGGAGATCATACTGGCTCTTTCTGTATTTCCTACAGCTGGTAGTGTGTCTGGGTTTATTCCTAATTTTTTTTTTTATCTTTGTAATATTGGTGTTGCAAAGAATAAATTTAGGATCATCAGAAAACTCCATACAGTTTCAGTAGAAGGATTTTGAAACTGGGCCATAATTGAAATACTAGTGTTGGAACATTATTATCCTTGATTTTTGAGTTCTTTTACCACAAACTGGTCCATTATAATTGCAATGGGCAAGTTTGGGGAAAAAAAAAAAAAAAAAAAAAAAAGGTAATTAGACAACATAAACAGTTTTGACAAAAGTCCAGCTTCTGAAATAATTTATTATTTACAGACGTCTCTTCTCTGCAGTCTACTCTGATTAGTTACTCTCCATCTATTTTTATGGCATATGAACGGAGGGCAACACTCTATGGTTCTTCCATATATCTCTCCCAACAATAGATCAAATCTTAGTCCTGTGGAAATAGAACTTATCGAAACTGTCTTGCAACACAATGTTTAAAATGAAATTGCGTGATCTTATTTTTGGTTACCCGTGGAAAACAATATTTTGTAATATCTGAAATACTTTGAAGATTTTTCTACCTCTCTCAACTTCCTACCAATGGAAGACTGCATTTCCTATCAATGGAAGACTGCATAAAAACAGTCAAACCAAAACGTCATGCAATTTTGCGTGACTTTTTAGCTTGGGTAATATTACAAACGCCGAAAGAAAACAGACTGGGAATCACTAGTTTAAACAAATATTCTTCAAATAGGCCTCTGGGGTTGGGTATACTCATACTATGATTTTTAGTGTTTTCCACCAACCATGGAATAAAACGAAAGACGAAAAAACCCAAATTTTTAAAATATTTAATATTTACAATAAATTATTTACAAACAAAATATTACTGATAGTAATTTTAAAATAAAACAACTGTGATATACAGGATAATAATAAAATACCGAATTTAAAATGCAATAAAATATACAAGTTTAAAAGCACTAAAATACTAACTGAAGCTTTCAAAGGCTTCTGCCTTCTTTCTCAACAGTGTAATTTCTGTTTTGCGGTGCATCATTAAATACCAGCAGGTTCACGGTGCATCTCACGTATTTAATGGTATTTAATGATGCACCGCAAAACAGAAATTACACTGTTGAGAAAGAAGGCAGAAGCCTTTGAAAGCTTCAGTTAGTATTTTAGCGCTTTTAACCTTGTATATTTTATTGCATTTTAAATTCGGTATTTTATTATTATCCTGTATATCACAGTTGTTTTATTTTAAAATTACTATCAGTAATATTTTGTTTGTAAATAATTTATTGTAAATATTAAATATTTTAAAAATTTGGGTTTTTTCGTCTTTCGTTTTATTCCATGGTTGGTGGAAAACACTAAAAATCATAGTATAAACAAATATTGATTTTAGATATATCAAGAAAGTTCCAAGCTATTTGGTACGAAAACATGTTTTTCGAAATTATTGAGAAAAAAAATAGTTTTAAACCAGAATTATTCAGATTAGTGGAAGATGGAATTAGCACGAATGCACTGTATTTATAAAGCTCATTGTTCCTTCATTTTATAATAGATGAGCCAATCTTGTAAAAACTCCTTTTCGTTGTAACACTTTGTTATTGAAAAACCTTGAAAATTTGCAGTCTATCCGTTCCTGTCCAGAAGGGATAATCAACAAGTCACAATACAAAAAAAAAAAAAAAAATTTAATAAATTAACATAATATAATTAAAAATAGAGTGATTCGGTATGTCTACAAACACACTCCGACTTGGCTTCATAATCTGTTATTATTTAGATCGGTTGTAAAAGTTTTCACAATTTATGCGCCCCCAAACCGAAATCTGGGCGCCATGTTGGTGACCGCTGAAATATTTGCCTGCTTCACTAAGCATTAAAATACTCACAACAAATTGACCCTCATGTTGGTGAACGACCAGCAAATGTTGATAACGTGAGAGTCATTTACCGCAGCAAAGTGTAAAATCTTCCTTTAGCAATCGACAGGTCATTACTCAGTACATCGCTCAATCTTTGATATCAAATTCCTTAAGCTATGAAATGTGGAGAATGACTCAGAAACATAGTAATAATCTGACGACTGTTTTCCAACACAATTAAAGCAAGTTAACCTCGTGTTTATTCTGCATAAACGCGTACGGTTCATTTTGAATATATATGAGAGTGGAATATCGAAGGTAAAGACTTAAAAAGTTTCTTATTCTATGATGTTCAGCAATGAGTACAAAATGCATTGTGTTAACAACTGCAAGGATATTTGGACTTAAATGGCTTTGAGAAAGGCTTTTGTTTCATCCCACAGCGCCAGTTCTGCTTACCAAAAGTGCCCAGTGGGTCACTTTTGGTAAGCAGATAATTTTGGTAATCCTTTCGTCCGGGCTTCGAGTCAAACAAACCGAACTCACCATTTAAAGTTTGAGAATAGGTTGAGGTCGTTTCGACCCAAAGGCCTCTAATCATTCGCTTTACCGGATGAGCAATAAGAAATAAATTTTCTACTTATACTTCCGGATGACCACATATAAAGTTAGAGAGGTTCACAAGACAAAAATAATACAAGAACATCACTTTATTTAGTAGTCACATGAGCTTAAACTCATTAAGACGATCGTACCTCTGCACCCTAAAGTTCACCACTCGGCTACAGCGGCAGTGGACGATACCATAAGGGAGAGTTAATATTCCTTAATGCCAAACGTTACAAGGAGGCTAAGTTTTTACTGTATCAACGGAGATAAATACAAAAACGCTTGTCTGTGCAATCTAAATCCACTCTTACCTTACTCTTTCCTCAGTCGGAAAGTAGATCCAACTTTCCCTTAAATTTTTGCTAGGCGATCTGCCACTACCACTCACGCAGGCAATTTATTCTAACAGACTAAACTTAAACTTCTAAACTGGCTAAATTAAACTTCTGGAGATCCGGTCGACTAGTTTTCCCCAATAGTTTTTATTGATGCCTCCTGTTTTTTTATGTCCCATTTCAATTTGAAAATTCCATCGTCATTCAGTTAATAACCCTACGTACTTCAGTACCCTTTCCATTTCAATCAGTTGACTAGTTTGCAAGCTATGCAACGTACATCTTCACTTCATAGTTTCTCTTCACATGGACATCTCTTTGCAATTCTCACCAGACGATTTCCTACCGCTCTTTGAACCTTTTGTTTTATAAAGCTCAATGGTTTTCCTTAGGAGCAGCCTTCAGACCTGAACACTATATTCTAAATGCAGTCTCTCCATTGACTTGTACAAAGGGAACTTTGTACCGACTTTTATGCAGTCACAAAGGGATGATAAATCACTGATGAGACACTGTGCACCTTCCTTGACACCTGTTTACACTGCACGTTGACCTTATTAGATGTGATAGGCTGTACTCTACTTCAGCCAGTGGCGGATCGTGGTATAACAAAGTGACAATCGCAACTTAGATTTTGAAATCATTACCAATAATTTTTACAGCATGTCATTTTTTTATTTGTAAACATAGAACAAGAAAAAAATTCCTATTCCTCTGTAGGAATTTTTACCTTGTTCTATTATCTTATTTCAGAATCAAGGGCACACTTTTTCACCCTCGCACTCATCAATGGTAATCAAAACACAGTTGGTATGATCACCATCCTTCCCATTCCGGGTGGAAAAGACCTGGGCTCGAATCCCTTTAATGACATGAAGACTTTATGGGCATTTTTCACAACACGGCTAAGTAAGTTAATCCATCTCAAGTAGTTAATCCATCTCAGACGAGGGTAGCTAGGTTTTTGATCCCGGAAACTAGGGTTTTTCGTCCAACAAATCGACAACTAAGGAGTTATTATACACTGAGTGATCACTGAATTATGACCACCCCTATAAAAACTGAATGCGACCCGTTGACCACGTGAAGTACGAGAGTGCGGAGTTAGTTGCCCTACGTAGCAGAGATAAGGTATCAGTGGTTCAGTAGGTAGTAAAATTCTGAGCGTGATTGGTAAAAGGAAGGATTTATCGGAGTTTAAGGACAAAGTGTGGGTGTTCGGCGAAGGTTTCCGCCTCCAGGTGGTAGACGTCAGAGTGCCTGGCACATGGATGACTGGACCCAATGTATCCTAGCAGAACATCGCCCAAAGCATGACACCACCGCCACGGGCTTGTTTTCGTCTCACGGTGCATCCAGACACCATCATTTCCACAAGTAAACGACGCACACGTACCTGGCCGTCCACATGGTGCAACAGGAAACGTGATTCATCGGACCAGACGATCTTCTTCCAATCACTCAAGGTCCAGTTTCGATGTTCGCGTGCCCATTGTAGGTGCTGTCGCCCGTGAACCGTGGTTAGCATGGGCACTCGGAACGGTCTGTGGCTGCGCAACCCCATTTTCAGCAGGGTTCAATGTACTGTGTGTTGTGACACATTACTCCCGTCACCAGCATTCTAATTACCGACGAGTTGCGCCACAGTCGCCCTTCTGTTGCCACGTACCATCCCGGAGAGCCTTCGCTCACCCCCGAGCATAGATGTACCGTGGTTGTCCAACACGTCGCAGCCGGTACATCGGTTTTCCCTCCTCGGACCACTTTTAGTAGATACTAACGACGGCTAACCGTAAGCATCCCATCATCCGTGCCGTTTCGGATATGCTCTGAGGCAGTCGTCTGGCCATTACAATTTGGCCTTTGTCAAACTCGCTTAACACTAAACTACTAAGTAGTAGTAGTAGTAGTAGTAGCACTACTATTAAGTCTGCTGCCTTTCCCATCAGAAGAACAAGAGTAACACTGATTAACGGAGCTCAGTATCAGGTGTTTTTATACCGTGTCCCGACCCACGCATGCGCCGTAGTTCACCTGCAGTTGCTTCGATTTGCATAACGACTCGCTGGTCATAATGTTTTGGCTCATCAGTATATATCCACTTCACAACACATAAGGGCCAAAATGCACATAGGTGGTTTCCCGGAAATCCATACGACACAAGAGAAAGTAACTTCCAAAGGAGATTTTCAGTGAATGTGAAAAGAGGTTTACTTCATAACACATTAACAGTCATAATATAACAGTTAACAGCTATGAATTCTCTTTGAGAAATAAATTAACAGTTCTGTTGGGAAAAGTTTAGGAGGTCACGTGTACTTTCAACGCGACGGGACTTTCCCACATTACACTTGACGTGTGAGGAGGAATATACAGGAAAGTTTTCCTAATTGCTGATAGATCGTGGTGGACCCAGTCATGGCCATCGAGGTCGCCAGACCTTACGCCCCTCGATTACTATCTTTATAGTTGCATGAAGATCTTTGTGCAAGAAACAAATTTAGTACAAGAACACTGCTTCGTCATATTTTTTCAGCAACGGAGCACATACACTACCATCCTGAGAAAACTACTCCAGCTACCCAGTCACTGCTGATTCGTGATGAGAAGTACATAGAAACTAGAGGAGGGCGTTTTTTTACATTTATTGTGAAATGTACTGTCTGTTTAATTCCTTATTTTGCAGGAATGTAAAAAAAAAATGTAAAAAAAAAAAAAAAAAATTATTTGGTTGTATAATCGTATTAGCATGTAGAATGCTAAAACTATTGGGATTAGTTAGTACTGACATGCAGAATTTCAAACTATTCGGATTAGTTAGAACCGGCATGTTGACACTCAAAACTACTGTTGGGATTAGTTAGTACTGACATGCAGAATTTCAAACTATTCGGATTAGTTAGAACCGGCATGTTGACACTCAAAACTACAATTGGGATTTGTTGGTATCCCAAAGTAATTATTAAGGGAACACCTATTGAAGTCTAAGTCTAAGCGTTGTATTAAAACTAAAGGAGCCCATAAACCGTATTAAAATCATATCTACAGATATGATTTTAAATATTCAAAGATTTCAAAGCTACAGATTTACAAATCTTTATCTTTGCTCTTATATTCCCTGACTTTTTGATAATACAATGTACATTCTCAATTTAAACAGCATATTATGCTGTTTAAATTAACGAATAAACTAGTGAAAGTCTGGTAAACAAATTAGCGCTGCGTCTGTTCATGAAACGCAGCATTTTATTCGCATTTAAATACTGATTAAGGTTATTGCTCCTAACTTGTTGCTCTCAGCTACCAGACATGCATGCACATTCGTGGAAAACATGTCGTGTCTGCAGACTTCATTAATGATATTGTGTTGCAACTATATAGGTTGTGCTTAATTCAACTGCCTTCAAGTACGTAACTAACTTCAACTAACTTCAAGTACGTAATGCTTTCCTAAAATTTGTCAACGATGGTAAGAAATAACAAAATATTACAGTGAAAAACTTCTTTCTTATTAAAATCGCTTAGACACTTCACAGGATGATAATATAATTAAAACAACATATAGGAGAGAAAAAAAATCAAAGAACCCTCATGAGAAATCAAAAAACAAAAAGAAAAATGTGCCTGGATGAATTTGTGTTTTTATATTCAGAACAGGCACAGAGAAAAAGAAGTATTAACATATTTTTTATTTGTTGATTTTTACGACAGCCATTACTGTAGAGGCCGCCACTACCAAACTCTATAAAAAAAAGTCCGATTGAAATTCATTCAATCATTCTCAATTAACTTAAGGCTCCAGACATTTTTCATATGTAATAATTATTTCACAACAAAAGCAGCGATACCTCTAATAAATCTAGGAACTTCGTTAGCCATTTACAACTTTGTTTCCCAAAATGAGTTGGACTGTTTATTTATTTTTTTTTCCTGCCTACAAGAATCTAAAATAAAACAGTTGTAATGTAGCAGATAATTTTTTAAATAAAAAGTCTAATTAAATTCTTTTTCATAAAAAAAAATGTTTCAGCAGTTTCTTAAAAGTTTAGTTTTGTCGGTTCGAAATTTAAAAGCATTACTTAATGAATGCTTACTTATAAAATAACCCAAATTACTTATACTTCGTGTTATTCACAATTTACTTATTAAAATTACTTAAAAAATAATTACATCGATCTGTAACTCACAAATAAAGTTAGAGAGCAATGAAAAGTGTTGAAGCCTACAACAACTACGAGTTGACCGTTAAAAGTACCACAGATAAGACTAGGAAGACCAAGGCAGAGTATGAGAGAACACTGGCTAAGAGAGCAAAGAATGGGAACAAGGAGTTTTTCATGTACGTGAATACAAATAAGAAAACGAATCAGATCGGACCCTTGTGTACTGGGCGGGGGAAAGGTCATAGATAAGCCACCTGATGTTGCTGATGAATTGAAAAGGTATTTCTCATCGGTCTTTACTGACGAAAGACCTTTAATACTGAGGAGAGGCTGAGACGCATTAAATTAGTGATTTCGAAATTACACATTACTCTATATTAGGAAAACTTTCGAGCCTAAAGCCAAGTAAGGCTCCTGGAGTTGATGGCATATACTCAGTAATTTTGAGAGATGCAGCCAGAGAGTGCATTGAACTACTGAGATCAATTATGAGTACACATCACTGTAATCGGGAGAAATTCCTTTGGATTGGAGAAGTGCCAATACATATAGACAGTTCTAAGAGTGAAGTCGATAACTACAGACCAGTTCAGTTGTAAGGAAAATCTTATAGGCAATGATTAAGAATCCAATCCAGAGACATTTAGATAGAAAGAGCATTCAGAAGAACACACAACGTGGTTTTTGTTAAAGGAAAATCATGTTTAATTAACTAACCTAGTAAGCTATTTTTACACGGTTACTCATGAACTGGATGTAGAAAATAATTTCGAGATAGTTTATTCGGATGTTACCAAGGCATTTCACTCAGTCTCTCAAGAGAAGCTATTGTATAAACTGGAACATGTTAACCGTTGCCAGGTCTTCCCGTTTTTAAGCCTACATTTAACCCCCCACCACTTGAAAGTTGTCACCCCTGAAAAAAAACTAATAATTTCCATAATTTCTACTCAATTTACAAAATTGATTACTGGAAAGATTATAAGATGGATTGCAGGATGGCTGAAGGACAGAGGGTTGTGATTAATGGATATTCTTCAGATTGGTGTAACGTCAGAAGTGGGAAACCTCCAAGGATCGGTTTTGGACCACTGTTTTTTCTAATTTTCGTAAACGACATCGACAAAGGGTAAAGAGCATGATGTAAAAATTTGTAGACGACTTAAAGATTGGGAGAGTCATTAGCGATCACTGCCAAGCAGCGGTCCTTCAGGATGCCTTGAACAATCTTCAAGAATGGCCAGAACAGTAGCAAGTATGTTTTAATGCAGCAGAATGCAGGGTATTACATTTGAGGAACATAACCAGAAAATAAATTAGATATTCGGTGGGGATGAATTAAAAACAATAGAGAAAAAAGGGATCTGGGAGTTACGATATGGGCCAATATGAAGTTTTCTGAGCAGTGTAAACAGGCGGCGAGGAAAGCTCATTGTGCCCTATCGATTGTGTCCTGTTTCTACAGAATATTCTTATCGAACGATGTCCTGTAGAAATACAAGGCAATTGTAAAACCGCATTTGGAACACTGTGTCAAAGTATAGACACCTCATCTGAAAAAAGACATTGAGCTTCTTGAAAGAGTCCAAAGATGGACAACTCGCATGGGGATATTGGCAAAAGAGCGACCGTAAGAGAAAAGACTTCGATTATGTGGGCTACAGAGTTTGGCAACCAGGCATCTTAGAGGAAGCACCTTAGAAAAAACTTGATTGAGGTTTATAAGCATTCGAGAGGGGTTAGCAAAAATGAATGAAGGCGGAATTTTCACTGTTATAAAGAATTCCAGAATTAGAAGCCATAAATTCAAATTACCAGGGAAGAAGTTTAGATTGTAGGAAGTTTTCTTTCAGCTAGTCAGTCGTTGTTTACTGGAACAAGTTGCCTCCGCAGGTAGTTGAGGCTGACAGTTTGAAGAAATTCAGACGTCAGCTGGATAGTTACGTACGTAAGGATGGAAGCGCATAATTTGTGTTTTATTTTTTTGGTATTATTATTATTATTTTTTTTTTTTGGTAGTTGTTGGCGCATAGGCTTCTGTGGCCATAATGCACCTCCCAAGGTTTTTGCAGTACTTTGATCCAAGCCCGAGGCGGGAATCGAACCCGCGACCTTTGGGTTGCCAGGCAGGCACTTTACCCACCTGGCTAGCCCGGTCGGCATTTTTTGGTATTAAAAAATAATTTATTACCAAATTAAACATATGAATAATACAAAGTTCAAAAATAAAATTCCAATTTAAATTTCAGTGGTTAGTTTTAACTTCCTGGTAAATACTTTTTTTTTATTTATATCTTTTATTTGTATCACTTCGTTCAATTTTTCTGTCAAAAGATTCAAGAAAAAAAAAAAAAGAAAGAAAGAAAAGAAAAACCCAATTTGATCATATATACCCCAAGTAACAAAAGCAGACATAAATCATTTCTTCATTACACTACTGATTCAGCTATTGTCGTTGCAATCCAACAACCCGGTTTAAAATGCCTGTTAGTCATTCGCAACGCATTGATAAATTCAATATCGTGAATAAACATAAACGATTTTCATAATGTATTATCTTAGAATATAACTGAATAGATTTCGACAATACAGTTTCCATTCGCCAATAATTTGAATAGAATTAAATATATTTTGATAATGTATTCAGCAACTGTTTTCACAAATGTATACGAGATTATACTTATAAAAATTGTAAGTTTTTTTTATATATGTTTAACGATGCTAATTGTGGTTTTTTTTTTTTTTTTTTTTTGTAAATGTTTCTTAGCTCGGCAAAACACATAATGAGTTTTACAGTTTTCAAAGGTCAAAAAATGTGCATGACCTTTAATCTTCCATTGTTTATATTAGTGTATTTTCTAAGTTACCGCCATGTAGCAAGTTTGAAAATAGACTAGTGACACAAAGGCTGTTTAAGATGCCCAAATGATAAGAGAGTGATACACTCTTGGATAAAATGTTATCTTTAAACTACAAGTGGTCAAAGGAGTTAATTAAGTACGATTGAACTTTGAGCTGAGTATTAACGCACACTAATAGGGAAATGAGATATAACAGTATGATATGAAATTTGAATTGGCTAACTTAACAGATTTCGTTCTATTTTTAATAATTTCCCAGAATCGCTCTCTCATACACTGCAGCAGACTTCATTTTCGGCAGTACCTCGGTACACTACGCCAAAAAGTTTACACAGATTTAATGTAGTTAAATTTCAATTGTTGATTACTGCATATTAATAGGTATGATTAGCATATCCTCGAGCAAGGGGCGTTGCTCGAGGTCATGTGTTTTATACTGGATGTATATACATGTAATAAAACATTACAGCTTCTAGCGAGGGCTGTTTTACCTGCTGCATATCTGACAAGACGAGCCTTTCACGCAAGGACTTAAATAATTCAACGGTCACGCCTTTTGCATGATGTTGCCAGGCCTTGAAATGAATGGAATCACGACCCCAGAGAGCGCCACAAAACCTCGAACAGATCGAGTCGACAAAATAATAAGACTCATAGACCGAGCTCGGTCTGTAAATCTCTTGATGCAGTCCCCAAATTACTTTTTTTAAGACTAACGAAATAAGTTTTTCTTTAATTAATTGTGTGTTGAAACCCACAGCTATCGCCATTTGTCAAATAGATATTTGTGCATTTACTCTCTTCACATCAGTACATGCGAAGATGTGCAATTCGTGAACATCTTCGCATGTACTTACTATACTACTCGAATTAATAAAAACAAGCCATTTAACAACAGTTTCATCACTAAGGTTCTAATCACGAAGGAATTAAAATGAGGCCTCTCAAGCTCTCAGCTGCTCAATTCAATTGTTGTGTTGTGTGAGGCACTTGTGCATCACATAACACAACAAATCCCCAAGGCAGAATACGCTGGCCCCACAGAAGTGGTTATTTTTTAAAAATATCTTTAATTAATTTTTTTTTTTTTTTTAATATTTTTAATGACAATAGAGTTATTGTCAGTAACTCTATTGTCAGGGAAATTGGAAATACGTGTATACTGATGCAAAAAGGATAGGTGGAATAGGACCGCGGTATGTCTGCCAGTGGCAGAAATATATGACGTAGGACAGTTGCCATCTTTTAAGGGCAAAAATGGTGATATTGTTGTACACGTTTGCACTAATGATATTAAGATTAGATCAGAAGACTTATTAAACAAGTTCAAGGAAATGTTGGGAAAAGTCACGAGTTAGGACTAAATTTGAAAGTGTCTGCAATTCTGCCCAAACACGATAGGGGGAAGCACATGTTATGAGAGCCTTGTCAGTCAGTTCGGCCTTGGTGAGATTGTGAAAGGCTCTTAATGTAGAATTTTTCCCAGTGTGGTCTGTGCTTGTTAACAGGAGAGACTATTTTTATAGGGATAGAATACACTTAAATAGAAGGGGTGCAAGGATATTTGCTGATGATATCGAGCCAGTGTTCGGTGGATCGGGAAACTGCTAGCTTGAATTGGGAGGGGGGGAGGAATATACGGACTTACTGATTACCTAGACCCCAGGCAGAGGTGAAAGTGATTCTTGCACCGCTTTTATTGGAACATGGGGCAGCCTGGAAAACAAGGTGTCAGGGATTTCAAGCACCATGGGGTCATCATGGTGCAAGTATACATGGGCTGTGTTAGGAATCACTGGATGAAGAAGTAATGCGGGCCATGTAGACAAGAATATAATTATACTGCAATCAGAGTGTGGATTTGTTAAGGGGCGAACTTGTCTGACCAATCTGATTGGATACTATGCTGAAGTAACAAAACAACTAGATGCGTAAAATAATTTTGATATCTTATACTTGGATTTCGAGAAAGCTTCTGATACAGTTGCACTTAAAAGACTACTGAACAAATTGGAGCAGTGTCGTGTTAGGGGCAAGTCACTCATGGATAAAGGGATAGTTGAGTGAGAGAAGACAGAAAGAGAGTTTATTAATGGAGACTGCTCGTTGGTCTAATGTTATTAGTGGAGTCCGCCAGGGTTCAGTGCTGTGCTGATCCCTTTTTCTACATTTATTAATGTTATTGATGAAGATTTTTGTAGTAGGGTTTTAGGAGCATCAGAAACTAAGACCAATTACTCCGTGTATATTGACTGTAAATTGCGTGTGTTCCGAGGTCGATTTTCTGTTTGCTGGACGAAAAACCCGAGTTTCCGGGAGAAAAAACCATGCGACCCTCGCCTGATACCAACTAACTCGGCCACGTACAAAATGCCAATAAAAATTCCTCCTGTCAGCGACGGGACTCGAACTGAGGTCTTTTCCACCCGATATGGTAAGGACGTCAATCCAACCAACTGTACTACCCACGAGGGCTGATGAATGTACATTAGGCTTAATGTCTACGTTTCCAGATGATACAAATGTTGGCAGTGTAGCGAATGGCAGTAAAGGTAAGTTATAGCAACAAGGTCCAAAAAATTAGGCAGATGAGCTGAGAAATGGTAGTTGAAGTTTAACATTGACAAATGCAAGGTACTGCATATGGTAACAGTAATCTAAGATTCACAGATTAGTGTTACCCATATGCAACTTTGAATGGACTGAATAAGCTCAAAGCTGATGGCATTCTTCCTCTTGCTCAAACTACACACATAACGGGACATAAACTCAAAATACAGAAGGATGGTTGCAGAATAGAAGTGCGGAAGATTGTCTTCCGTCAGCAGGTGGTTGATTGTTGAAACAAACTTCCATCTATTGTTGTGGAAGTGGGTAGTTTAAATAAATTCAAGAAAGAAATAGACAAATTATTGGAAGGAATAGACAGGTGTGATTTTTTTTTTCTTTTTGCTGATGATTTATAAGCTTGCTTTCTTACATCACTGACACTATTAATAGAATAATAGAAAGCCACCAGCACTATTAATAGAATAATAGAAAGCCACCAGCACTATTAATAGAATTGCCACTATTAATATAATCAGACTACATAAATACAGTATATATAAAGTGAAGTAAAACGATCAATTCTTGGCTATCCCGTAAATTTCAAGTGGATCTGGAAAGGGCACAGCTAAGCTGGGCACTTCGTTAAAAAAGAGACCACTGTAAAAGTAATATCTCGATTATCCAACTAAAGTTTGCATAACATTATACGAATTTGAGTGCCCAATGTCTGCAAAATATATAGAGAGATATTTTACTCACAGTAATTTCCCTGTATAAAACATCCTTAATGGCTAAAGACCAGGGATTTTAGAAAATCATAATCTCTGGGAGTGGTTATGATAATAATGTATACTTATTATCATAACCACTGTATGCTGAAATACTATACAGTTAAACTTTCAAGATCCAGCATCGTTCATTTTCTGGCCAGTTTTAGAAAATATGGGTCATTCATAAAATCACTCTAAATAGTCAAATTTAGTTCTCGGTTTGGCCATCGGCCCAATTGTTATGTCTAGTTGGCAACTATCATGTCCATTTGTTTTTTTTTTATCATCACTCATATTTATATCCATTTTATCAATATATTTAGCCCGTATTTACCCTTAAATAACCTACTTAAAAGATAAGAAAAGCAAGTTGCCCAGAGGATTGCCGTGTTCACAATGCAAAAACAGGTCACTATTTATTGTGGAAAAGGTTACAGGATATGGATTTGTTCAAAAAACGTCTTCTTTCTTGAACGTCGAAACCTCGATGTAGAACCCTAAAGTAACCGAGTCTACATCTTTCTCTGATAGGATGGTCATTGTGGACTTGGATTTCTTCTAAAATAATGAAGTCAAAATAAATTGAATACCTTCTTTGAAATTATAATATATTGAAATACACTACCTGAGCGTGATCAATTCTGTTTTATTAATATTCTTGATAAAATTTTTGAAATTAATTCAAAAATTAAGTGCTGTAGTCCTATCTTTTAAAGTAGGGATTGCTACTGCGGAAAGTACACAGTGCTATGCGCCGCAAAACAGCACCAAGGAGACAAAACAGGGAGGATAGTGTGTGTATGTGGTGTGTACGCGCGCGCTACACGGTTCATTATATGCTGTGCATATTAACACATTTTTCAATGCAGTCTGCACAGCCACAGATCTACTAGAATCTATTGTGGTCTAACCTTGAAACTAGTCTGAGCTTCTTACCAACTATACGGATTTTGAGCCTATCATGTTCAAGAAATGAAAATAACAATCGTTCGTGAGGATGACGTCATTGGCTGCACGTCTTTGTGGCTACACGCGACAAAGGCTGATCGATAACCACTAAACCTTAAGACCACTACGTACATTTAGCATGTAGAAATTGAGAAAGTTTTGCGTCCAGATTACTAAAAAAACTTAATAGACCACAAGCACGATATGGGAATGGAAGTCAGTTTGTGTGTACTCATATGCAAATTCACAAAAATTCTAAACGATGATTAGATGAAGAACAAAATAGATTGGGAGAATGTCTGCTGCAGTAAACAAAATACATGAGCAGCTAAGATAGTTACAAAAGAAAAAAAGATGCTCTACAAAAATAGAGACAACGCATCATTATATTATATTACTTAGAGCACTGGCTAGCAGAAACAGAACAGGAACTAACAGAAAGCCAAATACAACTAAGCCAACATCTGGGCGAAGTCAAGAATGTACATAAGTCAACTCCCCTCCTCTAGTTCCAAAAGCAACTTGATAGCAGTGCCGTACCAAGGTACAGTATTTCGGCGCCCCTTGCAGAATTATTTTTCGGCGTCCTTTACTAAGGATATACACCCTGCTAGACCGTACCTTAATCCGGCGCTACTTGATAGCTATGTTTGATGGACATCATAACATATTATAGCTCAGCATTAAAAGGAAAACCGATTTTATTTTTGTGCACTATTTCTCGAAGTGGATAATCTTTTCTTCACACAACAGAATAAGACTCAGTAACGTCCAAGCAATACTTATAGGGTGCAGTAGACTTAAATTGAACTACCTTGTGCCTCAAATAAATGGACGGCAAGAAGACTCATATTTCCAACTTGCAACCTGAAAGTTCGTGGTAGCTCTGGCAGCTCGATGGAAATGGGCCCTCAACGCTCCAGTGCGATAATCCCATACAACGAGTAGTATAAAAACCTAGTTTCAGGAAATAGTCTAATAACTCGCGTAGTTAGCTCAGCGTTCAGACCTGAATCCGATCGAACACTATTAGTAAGAACTGGAATGCAGGACCCAGGCACGACCAATATACCATTGCCCATCTAGCAACTGAACTTTATAAGTGAGCCGGCAGGAAAGCTTATTCCTCTTTCGATGAACCAACCAAAGACCAGAATTTACAGATGTGTTAAGAATGTATGAGAACACCTGACTGAATATTTGTCCTGGAAAAATTCCGATAAGTGGTTGCTCTCATATATTCTTAACACTTCTGGAAATCTTAATGCCATTGGTTGGTTCATCGAAAGAGGAATAGGCTTTCCTGTAGGCTCACTAATAAAGTGCAGTCACTGGATAGGCAACGCCAAAAATATGTCACCGTGGCGTAGTTATGTTAATATTCACTTAGTATGAAAAGTCCCATTTTTTGAGTCTAATGATCCATTCAATACATGTTAGTATGTTACATTTGTAATAATTCGTTCAGTGCATCACTCCAGTTATGATACATATGAAAAATATATTATAAAGTAGGTATGTTGCTGAAGGTTTGGAAACCAGTGTGACTACGATTAATGGTCAAAATATCGAAAGACTAAATTTTTTTTGAGATTTGAGTAACTTTCTCGTCCAACTAAATAACGCATCCAATTTAAAAGGCATATCAAACACTGAATCTTGTACGTTGACTTTCTAATGCTTTTAAATCTCTTCAATTACTTAAAAATTGTAATCATTTCTTCACAGTAACAAAAAATGGACTTTACAGAGGTTATTTAATCGCTACCAATTTACTTAGAGTACTATTTAGAGTACAATAAGAGAACATATTACTGTTTAGAGTACAATAAATTCAAGGAGTTAAATTATTCGTATTCAGAAACACAATAAAAATAAAAATTACTTTGTTAAACGTTTTTACAAATATTATTTGCTACAGCTGGATTACATCCCTCTCTTATAACCAAAGTATAAAAAAACAATTATTTTTAGGCCACACGAATAATTAAATTCATCTGCCGTGATGTGTGCCTTATGTCTATTAATGGCGTCTACTGCTGGACGAAAAACCCTAGTTTCTAGTGGAAAAATCTTGCTATCTATGCCTGGACCGACTAACTCAGCCACGGAGTGAAAAAAGCCCATTAAAAGTTCCTCGCGTCATCCACGGGATTCGAACCCGGGCATTTTCCACCCGGGTAACCCACCTATTAAAAAGAAAAAAAAAAAGTAGCCTTCGTTCTCTTAAACTGTAAGGGCTATTGCGATGAGTTGTCTAGTGTTACACTATCAATAAGCAAAATTTCGCCAATAGAGAAGTATAATGTTATTTATCAGTGCGTGCTTCCTCTCCAGACGGCCGTTTCGATGCTTTTTGGCATCTCGTTGGTGAGACGAAACATATTACTCAGATGGCATTACTTGACACCTTTTGGCATTTCTCATCTTGTAAACCTATACCATCATTGGATGGTACAGGTTTACAAAATAAACTGAATTGGAACAAGTATTCTTATTGGAGAAGTGTTGATTATGGGTAGCGCAACACCAAACAGCTCGTCGTGGTTGACCTTTACAATAGAGATCAAAGCCTGTCGAAGACTGCTTCATTTTTATACCGGGACTTTAAAAAAGAGATGGAATCCTACTATAGCAAATACTGTATTAATTACACTAGATGGAGGGCATTTGTGCTCATAGTGTTGAGTTAAAAATTATTTAAACCGATTTAGAAAATAAAATCTTTTACACATTTCGTCTGACTTTTCGGATAATTGTCATGTTCGAAACGACAAAATGAATTTTTGTTGTTTTGTTGATTTTGTGTCTCCTTTAAAAATACCGAAATATTTTAAAATTAAATTATATATAATTACGACTACATATATTATAAACTTATTCTATTATATGTGTTATAAATACCTTAAATTCCAAAGACTTTATAATTCAATTAGTTTATATAATGATCTTAGTGTCGATTTAAAAGAGCTATAACGTTATAGAACAGCGAAGGCTTTCTTTCTTTTCTTTTTTTAATACTAGCTTTTGTAACTTTTTTTTTTTAAATAAAATAAAATAAACTGAACTGGAACAAAGTATCTTTATGTTCACTTGAGTCTATACTGTATTTTTCAGTGTCCTCTCAAGAGAGTGTATTTAATAATTTATTAAACAGGTAATATAAAGCGACCATAATGTGCAGTCCCTCGTTAAGAAACTCGACATAATAACCAATCTGTATTTAATACTACAGACTGCGTTAATTAGTTTGGCATATTTGGCATTCTACATTCCTCAGAACAAGAACCTTGACTGTCACCAAAGTGAATCCTACAACTCTACATACCACTGGCATGTTTTCATGTCATGGAACCAAACATTTGCGCCACGTGCGAACTACACTTAACCCAATTGGCAAGGAGTAGCTAAGTCTAGTTTTCATAACCCTGATATCCACTTAAAAGTTTATTTGGTGGGATTTTACGAAATATTATTAATCGTCCACCAAAGCAGCATCGTGGGGTGTATGTGTGTGTGTGTTAAGCGGCAAAGCAACTAAGGCTATGAGGCGTCATTATGTGTGTATTCTTCGGTGGATTTGCTGCCTGCTAAACGAAAACTTTATGAAGTTTTCGTTTTATGAGTTTATCAAGGAGAAACGATGTAACCCTGTCCTGAAACAGAACAGTTCCACCACATTGTGAAAAACAAAAGTCCATAAAAATTCCTAGCGTCATTGACAGATTCGAATTCTGGGCTTTTCCACCTATGTGGGAGGACGGTGATTTAATTGGCATAAGTGTGACAATAAATGGAACGTTCTTCTCACAACGGTTGTATAAGTCAATATCAATCTCCAAGAATCCTAGCTCGTAGTAGTTTTCTCTGTTTCTTTTTCATGAAAAGAACCCTTTTTTTAAGGGGGACGCTTTTGCCAACAGGCTTCAAATAAATAAATGCATAATATTTATTGAAATATTAAAACTGTTCAAACTACTAGGTGTACGTCTCTAAAAGCTGGAAAATTTTAAAATGCGGAACCTCTTAATCCACGAGAGTGCCGGATTTTAAAGAGTGTACTGTAATAAAGAATTTTTCTTTCGCTGACACAACTTGTAAACTGTGAATAAACTGATTTTTTTACCTTACTCTGCGTTAAAAGTGACAAATCATCTATTTGGACAGATTTAGAAGGTCAAATAAAATTAACCCGCTTCATTCGATGTATATTCAAACGTAATGTCCTTCCAAACTGTCCATGCAGAACTGCAACAATAGGCAGCTCGGGGATTTTATATACTTTATAGGGGAGAAAAATATTTTACTCTTAATCAACACTTTTAATTTACAACTAAAATTCAAAGGCAAGAAAGGCTCCGAACTGTCACTATACTGCGTCTTAAACTATTGCAGTGTATTCTACGATCCTTTCTCTGGGAGAAAACGACGGGTTTTCGGGAGATCAAAACCATGCAATCTTCTCCCGACATCATCTTAAACACTTTGTGCAAAAGGCCTATAAAAATTCTTCCGGTTTCGATAGCATTCAAACCGGTGTCTTTTCCACATGGAAAGGTAACCACTTGCTAGCAGCGTGGGAGGAACATTATGCGGTTGATTCAAAAAACAAACTGAACTTATTTACATGGGTGAACTTTATAATGATTATCTTGTCCTTTATCTGTTTTTGCGGACAGCAAGATTTAAATTGCACGGATAACGCAATGGTCTTAATTTTACAGCAGAACAAACTTGCCTTTGTAACGATAGCTTTAGATACAATACAGTATATTATAACTTTAAAAATTGATTTCATATACTGCATGGTAGTTCACATCGAACAACTTCTGTACAACTGTTTTTTCTGTGTTGTAACTAGACACCACCTGCTATCTGATGAGAGACCATTAGTTCTGAAACAGACTGTCATAGCAGTCTCATATTTTAAACAAATGGACAATTAACCTTTTGGATAGGCCATCTGTTTGAAAGGAGTGCAACATTACCAGGGTAACGCGTTACACAGACAAATTTGTTCTGCTGTGAGAATTAAGACCATTGCATTATTTATGCGGTTCAAATTCTACTGGCTGCAGAAAGCAAATTAAAGGACAAGATGGTCCTGCAATCATCGTATAAAGAAAGAAACAAATGTCATATTCTTAAAGGTATTTGCCTTTAATACGAGTTGATACGCGTGCTGGGTTTTCTCAATAGTTAAGGATTCTTAAAAAAAAAAAAAAAAAAAAGTCCATGTTTGAAAAATGTGCCGGATTTTTAAGAATTCCAGATTGTAAAGCGCCACATTTTACAAAGTTTACTGTACTGTATTATTAAACCGAACTTGATACGCGGTTAGCAGATTGAGTTTCTTTACTGAGCAGATCTTTCTGATATCTGCTCAACGATCGCTATGACGTGTCTTTGCCTAATTGTTTTGAAGCATAATTTCATTCGTTATTAATTCCGATTTTGGAGTTCTTCCAGCTTCCTTCCCCTCCCCCAGTCACGAAATGTGCTAACGACTGGCGTGGTTTATTTGCCTGCGGAATGGATATTAAAAAAAAAAAAAAAAAGTCTAATGTAGTGAAACCAAATGAAAAAACAAAAAGGTCCTTTCAGTTAAATGATGCGTTTATTTCTGGTAAATTACATAACATTTTTTTTTTTTTGTTAGTTGTTGACGCATTATGGCTTCTGTGGCCATAATGAACCTCCCAAAGTTTTTTGCATCTTTTGCATCCAAGCCCGAGGCGGGATTCGAACCCGCGACCTTTGTGGTGGGAGGGAGGCACTTTACCCACACGGCACATAACAATTCAGTAAGTCCGTTGGAGACGATGCACTAACACAGAATAAACGTCAAGAATAAAATTGCATTAAACTAGTATATTAGCATTAAATTAATACGGTTATTCCTGGTATTTATCCTGTGTTTGTGCATCTTCTCCAACGGACTTACCAAAACTATTGTGCAATTTACCAGAATAAACGCACACTACTATAACACAGTTGGAAACATCTTCTTATATAGTGTGTGCGGACATAGCTGTTCCTGTGGTTCTTATATCTTTCAAAGATGATGCTGTTACTGTAAGATTTAGGCACAACTTTGACCATATTTCACCGTATATATTATGTCTGTAAATTGCGCCGTATTTGCGCTGGTAGCCGAGTGAGGAGCGGGAGTGCAGTAGCACACGCTCTTTGAGTTCAAGCCCCTGACTGCTAAATACGGTCGATCTGCCAACCCGCACTGGACCAGCGTGGTACATTATGGTCCAAATACCTCTGCATGAATTGTTGAGGAGGCTTCCATCCTGCAGTGGGTTGATAATGGCTGCAGTTTTTTTTTTTTTTTTCATCTTACAGACATAATATATACGGCTCAATATGATCTAAGTCGCTAATGGGCTAAAACCCTACAACGACAACATCTTCTGAAAGATATAAAATGACGTTCTGCGCTCAATTTGCTGTTTGCTGGACGAAAAATCGGAGTTTCATGGAATAAAAACCACGCTAACCGTGGTTTTCATCTGAGACCGACTAATTCAGCCATATTGTGAAAAAGGTGTAAAAATTCCTCGCGTTATTGATGGGATTCGAATTCATGTCTTTTCCATCCGGTGGGAAAAGGACGGCAATTCTACCAACTGTTATGACCAAAGCTAAGAAATTGTCTTCTAAATGGCAAATTGTTTAACAGGAAGCTAAATCAATTCTCAGGATCTGAAAATCGGTCGGAAAATTTTTTAGATTTTTTTCCCCCGTCAGTTTTATTGCTAAACAAAACCTATTGCAAAAGGAATCGAGTCAAAGCTTGCTTAGTCTTTGAGTTATTCAAGTTCAAAGAGCGTTCCAGACAAATGGACAGAAGCAAATTATTATACAGATATAATATATAGAAATAATACCAAATATAGAAAGTATACGGTATTAATACATACTGCTGCTCGTATATATTAATACCATATATTGTATTATGTTTACTATCTTCAGCATAACAAATCCCAAAAACATTTTTTTTTTTTCCAATAATCTAAGGCCGCAAAACTATGCATAGGCCTGAGAATGTTTAAATGAGCCCCGGTATTATTCTTTCATTTTTCTTGTAAATTAGGTTTATAAATCAGTTTTTATGCGTTTCGGTGAAATTAATAAAAATAACTAATAAAGACAAACTTAATTAATAATCCCCTGTAAGTATGCGAAAAAGGAAAGCTCAAATGAGAAATTCATTCAAATCCATAATATGCTTTCTATTTGTACTGTTCCGATTGTGACACAAGTGGTCACGCAGCTTTTACCGTTGTGTTTCATGCAATGAAAATTATCCTGTGGAACCAGCAGGTGGGTGTGAGTCAGAGGGTTTTCTTGTTCTCTGATCACTCAGTAGTCTGAGGATTGAGAAAGATCAATATTTAGGTTTTAAACAAAACATGAATGAGCCTCCGCCCTGTGACAATGCGAATGGCTAATATTTGATCTCAAAGACCATTTTAAGGGTGAGTTCTGCCTTTTTGAAAGCTACTCGTTTTTTGTCGTTGTATTCTTTTATTTTCTCGATATATAATAATAATAATCACCCACACAATCGACCTTTCTAACGCAAGTTTTTTTTACGGATTGTTCTTCCAAATTTCACTTTCGCTGTTCTCTTCACGAAACTACTTGTGAATCAGAGATAAATGAAAGCAGTGGAATTTCAATTTTAGCGTAAAGATGAAAAGGAGCTTAAAAATATAAATTCCGATCAGCAGATGCAATTAATGAAAAACAATGGACACGAACAACGGAAAACAACTGTTGCTTCACTACGCTTTGGTGTTCAAATAGTATTTTAACACCAAATATAATTAAGTTCTCACAAAACTGTCAAGTCAAAATTTAATTCATGGAGGATCCTTGAACCATTCTTCAATGACCATTCTTCATGGAGGATCCTTGAAACTCCTTTAGTGATGAAGGTGAAGCAAATCTTCTTTTCACTATTCTCTCCTAATATGCCCACAGTGGCCCAAAAATGTTTAAGTCTGTTGACTGTGCAGGCCATGGGAGACGATCAGCCTCGTTTCACGCGCCTCCAATTGAACCTGGTCACTCAAGAATATCAAGGTAATCAGTGGCAGTAATTCGGTCATTCAGTGTGATGACTGGACCTAAAGAATTAGAATACCATGATATTGCTGCCCAAACCATTGTTGATCCTCCTCCACGCTTTACGGTTGGCACAAGATAGTCCTCTTTGACTTCTTTGGAATTCAGACAGGTCAATTTCTTCACGTACCATTTTATATCACCTCTAAATAAACATCAGCTTTTATCATCTTTCTTTCACAGTACAACCTACAAGAAACCAAAAAAAAAATCATCAGTGAATGTTCATAAATACGTCATGCAGCCATTACAAAAACTACTACTTTGATATCAGGTGTTTCCATTATTTTGTCCACCCTCTGCATTAACGGCCCCAAGCGTGAGCTCATAACCTTAAATGTATTACGTCTGTAGAGGTGCGTGTGGGGACCGTTTTGCATGTTGTGCGGCTGAAAAACCCAGAAGAACTCAAGTGCAAAAGTTTACACCATCCAGCTGAGATCGGCTAACTACAGGCTCAAATCAAGAGGACTTTAAAAATTCCTCCAGCCGTTGACTGGAAATCGAATCCCAGACCTCTCCAAACGAGTGGTATATGACGATGCATCGTGCCAACTAGGTCTGCCAGGCAGGGCTTAAGATCCAAAATTTTGACCTAATCTAGGTTAAGACAAGCTCCAGTGGTGCGCTGTCCTTTCTATTCGCCGCTGTTCTACATTCTTGCTTATGAGATCAAATCAGTGCGGTTCAGATAACAAGCTGGATTGCAATACTCAAAATCCAAATCAAGCCGTGGACGTTACCCGCCACGCAGACTTTCAAATCCAAGAAATGTAAAACTACTTTCATAACACAGGATTGATCGTCATCCCTCATAAACCGAGCAGCATGTCTTTTGAAAAGATAAGATAAATAAAAAAAATATATTATTAGGATCTTCATTGACTAATCACAGATCCCGAAAGTTAAGCAGAACACTGACCTTAGATTGGCATAGCATTGCGCATTATCAATTTGAGCAACACTTTGCCAACGCCAAAATCAAAATCCTTCCGACCATTTGAGAGATTAGATTAGATAGGAACGCCTGAGAAGAAACTATTAACCAACCGTATTCAAATATATTTAGTACCAACACCAATATATGTTAAAAATATAGTCTTCTTACCTAAAAACCCACATGAAGAAGTACGCGAGCCTAGAAAATATTGGATAATGCCGCGACGTAATTGAGTTACTCATCACCCGCGAACACATCTAAATCTGTCCTTCAATCAAACCTGGAAATTTCTGCAAGGAACGTAGTTCTCATCGAAAGAAATTTCGTAATCCTTAAAATGTAAAAAAATGTATAAGATAAACATTTAAAAAAAAAAAATATATATATATACCACAAAGACAAACATAAAATGTATGCAAAGTTAAATTTAAAAATAACAATATATCATGTAGGTTAGTGCAAATGCATCGTTTTAACATAGCTATCTACCAAAGTAGTTGAATTAATTAATTACATTGGCATCGTTTTGGTTATATCTCATATTGTGAATGCCTTCACAACGAGTTGCCATGGTATTGTACTACCTCGAATAAATAACACTTCACCAGTGGAGAAGACTATTGTTATTTATTCTCGGCGGATACCACCACCCAGACGGCACCGTTTCCAACCTTGTTGTTGGCTTCTCTTTATAATAACTTTATCATACGAAGGTATGATTTTTGATATGTGAGAACTTCACCAACTTGGCATCATAAATAACGCGGACTGTCCCTGTGGCAACCCAGAGTCCTGGAGACACTTAATGTTTGAGTGCGATTTGTATGATGACCTACGACTACGCCTAATAACGGCAATCCAATATATCCCAGACAACCAAGAACCCAGACTGTTAGACACTCAAGAGGACTACAAGGCACTCAGTCAATATGCCCAGGATCTATTTTCTAGAAGGAAAACAATGATAGAAATATACCAAAGGCAACCCGACTAGAAAGAATGCAGGAGGTCAAACAAGTAAAAAAAAAAAAAAAAAACTCAGCATACCACAGAAAGTCAAGACTTTAGGATGATTTGGATGGCCTACTGTCGACCCAAAACTGCACTCCCTTGTGCGGTTTTTTTTTTTTCGGGGAGGGGGGAGGGGGTATTTGCTCTTCTCCTCCCCATGTTTTTTTGTTTTTTTATTTTATTTTTTATTTTATTTTTTATTTTATTTATTTATTTATTTATTTTATTTTTTATTTTATCTATTTTTTTATCCCCCATTTTCAGTGGGGCATGCCCATGCCCCACTGAAATTGGGGGATCACCTTCCTATCCGACCCCCTCTTCTTCCTATTTCATCCCCCCGTCTACACCCTCCCTCCCATTACTTTCTCTTGTACAGCGATTGCCCCAGATGTCCAAATTTAAATCACATCAAATTTTGCCCAACCTTTTAGGCTCTCTAGAAATAGTTCTTTCAGCGTAAAACCTCACGCAGCGCTTTCTAAATGCAATTTTACTTAAATCAACAGCGATAACTCCAACCTTTATTTCAGGTCCTAGTCACTGAAATCCCAGGAAAGTAAGTGGCAGGACCTGCCAGAGTATAATTAGTCTCTTGGTACACCCGGCCGGCGTCCCCGTCAAAAGGTATGATAACGCCGGGTCCCACTGGGGACCCGGCGGCCAACAGGCCGGATGAACAATGGGCACAACAAACTACATACCACATGACCCATACATTATTTTTAAACCTCTGGCATAGACAGGGTACTGTCACTCGATACATAGAACATACACGGAGATGGGAGAAATCCCCGGAGCCGTCAGACCCTCAACATACCTATACCTATACCTATACCTATGTGAGAACTGTTGATTCTTCATATATCAGCATAAGTATAATTTTCTTGAATTTATCTGAACAAAATCTATCAGGTTTATTTTGTGATATACACTGCGTGGACAGAAATCATGGGATTCCTACCTAGTAACGGATAGACCCACCTTCCCCCCGGATAAGCGCAGTCACACGACGAGGCATTGAGTATTTGCGCGGGCAGCACAGTGGTATCGTCATCGTCCTTGCCACACCGCGTGGAAAAGGCCCGGGTTCGAATCCCGTCGATGACGCGAGGAACTTTAATTGGCTTTTTTTCGTCCAGTAAAACAGGCAAATGGACCAGAGAACACACGCAATTTACAGAGAGAAATACAGGTATATGTAAGGAATTACCGGGTAACCCTAATATAATAGTTTGGTTTTTTGTCATTTTGACTATACACTTTCTGACATCCCAATGATCCGACTCATTTCAAAGTCAGTAATCTTTATAACGTTAAACGAAAATAGAGGCATGGTACTGTTTCAGACGATCATTCACTCATCGTTTTTCTTGACTGCTAACGCTTACATACATACGTTTTTATAGCACCTTCAGATTCCTAAGTCACAGGTAATAGGCACGGTATTGGACATTCTACTACACCGATCACCTTGACATGTAATCGTTTACGGTAATATACATCAAGCAAATTTTCAGACAAATCCGTCCTTTCTTTCTAGGCAGGGCGGTATCAATCACGAGCAGAGTTCCCTTGTACATAACATACAAGGAAATTAAGTTATTTGACTTAATTCCCTTGTATGTTATGGTTGGTTGTTGTACAGTTTTAAGCGTATAAGCAACTTAGGACATATTGCGCCATATATAATGCTGTAAATTGTGTGTTCTGTGATCGATTTGCTGGATGAAAACCTCGAGTTTCCGGGAGAAAATAAACCTTGCTACCCTCGTCTGAGACCGACTAACTCAGCCACATTGTGAAAAAAGACCAATAAAAATTCCTGGCGTCACTAACGGGATTGGAACTCGGTCTTTTTCACGTGATGTGGGAAGAACAGTGATTATAACAACTGTGCTGCCCACGAAGGGGTATGTTATGAAACTTAATCATCAAAAAGACCAATCATTTATATATGCCTTCTATTTCAAACAAAATTGAACTACGGATTCGAATTATACAAACACTATAGCAAGTAGAGGAAGATATGCTTGGCAGAATTTAGAAAAAACTAGAACACTACTGGGACACTGCTGCATTACAAAACAAGCGCACACATTAAGTTGACAAATAATTTTATAATCATCCTGATAAAATTAATAACTGCTAGAAAAAATTAAACAAATTTTTGAATACGGCGCTAAAATGCTTTCCCTTTCTGGCTTCTCTAGAAAAAACGGTAAAACTCCAGATCTTGGGTACAAGTCTATATTTCGACTAATAGTCAGAAATAAAGCAGTGATTGGCAGGTGCCACTCACTGCTTTCCCCGCCTACATGTAACACGCCAAAAACATCGTAATATATCGAAGTATAAATAAAGATAAAAGAGAAACGGCAATACGGAATTAAAGTAAACGAAAATAATTACAAATTTTCAAATTTTACGTTTTTTGCTTAAATCCCTCCCGAAGTCGCGTAAAAACTAATCTTTATTAAAATATCTCAAACAAAATTCTTTAGTTTTCTAATGTTTCAGAGGAGTCTAAATGTTTTTTGTGTTTTAATATTAGTTTTCAAAGTATCAAAAGTATGTATTCATTATTTATTTGGTTTCAAAGCGTTTAAATTGTTTTTAAAATACGGACGTATTGTATTCTCTCGCTCAAAGATTAGGGTTATAATTCGATGTATTTTGGGGTCGGGCTTGGGGTCCGTGGGCCTCCGATTCCGTGGTGCATTGGATCATTGATTTTGTGTACGAGGGTGTGGAATACATGTACAGTAATCTATTTGTATAGTTATTCAACAACGGAGAGTATTAGCATTAAAGTGTTCTACAAGGCAATTCCTCCATTTCTAAACTAATTTATTTATAAAGTAGAACGTATTGAGCCTTTGCTGCTCTGTTATCTATTAATTAAAATATCTCTTACCGCTGTTTTTAAATAGGAACTCGTTTTCCACTACAAAAACAGTGGTAAGACGGGGGATAAACACCCTAACTAAGACTAACGATAGCGAAGGCATTCACAATAATCACCCAATCACAAAACTCGACCGTACAATATCTCTGTTTAAGACCACACCCACTGCGCAGAAACAACTTGTACCCAAAATCTGGATTTTAGCCGAAAAAACTATTGAAGTTGGAACGCCATACAAAAATTTTCTTTCATCACAACGCTCAACGACAGAGCCTCTTTTTGCAGTTAGCTTATACATGCCATAAAATGTTAATGTTATGTAGATAGGCTGCACGTATGCCTAATGGGCAAAAATAAAACGAGTGGTGAATTGATATTAAATACAAAAATAGCAATATCAATAATATTAACTGAAACAGAATGATATTACACAAGGAGCCAATATTAAAGCGTTTCTGTTATAGTAAACTATACGTTATTTTCTCTTAATTAATAACGGCTTACCTTCTTTTCTAAACTAAAACATTGATCGAAGTAAACATCGTTTGCTATGCACTTTTAGCCCTCTACTGGTTAATGCAGTCTGCAATAAGTGATAAATAAACAAATAAAGGATAGGTTAATTTTCTTAAGTACTGTATTAAAAAACAAAAAAAAATTGTAATATAGTTCAAGTAAAACATGAGAATGTCATATCAACAACAATTTGCCAAAAAAAAAAAAAAATAGAAATCAAACAGTCATTTTTTTAAAATTAATTACACATTTTTTAAAAATAATTTTTTAATATATATTTATATTTTTTGATATGTTGCTGGGAAAAAAAGCACTAAAATGGTGCTTTTAGTTATTTTTTCAAAAAAATCAAAGGAACTCCCGTTACGCGTGTGTGAAATTCCATCTGCAGCTTTTTTACCCTCTCTGTATTTTCTCCATCCTTGTATGAGGGTATATGCTAGTTTATGATAATAATTTTGTTGCATGTATGTAGCCTGGAGATTTAAACTTTCCGTTATGTATATTGAAAAATAAATAATGTTACGTATTTGCATATGTGCGACTTGTATTGTTAAATCACAACAGTAGTAAGCCAGGAACTTAATTAGTGTACTAGCTAATGCATCATCACCACTGTATGGTATGTCATTAATCAATGGGAATTTTTTGGATGAGTTCAAGTTGAATTCCAATTCAGTGATCAGTTTGCGGAAGCGCTGTCGGAAAATATGACTACCTATTTCCTTTTCCTCACGACTATTTATAATTCTCCCATCATTGTAAATCCAGTTGTGAATTGAGGGCTCTCCCCTCCTTTCATTCTACTTGAGTGAGCACAACTATAGAGATATGATGGACAGTTTCCAGCTTCCCTCATAAAATTGCAAAACAGAAATTTAAAAAAAAATCTTTTAAAATTTTGTTTTCAAATTTTATTCTTTTAGCAAACGACGGAAATTGGATCAGGTGAGCATGTATATCGTTTCCTCTTATACACTTTAAAAAACAATCATATTTTTAAAATGTCAAGTCTTCATAGTACCCTACAAATATATGGAAAACTGGTTAATACTGCTTGACATGCGCATAAGACAAAACGTTGGAAGCCGCTGATCTAAGTTACCTTACTGTAGATGAATACGAAATAGAAATTTACTCATATATTTGAGCAATCTGTAATTTCATACATCTAAAACTTCAAAATAAAAGGGCTTAAAAAGGTGCATTTACAGACTTAAATGAAAATATCCTTGTCAGAATAGTCTGGACTCCTTCCCCTCATGTGTACCAAAAATTTGGGTTTAGATATTAAACAAATTAACTTATAATTTGAGCGCTATAAATAAATTCTAAAGGAAGGGGACTTTTTTTTTCAAGATCGCAAATAGAAATAAATATACCCCCTTTGGAACACTCTATAACGCTCAAAATCTCGGTTTGAATCAGAATGTAAGCGTATAATTTTTGAAAGAGTGGTGCTTATAATCTGAGCGGCAGTCACTTTTCTTCAAGATGGCGGATAAAAATAAGTATGTACCTCAACAGGCAGGTGATGTGATCTGAATCCACCTGAAAACTCAAAAAGTTAATTGAAGATATATTTAAAGATACAAACAAATACACAGACTTCGTACAGACAATCATAATACTTCCCTCTCACGAAATATTATTTGTCACTTAATTATAGTAAGGTACCACATCGTGATAATTGATTAATTGTAGTTCAGGAAAACACAAATCAGTACACATCACTTGATATCTCTCCTTCTCACTTTCCTCACTTTCACAGCCTCTCTTCATGCTGAGGAGTGCTATTCTACGTAGTGAAGCTGAAAATAAACTTAGTGATTTTTTGAAATTACAGATGACTATTTATTATAAAAACTTTTGAGCCTAAAGGTAAGTAGGACTTCTGAAGTTATTATTATTATTATTATTATTATTATTATTATTATTACATATAGTGCAAGGAAGCCTGGGGCTTATTTATGCTGCACCAGCTAAAAGAAATTTCCAAGTTACCCTGAGAGAGAGAGAGAGAGAGAGAGAGAGAGAGAGAGAGAGAGAGAGAGAGAGAAGTAGAAGGGAATCACCAAGAAAGAGAACAATGATGATATCCAGCTCAGGACCCTGAGTGTGCCAAGCCCACTGTCGCTCTCCGGCCGGCAGACTCCTGGAGGCATGTGGACATGTGTGGACATGTGTTTTTGTAATGGGCGGCTCCTAGAACGTTAGTTCAACTCCGCCTCGTATCTCTGTGAAGAACAGTATCACTACAAATGGGCCAGATATGTGTGTGACGTCGGTTTGTGTGTATTATGTGTGTGTTCTGTTGTTCTGTTCTGGCCACTTGGCTACCCAGAAGCATCAGTCACCTGGACAGATGATTCTGGGTACTCGTCCACACCACGGGAAGGTGGGCCAGTCTCAGCTAATCACGTACTGTCTCAATACGAGACTCTGATCCACCTGATGTTGCCAAAAGGTGGGCCAGATTCCTCTAGGGGCCCACTCCAGAGGAGAGAAAAAAAAAAAAAAAAAAACATATATATTTATTTAGATTTTCCCGTGGTGCAAAAGAAAAAAAAATAAAAAAATAATAATAAAATAATAATATCACTGTAGAACGCAAAAAAAAAAAAAAAAAAAAAAAAGTGACAGCAACCCTGAAAACGCAAAAAAAAAAAAAAAAAAAAAACCAACCATGTGACTGATTGTAGAACGCGAAGAGAAAGGAAAAAAAATAAATAAAATAATTAAAGAAATAAAATAAATTAAATAAATAAAAAATAATAATAATAATTAAAAAAAATTAATAATAATAATTAAAAAAAATTAAAATAAATAAAAAAAAAAAAAACAGCCATGGACTGATTGTAGAATGCGAGAAAAAAAGAAAAAAAAAAAACATATACATATATATTTATAAAAAAAAAAAAAAACAGGGGGGGGGAAAGAGAAAGAGAGAGAGAGAGAGATGTTTTCCTTCCTGAACACAGGCCGCAGAAACAAGCTCCACAGCCCATGCAGCAGGATGGGGGGAGGGGGGAAATACATGGTCGGTTTCAGTCCACTGCTGGGTCATCGATGTTTGCCACTGGTGGTCTGTTAATCCTTCTTCTGCGCCTAAAGACTTCAGCTGAGTAGGTTTGCAGTGCAGGGAGGTTGTTAGGGTTCTGTAGGAAGAGCTCTAGATGCTCGCCAGAGATCTGTGTACAGCTGACAAGGTTGTGTCTCAGATCAGCATACGCAATGCACTCGAATAGTACATGCCACCAGTTCCCTTTGGCTCCACAATGGCAGAGATCTGTTGGGTGGAGACCCAGATGGTGTAATTTTTCATTTATGGATCCGTGTCCGGTAATTAGGTATGATGTTTCTAGTGAAGGGGTGAACCAAGACTGTACAGATTTAGTAGCAGTGTAGGTTACATCAGGTAGGAATCTTTTTGTGACAATGCCCTTTGTTGAATTATGCCATCGAGTTTGCCAAATGATGAAGAGCTCGTTGTAGCAACGTGTCATCTCAGCCTTGGGGTCAGCATCCAGATTAACCTCAATGTCAAGGATCCTTGTTGGGATATTTTTCTTAATTCGGAAGCACAACCCTCGGAAGGTGACATGTAGATCGAGCGGAAGTGCTCCCGCAATGACCTGAATGGCAGGAGTGGAGACCGTTCTACACACTCGGCAGATTGCCATTAACATGGAGGCAGGAATACCGATGAATTTATACAACACCATAAGATCATATCTACCAGCTCCGTCCTTCTTAGAGGAAAGCTTAAATTAAACAGGCCGCCACAAATTAAAATAGAAGGTACCACTGTCAGACTAACCAACCAGATAAAGTACCTACGGATAATTATAAATAACAATCTCTCATTTAAACCCCATCTAAATTACCTCAGGAAGAAAATACGCAAATATACAGGACTCATACTTAGAATAACGCGAAAGGACTGGGGACTAAACAAGAGGACCCTCTCCTTATATTATAAAGCCTTATTTATACCAGCAGTTATGTACGGCTCACCTGTGTGGATGACGAAGACCAACACAGCAACAAATAGGAAAATATTAGAAACAATACAAAGGAACATACTACTAACCATCACTAGGGCAAGCAATACAACTAGTACGGTAGCGCTTCAGGTCATTGCTGGTGCACTGCCCCTTGACTTAGAGGTAGTACGAACTGGATTAATGTATTATTACAAAAAGGCAATACCAATCACAACTAACGGCTTAACCCTCAATGTTATCAATGATTGGAAGCAGGAGCAAAAAAGAATTGATGCACACCTAACTCACATTTGGCAGACAAGGTGGAATGAAACCACCAAAGGAGCAATAACCCACAAATTTCTTCCCTTTGTAACAAAAATGTACCCAAAAGAACATGGATATATCCGGGCCTCAACACTACCTATTTATTAAACAGGCCACGGCCCGTTCAGAGATAAACTAAACACAATGGGCATAATAGAAGACAGGAATTGTCCTTGTGGAGAACCAAAGACTTAAAGTCACGTCATGCATGACTGTGACAACTATGAAGATATAAGAGCAAGTCTTATTGTAAGAATTCAGTATAACCCAATCCACCAAGAGTCCCGACTATTGGACACTCAGGATGAGTACACAACACTAACTAACTTTGCAATACAAGTATTCACAAGAAGGAAAACAATTATCTCAATGCAACCTGATCCTCGGGAGGACAATAACACCCAATAGATATATCACAAACCAAATGTCATGGACGAAGTAAAAATAAAGGAGAGACACAGAAGAGTCAAAGAAAGAGCAAAAGAATAAAATCTCAGCATGAAGAAATAGACACGCCATTTGAAACTCAAGAGACCTGCGCAGGGCTACTCCTCCTGGGAGAGACCAAAGCAAGAATCCTGCGGCCAACCATCTTTGACTTGATACAAACGCGCCACAACGAAGTTCCTGAAAATGATGAAAACTGGAATGACATCAGAACTAGAGTGCCATCTGGCTATCAAATCTCACATCTGCGAGATTTCTTTAAAACCCTAATCCCTGTGGGGGGAGAGACACACGCTCCCTTCCCCCATGCCAACCCTATTTCCCTCTAGTGAGGCATGCCCCACTGAAAAACGGGGGAGTCACCTTCCCTATCGACCCCTCTGCTTCCTATTTCACCCCCCAGCCTTTTGTCTCCCCACCAAAATCTGTCATCTCACACAGCGATTAGCCCTACATCAAAATTCTAAGCCACACCAAAATTCTTGCCAGACCCAATTAGGCTTTATCAAGACCTTCAGCGTAAAACCACAAACAGTGCTCCTAAAGCAAAAACCCAAATTCGCAATAAAACATCCTCGCGACTATTTATTTTATTTATTTTGGCCCTAGCCACTGAAATCCCAGGAAAGTAGGTGGCAGGACCTGCCAGAGTACTGTTTCAATCACTGGTAACACTCGGTTGGCCTCCCCGCGGCTGGTATTGGTAACGTCGGGCCCCACTAGGGGCCCGGCGGCTAACAGGCCGGATGAACAATGGGCACAACATACTACATAGTATATGTACTATGCTTGACAGATACAGAGAACATACGCGGAGATGGGAGAAATCCCAGGAACCGTTAGACCCCCAACATACCAAAATCTACACCACAAAAAAGTGGAAGTTATAACACCGTATCAAAAAATAACTAGACCCGTACGCCGAGGCTGCCCACAGGGTTCAGTGCTGGGGCCGCTCCTGTGGAATGTAGTTCTAGATGATTTCCTTTCGATGGACCTGGGAGAGGTAAACAGTCAAGCGTTTGCAGATAACCTCATCCTCACCATGGAGGCGAACTCAAGGGCCGGCTGGAATTCCAGGCTGGAATTCCAGCCTGGAATTTTCCAGGCTGGTGCTGGAAAAGCTACTGGAATGGACGAAGCTGCACTCATTGACAATTTCGCCGACCAAGACGGGCTCAATCCTATTAAAGGGGACACTAGACACTCGTCGGCCCCCATAAATTAAAATTGAGGGCACAATCATCAAGTTTAACAAGCAACTAAAGTTTCTTGGAATTATTTTCGACTCAAACTTATCCTTCAAGCAACGTCTCCTATACCGGAAGGAGAAACTCAGAAAATACCCGGCCATGATTGCAAGAATCACTAGAGAAGACTGGGGACTAAAACGAAGAACTCTGGCACTCTACTACAAAGCGATTTTTATCTTGGCTCACCAGTATGGTTTATCAAGGCAGTTACAGCCATTAACAAAAGAATTATTGACACCATCCAAAGAAATGTTCTACTAACTATAACTTGTGCCTGCTGTACGGTGAGCATTCATGCCCTACAGGCCCTGGCGGGCGTGCTTCCCCTTGATCTAGAGGTGGTGCGTTGTGGGCTAAGGTACATGCTCTCTAGAGGAATCCAAATGACGTTCATAGGGTATACACAACAAATCCATCGAATACTCAGAAACAGGAAAAAATTCGACTGGTGCTGCACCTGTGGCAGGTATGGCAAGCGAGATGGTCACAAGAAAATTCATACCCCAAGTCAGCAGAGTCTACCCCAGGAGCCCACATTGGTTCTTCCCAGGATTACACACTACATACTTGCTAATAGACCATGGTGCCATAAATGCCAAATATGAGAATTGTAGACGACCCAAATTGTAGATGTGGAGAGTTAGAGACTTGGCAACGCATAATGTATGAATGTGAATACTATGAGGATCTCCGAAGCATCCTGATAATCAAGACTATATACCTTCCCCGTAACCAGGAACACCTTTTACTGGACACGGAAGAAGAATACAAAGTGTTCAGTAAGTTCGTGCAGGATCTCTTTGCATGGAGGAGGACATTGATTGCACTGCATAACAATGCAGGAGATTAACAAAGCAGACCGTAGACCCGCACCAAACAAGCAAGAAAAGAGCAGCAAGGAACTTAAGTAAAGGAATGGTGCCCCTATCAACAAATCATTATTGACTGAACACCCAGAAATGACACCTAAACTTGACTCTACTAAATAGAGAAGGCAATGAACAAAGGGGAGGAAGCCTATGGCGACCCAACACTGATGATGGATATGTTTCAAATCTCATGTCTAATGGACCAGAACTACCTACAATGTGCCCAGTAGTAGTAGTAATACAAGGTTCCCCACCAAAACCGAAGCTAGCAAATGGAAGAACTGGAAATACAACTTAAGGATGAAACACCAACTAATGGAATGACCTTCTACTCCCCCAGTCGGGTGTTAGGAACCACATCCTGAATCTGACCTTCAGCCATTTGGCAAACTAAATTGGGTGCCCTAACCTGGTTTCTTTAAATCCCTATCCTCTGGCAGTGGGAGTAGACGGGTTCCCGTTTCCTCCCCTCTTATCCTGGTGGGGCCTGTCCCCACTGATCTTCATGGGGACGCCTTCCCTATTATTGTCCCTTTATCTTTATCTGTCCCCCCCAGCCTACAGTCTCTCCACCTACTCAAATTAAACTTACCGAGTATGCCCATAAAGTAACTTAATTGAACTAGTGCAAAATTTAACCCCTCTCACTTAAACCTATATCCCAATTCGGCTGTAAATTCACCACAATGCTCCCCCCCCCTTTTTTTAGGAACTATGTGGCAGGGAACTTCGGAAAATAGGTGACAGGGCCTGGCAGAGTACTTAAAAATCTACTAGGTGCCCTCGTGGCAAAGTGTAGGCAACGATGGGTCCCACTAGGGGCCCAATGACTAAATGGCCAGAAGAACAACAGAACATAATACTACACGACATTCCACTCCCCACACACTTTTAAATCTCTGGCTTCCACAGAGTACAGTGATGCACAAACAGAGTATACAATGCGGAGATGGGGGAACCCCTAGTGTCGTCAGACAGCTAACACACTTTACACTTTACACTTTCTTCGGTTGGCTGAACCAATGCGAGACTACCGTCGATGGCCACGTTCATCCACCACCTTTCTCCGCCCACAGCGCTCACCACGACGAGATGTTATTCCGGAAATGGCGTATTCCCGATGCACTCTTGATACTGCCGAATGGGGATAGTGCAATTTCTGTACCACCACCTCCGCGATAGTTACCCATGCATCGGGCACCCACTATCATCCCTCTTTCCAAGTCGGTTAACTCACGACGTTTATCCATACTGACATCGAATTACCGTCTACGCGAATGCAGTGTATCTATATACCTGCCACGCGAGAGGAGTGACAGTATCACTTTGCCCGGGAACCAGGTATCCCTTAAATTCTGTCCTTTCAGAGTAGATTACTGGACTGGAATGAAGAAATTTAAAGGTCAACCGGATAGTTACGTACGTGAGGCGGGAAGCAAATATGAGTCTTTCTATTTTCTTATTTAGCGGGAAGCATATAAGTTTTTCTATTTTCTTATCTACTTTTCACTTTCTTTTTTTTTTTTTTTTTTGGCCGGTGCAGTAAAAGCCTGTGAATTTGATTTTTTTTTCCCTGCCTTTAATGAAAAAAACAATATCATGAAACAGTTGTCATCATGGTAGCGCCTTACGTCCAATAAATAATGGTTCTTGGTAGGTATGGGTTGTATTTCAAATCCGAAGTAAAGAAGCACTAAAAGGAACACGTTGTGAAGATATTACGTATGAACGATCAATACCATTAAGGGAGAAATTTTTAGTAGAGACGTTGGTTTGTAAATGTCGTGGTTTATCAATTTTCATAGGAGAAACTTTAATAACAAATACGTGTCGTTAGAATTTGCAAGATATCACGGGAATTTTGATAGTCAATACCCAATATTTTTCTATGGTCAACTATTCATTATTCGTGCATACTGTGTATTTATGTTGTTTATAAGTTCTGGTTTGTTACTTTGAAGACATCAAGTTAATTGAAGGGATGATAAATGCTAATAATCTCAAAAGTAAACGCATAAACTTGTTTGTCTTTGTACTACTGTATTAGTGCTTATCACTTGACATGTATAGTATCTTATGTAGGACGGCACCTGAACGAAAGTTCATCTCCGTGTGCTTATCACTTATCTTTTCGAACATATCCACCTGTTTCTTCTTTGCTACATCCTTCCCACGTGCACCCCACTGTCACTCGGCAGGTTATTGTCATCGCAACGGAATCCCGAAGGCCGAAGGCTTTAAAACTGCAGTGACTTCGCACGCAAAGTATAAAATGACATTTGTTTAGTACGCATGTGCGTTGCTAAGGCGTTGGCGTGCCGTTGAGTTGGGGTAACTGAAAAACCAATGAAATACTGGAGTTACTGTATCGCTCGTTGTTCACGTGCTCAGAACGTGCCCCTGGTGTAGGCTTGCAAGAGCTCGGCTGGGAAGTTCTGTCTGTGTAGTGCCGTGGTAAGAGTGACACTCGCTTAATACGGTGAAGGCTTTTTTTTTTTTTTGGTATGATATTGTGCCATCTTGATGGAACCGATTTACAAGTGTGATGGGAAAACTGCCTTTACAGGGATCACAGAGCTGGGGTATTGACTCGACACCTTGGAAAGTTGACACCCAAATGTAATTGTAAGTTAGCTGGCGTCCTTCCCTACCTCTGTGATATTTTCGTTAAGCTTTTCAGGCCTTTCTCCTGCCATGAATGATGGGTACGCCAGTTATTTTTACTGAGGCCAACTGGGTTCAGTTCTTCATGTAAGTAAGAATTATAATCTACCAAACAAAGTGCTGTTATCTTTTAAAGAGGATTCATTAAAATATGCTGATTGTTAAAATAATAATCTATGTGTCCGATAGGACGATTAGATATGCTAACTAATAGTATGAACATTATAAAAAGAAATTTCCGAGAACAATGCCAAATTAATTAACACAAATCTAATTAGGCCTACTTATGCCCCATAAAATTGTTACAGTAGGCTTATGAAAATTTATTGTCATTTTTATTCAATAAAAGTAAAAAATCGCATTTTGGGATGTATCGGGACCATTTATACCTTAATTTTTATTTTTTATTTTTTTTTTTAAAGATGTGGTTATACAGATTTCAGTTGGTCTCATGTGGCTTGGATAAGTATATAAGTCATTTATGATTTCAACTTTTATAGACAACAGGTACAATAAAATTTACTATGCTGATCAATAGACGTCAGACTTCAAATGAATCTATCATCCTGATTATGCTTATTGTTCAGAAATTGATAAATAACGTAATGCAGCACTCTCAAATTTCAAATGTTATTCCTAAACTACATCACACCAGAAATCGCCTTTCAATATAAAAAAATTCAACTTGTATATTTAAACAAAAATATGCAAATAAATAACCTAAACGTACGAATCTAAGTTTTCACCTAAAATCTTTGCTGCAACTTATTTGCTAAAAGGTTTCTTGCGTTATCTTGAACTGTTGTATTCAAAAAAACTTACGGTTATTTATAACTCCTCTGTCTTATAAGTTTATTTTTCTCTTATTTGTTCTTTCTGTCCTTGTTTTCCTTTGACAGTACGCTGAAATTACAAACCACTAGCAGTTCCTGCTGTAATGGGCGAATTAACCAATTAAACTAGCTATTGAAGAATGTTCCTACTCCAAGGAAAATTAACTAGAAGTATTCTTTTCTGCATCATTTATCATCTTCATCTTCATCGTAGTGGATGTACGTATACTTTCAAAATGTAACATCATGTATTCGTTAATCCAGGGGTTCTCAACCAGGAGGGGGGGATTGGGACCACAGATTGACAGACTCAAACTGTTGGAATATTGATCTTTCTACAAACTACAATTCTACAGATTGTACATAATCTACAGAACATCACACTTTATTGGATGTCACATATTAAATTAAAAATAAATATATATATTTCACTTTTTTATCTGTGTAAATATTCCATTTATAGTTATATTTGACTTTTTCTTGTTTTTTATGCACAGATTTTGGAGCCTTTTGAATCAGACAATCTTGGAAGGGGGGGCATTCTGACATATTGTGAAAAGGGTGCATGGCAAAAAAGGTTGAGAATCACTACGTTAATCATTGTGTACATTTACCACCTTTCTATTTCTCCACATAATCCATAATTAAAATCACACCCTAAACTAAATTAAGCTTGCTTAATACGGTGTTCACTTTTCATTTTCGTGTCAGTACAAATATATGATTTGATCATTGTTTTCTTTATCAGGACCTTCAGCATTAAATGTCTGATGTTCAGTATTAAAACAACTTTAAAAAGCCAAAAAAAAAAAAAAAAAAAAAAAAACCAACCCAATAAATTCAAGGTCAAGCGATGTATAAAGATGTAAGAAATAAACTTAAAGTCGCTACTATGGTCTTATGTTTTTTTATTAAAAGAAGTCCGTTATAGAAACTGCTTAACATGATCGTGCCGTGTCCTGACATTCGAATGACGCTACACAGTTTTCTGCCGCCAATGTCGCATCATCCTATAGAACAGCTGTACCAGGGCACTGGTCTCGGAAGGGGAGGACGGGACAAAAAGAAAGAGAAAAATGAGAACGTTACATAAAAAATAAATTAGGGTGCACCAGGGTACCAAGGTCGTGATGAAACGACACTGGCTACCACCCTCAGGAGTTTTTCAGTGGGTCTTGAGATTAAGTGCAGACACAGGAAATGCCTTTTCAGACTGTTTTTGCGTATCGTACATTCAATGGCAGTTAGTTAAAACAGTTGCTAAAATAATTAAATAATTTTTCTGTTTCGCTATATAATTTATTATAATCATTTGCTTTTCCGTGAAAAGCTGTTGTACCATATTTTGTACGAATGTAATTGCATACTGTGAAAAGTTCCATGGGTATCCTCCCCCTTACTACTTACATACATACATATACTATTTTACGTAAAAATTGGAGAAAAGGAAAAAAAATTGGGGTGAATACAGAAACTTAAACTCTCATACCCCAATACTCTGAGGTATCCCAGTTGTAGAGGGTGAGAGTGCAGTGATACATGCCTTTGAATCGATCATGGCACAATCCCACGTGAATATTGAATACGATTAATGATTGTATTCATTGTCAGATTAGTTGAAATTTCTCTGATCTGATAGAATCTGGCAGCAAATTGCACAGGGCTGTTGCTGCTCTTTATTTAAGAAATGAAAGCTAGAGTTGTTTTTAAGACACTGGAGATCTTCATTAACTCGAATAACAAAGCTGAAAACAGTATTTGAGAACCTTAAAAAGTAGAGTGTAAAAACAATGCGAATCATGTTAGATTTCTTAAAATGAAAAAAATTTGAGGATATATTCTTAATTGTAATTTGTTGATCGAAAGTATTCCAAAATAGCATAAAGATGAAGTTGGTTCAATCTGAATAAAATTCAGATGATACGCTGCTTTTTTGAAATTTAGAAAAATACCATACGCGGATCTATCGATTGGTTGATTGCTGTTGTTTGGAAGTACGACACTTAATGAAATAACATTAAAAATGTTAAGATCGTCCGGATCTGAAAATTTCGTGTCTTCTGTGGCCGGTTTGCCTGTTTGTTCTGGATGAAAAACAGTGCATTTCTTTACTGAGGCCGGCTAATTAGGTGCCCATAAAATTTCCCCACTCTTGGGCTCGAACTTCAGGATTCAAAACTAAGCGTTTTCCACATTGTGAAAAACAACGACGATCGTTATCACTACAGTTCTGGAGAAAAAACTTAATACGGGCGCCAAACCAATCCCTCAACTTTTCTTTTTTTTTTTTTTTTTTTCGTTAGGGGACCAAAACGGATAAGATACTGAGGGACTCTGGCCATATAGTTTCTCCCGAAGCTGGCCGCAAGAACGTTTCTTGCCATCAGTTACGCATTTTTCGAAATAGAATTTAATTGTAGTAGTAGTAGTGGCATGTGATACAAGAAAGCAAGTGTATGAGCTTATGCAGCATCAGCCAAAAAAAAAAAAAAAAAAAAATTCACACAACCATTCTCTCTAAATGTTTGTCCAGTTCCTCCTTAAATTTATTTAACCTATCACCTTCCACAACGACAGATGGAAGTTTATTCCAGCAATTAACCACCCGCTGGCTAAAGGAAAATTTCCGCACATCTATTCTATATCTGTCTTTCCTTAATTTGAATTTATGCCCCCTTAGGTTCGTAATCTGAACAAGTGGAAGAATCCCATCAGAATTCAGCGTGCTCAATCCATTCAAGGCCTTATACACCACCTCAATCAGATCACCGCGCAGGTGCCTAGTCTCCAGCCACTGCAATTTGCAGAACTTAAGCCTCTCTTGGTAAGAAGATCCCTTCATTCCCCTGACCAATCTTGTTGCCCTTCTCTGTACTGTACACGCTCAAGCAAATCGACATCCTTCCTAAAATGAGGCCTCCAGACCTGTACACAGTACTCAAGGCATGGCCTGACCATTGCCTTATACAGAGAGACAATCACATCCTTTTCCCTGCTAGCAAAATTCCTGTATATCATTGACAAAACCCCATTATCTGCCTTGGCAGCCTGTCTGCATTGCTCAGAAAACTTCATATCTGACTGCACAATTACTCCCAGATCTTTTTCATTTTTTTACCACCTTAAGTGCAGTACCACACAGTTGGTACATTTCTCTGCAGTTACTTCTATCCATATGCAGTACTTTGCATTTGTCAATGTTAAACTTCAGTTGACACTTCTTAGCCCATCTGCCCAAATTATCTAGATCCTGTTGCAGTAGCACACTGCCATTACTGTCATTAACAACCCTGCCAACCTTTGTATCATCTGCGAACTTCGACACTAAGCCTGATATACCTTCATCAATATCATTGATAAATATATAAAACAACAGTGGACCCAAAACCGAACCCTGTGGGACTCCACTAATAATATTAGTTTACGAAGAGCAGCACCCATTGATTACCACCCTCTGTCTTCTCCCACTCAACCATCCTTTTATCCATTGTAGCAACTTGCCCTTAATACCATTCTGCTCCAATTTGTACAGTAGTCTTCCATGTGCAACAGTGTCAAAAGCTTTCCTGAAATCCAAGTACATGATATCAAGATTATTTTTACATCCAGTTCCTTTGTAACCACATCATAATATCCTATCAAATTTGTCAGACAAGACGTTCCATTAACAAACCCATGCTGTGTCTGAATTGTTGCTGCACTCTTGTCTAGATGATCCTGCAATGCATCTTTAACCAGTGACTCCATTATTTTACCATTATTATGTACAAGTTAAACTAACTGGTCTGTAATTACTCGTGTCATCCTTCGATCCCCCTTTGTGAATTGGGGATACATTTGCGCATCTCCAGTCTGTGGGGACCTCCCCTGAGTCCAAGGATGCTCTCATAATTATGGCTAAGGGTTTGCTTAGTTGCTGTGCCGCCTCCTTTAATATAACTGGATAGATCCCATCCACCCCAGGTGCCTTTCTTATGTTTAACTTCAGCAATTTCTCCTTCACTTTTCTCTCAGTTATTACAAAATGATTTAAGCACCCTGCTACAATTCGATAACCTTGTGGCATTTTCAAACCTTAATAACTCCTCATGTGTGAATGTAGATGTAAAATACTCATTCAGTTTGTTTGCTATCTGAGCAGGATCATCAACAGTCGAACCATCGATATCAAGTGGGCCAATCAGATTTATCCCCTTCCTTTAGAGTTTATATACGTAAAGAAATTCTTGCTGTTTTTCTTAGCATCTTTTTCCAAAGATTTCTCGTAATCTGCCTTCGCTTGCCTAACTTCCTTTGTGACTTGATTATAGACTAGTCCTGTGTCGCCTGATAATTTATATGCATCCCATGAATTTTTTTTTCTCTGTCACGAGTCTCATTAGTTCATTTGATAACCATTAAGGCCTAAACCTTGAACAATATTTCTTAATAGGTATGAAACTTTTAGTAGCATCCACGATTAATTCCTTGAATGGTTCCCACTTAGAATTTACCGTTGGTAACATCGTCAGTTGATCCCACTGTACAGAATTTAAAAACTGTCTGAGACCACTGTAGCCACCTTTACGGAAGCAAAAGCCCTTTCCTTTACCCCTGATGGTAATTATATCTTTAAGTAAATCCCACATCAGTACACTGTGATCACTGCCACCTAGTGGTTCCTTTATCTGCAAATTCTTAATACACGAATGATCACTGCTGATAACCAGATCAAGAGTATTACCCTCTCTGGTTTCCTCTCGAACATGCTGCTGCAGAAAACAATCATCCAATAAATCCACAAAAGTCTGACTAGTGTGCGAGTGACCAACGCACAAGTTCCAGTCAATATCTGGAAAGTTAAAATCCTCTATTATAAGATAATCTGATTTACTATCCCACTGTATTTCTCTGTACAATTGTTCGTTGTCCTCATTCGAGTCATTAGGTCTATAACACACTCCTACTCTTATTTTTGCTTTCGCAGTGTTTATGTCACACCAAACTGACTCAACAGTGCACTGTTCATCTATATTAACTGGATGCACTTCTTTTGATTTTATGTTTTTCTTAATTAACAGCATAACCTCCTCCCTTCCTATCCTGTCTATCCTTTCTGTACACATTGTACTGCCCAAATTCCAATTCTGCATTCCTAATATCAGTGTGACACCACGTCTCTGATATCCCAATAATATCCACCTTTGATGTCTTGACCAAAACTTCAAATTCATCAAACTTATTTAATATACTTCTAGCATTGGTATACAGGCAAGTATACATGCACCTATTCTTATTCTTAGTTCATGCCCCAGACTATTGCTGTATATGTCATGACCCTCTATATGAGGAACGTACATTGTTGTAATTAACGTTTGCTTTTACAGTTTAATTTCAAATATTTTGTGAAAAAGAACTATACTCCGACTGATATTAAATTTGGAGCAGGAAATTTGTAGATGATTCTGTTGTGATGGATGCTGTGGACACTTTAGTTGGATAACTACCTACAATATTTATTTTTTATTTTATTATTTTATTTTTTATTTTTTTAAATAAAATAAAATATTATTTTATTTAAAATAATAAAATAATTTATTATTATTATTTTTTTTTAATTTAGAATTAAAGCCTTGGAACATCTTTGGGAAAAGTACATACACTGTATATTAGTGTTGCAGGAGATTATATCGAAAAATAAAAGCACTTTCGTTGTTATCATCATATTGTTTCTACCTGAGTAGTAGAGCAACTTGATCACCCCTCTATATGAGGAACGTACATAAAACATCTTTAAAAAAGCAGTACAGAAAAATATACTATTCCTGAAAACGATGCTGTCAAAAGTTAGTGGGAAACTGTTTTGTGACACGCTATTTTTAAACTCAGAGAATCGTAACATTTTTATTTCTTATAATTATTTCACTTAAACTTATTATCTATGGCTGTTATATCTGAAAATAAAGAAAAATCGATTCAAAATGATTATATCAACATGATCTATCAAGCTGAAACAGAAATTTATTTTACACTCCGCGTTTTGTTAAAAATGAAATCACTACAAGATGTGAAACCTGCTTGTGCTGTGTACTTTCACGCGAGAAAGTGCATGTCCTTGTACGCACAGGTCATTACACCACGGTGAGAGGAAGGTGAAGGACAAGGTAAAGAAGAAAAAAAAAGTCTTGCTGATAGCAGTGAAAATAGAAAAAAGTGGTGTGCATAAAGGCACAAATAAAAAAAAAAAAAAACATAAACCAGTCTTCTTTATATTTACAATGCTTTTGAAAACGCCTAGTCTACAAAAAACTTCAATAAAGAAAAAATTGTGCAAATTGAATATACACTGCTGAAAATAATGTGTTTATGGATTCCTATTGATCTTATTCAGGCTGGATTGTATTGTTTAAGAATTAGAATTGATAATTAAAAAAATACATCTTCCATTAAAAAAAAATGTTTTTTCCTTAGATAGATATATCATTTGAAACAGCTATAGCTTTTTACGATACATCTGGAGAAAAATGCCTATTCGATTCCTTCAGAATGGGAGTCTGTCTTATTTGAGTGGCCCGACTTGCAGACTACTAAAAGTGTAGGCCGTCCGTAACCCATATGTAAATTATGTAGAGCCTTGGTCCCGATGATTTTAATATTTTGGTTTTAATACGAGAACACATCAAAAATGTCAATGATACGCAAATAGAATTATTTACCCACTGTTGCAAGCCCTCGTAGGTAGCACAGTTAATAGGATCGGCTTCCCCCCATACCAGGTGGAAAAGACCTAAGTTCGAGTCTCGTCGACGACGGGAGGAATTTTTATGGTCCTTTTTCACAGCGTGGTTGAGTTAGTTGGTCTCAGGCGAGGTTAGCAAGGCTTTTCTCCCGAAACCTGGGTTTTTCGTCCAGAAAACAGAAAATCGACCTCAGAACACATGCAATTCGCAGCCAATATCACGGAGTAACACGGCCTTAGTCCCTGATGCTCCTAAAATTCTAGTACAACAACAAACCATTGCAATGTATCCAAGTTCCTCTCACAGTTCAAGTTGTTTGACAAACGTGATAAACTGCTATGATGTGGTCGCACTGGAGTTGATGTAATAAACAATTCTATTTATATATTTAGACTTATGCAAAGCGTTTGACACGGTTCCTTATTATCCTGAATTGACTGAGGGACATCTAAAGGACGGGAGGTAGCGGTTTTTATGAATGGTCATTCTTTGAATTGGGTCAAGATTATAAGTGGGCTCCCCTCAATTTTCGGCACTAGGGCCATTGTTGTTTCTGATTTTCTTGAATGATAGAACAAGATAATGAAGGGAACAATGTCGAAATTTGCTGAAAATATGAAGGCGGGAGGGTGGTTAACGAAACAAGTTAGGGTAAGCTTTTTTCAGAATGATTTTGACAGGCTTCTTAGGTAGTTGGAGAAATGATAGTTACTTTTTAATACTGCCAAATGTAAGGTTCTACATTTGGAAAATAACATTCGGGAATAACTTGCACACTAGATTGGGTAGAGTTGAAGGGTGTAAATGAGGAGAGAAACTTGGATGTTTTGGTATAGTCGGAAGTAAACTTCACTATACTTTGTGTATAATATACACGTTACATACGATGTGTATATAATACACAATTTGCAAGATGGGTGGAAATGTTCCGAAGTGTTTTTGTCTGTGAATTTGGTAGGTCATTTTAGAATTTTGTATAAGACAACTAAGACCAGGAGGCTTCACTATCTTCTGTCTGTAAATTGTATTTTCAAAGGTCGGTTTGCTTGTGTGCGGAGCGAAAAGAAAAAAAAAAGTTTCCGAGATAGAAAAATATGTAACCTTCATCTTATTTGACTAACGCAGTCATGATTAAAAAGGAAAAGTTTAAGCACGTAAAAAGGTTCGTTCTTATGGGAAGTATTTCCACATAGCGTGAAGGATCAGTGATCAGATGAGAATCAGAGTTTGTAATAAAATTAAAATGAAAGGATTTATTGTTTGTTTTGAATTAGCGTCAAGGCAACTTCAGGTCATAAGGAGTCTGTGTGAGCGTGTTCTCAGGCCGTTTGTGGAATGAAAAAAACAAAAATCCCGAGAAATCACATATTTCTTCCAAAAACTGACGACAATCTCAGCCCGGTTTGAAAAGCCCTCAATAAATTCATCTTGTCATCAACGTTATTCGAACCGCAGATCTTTCCAAACTGATGGCATGTGAAGTAGCCACCATTATATTACGTAAATTATTAAAGTGTACCTGGAAATTTTTCCATTGCCGTCATTCCATTTGCATTTTTCCTTTCCTTACTTTATTTGATGTTTATCTTAGTCAGCTCTATACAACTTTTTAATATCAGCACTTCAGAACAACACCAGCTACCTTGAAGTTGGTGTTCTTCAAGCCAATACAACATATTCAAATTTTACTTCGTCATCGCAGAGTTTTAGCTTTCCATAAAATTTAGTATCATGTCATGCTTAGGACATGTGCCGTCTATTTGGCCATGCCTGATAGCGATTTCTTAATTTACCGTTTTATGCAGATAAAAACATCCCCTTGATAGCAGAAACAAAGCACAAATTTTTCCCAGAGCTTTAAATTTAGGATTCGGCCTAGATTCAAGATTTTTATTAACTACAATAAACAAAAACACAGTTTGTCTTTAACAGCTAAGAGGATATTCCATTTTGCGACTAGAAAAATATGCAGTTTTATTATCATCTTTTCATGTGGTAGGGAATGGCAACATTTTCTTGTTTCTATTCGTTTCTTAAAAGTTTTGACATGGCCCTGTATACAGTTTGGTGCCGTCAATTGGCGCCGTAACGGTTAATGGATCACATATTATCTGGGGATAATTCCTAACGGAATGAAAACAATAGTGTTTATGCAACTGTCAAGAATGTCCAAAGTGCTCAATAAATCAAATTCAAGAGCCCATCTAATTCATCCTGCCAGTAAATATAAATAACAGATGCGGGGTTTGACAGACAGTACTAAAATAGAAAATATATACAAACTAGTAGGTTACCAGGATAGGCCTAGCGTAAATTAAAATATAAAGGAATACAGTAGCTGAGTTGGTAAAGAGAAAAGCAAACTACAAGGCTAACCGTGTATTACCATGTTCAAGAAAGAACATTTATAATCAGGAGAAACAATATGTTGAAAAATAACAATAAATGGACAGCGATCAATAGAATTACTAAACAGAAATAAATAAAGAAACAAGAGATAACAGTTTGATAATCTGATAAAATTCAATTGGTGCAAAAAGGAAGGAATCAGGACTTTTCACACTTGTTAATAGTAAAAATATTTGCGAGTCCTTACTAAGCAGATTGTCCCGTAATCACTTAAAGCGTATCGTGAGGTTCGGTATTCAAGTTGCCAAAAGGTATCCAGACAGTCCCCCACCCTACGCCCCTTAATTGCTGCTAGCTTTTGCGATAAGATAATTGTGGTACTGGATCCGGGTATAGTCATGGTCATAGGTAATCTTATCCATTAACAATCGTTATAAACATAATATTTCTTCCTATAATGATGCCTTATAACTCTATTATTATTAATACTTTTGCTACCAAATACGGAAGACGGAAAGGTCAGGGAATGACCACCGCATATCCCCGGAGCAATATGGCCTTAGTTGCTAATGCTCCTAAATATCAAATAACAATAACAGTACTTTTGCTTACAAGAATACAGCAGGCCTTAACAGTATCATAGCAATTGCAAAGCTAATAATTCCATCTCCAAAGGAAGACCTTAATGATTATACTGTATATGAAAAATGCGTCCCTCTAAAAGTTGCACCCGAAACGAGGCAGGGCGGCATACATCGGCAAGGTCCTGAGACGAACATTTCTTCCGATATTATGCCCAGCTAGCTGGCTGAACGCCAACGAATGATTAAAAATATAGAAATGACAAAGCAAAATGTAAATTTTTGTGTTTTTATTTCGAAAATTATTTACTAAAAGATTACAAACAGAAGCCTAGGTATATATAACAGTCCCTTCCTCGTAAGATGATCGTTAATAGTCGGTACCTCCAGTATTTTTTAAAACCATGAGATACCAACCATCCCCCATCTTGACTCTTTGGCTCCGCATTAGTCAATTCGGCTGTATGGTAGTTTACTACTGATTACTATATTATTAGCAAGTACACCACAGAATTTTCAACATTCCACAGTAAAAGTAGGCTTAAGCTGCAAGCAATGTATATGCGTACATATATATATAAAATTCTCTAAAAAGTAATGGACACTCGTTTAACATTGATTTATGCATGCCTGTTTCATACTATTAAGTGAATAATACTGTTTGCAGTGATATGAAACATATTGCGCATCCACATATTTTATGCAAAGTACACTAGCATATCTGATAGCCAATTCTTTTATTAAAGACGAAGAATAAAATTAGCAAAAATTCGCAGAACAATATATTTTTTGACATGCGGAAATCTTGCACTAGGGACTTCTTAGTTTTTTATTTATTTTTTAAACCAGCATCTTTATGAAAAAAATAGCCGATATTCTAGCACTAAACAAAATACAAATAAAGGAATGTGTTACTTTTGTTGTTTGATATAACATTGCTTAGTCGGGGATGAATTTTCTATAACGAAGCTAATTGTCTTTTAACTATATCAGTAGTGAACAGCGAAAAGTAAATTATTGATGACTCCAAAAGACTAAAAATCAGGTCAAAGAGAGGAGCATGGGAAATGTGGATGGTTTCACCTGGCTTATAGCATGGAAACCCGTTGCGTGAGTTCCACTTATCGATCACGTAAAGAATGGATTTTCCTGCTGCTGCAGTGTACTCTGCACTTCTCGTTGGTTGCGAGAACTCTGTTACTAATGAGCATTTACTTGCACGAGTTCCAAATAAGCAAGCTGAAGGGTGAAACAGCAGTTAAGATTTACGGAGATCCTATTTTGTTACTGATGCTTTTGGAGACCTACCAACATTGCATTTTTACGATTAAAATTAATTTAGATAAAACATTATCATTAAATGTTGGTGGACTCGTGCGTTGTTTTAATCGTTTTCAATTAGTGCCAGTACTTAGGCATACAACACATATGTAGTTAATATTTGATCTGGACCCTTTTTTAAATTGTCCTATTACACCGAAACATTTTTGCCATCGCCATGCCAAGGCCGATGCTGGCAGCATAGAAAGAAGTGAGCTGATTTATAGCTAATTCAGGACCGCGTTTGAGTTCATCATCTGTCTTTAATTTCTGCCTCCCAGGGGGTGCATTCTCAAACACCAACACCGAGGGTTAAGTCCAAACTGTAAGGGGTTTGGTTCATGATTTCCCAAAAAATCTAGGCAAGCGCGCAAGTAATGTAGCTTGACTGACGTTCTACATCCCATTTTCCGTAAACTTAAAATGGGATTTTCCGCAATTCAATTTTATTTATTTTATTCAGTGTGGTAAATTTATTAATTTTCAGAGTGATTCCCTTTGAAATTTCTCAGGCATATTCTTGCCAGAAACAGTATGCATCATTCAGAAGGAAGTTTCTGAATTATGATCATGAACTATTAAATGAAGGCAAAAATCGACAAGAATCAACTCTTCTGTATCCCAAGAAACACTTTCCATGATCTTGTTGAACTGTTTTGAATTCTTGGATCTTGGAAATCTTTTGTGGCACCGTTCTACACTGGACCGCTCTGATTCAAGAATGAGGCGCCATTCGCAGCCGAAAAGCATTTCTGCAGCGAATAATGACTGTTATTGGAACTTAAAATTATTCACAATAACAAAGAACAGTGGCATTATATCACATAATTACAGTATTACATTCGCCTCAAAACTGAATAGAAATTTTATATTTCTCCTATTCTGCCATCATGGCAGATCATTCTGTTCTCTTCTCCTGTAATGTCTGCGCTGGCAGCACAATGATATCGTTACCGTCCTCCCCACACCGGGTGCAAAAGGCTCGGGTTCGAATAGTCGATGACGCGAGGAACTCTAATGGACTTTTTTCACTCCGTGGCTGAGGTAGTCGGTCTCAGGCGTGGACAGCAAGGTTTTCCCCTCCAGAAACTGGGGTTTTTTCGTCCAGCAAAACAGGTAAATCGACTAGAGAACATACGCAATTTATAGACACAAATACGGGTTTATATAATCAATTACGAGGAACCCTAATATAATAATTTTTCTTCTCCTGCAATACTGATCTATTGGCCTGCAGTCCAGAGGCAGACAAAGAGAAAGGGAAGACGAATCGATGGATGTATATTAACAATGCGAAGCAACACATCTTCGTTGCGGTTATCAGAGTTAATATGATATAACCGTCCTTACCACACCGGGTTGAAAAGATCTAAGTTCGAATCCCGTCAGTTTCGCGAGGAATTTTCATTGGTCTTTTTTTACTACCTGGCTGAATTAGTCAGTCTCAATCGAAAGTAGAATGGTTTTTCTCAGGAAAATCGGATTTTTTGGCCAGCAGATAGAAAATCGACACAGAACACATGCAACTTACAGACATAATATACATAACGTAATATGGTCTAAGTTGCTGATGCGCCTAAAATATCCATTACAACAACAGCAACAAACCTTTCAAACTTTTACTTCAAATGCATATGAAAATACACCACTCTTCTTGATTGTGGCTAATGCCAACTTTTGCCTAAACACCAATTAATGATTACAGTAGCACAGGGACTATGTACGAGTATAAAAAGGCATATCATAAGTGATTTGTCTTTTTCTGCATGTGAATTTAGATAGACCCAAGTCCCTAGCTAAGTCATCCTATTCTTGCTTCTTAGCGAAATTTAACGATTTACTTGAACAGGCTTATGAACTGTAATCCCAATTATCGTGTTAATCAGATTTATCATCCATTATCCAAGACCTCTCTGGCAGGTAGATCTGAAGCAATAGAAGATGATATGTTTGGATACACTATACTTTTCAATGATTGGTATTTTTAAACTTGAGATAAATTCACCATAACTGTGTATGTGTTAAACGCCAAAGAAAGTAAGGCTACGAGGAATCAGTATATTGTGTCTGTAAATTGCGTGTATTCTGTGATCTGTTTTCTGAACGAAAACCCGTAATTTTCGTGAGAAAAACCATGTGACCCTCACCCGAGACCGATTACCTCAGTCACGTTGTGAGAAAAGCCCTTAAAAAGTCCTCGTGTCATTGACAGGGTTCGAACTCAGGCCTTTTCTACTCGGTATGGGGAGGATGGCGATTGCATCCACTGTTTTACCCGTGAGGGCATCCAGCATAACAAATGTAGCGTCTTCGTGTTGGTGTATATGGGTGTCCTATTCCAAGTAAAGCAAAAGGCATACACTTGTGACTACTACAAAATCATTCCTCTAATGCTCACATGCAACTATCTCGGTATATTTAGGTATCTACAACTTCCCTTAATCACCTATGGGAGTTCTAAATTAGTCTCCAATCACAGTATCGAAATCTTTCTTGGTATACTTTGTCTCCCTGACTATCTTACTCATCTGCGCACTCGCTTGAACAGATCCACATTCTTCTTAAAATAAGGATTTCAAACCTGTATGGACTCTCAAGGTGTCGCCTAACGCACCAGGATAATCATTGCCTTGTACATGTGCCCTCGTAGGTAGCACAGTTGGTAGAACGCCGTCCTTCAGACACCAGGCAAAAAATACCTGTGTTGGAATCCCTTCAATGACGCTAGGAATTTTTAAGGGGCTTTTTTTATAACATGGTTAAATTAGTCAGTCGCAGAAGATTGTAGCATGATTTTATTCTATGGGAAAATGGGGGTTTTCATCCAGCAAACAGCCAATCGACCACAAAACACTTGCACTTCACAGACGTATTATATATGGAATGGGTGTAGAGAAGGGCAACGAGATTGGTTATGGGGAGGAAACGGTAGTGTTACAAAGAACGTCTGCAGTTCTGCAAATTACAGTGTGTGAAGACTAGGCACCTGTGAGGTGATCTGATTGAAATGGTTAAGGCTTTCAATGCTGATGGCATTCTTTTTCTTGCTCAAACTACACACATGAGGTAGTATAAATTCAGGAAGATAGTTGCAGGATAGATGTGCAGAAGTTTGTCTTCCGCCAGCTAGTGGTTGATTGTTGGAACTAATTTCCATCTGTTGTCGTGAAAGTGGGTAGTTTGAATAAATTCAAGGAAGAACTTGTAAAATTATTAGAAGATGGACAGGTGATGTGGGAGTTTTTTTGTTCTGATGCTGATGCTTGCTTTCCTACATCTAATTCCACTACTGCTACTACTACTGCTACTACTATTATTAATAATAATAATAAACACAGCAGCATTCCACCAGGCCATAAGGAAGAAAGACAAGTGGTATACCCCACTCTGGATGAGAGGGGACTCCTAAGCGAGGAGTTCCTTTCATCCAGAACGCACAAACGAAGTTAAAAAGATGGGCAAAGAAGACACTCTACGGCGGCCACTACAATGACCTCCATCAAGATCACAGATAAAATTGCTTCCAATGTATGGCTCACGAACGGGACGCTCTTCCCTGAGACTGAAGGATTTATGCTCGCCATTCAAGACCAGGTAATCAACTCCAGAAACTATAGAAAATACATCGCCAAGGAGCCCGGAGTGTCCGATGACACATGTCGACGATGACACCTGGCCTCAGAAACGATCCAACACATCACTGCCGGGTGCAAGGTGATCACCCAGACTGAGTACACTCGTAGACACGACCAGGTAGCCAGTGTAATACAACAGAAGCTAGTAAGGAAATACCAGTTGATCAAAGAAAGTGTACCGTACTATGAGTACGAACCAGTACAGTCTGTGGATTGGGACCGCGCCATAATAACGGATAAGACAATACCACACAGCAGACCGGACATAACTCTCATAGATAAGAAGGAAAAAGCTACCTATCTGATTGACATAGCGGTTTCCAACACTAGCAACGTCCAGAAAACCCACGAGGAGAAAATCAGGAAGTACACAAACGTAAGATTGGAGATCAAAGAGATGTGGCATATTCAACAAATAACGACCATCCCGATCATCGTGTCAACCACCGGTATGGTGCCAAAGACGCTACATAACAGCCTAGCAGCACAAGATCTCTCAGAGAACACCTACAAATAACTGCAGAATGTCACAATCCTAAACACTTGTAGGATCGTCAGAGAGTTCCTTGGCCAACCATAACACCAGGCATAACAACCACCATATTTACTTGGTAGCAATACCCGTCACAGGGTGGAACCCCCCAATCAGGGATAAATGATATAAGAGAGCAATAATAATAATGGGGTGTGATGGCTCAGTGGTTACAACGCTGGACTACCAGCCTGATGGACCCAGGTTCGAGTCCAGCCTTTGCAGGAGCGAACGTGTGTCCATCACTTTGGAAGACAGCATAATAATAGTAATATTAAAAAATCGCGAACGCCGCTTCAGCAGACCTACCTTCACAAGGTCAAAGTGACTCTGGGGAAGATAGTGGCACCATGTGGTGTCACTCCAAAGTAATAACACCACCACTGTATGCAAGCCAAACTATACAGGTCGACTAGGAAGATGGGGCGGTTCAAAAAGTCAGACAGTCTCCTGAAAAAGACAGGAGCAAGTGCGCTTTATCCCGTATGGCTACCAAAAGGAAAGGGCAAGACCATCTAGCCAAAACAATTGGAAATGCAGTTGCATTAGTAGCTGCACCCAGGAAGGAGGAAAATGTCAAAACATGAAGTGAAGCATCGAAATGAATACGTTCATGCAACCATACTATGAAGTAATCATGCTAGAGACTGATATTACAGTGTACAGATGGAGACTGCGTACCAAGTGGTTTGAACGACTCCCAGATATTCAGGTCACCAAACCGCAATAGCAGACCAGAGAAGGACCATCATTATGAAGAACTTGATAGCTCCTACAATCTTGGACAAAATCAAGCAGGATATGAGAGCAACCAACTACAATGAAAAAAGAATATGGAGGACGTGGAACCAGATGAGGAAGAGTAAGAAGAAATACAGCCCACAAAAGCTTAAGTGTAAACAGATGAGGTCATAATATGAGGTCAGAATAGAACACGAATGGAGGAGGGCCTTAACAGAATTCGAGGGAATGGACACGACAAAGATTCGTGCCATGCCGAAGTAGATACCTATTTGAACCTTGTGACAAATCACAGACCACCTCAATTGGCAAATAATACCACATTACCTGGAACCCAACGGCGCAATGCTGGAGGCCATCCAACAAGCTGTAACAGCCAGTAGGATTAGCTGAAGAGAAACGAGAGCCAGAAGAAATGAAAAAACAAGGAACCGTCCTCTCGAGAAAGAATTCTTAGGCAGAAAATAGAAGAATTAAGAGTCAAGATAGGCCAATTGATCCAGTATCAACGTAATAAGAAACGTCAAAAGCATCATCAAGAGAAACAACGTCCACAACAAACACAAGACCAACAATCAGAGAATATGAGAATACCTGAACACACTAAAGCAGAACCACCTTGTACTCAGTAAGTGACTATGCCAATACAGAGAGAGCTCTCCCTCAGAGGAAAGTAAACAACAGAGCCTTCGATGAAAACCATAGTCTTCTACAGGATTATCGGACAAAATGAGAATGGGAACAACGAACCACCCAAGGAGAAGAAGGAGGAGAACCACCCCAGAATCGAGGAGTTCTGGGGCAGCATAGAGAGCAGTGAAGTAAGATATAAGAGCCGAGCCTCAGGATAGAACTAGAACTGAAGAAAACTAAGGATGTACAGGAGATGACAAAATGAGAGATTCAGGAGGAGGAAGTACAACAGAACCCCAGAAATAGATACCATCCACCACTACTGGCACAAGAAGCTCACTTGCACACACAACTACCAGCAGAGCAGTTCACCCAGATAATAAATCACCCATCCCAGAATTTCTTACTCAAGGAATCACATACCTGAAGACCAAAGTACAAGAAACCTGGCGAAGTACAAACCGATCAACTGTCTCCAACGATGTACAAGATACTGATCAGCTGCATAACTAAGAAGATATATGAGACTGTTTGGAGAACTGGAACATCATGGCCAAACAGCAAAAGGGATGCAAGGAGCAATTAACCATTGATGCCACAATTGTAGAGTAAACATGTAAAAAGCACCACAACCTGTACCCGGCCTACATCGAGCACTGAAAGGCCTTCGACGCTGTGCCTCATAACTGGCTAACAGGGATGCTGAAGATCTACATCTATCCGACAGTGACAAACCTCCTAGACGCAACCATGGCAAAATGGAATACCAACATCAAGGTCGATAACATCACAACCAGACAGATCGCCATCGCGAAGACTCTTAATAACATCAGTCTAAGAAGAGAAGTGCTAATTAATAGTTAATCTCTGTCTTCTGGCATTCAACCATCCCTTTGTCCGTGAAATAACTTACCCCTAATGCCTCACTGTGCCAATTTGTACATCAGTCTTTCATGTGGAACAGTATCAAAAGTTTATAATTTTTTAATGAAGCAACGTCATTACTTCACCAAAAGGTTAATCTGCCATTTTGCTTAGTCTAGTGTTTTCATAAATGGTAGATTACTCCTTGGAAATAGTGCCGTTCGAAAATAGTGTAATAGTAGTAGTGGTGGCAAACAATGCAAGAAAGCAAGCGCTTACATATCATCAGTCAAAAAAAAAAAAAAAAATACATACTTTATCATATAGCAGCAGTGTAAAAAAAAAAATAGCCACTTCACCCATCAAAGCCCTCCAAGAATTTGTCTATTTCTTCCATGAACTCATTAAAACTATCCACTTCCAAACAACCAGGACTGTGCAAAGGCACTTGGAGGCCCTGGATGTAAAAGAGATCTCGTTTATTTATGTTGAGACTTTGATGGCTCCTTCGATTGGGCCCCCTGACCGAGGGCCCTGGTGCGGCGCATCCAGTGCACCCCCATTTGCACGGCCCTGAGAACAACAGATGGTTGCCTGTTCCAGCAATCAACAACCCGCTGGCTGACGGCAAACTTCTGCACATCTAACCTGCAACTATCTTTCCTCAAGTGAATTTATGCCCCCTCATGTGTGTAGTCTCAGTAAGAGGGAGAATGTCATTAGCGTTCAGCTTACTCAATCCATTAATACCTGGATAGCTAGCGAAGGCAGTTCTGCTGAGCATTGACAAGTGCATTAATTAAGCTGTTTAAATCCTAATGGCAAAAAAAATTCAAAATAAATAAATAAATAATAAAAACAGAAAAGGACAGGATAGTCCTTCTAACTCCTTATAAATTATAATAATTATTTTGTTTTACGATATTATTAATCTCATAATTAATTTTCTTAATAAGTTAATTAGATTTTTAATTAATTAAAATTATTAATGCATTTTATAATATGCATTAATACTGTAGTATTTTTACATTTTGCATTATAGAGGTAGGAATACCGACTGACTCCATCTATCCAGTTTATGCTTTGTTTATTTTTATTTGTTTGCCCCATGTGGCTCCACACGTAGTGAGTGACGTTTATAGTTCATTGTTTTTGTTTATCTCCTGCCATGCGGAGTTGTGGTTGGAGATATCTTTAAACGCATATATATATATATACATACTGTGTGTATATATATATATATATATTTGTGAGCGTTGTTGTGCTAGTTCTTGTGTTATGAACTAATGTGGATTTGAAAATGTAATCCATTTAAAGTCAATTTATTCTAATACCTCTAGTTGTAAAATGATTTCTTGTTTTTTAAGCAGAAAATAAGTTGCCCTAGGTAAGTAGTTGAGTTCATATATCGGCGCCAAAATTTGTATACTAATTCTGCGCTGTAGTTTTATAAGTAACCTTAAGTATCGACTTTTATGGTAAATGCAGAAGCGCTGTTCCAATTTTGATAAATTATTATTTTCCTTATTAGTACAAAATGTGTTTAACGTCTATGCATATGTGTGAGCGCGCGCTTGTTTTTCGTCGACTGGTATAGTTGTAGTAGTAATCGTGCCATGTGATGCAAGAAATCAAGCGTATGAGCTTATGTAGCATCAGCCAAAAAAAAAAAAATCACACCATTCCCTCCAAATGCCTGTCCAGTTCCTCCTTAAATTTATTCAACGTATCAACTTCCACAACGACAGATGGAAGTTTGTTCCATCAATTAACCACCCGCTGGCTAAAGGCAAATTTCCACACATCAATTCTACAGCTGTCTTTCCTCAATTTGAATTTATAACCCCTTAGGTTCTTAATCTGAACAAGTGGAAGAATCCCATCAGAATTCAACACGCTCAACCCATTCAAGGCCTTAAACACCTCAACAGATAACCTCGCAGGTGTCTAGTCTCCAGCCGCTGCAATTTGCAGAACTTAAGCCTCTCTTGGTAAGAGGATCCCTTCATTCCCCTCACCAATCTTGTTGCCCTTCTCTCTACATGCTCAAGCAAATCTACATCCTTCCTAAATTGAGGCCTCCAGACCTGTACGCAGTACTCAAGGCGTGGCCTGTCCATTGCCTTATACAGAGGGACAATCACCTCCTTTTCCCTGCTAGCAAAATTCCTATATATCATCGACAAAACCCCATGACCTGCTCGCCCTGGCAGCCTGTCTGCATTGCTGAGAAAACTTGATATCTGACTGCACAATTACTCTCAGATCTTTTTCATTTTCTACCACCCTAAATGTAGTACCACACAGTTGGTACGTTCCTCTGGGGTCACAGTCAATTCTAGTCTGAAATAACTGTCTGTATATCTTGCGTATTGGATTTTTGAAGTAAGTTTGTTGTCATTTATAGGAAAACTGGTGTGCATGCAACAATGTTAGTCATAACAAAAATCAGTGAACAACTTACTAATTTCAGTCATTTCAGGGCTTTTTTCATTTGGGACTACACTTAGTCATTTTTTGTTTGGAAACATATACAAACTATCCACCCCCTCTAAAATAGTAGTCACTGCCCTGTATTAGGGCTTATATTTTTTATTTGGATGATAAATAGTACATGAATTTAGCCTCTGAAGTTTAGCAGTTTCATCGTTTAGTTCATTGCAAAATTAGATTTAACTTTTACCGCCTTTCTTTAATTTATCACCAGGGAAAGGGCATGCTTTTGATACTCTAATTCTAACCGATATGATATCTAGTTTCCCTCTTTTTTTTTTTTATGTGCAATTGTGTTTATTCTGTTTACCCTGAAACACTTAAATAAACTTGCTTACTTAAAAAAAAAAAAAATTAAGTTTTAAAATAAATTTTTCTTTCTGCTGATAGTCACCGTAATTAAAATTTCAGTTCTTAACCCTGTATACACATGGTCATTTTTACGCTATTTAATATAGAGTTCGTTTGTGAATTTTTAATAAATTAATTAGAACCGAAACTATATTGTGTTATTGGTGGGAAACAATTCTAGAGTGTAGTAGAACTAGAAAACATACATAATAAAAATTGAGGTTGAGCAATGTATTGCCTTATTCACTTTCATTTTATTCACTTTAGAATATTCTAATAATACATTATACACTGGTGTGCAAAACTTAAGAACCAACACTATTTCTAAAAGTTACACCACAAAATCTTTACTTAAGATACTCTTTACTGATGAGAGTAGATTCAGTCTCAGCAGCGATTCTGGATGTCAGCTAATCTGGCGAGAGGTTGCCACACGGTATCACCCCGCAAACATTACTGAAAGGGATCAATATGGTGGTCGAGGTGTTCTTGTCTGGGGAGGCGTTATCTTGGATGGACGTACACAACTCCAGATACCGGAAGGCGATACTGTAACCGGTGCACACTACTGTACTGAGGTAACCTTCCCCATGTGCGTCTGTTCCGAGGTGCCATTGGCCCCGAGTTTGTGTTTATGGATGATAACGCTACACCCCATCTCACTTCAGCTGTTGGAAAGTGAGGACATTGTTTGTATGGATTGGCCTGCCCGTTCCACCGATCTAAATTCCATCAAACACATATGGGATGCTCTGGGGAGACGTCTAGTGGCATGTCCACACCCACCAGAAAATGTTCACCAGCTGAAGATGGCATTGACAGAGGAATGGATGATGTTACCGCAAGAACTTATCAACAACATTGTTCTAAGTATGGACAGGTGGTGCAAAGCCTGCATCGATATTAGGGGTGGCTATATCTCCTACTGAGGACCACCTCTTCCCTTTGTTCCATCTTTGGCAGTGATGCATCTGTAACATGGCAGCCAGTGCTATGTTGCCATTTTTGAATCAAGTCCCTCTGTACCGTTTTGTTTTTGTTGTTGTGTCAGTGTTGTTTCCTTCATCATTTCTATACCTCACGAGGTTCCTTTGGTATGCTTTTCCCATATCCAGGCCACTCCTATGAGAAGCTACTGGTGAACACCTGACTGGTCCTTAAATTTTGCACACCACTGTAGTTCCAGCATAACTTTTGTAGCAAGAATGGTGTGGCCATGTGATTTTGTGCTTCCAACATGGGTTGTTTTGGGATGTGTGTAGTATAGTTGAATGTGGAATTGAAATGATTAAGTAAATATTCAGTTACAGTTAATTCAGTAAAACTATGTAGCTTCTAGTATTCTTTTACTTAAAACTATAGTCAATTCCAGTCTGCAAAGATTGTGTGTAAGTTTCGTGAAATAGAATTTTTTGCAGCTTGGTCTGCATTTCTTTGGCAGAATTTACTTATTTTTGTAGAATTGGAAAACACTTGAATAGTAAAGAGGTGCAAGAAGATTTGCTGCTGCTATTACCAGAAAGTATTCTTTCATGTGTTACCGAGTCAGTTGTAAATGTTTTGGGGAAGCTGGAAAAAAGAAAAGCTTTATTTTCTAACTGAAATGAAGTGAACTGAACTGCACAGTGACCTAAAATGAATGCTGTTTTTTTTTACTTAATTTCAAGAAGTTCTTTATTCTGTTCTGTAAGAAAATTTATAAGACTTTTTGAATTCATCCATGTATTTTTATTGTTTCTGTATTCAACCAAAAATTTTTGAGACCTTAAACAGTGAGAAAGCTTACTTTTTTTTTCAGTCATAAGCAGTTGCTTTTTTTTCTATGCTCATAATATGGCACATGAAAAGCACAGTTTATATCTGTTTCCTTCTGCCTTTGATGAGCACTTCTGAATATCACAGTGCTTTGGCATTACTGTGAAATAAACAGTTTCATTAGTATAAAAACAGCATCAGGAATATAAATTCTAATAAACTAGGTAACCATTTTTTCAACTTTATCATGCTGCTATATCATGGTCTTTATTTATAGTTTTTATCTATGCAGTTTTTTAAATATACTGCTATGGATTTATTTTAACATGATGAGCCACTCATCCATCAGGGTAAAGTCTTCACCCAGTTTATTTGTAAATTGCACATGCATAGAATACTTCTACTTATCGGAGCATTTCATAATTTTGAATTTTTAAACCATTGCTTTAAAAATATGCAAGATTATGAAATCCACATTTGTATTTATACTAATTCGTTTTCTGGGCACATCACAATCACTTAAAAGTTTTAGTTTATCAAGCAGACTGAAATCTTTGCATTGCTGCATTGTTTAATTACAAAAAAAAAAATGGATCTGATCATCAGAAACTCTTCACAAAACTATCAGTTTCTTTTATGTAAACTCTTAAAAAACATGCATTTTTGCGAAGTGAGGGAGACTGAAAATTTAAGTAAAAAATGAATTGGTGTAAGTGCAGATGTGGATTTCATAATCTTGCATTTAAATTATATTTTATTTGGAATTTTTTATCTGATTAGTTAACTGGCTGGCACCAAGATAACAGTAAGTGAAAGTAGCTGTATTAGATGCAGAATTTAAATATAATAATAAAGGTCTAAATTCATAAAAATATTGTACTATACGATTCCTATACAGACAACCAGGGGAGTCTAATGAAATCTTTCTGGGATGTGAAATAAAATAACAAACAACATTGCACTAAATGTAATAAAATACAGTCATGAAATAATCCAAAAATAACACTATAATAATACATTCACTGAACTGTCAGGATTAAATTCAGTGACATTTACAAGCATGGTGTAGATGTTTGATGAGGTATTTGCAGATAATTTCTGCAGGCTGTTTGTGGATCACAGATCGAAGTCAATATTGGAGGAATTCAATGCACTGATGATGATGATAATTTTTGGGATAGTTTCTCTTGCTTGGTAGTTGTGAGTTTCTATAAGTTTGAACACACCATTGGAGGGCTTCTAAGAGTTCTGCCTGGGATCCTCTAGCTCACAGTCTCCCAGATTTCAATGAAGTTTTGGTCTGTGAGCACAGATTTAGGCCCATTACGACTTTCTGTGCATATGCTATGTGTTGGGCTGGAGTGTAGTCAGAGGTTTTTGTAGAGCTGTCTGTGATTTAGAGATCACAGCTCTACAAGATGCCAATTGTTGGCCCACTTTCAGACCCAGAATTTCAGTCTCTAAAGTTTCCTCAAAATGGGCTTGGTAGCTGCAGACCAAAGTTCCACAGCATAATTGAAACGATAGAGGTGAAATATTGAAATGATAGAGATGATAGTTTCTTTGTTGTGAGATATTTAACCCCAGGGGCTCACATCTGGTGAGTATGGGCTTGGCACACCCAGGGTCCTGAGCTGGATATCATCATTCTTCTCTTTCTTGGTGATTCCTTTCTGCTTCTCTCTCTCAGGGTAACTCAGAAATTTGTTTTGGCTGGTGCAGCATAAGCCTCAGGCTTCCTTGCACCATATGGCTAATAATAATAATAATAATAATCTATAGAGATCAAGTTTCATATCCCAGAATGCCTATAGCTTTTAAGTGAAGGTCTGGATCTGTTCTTTATAGATAGATTTTTGTTCATTTAAACTTCCAAGAATTTGACTAAATGAGTGAGGCAAGAATGTGTCCTGAAATAGAGACCTGCAGAGAGATGCTAGGTTCAGATTTGCTTGTGCTTATAGGAGAGAAGATTATATATTTCAGTTTGTGTTTTTGTTGGGTTTTAAGTGCATCAGTGACTCTGACCACATTATGCTGCTGTATATTATGTCTACAAGTGTGTTCACAGACTGATTTACATGTTGTGTGGGCTGAACGTGTATGCACATACCACGACCTGTGAAAACTTCACATATCCTAAATTTTTGGATATGTGAAGTTGCATTTTGAAGTGACATTACAACTCAAAGGAGGTATGATGAAGTTTGAGATCAAGACACTGCCATGCAGTGTTCTCCCCAGGACCTATCGAATGGGTGCACCGCCCAGCTAAAATTTAAGCGATTCTCACGGTATCATGTGGTACTGCTCACTGATCTTGATCAATATTACTTTGAACATACTATGCGATCGAGATCAATGCGACAGGAGCATATAATTTTAAATTATGCAATTAATTTTTGCTTTGGATCACTTAAGTCACATTTAGAAATAACAGAAAATTTTATAAAATTGCGAAGTATTACACTTCCCCACCTGGCTACTTCATAATGCCACTTGGCTGGCAAAATTTTCTGGAGAGAACACTGAGCATGGGCTGTACTGAACAACTTCAAAACAAGGATTCTGACAGAAACACAGAATTCTGTATTAATTCTAGCATGAACTAATTTGAAGCAGACAACACTGACTACTAAGGTAAGCTTATCCTTTGTTATTGATCTGGGAACTTTGATCCCCTTGCCTTGTTGATAAAATATAAAACTAGGCAGGATTTTCATTTCATTTTTATTTATTAGTATTATTTTTTCATTTGTTAGGCACTGCAGTAAACCTGTTTACAGTTAATGTGCAATACAATAACAGTAAAATAGAACAGTACTAGCTAATAACAGTAAGTTAAAATTATAAACTGTATAGGACTTACAGGAGAAAAAAAAGGATAGACTATAAATGTCTATTAGATACACCAGTAATACTGAATGACAACAGTTTCATCAATATGGTCCAGAGCTTCAGGTGCAAGTAAACACAGAGTGATTCTTACAAGATTAGTAGAGTTTATATTTGGAAATTATGTATCTGATTAAAAAAATTATGTTGAACTGCTTCTGTCTTGTTGAGGTGTGCTTTCCTTTGTGGAATCCATACTGCTGATCTTAACTCTATCATAGGCATGACCATTGCTTTGTGTAGTGGACTGTGTTCCTCTTAGTGAAGCCTTCTATGTAAAATATTTTGCTAATGATTTATGTCTGTCAAAGAGTAGTAGTTATAAGATGCTAAGGTTGCTAACATAGCATCTGACAGATGGCACTTATTTAAATTTTCTGTTTTTTCATTTATTTATTTTATTTTTATTTTTTTGTAAATGAAATGAAATCCTCCCATGCGCCCTTGCCACCAATATTCTCTAAGTGATTATATAGTGTATTCCGTTTTCATTTCACAATACTATGAATTATGAGAAATTAATTTTTTTTTTTTGTTTGGCATTTAACAGATGCCAGGCAAGCAAAAAGCATCTATATACCTTTCTTGTATGCAACTGCCATTCCCACATGGCATTTGTAACACCTGCAAGAAATGTCTAATCTTTCCATTGAGTTTTGGTTTCACCAGCAAAATTTATTTATTTCTAGTCCAAGACAGAGATAGGACCCACACAGACATGTAGGTCATATGGTAATCAAACAGTAATAATTATAAATAATGGTTGACCACATGTAAAAGAAATGAAGGGGCCAGATGTAAAGGATCCAGCAAAATGCTAAAGGCTGACAAAAATGCAATGTTCACATTGAGTCTGCCAGATGCCAGTGAGTCTTTGGTTTAATTTAGGGGATGAGTGACCTTGAACAGTCTAAAAAATATGATTATTATTGGTTTCTCTATTTATTTTATTTGACATTTTGTATTTGAGTATGTTTTGTATTTTGTAATTTTAATTTTTCAAACATGATACCATTTTCAATTAAGTAAAAAAAAAAAAAAAAACTAAAAATTATTTTTATAATTAACAAAGTATGGTGTCTCACAAATTCCAGAAAAGTGTGTGTGTGTGAGAAAGAATCTTGATTGAAAAAATTTCTAGGATTTTGTTTTTATTGAAAAAATTTCTTTTGTGGAGAAAATATGTGCCAGGTGCATCATGAAGTCATTTTAAGCAAGAGTGATTTGAGTATATATATTTTTGAAGTGACATTTAAAACATTTGTTAACATTAGTAGAGGCATATGATGCAAGAAAGCAAGCTTATATAGCATCAGCCAAAAAAAAAACCCTTCCAGTTTCACCCATCCGTTCACTCCAAAAGTTTATCTAGTTCAGCCTTGAATTTATTTAAGCTGTCAACTTCCACAATGACAGATAGAAGTTTGTTCCAGCAATCAACCACCCACTGGCTAAAGGCAACTTTCCGCACATCTATTCTACAACTGTCTTTCCTCAATTTGAATTTATGCCCTTTCAGGTTTGCAATCTGAGCAAGAGGAAGAATCCCATCAGCATTGAGCTTGCTCAAACCATTAGGCAGTGGGATAGATTATTTTTGGTCTTTGAAAAGATTAAAGTTGTAAGATTCTTTTTTAAGGTCATCTTCCACAAGTCAAAGCTGGTTGGGAATGTTAACAAAAAAGCAGTGGATGACACAAAAATTGAAAGTTAGAAATCATAAAATCAAAACACTAATATTTAGTCTCCTCTAATACCTCTCATGTTTGGGGTTCACATTAAAAAAAAAAAAAAGATACATAAAGATTTCAAAAAGTATACAAAAAAGGCCTAATGCCAAATTATCTAAACCAAAAAATAAACTAGGTTGGCTTGGTAACCTGTAGATTTCTCCAGGGGCTTACATCTATGGGCTTGGCACACCCAGGATCCTGAGATGGATATCATCATTCTTCTCTTTTCTTCTTCTTCTCTCTCTTTCTTCTCTCTCTTCTTCTCTCTTTCTTCTCTCTCTCTCTCTCTTTCTTAGGGCACTTGGAAATTTTTTTTTTGGCCGGTGCAGCATAAGCCTCAGGCTTCTTTGCACTGGATAGCTAATAATAATAATAATAATAATTGCAATATCTTATAAAATACTGATGACAGGTTCTCTTTTAAGGGAGTCAATACCGAGCAACTCATCTTTAGATGCATTCACATATATGTACTAGGGTTGTCAGGTTTTCCTTAAAAAAAAAAGGAAGATTTTTGTCAATAAAATTAGTTTTAAAAAATACAAGAAAATTCAAATTGTCTGATATATTTTTAAATTGTACTTATTTTGACATTTTGCCCTTTTTAACAATTGTTTATCCTGTTTTACCTACTGAAGGAACTCTTTACATGTAAAAGAGAAATTCATTGCAATCTGCAACTCTGCCTCAATTAATTCTCAGTGACTTCTGTTTCTGACATCTGTCCACTTCAGTTTCATTAACGAAAACACCCTTTCTACTACAGCATTTGAGCCAGGAATACTTAACAAATGTTCTACTGATATTGGGTACATTTTCTGTAGGAACTTTGGAAAAAAAATCAAGCCACTTGTGCACATCACTTCCTGTACACTTAACACTTTCTAGCAACTTCAGCCTATTCTCGCAGAACTCTTCATACAATTTTTCTAGATTTACACATTCTTGGAGTTGAAAAATATCAACTGCCGTTTCAAAATCTTGATACTTAATTTCTTCTGTTTCCAGAGAAAAAGTTTATTAACTTAGAATACTTATTTTTCTCATTGAAGTCATAGTTTTTTTCTAGGTATTGCAATAGATTTGAATAAAAATCACAACATTCATCGACAATCTTTTTCTGTTTGCATTGGGGTAACTTTTTCAAAAATTGCTTTGCGGAATTTCCAAAGTATTGATCCTGGATTCTTTGATTTATTTTATTTCTGATCATTGTCATTGATTTGTATGAATCCATAATACTTAAATCACTTTTCTCAAGGATTTTAGTACTAACATCTAGCAATTCTCCAACATTGACAAAAAAAGTTAAAAACCACTTGCAATTTTATTTCTGAATCTGTATCCTCACTTTGAAATAATTTGGAGAAAAATTTGGGGCAATCATCAGTAGTTTGGAAATAGCTCTTGATAGCAGGCTAGTTTTGAAGTAATCTTTTGACAGCTGGTGTTAAAGGACAACCATCTCGTTGGTACATGGTATACCAATTCAGACCAGTCCAGCTCCACATGGTCAAAAAATGATTCTAAGTTTTTCCTTCTTTTAGCTGATACAGAAAAAAAATTGTAAGTTTTCAGTACAATGTTTTCTATATCTACTTCAAAACTGTCACAAGCATATTTCATGGCATTATGCAATATATGGTTAGCACAATTAGCTTTAACAATATCGGCATTACTTGGCCTTAAAAACTGAAAAACAGAGTGATATTTTCCAAAATTTATATTTTCATTATCAGCACTGAACGCAGAAATATATTTTGGGTTAAGGTGAAAAGCCTCAAGCTTTTCTAACAAAATTTCAGATATAGAAATAGCTGTTTCATCAGCCCTTTCAACAACACCTAACAATTTATTTTCTATACGTTTAGTTGGATCAAAATATCTAATGCATATGGGAAAAAGCTTTGTTTCCCTTGTCCTCCTAGATCCAGGGAGCTTGGATAACCTAACACTATTCCTATTGACTAATTATAAGAATCCCTGGCCTATAAAAGGCACTGCTGGCTGATCCTCTTTCCCATTTCTCTTCAGGTCTGAGGGCAGTCAGCAGGTAAGGTTTGTTTTGTTTGTCTTAATTCATCTTATAAAATAAGCTAAAAAAATTGCTCAGTGTAACCAAGTTCTGCTCATATAATTGTGTAATAGAATTGCTCCTTTATGTCATAATTATAATCTTAGAGATGCTCAATTTGTTATTATAACTTAGAATTATTTATCTACTCACTGGCATTATTGAAAATTAGAAATAGCCAATTGTTAATACATCTTATAACTGATCTTTTGTTAAAAAATTATGATTGTAATTTAGAACTGCTCAATGTAAATCTAATTAGTAACCTTCACCTTTTTAATTTTATCTCTATTCCCAAACAGCACGGTCTGATGATGGGTATCGGCAACATACCGAAACGTCACACTATTGTATATATTAGTTTAGGCTATGCTTAATAAAATGTACATTAAAAACTCCACATGGTAAAAGAGTGGTTAATTATACATATTAATAATTCTTAATAAATTTTCTAATTAAGTTAGCAGTGGCATTTAGAAGTGTTGCACAAAATGCTACTTCGATGGGTGCCACAAAAGTAACAAGAACAAGAAGCAATGTTACGGAAAGAATGGAAAACTTTCACCATTTGGATTGAGGATATGAATTGACAACATATGCCCATTAATATGAGGATAATTGTGGACAAGGCACTGAGTTTACATATATTACTAAAATGATTTGAATGAGGAGACTTTTAATGCTAGTCATAGATTGTTTTTATCAATTTAAATGCAATTTCCTGTTACAAAGAACTTTACAAAGAAAAGTGAAGTGAATAAAACTGCCAAACATCAGTTTTTGATTTAAGAAAAATGAGGCCACAGTATCTTAGTCCTTGCAGAAATAAACTGGTGACCTTTTCTGTTTATTTATACCTTACATTACATTACATGAAGTAAGGACATTACATTACTGAGGAGGAAAACAGTTGATGACTTGAGAACATAAATTCTATGGGAGAGAGGACAAGATACTCACAGAGTGAGGAGGGAGCTGAGCCACCAAATGTTTTTTCTGTTTAGTAATATTTTTATAATTTATTAAAATGACAAATGTGGTCTTAAAATCATCTGTGTGCTTTTGGTACATATCTTTGGTGCAATAAATGTTATATTCAAGTCTGTTGGCCTTATTGTTCATTGATTCTAGGAATATAATTACAATGAAAAATGAGAACTTCCTGTACTAAATTTATTTTAAGATTGAAGTTTTACATTGAAAAAATTTCCAAAAATTGTAACTCTTTTCTTAATCTTTTAGTATATGTAGTTGTGTGATTTTAGTCAATATATTTTGTTTTTGCATATATGTTTTCCCTGTATGTTAATTTATTAATTGTATTTCTATTTCAGAAACAGGATTAGGTAAGAAATAAGAACAACACAAAGAAGTATTACAATTTTTTATACAGATCATGGCATTAGTAACAGGAAAGTCATCAAAAGAAGAAAAATGCTGCACTGGAGAGACAGCTGATCCCAAGAGTAGCAAATTTTCTCTGCGATGGATATTGAAAAGGAGCAAAAGCAGCAAAAGTGCAAAAGAAATGGCTCAAGTGGACAAAACCGTCCTCAAAAATACCATTCCTTCATCCAAGTCCTGTGATAGCAGCATGACAAAGTGCAAAGATAATGAAAACTGCACCTCCACATTTTTTTTGTGGCGATTACTTCAATCTAGGAGTAAGCCAACTCCTACTAACTGTGATCAAATAAATAATTTTTCTGGTACGTTCAAAACTTCCTTTAGTAGTGGAGATGTGTACAGACTTATGCCACAAACTACTAACTCGATGCCAGCTCTTAAGAGCACATACAATGTTCCACTAGAAACTTTGCCATCATTAAGAACTAGCCCAAGCACAAGTAGTGTAAAGGGATCATTTAAACAGGAAGTGTCTAGTATGTCATCGCCAGATGACTACAGTGAAAGTAGAGTTGGTGGACTTGTGCCCAACGTATGTCATCTGGTGTTATGCAAACTTTGTCTTATTATGCTTCCTGTTACTGAAATGTATGAATTAGAAGATTGTGGCTGTGCATTTTGTATATCTGTAAGTAATATTTTTGCAAAAAAAAAAACTTAGTAAAGTAAATAAGCTGAGTATGAACTTACTTATTTAAGATGCATACATAATAGTGAAATAACTTTTTGAGTATATACATTTATTCCTTGTTATTAATGCCAATAATATATCAACTTACAAGTTGAGATAATATTTTGCAGTTATCAAAGTTAGTATTTAAGTGGCAAAATGATGCCACTTTTTCTGCATCTGTCAAAAAAAAAAAAGAAAATAAATAAATTTCTTAATCATTCATATTTTTCCCATTGCAAAATATTGACTATCAATTTCTGTTCTGAACATTACACTTTCTACCTCACCTGTCCTTTGCAGGTTTTTTTTATACCCTTGATCCATAACAACCTGCTTGAAGGTCCATGAGATCCAGCATTCTGTTATTCCCAAAGATTTTAAAATTTCACCCCTGTTTATTGTCTTTCTAGTAGTGAGAATATGTTTTTTCTCATTGATTTTATTGAGTTAGGTCCTCTAATATTGATTTGTTTCCTCCCCCCCACTCCACAAATCTGGTCATCCTCCTTTCCTGTCTTTTTCAGATTTGTCCTCCGTAACTGAATACAGTAGTCGATGTGTAGTCTCACCATCGTCTTAGATAGCTTACACTTTAGCTCCTTGAAGTGATCAGTAATAAGACTGTGTAAGTGCCAGAAAAGAATAAGACAGTGCTTCACCATTATCCTGTTCTTTTGTGGAACATTTCTACTGGAGCAAATGCATTTGGGCCTTGAGGTTTGTCACAGACATTTCTCTAGGTGTGATAAGCTTGAACTTGCTACCTGGGAGTCTAAAACGCTGATGGAACCAATATTCATGTGACATTTGAGTCAAGTGGACTGAATTTAATCTGGTCGTTCTGCAACAACCAGATTCTCTGCTTGCATCTTCATGATGGTCGGACTGTTACTAACCCTGGTTATAATACATGTGTGCACCAATTATATTGAGTGACCATCCAGGTGTGAACCAATATAAGCAGGGGTCAAAGCATGGGATCCACACAACACATGAGGAATGCCACCCCCTCTGTGTTACCAGGCAATACTAGGTGGTAGATGACTCTCATCAACCAGTGCATTACCACTTGTTTATTGGAATATTTAAGTGGTAAAATCCATGTTTAGTCTCCAGAGCAAAGCTCCAGAACTCCCTCTATCTCTTCCATCATGCAGTATGATCGGTGTCTTTTGAGGTTATGATGGGAACATCTAATTTCCTTACATTTTAAGGATACAGCTGCAAAATGAACGATGTTCGCAGGCAGGCCACTAGATAGCTCACTATTGGCAACTCATTATTATTTTGCCAATTTCCAGTTCTTGATATCACTGACACTAAAAGAATATTTAAGATGCTGCATATCATAACTGGCTTGCATCCAAATCTCCAGGTTCATTTTATGCCTACACCAAAGCTTGCAACAATTGTAAAACAGTTATTAATCATTCCATACTAGATTTTGAACAGGCTAAGAGTATAAAACTTTCTTCTTGTCCATATGGGTAGTCAAGCATTCTAGTCTCTTGCCAAAACTATTGCCACAACTTTTGTCCATCTGTACTCCCACCACTGTTAAAACCTGATGGTTCTATTGCCACCTCAGCTAAAGATAAAGCCAACTTACTAGCACCTACTTTTCTTTTTGTATTGACAATCTTGATAAACTGCTTCCTACCATTCCCAGTACACTCTGCTCAGTGCCTCCTGTGGTCTTCCATCAAAAAGATGTTGGAAGAATTTTGAACAGTCTTGATACCAAGAAAGCTCCAGGTTCTGAATGGTATTCCTCCACTTGTTCTCAAAACCTGTGCTTCCGAGCTTGCTCCTATTCTGTGTAGCCTTTTTACAATTTCTTATTCCACTTGGAAATTTGCTCTTATCTAGCCAGTTCCTGAAAAGAGTCACAAATCCCTCCCATCCAATTATCGTACCAGTGCACTCACTTCTACTCTTTCTAAAGTAATGGAGGAATCCATTAATTTCCAACTCTTAAACTATCTTAAAATCTTCCATCTGATCCGTGATTGTCAATATGATTGTCAATACTGGCTTATGTTACCCATTTGTGGACAAATTCAATGGAAAAGTTTGGTGAAACTCAAGCAGTTACTCTTGACATTTCAAAGGCTAGTTTGGCATAAAGGTCAGAAGACCTTTTAAGCTTCCATTTTATGGATTTGCCAACTGTTTTATAATTGGATATCCAGTTTTTTCTCTGAGTGCTCACTGTGTGTGATAGATGGCTCTTTGTCTTCTAACTCCTACACTAATGCTAGTGTTTCCCAAAGTTCAGTTCTTTCGCCCACTGTTTTCCTTTTTTCACTGTTGACTGGAAATTCTATCCATAGTTTTGTTGATGATAGCACATTGCATTCTGCTTTCCAGTTTGAGAATCCTTGCCCTGCTCGAATAGCTTCAACTTTTTGAATATCCACTACCAGTTCCTGAAATGCTGATCTCCAGGTAATTCTTCAATGAGGAAAAGGTAACTTAATTTCAATCCTGCTAAAACTCGCTTGTCTCACAAAAAGGATTCTTCTACCCCTGTGCTTATCTTTGATGATACTCAGATTTATATAAAAGATTGTGTATCTCTATTAGGGATTCCCTTGACTTCTAATCTCTCTTGGCATAAGTACATTCAAATATTGCTCCTTCTGCAACCAAAAAAACTGGGTTTTCTCTTTCACTCTGAGCATTACTTTTCTTCCAAACAGTTACTCACTCTGTACAAATTTGAAATCTGCTCTACCATGGAATATTTTTTCCACATCTGGGGACATGACCCCATAGCCTCTCTTAGGCTTCTAGACCTCACTCAAAAGAGGATAGTTAGGGTAATTATTGACCCATGTCTTACAAAGTCTCTCCACTCTGTCTTATAGACATTCTGTTTCTGCCATTTCTATAGATAATTCCATGAGCAATTTTCTGCATTGGCTCTTTAATTCAACCCCCCTCCCCTTTCAAACCAGTCCGAACACCAGCTGCAACCAGTCAACATCCATTTTCTGTCCAACTTTTCTTCTTCATTTATCCCTTCAGTGTCAGTTTACTGGAAAAACCTCCCTTAATATGTTTTTCTTGAAATTTACAATCTACAGAAATTCAATTCTGATGTTAACAAGTATCTTCTTAACCTTCAACCCATGCATGGTACTAAGTATTATAGGTTCTAATACCTTTCCTGTTTAGTGTTTCATAAAAAAAAAATTTTTTTTTTTTAGTTTTCAGGATAAATCACAACGTGTAGTCATCCCTATAGACCCAAGAAATACTGCATTTTGCCAGTCTCCTTTCTTGAAATTGAAACCCTCGCCTTTTCTTTTGGCCACAGAAATCTCTTTGGGCAATACCAATATCTATTTTATGACATTGTGGTCATTACACTGGGGTTACCAGGTGTCTTTGGTTTCCATGGGCAATTCCTGGAATTTGACTACCTGACTCCGGCTATGGGAATGTGTCACTTGGAAAGGTGACTTACAGGAACTGTTAATCATCACTTACCACTACTGTGGCTGCATTAGTGTGAACATGAGTGGCATCAGTAGGGTGTGAAAAATGTGTTCTCAAACCAGTAGAATGTTTGGATGAGTTGTGGTTCTGAAGCATTGTGTGTCTCTATTGCTACCAAAAAAAACCTCTATATTTTTAAGTATATTTCAACTTTTTGGTCCACAGATATTGGGATTCTAGGCATGTGCTAGTGTGAAAATACACCCCTGCCTTGAGCCATAGAACAAACTTTACTTTCACATCAAGTTGCTTTGTTATTACATTACTTTCAAATACAAATACATTTGTTTGAAACTAGTGGGTATTGCAGTTATCAGATTAATCTTTTATAAATGATGTTTGCTGCCAAAACATTAATCTGTTATTTAGTCATTGTCTTATAAATGACAGAATTAACCTTTTAACAAGTAACATCATGAAAATAATGGGATTTATTTGAGAGTTGTGCAATGCCAGTGTAACTAGTTGTGAAGTTTGTTGTATTGTCAATATTAAGACCACTTCATTAATTGAAAGTAGTTTAAATCGTGCTGACCGCAAAAAAAAAAGAGGTAGTCTTCTTAACTCTGAGATATAATTGAATAATTATTTTATTTTATTTTATAATCTAATTAATATTTTAATATGACTAATTATGTATGTTTAATTATTAATTAAATAAATTCATAATTGTATTTACAATAGAACTCAGATAAGAAATTCCCTCATAAGAAATTTTCTCCTGTACTAAGTTTGGTTTCTTAAGTCCCAATTTCACCTCTATATATTGTAATGTATTATTTTCCTGCGTAAGACGTTCGTGATAAAGAATACAGAGTGTATTATTATAATGACGTTTTCCCACTTAATACATTTTTGAAATATAGAAATTCTTTATTTTTAATATTAAAAAATATTAAACAATATAAACATTTGGTAATCGAACAAGTTAGTGCCAAGCTTCATTTTACTTTGTAGTAAACCACCGACATAGGTGAAATGGCATCTTTTTTACATCTCATATTGTGAATGCCTTCACAATGAATTGCCCTGATATTGCACTCCCTCCAATAAGATATTGCACTACCTCCTACGCTTCACCACTAAGAAGACTAATGTTACTTATTCTCAGTGGATACCACCACCCAGGGGTGGTTGGTATCCACCGAGAATCCACTAGTGAAGTGTTGCCTATTCGAGAATCCAGTGTCTAAGTGTTGCTTATTCTAGGTAGTTCAATATCAGAGCAACTCGTGAAGGCATTCACAATATGAGATATCACAAAAGTGATGCTATTTCACTTACTTCGGTGATTTACTGCGAACTAAAATTATGCAATGTACTAATTTGTTCGATTAGTCAATTTTCCTTAGTCCGATGCTTTCAGCCTTAAAACCTTTTAGTATAAAAATTTTGATATAACAGAAGTGACATATTGCAATTGTTTTCGTTGATATCCATAATTGGATAGCTTCGACCACGTGAAGCACAGTGAAGCATTTGCTGTTAAGTTCTGATTTTTCTGAACAGTTCTGAATTACTTAGTGGATTGTTCTCTGTCTTATTGTAATTGTGACCTTTTAAGGTATGTTTAAACCCCAAAGGAGCTCATCCTTCCAACTTGGTAATGAGTATTTGGTAATAAGTTTAATGAACAGAATGTTAAGCAATTAGAAATCCTGAGTTTAAAAATGCATAAGCAGATAATCTGCTTATGTTTCCCATAAGCAGAGTAAAATATTTATAAATTCTGAAATAGTACTTAAAAATCATCTGTACTGTATTTAATAATTATAATTATTTAATTCTGTAACCAGGAATACAAAATGGTATATGTATATTTTCCATGTTCTTTATGCTGAAGCCATTTTGTGCATGAATTTGAAAAAGAAAATATGGTAAACCTACACTACCAACTATTGGTTCCTGTTTTGTTGAGTTTTTAATGTAGTTTCTTTGGATCCTTAGTGAAAATCAAGTTAAGGATGTTACAGGAAAGTTTGCACTCATAGATACAGCGTACGTCAATGATGTTACCCATTTTAAAAATTTAGGTGAAATAGTTAAAATATCTTAGAGTATTTTGGTTTTGTTTAACTTGTTGAACAGTTAAATTTTTTTTTTTTTTTATTTCCTTCTCAGTCTTCTTTTGTTGATTCATTCTAAGAGCAGTACTAAAACAGATAATGTTGCAATACATTTGTTTGAAACTAATGGGTATTGCAGTTATCAGATAAAAATGGAACCACCCTAAAAAAGGTGCATGTGTTTCTTTGCTTACCACATCCATAGTAATCACATTCATCCAAAAAAAATTAGCAATGCATTTGTTGAAAATCAATTAGTAACTGGTAGTATGTTGTGACAAAAAAGGAAGTGGACAAACTAGTGTATTTAGCACAACAGTTAATCACATATAAGAGACACTTTCCAATGATTAGAATACTTTAAGTTTCATAAAAACAGCTTTATTGTATTTTCACAAGCTAGTTATTAAAGAATAATTAGTGTAGTGAGGAATTTTACTTTGAGATGATGATTACTAAAAGCTGGTGAAACACAGGTAGATATTAATGATTGATGATTTTTCCATTTGAAATGGGCTTAATAATTTAAGGATATCCTGCATTACATTACATAAGATACATTATGGCAATTAAATTTAGGATATACATTGAAAGAATTAAAATTTAAGTATGTAAATATAAGATTCAAAGTTACTGTAAGTTTTAAACTGTTGGCTTAAACTATAATATGATCTCTTTTTTATGTACAAGGGCAATTCAAATGAAAGCCACAAAAGTTACATAAAAACTGTTTTAATTTCATGATAGGCAAAACATAAATTTTAGTCTTCAGTATAGAACCATTCACAAACATGTAATCACATTCATAAACCGTTTATAATCACATACACTTCCTCCAGCACTGAATCAATGAGCCAAATGAATTCTGAAGGGATTTTATTTGGCTGTTTCTGAGACCATTCACTCTCTACCATCTTTGTCTAAAAAGAATCCTCCAAGTGCCTTTTTGCAGTGGCCATAAAAGGTTAAAATCACTTTGTGTTATGTCCGGTGTATATGGAGGTGAATCAGTGTTTCATACCAAATCTCCTGTATCATCACTGACATAGTTTAGGAGAACAGTGGTAGGTGGTGTGTTTCTGTGCTGCAAGCTCACATTTGTGAATATCAGACTTTGGAATTTGTTCTGAATAGTTGACTTTAGATGGTTCACAGGGCATGTTGCACTTTTCATTTGCCTTTCTGCTTTTTCCACACAGTTTCCAGAAATATTCCTTTATGGTGTTAGAAGATGGCGAGTAACACTCCCTGTTATATTTCGTGCTGTATATTTCTTTGGTCAAGCAAGATGGGTTCCCACTCTTGTTTTTTCTCTACTTTCTCTCTGCTAAAATAATACAGCCAGGATTCATCACTATTGGTGACTTTCTGTTTTAAGAAGGCCTCTTCTTCCTGCTTTGTATGGTTTGAGAATCATAAAACACATTAATTTCTTGCTTAGTTCTGATGTTATTTGTTATTTGCTATTATTTGATTTTTAGGAGCATTAGCAACTAAGGCCATATTGCTCTGGGAATATGCGGTGGTCATTCCCTGACCTTTCCGCATCCTCCGTATTTGGTGGTGACGGGATCAAACCCTGGTCTAATCAAGAAGCGTGTGTTACGCACTGCTGCTCCTTCCCACTTGGCTACGGAGGCGCCACTTAATAGGTTCCTTGATATTTATTCTGATGAATAAATATCAAGGAACCTATTAAGTTTACACTTCTTGATCAAAGGTACATTTGTTCATTAACAGTTACACCTTTTTAAGGTATTCTTATGACTGTTATGCACAGAAAGGATGCCAATATTCACTGCTTTAGTGCCACCTCTTCAGTGATGGGATGATTTTTCTTCACCAGCTTTTCCCATGCTTTGACGTTCATTAGCATCATACACAGCTTACTTTATAATTTTGGACAAACATACTGGCATCATAACACAATTTGTGGTTTAAACTCTTCAGTGTGGTTCTGGTTTTTTGTACACTTACTGTATTCAAAAATTAATTGCAGATCACATCTTAATCTTCGTACACAACTACAGTAGAGCTGTCTCTTGTACACTGTCTGCTTAAGGATGACCTCTGCAGATGGAGAAGCATATGCATTCCTTGTTGCCAGCAAGCTTTGAAGAAACTACATGCTATAAGATTTGTTATTTTTTGCATTTTTTACAATATATGAGGTGCTATTCAAAGGTCCTGAAATGTATTTATAAAATAAATTAGACTCACCCTGGGTCTTATTCGCCACTGTCACCTTCGAAGTAGTCTCCTAGAGTGCATAAACACCAATTCCAGCACTTCTCCCATGATTTGAATGCTTCCTGAAAGTTCTACTTCGTCATAGTGTTCAGCGCCACCTGTGATTCAATTTGGGTATCCTCTACACTGTCAAATCTTTGACCCTTCAGCTTGATTTTCATTCTTGGGAAGAGGAAGAAGTCACAGGGGGCTAAGTGTGGTGAATAAGGGGGGGGGGACAATTGTTATGTTTTTGGATGCCAAAAACTGTGCCACAGTGAGAGATGTGTGGGCTGGCATGTTGTCATGATGAAGGACTCAGTTCTTTGTGCGCCACTTCTCTGGACGTTTCCTCCTGATGGCTTCCCTTAACCACCTCAGGACGTCGCAGTAGAACTTTGCATTGACAGTCTGGCTAGAAGGGACAAATTCCTTATGGATAATCCCGTCAATGGCCAAAAAAAAAAAAAAAAAAACCAGATCAGCATGGACTTCACATTGCTCCTCACTTGTCGGACTTTCTTTGGTCGGGGCAAAGATGGGCTCTTCCACTGGGATGATTGTTGCATGGTTTCTGGGTAATACCACATACCCAACTCTCGTCACCAGTGACAACTGAGAAAGGAAGTTTTGATCACTCTTGGCCCATTCTTGAAGATCTCTGATAACTTCTATGCGATGCTGCTTTTAGTCTTCACTTAGTAACCATGGCATGAACTTGGCTGTAATGCTTCTCATGTTCAACTTGTCTGACAAAATCCATTGACACATGCCATATGATAGTCCTACAATGCCACAAATGTCATGGGTAGTCCGCCTGTGGTTTTCACGGATTGCCGCCCAAACTTTGGTGACATTTTCCATGGTGGTGCTCAGTGGTGGATGCCCAGAGCGATCGTCGTCATCAACTGACATTTGACCATTTTTAAAATGGTTAAACCAGTATTAGGTTTGCGTCTGGTCTAAAGCATTGTCACCAAAAGCTTGTTTCAACCTCTTATGGGTTTCTGCTATCGATATTACAAAACTTGATGCAAGCACGTTGGTCTCTCACATTAGCCATCGCAACAATTGCAAACTATGCAAAACACACTGCCACAGAACTGTGCATAAACATTCAATGACTCTATCCAGCCTGACACCTTGTGGCACACTGATTCACAACAGATGCATGCAGTGTTACCTAGCGCTACAAGCACGTACTAGACGTAGTTCCTGCACAACGTTCAAATTTTGAGAACGTTTAGATAGCACCTCGTATGGTAACTTTGAAGTTTTCAGTTTTCTGTTTTCACTTTGTAAACTATGGAAAACAGTAGTCTGTTTTCCATACTATTGAAAATAGTAGTAATGCTATACAGTTACATCTTATTGTGAATGGACTGTTGTATTGCTGTATAGTTTGTTATATTGTTCTTTTGGTTATCCTTTTCCAAGGATCCAATGAACTTCAATTCAGAGGTAAATAAGGCACCATCAGATTTAAGCTGGCAAAAGATGGAGTAGACAGTGCAGCTGGGAATGTTAAGGCTTTTGCTTTTTTATCTCTTAGATCAGCAAAAATATCAAAAGAATAGACTCAGTTATTTGGATACGATAAAAAAATCTGGTGATAATATAATCTGACTGTATTTCCAGATTGGTTTTTGCATTGCATGGAACTATTTGTTGAATGATATTCCAAGTAGAACTTCTCAAAATTAGATAATGCTCCAAGCCATCCACCCAATTTGGATAACCTAACTCCAAACATTCAGACAGCTTACTCTCTTAAAAATGATTTGTTCTTGTCAATGTCCCAAAAGATGTTGAGCAGCCAAGAGAACTAAAAATAAGCAACTTAGCCAAATAATGTTTGTTCAAATTAGAACAAATCATGGTGAGGTTCTCTGAGTAAAAGAAAAGTGTAAAAGTACATAGGGTTAGATATGCCTTTTTGTGCTGGAAATGTATAAAAAGAAAATGAAATGGGAAGAATGGTCCCTTATCCATAGATTCCTTCTCAGTAAGAAGCAGAAACAAAAGAGACAGTTTTGGTTTTCAGATAACGTTCCAAGTGTGCCAAACAATTCCCAAGTTACCTTCTTTAAATATTCTAGATTGCAGAATTTTGGTCATTACAACTTCAGAGACAGTCTTTCAAATTTCTTTTTCCTTTGCCCAATCTTTGTGATAATAAGGTGAGTTCATCACTTGTTTGGAGAGGGCTGGGTTTTGAATCAGTAACATATTAAGGACTTAGAATAGACTAGAAGAAACTGGAATGCCATTCTAAGAAACTAGACACCTTACAGAGATGACCTAATCAATGTTAAGGTCTATAAAGGAATAAACAAAATGAATGAGGCTGTTGTTTGTTTGTTATTTGTTTTTTTAGGAGTATTAGCAACTAAGGCCATATTGCTCCAGGGATATGTGGTCATTCTCTGACCTTTCCGCATCCTCCGTATTTGGTGGTCACGGGCTCGAACCCTGGTCTAATCAAGAAGCGTGTACTACAGAGGCCATCTGGTTACGGAGGTGCCAAAATAAATGAGACAGATATGCTCATATTGGTAAGCAAAACTAGAACAAGGGGACCTAAATATTGTATAAAGTTTTGGGAAGCAACAGACGATTAAATCTCATGAAGTTAATCTTCAGGCCATTGTGCTGTTGCTCCTTGGATTCAGTTATTTCCCAAGATAGTTGAAGTAGTGAATCTGACCAACTTCAAGATTGAAGAGCTATATTTTAGTGGTGGACAAATTATAATTGATTTTTTTTTTTTCCCTGCTGATACAGAATAGCTTTATTCTTCACTTTGCATGGAAATGTATAAAAGAAAATGAAATGGAAAGAATAGTCCCTTATCCTTAATACTAATTCTAGTATTGATCAGTCTGTTTTTACAAAACATGTTACCTTCTACTCTTTTTTGTTTGTTTGTTTTCTCAGTATTTCTTTAAGAGCAAGACTAATTACTATTTATGTCGTATCATTTTAACATTGGGTCAGAAATGTTTTCTATTTTGTTGTTTCTAATTGATTTTGTTAAAGAAGTTATATGAATTTCAAATTTTTGCTTCTCTAAAATTTTGTCACTCATCAGATAAAATTAAAAATTACATTAATATATTTGTTTCAATGCATGAAATGAGCACGATCAACAGTACTTTTAGAAAAAAATTTTGGAAAAAACAAGTTTCTAATAAATAACTATTTCTCTTTTATAGTGTATGAGACAATATGTGATTATTAATATTAGAGAAGGAAATGTAGTGATAGCTTGTCCTGATGCACAGTGTGGAATAGAAGGCAAAGTACAAGCATCTGAAGTAAGGTTTTCTATAGTTTGCTACTGTTTTTTTTTTTTTTAGTTTTTAGTCCAACTTTTTTAGTTGTGTACCCTCTTGTAATTTCATATACTGTATTATATATGTTTTATGAATTTGTTTGAGAATCAAAGGGACAGAGAAAAGTGCTAGAAAGGATATTTTAGCCAGTTACTTACTTAATTCTTGCCAGAATACATACATCAATTTAATCTTCCAAGTTGATTTTATATACAAATCAATTAATGTATCGGTTAATATAAAAATTGTTTCAAAATCTTCCAGTAAATGCTGTCATCTCTAACATTGGACAATCAGGCTAAAATATGAACAGATTAATATTTAAAAGCATTTAGGTGCAAAGTTTTAATTTCTACAATTTTTCAAAAAATTCCATGAAAAAATTTAGTCCACAGAGAGTCCTTTGCTGAAACCTCACTGCTGTGAACTTGTGAATGAAAGAATTATTGATCTTGATATTGCTGATGAAGGTGAAGTCATTTTTAACTATTCTTACTTTTTATTCTGCAGTACTAGGATACACTATCATAGAAGACAACACTTAGTGACAGCCTTCCTAAAGCAGTTTGTGTACTTCAAGAAATGAAAGTCATTTTTAATTTTCATCTAAAATGCTATGCATTGTTCACACGTGACTGAAAAAAAAAAAAAACATTTGCATTGCTCTTACCTTATCTTATATTTTCTGCTCTCTTTCTTTCTATATATAAGGCAATTAAAATTATATACACAGCATACGCTATAAAGTGTTGTATTCCTTAAAGTTTATTGAGTTATCTTTTGGAAATACAAACCTAGATTATTGAACTGATGTATGCTGTGTAGCAAAGGTTTGATAAGATGCCCCTCTACCACCAATATGCACATGCTTATGAGAACAGCATCCTTTCTCAACAGTTTAACATATTGTGGCACATGTGTCAACTATCATTTTACACAATTTTTGTCATAGTTACTGACTTGATGTTTTGCAGGAGTGGAAGAAAGTTAACAGTCTGTAAAATATATTTAGGCCTAACGTGGGGAAGAGAAAACAAAAGTACTTCACTCCCAGTTAAAAAAAAACCATTGGGCCTTGTACCAAGCATATATGCTTGCTGCAACTTCTTCCACAAATCTGGCAGTGCCCTAGGTTTATAACTATACATCTTATCTTTAAGGTACTGTCACACACTGTCCAGAAATCCATAAATGTTCGACTTCCTCTCTTTGCAACTTGACTTTCTCCAGTCCAACTTTCGTAACAGTGAGGTAATTTTCCATGGTGATTTTAGTGTTCACAACTCCAGCTGACTTCCGTTTTCTAGTCACACCGACCCAGCTGGTCGAGATGCTGAGGCTTTTGCAATTACTAATGACCTTACACAGATTGTTCATTTACCTACAAGAATACTGGACAATCCTAACCATACAGCCAACATGCTTGATCTTTTTTCACAAACAACGCTTCTAAGTACATGGTCGAAGTGAGTGGTCCTTTAGGCACCTCAGATCACAGCTTGGTGATTGTCTCTTCTCTAATGGAGCCTTTATCTCATGGCTATTCCCAATCTCGTGTTTGTTGGCATTACAAGAAATCAAAATGGGATGACCTGCAAGATTTCTTTTCTTCTTTTCCTTGGTTGGATTACTGTTTCAAAACTTTTGATGTCAACATTTGCCCAGATCATGTCAGTGAAATTATTCTTGTAGGAATGGAATCCTTTATTCCACACTCCACTTTAAAATCTCGTCCTTTATCTAAACCTTGGTTTTCCAATAAATGTGCTAAGGCTGTTCAAGAGAAGAACGTAGCATATCGTAATTGGCTTGTTTCCAATTCTTCAGTTTCATTTTCTGCCTACACCAAAGCTTGCAACAATTATAAGTTATTAATCAGTCCAAACTAGATTTTGAACGGGCTGAGAGTAGAAAACTTGCTTCTTCCCCCTAATGGTAGCCGAGCATTCTGGTCTCTTTCCAAAGCTATTGGTCGCAACTTTTGCCCATCTCTGCTCCCACCTCTATCAAAACCAGATGGTTCTGTTGTCACTTCGGCCAAGGATAAAGCTGACCTGCTAGCATCCCGTTTTTCTTCCAACTCATGTATTAATGATCTTGGTAAAACACCTCCCACAATTCCCAATATGCTCCATTCAATGCCTCCTGTGGTCTTCTGTCAAAAGGATTTTGATGAATCTTAATGCTAAGAAAGCTCCAGGTCGTGATGGTATTTCTCCACTTGTTCTCAAAGCCTGTGCCCCTGACTTACTCCTGTTCTTTGCTGCCTTTTTTCACTTTCTTATTCCAAAGGTGTTTTTCTTTCTGCTTGGAAATTGCATTCCACTTTCCATTTTGAGAAACCTTGCGCTGCTCAATCAGCTTCAACTTCTCGAATATCTGCTACCAATTCCTTAAATGCCGATCTCCAGGTAATTCTCCAGTGGGGTAAAGACAAATTAGTTGATTTCAATCCTTCTAAAACTCAGTCTTGTTTTATATCTTGCAAAAAAGATTCTTCTGCTCCTGTGCTTATCTTTGGTGACACTCCGATTTCTAGGCAAGTTGATATATCTCTTTTGGGGATTACCCTGACTTCTAATCTCTCTTGGCACAAGCACATTACAAATATTGCTTCCTCTGCATCTAAAAAACTTGGTTTTCTCTCGGCATTACTTTTCTTCCAAACAGCTGACCTGTCAACATTTGCTCAGATCATGTCAGTGAAATTATTCAGTTAAATTTCCCCGGGTAAGAATTTTTGACCCAGTTCGCCTCTGTCTATCGATATTGCTTTTCTTTTTTTTCACTCTGTACAAATCGCAAATCTGCCCTACCATGGAATATTGTTCCCACATCTGGGGCAGTTCCCCCAAAACCTCTCTCAGGCTTCTAGATTCCATTCAGAAGAGGACAGTTAGGTTAATTAATGACTCATCTCTAACAGAGTTTCTCCACTTGCTGTCTCATAGACGTACTGTTTCTGGATACAGTAAGTCCTCGTATAGCACAACAGTTGTGTTCCTAGAAACCCTCATGCAATATAAATAACAGGCCCTATGAGAAAAATAGGGTTAGGTGCTGACCACCCAAGATTGAACACACATTTGTAACCAAAACATTACCAAACACAATAAATAATCGTAATAAAATACGTATTTTATTACAACTATTACATAATAAAATATTGCTAATGTTTTTGCTTCTATCGTAAGCATACTTGTTCTTTGTTTGATCTTCTATCCAAACAGATGACAGCCGTTCCATCTCTTCCAATTCTTTGTCTTGATCTAATGGATTTTTGTTACACTTTGAGTTGTTCCTGCTATGAATGTTTTTATTTTCTCTGCATTCTTTCTAATTCTCGCTTTGCCTCAATTAGGCCTGTAGCACGTGCAATATTACATGGTCTTTCATTTCACTCAAAGTGTTTCACAATTTCATATTTTTTCTCTGTCGACAGAGGCGGACTGGCCATAAGCCTTACGGGGGAAACGCCAGTGGGCCGGAGGCCAGAAGACGATGCAGGCTGGTGTGATTTTGGTCATAAACGCTAGTATGAGGCCGCTACAAATTTTACTGGGTAAGAATTTTTGACCCAGTCCGCCTCTGTCTATCGATATTGCTTTTCTTTTTTTTCTCTGAATCTGTAGTGTCTTCACCAGGATGCTTCCTTTTCACACATTTTTAGTATTTTACTCATTTTTAGGGAATAAAACACAATTACAAAGTGAGGAGGCATGCTTGATACACATAAACAAAGCTGCATGCATGCAGCAACTGAATAAACAACACTGTAAAGGCAGAGATGCACTATTAACACCTCACATTTTACTAAAGCACATTTCTGGGGTTACTACCATAAAACAATAAAGACAATTTCCAGTTGCATTTCTGCTAGTGGAATCTGTTATAAACTGGTAGTAAACTCAATCTAATCGCATTTGCGATAATACCAATAGCTGGAATTGTGTGGATTTTTATGTTTTGGTGAAATGTGTTTTCCCTTCACTGATATAAAAAACAAATGCATTTTCAGAATCTTCCCGTGTTGCGTTCAGATGGGGTGATTCCACGTTCGACTGCTATTTCTTGTAAACACAAAGGTTTATCGTGCATAAGCGAATTCGGTTTGTGTTATATACGATATTGTTCCCCTATTTATAAATCGTGTATGATCGAATTCGTGTAGTGTAAACACATGTTATACGAGGACTGACTGTACTTCCATGGGCACTGTTCTTCTGAATTGGCTTCTGTAATTCCCCCTCTCTCTTTCAAAACAGTCCGAGCACGTACCACCACCAGCCAACATCCATTTACTGTCCAACTTCATACTCACAGAACCAACTTTTCATCTTCCTCGTTTATTCAATCAACTGCTGTTTTCTGGACGAGCCTTCCTTCTTATGTTTTTCCTGAAAATTACAGTCTACAGAAGTTCAAGTCTAATGTCAACAAATATCTTCTCTCGTCTTCTCAACCTCCAACCCAAGCACGGTACTAAGTACTATAGGTTCTAATACCTCTCGTGTTTGGGGTTTTCATAAAAAACAAAAAAAAAAAGTGTAAAGGCTGGAGAAATGCTAAGCCCTGAGTCCAGTAACACGTGATGCTCAGCTTTCTTCACTTTTTCAGAATATTTGTTATTTCATAACAGAAATCCAATTTTCTGCATTTTAAAACTGAAACAGATTCTAATGTTTTATATGATTGATTGCTGGTGATAAGTTCCTCTTAATTTTGTTTTGCTGTTGGTATTAGGAGAAAGCTTTATATTATTCGTACAGAACAGCTGAAGAGGAATATATTGGCACAAAAATTCCTTGCTAATTTGACTAAAATATTTGAATACTACTCTGAGTACTAAATCAGTTGACTGTACCATTTATCTACATTTACACTAATCCAAGATGCATGATATTTCTTCTCAGGCAACAGAATGGCTCAACACATTTGGCAGGTACAATGAAATATAATGAATTTGTGAGGACAATCAGCGTATCTCTCTATACATTAAAAAAGTTTTCCTCCTAGTAATATTTATTTCAGCGAACGAGAGAAGAGTGCGGGGCATTTACGTGAATTATTCGAGCCAATAGGAGAAGAGGATGGGGCAATTACATCACTACAAATGTGCAGGTAAATAATTACGTTTTCCATTGAAAGACAACTGCATCCATAACATTCAACAACCTGGTGCATGTGCTTCACTGTCTGTTACATGACCACACCCGGCATCATTTGATGTTCCATTGTAATGTCAGCTGATGAAGGGACCCGATATAGTTTGATTATTTGTAAATAGTTTAGTATTTTGTAAATATTTTAAATATCTGTATAGTTTGTAAATATTTTAGTCCTGCTCTTTTGGATGCAGCAGTATTCCTCATGCATTTTGGAACCCAAAGCAAAAGGCCTTTTCCTGAGTGACCTATATAAACGCAGATAAATAATTACATAGTGATATTTATTCCACCTTGAGAATGCCGCATGGTGGGGTAGCCATGGGAGAAGAGGGATGCGGTCACATGGTACAAGTGGGCGAGGCAATTATGTCACTACAAATGCACAAGTAAATACAGCAGGCCCCGGTTATAACGCGGTTCGCTTTACGCTGATTCGCTATAACGCTGTTCTTACATTATAACCCGTATCTGACTATAACGCTGTCAAAACTCACTGTAACGCTATTTTACTAGCATACAGATTGAATTTTTGGCAAATCCGTCTTCAGTCCAGTCTGTTTTGAGCCTTTTTTTTTTTTTTTTTTTTGGCAAAAGGAGAAAATAGCCACCATGAAATTAACTACAGTAATTATTTTTATAATTTCTACTCTATGTACAAAATTGAAACTTTCAATATGCTCTTATTTTCTTGGTGTGGATAGTTTCAAGGGAGAAATTCTTTTTTAGTACACAAGTTGAAAAAATTTACCATCCAGTGTCATATGTTGTTACGAAGTCTGCATTTTCTGTTCTGACCTGTAATAGAAAGATACTAAAAATAGATTTACTCCCTATCTCTTCTTTTGTTTTACTGTGGGAACTATAACTTGCGAAATGTTTTTCACACAATCAATCCCATGAGTGCTAAATGCAGTGCTGTTTCTTGTACAGTATTCTCTGGTCTTCTGAACTCCTCTGACCTTGTGGTCACCCGAAGTACATAAAATTTGTTTGTTTTACTGTTTTGGAAATTCCATAAACATTCTCCATGAGTCACACCATAATTGATTTACAGTACTTTTCCGGCAATAAACAACCATTTGATTTTACTGCACGGTAAAATCGAACTTTTCAGATAAATAAAACATTTGTCACCGTCTTCAGCTCACTTGCCAGAGGAATTCTAGATATCATTCAGTGCATACAGTGTTAGACATACAGACAGTTTACTGTACTCGAACATCGTATCACAATCAGTGCAACGCAGTTACATTTGCAAAGAGTTATGGCGGATAAGAATGAAAAAGCAACAATGTCTGGACACGGTGCAAAGATTGGAAAGGTAAGAAAAACATTGAGTTTGAAAATTAAATTAGACGTTTTGAAGAGAATTGATTCCGGTCAAAGACAAGTGGATGTGTGCAATAATTTAGGACTGGCAGGTTCAACTGTAAGAACAATCATAAAAAATAAAGAATCAATTTTAGCAGCTGGAAAAACAGCTGTTCCCCTGCAGGCAACTAAATTGACCAGGGCTAGGCCGGCTATTATGATTGAAATGGAGAAACTTCTACATAATTTTATTGAAGACAACATTCAACGTAGAATTCCGTTAAGTTCAATTATTATTAAAGAAAAAGCAAAGAGCCTATATGAAGATTTAAAGGGAGCTCACCCCGAAAAAAATGTGGAACCATTTAACGCTAGTAAGGGCTGGTTTGATAGATTTAGAAAGCGCTATAACCTGCACAACGTAGCAATACAGGGAGAAGCTGCAAGTGCAGATCAACAAGGAGCCGAAACTTTCAAAAAAGAATTTGTTAAAATTATTGAAGAGGGATGTTATACTGCTCAACAAGTTTTTAATATAGATGAAACAGGTCTTTTTTGGAAACGAATGCCTAAAAGAAGTTTCATATCGAAAGAAGGAAAAAAAATGCCAGGCTTCAAAGCGGCGAAGGATCGGTTAACTTTGTTGTTGGGTGGTAACGCTGCGGGGGATTTTAAATTAAAACCCCTTTTAGTTTACCATTCCAAAAATCCAAGGGCTCTTAAAGGTTTAGCTAAATCAAACCTACCTGTAATCTGGTAGGCTAATAAAAAAGCTTGGGTAACCAGGCCGCTTTTCATTGATTGGTATGCTGAGTTCTTCTGTCCTGCAGTGGAAAAATATTGTGCAAAAAATAACATTGGTTATAAAGCTATTCTAATCATGGACAATGCACCAGGACACCCAAGCAAAGAGAGCTTAGAAGACTTGAACAATCACATAAAAGTTTTTTACATGCCTCCAAACACTACGTCTCTGATCCAACCAATGGACCAAGGAGTAATTGCAACATTTAAAGCGCACTACATAAGGAACACCTTTTCCCAAGCTATTAAAGCCATCAACACTGAAAATGTACAGAGCTTAAAGGAGTTTTGGAAATCCTATAACATTAAAACCGCCATCTACAACATTTCAAGTGCCTGGGATGAAGTGACTCAGAAAACCATGAATGGAGTGTGGAGGAAAGTTTGGAAAAATTGCATAAAGCATTCCCAGGAACCTGATGATTCCGTTGAAAATGTTAAAACACAAATTGTTGAGCTCGGAAAAGAAGCAGGATTACACGAAATTAACGAAGACATCGTACAAGAGATGATCGACAACGACAGGGATGGCCTCTCTAATGAAGAACTAATGGAAATTACAAAAGAACAAGAGCTTGCTATTGAGGGAGATGATGATGAAGATACTATAGATGAAGAACCTATGAAGTCGCTGACTGCAAAAGGACTTAGTGAAGCTTTTGAACACTTCGAAAAAATGTGTGATTATTTCCGGGAGAACGACCCTGACATGGAACGAAGTGCCAAGGTAATAAGAAATTTGAAGAAAGAAAGAAATCCCTACATGATGTTGTACAATGAGAGGAAGAGGGCCAAAGCACAACCCAAAATTGACACATTTTTCAATCCAAAGATACGAAAACTCGAGAGCACAGGGCCATCGAATTAATAAATTCATGATTTTCGTTAGTTAATTACCTCATAATTATATGTGTATATAAAGTAGAATATTTTATATGTACAAAATTTTGAATAATAAATATTTTTAATCGACATTGGTGCATATTTTCACTACCATTTATTATTGATTAGAAAATATCCTATGGAATAGACCGCAACTCACAAATACATATGTTACCTTATGGGAATATGGCGCTCGCTTAGCGTGGATTCACTTTGCGCTCTGTTTTCCCGGAACGAACTATCAGCGTTAAGCGGGGGTCACCTGTAATTACATAGGTCATTGATTAGATATCGATCAGTGCATTCCGACAGTTGTGTCTTTTACGTAGAAAAGATTTGATTTACTCCATCATAACTCTACATTTTATCTAGAAAAACGTGCACAGGGGTTGGCAAGCAAAAAGCGAGCAGGGAGCAAAACCCCCTAGTATTCATTATAATAATTTTATTATTCTGAAATGAAATGGGAAAATGATAGAATAATCATTACCTATTACAAACTAATCATGAAAAACATAATATTTTTTAATGAAAAATTTTAAATTATGTGTATTTTTTACACTTGTTATTTTCAGTGAAACAAAACTTTCATTAATATTGTTTGGAAAAAAAAAAAATTATGAAACTACAGTCTCTTCTATTTTCAAATTTATAAAATTATAATAAGCACATGGCTGCCAGTCCTCTAGATTTGCAACGAGAACCCAGCTTTCTTAACTTAATTTGAACCTTTTCCATCTCACTATCATAATATAGTTGGTGACAAAGTATTTTTCTATTGTTTTGCAAAAACTCAAGTTTTCTCCATCTATTTCTTTTCAAAAAAAACTATAAAATTAGAATTTTTTTTAAAAATTTTGTGAATTTCTGCTTATTTTTGTTGATGAATTGGCCATTGGGTGTGTGTGTGTGTGTGCTGTAAGTAGTCTATGTCAGTGGCATGCAAACTTACTTCTCTTGCGACCCCCTTTATTAAATGTAAAATTGACGTAACCCCTCAATGTAAACCATGAGGTAGGATGACAAGATTTTTAGAGAACAAAAATAGCATTTTAAAAATTATGTAGTAGAAAATTTTATTCGAGTACTGAGAAAGGAAAAAAAAATTGTTTCCTTTTTAATTTATACATTAAAGTAATTGTTTATTTTAATTGAATACAGCTAAAACAAAAAATCAAATTCTTATTCTTCAATTAAAATTACAAACAATTAAAAAAAATAAACAATTACAAAACAAAACAATTAACGAAAAGGATGAGCCTGGATAACCGATAATATTTGGTCCATATTTGGCTCAATATTTGGAATTGCTAATCTCATGTCATCTTCTGGACGAAGCTGGAACACTGTTTTGTTTTTATAGCTGTAATTTTGAGAAGCCAACTTCACATAAATATGTAGACCCGAAAGGTAGCAATGGTTGTAGTGCCATTTTTGATAATTCTGGATACTCATCTCGAAGAGAAAGCCAAATTTTTTCACAAGTTGTAGTCTTGAAACGAGCACGTAATGCTTCGTCATATATCAGGTCGATAAGATATTCCTTTTGTTGAATGGTAATTTCGGGGCAAGAAGAAATTTCAAAAGCAAAGAGACACGAATCCAATAAAACTTTTTTTCTGGAGATACTTTAAATCATTTGGAAAAATTCTTATTTAGCATTGTTAGGTGGGCGGCAATGATATCCCTAAATTGCAAAATGTCAATATTATTGCTATTAACAAAATCAGAAAAACATGGGAACATTTCAGTATTATTATGCTCCAATTCAGTTTTGCAAATATTAAGCTTCTTTTTGAAAACTTCTATTTTATGACTGAGTATTAATATATTTGTTCCCTGTCCTTGAAGACTTAAATTTAAATCATTAAGTTTTCCAAGCCATTTTTGATTTGTAAACGATTGAGCAAGGTTCGGATTTGTATCCGATAAAAACAATAAAACTTCATGTTTCAGGTCAAAAAGATGTCGCAACACTACCACTGGACAACCATGTTACTTACTTTTGTATATAAAATAAGTGTTTCATAAGCGGATCTCATTTCATTACAGAGTATAGTGAAAAGTCTGCTATTTAAGCTTCTACTTTTAATAAAGTTGATCACACTTACTGCATCTTTCAAAACTTCGTGCAGATCAGTTTGCATTTCCTTCACTACTAATGCTTCCCTGTGTATAATGCAATGATTAAAAACTACATTTGAAGCAATTTCCTTTACTTTGCCTTTTAAACCTTTATTATCTCCTGTTAATGCAGCCACACCATCAGTACAAATTGAAATGCAGTTGTTCCATGTTAGATTATTTGTTTGAGATAAAATATTTGTAACATCAAAAATCTTCTCACCCGTCGTTCTTCCTTCCAAAGCTTTGCAAAATAGAAAATCCTCCAAAATATCTCCATTGTAGCAGTATCTGACATATACAATTAGTTGAGCCAGGTTTGAAATATCTGTGGATTCATCTAACTATATTGCAAAAAATTGGACTTTCTCTCAATCGATTTAATAAATTGAATGTTATGTTGTCCACGATAGATGTAATATGCCGTGAGACTGTGTCTCTGGATAGAGGAATTGTTTTTAAATCATTGCTGTACTGTTCTCCATTCATAATTGAAATCATTTTTATTGCACCAGGGAGAACAAGAGATTCAGCAGTAGTATGTGATTTAAAATTTTTCCTATTAAATACAAAACTTCCACCAATGCTCTTAAAGCTTTACAAGGAACTGCCGTATGTTTCTTTATGAAAGATTTCTGACCTTGTATGGTGTTGGCATGTCTTTTGAAAAAGGATTCAGTTTTTTTTCATTAGCTCTGAATGTTTCTTATGTAAGTGTCTTTTAAATTTAACAGGTTTCATGCTTTCGTTAAGTCAGTTTTTCGTAACATATTATGCATACAGGATGATGCTCATCATCAACAACACTTAAGTGAAGCCGTACTTCATAAATTCCTCTTGATATTTTCTATTCTTTTTCATTCCTTTTGATTCGGAATATGATGGTTCTCTACTAGAAATTGATGGTTGCCCTGCACTTGAAATAACTTTAGTGTCCAAATTTTCACGTGATATATTTCTTATCTTATTAGCTTCTGAAGTATCTGTAGCAGCATTATTGCGTCACTCCTCAGCCGTTTTGTTCTGATTATGCAATTGTCCATTGTAAAATATATGTATATTTTTTTCTTCTTAAAAACAGTGATAATAACGATGAAACGTGCAATATAAAAAGTAACAGAAGAATGAAAAACACATCCAAGTTGATATGAAAGCACCAAATTCTGAAGCAGAATAAAGTGTGTGTGCAACACACTTGCTATATATATTTACTGCTACCGCATATTTGCACCTCTGGCCTTTAGGCAATTTGAGAATTTGTGCTGTAGGAAGCACGTAGGAGCTACAGGAATTACCATAAAGGGATTAATTGTGTAGTACTTCTTAGTACTCTGTGTGTGTTATGGGGGTTTAATGGTGCATAAGCTGCTGGGACAATAGTGTGCCTTCTCAGTACTACTCGGCAATTGAGCAGTATACTGAGAAGTATTAATGCATACTGAGAAGTCACACTAGTCAGCTGCTTTTTGTGTGTCCATAGCCAGTGAACAAATTATGGCATATTCCCTATGCAGTAGGCAATAGGGTTGATTCTATCTCAGACTTAGTTTTTAAGTAGTCGGGTGTCTACACCTACAGTATTGAAAAAGTAATATTAGCAACAAGTTTTTAGCTTTCATGTACAAAAAATAAATTTATTTAAAAATTGCCACGACCCCTTTAATTTATCCCGGGACACCCAGATGGGTCACGCCCCACAGCTTTCACATCACTGGTCTATGTTGCAGAATATAAATGCAGGATGATAGTATTGTTCTCTGTTATGGGAAATCATTTCACACTATTTGTGTAATGCAAAGATAATTAATTAATAGTGTCTTTCAGTAATATGCCTTTAAATTTTAAAGAAATTTAAAATAACAGTATAAAATTCAATAACCATGGGGCCATGTCATTACTGGCTTTCAGAATGAAAGCTTATTGGCAGTTTCATTGCCTTTTCTATCATTGCATGTTATAATACTCTACTGTACTTTGTTTTTACTGTGCTATGTTTACCACATGATATATAAAATGTTATTAATACATTTTATAATATTAAATAGTAAAACATAAATATTATGTTAATAATAATATTCTTCTCCTGCCTTCTTTCCTTCATTCCAGGGAGTTAGGCCCCATGTACTAATGCACTCTCGTGCCATCTCATCCATTTTTGTCTGTATCCGTAAACTGTTTTTAATATTGGTTCTACTTTTTATTTAATTCGTTAACCTCTGGCCTGGTGCCATGTAAGATTTTGTGAAGTCATGGTACTTGTGTGTACCTTTATAGCTTACAATAAAGATAATTTATTTTCATTTCTATTTTCTTTTTTTTTTTCTTTCTTTTTTTTATTGTCCATGTTTCACTTCTATATTTATTTTTTAACTATAAGTTCACCCCTACTACAGCCAGTATGTTAAGAAGAGACAAGTAAAGTGCAATGTATTTATTGCATTAATGCATAATGAATTAAATCAGTGCATTCTTTAGAATGCATTAATTTATAAATTAATGAATGCATTTAATTAATTAATTAATAAATGCATAAAACTTTCTCCAACAGGTGATGTGCAGGATTGTCCAGTAGGGTAACAGGTTTCGAGTAACAACAAGTTTTGTTAACATTAACATTCTGTGTCATGATTTTACAATGGAGCAACGAACAAATGTCAAATTTTGCTTTAAACTGGGAAAATGTGCAACAGAAACCTATGAAATGTTAACAACCATTTGTAATCAAGAAACATTAAGTTGCACCACTGTATTTAAATAGTATAAGTGGTTCAAAGATGGATGTCCTGGATGTTCTCAATGACCTAAGAAGTGGGTATCTGTCAACCTCTTGAAATAACAACAGAGTTGCAAAAATTTGGGAAATTGTTGCATGATATCATTATTGTTATTATTGTTACAACTTAACTTGTAACAATTGTTGATCAGTTGGATATGAAAAAAGGAGGTGAGTCATCAAATTCTATACGAAGATTGTGGAAAGGGAAATCTGTGCTGCACATCCTCATGGATGAGCAGAATCAACAAAGAGTGTCATCATGTGAAGACTTCATCCAGACTTTTGAATACAATCCTAATTTGCTTGACTGTATTGTCACCTCAGATGAGTGTTTGGTTTTTCAGTATGACCTAGAGATAGAGCATCAGAGCATGCAGTGGACTTCAAAATCATTACCAGGGCTCAAAACGTTTTGTGTACAAAAGTCCAGGATCTGCTGATCACGTTTTTCAACAAACAGGATATGATTCACAAGGAATTTGTACCTGGAGGGCAGAGAGTCAGTGCCACATTCTACATACAAAGTGCCTTAAAGACTTGAAGTGCATTCCCCGGGAGAGGCTGCAATTTTCAGAGAAGGTAGCTGGTTCTTGTTGCATGACAATGAGCCCACCTATTTCACACTTGTTGTGAAGACATTTCTGATGACACATTGGCGTTGTATAGATCAACCATCCATCCTGTTCTCCCGATCTAGCACCAGTGGGCTTCTTTCTCTTTTTAAAGTTGAAAACTGCTTCAAAGGAAAGAGATTTCAGGATGTTTGAAGACATAAAGAAAAACATAACCAACAAACTGAACATAGCCTCTTTGGATGCCTTCATTGAATCTTTTCAGAAATATTTAGAACAGTGTAATAAGTGCATTCATTCAGGTGGTGATTACTTTGAATAAAAATAAAACCATTTTTGAACCTCCTTCACTTTGTGTTTTTTTTTATTGCACCAATCTGGGAACTTTATTGCCACACCTCGTAGATAGGCTTATTTTGTGGTTCATTAATGAATATTTTGATGGACTATTAGAAATCTTAGTGTGTGCCCATGAGTATGACTCTTAATAACACTGGATAAATGTTGAGAGTAACATAATGTCGTACTGATATTTTTTGAATGTGATTTTTATTCTTTTTTTTTTTTTTAATTCTCGAAAATTTTTTTACAGATTGAAGAACTGGTAGATGAAGATGTATATAGAATGTTTCAGCGATTTAAGTTAAATAGAGGTAATCTAATTTCTCTCTTATAATGTGTTATTTGGAAGACGTGATGTAGGTTGTACTGTTATAACTCTTGGCACTTTCTCTATGTTACAATAAAAAATATAATACAATGCTAGCAATATACATATAATTCATCATCATCCAAATAATCCACTATTTCCATTCGCTGTTTTCTTCCATTCTATCTTGTTCCCCATTAGATCTTTAGCCCTAGCTAGGATAAGCCCTCTTTCCTCTTGATCTGCTTCTAGGCCTATTATTATTGATTTTTTTTATAATATCTGTTTAGTTAAACTCTATTCTCCCACCCATTCTGCATCCCCTTGTAATTACAAGTTTGCTTCACATTTCACATAGCAATGATTGGATATTTATTACCTTGATTTTTTCTTATTTCCTCATCTGTAATATGGTTTTGCCATTGTTTCTATCTGTTAGCTTCATTTATTTATCTTGTACATCTCATTTCTGAAAATGTAATCTTTGAAATTATGCTTAAAAGTTGCATTACAGAAAAAAATGAGTTGTTTGTAATAGCTGATGTTATCTTTTGACTAATTTCTCTTTTGCTCCAAATGAATATCTTTAACTGGCTTCCTAACACTTCCTGCATTACATATTCTATTGTTTATTTCCACGTTTAAACTTCCTTTGCTATTAAAGACTATTCCTTGACACATAAAATTATTAACTTGTGCCAATTTTTGATTATTTAGTCTACATTCTAAAGTCCTTATCTCTCCTAACTTTTATTTTTGTGTAACTGATTTTCATGCCAGGTTGTCTGCCTGTTTCATAGTATATATACCTCTGCCCTATATTACTGCCCTATATTGTATTATTATTATGTTTTTATTTTAATACATTACAGCAAAATTAGTTTCTGCCACTTTGTTATGGTTTATATAATAAACAGTTTCATTTAGCAATATGAAACTGTTTTTCTTGCTGTAAGCAAGAACTGTGATTAAGAAACATTAGGTAGACAGAAAATTCAGTAATAAGAAAATTATGAGTTTTCCCAGGTCAAACTCATAAATTCCTGAACATACTGGAGGGATGGATTCCAGAAAGTTTTAGTTTGTCAGCCTGTTACTTTAGTTTTCTCTTTGAAATCCTTTTAACACAACTCTGGGGTTCTAAAGAACACTGTTTGACATTTAGTAATTACTAAATGTCATTTTCAGTAGATTCAACCCTGGGCATAAATCGGCTTTGTGGGTAGCATGTTGGTAGAATCACTATCATCTCCACACCAGGTGGAAAAGCCTGAGTTAGTTCCACTTCTGAGTCAGTGACATGAGGAATTTTTATGGGCCTTTTTCACAACATGGCTGAATTAGTCAGTCTCAGTCGAGGGTAGAAACAGAAAATCAACCACCGAACATATGTAATTTACAGACATTATATATGGAGCAATATGGCCTTAGTTGCTCGTAAAACCCTACTATTACTACTAGGCATAAATCCTTGCACGTTTCATTCCATTTGGACTACTTTTAGACCTGACTGTTAATATATTGGCAACATGCTCAACACATTCAACTCAGACCTTTAAATATAAAAATAAATATTTATATTATAGTGAATTTCTTTCAAGTTGTAGAAACTAATTTCAGCTAATTGGCATAAATCTTCTCAGATTCTTGTTGCATTTTTATTGTAGAAGTAGAGCTGGATCCAACAAGGACTTGGTGTCCTGCAGCTGGCTGCGAGACCATTTGCTATGTGAGTCTGTCTAAGGATCCAGATCGTGGAGTACCTGTACATTGTTTCACTGTAAGTATTTTTACCTTTAAAAAGTTTTTTTATTATCAGTATTTTATTCAAATGTGTGTGTGACACTCAGGTCACTTTGCATATGTTGTAAAATAATTGATTTGGAATTAATTCTTGCATTTAATTGCAGTTGTTGTCCAAAAAAGTGCATAACATATTATACTGGAAACCATGCTAGATTAATGACCCAGATGCCTCACATTATTCTCTTTAAACCATCAGAAAAATATAATATTTATTCAAATATAAAATTTATTGATATTTATTAAATCTAAGATTGTTTTTCTTACTTTTAGATGTCATTTTCTATCATGTAAACATTTGCATGATGGAAATTATACCAACTTTTATTGTTGTCTCTTAAAACATGCCTCCCATAAAATTATTTATGATTTTATGGGACTTCTCCTTTGTTTTTATGGATTTCAGTTAATTCTGACTTGTGTAAGAGATACACATTTCTGTTGTGCTTCTTCAATACAGCCTTCCGAATACTGAACTTAACAGTTGATATAATTTTGTTATTGACAATACCCACAATGAAATAAATAAATCCACATGCTAACTGCACATATGGATATCTCTCCTGATATTTTACTCAACAACGAAGAGGTTTGATGAAACTTAAAATATCATAAAAATTGTAAGTTAACATGAATGCAAACTAGAGAAAATATTGTTTTTCAAACACAGAACTTCTGATTGAATCAAAAACGAAAACCAGTTGGACAAGTAATCACTGTGCCAACATTATTTACCATCTCCCCATCCTAAGCTCATGTCCAGTGTACATCAACAAATCACAGAGAATTATGACAAGGACAGTGGTGGCAAACAGCATAGGACTATAACCAATCATATATTTTCAGAGTTGGTGTAGTACACTACTGCGAACAAATCACAGCTTAGGTTTCCCAAACTGGTCTTCCTCCACATTGACATTAAAGAGCTACAGTAGCTTGGTACGTTACCCAAAATGTTATCAGTTGTTATGAGACACTGGCTAGTGTTTCACAGCAATTGATAACATGCTTCCTTATTTTGCTTTGAAGTTCTCTTTCTGAACAATAAAGGGATTAAGCAGTGTGTTGCTTGTTCTTCAGAGTGGGAGAAAGTGGACAACATGTATTAGTATTGAAACCAGAGGCTTTTGCTCAACTGGTCCAAAAAAAATTAAAAAGTAGATAAGAAAATACAAATTATGCACTTTCCACCTCACATATGTAACTATCCAATTGACTTGAATTTCTTCAAACTGTCAGCCTCAGCTCTCCTGCAAAGGCAACCTGTTATAGTAATCAGCAAAACTGGCTAAACAAAAACTTCCTGCGATCTAGTGTAAACCCCTTCTTCTGTATAAATGCACATCAGGATATAATTTCAATTTATTAGCTACCAGGGAAGAGCTTAAAGCAGCCTCATAAGATATAGACGAGGTTACGAAAAATTTTAGCTAGATTTTGCTGTTTAGTTTTTCCAGAATTTCAGAGCTACAAAATTCTAGTCCATTTCAAATACAGTGTAGTTTTATTTTCTTCACAAATATTTCTGCATAAAACCTTGTTCTTTGTTTCTTTTTAGAAATGCATATCTTTTATTGAGACTGGCTGCACCATTGCTCTCCCAGACAATTTTAGTCTTGAGAAGTTGGCAGGAGAGAATGCCAACTTCTCAAGAACCAAGTTGGCAGGAATTTATTTTATAACGCAATAAAGTATGAGAGAATTATTGGTGTTTTTAATTTTTATCTTTCAGTGTAACTTAACATTCTGCTCCTTATGTAAGCAGCACTGGCATGCTACTAGAACATGCGAAGAATTGCGAAAGGCACTCAAAGATGAGGAAGAGTAAGTTTTATATTTTTTTGCATTATCTTGTTTTACTAAAAATCACATTGGCTTATAATAATCTGTTTTTTGTAGAAATAGTCTACTTTGTACTATTTGCTTTGCAAGAAGAGGAGGAGGTGCTCTTTTAAATTATGTAAACCGGTGTCATGAATCAGCTCCTTAAAAAGAGAGTTGTTTGAATGCCAAAAGCCCACCAAAACCCTGACCTGATTTCAACTCAGGTTGCAATGACTGCACCCTGCCACACCATCCCCAGAGCAATTGGGGAAAAGAAAAATATGAGGTATAAGTTCAGTACCATCAGTATAAAACTTTTCATTAAACAAACCAAGCTTATCAACACAATCAGGGTAGAATAGTATTAATATTGGCAAAATAATTTGAGGAAGCAAAGCTTTATATAATACCAGCAAAAAAAATGTACCTACTTCATTTGTGTCCATTCGACTTAATAATTTGTCCAAATGTACTTTTAATTTATTCAAGCTACCTATTTCCACAATGCTAGGCGGAAGTTTAATCTAACAATAAAGTTTCTGACCATCTATTCTGCATCCATTGTTTTTCAGTTTAAATTTTTTCCCTTGTCTGTTTCATTTGAGAAAGAATAACAGTGCCATAAGTAGTTAAATTATTTAACTCCACATGAAAGAGTCATTCCAATTTTCATAATTTTATTATTTATATTTTAATAGACACAAATAAGTGAATTTCACATGTTAATTCCATTTTTTTGAACAGTTACAAGTATCAATTTGAGCCATAGTTATAAATGAAGGGAATATTTTTACAAAGCTGTGTAACCACAGCTTTGTTTGAAATATACAAAGTTTGATGAATGTTATAACTGTTTACATTATTAATATTCTTCAATACAATCTTCTTCTGCAACTACATACTCATTCCATTTTGCCTGCCACTGAACAAAACATTTTTGGAAGTCTTTTGGGAATCCTTTTTAGGTAGTTTGTCATGTTTGATTGGATTTCTTAAATCATTGTCCTCTCATGTTCTGTTTTAATTTTTGTGAATTGCCAAAAGTCTCATTGTGCCAAATCATGTGAATAAGGTAGGAACAGCATGATGGAAATGTTTTTGTTGGCACTGGGCATCAAGCAATTGACGTGGTGCATTATCATAGTGAAGCTAGCTATTTTTCATGTTTTTAATTTCTGTGTTGTCTCTCAACTGTTTTAAAACTTCTTGGCTGCATTAACAGTGACGCTTTGAGGAACACATTGGTGCCTCCGTAGCCAGGTGGGCAGGAGCAGCAGTGCGTAGCACACGCTTGATTAGACTGGGGTTCGAATCCTTGACCACCAAATACGGAGGATGCGGAAAGGTCAGGGAATGACCACCGCATATCCCCGGAGCAATACAGCCTTAGTTGCTAATGCTCCTAAAAACCAAATAACAATAACAGGAACACGTTCTGATAATACCCTCTCCTCATTGTCAATCAGCCTGACCTCTCGTGTGATTTTGACTGCTATGCCTCTTTGGCTTTGGTGATGACATTTTTCTTTGGTAGATTTGAACCTTGACCTCTGAATCATATCCTCACATCCAAGATACTCGTTGCCTGTTCAGATTTTTGTTAAAAATGCAGAACCCAACACAGCTTGCTCGAACAACTCTAATGAAATGATTTAAAGCAAGAATGCATGGAATGTACTTGCCACTCATTCACCTCATCAGTGAAAATGAATGAAAGGTACATTTCCTTAGCAATTTCTCGAATAGTCAGTTGCTGATTTAATTGAGTGATGGTGCAGACTTCATTGGTGTTTTGATTATTTTGGGATGTTTACAGGCAATTACTTCAGTTTTCATTTTCAAGAAAAAAATTTTACCTCACAAAACTTCTGAAACCACAAATAATTTTTTTTATCATAGCATCATTTCCATAAACTGTAATGACTTTCAAAGTTTACAACAAATTTTAATGTTCATGTGTTCAAATTTCATCATTTTAAGTATGTGAATGACAAAAACAAGTGTTCACTCAAAACAGTTTTTCAATAGAGTAAGAAGTTATGCACACTAAGTTTTACTTAGTGTGCATATGTTCAACAGATGTCTTAAGCCCCATTCACAGTCTTTTAGCTACCATTATGCATTCAAGAATTATAAGAACTTTTTGATGCATTCACTGAACTTTTTGATGCAGAGTTGTAGATGATCTCTTTTTAAACTGATTGTTAAGATATTATATGTATGATGATATACTTTTTGTGTTAGAAAAGTTAAAGTTAATGATTTGATTTTTAGATTTCCACTTAGTGATGAGGATGAGGTTTGTATAAAAAGATGTCCAAACTGCAGAATCCCTATTGAGAGGGATGAAGGCTGTGCACAGATGATGTGTAAACGTTGCAGACATGTATTTTGCTGGTATTGTCTTGCTTCACTTGATGTAAGTATTGTGAAATTTTATTTATATAAATGTTTTTAACTGCATTTATAGCAAGTCAGAATTGTCTTATGGTGTTTAGGAAATAGGTTTAATACCCTCATCTATATCAAGTGTGTTTTGGGAAGTAGAGTCCTACCTAACTTTAGTAAATCACTAACTCTGAGCAGCAACTAATATTTTTTATAAAGTGTTAAAGTAGAGGGAGTCTCTAAATTATCTTTACAGCTTTAATAAATAACAAACAACAGAATGAGGGAGATTTATAATTTATTACATATAAGAGAATAAGTTTAATTTTTTTTTAGCAGAATTTCTCCTAATATAAGAGTTAGTTTCCAGGAAAAAAGGAAGCTGAATTGAGCTGAGAAAAAAGTTCTGCCAGTTGATGCTTGGATCTTATTACATAGACTAGAAAAATAATAGCATTAGGGGAAAGAAAAAACTCAGTTTATTTTCTGATAAACTGAAATTACTGTTACAGTGGCTCAAAGGATTTTTGTAAAGGAAGAGTAACAGAGTACACTGTCTTTAGAAAAATTTTCCACTTATATTTCCATTACTTATATTCATTTATGAATGGCATCACAAATCTATAATGACAGGTAGTGTTTTACAACATGGTGCAGATTACCTTGAACACAAGTGCTGAAAATATTGAACATGTAAAGAAAATATTTTAATGTTAGTAATGCTTTGTTCATCTGTGCATAAAGCATTACTTGATGACAAACATCACTGCAAATAATTTATGAAAATTCCTTATAAGTCAGAGATGGTATACATGAGAAATCCTTGCAGAAATAAACAACATCAATGATAAATTTGAAGAGATAAAAGTATTGCTCTGAATGAAACGAAGAATGACTAGAAAAAATTCCCTAAGTGAAGGACTCCAAAAGAAACGAATAATTAACGTTTCCCCTGGGGAAGTATTACTTATTCGAAGTATCATGGGCAGGTAACTCATTGTGAAGGCATTCACAATATGAGATGTAAATAAAATGATGCCATGTAATGAACTTCGGTTGACTTACTACATAGACTTGATGCAGTGTACTAGCTTGTATGTCTATATTGTATTATATTAACAAAGTTTGATACTTTTTTTCCACACTTCAGAGAAAAAAACAAGACAATATTAGAAAAATAAATTTAATCAAGTGTGTGTGTGTGCGTGTGCATGTGTGTTTGTGTTACAAAAAACACTAGTGGTTGAGTTCTTATATGGCTTTTTTTTTTTCTTACACCCAATTTTTTTTTTTTTTTTTTTTTTTTCAGTTCCTGATCATTAGAAAATTAAAAAATGGTTACACATAGTTTATTTTTAATTGCATTTTTTATCATGTTGGGAGGACATTACGTTTTTGGTGCTTATAGTAAATAGAAGATAAGTAATGCGAGGACAATGATTTCATGTTGATGTTTGTATTCACAAAAGAAAAAAAGAGAAAGAGAGAACAAAAAACAGCACTGTTTTAATGCAAAACTGTAGGAAGACACATTCTATCTTTCACCCAGCCCTCGTGTGGGATACACACATTCTGTTCTTTTCTTCTTAGGGCTGTTGACCTACCTATATATTTCAGAACCGTGAATTATATATAAAGTTTGGCAGTTAGTTTTGAGGGGAAAAAGGAACTGAATTGAGCTGGGGAAAAGTTCTTCCAGTACAAATGAATTAATAAAACAAGTGTATGGTAATGATACTCTATCTCACTTGTGTTTTTCATGGGTCTGCAATATTTTAGGATGGCCATGAGGAGCTGAAAGACTATGAGCAGTGCTAGATATTCTTTGAATCCTAGAAATGATTAAAAAAAAATCATTGCTTATTGCATCTGATTGCCAAATGACTTTTTGAATGATGGAAGAACATCTTCACATTAACAGAGAAACAAATGGAAGATCTTCACTAGATTCATTCCACACATTTGATTGATGAACAAAAGCTTCTCAGACTCAAAGCGGCGCCTCCATAGCCAGGGGCAGGAGCAGCAGTGCGTAGCACATGCTTCTTGATTAGACCGGGGTTTGAGCCCATGACCACCAAATACGGAGGATGCTGAAAGGTCAGGGAATGACCACCGCATATCCCCGGAGCAATATGGCCTTAGTTGCTATGCTCCTAAAAACCAAATAACAATAACAACAGACTCAAAGCATGCAAAGAGCTCATTCAAGCAGTCAATGATCCCTCCTTGTTCAGTTTGATCATAACAGGTGACAAGTCATAGTGTTTCAAACATGATCCACAAACAGGTAATGGTAATCAACATCTCTCCAAGAAAAATTGTTTTCAAAAATCAAAACCAAATTGGCGTTGATCACTTTCTTTGGTAGCAAGGGAATTGCAAGAAATTTGTTACATCAATTAAGATAGTGAATAAGGAATACTATGCATATTTTGGATTGTTTAGATAAAATAATTCACCATTAAGGACTCAATTTGAAAAAGTGAACTTGTTCCTGTTGCATAACAGTACTAGACTGCATCTGTACTGATTACCAAGGATTTTTTTGCAAAATGTAAGGTTGTGGAGCCCCACTTCCAATTTATTTCCCCTGAACTGCTTCTTGTTCCCCAAAATGAAATCCCCATGCTGAAAGGATAATGATGTAGGAGATATTAAAAGAAATTTGTGGTATCCAGTTCAAACATGTTTAAAAAATGTCCCTGCAGCTTTACAATTGACCTCATGTATGTAGCTGCTCAAGGCAATTTGAAAAATATTAAACTTTTTCCATTTTAAAATCTGGTTTTGTCTTTCTAGCTTAATTGTCAGACTCTGTAAATGAAAACAGTCATTGCATTTTACTAATTTTATTAATGTTCAGATTGTTTTTTTAAGAAACTTTTCATTTTATAAGGCATGGTGTTAATACATTTGGAATGAAAGACAATTGTATTAACATAATCCCTTGAAAACTGCCAGCACTTTCCCCATTTATGTTTAAAAAAAAAAAAAAAAAAAAAAAAAAAACCATGCTCCTAAGGAATGTCCTGCTAAGGAGAATTTGCCATCCCAGAGTTCTGGAATAACAGTTTCTATATTCTGGTTTATTTTGAGAGTTGGAAACAGATAATATTCTGGATTCTTACAGTGTTACTGTTTCACTTCTTTATTAGAAAGGCTGAGATGTTCTAATAGAAGGTTAGAACATGTCAGACAAGAAAGTTCTGTTGTTTATCCCACTAGAAGTCATTTCACCTTCCACCCCACCCCATCACCTATATTTAGCTATTTTTCACTTTAAAACCAATTTGGCCATGCAGTTATAACTCATTTTCTTTCAAGAAACATTTTTTCTTTCTTGGTTGCTCTATTAAAAATTTAGGAATTCTGCATTTGAATAGGATAATATGGTGTCAAAATAATCTCACATGGCTGTGAGTTTTTGCATACCTTCTAGCATTATTATTATTAAAATTAAAAGTTTTCATTATGAGTTTTGTCCTTACTTTTTCTAGGATGATTTCCTGCTCCGGCACTATGATAAGGGACCATGCAAAAATAAACTGGGTCACTCCAGAGCATCTGTGGTGTGGCACAGAACTCAGGTAACTTATCACAAATTTTACTGGAAGGATATCATTTGTCTGTATGATCTGATATTTGTTTCTGCAGTTGTATCTCTTAAAAAAGGATATTAAATTATAGCATGTAATGCAGTTCACATAAAAGTTTAACTAGTGTTTGTCAAGCTGCTATTGATAATATAACAATGATAATATTTTATTGCTGATATCTAGAAAATTATTATCTATTAATTTTATTTTTAATAAAAATAAAAAGATCTTGAACACTCAATTTTGCTCTTGTTTCAGCTGATGCAAGTAAAGTATTCAAGAAAAACCTCATGTTAGTCAACTTTGTATTAGCCAATTTTTTTCATATAAAATGAATTTGAATAGTAAATTAGCATATAAATAGTATAATTAACACATTGAAATTAAGAGAAAATGCAAGAATAGTTTCAACTCTACCTCCACAGATGCTGCTATAAAAGATTGATTTAATTCCCTCCCAGTTCCTATCCTTTAATCTGCTGTGACCTCCCCCACCAATAGCATATTGATGCTATTTTGGTCTAGTTATCTCTGTGCTTATTGATATTATTTAAAAATTTACAAGGTATCATGATACCCAGCACAATTTGGTTGGGTTTTTAGTATCATGAATGGAGGATTATATATAATATACTGTCCAGACAATAGGCATCTTAAGATGTAATTTCACCATATATCTATTTTAATTCCCACAGGTGAATGAAGGAACCACAGTATTCTGAAACATTTGGGTCTCTTGTAATGTCCGGTTATTTATTAATTAATTTCTAAATGACATTATTAGAATGCAGTGTAGTGTATATTTTAATCACATGGGTGACATGAGTAATTACAGACTTGTTTGTTACCTTAACTTCTATTCCAGGGGAAAAAATCATTCACTGAGGTTAAAGATGTGATACAGGACCATCTAGACAGGAGTGCAGTTATACTTCAGTCACATTATGGGTTGGTTAAGGAGAGATCTTGTCTGATCAGTTTAATTGGATATTATGATGCAGTGACAAAGGAACTAGATGTTAAAAATAATTTTGATATCATATACTTGGATTTCAGGAAAGCTTTTGGCACTGTTGCACATAAAAGACTGCTGTACAGATTGGAGCAGTATGGCATTCAGGCCAAGTTGCTACAATGGATAAAGGGATTGTTGAGTGGAAGAAGACAGTGGTTATCAATGGACACTGCTCATCTTGGACTGATGTTATTAGTGGAGTTCTACAGGATTCAGTGCTGGGCTCACTGTTGTTTTCTGTGTTTGTTAATTAAATTGATATCAGGCTTAATGTCTAACTTTGCAAGTGATACACAGGTTGGCAAGGATGGTTAATGACAGTAATGAAGATATGCTGCTGCAACAAGATCTAGAAAAAATAAGCGGGTGAGCTGAGAAATGGCAATTGAAGTTTAACATCGACAAATGCAAGGTATTGCACATAGGTAGCAGTAATCCCAGAGTAATGTTCAGTTATGTGTAATACACTTGGGGGGTGGAGATTGAAAGGGACCTGGGGGTAATTTTGCAGTCAGATATGAAGTTCTCTTAGTAGTGCAAACAGGATGCCAGGATAGTTCATAGGGTTTTGCCAATGATATACAGGAATTTTGCTAGCACAGATAAGGTGATTATTCCATTGTATAAGGCAATGGTCAGGCTACATCTTGAGGCATGTAGGTCTGGAGGAAACATTTTAGGAAGGATTTAGGATTTGTTGGAACAGGTACAGACAGGGGTAAACAAGATTAGTAAGGGGGAAACAGAGAGGTGCTCTTAGCAAGAAAGACTTCAGTTCTGCAAATTGCAGCATCAGGAAAGTAGGCACCTGCGAGGTGACGTGTTTAAGGCCTTGAGCAAACTCAGTTTGGGTGGGATTCTTCCTCTTGCTTAGACTATGCATGTGATGGGACATAAATTCAAACTTTGCAGAATTTTGCCTTCAGCCAACAGGTGGTCAATTGCTGAAACAAGCTTCCATCCATTGGAAGTGGATAGTTTGAATAAATTCAAGGAAGAACTAGATAAACTGTTCGAGGGAGTATGGATAGTTTAAATGGAATTTTTTTTTTGGCTGATGCTCTATAAGCTTTCTTTCTTGCATCATTTTCCACTAGTACTAAATATATATAAGCAGAATTTTGAAATTTTGTAGACTTAATGGTTCAAAATATATGTACAGTAAACCCTCACTAATCCGGATCTAAACATGAAAAATTCTGTTCATAGTTGAATACTGCTGATTGACTGTGTAGAGAGGGACGGAACATACACTGCCTTACCATTAATATCCTGCCTTTAGACAAAAAAAGAGCTTTTATTAATGTCATTTAATATTTTGTGCTGAAACCTTTTGCTTTTATGACGTGCCATGCCATACTACTCAGATCGTAACAGTGGTTTGAGGACATGGGTGTGGAAAAGTTGGATTGGCCAGCCCAGAGTACTGATCTTTGGGATGTATTGGATCGTCGAGATCATCCAAAGAACAAGGCAGAACTGGGGGCTGCGTTAAAGGCAGAGTCGAGGAATATAAATGTCAGGTGATATAATCCTCGACTTGGCCTTTAATGAAGCCCCCAGTTCTGCCTTGTTCTTTGGGTGATCTCGACGATCCAATACATCCCAAAGATCAGTACTCTGGGCTGGCCAATCCAACTTTTCCACACTCATGTCCTCAAACCACTGTTACGATCTGAGTAGTATGGCATGGCACGTTGTTTTGCTTATACAGGTACGGACTTTCCCTGAAATATTTCCATAATATTGGAAGTGAATAACTGTCCAGCATTCATGGTTTTGTCGATAATGACTAATGGGCCCAAGCCAAACCATGAAAAGCAGCCCCATACCATGACACTGCCTCCACCAAACTTCAATCAGAATCTATCCCGTGGCATTTGCCACACCCAGGAATGGCCATCACACTGGTGGAGTGCAAACCTCAACTCATCTGTCCATAGGACTGTTTTCCACTGCTCTACAGTCTAGGATTCGCATTCCTTACACCATGTTAATCGGCATCTAGTATTTGTTGAGGTGATCAATGGCTTGTGAACAGCTGCACAACCATTGTAACCCATATCATGGAGTGTCCTTCGTATTGTACTAGTGCTGACATTAGTCCCAATACTCTCACAGAAGGGCGCCTCCGTAGCCAGGTGGGAAGGAGCAGCAGTGCGTAGCACACGCTTCTTGATTAGACCGGAGTTCGAGCCCATCACCACCAAATACGGAGGATGTGGAAAGGTCAGGGAATGACCACCGCATATCCCAGAGCAATATGGCCTTAGTTGCTAATGCTCCTAAAAACCAAATAACATAACAATAACTCTCACAGAGGATTTGTGTGACTTGAGACGATGGCAAATTACGATTTGGCACGCAGTTCTTTGCAGAATTCTCTTGTCCCTTTCTGTTAGTTTTTGGGGTTTACCAGGCCATTTTTTGGCAGATTCAGTCCCATTCCTCTTCCATTTGCATATGACGTCACTAGGGATCCCCAGACTGACTGCGATGTCTGGTACAGAACGCTTGCTTATGTGGCATCCTACTATCATTCCATGTTGGAAGTCTTAATTCTGTTGAACTGGTCATCTTGCATGCCCACTTTTGCAGTTGTCTGTTTGAAGCCCAGTGTGCATATTTATAGCAGGTTCTGTGACATGTTGCATGCATAGGACCTGTTTCCCCATCCATGGAGGGGTGTCCGGAAATTAATGGTAGGGCAGTGTACTTTACATTGTCTTGTGTTTGACTCTGAGTCGGATGGATGTTATTGCTTATATTGCTTCATTTACGTACTTCTTTAATAAAATATGTTAACATATATATAAGTTAACATATTTTATATAATTATGCATTCTAAAAAATTAAAAAGTGAAATAAAAAGAAAATACTTTACTTTAACTGTCATTAACAAGCTCAAAGTGATAGAACTTGAAATTGGTGTTCCTGGAAAAAAAATTGCTGAAGATTTGGTATTGGCCAACGTGTCAAATATTAAAAAACAAAAAGAATCTATAAAAACATTTCCTTTAAAATTCGATGTGGGGAGTGATAAAAGCAGTGTATCAAATAGACATTAAAGAAAAAGCCAAAAGAAGTGTTGCTGGAAGAAGCTGTATTAATTAAGGTGGCACTGGCATCGCATGCCAACTGTCTTTTAATAGTTTTTAAATAAAGGCTCTACAGTGATTTTTTTTTTAATTTATTTTCATCAGTGTTACCTATATCATTAAATTTTTCCATTTATTTGTGTTCTAAGTTTTTTTCTCTTTTAGGGTATCTTTTGCTCCACTAATCCGGATGACCTCCCCCATTTACTCTGGATTAGTGAGGGTATATATATATATATATATATATATTTTTTTTTTTTTCTATGTTTAAAAATGAAATGTGTACATGTGCAATTTTTAAATTTTGCACTCATAAAATTTAGAACTAATTACTTTCATTTATCATTTTTTTTTGAGCAGAATTAAAAGTTTTGTTTCATTAAAGATATGTAAAAAAAAACCAGGCCATTTAGATTTCCAAATTTTTCATTAAAAAATAAAACATGCATATATATATATTTAATGCGGTCATTAAGAAAAAGGTCAGCGAAATTGTGTTATCGCTGGTGAGAAACCAAATTCTTGACAGCTAAAAGTCTGCCTCTATCAAGTTTAATTTCAGTATAAACGTCTTTATTTTGTAAAAGTTGAGATGGTTATATAATTTCAACGAGATTTGCTGAACTTTACCTTGCTAGTAACATGAAAACAGTAATTGGTATATTCAATTAAACTTTAAATATAATTAATAAATTTAATTTAACACAACTTTAGAGTTTCTGATAAAATTAATTGGAATTTAAACTTTTTACAACTTTAAAATTAACTTTATTTCCATTGGAGCAACTTTAAAAACCTTTTTCTTCCTTTAATAGGTTGTTGGAATATTTGCTGGATTTGGATTTCTTCTCTTAGTTGCATCACCTCTATTGCTGCTGGCAGCTCCCTGTTTATTGTGTTGTAGATGTAAACAGTGCAAATTCTTTTATGAAGAACCAACACCTCTCTGAAAAAAAAGTTCTGGTTGTGAAGAAAAGTTAAGAGTTAATGCAAGTCAGTTTAATCTGTCTAGTCTAAATACTCAATGAGAGGTGAAAATGTGCAATAAGACTTCTTAATCTATTTTGATTTCAAGTGGAGCAGTGACTTTATTTTATTTCCTTATATGAAATGGAAATTGTGCATATTTGAATGTAATTGGCTTTAAGCCTGCAGAATTTAAGTACTTGAACTTTTGATTCTGTAAGGTAAAAAGTTTGGATGTTCATTTACTGTGGTAAACAAACAGTATATTGAAGGAAACTTTCTCTTCCATCCATCAAACACAAAGACCAGAATGATAAGCTTATATTTCTGAGGCTGATACATAGGTGATAAAAGAGGAGTGCAGTTTAGAATAAGTGGAGAACAAATCTGCACCCACCACCATCTGGCTTATTTACACTATTTGATAGGAATTGCCTTCTTCAACACAATTACCATAATTCTGTGTGATTTCAAGCTACAGGGGAATATTTTTGTTGCTTCTTGAGGCCACCACTTTAGTGAATGTATTTCATACATTGCCTTTGACCATGTTATCATTGCAAATTATTTATGCTAACTTGTTTCTAGCAATAATAAAATCAAACTTTTGTGTTATAAAAAAATAAAGCTTTCTTTTGCATTAGAGGTTTTTACATTTAAACATAACAGCTGAAAGAGTAGTAGACTGGTTGATGTTGGTGAAACAGCCATTCATACCAACAAACTTATTAATATACAAATTACTATTTTAAAAAGACTTAATTGTTAAGTTTTTTTGAAAAAGGAAAACAAAGTTAACATTTTTCCTCTTTGTTTACTGTAATGCATCACCTTGTCAGAGAGCATGGCATCTCCTTTCAGAATTTGGCTGTGCACTAATTTGTACGTAATCGCCTTTACTTTTATTTGAATAGCGGCACTACACTTAATTTAAAATTTCTTGTCAGTGAGAGCTGAATCTCCTCTCTTCCATGTAGTCAAGTTGAAATTTGGCACATTAAAGTATTCCTTTTCTGTTTTAACATGGACACAAATTAAACTCAGAATAATGTTAAAATTAAATGTAAACAAACACCTCCAACAGATCCAATCTTTGATTTTGGATTGTAGAGCAAGTTAGAATTAACTTCCAATCTTAAAGGTCATCCAATTAAAAAAGTTCAAGGCAGATTCCCACTTTCTTTAATCTCACATGTAATGAAAATCTATGTCTGCATTAGAAAGTGAACAGACTAAATAATATCATAAACCGACCAAGTATAAAAATAATAAATGTAAAAACAGTTTTTACATTTCAAGTTGCCTCAGATAAGAGTGGTGGAGAAAAAAAAAAAAGTGCATAACCAGATGTATGTCTTTGTATGATACGTTAGAACAGAGGTTCCCAAACTTTCTCAGTTCATGGCGCCCTTAGTGTCCCAGTAATTTTTTCACGGCACCCCTAGGTCAAAAGAAATACCTAACACAGTGGCTTTCGACCTTTTAATATATATACCTATATAATATTTTTTTCTTTATTTAGAGGTACTAAATAAAGATCAATTATAGATCACCACAAAATTAAAGATACGGTACAATGGATACCGTACACATTTTTATAATGAAATAAATATACAAATTAAAAAATAATAATAATAACTTTAAGTAACTTAAACCCAAATTACATGGCACCCCGGTTGAAAACCACTGCGTTAGAAGATAGATTGAAGCAAATAAAAAGTTTCTGAAAAATGCAGTTTTAAATAGGCATTACACAAATTAATTCACTGAAGAATCTAACAGAAATAAATCTGAAAAGGGAGTTTTGGAAGAGGTAAGCTTCCAAATTAAGATTTTGCATAATTATCGATATTACAGTACAACCTTGATATAACACTGGTGTCAGGCAAAAACTTTAATACCCATAAGTGAAGAACATCATAGCCAAAAAAATTGTACAATTTTTCCCAGTTTTTTTACATAAATACTTTACTTAGTAAATAAATAACAGTGATGGCATTAACAGAGATCTTCAAAATAACATCAGGTTTGGGGCAAGGAGGCATCCTGTCACCACTACTATTCATAACTGTCACGAATGATGTGACATGTACAGTGGTGGAACAACTTGGATGAAAGTCATGCTCTTTGCAAATGACCTCTGCATATGGGGAGAGAGCAGGGAACAAGTGCAACGGCAAGTGCTAGTATGGCACTTGCCGTTGCACTTCACTCTTCTCCTGACTGGTTTTCAGTCAGGAGAAGAGTGAAGTGATGTTTCTAAAGAGGAGTTGTTCTTGTTATTATTTGATTTTTAAACCCAAATATACAAATTAAAAAAGTGACCACCCCGGATATGCTGTGGCCATTCCCTGACCTTTCCGCATCCTCCATATTTGGTGGCTCACGGGCTCGAACCCCAGTCTAATCAAGAAGCGTGCTATGCACTGCTGCCCATGCCCACCTGGCTACGGAGGCACCTAAAGAGGAGTGGCAAGCTTGACGGATACATTACAATGGAAGGGAAAGAGCTAAAAATGGTTAAAAACTTAAAGTATCTAGGAAGCACCATTACAAAGACTGGAGTGTTAGATGAAGAAATAAGTAGGATACAAGCAGGCAGGAATTTCTATAAGTAGCCTAGAGATCTGATCTGGAACATACAAGTGTAAGAAGGCTATATATCAAGCCTATTATGTACCAATTCTGACGTATGCATTGAAACTTTGTCTATGAGGAAAAAGGATGAAAACAGAATTCAGGGGGCAGAAATGAGATTTGAGGAGCATAGCTGGAAAGACAAGACATGACAAAATCAGGAATGGTGTGTGATTAAGGAGAGAATTCAGGTTGAAAAACTCCAGAATAGGATTGAAAGGTCCCGTCCGAAATAGTTTGGATATGTCAAGAGGATGAACGAGAGGCATTTGCCAAGAAGAATGTTTGATTTACAATTAAGGGACAAAAGACCAAGAATAAGATGGAAAGATATGATAAAGACCAATGTCATTAAGAGAGGAGGGAACTGGAGTGAAATCACCGACTCTCCGGACAGGGCATGGCGGGCTTCATACATTGACCAAGGAATAGCAGTACGATGACAGATGAGTAAATAAATACTTGAATTACTAATGTTTTATATCATTCCCTTTACATTCTACTAATACACAATGCTGTTGCCGACTGGGCTAGCCAGGTGGGTAAAGTGCCTGCCTGCCTGGCAACCCCAGGCAGGCTTGGATCAAAGTACTGCAAAAACCTTGGGAGGTGCATTATGGCCACAGAAGCCGATGCGCCAACTACAAAAAAAAAAAAAAAAAAAAACAACAATGCTGTTAAGGTACTTGCATCTGTTCTGAAAACAACCACATAATTCAGTTTGCCCTAACTGATGACAGCATTTTTTCAGTACAATTCTGAATAGTGGCCAGATACAGTAAAAAGATGTTCATCATTACCTCATTAATATTTTCAAGCACTTTGATTTCTGGTGCTTTTTTATACACAAGTAATCCACATTATCTTCTCAGTTAATCCGTGTCACTGCCCTTCTGTTTGTTGATTGTCTTCCCACTATTCAGCAACTGGAGCTTCTGCATCCACCTCCATGCAAGCAGCCAAGTCATTTGCTCTAAGACTGCCACCAAGTACATTACAGGCAGCATTTGTTTCTTGTTCTGAAAAATGCTAATTCAACGTTATTATTAGCGATCGTCTTTTCCAATACATTTTTTCCAGCAGTTTTCAATTACTGTTGAGCTTACTTTCCTACACACTAATCCAATATTGTATGCAACATCTTTCAGTGTTAATGTTTCAGAAATTCTAGAACTTTCTAACTTCTGAGTTCACATCACAAATCACTCACTATTTGGTCATTTCAAAAGTAACAAACCAATTCCATCTTTAACTTGGAATAAGTTGCCTTGGATATTCCAAGTAATCAGCACACTGCTCAAAGGATTTTTAATCTTTTACTGCTTCCCAAAATTTGTTTTTGTTTTACCTAAAATAAAAAAAATGCCTCTCACATTCATTCTTATTCCTTTAAGGGCCTTGACCACTTGTTCAAATTTCCCCCTGCAGTGTCTAGTCTTCAGACAGCATCTTCTAAGTCATTCCTTGTATTCCACATTCCCAACCAATCTAGTTGTTCTTTGGACTCTTGAAGTTCACTATCATTTAAATGCCGTATTCTATAAAAAGTCAAGATAGTTTTATGAAAAGAAATATCCTGCTTGCTTGGTTGGTTCTACATGATTGATAGCGCACCCTCAGTCTTCATAGCCTTTCCCTGCAGTTTACATTACAATAGAGATTTCATATTTGCTTATAGCAGACCTCACAAATCTTTCTTATCCTGAACCACCTTTAAATTCCATTTCCCACAGTCTGTATGTTGGATTTCTTTTCCCGAAATACAAAACCTCCATTTAGAAATTGAACTTCAGTTGCTATCTCACATGCATGTAACCAGTCTGTCAGGCAGAGGCAGCATTTTTTTAGCTGTGAGTGGATCCCCTATCTTCCCCCCCCACCTAGCACATTCCTTCAAACCCTTAATGCCCCTTCTACTACTTGAACTTCCTCTGTTCAAGTGAACACTCTACTAAATTTGCTTTACAATTGGAACAGGGCAAGTTAAGAACCCTCCCACATAGCTTGCAGAGTGGAGTGTTATTTGCAAGGATCTCTCATGTCATGTCTGAGCAAAATTGCAAGACTTTTTTTTTTTTGTACACGATCCCATTTTAACAATGACCATAACCAGATCCTGCTTATATTTTAAAATCATTAGTATTGAAATGTATAATCATTGTAATCCCTTTAGTCCCCCTTAAAACGATAGTGTGCCATTCTGAATCTTTAGTACAAGGCAGAGATATTCCGATTCATTTTTATTATTTTTTTTTTTACATACGTTAAGCATATGGCAGCATGTTTGACATGCCATTCTTTCAATTATTGAACTACTATCCAGTTTTCTTTCTTGCTGGCAACAATCAATTCAGATTTCTGAAAGCTATTAAGAACTATATTTCAAAAAAAAATTGGTATCCTTGAAATAATGAAAATAAGACTTAAATTGACAGAAAATGGCAATTCAAAATTAGTCAATTAAAACTAAACTTCTATGTACTTTAAACTACTATGCGTTTTAAAACTCTCTCCTTTACTGCATTCCAAATTCCTAAGTGACCTGTCAACATGTGGTACATATTACCAGACATTTTTACACTTGCTAATTTGTGTTTTTTTATTGGTAGCCATCTTGTGTTTGCAGTGGAAAGGAAGGAGGTAAACTGCAAGGATTGTACAGTGGATGCTGCTTATTATAATCACTTTTGGGACACAGCTAAACTGATGGAACAAGAATGCAGCTATTCAGTGCTGTTTATTGATGCAGAGTAGAAATGTGTACATAAAAAAGGTGGAAGTGGACAGAAAGAAAAAAATCAAGTAATATAAAATAATTTGGTAGGCCACCATTTCTTTGAGAAAGTAATCAATAAAGATGAAACCATTAATGTTTTTAGAAATCCACACAAAACATTGAAAATGAAAAATTTAGAAAAGGGTTACTGTAAAACAGTCATCAGATTGGCAGGAGTACACATACAAGCTGTACTAAGTAACAGCAGTAACTAGATGCATGTGTCAGTTTAAGAAAAAATATAATTCTGGATGTTTCTTAACTTCCACTCATGTATACACCATGTTAAGGCAAAAAAAGCGATAACCGAAGTGATTATAATAAAGTTTTTTCTATGTACTCATATCTTCATAAAAGTGATAAACAAACATATGATAGGTACTGTGCATATAGGATTGAAATTAAGGAGTGTTCAAATTTAGCCTTTTCTTTTTAAATATCACAGCTATATAATTGGCATGAAAATTAAAGTTAACGTTGAGGCATCAAGGATCTCAATGTGGTTGCATTTTTTTTTATGGTCAAATAATCAGTTTATTTTCTTAATGCTTTTATTTGCATTTTTACTAGGAACTGTTCCTAATTTCTCAAATTAACGTTAACATATAACTGAATTTAAAAAATACAGCCAGGCCTCACATAACGAGTTCAATTAAATATTTTTCAGTTACCGCTATTTGAAAAAATTATACCACTTTTCACGATGCAAATTTCCAGTTAACAAGACTTTTTTTTTTTGCGATAGTTGAAAAGGATTTGAATCGCACGTTGGGCAGGCAGTAAACAAACAGTTTGCCTGCTGCCCACCCCAGTGTGTTCCATCAACCATTGGAAGAAGGAGTGTTACTTGTGTTTGTTTCCTGCTAATAAAGTCAATGGAGACTTGCATTTAAAAATTCTAATTTTTAAATGAGCCAGATGAAAAATGTTACCGCAAAGGAGATAACGGTAAAAGAACTAGATGAAATCTTTGGTATCGCAGAGAACCTCAAACAAAAGGTTTCAGGTTCTCTGCAATATTTATTTCGCCAGGGCCCAGAGAAGATTGTTGTCGGCTATTGGAAATGGATTGATGAAAAGAGAAAGTCAACACTGTTCAAATATTTCCTCAACAGTCATTTCTTCATTGTGTATTTTATGTCAGAGGTTCCCAAACTTTCTCGGTTCACGGCACCCTTAGTGTCTCAGTAATTTTTTCACGGCACACCCAGACCAAAAGATATACCTAACAGTTCCGTTTAGTAATGTCCAAACAACTAAGAAATGTTGAAACTGTGAACTACCTTGAGCTAGTAGTTTGCGCTGTGTCCGACAGATGTCGAGTATTGCTGTGTTTCCCTCGAAAATGTAAAATATTCTGCGGCGCACACTTTGGGAACCGCTGTTTTATGCAATAAACATTTAATTCCATAATTATTTTCATTATCTTTTACATTGTATACAGTTAGTTATTTTTAAAATTTTTTATGGACATTCCAGAAGGTCAAGGACCAATTATAATTTTTCCTACTGATTATTATATTCGATTAACACGTTTCTGTTTTGCACGATGCGCTCGCGGGACGAATTAATCGAGGTCAGCTTGTATATACACTTCTATATTACCATGATGCTGAATTAAATGGTTTTTTACCTACATCTATGCAAAGCAGTCAGTTAAAAACAATGTCTATATACATCATATTAAAGAAACAACATATATACATTTAAATATTTATTTAAAGAAAATTCCTGTACATAGATTTACACATAATGAACCAATTCATCTGATCTTTGTGTCATTCCAGAAAACTGAATGACATTAATAGTGAGTCTCCATGATACTAGCCTGTTTATGAGCAGTCACATGTCTACTTAAAAGTCTGCATCTAAAATGAAACAGTGTTCATCTGATTTTGCCATCACTCCACACTTCTGATATTCACCAACTTTCTTTTCAAAAAAGTTAGTTTTACCTTCAAGAGAGATATGTTCCATGAAATCAAAAGGGTTCTCTGTATTATAAACCTGCAAATAAAAGAAAGCCCAAGTTTACTGATAAAATTAAGGTATTACTTGTAACATATTGTAACACTCCACTGAACTGATGGTCGTGCCAGAGTATAAACAAGAACATATACAGTAAAAGAAATTCAAGCACCATCAGTTTGATTTCAACCAAAAAATAGTGATGCGATTGCAAGTATACATACTTTCATGTACAACTAACGCTAGGAACATTTTAAATAAATCTGATGAATTTGAAGTACTGATTAAGTCATCAAATGCAGACAATGTAGGGACAGCAGAGACGTGGGTCGAATTTGAATATGGAGAGTACAATGTATACAGGAAGGACAGATGGGAGGGGGGAGTTAGGATCTCAGTTTAGAAGCATATTAAATTTAAGGCAGTGCATCCAGTCGACACAGGTGACGAGTGCAATGTTGAGTCACTATGGTGTGATATAAGCACTACATATATTAACAATTTCATCCTATACATGCCTCCACGGCACGAGGCCCATATGCAATTAATTCTCAAGGTCAAAAACCACGTATACAGCCTTTGATTTAAAAGTATGTATTCATAATCAACATAATAATAAATAAAATGGAAAAATAACAAATCTTTCTAAAATTTCCAATTAAATCTTCGTTCAATATCAATAAAATTTCGCATAATATGCACTATAAAAACAGATCTGGTATATTAGCCCATCGGCACTGAATAGCACGTTGTGCTATCCAGTGCCTTCGGCTGCCATTCCTATACCTTGTGACAAAATACCTCTACTATCATTTAACAGCATGGCCCTCCTTTTAAAAACATTAAAAAAAGTTTAAATGTTTAAAAGATCCTAGACTTGCAAACAAATCCAGCAAGGTATCCAAATCCAAATAAAAGGTCTCCCGTTTAAGTTTGCTGCCTAGATCTTCATAATAGGCACAATAAGTCATGACATGAAGGCTAGTCTCCATAGCCTCACAGAAGCACAAGCCAGAAGGGACCAAACTAAACTGACTCAGCCAAGACGTTAAGCCATGTCCAGTCAACAGGAAACAAGCACTCAAGTTGAACTGTAACCACAATCTTAATTTTCAATTCACGGCTGTTACGCAGAGAATAAAGACATAGGTTTCCCTGCCTTTGTCACAGTCAGTCCATCTAGTTTGCAAATGTGATATAAGCACTGCAAAAATAAAAATAACAGTAGGAGTGTGATGTAGGCCTAAAGACTGATGAGTATACCAAACAGCTATACAAAGAAACTGAGCAAGTAAATCAGAGTGTCAAAATGGGGATTTCAACTTTCCAGATGTTGACTGTGGATTAGTCACTTGCACACTAGCAAGACTTGGATTTATTGGATGACTTTTTCTATAGCAGCATGTTAGAGGCAACAAGACAAAGCAATATTTTTGATTTGGTTATAAGCACCAATTCTTCATGCATCAAGAATCTGCAGATAAAAGACCCACTGGGTAGCAGTGAACAGTGTGTTAATTAGGAATTTTAATTAAAGACAACTGCTGTCAAGAATAAAGGGAAATGCTTTTGCAAGAGTGATTACAGTTTCAGTTTTTAAATTCTATTCAGTGGGACCAACTGATGTTACCAACAGCAAATTGTAAATGAGCATTCAAGAAGTAATCATAGAAGCCACTAGACTCTTCATACCAACTAAGTAATACTGTTCAAGGCTTAAATAAATGGATGCAAGATGAACTGATGAGACGTGGCAGAGAAGAAAAATGTGTGCGATGCATATAAAGCCTATGGTAGACATAAATTAGTCTGTAATCAAGTCACAAAGGAGGTTAGGTAAGCTAAGGCAGATTATGAGAAGTTTTGCAATGTTTATATTAACAGTAGAAGAAAGGGGTTTAATCATATTAGGCCACTTCATGTCAATGAAGTTACCTATTTATGACCCCACTCAGGCTGCTGATATCTGAATAGATATTTTGCACCACATTCATGTAAGTTCTTTAGAGAAGGGGATACCAGAAGTTCATAAAACTGTAATGGGGAGCTAAATGATTTTGTGATAACTGAAAGGAAATTGTTCAAGCTCAATATAAAAAAAGACTCCTGGGGTGGATGGAATCTATCCAATTATATTAAGGAAGGCAGCAAACACTTAGCCATAATTACAAGAGCATCCTTTGATTCACAGGAGGTCCATGTGGGACTGGAGATGTGCAAATGTATTCCCAATTCACAAAGGGGGATCAAAAGGTGCATGAATAATTATATCTGTTAGCTTATCTGTTCAGGGAAAATAACTGAGTCATTGGTTAAAGAAGTGATGCAGGGCCATCCAGATAGGAATGCAATTATACTCCAGCCACAGCAAATATTTGTTATGGGGCAGTAGTGTTTGACTAATTGACCATAAAAGACTGCTATACAAACTGGAACAATGTGGCATTAAGGGCAAGTTACTGCTATGGATAGTTCAGTGGGAGAAAACAGACAGTGATTATCAATTGATACTGCTCTTTGTCCACTAATGTTATTATTGTAGCCCCCCAGGGTTCAGTGCTTTGTCCACTTGTTTTCAATATTTATTAAATGATATTTTTCAGTTATAACATGCTTAATGCCCAAGTTTGCTGTTGTTGTTACAGGGTTTTAGGTACATCAGCAACTTATTACACCATATTACACAAACCTAAATTTGCAGATGATACAAAGATTGGCAGGATGGTTAATGATAGTAAACAGGTGAACTACAACAACAAGATCTAGGAAAATTAGGTCAATGGGCCGAGAAATACTGCATATGGGTAGCAATAATCCCAAATTAACATATCAACTCCATGGGACTAGTCAATATATTGGAAAATGAAAGACCTAGTGATAATTGTGCAGTCAGATATGAAGCTCTCTCAGAAATGCAGACAGGCTGCCAGGACAGCTCATAGGGGTTTTGGCAATGATATACAGAAACTTTGCTCACAGGGATAAGGTGGTTATCTCTGTACAAAGCCATGGTTAGACTGCATCTGGAGTACTATATATAGATCTGAAGGCCTCAGTTTAGCAAATGATATAGATCTGCTGTAACAAGTGCAGAGAAGGGCAACCAGATTGGTAAAGGGAACACAAAAGTGCTCTTACCAAGAAAGGCTTCAGTTCTGTAAACTATAGACTAGGTATCTTCAGGGAGATATGATTTTTTTTGCTGATGCTTTATAAGCTTCCTTTCTTACATCATTGCCACTAATACTAAAACCTACAAAGATAGCAAAAACTATTAGGATTCAAGTGAGCACTCACAGCCAGGCCTAATTAAAATACCCTTCAGATCTGTCTCCATTATGAATGTATGCCTTTAACACATTCACTGCCAAAACAAGCGGTCATCCAAATGGACTGCAATTTTTGTGCCTTAATGCACACACTAATCCATTCCATTATGGTCAATAAATGAGCACTCTAAACTAAAAAGCAGATGAAGCAAACAACTGAGCGATAGCGCACTGAATGAACCATGGGCTATTGCATTACAGATCGGATTTTGCTTAGCATCAATTGCACTATAAAAGCTGCATATTTGGTTCAGTTTCATATGTTCTTTGCTTATGTTTTATCTAGTTTATTTTCCACAAGAAGGCAAGGTAATTTTTTTTTTAAGATCATGCTTACTTGAATCTTAATTCTTTAGTTTGGTTTGTGAAAAACAACTTCATCCTTGGTGATAAAACTGTGCAAGTGTTTTTCGATAAAATTTTATCCTAAAGGGTTGTTATAATGGACCCACAGCCTGGGACATCAGAACTGACAAGGAGCAGGGATGGACAGTATGTTGAAGCTGATAACATTAAATCAGCTCTTCGTGATATGTCACCTGATACTGAAATAGAATTCTGTTGCTATTAGAATGCTACGAACAACAGATGCCAGCATTACTTGATTCTTCACAGATGAACTCTAAGTATTTGCAATTTACAAGAGTCCTTTATTCTTGCCCCAAGGCACACATAAAGGACCTTCGCAAATATAAAAAGCAGTGAATGTGTTAATACAAGGCAGCACTCAAAAGCAAGTCCAGTTCTTGAACTACTCAGCGAAATATCTATTGCATTTTTGTTGCTGATTCAAGCTTAGTGACTGTTCCTCACTTTACTTTACCTACTTAGCTATACACAAAGAGATAAGACAGGGGGAACTCCTCTCTATAAATATGGTTTTCACCACTTTAAGCCTCCAATCAGCAGAGTAATGGTATTGCACCAGGTGTTGGTGCATCTGCCACCTAGTATTGCCCTGTAACTTTTCCTCCATGTGTTGAACATTATTTCCAATATACTGACATGTTTTGACTTTGCACAAAGGGTCATATCCAGGATTAATAACAGTTCCACCACTGTTTTAAGTGGCAATAAAAGAATGTGGTTGTCACAGAATGGCAAGACTTGGCCAAAATTAAGCCTACTTCAACTCACAAGTGGGACCTAAATATCAATTCTGTCAACATTTTAGACTCCCTTGTAGCAGCCTTAGATATTATCAGTGCAAAAGTGTTTGCAACAAACCTATCCATGTACAAACTACCTGGAAGTTTTTCATTATGCACTTCATGCTTTATCTCTTTTCAAATAATAGTACAAAGTTTTAAGATAGCAACACAAAACAAGCTTTCAAACGGTATTATTAGCCTCAATTTCTTAGGTTTTGAGTTGAATTTAAAAGTAATTGAATACTAGTGGTTTCACCACTTAGGACGATTCAATTCCCATCTACAACTGGAGGAATTTTATTCTAAAGTCCTCTTTAATCCAGGCTGTAGTTAAGTCAATCTCTGCTTGAGACTGACTAACTACAGACACAAAAATACAGTACAATATGAGCTAAGCTACTGATATGCTCAAAACCCAACAACGAAATATCCCAATTTATGCTAATAAATTGGTTTTTTTTTTAAGGATAACCCAAAGTTAATGATCACATGTATGGGTGTCACTATAACTCATTTGAGTGGTTCTCTGTAGCATATAAAAATTTGTGATCTAAGGCAGGTTTACAAGGCTGATCAGTAATGTCCTTTATTATGTCAGTACAGCTTTATCATATACTATTCAAGACATGTTCAGTTTAATTTAATGAAATTTATTCCATTTTTCTTGATAGTAGGCAAAAAAAGGCTGAAGGTGCCAAGAAAGCAAGCATAGTACATGAACTACAGGTTTTCAATTAACAAAAAATTGTTTCCTAAACACTGCAAAAAAATAAAATAAATGTCATCTGTAACCATAATAAAATATGAGAAATATGCTCCAAAAAAAGGAGGGTCTCCACTTGTAATGCTTTCTCACAGAAGGCCAAATTTATGTGCCATAAATTTGAAATTACATTGTATCACATTTCACGTACTGTCTATTTATTAAAGAGCACATGCACATTAGGTAAACCAACTTTCTTCAAAACTTAAAAAAGTGCAACTTCTTAGTTTAATGACCATCTTTCAAAGTATAACCACAGTATTAATTTTTAGGTATATATATATATATATATCACCAGCAAAGCTTAATAAGTTTATCCTTAATAACAGTTTGAAAATCTTTACCTTGCAACATCCCAACTCCACCAGAAGTCTATCAGCAACAAATTCAATGTACTTTCTCATTAGCTCACAGTTCATTCCAATTAAGGCCACCGGAAGAGCATCTGTTAAAAATTCTTGTTCAATTGCCACAGCATCTTTGATGATCCCAATAATTTTTTTAGTTGTAGGTTTGTTTACCAAATGACTAAACATCAGACATGCAAAGTCACAGTGAAGTCCCTTAAACATAGTAAGTTGTTAAAATTACCATATTTTAATAATTCAAATAAGTATTTTTTTTTTAATCTGCTGAGTCAAGTCCAAAATGTTAATCAATCATTATTCAAAGTGAACAATTATTTCCACTAAAGGGAAAAAAAATGAAATATTGATCTAATACTTCACATTCAGTTGTTTAAATGATAGCAACAAAACCTGGTAATAAGATATGTAAGAGTTGTTCAATGGTTTACAACGAATCACTGAAATCAGATATTTCTGCCACGAATAAAATGATTGAGACACACAGTAGAATCCTAGTTATCTGAAAATTTTCTCTCCCCTAATTTTATAAAAATTAAAGAAAAAAAAAAAAAAAAAAAGACCTAACCACAAGAAACATAATCATGATTTCACTTATACAAAAGATTAACAACGTTCTGAACAAAGGAAGGGAGAGAAAATTTTGCTCACACCACATCTGTGTAACAGTCATATTAATATGATGCATAAAAACTTCACTTTGGGGAGGGGGGGAAGGTTAACTTCATCAATACGTGTTATGTAATAGTAAATTTAGATTTTTTTTGCCCAGCAAAGTTTCTTATGCATGTCAGTACAATTAGTGGGATATGGTGGTGGCATTCCATAAACAAAGTACAGTCAGTCCTTGTATAACACGTGTTTACACTACACGAATTCGATCATACACGATTTATAAATAGGGGTTAGTTAGTTAGTTATTTGGAGCATTAGCAACTAAGGCCATATTGCTCTGTGAATATGCGGTGGTCATTCCTGACCTTTCCACATCCTCCGTATTTGGTGGTGACGGGCTCAAACCCCGGTCTAATCAAGAAGCGTGTGCTACGCATTGCTGCTCCTTCCCACCTGGCTACGGAGGCGCCTGTTATAAATAGGGGAATGATATCTTATATAACATGAACCGAATTCACTTATGTACGATTCACCTTTGTGTTTACAAGAAATGGCAGTTGAACGCAGAATCACCCCAACCGAACACAACAGGAATGAAGAGAAGATTCTGAAAATGTATTTACGTTTTTTATATCAGTTAAGGGGAAACGCATTTCACCATAATAACGTAAAAACCAACATAATTCCAGCTATCCGTATAATTGCAAATGCAATTAGATCGAGGTTACTACCAGTTTATAACAAATTCCACTAGCAGAAACTGGAAATTGTTTTTATTGTTTTATGGTAGTAACCCCTAGAAATGTGCTTTAGTAAAATGAGGTGTTAATAGTGTATCTCTGCCTTTACGGTGTTGTTTATTCAGTTGCTACACACACGCAGCTTTGTTTATTTGTATCAAGCATGTCTCATTTTGTAATTGTGCTGTATTCCCTAAAAATGAGTAAAATACTTAAAAAGGTGTGAAAAGGAAGCGTCCTGGTGAAGACACTGCAGATTCAGAGAGAAAAAGAAAAGCAATATCGATAAACAGAGGCGGACTGGGTCAAAAATTCTTGCCCAGGAAAATTTATAGTGGCCTCATACTATGGTTTATGGCCAAAATCACACCAGCCTCCGGCCCACCAGGATTTCCCCGGTAAGGCTTATGGCCAGTCCACCTCTGTCGATAGAGAAAAAATAGGAAATTGCGAAATGCTTTGAAATTAAAGACCATGTGATATAGCACGTGCTACAGGCCTAAATGAGGCAACGCCGAGAATTACAAAGAATGTAGAGAAAATAAAAACAACTCAAAGTGTAATTAAAATCCATTAGATTAAGACAAAGAATTGGAAGAGATGGAACAGCTGTCACCTGTTTGGATAGAAAATCAAACAAAAAACAAGTTTGCTTACGATAGAAGCAAAAGCAGTAGCAATATTTTATTACGTAATAGTCTTAATAAAATACTTATTTTATTACGATAATTTATTGTGTTTGGTAATGTTTTGGTTACAAATGTGTGTTCAATCTTGGGTGGTCGGCACCTAACCCTATTTTTCCCCATAGGGCCTGTTGTTTATATTGCACAATTTTGCATTGCACGAGGGTTTCTAGGAACAACTATCGTGCTATACGAGGACTGACTACTATTTTGTGTATTTTGTACCACATAGATTAGCCCTCTAAATGTAAACGTAAGTTTATATTTATTGCTATTTTTTTTTATGGGATGTGTTGTGTAAGAGTTGGCGAATTTCAAGACTCTGAAGCAATTATTTGATGTACACACAAATCTGAATTATAGTGTTCTGCTATCATAGCTTTTTGTCTGATGCTTCATAGCAATGCATAAAACTAAAAGCAGACATTGAACTGCATGTTAGCTCTGTTACTTTTGCAACAATCCAAGCTATTTTTTTGCAGATGAGAAAGCAGTTGCATCATCAAATACTAATCCAAGTCAAGCAAAAATTGAAATTTAAGATGATATATTATGATGAATAGATGCACAGCTAGTTACACAATCGCCTGAGAGGACATAAATTCAAATTGAGGAAAGACAGTTGTAGGATAGATGTGCAGAAGTTTGCCTTTAGCCAGCGAGTGGTTGATTGGTGGAACAAACTTCCATCTGTTGTTGTAGAAGTTGATAGCTTAAATAGATTCAAGGCAGAACTAAACAAACATCTGGAGCGAGTGGATGTTTTTTTTTTTTTTTCTTTTCTGCTGATGCTATATAAGTTTGCTTTCTTGCATCATGTGCCTTTACTAATGCTGTCCTTCCAATCACTACTAGATGAACCAAACAGCAAGAATTGAATGATAACCAATTGGCAAGTTTAATGAAAAATAAAGAACCTTTCAAGCAAAAAACATTTGCAATTATTTGAAAGCTGTATAAGCACATATACTATATGATATTCAAATGTTAAATACAAATTACTTTTCTTCTATGTTTCCTGCTTCTCTCTTATATTATAGATAGAATGCATTTAAATCATAAAAAGTGTAACACACACACTATATTTAAGTCGTGCCATAACTGGTAGATCAATCAGAAACATACCTCTGCTAATTATTATTTGTATCTACTGAGGTGTGTGTAGGGCTTCCCTTTGTTTTAGCTCAGTGCTCTTACCCTTTCCCCCACTATTTGATCATACTTTTTTTTTGCTCCTACTATAGCTTATTGGCATGCTCAGTTTACTCTTGGATTTATTTCTCTGTTTACACCTCTCATACCCAGTGCTTTACATAGATTGTCTATCTAATTATGAATATATGTATAAAGGGGCACAAACACCAAATCTTTCACAAAACCCCATAGATAAAAGGGAGATCTGGTGATCTATGGCCAATGAAGTAATGGTTTGTTGTCACAGGAAGCACAGCCAATCCAGCAACAGGGATAATTGTCATTCAGAAACTTTTGCACCTCCATTGGAAATGTCGCAGAGCCTCATACTATTGCAAAATTATGTAGTTTCCATCATGTGTTAGCTACAGCAGCAACCATTCAATCAGTATGTCAAGGTAGGAAATGCCATTTACAGTATCTCTGGCAAAATAACAAGGGCCCATAAATCTTTTTGTTGGACACTGCTTAGAAAACATGTACTGTTGGACTGTTTTTAACAGTCGAAAAGTAGAGTAAAATAATAATAATAATAATAAAAAAAAGTAAATGTCCCATTCGCATTCCACAGGTTCATGTGGATTCTCACTCCTCCCAGGTATGAATGTGTCGATTCACTTTACCAGTAAATGGAATGTGGCTTCGTAGGTGAACACTAATCTGTCCAAGAAATTTTCAAAAGTATAACACAGTTCTTGAATGTTACAAAATTTGTACCCAGAAACTTTGTCGTATGGTTTTAGAGCTTGTAACAAATGAATTTTGTAAGGATACATGGAGAGTCACCTTCTGAGAAAGCAATAAACACTTTTCTGTGATATCCCAAAGCTCTCTACTTTCCTTGTTAGTTAATTTGTATGGACTCTTGAGATACACCTACCACATATGTTCTACAGTTACCTTACAGTCTGTGCTGGCATGACCTGTGCTTTTGCCTTTCCACACTCCCTGAACTGCCTATACCACTTAATGATGGAGTCTTGAGTTGGTGGATTTGGATTCGTGGTTATGAAATTTAGTTCGGAATGATTGCTACACTGAAACACTTAATTTGTTTCATGATAATAGAGAACACAAAATGATTTCTCCACAGGTAATGCCATTTTGAATGTAAGGCTATGTGGCATAGACTTTCAGATGTCTGTGCCAGATAGCCTTGTTATGGCAAACAATTTTATACTTACACTTTCATCACAGAAACATATGTAGCATATTTGACAAACTCTAAGTTGTTGAGATGTTTAATAACCCTGTATAACACACATATAAATAACCAGGCAGAACATGGTTTTACTGATAGTATTAGTAAAACCTTGTGAACTTGAAATGTGGGATAATTATAACTTATGAACTTTAACATAAGGTGGTTTTTATTTTATTTTATTAATCAAAAAATAGTAATATTTCAATCGAGTTATAGTTCATCTATATGAATTTGAGAAGCAGTCCTAAACACTACATTTGTTAATATTAAAATCCACTACGAATGTGAGAGGAAATCATAAAGGCAACTTTAATAAGTTGACTGGGATCTTGTACAATTACATATTCAAAAAACTTAATGCCAGATTAACTTTACTACCTTAAAGTACAATTTATATGTAGATATCTATGCTTAGAGTTGAGAGGAACAATACCCTGCAAGTAATATTTTTACTTGCAAAGTGATTAAACTGTTAATGCTACTTTCACAAATTGTAAAATGTAATTCTTATAGAAAAATCGTTATAACAGAAATTTGCACAAACTGTAATTTTTACAATAATTGTGCAGTCCCTACCTTCAAAATGAATGTGATAAACAATAAAATGTAAAATTGTTATGAATTATTAGGTGATGAATTATCTATGAACATTATTATTTGTAATATCTTTTATGCTAGAACGAGTGTACAGGCACTCTCTGGCTTATGTAATACTCTACTTACGGAAATTTGACTTTATGTAAGTTTTTGCCAGCTAGTGCAAACTTAAAAAAATCGTGGAAACGTATTTTGCATCTCGTAGGAATTAACAGATGGTATCATGAAAATATCGTAATGTGAACCCAATAACACATTGGGTTTTTCTGGTAATTCATTCCAAGACCTCAGAAGTTGAAATTTTTGCTATATAACTAAGCTATATGTCTCTCTAAAAGGTCATTTTTATAATGGAAATTGCACTAAACTTTCATCGTTATAAGAATCAATTTTGAATGCCTTTGTGATATTTTTCGAAAACACATTTCTGGAGGTCACTACCATAAAAAATAAAAACAATTTGCACTTACCGGTTTATTGGGCTTTTCTGTTAGCACAAACTATTATAAACGGGTAGTAAACTTGATCTTATTGAATTTGCAATAATACTGATAACTGGAATTGTGTGTGTTTTTACATTACAGTATTATGGTGAAATGAGTTTCCCTTCGCTTCAATCTGAAATCTTCAATCATATAAAAAACAAATATATTTTTCAGAATCTTCTGAAAAATAATAATAATAAAACAATACTTTGAGGAGGACAAGAAAACATTATCCACTGTTATCCTACTCCAAATTATTCTAATCTGCCATCTTGAAACAAGATGGCCACCACTCAAAATAAAGCTCAATCCGTTGACTCTTCTGCTTACAGCCTGAAAGTAAATCTGCAATACTCTATTTAACAATACTTAACAGTAGCAAATTATTAAAAAACAATAGATAACTTTTCTTAACAGAAAATTCCCTAGAAAAATCAAGAATTCGAGAAAACAATAGAAAAATCATCATGTAAATTGCTATTACGTAATGAATTAGAAATATTCAGTCCAGAACCTAGTTCACTAGACAAATTGGTTTCTTTCTAGCAACTGCAGATTCCACACAATGCCAACAGTTCTCTATAGGATTCAGGTCTGGGCTGTTTCCTGGTCAGCTAACAGTTGTAATGGACCTTTCTTCCAACCATTTTTTTCACCCCTCTAACAAATGTAAACACATCACTGTTGAACCTCTAAGGCAGAAATGACGCTAAAGTAACTACAGAAGTGTCTACTTACATTTTTTGCTCGATGACAAGGAGCAGAGTCGTTCTGAAAGATGCAGTTACTTGGCAGTTGAAATTGTCTCTAATGGTTGACAGCAATTTGCCTTCCAATATAGCCAGGTATCCATTGGCATTTACAGAACCTTTTATAAACTGCAGGTGACCTACTCCGCGATACGAAATGCACCCCCATATCATTTGGCTGATAGAGAATTTCATTGTAGACACCATACAGTGTGCATGGTATTCTTCACATCTACGCCGAATCATTTGTCTCCCATCATGCAGGTTGAATTTCTTCTTGTCCGAGAAAATAACTGGACTTCCACTGCTCGGGAGTCCATCTGACATGCTCCTTACACCAAATTAAATCGGGCCTTTTTCATTTTTTTGTGGAGGGGCTTCTTCTTAGGATGATGGGTTACAAGTTCATTTCTGAAGAGGTGTCTTCTGACTGTTACTGCACTTGCTATCACTCCTGTGTGTTCTTCCCATTCTCTATTCAGCTCAGACAAAGAAGCTTTACGGTTTTTAAGGCATAAGCACTTCAAAATGCGGTCCTGTTTTGGTATAGACTTTTGCATCCGGTTCCTTTTTTTCCTATCAGCAGAACCAGTATTCTTGAGTTTGGAAAGAAATCTACTCACTGTCGACTGATTACAAGACACTCTATAAGCAATATGATGGGAAGAACATCCTTCCTTACATAAAGCAACAATAGCACTCCTGCATGGCATCAACTGCACGTAACTCACCATCCTGAAACAAGCAAGGAATGACTGCAACTCTTGCAGAGCATGCTTATATAGCTGAAAGTAACAGCTAATGCAATATTCCATATCATCTATGCATGTCAATCTTATCTAATGCAATCTGTAAGAAATATTGCCATATACTTACGTTATTCGGATGACAATTACAATTTTAAGGGGTGATGCACTTTCTTTGAACACACCAGTTTATAATAACTCTCAGAAGAAAAGAGCTAAAACACTTCTTTTTCTCATTATATCTGGCAATAATAAAATGACAATAACCTCCCAATGTTAGTCAAAGAAATCTTCACCTATGCATTCATGTGAAAAGCAACACATGCTTTGATATTACTGAACACTTGAAAGTAGAGCCGGATATTCTACAAACAGCTAAATTATTATTGTAGAAAGAATCATTGTTTATCTGGGGGGGGGGGGGTAATATCATACAAGCGTATGTAGCTAATCAAACGTTTGCATTCAAAACAAAACAGACATCAAAAACTGCAGTGAATACTACATACAGGCAAGTCAACCTCTGATCAGTGTCTGCCTGTACCATATGCAAGCAAATAGTTAACTTAAGGAAAAATAACCGTATAATAGATTTAGCCAAAGGATTATTAAATGATAACAGCAATAAACTGGAGTACATTTAGGGGAAATCTCACAATGACTTTTAAACATTACTGTACAAGCAGAGCATAACTTTGTTCTATACATAACAGAACAGTAAACCACATTTGCTACTTAGTGTGTCCATTTCACATCATGGAGACACTTCACCTTGACAAGCCATAGAGAAGTGCCTATACTAAACTTAAAGTTGCTCCAATAGAGAAGTACAATTCTATGTATTTAACCTTTTGTGGTCCGATGTTACAGCCACCACACTGGTCAGTTTTCTGACCAGTGTGGTGGCTACAACATTAATTATAATGCTGGAAAAAAAAAAAAAAAAACAGGGTTCCTCCCCCCCTTTCAGTCAGATATGGTGCTGTGGGTGCTGGAGTTTCCAATTATGAAAATTTCACTCCTGCTCTAATGACTCAATTACTGTATTTACATCCATTTATACTTCACATAAAAAATCTGAAAAACTAAATCAATGTTGATATTCAATAGTTAACAGCAGGTTCTTTTTGGTCCTCTTAAAGTCCAATTTTTTCAACCATTATTCTCTCAACATTACCGATTATAAAATTTATTTTTCTTGCTGTACTGTCATCCATTTATATAAATGATCTGAAAAACTAAGTTAATGTTTATTGATGTTCACATCAAACTGATGCCTGGCAGCCCTACAGGCACTCCCTGACTTACGTAAGGGTTGCATTCCGCACAACTCTGCTTAAGTCAAATCTTATTTGACTTAAGCAGATTTGCTTATTTGACTTAAGTAAATATGTATAAAATGCTTTATACATGTATAAAATGCTTAAGAGCAAACCTGAATTGCTCACTGTTGCATAAAGAAGGAGACTATAATCTACTTCTACAATCTGGTAAGCATAAACTGCCATCTAATTTTGTACAACTAGAGTTTATGTTAAAGTAAGAAAAAGTTGGACAAATACCTGGATAAAACAAGATATATTTTTTTTTAGATTCCTTGCAAAAACTTGCTTTTATTAATACCATAGAAATTTGATTAATTTTACTCACCTCATCTCTGCTAATAAGCTCATTGCTAAATGTCAAGCCTGGCATTAAACCTCTCTTCTTCAACCAGAAGATAGCAGCAAATGAGCCAGAAAAGAATATTCCTTCAACAGCAGCAAATGCTACCACTCTTTCTCCAAATGTTGCTGTCTTATGACTAATCCAGTTTAAAGCCCAGTCTGCCTTCTTTTTAACACACGGAAGTGTTTCAATAGCATTGAACAGCTTGTCTCTGTGGGAGAAAGGAAGATTAACATGGACAAAAAAAAAAAAAAAAAAAAAAAAAAAGTTTGAACACACATTAAGCAATTTCACCAAATCATGTGTTATATCTCTATACATTAAAAAATTTTCCTCCTAGTGATATTTATTCGAGCCAATGGGAGAAGAGGGTGGGGCAATTATGTCACTACAAATGCACAGGTAAATAATTAATTGTCTTCCATTGAAAGACTGCCTCCATAATGTTCACCAACCTCGTGCATGTGCTTCACTCTGTAATACATCACCACGCATGCCATCATTTGATGTTCCATTGTAATGTCAGCTGATGAAGGAACCAGATATAGTTTGTAAATAGTTTAGTATTTTATAAATATTTGTATAATTTGTAAATATTTTAGTTAAATATCTTAGTCCTGCTCTTTGAGATGCAACAATATTCCTCGTGCATTATGGAACGTGAAGCAAAAGGCCTTTTCCTAAGTGACCTAAGTAAAAGCAGGTAAATAATTACATAGTGATATTTATTCCACCCTGAGAATGCTGCGTAGTGGGGTAGCCAATGGTAGAAAAGGGATGTGAGTCACTTGGTACAAGTGGGTGGGGCAATTACATCACTACAAACACACAGGTAAATAATTACATAGGTAATTTCCTGAGTAGATATCAATCACAGTGGCATAGTATTTAGGTACGGTGCCATCTGTGGTTTCCCACATCGGTCATCAGTACTCTTGTGATGAATACAGAACCTCTGTAAAAGCCAGAAAAGTGTTGTATGTGTAGTTTAGTGTTGGGTTCTGTTGTTTGTTTGGCTTCTTGGCTGCAGGGCCCCAAGTGAGACTGCACATTACCTGCCACTACCAATGGGAGGTGAGCCAGGCTGTCCACAGTACTCTCCATCAGGGGTTGCCTGAGCTTTCTGATGAAGAACAAACAAAAAAAGCATGAGTGAGGGAGATAGCTGAAGAATGGGAGTAAAAAAAAAAAGGGGGGGGGGGGGAAAGACTGCATTTCGACAGGTGTCTTTTACGTAGAAAATATTTATTTTTCATAGTTAAGTGTGTACAGGGGGTTGGCAAGCAAAGCAACTAGGGGCACCTAGTACAACTTTAAAAACGTTCTGAACTGTGGATTTACTATTCTGTAAATATTGTAATCTTTATGGGTTGCTTGTCCAATTAAATTGAGAGGGGGAAAGATATTACACATTACAAATACAATACAAGAAAAATAATTAATACCTAATATTTATTGCAAACAAGTTAACAAACCTTTCGACTGGATCCCTGATATAAGTATCAATTAGGAGACTATACATTTCTGAATGAATATTTTCAATGGCAATTTGAAAACCATAGAAACATCTGGCTTCTGGAATTTGAACCTCCTGACTAAACCTCTCCACCTTTAAAAGCAAAGCAAATTACAAACGAATCATTATATGAAATTATGCAGTCTTTGAATAAGAGTAACTATGGAACTTCACACCAAGGAATCTAAAATATATGTCAGAAAAACATTTTCCCCACTCAATATTGGTACTGGGTGGGGAAAATATTAGTTCACAAAATTTTCTATTTGTGAATTAATAACACTATACAACAAGAATTATCTCTACAACAATTGTAATTCTTAGGGGTTTTTTTTAAAAAAAAAAAACTGTTTTCAATAAATGCAATAAAATTAAAATTTCTCTATCATATATGGTAAGAGAAATTAATTATTTTGTTTGTTAAACAGGATTCTTTTAACAAAAGATTGATTTGCTAGCATTATTATTATTTTTATTTTTGCTTTCAGCTAATGCTGTGGCATTACACCCCAATGTGTAAATCAATCCATTTCCTTCCATCATAGATGAAATATTTACTTTGCATTGCCACCATATTTCAGTTGTGCCAGATGCAAAAATGCCTCTTGCAACAATTCATAGTTTGCAATGCATTGAAACACCCATTCAGATAGAAAAATTACAAAACCCTCTGTAACTTGGTAGTTTGATGATCGTGCATATTTTTCATGACATTTGTATTCGCATCTTTAGACCTTATAACATGGACTGATCTGAATTAGAGCCTCAACTTATCCAAGAATCAACAGTTCCTGTGCCCAAAATTACAAGAATAGAACTTCTTTTACTAATGGCATTAAACCAAAGTATAACATGTAAATTAATTGCCAACAGAACAGAATGTTTATCTCCTCAATAAGATAAACTTCAAAATTGTCATGAATGCACAAATGAATATCAAGCCCTCCACAACAACTGAATATGCAACACACTGAAAAAGACAGTTCCAATGATACAAATCACTTATGTGCAATATAGCTGACATATTTATGGCAAAACTAACTAATGCTGGACCTGCAAGTCCATATTAACAGGATGATTTCTGCTGCCTGCCATGAAGAGAGTTAGTTAAGCAGTAGTCTAATTACATAAGATTAGACTTCATCAACCCCTAGTGGAGCTACAGAAAATATACATTTCAAACTAATGTTAAATGGCATTTTTCACTAGTTCAAATAATAATAATATTTCTTATAATGATGATAACTTGTAGGATGGTAACAGTTTCTTGACCAATGGTAATAATAATAGTAAGAGTAACCAGGCACAACCAACCACCACATGCACTTGGTACTGTCATGGGGTGGAAAAAATCCGATGAATGAGAAAAAGTCTTATAATAATAAAATTATATAAAGTATTAATAGCAGCAAATGATATAAGTAAATAAAGTTTATAAAAACTTTATTTGGCCTGAAACAAGAACTTACAGTGGACAGCACATAAAAGCTGTCCACCATACTCAGAGTCAAAATTCATGTCAACTCAAATTGTAGTCCTTAGTTTATCATCAAAAATTGATAGAATTTAGTTATAACTTCTACAGCATAGTACCACTAGGCTGTCTCCAGATGTCCAACAGTCATTGTTTTATGTTAGCTTTCATCCAGGGTTGTGGTACACTTTGAAATAAACAACAGTGTTTGCACAGCATGGTCACTAACTAACTGTTTTGTTTTCAACCAAGAGGTAGCACATCATTTTCTGGGGCACACATACACATGCTCATAATTGAACATTCACGATCCCTGGATTTTTATCTTTCTGGCTACTTAAAAGGAATGGTATATACCAACAACCTTCACACATAAAAATTAATGCAAAAGTCAATATCGAATCAGAAATTTCAAATGATAACTGTCCAAACACTTGAAAGTCTCAAACATGGTGAAAAGGGGTTTATGCCCACATTTAGGAAGGACATTTCATTTACTGAAATGTCCCTATTATCTTTCTATACATTAAAATAATTTTCCTCCTAGTGATATTTATTCACCCAATGGGAGAAGAGAGATGCAGGTTATGTAGTAATACGTAACAGAGGCTTGTTTTACTGTGGTAAAAACAAGCTTCTGTTTAAGCATGATCATGCACTATATTCTTATCTAACATGACCACGCGGCAACATATTTATGTATTCAACACACACACACAGTGTCGAAAGCTTCTGCAAGTATTTTATTTTACTTTATCAAAAGAAGCGAGTGCAGTGAGCAGGAGGTGAGGCCCCCTAGTAATCTATTAATTATAGTTATAATGATAACTAAATAAGGAAACTAAAAATATACGAGTTGTCATTTCAATCGCTCTGCAGAAGCTAAGAAATGTATAGTTCAATACGATGAAACCATAAAAATCATTTAAACCAAGGTGTAGAAAAATAAAACAATTAAATATCTGTATCTTGATCTAACAAGATATTTAGAAAACAAAATAAATATTAAATACTTACAAGGTTCTCATTTACTATTCCATCACTAGCAGCAAAGAAGGCAAGAACGTGGGAAATAAAATGCCTTTCATCTGCCTTTAATTTATCCCAGTCTGTCATGTCTTTAGAAAGATCAACTTCTTCAACAGTCCAAAAAGAGGCCTCGGCCTTCTTATACATTTCCCAAACATCTGGGAATTGAATGGGAAAAATTACAAATCGACGAGGATTCTCTCGCAGTAAGGGTTCTTCTTCCAATTTTTTTGCTGAAATACGAGTTGGTTTTGTAGTAATCTGTGAACTTTCCTTAAGTGATAACTAAAAAAAGAAAATAAAATCTTATTTAGCAAAAAACCAACAGCAGTAGTAGATATCATGTTAGTTTAAAGTTTAACTTAAAAGCATGTGTATGGGGTGTTAACAAACACCCACAGGTAATTTAAAATAAACTTAAACCTTTAGCCCAGAGTTTCCCAAACTTTTTCAAGCGTGGACTGGTGTTCGTAAATTTTTTTTTGTGGCCCACCATTTGTAACAACTTCACATTTGTAAGTTGTTACAAATGGCATAAGAAATTTCATGCTTTTTCTGATAAATGCTTATATTATTCAAGGCAACATGGCCAAAAATTTATCAATGAGACCTGATTGAAGTAGTCTCTTAATACTGTCGCATGACAGTTCAATAACAGAATCAATTTCTTGTTCATTGAGACAGAATTCTTCCACGTTAAAAGTAAACATCGTTTTGAATCCACATTTTACTGATGTCAATTGGAGGCAAATATTCTTGAAAGTTTGATTTCAATTCCAAGAGGTGTTCTTTAATCACCATAGAAATCTCAGCCAGAATGTCACTTCACTCTTTTTGTAATTTAGTTAAACCAGGAAGAAAATTATAATTCCCCTTTTCAACTCTAAGTACCCACAGATGAATTTTCTTCATAGCTGCTGCTACTTTTTCCTGAACTTTAAAAATATTTATATCAATACCTTGTAAATTTAAGGCATTTAAAAAACCAAAAATCACATAAGACAACTTAATTAACCAATTAAAATCATTAAACCTGTCTTTAATGCAATATTCAAATTCGAATATTGCATCCTTTGCTGATGGAAGATGTTGCTCCAAAAACAATAAGTACTCATTCTTCATTTCGATTAGTCGTTTCAATACATTTCCTCTTGATAACCATCAAATTTCACTGTGTAATAGATGTTTATATTTGCTTCCTAATTCTTTGCATAAAGCAGTAGAGATTCTGGGATTCAAGGAATGGGCTTTTATATAGTTAACAAATCTGACACGTTCTGGAATAGTTATATTCAAAACCAAAGGGGTTTTTTTTTTTTGTTTTTTTTTACAACTAATACTTCTCTGTGAATACTACAATGCACCCATTCACAATCTGGAGCCACTTCTCGAACCCTCAGAAAAAGTCCCATACAGAAACCTGCCATTGACTGGGTGCCATCGCAACTCAATCTGACACATTTGTTCCAATCAATTCCACTTTGAGTTATATAATTATTGATTAATTTAAAAAGTTCTTTAGCAGTTGTTCTCGTTGGTAGGAGTTTACAAACCAAAAATCTTCACTGACGTCCTTGAAATCATACCTTAGAAACCACATTAAATTGGCTGATAAAGAGAGTAAATGCAGTTGATTTTCTTTCTTTTTATAAAGGTGAGATGTAATTACAGTTGTGCCCCTGGTTCCACCGATTCAGTTACCCACAGTAAAAAAAAACGAAAACACTTACTACTTGCATGTCCAATATGATGCTTCCTTTTATTTTTTACGATGTTGATTTTAAATTGAATAGCTTCCCTTTATTTTTAACAATGTCGCATATGGTTTGGCCACTGACATTATAATGGTTCTTTAAAGATTTAACAGATGCACTATTTTCAAACTTTTGAATAATTTCAAGTTTTTGTGTTTAATTTGAAAGCACAACTCTTGCGTTTGTTCATCATTTTCGTGATTTCTATACGTTAAAAAAAAAAAAAAAAAAAAAAAAAAAAATTTCCAACATCACCGACATAAATAACAAATGAAATTTTTCCTTTTGCGGTGCGATGGAACACAACAATTGACGTGATGCACTAAATCAAATTAACCATTTGGTTTTTTTTTTTTTTTTTTTTTTTTTTTTTTTTGAGCGTTAGGTGTAAAGACAGCAGGGGTTGCAATAGGTGCACTAATCTCCCAATGACGACTTATAACCCTGGTTCTTGTAGTTTATTTACAACTTGCAAAATATCTGTTTATACCTATTCTAGTTATTACTTAAACTTTGATTTCTGGTTGATTTTTTTATTTTATTTTATTTGAAGTCTTGAAAGTGTCCGGGCTAATCCAATCCCAGTAAATTGAGTCTGCTGCACTTTATTATTACCATATTTAATGTTGGTATTGTCTTAGTATGTGTTTAATTTATCAATTAAACTTTATTATACGTATGTACAAGAAAATCGTCATAAATGGGGTAACGGGTGTTCACTTATAACCACGGTTTCAGCCATCCACTGTAGGTCTTGAAAAGTATCCCCTGCAGATACAGGTCTTACTGTACTTAAGTCCAGGAAGTATTACTTTTCACCAATAGTATGAGGGTATCCTGTCTCAGCTATTAGTTTTGCACTTCATATGAAGCCATAATCGAGTCTTCATTGCAATATCTCACGGAAACAGTCTTTACAAAACATCTTCTAGATGAAATATACAGTGAAACTTCTCCTAACGGACACCTCTCGTTAACAGACATCTCTCTACAACGGACATTTTCAAATTCCCCAACTCACCTCCATTGGTTTTAACGTGTTTGCAGCTTCTGTCTAGCGGACATTCTCTGTAACGGACGCGCAATCTGCACTGTTTCGTTTAGATTAGCACTTAATTTGATCTCCCCATAACGGACAGCGGGAGAGCTCACGGCCCTTTTACTAGGAACTTTTCTTCCACATATTGCCTCAATCTATTTTCTATTTCCAATTCTCTCAATTTTATCAAGGTTTACGTCGCGGTTCTAAACCCTTTTTCAAGAATTTTTAAGGCATGTGTAAAACTTCTGATGAATTCGGTGTTTGCAGGGGGCGGGGTAAATTTGGTCGGCCTTTCATCTTTTGAGTTTCAGTTTTCAGTTTTGTTCAGCGTCTTGTGAAGTACATAATGTCTTCTCGTAAACATTTAACTTTAAAAGATAAAGTCGAACTCATTAATGCATATGATCGGCAAAAAAAAAAAAAAAAAAAAAAAAAAGTGTTCGCACTCTCACTGCAAAATTCAAAATCGGGAAGACGCAGGTAAGCGACATCCTAAAGAAAAAAAATGAACTGCTCGAACAATTTTGGCAACACGGAAATGATCAGGTTCAAAAATCATTCCCGAAAACTGTTGGACTTCAAATTGACAATGTTACGTATGAGTGGTTTTGTCGCGCACGTGCTAAAAAAAATTCCCACTAATGGGCCTATTATTAGGGAAAAGGCTTTGGAGGTTGCGAAATCTATGGGAGTACATGAGTTCAAAGCTTCTGTGGGATGGCTAGACAAGTTCAAAACTCGGCACAAAATTTCTTGGAAAACCGTAAATGGTGAAGGTGGATCTGTTGATACTGGGGTTGTAACAGAGTGGACGTTCAAATTGGAAGAGTTATGTCGTGATTTTGAAGCTAAGGATATTTACAACTGTGACGAAACAGGGTTGTTTTTTAAAGCTCTTCCTGAAGAAACAATGAGTCTAAAAAACGAAAAGTGCCAGGGCGGAAAAATTTCTAAGGAACGCTTGACTGTACTATTGTGTACAAATATGCTGGGAGACTTTGAACAACCTCTTGTTATAGGAAAACCACAAAATCCTCGTTGTTTCAAGGGCATAAAGTTGAATCTTTTGAATGTTGACTGGAAGTCTAATAAAAAAGCGTGGATGACACAAGATATCATGAACGAATGGATAAGTCACTTTAACCAAAACATGATTCGTCAAAACAGAAAAATTATTCTTTTCATGGATAATGCTGCATCTCACCCGCACATTGAATTGTCCAACATTCAAATCGTTTTTCTGCCACCAAACACATCTGCAGAGTGTCAGCCCTTGGATCAAGGGATAATAAAAAATTTTAAACTTCACTACAGAAAACGTGTTTTAAGACATCTTCTCATTGCAAACATGAACGATCTAACATGTGCGAGTGACCTTGCAAAGAAAATCAGCATCCTAGATGCGATTCAATGGATTTCCTCTTCAGTAAACGCAATAGGCGCCTCCGTAGCCAGGTGGGAAGGAGCAGCAGTGCGTAGCACACGCTTCTTGATTAGACCGGGGTTCGATCCCGTCACCACCAAATACAGAGGATGCGGAAAGGTCAGGGAATGACCACCGCATATCCCGGAGCAATATGGCCTTAGTTGCTAATGCTCCTAAAAACCAAATAACAAACAAACAACAACAACAGTAAACGCAATTAGAAAACAAACTGTCGTGAACTGTTTTGTAAAGTCTAGCTTCTCAAACGCAAAAATTGAAGTTGTGAACAGCAATGTGGAGCACCAAGAAGAACAAAAACTTCAACATCTATTGATAATGTACGATACTTCAGCTACAAGTGACCCTGGCTACAAAGATATAGACTCGAACCTCACTACAGAAGATGGTGCTCTAGATATCAACGACATTATCATCGATATTTTTCAAGAAGTTCCTCATGAGGATGAAGAAATGGAAGGAGGTCATTCTGTAGAAGAACATATTAAAGACGAACCACCGATGAAAATAGAAGAAGCGCTCATACAAATCAATCGTTTAAAAATGTTTTTAAACGACTGAAGAAGATACTGCAGGACTTTCGATGGTTTCTTCACTCCAAACAAATGTTGAAAACAAAATTATCAGCCGGAAGAAGGTGCAGAAGAAAATAAGTGATTACTGTATGTATTTTTCTTAAGATAAAGTCATAATATGCATAGCACAATTGTATGTATATTATTTACAAAAATATTGTTCAAAATCTGTATATATTTTAATTTAATTTTACATTAAACGTTTAACGATTTTTCTTTCATTCTTTTTTTTTTCTCCCTCAGACTTCTTGTTAGCGGACACTTCTCTCTAACGGACAGATTTTCATTCGCTGTCCGTTAAAGGGAAGTTTCACTGTATTCATTTTTCTTATTAATGAAAAATGCACACAATTGGCCATTTCAGTATCAACAGTTTTGTGCATTCATTCAACAATGTTTCAAAACAAATAACACAAATGGCGTGTGGTTATCACAGATAAAACCAAATTTTAAATAATCTTCATAATACTGCCTTGTCCAAGAGGTTTTGGATTTCCTTTCCATGCTGCCATTCTGCCCAGTGCCAGGGCATTTATTAATATTAATTTCCATTATCTCTACTTACTAGGCTGTACATCACTTGACTTGTTAGGTGGACATTTCTTCAGCCACTTATCCATATTAAAAATGACAGGATGTTTATATAAATATTTTTTTATTTATTTAAAAAAAATAAGTGTAAATATATATTTAAGTGTAATCTATTTAATACTTAAGTCTTAAATTTATCACTTCACAGGCGACAGCGACGAAAAGGATTAAAACACAAAAATAGGCAAGTACACTCCACTTGTCGGGTTCTCACTGACTGCAGCATGGTTCTTTAAGTTACAGATGGCACAGGCAGTTAGTCACCTGAGACAAGATGTACGCGTGCCAACTACATGGCATAATAAAATTGATGAGCGCATCAGCCACTGGTTTTTTTTTTTTTTTTTTTTTTGTTAAGAGCAGAGTCATCTGGAGGCATCATAGATATAAATTTAATAAATTATAAAAGCATTAAATTTATTTTTAGTATAACTGGGTATTTGGTATTTTATTACATTTTAATTTTTTAAGGAAATTCTTAGTTTTATGTAGGTATATTTCAAATAAGTTGTTCACTGGCCGGTACCAGACTGCGAACCACACTTTGGGGAACCCTGCTTTAGCCTATTGTGATCCCCCCCCAAGCTTATCAATATTGTTTAAAATTTAAAAACTTTGAAATTAAAAATTTAACAAAAGATTAAAGTTCAATTTTAATTCAATGTTTAAACTTTAGACTTCATCTATTATTATAAAATTTTTCTGCAAAATTTCTGTTTCACAAGATGAACTGTTCTCGAAAGATTTGTTTTCATATTGTGTAAACAAAACCTGATATTCTTTCAAGATGGCTAGCGCTATATTCTAAGAACCAAACACAGTTTAAAATTTTGTGCAATATGAAGTGCAACAAATTTGAAATAAAGCTGAAAATTGAAGTAACTAATAGTATCCAACATATACTAGGGCTGTTCAACAAAGAATGATCAATTTTTCATAAACAACCATACTGCTTACTATTTCTAGCTGGGCTGCAGAATTTAATGAACCACTGCATTGCATAGCCACTGCACAGTTGACTCGTGCACACATTGTGACCTTGGCAGTCAGTAAATTTTATGCCCGTTCAGTTTCGCCTATTTAACAATGGATGTGACACGGAACAATATGCTGCTATCAAATTATTTCCATTTCAAGAAAATAATTACCTGAAGCGTATGAAATGTTAAGAGGCTTATGGTGAATCTATGCTCCCATATAGCTGAGCTTACAGATGGTTCTGAATGTTTAAAGATGGACATGATTCAATCACAAATATTGGTGATCCTGGGGCTCCAACCACTGCTGTCACTGCAGAAACCATAACACTGCTTCTGTAATCGCGAAAGAAGAGCCATATAACAGTAAGGCAACTGGTTGCTTTACTGTTGTTGAGAATATCGGTAGGAAGTACGCAAAGCATTCTACATGACATGTTTGAACACAGTGGGTTCCAAGACTACTTGTTTGCAAGGAGGTTTGTCAAGAGCTGCAAAGGATGGTTACTGAAGATGGTGAGGCTCTGCACAAGGTTATGGCTTGTGCAAAGCAAAAGTTATGGTCATCTTTTTTTTTTTTGACATTCAAGGAATGGTTTACCAGCATGTTGTGCCACATCAGACTATTATGGGACCTTACTAAACAACTTTAGTGTACACTTTGCAGGATCACATTCATTGCAAACGACCACAACTGCATGATGCATCATAATGCAAGGCTTCACGTTATTGTGATGAAGTACTTAGCCAGCATTAATGTCAAACATGTTCCTCACCTGCCTGCCAGCCCTGACCTTGCAACCTGCTTTTTTCTAACTATTATTAGTCAACATATCCAGTCTTACATAGCTGTAAAGGTATCCGAGGCAATTCTGAAACATGTAAAAAAATTGCTTCCACCATGTTTTTGAATGGCAGAACTGGAATAAATGCATTTCTTCAAATGGGGACTGCTTTGAAAAGGACTATCAAAATATGGATAATTAATAGTTTGTAAAAAAACATGCTCATTCTTTACTGAACAGCTCCCGCATCTTTTTAATATTTATACAGGGCGCAGAGAAACTCTACCAACAAACTTGAACAGGTGATAGAGGGTACCAAGCAAAACATTTTTTGTCAAGTAAACATAAGTCGTAAATGAGTCATTATAGCAGAAAGGGTTGTAAAAACCAGAACAACACATTCAGTAATTTAATGCATACAAATCATTTGCTGTTGCACACAAAATAGAGAGAAAAAAAAAAAAGGAATAACACAGTGCTCGAACGAATGACTAGCATCAACATTAACGTACGCATGTGTTGAGAGGTCCTCGGAGTGGTGCGTATTTGCAGCTAATAGCATAAACGTGTAATGTCGTATTATGACCAGTGCGGGTACAGACATGGAGCGTTTCACTGTTGCAGAAATGCCGGATATCCATTTAATGTACGGAGCAACAAATGGAAGCAGAAGAGAGGCTTGCAGAATTTATCAAGAACGCTTCCCAGACAGAAGGTTGCCTCACCACACAATATTTGCTGTGATACACCAAAGATTCCAGGATAGTGGCTCTTTCAGGGTGAATATGCATGATACTGGACGTCGACACACTGCTAGGACACCCCGGTTTGAGGAACAGGTCTTGCAGATTTTCACTAATACTCCTTCTACCAGCACAAGAGCTGTTGCACACTGATTGGGTGTGAAGTATTGTTTGGCGTGGAATGTGGTACACAAAGCGGGACTACATCCTTTCTGATGCCAGAAAGTGCATCCACTAGAACCTGCTGACTTTGCACACTGTCAAGTTCACCCACTGATGATTTTTATGGGAAACCAACTTGCAGCCTGATTTTGCCAATAATGTGCTTTACACTGATGAGGCATGTTTCACCCAAGAGGGATTGTTCAACAGCCACGACAATCATGTGTGGGCAGAGAATAATCCCCATGCAATGGTTGGACATGGCTACCAACATAGGTTGGTGTCAATATATGGGCTAGCATTCTGGGAAATGTTTTAGTTGGACCATACATGTTGCCTGCATGTTTAGACGGAAGGCTATTTGCATTTTCTATAGCAAACACTTCCAGAGTTGTTGGAGGATGTTCCTCTGATTGTCCAAGTACAAATGTGGTTCCAACATAGCGTACCACCACATTTTGACAGATGTGTACATGTGACTTAAATATAACCTTTCCAGGAAGGTGGACTTGTATCCTAGCCAGCAAGGTTGCCTGATCTGACTTGTTTTGACTTTTTCTTTTGGGGATACATGAAGACTCTTGTGTATAAAATGCCAGTTGACACAGTGGAAGTATTTATAGCACGGATTGTTGCAGCAAGTGCAGAGATACAAGACAATCCTAGGAACTTCCAACACCTACAACATTCAATGATGTGTCGGTGTGAGTTATGCATTGAATATCATGGTCACCAGTTCAAGCGCTTCTTATGAATTGTTTTTTCTATTTTGTGTGCAACAGCAAATTATTTGTATGCATTAAACGACATTAAATCATTGAATGTGTTGTTCTGATTTTAACAACCCTTTAATAGCTATAACGACTCATTTACGACCTATGTTTACTTGACAAAAAAGGTTTCTTTTGCTACCATCTATCACCTGTTCAAGTTTGTCGGTGGAGTTTCTCTGCAACCTGTATATATATATATATATAACAAGAAACAAGACTAAAACTGTGCACACTTAAGTCTTTATAATTGGAAATGGAAGAGACTAAAAGACCAATGTTATGTCTGAGATTTTGGGAAACATGAAATCATCAATAAGTCAGACCTATGACCACTTGAGAAAAAAAAAAAAAAAAAAAAAAAAAACCCCCACTCCTGATAAGAAAACATACTATAAGTTTTATTCAGTGTATTATCATTGGTCATAACTTCTTAATGTTTAATTTGCCTTTTCCATTAATGTTGTAATTTATCTGCCAATGTCAGATAAACTTTACTTTGGTAATTTACTGGAAACAAATTTGTCTTTAGTTTGTTCTGGTCTGCAGCTTGGTAATTTACTGGAAACAAATTTGTCTTTAGTTTGTTCTGGTCTGCAGCTTGTTCGATATATCTACTTTATAAGCCACTCAATAAAATTGCCAGAAAATGACTGCTTAATGGGTCTGGAAGCACCCGTTAAGCAGTCAATGAAAGAACAAATTGCCATGTTTTCTAAATTGTCCAAATTGAAAATTCACTAAAAAAAAAAGTGTCAGGGATGAAGAAATCATTACTGAAAACAACAAATAAACCTTTAAAATGGAAAGAGCACATTAATATACCAGAATAAAAATTTTACACAAGTTCTTGAAATTCTGTAAGCTCAATACATCTTTGCCAGTGCTAGAAAAGAAAGTAAAAATAAAACACTTACTTGTTGAAGTTCATGCAATACCTTTGCTTCTTTACGCAGAGAGCTAACATCCTAATAAAAAAAGAAAATAAATATAAATACAAATAATGTAGTTAATTTTTTTTTCCATGCACTGTTACAAAAAAAAAAAAAAAAAAAAAAATTACGTAAGTAGTATTACTATTGCCCTCCTTCACTACCAAATGAGGACAGTGCACATCTTTCAAACCCTGTCATTTTATTATGGTAACCACAAACACAAGGGGAAGTACTAGTACTACATATGGGTTAAGAAGACACACAATACTTGTTCATACTAGTCTTGAATTCCTTTAGACTGCAATGATCAGGAAAAACATAAAACTGTTTCAAAGAACAGAAGTAGAACAGATATATGAAGAAAAGTTAGTTCAATGAATGCTCATGTACATGCTCCAACTTATTTAAGAAAAATGGAATTACAGGTGCAAATTAAGAAACAGTATCCAGGGATACTATATATAAGAAAATGCATGCACCAAAAACAATTTCTGTGCAATGATAAGCAGAGGAAATTTGCAAGAAAGTAATCACTAATTAATCCAACTGATGTTTTGAATAGGACATAGGAGTTTAAGCAGTTCTTGAGACACCCACCAAAATTTTGAGACGGATTTGCTTGCTTTTTTTTTTTTTTTTTTTGCTGTATTTTCCACTCCCCTGCCATTTCCCATATTTGCAATAAAAACTACTGCTGGTTAAGGTTATTTTGTACTGTGGATCTGTATGAAACCTCCCCTCACCCTTCATTTTACCTATTTGGTTAGTGTAAGTTCTATTATTACTTAGGAAATTACTTAGAAATCATAGCTACTATGATTTCTAAGTAAATTCCCCCCACTCTCCCCTAAAAATGGACAATTACTTGAAGATGTCAGTTTACAGTTTTGGTCTGGAGACTGGAGTTAGAAGTAAAGAGGATTAAGAGTGTGGATTTGTAATACTGTATTGAAGTGGTAGTTGGTTATTAAGTACCCAATCTGTACAGGACTGGAATAATTTGCGCTGTTAGTGAATGGTCATTTCTTTTCATTCAATTGGAATGTGTCTAGTGGAGACTACAAAACCTATCATTTGCAAAAGGTAAGGAACTGCCTTCTCTCTTACTTTTTTTCCTTTTTTTTAGTTAAAAAATTTATATAATTATTAGAGAACGTGGGAAAACAATAATCACAGATTAAAAATCTGTACTAATTAGAATGAAACGTTTAAGTTCAGTACTGTTACAATCTTTTTTTATTCATCTTTATGTATGGATCATTGCATTGTTTATTAACATTTCTGATAATGCAATATCAAAATAAAAATTGTTTGTTTTTTTTTCGCCGTGGAGGGGAATGAAATCCACCTAAGACGACCCCCCCACCACACACACACACACACAGAAATTTATATAATTATTAGATCAAGTGGCTACGTATAGTTTTAAGCGGAAAAATAACAAATCGGATTCGTGAGTTTCACCTCCAGTGGAATAAAATTCCCCCTGGAATAATCTCCCCCATCCCCGAGAGCAAAATCGTAATTTTTATTTTAATATCCTTTCCATGATGTTGGGCGTTGAAATTTTCGCCATATATATTTTTAAAATTTTAATTGAAATTTTATTCTTACTGCTCGCAAAAGAGGGGAGGCGGGAATTTTAGCGCCACCGAATGCGTGCCATGCCGGCTGGCAGTCAGGGTAAAGACGGCATTCACTGTAGAGCACTTGCGTGGCATTGTACGAAGGTGTAGAAGTGAGTACACATATTCTCGCTGCTTGTCGCCGAGATCGGAGTAAACAACGGCATGTCACATGACCGGTGTATGTGCCGGAAGTGACGTCATAAACATCGCGTGACCACTCCGGAGAAGCAATTCCTGTCAAACACGGCATCAGGCAGGCCACGCCCACTGAACATTCAAGGTAGGTGTCGGTACCTACCCGTTTGTAAACATTATAAAATCAATGATTCAAGTACCATCAATCAAAAAATCGGAAGAAAAAAATCCACCGTAATGTCCGTGAAAACGCGCTAAGTGCTTCAAAAATTTGCTCTGTAACTCGTGATGTTAAATTAGAAAAAAATGGAAAAAGCTTTAAATCTGTGGATAGAAGACCGAACTCAAAATAAAATTCCGTTAAGTTCACTCATCATTCGTGAAAAGGCAAACTCCTTTATCAACACTTTAGCGAAACTGGTGATAGCACTGGCGGGATAAGTTTTTTTGCTAGCAAAGGCGCTGGTTTGAAATTTCTAATAAATATTACGTTTAATATTAAATTGTTTCTTATTTTCATTTCGATGCCATATGCTTGCATTTCACTATGTACATAGTCATTATGAAGGTACATATAATACATACATAGACAAAATTTTAGACTAGTTTTTCTTATATATTTCATACTTTGGAACGGAACCCCTTTATTACTATGGGAGCCATAACTCAGTATTCGCGACATTTCTCAGAACGTAACCCCGGCGAATAGCGGGGGTTTACTATATTACCTACACCGAAATTGAGTGTCTTCTAGATGAGCAGAAAACCCACTACACTATTATTATGGGAGACTTCAATGCTAAGGTTGGAAAAAGACAAAACAGCGCAGAAAGGGAACTATAGGAAATTTTGGAATTGGTGAAAGACTTGTGGAATTTGTAGAATCTCAAGGACTATTCAGTAATGAACACTTTTTTCAAGAAAAGGGTGAACAGAAAGTGGACATGGAAGAGTCCAAATGGATTAACTACTAATGAAATAGACTTCATCCTCACTAACAGAAGATATATTGTGAATGATGTTACCGTCTTGAATAAGGTAAATGTTGGAAGTGATCACAGAATGGTAAGATGTACACTTGATATAGATGTAGGAAAGGAAAAAACTGACTCGAGTAAATAATACAAAGGTCCTTGAGATAACAGAAGAGGAGAAAAAGCAGTATATACTGGAACTTAAGAACAAGTTTGAGCTTCTGCAGACTGCTGAGGACCAAGATATCGACGAGGAATATTACAACTTTCTGAAAGTGATAAAGCCCAAGAAACCTATAGGGAAAAAGAAATCCAAAGAAGAAAAAAAATCAGTCAAGAAACACTTGTCATGATGAACCGAAAAGCGACAAATGAAAAGCAAGAAAAACACTGACAGGGAAAAAATTGAGTATACTGAGTTATGCAAAGCCATTAGAAAGACTCAGAGAGGACATAAAGATTTAACACAAGAAAAGTAGAACAAGCATTAAGGGAAAACAAAGGATTTAAATCAGCAGCCATGAGCAGTAATACAGAAAGACAAATGATACTGAAACTGAAGAATAGCGATGGTGTACTTATAAACAGCAGAGAAGGCATGATTTGAATAGCAGAAGACTACTATAGAGAATTATACAAGGAGCAGGGGAATGATGCCAGCAGAATGACAAAAGACGCCACTTCTCCCCTCCGGAGGTGTATCCATAAAGTGATATAACCATTCTTCATGTGTAATCATGGCTATGCCAACAAATGACTGCAATATCAACGAATGCCTCTGGTAAAGCCACAAACATGAACAGAATTAGAACTTCTTACACTACTTAGTACTGTGCATGAGTTAAAGAAAACAGAGATACTCGTTGACTTAATTTCTGTAAATTATGATTTTTGGGAAATACATTGTGAAGGTTGTTCTAGAAAGCAAAAAAGGAAGGGGAATAATTGCTCATTATATTAATTTAAATATTTTAATAAGAAATTGTATCGTTAATCCACTATTTTTTGCAAACACCAGAAATGAAACTGCACAGAGGAATAAAATAACTTAAGCTTAAATATATTTTCAACTACGATAAGTTAACAGTAAAATCGCAAATAATTTTTTTAGAAACACATAAACATCAACTATAATCTAAGCTATATAACCGAATGGGAAAACAGTAACCTGGTTTTCTTTATCTTCTAATGGACCTTTCGAAAAATTACATTTTGTCCTTGCTGATGATGAACGGACAGAATCGGAAAACAGCACCTTGTTCATTATCGTAAACTACTACAAACAACGATGAACTGAAAAATGCGCTTCTTCTTCACTTCATATATCCCAACATAAATGAAAATCCCGCGCTATGACAACCAATGAGGTTTAAAGCATATGGCGTCCAGCTTCAACCAATAAGGCTTAAGCCTTATTGTCAGTTAAAAATTTCTGTTATGTCATTGGCTGACATCAAGGATGTCAGCCAATGACATAACAGAAATTTCCATTCGCTGGAATGATATTGCTAAATAACAATAATAAAAAAAGATAGCAATTTACTTCCTGCTTGCCATCACATGTTTCGACAAGTGAAGTTTATGATAGAAATTCATGTTTTCGTAGATATCATTGCTGGCCAAACTTTCGTAATTGTACTTACGAAATCGCTGGGGCGGGATACTAAAATAACAAAAAAGTAAGGATAAAGGCTTCTTGGTATAGGATCAATACAAATCAAAAATAAAATACATAATTAAGAGAGAAGGCGTATATAAGATCATTTCATTGAGCATTTTGTACAGAAAAATATTAGATATTCACATTTCAGTATTTTCTCAATTTATTTCACGGATAATAAGATGTCTTTACTATTTACTGCTAGGACATAAATTTATTATTTATTTATTTTTATTGTTATTCACTTTTTATTTATTTATTTTATCAATTTATTTCCCGGGTAGATGACATTATTCTTTTGTCTTTATTATTCTCATCGCGTAGTGAAAATAATGATGAATTTTTTATATAATAAAAAAGGGTGATTTTTTTTTTTGTAATAATCTTAAATTGTCTCAACAAAAGAAAATAATAATAATACAATGTCAATTTCTATGTATAGGCAAACATAAATTTTTTGCTCATCACATTTTCGAATACGTGCAATATTCAGTTTGACTGATTTATATCTACAGCCGAGCCAACGTTTCGTGATCGGTGGGAGAAAGTCCTTGTATTTTGAAAGAAATAATTTGCATTGTTTCAATAAATTAATGAAAACATTAAAAATTGCATATTACTTCGAAATCCAAAGGTGGATTTCCGTGGTGCATTTGCACCACGCTGCTAGCGAACATATACAGGTACGTTGAATCCGAACGAATTCAACTTTTTTGGCGCGTTTGCTTCTGTATATATATATATATATATGGGTGTAGATACATAACAGAGCATATGCCTTTTATCTTCACCATATCCGTCCGCATGTAATAGACAGCCTTCCGGTCGGCGGATTTTCATAAAATTTTATATTTGAGCCTTTTAAAAATATTTGTCAAGGCATTCAAAATTTCATTAAAATAGGACCAACGGAAATTCGGCAATTAATATATATATATATATATATATATATATATATTTTTTTTTTTTTTTTTTCCATATAATTGTATAGGGGAAAAAATCATAGATTATGTAGTTTTAACGCAGCGTTCGCGCGTAAAACTCAGGAACGCGTGCCACTTGTGAAGAGGTACTACAGTATGTACACAGTAAATAGAGCATGTGGTTACAAATAAATACAGTACTATATTATGGTTACACGAGTAAGTTGAAAGAACCTAATAGAGTTTTATAAGTGTTCCATAAAGTTATAGTCTTAGTAATTAATTGATAAGGATATTTACTTTAAACTTCTATTATCACAGAAAAAAAATTCAATTCAACAAAAATTCTTCAGAAAAAAGAATCTAACGCGCCTGTTACTGTGCATATCAACTAACTTGTTTTAATACTTTTGTTTGGATAAGTCTTTAATGAAAGTTTTCTTGAGACCCGAAAATTTGTGAACAAATTCACAAAGACGTAATACAGAATAACCTTATGACCAAAATAATCGAGGTTCCAAAAATCACCAAAACAAGAAAAACTGAAATAATTTATATCTTTACCCTTGGTTTTTAGGCATGAGCGTAAAGTTCCTATTTTCTTCATCATGTTTGTCGTCTGTATGTAACAACTTGATCGCAAGTGGATGAATTTTCATGAAATTTTATATTTAGTTCTTTCAGAAAGAATTGGAGCCATCCCAAATTTCACTAAAACTGAACAAATCCAGCAATTTATTTCCTTCTTTTTTTTTTTTTTTTTTTTTTTTCATACAGTTTTTGATATTTTGCTTGCAACCCTGGCCATTGCAACTGACAAGATGCTAGTTTGTAAGTTGTGTTGTAACATCCTTATTTTGTCAATTTTGTAATTATTTATCTCTTATTATACATATATCATCATCATCAGCCATTTTCAATCCACTGCAGGATGAAGGCCTCTCCAGCAACTTTCCAGTTCCTTCTGTTTTGAGCACTGGCCATCCATTTACTGCCCACAAACTCATGAATTTCATCTATCCATCTCCGCCTTTGTCTTCCAGGTTTTCTTCTAGCTCCTCTTGGATACCATTGTGTTATTTTCTTAGTCCATCTGTCATCGAGTCTTCGAGCTACGTGTCCTGCCCAAGACCATTTTAGTTTTGATAAGAATGTCCTTTACTTGAGTTTGCTGCCTAATCCATGTGTTTCTCTTCTTATCTAACAGTCTGATTCCCAATATAATTCGTTCTCTTCGCTGTGTTGGTCTCAGCTTCTCTTCCATTCTTTTGATGTTTTGGTGAGTGCCCACGTTTCACTTTCATAAGTCATGGTGGGGAGTATACATTGGTTCATTATTTTACGTTTCAGACAAACTGGGATATTGCTCTTCAGTATGTGACTATATTTCCTGAATGCTATCCATCCAAAATTTATTCTTCTCTTGACTTCCAGCAATTTATCATTATTACAGCTAATAATTTGTCCTAGATAAGTATATGACTCCACCTTTTCAATTACTGCTCCTTCAATCATTATTTTTCTTTCTGTGGCATACTTGTTCATCATTACTTTTGTTTTAGCCATATTCAACTTTAGTCCAAAATCCTTACTAACTGTGCATAACTGATTAAGATTTTCCTCTAATTCTTTGGGATCGTGGCTTATGACCACAATGTCATCTGAAAATCATAAATGGTTTAGGTACTCTCCGTTCACATTGACTCCTTTTTGCAACCAGTCTAATCTTCTGAAAGCTTCCTCAAGGGCAGCAGTAAACAGCTTCGGAGATATTGTATCTCCTTGTCGAACTCCTTTCTCAATTTTAAATTTCCTACTGTCTTTGTCTAGTCTAATAAAGGAGGTAGCATTCTCATACATTTTCTTCAAAATCATAATATATGGGATATCTATACCTTGTCTTTCCAGTGCCCGAAACATTGCCTTGTGCTGTATGGAGTCAAATGCCTTTTCATAATCCACAAATGCCAGGCATAATGGTGTTTTATATTCATTTGCTTTCTCCATTAGCTGTGATATTACGTGAAGGTGATCCATAGTTGAGAATCCTGTCCTAAAGCCAGCTTGCTCTTTCGGTTGATTCTCATCAAGTATTCTTTCTAATCTGTTAGTAATGACCCTTGTGAACAACTTGTAGATGTGGATAACAAGCTAATTGGTCTATAATTTCAAATTTCTGATTTATCTCCTTTCTTATGCAGCAAAACTATGATTGCATAATTCCACTGCATTTCCAGTTTTTGTGTTATGTCTCTTCTTCCCAATTTTAACAACTCTACAGTAAGTTCATCTTCCCCCAGGGCTTTCTGATTCTTCATTTTCTTCCATGCATGTTCTACCTCATCAGGAAGAATATCGGGTATGTTGTATGTGTTGCTACTTTGCAATCCTTCTTCCCCACTGCTGGCATCATTCCCCTGCAACTTGTATAATTCTCTACAGTAGTCTTCTGCTATTTGAATTATGCCTTCTCTGCTGTTTATAAGTACACCATTGCTATTCTTCAGTTTCGGTATCATTTGTCTTTCTGTATTACCGCTCATGGCTGGTGATTTAAATCCTTTGTTTTCCCTTAATGCTTGTTCTACTTTTCTTGTGTTAAATCTTCTTATGTCCTCTCTGAATCTCTTTCTAATGGCTTTGCATAACTCAGTATACTCAATTTTCTCCCTGTCAGTGTTTTTCTTGCTCTTCATTTGTCGTCTTCAGTTCATCATGACAAGTGTTTCTTGACTAATTTTTTCTTCTTTGGATTTCTTTTTCCCTGTAGGTTTCTTGGGCTTTATCGCTTTCAGAAAGTTGTAATATTCCTCGTCGATATCTTGGTCCTGAGCGGTCTGCAGAAACTCAAACTTGTTCTTAAGTTCCAGTACATACTGCTTTTTCTCCTCTTCTGGTATCTCAAAGACCTTTGTATTATTTACTCGAGTCAGTTTTTTCCTTTCCTTTCCTACATCTATATCAAGTGTACATCTTACCATTCTGTGATCACTTCCAACATTTACCTTATTCAGGACGGTAATATCATTCACAATATATCTTCTTTTAGTGAGGATGAAGTCGATTTCATTAGTTGTTAATCCATTTGGACTCTTCCATGTCCACTTTCTGTTCACCGTTTTCTTGAAAAAAGTGTTCATTACTGACAGTCCTTGAGATTCTGCAAATTCCACGAGTCTTTCACCTCTTTCATTTGTTTCACTAATTCCAAAATCCAAAATTTATACATATATATATATATATATATATATATACATACATATATATATACACACACATATATATATATATATACATATATATATTTTTTTTATTTTTTTACCCTCTATCTACCATATGTTTTCCCCTCACTTTATTGTTCATGCTCTGCATATGTTTAGCATTTTCTGCCTTTCACTTCACTAGACTACTTCCCCATTTTCTGACTTCTTGTTTCCACTTTCTTGTTATTCTACTCAATATATATATACATAATATTGATAAAAATAATAGGATTTAATCACATTAGCATTAGTAGAGGCATACAATGCAAGAAAGCAAGCTTATGCAGCTTCAGCAAAAAAAAAGCCCTCCCATTTCACCCCTCCATTCGTTCCAAATGCCTGTCCAGCTCAGTCTTCAATTTATTTAGGCTGTCAACTTCCACAACAAAAGATGGAAGTCTGTTCCACCAATCAACTACCTGCTGGCTAAAGGCAAATTTCCACACATCTATTCTACAACTGTCTTTCCTCAATTTAAATCTGTGTCCCCTCAGATTCTTAATCTGAGGAAGAATCCCATCAGCATTCAGCTTGCTCAAGCCATTAAAAGCCTTATACACCTCAATCAGATCACCTCGCAATTGCCTACTCTCTCCAGGCGCTGCAATTTGCAGCGCCTGGTAAGAGCACCCCTTTGTTCCTCTCACCAATCTTGTTGCCCTTCTTTGTACTCATTCTAGCAATTCTACATCCTTCCTAAAATGAGGCCTGCAGACCTGTACACAGTACTCTAGGTGTGGCCTGACCACTGCCTGGAATAATGGGATAATCATGTCCCTGCTGGCAAAATTCCTATATATCACTGACAAGATTCCATGACCTGTACTGGCAGTCCATCTGCACTGCTCAGCGAACTTCATATTCGACTGCACAATTATCCCCAGGTCTTTTTCACTTCCCTGAGTGTAGTACCACACAGTTGGTATGTTTCTCTTTGGCTATTGCTATCCATATGCAGTACTTTGCATTTGTCAATGTTAAACTTCAGTTGCCACTTCTCGGCCCATTTGCCCAACTTATCTAGATCTAGTTGGAGTATCATACTGTCGTTAACAACCCTGCCAACCTTTGTATCATCTGCAAACTTGGACATTACACCTGATATACCTTCATCAATATCATTGATAAATATACAAAACAACAATGGGTCCAACACTGAACCCTGGGGAACTCCATTAATAACATTTGTACACAAAGAGCAGTGTCCATTGATTACCACTCTCTGTTGTCTCCTACTCAACCATCCCTTTATCCATTGTAGCAACTTACCCTTAATGCCATATCTCTCCAATTTGTACAGCAGTCTTCCATGTGCAACAGTATTAAAAGCTTTCCTGAAATCCAAGTATATGATATCAGAATTATTTTTGGCATTCAGTTCCTTTGTGACCACATCATAGGATCCAATCAAATTGTTCAGACAAGACCTCCCTTTAACAAACCCATGCTGTGGCTTAACTATTACTGCAGCCTTGTCTAGATGATCCTACAATGCTTCTTTAACCAGTGATTCCATTATTTTCCACGAAACACAAGTTAAACTAACAGGTCTATAGTTGTCACCTTTTGAACCCCCTTTGTGAATTGGTGATACATTTGCACACCTCCAGTCCATGGGGACCTCCCCTGAGTCCAAGGAAGCTCTCATAATTATGGCTAAGGGTTTGCTTACTTCCTTTGCTGCCTCCTTTAATATAACTGGATAGATCCCATCCATCCCAGGTGTCTTTTTTTATGTTTAACTTCAAAAATTTCTCCTCCACTTTGCTCTCAGTTATTACAAAATCACTTAGGTCCCTGTTAGAGTTTGATAAATGTCTGGCACTCTCCTCATTGAATAACTCCTCATGTGTGAACGTAGATGCAAAATACTCATTCAGTTTATCAGCTGCCTGAGCATGATCATCAATAGTCAACCCACCTATGTTAAGTGGTCCAATCTGATTCATCCCTTTCCTTCTAGAGTTTACATATATAAAGAACTCTTTGCCGTTTTTCTTTGCATCCTTTGCCAAGAATATCTCGTAATCTGCCTTCACCTGCCTAACCTCCTTTGTGACTTGATTACAGACTAGTTTATATTTGCCATAGGCTTCTGTGTCACCTGATACTTTATATGCATCCCATACATTTTTCTTCTCTGCCACAAGCCTCATTAGTTCATCCGACATTCATTTAGGCCTAAACCTTGAACAGTAATTCTTAGTCGGAATGAAAAACCTAGTAGCTGATAAACTGAACAACTTACTTTACTATAACGTTACTGAACAACTAAGTAAGCAAGAGAATGTATTAATTATTAAACTGGGTTATGGATCCCAGGCACTACTAGTTATAGTAGAAATACCCAGCAACCATAATGAAATATAGACAAATGTTTATTTTCAGTGTATTGGGGAGGTGTGCTGAGCTGTCAGTTGTAATTTACCATGGAAAAAATTGAGAATGCCAGAAACGTAAAAGCAGATAACCTGAAATTAAATTAGATTAACATAAAAATAATAATGATGATAACAATGGTACCGAAAGTAGTGGGTCCTAGGCTTTAACTACTTCCTCAGAGGATACAGCTCTAAAACGGTGTTCGCAGGCCGGCCGCTAGATAGTACACCGGACCAAACCTATTGGTAACTCTCTAGGAGGCTTCCGGATCAGCTAGTGTATAATCTTGCTACCTCTACTCTGCCAGATAGTGACTGGAGGGAATCCGAGTAGTGTGTATGCGGGGAGCATTGTCGAGGCCACGTTATGTCAAGGATCTGGGTATATTCTTACCGTGTGTACGCCATATCCAAAAATTTCATTACTTCATACAGCATGTCCCACCCACTTTTTCTTACTATTGAATACATCATGAATTGTCAAAATAATAGAGCAAGCTTATCTGCGAAAAGATCTAAACCTCGCAACCACTTCCTAATTCATTTCACAAATATACGTGGTCTCAATTCTAATCTCAACGATGTCCATTTCCACTTGCAGCCTGCCAAACCCCATGTACTTTATCAGACAGAATCTCAGTTATCGGTTGATTCAACTACTGCTCATCTCAGATGCCCAAATTATTCGCTGTATGATTGCTTTCGCCTCAAAGGTGGTACTTGTGCATATGTCCGTTCTGATATTCCCTGTCAGAGACTTGGCAATTTGGAATCTCCTCTCTTTGATCTTCTCTGGCTTAAAATCTCTCTACCTCATTGTGTCAAATTCATCTGTTCTCTCTGCCGTTCTCCAAACTCCACTAATCACTTGGAGCTCTTTGATTTCCTCTCTTTGCAACTTGACTTTCTCCAGTCCAACTTTCCTAACAGTGAGGTAATTTTCCTTGGTGATTTTAATGTTCACAACTCCAGCTGGCTTCCGTTTTCTAGTCACACCGACCCAGCAGGTCGAGATGCTGAGGCTTTTGCAATTACTAATGACCTAGCACAGATTGTTCATTTACCTACAAGAATACCAGACAATCCTAATCATACAGCCAATACGCTTGATCTTTTTCTCACAAACAACCCTTCTAAGTACAAGGTTGAAGTGAGAGGTCCTTTAGGCACTACAGATCACAACTTGGTGATTGTCTCTTCTCCAATGGAACCTTTATCTCATGGCTATTCTCAACCTCGTATTGTTTGGCATTACAAGAATGCAAAATGGGATGACCTGCGAGACTTCTTTTCTTCTTTTCCTTGGTCTGATTACTGTTTCAAAACTTCTGATGTCAACGTTTGCTCAGATCGTGTCAGTGAAATTATTCTTGCAGGAATGGAATCCTTTATCCCACACTCCACTTTAAAATCTCGTCCTTTATCTAAACCTTTGTTTTCCAATAAATGTGCTAAGGCTGTCCAAGAGAAGAATGTTGCATATCGTAATTGGCTTGTTTCTAATTCTTCAGTTTCATTTTCTGCCTACACCAAAGCTCGCAACAATTGTAAAGCAGTTATTAATCAGTCCAAACTAGAGTTTGAACAGGCTAAGAATAGAAAACTTGCTTCTTGCCCTAATGGTAGCTGAGCATTCTGGTCTCTCGCCAAAGCTATTGGCCGCAACTTTTGCCCATCTCTGCTCCCACCTCTGTCCAAACCAGATGGTTCTGTTGTCACTTCAGCCAAGGATAAAGCTGACCTGCTAGCATCCCATTTTTCTTCGAGCTCATGTATTAATGATCTTGGTAAAACACCTCCCACCATTCCTAACACGCTCCATTCAATGCCTCCTGTGGTCTTCCGTCAAAAGGATATCAGAAGGATTTTGATTAATCTTGATGCTAATAAAGCTCCAGGTCCTGATGGTATTTCTCCACTTGTTCTAAAAACCTGTGCTCCTGAACTTACTCCTATTCTTTGCCGCCTTTTTTCACTTTCTTATTCCAAAGGTGTTTTTCCTTCTGCTTGGAAATTTGCTCATATCCAGCCAGTTCCTAAAAAGGGTGACAAATCCCTTACATCCAATTATCGTCCCATTGCAATTACTTCTACTCTTTCTAAAGTAATGGAGAAATCAATTAACCGCCAACTCTTAAACTACCTAGAAACTTTCCGTCTGATCAACGATCGCCAGTATGGATTCCGTCAGTGTCGATCCACTGGTGATATTCTGGCTTATGTTACCCATTTATGGACTAATTCGATGGAAAGGTTCGGTGAAACACAAGTAGTTTCTCTTGACATCTCAAAGGCTTTTGATCGTGTTTGGCATAAAGGTCTTCTAAACAAGCTTCCATCTTATGGTTTCATCATCATCATCAGCCATTTTCAATCCACTGCAGGATGAAGGCCTCTCCAGCAACTTTCCAGTTCCTTCAGTTTTGAGCACTGGCCATCCATTTACTACCACAAACTCATGAATTTCATCTATCCATCTCCGCCTTTGTCTTCCAGGTTTTCTTCTAGCTCCTCTTGGATACCATTCTGTTATTTTCTTAGTCCATCTGTCATCATGTCTTCGAGCTATGTGTCCTGCCCAAGACCATTTTAGTTTAGTTTTGATCAGAATGTCTTCTGATCTTATGGTTTGCCAACTGTTTTTAGTAATTGGTTATCCAGTTTTCTCTCTGATCGCTCACTGAGGGTGATGGTAGATGGCTCTCTGTCTTCTAACTTCTCCACTAATGCTGGTGTCCCCCAAGGTTCAGTTCTTTCCCCCCACTCTTTTCCTCTTGAATATCAATGACCTTCTTCCATTGACTGGAAATCCTATCCATAGTTTTGCCGATGATAGCACATTGCATTCAACTTTCCATTTTGAGAAACCTTGTCCAGCTCAATCAGCTTCAAGTTCTCGAAAATCTGCTGCCAATTCCTTAAATGCCAATCTTCAGGTAATTCTCCAGTGGGGCAAAGACAACTTAGTTGATTTCAACCCTTCTAAAACTCAATCTTGTCTTATATCTCGCAAAAAGGATTCTTCTGCTCCTATGCTTATCTTTAGTGACACTCCGATTTCTAGGCAAAATGATATATCTCTTTTGGAGATTACCCTGACTTCTAATCTCTCTTGGCACAAGCACATTACAAATATTGCTTCCTCTGCATCTAAAAAACTTGGTTTTCTCTTTCGCTCTCGGCGTTACTTTTCTTCCAAACAGCTGCTCACTCTGTATAAATCGCAAATCCGCCCTACCATGGAATATTGTTCCCACATCTGGGGTGGTGCCCCCAAAACCTCTCTCAGGCTTCTTGATTCCATTCAGAAGAGGGCAGTTAGGTTAATTAATGATTCATCTCTAACAGAGTCTCTCCACTCGCTTTCTCATAGATGCACTGTTTCTGCTGCATGCCTCTTCTACAGATACTTCCATGGGCACTGTTCTTTTGAATTGGCTTCTATAATTCCCGCTCTCTCTTTCAAAACAGTCCGAACACGTGCCGCCACCAGCCAACATCCATTTACTGTCCAACTTCAAACCCACAGAACTAACTTTTCATCTTCCTCATTTATTCATTCAACTGCCATTTTCTGGAACAACCTTCCTTCATACGTATTTCCTGAAAATTACAATCTACAGAAGTTCAAGTCCAATATCAACAAATATCTTCTTTTGTCTTCTCAACCTCCAACCCAAGCACGGTACTAAGTACTATAGGTTCTAATACCTCTCGTGTTTGAGGTTCTCATAAAAAAAAAAAAAGAGGGTCAGCAGCCAAAACCATAGGAGCCACCACAATAAGCAGGGTTTCTGTTATGATGTATACGTTCGAAACGAAATGTATACATCATAGCTGACCCAACAGAGGCCAAAAGGAAGGAAGGAATAAATAGAAATAAATATATAATGTATAAAATTGAGTTAAAAAGCTAAAATAATGCCAATTAAATCTAGTAAAAGGAAAGATGAATGAAAGTTTGAAACAGACAAAGTAACTTTAGATAACGGAATAAAGTCAGGTTAATGCCAAATTACGTGTGGTGATTACAGAGCAACATCAGAGACCCAAAGATGAAAGCTGATAGTTCTCTGTACAGTATATTTATATCAGCTGAAGTAACCCCGAGTGAGGGGGGGAGAAGAAAAGAACGTGTGAAATCGTCAGAATGAACCATACCTGTGTGATGGGGAATTAAGCAATTAAACAAATGAGGCAAAATGCCAACAAAGGGAGAATCAATGACTAACAAGGTAGTGTAGAAAAGACACTAAACTTTGTTTAAGAAAGAAAAAGGAACGATAGCAGAGGAATAACATCTCGATATTGCTTTTGGCCAGCCTAATCGCACACGAAAAATAAGTTGTAGTAATTAAGGACAGTAGAAAGCAATTGGAAAAAAGGGAAAAATAGTTGTGCTCCGGTTGTCCGGGATTGCTAAATCCGTACCTAGATGGAAGACTCGGCAAATGCCTCACGTGTTTAAGTCAGTATTGGTATTGAGGAAATGTAAGAAGAAGAAAAAATTGAAATACAAATAATAACGTCAACGAAACTTAACAAAACAGCGAGTAGGACATACATAACAAAACACAATACCACCGTGCATAGCCAATCCGTGGGCACAAGCTTTCTACACCGTGAGACACGACAGAGGCTAGGGGGTATATAACTGTACATTATGTACAGGCCTGAAAGTAATATGTAATCAAACTGCTGTTTGATTACATATGATGTATACATTTCGCATGTATACATGATAATAGAAACAGGAAACCTACTTATTGTGGTGGCTCCTACGGTTTTGGCTGCCAACCCTCTGAAGAAGTAGTTAAAGCCCTAGGATCCACTACTTTAGGTACCATCATTATTATTTTTTTTATGTTAATTTAATTTCAGAATTCTGCATTTACTTTGCTGGCATTCTCAATTTTTTCCATGGTAATTACAATTGACAGGTCAGCACCCCTAGCCAATACACTGAAAATAAATATTTGTCATTATATATATACAGGGTGATTCACTACCAGTGCGACAAACTTGCAGGAGGTGTAGGGGGCACAAAAACGAATCAGAATCACATAGCATTGCAGGGTCCGAAATGCCTTCGTCATGCGGTAGAGGACATTGAACAGCGATCCCGCTGAAAGTCAGCATTTGCAAACCGGTTCCCGAGGCAGTAGGATGGACGAGTATTCAAACGTTAAACTGGCCGACATGCACCTCGCGTATGGAGCTGCAGACTGTAACAAGCCCGTCGCTCTGCGCTTGTAACAGGAACATTTCCCGCACAGGCGTGTTTCTCATCATACGATTTTTGGACGTGTGCACAGAAGGTTACGTGAGACTGGTTGTTTCATGAGAGGTACCATGAATCAAGAGCGAACAACGAGGATGCCAGACAATGAGGAGAATGTCCTACATCTTGCAGAAGGCAATCCGAGTATGAGTACTCGAGTGATAGGCCAATGATTGGGTATTTCCCAATCCACTGTATGGAGGACACTGTCAACAAACCAAATGAGTTCATACCATCTGCAACGTGTCCAATCATTGGAACCTGCGGATTATCCACTCTGGAGGACTTTTTCTACTTGGTTCCTTCAACAGAAACGGTTCGCAAATGCTGACTTCCAGCGGGATCGCTGTTCACGCAATCTCCCATTCAACATCCTCTACCGCATGACGAAGGCATTTCGGACCCTGCAATGCTATGTGATTCCAATTCGTCTTTGTGCCCCCTACACCTCCTGCAAGTTTGTCACACTGGTAGTGAATCACCCTGTATATATATATATATATATATATATTTACACACACTCACACACACAGAAGACACAAAAAGTATATGCGAAAAGAATAATAAATATTACACAATTGTAATTACACTGAACTACTAAGTTTAAAGAATGTAAAACTACAGAGTTTTATTAAGTGTGCTATAAAGTTATAATTTTAGTAATTAATTGATAAAGATAACTACATCTGCTTTTCACTTCTATTAATCAGAGAAAAAGGAAAATAAATCAGTCAACATACCTGAACTGTAATGCACTACATATAATACCAACTTGTTTTCATAAATTTATAAAACACAAAGATACTGAGTTCAAAATCTTTGCAGTTATACAGGATAGTAATTCAAAGTATATTACCACTGTAATGGTGAAAAGTATACAAAACACCATAAACTGTAATTCTTTTTTTTTATTCGTACTTATTTTTACACAGTTGCACAGAAAAATTTAAAAAAACTTTCTGATGTTCCTCTAATACAATCTGTCATCCATTTTGTTTCCAACACAAAGCAACAATCTGAATCAAAAATCTCCCATGAGAGTAGTAACATACTTATGAATCATCCTTGTATATTCAATAGGTCTTGCCACTTGAGGCCTATGGGAACGGGGCCTCGCTGAGAAACTCTCATTGTTCTCACAGCCCTTTGCTCATCAGTTCTGATTTTCAGATGTCACAATTAATTTTGAATGTGCTCAGACTTAAACAGACATGACTGATCTTCAATCCCATATATCCTTGTTGTTCCTTGGGAATTGTGGCACTCATACATTGGTCATAAAGTTTTGAACCAGTTAGGCAAAACACAGCTCCAGCCTGTGACTGTCCTGGCTAGGGGCAGATCGATTGGGGAATTTTGCCTCAAGCATTATAAATTGGCCCATAGACTACACAATATATATTTTATTATTATTATTATTATAAAAAAAATTAAAAAATTATATAAAAGCGGGTAAAAAAATTTAATTTCACAAAAAAATTATATTTATAATAATGTTCACAAGTATTTTAGAAATTTTCCATACACATCATTTCGTTCGGCTAATATTTGATATTCTTCCAAAATATTTTCACAGATATGTAGCTCTGCAAACATTAACAAGAAATCCTCTTGATGTGACAATGTCATAGTGGATCAGAGTTTATTTTTAGTAAATTTGAGTTTTTATAAAAACGTCTTGTGCAGAATACTTCATTTACTGATAATCATACAATTTTCTTGTAATGACCGACCAACAACTGACAGTAGTTGTCTATAAGTAAGTCCCATATCAGTACACTGTGATCACTTTTACCTGCACAGTAGAGCAAGAGAAAAATCTGCCCTTTGTGGCACGTGGCTAGAGAGCTTACATTAAGATAAAAAAAAAAATTACAATCGAAAGGAAAAGAAAATACTAATAAACACATAAATAGAACTGAAACAAGTATAAATAACATGTACACAGTGGGTTTTAAAAAAACAACATATAAAAATAAACTAGAAGTACACTTTTCAAGGCCATACACCTACTAAGCATACACCATTTCATCAGAGAATATATCAGAAACAATTACAGAGCAGTAATCTTTATTCTCTATAAACAAGAGAAGACAGTGATCTCCTCTTGTTTATACTGGGAAGATCACCAGAGAAAATATTCACGGAAGATCACCAAAGAAAATATCAGAAATAATTATAGTGCAGTAATCTTTATTCTGTATAAACAAGAGAAGCACATGTTGTAATTATATACTAAGTTTGTAGTTGGATATGGTGAAAATATATTTTTATAGTCAGGCCACACTTTCTGAGGGATTTTGAAGCTAAATTTACCCACATGGATGGAAAAGGAATAACAGATGAGTAAATTTTAGCAAAAATTAAGGGGGTCAGTTACTAATAGACCAAAGATAGGCATATATTCACAGTTTGTACATCTCTGATCTCAACCATGTGAAAGAGAATCCAGCTTTAATGTTAACTTATTTAAGAACACTAAATTTGGTTGAGAGAAGATCAAGACAAGTTGTAGGCAAAGCCAATCAAATTATGGCACAGTATAACATAACAGGATGCAAATAAGCTTTAATATATTTTACTACTGTAGAAGAGTCAAAGGTGGGAATTAAATTTTGCCTTAAATTCTGTGCTTATTTCAGAGATTTATTCTTAAAATTTTGAAGGTGTGTTTTAAAATCAGTAAATTCCAGGATCTCTTTATTCTCATTGTTTTTTTTTTGCTACTGTTTCCCACCTGCAGTTACTTCGTTGACCCTTCTATTGACGAGAATAGGGGCATGTCTCCGCTACATAGCACAACTGCTGAGGGGCTCAACTAGCCTTTCCCCTCCAAAAAGCCCATATCAGGAGCACTTTGGGACTGTCTCGATGGTGACCCGCCGAATACCGACAGCTCGCCATCGAAGACGCCCAACACAGGAGCCACAACCAGCAAAGAGGTTACGGAGAGATGACTCCCCACTTGCAAGGCGATTTTCCCATGAGACATCGGAGCAGTTCCCCAGTGATCAACCGACCCTCATAAGATGTTCCTCACACGAATTTATTTCCACCAGACGTCCTATTAGAGCCCTGATAGTCCCTTTTGCCAATTGGGTTTTGGTGGAGGTCCGTTTTGTGAGGGGTGCGGTTGGTCCATTGGCGCCCGAAGAAATTGCAATTGTCACCTGTGATTGCCAGACTATGGCCGGCATCCTCCAACCAGAAACATTATCCTCCCCAGGTTTTGGATCATGGATCAACCCACTATTAGAGCCCTACCAAGTTGTGATCACAGATGGTAGGGTAAAATCTAGATGTTTACAGGAGGCCCTTCCATTTAAAACAGTAATAAATATTCAAGAGTTTGATCATCTGCCGATTAATAAGCTTCCATCGCTAAGGGATCACACATTTAAATGCCCATGGGACCACCTGGACATTTACTGCGCTGTCCATGCAGCGGGGGTCCAAGCCCAATGGGCAGAGTTTCAAGGTATTATAAAAGTGAGGCCCGTTTCGATACCTGAATGGTGGGAGTGAGAAGCTATAATCTTATAGTCATATATATTAAACTGTTGTAACCACATATTATAATCTTATAGTCGCATATGTTATATTATTGCAAGCATATATTATAATCTGGTAGCCATATATTATTATCTATATATATATATATATATATCTTTACCCGGAAAAAAATAAAATAATAATAATAATAATAATAATAATAAAAAAAAGAGAGAGAGTTTTCCATTCCTTATGTTTAATTCAGACAGTAATGTATTATCTGTCAGGAATGACTATTATAACCTTGGTGATCATAATTATATGAATGACATGATTATCAATTAACCATGAGCCAGGTCAATCACTTACTCTTTTATCATGGCTTAACAAAGTTTGATATATGTTGTTGTATGGTTAACCCTGGTCATATATTTCAGGGAATACCTAACTGGCCTTGTATTTATCCTTGTATATATTCATACCTAGTGAGTAACCTTATATGTATTAGGTATTGTTTTAAAGGTCTGTTATTAACTTCAAACTTCTTTTCACACTAATGAAGGTATTACCGAACCATATTACTTGAAAAATCAATCTGTATGTAGTGTATTAAGCCAATATTAGTGCAATGTGTATTATTAATCATAGATTGTTTAAAAGGACTTAGAGTGCATCATTCTATGTTAACTATATCAGTTTTAAAAGATACAGATAATGACACTGTTTTCTTGATGTTTCATGTAATGCACTACGTCGAGCGGACACTAGTGAGGAGTGCCCTGTACCAGCGTCACTTGCTTCGATTTTATGCAAAGAGTTCTGGAAGAAGTAAACCTTCAGTAAGCCTACAGAGCAGTGATGGACTGTCTTGCAGTGTGTTAAATTATGACTTTCCTGAGTTATTAGTTATATTGAGGTGAACCTTCTACAAATCAGGAGTAATCGAAAGTGCACTAACCAAAGTCTTTGATTACAACAACTCACAAACTTTAATATATGTGACCTACCCTCAGACAACCCTAGATATTTGAAGATTAGCATTAGCATTAGCATTGAGTAGAGGCATTTGATGCAAGAAAGCAAGCTTATGCAGCATCAGCCAAAAAAAAAAAAAAAAAAACCACTTCCACTTCACCCCTCTGTTTGTTCAAAATACCTGTCCAGCTGAGCCTTAAACTTATTTAGGCTATCAACCTCCACCACAAGGGATGGAAGTCTGTTCCACCAACCAACCACCCGCTGGCTAAAGGCAAATTTCCGCACGTCTATCCTACATCTGTCTTTTCTCAATTTGAATTTATGCCCTCTCAGGTGATTTTTCTGAGCTAGAGGAAGAATCCCATCAGCATTGAGCATGCTTAAACCATTCAAGGCTTTATACACCTCTATCAGATCACCTCGCTGGTGCCTAGTCTCCAGACACTGTAATTTGCAAAACTTAAGCTTTTCTTCGTAAGAGCACCCCTTTGTTCCATTCACTAATCTTGTTGCCCTTCTCTGTACTCGTTCCAGCAGCTCTACATCCTTCTTGAAATGAGGCCTCCAGACCTGTATACAGTACTCTAGGTGTGGCCTGACCATTGCCTTATACAATGGAATAATCACCTCCTTATCCCTGCTGGAAAAATTCCTGTATATCATTGACAATACTCCATGAGCTACTCTTGCAGCCCGTCTGCACTGCTCAGAGAACTTCATATCTGCCTGCACAACCACCCCCAAGTCCCTTTCATTCTCTACCACTGTCAGTGTAGTACCACAGAGTTGATATGTTGCTGTGGGGTTGCTGTTTCCCATGTGTAGTACTTTACATTTGTCAATGTTAAACTTCATTTGCCACCTCTCAGCCCATCTGCTCAACCTTTCCAGATCCTGTTGCAGCAGCATAGTGTCAGTAGTGTCCTTGACAACCCTGCCAACCTTTGTATCATCTGCAGACTTGGACATTAAGCTTGATATACCATCATCAATATCATTTATAAATACAGAAAACAATAATGGACCCAATACTGAGCCCTGAGGGACTCCACTAATAACATTAGTCCACGATGAGCAGTGTCCATTGATTACCACTCTCTGTCTTCTCCCCCTCAACCACCCCTTTATCCATAGCAGCAATTTGCCTCCAATGTCACACTGCTCCAATTTGTGTAGCAGTCTTCCATGTGCAACAGTATCAAAAGCCTTTCTAAGATCCAAGTATATAATATCAAAGTTATTCCCTGCATCCAGTTCTTTTGTGACTGCATCATAGTATCCAATCAAGTTGGTCAGGCAAGACTTCCCCTTAACAAAACCATGCTGTGTCTGAGCTATAACTGAAGTCTTGTCTAAATGATCCTGCAGTGCTTCTTTAACCAGTGCCTCCATTAATTTTCCTGGAACAGAAGTTAAGCTCACAGGTCTATAATTACTTGTGTCAGCCTTTGATCCTCCTTTGTGAATTGGGGTCACATTTGCACATTTCCAGTCTGTGGGTACCTCCCCTGAGTCCAAGGAAGCTCTCATAATTATGGCTAAGGGTTTGCTTACTTCCTTTGCTGCCTCCTTTAATATAACTGGATAGATCCCATCCACCCTAGGTGCCTTTCTTGTGTTTATCTTCAACAGTTTCTCCTCTACTTTACTCCCAGTTATTTCAAGATTCTGTAGCTTACTGCTAGAGTTGAATACACCTCTGGCATTCCCCTTGCTGAATAACTCCTCATGTGTGAATGTCGATGCAAAATATTCATTTAGTTTGTTAGCTACCTGAGCAGGATCATCAACAGTTGACCCATCAATATCAAGTGGACCAATCTGATTCATCCCCTTCCTTCTAGAGTTTACATAAGTAAAGAACTCTTTGCTGTTTTTCTTTGCATCCCTTGCCAAGGATTTCTCGTAATCTGCCTTCGCTTGCCTAACCTCCTTTGTAACTTGGTTACAGATCAACTTGTATCTATCATAGGCTTCTGTGTCACGTGTTAATTTATATGTATCGCATGCATTTTTCTTCTCTGCCATATGTCTCATTAGTTCATCTGACATCCATTTAGGCCTAAACCTTGAACAATATTTCTTAGTTGGTATGTAAAGCCTAGTAGTTTCCAAAATAAGTTCTTTGAATGCTTCCCATTTTGAATTTGCTGTTGGTAACATCATCAGTTGGTCCCACTGTATAGAATTTAAATACTGTCTCAGTCCATCGTAGTCGCCTTTACGGAAGCAATAACCCTTCCCTTTACCCCTAATGGTAGTTACCTCTTTGAGTAAATCCCACTTCAGCACACTGTGATCACTGCCACCTAGTGGTTCATTTATCTGCAGATTCTTAATGCATGAAGAATCACTGGTGATAATCAAATCAAGAGTATTACTCCCTCTAGTTGCCTCCCGAACATGCTGATGTAGAAAACAATCATCCAATAAATCCACAAAAGCCCTGCTAGTGTGTGAGTAACCAGCCCCCAAATTCCAGTCAATATCTGGGAAATTAAAATCTCCCATTATAAGACTCTCTGATTTACTGGCCCACTCTATTTCCCTGTACAGTTCCTTATTATACTCATCAGAGTCATTAGGCCTATAGCACACTCCTACTCTCAATTTATGGTGTGAAATACATTTCTTTGTTTAGAGTTACTTAATTTTTTTTTTTTTTTTTTCATGTTAACACAAGTATGTAAGAGGAGCCATGCGGGTAAATTCTCCCCTTTTCTTTTCCTCTCCCTTTCCTTTTACCTCATCAAACAAAAAAAAAAAAAAAAAAAAAAAATTATTATTTTTTTTAAAATTTGTTTTATTTTCCTGGTAGGATGGAGGTGTGTGAAATTGTCTTCATTTTCACTTGGTGGGTACAGTCCTAGAGAGAGAGAGAGAGAGAGAGAGAGAGAGCAGTCGTCTTATACTTTTGCCACTACATATAGGCATAGAATAACATTTTCTCTCTCAGAATGTTTGTTTCTTTTGCCTTGCTGTGCGCTTGTTGGGCGTGAGAGCGTAGATCGTAACAATTAGACCGATATCAGATGTCCGACTCGAAGATGACAAGAGATATATAGCTCAAGCGCTCGGACCAATGTGTTACGCAATGTTTATATAAAAACGGGGAGCAAGAGTTATGATTGTGGGCGGAGAAAGAACAGTTTCGAAAAGAGAATATTGTCCGATCGTTACTTGAACCGGGTATTTAGCCCGTGTTTGTATTACGAGGACCCCTCGTGAGAGATGAGTCTAGGTCTGATTGTCTGGAAATGCAAGGCGACACTAATATAATAATTCCCTTGATGACCCCTCGTAAATGTCTATTCGTTTAGATAGCAGTTTGGGTTTCAGAAGCATGTTAGTTTTATGAATGCATTCTCCCGCCCCGGTAAAAATTAACCCGTGAATCAGGGCAGGCCTTTGGAAATACCAAAGGAGAAGGGGAAAGAAGACGATATATATATAAGAAGGGGGAAAAAGAAGGAAGGGAGAGTAAGAATTGAAGTGGTTGCGAAGCGGTGTTTTGGAGCTGACATATAGAAAAAAGGCTATTTTCTCTGACGAGAGTAAAAAGGAAAATAATGAAGCATTTTCCCATGAATCGTTCCGGAGAGCTGGGAGGCAAGGAGGAAACTCTTGTTTTCGGGTAAGTCAATATTTAATTAAATTAGACACAGAATATAACCCCTGAAACACAAGCACCCACCTTTTTATCAAGTAGTCTTTCTTTTACTTCCCACATGACTCCTCAAAAGGTGGCACCTTGATAAAGATGTACACTATCAGATTATTATGACAGTATTGGGAAGTTATGAGCCTTTACTGTTCATGGATTGATTTATTATCACATTATTCATATCCTGTTCATGAAAACAATGAACCAGACAGAGATGTATTGAGGTAATATCTAGAACCAATGTACATATATACAAATTACTCTTTCATTTTAGTTGTGACAATATCCCTGTATTGAGTAATATATATTAAATCATGTTTTGTTGGATTAATCTTGTCAGATGGCCATTCTCTAGACACACCTTACTTATACACTAGTTTTATGAGCTATTTAAAGAGCCATTAATTGCGGTCATTCTGGGGCCCCCTTATCTAAGAGGGACCTCTGGGTGAAAATCACAGCGCGTCTAGATGTTGCAATTTGCTCTCTACTTCTCAGAGTAAATTTAGAACACTAGATTATTTTGTCCTAATTTAAACTGCTAGATAGATCATTTGAAACCCAGGGTTTTCTGGATAGACCTCGTAATGTGCTGGCTTGCTGGAGGCTGAGTGATCCATGAGTATATTGATTTACGACACGTTACGACAGAAAATTCTGTGGAACAATACATATTAAGAAATGACTACTTAAATGATGGGCACAATTTATTAGTACACTTTTAAGAATTATGTCGTAAAATATTTGGTTATTTTTTGTTGTACTGCATTCTATTGTACACCATTCATAAAAATGTTCGCATTTATTTAAACACTCAAATATATCTTCTGTTGCATTTTCTTTCCATTGAAGGCTTCGATGCAAAGTTTCAAATGCTGACAACATTTCTTGTTTGAAAGATTTGATATTGCCCTCATTTTCATCTAACTCATCATCTATATTGTCGCTAGTTCTTTAAATACACTCCAAAATGTTGGAGTCACTCGGATATTCAGCTACTATTCCATCATTATCCATCATCATCACTCCTAAAAATTCATCAAGAACAATTTCTCCATGGATCAAACCTCCCTTGGAACTCTTCCCAAGATTGCTCAATGTCTTGTAGTGGTTCATCCCTCTCATCACTGTTAATTGGCATTTTAGCAAAACCTGCTTTTGCGAAACAATTCTTAATCGTTGTTTCCATCACATCTTGACTCCACACTTTTGCCAACTCTGATATAAAATAAATAAATTTTCTGTTTATACTCCGGGACGACCAAACGGTCAGAGGAGTTCACAATTACAAGAAACAGCACCGTATTCAACAGTCACGGGCTTGAACCCTGGTCACTCAAGGCACATGTACTTATGCACCCGCGCACCTGACCACTAGGCTAGGGGTACATCCGCAAATATATAACAGAATCTATAGGTTGGTTGGTTTCTATTCTCAGTATAATTTTTTTCAGATGCACCTTCAGTAGTGCATTTTCAAATCCTTTCATCAAAAAATCAACCAACGTTTTATTTTCCTTACAAATTTTTTCCATCTTTAAAAGATTCATTGCTAGTATTACCTGTTAACCGTTCATCACAGAACAATTATGCACCGTTCTTTACTCATAAATACACATTATAATGCCAACCAATAACTACACAGTTGCTTGTCATCTGTCGTGCCCACCACCAATCATTTCATTGTTTGCCACGCCAACCTGTCAATCAATATATCCTTCTCAATTTCGGCTCCAGACCAATAACACCTACCATCTGTTTACCGAGCAAGCAGCACTAGAGTCCGGTGTCAGGAAACTAATTTTCTGTGTAAGTTAAATGTTTCTCGTCGTTCTCATGTTGGCTTTCTTTACCTTAGCCCATCTTTCTATTGAAATTTAAAATCCACTGCTTAAAAATTTCACTTGTCATCCAAGGTTTTTTGTTGTAGTTGTAGTCCAACTCTAATGACTTTACTCCTTTGAAACATTGGGGTTGTTTACTTTTGCCTATTACCAAAAGCTTCAGCTTTTCATTACCATCTATATTTGCAGCAACCAAGAGTGTAATTCTCTCTTTGCTATTTTTACCATTAAACATTTATAACCTTTAAAAGTCAGTGTCTTGTTTGGCAAACATTTAAAAAATAGACATGTTTCATCAGTGTTGAATATGTCTTTGGTTCGTAGTCCTCCATAATTTTTTTCAAAACTGTTTCTTTCCAATGGGTATAGTCTTCTTTGATTGCAACTCCACTTTCATCAGAAATAACTTTTTCGAGTAAGCCATGCCTCTCTTTAAATTTGTCCAGCCGACCAGAACTGGCTTAGAATGTTTTGTGCTCATGCTATTTTTTCTCCTTTTCTTTTATTAATGGCCCTGATACATTCACATTTTGGCCTCGAATCAACTTCATTCACTTAAAAACTGCTTCATCTACATCTTCACAAAGACATAATTTTGTATGCTTCCGACGTGGTCCCATTTCCTCAAACAGTTTAAAAATCGAAATTGTTAACACATTACTGGCAGGAATACCAAATTTTAAAGCAATTTCGGCGAAGGTAAAGAAAGCCAACACGAGAACGATGAGAAACGTCAGATAACTTAAGCAGAAAATTAGTTTCCCGATATGGCACTCTAGTGCTGCTCGCTCGGTAAACAAACGGTAGGTGTTATCGGTCTGGAGCAAAGTCGAGAATGATATATTGATTGACAGGTAGGCATGGGAAACGATGTGCTGATTGGTGCGCGAACACAACACAAGATAACATCGAGTTAGTATCATTTTAGTAGCACTCAGAAGCACTAATGGAACTTGCCCTAATGAATGTTTCCATAATGGTGAAAAAAGGTCAGGTTACCTCCACTTGAATCCCATGGGAGCTCGACCCCCTCCACTTCGGGAGGGGGTAACCTAACCTTTTTTCTTTAGAATCAGTCATATTTAAAAATACATTCATAAAAAAATAAATTTTTATGACTATTTTTATTTTCTTGTTCAATAATATGCCCTAATGGTGAAAAGGGGTCAGGTTACCTCCACCTGAATCCCATAGGAGCTTGAACCCCTCCCAAAATGGTGGGGATAACCTAACCTTTTTTCTTTAGAATCATGTGGACTAGCGCATAAATTGTTTATTAACAAAATATTATTTTTTTATTACTGTACTTTTATTTTTAAAGACACTCGTGCGGATACACACGTATCATACGTCAATCAACACCTCAACAGCTATTCACTATATATATAGAATCTTTCTTTCTTTTCTTATATTATTTCCTAACCTAATGTTTAAGGTTAGGTCACTAAATATAAGGAAACCATTTCTATCATTTCCTAACCTACCATTTAAGGTCAGGTTACGAAATATAACGAAAAATAAAGAAACCTTTTCCTTTTTTCGTAACCAAACCTAAATCAACAGTATAGTCAAAACACTTATGAACTCCAAAAATCTGCTTTTAATAATGAGAAAAAATCATAATGAAGAACATAAAAATGAACAGAACAAAACTTTTGTTAATTTAGTTTTCATCAAAAAATCAACCGTTTTATTTTCCTTACAAATTCCTTCCATCTTTAGAAGATTCATAGCTACTATTACCTGTTTACCATTCATTACAAAACTATTATGCACTGTTCTTTACTCATGAATACATTATAATGCCAACCAATGACTATACAGTAGTTTGTCCTCTGTCACGCCCGCCACCAATCATTTCATCGTTTGCCACGCCTACCTGTCAATCAATATATCCTTCTCGATTTCGGCTCCAGACTGATAACACCTACTGTCTGTTTACCGAGCGGCAGCGCTAGAGTCCAGTGTCGGGAAACTAATTTTCCGCGTAAGTTATCCAACATTTCTCTTCGTTCTCGTGTTGGCTTTTTTTACCTTAGCCGCAATTTCTTTTTTTCTTTTCTTTTCTTTTCTTTTGTTTTAATGCCCCGATCTACACTATTAGCACTTCCACTTTTTCACACTACTCAAGGATTTCCTCCTTAGACACTGTAAGGTTACTTGCACAGCAGCTAAAACAAAACTGATTTAGTTTTGTTTTGTACCTACCATGTCAAAACTGACATGGTAGGTACAAAACCACTTGTACCTACCATGTAAACAGAGACAGGGGATATTTAGTGAAAGTGTGGATGACTCATTTCTTTGAAACAACAGATAAATTTCCAGCATAAAGAAAAATCACTACCTCCTAATTTTCTAATAGAATGCTACAAAAGGTTGACTGGAGCCAATATCCAAGTCGGGAATATGTCTTAATCTTTGCCAATGGCTGTGGACACATAGATAGCAGTTGACCAGCACAACTTCTCGGTACAGTAGTATATAGGTTGTACAGATTTTACTTCTTTTTAGCCATTGCTGACCCACTTCTGTACAAATGCTGAGAGGCCTTTGCCCAGCAGCAATGGAAGGAAATGGAAGAGAGACCGAAACCTTCCATCTTTTTCTATCCCACGCCATTGTTGGCCAGTTTCCTCCTGCAAGGTTTTACAGACACCACTAAATTGTAGAATGTTTTGGCTCTTAATTCGTGAAATTAATCCCCTTAGCTTTTAAGAGCTAAAGGAATTAATTCTTAATCCTTTTAACTCTAATTTGTGCTTTCCACAGCATCAGCTTTATTGCCTAAATGGCCAAGGTGCAAACAATGCTTACCAAGGTCTCTTGAAATCAGGTCGTTATATGGAAATTTTCTTTGTTATACAGAAACTATTTTCAATGTAATGACTAAGAGGAAATCAAAAAAGTTTGCTACACAGAAAAATTTGCCATATGGAAGTTCATTAAAGAGAGATCCAACTGTATATGATATCAAAATTATTTTTTGCATCTATTTCCTTTGTAACCACATCATAGTATCCAATCATATTTGTTAGACAAGACTTTCCCTTAACAAACCCATGCTGTGTCTGAATTATTGCTGCAGTCCTGTCTAAATGATCCTTTACTGCATTTTTAACCAGTGGCTCCATTATTTTACCCCCAACAGAAGTTAAACTAACTGGTCTGTAATTACTTGTGTCACCCTTAGATTCCCCCTTTGTGAATTGGGGATACATTTGCACATCTCCAGTCCATGGGGACTTCCCCTGAGTCCAAGGATGTGCTCATAATTATGGTTAAGGGTTTGCTTAGTTCCTTTGCCACCTCTTTTAATATAATCGGATAGATCCCATCAACCCCAGATGCCTTTCTTATGTTATATACTAAAATATAATGATGACATATTTGTCTAAAATATTTACTTTCCTTCCTTAAGGGACAAAACTTTTTGACATACTATCATGATCACAAGTAGGAAACAACTGTCTAATGTAAACTTTCGTGGTATTTATTACTGAGAGATTGCTTATTAATACGCATGCGTGCAATGGTCCACGAATCCAAGATGATGGTCTGAGTATGTTAATCATGTTATTTTTGATTCTCATTTCAAAGGTTTCTGAAATTAAAAATCTTGTTTAATTGTGCTGTATATTCAGAACCTTAGCTTCATTAAACAAGAAGATGTGATCCTTGTTTATCGAATGGAATGACAGTTCAGACTCTGTGGCCCTCATTGCCCTAACTGACACAGCATGTTGCTTAAGACGTGTATCCAAAAGGCACCTCATAGATCCCACGTACGAAGAGTCACAGTTACCACATGGAATGTTATACACTACATCAGAGGTCGGCAACCTTTTTTGAGTGAAGAACCATTTTTGATCTAATTTAAAAAAGAGAGAATCCAAAGAGCCACATCTCAGCTCAAGCCAGGGAGGGGGAAGGGGGAGAGTTTTTTAAGAAATGGAATGGAGTGGGAAGGTGTTTTATTAAAAAAATAAAATGTTAAAATATTTATTAATACTGAAAAAAAGTAACAAACATCCAGTTAGGTACAAATTAATGTACTTTTGCTGCTGAACTTCTTGAATGAGTCTCTCAACATCAGGCGAGTATGCCGTAATTTTCATTTTTATACGTGCTGAGAGACTCGGATTGTTCAGACGGTTTCTTAATTTATTTTTAATATAGTTCATGTTTGAAAATATTTGCCCGCAGAAATACGTCAAACCAAAAACTGAGGGAAATCCAAACGCAAATACTGTATTTTAAAATTTATATAAAATAAATTTATATAATTTATTTATATTTATATAAGCTACTTCACACATTGAACACAATTTGGTCTTGCTTTTTCGACTCATCTATTGCAGTCCATTTGTGTAGAATTACAAGGGCAGCCTTTTGCCTTTCCAAATCTCCAATTTCAGTTTTAATTTTAGTCTTGCACTCCACATGTCCTTCATTTTTAAGTCCTCTTACCCCATTTCAAATTGTGCTTCATGTGGGCTAAAAGTTAAAGAGCCGCAGTTACATGCTCAAAGAGCCACATGTGGCTTGCGAGCCACAGGCTGCCGACCCATGCACTTCCATAGCTGAAGAGGAGGATGCGGAATGCCTTATCAGTACAGAATGAAGTTTCTGAGTGGCCTTCGCTATTTCTATAAACTCGGTGTCCCTGAAAAGAATATTGAGCTGCTTGTACAATTGCTGGACATATGGAATTGTAATAAAATATGTTTTTTCCCAAGCCTATTGTTGTTTCCTGTATTATCTATCCTATCTTTCGCCTGTAACCTAATTTTGTTTAGGGTACCTAGTGAATACCCCCTGTTCAAAAACCTGTATGTAAGCTCTTTAATTTCATTATCTAATGCAATCTGAGTTGTCATATATTTATATGCGTTTGTGATTTGATTTAAAATAACAGAACATTTGTGAGTGAAAGGATGATAACTCGTATAATATATGAACATCCCTGTGTTTGTCAGATTACAATATATTTTAAACTGTAATTTATCACTCTCTCTTGTTAATGTAAAGTTTAAAAAATTTATTGTCTTAGCTTGTGTATCCTCATTCTCCAGTGTGAATCTTAATCTCTCATGCTTTATTGAACGTTCCTAAAATGTTATTTAAAATGTCATCCGATATAATAAGAATGCCATCTAAGTATCTCCTGTAAAAGGTAACGTTGGGTAAAAACGGTGTTAAATATATTTGTTCTATTCTATTTAAATATATATCAGCAATAAGACCACTCAAACTAAGCCCTATGGGTAACCCAAATATTTGTCTGTAAATTTTATCCTGGAAGGCTATATAATTTGCTTGAACTAAAAATTTTACTAAATTAAAAATCTCTGTTTTTGGAAATTTAGTCTTATTTATATTAACCAAATTATTATTAAATAGTTCCCATATAGTATCTAATGCATAGTCAATATAATATAGGTGTAAATACACCATAGATCAAGGTGCCTCCGTAGCCAAGTAGGCAGGAGCAGCAGTGTGTAGCACACACTTCTTGATTAGACTGGGGTTCGAGCCCATGCCCACCAAATACAGAGGATGTGGAAAGGTCAGGGAATGACCACTGCATATCCCTGGAGCAATATGGCCTTAGTTGCTAATGCTCCTAAAAACCAAATAACAAACAAACACCATAGATCACTCTTAAAGGGCAAAAAACTACATTTGTAGTGTAAAAGAGCATCATTTTATCTGTATCTCATATTGTGCTCCTCCTTCACAATGAGTTGCCATGTATTGCACTACCTCGAATAAGTAATGCTTCACTGAAAGAGAAGACTGTTGTTACTTATTCTCAGTGGGCACCACCACCCAGACAGCACTGTTTCAAGACGTTGGCCTTTCATTGGTGGGTGGGCAGGTACCCTGGTCTTTTTTTATATTGTCTTTCATTGTCTTTTTTTTTTTTTTTTTTTATAGTTTTTAAATAAAGGCTCTACAGTGATATTTTTTTTATTTATTTTCATCAGCACTACCTTATATCATTAAATTTTCCATTTATTTGTGTTCTAAGTTTTTTTGTCTTTTAGGGCTACCTTTTGCTTCACTAATCTGGATTATTGCTTAATCTGGATGACCTCTCCCCCCAATTAGCGAGGGTTTACTGTACTTAGATTTCAGAAACCTCTTGATACTGTTTCACATAAAAGACTGCTGTACAAGCTGCAGCAATGTGGCATTAGGGTCAGGTTACTTCCATGGAAAAAAACTGATGGTTGAATGAGAGAGGACAGAGAGTAGTTATCAATGGGCACTGCTCTACTTGGACTAATGTTATTAGTGAAGTTTCCCAAAGTTTAGTGCTGAGCTTGTTGTTGTTTTCTATATGTATTAATGATATCGATGACGGCATATCAGGCTTAATATCTAAATTTGCAGATAATATAAAGGTTGGAAGGGTAGTTATTGACAGTTATCAGGGTACACTACTGTAATGAAATCTAAAAAAATCAGGTAGATAGGCTGAGAAGTGGCAACTGTAGTTTAACATTGACAAATGCAAGGTACTTTAGTACCTTGCAGTACCCTGACAAATGCAAGTAGATGAGATTAATGCATATGGGTAGCAGAAATCCAGAATAACATACCAACTAGGATACAACACAGGGTAGTGGAGTATGAAAAAGATCTGTGGGTAATTGTGCAGTCAGTCATAAAGTTCTCTAAACAGTGCAGGCAGTTAGGACAGATCATAGGGTTTTATCAATGATGTACAATAATTTTTCCAGAAGGGATGCAGAGGTAATTATCCCATTGTATAAGACAGTGGTCAGGTCACACCTTCAGTACTGTGTATAGGTCTGGAAGCCTCAATTTATGAAGGATGTCAATCTGCTGAAACGAGTGCAGAGAAGGGAACAAAGGGGCGCTCTTACCAAGAAAAGCTTCAGTTCTGCAAGGAAATCTGATCGAAGTGTTTAAGGTTCTTATAGATGGACTAAGTAAGTTAAATGCTTATAGTACCCTTCCTCTTGCTCAGACTACATAAATGAAGGGGCAAAAATTTAACTGGTGAAGTATGGTCACAGGATAGATAATGGAAATTTGCATTTCTGAATGCAATGAATGCAATTTCCATTACAACTCCATTGATTGTTACAACAAATCTTCATCTGATGTTGTGGAAGTAGGTAGTTTAAATAAATTCAAGAACTAGTCAAATGATTACTGAACTTGCATAATTTGCCATCAGTACATTAATTTCTTGCATCATTTGCCATCAGTACGTTAATTTCTTGGATCATTTGCCATCAGTACTAATGATGTTGTGGTTTTGCTATTTGGTAAAATCATACCTCCTCACTGATAGGTGCAGAGCCTCTACCCTCCAATGGTAGACTAAATGGCCAATGCAATTTTTTTTTTCATGTTTGTTATCACTATTGTACTAATATTAATTAAATATGACTTTACATAAACAGTATATTTATACTTGAGAATATTATTATGATTTATTCTTATGATATGCTAAATTATAATTTTATGTTGCATGTATAAAATGCAATCTTGTAACAACTAAAATGTATTGTATTGGATATGGATGAGCTAACAGCTTAGGTAAGCAATTAATGTGTTGTTAATAAAATGGAGGGAAAAAATCCTTTCCGTACACACACTCAGTGTGTTTAAATTTTGCATTCCCTACATCAGATTGGCACTATGTTTCTGACATTTCATGACTTAACCAACATGTCAAATTCATTAAATTTATTTATGTTCCTTAACTGGTGTATAAGCAAGATTTTGTGTGCCTGTTTGTGCCCTTAGTAAGAATAGCACAAAATCCATAAAATTGCTTGACCCCCCCAGCAGGCCTTGTAACCTCCCCTCCCCACCTTGCCTTCCAGGCTACTGCATGATCAAACAGAAGCACTGAAAGAATCATTTTGTACAATCTTACAGCTACCATTAGACTAGAACTGTTCAACTATTTTGCACTGACTGTAGCTAGTATTCCTCAGTCTGTTACACTTCACTGGTCCTTGAGGTTGTCACAGACATTCTATCAGGTATGCCAGACAAGCTGTACTTGCTACTTGAGAGTCTAAAATGCTGATGGAACTGATATTTGGGTGACACTCAAGTCAAGTGGACCCAATTTTGGTGAAGTCCGGACGGTCTGTGACGGCCAGATCCTCTGCTTGTGCCTTCACGATGGTGGGACTGTTAGTAATCCTGGGTATAACCCCCATGCAAAAGCACACTGTTGGTGCCCACTCAGGTGTGAAACAACGTAAGCAGGGGTCAAGGTGTGGCATCCACACCACATGGAGGAATTCCGCCCCTCTGTGTTACCAGGCAATACTAGGCAATTAATGTGTTGTTAATAAACATAAAGATGATTCTCACCAACAGGTGCAATACCACCACTGTTTATTGGAGGCTTGAAGTGATGAAACCCATGTTTAGTCTCCAGAGCTAAGTTCCAATCAACCATTCCCCATCTCTTCCATCATGCAGTTTGACTGATGACTTTTGAGGTTATGATGGACATCATGGCGAGATCCAATATTCCTTACATTTCAAGGGTACAGCTCTAAAACGGTGTTCGCAGGCTGGCCGCTAGTTAGTACACCAAACCGAACCTATTGGTAACTCTTTAGGAGGCTTCCAGATCAGCTAGTGTATAATCTTGCCACCTCTACTCTGCGAGATAGTGACTGGAGGGAGTCCGAGTAGTGTGTATGAAGGGGGGGCATTGTCGAGGCCACATTATGTCACGGATCTGGGTATATTCTTAACATGTGTACGCCATATCCAAAAATTTCATTACTTCATACAGCATGCCATGTCCCCCCACACTTTCTTACTATTGAATACACTATGAATTGTCAAACTAATAGAGTAAGCTTATCTGCAAAAAGATCTAAACCTCCCAAACACTTCCTACATCATTTCATAAATATATGTGGTCTCAATTCTAATCTCAACGATGTCCATTTCCACTTGCAGTCTGCCAAACCCCATGTACTTTTTTTGGACAGAATCTCAGTTATTGGTTGAGTCAACTACTGCTGATCTCAGTTGCCAAAATTATTCACTGTATGATTCCTTTCACCTCAAAGGTGGTCCTTGTGCATATGTCCATTCCGATATTTCCTGTCAGAGACTTGGTAATTTGGAATCTCCTCTTTTCGATCTTCTCTGGCTTAAAATCTCTACCTCATTGTGTCAAATTCATCTGTTGTCTCTACCGTTCTCCCAACTCCACTAATCAGCTGGAGCTATTTGACTTCCTCTCTTCGCAACTTGACTTTCTCCAGTCCAACTTTCCTAATAGAAGTAATTTTCCTTGGTGATTTTAATGTTCACAGCTCCAGCTGGCTTCAGTTTTATAGTCACACTGACCCAGCTGGTCAAGATGCTGAGGCCATTACAAATAATAATGACCTTGCACAGATTGTTCATTTACCTACAAGAATGCCGGACAATCCTAACCATACAGCCAACAAGCTTGATCTCTTTCTCACAAACAACCCTTCTAAGTACACAGTCGAAGTGAGAGGTCCTTTAGGCACTTCAGATCACAACTTGGTGATTGTCTCTTCTTCAATGAAGCCTTTATCTAGTGGCTTTTCCAACCTCATGTTGTTTGGCATTACAAAGATGCAAAATGAAATGACCTGTGAGATTTTTTTTCTTCTTTATCTTGGTCAGATTACTATTTAAAAACTTCTGATGTCAATGTTTGCTCAGAACATGTCAGTGAAATTATTCTTGTAAGAATGGAATCCTTTATTCCACACTCCACTTTAAAATTTTAAAATCTTGTCCTTTATCTAACCTTGGTTTTCTAATAAATGTGGTAGGGCCGTTCAGGAGAAGAACGCTGCATATCGTAATTGGCTTGTTTCCAATTCTTCAGTTTCATTTTCTGCCTACACCAAAGCTCGCAACAATTGTAAAGCAGTTATTAATCAGTCCAAACTAGAGTTTGAACAGGCTAAGAGTAGAAAATGCTTCTTGCCAAAGCTATTGGCTGCAACTTTTACCCATCAAAGGTAGACCAATACCCATCAAAGGTAGAGACAAAGACCAATAGATTGACAGTAGCCACTGGCAGAGGTGAAAGAGATTCTTGCACTGCTTCTATTAGAATGAGCAGAAGCCTGAAAAACAAGATGCATGGTATTTCAGAGACTGCTGGGAGCCATTGTGGTACAAGTAAACACATGGGTTGTGTTAGGGTAGCTAAGAATAGAAACAGGTGCAGGTATACTTGCGTGTACACCAATGCTAGGAGTTTAGTAAATAAATTTGATGAATTTGAGGTATTGCTCAAAACATCGAAGGCATATATTGTTGGGATATCAGAGACGTGGTGTCACACAGATATAAGGGATGCGGAACTGCAATTTGGGGAGTACAACGTCTACAGAAAGGATAGACAGGATAGGAAGGGGGGAGGTGTTATGCTATTAGTTAAGAAACACATAAAAACCAAGGAAGTGAAGCCAGTCGACATCGCTGGACAGTGCAGTGTGGAGTCAGTTTGGTGTGACATAAACATTGGGAGATCAAAATTGAGAGTAGGAGTGTGCTATAGGCCTAATGACTCTGATGAGTATAATAAGGAACTGTACAGGGAAATAGAGTGGGCCAGTAAATCAGAGTGTCTTATAATGGGAGATTTTAATTTCCCAGATATTGACTGGAATTTGGGGGCTGGATACTCACACACTAGCAGGGCTTTTGTGGATTTATTGGATGATTGTTTTCTACATCAGCATGTTCGGGAGGCAACTAGAGGGAGCAATACTCTTGATTTGATTATCAGCAGTGATTCTTCATGCATTAAGAATCTGCAGATAAATGAACCACTAGGTGGCAGTGATCACAGTGTGCTGAAGTGGGATTTACTCAAAGAGGTAACTACCATTAGGGGTAAAGGGAAGGGTTATTGCTTCCGTAAAGGCGACTACGATGGACTGAGACAGTATTTAAATTCTATACAGTGGGACCAACTGATGATGTTACCAACAGCAAATTCAAAATGGGAAGCGAAGCATTCAAAGAACTTATCTTGGAAGCTACTAGGCTTTACATACCAACTAAGAAATATTGTTCAAGGTTTAGGCCAAAATGGATGTCAGATGAACTAATGAGGCATATGGCAGAGAAGAAAAATGAATGGGATACTTACAAATTAACACATGACACAGAAGCCTATGATAGATACAAGTTGATATGCAACCAAGTTACAAAGGAGGTTAGGCAGGCGAAGGCAGATTACGAGAAATCCTTGGCAAGGGATGCAAAGAAAAACAGCAAAGAGTTCTTTACTTATGTAAACTCTAGAAGGAAAGGGATGAATCAGATTGGTCCACTTGATATTGATGGGTCAAGTGTTGATGATCCTGCTCAGGTGGCTAACAAACTAAATGAATATTTTGCATCGACATTCACACATGAGGAGTTATTCAGCGAGGGGAATGCCAGAGGTGTATTCAACTCTAGCAGTAAGTTACAGAATCTTGAAATAACTGGGAGTAAAGTGGAGGAGAAACTGTTGAAGATAAACACAAGAAAGGCACCCGGGGTGGATGGGATCTATCCAGTTATATTAAAGGAGGCAGCAAAGGAAGTAAGCAAACCCTTAGCCATAATTATGAGAGCTTCCTTGGACTCAGGGGAGGTACCCATAGACTGGAAATGTGCAAATGTGACCCCAATTCACAAAGGAGGATCAAAGGCTGACACAAGTAATTATAGACCTGTGAGCTTGACTTCTGTTCCAGGAAAATTAATGGAGGCACTGGTTAAAGACGCACTGCAGCATCATTTAGACAAGACTTCAGTTATAGCTCAGACACAGCATGGTTTTGTTAAGGGGAAGTCTTGCCTGACCAACTTGATTGGATACTATGATGCAGTCACAAAAGAACTGGATGCAGGGAATAACTTTGATATTATATACTTGGATCTTAGAAAGGCTTTTGATACTGTTGCACATGCAAGACTGCTACACAAATTGGAGCAGTGTGACATTGGAGGCAAATTGCTGCTATGGATAAAGGGGTGGTTGAGGGGGAGAAGACAGAGAGTGGTAATCAATGGACACTGCTCATCGTGTACTGATGTTATTAGTGGAGTCCCTCAGGGCTCAGTGTTGGGTCCATTATTGTTTTCTGTATTTATAAATGATATTGATGATGGTATATCGGGATTAATGTCCAAGTTTGCAGACGATACAAAGGTTGGCAGGGTTGTCAAGGACACTACTGACACTATGCTTCTGCAACAGGATCTGGAAAGGTTGAGCAGATGGGCTGAGAGGTGGCAAATGAAGTTTAACATTGACAAATGTAAAGTACTACACATGGGAAACAGCAACCCCAGAGCAACGTATCAACTCTATGGTACAACACTGACAGTGGTAGAGAATGAAAGGGACTTGGGGGTGGTTGTGCAGGCAGATATGAAGTTCTCTGAGCAGTGCAGACGGGCTGCAAGAGTAGCTCATGGAGTATTGTCAATGATATACAGGAATTTTTCCAGCAGGGATAAGGAGGTGATTATTCCATTGTATAAGGCGATGGTCAGGCCACACCTAGAATACTGTATACAGGTCTGGAGGCCTCATTTCAAGAAGGATGTAGAGCTGCTGGAACGAGTACAGAGAAGGGCAACAAGATTAGTGAATGGAACAAAGGGGTGCTCTTAAGAAGAAAGGCTTAAGTTTTGCAAATTACAGTGTCTGGAGACTAGGCACCAGCGAGGTGATCTGATAGAGGTGTATAAAGCCTTGAATGGTTTAAGCATGCTCAATGCTGATGGGATTCTTCCTCTAGCTCAGAAAAATCACCTGAGAGGGCATAAATTCAAATTGAGGAAAGACAGATGTAGGATAGACGTGCGGAAATTTGCCTTTAGCCAGCGGGTGGTTGGTTGGTGGAACAGACTTCCATCCCTTGTGGTGGAGGTTGATAGCCTAAATAAGTTTAAGGCTCAGCTGGACAGGTATTTTGAACGAACAGAGGGGTGAAGTGGAAGTGGTTTTTTTTTTTTTTTTTTTTTTTTTTTGGCTGATGCTGCATAAGCTTGCTTTCTTGCATCAAATGCCTCTACTAATGCTAATGCTAATCTCTGCTCCCACCTCTGTGCAAACCAGATGGTTCTGTTGTCAATTCAGCCAAGGATATAGCTGACCTGCTAGCATCCCATTTTTCTTCCAACTCATGTATTAATGATCTTTGTAAAATACATCCCACCATTCCCAACATGCTCTATTCAATGCCTCCTGGGTCTTCCGTCAAAAGGATGTCAGAAGGATTTTCACGAATCTTGATGCTAAGAAAGCTCCAGGTCCTGATGGTATTTCTCCACTTGTTCTCAAAACCTGTGCTCCTGAATTTACTCCTGTTCTTTGCCACCTTTTTTCACTTTCTTATTCCAAAAGTGTTTTTCCTTCTGCTTGGAAATTTGCTCATATCCAGCCAGTTCCTAAAAAGGATGACAAATCTCTCCCATCCAATTATCATACCATTGCAGTTACTTCTACTCTTTCAAAAGTAATGGAGAAATCAATTAACCGCCAACTGTTAAACTATCTAGAAACCTTCCGTCTGATCAACGATTGCAAGTATGGATTCCGTCAGTGTCAATCCACTGGTGATATTCTGGCTTATGTTCTACATTTATGGACAAATCAATGGAAAAGTTCGGTGAAACATAAGCAGTTGCTTTTGACATCTCAAAGGCTTTCGATCGTGTTGGCATTAAAGGTCTTCTAAACAAGCTTCCATCTTATGGTTTGCCAAATGTTTTGTTTTGTAATTGGTTATCCAGTTTTCTCTCTTATCACTCACGAAAAGGTGATGGTAGATGGCTCTCTGTCTTCTAACTTCTCCACTAATGCTGGTGTCCCCCAAGGTTCAGTTCTTGACCTTCTTCCACTGATTGGAAATCCTATCCATAGTTTTGCCAATGATAGCACATTGCATTTCACTTTCCATTTTGAGAAACCTTGCCCTGCTCAATCAGCTTCAACTTCTCAAATATCCACTACCAATTCCTTAAATGCCGATCTCCAGGTAATTCTCCAGTGGGGTAAAGACAAATTAGTTGATTTCAATCCTTCTAAAACTCAGTCTTGTCTTATATCTCACAAAAAAGGATTCTTCTGCTCCTATGCTTTGGTGACACTCCAATTTCTAGGCAAAATGATATATCTCTTTTGGGGATTACCCTGACTTTTAATCTCTCTTGGCACAAGCACATTACAAATATTGCTTCATTTGCATCTAAAAAACTTGGTTTTCTCTTTCGCTCTCAGCATTACTTTTCTTCCAAACAGCTGTTCACTCTGTAAAAATTGCAAATCCACCCTACCATGGAATATTGTTCCCACATCTGGGTCGGTGTCCCCAAAACCTCTCTCAGGCTTCTAGATTCTATTCAGAAGTCGGCAGTTAGGTTAATTAATGACATCTCTTATAGAGTCTCTCCACTTGCTGTCTCATAGACATACTGTTTCTGCTGTATGTCTTTTCTACAGATACTTCCATGTGCACTGTTCTTCTGAATTTGCTTCTATAATTTCTGCTCTCTCTTTCAAAACAGTCCGAACACATGCCACCAACTTCCATTTACTGTCCAACTTCAAACTCACAGAACCAACTTTTCATCTTCCTCGTTTATTCATTCAACTGCCGTTTTTTGAAACAACCTTCCTTCATATGTATTTCCTGAAAATTACAATCTACAGAAGTTCAAGTCTAAAGTCAACAAATATATTCTTTCATCTTTTCAACCTCCAACCAAGCATGGTACTAAGTACTATAGATTCTAATACCTCTCGTGTTTGGAGTTTTCATAATAAAAAAAAAAAAAAAAAAAAACTGAAGTTTTTTTTATTTTATTATGAAATGATCAAGTATTACTACCTAAATTGTAGCACACTAAGGAACTTCTAAACCTTTTTTCTCCAAATTTGGCAACAACATGGGCAGCTGGTGCACATGTGGACCACCTATTTATCATAATAAACCCTGATGGGTTTATTATGATAAATTAGTGACATTATTGTACTTATTCAATATCACATATATTTTTGTTCATGTAAAACAATTATTATTATTGTTCTGATTAACATTATTAATTATATATATTAATAATATCAATCTGATAATAATAATAGTAATTGTTTCATAGCCGTGAGATTGATGATATTGTCTGAAATGCAAAAAGATAAAAAACATCTTGAGCTGTAGGTGAAGTCCATATCCGTAGTTCCTTGTGTTACTATTGATTTCTACTAAACTTGCAATTGTAGATCATCAGGAAGGGCAGCATGGGTTTGGTGGGTCTGTCAGGTAGTTCTGAATATTAGACTGAATACAAAACCAGAAATTCTGGAAATATTTCTCACTGAAGACTACCTTCAGTGTTCCATGAGATGCTCTAGACAAGCATATCCCACTCATGTGCTGAAAGTTTCAATTGAAAGATAGCAATGAGTGGATTGCTAATCCACTCCCAATTTGCGTCTGGCTCTGGAAAGTGTCCTTTAGCAGCATTTGAATGCGCTTTTTTTAACCCATCACCAGTTACAAAGGATTATTCTTCCTCTATGCTCGTTATTATTATTATTAATAGCCATATGGTGCAAGGAAGCCTGAGGCTTATGCTGCACTGGCCAAAAAAAAAATTTCCCTATTATCCTGAGTGAGAGAGAGAAGTAGAAAGGAATCACCAAGAAAGAGAAGAATGATGATATCCAGCTCAAGACCCTGGGTGTGCCAAGCCCATACTCACCAGATGTGAGCCCCTTGATATCTTCTACAAAAGATGTTTATAAAAAAAAAAATCTCACAACATGTTGTACCCAATTTCCACTAAACGGCTCCACATATATAAATAATGAAAAGCAAAATGAAAGGTATATAATTACCACAAAAGAAGTAAATTCTACCACCACTCATGGGGTCACTTCAACCCTACCTGTATTTGAAAAATCAACAAAAAATAATTCAAGATTTAAACTTTCAGCACTTTTTTGATGCCACTTTTATTTTCAATATTTCATGAACACAAATATGAAAAATCCTTTTTTTTTTGTTTGTTTAAAAAACACATTTTTAATAACTCACTTTAAACCTGCTAGTGAGCAAAATGCAAATCAAAAAACCCATGCACTTCAACTAATGTCTGCAATTAGGCTATAGCTTATCACTAACAGGCCCACCCACTGCATGAAACACAAAATGCAAGCTTCAAGAGTTTGATTAAAAATGATGTTTCAGTGTCACAAAGCTATTACTGATTTGGAGGAAACACATATCAATAACTGCCATGACAGATTCCACTCAACATGTGCATATAATTAAGTTTAACTTAATTTTTCAATTTTTCCTAATTGTGAACAATTCACAGAGATTTCTGGAATTTTCAGTAGAGAAATCAAAAAAAAAAAAAAAAAAAAAAAAAAATCAAAATTAACTATTAGGAGTTTCAACTGTGTGGATGGAGTAAACAAAGAGCTCAAATTGCTGCTGAAATTTTATCTAGGGTTTCACTGACCCCAGGCACAGCGTTAGATGTGCCCAATAATACATCGTTTTTTTCTCAAACAAATGAAGAAAATCAAGTGTTAAGAAATAATTAAACAACTCTGGGTAATGAGCCTATGTGCCACAGTTCGGTCTTAGGAAGAAATCTCAACTTGGTGCATTATGGCCTTAGTTGCCAATCTACCACTGAACAGCAAATAACCAACCAACCAATTTGAAGAAATCCTGTATATTAAAATTTGTGTTATTTTGGCATGAAGTGACAGATTCAGGATATTCAAGATGTTGAATATATCACTGAAATATACTGCTTGAACAAGCAACTTGATATCATGGAAAAGGTCTTTACTGGCATCATCAGCATCATGTAGAATTGTTAGAAATTAATTGAATTTTGAATTTGATATAGATAAGAAAAAAAAGTCTTATCTTCCTCAGTTTCAAAAACTTTTTTGAACACTGTTCTTCCCTGACAGCCAGTGTACTTTAATACGAAGAAACAGAATTGTAATCGCTGCCAGTTTCTTCACACAGCACATTGAAAAGGTGCACACGCAGTGGTCATAATTTGATCATATTCACAATTTTCACTACTTGCTTCAAAACTGAATCAAGATAGGCATCTTTTGACCACCAACTATTCTTTGTGAATAAAGCAATGCAAGTGTGCATTAGTATTGGCATATGATGCAAGGAAGCAAGCTTATGCAGCATCAGCAAAAAAAAAAAAAAAACCACTCCCATTTCACTCCTCCGTTGGTTCAAAATACCTGTCCAGCTGAGCCTTAAATTTATTTAAGCTATCAACTTCCACAACAAGGGATGGAAGTCTGTTCCACCAACCAACTACCCACTGGCTAAAGGCAAATTTCCGCACATCTATCCTACATCTGTCTTTCCTCAATTTGAATTTATGCCCTCTCACGTGATTATTCTGAGCAAGAGGAATAATCCCATCGGCATTGAGCATGCTAAAACCATTCAAGGCTTTATACACCTCGCCAGTGCCTAGTCTCCATACACTGTAATTTGCAAAACTTAAGCCTTTCTTCATAAGAGCAACCCTTTGTTCCATTCACTAATCTTATTGCCCTTCTCTGTACTTGTTCCAGCAGCTCTACATCCTTCTTGAAATGAAGCTTCCAGACCTGTATATAGTATTCAAGGTGTGGCTTGACCATTGTCTTGTACAAGGGAATAATCACCTCCTTATCCCTACTAGAAAAATTCCTGTACATCATTGACAAGACACCATGAGCTACTCTTGCAGCCCATCTGCACTGCTCAGAAAACTTCATATCTGCCTGCACAATTACCCCCAGGTCCTTTTCATTCTCTACCACTGTCGGTGTAGAACCACAGAGTTGACACATTGCTCTGGGGTTACTGTTTCCCATATGTAGTACTTTACATTCGTCAATGTTAAACTTCATTTGCCACCTCTCAGCCCATCTGCTCAACCTTTCCAGATCCTGTTGCAGCAGCATAGCATCACTAGTGTGCTTAACAACTCTGTCAACCTTTGTATCGTCTGCAAACTTGGATATTAAGCTTGATATACCATCATCAATATCATTTATAAATACAGAAAACAACAATGGACAAAACACTGAACCCTGGGGGACTCCACAAATAACATTAGTCCACGATGAGCAGTGTCCATTGATTACCACTCTCTGTGTTCTCCCCCCTCAACCATCCCTTTATCCATAGCAACAATTTGCCTCCAATGCCACTCTGCTCCAATTTGTGCAGCAGTCTTCCATGTGCAACAGTATCAAAAGCCTTTCTAAGGTCCAAATATATAATATCAAAGTTATTCCCTGCATCCAGTACTTCTGTGACTGCATCATAGTATCCAATCAAATTGGTCAGGCAAGACTTTCCCTTAACAAAACCATGCTGTGTCCGAGCTATAACTGAAGTCTTGTCTAGATGATCTTGCAGTGCTTCTTTAACCAGTGCCTCCATTAATTTTCCTGGAACAGAAGTTAAACTCACAGGTCTATAATTATTTGTGTCAGCCTTTGATCCTTCTTTGTGAATTGGGGTCACATTTGCACATCTCCAGTCTATGGGTACCTCCCCTGAGTCCAAAGAAGCTCTCATAATTATGGCTAAGGGTTTGCTTATTTCCTTTGCTGCCTCCTTTAATATAACTGGATAGATCCCATCCACCCCAGGTGCCTTTTTTATGTTTATCTCAACAATTTCTCCTCCACTTTCCACTCGGTTATTACAAAATCATCTTGCTCACTGCCAGAGTTTACTTCACCTCTGGCATTCCCCTTCCTGAATAACTCCGCATGTGTGAATGTAAATGCAAAATACTCGTTTAGTTTGTTAGCCAACTGAGCAGGATCCTCAACTGTTGAACCATCAATATCCAGTGGACCAATCTGATTTATCCCTTTCCTTCTAGAATTTACATAGGTAAAGAACTCTTTTCTGTTTTTCTTTGCATCCTTTGCCAAGGATTTCTCATAATCTGCCTTTGCCTGCCTAATCTCCTTTGTGACTTGGTTACAGACCAGCTTATATCTATCATAGGCTTCCATGTCACCCATTAATTTATATGTATCCCATGCATTTTTCTTCTCTGCCATATGTCTCATTAGTTCATCTGACATCCATTTAGGCCTAAACCTTGAACAATATTTCTTAGTTGGTATGTAAAGCCAAGTAGCTTCCAAGATAAGTTCTTTGAATGCTTCCCATTTTGAATTTGCTGTTCGTAACATCATTAGTTGGTCCCACTGTATAGAATTTAAATACTGTCTCAGACTATCGTAGTCGCCTTTACGAAAGCAAAAACCCTTCCATTTCCCCCTCATGGTAGTTACCTCCTTGAGTAAATCTCACTTCAGCACATTGTGATCACTGCCACCTAGTGGTTCCTTTATCTGCAGATTCTTAATGCATGAAGTATCACTACTGATAATCAGATCGAGTATTACTCCCTCTAGTTGCCTCCCAAACATGCTGATGTAGAAAACAATCATCCAATAAATCCACAAAAACCTTGCTAGTGTGTGAGTGACCAACCCACAAATTCAAGTCAATATCTGGGAAATTAAAATCCCCCATTATAAGACTCTCTGATTTACTGGCCTACTCTATTTCCCTGTACAGTTTCTTATTATACTCATCAGAGTCATTAGGCCTATAGCACACTCCTACTCTCAATTTTGATCTCCCAGTGCTTATGTCACACCAAACTGACTTGACACTGAACTGTCCAGCAATGTCGACTGGCTTCACTTCCTTGGATTTTATGTGTTTCTTAACTAATAGCATAACCCCTCCTCCCTTCCTATCCTGTCTATCCTTTCTATACACTTTGTATTCCCCAAATTCCAGTTCTGCATTCCTTATATCTGTGTGACACTATGTCTCTGATATCCCAACAATATCTGCCTTTGGTGTTTTGAGCAATACCTCAAATTCATCAAATTTATTTACCAGCATTTACCAGTATACTTGAATTTAAGTATACCAGTATACTTGCATTTAAGCACAATCTCTTTTATGCATGTAGCAATGCCCTTACTGTGAACACAGTTGGTGGTCCATCAGTGCTGATCCTTTCCAGTCCATATCACAGCTCACAAAATCATTATCTAAATGGAAAATATCTTCTCCTGTAGCATGAATTTTCAGTGATAAACAGAACAAAAAATCATTAAGCATTTATCCTTCATATATCTACCACACATAAATTAAGAGGCTATTCACACTTTGCACATCAGTGGTTTTGTCCACTATAATGGGAGTTCAGCATATATTATATACATCATCTACAAAATTAACAAATATTCAAAAAAAAAAAAAAAATACTGCAACAAACAGAATTCTTGTAATACTGTAATGCACTCAATACCTATTTAATTTTTTCTTATTTTATAAGTATATCTGTCCATTAACTTTTTAAGTATTTTTATCCCTCACCAGGTATATTGAGATATTTGCTGAACTGCATACAAGTAAACAAGACTGTGTTTCATCATTAACTCCACTTCTAACATATATATATATTGAGTCAAGTCATTTATTTCACTTTGCCACATGTTATTCATCAATTACAGATTTGTTCAGTCATGCCATTAACATCTGGAATTGACAGAATGAATTGGTTAAATTAACTAATGATGTATCAATCAATAAAAGATGTAAATGGGATTTTCATTGTCTGACTTAACATAAAATGGGATTTAAATTTGTAAATTGGAACTATCCTGCTGAAATCAGGGCAGTTCACAACCTTAGTTCCCTTTTTCATTTAATACTGTTCTCTTTTGTGAACTCTTTGCAACAGTCTCCCCTACTTCCAGGGGATTATTCATTCTCTCCTGTGGAGTAAGTTTGGTAGTTGATGTTCACTGATTGAAAAGCATTGTCCTAATGCAGTGTTTACCGAACTTTTTTGCTAATGAAATATGGGATGTCCAGACAGAGGTATCAAAAATTAAAAAGTTATATCTAAGAACTGATTTAATATGTGTTTACAGTTAATCTTTTTTCAGACTGACACAAAAAAATAACAATAATAAACTGTCATTATTTGAGTATATAATTAATTGTACCTTACAGTGAGAAGAATGGCATTTTTTTTTTTTGTCTCACAAAGTCCTTTAAAGTTGGGAGTGATTGTAGACAACTTAATTCTCATGTCAGGTGCAACATCCAGTCTGTAAAGATGTTTAGATTTTGTTTTAAAAAATAAGTAAAATTCAAAGTAGCCATTACAGAAATTATCCACGGATCCTCTGAGATCTGCTTTTTTTTTATACTATTTATATACAGTAACTTACCAGTGGTACCAGTTTGGTACCACTGGTAAGTTACTGTATATAAATAGTATAAAAAAAAAGGTTAGATTGAGGGATAGTTAGTTGCTGCTCCAATTACTGTCTACTCTGTATCCATTTGGTGATTCAGTGATGCACTGAGGCGGGTGTAATTGATGTGCTTCAATCCTCTATAAAAAGGGACTCAATAAAAAAAAAAAAAAAAAAATTAATTTTCTCCAGGTCAAAGCAGTGGCTATGCCCCCCCCCCCCAAAATTAACCCCTGGGGCCCACATATGGTGAGTATAACCCCTGGGGCTCACATCTGGTGAGTATGGGATTGGCAAACCCAGGGTCCCGAGTTGGATATCATCATTCTTCTCTTTCTTGGTGATTCCTTTCTACTTCTCTCTCTCAGGGTAACTCAGGAATTTTTTTTTTTTTTTTTTTTTTTGCTGGTGCAGCATAAGCCTCAGGCCTCCTTGCACCATATAGCTAATAATAAAAATAAAATCGAAGACGGGCGTACTGACGGTGTAATGTCGGAAGTAGTGTTTCATCCGACCTCGCTTTTTTTTTTTTTTTTTTTAATAAGCTCTAACTGCTGTGATGAAATTTTAACAATCAGCAGATAACCCAATGCGACAGTAGTATTTTTGAAAGTGAGTTTTATCGCAAAAATGCAACCAACCATATAGACATGTATGGTTTTAAAAGTTACTGGCCGGCATCGCAGTTGCGTCAGCGTTAACAATTTTAATCTGTGTCTTCTTGATGTTACTTGTGATTGTACCAATTTATTTACTTACCGTTTCATCCTGCATGGACTTGTAGGATATATGGTACTGCCTTTCACATAACCAATATGTGTATATATTTTTCAAGCATCCACTAACATCTCTTGAGTAAACTGTATGTTTGATCAATGATCATCCTGTAAGCAAAATAATATCTATTGTTTTTGCAGGCATCCACTAGTATTTCTTCATAAACTGTATAATGTTTAATCAATGATTATCCTGTAAGCAAAATAGCATGTATTTATTATTATTATTATTTTTTTTTAATTGTGGTACAGCGAACTAAAGGGATGACGAATTGTGTCACCATTATTTAGCAAGTTAGTTTCTACAATTTATCGCATCGCTGAAGCTAATATAACGTAATATTTCCTTGGCAAGAAAAAAGTCTGATGCTTACAGCTTCTGCCTACTGTAAAAAAATTATTCACAAGATACAACCCTGCAAAATTAACTATACATGTACCACCTTTTTTTTTTTTTTTTCATGGCGGTACGTAAATACACACTTCACTTTTTGGATAGCGTGAAATGACGAATCGCATGCCGGTACTAAACTGTATTCTATGTGTGTGTTTTTTTATTAATTACATTATATTCACTCCCCAACATGCGTTCTAAACACGATTGATTACCCTTAATTTTGTTTAGCTTCCACAAATTGAAGTAATTCAAAGTTGCGATGTTATTGTTGTAGCAGCTTGTGGTATTAACATGTGGAACTTCTCATTGCCAACTTGCTTCACAATCTTTTCGCTAGCTGTCGCCACTATTTTTATTTTCTCAAAATCAGAGAAGTAACATATCTTACTTCTCTGTGCTCAAAATCACACAGCTTGTTTAATCGATTTCTTTTCAGCAAAGCTGACTTGATCTATGATTTCAACGACGTGGGGTACACAGGATTTTTTGTTTTGCTTTTTCATCAGCACCAAACCATGGTCACCTTATTAACCCACCTCCCCCTTCCCTTTTTGTAAGCTGTTTGGTTAAGAAAATCTGATTTTTTTTATATTTTCTTACATTTCTTTCATTCATTACATTAAAATAATTTTCACTCCTAGTGATATTTATTCAGCCAATGGGAGAAGAGGGATGTGGGGGTTACGTGGCAAAACGTAACAAATACTAAACAAGCTTCTGTTTTAGCGTGATCGTGCTAGATGAAGCTCGCGCTTTATTTATCTAGCATGCCCACGCGGTAAGATTCTTGAATTCCATATGTAACGAATTTATGTATTCATAGCTCCCGAAGGGAGACACACACACAGTGTCGAAACCTTCTGTAAGTATTTTATTTTTCAAAAAAAGCGAGCGCAACGAGCAGGGGAGAAGCCCCCTAGTGTATAATAATAATGTTTATTATTATTATTATTATAAAAAATGTGACGGACAGTTGCAAATGCAGTCTGATATATACTGTATACCATTTTTATGTGTTGCAATGAAGATTCTCTCTCTAATGAAAAATACAAAATTAACGCAAAACTCAAAGCTGGCTTATATTTTATAATGTAACATTACACATCCTCCAGCATATGACAGCACGACAAAACAAATAGCCCTCAGTCCCCAGCGGCTTTCACTCCCCTCTTACGGCAGCGAGAGGATCAGAGTGGAAGCAGAGGGTGCTAAGAATCTCTGGGTACGACCAGGCTGCCATGCACGGAACCTGAACTTGGCCTGTTACAACGTAAGATGCACTGGTATGGCACACCCGCCGGTGGATGCGGGACTTTGTGCTATAGCACAGGCTATTCGAACAGGCCTGGCTTTACATGACGTCGAACGTGCGCCGGGAATTGGCTGTCCAGGAGGTCCAGGGACAGCTGCTCCCTGGTGGCAAAATGGCCTGACATGGATAACACATACTGCAGTATTGTAGTGTAAAGTGTGTTTAGGGTCAAGCGGCACCAGGGGTTTCCCCCATCTCCGCGTAGTTTACATTGTGGGTGAACCAGTTGACTGGAAAAGCCAGAGATTTAAAAGTGTATGGACTTTGTATATATTTGATGCCTTGTACCGTTGTTCATCTGGTCATTTAGCCGCCAGACCCCTACTGAGGCCCGACGTTGTCCCACTTTAGCCCCGTGGAGGCAGACCAGGTACTCACTAGTATATAGTTCACTCTGGCAGGTCCTGCCACCTAATTTCCTAAGATTTCAGTGGCTAGGACCTTAAAAAAAAAAAAATCGCGTACGCGTCGCGGGGAGCGCTAAAAGTCCAAAATGTTGGGCAAAATTAATTTAGATTGGTGATTTTAGATTGTGTGGGGCGTGTTCACGTTGCTATCAGATAGAGTGGGGTGAAGGCTGAAGACTGGGGGGAAAATAGACAGAAATATGGAGCCGGAAGGGAAAGCAACTCCATTTACAGTGGGGCATGCCCCACCAGAGGGAAGAAATAGGGTGGCAGGGTGGGGAGGGGACAGATTACTGTCCCCTCCCCACCTGCCAGGAAGAGGTGAGACAGTGAGCCAGACAAGAGAGCTGGCTCAGGTTGCCAATGTGGCCTGTGTGCATGGGTGGGAGCAAACCAGACCGCAGGGTCAGGTCTGCACCACCCAGAAAAACTTGAGGCCTAGCAGAGGCGATCCAATGTTGGTTTGGCTGAACAGGTTGTGCAAAATGTCACAGTTGGGAGTCATTCATGGGACTGTTGTCCCGTCCAGTAGTCAATGTTCTGGGAAGTGGAGTTTTCTCACTTCTCATAAGAGTTCCAGTTTTGTCTTGCATGAAGGATCAAGCAGTCAAACCTGACATCTGGTTGGGGGTCTCTGAGAAGCTTTGTTTGACACATCTATTCGAAGTTTGCAGGCAGAGGAATGGTCAAGCGTCTAGCATACAGGTTCTGGGCAAACTTGGTGAACGCTATATATGAGGCTTCATCTTCCAGCAAGTAGTGTTCCCGGTTTTTGGGATTAAGGCGCACTTGGATGATTAATTCAACACGAAGATCTTCATAAAATTCGCAGTCATACATCTGGTGTCCCCAGGTCTCCACAGAGCCACATGCACACATTGGGTTGTTTTCGAGTCCGAGAAGGTATAATTTGTGGCGGATCGCTCCATGTCCTGTTAGGAGATACGTGCTGTACAATCCAGGGCAAAGCCATACCGGATACTGTGGGTATATTTGTTGTAGATCGGGGAGGAACCTCCGCGTGACTTCCCCTTTTGTGGAGGTCGTCCAGCGCTGCTGCCATATCGATCGCAAATAGATCTGGAGTCTTTTTTTCTCCACTGTCCGATTTGCAGTTGGGTCTGTGGTGTGATCCTGGAAGGTAGTTGGATTTCCGCGTCTAAGCTGCTGTAACATGCCTAGGCGAATCACTTCAAGATCAAGAGGGAGGGTCCCAGTGAGTACTTGCAGCGCATGAGTAGATACAGTGCGGCACGCTCTGGTGAGGGTTAATAAAATCGGTCGGTGAATGATGTTGAGTAGCCGACGATTTACCGCCGTAGAGGCCTTATGGTGCCAGACACCAGAAGCATATGCAATCGCAGGGATGATGGCTGCTTTGTAAAGTATTGCAAGGGTTCTTCTTTTCAGCCCCCAGTCGCGGCGGGTAATCCTGGCAAGCATGGCAGCATAGTTTTTCATTTTCTTCTGGATGTATTTTAAGTGGGGTGTAAATGATAAATTTCGGTCCAGGATCATTCCTAGGTACTTGAGTTCTGTGGCCAACTTGATCGTTCTGTTGTAGATTTTTATCTGCGGTGGTCTGGTAGGAGTTAGATATCCCTTTAGTAGGATAGATTGGGTTTTGGTGGCAGAGATATTAAGGTGATGAGTTTCGGTCCACTCTCTTAGTGTAGAAAGTGCTGAGTTGGCAAGCGTTTCCAGTTGTGCTCTTGAATCAGCAGAGAGGATTAGGGAGAGGTCATCTGCGTATGCGAGCGCTTGCACACCCCCCAGTTCCAGGGAGAGGAACTCATCCAGCACGTAGTTCCAAAGGAGGGGACCCAGTACAGAGCCCTGAGGGCAGCCCCTGTGTACCTGACGTTCAACCTTGCAGTAGGGAGCCTGCACTAGGACCTTCCTATTCTTCAGGTAGCTCTGAATGCATCCATATAGGTTTGATGACAGGTTGGCAGCTCTTAGTCTTGCGAGGATGCTCTGCCACCAGAGGGCGTCGAACGCCCCTGCAAAGTCCACAGAGATGAGAAGAAGGTACTTTCGTTGGCAGTTTGACGCGGCATTCATGATATATTCTAGTGCATCCAGAGTGGATTTCCCCGTTTTGAATCCGAATTGTTTGTCTGTTGTTAAATTTGCTGCGGTGTAATGTACTTCAAGCCTCTGTCTAAGAAGTTGTTCCAGGACTTTGCTGAGTACAGACAGGAGGGATATAGGTCGGTAGGACTCCGGTATATGTTGCTGCTTTGATGGGTTTTTTATGATTAATTTTATGCTGGCTACCTTCCAGTCCGAGGGGAACCAGCCCTGACGAAGACAGTGGTTATATAAGTCTAACAGCAAGTTCGGGACATACTCGGCCACCTTTTTTACCAGTTCTGGTTCAAGCATGTCCAGTCCTGGGGTTCTTTTGTTTTTTATTTTTTGTATGGCAGTTTGTAAATCTTGCAGAGTGAATGGTTGTTCCACTCGGGCCGATTGGTAGGTTTTGTTGGCGTGGCACAGCTGATGCTGTTGAGGTGTGTTGTCCTCTTCGATGGGTTTGAAGGTGGCATTGAGAATGTTGTGTGTTAATACTATGTCAGGCCCACTGAACAGGGATTATTTCCTCACAGAGACATTAGGTGGAAATAGGCATATGCCTAGGGGCCGCCATAAACAGGGAACATACATATACACATACAACGTAAGATCACTCATCGGTGAACACAGGATATTAGAGCTGGAAAAGGAATTAGAAAATGTGAATTGGAATATCATCGGTTTGGCTGAAACAACAAGAAGAAATGAATCACTTATAAGTTTATAAAGTGGAAATCTGCTCTACACCAATTGAAACAGTGAAAGAAGTGAAGGTCGAGTTGGGTTTCTGGCCCATAAAGATTTAAAAAACAGCATTTTGGAATTCAAAAGTACATCACCAAGGGTGTCAAGACTAATACTCAAGATTTCAAAGAGCTACAAGCTAAAGGTTATAACGATTTATGCGCCAACATCGAGCCACGATGATGAAGAGGTTGAAGAAATGTACACCGAAATTGAGAGTCTTCTAGATGAGCAAAAAACCCACACTATTATTATGGGGGACTTCAATGCTAAGGTTGGAAAAAGACAAAACAGCGCAGAAAGGGGAACTATAGGAAATTTTGGAATTGGTGAAAGAAATGAAAGAGGCGAAAGACTTGTGGAATTTGCAGAATCTCAATAACTGCCAGTAATGAACACTTTTTTCAAGAAAACGGTGAACAGAAAGTGGACATGGAAGAGTCCAAATGGATTAACTAATGAAATCGATTCATCCTCACTAACAGAAGATATATTGTGAATGATGTTACCGTCCTGAATAAGGTAAATGTTGGAAATGATCACAGAATGGTAAGAGGTACACTTGATATAGATGTAGGAAAGGAAAGGAAAAAACTGACTAGAGTAAATAATACAAAGATGTTTGAGATAGCAGAAGAGCAGAAAAGGCAGTATGTACTGGAACTTAAGAACAAGTTTGAGCTTTTGCAGACTGCTCAGGACCAAGCTATCGACGCGGAACGTTACAAATTTCTGAAAGTGATAAAGTCCAAGAAACCTATAGGGAAAAAGAAATCCAAAGAAGAAAAAATTAGTCAAGAAACACTTGTTATGATGAACCGAAGGCGAAAAATGATGAGCAAGATGAACACTGACAAGGAGGATATTGAGTATACTGAGTTATGCAAAGCCATTAGAAAAAGATTCAGAGAGGACATAAGAAGATTTAACACAAGAAAAGTAGAACAAGCATTAAGGGAAAACAAAGGATTTAAATCACCTGCCATGAGCAGTAAAACAGAAAGACAAATGATACTAAAACTGAAGAATAGCGATGGTGTACTTATAAACAGCAGAGAAGGCATGATTCAAATAGCAGAAGACTACTATAGAGAATTATACAAGGAGCAAGGGAATGATGGATTGCAGTAGGGAAGATGGATTACAAATTAGCAACACATACGACATACCCGATATTCTTCCTGATGAGGTAGAACATGCATTGAAGAAAATGAAGAATCAGAAAGCCCTGGGGGAAGATGAAGTTAGAGAGTGTAGTGTGTTTAGTGTCAAACGGCACCAGGGGTCCCCCCATCTCCGCGTGCTATACATTGTGGGTGTGAAACAGAACACTGTCAATGCCAGAGGTTTAAAAGTATATGGATTTTGTATTTGTGTAGTGTCGTGTACCGTTGTTCATCTGGTCATTTAGCCGCTGGGCCCCTAGTGGGACCCAACGTTGCCCCATTCCACCCCGTGGAGGCAGACCAGGTACACCACTATTATAGTTATTTACTCTGGCAGGTCCTGCCACCTAATTTCCTGAGATTTCAGTGGCAAGGACCTAAAAAAAAAAAAAAAAAAACCGCTATAGATAGGGGTCAGCCAAAACAAAGGGAGTACTAGTTGGGCGATTTGATGTTGTTAAGTTTTTGGGTGTAGGGCTCAAGCAATTTGGAGTTGATTCAGATACTAGTTGTAAGTTAGAGAAGGGGAGGGAGACTGAAGACTGGGGGGAAAAGACAGAGATACGGGGTCCATAGGGAAGATGACCCCAAGTCAGTGGAGCAGGCCCATGCCCCATCAGAGTGAAAAAGAGGGGTGGCTAAGGGGAGGACACCAGGGATGAACTCCCCCTCCCGCCAGGGAGTGGAGGCAAAGGATCACGCAAGGGAGCATGGCTAGGGAGGCCTAAAGGCAGCAGCTGAGCTGTGCTGGTGTAGGTTCTGTAACTCCTGGGACGAAGGAAGAAAGGAGTGGTTTTTTTTTTTTTTTTTCTTTTTTCCTTCTCCTGAGAGGAATGTCATATCCAAGAAGTTTCTTACTTTGATCTTCAGTGGGTGGTGTTTGGGTGCCTAACCCATCTAGCAGTGAAGACAGACTGCGCAAACACTGTAAAGGCGGCATAGCGCTGCTCGTCCATTATAATCAGGTGCTCACAATGCCGGAGATTTTCTTGCATTTTAGTGGCAAACCTTAGCCGGGACTCGTCATATTCATGGCAATCATACATCATGTGATCCCACGTTTCTTCAGCCCCGCAGTGACACAGCGGATCTTCTTCTATGCCTAGGGATGTTAGCTTCGCTTTAAAGGGTCCGTGGCCTGTAAACAGAAATGTAGTATGGAGGCCTGGTGAGTACCAGGGAGTAGGTTTTGGACTGATGAGGTTCACAGAGGGAATGAACTTTTTGGTTATCAATCCTTTGTTGGTGGTGTCACATGTCTCTTGCCAGGTCCTGTACATAATTTCAGAGATTCTCTTCCTTTCCTGTTTGGGGTTGTTATCAAGGTTAAGAGTGATGCCTGCTGTTTCGGTGGGAATACTCTTTTTCAATCGTTGATATAATCCTCTTCTTATTACCTCTAGGTTTAGGGGTATACATCCAGCTAGCACCTGTAGAGCTGGGGTGCTTACTGTACTGCACGCCCTTGTTACAGCAAGGAGCATAGAACGCTGTATGGAGTCTAATTTACGGCGATTTCGATCGAGCGAGGCCCTAGTACACCATACTGAGGCTCCATAGCAAGCTATTGGCACAAATATAGCATTATAGATGAGGGCCAGAGCCCGGCGCTTAAGGCCCCAGTCTGCACGGCTTATATGGATGATCATGGCCGAGTATTTTTTTTATTTTCTGTGACATATATTTCAAGTGAGGATGGAAATTTAGCGTCATATCTAAGACGATTCATAAATACTTGATTCCTGGGTATAATTTTATGGAGGTGTTGTCAATTTTGATAACCGGTGGTCTTCGTAGTTGGAGCGTTCCCTTGAGCAACATAGATTTGGTTTTCTCTCCCGAGATCTTTAGTCGGTGAATGGCTGCCCAATCCTGGAGCTTAGTTAGTGCACAATTTGATCTCTCCTCTAAATCAGCTCTTGTGTCACCATGCACCACCAAAACCAAATCATCAGCAAACGCAAGGGGTTGAGTCATCCCCAAGTCCATCCCAAGGAACTCGTCCAGGACGATGGACCAAAAGAAAGGCCCCAGGACCGAGCCCTGGGGACAGCCTCGGGAGACCTGGCTAGTGACAGACTTGTACCTGGTACTAACATGGACAGTGCGGTGTCTCAGGTACTCCTTGACACAGCTATAAAGGTTGAGTGGTGCTTTGGCTTGTCGGAGTCTTCTGAGATTACTTGGCCACCACAGCCGATCAAACGCTCCGGCAAAGTCAACTGTGATGGCTAGCATATACTTGCCTTGAGTGCTTGAAACAGTAGATATTAATTTAAGAAGAGCATCTTCAGTGCTGCAACCAGCTTTGAAACCGTACTGAAGTGGAGAAATGAGGTTTTCTTTAGAGTAGCATTTTGACAACCTGCTGAGCAGAAGCCTTTCCAGAAGTTTGCCTAGGACTGGCAGGAGAGCAATTGGTCTGCAAGATTTTGGCTCTTCAGGTGGTTTGTCTGGGTTCTTCAAGATGAGTTTAAGGCATGCCTCCTTCCAGATAGCAGGAAAGTGGCCTTCCATTAGGCATCTGTTGAAAGTGGCAAGCATGGTGTTAGGGAAGTAGGTTGCAAATTCCTTGATAACATCCACCTCGAGGAGGTCATTGCCAGGAGTTTTATTTTCTTTAGTTTTGTCCAGTGCAGCTTTTAGATTGTCATTTGTAAATGGTTCTTCAGTATTTTCTGTTATATAAGAATCGTTAGCGGTAAGGAAGATGAAGTTACTGTAGAGTTGTTAAAATTGGGAAGAAGAGACATAACACAAAAACTGGCAAGGCTCTTCACAAAGTGCATTAGAAAAGGTGTGACGCCTAAGCAGTGGAATAATGCAATCATAGTTTTGCTGCATAAGAAAGGAGATAAATCAGAAATTGGAAATTATAGACCAATTAGCTTGTTATCCACATCTACAAGTTGTTCACAAGGGTCATTACTAACAGATTAGAAAGAATACTTGATGAGAATCAACCGAAAGAGCAAGCTGGCTTTAGGACAGGATTCTCAACTATGGATCACCTTCACGTAATATCACAGCTAATGGAGAAAGCAAATGAATATAAAACACCATTATGCCTGGCATTTGTGGATTATGAAAAGGCATTTGACTCCATACAGCATAAGGCAATGTTTCGGTCACTGGAAAGACAAGGTATAGATATCCCATATGTATTATGATTTTGAAGAAAATGTATGAGAATGCTACCTCCTTTATTAGACTAGACAAAGACAGTAGGAAATTTAAAATCGAGAAAGGAGTTCGACAAGGAGATACAATGTCTCCGAAGCTGTTTACTGCTGCCCTTGAGGAAGCTTTCAGAAGATTAGACTGGTCGCAAAAAGGAGTCAATGTGAACGGAGATTACCTAAACATTCACGATTTTCAGATGACATTGTGGCCATAAGCCACGATCCGAAAAAATTAGAGGAAAACCTTAATCAGTTATGCACAGTTAGTAAGGATTTTGGACTAAAGATGAATATGGCTAAAACAAAAGTAATGATGAACAAGTATGCCACGGAAAGGGAAATAATGATTGAAGGAGCAGTAATTGAAAAGGTGGAGTCATATACTTATCTGGGACAAGTCGTTAGCTGTAATAATAATGAAAAATGGCTGGAAGTCAAGAGAAGAATAAATTTTGGATGGATAGCATTCAGGAAATATAGTCACATACTAAAGAGCAATATCCCAGTTTGTCTGAAAAGTAAAATAATGAACCAATGTATACTCCCCACCATGACTTATGAAAGTGAAACGTGGGCACTCACCCAAACATCAAAAGAATGGAAGAGAAGCTGAGACCAACACAGCGAAGAGAACGAATTATATTGGGAATCAGACTGTTAGATAAGAAGAGAAACACATGGATTAGGCAGCAAACTCAAGTAAAGGACATTCTTATCAAAACTAAAGAACTAAAATGGTCTTGGGCAGGACACATAGCTCGAAAACATGATGACAGATGGACTAAGAAAATAACAGAATGGTACCCAAGAGGAGCTAGAAGAAAACCTGGAAGACAAAGGCGGAGATGGATAGATGAAATTCATGAGTTTGTGGGTAGTAAATGAATGGCTTGGCTAGTGCTCAAAACAGAAGGAACTGGAAAGTTGCTGGAGAGGCCTTCATCCTACAGTGGATTGAAAATGGCTGATGATGATTACTCATTTCATTCTTTTTTGAAGAAAATCATCCTACTAGACCTGCAGCATGTTTAGTTACTGCCAATTGGTATTGAAACAGTTTAATGACTTGTTATTCCACAACTGCAACAGTGAGATGTTGGAAACAATTTTTTATGCAAGACTAAGCACTTCAACATATCGGAAAATCTTAGAAAAACTGCTGCGACGAACTTTACCACCGAAGGAGTAATCAGCAACGTATTTACACACAGCATGGCTACCCTGATTTCTCTAGCTCACTACTTGAAAATTATGGCTCTATGGTTACCTAAAGTACAATGTATCACGATAACATGCTTTACTTGGGTAGACCAAACCGATAGCATCATCTACCAAAAAGTCACATTCAGCAGTTAACCAAACTATATTGTTTTTCAATTTGAAGTTTTGGTAAATAATGGAGACACATCGAGGTATTCGTTTTAAATCTGGTAGTCACTCATTTCCAGATTCTAGACAGTTCAACTCAGAGCTGAAACATCAAGTTCAACCCCCAACTCTGAGATTTCCGAACTGTACTCCCACATGATCTTTAGAACCAGATGATGCGAGGTGGCAGCCCTGGAGATATAGTTCCCTTGGCTTTACTATTTTGTAGCGAATGGATGGGTAAACTGTTGACTGCTGCCACCAGTCAACAGTATACTGGGTGCTGAAATTAAAGCATGAAACCGATGATGTGAAGTGAAGACCTAAGAGATCAGGCCGTAAGAGAGTGACTACACCTTCCAAAGATGCTGTATAAGCTTGCTTTCTTGCATCATATGCCTCTACTAATCCTAATGCTAACAAGTGAACCACCTGGTTCAAGAAATTATGGTCTTATTGTGATAAGATATAACTTGAGAAAGTAGCCCATGACAAAGCTGAACAATTATAATACAAAGTGGCTAATAAAACCGGTAAACTACAATTACTGCCTGCCTGTGCGATTTGCAAATGATCAATGTTTTTGTTAAAAATCATAAAATACTAGCCATCAAGAACTCACAATGATAATCTGCCACTGTCTCAAAAGCACAACTGACTTCGAGCTCACTGATTAAAATTCATATTGACTACCTGGTTGGCAGGTGCGCGCTGAGGTATTGTTGCGACGTGTGCAAAAATATGTTTAAACGCTCATTTCCTTTCGTGAATTTTGAATTTCGTTTTCCAACACATTCAGAACTCCGGTGAATTAGTTAAATATTTTAGTGAATATACAGTGGTGGACAAAAAAACTGCATCACCTTAAAAAAAGTAATATTTCTAGTGAAATGTATAAGATATTGTTTGATTACAATCATTTTGTTTGTCGCAAAGCAAGTGTATTTGTGTCAGATAATGCTTTTATTGCATCAGACAGTAACTGCAAGGTATTGTATCGGCCGTTTCTGTAAATACGGCGTTGGTAGGGTATATACGCTCATTAGTATCCTGTTTTGTGGAGGTGTAAGCATGGCTCCATATGTTAAGTTGACACCAAGAAAAAAAAGTGTAGCTGTTGCTCTGTCTCAGGAAGGGCTTTCTATGCATGCTATTGCTGATAAAATAGGCTGCCACCAGTCAACAGAATCCTGGGTGCTGGAATTAAAGCATGAAACCGGTGATGTGAAGTGAAGACACTTCACATCAGACACTACGCCTTCCCAAGATCGATACTTGAAATGGCTATGCCTTCATAATCGCCATGCTAGTGCTCCTGATCTAAAACTGGACATTGAGATAGCTTCTGGTGTTAAAACAAGAGAGGGAACTATCCAAAGAGGCCTTTCAGAATGTGGTCTGCATGACTATCGGCCCAAGAAGAAGCCTTTGTTGACCCAACAAATAAGGAGGGAGCGACTTGCTTGGGCTAAAACGCATGTTTCATGGACAAAAGAGCAATGGGACACCGCCTTCTTTTCTGACGAATCGAAATTCAACCTGTATGGCTCTGATGGGAAGCGATATGTCAGAAGACGAAAATTGGAGGCATACGATCCTGACTGCATAACAGATGGTCTGGGAATGCATAACAAGCAAAGGGGTGGGGCGAATTAAGTTTATTAACAGAACGATGAATACGGAAACCTACACTATCTTGGAGGAGTGCCTGAAACCCGTTATTAGGGATCACCACACAGACGTCCAAAACTCCATTTTTAAACAGGACTTGGCACCTTTCCACACAGCAAAATTGTTAAGTTTTATGCTATTTAGATTTGGTGATGAGTTTGTCTTACCGTAGCTGAGTGGTCAGGAGCGGGAGTGCAGTAGCACACGCTCTTTGAGTAGACTATGGTAAATCGTTCGCTCTCGATTCATGGTACCTCTCGTGAAACAACCAGTCTCACGTAACCTTCTGTGCACACGTGCGAATATCGTATGATGAGGAGCACGCCTGTGCGGGAAACGTTCCTGGTACAAGCGAAGAGCGGCGCGCCCGTTACAGTCCGCAGCTCCATACGCGAGGTGCATGTCGGCCAGTTCAATGTTTGACTACTCGTCCATCCTACTGCCTCGGGAACCGGTTCGCAAATGCTGACTTTCAGCGGCATCGCTGTTCAATGTCCTCTACCGCATGACGAAGGCATTTCGGACCCTGCAATGCTATGTGATTCCGATTCGTCTTTGTTCCCCCTACACCTCCTGTAAGTTTGTCGCACTGGTAGTGAATCACCCTGTATACAAATCAAAATACCTAAAAAGAAATGCGAAGTATGTTTCGCATAACCCACAGAGTAGTAAGATACTCTGCATAAACCATCCACCGCGCGTGCTCGGCACAAGCGCAACTTTTTTATTCATCTTTTTTTTAACAACTAGGAAAATATAATGGATACATTTTTTCCATGATAAAAATTTAATATTGTGAATAAAAAATAACATGAAATATTTCCCATATCACAAATAACATAAAAACCATCACAAAACATTCCACAATATAAAAACAAATAATACATAAATAACAAACTTTCTAGAAAAAGTAGACGAAAAATCACAGATTATATGAAAAAAAAAATTATTTCCCAAATATTCAAGAAAAATTTATTCTAAAAATTGCCTAATACAGTTTACTTCTTTATTAATATTTGTTGTTGATCGTCTGCTTTGCTCAATAACTAAGCGATGATTTGACGTAACGATCCAGATCAAATTGAAGCAATGGTTTTCCATTTAGATGTATGGTCATCATAACCTGCACCGTGTTTAATTGTCACATATTATTCATTACGCTGAAAGCTGAACTGAGCTTCAGCACTGCTAATCGCAATGGTTTCAAAGATATTTTCTGCAAAAGCTAAAAGGTAATTTCATTCGATTTTAAAGATAAACTGTCTTCGACAAAATCTCTAAAATCATTAATTTTTATTTCATATATTATCAGAAAACTTAAATTTCTTATTTCGTTTTCACCGTCTTGCCACCGAGACGAAAGTTCTTTCACATTCCACGATTTCGAGTAGTATATATTTACAATTTCTTTCAATGGTATCGTTATTTTCTTTATTTAATTTAAAATCACCCTGTTGAATTAATAACTTATCCTTTACGGATAAAACAATGCATTTAATAACTTGTCACAAGGTAATTTTTTTACTTTCAATTTTGATTCCTTCAAATTCTTTCCACTTCAACATGCTTTCAATTTTAGCTTCATAATTTCCTTCAAAATTTTTCAAATTAGCAATAGCACTGATAGTTCGAATAATTCATTTATATGTTTTTACCATTGTGATTCTGTAAAACTTCTGAAAGGTAAGAGAGCTCTTGCAGGATGTCGATAATTAGTACTAAATGTTTAAGAAATTCCAAATTTAAAAGTTGATTTAATAATCCCGAATATTTAACTTCTGATTCAAAATGTTTGCGCAAAGCGGGATAATTCCTCCACCCCACAATTCGCAAGCTACATCGTGGCCCGAACACACGACCGATCTTTATAGTTTCCACATCAAGTTCTTGAGCAATCATCCTTAATTCGCGCTAGTTTTTTGGAGAGTTGTAATACAGTTTTTTTTTTTTAATTATTTTAATTATATTGCCTGTATGCCATTATATTTTAGAACATTTTCTACACAGTGAAAGGCTCGACAAAGTTTCAAAATCTGCCAACATTTCATCTTCGTAAAGTTTATATAATATCTTAGTTGCCTCAATTCCACCCCCCCCCCCCCGGTCTACGTTGCTACTCTCACTAGTTCTTTGAATACAGTGCAAAATAGTCGGAACCACACGGATATTCAGCTACTGTTACCATGTAAACATAGACAGGAGACATTTACTGGAAGGCAAGGATCACTCACTTCCCCGAAAAACATATGACTTCTTCTGGAGTAAAGGGGAACCACAACAAACGTTGACCAGAGGCTATAATCCGTGTCTAGAATCTTCTTAATCCTCTGACAGGCTAGGACAGGAGACATTTACTGGAAGGCAAGGATCACTCACTTCCCCGAAAAACATATGACTTCTTCTGGAGTAAAGGGGAACCACAACAAACGTTGACCAGAGGCTATAATCCGTGTCTAGAATCTTCTTAATCCTCTGACAGGCTATGGAAAGTATATTGACTAGCGCGACTTCTCGGTATGTGACTGCATAGGTTTTACGGACACCACTAACATTGTGAAACGGTAATTCCTTTCACCCTTAATTCGCACTTTCTAATTACCTAAATTGCCTAAAGGCCAGAGGTGAGAACAATGCATACAAAGTTGTCTCTCTAATCCGTTCGTTACATGGAAATTTTCTTCGTTCAACGGAAACTATTTTAATTACCAAGGGGGAATCAAAAAAATTCGCTATAAAGAAGTTCGTTAAACAGAGGTCCGACTGTAATTGAATCAAAAATGAAGCGATTTTAAAATACATAACCGAGCGATTGTGCCATTAAAATGCTGGGAATGATGCCCCGCTTGCGCCACCGTAGTTTCGGCTCTGGATACTCAATAATAATAATATTGCACTGTATTCAGGATTTCATTTGTAAAATAAATGATCGTCTCAACAATGGGCTCGCAAATTTTCAAAAAAAAATAACAAATGGCTCTCGCGAGCCCACTATAACTCACCACTGGGTATATGGGTAGCAGTAATCCCAGAATAATATATCAAATGGGTGGCACCATACTCAAGGTGGCAGAGAACAAAAGAGACGTAGGGATAATTGTACAGTGTGACATGAAGTTTCTGACAAGTGCAGATAGGCTTCCAGAAATATTGTGGAATTTTATCGATGACATATCCGGGAATTTTATCGAGCACGGACCAGGAAGTGCTTATGGCGTTGTATAAGGCAATGGTTGGGCGATATCTTGAATACTGCCTACAGGTTTGAAACCCAAAATTTAAGAAGGACGTGGATCTCTTTGAACGAGTGAAGAGGACCAATCAGATTAATGGAATACGCAAAAAGGTACTCATAATGCAAAAGACTACAATTCTGCAAGTTCCTACAGGTTTACTGCCTACAGGTTTGAAACCCACAATTTAAGAAGGATGTGGATCTCTTTGAACGAGTGAAGAGGAGCAAACAGATTAATTGAGGACGCAAAAAGATGCTCTTAATGCAAAAGACTACAATTCTGCAAGTTCCAGAAAACTAGGCACCTGTGAGGAGACTTGACTGAGACTTTAAGTGGATTAAGAAACTAAATGCCGATGGAATGCTTATTCTTTCTCGGACACAAGAGAACATAAATTTAAATTGAAAAGGAATGGCTGCAGAATTGATGAACGAAATTTTGCTTTCACCCGGACAGTAATTGATTGTTGGAACAAACCACTATCTCGTGTCCTGGAATTGGGTAATTTGAATAAATTTAAAGGAGAATAAGACCAATTATTAGAGACAATGGGCAAGTGAGTTGTATAGTTTTTTTTTTTTTTATTGTTGATGCTAAAAAACTTGCTCTTCTTTGCATCATTTCTATTACTAATACACGGTGTTCACTTTAAAACGCCCTGAAAACGTTTTAAAACTGCTCTGAAAACTTCATATCTTAAGTTTTCAGAGCAGCTCATGGGGTGTTGTCAATGATACAGGAATTTGCTAGCAGGGATAAGGAGGTGATTGCCCTTTTGTCTAAGGCAATGGTCAAGCCACATCTTGAGTACTACTGCGTACAGGTCTGCAGGCCTCATTTTAGGAAGGATGTAGAGATGCTGGAACAGAGAAGGGCAACGAGATTGGTGAGGGGAACAAAGGGGTGCTTTGCAAATTTTAGAGCACCCCTCTGAAAACAGTCCTGCAAATTGAGCGTCTGGAGACTAGGCACCTGCGAGGTGATCTGATTGAGGTGTATAAGGTTTTGAATGGTTTGAGCAAGCTCAATGCTGATGGGATTCTTCCTCTTGCTCAGATTACGCACTTGAAGGGGCATAAATTCCAAATGAGGAAAGACAGGTGCAGAATAGATGTGCGGAAAGTTGCCTTTAGCCAGCGAGTGGTTGATTGCTGGAACAAAGTTGCATCTGTTGTTGTGGAAGTTGAGGGCTTAAATAAATTCAAGGAAGAACTGGACAGACTTTTAGAGTGAATCGGAAGTGTTTTTTATTTTTTTATTTTTTAGCTGATGCTATATAAGCTTGCTTTCTCGCATCATACGCCACTACTAACACTATACGAAGTGAAACTCTAGTTGCTAGCGCAACTCAGAGTTTCACTTCATAATATAACAGCCAAATATGTACGTGTAAAATACAACGAAATACAGTAATTACTTAAACACAGTTCACAAAATATATTTGAAGTGCTCCCCATTCTGCTGAATGCAAGTATTCACTCTTTCCACATGTTTTGTACCACTGGACGAAGAGTTATTTAATCTATTCTTGCAATAGCCTCTGAGATGTTCGTTTTCAGTTGTTCTATGATGTGAGGGTTACTGTCGTAAACAAGTCCTCTGAGATGAGTCCATAAAAGGAAATCCGGTGGAGATAGTTCGCAAGGCCTATGGGGCTAAAAGCCCTATGACATCAATCGTTCTCCAAAAAATTTTTACAATAATACCATGGTCATTTGCGCGGTATGGCAAGTGGCTCCATCTTGCTGAAACCAGGAATATCACTTATCGACCCTCAGGAAAGCAATAAATTGCATTCAAATGTTTTGATAACGTGAATTAGCATTAGCATTAGCAGAGGCATATGATGCAAGAAAGCAAGCTTATGCAGCATCAGCCAAAAAAAAAAAAAAAACTTCCACTTCATCCCTCCGTTCGTTCTTGTTTTGATCACAGTTTTCTCAAAGAATACTGGACCGATAATCCTGCACTGAGAATGTACGCTTTTAATCGCATGCAGTGGACTTTCATGATATGTAGGGGGATTGTCCGAACTCTCAACCATTTTGATTATTAAGGATGAAACCATGCTTCATTTCCCGATGAAGCATGGTTTCATCTGCTCAGATGAAACCATGCTTCATCGGGGAAAAAAAAGAAACAGTTTTGTTTAATTTGATTGAATCTCGTTATGAACAATGACCCTAAACCAATTACAATAACGGAGTTTAGCATCATGATCGATAGCCTGCAATTCATGCATGGCATGGATGCAATACGCTCTGAAATGCAGCAAATGTGTAGCTTTGTGTTCGCTACCTAATTTTCTTCTGTTGAGACAGTTTTTCTCAATGATTTCGAGAGGGGGGGTTGCAACAAACCCCTCACATCTTCCAGTGCGTCGTTGTTTAGGATCATGAGTCTGCGATTATGCTTTCGATCCCACACAGGACCTGTCTCTTCAAACTTTCTACCAAGGCGGTAAATTATGGTTTTGTTTGGCACGTCAACTTCTGGAACACTCGTTAGAAAGCTTCTTGGCACAACGCATACGATTTCTTACCAAAATAATTCTTCACAAGAAATTTCTTTGTTCAAGAATCAGAACCATCTATTTCTTGATCAAAAATTCGCGGTTTTCTCTGGCACAATTCATCAACGTACGTCAGTCTTCAACATTCCTAACAGCTGATTTGCTTAAAACTGTCCCACTGGTTAAATGCAATCATTTCCCTCTACCAACGACCAATGAAATCTGGCATAAACAACGTACGGAAACTGACAATTATGGGTTGTTTTTTTAAAATGAACACCTTGTACTAACACTAAGTATTCCCACGCGAGTAGCAAAGTCTTCTAAAACCGAAGAAACAACAGCAAGTCTTGTGGAAATGCAGCTACCAGTAGTGACGTCAGAAATAAGGCAAATTATGAGTGAACGTGAATGTTCTTTATCAACATGCGAAAATGTTAACTATTATTTTGAACACTCGAATATTCGGTATTAACCGGAGGAGAAAAATGTCAAAAGATGTCTTTTTTTGAAATGTGTAGTCCAGAAAAGCAGTTCGCTATCAGCAATGAAAAACATAAATAGTATAGAACCCGAGAGGATTTAAAAATAGCACTATTACCCGAATATCAATGAAAAGAAAATGAATTTTCATTTTATGTTGCGGGACTACCACACGGTCAGAGGTGTTCACAACACACAACCCCGGCGGCTGACATCTGGTGAGTATGGGCTTGGTACACGCAGGGTCCTGAGCTGAATATCATCATTCTTCTTTTTTGGTGATTCCCTTCTACTTTTAACTCTCTCTGAGTCTCGGGCTTCCTTGCACCATATGTCTAATAATAATAATAATAATAATAATAATAATAATAATAATAATAATAATAATAATACAGAAATACTGTGGTTTCCTCAGATAAGGTCAAATGGTTCTGAAATTTAAAATTAAGAGAATTTACAACAGTACAACCTGGTACATATTTCAATGGAACTTCTTACTCCTTACCCCTTTAAGGGAATTTACAATAACCATTTAATAGGCAGAGCGGGCGTCACTTAACATTAGCGTACTGAAACTAAATCGTCACTATCCGCACCGTGTCTCAGAATCTGGCGATCGTGCCGTGACGAAGTTGCACCATCCTTGGCGCGGCCTTTCTGACTGGCAATCTTCGCTCCCCCAGAGACTTTCCGTAAGTATAAAGTACAGGTCCCGAAATTTTTGTGGATTTATTGGATGATTGTTTTCTGCAGCAGCATCTTAAGCCATTTACTTATATAAACTCTAAAAGGAAGGGGATGAATCAGATTGGTCCACTTGATATCGATGGTTCGACTGTTGATGATCCTGCTCAGATAGCAAACAAACTGAATGAGTATTTTGCATCTACATTCACACATGACGAGTTATTAAGAGAGGAAAATGTTAGAGGTTTATCAAACTATTACAGGCTGCTTAATGATTTTGTAATAACTGAGCGCAAAGTGGAGGAGAAATTGTTGAAGTTAAACATAAGAAAGGCTCCTATGGTGGATGGGATCTATCCAGTTATATTAAAGGAGACGGCAAAGGAACTAAGCAAACCCTTAGCCATAATTATGAGAGCATCCTTGGACTCAGACGTAGTCCTACGGACTGGAGATGTGCAAATGTATCCCCAATTCACAAAGGGGGATCGAAGGGTGACACGGGTAATTACAGGACAGTTAGTTTAACTTCTATTCCGGGTAAAATAATGATGTCACTGGTTAAAGATGCATTGCAGGATCATCTAGACAAGACCGCAGCAATAATTCAGACGGCATGGATTTGTTAAGGGAAAGTCTTGTCTGGCAAATTTGATTGGATACTATGATGTGGTTACAAAGGAACTTGATTCAAAAAATAACTTTGATATCATATACAATGTACTTGGATTCCAGGAAAGCTTTTGACACTGTTGCGCACGGAAGACTACTGTACAAACTGGAACAGAATAGTATTAAGGGTAAGTTGCTACAATGGATAAAAGGTTATTGGTTCGGTGTTGGGCCCTCTGTTGTTTTGTATATTTATCAGTGATATTGATTAAGGTATATCAGGTTTAGTGTCGAAGTTTGCAGATGATACAAATGTTGGCAGAGTTGTTAATGACAGTAATGGCAGCGTACTACTGCAACAGGATTTATAAAATTTCGGCAGATGGGCTGATTTTTTTTTTTTTTTTTTTTTTTTTGGTAGTTATTGGCGCATCGGCTTCTGTGGCCATAGTGCGCCTCCCAAGGTTTTTTGTAGTACTTTGATCCAAGCCCGAGGCGGGATTCGAACCCGCGACCTTTGGGTTGCCAGGCAGGCGCTTTACCCACCCGGCTAGCCCGGTCGGCCAGATGGGCTGAGAAGTGGCAACTGAAGTTTAACATTGACAAATTCAAAGTACTGCATATGGGTAGAAGTAACCCCAGAGGAACGTACTAACTGTGTGGTACTACACTTAGAGTGGTAGAAAATGAAGAAGACATGGGAGTAATTGTGCAGTCAGATAAGAAGTTTTCTGAGCAATGCAGACAGGCTGTAGAGCAGGCTATGGGGTTTTGTCAATGATATACAGGAATTTTTCTAGCAGGGAAAAGGAGGTGATTATCTCTTTGTATAAGGCAATGGTCAGGCCTTGAACACTGCGTACAGGTCTAGATACCTCATTTTAGGAAGGGTGTAGATTTGCTTGAACGTGTACAGAAATAAGGGCAACAAGATTGGTGAGGGGAATGAAGGGATCCCCTTACCAAGAGAGGCTTCAGTTCTGCAAATTGCGGCAGCTGGAGAATAGGCACCTGCGCGGTGATCTGATTGAGGTGTATAAGGCCTTGAATGGGTTGAGCAAGCTGAATTCTGATGGGATTCTTCCGCTTGCTCAGATTACGAACCTGAGGGGGCATAAATTCAAATTGAGGAAAGACAGCTGTAGAATAGATGTGCGGAAATTGGCCTTTAGCTAGCGAGTGGTTAATTGCTGGAACAAACTTCCACCTGTCGTTGTGGAAGTTGATAGCTTAAATAAATTCAAGGAGGAACTGAACAAACTTTTAGAGGGAATGGTTGTGTGAATTATTATTATTATTATTTTATTTATTTATTATTATTATTTTTTTTTTGGCTGACACTACATAAGCTCATACGCTTTGCTTCCTTGCATCACCTGCCTCTATTACTATTACTAATTCGCTATCGAACTTTCGAATGGAGAGTTTCGATTCGTATTGTTTATACTCCGGCACGACCACCAGGTCAGTAGAGTTTACAATAAATCATAGATACACACGTTAATCGTGGCGCCTCCGTAGCCAGGTGGGAAAGAGCAGCAGTGCGTAATACACACTTCTTGATTAGACTGGCGTTCGAGCCCGTCACCACCAAATACGGAGGATGCGGAAAGGTCAGGGAATGACCACCGCATATCCCGGAGCAATATGGTCTTAGTTGATAATGCTCCTAAAAACCAAAATAACAACAACATTAATCGTATTTAGCAGTCACGGCTTGAACTCCGGTCCACTCAAAGAAAGTGTGCTACTGCACTCATGACCACTGGCTAAATGGGTTCTATGAGATATTTATCACATTACTCGCAGAGAAATCAAAATGATTGAATCTGTTTCTCAACATATATATTTTTAAATATTAATTGAGGTTAATTCAAAAGCAATTTTATTTGTTCTAGAGGTTTCCAGAGTTTTTGAAATTGCGTTCCAAGAACTCGTGAACTTCAGAACAGTTTTATTTCTATCATTTCTCATTTCCTTTGCCATATATTTTACGTACGATAATAAGATTTGGAAAAAAAAAAGCGGATAAATTTACAATAATATGAGAAAATTAAATAAAATTTAGCCATATATGAATTGAAACTATAAAAACTACCTGACAATCGCTGAAAAAGCTATTTTATTTAAACTAAAATCAACCGAAATAGAATAAAATAAAATTAACTGAGATAAAATGAACATAAACCAATACTCAGGTACTATTTTTTCAAGGAGATAACAAACCTTTTCATATAATCTAAAAGGATGAACGTTATTTAAGTTACAAATATGTTGTGCTGGGCGAGCTTATGACTAAAACTTAATTCTGTTTCACGCTATATTGGCAAAAGTAATTGGACACCTGCATGTTTCAAACAATCTTTTATTGATACAATAATTAATTGTGTCGGTCCACCTTTCAAATCCTTAATTATACACTCTATCCTCGTCGGTAGACTCCGGACCAATTTTGATAACAGGAAGGCAGTATTTTGGTCCATTCCTCATTCGACACAAAAGTCAATTCAGCTACTGATCGCGAGCGTTTTAGTTTGGCCCGAAGCCAACGCCCCAATCATCCTCGAGATGTTCAATAGGGTTAAGGTCAGAGCTCTGGACAAGCAAACCGAGCTTTGGTACGCATATGCCTTCAAATCAAATTACTACAGGCTATGTGGCGAAACTAGCACACCGAAAAGCCTGCCAACGCAGGAAAGAGTAAGAGGGTACCGATGGTTAGTTTGGTATGGTTATTAGATATTACGCAGGGGCGTTCAGAAATGTCCCAGGTGGTTCCCGTGCCGCGTGTAGTTTCTTCCAGACGTACACTCTTCCATCGCTACTGAAAAGCGTAAATAGGAAATAATCGGACCACGTGACGCCTCTAGTCGCCAGCAATACAGCCGTATTATAGCTTCCATGAAGGTCTCGTATTTTCGTAGTTCAGGGGTTCTCAAAATTTGCAATAACGTAACCCCCTAAAATCATAAATGAATTTGAGTACACCCCCCCCCGCCCTCTATGAATAAAACTAACGATTTCATCAGGATCAGAGTTGGACAAAAATAAAGAAATAAATAAATACAGTATACCACTTACTTTTAAATTTTAATTAAATTTTAAATTCCATTTTTAAATAAAAAAAAATAATTTAAATACCAGATTAAAAAACAATGAATAGAACCTTACAACTTTATAAAATTGAAATGAAATAAACATAAGATGATCATATTTAAAACTCGAGGGAAATTTTTAAAAACTTTTGCGACTTCTCCCTTCTAAGTGGTTCGCGGCCCTCCAGTGGAGGCTTTCAGACTTACAGTTTGAGAACCCCTATCATAGTTCATTCTTTGTAGGGTGCGGGTACTGATGCCTTATTCTGGAATTAAATACAGAGGTTAATCGTTCATTGGTGGACGACGGTAATAGTTGATAATCGGCCTCAGACATTGGTTAACTCGTGTCATCACCTTAGATTTTCGGCTACACTTGCGCCGTTAAAGACTCAAATGACATTAGTCTTTTCACACTCGACAAGTACAATTGTCTTCTCTGCTGTAGCCACTGCTAAAAACCCACCGACAATCACACTTCTATGAAATTGTCCGTTCCCTCATTGCTAGTGAAATGATTTGGGCCTCATTCGGGTCACACACTTTATAATGCTTTCCTGCACACGTTACATACTATGTGACCTCTTCAATTTACTTATTTTTTCATAGATTTCTGCACATAGCCCAAGCCCTCATCGTTTAGGCATACAAGGAGACATGTACAGTAACTCACGTAGGGCGGCACTTGAACATCAGTTCAACTCCGCCTTAGTACACTGTGATGAATACAGAACTCTGTAAAAGGCCAGTGTGTAATGTTTGTGTTTGTACAGTATAAGTGTTGTTTAGTTGTTCCTGGCCACTTGCCACCAGGAAAGCGATCACTTGGAGACCCATCCAGGTCTACACCTCGAGGAGGTGGGCCACAACGACACAGATAACTGTGGACAACCTCCACTATCACGTACTGAACGTCCAAAGCGAGTTTGGAACCATTCAAAAGAATCCCGTGCGGAGCCCCAACACACACACACACACACACACACACACACACACACACACACACACACACACACTTTCACTTAGGAGGCAGGACAGCAAAATACGAAAAAAGAAGAAAAAAACAACATAAAGGGAAAAAGTGTACAATGAGCTTGTAATGTTAAAGTAAATGGTGTGATAATAGGAAAGGTATTGAAGAAATAAATAATATAATATAAAGCACCATCATTTACGCTCTCCACAGGGTTCAAAGAAGGGCAACCAGATTAGTAATCAGTGTAAATCGACGCACATACTGAAGAACGGCTTAAGAGGTGTTAAGAGGACTGCAAAATTTGACAACTAGACATCTAAGGGGAGTATGATCGAGTGTATAAGGCGCTAAAGGGGTTCACCAAATGGAATGAGGAAGGTCCGTTTTTCCTCATAGCATATATAAAATATCAGGGAATGACAAAAGTACTGGATCTCGTGAGGTTCACCTATGGGCAGCGGGTCGTTGAATACTAGATTAAGTTCCTCCCAAGTGGCCGAGGCAGTCAGTCTGGCTAAACTCAAAGCGGAATTAATTTGATGGTTACCTCCTGTGGAATTGTACGAAGATTCTGTTTATTTTTTTATCATTATTATTTTTTCTGATTCGGAAAAAATCCGCTTTCTCACATAATTTGTCCTTACTAATACTAATTATAACGCACATAACATCTATGTTATATCAAATACAATTACATGATATGTGAAAGGCAATGACCCTTTGTATTCCTATACTACTAAAAGCATCAAAGAGCGGTTTGTTAAGATGAGTAAATCCAATACGTGGAGTATTGTGTTGTCCTTTATAAGTATAAGCAGCCTGTAATATCAAAAGAAGAAGGGAAAAAAAGTCGAAATCAATCCAAAGAAAACTAACGATTATTGTACTGAGTTACTAATAATAATGAAAGGCATTATCTCATTTATAGTATACACACCATGTTCTAACTAGCAACAGCGCGATTTACGTCTGATCCACAGGGGCACTGTGCATATGCTTTCATAACAGTCGTTACCTAGGAAACGGTGAACAAGGAGGAGGAGAGAACAAGTAGGCCTGCTGATGCAAAATGACAAATTGATGCTATTAACCCCATAAACCGCATATATTACACACTCCTCATCATTATTGGAGGGGATGGGGGGTTCGGTGTAGCTGTATTACGATTCCATGCATTTTCTTCCCCAGTGTTTGCCATGTTCTGTTAAGCAGCGAACGACGCATATAACTCTACAACACCCATGCGCAGAACCCGTATCAGAAACTACCACTGTGTGCACGCTGCCTCCATCCGCTAGATGTAATATCTTTAGAGAAGAACGCACACTTATTCCAGCACCGAAACGACGATAAGAAAAAAAGCTCCGGTTGATGCAATGAGAAGAGGCTGTCCGGTCTCACCAGCTATGATGTGAGGTAAGGTTTTTCAACATATTGTCATTGCGATCCGGTCTTGTTTATGACCCTGCATGCTGGTAAACACAGCAACAGTTAGTTCACATGGCACATGGATGAATGGCTTGTTAAAATGTCTGTTGATAAATAAGTTCAATGCAAATAGGCATTTTAGCGCACATCCCACTTTTTGCAAGGTGGACTTAGGCATTACTATAGTTATTTCATCAAATGCACTGCGTATACGCTTTCATATCATTACACCCCTGCAAAGGAATAATGTTATGAATTTGAATTCCATGTGCCTATGTTTTGCATTCGACTATTATGCATCTTATACAATGACCAGCAAAAGCGGTTTTTGTCATCAAGGCTAAAAGAGGCTATCAGAGAGGATGAATAAATTAATTTACCGTTGCAGTAAAGCACGTTGCATCAAATGGCTAGCCGATAAACTTATTCGCACTTAAGTGTTATTAATAAATTTATTATTAATAAGTTTTTATTATCATTTAACACCATATAAGATAAAGAAGCAGACATATGGAAGAATGTGCAACATATATATATACACGCATGTGATATAATTTATGTAAATCAGTCACATAGAGGTAGCATTAAAATGTATAAATTTCATAATGCATTTTGCATATTACAATTGTTGCATCAGAATTAAATTATAATTTTACGATCCAAAAATAATGAATACTATATTTTTTTTTTTTCATTGCAATAACTTTATGAATGGGTCAGTTCGTCTGATCTAGATCAGATATGTTAAACTGGCTGCTCTCTGATTTCTGTAGTACACCTTCCCGAGCGTTGTCAACTTGTAGGTTATTAATATTAAATTTGAAAGAGGTTGTTTAGGCATGGGTACGGCACACTTCCATCATCTCTACTACCCAAGTAGCGAATGCATCGTTTATTCATATCTCATATTGTGATCACCTTCACAACGAGTTGCCGAGGTACTGCACTGCTTTGAATATTTAACGCTTCACCAGTGAAGAAGGCTAATGTTACTCATTCTCGGCGGATACCACCACCCAGCGGCACCGTTTCGAAGCTTGTTGGCTTACTCATCGGTGGGTAGGTAGATACCCTGTTATTGCAATAGTGACAACCCAGTATGAAGTATGTATTATATATGTGGGGGCCTAGAACGTAAGTTCAACTCCGCCTCGTTACTTTGTACTTTTTTTTAACACGCTCTGTGTAGTGTAAAAAAATAAAAAATTCCACTAGCACAGGAAATTTTTCCGCACAGGCAGGAAAAGGAGAGAGAGAGAGAAGAAGGGAAAAAAAATTATTTTTTTTTTTCATTCCGCACAGGAGAGAGACAGGAAAGAAAATAAAAACTGTGTGTAAATGTGTGTCCTATCATATTGTGTTGTGTATTGGCCTTTTGGCTAATACACAACCTCCCCTACTATCTGCTCGCCAGCCTCCCTGAGGAACGAGTTTCCCAGGAAGGAAATAGAAGAAATATCTAAAGACGAAGAGGGGGAAGGGGGAAGAGAGGAGGGAGACTTCCCCGGCCCAGAGAAGTCCCAATCCAGGGTAGAATGAGAGAGAGGGGGAAAAAATAATAAAAATATTTTTTTATTTTATTTATTTATTTATTTATTATTATTATTATTTTATTTTTTTTTTTTTTTGTGAAGAAAGAGGAGCTGCTCTGGCCTGAGAGTAGCAGAACGCAGAAAAAAAAAAAAAGTTTTTCATGCCGCACGGAGAACGGGAAGAGGAAGGCGTGCAGAGAAGAGCTACTCTAGCTCCAAAGACAGCCCTAGAACCAAAGCAGAGCGCGGAGAGAGGAGAAGAAAAAAATATATAAAAAAAGAATAATAATGATGATGGAATTATGGGAATTAATTATTGCTGGGTTAGTGTTAGCCGACAGGATACGACGCCGTAAAAAGACAGTCTTGGCAAACAACTGGAAGGAGGGGAGTTTCTCAGTGTTCTAGATAAGTTGCTCCAGTTGGTCAGTTGCAAAGCTAGAGACAGTTGTCTTTAGTTGTTCACTTTGTTCTTCATATAGATCATATTCGAAAAGGATGTGGAAACCAGTTTTCTTCATTGCCAAAGATGCAGATATCTGTATTGATCAATCCGAGTTGGTGGAGCTTGTCGTTAAGAGAACTGTGGCCGGCGACAACGTATGTAGATTCCAGATTCAATGAAAACCAGGAGATGGTGGTTTTAGACGTTGCAAAGGTTACGACCGGGAGGAATTTTTTAGTTACTACTCCAGTGGTAGAGGTATCCCATCTGGTCTGCCACAGATTGGTAAGTTCATTGTAACATCTAGTCTTTTTTCGCTTGACGTCAGTATCGAGGTTCAGCTCTATGTCGAGTATGGAGGTCGGGACTCTTTACTTCAGTGGAAAGCAAAGGCCTCGGAAGATCACAGCCAAATCCGGCGTGACTGTCCCCGCGATGACTTGAATGGCCGCCGTGCACACAGTGCGGCAGAACCGATGGGTGACAAGGATCATACTTCTTTGTATTAATTAGTTTCTTTCGCATTTTATCAATAGTCACTCGGTGAAACTAGGCCCCGACAGCATAAGTTACAATCGGCAATAATACAGCTTTATAGTATAAGACGAGTGTCCTGCGAGACAGTCCCCACTCACATGTGGAAATCCTAACTGGATGCGGTGAATTTCTTTACTTTTGCACTCAAGTGCTGGAGGTGGGGAAGAAATGACAACGTGTGGTCTATAACTACTCCTAGGACTTTAGTTTTCAGGATAAGTGGTAACTGAGTGCCATCGATCCGACCCGAGGGGGCCTTCTGATATCAAGCTTCGTTTTAAAGATGATCACATTAGATTTTGCTGGATTAAAATGGAGTTTGTGTAGCCTCGCCAAGGAAGCTAGATGGTCGAGGACACGCTGAGCATTCGTCTCAATTACTGAGTGAGATCGACCTGAAACAGTGATGGTAAGGTCATCTGCAAAGGCTATTATTTTTGTGTTTTCAAATGCATTGTTCAGCCAGCTTTGTAGGACCTTGTTCCAAATTAGGGGGCCCAGGACCGAACCCTGGGGGAACCCCCTATGAACAGGTCTGGAGACCTGTTGATGCTTGGATTTGACGATAATGGTGCGTTCAGTAAAGTAATTTCTAAAAAGCTTGTATAGATTGGCGGGACAATTGCTTGACGGAGGCATTGGAGGGTACCCTCCCACCATACTCTGTCGAAGGCTCCCTCAAAGTCGAAGAACACGGCCAGCTCATATTTAGACTGGGAAGTCTCTAGACGAAGGACTAAGTCCGAAAGGGCCTCCTCGCTGGATCTACCCGGGGTTGAGCTGTACTGTGCAGGGGTATCAGGTATTTTAACAGCAGGAGGTTTGTAGCCCTATAGGACATCAGTCTCTCAAGAATTTTCCCAAGGTTGGCCAGCAAGGCAATGGACCTGAAGGACCGGTTTCAGTCAGTGGTTTCTTGGGCTTGGCGATGAGACGAAGACGAGCCACCTTCCAAGCATTAGGGAACTGAGAGGAGGAGAGGTATTTGTTAAACAGAAGTAGGAGGAGGTAAGATTTTAATTTAAAGAATCGTTGGATGAAGACATATTCAATACAGTCTGTTCCAGAACATTTTTTATTAAAATTTATCTTTTTGAGTACTATCTTTAATTCATTCATCTTGAATGGGTCAGCAATGTCTGGTGGGTTGCATACACCGTTTTGTCGCCTAATGGTCTGATGTTCTGGCAGGTCTTCTGAGGGGTTTTCATGGGGAAAGAGTTTGTCCAGAATTGTATGAATTGAATCAGCCCAACTGGTGGTTTCAGAAAGAAGCATCCGTTTGGATTGTACCGAATACATCTGGAGTAAAGGTTTTAGCTCTAGCGATCTTGTAGAGGAGACCTCAGGGGTTAGCATTACCCGATTCGTTCACAAAAGAGATCCAAGTTTCTTTTTTTCTCTTAGCTATTGGCATGGTGTACTGATTATTTGCGCCAATAAAACCCAAGAACCAACCAACCAACTGATTATTTATTCTTAAATATTCCATGTGGAGTCTTTCAACCTCTGGGGCCGACCAGACCCTGTGGGTTTGATATCGTTTTCTTGCTCGATGTACTTCTTTTCCAAGGCAAGACAACTCAGTTGTCCACCAAGGGCAGGGCCTCGGGTGTGTCTTCTTTTTGGTGGTGGAACAGTAAGCGGCTTTCGTGAGAGAATTTTGGATCATTTCGACCATGTCTTCCGGGGTTGTTAACTCAAAACAGGAGTGATCTGGGAAGTCGCGCCTGATTGCTTCGTCAAAGGCTTTCCAGTCGATCATTTTAGTTGAGAATCGCACAAAGTCAGTCGGTCTAGCACTGAGGGCAGCAGGAGGGGTGTTGAGAGAGAGGTAAAAGAGAATGACCCTATGGTCACTCAGTGTCCAGTCCAGAGTTTTCCAGTCACTGATCTGCGTTCGTAGATCGTTAGTTGAAGTCGTGATATCAATGCTGGTTTGTCCAGTTGAGCTACAATATGTGTTTAGATGGTTATGAAGTGCTAAGTTTCTGGTTAGTATCAGATACCTGCCCACCCACCGATGAGTAAGCCAACAAACTTCGAAACGGCGCCGCTGGGTGGTGGCATCTGCCGAGAATAAGTAACATTAGTCTTCTCCACTGGTCAAGCGTTACTTATTCAAAGCAGTGCAATACCTTGGCAACTCGTTGTGAAGGTGATCACAATATGAGATATGAATAAACGATGCATTCATACTACCTGGGTAGTAGAAATGATGGAAGTGCAGTACCCATGCATAAACAACCTCTTTCATATTCTTAGACATTGTCAAGAAATATTTTTAAATGTTAAATTTATTGAAAATAATGATAAATGTGGATAAAGGAGCTATACTAATATAAGATTTAAATAAAATTCGTAAATATATAAATCTTAAGTGCTGATGGTCATACGCTTCCGTATTTTTGTGCAAGCAAAAATGAAAATATTTAATACATACTGAGTGGCACTTTATTCGGTATACTCTTCCCTTTCATGAATTGATCGCTACTCAGTATCACGTGTTCGTACATGCGATATAAAGCAGGTACGTAGGGATGCTGTATGCGTGCAATTCACTGCAAGAATGGGTACGTCGAAAGGTTTAAGATACTTTGAACATGGCATGGTAGTCGGTGCCAGATGCACCGGTATGACTATTGAGGAAACTGCAACGCTGCTGGAGTTTGCACGTATGAGTATATCTCAGGTGTATTATTATTATTAGCTATATGGTGCAAGGAAGCCTGAGGCTTACACTGCACCAGCCAAAAAAAAAAAAAAAAATATCCCGAGGTACCCTGAGAGAGAGAGAGAATCAAGAGGGAATCACCAAGAAAGAGACGAATGATGATTTTGACATTGGTCCAACAACCAGCCAATGGAGGCTGATAAGACTTGTGCAGGGTAACAGAAAGGTTACAATCAATCAAATAACAACTCAGCACAACAGTGGCATCCAAAGAGGTATTTCAGAACGCACAACTCGTTTTACCGTGACGTGAATCGGGTATACTGCAGCCGACAACCGAACCGGGTTCCACTGCTATCAGCAATAAAACAAGAAAGTAGTTGCAATGAGCTCGGAAAAACCAACACTGGATACTGATGGATTAGGAAAATGTTGCCTGCTCTGACGAATCCCATTCCCGTTGATTCGAGCTAATAGGAGGTCCAGAATATGGTGAAAACAGCATGAGTTCATGGCCCATCCTGCCAGGTGTTAACAATGCAGGGCGGGGGGCGTATAATGGATTAGGAGCTGTAGGCAGTGGTTTCGTAGTACACATTGGGCTCCTTGATACCAGTAGAGCAACAAGTCAAGATTAAGGTGTAATTGTTTTAATTGCGGTCTCCAGGGTTTTCCCTATATGCCGCAGTAGCATCTGAGAAGGCATAAGGCCAAGGCCGGCAAGTGTGTGTGTGTGTGTGTGTGTGTGTGTGTGTGTGTGTGTGTGTGTGTGTGTGTGTGTGTGTGTGTGTGTGTGTGTGTGTGTGTGTGTTGGGTGCCGGAACCTGGCGACTTCGCAGCCAAGGAGCAACAGTTGGACACCATAAGTTATCTGGAAAATGTTTCCAATCAGGTGCATTCCTTCATGTCTGCAGTGTGTTCATTGTGAATGGATTCTGCCAACAGAATAATAAAAATTCCTCGCGTCATTGACAGGATTCGAACTCAGATCTTTTCCGCCGACATTGATGGGATTCGAACTCGGGTCTTTTCCACCCGCACTGATGGGATTCGAATTCGGGTCTTTTACACCCGGTCTATGTTTCAGAACCTTGGCCATCGATAGGAAACAAGAAATCTCCTTAGATCAAACTTACTTCACGCCGAAATCACTGAAAAACTATACAGAACTGAACAGGGTTCCATGAAAATGAGAGTGCATTTAGTCCACTGTGGTGGACTAAATTCACTCTCATTGCCTTCCCCAATCACTAAATCTCAGCTGGTAGTTTTGTTCTAGGCAGCGCAGCTCCTTGTGGTACAGGCTTTCTTATAAACTGAAATGTAGATTCTTGAAGATTTCTTTGAGGTCGTGAAGACTTCCTTATTCAGCACCTGTGGAAAGCAATTCCTTGTGATGCAGAGATAAAAAGGTGTAGATTGAGCCATACGCCAACGTTAAAAGATTCTATTTTTTGTGGTTTGGTAGGGTTTACCATGGCCATCTTAATTAATGACCCTAGATAATTTGAAATGGGCTTATTTATAACCTGGACTTTGGACTGTTTTCTATATGTATCTATATTTGTGTTGCTTTAATATATATATCTTTGTGCCGTCGTAGCGGGTCTTCCCACTCGGTAATTGGAAAAAAACAGGAGAGGGAGTATATTAGAATTATGTCAATTATCTGTATATTCGACAGCGGTTTTGCCAAACTTTGGCAGGGCTGCCTAATATAATAAATAAATTAAAAAAAAAAAATTATCCGACCGAGCACCTGCGGGATGAAATGGAATGGGCCCCTTCGGAGAAGAGGTCCAGAACAATCCAATTTCCAACAACTATGGGAAGCAATTAAGTTAATGTGGACTAGCATACTGGTATGCTTTAATAAATTTCTGAACCACAACGAATTTTTAACAGCCACCCAGAAGATAAATTCCTCTATCAACAACCTTTAGAGCTGAAAATATGGATGAGATACGCAGATGACGTGCTTCTCGTCTGGAATCATCAAAAAATAGCTTCATTCATTCTTCCATAGTCTCAACAAACTTCCATCACAAAATGAACTTCAGGATTGAACTGGGGGTGGGGGGAACACCGCATCACATATTTTGAAGTTACAGTTATCCAAGCGGTAGCTTATAACACCCAAGTCTATTTTGTGTGCATATTGCGTGTGATCTCTGATCAGTTCGCCTATTTTGCAGGAAGGAAAAAACCTAGTTTCAAGGAGAAAAATACATTGTCCACATTAGTCGACCCGACTACGGCCATAGTATGGGGAAAAAAAAATAGCTCATAAAAGTTCCTCGCGTCACTGACAAGATTCGAAAACCTAGGCTTTTTCCACATGGTGCAGAAGCTCATTGACAATAATAATAATTGCCGCCACCACCACTGCAACATACCAGAGCAAGTCTAAATAGGGCAATTTACAGAAAACCCATAGGCCCAAGACAGATCCTGAACTTCTGGTCATTCCATCATTACTAAAGAAAGATAGAAGTTATCAGAGCCCTTGTAGTGTGTTACTTTCAGTACTTCAATATGAAATGGGCACCACGAAATAAAGTCAGAATGAAGCATATCCAATATAATTCGTGATCGAAGAGAATGGATTCCAAGTATTTGCGCATCATTCCTGACATCCCAGGTTGCACCAACATCTTTACTAAAGCGGCCAAGACCTACAACGTTCATACCTTCTGTGTAGGTACCCAATCAAAAACAGATGCTCTCCAAAAGTAACCAACCACTGTCCAACACTAGTGGTTTGGTTTATCACCTTTAATATTCCTTGTAATTCATCGTACATAGGTAAATCCTACTGAAGACTGGACAAAAAGAGTAGAAAAACATAAGAACGATGCACATATGCCAGAATTAAAACATCTGAGAAGTGCCACGTTCCTCTGAAGGCACGTGGCACTTCTCCAACAAAACGATTTTCTCAACCAATACTTCATACATCAGAAGAATTTTCAATAGAGCGCACTTCATCCTATGTTTAAAATTGGATAATTGTTTGTTTTATGGTTTTAGACGCATCAGCAACGTATACCATATTGCGCCGTACATAAATATGACTATAAAGCGCGTATGTTCTTGGTCTGTGTATTGGATGCAAAAACTCGATACCTTTATCTGAGACTGACTAACTCAGCCACGTTGTTAAAAAGGCCCATAAAAATTTCTCGCGTCATTGACAGGATTCGAACTCAGATCTTTTCCGCCGACATTGATGGGATTCGAACTCGGGTCTTTTCCACCCGCACTGATGGGATTCGAACTCGGGTTTTTTACACCCGGTCTATGTTTCAGAACCTTGGCCATCGATAGGAAACAAGAAATCTCCTTAGATCAAACTTACTTCACGCCGAAATCACTGAAAAACTTGGAATCGCCTTCGCCAGAAAAAGATTCCAATCCAATACCTACTTACCTACCACCGTAATGATGATGAAGTCGTAGGGGCAATTTAAGACTTATCAGTATGATATTTTAAGTATTTTAAATCAATCTTTATTTCCTTCCTGAGTTGAGCACTTACTCCTCTCGTTTCGTTCCGATACTTTCTTTCTACTTCTCCACTTCGCACTCTTATGTTTCTCTGGCTCTCGCCATCGTAAATTCACTTAGTTCTCGTTGGGCATTAGCATTACTAGAGGCATACGATGCAAGAAAAACAAGCTTATAAAGCATCGGCCAAAAAAAAAAAAAAAAAAAAAAAAAAAAAAAAAATTCCATTTCACCCATCAATTCGCTCCAAAACTTTGTCCAGTTATTCCTTGAATTTATTTAAGCTATCAACTTCCACAACAACAACAACAGATGGAAGTTTGTTCCAGCAGTCAACCACCCGCTGACAAAAGACGTTTCCGCACATCTGTTCTACTACTGTATTTCCTCAATTTCAATAGCATTAAACTTACTCAAACCATTCAAGGTCTTATACAACTCAATCAGATCACTTCGCACGTGCCTAGTCTCCAGACGCAGGAATTTGTAGAACTTAAGGCTTTCTTGGTAACAGTAACCCTTTGTTCTATTCACCAATCTCGTAGCCCTTCTCTGTACTCGTTCCAGCAGCTCTACATCATTTTCTAAAATGAGGCCTCCAGACCTGTATGCAGTACTCAAGGTGTGGCCTGACCGTTGCCTTATATAAAGTGATAATCACCTCCTTATCTCTTATATTTCTAGGGCCGAACTCTACATTAATTTCGAAGTAACCCCATATAAAAAACATATTGTAGCAGCTAACCTTCTTGCACTGGCCAGACTGATGACAGGATGACTTGACGCCTCTAATATCGCTGACCTGATAAAAACTCCCCGCATTGCCGTAAGAAATCAAGTAGACCCAAGGCTCCCACTCAGAATCAGTTTCAACAACTTCAAAGGTTTGAGACGCATATTCTCAGATAAAGTTTCTAGTTTTTGGTTACTGTTACTGGCATGTTCCTTAGGCTCTCTACATTAGCTGTCATAATCTCTGATGTATTATCCTTCCCAGACTCTTGAGACCATGAAACCTCTACTGTAGAACTCAGTTTCAATTTAGACTCTTTTCCTCACATTTGAACCAAGTCATCTTTTTCTAGTGGTATATAAGGCCTTGTCTCTGGGCACTTTATCTGATCAGTTACCGTTTTCAGTAATTAAAATAAATAAATAGATTTTCTGTTTATACTCCGGGACGACCAAACAGTCAGAGGAGTTAACAAGATAGACAGAATACAAGAAACAGCCCCGTATTCAGCAGTCACGGGTTTGAACCCCAGTCACTCAAGGCACGTGTACTTATGCACCCGCGCGCCTGATCACTAGGCAACGGCGGCCTTTAGTCATTCGAGTTTACTTATTTAAGTCTCACCATCAATAATTGTTTCTCCAATTAGAATGAAACAGAACCAGGCTTAGCCCAGTTTCATCGTCCGATTCTCTTCATTCCTCCTAGTTGTTGTTTGTGTTTTAGTGCATCAGCGACTTAGCTCATATCGCTCCGTATGTATGTCTGTAAGTTGCGTGTTGTGGTTGCTTTGTTGTTTGCTTGACGAAACACCCGAGTTTCTGGTAGAAAAAAACCATGCTAACCTTGCCTGAGAGCGACTAACTCAGCCACGTTGTGAAAAAGACATAAAAATTCCTCACGTCATCGACGAGATTCGAACTCGTGTCTTTTCCACCCGGTGCGGGAAGGACGGCGATTCTACCAGGAGGATATTCCTCCTAAGCGCACTGGTTTAGGATTTATATAAATAAATAAATTTTCTGTTTATACTACGGGACGACCAAACGGTCAGAGGAGTTTACAAGATACACAGAATACAAGAAACAGCACTGCATTCAGCAGTCACGGGCTTGAAGCCCGGTCACTCAAGGCACGTGTACTTATGCACCCGCGCGCCTGACCACTAGGCTACGGCGGCCTATGTACATTTTTCAAATGAACTCTCTCTCAATCCGTCTTTACTCGCCTATCCTTTTTCTTCCTGTTTTAATTAGTTTAATTATTCAAACCATCAGTTTAATTAATTTCTGATACTAAATATTATTAGATCCCCGCTTAGTACCCTTGATGATGAAATTTAGTGCTAACTGAACGTCGCTACTTTGTACAAAGTGTATGTAATATCAGTTTTTGCTAAACAACTTAATTCGAACACATTGTAATGTACTCTCCTTTATCTCACATTACATCTTTTGAGCAAGTCGTTTCAATGAAACTTTCTCCCTCCTCCACGAAATGAAACTTCTGTATTTTCTGCCGATACTGAATATTCAGCAGTACTCTCCTGTCAACTTCAGCGATTACCATATCCTGTTTCGACTGTATACGGCCTTCAGGAAAGCGCGTGGTTCGTGCAGTGTGGTTATTATCCCCGACGAAACAAAAGTTTCAGCGTTGAGTGCGAAGATTACTTTAGTTTCCTTGGATTATCTCTTGCAAGACGTTTCTAACAGAAGAAAAATAATTTTGCTAATCGATTGCGAAGAAGCAAACTGCAAAACCAAGTGGTATTATAAATAAATAAAAACGGAAGTAAGTTTTCAGTCTTCTCGCTAACAATTTTTCGCAATCAGAAGAAATTTACAACAGGAAGTCAATACAGTCCAAGCATGGCAGAGAGAGATATCCAGTTCATATCATGAATTACATTAAAAGTATTAAGTACACGGGTTTAATTCTAAAGGTTTTCTGTTTGGTTTAACCTGTCATATTTATCTGCATATTTCCCCAACTCCAGTTTTGAAAAGATAGTTAACGAAAAAAAAAAAAATAATTTCTTAATTTTTCCATGTTCATTTTTGAGCGAAAAGTTTCCCAAGAAATATTTGTCATATCTTTTTTTTGGACATGAACTATTAAAGAACCTTGGGTAATAAAAAGAAATCTTAATTCTCTCAATTAGAAACAATTTCACCTTTACAACAATATCTAACGGGACCACAAAATCATAAAAGCAGCATGCAAAAACAGTAGACAGTATGAGCATTTCTTTCTTTGTTTTTTCCTCCAGAAACTCCGGTTTTTCATCCTGCAAACAAGCAAATCAAAATAACTTACAGGCACAATATAACGACGTCCCATAGCCTTAATTGCTTTGGCATTTAATGCACATATTACGTATATTTTAACTAAATATAAAAACATTTCTTTATTTAAGAGTATGGTAATACTGTACTACTGAACTCTCTGAAGAGACAATGCTGATTCTGAGGGAGAGAAAACTCTTACTAAAGTTAAAATAAGTTAGTTAATGTACATTAAATATCAGGCACGTTAGCAAATAGTAATAATTGATGATTTATAACAAAAAAAAAAAAAAAAGCAAAAAGCAACGAGTGTTATGCGCGAACCTAGAACATATACTTTCTGCGCATCCGCCCATTGTCCATTCATTCCTCCAATCAGTGCGTGGTAACAAACATAATATCCAGTGCTACAGCTACAATATACATAATATGGATAGCCTATGACATTGTGATATGCACGAAAGTAATAAATAATTAATAAATGCAGGATTTTTATCAAATCGCTCTAAAATATAATGGCGAAATATAAAATTTCATCAAAATCCATCCATTGGGAGTCGAGTTATTACATGCGAACGGGGAAAAAAAAAAGTGTATATATATATATAAAATAATAATATATAAATAATAATTGCCGGATTTCTTTTGGTTCAAATTTAATGAAATTGGGATGGCCAAAAAATATTTTTAAAAAGGCCAAATACAAAATTTAATAAAAGTCCATCTACTAGGAGCAGAGTTATTAGATGCGGACGGACGTCTGTCCGTCCGTAAATCTGTTTCCAAAATTACGTATTTTATTTTATTCTTTCTCTAGGCTAAAATTTAAGTTACATTTTTATAGTCTGCTTTAAGACTGAATGAAGGATTTTTGTTTATACTCCGGCACGACCACTAGAGTTTACAATAAATCAATCAATCAATACAAATGTTAATCGTATTTAGCAGCCACCGGCTCGAACCCCGCTCCTCTCAAGGAACGCGTGCTATGCACTCTCGCCCTTGACCACTCGGCTACGTCAGGCCTTCTTATGAAATCACAATGTGTAGCCATCCATAACTTTGTACTTGTTATCTGATCCGAACTAAATTTTCAGTACAAGAGAAAGAAATAGAAAGGATGGAGCCTATTTCAATCATGTTTCAAGACCGCAATAGATTCTATTATTCATAACATTGAAAAAGCGGAAAGTATGCTCCATTACTTCTACTTAACTTATTTATTTTATTATTTTTTTTTTTTTCTACCCTTTCATTAACTAATCCGATAGGAATTAGTGATTGTCCACTCAAATAAGAATAGAGGATATCTACCATTTCGTTTGTTCCAAGTTTTGTGAAATATGTGGCAAAATAATTGCCTGTCGCAGATTTAGTTTAATCTGAGAGAGAGCAGCACTGAAAACAAGTTACATGCGTATGGGGGGGAAAGAATATTTATTACAGGAACTGCGCATTTTCAACAGAAACACAGGTTTATCTCGGTGTCGATGACTGAGGGACTTTGAAGAAAATTTAGAAGGAGTCTCCTTAACCGCTGCGTTATCAATTGTTATCTGTTGCTAGGCGACATCAAAAGGATATGAGCCGAAAGGTAAAAGGAGCACATGTAATCCGAACACGTTTCGAAAACTGTCAATAGCTTATAAAGAAACACGCGGTATTTCGTGAAGAGAAAGTTTGTCGCATTTAATCATTTTGATTCATTCAAAAAATATGAAATGCCGAGGTAAACATTAACTGAGAATGAATTTTTTCAATTCACCTTTTGGGTTTCCAGGACACCTGTATTTATTTGTACTAAAAGATCCTGAAAATTTTAGGATGCTTCTAGTCTAAGTTTTCATTTTCGCTTGTACAAACCTTGTACAAACTTTGTATGTACCTGCAAGGCAAAATGCAGTATTTTGCAGTACGGATACATCGTGATGACTAACTTTGTTTTCTAAGCAATGGACAATGTCAAGGTACAGATTTGCACTGTGACAACGGGAAATAGTATACACTGAAATGTTTGTGAAATGCATTTGCAGATCTATGAAAGGACTGCGATTTGAATCACAATCCTTTCATGGACCATGAAATGCATTCCAGAACCATGACTTAGTTTGTTATTTTCTGTGCACAGTACAATTCTTCGTAATAGGACTGAGCTAGAAGTTTTACGTTAACTTGTTCTATGTATAATATATAAAAACTGGTTAAAAAAATCGAGCTTAATATTTTAAATTGTCAACCACACATACTTGTATATGGTCTTGTTTTATCGCCCACAACTAGAACTCAGTTAATGTACTGTGTGCGTTACATTTCAGGTGCGTCAGCAAATAGTAAATAATTCATGATTTATAACAAAAAAAAAACAACGACTTTTATGAGCAAACCAAGAAAATTTCATTTATGATCATCCGTCACATTGTCCAGTTCATTCCTCCAGCCAGCGCATGGCAGCAAACATCTGGTGCTTCAGCTACAATGTACGCTATGTGTTTTCTTCCAGTCACATAGTTCCCTGAGGGGCTGTTGTGGCCACCAGCAAATTCCTCCAACTGCATCGATCGTGTGCTATACAAGCAGCATCGCAAAGTGTCATGCCCAGAAGTTCAGTGATCCCATCCTTCCATCTAGTTGCAGGTGCAGAGGAGCAATTGCTCCTCTGCACCTCTTCCCCTCGGTTTTTCCTTCCATTATATTCTTCAACAGAAAGGTTTCCCTACTTACTATATGACCAAAAAACTTGAGTTTTCTTTTGTTGATGCTATGAACAAGAATTTTAGGCCTGCCAATTTTATTCAATACCCACTCATTTGTTCTTCGATCCAAGTAAGGAATACGCAGTATTCTCCTGTAACACTACATTTCAAATCCCTCAATTTTCTTCCTGTCAACTCTTTTCAGATTCCACCTTCACATCCATAAGTGGCAACTGGAAAAATTAACAAATCAACGATTCTCAGCTTCGTCTTTAGGAGCAGATCATGATGATCTCTCCATAATTTTATCAGATCGGCGACCAATTTTAGCAATTGCTTGTCCTCTCTTTACATCGTTTGAGCAGTCACTATTTTTATTTATTCTTGACCCTAAGTAATCAAATTCATCAACTTCTTCGATATCTTGCCCATTAACCTTCACTTTACTGGAACTTCATTTTCCATATAGGGAATCGATATTATCACCAATCTCGATTCCCTATATGGATAGCCTATGTAAAATGTATGAAAAAAGTAAATAATTGCCGGATCTTGATTTGACCAATTTTAATGAAATTTGGGAAGGGTCAAAAAACCGTTCTAAAGAGCAAAGATATAAAATTTCATGAAAATCCATTCACTTAGAGTCGCGTTATTCCATGCGGACGGACAAATAAATAATAATTGTCGGATTTCTATTTGCGCGATTTTAGTGAAATTTGTAATGGCCATATTGATCTTTCTAAAATGCTCAAATATAACATTTCATAAAAATCCGTCGACTGGGAGTAGGTTTTTTATATGAGTAGGGGGGAAAAAGAAATAATAATAATAACTGGATTTCTCCGATTTGAATTAGTCCGATGTCAATGAAATTTGGAATGGCCCGACAAAACTTTCTAAAAGGCCCAAATATAAAATTTCATGAAAATGTGTATTTTATTCAATAATAAAAGTTGAGCGATCAACTACAAAGGATAAAGAATATGGAACCAGAGGAGGAAGAACATACCACCGCCGAACCAGAGGCAGAAGAGCAAGAGGAAATACAACCTGAAGCAGCTGAAGTGGAAACAGACGAGGTCATAATATCCAGAATAGAGGACGAGTGGAAGAAGGCCCTAACAGAATTCGAAGGAATGGACACCACAAAGACTAAGGTGATATCGAAGCAGAGGCCGAATAGAACCTTGTCTATTCGGACAGACAAGGTTCCGAATAGAACCTTGTCTATTCGGATAGAACGAATAGTCACAGACCACCTGAATCGGCACATAATACCGCATTACCTCGACAGCAATGGTGCAACACTTGAGGCCATCCACACAACCGTGTAGTGCTGCGGTAGCAGCCACGAGGATTAATAGAAGAGAAGCGAGAGGACGTACAAGAACCGAAAACAGAAGGAACCACCAGCTTGGGAAAGAAAGCTTCAGCAGAAGATAGAAGAATTAAGAATCAAGATAGGCCAATTGACCCAGTACCAACGTGGCAATAGGAGTAAGAAATTAATTGAAAAGTGAAGAGTATCCTCAAGAGAGACAGCGTCCACAGCAAACATCAGGTAAAAAATCAGAGAATAGGAGAGTACTTGGACACATTGAAGCAGAACCTCCTTGCACTCAGCAAGAAACTACGTCAATGCAAAGAGAGCTCCAAGAGGACAATAAACAACCAAATCTTCGATGAGGACCAAAGAGGTTTCTACAGGAATCTCTGAGAAGACGGGAAACAAGGGATCGGACCACCCGAGAAGAAGGCGATTGAGGATTTCTGGGGAAACATATGTGGCAGGAAAGTAAAACATAACAGCCGAGCCACCTGGATAGAACTAGAACGCAAGAAAACCAAGGACGTACAAGAAATGAGAGGATGGGAGATTCGGGAAGAAGAAGTAAAACAGACGATCAAGAACTCTCACAACTGGCGAATTCCAAGAATAGATAACGTCCACAACTACTGGTACAAGAAGCTCACTTGCACACACAAGCACCTGGTAGAGCAGTTCACCCAAATGATAAGGCTCAGAAACAATCCCGAAGTTTCTCACTCAAGGAATCACATATCTGAAGCCTAAAGACGAAGATACAAGAAACCCGGCGAAATATAGGCCAATTACCTGCCTCGCAATAATGTACAAGGTCCTGACCAGCTGCATAACCAGGAAGATAACAGACCACTTGGAGAGCCAGAGCATAATGGCCGAACAGCAGAAAGGATGAAAGCCACTGAGCAAAGGATGAAGGAGCAATTAACCATAGATGCTGCGGTTATGGAGCAAGCATACAAGAAGCGCTGCAACATGTACACACCCTACATCGATTACCGCAAGGCCTTCCACTCCGTGCCTCATAACTGGCTAATAGAGGCGCTGAAAATCTACAAAGTCAATCCGATAGTGACAAACTTCCTAGGAGAAACGATGGCGAAACGGAGTACCACCATTAAGGTCGAAAACATCACAACCAGGCTAATCCCCATCAGGAGAGGAAGCTTTCAGGGAGATGCCCTGAGCCCATTGTGGTTCTGTCTAGCACTTAACCCGCTATCTACCATGCTCAACAGTAGCAAGTATAACCTCAAAGAAGGAAGGAAGAACCTGTACACCCTACACCTGATGTATATGGATGACATCAAGCTCTACGCGGGAACCGAGAAGCACCTTCAGCAACTACTCCAGATCACAGAAGAATTCAGCAATGATATTAGGATCGAATTTAGTCTAGACAAATGTAAGACCCACGGATTGTACCAGGGAAAATTAGTCAACCGAAACTACCAGCTGCAGACTGGTAAAGAGATCGAAGCCATGGCAGCGGGAGAGGCCTACAAATACTTGGGGATGATGCAGGCTCAGCGGTTACAGCCCAAGGAAATTAACGCCTGCCTGACCGAAAAATACCATCACAGGCTCAGAAGCCTGCTGAAAGCAAAGCTGAATGGAGGGAACACAGTTAAAGCCATAAACACCTATGCAGTCCCAGTGCTGACATACTCATTGGTGGTCATAGATTGGACTAACACCGAGCTGGAGGATATCATGAGAAAGACAAGGACAATGATGAACAAGAGTCTCCAACGCCACCCGAAATCTGCCGTGGGAGACTGATAATTGGCCGGAAAGAAGGAGGAAGAGGCCTGATAAACCTCACTGAGCAACAGAAGACAGCGATAGTTAATCTGAAAGATTACTTCCAGAAACACACAGCAGCACTCCACCAGGCCATAAGGAAGATAGACAAGCAGTATACCCCACTCAACCTAAGCGAGGAGTCCCCCTCCAACCAGGAGGTATAAACGAAGCTAGAAAGATGGGCAGAGAAGACAATCCATGGCAGACACTACAGTGATCTCCATCAGGGTCACATAGATAAAATTGCTTCCAATGCATGGCTCGCGAGCGGCTACCTGGTCTATTCTGGCTACCTGGTCGTGGCTCATAGGCACGACTAGGTAACCAGAATAATACATCAGAAACTAGCAAGGAAATACCAGCTGATCGAAGTAAGTGTACCGTACTACAAGTACGAACCCCAGTCAGTACTAGAGACCTCAACCCACAAACTGTACTGGGACCGCGCCATAATAACGGATAGGACAATCCCGCACAACAGACCGGACATAACCCTTGTGGACAAGAAGGAAAAGGCTACCTATCTGATTGACATAGCGGTACCCAACACTGGCAACCAGCAGAAAACCCATGTGGAAAAAACCAGGAAGTACACCAACCTAAGACAGGAGATCAAAGAGGTGTGGGATATGCAACAAGTAACGACCAACCCGATCATCGTGTCAACCACAGGTATGGTGCCAAAGACCCTACCTAACAGCCTGGCAGCAATAGGTCTCCCAGCGAACATCTACATGCAACTCCAGAAATTCGCAATCCTGAACACCTGTAGGATAGTCAGAGAGTTCCTCGACCAACAGTAACATCAGACATAACAACCACCACCCTGTGTACTTAGTAGCAATACCCGTCACGAGGTGGAACCCCCAATCAGGGAGAAATAATATAAGAGCAGCAATAATAATAAATAAATAAGGTAGTGAGAATACAAGAAACAGCACCGTATTTAGCAGTCACGGGGTTGAACCCCGGTCACTCAAGTACTTATGCACTCTCGCACCTGATGCTTCGTTTCTTTGCTGAGAGAGAGTTGGTTATATTTGGCTTTTTCAAAACGATTTGTTGAGCCTTTCCAAATTTCATTAAAATCGAATTAACAGAAATCCGGAAATTATTATTCTTTTTTTTTCTTTTTTTTTTCATACATATCACATAGACTATCTATATGGGTATAAATGTATATTGTAGCTAAAACATGGGTGTTACGTTTGTTGCTGTCCGCTGATCGGAGGAACGAATGTACACTATGTCATATGCATAGAAAAGAAATGTTCTCGGTTCGAACATAAATCTCTTTTTTTATTCTTTTTTTTTTGTTTGTTAAAATTCATACATTATTACTATTTGTTGACAAGTCCAAAACGGATCCGCGACCAATGATTCAATTTTTAATTTCAATAATTACAATCACAAAAAATTCACATCACAATGCCTATGGTGACGATGAACACTCTAAACAGTTGTAGCTGAGTGATAAAGAAAGTAGTGGAAGCATTCTCGGTCTCACAGAGCGAAAATATGTCGACCCCCAAATTTCTGCAGAAAAGTTTCTATAGTAACCGTTTTTTTCCGTGGTCATTATAACGAGGTCTTGGGCCAAAATTAGCTCTGAACAGTAATGCTGAAACCTTGAACCGCATCTAAGCATCAAACGCAAGCAACCGGAACAAGAGCCAAATGGAATCATCTTGCTTCATGAAACGCGCCTACATGTCGCCATCAAGATTTCTTTATACATCGCCTCCACATAACAAGATCTCCTGCGGACAATGGAGGATTAGGAAAAAATAATTTTTTTACACATTATGAAATTACCAATTGATATACAGTTATGTTGTTGTTGTTTGGTTTTTAGGAGCATTAGCAACTAAGGCCATATTGCTCCGGAATATGCGGTGGTCATTCCTTGACCTTTCCGCATCCTCCATATTTGGTGGTGACGGGCTCGAACCCCGGTCTAATCAAGAAGCGTGTGGTACGCACTGCTGCTCCTTCCCACCTGGCTACGGAGACGCCAATATACAGTTATAAAGGTTTTTTTTTTTTATGTAGAAGACATATACTTGAACAATTTATGTACATTGCACTCAAACAATTACTCAACATCAAATCGTGATATAAGGATGCAACAAAGACAAATTTAGATGATCACTGTCCTCCACAAACAACTAGTAGATTAGAATTTTCGATGATTTGTGTTTTTGATAAGGTGAAAAAACTTCAAAAGAGTTTATTTCAATTTGGACACTAAAGTCCAAAGAACTATCGAAGAAAGGCTCCGTCAACAGCCAATTTTTTGAAGAATAAATATAATAAAGTAGATTAAAGGGGCAGAAGGGTGCATATCTAAATGCTAAAAGCGACTTAAAAAAATTTTTTTTTCAAAAATTTATTTTTAAAAAGCCTTGACCAGTTCGTAGATTACTGACTCTAAATACAGTGCTGTTCTTGTATTCTCTTTATCTTTTAAACTCCTCTGAATCTACTGGCCGGCCCGCGTTAGAAACCGAATATTTTATTTATTTTTTTATTATATTATGGCCAAAAGAATATGTATTCCATGGTTTATCTGCTTCAGAAATAAAATAAAAAAAATTATGTAACCTCTGCATGCGACCGACTAACTTTAGTACATGTGAACATCAACCAGAAAATACAATTTAAATTAAATTATGCTAAAAAAATTATTAAAAAAATTAATTAAAAGAAAAACAAAGTAAAATATTCTTCATTGTAAAAACACTTTAAAGAACAGCGAGTGTAAGGAAATAAAAGAAAATGAAAAACAAGATACGATTGGTGATATAAGTGTGCCGGAAAGCCGAATTAAAGATGTCAGTAGCAGTCGACAAAAATAAGATCGCGTCCGAAAAGCTGAATGTGTGCGATTCCTCAAGGGATCACGAGAGAAGAAAACATCTTAAGCTTATTTCTGCAACGAGTGAGAGTAAATCGCAAGACGATAAAAGGAAAGAACAACACCATAAGCTTATAGTTGGGATTCGTGAGTCTAAACTCATGAATCCGAGGGAAACGGAAACGGAAAGAAAAACAACATCGAATATTGGCCAATTCAGAAATTGTCGTAGTTGGTAACAGTAATCTAACTTCCATACATACTATTAATATCTTACCTAAACTAATGTAAGTCAAGAAGAGAATTTCTTGAAACACGATCAGTTTACCCCACATTATTTAATAAAGTGATTTACAATCTGCATTTAAGTATTCATCGCACAATCGTAGGAAGAGATGTCTTTCAAATAAGTTTACCCACAAGCAGACTTGTGGGTAAACTTATTTTAAAATTTGTGGGTAAACTTATTTTGAGCCTTGTGATTCGCTTGTCTGTGAATATAGTGAATGCTACAATGACAGATTACAGAATGAAACAGTTTAATTTAATACTCAAATTAAATTGCTCGAATGTATGATTATAGATGCAGTCGTACAATCTTGCAATTATAAAGGCTACACTAATATGATGTTCGTGATTTGTGAAAGTACCAAGCGATTCAATGTCAACGGCAGTGTGTAATTTAAATATTAATTGTGTAAGTTGAACAAAAAAATTTACAAATATTTTTGTTGGAATGTAGCATTATTATTCACTTTTCTTTTTAAATCAGTGTGGCGATGAAACTGAGAAAGGGTTGAGAAAAATGACTACAGCACTGTATATATACCTCACGTGACTGCTAAATACAGTATTCTCTTTGTTTTTGTATTCTCTCTATCTTTTAAACTCCTCTGGCTTTATCAGGCGCCTCCGTAGCCAGGTGGGCAGGAGCAGCAGTACGTAGCACACGCTTCTTGATTAGACCGGGGTTCGAGCCCGTCACCACCAAATACGGAGGATGCGGAAAGGTCAGGGAATGACTACTGCATATCCCCGGAGCAATATGGCCTTAGTTGCTAATTCTCCTAAAAACCAAATAATAATAACCTGTGGCTTTATCTGGCTGGCTCGCGTTAGAAACCGAAATTTTATTTATTATATTATGACCAAAAGAACATGTATTCCATGGTTTATCTGCTTCAGGAATAAAAAAAAAAAAAAAAAAAATGATGTATCCTCTGCATGAGATCGACTAACTTAGTACATGTGAACGCCAACCAAAAGAATACGCCTGTTTAAATTAAATTATGCTAAATCCATTTACTTATATTATCAATTTTTTCATAGGGCTGTTAGATTGTATAATCAGTTGCACCTGGGTTGCACCTATTTGATTAGTTTAAAAAAAATAAATTTTTATTAATTGATTTTTAGTTTATTTTTGTATTTGAATAATATAATATATTATTTATAATGTATAAAAACAAATAGAAATTTTATTAGTTTTAGCCATACAGCGAAAAGAAGCCATAGGCTTCTGATGCACCAGCCAAAAAAAAAAAAAAAAGAAAAGAAAAAAAGTGGATAAGAAAACACAAAACAAATTATGCGCTTTTCTTCTCACATAGTTAACTATCCGGCTGACCTTTGAATTTCTTCATACTGTCAGCCTCAACTACCCGCGGGAGGCAACTTGTTCCAGTAATAAACAACTCTCCGGCTAAAAGAAAACTTCTTACAATCTAATCTAAACCGCTTCTCCTATAATTTGAATTTATTTCCCCTAGTTCTTTCATTCTGTATAACAGTGAAAATTCCATTTTCATTCATTTTTTCTAATCCCTCTCAGAGGTCCCTGCTAAAGTGCTTAGTTGCGAAGCTCTGGTAGCCCACATAATCAGTCTTTCCTCGTACATTCGTCCTTTTACTAATCTCACCGTGCGAGTTGTCCGTCTTTTGACCCCTTCAATGCTTCAATCTCTGGAAACTCGACGAACTGTTCTTGATTTAAAACTGTTGTACCATATCTTCACTGGTTCAACCTACCTGCCGGATCATCTATGCCGGGGGGGGGGCAACTTAATTTGTGATGCGATCGACTTTTTTTCTTAAAAATATGCCGCGATCTACCATCTCAAGAAGTTCATTGCACATTGGTTAAAAAGGTTAATCAACACATATTGAAAAATGTTGTTTATAAATTTTAAAATTAAATACAATTCAGAATTCTTATTTTAGATTCATACGTATTTAAATTTTTAATTTATGCGGGGATATACTGTGGTAAGGCCAACCATAAAGAATCTTCTGTATTAAAGTCCGTAAGAGTAGAGCGATTCTTCGTCTGTTTTTTTTTTTTTTTTTTGGATATGTGGAATCAAAACAGGAATTTAAAAATTCACTGCATATTTTTACAGTCATTTTCTGATGACCTGGCTTTTAGGAAGATATCGTTTCGCAATGTAATAATTTCATTTTCAAGTAATATTTTCTCCGTGTGAAAAATCTCAGCGATTTTTTCTGCAGTTTGTTTCGTATCTTAGTCGACCTTAAATGGACAAAAAATATATTAAACAATGTCTTCAATTGTTTTAAAATCACTGAATCTGGTTTCAAAATCATCCACAACTTTCTCAATTTCAGAAACATATTTCTCACTATTAAATTCAAAAACAGGATATTTTTGTAAATGATCTTGCATTTTTGCAAAATGATCGAATTTTTTTTCTTTAAGATCCTTAGCCATTGCTAAAAATTGATATTTATATGCAGAAATACTACTAATCATGTCACCTACACTACATTTTTATTTTTTCCTTGTAATTCCAAATTCAGATCACTTAATTTACTGGTAAAATCTGCCAAAAAAGCCAGATCACACAACCACACCGTATCTTGCAGCTGCTGATAATCACCTCCCCTTTGATCAACAATTTTTTTAATTTCATTCAGCAAATTTCGAAATCTGTAGAAACTTACTCCGATTCAGCCACTTCACATCTGGTTCATTTTCATCGAGTTGCATTTTGAACAGTCTCCTTTTAAGAGATTGTCCTCTGATGGAATTCACGATTTTGAAAGCTAAGTCCATAATACTTTTAGTATTTAATCTTTTGCTGGCTAACACTTTGGTGGATGATACAGCGGTAAACCAAAAAATCTGGGAATTCATCATTCTTTTGGAACAATGCGACGAATCCGTTAAGATGCCATGTCATTGCTTTAGCTCCATCTGTTGTTACTGATACGAGCTTAAATAGTGGTGATTTAATTTTTCCAATAAAAATTTTTGAATGTGTTAAATATATCAAGACCTCTAGTTCTTTCTTTTAACGAAACCATACCCAGCAGTTCTTCTCTAGTCTGGCCTTGGCGCATTATAGCCTTCGTTGCTAATGCGCCAATAAAATCCAAACCAAACCAAACCAATCTTCTCTAGTGGCAGAATCATCGAAAACCATACGAATAAAAACGAGCAATTGAGCTGTATCACTGACGTCTGTAGATTCATCCAGTTGTCAAGAAAAGGACACACAATTAGCAATATGAGCACGCAATTGTTCGCTCATATTTTTATTCATTTTTTCGATGCATCGCATATTTCACAGTATTGTAAGATAATTGCAGATCTTGAAGGGCACTTTTAATTCCATTTTTGTTCTTAATTTTCAAAAAGAGAATCTGTTATTTCGAAAAATGCGTTTTTGATGAATTAATCATCAGAAAATGGTTTGCACTTTTTTGCAAGATGGCTCACTTTAAATGATGCTACAGTTACTGCTTTAGATTGTAAATTAGGTGTCGCGAAGAAATTTCGTTGTGCGAATAATCTGGATTTAAGTTCTTTTAATTTATTTTTTCTAATGTCACTATTAGGCGAAAAATCCGATTGGTATTTATCATGGAGCGCTTTGAAGTGCCTTTCTAAATTTTCTTTTTTGGATATAGCCACTGAAACATTTCAAATCAAACAACATTTTTCTTTTATCATTACAAAAAATTATTCTAATTTCCACTCTTGATGAAAATGATACGTTTTACTCTTTTTCGTTGTATTCATTTTAAATCAAAGGGTATAAAATTAACACTGTCCAGTTATTAATATTAAGCAAGCCAAATAAGAATTCGACACACACGCTGTGCTCTCCTCAACGTAACTGCGTGAATTTTCACTAGACAAGCCTAGCGGATGCGCGGCGACAAGAGTGGTCATGTGGTTCAACGGATTTGTAACAAGCGTATGCAGTGGGGCGCATAATGATAATAATAATAACATTTAGATTTTGATTAATCTATTTTTTATATATATTTAAAATTCGTCTTGATCGAATTAAAGCCGCGATCGACTTGTTGGCCACCCCTGATCTATGCCATATTGACCGTCACGCTCCAGTGGTGGCTATTAGACAGAAGACTACATTCCACATCGGTAACTCTAGATTAGAGATATCCAGGAACTCCTTCTTCTAAAGAACATTGGCACTCGCGAACAAGTTTGATTTGGATATGGCTGTGAACAAGAAACAGTTTCACAGAACTAGTTGGAGTAGGTAGGTTGACTGGTTGACGGATGAGTTCTGGGCTAAAGATGTCCTCATTAATTTGTGTGTGTGTGTGTGTGTGTGCGATGATGTTTCATGCAGCAACCTGCTGTCTGTGATTTTTCATGGCGCTGGACTTGACGTCATGAATACCTTTTTTTTTTTATTTCCGTAAATTGGACTTTTCCCTTTTGAATGAACTTTCATTGTACAAAGTCTTATTATTCTACTATTTATTTTTATGTTTTGTACAATCTTTGTTCTGTTATCTTTTTTTTCTGCTCAGTTATACACTTTAACTGGGCGCATGCCTATTGTGTACATTATATGTTAAAAATAAATAAATAAAAAAAATGAGCCCAATGTTTTTTTGTTGTTTGTTTTTTTTTTTTTTTTTTTTTTTCTTTCAGATGACGTCTGCATACTTGGACACAGTATTCTAAACGCGGTGTTGCAATGGCCTTATACAGTGGGATTATGACCTCCTTTATCTCTACAGAATATTATTCGATAAATCATCAACATAACGCCATAAGCGTTCTTAGTCACCTTTTTTTACACTGCTCAGAAAACTTTATATTCTATCAGTATCGTAACTCACACATCCTTTCTTCCTCTACTATTTTTAGTTCAACCCCAGTTATTTTGGGGGTTACTATTTCCCAAGTGTACGACCTTCCATTTTGCTGCGTTAAAACATAGCTGCCACTTTTCTGACTATTCTTGAAGCCTGTTCAATTCATTCTGAAGGGGCGCTGCTTAGCACTGTTTATTAACGACTCTCTTCTAATCTTTGCGTCGTCTGCAAATTTTGACCTCACACTCTTTATCCCTTAGTCGATGTCGTTCATGCAAATAGGAAACAACAGTGGTCCAAGAACCGATCCTTGGGGAACTCCACTTCTGACGTAACACCAAACTGAATAATATCCATTAATCACAACCCTCTCTGCCTTTTGCCCAGCAGCCACTCTGAAATCTATCTTAGAATATTTTCAGTAATCCCAACATGTTCCATCAATCTCTCATGATGGAACTGAGTCAAATGTCTTGCTAAAATCCAAATAAACTGTCGAAATTGTTCCCTACATCCAGCTCATGAATAACTGTATCAAAATAGCTTACCAGGTTAGTTAAACATATGTGGCACGCTACAGAAAAGGTTGGCCACCACTGCACTACATGCTAATGCAACAAGGTGCGAATGTTGCTACCTTCCAGCTATAAAAATTTGAAATGAATTAATCAAAGAACACTAAATAAATCATCAGTACTGATTATCCACTTCCAGTTAGTTCAACGTCCACAATGAAAGAACGAAATTGACATAATACTTAGAAAAATTAATGATAGTTTTTGGGATATTCTACTTTTAAGGGATATCTGTCATCTTGGTTAAAATAATGGTTAACATAACGAAACCTTAACGAGGGGGGGGGGGGCTTTCAACAAGTCGTTCTTGACTATAGATATGCCTAATATATGTTATACTAAGTTAGCTTTGCATTGGTAACGCCTACTTAACACCTCGTGAGGCCACCTTATGCCCGTAACAGAGTCCGTACACGTCTTGGCATGGACTCCACAAGATGTTTCAGGGTGTCCTGTGGTAGTGCTACCCATGCGTTGTACAATGTGTCCAATAATGCCTGACTTTGTCTGGTGAATGATTATAGCATCAAATGTTCTTTTCCAGTATGTCCCAAACATGCTAAATTGGATTGAAATCGACTACACGTGGCTTTCCCACGTATGTGATCTTTGGCTAGTTGTTTGACAGCTGTTGAGCCAGTCACAGTAGACTCTTTGGTGTCTCGAGTCTACTGCTGAGCCAGTCACAGTAGACTCGTGACACCAAAGAACGTGGGAACTGGCACCTGCTTTCTCCCACAATCATTCTACGTTCGAAGTCGGAAAGATCTCAATGCCGACCCACTCTTCCTCTCAGACATTCAAAAACTGATCACCACGTGTGCGAACTACAATCTTATATCAGCCGTTTTCGAATTTGAGCCTTCACCAGCGTCACAAACCAGTTCATTGCTACACAAGGGGTGTTGCTAATGCAACGCCAACTCAGTGTAAGTGATTACCATGACTTTTTTTATATCATTTTTCTGGTAAACTATATTTAGAGAGAGTCGTATTTATCATAGCTCTACTCGTGGAATTATGTACCAAACTATTGATACAGAAGTGACGGTTATTTCGGCGGTTCAAGTCCGTAAAACTTTCATTTCAATCCATTTCTGAATTCCATGCTTTTAAATAGTGAAAAATTTTATACTTACTCCGAAATTAGAAAGAGCTATACCGTCACATGCTTAAGCCAGGTTGAACTCATCCCCGGCCGACTCTATAAAAGTGATTTTCTATTCCTTATCCGTAATTGTTTGTTGCGTGTGGTCCTAAGCCACAAACTGTGAGCGATCAGCTTTCCAATATAAGGAATGGTGACCGTGTTTCATCTTTCGCCGAAAGAAACATACGTGTCGAATGCCACAAGCAAAGTGAAATGTCACTACCAAGTTATTTTCATTATCCTGAGTAAAGAAAGAAGGCTGACTTCCGGTTGTTAATCGTGTGGGTTCGTGGTCTGTGACGCTTCCATTTAATTATTTTGTGTTCTTCTAGACATTTGGAATGTTTCCGTGTTTATAGACAGCAGATGTCCTTTTATCAATCCATCAAAAGCATCAATACAATACAAAAATGCGTATAAGGAGGAATTTCGATTTGTCTTCCAATGCCCAATCTTCCTCGCTACCGTTACTAATGCCTCTTAGATTCTTTACGTCCTCTGAAATATTCGTGAAGAAAAGTGCTTGCATTCTCTCTCTCTCTCTCACACACACACACACACACACACACACACACACACACACACACACACACACACACACACACACACACACAATAAATGTATAAATCCAATCATGATTTCTTATTTTCTCCGAAAATTTTGACGGGCTTTTAATCTAGTTGCTCATATTCAGTGATTCAATCTTACCAACAGCATCGTCACCCAGAATATGAACAACTACCAGCAAGAATCCACTAAACGAACCTTCGGGTTCTGTATGATTGGTCGATAGAGAAAGCCTAACAGTCACACTGTATGATGGCCGTCTCTCACTACTAGATATTAGATATTAATAGTAAGATGGTCACCTCTTGTTGTTTTAGGTGCATCAGCAACTTAAGCCGTATTGCGCCATATATACTATAAATTGCGTGTTCTGTGGTCAATTTGCTATTTGCTGGACGAAAATCTCGAGTTTCCGTGAGAAAAAACCATGCTACCCTCGACTGAGACCGACTAACTCAGCCATGTTGTGAAAAATGCCCATAAAAATTCCTCTCGTAATTTACGGGATTCGAACTCGGGTCTTTTCCATCCGATATGAGACGGACAGTGATTATATCAACTGTGCAACCCACGAGGGGCGGTCGTATTTTACGAATCATAATTGGTAATTGACGTAAAGCACATTAACATCACGCCGACCGGGCTAGCCGGGTGGGTAAAGTGCCTGCCTGACAACCAAAAGGTAGAGTGTGTTTAGTGTCAAACGGCACCAGGGGTTTCCCCCATCTCCGCGTGCTATACATTGTGGGTGTGAAACAGAACACTGTCAATGCCAGAGGTTTAAAAGTGTATGGATTTTGTACATGTGTAGTGTCGTGTACCGTTGTTCCTCTGGTCATTTAGCCGCTGGGCCCCTAATGGGACCCAACGTTGTCCACACTCTGCCTCGTGGAGGCAGACCAGGTACACCACTATTATAGTTATTTACTCTGGCAGGTCCTGCCACCTAATTTCCTGAGATTTCAGTGGCTAGGACCTTAAAAAAAAAAAAAAAAAATTAAAAAAAAAAAATAAATAAATAATAATAATAAAAAGAAATAATAATAATAAATAAAAAAAAAATAAATAAAATAAATAAAAAAAAAAAAACCGTTATATAACGTTATGGGTCAGCCAAAAAGAAGTACTATTTATGCAAATAAATGTTAAGTTTTTGGGTGTAGGGCTCATGCAATTTAACAATGGTTCAGACACTAGTAATTATAATTAAAAGAGAGAGAGAGGGGTGGGGAGACTGAAGGCTGGGGGGAAAGACAGAAATAAGGGGTCCATAGAGAAGATGACCCCCAAATCAGTGGAGCAGGCCCATGCCCCACCAGAGGGAAGAGAGGGGGCGGCGAGGGGAGGAGGAGACCAGAAGTCACCTCCCCCTCTCGCCCGGGGTGTGGAGGCAAAGGGCCACGCAAGGGAGCGTGGCTTAAAAAAAAAAAAAAAAAAAATTTCTATAGAGTCCCAAAGGAAGGTCTTGTATCTGGGTGAGAGCCAGCTTCGTTGAGTCCAAGGATGGTTAGTTTAGTCGTGGGACTATGGTGCCTGTTCTTGATCCCTGTAGACAGCAATAAGTGTCCTTCTTCGGGTGAACAGTTCCTGGGCGAATTTTGTCAGCTCCTTATACTCCTCTTGCGAGTCCAACAGGTTTGATTCCCTATCGCGAGGGAAGTAAGTGAGCTTTGTCATCAGGAGGCAGCGGAGATCCTCATAGTTTTCGCAGTTGTACATTATGTGAGACCATGTCTCCACTTCCCCACAGACACAGCGGGGATCGTTTACTAATTTGAAACTGTTTAGTTTGGCGTTCAGGGCCCCATGACCTGTTAAAAGGTACGTAGTGTACAGTCCAGGGTGAAACCATGATGGTGCTTTTGGGTATAATCTTCCGACATCAGGCAGAAATTTCCTCGTTATTTCCCCTTTTGTGGATTCTGACCACCTATCCTGCCAGATCTGCTGCAGGTGGGTGGCGAGTTTTGTTTTCTCTCTTTTCAGGTTTCCTGTAGGGTCAATGGAGTGGCCCAGGAAGGTGCAGGGAAGCCCTTTTGCGAGATGCTGCACCATGGCACAACGCACCACCTCGAGGTCAAGGGGGAGTGCTCCCGCCAGAACCTGCAGAGCATGTGTACTCACAGTGCAGCAGGCCCGTGAAATAGAGAGGAGTATTGTCCTCTGGATGGAATCTAGTGTCCGTCTGTTAACTGCAGTAGTTGCTTTCTGGAACCAGATGGGTGACGCGTAAGTTATGGCTGGTATAAATGTCGTTTTGTAATACAGTCCCAAGGTGTGCCTCTTTAGTCCCCAATCCCTTTTAGCTATTCTTGAGACGAGGGCAGAATATCTCCTGATTTTCTCTCGGATATGTTTCAAGTGTGGGTTGAAAGATTGGTTCCTGTCCAGTATGATTCCTAGATATTTCATCTCACTGAGTAGTTTGATAGTTGTATTTTCTACTTTAATTTGCGGTGGTCTACGGAGATTTAATGTTCCTTTCAGTAGCATTGAGTAGGTTTTTCCCGGTGAGATCTTAAGAAAATGGACCTTCATCCAGTCTTGTAGAATTTGAATTGCTTGATTTGCCTGGGTTTCCAATTGAAGTCGGTTGTCTGCGGCAACAGTCAGTATCAGGTCATCTGCAAATGCCTGTGAGTGGACTTCCCCCAGGTCGAAGGACAGAAACTCATCCAATACCATACTCCAGAGAAGCGGTCCCAGTACCGAGCCCTGGGGGCAGCCCCTGTAAACAGGCCGGGTCAGTTTCTTGTACGGAGTCACTACTTGTATTTTTCTCTTGGATAAATATGACTTCATTATTTTGTAAAGGTTGATGGGTGTTTTTGCCTTCCGCAGTCTGGCCAGGACGCTCGGCCACCAGGTAAGGTGTAAGGTAAGGTGTAAGGTGTATTTAGTGTCAGACGGCACCAGGGGTTTCCCCCATCTCCGTGTTGCTTTCATTGTGGGTGTACCAGTTCACTGGGAAATGCCAGAGATTTAAAAGTGTGTGGGCTTTGTATCTGTGTGATGTCGTGTACCGTTGTTCATCTGGTCGTTTAGCCGCTGGACCCCTGCTGAGGCCCAACGTTGCCCCACCTTCGCCCCGTGGAGGCAGACCAGGAACCCAGTAGTTTTAGTTTCACTCTGGCAGGTCCTGCCACCTAATTTCCTGAGATTTCAGAGGCTAGGACCTAAAAAAAAAAAAAAAAAAAAAAAAAAACGCGCGCGCTCTTTTATATGCACGTACGTACAGACTGAGACATATATCCATCATCGTCGGTTTGATGATTGTTAGGTGAGGGGGATAATGCTTGCATAATAACGGCCGAAAGAATGGCCGAACGGGAATTTTGACATAATTAAGTTTTTGTGTGTAGGACATTCGCTAGCATAAAGATAGAGTGGGTGGGAGACTGAAGGCTGGGGGGGTTAAGGCAGAAATATGGGGATGATAGAGTAGGCAACCCCAGAAGTCAGTGAGGCATGCCCATGCCTCACCAGGAGAAAGCAGGGGGCGCCGGGGGGACCGTCCCACCACCGGCGCAGGGGAGGGGGTGGAAAGGCACCAGGCAAGGGAGCCCGGTGAGCTGAAGAACAGATGTTCTTTGGTTATAATGGTAGTGGGTTGTGGGCTGCGGCCATTTGGTTTCTCCTCGTCCTCCTCCTCGTGAACAGTGCCTGTGCATAATCCGAGAAGGCTTGATACTCCTCCTTCGTGTCTAGGAGGTGGTGTTCTTGTCCCTGTGGCAAGTAGTGGATTCTGGTGAGTAAAACACCACGTAGGTCTTCATAGAGCCTGCAGTCATACATTAGGTGCTGCCAGCTCTCCAGCCCCCCGCAAGTGCAAGTTGGATCAACCTGAATCCCAAGTAGAGACAGTTTGGCATTAATAGCTCCGTGTCCAGTTAAGAGGTACGTTGCTTGTAGACCTGGGGAGAACCAGTTGGGTGAGGTTGGGTAGTTTTGTTCAATATTGGGTAGAAATTTCTTTGTGATCTCTCCCTTTTGAGAGTTGCTCCACCTTTCCTGCCATGCCTGCTGCAGGTGAGTTTGTATCCTCTTCTTTTCCACATTTCTGTTGCTGGTTAGGTCAATAGTGAACCCCAGAAAAGTCTGTGGGGTGCCTTTGTCTAGGTAGTATAGTAGGCCGCGTTGTATGATTTCTAGGTCCAGCGGGAGAGTGCCTGCGAGCACTTGCAGGGCGTGGGTGCTCACCGTGCGGCAAGCGCGAGTGATTGTTAGGAGGATGGATCTGTGAATTTGGTCCGTGATACGTCTGTTTACTGCTGTTGTAGTTTTTTGAAACCATGCACCGGATGCGTAGGTGACGATCGGAGTGAAGATAGCTTTGTAGAACAGTTTGAGGACTCGCTTTTTCAAGCCCCATTCTTTACGCGTGACCCTGGCAACCATGGCTGCGTAGCGTCTTATTTTTTTAAGGAGATATTTCAGATGGTCCTGAAATGACAGGTTTTGGTCCAATATCACGCCTAGGTATTTCAGTTGGTTGGAGAATTTGATTGTTTCCTGTCCAATTTTTATTTGCGGAGGCCGCCTAAGATCAAGGCGTCCTTTTAGTAGGATGGAGTTTGTTTTTGTGGAGGATATTTTGAGTTGATTTCGCTTTGCCCATTCTTGGAGAGTGGTCAGGGCCCGATTTGCGAGGACCTCTAACGCAGCCCTTGAGTTTGCCTGTATCGTCAGAATGAGGTCGTCCGCAAATGCCTGAGATTGTACTTCATTGAGATCGATGTTAAGAAAGGTGTCCAAGACAATATTCCACAGTAGTGGGCCAAGGACCGAACCTTGAGGGCAGCCCCGATGGACATGCCTGGAGAGTGTGCCATAGGGGGCAGTGACTTTGATGGTTCTGTTGCTTAGGTAACTTTTGATGGTGTTATAGAGGTTTTCCGGCATGTTGGCTTCGCGCAACCTCGCCAGGACGCTCGGCCACCAAAGTGAGTCGAACGCCCCAGCGAAGTCCACGGCTATCACTAGGAAGTACTTTGTATTACATCTGTTTACCTTGGTCAGGAGGTGAGTTAAGGCATCCACGGCGGAGGTTCCTCGTCTGAAGCCGAATTGGTTTGCTGAGGCCAGGCCTGCCTCATCATAGTAATGTTGGATCCGTGTGTAAAGTAGTCGTTCAAATAGCTTACTGATAACTGTCAAAAGTGCAATGGGCCGATAGGAGTCCGGAAGGTGTGGTGGCTTTGTTGGATTCTTTAGGATGAGTTTAACGTTTGCCATCTTCCAGGAATTCGGGAAGATACCTTCTCTGAGACAGAGGTTATATAGGTTTAGTAGTAAGTTCGGAGCGTACTCTACCGTTTTTTTGATAATTTCGGGTTCCAGAAGGTCCGGTCCAGGGCATCTATTTCCCTTTATTAGGTCTGCTGCATTGCTGATCTCTTCCAAGGTGAAAGGGTGCTCTTTTGTTGCCGTTTGATGAGTCTCATTGGCCTGGCAAACTCGGCTCTGTTCTGTTGTCATTATTTGTATCTCTGGATGAAAGGCAGCGTCAAGGATATTGTTGATGGTGTGTTCCCAAGTGATAGTCAAGTTTCCTTCAGGTGTTTTAGTGGCTTCAACTACTTCCCCTCTGGGAAGTTTGTTGGTGACGATCTTGTATACAAGTCCCCAAGGGTCCTTGTTTCCAGTGGTGGAGACCAGGCGCTCCCAAGATTGGTTTTTGCTTTCTCTAATTTGTGCTGTATAGGCGTTTCTCGCCTCTTTGTAGCTCTGTCGTAGGGTTTCAATTTCCGCCATCGGCCAGGAGCGTCTGGCTCGCTGGAAGGCCTTTCTTCTTTCCTGTGCCTCCTTCCTGAGTCGCTGGAGGTTTTGATTCCACCAGGGCACTTTCCCTGGTGTTGGATTTTTCTTCCTGATGGCTGTGTCGCTGGCTTGTTTTATGATTTCAGTCGTTTTAATTTGGAGGATTCTTGGGTCCTCGATACATTGGAGTTCTCTCTGTCGTTGTTGTATGCTATTCCGTAGGGTGGTCTGGAAGAGTTCCCAGTCTGCCTTTGCTATGGCATATCTATGGGCAGTTTGTCTGTTCACAGGTACTGTGGCCAGTGATTTGTTTAGACTGAACGTAATGGCACGATGATCAGACGTTGTCCAGGCCTCACGGACGGTCCATTTGGAAATGTTGTTGGCAGCATTCCTCGTTGCCATGGTAACGTCTATAGTGGCCTCCCATAATGTGTTGCAGAATGTAGGCAGATTGTTGGGTAAGTTTAGTACAGTTAATGTTGAGGTTGCCAGGAACTCTTCCAACTTGGTCCCGTTTCTGGTACCCTGTCTATCTGGGGTATGGCTGTGCCACATTGGCGACCGGCAGTTAACGTCTGCTCCCACGATGATTTTAGCATTTGGGAGCATATCACTAGCCAGACTTAGGTACCTTACTGCGAAGTCGATGTCCTCACCCGGACGGCAGTAAAGGGCTATGACATAAAACGCGCCCAAGGCCGTGGTGAGCTGGGCACATGCGGCCCAAGATGTGCATAGCTGAGTGATTTTGGTCACCGTTATATCTGGGTTTCTTACCAAAATTGCTGCCCATGGGGTGTCATCCCCCGTTTGGACTACTTTGTATGTTATGGGATAGCCCCTGACAGCCTTCATGTGTACATATGGTTCTTGTAATATTACTACATCAATGTTTTCTTCTTCCGCCTTCTTGCGGATTTGGTCGGCGACCGCCTTGGCTCTATGTGCATTTATCTGCATGAATTTAACCTCTGTGATGTTATATTTTTTAGGATGTGGCCACCAGGTAGCGGGTTCGAATCCCGCCTCGGGCTTGGATCAGAGTAGAAAATACAAAACCTTGGGAGGTGCAATATGGCCACAGAAACCGATGCGCCAATAACAAAAAAAAAAATAACATCACATCTAATCCACATCTACTATGTAAAGTCAATAACACGTGGAAATTACCCCTATTAATAAAGTAACTTAAACTAATTAAGTAAAGTTAGGCTACTCTAACCAAAATGGGCTAATCAGTGGTTAGTGGTTATTAAGCATTTATAAAACGAAATGTTATGAAATAAGTCTGACTGCCTAAAATGGGTTAAAGCAAAATACTTGGGCGTTTGTCATGTGATGTTTGATGATTTAAATTGTAGTAATGACAGGCTCTCGTGGTAGCACAGTTAGTATAATCACCATCCTTCCCATAATGGGTTGAAAAGACTCCCGCAATGACGCGAGGAATTTTTATAGACTTTTTCACAACGAGGCTAACTTAGTCAGTCTTAGGCGAGGGTAGCATGTTTTTTTTTTTTTTTTCCTCGGAAAATCGGGTGTTTCATCAGCAAATCGACCACAGAACACACGCACTTTACAGACATTATTATGGCTCAATATGGCCTAAATTGCTGATGCACCTAAAACCCTAAACAACTAGTAACGATAGTTTAAACTGGCAAAAGTTTTCCAACACGATCAATAGACATCAATGACAGAAGAATGTAGCGACTTTATTAAGAAATCGACCTGTCATGGAAGTTACGGAAAAGTGTTCTTAGCGTTAAAATGTTCTCTTGCCGAAATTATTTCAGTGTGCAAGGGTAACCATTATGGAGCCACTTCCAACAATCGAAAATCGGATCTTAAAATCCAAGGGCTAGACCTATCTCAGTGGGCTACTCTCTATTAAGTCTTTAAGCAAGCCACCTTAGCAGCGCTTATTGACCAGTGCCTCTCGTATAGACCTAACTCTTCATACAGTTATCTCCAAAATGTATATTAACCTACTTGACACTCTATTTAAGAAACAAAACAGCTCTCAACAGCAAATTTGAACTGGGTGTAATTTTTTTTTTTTTTTTTTTTTTGATATAATTTCACTTATGAAGGCTCTCAATCCCTGCTCTCATTTACATTTTGGAAAAATACTTGGTATTACAAAAAGCCTGTTAAAATTTTCAATGTAATTCTGACGCCCAGATAACTAATCATCAGTCATAAAGCAAGTGTGCGTTATAGCACAGGGTGTAGCAGGAAGAAGTCCTGTAAGGTCTTGTTGTTCGCTGCTCCCTTGAACCACAAGGAACGCTGATTTGTCATTCTACGCCAACGACCTCAAATACTACAATTTCAGGATCTTTTGTACAGGATCTTTTGATCTCACAGATCAAAAAATCCAGTAAAAGAGATTTATGAGGTGAGTCTGTATAAGATCCTGTACGAATTCACCTCCTAATCACCGAATCTCTCCCCTAATAATGGTCTCGTAGTCTACAGCAAACAGCTCTGGGGCTCAACATATTCAAATTAGTGCAAATCACTTTTCCAAAAAGAGAATGAAGAATGACTTCAGAACACTGGTGTGCAAAATTTAAGGACCAGTCAGGTTTTCACCTGTAGCTTCTCATAGGAATGGCCTGGATATGGGAAAAGCATACCAGAGGAACCTCGTGAGGTACAGAAATGATAAAGGAAACAACACCGACACAACAACGGAAACAAAACAGTACAGAGGGACTTTGTTCAAAAATGGCAACATAGCACAGGCTGCCATGATACAGATGCATCACTGCCAAAGATGGAACAAAGGGAAGAGGTGGTCCTCAGTAGGAAATATACCACCCCTAATGTCGATGCAGGCTTTTCACCGTCTGTCCATACTTAGAACAATGTTGTTGATAAGTTCTTGTGGTAACATCGTCCATTCCGCTGTCGGAGCCATCTTCAGCTGGTGAACATTTTCTGGTGGGTGTGGACGTGCCGCTAGGCGTCTCCCCAGAGCGTCCCATATGTGTTCGATGGGATTTAGATCGCCGGAACGGGCAAGCCAATCGATACGAACAATGTCCCCACTTTCCAAAAGCATATCAACAGCTGCAGTGCGATGAGGTGTGGCGTTATCATCCATAAACACGAACTCGGGGCCAATGACACCTCGGAACAGACGCACATCGGGAAGGATTACCTCAGTTCAGTAGCGTGCACCGGTTACAGTACCGCCCTCCAGTATCTGTAGTTGTATACGTCCATCCAAAATAACGCCTCCCCAGACGAGAACACCTCGACCACCATATCGATCCCTTTCAGTGATGTTTGAGGGGTGATATCGTCTGCCTACCTCTCGCCAGATTAACTGAAGTCCAGAATAGTTGCTGAGACTGAATCTACTGTCATCAGTAAAGAGTACCTTAAGTAAAGATTTTGTGGTTGTAACCTTTAGAAATAGTGTCGGTCCTTAAGTTTTGCACACCAGTATATTATAACGTATCTCAAATAAAGAAAGATAAGTCCCACACAGTTGTAGCTTGGCTTGGAATGAGGGTTCTCAGCTTTCAGAGTCGTTTCTCCAACGTGAAACGAAAATATATTCTGCGATGTGAGCAATAAGACAAGAGCTAACAGTGCTACTCAACGAGGAAGAAGTCGTGAGACACTTCTAGTAAGGCTTACAGCCAATCCCACTTTATGCTTCTCCAATCTGGTCTTTGAATCCAGTCGGATACTGAATTCAAAGGAACTTGAACTGCGCAGCCAGCAAGGTATACCATCTTCGTACTTCTACGTCGTGTGAAAAAAAGGCTCGTTTCGAAAACTGCCTGGAGGAGAAATTTTTGAGCGTTTTTCGCAGTGTTAATCGTAGGTTTTACGATCTTACTAATTATATATCCTTTATCATTTAAAGCTCAAGCACGAGAAACGCAACATAAAGCTGATCGTTACAGAATACTTGGATTTTAGGAAAGCTTTTAATACTGTTGCACATGAAAGACTACAGTACTGTACAAATTGGAGTGGTATGGCATTAAGGGCAAGTTACTACAATGGATAAAAGGGTGGTTGAGTAGGAGAAGACAGAGAGTGGTAATAAATGAACCCTGCTTGTCGTGGACTAATGTTATTAGTTGAGTCCCCCAGGTTTCAGTGCTAGACACACTGTTGTTTTGTATATTTATCAATGATATTAATGAAGGTATATCAGGCTTAATATCAAAGTTTGCAGATGATACTATGGTTGGCAGGGTTGTTAATGACAGTGTGCTACTGCAACAGATCTAGAAAAGTTGGACAGATGGGCTGAGAAGTGTTAACTGAAGTGTAACGTTGACAAATGCATAGTACAGTACTGCATATGGGTAGCAGTAACCCAAGAGAAACGTACCAACTGTGTGGTACTACACTCAGGGAGGTGAAGAATGAAAAAGACCTGGGGGTAATTGTGCAGTCAGATACGAAGTTCTCTGATCGATGCAGACGGGCCACCAAAGCAGGTCATGAAGTTTTGTCAATTATATACAGGAATTTTACTAGCAGAGACAAGGAGGTGATTATCCCTTTGTATAAGGCAATGGTTAGACCACACTTTGAGTACTGCGTACAGATCTCATTTTAGAAAGGATGCAGAGTTCCTAGAATGAGTATGGAGAAGGGCAACAAGATTGGTGAGAGGAACAAAGGGATTCTCTTACGAAGAGAGGCTTAAGTTCTGCAAGTTGCAGCATCTGGAGACTAGACACCTGCGAGGTGATCAGATTGAGGTGTATAAGACCTTGAATGGGTTGAAGAGGCTCAATTCTGATGGGATTCTTCTTCTTGCTCAGATTACGAACCTGAGGGGGCATAAATTCAAATTGAGGAAAGACAGTTGTAGAATAGATGTGTGGAATTTGCCTTTAGCCAGCGGGTAGATGATTGCTGGAACAAACTTCCATCTGTCGTTGTGGAAGTTGATAGCTTAAATAAATTCGAGGAGGAACTGGACATACTTTTAGGGGGAATGAATGTGTGAAATGTTTTTTTTTTTTTTTTGGCTGATGCTACATAAGCTTGCTTTCTTGCATCACATGCGTCCATTACTATTACTACTACTTCAAATTTGCCATGACATCAGTATTATAACGTGCGAATTTTGTAGTCCAATAATAAATGGATTTATACTCACAGTACAAATGAAGAAACTGGACTACAGAAAGAATATGTGCTGCACATGCGGAGGAAGAGAGAGAGAGAGAATAAAAAAAAAAATAATAATAATAAATAAATAAAGAAAGAAAGAAAACCGTAAAGAAGGATACTGAATATATGAAACATAGGAGAATTATTATACAAAAACTTATAAATTTTTCGAGAAAAAATTAACAGTTTTTGTTTGGTACGTTAGTTGATAAGACATTTAGATTTCAGGAAATGTTCCAACTCAGGATGCGATATGACTTATTTCTAGGGTACCATGGAAAGGAAAATGTTTCAGATAAGAAGTTGTACTTCCTTCGATCTTAACAAGGTGTGTTAATATAATCATGTGAGTTCTAAGGAAGAGCTTAGTGTTTTGGCTGATGCAAGTTTATTATACTCTCGAACACCGAAGTCATGAGTAATCATAATGATTGAAAAGTTTATTTATTTATTTATTTTTTTTTTTGACTAGCCACTTTCCTGGTTATTTGCTTTTTAAATTCCATTGGAATATTTAAAGAGGTCTCTACAACAAGAGCTAGAGCTAAACGATCACAGGAGGAGGGATTAGGGTTACTTCAGCTTGCTTAACATGCAAATCAGCTTATTAACACAACACACTTCTACAAATGTAACACACGATAATGATCACGTCAAAAATCGTATGAACTAGTGCACTATAACGAAAGCGTAGACGTACTAGCGAACCCCCAGACTAGCAATCAGCCAATTAATACGAGGCCTTAACTTGACCAAAAAAAAGAGAAAATTGCTTGTCTCATCCATTTGCCCAACAAATACTTAATGAGGGATACAACGTTTTAAGTGCGACTTGTAAAACTTTACAGTAATCCCACAACGAACTACACAAATCCATTTTATAAAACAAATGAAAACGAAATATTATTGTACGCCATAAGAAAAAACATGTACAGTATTAATCAGAATCATGAAAAAAATAAATATCTACAGATGGTGTGAATCAAGCATGACACTCTTAACGAAGGCTTGTATAAAGATAAACACCAAAGGACAAGCCTCCGATATTAATTTCAAGTTGTAGAGTTCTCCTAACGTCCTTACAGAATTGCATATACAGTATATAATCTTGTTATACATGCGGTAACATAATTTGGCTGACATATATATCGGAGAAAGATGTACATATCGTGTACGCATGCGAAGTCACTCGCGCAGTATTCACTAACTAAGTGTGCCAAAGCTTTACGACCAAATTTATTGTGGATCAATATGTCAAAGTCAATTCTTTTGCAGAAGTTACACAGTAAATATTACCGAGCAAGATCCCATATGGGAGTTGATTAAGACATTTCATGAGACCGGCTGTATAACCGCCAAATAGCGTAGAGAAGGGCCTAAAATGACGATTCATCGGCCCTATTATCTTTACAAAACCGTAATATTTAGAATGTATGAGGGGTGATAGACTAACTGGACTATGTAACTGCCAACTGTGGTGGTACTGCAGAGTGAAAGCTGTGTTTTAAAATGCATAATCTTTGATGGATTCTGAGAGCCAAGGTCTGCAGACGTTACCTTTAATGATTTTTTTTCCTGTGATGATATTAAAATATAAATAGCAGGCATTTGTCGACGTCCTTTATTCCTAGGCGTCCTTTACTTCTTTCACATCCACCTCCTCAAAATCATTACTCCCTTCCTCATAGACCCACTGTGACTAACCTCCTAGTCACCACCAGCTCCATACTCTCTAAATCCTGTTTGAATCTCAAGTTGAGCTTGCAGTCACCTATATAGACCTCGAAGCAGCTTTCGACTCTGTAAACGTTCCTACAGTGCTAAAGCCACTTTCAGACCATTAGCAATCAAGAGAGACATTCTGCAGTTCCTAATGTCACTCCTTCAAAATAGAATAATCCGGCTTACTGCTCATGGACGAACATATGTGCGATGTATCTCTTTAGCCGTTCCACAGGATGGTGCCTTATCTGGGCCCTTGTTTACAGCGCTTATTTCATTACTTATTAAATCCAGTTATGATACTGTATGAGTACACTTTTACAAATATAATGAAAATATTATTTATTTGAATTAAATGCATGAAGGGAAGAGAAAAGTGAGAATTATTATTGAGGTTTGAATATGGTAAATATTGAGGCTTGAACATACAGTACTGCATTTAGAAATGGGCAGGTTAGAAACGGTGTGAATTAAATAGCAGTTAAATGGAGACAAGAATAACAAGTAATACAAAGAGGGTGAACTGAGGGTAAACAAAACAGTGGCCCTACTAGGAAAGGAGTGGTCATTTGCGTAAGGCCAGAAAAGGGTTACTAGGAGCGTAAACGATAGGACCCAGTTATGAAGCGCCTTTGATCTAAGCTGCATCTGGAAGTCGGGAGTTTGGTCTTAAAATCGCGCCAGAGGTGGCGATTTTAGGCAAGTTGGAGACATTTGGCAAGGAAAGTGTAAACGCGAAAATGGGTATTTTTGGAGGCTATGCTTGCTTGCGTAATCACGTGGATAAGCTGCTCATCCTGGCAGCTCGACTTTGATGGACTGCCAAACTGCATTTTCAATATATTTCGGAAGTCAAGACTACCAGAAATTATATAAAAACCATGGTATTCTTTCCAATTTTATATGCAGCAGTGGTATGGGCAACTGGTGTCCCAGTACAATGAAGCGACTTTTCGCTGTTGAGTTTTGGCTCTTAAAATGGGCCGTAAACAAACATAAACTTCGTCCACAGTTATGGCCAGTGTTTAGTGTCAAACGACACCAGGGGTTTCCCACAGTTATGGCCAGTTCGCTACAAATTCAAAGATTCCCTACGCCGATTATGGTTAAGCGTCTTTAGGGCCGTGCAAATGGGGGGGGGGGGGGGTGCATTGAATGCGCCGTACCAGGGCCCCAGTAGAGGGAGCCATCAAAGTCTCAAAATAAATAAACGAGGCCCCTTAACCCCTTTTGCATCCGGGCCCCCACGTACCTTTTGCACGGCCCTGAGCATCTTACCATGACTGTTAAAATGATCATTGGCCAGATTTACGCACCATCATTCTTGGACTTGTGCTCTTGGAGAGTCCCTCAGCCTTCCCTCAGAGCAACCCCAACTTTGTGCTCACATCTTATCCATCTTCACTTGTCTGATAGTTTTCTCCCCTTTCAGATGCTCTCACGTGCCCAGTCATTTGATGTTGACCTTAATAAGTTTGCTTGTCACAGGGAGATTGCCGCATTCTAGAATTGTACATCCCTCTTCCTGACCCATCTCCACGACGCTCACCTTAATGGAATTTCAAGCCATAAAATCTATCTGTCGCGAAGGTGGCTTACTAACTTGTTCAATACGATGATGATGTATAAAAACACATAAGTTGTCTGTCCAATACGATGATGAGTTATGACAAACTTTGTACTTTTGCAAACATTCTCACGTGGTTAGATTCACTCTTTCTCTACAGACAGAAATGATTTATGAGCATCTGTATAGTTACCTATTGCATACTGCAATGTAAAATTATTTGTACTTACCTATATTGTATTTGTATATTGTGTTGTATGTAATTGTATTTTACTTTGAACTTTCTATACCTCAGTTTATCTTTCCACGTGTGTATTTCCTTACGTCTGATTCATTCAATGTTCTCTGTTATTATTATTTATTCATTTTAACTTTTCTTTCACAACTATAATATCACTGTTAACCCCTGTCATCAGCTATCTGATATATGGTATCTATTCAAATTATTATATTAGTGCCAATCATAATTTCTTAGATATGCCCGTATATGTATTATGTCTGTAAATTGCGTGTGTTCTCTGGTCGATTTGCCTGTTTTGCTGGACGAAAAAAACCCCAGTTTCTGGGAGAAAAACCTTGCTATCTACGCCTGAGACCGACTAACTCAGCCACGGAGTGAAAATATGGTATCTACTTGTATTATTATTATTTCAATAAAGATTTATAAAGGTCCTGAGGAATGTGGATTAACCCAGCATTCCTCAGAACATGCCTCGACTCATCGCCGAAAATATGTCGTCGGGTTTGAGGGTATTTAACGCAGAATGGCAGCCACTTCCAACATCTCTTATAACGCACTGTAACCTTACACAACAGACCTACATGTCAACCAAATCATATTCAGTGATCACTGAATTGTGACCACCCCCATCCGTAATGGACTTTGCCGCATAGCTCACAGTATAAGAAGTCGAACAGCTTCCTACGCTAGAGTACCGTTAATTTGCATCTGGTTGTGTAAGTCAAAATGATAAAGTAGCAGTTATGAGATGTAGTAATGATAATCGCAGAGTTTCAAAAGGTAATGACTGTGGGAGTCGTGCGTCATATCGAAATGGTACGTCTTATCGATTGCCCACGGCTCGCTGTGGTTAAGGTATAGTATAAAGAACGGTGTCGAACGGTCAAACCACCTCCCACTCACAGAACTGTAGAGGATTATGCAAGGTGAATGTTCGTGGTGAGCAAAGGGTGTAGTGCATTGTACGGACTCAATGGTAGGTCACTGTATGGTACGGCAATACAATATCCCAAATGACGATGCGCCGCACACTCCGATGTATGAAGTTCCACAGCAAACGACCCTCTCCTTACAGCTCATCATCGTCGACGGTGAATGCTGTGGCGTCAACAATAAGCTAGTTGGACAGCGGAGGACCGGAAACATGTGTGCTAGTCGGATGAGTCTAAATACCTGGTGTAACACGACAGGCGCCTTCGCGCGTGGCACAAGCGAATAAAAATAATGAGCTCACTATCTAAAGAAGTCCACCATAGGAAAATGACCCAATACCTCTTTTTAGCCTCAAATTGTTCCTATTTCATCAGCAGAGAACTCACCCATCACTACAACAAAATGCTTAAACCGGCACAGGTGCCTGGAAGCTGGTTGACTTACAGAGTCGTGGCAGTTCCAAAAAAAGCCTCATGCGAAAACACCTGCCGACTTCAGGCCAATATTAATTGCCTCTCCCTTCCTGAAATGGCTCGAGAAGTGCAGCTATAATAAGGTTGGGCGCAATCTTTGCGCAAAGACCCGATCATACCCATTATGCCATGCCGAATAGATCTATTATAACCTGTCTACAGTTCTTATCACAGAAAATACTTCACGCCTGGAATGACAATGAAGAGCTCCATAGCATATTTCTGGACATGAAATCTTCATTACACTCAGTCCAAATCACACCCCTCCCTGCCTTACTTAATAGATTCTACGGGATATCCAGCAATGTGTGGCAGAGAAGAAAAATGCATAGGATGCATATAAATTATCAGGTGACACAGAAGCCTGTGGCAGAGAAGAAAAATGCATAGGATGCATATGAATTATCAGGTGACACAGAAGCCTGTGGCAGATATAAGCTAGTCTGTAATCAAGTCACAAAGGAGGTTAAGCAAGCGAAGGCTGATTATGAGAAATCCTTGGCAAAAGATGCAAAGAAATACAACAAAGACTTCTGTAAACTCGAGAAGGAAGGGTATGAATTAGATTGGTCCACTTGATATTGAGGGTTCGACTATTGATGATCCTGCTCAGATGGCTGACAAACTGAATGAGTAATTTACATCTTCATTCACACATGAGGAATTCTGTAAGGAAGGGGAGGACAGAAGTACACTAAACTCTAATAGGGAACTAAATGATTTTGTAATAACGGAGAACAAAAAAGGAGGATACATTGTTGAAGTTAAACATAAAAAAGGCACTTGGGATGGATGGAATCTATCCAGTTATACGGAAGACGGCATCGAGGGAAGTCAGCAAACTTCCCTCGAGGGCAAGTAACAAACCCTTAGCCATAATTATGAGAGCATCCTTAGATTCAGAGGAGGTCCCCATGGACTGGAGATGTGAAAGTGTATCCCCAATTCACAAAGGTGATTCAAAGGGTGACACAAATAATTATAGACCTATTAGTTTAACTTCTTTTCCTGGGAAAATAATGGAGTCACTGGTTAAAGAACCGTTGCAGGATCATCTAAACAAGACTGCAGTAATAGTTCAGACACAGCATGGGTTTGTTATGGGGGATATTGTCTAACCAATTTGATTGGATACTACGATGTCGTTACGAAGGAACTGGATACTAAAAATAATTTTGATATCATATACAGTACTTGGATTTCAGGGTTTAAGGCTGAACTAGACATACATTTGGAGCGACCGGATGGGTGAAATGGGAAGGTTTTCTTTTTTTGGCATATGCTGTATAAGCTTGCTTTCTTGCATCATATGCCTCAACTAATGCTAATGCTAGTATACTTGAGCTCCTCAAAAGTCTTCTACTTAGAAAAATGCTTCACTTCACATGTAATAACAGTACAGTCTCTAAACGTGCAGATGTAGGTATCCCACAAGGTGGTTTCTCTCTCTGCCCTGCTATTCGCTGCAATATTCGTGCCACTTATGCACAAGTTCCAGCGTTCTTGTCGTATGATGATATTGTGTGGTACGTTCCATGCAAATGCCAGGTTGTTGATCCACAAGCAAGACAAACCTCCTCAGAAACTGTAAATAACTACCTTAAGACATTCTGTGAGTATGCCAAATTTTTTGGTTTGTCAGTTAATCCCGAGAAGTCAAGCTATCTCATCTTTTCTCCAAGTCAGATGACGTCAGCTGATACCTTACTTCCGGAATTAGCAGAAAAGGTTCTGGCTCCCACTGACAGTGTCAAAATCCTAGGAGTAATCCTTGATGCGAACCTCACCTATAAAAGATAAATCTAAGCTCTGTATTCCAAAGTCTTCTGAGGAATGAAAATAGATTTGTGCAGAACTCACAATAAACAAATAATCAGGAAATACCTCGAAATGTACTTCAATAGCGTGTTCTCCTATGCCGTGGAAGTTTGGTCTGCTGCACCTCCCACCAGCCTCAAGAAACTATGAGATCTAGAATTCTGGGTGATGAAGTGGGCCAACTTGTGGATCTCAACAGATCTACACGACATCCAAATCTGCACTCTGCTCCAACCTTCAATACACGCCCACAGTCCACAGAGCCCATCTACGGAAAATAAAGGCATTCCTTCATCTGTATTCATCGAAGCATTATTACATGAACATCTGGAACACGGTTGGTTGGCGTTTTCCAGAAAGACACCTCCGCAGTACCCACTCTTTGTGCTCAAGGCTTCAGAGGTTACAGAGTTTCAATAGACACTTCCCAAATGTGACTTTGGACACTCTGAAATCGCTCAACATCGACACTGACCTATGTTCTATTGACAAGTCATACCGAGACGACACCTTGGCCTATCTTATTGTAGGTAAAGGATAGGTGTGTAAGTGCCGGTCCTAGTATGCTGATGTCATTTTATGTTATGCTTAATTTGTAGCCTTGTTTGTTTTAATTACGATTAATTTTCGATTCTGATATTTGGTTTTTAATGGTTATTTTGTAGCTGAACTTTGTATTCTGTGCTTTGTCACTTGTATAGTTAATGTTTTTAAGATTCCTCTGGTTATCTGAGCATGTGATCACAAATCTATGCGATTTAACTTATTAAAGAATTTTATTCTTATTATATTTACTCATTCACCTCCATACAACTTGGTTGTGTTTCGAGAATCTATTAAATCACATCCTGAAGCCTACATTAGGGCAGGGTCACGCAAACTTTGTCGGCTCCAGACTCCTTTTGGTTCCTATCTTTACTGGAAAATCTCCAAAATAAAATATCATTTTGTTTTCTTGTTCTCAATAATAAAACAGTACGATCGACAAACAAAAGCATTTCTCGTCTACCTTCAAAGTTTTCCCTTCCACGTTTCAAAGTTCGCGGATTTAAAAAGATAAAAATTTATCACTTGTCTGTATGCAGACCGCTCAGTACGTAATTGCTTATATCTCGGCTCCCAGAAATGCTAGAGAAAAAAGCTCTCTAACAATCTACATTCCAGAATTAGTGTGAGGAGTAAGCGTGTATCTTTTTTGGAAGTATTCGTTTATTATCGACACTTATTAAAACACGACTTGGACGTAGAAAATAAATTCACATGAAAAAAAATTTTTTCTTGTCTTAAAAAAGAATATACGCGACTTAAAAAAAAACCTGACGAATTGACGAGGACGCCATCAATAATCGATGGTACAGGACCATGATACTGATACCTCCTCCTCTCGACTTCACATTTGAGACAATACATTCAAATAGTAGGCATCCCCCGGACACCCTCCACCCAAACATAAAACTTGAAGAGAGTGTAGTATTACTTCTCGCTCCACAGGACCAATTTCCAAGGATCCACAGTCGTTAATAATAAATAAATAAATAACATGGGTTTGTGGCAGCTTGCAGCTGCAAACTCAGACTGTGTAGGGGCTGATGGCGAGATGACGTAACCAGCCGTCTCAAAGCGCATCGGCTGCTGTTCGTCTTTTGCCCTTACTTGGCAGTTTCTTGGACTCAATGCTATCTCTGGACTTCCATTTTTTCAGCACATGGCCAGTTGCAGACTTGGGACTGTAATTCCTGAACAATAGAACGTACAGACGTTTACCCCACGTGACATCCCACTAATATTTCCCTCAGAAACTCTATTAGCTCTTTCGGCACACCCATCGTTTGGCGAACACGCTTGAAATGAATTTGGGGCTAATCGCCGATCACATTTATACGCCAAAATATTTGGCGTATAAATATAAAACGGCATTTCTGCCTTTCAAATTGTGGTCTGATATACCACAATTTGAAAGGCAATACATAAGGTTATACATCTAATACATTACGTGCGTTTCGCTAACAGTAATAAGTGTTGAGTGAAGGCTATTTTCCGAAACTGTCGTGGGAGCTAGTGAAGCTTAAAATCTTTTTAATACGTGTTATCGATTGCTTCATAAGACAGAACAAGCTGTTCTGGCTGAATTGCAGAGGAATTTGTACCGACAGGCACACCCACGTCTGAGCAGAACTGCAAACTGAAATCAAAGTAGATTTTAATATTATGTGGACACAATGTGATACACACGGAAGTAGCGGCATTAAAAGAATTGTGTTCTGCTGTCAATTCAGTCTTACAAACTATTATTATGAAAACAGTTTAATTAAAATCCGGCCGTTGCAGTACAGACTATTTAGATAATTCTGAAGAAATGAGATTAGAACAAAATGAGGTCAACAAGATTTAATGAAGCGGTCCTTTTAACACTAACACTACTTATCTTAAACCTTATTTAATAAGGTTAGGTTACCTAAAATAGGAGTTGTTTGTTTGTTATTTGGAGCATTAGCAACTGAAGGCCATATTGCTCCGGGGATATGCGGTGGTCATTCCCTGACCTTTCCGCATCCTCCGTATTTGGTGGGAACGGGCTCGAACCCCGGTCTAATCAAGAAGCATGTGCTACGACGCTGCTGCTCCTGCCCACCTGGCTACGGAAGCGCCCTAAAATAGAACAATATATATATATATATATATATTCTGTTTATATTATGTCAGGAGGTATTGGTTAATTTTAATTTAATAAGATTGGGTTTCCTAAAAGAGGATTAGTGGTTACTTTTTTTAAAATTAAGAATTTGTGAAACGTAATGTTATTAAATAAGATCAGGTTAACTAAAACTTGTTAAATAAAGGAATTTTGGATGCTTGTCATATAAAGTTTGATTTGCAGTGACTGTCAATAGTGAGTTTGATTTACAGAAATTGTCAGTCATCAGGATCAGTAGAAACCATGCCGACCGGGCTAGGCAGGTGGGTCAAGTGCCTGCCTGGCAACCCAAAGGTCATGGGTTCGAATCCCGCCTCGGGCATGGATCAGAGTAAAATGCAAAAACTTTGGGAGGTGCATTATGGCCACAGAAGCTGATGCACTAAAAAAAAAAAAAAAAAGAAGAAACCATGGAAGACGAATATCGTACAATGAGATTGTCAAGCTCTCGACCTATCATACGAAAGCTATGAGAACGTTCTCCATAGTGTTTAAAGCACCTTTTAAGTCCTTTACACACTACAAACCTCTTTCCATGCCTTACTTCTTGGCCTGGCGTAGCCAAGTGGTCAGGAACGAAAGTGCTGGCACCCGCTCTTTGAGTAGACCGAGGTTAGTCCGTGATTGCTAAATACGATTAACGATTGCATTCATGATTTATTGAAAACTCCTCTGACCTGGTCGTCGTGCAGAAATATAAACAAAAACTTTTTTTTTTTTTTCTTTCTTCAGACAGTGAAGATGGTTACCCAAAGTAAACGTATTCAGACGTATTTATAAACTTAGAAAAAAAAAAAAAAGTGCACTACTTTTGAAAGAAGAAAACCATTATTTTGCAGACTTTTACACTAAGGTTGCTTTTTTACTTTATTTACAAAATAGAAAACAAATGCTCTTTGGAAAGACAAAGTTAATACTTTGACCTGCCGTTTGCATGATTAACATACAACCGCTGCTGTGGGTAGTGGAGCAATTCGGCTTTCTTTCGTAGTCATATCCTACTTTGTACCCCTTCCCCACACATCCATATTGGGTGACTACAAACATGCATGTTTATGGGCGGAAAAACTCATAGGATAAATCAGTGGTTTTCAATCGGGTGCCGCAACAACATTCCAGGGGTGCCACGTAATTTGGGTTTCAGTTACTTGAACCCAGTTTTAAGTATTTATTTCATTATAAAGAGGTACATCCTTATAATTATATTATTATAATAACTATTATATATATATATATATATATATATATATATAGAGAGAGAGAGAGAGAGAGAGAGAATCGGATCTAACAGGCAGAAAATTGAGTAGGGGTGCCGCAAAATAAAATAAATTACTTAAGGGAACCGTTAAAAAAAAGGTCGAAACCACTGGGATAAACTCTGCTCCCTTCGCCTAAGGTCGGCAAACTACAGCCAGTATTGAAGAGGCTTTAGAATTCCTCCAATCGCAGAAAACCTAGACCTTAGGAGGCTTAAACAACGAAATCGATAGGTTTCTTAAGACACCCTTTCTACAGGATAATGAAATTAGTTAACTTTTTCTTTTTCCGAGACATTTTTTTTATCACTTAGCACTGAAAAAAATAAAAAATATTTTCAGACAATTTAGTTCAGTTCAATTGAATCAAAAACCTATTAATTGCAAACCCGATTTATTAAACATGAGAGAAGATAAAAAAAATATATATATATCCTCTCCATTGATTATTCTGTGAAAATCAGATTTAACAATCAGTTTTTGTCTGATTTCTTGTTAAATATATGAACACACTTTCTTTTTCATTAAGGGAGAAATAATTAACACTGTTGATTACTTTCGCAACAAGCTACTCAGCTGCCACAAAATTAATTAATTATGTTCCAGCTTGAGGATTAAAAAAAAAGGGACTGAGCAAAACCATTTAGGAAATGCAACAGAAGTTCTTCCTTATCGAAGAATGTTATCACTATCTAGTTCCCATACTGTTTTCACTGTCCATTAGTTGTTACTGTATCCGAAATTTATCTGTTTCTAAAGATAGGTTTATCTTTTGTACCATAATTGCTTTTGTAATGTTTTATATATTTTTATTGAATTTTGTTGAATCGTTGTAGAATTAAAGTTAACAAAGAACAAAATATTTACGGCGCCGATATTTTTATTGGTCTAATGGTCTTTTCACGTTTAGGAGGAAAAAAATAATAAATTAAAACGAGGGAGGAGAGGCAGCATTGTAGTGAAAATTCAAAGGGCATTGTAGTGAAAATTCCAAGGGCATGGAGTAGTGAACAGTTTCAAAAACACCGAATTAAAATAACACTCCCTCTAAGTTTTGTGAAAATATATGTAAAACGAGGGGAGTGGGTGCTCTTTGGATAACGGTACGTGCTGACTGCTCACTGGTACTCAGGAGAGAAAAAGTTATGTAACCCTCGATCCGAAACCTACTTGGCCACGATAGGCAAAAAGGCCTTAACAAAGTTCCTAATATCGTTACAAGAAATTTTGAATTTCACCCAGCAACGGAATCGAACTCGGGTCTTTGCAAAATTACTCTTTCTGTGAGAAAGTAATCTTGCAAGACAATTATGACTTGTAAAAGCTTAAATGAAAATACAATATTCAGCAGTGCAGTGACTGACATAAATCCCTTGCATTTACACTCTTCGTACAGTGCTCTTTCGAGATAGCAAAGGCGAGTTAACCGAGGTGCAGTAGCTCCAGAGGCCACAAGGTCGCGGAGAGGCGTAGTTATTTCTGTCTCCCATTCTTTCATATCCGATTCATATTAAAATACTTTACGAGCATGCGCATATGGCAATCATTAGAAAAGATGCTCTAAAACTATGTGCGTCAGGGTCTAGACTACCTAACTGCACTGGCAATAACACTTTATTTAACAGTTCCAATTAACTTTTTATATTAATTATATATTGATTTATTATATATTTATTAAATATAATAATGGACTATAATATGTAATGTATTATGAACTGATCAAATAAATAAATAATGACAATGACATACACTGTGCTTCCACTTTAATAGGTACACCCATGCTGTGCACACAAATGGTTTGTCCCACAACGTTGCAAGTCACATGACCACAGTTGTGGATATAAACGCAGCAGAACAACTTTTTTTGTATCAGTTAGGTGTACAAAGCATAGCAAGAATGGGGAGAAGGTGCTGGACAAAGCATCTCTGAAACGGCAGTTCTCCTGAACTTTTCACGCACCACAGTTTCGAGAATGGTGCAACGAACAGAAAACATCCTCCCTACGGCACTCCTGTGGAAGAAAATCGCTTCTTGATGAGAGAGGTCAGAGGAGGATGGCTAGAATTGTGCAAGCAAACAGCAGGGACACAATGTCGCACATCACGTCGGAATACAATCTTAGTGCAGAGAACAAAATATCGCCACGGACCACTAGTCGCATTTTATCCCGAATGGGCTACAACAGCCGATGGCCACATCGCATACCTTTGTTATCAATGAAGATCAAGAGAGCACGCCTCCTGTAGGCACAGCAACACCAGTACTGGACTATCGAGGATTGGAAAACAGTTGCTTGTTCTGACGAGTCAAAGTTCCTGGTGCATCATGTTGATGGAAAGGCTTAGAATTTTGCGAAAACAACATGAATCTATGGACCCGTCATGTTTGATGACTACTGTGCAAGGTGGTGGGGGCAGTGTTATGGTGTGGGGAATGTTTTCTTAGCACACGTTGGGTCCATTGATACCCATAGATTCACGTCTGAATGCCACATCGTACCTAAACATCGTTGCTAACCAAGTGCATCCGTTCAGGTTGACAGTTTATCCTCAGTCAGATGGTTACCTCCAGCAGGATAATGCGCCGGTGCAAAAATCCCGAATCACTATGGAATGGTTCGAGGATCATGACAATGACTCTTCTTTGCTGCAGTGGCCCGCTCAGTCCGTGCATCTGAATCCTATTGAACAGCTTTGGAATGAGCTGGAAAGGGCTACTCGCTGCAGGCCTACACCTCCGTCGAATCTCAAGGAACTGTGTGACACACTTATAAATAAATAAATACATTTTCTGTTTATACTCTGGGACGACCAAACGGTCAGAGGGGTTCACAAGATAGATAGAATACAAGAAACAGCACCGTATTCAGTAGTCACAGGCTTGAACCCCAGTCACTCAAGGCACGTGTACTTATGCACCCGCGCGCCTGCCCACTAGGCTACGGCGGCCTTGCCTACATGGTACTCCATTCCTGCACAACGTTTTTAGCATCTTGTTCAATCCATGCCTTGGTGAATTCAGGCTGTTTTGAAGGCTAATGGAGGCTCAACACGCTGCTTGGTAGGTGTACCTAATAAAGTGGCAGCACAGTGTATATTTCTTCTCTGTACAATTAGGTTTTTCACCCACCAAAACAGACAGTGACCACAGAATATATGCAATTTACAAACAGACATAATACACTGACGCCTTGCAGCATTTGCGCAAGACCAGCAGCCAACGTGAATGCACTCATTGCTACTTGATTAGGTGCTCACGATAATTAAAAAATGCCACGCCACGAACTATTAACCATCTATTATATACATAATTCAGTACAATAAAAATATACAGTATGTATATATATTTATATGCACAGAAACATATAGTAATTAAGCTAATTACTATATTTTAATGCTTTTTCAATCTAGTGATGTAATTTTATTTATGTAATTTTAATTTTATCTAATTATATATATTTTTTGTTTTGTTTTGTTTTTTAAATAATTACTATCCTTTTGTATTTTATGCATTGATAGGTATTTTCCCCAAACAAAGCGCAGTTAAAATTTAGTGACGAGTACCCCCTCCGAAATGGCAGTGATTGACACCCTAACCCATTATGATTGACACCTAACCCCATTATTAGGGTGTTTACCCGCCCCCCTTGCCGCTGTTTTAAAACCGGTAACTCGTTTTCCTATTTTAAAACAGCGGGAGGAGGGGGGGATAAACACCCTATTTTAACCCTTATTAGTTAATTGAATTGTATATATTACAAAGTCTTTTAATATTAAAAAGTTAAAAAGTCTTCATTTTATTAGGCCTAAATATGATCACTAAGCCTAACATCCGCGAGCATGACCCAAATCCATAGTTCGCTCAGTAAGCTGTTTTAAAATAGGGTGACATGCCTAACCATAGCGGGTTAGGCATGTCAATCACTGCCATTTTGGAAGGGGTACCCGTCACTAAATTTTAAACCACAGTGCTTATCAATGTGTAAACACGTGACCTTGAGCCGCCTGAGAAATCTTTTAACTATAGCAGTAAGCTAAAGAGGGCGTTCACGAGAATTTCCCATTTTCGAGCTTTTTCGGCTTATACATATAGGACACGCTGGACATTTGAGGTTGTGGAAACAATATTCTTGTTCTTTAATAAATTAAGTTTCTGAGGGTATTTGAAAATAAATTGATGTATTCAGACTAAACAAATAGTAGCGAATGACTTCCTTACTGCCGAAAAAGCAGTTTATTAGACAAATTTTAAAGTTAGAAATCGTAAAATCTTACCTGAAACTTTTATATCGATTTTTCATTAGATACCTTGCCAGATCTAAAAAATATGACAAAAAAAGTATCTGCGTAAACTCTCTTAAAATTAAAACTACCCGAATAATGAAGAAAGTAACGAAACATCATGCATGTAATATATAATGAGTATTATACAATATATTCAATTTTTGAACTAACTGTTGTAGTCATTACGTTAAATTTCTGAAACTAAAAATTTAACTTATTAAAACAATTATTTTTATACGCTAATACTTACAGTAATTAAAGAAATCCTTATTCATTTTCATGTTTCAATAGATTCATAGAAATAACGACAATACTGACAAAGTTTTATTTTATATATATATATTCTCAAGAATATCGAAGCCACTGCAACTTTAACCACTACCACTTCCAGAACACAGGAGTTCATGACATCTGGTGGAGAAAAAGTATCTCTTCTTCGAGGCAATAAACGTGTGCAGCCGATTACGGGTAATAACAAGAGCGAAGAAAAGCTGGTAAGCTAATTCTTTTCTAGATCACCTTCTGCTGATTCGACACAGTTTTATTTACAGTGCTGAGTCTGTTTATTTGCATAAGCGTTATATATGAGTAAATCCGTAGAGAAAATAATCAAAATGGCCAGCCAGAACCTTAGTTCACCCACATCTTTAGATAGATCAAATTAACAACTTCACCCCATACGTGCTCAAGGGCCTAGGCCATTATGCACTAATTCTCAAGGTCCAAAGACCATGTATACAGCCTTTGATTTAAAAGTATGTGTTCATAATCAACATAATAACAATAAATAAAATAAAAAATGTATATATAAATAAATAAAAGGGGAAAAAATTAAAAACAATAAATCTTTCTAAAATTTCCAATTAAATCTTGATTCAATATCAATAAAATTTATTTATTTATTTTTAACATATAATATACACAACAGGCAAGCGCCCAGTTAAAGTGTATGACAGAGTAGAAAAAAAGATAACAGAACAAAGATTGTACAAAACATAAAAATAAATAGTAGAATACGTAATACGCTTTGTACTATGAAAGTTCATTCAAACGGGGAAAGTCCAATTTACGGAAATTATTCATGACGTCAAGTCCAGCGCCATGAAAAATCGCAGAGAGCAGGTTGCTGCAGGAGACATCATCACACACACACACACACGAATTAATGAGGACATCTTTAGCCCAGAACTCATCTGTCAATCAGTCAACCTACTCCAAATAGTTCTGTGAAACTGTTTCTTGTTCACAGCCATATCCAAGTCAAACTTGTTCATGAGTGCCAATGTTCTTTTGAAGAAGGAGTTCCTCGATATCTCTAATCTAGAGTTGCCGATGTGGAATGCAGTCTTCTGTCTAGTAGCCACCGCTGGAGCGTGAATGTCAATATGGCATAGAAGATCCGGCAGGTAGGTTGAACCAGCGAAGATATGGTACAACAGTTTTAAATAAAGAACAGTTCGCCGAGTTTCCAGAGATTGAAGCTTGAAGTAGGAACAGAGATTCCGATAGAAGATTCTGCGGTAAAACATGGGGTTACATCTGGAAAGACAGTGGATAAATTTCATCTGGTGCGATTCTATTTGCTGTATCAAGTATGAATGGTATGAGTTCCATATAGGAGAAGAAAACTCCAGTTTAAGGAATACAGTTGTCTTGAATAGGAGCACAGAGAACTGATTATCTTGAAATCTGTATGTTTGCCGTTTAATGAAGCCAATTTGTTTTTTCGATTGGTTTAATATATTTCTAACATGTTTATCAAACCCACATGCAGCGGTAAAAGTAACTCCCAGATCTTTAACTTCGTCAGCTCTGGAAATCGGCATCTCCTTGATGTAAAATTGATTAACTAAAGCCTTTGTTTCCCTCGAAGTTACAAGGAAATAGAGCTGCATTTCCTAGGATTAACCTCCAACCCATTCAAAGCAACCCAATCAGCAAAAGAGTTGAGAGCAGCTTGAAGGATAACTGCATCATCTTGACTGCTGATACGTGAATTTAGTTTCACATCATCGGCAAACATTAGGATCTTAATACCACCTCTCTCAACAAATTGCGTTAGATCGTTGATAAAGATGGTGAATAAAAGAGGCCCAAGAGATGATCCCTGTGGTACTCCTCTCGATGGAAAAAATTCCCTTGAGACTTCCTGTCCGATGATCACCCTATGTTTTCGATATGAAATATAACTCATCAACCAGGATAGTAAAGGGTCAAGTATTCCATAGCGGCTTAGTTTTTTAGCAAGTTGATTGTGCGGGACACTCTCAAAAGCCTTAGTAAGGTCTGTGTAGATCACATCAACCTGTCCTCAGCGATCGACGGTGTCTAGAACCTGCTGCCAGATAGTGAGAAGATTAGTCGTAGTTCAGCCCCTGGTGAAGCCACGTTGGTAGTCGCAGATGAAGTGATGATGAAGTGAAGTGATTTCATATAATATGCACAATATTAAAACAGAGCCGGTATATTAGCCCGTTGGCACTGAATGTCACATTGTGCTGTCCAGTGCCTTCGGCTGCTGTTCCTATACCTTGTGACGAAATACTTCTACTGTCACTTAACAACATGGCCCTCCTTTTAAACACGTTATAACAAAAGCTGGGAAACATTTAAAGGACACTCGACTTGAAAACAAATCCGGCAAAGTATCCGAATCCAAATAAAAGGTCTCCCGCTCAAGTGTGCTGCGCAGATCTTCATAACAGGGACAATAGAGCATGACATGAAGGCCGGTCTCCATCGCCTTACAGAAGCACAAGCCAGAAGGGACGAAACCAAACTGACTCAGCCTAGACATTAAGTCATGCCCGGTCAGCAGGAAACAAGCACTCAAGTTGAACTGCAACCACGATCTTGATTTCCAATTCACGGTTGTTATGGAGGGAATAAAAGCGTAGGTTTCCCTGCCTTTATCAGAGTCATTCCATCTAGTTTGCCAAATATTCATTAACTCATCGTGTATCCTCCGTCCCAAGCAGCCGCCCCTCAAGCACCGCCCAACCCTTCGGGCGTGCCAAGATGACAACATATTAAATCAAAGTGCCACCCCCGCCTGCGACTGTCTGGCTTCAAGTCGTCCAACCGCTGCCATCTCAAAGAATCATCTAAAGGACGATGACTTTCCATCTTGAGTACTGGAGAATTGGCTATCTTCCACTGAGCAAGCCAAAAAATAGGAATGAAATGATATGGACGCAACTCGTGTTTTTATAGGCATGAATAATTTGCGTAAAGTGCGGTTGTGTAAAGTTGTAGATCGATTCCTATTGGATACTCTGAATTTGCATGCCAGGATGCTTATATTATCATATATTCGCTTTGGGCGACACAATACATTTATGTTCACAATAAAATTTCATGAAAAATGTTTTATATTTTTCATGAAATTTAAAAGAAAAAGAGATTTTATATTTGTACACCAAAATTTTACATTCCACGCTTTATTTTTTATGTATATGCGATTAATTCCAGTCTCCTTAAACAAAGGTAAATCACAATTATTTCTCCTACATCCCGGAAATCATGGGGATGGGTAGTATAGTGTAGAAATTCTATTTTTGTTCTGTCCCAGTAGTGTCTAAACCCATGTCACTCAAGTTAGACTTTTAGTTAAAAGCCGCTGTATTCGGGCACATCTAAAGAGTGATCGCAGCTGATTTCATGAAGTTTCCCTCTTCTCGAAGAAGAAAATCGTGACATACCAAGATGCCGAGACACAATTTTGTAATCAGTGCAGTCTAATTTTCAATTAAATTTGCGTTTATCCCCGAAAGTATTTTGGACTTGTTTTTTGTAACGCTTTGAAGATGATCATGTTTCACTATAGAAAATGAAGGTTGCACCTGCCTAGGAAGATTACCGACATTTTATGTGTATGTCTGTATATATCTTGTTCCCTTACCTTGTTCTTAGCTTATTTATTTTATTGTCAACCTTACAAAATCGTTTTTATGCTGTATAAATGTAAAATAAAATTTACTGTTTTTTTTTTTTCATATATTTTTTGGCATAATTATTGTTTTTCCGAAATCTATTTCCTATAGTCTTACCAGCTGTTAGTACTTTTGAGGAATGAATCCCCCGCTGTTGGCGAGGGATTCTTAATAAATATACTTCATAATAAAAAAATTGCAAAAAAAAAAGTAGTTTTTTTAAATTGTAATTGCGTACAGTTTCCATTTCTCAACTTTTTACTTTTACACACTATGATAAATAAGCTGTTCAATTTACTTTCTCCACAAAGTAATTTATTTTTATGACGTTTTCGCAGGGTCTTTCTGATGTGTACAGAGGTGCTCGTCCTAAAATTCGTAATTCAGATGAATCAAAAAAAAGACACCGATTGACGATGATGAAAAAAGCCGGAAGCCTTTCCAGAGGGATGCTATTAGAAAGCGTTTCTGAAACCGAAAAGGATGTTGAGGAGGAAGAAGAGAAAGAAGAGGAGATGCGACCCGAAACTCCCAGACATGGAACAGATGAAGACGCTGTCAATGAATCTGCCAATGGAAATAACGGGGAAGAAAGAAATTTAAAAGAAAAATGCGAAAATTTCTTCGGAATAAGATCATACCTGCACAACTTCTACGAAGCTGTAACAGCACGCAATTCTCATTTACCTGATTATGAAAATGAAGATTTTCGGTACCTCATTGGACCAAGAAAGCGACGTCGTACAGCAATTTTCTGGAAGGGGTTCTTATGGCTTGGAATAAATCTTCTGATCTTTGGTCTTGTGGTGCTACTTATTGGTCACCTAGTGACGAGGCGACAAGTCATTGTTGGATATCGCGAAGAAATCGAAATCATCGACCGCACAGCCCTAACTTTTAATCAGAACTTGGATCTTTGCAAGATTATTGGATTGGTCGTATTTTGTGTAGGAGGCCTTATTATCGCCTGCGTACTCTTATTACCAACAATATTGAATCGATTCTATGAAGAAGACCCAAATAATCAGGAAAATTTTAAAATAGCTGCGAATGAGTTGGAACCTCCTCGAACGCCTACGGAGAAGAAAATACCTGCCACCGAAGAGTTAGCGGTAGTTCAACCTAAACGAGGGCAACGCGATGAGCTTGTCATGACCAACGTAGGATTGCGCAAAATGCCTTGACATCTCTGAACTTCGTCCAAAACATCATCTTAGGTATTCGTAAATAATAACTAATGAAGTCGTTATAATGTTATAAAACCGTTTCAAAATAAAATAAATGTCAAGAATGTCAAAATAAATGTCTCTTTTTGGAGATCGTTTTATCCTATAGGAAATTTATAGTAAATCAAACGGCCATTGTATAGCCGTGAGTTTTAACTAGACTCGTAGCCCAGAGTATTTCTTTCTTGTTTCCGAGAGAAATTAAATTAAATTTCCGGAATTACAAAAATGCGTGCGCGCGAACGCACACTGCACATATGCAATATGAAATTTTACTCTAGTTCACCCTAGAAAGGTGTTCATGTATCTATTTCCGTTCAAAATCGGGAAACTGTGCACGTAAATTAAGCTTTCCATGAAGGAGTCGGTCCATCTACAAATTTTAGGATTTTCATCGGAATACAAAAGAACACAGTCAACCGTAAGATTCGAGTAAAGATGCCTCAAAATGTCTTGGATTTTGTTTAAAATCGGCATGTTTCTTAAGTAGTGAACAGAACTGAGCCCTTGCATTTTGTCGCCTGAGGCGAATTATGAACATGGCTCCCTTATATACACTTTTTATGATGAGTTACCCTGAGAGAGAGAGAGAGAGAGAGAGAGAGAGAGAGAGAGAGAGAGAGAGAGAGAGAGAGAGAGAGAGAGAGTAGAAGGGAATGATGATATCCAGCTCCGGACTGGGTGTGCCAAGCCCATAATCACCAGATGTGAGACCCTGTGGTAAAATTCTCAGTTTCATTTCTAAATTTAAATTGTTTGCATTTAAAAGTTTTATAATAAGCAAATTCCCCCAGATCTTGCAATATGGCTTTTTGTTTGGTTCTCCCTTCTTAGTTTATTTTTCTTCATCTTTGGTTCTATTGGTTCCTTCAAAATTACATAATGGCGCTCATAATAGGCCAACAAAGATTGGAACGATTTATTCTATGAATATCTAAAAGATATACAGACCATTTCAGTTAATTTAACTTCATACAATGATAAGAAATTAGCCAATTTTTATAACAAACTAGCCAGAAAATTCTTATAATTAAGAATTTGCTGCTTACAAAAATGCGCGTAAGCACACACACACACACACACTACGTATACTCTGGTCCACTTGTACACATACTCTAGTCCATGGGTTCATTTCAGAGGTGGACAAATTGTATGTGAAATCATTGTATGCTTAGGTGGATTTGTTACTGACTAGTTTATTGCATACGTTTATAACTATTCGTCCAAAATGAAAAATGGTTACGCATATGATAATATGTATATCCTTTCCTAATAACTGAAGTACAATATGTTTACGAGAGCTCCTTCAAGCTGATACTGTTATTAAAAAAAATCTTTGTTCTGGTTTGCTTTATCAAAAACTTTATTCAGCTTGGGGAGACTTATTGTTCTAAAGAGATCTGTAAAATACTGTACCGCAGAGTTATCTTTAATGTTTGTTGCTTTGTAATGATGTATGTGTGTTTTAACTTCAGCTGTGACAAGTTATCGTGAAAGGCAGTTATTTTCTCAGCATTCCATTGGCAATTGTATCGTATATTGTCATGAATTTAGTTGTATACTTTTTCGAAACAAATGCATTTTTCATATTTATGAAATAGTTACCGAGCTGCAAGAAAATTTTGTATTCCAAATTGTAGCTGTTGTCGAAAATGTTTACCCTCGAATAAATTATATGGACTTCCCTCAAGAAATTTATTGATTTATTTAACTTGTTCGTTTGAGTTACTATAGCAACAGGTACATAGTTAGTCACAATTTCTTCACATTCATAGTGAGTTAATTTTATTTGAAAATAAACAAATTAAATAAATATCCAAAATAAAATAGAGAGAGGGAGAGAGAGAGAAGAGAAAAAGTTCTGCATGTTCTGAAACAAATAATAGACTTGTTCCTCCACTAGAGTCATATTGATATTGAAGCTTGGAAGTGGTGGCATCCAAGGATAACTCCTCAGGGTACACAAATAAATAATAAAAATGAGAACTCTTCATGTAATGGGACTGTGGACAAATGAATGTAACATTACTAGAACCTTTTCAGGTAGTAGGAAGGAGATAGTTTTTTCTTATTAAAGTTTTTGCCACAGTCCAACAACTAAAGACCGAAATCTTGCATGCTATTGATTTATGGCAATAAACAATGGCTCTCGACCGAAATTTTGCTGTGGACTGATTGTTTTAAATACATTTTGATGAAGATTACTGGTGCTTCGTCTTGGCATTACGCTCTTTCCGCACTTCCTTTCTTCTGAAATTCTTCTGAGTATCTTCATTCGGATATTCAAATGCGTAAATGAACAAATTATAATACAATATTGAATATTTAATTGTTGATCGCACCATTTAGATATGAATGACTAGAAAAGGATACAGAGTAATTAAAAAATTTGTTTCTGGGTCAGAACAAATAATATAACCTTCTATAGCAAATTTTAAATCTCTACAGGGTTTCTCATATGCAGTTTTTGCAGGAAGAAAGCACTTACTGAATTAAACTCTCAAACTCACGCCGTCATTGCAACTGCTTCTTAATTTTCTTAAACCATTTATATAAATATCTGAGGACACCTACTATTACATTATTTCTGTTCCTGTTTTCACTGTCCACTAGTATTAGTAGTGGAAACAATGCAAAAAAGCAAGCAAGCTTATACAGCATCAGCCAATAATAATAATAACTGGGGGAATTTCCCCCCCTGCTCGCTTCTTTTGATAAAATGAAATGAAATACTTACAGAAACTTTCGACTCTGTGTGTGTGTGTCTCTTCCTCAGCTATGAATACATAAATACGTTGGCACATTTGGCCTCAGAATCTCTTGTGCCCTTAAACACCAATACCAATACATAAATGCCTTACTATATCTACACTGGTGTTCAAATAGAGTGCATCACCTAGGAATTTCACATTTCTAACCCTTTTTCGCGATTCTAACCCTTTTTGGTATGTTACATTAATGACTAGCATCACAAATAGAAATATAAAAAAAGATATTTATTAAGAGTTAAGTTAAGTTAAGGCAAAGCTAAGTAATATTTGACAGCTGCTCTCAAAATATTCCAAAATGAGCATTTGCAACCTTTATACAACAGTTTTGGTAAACACGGCAATTATGGCTGAAATGTTATCAGAAGCCCTCAGTTTGCTTCAGTTTATAATTTTAAATGGAAAACAAAATGAAAAGTTCACCAGGTGCAAACTAATATTTAGTTGAACCGCCTCTGGCCCTGATGACAGCAGCACACCGTCGAGGCATTGACAAGATCAATTCCTGAAGAGAATCAACTAATAGTTCGTGGTTCCAAACACGAATTAATGGCTTCCTCAAGTTCACGAAGGGCCTTTGGTTTCTTTCTGGCAACTGTAGATTCCACACGGTGCCAACAGTTCTCTATAGGATTCAGATCCGAGCTGTTTCCTGGCCAGCTAACAGTTGTAATGGACCATTCTTCCAACATTTTTTCACTTGTAACAAATGTAAACACATTACTGTCGAATCCTCTAGGGCAGAAATGAAGCTAAAGTAACTACAGAAGTGCCTACATACATTTTTTTGCTCGATGACAAGGAGCAGAGTCGTTCTGAAAGATGCAGTTACTTGGCAGTTGAAATGGTCTCTAATGGTTGGCAGCAATTTGCCTTCCAAAATAGCCAGATATCCATTGGCATTTACGAAACCTTTTATAAACTGCAGGTGACCTACTCCGCGATACGAAATGCACTCCCATATCATTTGGCTGGTAGGGAATTTCACTGTAGACACAATACAGTCTAGATGGTATTATTCACGATGTCTACGGCGAATCGTTTGTTTCCTATCAGAGCCATGCAGGTTGAATTTCTTCTCATCCGACAAAACAACTGACTTCCACTGCTCGGGGATCCATTTGACATACTCCTTACACCAAATTAATCAGGACTTTTGCATTTTTTGTGTGAGGAGGCGCTTCTTCTTATTACGACGGGCTACAAGTCCATTTTTTGAGAGGCGTCTCTTCGGACTGTTACTGCACTTGCTACCACTCCTGTATGTTCTTCCCATTCTCTTTTCAGCTCAGACGAAGAAGCTTTACGGTTTTTAAGGCATAAGCGCTTCAAAACGCGGTCCTCATTTGGCATAGAGACTCATTTGCGTCCGGTTCCTTTGTTTCCTATCAGCAAACCAGTATTCTTGAGTTTTGAAAATAATCTACTCACTGTCGACTGATTACAAGACACTCTATAAGCAATATGACAGGAAGAATATCCCTCCTCACGTAAAGCAACAATAGCACTCTTTCTTCGCAGCGTCAACTGCACGTAACTCGACATCCTGACACAAGCAAGGAATGACTGCAACTCTTGCAGAGCTTTCTTATATAGCTGAAAGTAACAGCTAATGCAATATTACGTCACCACCTACGCGTGTAAATCTTATCTGATGCAATCTGTAAGAAATATTGCCATATACTTATGTTATTCGGACGACAATTTTAAGGGGTGATGCACTTTCTTTGAACACCAGTGTATATAATATTGGTGTAGATCACCATAGACAACTCTTAAAGAAAAATTACGATCGTAGTGTGAAAAGCATCATTTCATCTGTATTTCACACTGTGCTTATCCTTCACAATGAGTTACCATGTATTGCACTACCTCGTATAAGTAACGCTTCACTAATAGAGAAGACTATTTTCATTTATTCCCGGTGGGCATCACCATCCAGACGGCACCAAGGATAACTTTCAAAGCTAGTTGGCTTTTCATCGGTGGGTGCCTTTCACACTACGATCGTAGTTTTTCTTTAAGAGTTATCTATGGTGTATCTACACCGATGTTATATAGATATAGAATCTTAAAATATTATACCTTGTTGCATTTAGTTTATTTAAATAAATGCGTTACAATGGAAATTAAGAATGGTACCGCATGGTCATGTTAGATAACATAGCGCGTGACTATGCTTAAAGAGAAGCTTGTTTTGCCACAGTAAAACAGCTGCTGTTGTGTATTTTAGTATTTGTTACATATTACACGTAACCCGCATCTCTCTTCTCCCATTGGCTGAATAAATATCATTAGGAGGAAAATTATTTTAATGTATAGAAATATGTCGATAATAATAATAATATTATTAATAACACAGATAAAATTGCTTCCAATGCATGGTTCCTTGCATACGCTGTCCCCCGTATGCCGTATACCTACTACAGTCTACGCGGTAGCACAGTGGTATCGTCACCGTACTCCACACAGCAGGTGGAAAGGGCCTGGGTTCGAATCCCGTCGATGACGCGTGGAGCTTTAATAGGCTTTTTTCACTCCGCGGCTGAGTTAGCAAAGCGTAGATAGCAAGGTTTCTCCCCCAGAAACTGGGGTTTTTCGTCCAGCAAAACAGACAAATCGACCATAGAACACACGCAATTAACAGACATAAGACACACAGCACAGCAGATGAATTTAATTATTCGGGTGGCCTAAAAATAAAAAAATAATAGTTGTATGGCTACTACAAGAGAAGCACAAGACCATCCAATCCAATCCAACCAACTGGAAGTTCTTCCTGAAAAACTGCGCTAGTTGTAGACATGGCTTTTTATCACAGAATCCTGTGTTTTTCATTCAAAAAATTAGCAAACCCACCGTAGGACGCAATTTTTAGATATAATACATATGGGTGAGTAAGCTTCGGTTTTTAGCTCTAAAAACCGAAACTTACTCACTGACTCTAAAATTGAAAATGATTTTGCTTAATTTGCGCTCTAGTTGTAACGATATAGTAGTGCTTATCTCGCCGTTTATCCTGTGTTTCACCCTCACAATCCATTCTGTTTGTAATGAAAAGCATAATATGAAGATAGTATCTGCTTCCTTTGTTTTTTTTTATTATTATTATTATCCGTTTATTTCCATAAGGAAACCACCCCGGGACGGCAAAGTGCCAGGAGGGTGCTAAGTACATATCAGGGTACGAGATACTACGTGCAGTGGGTTACATATACTGAACACGTAGTCTCGTCCCGAAATATTATATACACATTTTATGTTTAATATATACAGTATTTACACATTGATGATTCTGTACATACATTATACAACTGATATATTTACAATTCACTAATAATTCCATCTATAAATTACATATTTACATAACTGTTACAGAAGGTATATTTTTACAGTCAACAAATTATTATTGTTCTGAAAGCAGAAAGTTTCTCTTTTACTCTAAATTCTTTGGTACTTTGCAGCCGATTCATATTTTGGTAAGTCTATACGAATCCTGGAAGATCTCTTTCCGGTATGTTGCATCCTCACACAGTTTTTCGGCATCTATGTGTAGTGAGTTAAATATTTTCGCTGCATTTGATGGGAAGAATCTTTGCAGGCTACTAAGATTGTTCAGGACTGGACGCAGTGGATTATTTACTTCCCCGCAACGTCTAGCAGTGGCACGCGGTTTGACTAGAATATTATCCAGGACTGGAGCATCCACTCTGCCTGTGAGCATTTGTGCGAGAGTGTGTATGTTCCTGTTAATTGTCCGCTGCATCCAGGGTGTGATGTTAAGGTTTGAGTAGAGAATGGCCCTTGAGATAGTAAAAGGGTGGCCAGCAATTCTGTTAAGCCATCGCAAGAACCAGTACTCGATCCCAAGGACGGACTTATAATGTGAATCTGGAGCTGAAGACCAGATTTGCGAGGCATACATTGCAATTGGCAGGACACACATTAAAATGTACTTGGTCGCTAGCTGAGGATCCCTAATTCCTACAAGTTCCTGTCTAGTAGCCCGTAAAGCGGCGAATATTTTTGTCTTCATATGGGCGAAGTGTTGAGCAAAGGTGAGTCTGTCATCCCACTTAAGACCCAGGTCCAGGTGAGAGTGCACTTTTACCACATTAGACCCGTTCACAGAGATCGAAATGTCATTTTTATTCTGCTTGCAAGTTATGGTCATTTGGGCAGACTTCTGCGCATTAATACGGAGCCCGATGCAATCCAGGTAGCTCTCAAATTCTCTGATTGTGCTATTTGCCATCTGACAAATACCTTCTGCTGATTCATGGTCTTTGGAAGTGATGAAAAATTTTACATCGTCAGCATATGTTATAAAATTGTAGTACCGTGCAAGAAACGGCTCCAGGGCGGCCGCGAAGAGAGTAGCCGAAAGAACTCCCCCTTGTGGCACTCCTCGCGAGATGGTAAAGCAAGATTGTAGCTTTTGGTGCTTAACAATAAGTTTTCTATGTTCTAGCAGGCTGGTTATTATAGTTAACAAATTTCCTCTTACATTAAAATAATTCTTTAAAATCGCAATGAGCGCTGGAATTGAGACGTTGTCGTAGGCTGCGGAGATATCCAAAAAAATAATATCAATTTGCTTTTTCTCATTTAGTGCTTTCTGCACGCGAAAAAGGGTTTCCAGTAAGTTTGTTATTGTTGATCTACCCGAAATAACTGAGTGCAAATGTGGTGGTCTATGGCTGAAGCAGTGTTGATTGATGGTGGGAAGCAGTGCTTTTTCGAATACCTTCTGTAGGGTGCAGCTGACAGAAATTGGTCTGTAATCCTTAGCCAATTTTGGGTGTTTAATCTTTGGTATTGGGGTTACAATGTAATTTTTCCAGGCTTGCGGGAAAGCTCCTGACCTGATGATTTCCTGATAGATGTGCAGTAATAGATCTATTATAAATGGGCTACTTATCTTAAGGATGAACATTGGAAATTTGTCTGGTCCAACAGTGGCCTTTTTGGGCAGATCGTTGATTGCTTTCATTACGCTCTCTTTGGTGATTTGTATTTCACTCAAAGGAGGTCTTGTTGGTTCCTCTATTGCCGAATGGTTTCGCTTGTTTAAATCTTTCAGGAATTCAAAAATTTTGTTACCATTATCAGTGTTCTCAATTTGATTCAGTCCATGCAGGTTACTAAAAGTGTTATTAGCCCATTCCTTGAAAATGCATTTGGTCATATTCTCTGTGCTATTTCTATTGCTAGTAATTCTTTTTGCTCGTTTTAGTTTGTTACGAACAACACTGCAGTGTGCCTGTCTTTTTGCTTTGATGAAATGTGCTCTTTCTTTCTTATAACGAATGTGATCGGCAGGATGACCCGTTCTTTGCCATTTTCTATACAGTTTTTGCTTCCTGAGGAAACTTGCTTTCAGTTGTGGGTTAAACCATTCTTTTGTTCTCTCAGATATTTTGATTTCTTTTGCTGCTCCTTCCAATGCTGTTTGGTATAGCTTTTTAGTGATCATTTCTAAAGCTTCGTCTACTGGCTTTTCTTGCTGGTCATTCCAGTTGTAACTAGTCAGGTGACTGAGAATGACCTCTGATTTAATATACTTCACGGAGAAAAGATACTTACTTTGCTTTTCCCAGTTCGTGTGGTTACCCTGCATGTATTTGTGTATCTTCAGTGCTGCTTCTATTTCAATGGGATTGTGGTCCGACTTAAATTTTATGCAGTTTTGCGCTAGCCTTATGTCTAAGGAACTATGATACATAGTGTTTTTGTTACCCTTATACCTTCACACCGTTGTAGAACAAACGCCTACAGTCATTTTGAAAACGTAACCGTTATGAATACCGGTCATGGATATTTCCATCAGATAAAAAACACTATGCCGTGGGTAATGTCCTACCTCTGATTAAACATTGCACTAGCTGATAAAGAGCTTATCCAGAAAACAGGAACCGATTTCATAAAAATTTTTAAAAACCTAAATCCAAAAATACCCCACGGTATCTTCGGCCCGTAGGATACTGTACACCCTCTACTGAAATTTATTCAAACAGTACGGGCGGTCCACCCTTGGGTGAAAAAGACACTTTTGGTCAGTGGACAGGTTGATGAAATCAGCCCCCCCCTCTCTTTCTCTCTCTCTCTCTCTCTCTCTCTCTCTCTCTCTCTCTCTCTCTCTCTCTCTCTCTGCCCTAAGGGAAAAAACTGAGGATTTTTTTTTTTTAAAATGCATCTATAATTAGTAGTAATTTAAAAAAAATTTTCTGTTTACAAAAAACTGATGTAAATCAGTTATTTGAAATAATAACCAAATATTATTTCTTAAACTATCCGTAATAATTGGCGGTACTTCATCAACTTCGTTTAGAGTTTCACAAGGTTCACCATTGGGTCCACTCTTTTTTATTGTTTATACTAATGATCTGTTAACCTTATTTCAGTCCGTTAATGTTGAGTGGCAACTCTATGCAGATGACATTAAACTTTACAAAGTTATTTGTTTTTTAACTGAGAGCGATGACCTCCAGTCCTGTCTTGATTCCCTATCACTCTGGCTCAATAAAAATAACTTGTTTCGAAATCTTTTTTCTTGTTTTTTAACTTGTTTCTAAATTATGTCGCTTTCGCTCGAATCGCGCAGTTAGACCCTTCGTCTTTATAGATTATTATATTGGAAACTCTCTAATTGCAAGTACTGATACGTTCAAGGACTTAGGTGTCCTATTTCGATCTGGCCTTCATTCCTCGTCCCACGTTGATCACGTAATATCTCAAACTACTAAACTTCTTGGATTAATCAAGAATTCTTCCTCTATTTTCAAGAGTGACAAAGTTATAATTCTTCTCTGCAAGCAGTTTATGCTTCGCATTTTTGATTACTTTGATGTTATTTGGTGCCGCAACAGGAACATCTTTTTCACAGACTTGAGAGAATTCAAATTAAATTCATTAAATTCTTATGCTATCGGAATCGCCGTGAAATTATGGAGCTCTTTGTGGTTGCTTCAGAATCGTTCCTCTTCACTCCAAACGGCATCTCCTTGGGTCTCATTTTGTCTACAATATCATAAATCCTGTGATCGATTCTCCATCTCTTCTTAAACAAATACCTTTCACTGTACCCCCCTTGAATTCTCATTATAAAACTAATTTCTCACTGCCTGTTCCTCGTATTACTTGGAGAATTACTTGGAGAATATTACTTGGAGATTATCTTGGTATTCTTCTGTTTCGTTTCCTTCTATTGAATAATTACAACATTGATTTTACATTTAATCCATCTACGTATTAGAATTTGCTTCTTACTCTCTTCTCTTAATCTAAATTTTGTATATATTTTAATTCTAGTTTTGTATTGATTATTACTGTTTTGTATTGATTCTGTAACACTCAGCATTCTCATTCTCATCATTATTTAGGGTCTGTGTGCCCTGTGTGTGAAAAGTCTGTTTGTAAATAATGAACGGCATATTTTTATATGCACAAAAGTTCGTCGTTCATAATATCCTTTCTATGGTGCATTTCATTAGAAAATATGTTCTCATCTCCAAACAGTATTTACCAGTAGACAACTTTAGCTGTCGAACCATCGGCCAATTTTTTTCATTTATTTTGATAGCCTATATCGTTCAAGCCATGGTGAGTTTACTTGCTTTTAATCTGCCTTTACAGATTTTAATAAATGTGGACGGCTGGACAAATTTTTCGAAAAGAGGCAAATATAAAATTTAATGAAATCCATCCAATAGGAATCGATTATTATATACGGACAGACAGAGTCAAGACAACAAGCTCTCTACGTACATATGCTAATACACCTGAAAATCCATTTGCCATGGTTTCCATATTCCATGGAAAATCAACCAATGGAAACATCATACACCAACAAACTTGTTGCTATTGGGTTTTAGGTGCGACTACGGCCATGTTGCTCCGTGTATATTGTCTGTAAATTGCGTGTGTTCAAAGGTCGATTTTCTCTTTGGTGGATGAAAATCCCGAGTTTCTGGTAGAAAAAACCATACTACCCTCGCCTGAGACCCACAAACGCAGCCACGTTGTGAAAAAGACCCATAAAAATTCCTCCCGTCATCGACGGGATTCGAACTCAGGTCTTTTCAACCCGGTATGGGGAGGACGGCGCTTCTACCAACTGTGCTACCCACGAAGGCATACCAACAAACGGCAGCAGGTATGGAATAATAACGACGGTAACCACTGTGTTCACTAAGAGGACCCAAACAGGGACAAATTTATAAATTTCAGAACCCTAGACAAAACCTTAAAAAAATATATGCCATTTCTACTAAATATCATTGGTCGCAAAATAAATGCTCGTTTTGTAGTTATGAAAAAAGCAAGCATTAATTCAATAAAAATAATAATAATGTATTGGTCCGCCTTTGTCGTTAGTGGCTACTTTAATGGGTCATGGAATACTTTATAGTTGGTAGCATTGTGCTTAATTCCTCCTTTAAAGCACTCGTTTGCTCCATTAATGAACAGGACCGTCTTGCTCTTGACTTAGTTTCACATTCCCATTCATCCAACATCAGTTCGGTTACGGTCGGAGCTTTGTAACTGCTTACCATCGCATTTTTCGATATTTGTCTTTTCCAACTAAGTGTTCCAAATCCTTGGTTTGTGAAATGGAGCATTGCCATACTGATGTGGTTCAAGAGGATTTAGTTTTATTGGGAGACTCCATTGTCAGGGACACAAGTACTATTTTTTGTAATGAGGATAGGTGGACTAGAACCAGTGTTTCTGCCAGAAGTAACAACAGATGATGTCACCAACAGATTCTTGTTAATTTTTAAAGAGGAGTAAACAGTGCATTTTTTTTTTTTTTTTTGACATAGTGTTTTTGTCAAGCGGTTCCTGTCGTTCCCCACAAATCCGTGTTGAGTACTCTGTGATGTATTAATGCACAACATTGCAAGGCCAGTTAGTGTGGGTATGTGTGAGTAGTGTGTTATTTGTGTTGTTTGATTGGCCTTTTAGTTACTGGGCGGCTCGATCACCATGAAAGGAGCCTTTCAGCATCCGTCCACTGGCACGAGGAGACGGGCCAGGAAGGTAGAAGGAACGCCGAACGGGCTCTGTCCCCACTTGCAAAGCAAGAGAGGAGAGAGGCCAAGTTAGAGGAACGGAGCGAGTTGGATAGGAAAGGTAAGAAAAGGGGAAGGAAGCAAGGGTAGGCAGAGCGGAAGGCTACCCCTAGCAGAGGGCCAAACGGCCAGATGATCCCAGACCTGTCAGTTGACCAGTGTCAGCAGAATCCCTTTGATGAAGATTCATCGAGGGTGGTTAAAATCCCGCCTGGGAGTGTCCAAGGCCAGCAAAAGAGCCCGAAAGCATCTAATCCCACGCCGATGGAGAGGAGGCGTCAGCAAAGGAGCTTCAAGGAGAAGAGGTGAAGGTAGGAATCCCATTGGTTTATACCCTGCAGGGGTGATGTCGACAACCCTTTTGCAATGCTACTTGAACCATTCCTCGCAAAAAATCCAAATTTTAGTTCCTTCGCTGATGATCTAAAATTCCTTATCAATTCAAAAGACCCCAAACAGATACAAAAAATTAATAATGAAACCTCCAAGCAAATTTAACAGTTAATTGACTTTTTACAGCGAGCTGGACTCCAACTCAACAATGCCAAGTCAGCCCACATGACAATCACGAAGACGAAGGTCAAGAATGACATTCGAGTTACGGTTATTGGTGAGTCAGTCCCCAAAGTTTCATCTCATACTGACCTGGGACTAACGTGGGATGAAGACTTAAATTTCAAGGAACACTTCCTAAAGGCAAAGAAGAAGACCTATGCTGCTTTCTGGCTATCCGCCAGGCTGTCACAACACCAAACTGATTGGACAATTCATTAATAGATGTCTCACACCCATACCACTATATGCCTCAGAAATCTGGTCCTCTGCATCTACCTCTCGATGTAATAAATTTCTGTCAATGGAACATTGGATTCTGTGGACCCCTTCACCATCTCGAAATGGACCTCGAGGGACCCCTTCACCATCTCGAAATCGACCTCGATGGACCCCCTTCACCATCTCGAAATGGACCTCGATGGACCCCTTCACCATCTCGAAATCCATTCTCCTAGTCAACCTAGGTATGACCTCCTGGAAGCTCATTGTCCTAAAAAAAATCTGTCAATACTTACCAAGCTGCTAACTCACCATATTGATGCCCCATCAATAGAAGATATCATCGCACTAACAAGAGGAAGAAAGAGTAGCCATCACCCACTTAGGATGAAGCTATCAAACCTGGACTCCCTAAAAGGAATGTTCCCATGTAACTTAACCATTAACGATGGTAGTCGTTGACAGTCCAGCTTGAATTTGGGCAAGACGAGTTAATCAGGTGTACGTTCGTTCCAGCGGTAGGGATCTTCTTCTTGTGAAGAGCTCCTGGCAGTATTGCGAAAAGGCCTTGTACTCTCTGTCGCCGTCCAACAAGTAATGCTCCTGGAGTTTTGGATTGAAGTTAATTCTGGTAATCAGAATTCAGCGAAGGTCCTCATACAAAGGGCAGCCATACATTAGGTGAGACCAACTCTCCAGCTCTCACAATGGCAGAGGGGATCATCAATAATTCCAAGACTTGAGAGTTTGGCTCTGATGGATCCGTGACCTGTTAGCATGAAAGTTGTGTACAAGCCGGGAGAAAACCATGAAGGAGACTTGGGATATACCTTGTTGATATATGGAATAAATATCCTAGTGATATCTCCTTTAGTAGAGTTAGCCCACCTATTTTGCCATATCTGCTGTAAATGGAGACTAAGGCGCTTCTTTTCAGCAATCAAGTTATTAGTGGGATCAATGGTGTGGTCCATGAACGTCACCGATGTGCCTTTTAATAGTTGGTAGAAGAGCCCGCAACGTATCACCTCCAGGTCCAAAGGAAGGGCGCCTGCCAGCACTTGAAGGGCATGGGTGCTGACAGTACGGCAGGCCCTGGTAATGGTGAGGAGGATAAATCTTTGAATAGTTCCGAGCTTATTTCTGTTTACTGCTATTTTTGCTCTCGGATACCATATCCCTGCAGCGTATGTAATCGCCGGTAGAAATACTGCTTTGTAGAACAGCGAGAGAGTGCGGCGGTTGAGGCCCCAATCCCGACGCGTAACTCTGGCGACCAAGGCAGTATAGTTCCTTAACTTTGTCTGAAGGTGTTTCAAATGTGGGAGGAATGTAAGTCCTGAGTCCAGGATTGTTCCTAGATTTTTCAGTTCAGTAGTGAAACATATTGTGGTCTCGTTTATCTTGATTTGTGGACGTCTTCTGAGGTACCTTTTCAGTAAGATGGAATTAGTCTTCATTAAAGAGATTTGAAGATTATGATCCCTTGCCAAGTTTTGTAATATCAAGAGAGCCTGATTTGCAGAATTTTCTAGCTGCGCTCTGCAGTCTGCAGACACTGCCAGGATCAGATCATCTGCATAGGCCTGGGTGGTAACGTCATTCAGGTTAGTGTTGAGGAAGTCATCAAGTACAACATTCCAAAGGAGCGACCCCAGCACCGAACCCTGGGGACAACCCCTGTAAACCTGGTGTTTGACTCTGCAGTATGGTGCATTGACAATTATTTCTCTGGCTGTGAGGTAGCTTCTTATGGTGTTATAAAGGTTTCCGGGATACAGGCACGTCTTATTCGACTGAGGACGCTCGGACACCAGAGTGAGTCGAACGCCCCAGAAAAGTCTATGGCAATAATCAGGAAATATTTTCTATTGGAGTTTGTGGCAGTTGTAAGGATATTCTGGAGTGCATAAACTGTAGAACATCCTTGTTTGAAACCATATTGGTCTGTAGAAGATAAATTTGCTGCATTATAATGTACTGTAATTCTACTGTGTAGTAGGCATTCAAAAAGCTTGCTTAGCACAGATAACAAGACAATCGGTCTATAAGAAGATGGGATTTCTGGAGGCTTGGTTGGGTTTTTCAGAATCAGGCGTATGTTAGCTATCTTCCAATCGGATGGGAAGACACCTGTCTGCAGGCAGTGATTGAACAGGTCGAGGATGAGGTATGGGGAATGCTCCACAGTCTTCCTTATAATCTCTGGTTCAAGTAGGTCCGGTCCTGGACATTTATTGTTGTGGAGTCTATCGGTTGCGATGTGCAGCTCCTCAATAGTGACGAGCGGCTCTTGATGTTCTGGACTGTATATACTGTTGTCCTGGCAGAGTTGTTGTTGTTGACTTGTACTAGGATCCATTGCTGGTTGGATAATTGTATCCAATATTTTATTGAAGGATCTGTCCCATTAGGTTCTTATGTTACCTTGAGGGGTTATTGTTGCTGTCATTTCCTCCCCTCTTGGGAGTTTGTTGGTTATGATTTTATAGACTACACCCCAAGGATCGGTGTTTCCGGTTGTGGAAACTAGTTGTTAACATGATGTTTGCTTGCGTTTCCTGATAGTAGTCGCGTATATATTTCTAGTCTCATTGTATTGCTGGCGGAGAGCCTCTACCTCTGCAACTGGCCAGGACCGTCGCGCTCGTTGGAAGGCTCTTCTTCTGAAGTTGACCTCCCGCTGGAGTTCTGGGTACCACCAGGGGACAGCACCAGGAATGGGTTTTTTCCTAGGAATGGTGCAGTTGCTAGCTTCTATAATTAAATTTGTGACTTTTCTCTGGTAGGCATCAGGATCAGTGGGATGGTAGTTATTAACTTGCAGCTGCTAGGCTAAGGAGCGCAGCTTCTCCGCGAAAATTTCCCATTGTGCTCTGGAGATGGCGTACCTTTGAGGGGTGAATCTTGGAGTTGGGATTCTATCCAAGGATCTTGTTATCTGTATGTTATGGCCCTGTGGTCTGAGGTGGTCCAACCCACGATGAAGTTTGATATATTTCTCGTAGCCAAGGTGACATCAATTGTGGATTCCCACAGGTTATTACAAAAGGTGGGAAGGTTGTTCGGCCTGTTTAGAACAGTAAGCTGGAAATTTGCCAGAAGATCTTCAAGTTTTTGGTTGTTTCTACAGCCATGCCTGTCAGCAGTAGTGCTGAACCAAACAGATGACCTGCAGTTGACGTCAGCACCGATGATGATCTTCTCATTTGGGAGAGTTGTCAGGACGATCTCCAGATACCTCGTGTATGGAAGTATATCAACCCCCTGGTCTGCAGTATAATGAGACTATATAAAAATTTCCCAGGGGGGCTGATGATGTGGGCACATGCCGCCAAGGCTGTGCATAAATGGGGGATTTTGGTGACAGTTATGTCAAGGTTCCTAGTTGCTATTGCAGCCCAGGGGGCCTCTTCGTCAACATGAGTAATATTATATGTGGGGGTACCCCCTGACCTGATTTGCATAGGTGTATGGTTCCTGTAAGATCAGAATATCAAAGTTGTCTTCATCCGCTTTTATTCTTAGCTGTTCAGCTACAGCTTTTGAGCAGCAGAGAACATGTTGGAGCATTGCAGGAGAAGATGAAGTTACTGTGGATGGACAGGTAAAAAAATTAGAGGCGGCTCTCGAGTAGCCACATAATAGAGACTTGGTGACCTGATTGCAATGGTGCATCCTGTGAAGTAGAGAATCATTACTGGGTTTGGTATATCCTTATGGCTGACAAGTTATTTAATTACTGGTGTGACTGGCATTGGGGAAGCTAGTCGACAGAATGAGCTGCGATAGTCATAAGTGTGCCAGTTGGTGGTTGTGAGTGATAGCGGCGTCTGTTGAAGACCGCGGTGGCATAGGTCGAGAATGCTTTGTAGGCTTCTTCTGATAACAATACCCTAGCCTCTGGATGGATTGTCGATGCATTGAGGACCAAAAGAAGCTGGTTGCAGTGGTTAAGATAGGTCGGACAGGAGTGCATCACATGGTTCCAGTCCTCTGACTCTCCACAGATGCAAAAAGCATCAACGGCCAGACTAAAGTCGAGAAGACGCCTTTTAAATGATCCATGGCCTGTCAAAAGAAAGGACCTGTAGGCGTTAGGATAGAACCAATTGCAACATCGTTTGTTGAGGAAGCTGACATCCGGAATAAAGAGTTTAGTAATTTCACCTGTTGATGAGTTATTCCATCGCGTCTGCCTTAGGGAAACCAGTTCAGTCCACACACGGATCATATCATGTTTTATGTTAGCGTCTGTACGCGTTTTAATGGTGAGTATTTCAACCTCTTTATTCTTCTTGGTGGCATGAGAGAAGCTGAAGTACATAATATGGAGATCTAGCGGTAGGCATCCAATAAGAACTTGTAGTGCAGCGGTTTACGTGATCCGAGATGCACGAATCATTTGCAGCATCATAAGCCGCTGAACCTGAAGAATCAGGCATTGTATTCTTACTATCGTCATCCTGTTATACCACACTGCGGCGCCATATGTGACAATGGGAATAAATACAGTTGTGTAAAGATGTAAAAACATTCCTTTGAGGCCCCAGTCTTTGCGGGTGAAGCGTGCCAGCATGGTAATATAGGCTTTAATTTTCTCTTTGATGGAACATAGGTGGGGAATGAAAGTTCCTCGGTCATCCAGCGCGTTGGTTTTTTAAGTGATTGCCCTTTATAACGGATGGTCGGAGGCCTCCTCACATCCAACTTTCCTTTCAGTAGAAGAATTTTGCTCTTTTCAGTAGAGACTGAAAATTTGTTGTTCTCAGCCCACTTGGAAAGGGCTGACAGTACTGCACTAGCCCTAGTTTCTACTGTAGCTCTCATAGGTCATCAACAACGATGACAAGGCCGTCAGCATAAGAAGTTTGTGTGACGTTGGGACATATCCTCAGAAGCCAGTCATCCATAATCATATTCCACACTGCTGGACCAAGGATGGAGCCTTGGAGACAGCCTCTGGTAAGCTGCCAGGTGATGGAATGGAACTGTGTTTTGATGGTGAGACGTCGGTTATAGAAGTAGCTCTTGAGGCAGTTGAACAGATTCTGAGAGCAATCAGTGGCCCTGACCCTCTGTAGGATTGTCGGCCACCAAATCGTGTCAAAGGCGCCCTTAAAATCTATAAAAATTGCAAAGACATAGGCGCCCTCAGAATCTTTTGCAAGTTTCAGAATCGTGGTCAGCGCATCAATTGTGGAACAACTCGGCCTGAACCCGGGAGGGGATCTGCAAGACAGGTTGATTTTGCCTCCAGCCTGCACACAAGCTTCCTTGGGTGCAGGTTGGAGGGAAAATAGCAGTAGTCTCTCAAATACTTTACCCAGTATTGGTAAAAGTGCAATAGGACGATAAGATGGTGTCCTGCCAGTGGGATCCTTTGGTAGGAGTCTCAGGTTTGCAAACTTCCAGCGTGATGGAAATATGCCATCTTTCAGGCAGGTGTTGAAAAGGTGAATGAGGATAGCAGGAGCGACAGTCCAAAGATGTTTGACAGATTCCACCTCGATGAGGTCCAGACCAGGAGCCTCCATTCTTGATCTTGTTGAAGGCCATGGTCATTTCCTCTTCAGTAAAAGGATCTTCAATAGCGGTAGGTTGGAAGTTTTGGTTGTCGATAGTGATTTCATTATGGAAGTCTCTGTTTAGGGCAGCATCATCTTGGTAAATAAAATCATCCAAAATTTTGTTCATTGTGTCCAGCCAATTTGTTGTCTCAGGAGAGCCATTATTGCGTATGGAATTGATGATGTCTGTAGACCTGATTTTGTTCCTGACAAGTTTATGCACCAGGCCCCAAGGGTTCTTCTTCCCTTCTGTCTCTACCAGTGTGCACCATGAGTTTTGTTTGGCATGGTAAATCCTATTGCAATATTCTCTGCGAAGGGCTCTGAATCTTTCTTTGTATTGATCAGCAATGTGGGGAGGCTCAGTTCTGCGTTTACGCTGGTGTGCTCTACGTGCATGCTTGATCATTCCGTAGGTTAGTAAGATCCTGCGACCACTAGGGGACGGACCTTGGACTTTTAGAACATTTCTTCATCGATGCTTGTGAGGCTTTCAGGAGTAATGATTGAACAAAATCTGTTTTCTGGGTACTATTCATGGAGTGATACCTATTGAGGGCAGATGGGCTGCAGGTGACTTCCCGGATGATCTCGTCAAAAACGTCCCATTTAGCCGAGCTTATAAAGAACCTGGACGTATCATGCATGTAGATTTGGCGAGGGGTAACTTGATCAGTAATACAGTACTGTATGTGATATGTATGTAGTGTGTGATAAGGCAGTGATCACTGGTGGTCGCATATTCATGCACCTGCCATTGTTGGAGACAGTTGCTGAGGGAAGGCATTATAAGGGTAACATCCAAGTTGGATTCCCGGTTCCTGAGGAGTAGGTTGACCTGATAGATTAGCGACCTCCAATCTGCGGGCAGCAATAAATTCATCAAGTAGATCACTTTTAGCATCAGTGGTGGCATTGTACCAACTAGTGGTTGGCACACAATAGCCTTAGATGCTGATGCGCCATAAAACTCCTAATAACCAAATAACCAACCAACTAGTAGAGTTTGCATTGGAGTCGGCTGCGATGAAAACATGTGAATCTTCAAGCAGGTCAAGAGTCCGTTCCGGGGTGGCAATATGCGGGTGGATATCAGTGCCGAACTGAAAGTAGGATGTAAGGATTGAGATGCGGCCAAAGCAGCCTTCCACAGTAGCAGCAGCCAGGTGAGAGGTCCATACGGAATCAAGTCTGGTCACAACTAGGTTCGGGTTACGGATTATGATGGCTGCAAGGCATAGCTGGTTTGTAGTCTGTATCTTCCGGTATGTAAGTGGATATCCAGAGACTCTAACGCAAACTCAATAGGGTTACTGAAGAAGGAGAAGGTCGAGATCAAGTTCTTCCATGATGGGAAAAGCCACAGAGATTGATTTTTGTACATTTATTTGGGCAATGCGAAGTCTGGAGGTTGTCGGGTTAGATGGCCTATTATCCATAATTTGTATTGTTACGGATTATGTCAGCTGCTCTTTTATATACAAGGGGAGGATTTATTTGGACAGTTCTTGTAAAGTTGTCCTGCCTCTGCATGATGCCCGCAGATTGGTTGCTTTTTGAGATACTTCTTGGCGGTATGGCCGTGTCCTAGGGGCAATTGTAACATTTCTTAACTAGTACAAAATCCTGGAAATGGTGTGATAACCAGTCCAAGAAGTTCCTTTCTTGATTATGCAGAAATTTTCTAATCCTGGGAGATACCTGGAAAATTCAGTTGAGCTTGTCTCGTGAACTGGTAGTCGTTAAGAACCGAATCTTCATTTCATTGGCTGCCTCCTCCCTGTCGATGTGTCCGAATAGATTTCCATTGAAAATCTCTTCCTTCTGGAGTGAGACGTCAACATCGAAGATGATAATGCTCGGCCCTCTAAGTTTCGGGGTTTCAAAGGTGAGGCTCAAGTTCTCAGCTTTTCCACATATTTGTAATTGCTCCAGATCTGATTTGGAGGCTGCTGATTGAGCAAAATGATTTGCATTTTGTCGCTAGCAGGTTTAAACCGAGTTATTAAAAATGTGTTTTTTAAACAAACAAAAAAAAAAAGAAAAAAAAAAAAGGATTTTTCATATTTGTGTTCATAAAATATTGAAAATAAAAGTGGCATCAAAAAAGTTCTGAAAGTATGCTAAAGATTCAGCACTCATGTGCTGAAAGTTTCAATTTTGAATTATTTTTTGCTGATTTTTCAAATACAGGTATGTGAGGTAGAAGTGACCCCTTGAGTGGTGGTAGAATTTACTTCTTTTATGGTAATTATATACCTTTCATTTTGCTTTTCATTATTTATATATGTGGAGCCGTTTAGTGGAAATGGGTACAACATGTTGTGAGATTTTTTTTAACAAACATCCTTTGTAGAAGATATCAAGGGGCTCACATCTGATGAGTATGGCCTTGGCACACACAGGGTTCTGAGCTAGATATCATCATTTTTCTCTTTCTCGGTGATTTCCTTTTACTTTTGAATCCTGTTTTCTATCTCTCTCAGGGTAACTCAAATTTTTTTTGGCCCGTGCAGTAAAAGTCTCAGGCTTAATTGCCCCATATGTCTAATAATAATAATGTACTGCCAAGTAGACTAGGGAGCATTCTCTAGAGAGATTTTATGGAAATAGATCTACCTGCATTACTTGAAGACATTAGCATTTGTTGAGGCATATGATGCAAGAAAGCAAGCTTATATAGCATCAGCCAAAAAAAAAAAAAACTTTTCCATTTCACCCATCCGTTCAATCCATGTGTTTGTCTAGTTCAGCCTTAAATTAAGCTATCAGCTTCCACTACAGCAGATGGAAGTCTGTTACAGTAATCAACTACCCGCTGGCTAGAGGAAAACTCCCGGACATCTATTCTACAACTGTCTTTCCTCAATTGGAATCTATGCCCGCTGAAGTTCTTAACCTGAGGAAGCAGAATCCCCTCAGCATTGAGGCTGCTTAAACTATTCGAGACCTTATACACCTCACTCAGATCACCTAGCAGGTGCCTAATCTCCAGATGCTGCAACTTACAGAATTTAAGCCTTTCTTGATAAGAGCACCCCTTTGTTCCCCTCACCCATCTTGTTGCCCTTCTGTGTACTCGTTCTAGCAACTTTACATCCTTCCAAAAATAAGGCCTTCTGACTGCATGCAGGCAATGGTCAGGCCATTCAAGGAGTGGCCTGACCATTGCCTTACAAGGATATAATCACCTTCTTGTCTCTGCTTGAAAAATTCCTATATATCATTGAAAAGATCCATGACCTTCTTTGGTTGCCCGTCTGCACTGCTCAGAGAACTTCATATCTGACTGCACAATTACCCCATGTCTTTTTCATTCTCTACCTCCCTGAGTGTAGTACCACACAATTAGTACGTTTCCGTTGGGTTACTGCAAGCCATATGCAGTACTTTGCATTTGTCAATATTAAACTTTAGTTGCCACTTCTCAGCACATCTTCCTATCTTTTTTAGATCCTGTGGCAGTAGCATGCTGTCTTTACTGTCCTTAACAACTCTGGCAACCTTTGTATCATCTGCAAATTGGACATTAAGCCTGATGTACCTTCATCGATATAATTGATAAATACACAAAACAACAACGCGCCCAGCACCGAACCCTTGGGGATACCACTAGTAACATTGGTCCACGAAAAGCAGTGTCCAATGATTGCCATTCTGTCTTCTCCCACTCAACCATCCTTTTATCCATTGTAGAAACTTGCCCTTAATGCCATACTGCTTAAATTTGTAAAGCAGTCTTCCATGTGCAACAGTATCAAAATTTTTCCTGAAATCCAAGTATATGATAACAAAATTATTTTTTGCATCCAGTTCCTTTGTGACTACATCGTAGTATCCAATCAAATTTATTCAGAAAAGATTTCCGAACTATTACTCCAGTCTTGTCTAGGTGATCCTGAATCACTTCCTTAACCAGTGACGCCATTATTTTCCCTCGAACAGAAGTTAAACTAACAGATCTATAATTATTTGTCACCCTTCGAACTCCCCTTTGTGAATTTGGAATACATTTGCACATCTCCAGTCCATGGGGACCTCCTCGTGTACTGGACAAATAAGCATATACTATTATAGACGAGAGTACTTATGTAATTTATGCATGATAGAGTTCCCCACATTTCAGCCTTATTACTTGCACGTCGCTCAACATTACCGCATCACTCAGCGTTACTGCGTCGTGATTTGTTTAGAATTACTGCCCGTGAGTTGCTCAATAAAACGTCTGCTTAGCTTCCGTCTTACCAGATTAAATTTAAGTAGAATTTGACGTGTAGGGATCCAGTTCTAATCTATTAAATTCAGTGTAGCAAAGAAAAAAAAAGTATCGTATTGGAGAGTACATTGTTTTTACTCAGTTCGGAACACTCTTAATAATTTTTAATATGTTTGACAGTCAAGGGGAAGATGTGCTCGTCCCTGACTCGTTGCTCAGCGAGGCCATTTTGAACAGCTGCTGCGACGACTAAACAAACGAACTCCTTCAATTCATTTCCCAACCAACAGTACAACCATTGCTTTAACTCGGCAAGTCTTTCTGGACGCACGTTCAGAAAGAGTAACGTATCAACTGGGTAGTACTACACTCAGGGTGGTAGAGAATGAAAAAGCGTGGGAGTAATTGTGCAGTCAGATATGCAAGGGTAGCGCATGATGACTTTTCGATGACACACAAGAATTTTTCTCCTGTATGAGGCAATGGTCAGCCCCCACCTTGAACAGTGTATACAGGTCTGGAGGACTCCTTTTAGGAAGGGTGTAGAGCTGCTTTAACAAGTACAGAAAAGGGCAACGAGACTGGTGAATAGAACAAAGGGTTGCCCTTTCAAAGGAAGACTTAAGTTCTGCAAATTGCAGTGTCCGGAAACTGGGCACTTGCAAGGCGATCTAATTGAGATGTATAAGGCCTTGAATGGTTTGAGCGAACTCAATGTTGATTGGCCTTTTTCAATTGTTCAGATTAGTCGCTTGTCGGAACTTAAATTCAAATTAAGGAAAGGCAGTTGTAGAATAGAAGTGCAGAAATTTGCCTTTAGCCAGCGGATGGTTGATTGCTGGAACAAACTTCCATCTGTCGTTGTAGAAATTGACAGCTTAAATAAATTCAAGGCAGAACTGGACAAACATTTGGTGTTAATGGATGGGTGAAATGGGAAGGGATGTTTTTTTTTTTTTTGGGCTGATGCTATATAAGCTTTCTTTATGCCTGTTCTAATGCCAATGTTTTTATGAACAAACGTTTTTTATGATTTCGCTTAGTAAACTCCACTCCCAGCTTTGTAATAGTATCAGCAGGAATAGCAAACGATCCAAGAAAGCAAGATTATATAACATCAGCCAAAAGAGAGAAAAAAAAAAACAACTACACAGTTCATCCATCCATACCCTCCAAGAATTTGACTTGTTCTCCGTTGAATTTATTCCACCCATCCTTTCTATAACAACCGATGGAAGTCTGTGCCAACAATCCACTACCTGCTGGCTGACGGCAAAATTCCGCATATCTATCCAGCAAACACACTTCCTCAAATTGAATTTATATCTCCTTATTTATATCTCAGCAAGTGGAAGGATGCCATTAACATCCAATTATTCAATCCATTCAAGGTTTTTAAACACCTCAATCAGATCTACTTGCAGGTGCCTAATATCGAGACGCTGCAAACAGCAGAACTGTGGACTTTCTGGATAAGAGTACCTGTACCCTTTTCTTCCCTTCTGCAGTCTGGTTGCCCTTCTCTGCACCGCTCCAGCATATTCACATTCTTCCTAAAGTGAGGCCTCCAGACCTTTATACAGTACTCAAGATGCAGTCAAACGATGGCCTTACAAAGAGATAATGATCTCTTTGTCCTGCTATCAAAGTTCTTTTACATCATTGACAAACTCCGTGAGCTGCCGTGGCAGTATGTTTGCACTGCTCGGAGAATTTCATGTCTGACTGCACAACTACCCCATTGTCTTTTTTAATTCTCTTCTACTCTGAGTGCAGTACCACACAGTTCATAAGTTACTGCATATAGCGAACTGTACAACTGCCATCGGCAAATCGTCTCAATTTTCCCATATCTTGCAGTAGCTTGCCCAGATGACTGTCGTTAACCACCCTGCCAACCTTTGTATCACGGGAAACTCCAGACATTAAGCCTGATGCACCTTCATCATCATTGATGCATATTTAAAACAATAATGTGCCCAGCACTGAACCCTGGGGAACTCCACTAATAACATTAATCCACGAAGAGCAGTGCCCGTTGATAACTACTCTCTGTCTTCTTCCAGTTAACTATCCCTTTATCCATAGCAGTAACTAGTTCTTAATGCCAGATTGCTACAGTTTTTACAAAAGCTTTCCTGAAATCCTAGTTTATGATGTCAAAATTATTTTTTCCATCCCACTACTTAGTCATTGCATCATAGCAATCTATCAGATTGACTAGAATGGACCACACCGCCACTTAACAAATCCATTTTGCGATTTCGGTATAATTGAATGACTGTCCAAATGGTCCTGCATTACTTCTATAGCCAGGGATTCCATTGTTTTCCCTGGAGCAGACGTTAAGCTAACAGGTCTGTAATTACCCACGTGCCTTTTGATACCCTTTTATGAATTGGGATACATTTGCACAACTGCAGTCCATACGGACCTTCCCTGAATCCAAGAAGGATATTCATAAGAGTAGCCTTGGATTCTGGGTAGACCCTTTGGATTCTCTTAGGAATAGCAAAGAAGATAAGCAAACCCATTATAGCTATGGGTTTGTTTATTTCTTTTGCTGCTTTCCTTAATATAATTGGATAGATTCCACCCAGCCGAGGTGCCTTTTTTATGTCCATCTTCAACAAATTCTCCTCCACTTTCCTTTCATTTATCACAGTCATTTAGCTCCCCGCTAGAGTTTAATAAACTTTTGGCATTGTCTTCTCTAAAGAATTTCTTGTGTATAAATGTGGATGTAAAATACCTATTCAATTTGTACGCAACCTGAGTTGGGTCATCAACAGTTAACATATGGACATCAAGTGGCCAATGTGATTCAACCCTTCCTTCTACTGTTAATATAATTAAAGAATTCTTGGCTGTTTTTTTTTTTTTTTTTTTTTTGCATTTTTTGCGAGAGACTTCTCATAATGTGCCTTAGCTTGATTAACCTCTTTTATGACTTGATTACAGACTAATGTATATCTACCATAGGTTTCTGTATCATCTGATAATTTATATCCATCCCATATACTTTTCTTCTTTCCCATATGATATTCATTTAGAGTCTAAGCCTGAACAATAATTCTTAGTTGCTATGAAAACGTAGTAGCAGAAGTTTTTCTTTGACTGCTTTCCTGAATACTTCCCATTTAGAATTTTCCGTTGGTAACATATTAATTGTAGTAAGAGTAATAAAGGCATGTGATGCAAGAAAGCATGCGTATGAGCTTATGTAGCATCAGCCAAAAAAATAAGAAATAAAATAAATAATAATACTAATAATAAAATTCACACAACCATTCCCTATAAATGTTTGTCTAGTTCCTCCTTGAATTTATTTAAACTATCAATTTCCCCAACGACAGATGGGAGTTTGTTCCAGCAATTAACCACTCCTGGCTAAAGGCAAATTTCCTCACATCTATTCTACAACTACCTTTCCTCAATTTGAATTTATGCCCCCTTAGGTCCGTAATCTGAGCATGTTCAACCAATTCAAGGCCTTATACACCTCAATCAGATCACCCCGCAGGTGCCTATTCTCCAGCTGCTGCAATTTGAAGAACTTAAGCCTCTCTTGGTAAGAGGATCCCTTTATTCCTCTCACCAATCTTGTTGCCCTAATCTCTGTACACGTTCAAGCAAATTTACACCCTTCCTAAAATGAGGCATCTAGACCTGTACGCAGTGTTCAAGGCCTGACCATTGCCTTATTCAAAGGGATAATCACCTCCTTTTCCCTGCTAGAAAAATTCCTGTATATCATTGAAAAAAACCCCATAGCCGTCTCTACATTGTTGTACAGCCTGTCTGCATTGCTCAAAAAAACTTCTTATCTGACTGCACAATTACTCCCATGTCTTTTTCATTTTCTACCACTCTAAGTGTAGTACCACACAGTTGGTACGTTCCTCTGGGGTTACTTCTACCCATGTGCAGTACTTTGCATTTGTCAATGTTAAACTTCAACTGCCACTTCTCAGCCCATCTGCCCAAATTTTCTAGATCGTGTTGCAGTAGCACACTAGCATTATTGTCATTAACAATCCTGGCGACCTTTGTATCACCTGCAAACTTCGACACTAAACCTGATATACCTTCATCGATATCATTGATAAATATAAAACATAACAGTGGGCCCAACACTGAACCCTGTAGGACTCCACTAATAACATTAATCCAGAAAGAGCAGCATCCATTGATTACCACCCTATTTCTTCTCTCTCTCAACCACCCTTTTATCCATTGTAGCAACGTACTCTTATACCATTCTGCTCCAATTTGTACAGTAATCTTCCATGTGCAACAGTGAAAAAAAAAAGCTTTCCTGAAATCCAAGTACAGTATATGATATCAGAATTATTTTTTGTATCCAGTTCCTTTGGAACCACATCATAGTATCCAATCAAATTTGTCAAACAAGACTTTCTTTTAAGAAACCCATGCTGTGTCTGAATTATTGATGCAGTCTTGTCTAGATGATCCTGTGATGCATATTCTTCTTTTTCCAACGTCATCAGTTTGTCCCACTGCACACAATTTAAACTCAGTTTGAGTCCTCTGTAATCACCCTTACGATAGCAAAATTCTTTCCCTTTACCCTTGACAATAGTTATATCTTTAATTAAATTCCACTGTATCATACTCGGATCGCTGCCACTCAGTGGGTCTTTTACCTGCAGATTTTTAATGCATGAAGAATCACTGTTGATAACCAGATCAAGTGTATTGCTTCCTCTTTATGCTTCCCTTACATGCTACTGTAGAAAACAGTCATCCAGAAAAATCCACTAAGGTCTTGCTTGTGTTTGAGTGACCAACCCGCAAATTCCAGTTAATATCTGGAAATTTGATGTTCCCCATTATGGGACATTCTAGTTTTCTGTATAGGTGTTTAGTATACTCGTCACAGTCATTAGGCCTATAGCAAAGTCCTACTCTCTGTTTTGTTTTCTCAGTGCTTATATCACATCAAACTGACTCAACATTGCACTCGTTACCCATGTCAACTGGATGGACTGTCATAGATTTAATTGCTTTTTAAATAAGAGCATAACCACTCAACCTCTACTGGCCTGTCTGTCCGCCCTGTATGCATTGCACTCCCCACTTTCAAATTCAGTATCACTTCTGTCTGAATGACATCATGTTTCGTCTGTACCTGCAATGCCTTTGGTTAGATCTTTTATACTGTGTATATTAATTTTTAATTCAATTTATTTAAGCATAAAATTTTAAAAAATACCCATTCTTATATGATAATTTTTTTATCAATACATATTTTTAGTTATATCAGTACTTCTACGTTATTAATTACGATTTAAATTTGAACCCTTTGGTCAACCAATTACGTCAACGATCTTTTCAATATTTTCTTTAGTTAGAATTATAGAATATATTGTAGTTCTGTTGTATTATTTATGTAACGTATTCTTCATCACGTAGTAGGTGTCACCTGTGTTCCTGAAAATTTAAAGTCATTGGCAGGTATAGAGTTTTGGGGTACTGGATTTGTTTTTTTTTTAATTTTTGTATACTCTATATATGTATATACTTATAAAATAGGACTATTTTCAGGTAAGAGAGAAGATTTTATTTTTTGCTTCATTTGTAATTTTAGCTTTAATAGTCGGAAATTCAATATAACTAGTAGAATAATGCTTCTGGATTATTTGCCCTTCGTGGTACGAAAACCCCCCGCATTCTGTTTTTTGCTGTTGTGAAATTATTAATAATTTATTACAATTGTATTTATACTATACATTAATATTGTCTACTGACCTATGAAATTTACTACGAATTGTTGTGAATGTTATACCGTACTTTGTTAATAAAGGGTTTTTTTTTTTTGTATTATAGGTACTATTGATAAATAGAATATATACAAATGAATCATTAAATTTCAACATGGCAGTTGTAATTCGGCGCCTAATGTTGTAGTAATGCTATGCGACTGGCATCATTTTTGTTGCGACAAATTGAATTACTTAGTTAATTATCGTGATCTTGACGTACTCTTGCCATCGAGAGAGAGAGAGAGAGAGAGAGAGAGAGAGAGATGAGGAAGAGTGCACTTATTTGTGGCTTTGACCACTGTCGTCTTAGGTTTTGTTACATTAAATTTTTGAAATTAGCCCTATGTAAACGAAAACTTCGGAAATAAACGTAAACCGATAAAAGCGGTTTACGTTTATTTCCGAAGTACAAAGATGCGTATTTAGACTAAACTGAAGACAGGGAACATCTTTCCCGCTGATAAAAAGAAAAAAGTTAATTAGGCCAAATTTTAATTCAGAATCCGAATAATATTTTGTCCAATTTTTAACACCAAATTCAAAAATTTTCAACCCAAATGTGACAGAAAAGGCTTAGACGATAAATAGCTTAAACTTTAAACCTTAAAATAAGCCAGCTGGACCCCACCACAGTATATTTTAATTTAAACTCCTGTATATTCAATATTGTGTAATACTGTATATAAGTACAGTTTGTTTGTTTTTTGTTTCCAAGTACAGAAATTGTGCACCATGCTTAAGGTGTAAGAATGTTGTTGGTTAGAATAAATATAGACTTGATACTTTTACAAAATTCATTAAACCTGTAAGTGGTAATTTCAAAATTCTAATATCTGGAGTTTATTTCAATTGAATTTGGAAGCTGCTAAGAGTAGGGATATATAATTTATTTTTTGTAGGAGGAATAATATAAAGTATTTTTTTGCTTGCAAGATATTTTAGAGAGAGAGACTGACATTTCAAGCTGAATTAAAGAATTAAAAATAGTTTGCATTATTGGCATATTCAGTAAATTGTGGTCAGTTTTCCTTACCAGTTTGGTAAAAGTTGCAGACTTTTACCAAACTTCTTTTCTGCTTTGTGACTGCTAAAAAAACTAAAGATCTCTTTTTTTTTTTTTTTTTGTATTGAAAGAATTTGGTTTGAAAATCAAGGTGGATTCAAAACTTATTTTAAAATTAGTTGTAGCCATCAGAGCTTAATTGTAAGCCATGACGCTACACAATGGCAGCAATTTTCCAGTAGCTGAGCCTGCCACTTGAGTCTAAAGTGTTGAAACAGATATTCAAGTGAGTTGAATATCTTCCAAGTCTGTGTTGGTCTACAAAAACCATATTCTGTGCTCACACTTTCGTGCTTGTACTGTATGATCCTGGAGGTGTGATTGTGACTATTTTGTTCTGGAGTCTGAATTCAGGTGCATCACCTGTCAGGTCACTAAATACTTCAATGCTTGACAAGTCCCAGTTATATTTGTCTCTAGGCCAAGTACTCATTTTTTTCAGTGACTGAAATTCATCTTGTTACATACCAAGTTTTAATTTAAGATTGGTGTACTCTTTACTTCAAGAAATAAGAAAATAACCATCAGCTGAACTATGATTGTCAGCTAAATCAACCTTTGAATATATGCCACAGTCTGTACTCTTATAGAATAGCCTATGGCCATTTTAATCTAGGTCATGATATCCTCAGATGAAGTATTCTGTGTGGATCTTGTAACAACCATTATTAAGAATTAAACTAACAAAATATTACAAAATTGAACTTCATGGAATGCAAAAATCAATTCAAGATTGTAGTTATTACCAAAAATTTATCTGCTACTGAACTTACTGCTGTGGATTTTTAAGCTTACAAGATACCAAAAAGAATCTAACGTAGCAGAATTAGTTTTAGTAAAGGTAAGGATTAAATTTACAAAATATTACAGGAAATAACTTCACAAAATTACTGAAATCAAGTTTATAAAATTGCAGAAAGAAAATTACAAGATATTTAAGGAAATACAAATATTTGTCAACTAATCAAATCTTGGAAATAATTCTGCACAGTTTGCTTCTTTTCTGCTTTGTGACTGCTAAAAAAACTCAAGATCTTTTTTTTTTTTTTATTTGAAAGAATTTGGTTTGAAAATAAAGGTGGATTCAAAACTGTTATTTTAAAATTAGTTGTAAGTGTAAGCCATAACATACTACACAATGGCAGCAACTATTCATTTGTACCAGATTGTCAAGTTCAGTTATCTGTATCACTGATAAGAAATTTAAACTTTTTGCTGTGAAAAGACGTTAGTTATATTATTATTAAATATAAATAATTTATATAAAATTTAATAATATATTATAAATAATATTGCATTTTGTAATAATATAAATTGTTCAGCAGGTCCTCGTATAGGTTGAATTTTTGGCAAACCCTGCTGCAGTCTAGTCCATTTTTAAGCCTTTTTTTTGGCAACAGGAGAAAATAGCCACCGTGAAATTACTGATTATTTTTATAATTTCTGCTCTATATACAAAATTGAAACTTTCAATATGCTCTATTTTCTTGGTGTGGATTTAATGTTATCACAAAATTTCAAGGGAGAAATTCTTTTTTAGTACACAAGTTGAAAAAATTCGCCATCCAGTGTCATGCTGGTACGAAGTCTGCTTTACCTGTTCTGACCTGTAATAGAAACATATGCCCTCCCTATCTCTTCTTTTGTTTTATTTGGAACTGTAACTTGTGAAAAGGTTATTTCACACAATCAACCCCATAAGTGCTAAACGTGGTGGTGTTTCTTGTATTCTCTTATCTTCTGAACTCCTCTGACTGTGTGGTCATCCCGAAATAAAGAACCTTTGTTTTACTGTCCAAATGGCCATATGTACTCCATTCTGCCTTCTAAGCTGCATTGCCTTGAGATTATCCCCTTTGGGAATATTGGCAAATACATCTGTTAGCAGTTTACATTCCCCCACCATAACAAATTACTTTTGGTAACATACAGGGGTGATGTATGTTACATACAGGGTGGTACAGTTCCCTGTTTGATTTTACTGTATGGGACTTCTCAGAATAAAACACCTATTGTTACTGTATTCATGCCACTTGACATTATTCCAGGTGGAATATTGACAAGTACTTTCCATCCATTTGAAGCAGAAAACATTCTCCATGACTCGCACCGTAATTGATTACAGTACTTTTCATGCAATAAAGGATTACAGTATAACCGTTTGATTTTTACCACAAGGTAAAATCGAACAGGGAATTGTACCACCCTGTATGTAACGTACATCACCCCTGTGACGTATGTTACAGATAAATAAAACACTTGTCTCTTCAGCTCACTTTCCAGAGGGATTGTAGTCATCATTCAGTTCATACAGTGTTAGACATGGACAGTTTACTGTACTCGAACATCGTATCACAATCAGTGCAAACAGTTACATTTTCAGAGAGTTATGGTGGATAAGAATGAAAAAGAAACAGCGTCTGGATGCGGTACAAAGACTGGAAAGGTAAGAAAAACATTGAGTTTGAAAATTAAATTAGTCGTTTTGAAGAGAATCGATTCGGGTCAAATGACAAGTGGATGTGTGCAATAATTTAGGACTAGCAGGTTCAACTAACAAGATAATTATAAGAACAATTATAAAAAAAATTACTCAATTTTAGCAGCCGGAAAAACGGCTGTTCCCCTGCAGGCAACTAAATTGACTAGGGCTAGGCCGGCTATTATGATTGAAATGGAGAAACTTCTAAATAATTTTATTGAAGATAATATTCAATGCAGAATTTCATTAAGTTCAATTATTATTAAAGAAAAAGCGAAGAGCTTATATGAAGATTTGAAGAACGCTGACCCTGAAAAAAATGTGGAACCATTTAATGCTAGTAAGGGCTGGTTTGATTGATTTAAAAAGTGCTATAACCTACACAATGTAGCAATACAGGGAGAAGCTGCAAGTATAGATCAAGAAGGAGCTGAAACTCAAAAAAGAACTTGTTAAAATTATTGAAGAGGGTTGTTATACTGCTCAAGAAGTTTTTAACATAGATGAAATAGATCTTTTTTGGAAATGAATGCCTAAAAGAAGTTTCATATCGAAAGAAGAAAAAAACATGCCAGGCTTCAAAGCAGCGAAAGATCGGTTGAGTTTGTTGATGGGTGGTAACGCTGCGGGAGATTTTAAATTAAAACCCCTTTTAGTTTAGCATTCGGGAAAATCCAAGGGCTCTTAAAGGTTTAGCTGAATCAAACCTATCTAAATATAATCAAATCTGGATGGCTAATAAAAAAGGTTGGGTAACCAGGCCACTTTTCATTGATTGGTATACTGAGTTCTTCTGTACCGCAGTGGAAAGATATTGTGCAAAAAATAACCTTGATTACAAAGCAATTCTGATCATGGACAACACGCCAGGTCACCCAAGCAAAGAGAGCTTAGAAGACTTGAACAAACAAAAGTTTTTTACATGCCTCCAAACACTACATCTCTGATCCAACCAATGGACCAAGGTGTAATTGCAACATTTAAAGCATACTACATAAGGAACACCTTTTCCCAAGCTATTAAAGCTATCAGCACTGAAAATGTACCGAGCCTAAAGGAGTTTTGGAAATCCTATAACATTAAAACCGACCTCTATAACATTTCAAGTGCCTGGGATGAAGTGACTATGAATGAAGTGTGGAGGAAGGTTTGGAAGAATTGCATAAAGCATTCCCAGGAACCTGTTGACTCCGTTGAAAATGTTAAAACGCAAATTGAGCTCGGAAAAGAAGCAGGATTAGACAAAATTGACAATGACGACATACAAGAGATGATCGATAGTGACAGGGATGGCCTCTTTAATGAGGACCTAATGTAAATGATAAAATAACGAGAGCTTGCTATTGAGGGAGAAGATGATCAAGATACTACAGATGAAGAACTGATGAAGTCACTGACTGCAAAAGGACTTAGTGAAGCTTTTGAACACTTTGAAAAAATGTGTGATTATTTCCAGGAGAATGACCCTGACATGAATGAAGTGTCAAGGTAATAAGAAATTTGAAGAAAGAAATGAATCCCTACATGATGTAACAAGAGGAAGAGGGCCAAAGCACAACTCAAAATCGACTCATTTTTCAGTCCAGAGATACAAAAACTCGAGAGCACAGGGCCATCAGATTAATAAATTCATGATTTAAGTTAGTTAATTAACACATAATTATATACGTATGTAATATAGAATATTTTATATGTACAAAAATTTGAATATTAAATATTTTTAACCGACAGTTGCGTGTATTTTTACTATCATTTATTATTGATTAGTAAATATCCTATGGAATAGACTGCAACTCACAAAAAATTTGAATATTAAATATTTTTAACCGACATTTGTGTGTATTTTTACTATCATTTATTATTGATTAGTAAATATCCTATGGAATAGACTGCAACTCACAAATACACACGTTGCCTTATGGGAATACAGTGCTTGCTTAGTGCTGATTCACTTAGCGCTCTGTTTTTCAGGAACGAATTATCAGCGTTAAGTGGGGGTCACCTGTATTACAAAATGCAAAAATTTGTAAAAATTGTTTTAAAAAACTCAGTTGGACTTTATTCCTATCTTGTGCAAAACAGCAATAATGTGATTTTAAATCACTTCTGAATCCGGTACATCCAAGCTTCGATGCAAAATAAGTTGTCCAAAATTAAAATTTATGTTGCAATAATGTGAGTTACTTTAAAAAGTTGAAGTTTGAGAATTTTCATAAAAACCTACATAGTACATATTCATTAAAAGAATGTAACCTAGTAACTTTTTCAGTTGGCTGGTCTTATTTTTCTAAAAGTTTAATTCAGAGGATTTAACAACAGATACTGCATATTTGCTTTTCATATGTATAATATGAAGTCTACAACAGTTGGGAACTCAAATAGCATTTTATGTGTACCACCATTTCCCCAAAACTCATGTCATAAGTTGGTGCAGATCATGATGGGCTGGTTGTGGTCCTGGGGTAATGAATGTGACACCATTATGCTTATTGTAAGATTGAATTTGTGTATGTTGCTACAAAAAAAATACACTATTGTTTATTTTGCACTGAAGTTGTGAACTCCACTGGTTGTGGCCATACACAATATAAATATAAATTTATTTTGAACAACTGTTGTGGTTTGGGCTTTCTGTGATATTTCAAAGACAAGTCCAGGTAACTTTTTTTTTTTCAAGACACCCTCAGTTGCATGTGTAGTTAAATTCCTAGTACAAAAGGGTAAAAAGCATAAAGTAGTAGTACAGTAGAAGTCCTCTTGCCCAACATTATCAGGATCTGTAGTTGTTTGGTTAATCAAAAATTGCTTATTAAAGTGGGGAATCAAAAAAAATTGTGTAATTAAGAATTTTTTTTCACTTAAAACATATGTGAAATCAGTAATTTATCTATTAAAAAAAAAAGAATCTAACATTTTGTAGCATATCCCTCATTTTTTCTTTTTTATTTATAAACATCATTGTTTATTTAATCAGACTGCTCAGTACAATATAGCAATATAATGTAAAGCTATACCTAGGTCATTTTTTGGCTGCACGTGAGAGATTTTTGGATCTGCATATGATTGTCTTTTTCTTCATATTTATACCTATAGTCCAAAATTTCATTTTCTAACAAATCTGAGATGATTTGTTGGAAAAAAATGTTGAAGCCATTGTTACACTTATGAGCCAAAACATTATGACCAGCGAGTCATTATGCAAATCGAAGCAACTGCAGGTGAACTACAGCATGTGCACGGGTCTGGACATGGTATAAAAAACATCTGATAATGAGCCCCGTTAATCAGTGTTACTTTTGTTCTTCAGATGGGAAAGGCAGTGGACTTAAGCGAGTTTGTCAAAGGCCAGATTGTAATAGCCAGACGACTGTGTCAGAGCATATCTGAAATGGCATGGCTGGTGGGATGCTCACGGTCAGTAGCTACTGTGATTCTTTCTTTGGATTTTTTGTAACCTGGTGTGGCAGGCTCCACTTCTTTTGCCATCATTTTTGGAGATATGCACTTGCTTATAATTTATGTCTGTATCAGAGGTTACAGTGTCCTTTTTCTATAGCAGGTCACATCTTGCTTTTTGAATTTTTTTTGATGGATCGTAACAGTTAATCAATAATGAAAACTATCATATCACCCCAAGGGCTCACATCTGGTAAGTGTGGGCTTGGCACATCCAGGGTGCTGAGCTGGATATCATCATTCTTCTCTTTCTTGGCAATGCCTTTCTTTTTTCTCTCTCTCTCAGGGAAACTTGGGAATTTTTTTTTGGCTGGTGCAGCATAAGCCTCAGGCTTCTTTGCACCATATGGCTAATAATAATAATAATAATATAGGTTTGTGCTATAACATCATGTTTATATGTAGCCAACTACTAAGTAGTTAAAAAAAAATGACATCATTTAAGTGCTTCTTGTATTATGAATGCCTTCACAAAGAGTTTCCATGGTATTGAAGAACCTCGAATAAGTAATGCTTCTCTAATAGAGAAGACTACTGTTACTTATTCTCGGCAGATACCATCAGAGCTTATTGGCTCTTCATCGGTGGGTGGGCAGGTACCCTGGTGTTGCAGTGAGGACAACCCAGTTGCAAAGTTTAACTCCACAATATGAGAGATGTGTGGTGGAGTACAGTAATTGAAAATTACATGATTTGTTTAGGGCAATAGCCTCAGGTTATGAAGAAGTTAACTAATATATAGGTTTGTGCTATAGCATCATGTTTATACGTAGGTAACTACTAAGTGGATATCATCATTCTTCTCTTCCTTGGTGATTCCCTTTTATTTCTGACTCTTGTTTTCTCTCTCAGGGTAATTCAGAATTTTTTTTTTTTTTTTTTTTGGCTGGTGCAGCAAGGAAGCCTTGAGCTTCCTTGCACCATATGGCTAATGATGATAATAATAAAGTATCTCATAAGAAAAACAGCAAGGATTTCTTTACTTATATAAACTCTAAAAGAAAGGGGATAAATCAGATTGGTCCACTTGATATCGATGGTTCGACTGTTGATGATTCTGCTCAGATAGCAAACAAACTGAATGAGTATTTTGCATCTACATTCACACATGAGGAGTTATTAAGGAAGGAAAATGCCAGAAGATTATCAAATTGTAGCAGGGTGCTTAATGATTTTGTAATAACTGAGAGCAAAGTGGAGGAGAAATTGTTGAAGTTAAACATAAGAAAGGCACCTGGGGTGGATGGGATCTATCCAGTTATATTAAAAGTGGCAAAGGAACTAAGCAAACCCTTAGCCGTAATTATGAGAGCATCCTTGGACTCAGGGGAGGTCCCCACAGACTGTAGATGTGCAAATGTATCCCCAATTCACAAAGGGAGATCGAAGGGTGACACGAGTATTTACATACCAGTTAGTTTAACTTCTGTTCCGGGTAAAATAATGGAGTCACTGGTTAAAGATGCATTGAAGAATCATCTGGACAAGACTGCAGCAATAATTCAGACACAGCATGAGTTTGTTAAGGAAAAGTCTTGTCTAACAAATTTGATCGGTTACTATGATGTGGTTACAAAGGAACTGGATGCAAAAAATAATTTTGATATCATATACTGTACTTGGATTTCAGGAAAGCTTTTCACACTGTTGCACATGGGAAACTACTGTACAAATTGGAGCAGAATAGTATTAAGGGTAAGTTGCTACAATGGATAAAAGGGCAGTTCAGTGGGAGATGACAGAGGGTGGTAATCAATGGGCACTGCTCTTCGTGGACTAATGTTATTAGTGAAGTTCCACAGGGTTTGGTGTTGAGCCCACTGTTGTTTTGTATTTTTATTGGTGAAGGTATATCAGGCTTAATGTCAAAGTTTGCAGATGATACAAAGGTTGGCAGGGTTGTCAATGACAGTAATGGCAGTGTGCTACTGCAATAGGATCTAGAAAATTTGGGCAGATAGGCTGAGAAGTGGCCACTTAAGTTTAACATTGACAAATGCAAAGTACTGCAATGGGTAGAAGTAACACCAGAGGAACGTACCAACTGTGTGGTACTACACTTAGGGTGGTAGAAAATGAAAAAGACCTGGGAGTAATTGGGCAGGCAGATATGAAGTTTTCTGAGCAATGCAGACAGTCTGCAAGAGCAGGTCATGGGGTTTTGTCAATGATATACAGGAATTTTGCTGGCAGGGATAAAGAGGTGATTATTGCTTTGTATAAGGCAATTGTTATTATTATCATTAGCCATATGATGCAAGGAAGCCTGAGGCTTATACTGCACCAGCCAAAAAAAAAAAAAAAAAATGTTTTTTTAACCCTGAGAGAGAGAAAGAACAATGGTCAGAAGTAAAAGGGAATTGCCCAGAAAAAGAAGAATGATGATATCCAGCTCAGGACCTGGGTGTGCCAAGCCCATACTCACCAGATGTGAGCCCTGGGGCTGCTGCGCTTTGAGTACTGCATACAAGTCTAGAGGCCTCATTTTAGGAAGGATGTAGATTTGCTTGAGCGTGTACAGAGAAGTGCAACAAGATTGGTGAGGGGAATGAAGGGATCCTCTTACCAAGAGAGGCTTAAGTTCCGCAAATTGCAGCAGCTGGAGACTAGGCACCTGTGAGGTGATCTGATTGAGGTGTATAAGGCCTTGAATGGGTTGAGCATGCTGAATTTTGATGGGATCCTTCCATTTGCTGAGATTACGAACCTCATCATCATCAGCCATTTTCAATCCACTGCAGGATGAAGGCCTCTCCAGCAACTTTCCAGTTCCTTCTGTTTTGAGCACTGGACATCCATTGACTACCCAAAATCTCATGAATTTCATCTATCCATCTCCGCCTTTGTCTTCCAGGTTTTCTTCTAGCTCCTCTTGGATACCATTCTGTTAATTTCTTAGTCCATCTGTCATCATGTCTTCAAGCTGGTAGATGACTTTCATCAACCAGTGAAATACCACCACTTTGCTTATTGGAGGCTTGAAATGGTGAAACCCATGTTTAGTCTCTAGAGCAAAGTTTCCGGCATCCCCCCCCCCCATACTTCTCCTTCAACCCATGCACGGTACTAAGTACTATAGGTTTTGATACCTTTCGTGTTTGGGGTTTTCATAAAAAAAAAAAAGCTGTGTCCTGCCCAAGACCATTTTAGTTCTTTAGTTTTGATAAGAATGTCCTTTACTTGAGTTTGTTGCCTAATCCATGTGTTTCTCTTCTTATCTAACAGTCTGATTCCCAATATGATTCGTTCCATTCTTCGCTGTGTAGTTCTCAGCTTCTCTTCCATTCTTTTGGTGAGTGCCCAAGTTTCACTTCCATAAGTCATGGTGGGGAGTATACATTGGTTCATTATTTTACGTTTCAGACAAACTGGGATATTGCTCTTCAGTATGTGACTATATTTCCTGAATGCTATCCATCCAAAATTTATTCTTCTCTTGACTTCCAGCCATTTATCATTATTACAGCTAATAATTTGTCCTTGATAAGTACATGACTCCACCTTTTCAATTACTGCTCCTTCAATCATTATTTCCTTTTCTGTGGCATACTTGTTCATCATTACTTTTGTTTTAGCCATATTCATCTTTAGTCCAAAATCCTTACTAGCTGTGCATAACTGATTAAGATTTTCCTCTAATTCTTTGGGATCATGGCTTATGACCACAATGTCATCTGCAAATCGTAAATGGTTTAGGTACTCTCCGTTCACATTGAATCCTTTCTGTGACCAGTCTAATCTTCTGAAAGCTTCCTCAAGGGCAGCAGTAAACAGCTTTGGAGATATTGTGTCTCCTTGTCGAACTCCTTTCTCTATTTTAAATTTCCTACTATCTTTGTCTAGTCTAATAAAGGAGGTAGCACTCTTGTATATTTTCTTCGAAATCATAATATATGGGGTATCAATGCCTTGTCTTTCCAGTGCCCGAAACATTGCCTTATGCTGTATGGAATCAAATGCCTTTTCATAATCCACAAATGCCAGGCATAATGGTGTTTTATATTCATTTGTTTTCTCCATTAGCTGTGATATTACATGAAGGTGATCCATAGTCGAGAATCCTGTCCTAAAGCCAGCTTGCTCTTTCGGTTGATTCTCATCAAGTATTCTTTCTAATCTGTTAGTAATGACCCTTGTGAACAACTTGTAGATGTGGGATAACAAGCTAATTGGTCTATAATTTCCAATTTCTGATTTATCTCCTTTCTTATGCAGCAAAACTATGATTGCATTATTCCACTGCTTAGGCGTCACACATTTTCTAATGCACTTTGTGAAGAGCCTTGCCAGTTTTTGTGTTATGTCTCTTCCTCCCAATTTTAACAACTCTACAGTAACTTAATCTCCCCCCGGGGCTTTCTGATTCTTCATTTTCTTCAATGCATGTTCTACCTCATCAGGAAGAATATTGGGTATGTCGTATGTGTTGCTACTTTGCAATCCGTCTTCCCCACTGCTGGTATCATTCCCTCACTCTTTGTATAATTCTCTATAGTAGTCTTCTGCTATTTGATTTATGCCTTCTCTGCTGTTTATAAGTACACCATCGCTATTCTTCAGTTTCAGTATCATTTGTCTTTCTGTATTACTGCTCATGGCTGCTGATTTAAATCCTTTGTTTTCCCTTAATGCTTGTTCTACTTTTCTTGTGTTAAATCTTCTTATGTCCTCTCTGAGTCTCTTTCTAATGGCTTTGCATAACTCAGTATACTCAATTTTCTCCCTGTCAGTGTTTTTCTTGCTTTTCATTTGTCGTCTTCGGTTCATCATGACAAGTGTTTCTTGACTAATTTTTTCTTCTTTGGATTTCTTTTTCCCTATAGGTTTCTTGGGCTTTATCACTTTCAAAAAGTTGTAATATTCCTCGTCGATATCTTGGTCCTCAGCAGTCTGCAGAAGCTCATACTTGTTCTTAAGTTCCAGTACATACCGCTTTGTCTCCTCTTCTGTTATCTCAAAGACCTTTGTATTATTTACTTGAGTCAGTTTTTTCCTTTCCTTTCCTGCATCTATATCAAGTGTACATCTTACCATTCTGTGATCACTTCCAACATTTACCTTATTCAGGACGGTAACATCATTCACAATATATCTTCTGTTATGAAGTCGATTTCATTAGTAGTTAATCCATTTGGACTCCTCCATGTCCACTTTCTGTTCACCCTTTTCTTGAAAAAAGTGTTCATTACTGACAGTCCTTGAGATTCTGCAAATTCCACAAGTCTTTCACCTCTTTCATTTCTTTCACCAATTCCAAAATTTCCTATAGTTCCCCTTTCTGCGCTGTTTTGTCTTTTTCCAACCTTAGCATTGAAGTCCCCCATAATAATAGTGTAGTGGGTTTTCTGCTCATCTAGAAGACTCAATTTCGGTGTACATTTCTTCAACCTCTTCATCATCATGGCTTGATGTTGGTGCATAAATCATTATAATCTTTAGCTTGTACCTCTTAGAAATCTTGAGTATTAGTCTTGACACCCTTTGTGATGTACTTTTGAATTCCAAAATGTTGTTTTTAAGATCTTTATGGACCAGAAACCCAACTCCACCTTCACTCCTTTCACTGTTTCCATTGGTGTACAGCAGATTTCCACTTGATAAACTTATAAGTGATTCATTTCTTCTTCTTGTTTCAGCCAAACCCGATGATATTCCAATTCACATTTTCTAATTCCTTTTCCAGTTCTAATATCCTGTCTTCACCGATGAGTGTTCTTACGTTATAACAGGCCAAGTTCAGTCTCCGTGCATGGCAGCCTGGTCGTACCCAGAGATTCTTAGCACCCTCTGCTTCCACTCTAATCCTCTTGCTGCCGTAAGAGGGAGAGTGAAAGCTGCTGGGGACTGAGGGCCATTTGTTTCGTCGTGCTTTCATATTGCTGGAGGGTTTGGTCTTTTCCTCCACGCTGACCAGGCGTCTTGAAGAGAACCACTCTACACGTTCGTTGCCACCTAAGTGACGTAACAGGGCTTACCATCAAGAAGGTGTGCATGAGTGGATTTTAGGGAGGCAGGCCAACCGGACTTCTCCTAAATCTTCTGTAATAGAGAGATATTGGATTTATCAGTGTTTTAGGCTGAGTGTCTGATAACACACAGGATACCTGTTCCCCTCTAAGCCCCTTTAATGGGGTATAAATTGAAATTGAGGAAAGACAGTTATAGACTAGATGTGCAGAAATTTGCGTTTAGCCAGTGGGTGGCTAATTGCTGGAACAAACTTCCATCTGTCATCGTGCAAATTGATAGCTTAAATAAATTCAAGTAGGAACTGGGCAAACATTTAGAGGGAATGGTTGTGTGAAATGTTTTTTTTTTTTTGACTGATGCTGCATAAGCTCATACACTTGCTTTCTTGCATCACATGCCTCTATTACTGTATTGTGAATGCCTTCACAATGATTTGCCATGGTATTGCACTACCTAAAATAAATAACACTTCTCTATTAGAGAAGACTACTGTTACTTATTCTCATCAGATACCACCACACGGATAGCACCATATCAGAGCTTATTGGCTCTTCATCGGTGGGTGGACAGGTATTCTGGTGTTGCAATGATGACAGCCCAGTTGTGAAAAATAACTCCACAATATTGAAAGATGCGTGATGGTGTACAGTAACTGAAAATTACATGGTTTGTTTAGGTTAATAGCCTCAGGTGATGAAGAAGTTAACAAATGTACAGGTTTTTGCTGTAGCATCATGTTACTGTAATCAGGCATTTCTCATATTGTGGAGTTATACTTTGCAACTGGGTTATCATCATTGCAATACCAGGGTACCTTCCCACCCACCATTGAGTCAGTAATCTCTGAAATGGTGCTGTCTGGGTGGTGGTATCCACTGATAATAAGTAACAGTAGTCTTCTCTGATTAGAGAAGTATTATTTATTTGAGGTAGTGCGATACCGTAGCAACTCGTTTTGAAGGCATTTACAATATGAGATACACTTAAATGAAGCCAATTTTTTTTTTTTTTTTTAACTACTTAGTAGTTGGCTATGTGTAAATATTATGCTCTAGCACAAACCTATACGTTAGTTTCTTTGTAACCCAAAGTAACCATCATGTAACGAAAACTATATAATGCAGATATTGTAAATTGTTGAATGAAATAAAAAAAAATCACAAATCTTTTTTATTTTTAAATTCTATTCTAAATACATTATTTATATATATGTAGTAATATTTTAATTAATGATACATTTGTTTAAATGTAATTTTTAGTAATGAAGTGTAAGAATTTTTAATGGCTTCCTTGATGCTGAATTTTTTTAAAAAGGTTTACTTAATATGATAGATATTTTGTTACTGCATACACGATTCTCAATTGTATATTGTTAGCCTGCTTCATAATGGATTTAACACATTTCATATAAGAAAATATTTGTTTGCATGTATAGGAAGAACCAAATTTAGATAGAATGGCAATTTAAATTTGGGATGTTACACACTTGCATATCAATATGTCAACAATCACGAAAGCAACACATCACCTCATACTGCAACCATGTTTGCAAAGTTCTTGAACTGAAATGTGTTGGAGATTTTTAAATTTTTTTTAAATGAATTAAACTGCTGCTACAGATTAAACAAATACCACCACTTTGCTTATTGGAGGCTTGAAGTGGTGGAACCCATGTTTAGTCTCTAGAGCTAAGTTCCGGTCAACCCTTCCCTATCTCTTCCATCATGCAGTATGATTGATGACTTTTGAGGTTATGATGAACGTCCAATATTCCTTACATTTCGAGGGTACAGCTCTAAAACGGTTTTCGCAGGCTGGCCGCTAGTTAGTACACCGGACCGGACCTATTGGTAACTCTCTAGGAGGCTTCCGGATCAGCTAGTGTATAATCTTGCTACCTCTACTCTGCCAGATAGTGACTGGAGGGAGTCCGAGTAGTGTGTATGCAGGGAGCATTGTCAAGGCCACGTCATGTCAAGGATCTGGGTATATTCTTACCACATGTACGCCATATCCAAAAATTTCATTACTTCATACAGCATGTCCCACCCACTTTTTCTTACTATTGAATACACCACGAATTGTCAAACTAATAGAGCAAGCTTATCTGCGAAAAGATCTAAACCTCCCAAGGACTTCCTAATTCATTTCACAAATATACGTGGTCTCAATTCTAATCTCAACGATGTCCATTTCCACTTGCAGTCTGCCAAGCCTCATGTACTTTTTCTGACAGAATCTCAGTTATCAGTTGATTCAACTACTGCTCATCTCAGATGCCCAAATTATTCACTGTATGATTCCTTTCGCCTCAAAGGTGGTACTTGTGCATATGTCCGTTCTGATATTCCCTGTCAGAGACTTGGCAATTTGGAATCTCCTCTCTTTGATCTTCTCTGGCTTAAAATCTCTCTACCTCATTGTGTCAAATTCATCTGTTGTCTCTACCGTTCTCCCAACTCGACTAATCACTTGGAGCTCTTTGACTTCCTCTCGTTGCAACTTGACTTTCTCCAGTCCAACTCTCCTAACAGTGAGGTAATTTTCCTTGGTGATTTTAATGTTCACAACCCCAGCTGGCTTCTGTTTTCTAGTCACACTGACCCAGCAGGTCGAGATGCTGAGGCTTTTGCAATTACTAATGACCTAGCACGGATTGTTCATTTACCTACAAGAATACCGGACAATCCTAATCATACAGCCAATACGCTTGATATTTTTCTCACAAACAACCCTTCTAATTACACGGTCGAAGTGAGAGCTCCTTTAGGCACTTCAGATCACAACTTGGTGATTGTCTCTTCTCCAATGGAACCTTTATCTCAAGGCTATTCCCAACCTCGTGTTGTTTGGCATTACAAGAATGCAAAATGGGATGACCTGCGAGACTTCTTTTCTTCTTTTCCTTGGTCTGATTACTGTTTCAAAACTTCTGATGTCAACGTTTGCTCAGATCGTGTCAGTGAAATTATTCTTGCAGGAATGGAATCCTTTATCCCACACTCCACTTTAAAATCTCATCCTTTATCTAAACCTTGGTTTTCTAATAAATGTGCTAAGGCTGTTCAAGAAATAATGTTGCATATCGTAATTGGCTTGTTTCTAATTCTTCAGTTTCATTTTCTGCCCACGCCAAAGCTCGCAACAATTGTAAAGCAGTTATTAATCAGTCCAAACTAGAGTTTGAACAGGCTAAGAGTAGAAAACTTGCTTCTTGCCCTAATGGTAGCCGAGCATTCTGGTCTCTTGCCAAAACTATTGGCTGCAACTTTTGCACATCTCTGCTCCCACCTCTGTCCAAACCAGATGGTTCTGTTGTCACTTCAGCCAAGGATAAAGCTGACCTGCTAGCATCCCATTTTTCTTCCAGCTCATGTATTAATGATCTTGGTAAAACACCTCCCACCATTCCCAACACACTCCATTCAATGCCTCCTGTGGTCTTCCGTCAAAAGGATATCAGAAGGATTTTGATGAATCTCGATGCTAAGAAAGCTCCAGGTCCTGATGGTATTTCTCCACTTGTTCTCAAAACCTGTGCTCCTAAACTTACTCTCCTATTCTTTGCTGCCTTTTTTCACTTTCTTATTCTAAAGGTGTTTTTCCTTCTGCTTGGAAATTTGCTCATATCCAGCCAGTTCCTAAAAAGGGTGACAAATCCCTCCCATCCAATTATTGTCCCATTGCAATTACTTCTACTCTTTCTAAAGTAATGGAGAAATCAATTAACCGCCAACTCTTAAACTACCTCGAAACCTTCCGTCTGATAAACGATCACCAGTATGGATTCCGTCAGTGTCGATCCACTGGTGATATTCTGGCTTATGTTACCCATTTATGGACTAATTCAATGGAAAGGTTCGGTGAAATACAAATAGTTGCTCTTGACATCTCGAAGGCTTTTGATCGTGTATGGCCTAAAGGTCTTCTAAACAAGCTTCCATCTTATGGTTTGCCAACTGTTTTTAGTAATTGGTTATCCAGTTTTCTCTCTGATCGCTCACTGAGGGTGATGGTTGATGGCTCTCTGTCTTCTAACTTCTCCACTAATGCCGGTGTCCCCCAAGGTTCAGTTCTTTCCCCCACTCTTTTCCTCTTATATATCAATGACCTTCTTCCATTGACTGGAAATCCTATCCATAGTTTTGCCGATGATAGCACATTGCATTCAACTTTCCATTTTGAGAAACCTTGTCCTGCTCAATCAGCTTCAACTTCTTGAAAATCTGCTACCAATTCCTTAAATGCCGATCTTCAGGTAATTCTCCAGTGGGGCAAAGACAACTTAGTTGATTTCAATTCTTCTAAAACTCAGTCTTGTCTTATATCTCGCAAAAAGGATTCTTCTGCTCCTATGCTTATCTTTAGTGACACTCCAATTTCTAGGCAAAAGGATATATCTCTTTTGGGGATTACCCTGACTTCTAATCTCTCTTGGCACAAGCATATTACAAATATTGCTTCCTCTGCATCTAAAAAGCTTGGTTTTCTCTTTCGCTCTCGGCGTTACTTTTCTTCCAAACAGCTGCTCACTGTGTATAAATCGCAAATCCGCCCTGCCATGGAATATTGTTCCCACATCTGGGGTGGTGCCCCCAAAACCTCTCTCAGGCTTCTTGATTCCATTCAGAAGAGGGCAGTTAGGTTAATTAATGATTCATCTCTAACAGAGTCTCTCCACTCGCTGTCTCATAGACGCACTGTTTCTGCTGCATGCCTCTTCTACAGATACTTCCATGGGCACTGTTCTTCTGAATTAGCTTCTATAATTCCCGCTCTCTCTTTCAAAACAGTCCGAACACGTGCCGCCACCAGCCAACATCCATTTACTGTCCAACTTCAAACCCACAGAACCAACTTTTCATCTTCCTCATTTATTCATTCAACTGCCGTTTTCTGGAACAACCTTCCTTCATACGTATTTCCTGAAAATTACAATCTACAGAAGTTCAAGTCCAATGTCAACAAATATCTTCTTTCGTCTTCTCAATCTCCAACCCAAGCACAGTACTAAGTACTATAGGTTCTAATACCTCTCGTGTTTGGGGTTCACATAAAAAAAAAAAAAAATGCTAGTGGATCATAGGTTGTTGACCACTGGTCCAGATTATAGGATTGTTTTCTGATTGGTTTTTCCTCTGCTCATAGATGACCTTCACTAAATTTTTGAATAGCAAGGTGATCAGCTGATAATTTTACCTGCTTATACTTAATACATTTTTTACCATGACAGATAGTCCAAGCCATCTGTTACTTGATATAAAACTTTTTGCACCATAATTCTTTTGATGGAAGACCAAGGCCTTTTTTGTGACTTTGCTTTTATGGGTCTGCTGATAGGAGTTTTATACTGTATTTTCTTTCTTACATAAAACACAGCCATAATGCATTGTCTATGTGTTAATACATTTCAATTTAAACTTGAACAACAAAAGAATTGAGATTTTGCACTCAATTCTTTTGTTGTTCAAGTAACATTTCAAGTTTAGACACATTCATAGCACGTCTAAATAGTGATTGCCGTTGAACTCGATGGAGCTTTCCATAATCCCACAGCACCCTTGAAAAGGGTTGCAGCACATCAATTTGGAACTGCTGGTCTTCTATCTCCAATTTTGGTTTCCTTAAAGTGGAGCAAGAAGTTAGGAAGCTCACAACCCTTGTAAAACAAATTGGGTGCAAAATCTTCTATTTTTTCCCCCCCTCAATCTTTTGTAGTTGTTGCTCACACCTAATCCAATGGCAATTTGTTTTTCTTAGATACTCCTTTATTTGAGTCTTTCCAAAGGAAATCCAACTTAGTTTTCATACAAACAACTATTTTCTCTCCCATATTTCATTAACTTATGTATTCTAATTATAATATTAAATAAATTTACTAATGGAAACGTGGTTTGGAACAAACGCCCTGACTTTTCTATAACACAACAGATGGTGTGGTGTATTACACGAGCCACAAACATACTCACCAGTACCCATGGCAAACTGCAGTGTGCTTTAGGCATCAAATTGTGTTTTACAGGGGGAAAGGTGGGGAGCTTCAGTTAAGGTGGCTCTGCTGTAGTATTAAGGGTGGTGGTTTTTTAAATAGCAGATATTGCCAAATGATGAATCCTTACTCATTTGAAGATATCTATTCCATGTTTGAAGTGTTGTGCATAAATGTTACAAATTATGCATAGACCTTAATAACTGGAATGGTTTTAGTTGACAGCAACTACTGTTGCAAGTCCTAATAATCTACTGATAGTGGCCGAATTCTGATGGCATCCTGTTCGTATGAAAAATATACAAATATTACTGCTGAGGATGATTGGTTAGCTAATAAAAAAAATTACACTCATTACAAGTTCATTGAACAGCAACTGACAAATGGTTCTTGGAATGTTACTAGCCCTCCACACAACCACCACTCAATTTTTTAAAAAAGGGTTTGTTATGGTTAAATGTATGCATACTTGCTTTTATTTTTAAGCTAGTGATATAGGTTGCAGTTTAACTTAATTCTCTCTCCAAAGAAAGAAGTTAAGTAAGTCACCACATTTTTGTTAGAGAGTAACAATCTGTTACTATATTGATACGTAGTCTTTGATTTAAATACTGCAATATTTGAGTTATTGCATGAATGACAAATGAACTTAGCATATTGTTTTGTTTTAATTGCTTATAAAGTCAGTAACAGTATCCAGAGAACACTCAGACCTGCAGACAAGCAGGCATCCTGTAGCAACATGCACCAACTTGCTCATAATATAGAAGAGTTGGCCACTTTGTTGGAACCTTGTGTGAATAAGTATTGGGTGTCATCTGCTGTAGCCTTATACTTCAACACATGCTTGGTCATTTTGACCATATTTGATGCAATGTCCTTGAATAGAGAAACTAGTGGGTAAACCTTTTTTAATCCTTTTTTTGTGTTTCTTTGTGGAATTTTGGATGTTTTATGAAAATAAATGCAACTTGACTTGTTTGTAACTTGACTGCCCACATTAGGTCTGTTGTGTGCAAGTGACTTATTACATTGGTCTCCAAACTTTTTTGGTCGCGCACCCTTATTTTACTTAAAAGGACTAGTGCACACCCCAGAAAAAAAAAAATATATATGTTTAATATTTTTTTTTATAAATCATTTACATGAAAGGCATTATATTTAAAATCACATAATTTTAAAAGATCACAAATAAAAAAATACGAAACAAAATTAAATCGAAGTTCAAGTACAAAATGATAAGAAATCATTAATGTAACAAGCGTAGTAAATGTAATGCAATACTATTTGTTTTCTTTATAAATAATTTATATGGTATGTATTATATCTAGATTATATGTCAGTGTGAAAACAGCCCTCACGATTTTATTGAGGATCATCTCGCGCACCACTTTGGAGACCACTGACAATTTCTAATAGTGAAGATTCATCTTCCTTGTGGCGACGGAATGTCAGATTCTGCTTGGCAAGAAACAATGTGATATCAAGCAATCTGTACAAGATGTCTCTCCACTTTTTCATCTCCATTTCCATCAAAGCAATAGTTTCGGCATCAGTGGTTTTGTGCAGCCTAAGTTCTGCTGCCAATGTTTTCCACTTTTCAAGGCAACGTAGGTGCTCTTTGGATGTCTCATGGTTATGTACTTTCAGGCTCAGTTTCCACCACATCTGAAACCCAGTCACAAATTTGTATGTCGTATCTGTCTCGCTGAAGAGTGAGTAAACCATCCATGACCACAGAATTTTTTTGCCATTTGGCATCATCTTGTAAAACCACTCTTTTTGAAAGCTGGCACACCATCTTTCTTTGCTTTTGCATCTTGCCTTGCACTGAAAGGCCCATCTTTGTTCTGGAAAGAAGCACTTCCCCTTTTGATGATTTCAACCCGAAAGCAAATCTTTCTCCTTAACGTCACTCATCTCATTTACAGTATCATGGCTAGAGTCACTTTTAGCACTCACTTCTGCTTCAAATTCTGCCATTTTCGCTCTTCTGCAGAATGCATGCTAGCATCAGAAGAATCAGCTTTATCAATTGGAGACTGATGAGCAGTGTGTTTTGACGAGCCCTGGCCATCATCCGGTCTTTTGACATATTGAAGCATGGATCTGGCTAGTGTTTTGAGTGATTTATTTCTTGCCTCTTTTGCTTTCCTTTGCTGGCATCCACTTAGCCTCTTTGATTTATGCACTCCATGTGGCATGATAGAATATCCCTGCACAATAAAAAAAAAAAAAAGACATTAGCAATATTTGAAAAAAAAAATAAATAAGAAAATGTAAAATATAAAAATATTGGATATGTTAGTTCTATCAAATGTAACACTATTCTCAAAAATGTTATTGATATAGGTTCACAAATACTAATTACCACAATATTGTGGCTAAAATACTAGAAAATTTGACAAAATCAGTGACTAAAAACACCAGCAGCAAAGAAAACAACAGTGCGTGCTTGTAGCACGAAACCACGTGATTTGAAGTGTCATTGTAATTGAGTAATAATGACAGCTCTGACCGGAGTGCATGCGCATTAGAAGGTTCAAAAAGTAAATTAGCATAGAGTTTTAGCCTTGTAGGTATATTGATACAGTACACGTAAGCTGGGTTTACAAAAAATGTTTTTGTGGTTATAACTACAGGGATATTTTTATAAAAAATAATAAATTTCTGCTGAAACACTGCACAAAACTTTTATAGACAGTCATTTTGATGTCACCTGGTGCGGTCTGCACCCCTAGTGATGCCACTGTTCTTCCTTGAGCTTATTCAAATTACACGACAGGTGGAAGTTTGTTCTAACAATCAGTCACCTCCTGGCTGAAGGCAAACATTCCACACATTATCCTGCAACACCATCCTTCCTTAATTTGAATTTATGCCCCCTCACATGTAGTCTTAGCAAGAGGAAGGGTGCTGGGGCCATCAGCATTGAGCTTACCAAGTCTATTTAAGGCATCAAACACCTCAATCAGATATCATAGGTGCCTAGTATCCAAATGCTGCAATCTGCATGACTGAAACCTTTCTTGGTAAAAGCACTCTTTTCTTTCCTTCACCAGTCTTGTCCTTCTCTGTACCTGTTCAAGCATATTTAAATCCTTCCTAAAATGAGACCTCCAGACTTGTATATAATACTCAAGATGCAGCCTAGCCATGGCCTTGTACAAAGGGATAATCACCTCCTTGTCCCTGCTACCAAAGTTCTTGTACGTATCATTGACAAAATCCCATGAGCTGTCCTAGCAACTTGTCTGTAGTTGTATATTAGTGTAATGTAGTATAATGTATGTGTATCTGTTGTATATGGTTTGTTCCTTCTGTGTTTGCATTATCATTAACTTATTTAACAGAAGCAAAGAAAGTGTGTGAATCACCCTGGCAGTTTTTGCTAATTACTTTTGTTTTGTAACCAGTGCTCTGGTTAAAAGATAATTCAACAATAAAATAAAATAATAATAATAAGGAAGAATAAATATATGGAAAAATCTGGTATCACTGGTGAGATTGTCTGAAAATGGTCATTAGAGAAATTCAATTGTTATCTTCTGGTGACAGAATTTCTATTAAAAAAATCTACGGTATTACTAAACATGCATATTGTTTGTACTTTGGCTGCAAGATCGGTGATCAGGACAAAACTTGAGCTCCACATGTATGCCATATTATTTTATCACAATTTTGATAGTGAGAACATTGACGATGCTATTTCTTCTTGGCAAAAATATCAGGAATGCCCAGAAAAAAGTAAAGACAGCATCAAATGTTCTAACATATGATCTACGATAAGGTCTGTTCCATATAATAAAGACCTGCCTCTGTCAGATTCCCAAAATCATGGGATAAAGGAAGTGATGATGAATATAATGAGGATTTTTGTATTGCAGACTTTGCTCAATTGTCAACTTCAACAGATTTAAACTACCAGCCAGAAAATTATAATGCACTACACTTAATTAAGCAAGAAGAATTGAATGACTTATTGATTTAATCTTATCTGAAGAGCAAGCATCACTTCATGGTTTTAGGTTACAACAGTAGAAGTTTCTTGAAGAAGGAACTAAAATTATAGTAAATTAAAAACCATCAGTGTTTTCAAAATATTTCTTTATTAGTATTAGCAATGGCCTATGGCTTATGCTACACCAGCCAAAAAATTAAATAAATATAAAATAATAATTAATAAGAGAAAAATAAATAGAAAACCTATGCTTTTCCCTCCTCTTGTAGGTAACTATTCAGCCGACCTTTGAATTTCCCCAAACTGTCAGCCTATACCACCCATGTAGGTAACGTATTCCAGTAATTTATAACTCACTGGCTAAAATAAAACTTCTGGCAATCTAGTCTAAACATCTCCCACATAACTTGAAATTATGGCCCCTTGTTCTAGAATCATTTATAACCCTGAAAATTTCATCCTCATTCATTTTACTTATGCCTCTCAGAGCCTTAAACACTTCAATCAAGTCTCCTCTAAGCTGCCTAGTTTCCAAGCTGCAACCTGCATATTCGAAGTCTTTCCTCGTATGGATGCCGTTTTGCCAATGTCACAAGGCGAGTTACCTGTCTTCGGACCCTTAAAAGAAACACAATGTCTTTCTTTAGGTGCGGTCTCCATACTTCAATACAGTATTCCAAGTGTGGTCTAACAGTAGCCTTATATAATGGGATTATGACGTCCTTATCTCTACTAGCAAATGTCTAATAAATCATCGATAGGACACCACGGGCCTTCCTTGCAACCTGTTTACAATGCTTGGAGAACTTCATATGTGACCATATCGTAACAACCAAGTCCCTTTCCTCCACTACTGGTTTTAGTTCAACTCAAAGTGTATAAGTTATTTTGGGGTTACTGTTCTCCAGGTATAATACCTTGCACTTTACAGGATTAAAGAATAGCTGCCATTTTTGTGACCATCTCTGAAATCTATCTAGGTCACTCTGAAGAAGCAGCTCTGCTTGGCAGTGACATTAACCAATCTTTACATCATCTGCAAATTTAGACATCATGCCCTCTATCCATCGATGTCATTTATGAAAATCAAAAACAACAGTGGTCCTAATACTGATCCTTGGGAACCCCACTTCCTATATCAACCCAATCTGAGGAATAACCATTTATCAAAACCCTCTGCCTCCTGCCATGAAGCCACCCAGCTATTAATCTAAGGATTTCCCCGTGATTCTAACCTGTTCAAAGTAACCGTTCATGTTGAACTGAGTCAAATGCTTTGCTGAAAGCCAAATAAAGTCTTAAATTATTCCCTAAATCCAGCTCTTGAGTGACCCTGTCAAAATAGCTAACCAGATTAGTTAAATATGATTTTCTCTTTACAAAACCATGCTGAGTATCCTTCAGAATTCCATTTCTATGTGAATGATCCTGAATTCCATCCTTGATCATTGTGTCCATGATTTTCTCTACTACGTGAAGTTCGGCTGACCGGCCGGTAATTTCCCACTTCACTCTTAGAACCACCCTAATGTATTGGAGATACATTGGCACTTTTCCAATCCAATGGAATCGCTCCCGAATCCAGTGGTACTCTAATTGTTTGATTTTAATAATATTATAGACATAATTTTTTAAAGTTACTTTCATTGACAATTATTTAATTTTATGATGGTAGTTCTCTAAAGTTCTCTGAGCAGTGCAGATGGGCTACAAGAGTAGCTCATGGTGTCTTGTCAATGATATACAGGAATTTTTCTAGCAGGGATAAGGAGGTGTTATTCCCTTGTATAAGGCAATGGTCGGGCCACACCTAGAGTCCTGTATACAGCTCTGAAGGCCTCATTTCAAGAAGGATGTAGAGCTGCTGGAACAAGTATAGAGAAGGGCAACAAGATTAGTGAATGGAACAAAGGTGTGCTCTTATGAAGAAAGGCTTTAAATTTTGCAAATTACAGTGTCTGGAGACTAGGCACCAGCAAGGTGTATAAAGCCTTGAATGGTTTGAGCATGCTCAATGCTGATGGGATTCTTCCTCTTGCTCAGAATAATCACCTGAGAGGGCATAAATTCAAATTGAGGAAAGACAGATGTAGGATAGACGTGCGGAAATTTGCCTTTAGCCAGCTGGTAGTTGGTTGGTGGAACAGACTTCCATCCCTTGTCATGGAAGTTGATAGCCTAAATAAATTTAAGGCTCAGCTGGACAGGTATTTCGAACAAACGGAGGGGTGAAGTGGAAGTGGGTTTTTTTGGCTGATGCTGCATAAGCTTGCTTTCTTGCATCATATGCCTCTACTAATGCTAATTAGCTACCCGTTCACTTGAAACATTTCTGCCCCCAGAACATCTAGATAATATGTCCAGTTGGGGTAAGAGATAAGAACTCTTGAGGTACGTGCAAGAGTTACTTTGACCAGTATTATCAGATAAACGTGTGTCAGTATTACCGACATCCCCCCCTCCAACTAGCAGTTTCCCTGAACCTTTAAGGTATCCTCAATAATACTGGTAAAAACTTTTGCACCACCTTTGTTTAAGTGTATCCCATCTCTACAAAACAAATTCCTTCTACCTACAAGTGTGGGCCATGCTGATAGAAATTTCCTCCCTAAAGCCTTGCAGAGTGCTTCAAGTCTTGGAGTTAATCCACAAGGCTTTTAACATATAATCCCTCCTATCGTGTCTGGGCAGAATTGCAGACACACAGACATTGTGGTCTAGCTTGCAGCATTTCCTCAGCATGGTCCTGTATTTTTCCAACAAATCGTCAGATCGTGTATGTTTAATGTCATTAGTCCCCACATGAATAATAATATTCTCTTTACCCCCCTTAAAACCTGACAATCTGTTGGTGACATTATTAATAGTTGCTCCCGGGAGACATACCTTGGTTCTACTTCACCTATCCTTATTACAAAAAATATTCCCCGTTTCCCTGACAATGGAGTCTCCTAATAAAACAATGTCCTTTTTAACCAGAGTAGTTTGCACTTGGTTTTTCTGTTTTGTGGCCCGAATCGGGTGTGCATCACTTGGTAGACTGCTGGAATCTTGAGTCCCTGACGAGCTCCCAGATTCATTATTCTCAAGGGCAAGCCCATTATTTCAGTGACTCAGATTGTTCCATCAGTGCACCAAATTGTAATTTAAAATCGGTGCACACTCCTTACATCAATCACAAAGAAAAGAATCCCCAGGTGAGCTATGATTAGTCACTAGGTCGACCCTGGAAAACATTCCACAGGTTCTTCAACGGATTAAATCATGACTCACCCATAAATCGCCATCGGCTATTTCCGTGTGAGTCATGATACCCTGTGACGTGTTTAAGGCAGATCTCGTAACTACCATTATAAAATTAGTTAAATATCAATGAAAATTAACTATTAAAAAATTACATCTATAATATTATTATAGTATTATAAATTATTATTATTATTGTATTATAAATTATAAGCAGGAAAACCTATAACAAAATAATCCAACAATATCTAAATAAATCAAATATTTAAAAGCACTAATCAACTGTAATCCAATCTACTTAACTGAGGAGCCCTGACGAAGCACGTCCGCTCACCTCGAATGCCAATTGTCAGTGGAGAACTAGACAAATGCTATATAAGCTTGCTTTCTTGCATCATTTGCCTTTACTACTATTAACATAAGCAAAGAATTTTTTGCTGCTTTGCTTTTGTGCTGTTAGCCAAGGACTTCTTATAATTTGCTTTGGCTTATTAGTGCAGGTCTCTGTGTCCCCTGATTATTTATAATCATCCTGTGCATTTTTAGGCATGTTTGTGCATGCACACACAGTATATGCATATGCATATATTTTCTTTACCATGTCCTTCTGTCTGCATATGATAACTCTCAGTGGATGGATTTTCATGAAATTTTATATTTGGACCGTTTAAAAATATTTGTTGGGCCATTCCAAATTACATAAAAACTGGACAGATGGAACTCCAACAATCATTATTTCTTTTTTCCATTCAATTTGTATGAAAAAAAAAAAAAAAAAAAAAAAATTGTGTAAACTGTATGGATAAGTTTAGAGAATTTATAATCTTAGTGATTAACTGATAAGATAACTGTATTTACTTTTACTTCTATTAGTCTCAAAAAAGGGGGGGGAAATCATTTAATTAAGAAAAAAAAAGTACCAAAAACGTGTGCACTGAGTACATTAACTAACTTGTTCTTCTCTGCCACTAGTTTCATCAGTTTGTTTCACATCCATTTAGCTCTAACCTTGAACAGCATCTCATAGTTGGTATAAAAAGCCTAGTAGCTTCTGTGATTACCAGTTGATCCCATCGAAAAGAATTTAAAACTGTCTAAGACCATTGTAGACTGAAATCTTTAAATTCCACTTCAATACACTGATCACTGCCACCCAGTGGTTCCTTTATCCAAAGATTCTGTTAGCAAAGCATCGTCAGGGAACAAAATCAGATCAGCTGTATTCTTTTTCTTGCTTCTAAGATCGTAGTGTAGAAAAAAGTCATCCAATAAATCCAGAATGTTCTACTTCTATGTATGAAGTGACCAACCTAGAAGTCTAAATCATCTGTGAAGTTAAAATCCTCCATTATAAGACATTTTGATTTACTTTGATCTACTTGTTCTTTCTATATAGTTGTTCATTATACCTATTACAGTCAGTTGCCTTGTAACAAACTCCAATTCATATTTATTTTCCCAGTGTTTGCTACATCAGACCAGCTTTATATTTCACTGGCAGCTCTCATCATTTGGGAATACTGTACCATTTTTGAATCAATACTTTTTACTTCTATTAGTCGTTTTTGTTGATATAATGAGCCAATACTTAAATTTCATTTATTGTGTTCCTGTGTTTAAAGGCAGGTTAATGTCTTCTGTTAAATTCAACAGGTTTTGCCAATATTTTTTAAAATTTTTTGTTGATATATCAATGTTATATATCAATGTTTTGATATATAAGTTTGTACTTATATATCAAAACATTGCTGAAAATATTCTATCATGAACACTGAAGTTCATTAAGGTTAGCAAGAAATGTTCACCCCTGCCTTCTTTGGGGCTAATGATGAAATATTTTAATAACATGACTGGAAACATTTTTATATGAGGTCAGTATATAAACTGGATAGTTTAGAGCAGCGGTTCCCAAACTACTGAGATTTATGAACCCCTTCAAAAATCAAAACAAGTTTATGGACCCTTTCAGAAAAGCGTGTGTGTGTTTTCTGAAAAGAAAATTCAAGGTATTGTGTGAAACAACTCAACTTTATTCTTATTTTTATACAGATATATAATAATAATTTTATCAATTTGCTATACATAGAATGAATAATTTGAAATATGTATATAATTATATATACTAACCATATCAAAAATAAGTAATGTTCTATAACGAAATTCGCTGTGATTCTATCAGTATATTTTTTAAGAAATAAACACATTACTTGATACCCTCTGAAAGTTTCGTGAACCCTCTGGGACTTGTCTATGGACCCCAGTTTGGGAAACGCTAGTTTAGAGCATAAATGCAATTCACAGCTGAGTTAACAGAAAAGGAACTCATTATAATGTTTCCATAAACATTGTTTTCCATAGGGATTAAATCTTCTCTTTGAATTATCATATACTAATTCAAATATGGAATACTATTCCATTTTTGAAATGTAGTATTCATAGTGGCAATTGATGTAAGAAAGCAAGCTTATGTAGCATCAGCCAAAAAAAAAGGAAAATTCCAGTGCACCTATCCATCCCCCTCCAACAATTTGTCTAGTTCTTCCTTTAATTTATTCAAGCTGTCCATTTCGACAACATCAGATGGACGTTTATTCCAGCAATCAACCACCCGTTAGCTGAAGGCAAACTTCTGCAACCATCCTTCCTCAATTTGAATATATGCCCCCTCATGTGCAAAGTCTTGTAGCAGGAGCATATCTTCATTACTGTTGTTAACCACTTTTCCAACCTTTGTATCATCTGCAAACTTGGACATTAAGCCTGATATACCCTCATCAGTATCATTAATAAATACAGAAAACAACAATGGGCCAAGCACTGAGTCCTGTACCACTCCACTAATAACATTAGTCCACAAAGAGCAGTGTCTATTGATAACCACTCTGTCTTCTCCCACTCAACTATCCATTTATTCATAGCAGTGACTTTCTCTTAATGCCACACTGCTGCTCCAATTTGTACAGCAGTCTTTTATGTGCACCAGTATCAAAAGCTTTCTTGAAATCCAAATATATGATATCAATATTATTTTTTGCATCTAGTTCCTTTGTTACTGAATCATAGTATTCATTCAAATTGATCAGACAAGATCTCCCATGCTGTAACTGAAGTATAACTGTATGCCTGTCTAGATGGTCATGCCTTACTTTTTTAACCAGACTCCATTATTTTCAATGGAATACAAGTTAAGGTAACAGGTCTGTAATTACTCATGTCACCCTTTGATCCTTCTCGTGAATTGGGCATACATTTGTACATCTCCATTCCACAGTGATCTCCCCTGAATCTAACAATGCTCTTGTATTGCCAATAACAAATGACATTTATATAGCTATTTAAAGTCCTTATCCTTAAAGTCGTAGTCATGGAAAAGGGGGAAAAAATTAGGCCATTAGCTTCTAGTAGTAAAATATGGAACTTCTCTACTCCGAAAAACTATATATTACATTGCATCTGATTACTGACTACATTATGCACTTCATGGATGGTGACAGTTTATTTTGGTGGCTTAAGCAGGTTATATTTTAAAAGGTCTTATGTTAGTTTTTAGTTTCCATTATTGTTAAATAATTTTAACTTTTTATATATATATATTTTATAAATATTATTTTGTGAGTTGTAATTATATTCCACTGATTATTATTTTAACATGGATTTATAAAATTTAATTCTACAGAAAACATTGTTTCATAATACATCTTCATGACACAGTCATTATATCATTACCTTTTTTTTTTTCTCAAGGGTTGCAGCTTCTCAGTACAAATATCCAAAAATTGCTTCTCAACAAAAGATTACTTTAGTTCAATTAGAAGCATAAGTTGTGGTTTCTTATTAAGATGTTTATTTTAAGATTCATCAGGGGCTAAATTTGTGTTTGGCTTGTTATGCTATTTTGTTTTGGAAAGTGGAAAATTAAACTTTGTTCCATTTTATGGAGAGGCAGGGATATAGTAAAAATTCACTTTTTTCAGTAATTTTGTAATTTGTTACATGAAGTTGCTACCCAAGAGTTTCCAGCCTGTTTAAAAAAAAAAAAAAAAAAAGCTTTTCATTTATTGGCTAGTTCATTGTGGCCCTTTAAGTACTCCCCTAAAGGAGAATATTCAAAGGGCCACCTTGAACTAGCCAATATGGTAATATGCCTTTCCAGCAATTCTGCCAGTCTTGAACCCCTCCCCATTCCACTCTACCTTGCAGTGCCTTTTGAGTTAAAATTAATTTTAGAAATTGAAAAAAATCATGCAGAGAAAATGAATAAATATGGAGGCAAAGCAACCAGATGTGTGTTTGCTCATTGTCTTTCAGTGTGCACCATATTTCTGAAATTTTGAGCAGATAGAAAGGAAGTTCAGAAACTTTTGGGTAATTCATTTATTGTAATACTTAATTTTTAAAAAAAATTAAGTATATAATTTTGCTTTTAAGGTATTGTTGGTGTCTCCTGAGAAGCAGCCATGTCAGATGATAATGAAAAGGAGGAAGAAAGAATATATGGTGGTTGTGAAGGACCAGAGGCTATGTATGTTAAACTGCGATCATCAGATGGGCACGAATTCATCATCAAACGGGAGCATGCCCTTACTTCTGGTACTATTAAAGCAATGTTGAGTGGGCCAGGTTAGTTAACACAAATTTTAATTAAATTTTCTAGTAATTAGTAAAATATCAGAGCTACAGGGCTCAGTAACTTCCATGATTTTTTAATATATTAAAAAGTAAGAGATTACCTCAATCTTTTTCGTGGAATGCTTCCAGTCAATACTCGCCCATATGTAATGAATAAAATAAGATGAAAAAAGGTGAAAAAAACAAATTAATGAATTTCCTCACTCATAGAGATACAACCAAATCCGATGCACAATGGAATCGAAAGCCGATAACCCGACCCCGAAACACATCAAAACACCGCAGCAAGACCATGAGTGCGAGAAGACTAGAATAAATGTCAGAATAAATAGTTAAAACTGCTTCCGATAATAAATAAATAAAACCACAATTAAAAAGAATAAAAACACTTAAAATTAAAAGGATTAAAAGTTACAATTTGGATGAATACTCAAATTAAACTAATTAATCAGCTGTGCATTTTGTTTAATTTGAGTATTCATCCAAATTGTAACTTAATTTTAATAGTGTTTTTAATCTTTTTAATTGTGGTTTTAATTATTTATTATCGGAAGCAGTTTTAACTATTTATTCTGACACAGTCTTCTCGCACTCATGGTCTTGCTGCAGTGGTTTGATGTGTTTCGGGGTCGGGTTGGGGCTCTCGGCTTTCGATTCTGTTTTGCATCGGGTTTGGTCGTATTTCTATGAGTGAGGGAATTCATTAATTTTTTTTTCATCTTATTTTATTCGTCACATATGGGAGAGTATTAGCTGGAAACATTCCACAAAAAAGATTGAGGTAACCTCTTACTTTTTAATATATTAAATTTTTCAAGATATGGTTCAAGCACTACCTGGTTTTTGTGCTGGCTTCCATGACTTAGAGTAATAACCTTGCCTGCTACTTGGCAAGGTCTGAGTTTAAATCCAGTCATTAACAAGGGACTTTATTTTTTTCTTCTTATTATCTCAGATGGGGCTTGGGATTATGAAACAATATTTTTGGGATGAGAAACCAAAATTAAGAAAGTTTTTTTTTTTTTTTTTTTACATCCTACAGAATATGACTGCCTTTAAATCATGGACAGTTTATTTGCACATACTTATCATCCAAATCTGACACAACCAGTAAGTGTACCAGATTTTGATGTTGAAGGCTTCCATTCACTGTTTATCTCCATGCTATACGTTTTTCCTATAAGGTTTTTAGCCCTATCCAGAGTAAATGCTTTTCTTCTAATATCTGCTTGACACATCACTATATTTGGGGTGCCTCTGGTCTTATTTGATGCATCAGCATGTATGTGTTAAGCACCCCTTGTCTTCACCGCATCTCTTCTCACCTAATAACTTGACTTCTGTTGGATGAATTTTCATAATTTTTTTTTTTTTTTTTTTTTGGTTCTTTTAGGAAGATTTGTTGAGCCATCCCAAATTTCAATAAAATTGGACCAATAGAAATCTTCAATTATTATTTATAATATATATTTTTTTTCACACAAATCACATAGGCTATCCATATATTGTTTATTGTTTGTTGCCATGCACTGATTGGAGGAATTAATATGCAATATGGTGGATGCACAGAAACAACTTTCTCGGTTCACACAAGTTATTGATTTTTGTTTTATATACACACACACACACACACAGTGCTCTCTTTTTTAGGGGGGACGGTACGCAACGGTATCGTGTACCGGCACCTTTATTAACAGTGGCGCATGACATTTGGGTGCAATGCACTTCGAAATTTGTAATATTCCGTAAATTTTTTTCACATTTACCTACTATTCAAATAAGCTTAAAATTATTTAACTAAATTTATATTTTTTACTGTCTATTGTTAAGATATTTTCTATATAAAACTGTATAACCATTTTTATAATTCTAAATTACTCAGGCACACCTCTATTTAATGAAGTCCTTTTATAGCGAATTATTTTGAATTCCCCTTGGAAGTTACATTTAAAATAGTTTCTGTTGAGTAAAGAAAATTTTCATATAGCGAACGGATTAGGAAAGAATTAACTCGGTACGCACTGTTCGCATTTCTGGCCTTCAGGCAATTTGTGCTGCTGCGCGAATTAAGAGAGCAAAAGGGATTACCATTTTATAACTTAGTGGTACCTGGTAAAACCTATCTGACCGCCTATCCCACAAATGGAGAAGTTGCACTGGTCAAGAGTGAGCAGATCAAGGTGTATTCCCAATGGGCTCTGGCCCACCTTCTACTGCAGTGGTGTCCAACCTTTTCCCATACAGAGACCATATTCAAAAAAATTCAGTTAATTTCTTTAGTGTGTTAAATTTTTCATATCTTGTTGCATGTAAAAGTAAAATTGAAAATATTCGAAAATTTTATTAAGTACAATACACGATTACATATACTGAACAAAACATTTAATGAGAATTTTTTTTTGATAATTGACAAAATTTAAAATGCTGTTTTAGTTCACTTTCCTCACGGGCCGTAGGTTGGACACCTCTGTGAATCAACTGTAAGCGCCCCGTTTGAGAATTAGAAAGGTGATTTTCTTTTATTGCGACAAATAATCATCTGTTGTTTCTTGGAAGTGCCACATTTTTCCACATTTTTCTGTAAATTTTCCCTATCTCTGTTTACATAGTCACAGTATCTGAATATCCAAATGACACCAACATTTTGGACAGTTTCAAAAAAAGAAAAGAAAAAATTCCAATTTAGGAACTAGTGACAATACCGATGACAAGAGAAGAAAACGAGGACAACGAAGGTATTAATCCTTCTAAACATGAATTGTTGGCATTTGGTGAAAATGGAGTTAGAAAATTGTCAATTAGGTTACAGCTAAATGCAATTCGTGGATTTCAGAGATACCTAATTGATAAGAAGGTTTCGGAAGAATTGAAGCATTTGATGAACGCTCTGAGTATGATACCAATTTCGTCGAGTGAATGTGAATGAGGATTTTCACAAATGAATCTGATCGCCAGCCCAACCAGCGCTTCGTTGATGACAAAAACAGTTTCTTAAAACTATAGGCCCACCGCTGACCAGCTTCGATCCAGCAAAATATGTCAATTCGTGGCTGCTTCGGAAGCATCATTCAGCAACCGACACACAGAGGAAGAAAAGAAGTCGGCATAGGGTGTCAAATGAGAACTTAATAAAAATTTGGAATATCCTACAAAAACTTTATTATGAAATTATTTTTACTTATTTTACTCACATTTTACTTATTTTTTTATATACTTGAATAATAAATTTATGCTTAATAAACTGTGTTAATATACTTAATTTGTTGTTCTTATTCTAAAACATTGTTACTAAAGTAACAATATCAGGGGAAAAAAAATTTAGAGTACTTTTCATATCCTTTTAATTTTAAATTTTTATGGGCCAACGCACTTGTAACAGCAATGATGCATTACGACCATAATGTGTATAAAATATGTTATATATAGCAATTAATATTAAAAACAATTCAAGAAGACAATACCAAGGTAGATTTATAGGAAATGCAAAGGATAAAGTAAGGTATAGTAGGAAAAAAAAAAAAAAATATATATATATATATATATATATACACACATATACACACAAAAAAGAGGGAAAGAAGGGAATATAAATTAAAATATATACACAAAACTTATCGCTATTTACCTACAATCTAGGTGACTTGGTATTAGGCCAACTACCCAGACTGAAGGCAAAAAACAACACTGAGTTATGTCTCTGTAATCATCAATATCTGATAAGTTATATGAAATAATAATAGTAATAAATTTAGAGATTAAGTAATTTGAATCTAAACCAATAAAAGGTGGTTTAAAATTTAGAATCGAAAGAAAGATAATATAAAGTATTAATGCAAGCACATATTGAACATCATTCACCTGACAGAAAACGTAATTTAATAATTAAAATAAGAATAAATGTAAAGCATAAGGCATATCTAAGACACAATGTAGTAACAACAATAGTCATGAAAGAAATGCAAATCCCTCTAGTGAGAGGGAATATGCATGTCCTCTGTGATGGACGTGGTAAATAGTTAATTAGTTAAAATTAAGTTAATGCAAAGAGAAACATGCAGATAGCAAGATAAATAAAAATGAATAGAGTAGGAATAATAGTACCTGAACCCAGCGAAGGCGAAAATATAGTAGTACAAATAACTAATTTCTCCTACATCCTCAGATTACCCTAATAATTTCAGAGAAATAAGAACAAAGAGTGTAGGACAGCTTAAAGACGATATAAGTTGTAGCTCGGGTAAGCCTGGGATTGCAAACCTGTTCTTATAGTAGGACCCTGAGCTGAATTTGAATGTACCTTACCATTGACTTAAGTATATACAGTGTTATTATAAAATAAATTATACCTTTTAACAGGGGTAGCCAAATTAATTTGTGATGCGATCTACTTTTTTTCTTCAAAATGTGCCGCGATCTACCTACTCAAGAATTTCATTGCACATGGTTAAAAAAGTTAATCAACACATATTGAAAAATGTTGTTTATAAATTTTAAAATTAAATAAAATTCAGAATTCTTATTTTAAATTCATACGTATTTTTAATTTATGTGAAGTTTGTCTTCATGTCATCTGACAAGCTTTCAAAATCAGAGATATACTGTGATAAGGCAAACCGTAAAGAATCTTCTGTATGCAAGTCCGTAAGAGTAGAGCGATTCTTTGTTTGTTTCAAATACAAAAGGCCGAGCCACATAGATATGTGGAACCAAAACAGGAATTTAAAAGTTCACTGCATTTTTTCACATTTGGATACTTTTCTCGGCAAACATATTTACGAAAGTCCTTTTTTGATGTCTGGCTTTTAGGAAGATATCATTTTGCAGTGTAATAATTTCATTTTCAAGTAATATTTTCTGCAATTTGTTTCGTATCTAAGTCGACATTAAATATATTGAACAGTCTTCAATTGTTTTAAAATCACTGAATCTGGTTTCAAAATCATCCACAACTTTCTCAATTTCAGAAACATACTTCTCACTATTAAATTCAAAAACAGGATATTTTTGCAAATGATCTTGCATATTTGCAAAATGATCGAATTTTTTTTTTCTTTGAGATCCTAAGCCATTACCAAAAATTGATATCTATATGCAGAAATACTACTAATCATGTCACCCACATTTTTATTTTTTCCTTGTAATTCCAAATTGAGATCACTTAATTTACTGGTAAAATCTGCCAAAAAAAGCCAGAGCACACAACCACTCCATATCTTGTAGTTGCTCATAATCATCACCCTTTGATCAACATTTTTTTTAATTTCATTCAGCAAATTTTGAAATCTCTGTAGAAACTTAATCTGACTCATCCACTTCACATCTGTGTGTAATGTCAGATCTGGTTCATTTTCATCGAGTCGCATTTTGAAAAGTCTCCTTTGAAGAGATTGTCCTCTGATGGAATTCATGATTTTGAAAGCTATGTCCATAACACTTTTAGTATTTAATCTTGCTGACTAATACAGTGGTAACTCAAAAAAATCTAGGAATTCATCATCCTTTTGGCACAATGCGATGAATCCGTTAAGATGCCCTATCATTGCTTTAGCTCCATCTGTTGTTATTGGTACGAGCTTAAATAGTGGTAATTTTATTTTTTCTAAGCTCAGATTGGTATTTACCATAGAGTGCATTGAAGTGCCTTCCTAAATTTCATTTTTTAGATATAGCCACGGAAGCATTGCAAATCAAACAACAACATTTTTCTTTTATCATTATATCCCACTCTTGATGAAAATGATACGTTTTACTCTTTTTCCTTGTATTCATTTTAAATCAGAGTATTAAATTAACGTATAGGACACTTATTAATATTAAGTAGGCTAAATAAGAATTCGACACATACACTATGCTCTCCACAATGTAACACTGCGTGAATTTTCAGTAGACAATCCTAGCGGCTGCACAACGACAAGAATAGTCAAATGGTCAAAGGATTTTTAATAAGCGTATGCAGTGGGGCGCATAATAATAACATTTAGATTTTGACTAATCTATTTTTTATATATATTTAAAATTCGTTGTGATCGACCTGTTGGCCACCCCTGCACTATAATTTGCAGGCCTGTGAGTACAATTTTTCTAAGCCGTAAGTCACCAAGAAAGCAAAGCATATCCTATGTACATAATATACATGGCTCTAAATCCGTAAATTATGGTAAAGGAAGAGTGAAAGGTATTGTGAAGGAAGAGCCCAATATGAGATATAGAGCAAATGATGCCACACTACCATCGTAGTTTCTTAAGAGTTATTTATGGTGTATCTACACCGATATTATATAAGTAATTATATTGGAACAATGGGTTCAGGAAATAATTTTTTGAAATTAATTATATTTATCGCCTTCCTGAAGTATTTCAGGTAAGTGATAGGGAAATTATTATTTATCAACTTATTGTACAGTGCTATTATGTTTGCTGCACAGGTATTTTTATTGCAAATAGAAGCAATCCTTGAGGCATTGGGATAAAATGATATTTGCATGCACTGATTTCGATATATTAGATCTCCAGTTTGTAAGGCAGACTACATTGAAATTAAATGCATCTCTTTTTATTATATACGTTTACACCATATATTATTATGGAATATTTCTATATGAAGATCCAGGTAATTTGCTATAGTATCAGAACTATTAGTTTTTCCAATACAAGTTCATGTGGATATAATCTGCTGTAATCCTGAATGAAATGTGGATAATTAAGCACACATAGATTATCTACGTATCTGAACATAAGTAGGTTATCTTGGAATGTTCTTTCTGTTGAATATAGATAGAGGTTTGCGATTATGCAGCATCCTGCATTTGCATTTCTTTCATGACGACTATTTTGTTATTACATCGCGTCTTGGATATGCCTTATGCTTTACATTTATTCTTATTTTAAGACTATGTATAAGTATAGTGCGAAAGCATCAATAATACATAGCCAAATCTGAATGAACAGAATATTAGCAAGGCGGCATCGTTTTAAGTTATATCTCATATTGTGAATACCTTCACAACGAGTTGCCATGATATTGCACTACTTCGAATAAGTAACATTAGTCTTCTCCTCAGGTGAAGCCGTTACTTATTCGAAGTAGTGCAATATCATGGCAACTCTTGAAGGTATTCGCAATATGAGATATAACTTAAAACAATGCCGCTTTGCTAATATTCTGTTTATTCAGATTTGGCTATGTATTATTGATGCTTTCGCACTATACTTATATCTAGTCTAGACTTTTCCATAGCTTGAGGCTTACTCCCTAAATGCTTTATAGTTCTTATTTTAATTATTAAATTACATTTTGTGTCGGGTTAATGATGCATTAATACTTTATATTATCTTTCTTTTGATTCTAAATTTTAAACTACCTTTTATTGGTTTAGATTCAAATTACTTAATCTCTAAATTTATTATTATTATTATTTCATATAACTTAGCAGATATTGATCATTACAGAAACAGAGAAATCTGTGTTGTTTTTTTGCCTTCAGTCAAGGTGGATGGCACCAGACGAAGTCACTTAGATTGTAGGTAAATATCCATAAGTTTTGTGTATATATTTTAATTTATATTCTCTTCGTTCCCCCCCCCCCCCTTTTTTTTGTATGTACAGTAAGACCCCCGTATCTGCGGAGGTTACGTTCCAAGACCTATCGTGGATGGCTGAAACCACGGATATAAGTGAGCACCTGCTTGAATCCATATATAACATGATTTTATTGTACATACATACGTATAATAAAGTTTAATTGATAAATTAAACACACAGTATTAATGGGAAGCGGATTAACTGGGACACTTAAGACTCCAAATATAAACAAAAAAAAAAAAAAATCAACCAGAAATCATAAAATTCAAGTAATAACTAGAATAGGTGTAAACAGATATTTTGCAAGTCGTAAATAAGCGACAAGAACTGGCGTTATAAGTCATCATTGGGAGATTAGTGTACCTATTATCTTGGAACCCACCGCTGTCTTTACACACTGCTCAAAAAAAAAAAAAAAAAAAAGAGTTTAGTTTTATTTAGTACATTGCATCGATTGTTGTATTCTGTTGCACTGTAAAAGGACAAATTTTGTTTCATTATTTATGTCAGGGATGTTGGATTTTTTTTTTTTTTTTTTTTTTTGTTTAGAAATCACGAAAATGATGGGCAAATGCAAGAGTTGTGCTTTCAAATTAAACAAAAACTTGAAATTATTCAAAAGTTTGAAAATGGTGCATTTGCGAAATCTCTAAAGAACCATTATAATGTTGGTGACCAAAACCATACGCAACATTGTAAAAAATAGTATTCCATAGTAATACAAGGGAAGCATAGTATTGGACACGCGGGTAGTACGTGTTCAGTTTTTTTCATTTTTTTTCCGTGGTTAACCACGGGTAACTGAATCAGCAGATGGTGGGGGGGGGTACAACTGTGTATATATATATATATATATATATATATTTTTTTTTTTTTTTTTTCTCTCTACAAACCTTACTTTATCCCTTGCATTTTCTATAAATCTATCTTGGTATGGTCTTCTTGAATTGTCTTCAATATTAATTGCAATTTTGTATGTGTGTGTCTATATATATATATATATACACACACACACACTTAACTTATTTATACATTATTACTTATTAAATTATGGTACTACCTGGGAGCATAGGTTTGTAGTGACCCCAGCCAACCCGCTAGTTATATATAACTCTAGCCCTGGTATGAATAGCCTTATATATAACATAGATACATATTAAAACAGCAAATTAATCTAAATTTAAAGATTAGAGAAAGCTGGAGAAATTGGAGAAAATTAGTGGAAATTAACATTCTCGCTCATGGCCATACTAAAGGAATGTATTATACATACCCGTTTCTGTTATCTCTATACCAGTTTTGCTAGGTTAACTTAAAGTAATTACTTGGGAATAATGAGAGTTAAATTTTTTTTTTTTTTTCTGTTTTTTGACAAAACAATAGTTACTGAAAATATATAGAAACAAATTGGGCTATAGATGGCAGTACAAACAGTGTTAGCACATCCTCACGCTACCCCCATGTAAATATAATCCAAAATTAAATAGAGATAAAACGTAATCAAAATATATATTAAAAATAAGAAAAAATAATAGAAAAGCTATCTTTTCTATTATTTTCTATTATAAGCTGGCAGCAGAAAAGCACAATCCACTACATGTTGCTTATAATAAGCTAAAATAGGATATTTGCCAGCAGTATGCAAACCAGTAGAGTGAAAAAGAACTCAACCAAATAAAATAACAACAGAAAAATATATAAGGGGGGAATAAAGAAGAGGGTAGTGTTGAAGCAACATTCCTAAAATAATGTAGAAAATTAAGCCAATTAAAAGAAATTTAGTGGCACCCCCTTGTAGGCACCATCTCCAAATTATGTGAAATCTCACTAAGGTGTAAACATGGACTAACAACATTACGTGATCAAATAAGTTGAAAATAATAATTAATGAAATGAAATAAAATAGACTGGCCATTATTCCCCATCTCGACAGAGGACCACGAGGCCAATAATAGTCAGGGAATCACTACTGTGAGTGTATGTGTACACACACACACAGCAGAATCCCATTAATCCAGACTGGATTTTCAGTTGGGAAAAATTCTAACTATCGATAAAAAAAATATTTCTGTTCACTGACATTTGGGAGGGGGTTTAAAATTTAAAACAATAAAAAAAAAAGCAATAACAAAACACCGCACTCACAAATTGCAACTAACACGATACGTGCAAGTGAGAACGGAGTAACAAGTTACAAAACTTAAATAGGAATGAAGAGAACATTCTGAAAATTTATTTATGTTTTTGATATGATTGGTGATTTCATGGAAGGGGAAACGCATTTCACCATAATAACGTAAAAATCCACAGAATTCCAGCTGTTGGTATTATTGCAAATTCAATAAGATCATGTTTACTATCCGTTTATAATAGATTGCACTAACAGAAAAGCCTAATAAACAGGGCACTGCTATTGTTTTATGGTTGTGACCTCCAGAAATCTGACCGGGCCATGTGGTAAGGTTGGAGACAGTCGTAGAGTAATCTTGAGTACTGGCCTATTCAGTTGACAGCTGCAGCTAGCATTGGCCATGCATACGTACGTTAATTTTGAAAGTGAGTTTCAAAATTAAAGCGCAAAAAACATTGAGGACTATTTCAAGTGAACTTTTTGAAAATAGTTTTGTTTTGGGTTGTGTAATATAATGTTCTACATTAAAACTTTATTGCTTTGTACAGTATTTTGTTTACTTACCATGTTCTTTTACTTTTTATAATTTTTACTTTAAAAATATCGTTTTATTAATTTAATATAAAAACCAATTTAGTTGATTTTGTCATTTAGTAACTTTAAATAAAAACTGGTACATTAAAGATAGCTTCCGATTAATCTGGACTGACTGTGGTCCCATCAAGTCCAGATTAATGGGGTTCTACTGTGTGTATGTATGTATATATATATATGTGTGTGTGTGTGTGTGTATATATATGTGTGTGTATATATATATATATGTGTGTGTGTGTGTGTGTGTGTGTGTATATATATATATATATATATACATACACTTCTTACAGTGCAAGGTTTGAGGTTCTCTGCAATATTTATTTTGCCAGGGCCTAGAGAAGATTGTCAGCTATCAGAAATTGATCAAAAAAAAAACAAAGCCAACTCTGTTCAAATATTTCCATAACAAATAGTTTCTTCATGGTATATTTTATGCAATAAACATTTAATTCTATAATTATTTTCGTTATCTTTTACATGGTATACAGTTAAAAAGTTATTTAAAAGGTATTTTTAAAATTCTTTTTATACATTCCTGAAGGTCACGCACCAATTATAATTTTTCCTAGTAATTATTATACATGTTTTATCGTTAACACGTTTGTTCTGTGTGATGTGCTTGCGGGACGAATTAATTGTGGGTTGTTTCAGAAATACACTGATAACAAGGAACAACTTTCCCATTGAGAAAAAAGCAGGTAATTGGATAGAATTTAAACGCTAACATTTAATGCAGTTTTAATGTTCAAGTCAATTTCAGCTCAAATACAGGGGGGGGGAGATGACAAATTGCCCAAATTTAAAAATGTGAGGTCCATCTTGCCTATTGGTTGAGATAGGCCCATTGCCTTTTAATTGAAACATTCTATATAAGTGTATTGTAGTATTACTCAAAAAAAAAAAAAACCACCATTCTACTTATTTTGTTTCAGTAGTCCATGATAAAGCACTTTTTGTTCCATTTCATTTTATCAAACACATTGTGCTTAATGCTTATTTATTAAAGTGATATTTAAGTTTTTCTCTTCTCTGTAGGCCAATTTTCTGAGAATGAAACAAATGAAGTTAACTTCAAAGAGATTCCGTGAGTAATCAATTTTGTGATATATGTTCAGGTATTGAATTACATTTAATTAAAATATTTTTCCGTGAAATAACTGCTTTAATTTAACACAAGAACAAACATGGAAACTGAATACAACTCTGCATGCCTAGATAAATATTAATTATTACAGTTTAGAGTAATGTTAACAAACTACTTTATTTCAAGGACTTACCTATTAATAGCTAGTGAAGCTATTAATAGGTAAGCTTCAGTTAAATTAATGTGTAATGGTATAGTGCCACATTGTAGTCTTCTCAAGATGTTTACCATCTCAACTGCCATAATACAATAAATGATATATCACTGGGAAACAGTGTTGGCATTCTGCTTCAAATTGACTGTAATTGCCCCATGGCATTCAGAGAGCTCTGGTTCCCATCTAGAAACAAATAGGCTCTGCTGAGGTTAACAGTGGTTGTGTAGTTACTGATGTTTTGGCCACTATTCTAGCTGATCTAGGACTGCTTTGTTAGTGTTCTTGAACCCCCTCTTTCCCCCAATTGGATGGGGTACAGGTGATACCAATGTTGGAAAAAAAAAAAAAAAATCCATCATTTTGCTTGCTGACATCCTGAACGGCACTCTATTCCTTTCCTTGACCAGGTTGTGGGATTTAAACTTTTTTTTTTTTTTTTTTTTTTTTTCACGTTCTGACCTGGGCTGGGGCTCCCCAGACCAGGAAAGCTCCTCTCTCACACTATACGTTTCTTTTATTTTATTTATTATTTTTTTTAATTTATTTATTTTTGTATGTTTGCATTGTTGTTCTAGCAATTCATCCTGGATTGGGACTTTCCTGGGCTGGGATAGTCCTTTTCCTCTTTACTCCTTCCCTCTCTTCATCTTATACAAGTTTTTCTTTCCTCCCTGGGAAACTCGTTCCCCAGGGAGGAGGGCGTGCAGATAGTAGGGGAGGCCTTGCCCTCCTTCTGCTAGGGACAAATACCTGGAGGAAGTCGTCCAGGTGATCGCTGCTTCCAGGTAGCCAAAACACAAAATCACGCTACAGAACACACACAAGCTCACAAACAGTTTCTTTCCTATCATTCTCCCGTGCGGGATGAAAAACTTTTTTTTTTTTTCTCTCTCTCTCTTTCTTTCTCGCCTTCCTTTTCATCTATCTTCATCCATCATTGGATATTCCTATATGGGTTGAAAAAAAAAAACATTTTTTTTATTTATTATTATTGTTTTTTTTACACGATACACACTGGCCTTTCCTTGACAGAGGCTGTAAAAACTGAACAGAGCAACGATGCAGAGATGAACTTCTGTTCTAGGAGACGCCCATACAAAAACACAAAAATAAAAAAAGGTTGAACCTTTATTTCCCTGATTTTAGTTTCCAGTTCTTGAAAATGAACCAATAGGAATAGTTAAAACTTGTTCCTATTTAATTAGAATTTTGACCTAATTTTAATTATATAGACTAGACCTACAAACTCTTGTCCCCTCTGGTGATGTACAATGGTTGAGGTGTGCGAGGCGTACTGGATGGTTCTCTATGACTGATTATGTATGGTAGGTCACATTGCTGCCCTCTGAGTTTCTAGTTCTAATGTTTGCAACGTGTTCTTACATTCCTGCCTGCAGTTGACTGTATACCCTACATATTACAGTATCCTTGATTAACTGAGGAAATTAATTTTCCCTGAAATCCACAAAATAAGAGAAAAAAATTGGATTATGAGCAATATGCATTTAATATATAGTAAATATTGTAGATTTTCACATTTTCTATTATTTATTGAAAAAGGAAAATAAAGAAATTTGTTTCTTGGCATTGCTGACCATTCCTGCGAATGGTGGAATGTACATTATGCAATATCTTCATGCTCTGCATAGTCAAGCAGAGCCTCCACATGAAACAAACCAGTATTATGCGAGATTTTATTTGTTGACAATGGATTTTCTTCCACGTCAAATATTTTACAAAAAAAAAAAAAAAAGTTCCTATTGTCTGACTTTAGTTTCTTCACTTGGATGACTAGGAGCTTTATCCAAAAGTAGAACTGCTTTTTCTGGTAGATTAAGCAATTTGAAATACTGCTGCTGCACTGTTGGGATTTTTTTGTAAACCAGTCTGAAAAAATTTCACAGTCCATCCAAGCTGATTAATTGTTGTAATAATGAATGAGTAAATTTGAAACATCAATTCCAGTTGTAGAAAAGCAGGAGGTTTTTGCAATCCAAGTTGCACAGGGTTTGAATAAAATAGTTCTTCTAGCAGTGTTTCCGCAACATAAAACGGTCAGCCTTTGTTTAAGAACTTTGTAACCAGAAGCACTCCATTAAGTTTCACATGCTAATGTTTTGTTTTGTAAATGCTTCCAAAACAAACTGGTTTTGTCAGCATTGAAAATTTTGTTTTGGTATGAGACCTTCCCCTTCAATGAATTGTTGAAATTGGTGCTTAAATTCATCTGCTGCAGGTTCATCAGAATTCATCTTGGATAGTAATTTGTCTAATTAAAAATCTTGTTAACCAAGCAGAAGATGCATTAAATTGCCCCGGGAATTGAAGGAGTCCCTAAGGAACAGTATTGTACAATAGACTTCCGGTGGCTGATTAAGAGTTTGTGGGCTGTAAGCAGTATTTTTTTTTAAAAAAACATTTAAATTTAAAAATAAATTAGTGTAAGTAGTTGCTGTAATTGATTTTTTTAAGACATTTAAATCAAATTTCTTTTTTCATCCTCAGTTAATCTGCAACTTGGTTAAACTGTTCCTGGATAATTGGGGATCTTTCACTGTCGACCACCTCCTTTGTCGACAGTGAAACTTTACAGCCATGGTACATCCTTAATAATACCAGCAGGATCACAACTCTTGATATGTGTTACTGGAGGAATATGGGAGCTATCCTCCACACATGCATGGAGACCTGCAATGGCCAGGCAGAACTTTTTGTCCTGTTCAAGGATCATAGTCTCAAAGAGAACTTACCCCTATCTCTATTAATGGTATTATGTTCCAGACAACAAATTTGTAAGCTCTTGAGCCGTTTCTGGTACCAATACCTATACAAACAAATGACAGTAATTTCATCATCTGGAGAAGTTTGATCTTTCTCCCAGAAGTGCTCAGCTACACAGAAAACCATGTAATATCTTCGAAGGGACCAAAATTTTCGTTATCAAGACGTTTTCACAAGAAGGATGGTAAAACTGATGTTTCAAATTTTCCCCCAATATTTATAATATATATTTATAATAGAAGTATGAGAGACTTCTGTTAATCGTGCCTGTGCACAAAGGCCAATGAGTCCGAGATTATATAAAGATGATGAATATTATAAAATGTTCCTGAATTCTCATTTCAACCGTTTCCGCTATCTCAATCCATCTCCTTTTAATTTATAAAAGGAGATAAATTGAGATTTCTACCTCTTAGATACTTTACAATTAATACTCGTTATACATTGTATAGTAAAATATGCCTGTCTTTTTTGATCATCTCTCGTTATACTTAGTATTAAGTTAGTTGCTGCAAGTGATAATACTATTAATTTATAAGTTTTCCAAAATGTTCATATAGGTTGATTTAAGTTTAATTTTTTTAATGCAACAATTTTTTTTTATCCCTCTTGCAGATCACATGTGCTACAAAAAGTATGTCAGTACTTCATATACAAAGTAAGGTATACCAATAGTTCAACAGAAATACCAGAATTTCCTATTGCCCCAGAAATTGCACTTGAACTGCTGATGGCTGCTAATTTTCTTGATTGTTAATGTTTAAATTGTTTTCAAATAATATTAATTCTGGCTGTGATTTGAAGATTGCCTTTTTTCCTTGGGTTGGAAAAAAAAATTAATGGTGCAGCATCTGAAGATTTGTCACTTTCTATGTATAGTTATTATATATACACAATTGTAATGTATGGCAAGAAAAATAAATTTTTGTTTTAAAGGAAATTGTGTTGATCTCCACAGAACTTTCTTTCCAGTATGCAGCTGAAATATGGCTGCAACATATTTTGTATATTTTATATCTTGTTTGTTTCATGATGATTGGGTTTGTTTTTAAAAAAGCCCACAGTTTTCTTTCTTTTACAGACAATAAGTCATCTGTTTTTGAAGTGCAAGGCAATAGGCAAGTTGAGCAGTAGCCCACATGGATTCCAAATTATGCATGGTAAAATCTCATTGCCTGCAGTTGAACTTAATGCTGACACTCCTAAAAATAAACTGTGAACCAAATCTGTGCAGTTTGGGATCTGTGAATGCTACTGTTAGATTAATGACATTTATTCCCCAGATCTGTAAATAAATTTATGCAGACATTAGTTTCAACATACCTGTAAATTGACATATAAAAAGACCTATTGCTTCTAAGATTACCTTGGATAAATCCCAATTTTTTGCTGTTAAAACTAGCCAGCATATTAGTAGGTTGGAGGTGGAGAAATCTAATTGTGTACAATGAAAATGTAGATTCATTCAGACACCTAAGGTGGCCTTTATAACTAGGTTTAAAACCACAGTGTGTACACACAAGGTTTGGAATCATTTTGTCCCAGATGGGACAAAGAATGAACAGTTTTTCTCCTAATTCTGAAAATAAATTCAGAGTTTTTATTAATAAATAAAAAAAAAAAAAGTTATGAAGCATTACATTTTACATTACAGAATATAGATTTAAAAAAAAAATGCTAAAGTGAGCAATTTAGACTATCAGACTTAATGTTATTAGTTCAAATCAATGTGAATAAGACATTGATTTGAAATTTAATTAAACAATCCTATTGTATTGCCTATTTCATAACATCATTCTATTACAGTATAAAAATATTAAAAATCCTTGACAGAATTAGTAAATTAAAGAGTATTGGGACAACTTTTAACTTCATTTCTCCACTTCACCTACAAATTTTTCCTCTTGATTTGCTGTTGTCATTTCTTCTTTCCCATATGATTTTTGAGATGCTTCATCTTTGATTATGTTGAAATCAATGAAGAGAACATCATTGTTTAATAGCTTTTTTTTCCATTCACTTACCATTGTACTCTGCTTCATTTCATTCCAGTCTTAGTTATAAATAACACCTATGCTATAATTTTTAATACTGGTCACAGACTTTTCTCCTATTGTGCTGCTCACTGTAAGAAAAATCATTCCTCGAATCCCTCAATATAAATATTTATAGCTGAGTGCGACTACCTGAATCATAAGGAAAGGCACATGCCATTGTCACTTGATAAAATTTTAGCGGAAGGAGTAGTTGCAGTAATAAACAATATCAATGCCTTAATGTTTGCATTTAATTTTGCCTTTTGAATGGCTTTTTCTTTTGTGTGAATTTTCAGTCTTGGGTGACTGAAACCATTCTGACATAAAAGTTTGGAAGTGTCATGACATTTAGAAAAAATTGCCATTGTGCATAAATGAAATACTTAAAATAAGAAAGGCAGTTCGGATTAATGATGTGTTACTGTAGTTTATTAAAATATTTCCTTGGATTATTATGACATATAAAATCTTTAGGCAGCTGACAGGAAACCACCATAATCTAAGTTTCTTATAATGGCCAATCTGTTATTTTGCAATGTTATTATACTCGTGTATTACTACTGTACAAATACAATTGTAGAGATTCGTATAAATAAATTATTGTTGTGTGTTTAATAAATAAATTATTAAACACACAACAAAAAGAGATTATCAACATAAGGAAACAGACATGACATTACCAAATATGGGAAGCAGGAATTACGTTCCAGTAATTCCCATCTCTTCCAAGATCCAAAAATGAATGTATAGTTTCTAAACAATTGATAATTCTATTCAATTTTATTTATCTTTGCTTTCAGCAGTTAAAACTGCTTACCATTTCATTTGTAATGGTGGTTATTTTGTATCATAAAACACCATTAATACATTATCCTCAATCATCATTACAGAAATATCACTTTTTATCAGTGGGTTTGGAACTGAAAGCTGAAGTCAGATCAAGCTTCAAATATATATGGGATGAAAACAGACAAAAATTTTGCAAAACTTATATTTGGATAGTTTGGTTTATTATATCATAAATATTGCATGCTCTATAAACTTTCATCAAAAATATAGTTTTCTTCTGCAACAGGAACTATTTTCTTTCTCTTCTTAAAAAATTTTCAACCATGTTATGTATCTCAGCAGAAAGCATGCTCTGCTCTCTGAATGTATATAACAAACAGTCCATATTAAGGATCCTTTTGAACTGTAATGATGTTTCTAGCTATCTCTGTAGAAATTGAGAGGCAGCAATTTTATTTTTGTTTATTCTCTGGACAGATGAGGTTAGGAGTTTGCAGCTTTGTAATTGTTTGGTGTACAAAAAAAAGTGTACTTTCAGTGAACAAAAGCAGTACAGTGGCTGTACACTGTGGTAGTATAGAGGTTCGACCACAGAACTGAATTTGCATCCAAATAATAAAACTAGGTTTTTTATCTGAGGCAGAATGATAGTACCGATGCATATGAATAATGCAACTGAGAATGATGCACTCCAGTCAATTCCGAGTCCTGTTTCACCTAGTTTTATTTTATTTTTTCACCACTTGGGTTTGGAGTGAAGTAATAAAAAGAAATTTCCTTTTGGATAAATTTTGGTGTTGTTGCTAAATATTTATCCCTTTCTTCAGTAAATATCACAATAAAAAAAATGCCTAGTTTTAAACTACTATATATTCTGGTATATCATTTTGAAACTAAAAAATCATCTGAAATATTAAGGTCAATCAACTTGTATACAGAGTATGAATTCTTAAATTCAAATTAAAGGCACATGCCTAATAAGATATGAATTAATACCAGTATTTACAGTTAATTACACAAATTTTCTCACATTTTAAAGCCGAAGAAATTTGTTTACAGGTTGTCCTCAAAGTAAACCGTAATGATTGCCAAATTACAGTAAGTACAGAAATACTTAGATTTAATAATGTTAAAACTTTTAAGAGAGCAGAAATAATTAAATTAAAAGAGTAGACAGTGATTTTTTATGCAGATATTGCGAAAAAAAAAAAAAATAAATTCAATTTATGCCAAAATGTATGGTATTTCTTGTAAGCTTGTTTGCCTTTTGGTGTTAGAGATCAAATGCAGTTAAAATAGCCACTAATCATCACTGATAATTGGATTTAAACAGCATATTTTTATGGAATACATAATGAAAATAAAATTTATAATTGTCTCAGAAATTGAGGCTTTTAGGTTACCCTGGATCTATAAAACCCACTTTTGAGACAAAAAAATAATAAAATTTTAAAAAAATCAAATAATTTAAGCTTGTATCAGAATATCCTAACTCACAGCTAATGATAAATTTGTTGCATTTTGTCACAAATCAGGTGTTTAATTGTCAAGGATTGATTTAAATTTTTTTTTTTTTTTTTTATAGTGTAAAATCCTAACCTTTGTGTTTGAAAGGTTTATTATTTAAAGCTCTTGTAGTTCAAACATGCACTAACCTCTCAGTATTGGGACACTAAATTTGGGAGGGGGGGGTTACTTATGAGTAGTTTTTAGCTACATGGTGCACAGGCAAATCAATATGGAAAATAGTAAAAATTTAAGCACTCTGTGAGGTGAAAAAGTTGGCAGTGTAATAAGGACAGAAATTCAGTCACTGAAGAATTGGTAAATGAAACATCTGAAAATTATCTGTATTCTTTTAAGAATTACCTCTGTATTTTATGTTTACAGTTTAAGTGCTTAAATTTTCACTGTTCTCTGTATGGTTTAAAAAAATTCTGGTATAGAATATGAGCTTCAGCGACATCAGCAACTCTGTGGGACACTTTCTGCATGTTGAGTAGAATTTCCATTCTGCCATAAGGCTGTACCTAGTTCTCTGCCTGCACCAGGATATATTGTTCTAGTTGCAGTTTTCGGAAAAAAAAAAAAACATCCAAAAAGGTGTTTGGTTTAACTCGGATTTGGCTCTGGGCTGGAAATAGCAGGTTACATTATTTTCCTCAAATCACTATTGTACTAAGAGTTTTGCTTTGTGACAGTGTGTTGTCATTCTAAAACAAATATTGCTCTTCTCCAAAGAACTGCTTCTGCTACTTGATAGTAACCCATTCTATAAAATGTTTGATAGTCCTTTCATTAAAGGACTTTTGCAGTTTCCTTTTACTTACACTCTCCGTTTCAGCTGTCATAATGCTCTGGGATAATTAATAATGGTCTACATGGGTTGATATGTGCTCTCTGTCTGTTTCAGCTGGCATAATGTTTACCAACAGTTGATTTCAGATGTGCCACACTTTGTGGCATAGTCATGCCAAAAAAATACAACAGTTTTATGTGTGTAAAATGGTTTCATAAAATTAAGTTTTGTTACAATGACATTTGTCTGCAGAAAAGGTCTAGAAAGATCAACAGTGATTAGTAAAGAGATTTGAGTAGTGTGGATCTGTGATAGATAATAAGTGCATTATTGGTAGAAAAGTCTGTTTGTTATTGTTATTTGGTTTTTAAGAGCATTAGCAACTAAGGCCATATTGCTCTGGGGATATGCAGTGGTCATTCCCTGACTTTTCTGCATCCTCCGTATTTGGTGGTCACGGGCTGGAACACCGGTCTAATCAAGAAACGTGTGCTACGCCCTGCTGCTCCTGCCCACCTGGCTACGGAGGCGCCAGAAAAGTCTGTGTGGATGCCAAAATATTGCACAGGAAGCTTGAGAAACTTGTCAAAACAGCCAAATATGATTCCTTGTGGAGATTTGTTGCCACTTGTTCTGTTTTTGGGAGCATTAGCAACTGAGGCCATATTGCTCCGAGGATATGCAGTGGTCATTCCTTGACCTTTCCACATCCTCCATATTTGGTGGTCATGGGCTCTAACCCCGGTCTAATCAAGAAGCGTGTGCTACACACTGCTGCTCCTGCCCACCTGGCTACGGAGGCACTCCGTGTGGAGATTTCCTGAAGAATAAGGTCTGCAGGAAATGTGGAAGGTAGCACCTCTGAAGAAAGACTGGCTACAGTTATGGTTGACATCTGTGAGTGTTCTTGCATACATAGGGATCACATATTGAATATATTTTTGCTTAAACACGAAACCAGAATTGCGAATGTCAGCAGAATACATCAAAATATATAGGCATTCAAAACTGTTACACCTTTTTTTTTTGATGACCTGTATCTGGCAAACTGAGCATATCCACTATGTGAAAACACTATTAGACCTCCTGTGAAGAGATATAAGTTCTCTTCTCATTCCATTATGTTCCATCTGCCTGTGGTGGAATTAACACTTTATATGGGTGAGGTGTCCCAAATGTTGGAGGATAGTGTATATTTCTTATTTGTGCTATTCTAAATCTATATTAGAATAACAAGTTATAAATTCTTTGTATTGGTTTTAACTATAAATTGTCTAAATGCATGGTAGTAATAAAATAAAGCATTGTTTAGAAAGCAGTGTGAGATAGGCTAATTTTTATGACTTCATATGACCATGGTCTACTACAGCAGTTCTCAACCTTTTTTAATACTTGTACCACCAAAACTAAAAAATTTCGGTACCACTCATTAAAATATGTAAAGTTGTGCCCCAGTTATCCGCCGATGCAGTTACCCATGGGGAAAAAAATGAAAAAAAAACTTAACATGTACTACTCGTGTGTCCAATATGATACTTCCCTTTATTTTTTACAATGTCGTGTATGGTTTGGTCACCTACATCATAATGATTCTTTAAAGATTTAACGGATGCACAGTTTTCAAGTTTTTGTTTAATTTGAAAGCACAACTCTTGCGTTTGCTCATCATTTTTGTAATTTCTAAACAAAAAAAAAAAAAAAAAAAAGTTACTATAAAAAAAAATTCTGACATAAATAATGAAACAAAATTTGTCCTTTTGCAGTGCGACAGAACACAACGCACTAAATCAAACTAAACATTTGGTCTTTTTTTTTTTTGTTTTGAGTGGTAGGTATAAAGACAGTGGGGGTTGCAAGATAATAGGTACACTAATCTCCCAACGAAGACTTATAACATTGGATATTGTCGCTTTATACCTATTCTAGTTACTTGAATTTTATGATTTCTGGTTGTTTTTTTTTTAAATTTGGAGTCTTGAAGAGTCCCGGTAAATTGAGAGTCTGCTGTACTTTATTATTACTACCATATTTAATGTTGGTAATGTCTTACTGTGTGTTTAATTTATCAATTAAACTTTATTATACGTATGTATGTACATGAAAATCACATTATATATGAGGTCAGCAGGTGTTCACTTCTATCCGTGGTTTCAGCCATCCACACTAAGTCTTGGAGTGTATCCCCTGCGGATACGGGGTCTCACTGTATTTGTATTAAGAGGAAAAGTCAAGAATATTCACTTAATAAGGCTATGTTATAAATTATATATACAGTCAAACTTGGTTATAACGAGCACAGAAATAATGAGATCACAGCTGTAATGAGCAAAAAGTCAATGATTTTAATTTACATGTATTCCCATACTCACTATTATAATGACCATACTACATGGATATACCAAACAAATTTTGGTAACCATGTGCAAACATTCTTAATGGTTCGGGTAGTCCATAAAACCCAATTCTTGGAACAGACAAAAATGAAAAGAGCGACTTAGCTTTATGACCACCTGCATAGGATTAGCGGCCGGTTTATAACCTTGTTGTTCCCAGGCCTTCTAAGAATTTTGGGAATGGGACTTCTACGAACGTTGTATGCATTCGCGAAAAAGTCAATTATTCTGAGTTAGAACATGGTGTAAAAAGTTTTCTTTGTCCTCTTCAAGTGTATCGATATTGTGGAAGAATAAAGATATTTACATATCAGCATTGGAAAAGAACATAACCAAAAAAAAAAAAAAAAAAATTTAGAAAGTGCGAGGTCACAAATGATGAAGCATTGCTTTACTACCCAAAGAAGTGCTGGGCTTTCAATAGACAGTCCAATCTTGAAGGCACAAGCAGAAAAATTTGGTAAACAATTTGGATGCAACCATTTTGTATGTAACAATGGCTGGCTGGATCAATTTAAAAACAGACATAACATACTTTATGCAAAAATTAGTGGGGAATCTCTATCTACAGATTCAATAATGGCAAATGAATGGATTGACCGTTTGAGCAGAAATCAGGAAAGATTTCAATGACAAAGACATCTACAACGCTGACAAAATCGGACTTTTTTATAATTTGAAACCTGACAATACATTTAAATTCAAAGGGGGGAAATGTGTTGGTAGAAAATAATCAAAGGCTCACTTGATGGTGTTCTTATGCACAAATATGATAGGAACTGATTAAAAAAAAACTTACCAGAAAATTTTTAAAATCTCGGTGTTTCAAAAACGTAAGGAAACTTCCAGTGGACATCACTGCAAACAAGAAAGCTTGGATGAAGTTGGATATTTTTTGGCAATACGTAAGTGATTGGAATAAGGAGCTATTCAAAGAGAAGAAAAATATTTTATTGTTAGCTGATAACTGTCCTGCACATCCCCAGATTCAAAATTTGTCCAACATTAAGCTGGTGTTTCTGCCTCCCAGTGCAACGTCAATTTTACAACCAATGGACATAGGTGTAATCAAGAGTTTGAAAGGATTTTATAAAAGATTTCTAGTTCTACATCCGATCAGTCAAAGAGAACAGAAACTTACCAAGTCTATATTGATATTGGATGCTATTAATTTATTGAATGACGTGTAGAACGTTACTTCAGCAACCATATCAAATTGCTTCAAAAAGTCGAAATAAACTTCAAACATAGATGAAGATGATGGAAACGAAGAAAACAACTTACCATTATCCGAATGGTTGCTATGCAACGACATCATAGATTTTAATACAGATAACATCAATGAATTTGTACGAGTCAATGACAACTTTTTAACTAGTGTTCCTACAGCGAGTGACATTGTAGATGCTGTGCTCAACAAAGATAATGATGACAAGTGAAAGTGAATCAAAATCATTGCCAACAATCTCACAAGCTCAAGGTGCAATGGACACATTAGTCAATTTTTTTTAAGGAACTGTGGCAAGTAATGAGACTTTTAACATGTTAGGTGTTTTAAGGGGAAACTTAAGAAATATCAAAGTGAAATCTTTAAAACAAACATCAATTTAAGATTCATAAATAAAGACTAATTGAAATAGTGTTTATTATTAAGTAATATTGTTTTTAATTACAGACAAATAAACTGTTTAGTATTAAATGTATTGTGGGTATATACTTATATTATTTTTTTTATCTCTAATATTTCTTTTGTTTTTTGAATCTATCTTTTTATGAAGTTATTGAGAATTTAAAAAATAGGAGGTAGATTTAACTCATCACTAATAAAAGTGTCCATTGTCTAACGGCCCAGGGGGTTTCCCCATCTCCGCTGTGATATTTATAACCAAGTTCAACTGTATTTTTATTTCATTTTTAATACAAAAATTGAACTAAATAACAAATATTAAACAAAACAATACAAAATAAACTGTAAAATACTTGATTAATATGGCGATTTAATTGTAATCAATAACAATTAAATGAAATAAATAGGAAGAACTTAAATATTTAACAAAAATAATTAACTTAATGTGACACTTGAGCTTGTTTGACAGTAATTAGTTTATACCTGGTTCTATTTTATTTAATTTCAATCGTAAATTGGCTCCAAAGTAAGTCTTGTCCTATGTTTATTTTTTAAACACAGCATAAAAGAAAATCCTGTTTCACATAAACATGTCAAACAAAATGGCATTAAAAATTTTATTGCTCTTTCTGAAATTTCTTTAAAATCTTTCTTTGCTTAATCCAAAAGTTTATTGAAGTGTTGTTTTTGAAATCATCCATTAAATTTCTGTCACAAGAAATTTCTAAAAGTTGCTCTTTTGCTTCAGAAGAAAGATATTCTGGTGCATAATCTGAAGAAAATGGATTCCTGATCCAGTTTTCAAATTGGGAAATGCAATTTGAAATTATGTATTAAATAAAAACAATGACTTTATATTTGATACTAATTCAATGTCAAATTATTTTCTCCAAAAAATTTTTTTAAAGTTGGTAGGAAACTTAAGACCTTTTTATCCAAGCCTTTGATGATTAACTCAAGTTTTTTTTATTGTTGCATTTGCTTTGTCACTAACGGTAAAAACAGTCACATTTGGTCCTTGTAAAGTTAAATTCAGATTATTAATATCTTCCAAAAATATCAGCTAAATATGCTAATCTAGCCAACCATAATTCACATTTTGAATCGCAAAGGAAAACTTGCACTTCCGATCGAAGTTCAAAAAGACGATTTAAAACTTTACCTCTGGACAACCATCCAACTTCGCTATGCAGTAGTAGTTTTTCCTGGTCACTCCCCATCTCTTGTCATAAAATTTTGAACATTCGCAAATTTAGTGCACTGGATTTAATAAAATTAACTGACTGATATCTAAAACAGTTTTCAGTTCTGTGGGTATTGCTTTTGCAACCAAGGCTTCACAGTGAATGCTGCAGTGAGTGAACTTTATTTCTTCAGGAGCGACTTTCTTTATTGTAGCCAAAACACCGCTATGCTTTCCTGTTAAAGCCCAAGCTCTGTCATAAAATTGTCAAATTTTTTAAATTGCAGTTGTTTGCTAAATTCTTACACAGACCTTTACTAAATCCTCAATGCTGCACAGTAACTTACTAAAGCAACATTGCAAACTGACAGCAAACCTGTCATGTAAGAGAGTTTTCCAGGAGGGAATAGAAAACAAAGAGATTTCTAGCTTTTGAAATTTGATAAGACTTGGTCACAATTTTAAGCTTTCCAAGAAATATATAGCTATCCGCTCAGAGGTTGAACGAAAAAAATATTTAAAAATCAACACATGATTTGTGAACTGTTAAATTGAAAAAAAAGGGGGGAAATTTTTAATATTTTATTTTTCCTAAATTAAAAAAAAATTCAACTGTCCATTATTCACGTACCACTGGTCAAGAAATGCTGGTCTAGTGTAATCAAAATTTTGAAGATAAATTTTTTTTCTTCTCGTTAAATTAAAATGTGCTTTTTTGTGTGCATCTAATAAGACTAACAAATTCTCTTGGTGTTGTGTGGTTATTTTAATTTTTATATTGTTTACATTTGGTAATCCAAAATCTGTATTGACATTATTTGATATTAAGTATGGTAGGAAAATTAATTTTTGAATAGTAACTTTTAGCAACGAGAACTTTTGTCATTTGAAAATTGTTCCCAAAAAATCTCATTATGTGCAATTTTTTTAGTAGGACTTCTTAATAAGCATGTTGCTTCACTCATCCTTTTTTGAATGACATCAAGGAAGATGAATAATATATTACTTTTGTAAGTACTGTACTACCTTTTCTTTGACTGAAATGAATTAAATGAAAATAAGAAAATATCTTTAAAACAAGAACCTGCTTGAATAAGATTGTGATATACCTACCTTAAAATAAGATTTTCTGAGGTGAAAGCAGAAAGGCACTCCATATGTTCTTTTCCCATAACATCAGAAGGAATTCTTTAAAAAAAGAAGTCTGACTGAAAAGCGTAAACCATAACACCTATTACTGTTGGATTGACATTAAAATAAACTATTATTAACTGCAAGTGGTTTGCATATTGAAATATCAATTTCTACGAAATCACATTTCTGATATTTATGCATGTAAATATAGATATAATAAAGATTAATTTTTTTAAGTTTAAGGATTAATATAACCCCAGGGGCTCACATCTGGTGAGTATGGGCTTGGCACACCTAGGGTCCTGACCTGGATATCATTCTTCTCTTTCTTGGTGATTCCCTTGTACTTCTGACTCTTATTCTCTCTCTCTCTCTCTCTCAGGGTAATTCAGAATTTTTTTTTTTAGCTGGTGCAGCATAAGCCTCAGGCTTCCTTACACCATATAGCTAATATTAATAATAACTAATTTAACCCATATTGTAGATTGATATTTGCAGTGGCATATCCAGGTATCATCTTGGGGGGGGGGATGGCAACCAGGCATTTTTTTAGAACACCTACTTTCTTTTTCTTAATTTCAAAAATTTGGTTAGGGGGCATATGCCACCCCTGAACACGCCCCTGGATATTTGCATACCTGCAATTTTCTGTTGAAGTAAAAGCATTCTGATATACAAATAGGTGGTTTCAGTGTCTCATTTTTTGTTTAATTGTAGCAGAAATTGATTTTTATGAATTCATTGTACACATTTATTTCCCCCTTTCTAACAAAGATCTGTAATTTCACTTGATTTTAAATTTCATTTTCTTTATACTCTAGAACAGCCAGCCAATGGCAACACTCCTTCAGAGTGTATAACAATGTTCAGTTCTCCACTGATTAACCTGTCTGCAAGCAGAAAAACAATTTTTTCTGGATTAAAAAATATGCACTACTGCTGCCTTTCTGAAGCAAATTCAGTTCAATTTCAAAAATGCCAAGTTCCTCTTGTCATTGCCAGGATTCAGACTTAGATATTCAAAGTAAAATAACACTTGTTAATCAGGATTCAAATTTTAATTAAAAATAAAATGTACAAAAACTGATAATTTGTTATAAGTGATAGAAACTGGCATAAAATGTGACTAGGTTTTGAAAGTGTTTGCCTTCTTCCATTGCAATGATTAATTATACAAACACAAAAATTCCAGTGGATGAGTGGTGTAAAAGCACAGTCTTATGCTGCATTACAGCCTTCCTTACGTGTGTGATTGAGATAGTTTGACAGTTTGCAAAAAACTACCTTCATTCCAAAAACACTACACTGGTGTGCAAAACTTAAGGACCAACACTATTTATAAAGGTTACAACTACAAAACTTTTACTTAAGGTACTCTTTACTGATGAGAGTAGATTCAGTCTCAGCAGTGATTCTGGACGTCAGCTAATCTGGCGAGAGGTTGGCACACAGTATCACCCTGCAAATATTACTGAAAGGGATCGATATGGCAGTCGAGGTGTTCTTGTCTGGGGAGACATTATCTGGGATGGACGTACACAACTCCAGATACTAGAAGGCTGTACTGAGGTAATCCTTCCCCATGTGTGTCTGTTCTGAGGTGCCATTGGCCTCGAGTTCGTGTTTATGGATGATAGCACCACACCCCATCGCACTGCAGCTGTTGATATGCTTTTGGAAAGTGAGAACATTGTTCGTATAAGGATTGGCCTGCCTGTTTCCCCTGATCTAAATCCCATCGAACATATATGGGACGCTCTGGGGAGATGCATAGCAGTACATCCACACCTACCAGAAAATGTTCACCAGCTGAAGATGGCACTGACAGAGGAATGGACGATGTTACTGCAAGCCCTTATCAACAACATTGTTCTAGGTATGGACAGGCGGTGCAAAGTGCATCGACATTAGAGATGGCTATATCTCCTACTGAGGACCACCTCTTCCCTTTGTTCCATCTTTGGCAGTGATGCATATGTATCATGGTAGCCAGTGCTATTTTGCCATTTTTGAATAAAGTCCCTCTGTACCGTTTTGTTTCCGTTGTTATGTCGGTGTTGTTTCCTTCATCATTTCTGTACCTCACGAGGTTCCTTTGGTATGCTTTTCCCATATCCAGGCCACTCCTATGAGAAGCTACAGGTGAAAACCTGACTGGTCCTTAAATTTTGTATACCAGTGTATTATGCCAGAAATATAACGTGTGATCAAAAAAGTTTAGGATGTCTGCAGCTTTTACTACAAAATGACTTGTCTAGAAGTAGTAATGCACGAATCTTCCATTTTTATCTGCAGTCACTCTAAATTAATATGTTGAATCAGTATCGTGTTTCAATACATTTTAAAATTAGTGATTTTTGCAGATTTGCAAATTTTGCTTGAAAGTAGATGAAGTGCAGTAGAAGCCCATGAAATGTAAAAACAGCTTTTAGAGAAGATGCTGTGTGCTGTTTGAGACTTTACTGGTTTGTAAAGTTTAAAGAGTGCTGCTTATCTGTTGAAGATGAACCTTGCTCTGACTGTTCTTCAACATCAAAAATCAGTGATACAATTGCTCATGTTCACAATCTGAAGAGGAGTGATCAATATTTAACTTTCTGTGAAACTGGCATTTCTTACATCAAAAATCAGTGATACAATTGCTCATGTTCACAATCTGAAGAGGAGTGATCAACATTTAACTTTCTGTGAAACTGGCATTTCTTACAAGACACTTCAATCAATTTTAACACAAAATTTGGGAATGAAACGTGTTTCAGCCAATTTTGTGCCCCGGTAAAGATCGCAGAGATTGGCAAGTTCTCATATGAGGATCGTCAATGTGCTGCTGCTGACCCACACTTTGTTTTTTTCATCATTACTGGTGACAGATTGTGAACGTATGGCTACGCCTTGGAAAGATAGACCCAGGGAAAACTTTGTCTTCTCCAAAGCAAAAAAAAGAAACATGACAATGAAATATGTAGATTGCTTATTTAACTCACAGGGTATCGCTCATTATGAGTTTGTCTTTCATGGTCAAACTGAACTTAGAATACTACAAAACAGTTCTACAGCAATTGTATGGGCTTCAGGAATTGCTGTGACAATGCCCCTACACACTCAGCACTACCCATTCAAGAATTTCTGAAGAATTCCATCAGCCAAACCAAATTTAGTCTCTGCTATTTATTTTATTTTTTTCTGGTTTTCAAGCATAAAGCATCCTACAGGTCATAGATTTGCAATGACCGAGGAACTTATTCAGAATGTGATGCATGAACTATTGGCAACTCCAAAAGAAGCCTACCTTCCAGAAGCACTGAAATTGAATTATACTGTCATAGAATACATCGGAGACCCATCCGAATAGTTTCCTAAATATTAGTTCAATACCCAAATCTTTTGAACGCATCTGATACAACTGTATTCTTTGCAATTTATAATGATGTGAATGATTCAAGTTTCCGTCAAGTCATGACTTTAGTGTATATATTGTGCACAATAATCTTTAATTTATCCCATTTTAATGAGGCAAACATAGTCAGCAGTGTGTTTTTTAACATGAAAATACTCAGGGTGACTATATTTTTGCCTGAAATCAACTAACTCAGCCCCATTTGGTAGGCTTTTGAGTTCAAGTTTACAGTCCTGTCAAAGGGATTCAAACTAAGGCGTTTTCCAACTGGGGGGGTGACAAACCTAATACCTTATGGAGAAATGTGGGTGGTTCTTGTTTTTGTTTATTGCTAATTTATTAAGATGCATCATTTTGAAACATAACTTGTGAAATTTGGCCTTAGAATAAGCCCAGATGGAAATGAGAGTGGAGATATGAAACAAGTGGTTGCATTAGCATTTTCTAAAGTGCAGATGCAGCCTGGTACAAAAAAAAAAAAAAAAAAAAACAGTTAATTTTCAGCTCTTAGAAAATACAATTTGGATTATAACAGTTATTTATTGATTTTTTTTTTTTTTACAAAATAAAAATTATTTTTGGCATGTAGTACTTATTCCAAATACCTGAAATAAAAGGCATTTCACCTCTAAATTTCTACAAATCCATTCATTTCTGAAGTTTATCTTGGTAATTTTTTTGGCAGTATAACAAGTAGCAAGATAATTGCTAGAGATGCATGGGAGAAAAAATCTGTGATACATATGATTACATTATAATTAGGTTATTGCAAACTTACACAGGTGAAATGTTTTCTATTTCAAATATTTGGATACTTTATTGAATGAAACCAGTTGGATTACTTTAAAACTTATTTTTTTAATACAGTGCCTGGCAATTTTATTAGAACCATGGTGATTTGGGTTTTATGCACAAATCAGTAAATTGAAAAGGCCATATTATAAGGTGCAGGAGGATTTTATAAAGGCGTGTGACTTGATTAGTGCTCAAATCAGTTCACCAAAAATGGGGGAAAAAAAACAGGATCTCATAATATTCCAAAGACTTGTGGTTATCAGTACATTATCCAAAGACATGTTTTTCAAGTCTTCAATGAATGGTGAAACAGATGCAACTGTGGCCAAAAAAGTAAGGTGACAGAGTGAGATGCTTGATGTCTGGAGTGGAGTATCAAGTGTAATCATCACATGGACCAATTAACCTCTGCATTTTAATGTTGGAACATCACATGGCATCAATGTGAAAAAAGCATGTGAAGAACCCTACAAAGAATGCAATTTGGGAGGTGAAGATAGCGGAAGCCAGTGATCTCAAACAACAACCAGAATACACACAGCTGGCACCAGGAATGCAAAGGAGGTGGCACTGTCATGCCACTGAGCCCCAATTTACACTTTTCAATACTAAAAGAAGAATGCACACATAAAATATATAATGCAAGGCACTGGAACCATTCTGTTATTTTCAGACAAGACAGGCTCCTGGAGAAGGTGTATGGTGTGGAGCATATTTTTGTGGCCTTGATTCCAGTACAGTACACTACAAATGCTATAAAATATCTAAACATCATCACTGTGGGTTTGGTGCAACATTACACATTTGTTCTTACTTTCAAGATGACAGTGCTATCATTCACCAAGCCAAATTGGTGAAAGAGCAGTTTTAGGAACACAAAGCTCCAGGGGAAAAGAAACTCTCTCCAAGTTTTGATCTGAGGTACCTAAGAGAATCACAATATTAACTGTGCACTTTGAAGGTTCATTTGTGGGGAAAAAACTGGTGGGTGTGTGATTGGGATTGTCTGGTATTCTATTAGGTATAAGAACAAGTTTAATAAGGCCAAGATGCCGTTATATTGATTTTTTTGTTATCTAGAAAGTTTTATTTTTAATATATTCAATGCAGAAATAATGAGGCTAAATAAGAAATAGAGATTAAGAATGCAATTTTATTAACTGTGGATAAAAATCAAACATGTTGACGATCCAATGTTATATTGCCATTAATACGCTCCCACTTATGCCCTGTTCTATTTTCTTTTATTATATCAAGTTTAGTCTGTGTGTGTGTAGCAGTGTTATCATCACCGTCCTCCCCACACCGAGTGGAAAAGGCCTAGATTCGAATCCCCGTCAATGACGCAAGGAACTTCTATGAGATTTTTCCACTGCGTGGCTCAGTTAGTCAGTCTCATGTGTAGGTAGCAAGGTTCCCCCCCCAGAAATTGGAGTTCGTGCAGCAAAAAAAAAAAAAAAAAAAGGCAAATCGACCAGAGAACACACGCAATTTACAGACACAATACACATGCGTATATGAATTAACTTTCCGGATGACCTTAATGTAATAGTTTGGATTATATCAAATTTGTTGTTCTTCATTCTTCTCTGTATGAGGTTTATTAGCTTTAGGAGCCATAGTGAGAAGGTTTTTAATTAAAAATAAATGTAAATCAGCGGTATAATCCATGCTATCAGCAAACAATTCACTTCCAAAATGGCAAATGTAAACAAATACAGTAATCATCTGACGCCCCTTTTTTTCGCCACTGCAAGACATCTGCGCTGTAAGTAAACATTCGATCTCAACGTGCCGTTAGCTCAAATGTTCCATTATTTGGGGTACCATAATTTCAACAGTCTACTGTAATTGCAAAAGCCTCAGCATTTCTATCAGTTAGGTATGTCAACTAAAAAATTAAAGCCAGCTGCAGTTGACATTAAAATCACCAAGGAAAATTACTTAACTAGTAGGAAATTTGACTGGAGAAATTAAGTTTCAAAGAAAGGAAGTCAAAGTTCAGAGTGATTTACATATCTGGGAGAAGAATGGAGACAACAGACGAATTTGTAAAGAGATTTTAGGCCACAGTAAATTCTAGATTATGAAGTCTCTTACAATAATTTTTTATTTTAATGAAAAGTCCCAAACATGAAAGGCAATAGAACCTACAGCACTTAGTATACTGCATGGGCTGAAGGTTGAGAAGATGAGAGAAGTTGCTTTTTAACATTAGATTTGAATTTCTGTATACTGATTTTCAGGAAAATATGAAAAAAGAAGAAAAGCTGGTTCTGGGAGTTTGAAATTGGGCAGTAAAAGGATGCTGACTGGTTGGGGCACATATTCTGACTGATTTTGAAGACAGAGAGGGAATTATAAAAGCCAATTCAAGTCCATGAGACACAGTGGAAAGACTTTGTAAGAGATGGATTATTAATTAATCTAACTGCCCTCTTTTGAATGCAGCCTAGAAGCCTGAGAGGTTCTGGAGGCACTGTTACAGATGTGGAAATAATATTCCATGGTAGGGTGATTTGAGATTTGTACAGAGTGAGCAGCTGTTTAGAAGAAAAGTGATGGTGAGAGTGAAAAAGAAACCCGTTTTTTTTTTTTTTTTTTGGTTTTTTTTTTGATGCAGAGGAAGCAATATATGTGATGTGCTTATGCCAAGAGAGATTAAAAGTCAGGTAACAAGTTACACCAAAGATAAGCATAGGAGCAGAATAATCTATTTTGTGAGATATAAGACATGACTGGATTTTACAAGCACTGGAATTAACTAAGTTATCATTGTCCCACTGAGGAATTATATGGAAATCAGCAATTAAGGAATTGGAAGCAGGTATTTGAGAAGTTGAAGCAGGGAAAGGTTTCTCAAACTGGAAGGCGGAGTGCAATGTGCTATTATCAGCAAACTATAGATAGGATTTCCAGTCAATGGAAGAATGTCATTAATACACAAGAGGACAAGAGTGAGAGAAAACTGAATGTTGAAGAACACCCGCATGAGTGGGGAAGTTAGAAGACAGCCATCTACCATCACCCACAGTGAGTGGCCAGAGAAAACTGGATACCCAATTACAAAAAACAGTTGGCAAACCATAAGATGGAACTTAATTAGAAGACCTTTAAGCCAAACATAATCAAAAGCTTTTGAAATGTCGAGAGCAACTGCTTGAATTTCACCAAACTTTTGTCCATAGATGGGTGACATAAGCCAGTATATCATAGTGGATCGACACTGATTGAATCCATACTGGTGATCACTGATTAGATTAAAGGTTACTAGATAGTTTAGGAACTGGCGGTGAATGGATTTCTTCATTACTGTAGAAAGAGTAACGGATTAAGTGCAATGGGATATTAGAAAATTTCCAAGGAGGGGAGGATGTAAAAAGGCTACAGAGGACAGGAGTAAGCTCAGTAGCACTGGTTTTGAGACCAAGTGGAAAAATAGCATCAGGACCTGGCATTTTCTTGGATTGTCAAGACTGGTCAAAATTCTGATATCCTTTTGAAGAAGACCACAGGAGACACTGGGTGGAGTGTACTAGGAACAGTAGGAGGCCTGACGTAGCCCAGTGGTCAGGAGCGAGAGTGCATAGCATGCGTTCCTTGAGTGAACCGGGGTTCAAGCCCGTGACTACTAAAGACGATAAATATTTGTATTGACGATTTATTGTAAACTTTACTGACTTGGTTGTCGTGCCGGAGTATAAACAGAAAAAAATGTATTTATTTATCAAGATCATCATTACAAGAGTTAGAAGAAAAGTAGGATGCTAGTAGGTTGATTTTATCTTTAGCTGAGGTGGCAATAGAACCATTGGGTTTTAACAGGGGTGGGAGTAGAGATGGACAAAAGTTGCAACCAATAATTTTGGCAAGAGACCAAAATGTTCAACTACCATTTGGCACAAAGTTTTCTACTCTCAGCCTGTTCAAAATCTAGTTTGGAGTGGTTACTAACAGTCTCACTACTGTGAAGATGCAAGCAGAGAATTCAGATGATCACAGAACGATTGGACTTTGCTGAAATTTGGTCCACTTGACTCAAATGTCACCTGAATATCAGTTACATCAGCGTGTTAGTCTCCCAGTTTGCAGACCCAGTTTGTAATACTTGAGAGTGTTTGTGATGGTCTCAAGGAATATAAGAGCAGATATATGCACAAGTGCCACCTTTGAAGTGAAAAGGAATCATAACTAGGACAAATGAGATGAGTGGTTGGGGTAAAGTGTTTAGGGTCTGACGACACCAGGAGTTCCCCCATCTCCGCATAGTCGTGTGTTACAGTACACTGTAAAGGCCAGAGATTTAAGTGCTTGGATATTGCTAAGTGTAGTGTCATGTGCCATTGTTCATCTGGATATTTAGCCATTAGACCCCTATTGGGGCCCACACTTGACCCTGTAGAGGCAGACCAGGTACACTAGTATTTTAAGTGAGTACTCTGGCAGGTCCTGCCACCTAGTTTCCTGAGATTTCAATGGCTAGGACCTTAAAAAAAAAAAAAAAAAAAAAAAAGGTAGGATTAAGAGCTCAAAGGATTAGAAGCTGAGAGGAATACTTGTACAATGGAATTTGAAAGTTTTAAAGTTAGACTGTGGGCTTACGCTGTGAAAGTGAACAGAGTAGGGGAACAGACTGAAGGCTGGGGGAAGGAAACAGGAAAATAAGAGGTCGATAGAGGAGGTGACCCCTGTGGTCAGTGGGGCAGGCCCATATCCCACCAGGAGGAAAAGGGGTACAAGGAGACACTAAAACCATCTACTCTCCCCTGGAGAAGTGGAAAGAAAGTACCATGCAAGAAAGCACAGTTATAGGATAGCCTATGGCGTTGGCAGCAGAGCTGCGGTGAGGTCAAGTCCATGGTAGTTCTTCTATTTATAGGTTGGTCGTCAACAATGGTTTTTGAAGGCTAAGGTTCGTGAGTCACTCCTGGGACAAGTCCCATCCTTGTAGTTCAGGATGTTGAGGTTGCAGCTAGCAGTCTGTCATCAAGTTTTTAGTTATAACCTTCTTCCGTTTCAAAGACAAGTCTTGGTTGGTGATACGTTTTGTCCTTGTTGGTTTGTTGCAGTCGGGTGGTATTTCTTCTTTTCCTCAGTGTATGTCAATTTGAGCCCTTCTTGCAAAGAGGCCCTGGGCAAATCACGACAAAGCTTTATAATCTGTTTCAAGGAGAAATTCCTGTCCTCTTGGAAGATATCTCACTTTTGTAATCAGAATACATCTTAGGTCCTCGTAGATGGGAGTCAAACATAAGATGGTTCCAATCTTCTATTTCTCTGTAAGTGCAACGTGTGTTTTTTGTGAGTCTGAAGCCAGCAAGCTTTGCGTTGAAGATGCCATGCCCCGTTATTAAGTACGTTGTGTGGTGTCCTCAGAAGAACCATGATGGTGATTTCGGGTATACTCTATTTGTCTGTGGAAAAAATTTGCAGGTGATCTCTCCTTTGGTGGTACCAGCCCATCTGTTTTTCCACTCCTGCAGCAGGTGTACTTTTCTGCCTTCCTATTATTAGTGGGATCAGTTGTAAAACTCAGGAAAGTAACTGGGACTCCTTTGGAAAGGTAATAGAGCATTCCAGTTCTAACAATTTCTAAGTCTAGTGGGAGTGTTCCTGCTATTACTTGTAAGGCTGGAGTACTCACTGTACTACAGGTACGGAGGATGGATCACTGGGTAGAATCCAGCATTCTTCTATTTACTACTAATGTGCTCTTACTGTACCATACAATCAAAGCATATGAAATTGCCGGGATGAAAACTGACTTATAATAGAGTGCCAGCATTCTCTTGTTCAGGCCCCAGACTCTACGCAAGACTCTGGCCACCAGGGCCGAGTAGTTCCTGATCTTCATTCTGATGTATTTAAGGTGTGGCTGAAAGGATAGTTTGCTGTCTAGGAGAATATCTAAATATTTGAGCTGTGTTGCCAATTTTATAATGATCTCATCAATTTTAATTTGGGGTGGTCTACACAGGTTGAGGGAGCCTTTAAGAAGAATAGATGAGGTTTTCTCTGGTAATGAGGAAGATCTTTGCTGCCCAGGTTTGAAGCAGTTGAAGGACGTGGTTGGCCAGAGTCTCAAACTCAGCTCTTGAGTTTGCTTCCACTGTAAGGAAGAGGTCATCTGAAAAAGCCTGGGATTTGATTTCCCCCAGGTCCATCTTCAAGAACTCATTGAAGACAATGTTCCAGAGCAATGGCTCCAGCACGGACCCCTGTGGCCAGCCTCTGTAGATCTGTTTTACTATCTTCTTGTACAGGACATTGATCTTGACCTTTCTCCATGATAGGTAATCTGTCATGGTGTTGAATAGATTTATTGGCACCCTGGCCTCCCTCAGCTTGCCAAGGACACTAGGCCACCAAAGTGAGTCAAATGCCCCAGCAAAGTCAATGGAGATCAGGAGGAAGTATTTCCTGCTCTCTTGCTGCAATGAGCAGGTTTTTCGATGCATCTATCGTGGAGGAACCTGGTTTGAACCCATATTGGTTAGCCGCCAGTAGTCCTGGGATATTCTTTTACACAGAAATCTTTTGTACAGTTTGCTCACCACCAACAGAAGTGCAACGGGTCTATTGGTAGGGTTCTTAAAAATTAACTTAATATTTGCTATCTTCCATTCAGTCAGGTATTTTCCTGCTTCCGTATAGTGGTTAAACAGATCCAGCAGAAGGTTCAGCGCATACTCAGCTACCTTTTTAACAATTTCCAGCTCAATCAGATCTAAGCCTGGACATTTCTTGGTTTTGATCTGTGCGACGGCTACCAAGAGCTCCTCCTGTGAGAAAGGCAGCTCCGTCTGCAATGTGTCATAGTTCTGGTTTTCTTGACACAATTGTTGCTATTCTTGTTGGATCGGTATAGCTGGGTCGTTGAAAATAGGACACCACACCCTGCGGTGTCTGAGCAGATGTTAAAACTTTGCTCCGGAGGAGTTTGTTGATGGTGGCTTTGTAAACTACCCCCAGGGGGTCAGCATTGTTGTGGACACCAAGCCCTCCCATAATCTCTTTTTACTTTTCTTGATAGTCTCATATAATGATTCTTGGCATCTCTGTAGTGCTGTCTAAGCACCTCAAATTGAGACTCAAAAAATTTAAGTGAGGCTTGTCATGTTGGAAGTGGAAATGCATCGCTGAGACTGGAACTGACACCAAGTATTCAGTAAACTCTCGATTTTCTCGATACAGTAAATCCCCGACATATGTAAGAGATACATTCCAGGACTTCTTATGCAAGTTGAGTTTTGCGTAACTTGGGAATGACTAATAAAACATTATTATATCCCTGATATGCCAAAATTACAAAAATCACATATCCTCAGAAGAATGAAGAAAAATAGTTATATATTTTTAATTAGTTCAATTAAAAACTTTATCTGGGGACAGCGGTGAAGTAACCGGAGTGGCACACAAGAAAAGAAAAAACGCATGTTATTGTACAGTAAAAACTGATATGTATTTCGTAGCCTTGGTTATTATAGTTGACTTCATTAGTGACAATCCCTTCTCGTATTCTGTCTATGTCCTTTATTATTGTGTCAGCGTTGACACTGACAAATCTGAATTCTGCACGATACTTGTTAAGTTTGGCCATTTTCATACATCCTTATTATTTTAATTTTCTGATCCAACTTAATCACTTTCCTTTTCTTGATAGATATACTAGTTTTTTTTTTTTTTAGGAGCATTAGCAACTAAGGCCATATTGCTCCGGGATATGCGGTGGTCATTTCCTGACCTTTCCGCATCTTCCGTATTTGGTGGTGACGGGCTCGAACCCCGGTCTAATCAAGAAGCGTGTGCTATGCACTGCTGCTCCTTCCCACCTGGCTACGGAGGTGCCAGATATACTAGTACTGCTGTCACTTATTTTCTTAGTTGGCACCATGAAAACAAGTCAAAATTAAATTTTCTGAAAAGAACTTCACAGGGTTAAGGCGAAAACTCACTATTATCACTCCATGTGAGATCACATTTTACTAAAGCACATTTCTGGAGGTCACTGCCATAAAACAATAAAACAATTTGCACTTTCCGGGTTACTGGGCTTTTCTGTTAGTGCAATTAATTATAAACGGGTAGTAAACTCGATCTTATTGCATTTGCAATAATACCGATAGCTGGGATTCTGCGAGTTTTTACGTTATCATGGTGAAATGTGTATTCCCTTCAATGAAATGTTCACTCACATAAAAAAATATATATATAAATAACGTAACATAAGTCCGAAATTTTCAGCAACCTATGTAAAAAGTATGCAACAGATAAAAAAATTAAAAAACTTACCAAGCACTACTCGTGTGTCCAATACGATGCTCCTGTTTATTTTTTACAATGTCGATTTTAAATCAAATAGGCTTCCCTTTATTTTTTTACAATGTCGCATATGGTTTGGTCACCAATATTATAATGGTTCAGACATTTAACAGATACACCGTTTTCAAACTTTTGAATAATTTCAAGTTTTTGTTTAATTAAAGCACAACTCTTGCGTTTGCCCATCATTTTTGCGATTTCTAAACAAAAAGTTACTATAAAAAAAAAATTCCGACATACATAATGAAACAAAATTTGTCCTTTTGCGATGTGACAGAACACAACAATCGACGCGATGCACTAAAACAAACTAAACATTTGATCTCTCTCTTTTTTTTTTTTGAGCAGCGGGTGTGAAGACAGCGGGGGTTGCAAGATAATAGGTTCACTAATTTCCCAATGACGACTTATAATGCTGCTTCTTGTCACTTATTTATGACTTGCAAAACATCTGTTTATACCTATTCTAGTTATTACTTGAATTTTGTGATTTCTGGTTTTTTTTTTTTTTTTTCTTAATTTGGAATCTTGAAGTCCCAGTTAATTCGATCCCGGTAAATCGAGAGTCTGCTGTATTTGTGAAAGGAGAAATTTCTTGGGAGGTTTACATCTTTTTGTAGATAGGTTTGTTCCATTAGTTTGGCTATTCATGGTGCATTATTGAAGGTGAAGTAAAAGAACATGTATAAACTGATGAAATTTTAGGTTAATACAGCCTGAATAGACCCAATGTTACGTCAAACATAACTTAGCCCCAACAGTAAGATATTTTAGCTGATCCAGATGCCTCATGGAGAATTACCCATAAGTTTGGTCCAATAGTCTGTGAAAACTGTTTCACAACAGTTTTTAGTAAAGCTTTATAGCTGTGCCCTCAAACCATGAGGAATATTCGACCCCACCATGATCTCCATCAAACTGAAAATGCATGTTCGCTTTTATAAGCCCAATCTGGCAATGGATGACAGATGCAATATCCTCCTAAAAGCATTTTTATACTACCATCTATTTTAATGTGGCTACAATTACTTGGAAGCACAGATAACAGACAGTAACATTTCAAGAATATTAAGACAATTCATTCACAAACAAAAATATTATTTGAACTTCCCAGAACCCATCCCCAGAAAGCACATTTGTAATCATAAAAGGATTAGTTGGGAACTTGTAAAGAGAATTTGTGTTCAGCCTTATATTTCAGTAAACTTTAATTAGAAAGCACTGCTCTGAAACACATTACCATTCTATTTATGGAAAGGTGCTGGTGAGGGTCTTCTATATCAGCACCCTCCAAAAATAGAACAGGAAAATTATCTTCCCCGTTTCACTGTTCAATCTGGAAAAAAAAAAAAAATTTTAAATAATATTTCAACCTTACTGCACTTCAAACAGTACACTGTACATTCGTACAACTCTTGTAGATGAAACGAATTTAATTGTAAGTCACATTACAATTTTTATTAATCCCATTACTCCTTATATTTTTCAAACTCAGTTACAAAATGGACAATATTCGTTGTTTTATAAAAGTATAAATACAGTGGGTAGATATTTACTACAGTTTTTTGGTTTTATGATCTTTTCTCGTACTTAAAACATCGCAAGTACAGATGCTCATCTTCCTATAACACACATTGAGTTATATATATATATACAGTGACGGACAAAAAAAAAACTGCATCACCTTAAAAAAAAGTAACATTTATAGTGAAACGTATAAGGTATTGTTTGATTACAGTCAATTTGTTTGTTGCAACGCAAAGGTATTGCATCACCAGTTTCTATAAATATGGCGTTGGAAGGGTATACACGCTCATTAGTATATAGCTCATTTGTCTTGAAGCAAAACACATTACACCTGTTTTGCACCTTTGTAAAACAGGTGTAAACATGACTCCATATGTTCAGTTGACACCAAGGGGGAAAAAATGTACCTGTTGCTCTGTCCCAAGAAGGGCTTTCTACACGTGCTATTCACTGATAAAATAGGCTGCCACCAGTCAACAGTACCCTGGGTGCTGAAATTAAAGCTTGAAACCGATGATGTGAAGAGAAGACCTGGATCAGGCCGTAAGAGAGTGACCACACCTTCCCAAGGTTGATATTTGAAATGGCTATGCCTTCATAATTGCCATGCTAGTGCTCCTGATCTAAAACTGGACTTTGAGATGGCCTCTGATGTTGAAACAAGTGTACGAACTATCCAGACAACTTTTGGAATGTGGTCTGCATGCCTATTGGCCCAAGAAGAAGTCTTTGTTGACCAAACAAATGAGAAAGAATCGATTTGCTTGGGCTAAAACGCATATTTCATGGACAAAAGAGCAATGGGACATGGTCATCTTTTCTGACTAATCGAAATTCAACCTGCGTGGCTCTGATGGGAAGCGATATGTCAGAAAACGAAAATCAGAGGCATACCATCCTGATCACATAACACCGACTGTAAAGTTCCTCACCAGTCAGATGGTTTGGGAATGCATAACAAGCAAAGGGGTGGGGCGTATTAAGTTTATTAACAGAACGGTGAATGCAGAAACCTACACGGCTATCTTCAAAAAGTGCCTAAAACCCGTTATTAGGATCATCACACAGACGTCCAACACTCATTTTTCAACCGGACTCAGTACCTTGCCACGCAACAAAATTGGTAAGTTTTATGCTACTTAGATTTAGATGATTTTGTCTTCTTGTCTCACAAGGCTTCAAACACTTAACATCAATGTTTTCCCTCATTTTTCTCCCTTAAGGTGCAGTCATACTGTATCTCAGAAATGGTGCAGTATGACATTACAGTGTTGGACTGGCCCGGCAACAGTCCACATTTGAACCCTGTTGAAAATTGCTGGTACATAATAATGTCTAAAATTTCTCAGAAGAAGCCAACAAGTAAAATTCAGCTGCAGGAACGCATTGTAAGGGTGTGGTACCACAAAATTGGGCAACCGTAAATCCGGAAGTTCATTAACTCTATGCCAGATCGTTGCAAGGCTGTAATTGCAGCTCAAGGAGGAGGAACAACAAAATACTGAAGACTTATTTTGCTGATTTACAGCACATAATACTTATATTATCTTGTCATTTCAGCTTGTTCACTTAAATGCAATAAAATGTATGTTTGGTTGTCATGATTGCCATTTGCATGATTTCTCATATTTTCATTAATTATGCATTTTACCCTTTGGGAAGATATTTATGGCAATTAGGTATATCAGGTGGAGTCTTTTTATTGGATTTCATTCACAGAGAGATATATCCCATCTAACAAATGCACTTTGAACATTTCTGCAACCCACAATGCAGCGCAAAACACATTATTTGCAAAATTCATAAGTGATGCAGTTTTTTTTGTCCACCATTGTATATTCGATATCTTATCTGCCATTTTGCACGTGAAAATATGAAGTTACACGCATTCACACGAAACCAGTGTGTCGCCACATTAGTCTTTCTCAATGACTTCGTTTCAGCATATGCTGCATATTTTGTTATACATTTTGTGTAAAAATTTATATACATATTATCATTAGTGCAAAAAAAAATATATTAAAATTAAATATTGTAATAAAAGTGGAAGTTTAAGAAAGTTTGGATTCACATCCATTGCAGATGCTCTTAATTTGCTGGAATCCACTGTGTACTATAAAACAAAACAGGGGGATGGAGGGGAAATAATGCGCAAAATTTGGTATTCGTGGATATCCAACCAAAGGCAGAAGGGTGCACAGTTTAGCAATGGTTTAATTCAAACCAAAGCAAAGACAATATACAAAGAATTAAATTATTGAAGGATCAAGTTCGGTTACAGATTTCAATGCCAGGTGAAGATGGTTTCAAGGGTTGAAAGAAAGGTTTAATCTAATAATAAAAACAGAAAAGCTTTTTAAGTAACTCACTTCACCAAAGAAACTCTTGCTATTTTCAATATTAGATTAGTAAAACACAGTAACTAGAAGTCATCAGGCTATAATTAATGCCAAGAAGGATTTAGTATGAGAATTTTGTATTCGCATGAAGAAGCTACTAGTGCAAATAAAGAGGTGGCAATAACTGTTGTGGCAGAATTTCAAAACATATTTTAACCAAGGGCTGAGCATGCAGGGTTTGAGACTCCACATAAATTCAAAACCTTTCAACAAAAAAGTGCGTTCTTTGATTTCTTCATTGAAATTCCATGTTAATTATCACTCAGGAAACAGGAAAAATGCAGGATCAAATTAAGTCTATTCCTGATAATTTTATGCACAAGCTGAAAAACACAAATTTAAAATTAGCATCTCTCACGTACAATTGTTGAAGCATGTATGTTTTTTGATTGGCATTTTCTCACTCAAGATATAATAAGGGACCCAGGATAATATTCAAAGACTCCCAAATAAGAGGTGATGAAAAAAATAAATTATTTTTTTAAATAAAAAAAACTTCTGCAGCACTTCAGAAATTTTTAAAAATATGTTTTAATTAAAAAGAAATGGATTTTTCACAGTTTTGCTCATTTTTAGATTGTAAATGGGGTAACTTTTTTGCCCATTTAACCTGCCTGTAGCATCCTGTTCCCTGATAGGGCCAGTGAAAAAATATTTAATCCTGGTGACTCACTAGTTGACTATCCCCAACTAGATAGCTAGTTAACTCTTTTTTTTATACCTTTCTAATAGTGTCTTGAAAAGACCCTAATATTTTATGTGCTACTTTTTTATCCATTTATATTGTTTTTCACTTTGTGAAAGCTGAGTGAGTAGATGATACTGTTTTTGATACTCCGTTGCATCCAGCCAAGTACAGTTCATCTTGGAATGAAACACTGCTTTTCATCGTAATGGTATGTTTGCCACTATCCAAAAGTTTTTCAAAGTACACCACTCACCTATGTGAGAATTATTGGAAAATAAAAGAAATTCCAGCGTACTTTGTACCATTAATAGTAAATCAGATAACCCCAGTGTATTTGCATTCCAGGACAGTGTTATTAAAGTATCCTGCATTACCAAAAAATTGGTAAGGCCAGAAAATAAAAAAAAAAAAATTCTGAGAGAATACAATAGTTTGCATCACGGCAATAAAATTGCTCCTCAACAGTTACAGATCAATACATTTTACAATTCTACAATTCAAAGGGGGAGGGGATGGCAAAGTTGGAAGAATTGTGTGCTATGTATGATATCAGCTAGAATATTTTATATGCTGGTCCAGGGTGATATGTTTTCTTCCCTAATGAATTTAGAAGGTGTTTGTAAGTAATATTCAGGTCATAATATGCAGAGAAGGCTATTCACAAAAAAAAAAAAAAAAAAAGTAAAATAAATAAAAAAATTTAAATTCTGTACCAGGTACACATAATGTGTCCTGCCACTAGCATATTTAACATGTTTTACATTTAAGGGTCATCAGCAGGCGTTAAAAGCATTTTAAATTTCAGATATTAATAAAATTCATGGATAATATAATAATGTTTTTATTTTATTAACAATAATTCCGTATCAGTTACTGAAAGTATTGGTTTGTGACGACTAAAGTAGGATATATAATTTTTACACTGAAGTGATTTTAGTTCACGACTAAATACACCATCTATAGTTCCATTACGTGTAGTACTTATCGAAAGATCTGATGACATGTCCAAGTTGAAGAATGTTTTTATAAATGTGCAAAACTCTTTTCCAGCTTCAGAGTTTAATCGTAAAGAAAAAAATTACATTCAATCTGAAAACACCAGATGACTTTAAACCAGATGCGTTTTCAAATTAATGCATTTCCCTTTCCGAAAGTTTTTTTGTATCTTAAAATCTTAATATTTCTGTCTCTAAATTCCTTAGGCTTCCAACAATATGCTATACGTCCATATTATCCCATTTATTACGTGTGAAAATTTCCTTGATCACACGTTCATATTTTCCACTATCCTGGAAAAACTACTGCAATTTTCGGAGGTTTGAAAGTTTTACCTCTAGTATAGAGCTAATATGAAGCTCCGTGCAAAATTTCATTAAATTTGGTCCAGTAGAAGATAAATTAAACTGGAATAAATTTTTGTAACACTTTTCGCTTGATGGTTTTTTGTTACAAAAATTTTTGGAATAATGCCAAAATGCCAGTAAAAACGTTTTTAACGTCAAAAATAATAATTGTGATAAAAAACAAACAGGTCAAATGACATATAGCGATGATTTTTCTGTTTCAGTCGTGCAGAATCTTCACATAGTAAATGTCACATGAACCCTGGAAAAATGGATAAAAATGATTTTTGTGTTGCTCTTTCATGTTTATAATATGCCACATACACAGGCAAAATTAATTGATTCATTTTATTTTTTCATTTATTAATGTATTTCAACATTAATTTCAAAAATTTTTTTTTTGCAAATATTGGCTTAATTTGCTGTGTTGGAGTAATGCTGAAGTTTTGTGCGATTATTGCCTCCACAAACCTAATTTTGGTAGAGTTAATTGTGTAATGTTTCTATTTTATGTTACCAACATTTTTCTGAAAATTTAAGTATAATTAATAATCTTTTAATTTTATTAAAACTAATGAGTATTATAGTGGCAAAAAACATGCAATATTTTAAATTATTATTTAAAAATGTAGAATTGGAATTAATAAGGATTGTAATTTACTCGTAAAAGATCAAGCATTAGTACATTAAAAGCACAATTCAAAAACTCAAATACTTTTTTCAAATATTAAAAGTTAAAACTGGGGCCTGACAGGGAACCAATTTCACTCATTTTACAAAAGGGAGGGCTACTACTGCCAACTTAACAGGGTGCATGTGAGATGCACGGAAACTGAACTTGGCCTGTTATAATGTACGATCACTCATCGGTGAAGACACGATATTAGAGCTGGAAAAGGAATCAGAAAATGTGAATTGGAATATCATTGGTTTGGCTGAACCAAGAAGAAGAAATGAATCACTTATAAGTTTATCAAGTGGAAATCTGCTCTACACCAATGGAAACAGTGAAAGGAGTGAAGGTGGAATTGGGTTTCTAGTCCATAAAAAGATTTTAAAAACAACATTTTGGAATTCAAAAAGTACATCACCAAGGGTGTCAAGACTAATTAATACTCAAGATTTCTAAGAGGTACAAGCTAAAGATTATAATGATTTATGCACCAACATCGAGCCATGATGATGAAGAGGTTGAAGAAATGTACACCGAAATTGAGAGCCTTCTAGATGAGCAGAAAACCCACTACACTATTATTATGGAGAACTTCAATGCTAAGGTTGGAAAAAGGCAAAACAGCGCAGAAAGAGAAACTATAGGAAATTTTGGAATTGGTGAAAGAAATAAAAGAGGTGAAAGACTTGTGGAATTTGCAGAATCTCAAGGACTGTCAGTAATAAACACTTTTTTCATGAAAAGGGTGAACAGAAAGTGGACATGGAAGAGTCCAAATGGATTAACAACTAATGAAATCGACTTCATCCTCACTAACAGACGATATATTGTGAATGATGTTACCATCCTGAATAAGGTAAATGTTGGAAGTGATCACAGAATGGTAAGATGTACACTTGATATAGATGTAGGAAAGGAAAAAACTGAATCGAGTAAATAATACAAAGGTCTTTGAGATAACAGAGGAGGAGAAAAAGCAGTATGTACTGGAACTCAAGAACAAGTTTGAGCTTCTGCAGACTGCTCAGGACCAAGATATCGACGAGGAATATTACAACTTTCTGAAAGTGATAAAGCCCAAGAAACCTATAGGGAAACAGAAATCCAAAGAAGAAAAAATTAGTCAAGAAACACTTGTCATGATGAACCGAAGACGACAAATGAAGAGCAAGAAAAGCACTGACAGCGAGAAAATTGAGTATACCGAGTTATGCAAAGCCATTAGAAAGAGACTCAGAGAGAACATAAGAAGATTTAACACAAGAAAAATAGAACAAGCATCAAGGGAAAACAAAGGATTTAAATCAGCAGGCATGAGCAGTAATACAGAAAGACAAATGATACTGAAACTGAAGAACAGCGATGGTGTACTTATAAATAGCAGAGAAGGCATAATTCAAATAGCAGAAGACTACTATAGAGAATTATACAAAGAGTGAGGGAATGATACCAGCAGTGGGGAAGATGGATTGCAAAGTAGCAACACATACGACATACCCGATATTCTTCCTGATGAGGTAGAACATGCATTGAAGAAAATGAAGAATCGGAAAGCCCCGGAGGAAGATGAAGTTATTGTAGAGTTGTTAAAATTGGGAGGAAGAGACATAACACAAAAACTGGCAAGGCTCTTCACAAAGTGCATTAGAAAAGGTGTGACGCCTAAGCAGTGGAATAATGCAATCATAGTTTTGCTGCATAAGAAAGGAGATAAATCAGAAATTGGAAATTATAGACCAATTAGCTTGTTATCCCACATCTACAAGTTGTTCACAAGGGTCATTACTAACAGATTAGAAAGAATACTTGATGAGAATCAACCGAAAGAGCAAGCTGGCTTTAGGACAGGATTCTCAACTATGGATCACCTTCACATAATATCACAGCTAATGGAGAAAGCAAATGAATATAAAACACCATTATGGTTGGCATTTGTGGATTATGAAAAGGCATTTGACTCCATACAGCATAAGGCAATGTTTCGGGCACTGGAAAGACAAGGCATAGATACCCCATATATTATGATTTTGAAGAAAATATATGAGAGTGCTACCTCCTTTATTAGACTAGACAAAGACAGTAGCAAATTTAAAATCGAGAAAGGAGTTCGACAAGGAGACACAATATCTCCGAAGCTGTTTACTGCTGCCCTTGAGGAAGCTTTCAGAAGATTAGACTGGTCGCAGAAAGGAGTCAATGTGAACGGAGAGTACCTAAACCATTTACGATTTGCAGATGACATTGTGGTCATAAGCCATGATCCCAAAGAATTAGAGGAAAATCTTAATCAGTTATGCACAGTTAGTAAGGATTTTGGACTAAAGATGAATATGGATAAAACAAAAGTAATGATGAACAAGTATGCCACGGAAAGAGAAATAATGATTGAAGGAGCAGTAATTGAAAAGGTGGAGTCATATAATTATCTGGGACAAGTTATTAGCTGTAATAATGATAAATGGCTGGAAGTCAAGAGAAGAATAAATTTTGGATGGATAGCATTCAGGAAATATAGTCACATACTGAAGAGCAATATCCCAGTTTGTCTGAAACGTAAAATAATGAACCAATGTATACTCTCCACCATGACTTATGGAAGTGAAACTTGGGCACTCACCAAAAGAATGGAAAAGAAGTTGAGAACTACACAGCGAAGAATGGAACGAATTATATTGGGAATCAGACTGTTAGATAAGAAGAGAAACACATGGATTAGGCAGCAAACTCAAGTAAAGGACATTCTTATCAAAACTAAAGAACTAAAATGGTCTTGGGTAGGACACATAGCTCGAAGATATGATGGCAGATGGACTAAGAAAATAACAGAATGGTACACAAGAGGAGCTAGAAGAAAACCTGGAAGACAAAGGCGGAGACGGATAGATGAAATTCATGAGTTTTTGGATAGTAAATGGATGGCCAGTGCTCAAAACAGAAGGAATTGGAAAGTTGCTGGAGAGGCCTTCATCCTGCAGTGGATTGAAAATGACTGATGATGATGATGATGAGAGGATAAAAAAAAACACTGGTGTGACTGGTTATGGGTTAAGGCAGCGGTTCTTAAACTGTGAATCGCAACCCCCGGGGAGGCACCATAATTTACCAGGAGTGTCACGGAAGATGTAATAGTTTATGTAAGATTTCCATTGGAAAATATTAAAAATGTATTAAGAATGATTTTTTTTTCTTATTAGATATCTACTACTATTTGATCTCTATTATTAATATAAATAATTATAGAAAATATTTGGGGTATTTTTGATGAAGAGACTTTGGATCTGATTACTACGAGCGATTGGGTTGGGTATTTTCACACATTACTTGACCTTGCATGAGTCTGAATTATTGTATTAACATATTAAAAATAAGAAATTGCACAATTATAGATGTTTTACTTCAAGGGAGGTGCCAGGGGCTCAGAAAGTTTGAGAACTGCTGGGTTAGGATGATTACTCTTCAAAGCAAGTCTTCAACTGTGATGAAACTGCACTGTTTTGAAAGAAAATGCCATTGAAGACATAACACACACACACACAAAGCTTTGGGGTTTTAACTCCAAAAGTAATGGTTAATTCATTAACTATTATTTTTATGTAATGGCAATGGTGAAGCAAAATTAAAACCATTATTAGTGTAGCATGCAAATAATCCAACAATTTTAAAAACTGTTGCCTGTAGTTTGGCAAATTAATAAAAACATGGATGATGAGAGATATCTTAACAGCATGGTTTAATAACGGCTATTTGTAGAAAATTACAACAAAGCATTACTCATTTTGGAGACAATGCTCCTGGCCACACAAATTTGAATGTATCAGATCTACATATAAAAATATTTTGCCTTCTAATACAGTTGTGGTTTTATGATCTATGGCCCAATGGATCATAGCAACATTTCAGGCTCACTGTACAAAATACAGTGGAGCAACCTGTAAATGCAAAAGCAGAAGTTAGTGTTCAGTCATTCTGGAAATGATTTTAACCATTGGCAATAGCAACATTCAACATGAACAGTTTGTCATAAGCTTTGGTCTGAATCTGTAAGTCAATCCAAGGATTTTGTAGATAATGTCACTGCAACAACTGTAGAGATCATACAGCTTATCCAAGAAGCAGTATATAATGAAACTGCAACAGACAATGTCACTGAACTTTTGCTAAGAAGCCACAAAAGAGAGTTAAACCAGTTGAAGATTTAGCATTGTAATTTGGCACCTGATGATAGTGAAGCTTGTTTTTTTTGTTTTTGTTTTTTAGTTAGTTGTTGGCGATCGGCTTCTGTGGCCATAATGCACCTCCCAAGGTTTTTGCAGTACTCTGATCCAAGCCCGAGGCAGGATTCGAACCCGTGACCTTTGGGTTGCCAGGCAGGCATTTTACCCACCCAGCTAGCCTGGTTGGCTGATAGTGAAGCAAAATTAAAACCATTATTAGTGTATCATGCAAATAATCCAACAATTTTAAAAACTGTTGCGAAGAACACTTTGCCTGTAGTTTGGCAAATTAATAAAAACATGGATGACGAGAGATATCTAAACAACATAATTTAATAACTGTTATTTGTAGAAAATTACAACAAAGCATTACTCGTTTTGGAGACAATGCTCCAAAATCAATTTCTATTAAGGAATTATCAGCATTCTTCCAAACAGCTGATTGGAAAAAATAATTTTTGACATGGATCTGGACGTTGAAAGAAGCTGCACATTCAAGAGAAAATTGGATGATCTGGCAAGCATTTAGAATGAAAAATAAAAGCTAGGCAACCAAACTTACATTCATTCTTTAAAAAACTGAACAAAGATATCTCCCCCCCCCCAAAATGTTCATGTATGTTTTATTTCAATAAATTTTTATTTAATAACCTTTGAGTTTTATTGTTATTTACCAATTATAGTGTAATATGCATTGATAAAAATAACTATGAAAATGGAGTAAGTAATGGCAATTTATAGCTTTAATGGAATCCATCCCTAACTGTTATACAAAAATGTGCATTTCTACTAGGTGGCATTTTTTTTAGAATGCACATTGCACATTATAGCAGGATGAGCAGATATATACATATGTTCACAATAAAACTTAACTTTCATCATCATTCATATATAGCAAGTGGTTTCTTCTTTTAAATTTTTTAAGAGTTGATGTACAAACATCATATTCATCAGATAGCTTTGATTTGTATCCCTGAGATGTATTTTCCTCTTGATCTGATTCTTTAAATTCTGGAAAATTTTCAGAGGATGATCCAGAAAACTCCTTCCTAACTGGTGTACTACAGTAAGCAGAATGGAAAGAATGTCTTTCTTCAAGTGAAAGTTTATGTCCTGTAGATATATCTGATGTATTTTCAAAACTTCCAATTTTATCTATAAAAAACAAGTCATTACATAATTCAGGGCTGCTATCAGGATTGTTTAAAGATCTCTCTCTTAAATTTTCAGAAGTAATTCTGTTTTGCTCATTATTTGAGGATTTCTGGCTTCTTTCATCAGTATCACTACTATTGTTACTACAACTTCCCTCATCCAATTCAATTTCATCTGGATTTAATGAAGGTACTGAAGTATTTGTGATTTCACCTTCTTCCACAAATGTGAATTCTTTTATGTTAATATTTTTTCCTGGGCTTGCATGCAAAAGAAGAGACAGAGGATCAGCAATATGCAATGTCTCACAAAATTTAGTTGTCTGTGGATTAATAAACACTTGGGGAGTCAAGTTTTGAGAACTTTGCATTGAATTATGCAAAGGAGCTGTGTGAATGAAGTTATCTGGAACGGTATAGTCACCTTTCACTAAACTGTCTATCTCTTCCAATTCCTCTTTGGAAACACTGAAGTCCCATCTATCAGAGCATCCAGGACCAGGCATAAAATTAGTGTTATTACGAACACTGAGAAGGTGATTGGTTAAATGCAGTACACACAGCCATTCTTGATCAAATTTCAAAGTTAATGGCTCTGATGTAGGGGAACTTACAATATCCAATACCTGAAGAAAATCTCTATGCGGTAAGCATTTATCCAGTGCTAAGAATCTAGTCCATGTTGAAACTTCACCGCTGCTGCTTTTATGTGGAATAAGAGCAGCAAATTTACAGTGGAGATGGGCAGCAAACCAGTATTTTGGTTGCAACTTTTGTAAAAGTTCTTCTCCTGGTCTACTGCCCAATTTATTTGTTTCTACCTCTTCCTTGAGGAAAGGCTTTCTACGAAACAATTCAGTTTTATTTCCAAAATGGTACACACCTCTTGGCCAGTCATGTGAAATAAAGATATCAATGGGTTGCTTTAGCTGTTTTAGCCTAAATACATCTATATTTCTAATGTGGTATATGCTTCGTTTTGTAGATTCATCATAAGGAGGGCATTCAAAATGTCCTTTAAGATAATCTTGACCTTTGTAGATACCTGAAAGGCCGGCAATTCTTAAACCCCCAAAATTTATAACACCTGCATAACCCATATAATAAATATTTGGACATACCCAACCACCATAAGGAAGCTCTGATAAATAATTTGAAGCTTCATGATTTCCACCAACAAATATTGTCAGAACCGGAGCTTTTTTCTCACCAGAATAATATTTATAAAAGGTATTTAATTTCTGATACTTCTGTGGCACAGCCATACATAAGAGATCACTATGGTTACGAACAGCTTGAAAATCTCCACAAATTATTAATAAGTCCACTTTAAACCCATTTTGCATCTGTAGATAAGTAAGAGTGTCATAGATTTTATCTAATTCTCCATGGGCACAGCCTTCTATTGCAATTTTCATGTTTCCACTTTACAAAACTAGTCCTAATTAGTTTCCTGAAATAAGAAAACATTATTAATATTGTATAACATTTGCAAATAAAAACTGAATGTGTTAAAAGAAAAACTATTAATATACTTAACTTTTAAGCTTACACTACACTTTCAGAAAATTAAAATGCTAGGTCAAAGAAAACTTGTGCAGATTTACCACAAAATCTAAGACTTGACAGTTTAAAATTTAAATCTAGACAATAAAAGTTTTGTTATCTGGTACTTACATAACCAGAAAGCTGTAGTAATTGGCATATTTATATTCTAAAACAAGAGCAATATAGTCACTAATTTTCTCTGTGGTCCACATTAGAAAAAACTCACCGTGGTCAAAATCCTCCTTTTTTTTTACATAAAATTAACAAAACATTTTTATTTCCTTTTATTATAGAACACTTGCTTATTAAGAGAGAATTCAAAGAAAGATACATCCAGTATAACATACAACTATTTTTTAATGTATCAAATTACAAGAACTTACAAAAATGCAAAATAAAATAATTATCACTTGGTGGCACCTAATATACAAATGGTCTTTCCAGTTAGTTTGTTTGTGAGAACTGAATTAATAAAAAAAAAAAAAAAAAAAACTGTAAGTACTGTACAGTAATTATTGTTTTTTTTTTTATAGATTTCACATATATATATATATATTTTTTTTTTTAAATAAATTAAGATTAAATTTTATTCATTTCAAAAGTCCTATTCATACTTTTTGTTAAATACAATATGGTTTTCTGATAGTACATCATACACGATTTTAGATAACTGGATAAACACTCAGATAACTGGAATTCCCTAATTCCTATGTGCTATAATGAAGTTGTTACTGTAACAAGATATTCCATAAATTACTACTGCCTTCCGGGCTTCCCTGAGATATAAGAAATTTTTATTCCAATTATAAACTTAAATAATTTATAAGTGGGAAATTTATTTATCATACTGGTCCAAAAATAAGCCACTTTTTAAATCCAAAATCTGGTATTTTGAATATATGGCTTATACCCTATGGAAGAAGTAGAAAAAGACCAGACAAAAGAGGGGATGGACAGGTGTACATCATATGCCACTAAAAAAAATAATTATTATAATTATTATTAATGCCATCCATGCACATCTCACCTGATGTACATGGACAACATAAAGCTTTGTATGGCAACTGAGAAGCAATTTCAACAGCTGCTCTGGATCACGGAAGAGTTCAGCACTGACATCAGAATAGAATTCGGCTAGACAAATGCAAGGCACACAGACTGAATAAAGGGGAAACCAATCAGGATGAAACTACCAGATGAAGACTGGTATACACATTGAAGCCATGACAGTGGGATGGATTTACAAATATCTGGAGATGATGTAAGCTGAACACCTAGAATACAAGGAGATAAAGACCTGCCTGATCAAAAAATACCATAAGAAACTTGAAAGCCTGCTAAAAGCAGAGCTAAATGGAGAAATCACAAAGCCACAGACACCTAGGCAGTACCAGTATTAACATACTGCTACAGAGTGGACTATCAAGCTGGATAGATTGCGAGGACCAGGTCAACAATGATGAAGAGCTGCCAACACCATCTGAAGGGCAGCTGTTGAGAAACTGACCATAGTCTAGAAAGGACGAGGAAAGGATAAAGCAATTAAAATCTGGAAGGATTACTTAAAGAAAAACACAGCACCATAAGACAGACAAATGGCACATCTGCTCAACTTTAACAATGAGACCGGACAGAAGAAACAAAGACAGAAAAATGTTTAAAGACACTTTGTGGCAGGCATTACAATGACTTCCATCAAGACTACACATATAAGGTGGCTTTCAATGCCCAGCTCAGCAGCAGGATGCTCTTCCCTGAGACTGAAGCATTCATGTTTGCCATCTAAGACCAGATAATGCAATGAAATAGAGAAAATACATTGCCAAGGGCCTTGGAGTGACACATGTCATCGATGCCACCTTGCCCCAGAAACAATCCAGCACATCACGTGATGCAGGGTGAGCACCCAGACACAGTACACTCATAGGCACAAACAGGTCAAGAGAATAATATAACAAAAGCTAGTGAAAAATATCAGTTGATCAAAGAAAGTACTGTATTACAAGTACGAAACTCAGGCTGTATTAAGAGACCTCACCATAAGAACAGACGAGATGATCCCACATAACAGACCAGACAAAACCCTCACTGACAAAAAGGAAAAGACTACCTACCTAAATGACACAGCAGTGCCCAACATCAGCAACCCCCAAAAAACTTACAAGGAAAACATCAGGAAGTCAAAGCGATGTAGCATATGAATCAAGTGACAATCATTCCAATCACCATGTCAACTATCGGCATGGTGGCAAAGAGCATACATAAGAACCTAGCAGCAATAGGCCTCCCAGAGAATATCTACAAGTAACTCCAAAAAAGCTGCGATCCTGAACACCTGAAGGACAGTCTGAGAGTTTCAACAAAGAACAGTAACTGGACATAACAACCACTCCATGCATCTGGTACCAGTACCCATCATAGAACAGGCAAAAACCTTGTTGACAAGAAGGGAAATGCTTACCCATCTGATCAACAGAGCGATGCCCAACACTGGCAACCTCCAGAAAACCTAGGAAATATGGCTAATACTGTAGATAGCTGCCATACAACTGTCTGGATTGAAGATAAATAATCAAGTCTTTTTTTTGATCCTTTGTCCATCCTACAATAGTTTACTTCCACATTCTTCACAAAAAAAATCAAAACTACAACTTCACCATTATATTAGAGTTTTTTTTAAATTCTATGCTTTTGATGCTAGTCAGCACACATGACAGCATAAAAAGCTGTCATGTGTACTGACAGCATGTTGCAAAGTATAAGTTTAGCAAGTATTAGATATGTCATAATGTTATACCAGCCCTTGGGAGAAAGGGTGTAGTTTGGGTTTTAAGTTTTATTGGCACATTAGCAACTAAGGCTATAATATGCCAAAACCAAGTCATGGAAAAGATTGGTTAAAATATTTCAGTGACCTAAAAAGGCTACCTATCATTATACTATTTTGCTTAGGTCACTAAGCCAAATCAGCAAAGAGTTCTTTACTTATGTAAACTCTAGAAGGAAGGGGATGAATCAGATTGGTCCACTTGATATTGATGGGTCAACTGTTGATGATCCTGCTCAGGTAGCTAACAAACTAAATGAATATTTTGCATCGACATTCACACATGAGGAGTTATTCAGCAAGGGGAATGCCAGAGGTGTATTCAACTCTAGCAGTAAGCTACAGAATCTTGAAATAACTGGGAGTAAAGTGGAGGAGAAACTGTTGAAGATAAACACAAGAAAGGCACCCGGGGTGGATGGGATCTATCCAGTTATATTAAAGGAGGCAGAGAGGAAGGAAGCAAACCCTTAGCCATAATTATGAAAGCTTCCTTGGACTCAGGGGAGGTACCCACAGACTGGAGATGTGCAAATGTGACCCCAATTCACAAAGGAGGATCAAAGGCTAACACAAGTAATTATAGACCTGTGAGTTTAACTTCTGTTCCAGGAAAATTAATGGAGGCACTAGTTAAAGAAGCACTGCAGGATCATTTAGACAAGACTTCAGTTATAGCTCGGACACAGCATGGTTTTGTTAAGGGGAAGTCTTGCCTGACCAATTTGATTGGATACTATGATGCAGTCACAAAGGAACTGGATGCAGGGAATAACTATGATATTATATACTTGGATCTTAGAAAGGCTTTTGATACTGTTGCACATGGAAGACTGCTGCACAAATTGGAGCAGTGTGACATTGGAGGCAAATTGGTGCTGTGGATAAAGGGGAGGCTGAGGGGGAGAAGACAGAGAGTGGTAATCAATGGACACTGCTCGTCATGGACTAATATTATTAGTGGAGTCCCTCGGGGCTCAGTGTTGGGTCCATTATTGTTTTCTATATTCATAAATGATATTGATGATGGTATATCAAGCTTAATGTCCAAGTTTGCAGACGATACGAAAGTTGGCAGGGTTGTCAAGGACAGTACTGACACTATGCTGCTGCAACAGGATCTGGAAAGGTTGAGCAGATGGGCTGAGAGGTGGCAAATGAAGTTTAACATTGACAAATGTAAAGTACTCCATATGGGAAACAGCAACCCCAGAGCAATGTATCAACTCTGTGGTACTACACTGACAGTGGTAGAGAATGAAAGGGACTTGGGGGTGGTTGTGCAGGCAGATACGAAGTTCTCTGAGCAGTGCAGACGTGCTGCAAGAGTAGCTCATGGTGTATTGTCAATGATATATAGGAATTTTTCTAGCAGGGACAAGGAGGTGATTATTCCCTTGTATAAGGCAATGGTCAGGCCACACCTAGAGTACTGTATACCGGCCTGGAGGCCTCATTTCAAGAAGGATGTAGAGATGCTGGAACGAGTACAGAGAAGGGCAACAAGATTAGTGAATGGAACAAAGGAGTGCTCTTATGAAGAAAGGCTTAAGTTTTGCAAATTACAGTGTCTGGAGTCTAGGCACCAGCAAGGTGATCTGATAGAGGTGTATAAAGTCTTGAATGGTTTGAACATGCTCAATGCTGATGGGATTCTTCCTCTTTCTCAGAATAATCACCTGAGAGGGCCTAAATTCAAATTGAGGAAAGACAGATGTCAGATAGACGTGCGGAAATTTGCCTTTAGCCAGCGGGTGGTTGGTTGGTGGAACAGACTTCCATCCCCTGTCGTGGAAGTTGATAGCCTAAATAAGTTTAAGGCTCAGCTGGACAGGTATTTTGAACGAACAGAGGGGTGAAGTGGAAGTGGTTTCTTTTTTTTTTTATTTTTATTTTATTTTATTTTTTTGGCTGATGCTGCATAAGCTTGCTTTCTTGCATCAAATGCCTCTGCTAATGCTAATATTTTTTGCAGCTGACATCAGATCAGGCACTTTTGCCTTACCTAAATATGTTTCCTCCCATATCTGATGACAGCTGTACCACTTTATTTTTGTTTTATTGGTATTTTGCCGTACTAATATTTTTTACAGTTCTCCAACCTTCTATTGGCTTAGTAATTTAGCCCATAATTTTCTTAATTCATCATAACTTTTAAGATATTATCATTCTTTCGCCTTTCACATATCTACTACACTTCTTTTTCAACTATCCTCCCCTTCTAGTTACTGGCACTTTGTGTAACTTTCACATCCATTTATGCATACTTTATTCAATATATTAATACAAACTTAATATATTAATGTATCAATATATTAATACATTAATACAATACATACATATATACTCTTGCATCCTTTAATGCTGCTTTGCGCTTTTAGATGCATCTGTTCATACTTGACTCATTAATCTTTCATTTACTGAAACCATTTCATCAACTGAGTACCTTTTTTATCCTATGTAACTTTTTAAACATTACCTTTAAAGGGTTACATATAATATTCATTTATATACAGTGAAACTTCCCTTTAACGGACAGCCATGGGGAACGAAAATGTGTCCGTTAGAGAGAAGTGTCCGCTAACAAGAAGTCTGAGAGAGAAAAAAAAAAAAGAATGAAAGAAAAATCGTTAAACGTTTAATGTAAAATTAAATTAATTAAACAGATTTTGCACAATATTTTTGTAAATAATATACATACAATTGTGCTATGCATATTATGACTTTATCTTAAGAAAAATACATACAGTAATCACTTATTTTCTTCTGCACCTTCTTCCGGCTGATAATTTTTTTTCAACATTTGTTTGGAGTGAAGAAACCATCGAAAGTCCTTCAGTATCTTCTTCAGCAGCGAAAAACATTTTTAAACGATTGATTTGTATGAGCGCTTCTTCTATTTTCATCGGTGGTTCGTCGTTAATATGTTCTTCGACAGAATGACCTCCTTCCATTTCTTCATCCCCACGAGGAACTTCTTGAAAAATATCGATGATAATGTCGTTGATATCTAGAGCACCATCTTCTGTAGTGAGGTTTGAGTCTATATCTTTGTAGCCAGGGTCACTTGCAGCGGAAGTATCGTACATTATCAACAGATGTTGAAGGTCTTGTTCTTTTTGGTGCTCCACATTGCTGTTCACAACTTCAATTTTTGCGTTTGAGAAGCCAGACTTTACAAAACAGTTCACGACAGTTTGTTTTCTAATTGCGTTTACTGAAGAGGAAATCCATTGAATCGCATCTAGGATGCTGATTTTCTCTGCAAGGTCACTCGCACATGTTACATCGTTCATGTTTGCATTGAACGTCTTAAAACACGTTTTCTGTAGTGAAGTTTAAAATTTTTTATTATCCCTTGATCCAAGGGCTGACACTCTGCAGATGTGTTTGGTGGCAGAAAAATGATTTGAATGTTGGACAATTCAATGTGCGGGTGAGATGCAGCATTATCCATGAAAAGAATAATTTCTCTGTTTTGACGAATCATGTTTTGGTTAAAGTGACTTATCCATTCGCTCATGATATCTCGTGTCATCCACACTTTTTTATTAGACTTCCAGTCAACATTCAAAAGATTCAACTTTATGCCCTTGAAACAACAAGAGGTTGTTCAAAGTCTCCCAGCATATTTTGTACACAATAGTACAGTCAAGCGTTCCTTAGAAATTTTTCTGCCCTGGCACTTTTCGTTTTTAAGACTCATTGTTTTTTCAGGAAGAGCTTTAAAAAAACAACCCTGTTTCGTCACAGTTGTAAATATCCTTAGCTTCAAAATCACGACATAAATCTTCCAATTTGACGGTCCACTCTGTTACAACCCCAGTATCAACAGATCCACCTTCACTACTTACGGTTTTCCAAGAAATTTTATGCCGAATTTTGAACTTGTCTAGCCATCCCACAGAAGCTTTGAACTCATTTACTCCCATAGATTTCGCAACCTCCAAAGCCCTAATAATAGGCCCATTAATGGGAATTTTTTAGCATGTGCGCAACAAATTTGAAGTCCAACAATTTTCGGGAATGATTTTTGAACCTGATCATTTCCGTGTTGCCAAAATTGTTTGAGCAGTTCATTTTTTTTCCTTTAGGATGTCGCTTACCTGCGTCTTCCCGATTTTGAATTTTGCAGCGGAGTGCGAACACTATTTTTTTGCCAATCATACGCATTAATGAGTTCGACTTTATCTTTTAAAGTTAAATGTTTACGAGAAGACATTGTGCACTTCACATGACACTGAACAAAACTGAAAACTGAAACTGAAAAGAAAGGCCGACCATACACCCCCCCCTGCACACACCGAAGTCATCAGAAGTTTTACACATGCCTTAAAATTCTTGAAAAAGGGTTTAGAACCGCGACGTAAACCTTGATAAAATTCAGAGAATCGGAAATAGAAAATAAACACACGATTGAGGCAATACGTGGAAGAAACGTTCCTAGAAAAAGGGCCGTGAGCTCGCCCACTGTCCGTTATGAGGAGATCAAATTAAGTGCTAATCTAAATGAAACAGTGCAGATTGCCTGTCCACGTCCGTTACAGAGAATGTCCACTAGACAGAAGCTGCAAACACGTTAAAACCAATGGAGGTGAGTTGGGGAATTTGAAAATGTCCGTTGTAGAGAGATGTCCATTAACGAGAGGTGTCCGTTAGGAGAAGTTTCACTGTGTATATATATATATATAACCAGTTAAATATATTATTACCAGTTACCGTATATATATATATATATATATATATATATATATATACGGTAACTGGTAATAATATCCTATTTTCTAATTATAATAAGCCTCTACTTCCAACAGCTAATTGTTGCCTGCACCTGTATCACACGGTTTCTACCGTGCATGACCACCATAGCTGAACTCATGATGTTCTATATTTTTTTAATAACATTAACAACCGAAGGACTTTTATTTTGTGTCACTCCAACCGTCTTAATTTTATTCCATTTAATATGGAAATTAAGTCTAACAAATGGAAAGATAAACTATGTTTAAACGGATTTGGATAATTTTCTGAAGAAACCACAAATAAAGTGCACTCTCTAAAATTTAATTGGCATTTTCAGGTTTCAACATAGTCTTTTTCCTGCTAGATCGTCCTTCACTATCCACAACATCTTTCACTGTAATAAGACAATATGAGAAAACAAAAGGAAATATTTATTTTTTAATGCTAAAATAATGACAGTAGTGTTTGTGATTCGGTGAAGGCATTTTCTTTCTGATTGATTTCTGTTGTAGGGAGGGGATTCCTTAGCTGAGGTAGGGTGTTTTTCCCCTATCCAGCTCTTTTAAAATCAGTAAACGAGTTTGCAATTTAAAAACATCATCAAGTGGGAGAAAACACCCTAGGCATATCAAAGTAGGAGGACAGTGAGCAGCACCTGTCAATCAATAATCTGGAATTTTACCTACTTAAATAATCTTATTATAATAATAACAAGAAAATAGGATATTTTTTTCCGGGATTCATATATTGTATTTAGTGTCAGATGGCACCAGGGGTTCCCCCCATCTCCGCGTAGTTTTCATTGTAGGTGTACCAGTTCAGTGGAAATGCCAGAGATTTAAAGTGTATGGATATTGTACATGTGTAGTGTTGTGTGTATACCATTGTTCATCTGGTTGTTTAGCCACTGGACCCCTGCTGATGCACAGACTTCGTCCCATGGAGGCAGACCAGGATATATATATATATATATATTTCCAAGTATGAAAAAGCAAATATTAAATGTTATAATAAATATAAATATTATAATAAATATTAAGTAGTCACATAACCAATTAATGCCATCTAGGACGATTAAACATTACATCGGTCTGTATAAATATGAGTTAAGTTATATATATATATATATATATATATATATATATATATATATATATATATATATATATATATATATATAAAAGTTTTATTAATATTAAATTAAGTATGCATAAATGGATGTGAAAGTTACACAAGGTGCCAGTAACTATAAAGGTGAGGAAAGCAGAAAAAGAAGAGTAGTAGATACGTGAAAGAATTATGGGCTAAATTGCCAAGCCAATATAAAGTGAGGGAACTGTAAAGTAAAATTAGTACAACAAAATACTAATAAAATGCAAATAAAAATGAAAATAGTATAGCCGTCATCAGATATTGAGGTACAACATTTTTAGTAAGTGGTCTAATACAGGTAATGCAAAAATGCTTGATCTGATGTCAGCTGAAATAAATATTGATACATGATCAGGTATTTCATTAGAGGACTACACCTGACCATGAATCAGGAACTGCATTTCTATACTTGTCAATAGTAAAAGAAAAGTGAAAGGCCAAAAAGAAATGAAAATGAAATTAGCACTTTCTAATACAGCATGGACTAGGTAGTCCATGGTCATGTAATTTATTTAGGTAAAATTAAGTTAGTTAAAATTAAGTATTGAGTTGGAATAAAAATGGTTAATATCAACATGTTTAATACACTGGTGTGCAAAATTTAAGGACCAGTCAGGTTTACACCTGTAGCTTCTCATAGGAGTGGCCTGGATATGGGAAAAGCATACCAAGCGAACTCATGAGGTACAGAAATGATAAAGGAAACAACACCAACATAACAATGGAAACAAAACGGTAGAGAGGGATTCAAAAATGGCAACATAGCACTGGTTGCCATGATACAGATGCATCACTGCCAAAGATGGAACAAAGGGAAGAGGTGGTCCTCAGTAGAGGATATGGCCACCCCTAATGTTTAACAAGGGAACCTCATGAGGTACAGAAATGATAAAGGAAACAACACCAACATAACAACGGAAACAAAACGGTAGAGAGGGATTCAAAAATGGCAACATAGCACTGGTTGCCATGATACAGATGCATCACTGCCAAAGATGGAACAAAGGGAAGAGGTGGTCCTCAGTAGAGGATATGGCCACCCCTAATGTTTAACAAGGGAACCTCATGAGGTACAGAAATGATAAAGGAAACAACACCAACATAACAACGGAAACAAAACGGTAGAGAGGGATTCAAAAATGGCAACATAGCACTGGTTGCCATGATACAGATGCATCACTGCCAAAGATGGAACAAAGGGAAGAGGTGGTCCTCAATAGAGGATATGGCCACCCCTAATGTCGATGCAGGCTTTGCACCAACTGTCCATACTTAGAACAATGTTGTTGATAAGTTCTTGCGGTAACATTGTCCATTCCTCTGTCAATGCCATCTTCAGCTGGTGAACATTTTCTGGTGGGTGTGGACTTGCCGCTAGACGTCTCCCCAGAGCATCCCATATGTGTTTGATGAAATTTAGATCAGTGGAACAGGCAGGCCAATCCATACAAACAATGTCCTCACTTTCCAACAGCTGCAGTGAGATGGGGTGTAGCGTTATCATCCATAAACACGAACTCAGGGCCAATGGCACCTCGGAACAGACGCACATGCGGAAGGTTACCTCAGTACAGTAGTGTGCACTGGTTACAGTATCGCTTTCTGGTATCTGGAATTGTGTACGTCCATTCAAGATAACGCCTCCCCGGACAGGGGATAGTATTAAATACACCAGCTGCCATTGCAGATGAACTCAACAGTTATTTTGCATCGATATTTACAAATGAAAAACCTTTTGTGGCAATGGTAAATTGTGGGAGCGAAGTTAAAAAATATGTAATTAATGATATTGAAATTTTGCAAGATTATTTAATGAAAAAACTTTCGAGCCTACAGACCAGTAAGGCTCCTGGAGTTAATGGAATATACCCTATAATCTTAAGGGAGGCGGCAAGCAAGTGCATTGAACCATTGAGGCTAATTATGCGAGCATCACTAGACTCTGGGGAGATTCTCTTGGATTGGAAAAGTGCAAATGTATCTCCCATACATAAGGGTGGCTCTAAAAGTGAAGCTGGAAATTATCGACCTGTCAGTCTGGCTTCATGGAGCCAGACTGACAGGTCCTCCATGAAAATCATGGAGGCAATGATCAAGGGTGAAATTCAGGATCATTTGGATCGAATTGAAATTCTCAAGGATACTAAGCATGGTTTTGCAAAGGGAAAATCATGTTTAACAAATCTGGTTCGCTATTTCGAAAGGGTCACTCACGAGCTGGATTTAGGGAATAATTTCGACATTGTTTATTTAGATTTCAGCAAAGCTTTTGACCCAGTCCCACATGAGCGATTGCTTTATAAGCTGGAACAGGTTGGAATCACTGGAAAAATCCTTAGATGGATAGAAGGATGGCTTCAGGGCAGGAGGCAGAGGGTTGTGATAAATGGCTATTTCTCAGATTGGGTTGATGTAAGAAGTAGGGTTCCCCAAGGATCAGTATTAGGACCACTGTTGTTTTTAATTTTCATAAACGACATTGATGAAGGGATAGAGGGCGTGATGTCTAAATTTGCAGATGATGTTAAAATTGGTAGAGTAGTTAATGATCACTCTCAAGTTGAGCTTCTTCAGAGAGACCTAGATAGAGTTCAGGAATGGTCAGAAAAATGGCAGCTATGCTTTAATCCAACAAAGTGTAAGGTATTACACCTGGGAAACAGTAATCCCAAAATAACTTATTCACATGGTGGAGTTCAACTAAACCCAGTACTGGAGGAAAGGGCCTTGGGCGTTACGATACGGTCAAACATGAAATTCTCCGAGCATTGTAAACAGGTTGCAAGGAAGGCCCATGGTGTCCTATCGATGATCTATCAAACTTTTGCAAGTAGAGATAGAGACGTGATAATCCCATTATATAAGGCTTTTGTTAGACCACACTTGGAATACTGTGTTCAAGTATGGAGACCGCACCTAAAGAAAGACATCGAGCTTCTTGAAAGGGTGCAAAGACGGGTAACTCACCAGGTGAAATCGGTAAAAGGGCGTCCTTATGAAGAAAGACTTCGAATATGTGGGTTGCAGAGTTTGGAAACTAGACACCGTAGAGGAAATTTTATTGAGGTGTTTAAGGCTCTGAGAGGCATCAGTAAAATGAATGAGGACGAAATTTTCTAGATTATAAATGATGCTAGAACTAGGGGACATAAATTCAAGTTACGGGGGGGGGGGGATGTTTAGATTGGACTGCAGGAAGTTTTATTTTAGCCAGCAAGTTGTAAATTACTGGAATAAGTTGCCTTCGTGGGTGGTAGAGGCCGACAGTTTGGGGAAATTCAAAGGTCATCTGGATAGTACTTTCGGGTAAGGGAAGCACATAGGATGATAGGTTTAATTTCCTTTTTTTTTTATTAATTATTATTATTTTTTTTTTTGTTTTTATCATTGTTTTGTTCGGATTTTTTTTTTTTTGGCCGGTGCAGCATAAGCCATAGGCTTTCTTGCACCATGCGGCCATTACTAATACTAAATACTAATACCTCGACTGCAATATCGATTCTTTTCAGTGATTCTTGTGGGGTGATACCGTGTGCCAACCTCTCGCCAGATTAGCTGACATCCAGAATCGTTGCCGAGACTGAATCTATTCTCATCAGTAAAGAGTACCTTAAGTAAAGATTTTGTGGTTGTAACCTTTAGAAATAGTGTTGGTCCTTAAGTTTTGCACACCAGTGTATAAGCATCAAGTTGGAATAAAAATGGTTAATATCAATATGTTTAACATAAATATGTGGAATTTAGTGTAGGATTTAATTTTGTATAGATAAGAAATCAACATATTTTAAAAATAGATTTGGAACAAGCAAATGGTATAATAAGGGTGAGGCATTAAACTGAGGATGGGGAAGGGAAAAAGGAGTATTTTAAATAAATAAAGATGAAAAATAGGAATAGAAGTAGGTATGTTTGTTTCACCCTCATATTACACTAATAGTTGAACAAACAGGAAGAACTTTAGAATTAGACAGCAATAAAGATAAAAAAAACATATAAAAAGTTATTAAATAACACTAAGTTTGCTGGGGCTGTGAAGCCCAACCTCTGGGCTTCACAGTAAGGGCTCTGGGATTAGTAAGTGTTAGTATAAAAGGGAGCTAATACCAAATGCTTGTACTGAAAAGAAAAATGTGCCAAAACATGCCAAGAAACAAATCTAAAACGAAACTAAAAGTATGATAAGATAGTGAAAGTATACGATACCTGGAGTATTTCAAGCAATGTGAGGAGAAAATGAGCTGGCGGGAAAAATGAAAGGGGGGGGGGGGTAGTTGAAATGCACAAATTCAGTAAAGTAGATGAATGCATGCAGGCTTCAACCAACTGAGCAATATATCTACATGAGAAAGAAATTCAAAATAGCGGGAAAACAGAGACTTCTATATAGTCGTATTTAGAATATAAGTGCATGGAGATAATTTATAATTAGCGTTGAAAAAAGGAAAAGAAATGCAGTAGGAATAGTATGGCTTTACAGTGATACAGTCATACAAAATTAAACATTACCGTTAATATATAAAGAATTATATGGTGGCAAAAAACATACACGTAGGCCAAATTATGGGGCTACGTTATAAGCTGAAAAGTAAACGTACCACAGTATGGTAAATAAGAATCATCAAATATTTTGAGAAATAAATAAATCAATAATTATAATCTATCCAAATTTGCATGAAAGTATATCCAAGGAAAAAGAACTGGTTTAAATCCAACAAAATAAGTAACATGGTGACTTAAGATCCAAAGGGGATGCAGTTATGGATCCAATTATAAAAGAACATGAAATGACATGAAAAAAGTCCATGTATATGAAACAATTCCAAGGAAACAATTTATGGTATAGGAAATAATTCCATGTATATAATACTAGGTAAATCCACGGGTAGTATCAAGTGTGAATTTACTGTGGAAATAGTAGTAAATGAAACCAAGGAAAAATAATCAGTTGGCATTATCCAAAAATGTAGTGATATCATTCCAGGGATATAAGTAACATGGTGAATAAAGATCCAAAGGTTACAAGGATCCAATTATAAAAGAACAGGAAATAAGTCCATGTATATCAAATTAGATATATCAGGTGTGGAATCACTGAGGAAAGAAAGAATAGTAAATGTATCCCAGGATAAAGAACCAGTTGACAAATCCATTGGTAGTGTAATTAAGAATCCAATTATAAAAGAACAGGAAACAAGTTTATGGACATGAAACAGTTAAGTAGTATAGACCAAAGTCACTAAAATCCAAAAGCTATTATATGATTTTAGTGGAGGAATCTAGAAATGGATATTCAAAGGTGTAGTATGTTAACATAAGCTTGAAAAATCCAATACCCACAAGGTAAATTAGGCGCCTCCGTAGCCAGGTGGGAAGGAGCAGCAGTGTGTAGCACACACTTCTTGATTAGACCGGGGTTCGAGCCCATCACCACTAAATATGAAGGATGTGGAAAGGTCAGGGAATGACCACCGCATATCCCGGAGCAATATGGCCTTAGTTGCTAATGCTCCTAAAAAAAAAAAAACAACCAAACAAGGTAAATGCTACATATGATATCAACTGTATCCTAAAACAAATCATTAGAAGTCAGCCAAGATTCAACAAGGGAAGTTAATTAGAAGTTAATCAATTTCATGAATGATTATAAAAACAAATCCATTGGATATATGAAAAAAAGTGAAACATAACAGTAGAAACTTAGTGAGTAAAGAGTCAAAGTCATCAATCTGAAGAAAATAGTTGCATTGGAAATCATGTATAGCTATTACTTACCAAGTAGTGGAATTCCACGTATTTTCATTTTTGTTTAAAATAAATGAAATGAATTTCATTTATGTTCAAAGATAAATTAAGCATTAATGAAAATATATGGAACAACTATGTAAATCTCTGTTTACTCAATAACTATATATCTGATGGCAAACTTACATATAAACAAACTATTTTCTTCAGATTGATGACTGACTCTTTACTCACTAAGTTTCTACTGTTATGCTTTCACTTTTCTCATATATCCAATGGATTTGTTTTAATAATCATTCATTAAATTACTTATAATTAACTTCCCTTGTTGAATCTCAGCTTACTTATATTTTTCTGCCCACACTGAGTCTTGGCTGACTTCTGATGATTTGTTTTTGGATACGGTTGAAATCATATGCAGAATTTACCTTGTGGGTCTTGAATTTTTCAAGCTTATGTTAACATACTTAACCTTGAATATCCAATTCGAGATTCTTCCACTAAAATCATATAATAGCCTTCAGATTTTAGTGACTTTGGTCTATACCACTTAACTGTTTCATAAATTGCTTTCTCGTTTGGTTGAAGCCTGCATGCATTCTACTTTACTGAATTTGTGCATTTCAGCTCCCTGCCTTTATTGTTCTTGCCAGCTCATTTTCCCTTCGCATTTCTTGAAATACTCCATGTAACGTACACTTTAAAGTTAAAATATTAAGTTGCTACTATTATAAAAATAAAGTTAAAATATTAAGTTATTACTACTATAAAAATTATATTTCTGATAGTTATATAAAAAAAAAAAAGGTGTATTTTTGTTAGCTTTTGGAATGTAACACCCCTTTTTGTACTGGTTCTTATTTCCATATAACACGGTTTCACATTACACAAGATTTTGTAAGAACCAAACTACCGTGTTATATGTGTGTGTGTGTGTGTGTGTGTGTGTAAGAGAAAATGTAGTTTTGTAGCTTTTGTGAATTAAGCAAAGATTTATATGATTTTTAAACTCAGTGGTCTTGTTTCTTGCTATAATAATAATTTTTAAAAAATTAAGAAAAAACAAGACTTTTTTTTGTGATTTCAACTGAAATCAGTGAAAAACATAAATAATTATATTTATTTATTTTTATTAATATTAATAAGTATAACAGCAACAAGACTATGGTTTTACATTATAACTAAAGCCTGTGATCATGACCTTTGTCAAAAAGCTTTGTCCACTTTAGGATAGCATCATAATTACATAATACATTAGTATTTTTATTTAATGATGCTAATGTCTTTTTTCACTTGTAAGTATTGGTTGGTGATTTAATGTATTTTTGGGGCCAGATTTGAAGCTCAAATTATTGATGCCAGATATGTTGGATCATTAATTTCCCTTCGGATGTAAAGATACATTTAAGTAATTTTACTAAATTCATTTGTATAATCGAGTGTGTCGATATAGGAGCGTTTTACAAGAAATTACTAAGGTAATCCTCTTATTCATTTTTTAATTAAATTTTTATATTATGACCTGGGTTCAAGTTGAGTATGCTTAAGTTATATTCAACTGTGGTGAAGAAATACAGTACTTAGTACATGAATTTCCTCCCTAAACTATAGATTACTTTGCCTAGTCATTACAATTATTAATATAAAAAAAAAAAAAAAAAAGCAAGGGTTTTTAGGTTATTATTTATACAGGGTGTTGTTTTGAAGGTCTATCAATAATTAAGAGGCATCTACAAACTTATTTTTAAATTTAGGTTAGTTTCATCTGGACCTTTTTTTTTTAGCTACATCATATCTAGATAAAATTTGAATTTGATGCTAAATTTTGAAGTATTACTGTTTAGATTTTATGATTTCTAAATTAAAATTCTGCCCAATCAATTGCCTTTTTCTCAATGGAAAATTTTTTCCTCATCTTTGATATGCTTCTGAAACAAATGCATATATCAATTTTGAAAAAAAAAAATATAAATATAAATTGTAGCACGACATGTAAACAACTGCACTCGCAGCCAGCAATTCAGTGTTAAACAAGTAGCAAAGAGTGAACATCACACAGAATTGTTGTTTGTTTTAGTATTAGCAGTGGCAAATGATGCAAGAAAGCAGAATCTGATGCAAGCTTATACAGAATCAGCAAAAAAAAATAAAAACTTCCCACATCACTTATTCACATGTATGTATATATTTGCATAAGCACGCAGAGTGGCGGATGTAGAAAAAAAAATGACAGGAGGGGCACCATTTTGTGCCTTGTTTGTGTTCAAACAAAGCACAAAATAATGCACAGAACAAAACAAATACGACACTCAAATGTAATGTAACTGGCAGACACAGGCACACAGCTAAACTCTGAACGAATTTGAAGTAAGCATTATGTACGATCAAACTGCGTGACGCCTCGAACTAGAATGGCAATCACATCAGCATCAGTGTTGCTAACTGTAGCAGTTGAAAATAGTTGAGCCACAATGCAAAAATAGATAAAATCCTATGTTAACAATGAAAAAAAAAAAAAAAAAAATTTTTTTTTTAGCTAAAGGGAATTTAAACAATTGGTGTATATTATCTGAAAAACGACAGGTGGGGCACATGCCCCTATGCTGAATCTGCCTATGAGTACGCATATACAGTTACAAATAACACAGTTTGTATGTAAAGCCAACAGAAAAAATAAGTTCCAAATAAACATCAACTGAATGATTATTAATGTATTAAGATAATAAAAAAAATAAAAATGTAAAACATTAAAAATATACAAAAAATATTTTAAAAAGTAAAAAGAATAAGCAATTAACAAAAGTACTGCTAGGCCTACAATCTAAAATCATTTTTATTAATAAATATATCCACTTGATACTTGTTAATCAGCTTCATTAAACAAAATAAGGGGCTTGAAAAAAAATAATTATAAGGAAGAAGAGGCAAGGAAAAGGTGGGGTGAAATCTGGAGTTAAAATGGGAAAGTAAAAAGGCACAATGAACAATAGTGAATCAAAATTTGCCTTTGGCCAGCGGGTGGTTGGTTGGTGGAACCGACTTCCATCACTTGTTGTTGAAGTTGATAGCCTAAACAAATTTAAAGCTCAACTGGACAGGTATTTCGAACGAACGGAGGGGTGAAATGGGAGAGGGTTTTTTTTTTTTTTTTTTTTTTTTGGCTGATGCTGAATAAGCTTGCTTTCTTGCATCATATGCCTCTACTAATGCTAATGCTAAAATCAATGCAAATCACACACCAAGAATACACAAGAGAAAGGGAGCAAATTTTAATGAGTGCAGATAGAAGTATAATGCCTGTGATGAAGCCAAATTTACATAGAAATCAAAGAAATTTTAGCTGACCGGGCTAGCCGAGTGGGTAAAGTACCTGCCCGGCAACCCAAAGGTCACAGGTTCGATTCCCGCCTCGGGCTTGGATCAAAGTACTGCAAAAACCTTGGGAGGTGCAATATGGCCTCAGAAGCCGATGCACCAACAACTACCAAATCAAAAAAAAAAAAAAAAAAAGAAAAAAGAAATTTTATTTGGGTACTCAACATTAAATATATTGTTGGTAAGGAAGCCAAATGATGTCTCAATAATCCAGTCCAGGAAGAATAATTTGCTTGGATAGCATCAAAATAGCAAAACCTCCTCTAAAGGAAGATGCCAGAATTACTGGAATTAAATGCTTAGGGAAGAATGATATTAATACGGGAAGAAGGATGAAAATCCTAACAGAATATAATGCCTAGGTCTTCAAATTGGACAAAAGATTTAATGGAGCTACCCAAAACTAAATAATCAAGTAGTATTGGTGATCTATGACAGCACTTAGGATAAAACGTGTATAACTTACATTTCTTCATATTCAATGCCATATTATTGACCAGCTTGGAATACTTTCTAAAGCAGACTACATTAGCTGGACATAAGACAAAGTGAATCACCTGATAAATCTTCCAATCATCAGTAAACAACTGTCAACAGACACTGGCATACTGAAGAACAGCAGATAAATCGACAAGATGAAAAATGTATATCCCAGTGGAGGACACCGAGAGACACCAGACAAAGAAGTAAATGAAAAATACCTTCAATGACTACTTTGTCAGGCCAATCAGATAATGAATTTACAATGCAATTTAATAAATGTAAATATAATCCACAAGATGAAAGTTTATTATTTAAAACTGTTGTATGTACAGAATCAAAAGCACATGTAATATCTAAAAACAAGACAAACAAGTTAGTGCAAAGCATCGTTTTAGTTTGTAGTAAATCACCAATGTAGGTGAAATGGCATTGTTTTTGTTACATCTCATATTGTGAATGCCTTCACAACAAGTTGCTGTGATATTGCACTACCCCAAATAAGCAATGCTTCGCCAGTAGAGAAGACTAATGTTACTTATTCTCAGCAGATACCACCACCCAGATGGCACCGTTTTGAAGCTCGTTGACTTCTCATCAGTGGGTGGGTAGGTACCCCAGTGATACGAGTGACAATCCAGTTATGAAGTACAGTCAGTCCTCGTATAACACGATAGTTGTGTTCCTAGAAACCCTCGTGCAATGCAAAATCATGCAATATAAACAAAACAGGCCCTATGGGGAAAATAGGGTTAGGTGCTGACCACCCAAGATTGGACACACATTTGTAACCAAAACATAATAAATACCAAACACAATAAATAATTGTAATAAAACACTTACACAGTTGAAAAATGTAAAATTAATAATTTAATCATTTAAATTTAGATTCTTACCTTAAAAAAAATGAAGACAGCTTGAGGGAAAGGGCTTGAGAAAGGGTTGAAGCAGCGGAATTATGAGGAAAGTGGTGGCAGGTTGTCATCATTATCGAAACTGTGAGTGGAGGAGATGCCAATGAGGACTTTAGACGAAATATGGTCACACCAGAACTACAGGGCTGTGGCTTATTTTCTGTCTCTTTTCATAAAAAGACATCTAGTTTCTGTTGTTTCGCAATCTTCCTTCTTTCACAAAGCAGCTGCTTATATGGCTCCAAAGCAGATCGAATTGTATGAAGTGCTCTTCTGCTTCTTTCTGCATTATAATCGTTATCTTCTAGTCATTGCATACTTTTCTCAAATGAATTTAAAACTGAAAATAACTCTGAAGTAGAAAGCTGTTTTATGGTGGCGTTAAGGCATTCAACTTCATCATCTTCCACCTGCCCTCCAGCAACAAGTTGTTGCAGTTCTTCAGTTGAAAGTTCTTCTTCATGAGACCAAAGCAACTCTTCTAAATCTTCTTCCTCCAATTCCTCAAAGTCAACCTGCTTTGCGAGGGCAACACAATGTGCTTTTAATTTAGGAAGCTCGTTTACAGGATCAAAGCCTTTAAAATTACGAATAAAATCTGGTAAAAGAGGCCACCAAACACCATGTAAGCATTCTTTTGTCACTTTGTTCCAAGCCTCCACAATTATGTAAATTGCATTCTTTATGTTGAATCGTTTCCAGAAGTCTAACTGTTGATGCATTTTCACCCTCTGTTTCTGCTATCAGCATCTTAAATGTGCGTCTTGTGTAATAGTGCTTAAAAGCAGCAATTACTCCTTGGTCAAGTGGCTGGATAAGAGATGTTGTGTTCGGTGGTAAAAACAGGATTTTAATGTTTGGTGACAGTTCAGCAAGGGTTGGAGGGTGACTTGGTGCACTGTCCAAAATAATTAAAATCTTAAAATCCAAATTTTTCTTTTTGCGGTAGCTTTGAAACATCCTCAAACACATGTAGTAGAAGGTCAGTGAAGATCTGCCCTGTCATCCACCCTCTTCTGCTGTTCCTAAAGTAAACACCCAGGGTAGTCCTTACGATCCCTTTTAACGCTTGTGGATTGGCTGCATGATAAACAACAACAGGCTTCAGTTTCAAGTCGCCACTTGCATTTGCTCCTAACATAATGGTCAGTCTATCCTTAGCAGCCTTGAGCTCGTGCTTCCTCTCTTGAGATATATGTGTGTGATGGCATTTTTTTCCAATACAGTCCAGTTTCATCAAAGTTGAAAATTTGGTCCAGTGTATAGCCCTCTTCCTCAATTAGGTTTTTCAGTATCGGCAGAAATGCCTTTGCTGCTGCTTCATCTGCAGCTTCACCTGATAATTTCACATTATGGAAAGTGTGACGTTTCCTGAAATTACTGAACCAGCCACTACTGGCAGTAAAGAGAGGCACTTCTTGAGGGTTTCCAGCTTTATTTCTGAGGTCTTCAAATATTGCCAATGCCTTTGCTTTTATCGTAAGCAAACTTGTTCCTGATCTCTTCTTTGTTTGATCTTCTATCCAAACAGATAAAAGACGTTCCATCTCTTCCAATTCTTTGTGTCTTGATCTAACTGATTTTGTTACACTTTGTGTTGTTCCTGCTATGAAAGTTGCTTTTATTTTTTCTGCATTCTTTCTAATTTCTCAGTGTTCCCTCATTTAAGCCTGTAGCATGCACAATATCGCACATTCTTTCATTCCGCTCAAAGCTTTTCACAATTTCATACTTTTCTTCTATCGATATTGCTTTTCTTTCTCTGAAGTATTTTCACCAGAACGCTTCCTTTTCACACTTTTTTCAAGTATTTTACTCATTTTTTTCAGAATAGAGCACAAGTATAAAAAGAACAAAAATGAGGAGGCAAGCTTGATATACATAAATGCACAGCGAACAAGTAGCAACTGAATAAACGATGTAGCACCCATGTAGAAACTGAATAAATAATGCAATAAAGGCAGAAACACACTATTCTCACATATTACATGCTTATGTTTTACTAAAGCACATTTCTGGAGGTCACTACCATAAAACAATAAAAACAATTTGCAGTTTCCAGTTTATTGCGGGTTCCTGCTAGTGGAGTTTCTGTGAGTCTTTACATTATTATGTGAAATGTGTTTCCCCTTCCACGAACTCATAAAAACAAATAAATTTTCAGAATCTTCTCTTTGTTCCTACTGTGTTGTGTTCAGTTGGGGTGATTACCACAGTCGCTACCCTTGTAAACACAAAGGTGAATCGTGCGTAAGCGAATTACGTCCATGTTATATGCGACATCGTTCCCCTATTTATAAATCGTGTATGATCGAATTTGTGTAGTGTAAACACGCGTTATACAAGGACTGACTGTATAACTCCACAATATGGGAGATGCCAGATAGTGTGTGATATAAAGACTAAAAAATATGTTTAGAGCTGAAAGCCTCAGACTATGGGAAATTTACGAGATGAAACAGGTTAGTGCCAAGCATCATTTTAGTTTGTAGTAAATGGCATGGTTTTTGTTACATCTCATATTGTGAATACCTTCAAAACAAGCAGTCATGATATTGCACTAACTCGAATAAGCAATGCTTTGCCAAGTAGAAAAGACTAATGTTACTTATTCTCAGCAGATACCACCATCCAAACGGCACTGTTTCCAAGCTGTGTCTTCTCACCGGTGGGTGGGTAGATACCCCTGTACAATGAGTGACAATCCAGTTATGAAGCATAACTCCACAATATAAGAGATGCTAAACATTGTGCAATAATAAAGACTAAAAATTGGATTTAGGGGAGAAAGCCTCAGTCTACAGTAAATTTACTAGGTGAACGAGTTAGTGCCAATTATCATTTTAGTTTGTTTGGTTTTTTTTTTTTTTTCAGGAGCATTAGCAACTAAGGCCATATTGCTCCGGGATATGCGGTGGTCATTCCCTGACCTTTCCGCATCCTCCGTATTTGGTGGTGACAGGCTCAAACCCCAGTCTAATCAAGAAGCGTGTGCTACGCACTGCTGCTCCTTCCCACCTGGCTACGGAGGCACCCATAGTTTGTAGTAAATCACCGAAGTAGGTGAAATGGCATCATTTTACATACTTTGGTGATTTTCTGAAAACTAAAATGATGCTTAGCACTAACTTGTTCGTCTAGTAAATTTCCCAGTCTGAGTCATTCAGCCCTAAACCCATTTTTTAGTTTTTATTTAAAAACAATTAATCCGACAACCCAGGTACAAATTTACATGAATAAAATGAGAGAACAGAGCTATGTTTCACCTCATAGTCCTAAGACCTCTGAGGCATAAAACCAAACATTAAAAATTGTGGATAAAAGGATGTAAAAATAGACTTGACTTTTAAAAATAGTCAACTCAAAGATTCTTGCCCTGATGTTAATTATAGATATTAACATCATTACACAATTCAATTAAATTGAGGAAATCTTTGAATGTTATGAACTACAAATAAGTAGGCACATGTCATTATCATCAGCACATTAAGGAACTGAAAAAAATTGCAAAAAGGTTAGCTTTCTGATGCACGCATGTGGAACAACCAGAATTTGATTCATGAAAGAGTTGTGATACGACTGGATTTAGTTATGTTTGATAAATGTATTCCTGTCAAAATGATTAGCTATAAACTCCCCTGATTTATGTGATCAACAAGAGTATAAAAAAGTTATGGGAAATTCTAATTTTTATATAAAAGCTACAGGCTTTTTCATAATAATCTACAGATACAAAAAATTCAATATCTTTTATAAATTATAATTAAAACTTTAGACATTAGCTTAGAGGCCACTGGCATTTTATCATGAGCTTGGGTCTGATACTGTTTCTTTACTGACCCTCAAGCAGATACCACACATACTCTTTAAAGAGTACAATTACTATTTTTACATAGTTGCTACTTTTGTACTCTACACTGTTTGTTAGCTGTGTTAGGTAGTGTTTGCTTTTCCATCTTTAAAGTTGCTAGCTCCACTGAAAATGGTAAAGAGAAACTTTTCCAATCAATGGCAGATCTTATGCCCCTGGGGGAAGGGGGTGATAATATAAAATAATTATACATGAAGCTGTTTACATTTATGTAAATATAATTATTACAGTACAATGAATAGTTCTCCATTTGTGCTTTTTTTTTCCTCATTTGCATATCTGGCATACCTACTCTCATGGTTCCACAAGAGTAGGTATGCCACATATGCAAATGCACTGTTGCATTGTTGTCCATAAGAGGCCATAACCTTCGGATTAAAAGTATAACATTGCAGTATGTGTATTCCCTGGCTTGAAGGGCTACACACACTCTAACAGATTAATGATAGCCACAGGCAGAAGTGAAAGTGATTCTTTTACTGCTTCTATTGAAACATGCAGCAGCCTGGAAAGCAAGTGCAGGGGATTTCAAGGCCTGGGTCATCATGAAACAAGGAAATACATGGGCTGTGTTAGGGAAACTAAGAGTAAGAATGGGTGCAAGTACACCAATGCTAGGAGCATAGTAAATAAATTCGATGAATTTGAAGTGCTGGTCAAGACATCAAATGCAGATATTGTGGGGATATCAGGGATGAGGTGACACTCACATATAAGAGATGAAGTGTAATATATATATATATATATTTTTTTTTTTTGGCTGATACCATATAAGCTTGTTTACTTCATCGTTTTCCACTACTAATACTAATCAGCTTGGTTGAACTTAACGTTATGGGTAAACTTTATCACTACATTGCGGGCATGGCCAAATTCAGGAAGGATTCAAGCAAAAGAAGTTACTTTATGTTATGTTATTTGGTTTTTAGGAGCATTAGTAACTAAGGCCATATTGCTCCGAGGATATGCGGTGGTCATTCCCTGACCTGTCCGCATCCTCCGTATTTGGTGGTCACGGGCTCGAATCCCGGTCTAATCAAGAAGCGTGTGCTACGCACTGCCGCTCCTGCTCACCTGGCTACGGAGGCGCCGCAAAACAAGTGTGGGTTTTTAATAGCCTTGCATTTTTGGCTAGTGAAAAAAAAAAGGTTAAATTAGTTTACGACAGCAATTTGGGAAGGATTCAAGCAAAAGAAGCCACTTCCTCCAAAGGTGTACCCATAATCGGAAGGATAACCATGGGTTTTTCTGCTACTAATATTAATTCATTCACTGAATAAATGGTAGAGGAATCGCCATGAAATGTCTGAAAATTATCTTCATAACTTCAAAATATTAAATGCAGATCTCGCCCTCTCTCCTTTCCTACTCAGGTTGAACTGGTTAGATTTTTACTATTTTTCACTTCGATTTACCCACACACTATGCCGCTAAAAAAAGAACTTAGTTATTTTTTCAAGATAAACGATCCTTCAAAATGGCCATCTACTATTTAACAAAAAGCAAACAAAAAAAAAAAAAAAATCTTTATTTCTTTATCAACGTAAGTGAAATACTAATAACAATAGAGTAAAGGTGGAATTAAAAACATCAGAAAATAATAAATTTATAGATTAATATATATATATATATATGCAAATAAATGACATGACCTACCTGATTCCTGTTGGCTAACAGAAAGCATAACGGTAACGAGGCAGAAAAACAAATATACACATAAAAGCGGCAAACTTAATAAATAACAGAATGGCAATTCTGACTGGAAACATTAAGATTCCTGAAAATCTAAATAACAAAACTATTATTAAAATAGTTCTCACACATACGACAAAAACAGCAAACTGCAACACACACACATCAACTGTGAGCGCCCTCTAATAATAATAATCTTTACTGTCCGTTGTAAAATTTTAATAATTATATTAATAATAATAATCCCAATTAATATAATACTGTAATATTAATATTATTATATTAATAATAATCAATATAATAATAATTATTATTATTATATTAATAATAATAAAAGTTGAGTACTGTACGTCAATAAGATAAATCGGGAGACTCAGAACAAAGCCCATTTGAGTCTTTCGATGGGAGGAAAGGTAACAAATCAAGTTTGAAATTAAATGTTTAATTATTAAATAAGAAATAACTAACAATTCCATTTGGAAATAACCCACAACGGAAACTACTCTTTTAAAGTCATGATGAAATTAATTATTCAGTTTACATGTCGCACAAATCATATTTTTGCACAAACACATTTTTCTTGAAATAAGTTGCCTGTATTCTTGGTTTTGTTACCTCCTTTGTTTGTGACTAGAGGTATGCCTTTTATGGACAGGTAACACATTATTATTTTTATTATTAGCCATATGGTGCAAGGAAGCCCGAGGCTTATGCTGCACCAGCCAGAAAAATTCCGAAGTTACCCTAAGAGAGAGGAATCACCAAGAAGGAGAAGAATGATGATACCCAGCTCAGGACCCTGGGAGTGCCAAACCCATGCTCGCCAGATTTGAGCCCCTGGGGCATAGTGTGCATAGTGTGCCAAGTATTAGGGTCAGGCGCCACCTGTGGTTTCCCACATCTGCGCCATATGTTCGCTGTGAAGGAATTCAGTACTACTGTAAATTCCAGAAAAGTGAAGTGTGTTGTATATGACATATTGCGATAAGTTCTGTTGTGTGTCCTGGCATTTGGCCGCAGGGCCCCTGGTGGAACTCCACGTTGCCCGCACACACCACTAGGAGGTAGCCAGTCTGCCCATTATTCTCTGGCTTGTCTCCGCCAGGGTCGCCAGAGCTTCCTGGACGGAGACAAAAAAAAAAAGGTAGAGTCGGGGAAGTACAGACTGTACGCAAGAAAGGAGGGTATAGCTAGAAATATGGAGGATGTAGGCGAAGGTATCCTCCAGGTTATCAATGGAGCAATAAGCGCCATCAGTTGAAAGGGGAACCCGGGAAGGACGATAAATAAGACAGCAAGAGAGCCGTGTGCAAGTTGCCACTGAGGAATGAGAAGGTCCATACGCCAGTTGATCCTATCCAGGTTAAGATCGATTGGCCAGTTAGGTTAGGATCAGATGTTTGGGTTGTTCCTATTTTGTGTTGGCAATAGGGTGCTCCGTCTTGTGAAGAGGGCTTGTGCAAACTTGGTAAACTCATAGTAGTAGTTTTCTTCTGTGATGAATAAGTGTTCATTTCCTTGAGGGTTATCTTGTATACGAGTAAACAGGATACTGCGGAGGTCTTCATAGTGTTGACAGGTATACACTAGATGGTTCCAGTCTTCTATTTCACCACATGCACAGTAGGGGTTGTCAATGATTCCCATAGATGTTAATTTATGGTATATTGATCCGTGTCCAGTAATGAGGTAGCTGGTATAAAGACCAGGAGAAAACCGATTTGGAGATTTAGGAAATACGGCATTCACATACGGTAGAAATTTCTTGGTGATTGGGCCCTTGTCGGTAGCAGCCCATCTGTCCTGCCAGGTCTGAAGTAGTAGGATGGCAATTTTTTTCTTTTCCTGCCTGATTTCATTCAGGTTATTGATGGAGTGTCCAAGGATAGTTGCTGGTATACCCCTGGATAGACAGTAGTGGAGGCCCCTTCGAAAAACCTCCAGATCAAGCGGAAGGACGCCCGCAAGAACCTGAAGGGCTGGGTTGCTAACTGTGCAGCATGCCCTTGTTATAGTAAGAAGGATGGTGCGCTGGATAGTTCCCAGTTTACGTTTGTTGTTGTAAAGAGTTGCCCTGCAAAACCAGACCCCTGATCCATAAGTTATGAAGGGAAGGCAGATTGATTTGTACAGAATCTTAAGGGTGAGTCGGTTCAATCCCCAATCACGACGACTCACCGGTGCAATGAGTGCAGTGTAGTTTCTCACTTTCGCGTGGAGGTGTGCAAGATGCGGAGAGAAAGTGAGCTTAGGGTCAAGTACTATTCCCAGTAGTTTTAACGTAGGAACTAGCTTGACGGTTTGGCCTTGAAGTTTGATAGTGGGGTTTCTAGTAGGCTGCAGTGATCCCTTCAGAAGAATGGATTTTGTCTTTTGGGGTGAGGGTCTTAGTTTGTGTAGGGCCGCCCAGTTCTGAAGGATTTGAAGTGCCTGGTTTCCTCTGGCTTCCAGAGAAGCTCTGCTGTCAGCCTCAATCGAGATGGTCACATCATCAGCAAAGGCTTGTAGAGCTACAGGACCTAGGTCCAGTTCAAGGAGCTCATCCAGGACAATGTTCCACAAAAAAGGACCAAGGACTGAACCCTGGGGGCAACCTCTGCAGATTGACCTGGTAATTCTTCGGTACGTTGAGGAGATTGTAATTTTCCTATTTGATAAGTAGTTTTCGATGCATTTGTATAAATTTAATGGAATATTTGTTTCCCTAAGTCTGCGAAGGATACTTGCCCATCAGAGCCTGTCAATGCTCCTGCGAAATCTATTGCTATTAGTAGTATTTGGAGGTAGAAGTTGAGACTGCAGAGATGATCCTTTGCAGTGCGTCTTCTGTGCAACGCCCCTGTCGAAATCCAAACTGGAAGTTGGACTGGAGCCCAGGTTTGGGCTCCAGTAATGGTCTTGGAGCCGTACTAGGAGTAGTCGTTCAAACAGTTTACTGACCATGGATAAAAGGGCAATGGGTCGATATGACTCTGGTTGTTGGAGCGGTTTAGACGGATTTTTTAAGATCAGTTTTATATTGGTGTTTTTCCATTCTTCTGGGAAAGGTCCATGGGACAAGCACTTATTGAAGAGGTCGAGTAGAAACTGGATGTTAATTTGGGTGGTCTTTTTAAGGACTTCGGGTTCAATGAGGTCTGGTCCGGGACATTTCCTCTCTTTCATTTTGGTAAGAGCCTGCTGCAGTTCATCGGTGGTAAATTGGTTTTCTACAGCATTGTTGAAGTAGATGTTGTTTGCCTGGCATATTTCTTGCTGTTGTACTGTCAGAGGACCAGTATCTGTACCAAAAAGTGTGTCCAGAATATTGGCCATAGACTGCTCCCACGATGTAGTCATAGTGCCGTTTGGTGTGAGAGTGGATTGGATAACCTGGGGCAATGGAAGAAGTAGACAAAATGATTCTTCTGTTTAGATCTTCCTTGAATTTATTCAAACTACCAACTTCCAACAGAAGAGATGGAAGCCGGACAAATAATCAGCAACCTGCTGAGTGAAGGCAAACTTACGTGCATCTATCCTGCAACCAGAAACGGATTAAGGTCGGTTGAGGCCCTGGGGGAAGAAGAAAATATTGGGCCCTTTTAAAAAAAGAGAGAGACAGGGAAAATAAAAATACATGTTAACCATTTTTTTAAATGAATAAAAAATATTATGTACTATTAATGTTTTATTTCCAATAAAATTTGAATATAATATATGTATAATATAATTAATAATAGCATAATAATAATCACAAAATTTTTAACTAATAGTTGAACATATTAGTTTAACTATTAGTTGAACTAATATGTTCAACTAATTTGTTGGGGTTTTGCGTGGGCCCTTCAGACGTCGGGGCCCAGGAGGGCGCCCTTGCCCACCGTTAAATCCGCCTCTGCCTGCAACCATCCTGGAACCACCATTAATTCTAAATCCTGAAAAATTGTGTTATAACTTGTGTTTTCCGGGAATCTAAAATTCCAATTCTTTTTTCGATGATGACACACTGATTGACAAAATAAATAGTAGGTGAGACTAGCAGAGGTTAGTGCGGGATTTCACAAAGGAAAGAACAACCTCTCATCCAACAAACCGACATATCAACAGGTTGAAAATCTTTCGTCGTATACGCTATCGTAGGACCAGATTTCACTTTTATCCAAAGGATTAAATTACAATTTACCACCTCGAAAACTACCTAAAAAACAGTGCGTAATTGACATTGAATTTGGACTACATAATGTTCCACAAAAAGATTTATTAATTCAACAAATTAACCAGGTGGTGAATAACATAAAATAAGGACATTATTATTCAGAGAGCTGATAAAGGAGATACAGCGATAATACTCAATAAACCTGATTATATTAATAATTTAGTTATATTAAAAAAAGTAAGAGACTACCTCAATCTTTTTCGTAGAATGCCTCCAGTCATTTCTCTCAAAATATAACGAAAAATATAAGATGAAAAAAACGAATTAATGAATTCCCTCACTCATAGAGTTACGACCAAATTCGATGAGCAACGGAATCGAAAGCCAAGAGCCCAAACCCGACCCCGAAACACATCAAACCACCACAACAAGACCATGAGTGTAAGAAGACATTGTGTCAAAATAAATAATTAAAACCGCTTCCGATAATAAATAATTAAACTCACTGTTGAAATCACAATTAAAAAGAATAAAATCACGATTGCTTTTTCAATCTCTGTTACTATGCAAAAGGCCAAAAATGTGTGTAATGTTATGTTTGTGCAGTGTTTCTGTTGCTTCTGGACATTTAGTCACCAAGAAGGCGATCACCTGGAAAGCCTGTCTAGTCTGTCTACCCCACAGGGAGGTAGGCCATAACAAAGCGTGAAACGTGGTGTACCACAGGCACTGCCATCATTGTGTACCCTAATGAGCGAAATCCCGGCCCCACTGGAGGTGGTTCAATACAAGTGGGCGATTCCCACCAGGCTGGAGAGGGCTGTGATTATAAACACTCTGCTACCGCGCAGACCCTAGCATTAGCATTAGCATTAGTAGAGGCATTCGATGCAAGAAAGCAAGCTAATGCAGCATCAGCCAAAAAAAAAATAATAATAATAAAATAAATAAATAAATAATAACCACTTCCACTTCACCCCTCTGTTCGTTCCAAATACCTGTCCAGCTGAGCCTTAAACTTATTTCGGCTATCAACTTCCACGACAAGGGATGGAAGTCTGTTCCACCAACCAACCACCGGCTGGCTAAAGGCAAATTTCCGCACGTCTATCTGACATCTGTCTTTCCTCAATTTGAATTTAGGCCCTCTCAGGTGATTATTCTGAGAAAGAGGAAGAATCCCATCAGCATTGAGCATGTTCAAACCATTCAAGACTTTATACACCTCTATCAGATCACCTTGCTGGTGCCTAGACTCCAGACACTGTAATTTGCAAAATTTAAGCCTTTCTTCATAAGAGCACTCCTTTGTTCCATTCACTAATCTTGTTGCCCTTCTCTGTACTCGTTCCAGCATCTCTACATCCTTCTTGAAATGAGGCCTCCAGGCCGGTATACAGTACTCTAGGTGTGGCCTGACCATTGCCTTATACAAGGGAATAATCACCTCCTTTTCCCTGCTAGAAAAATTCCTATATATAATTGACAATACACCATGAGCTACTCTTGCAGGACGTCTGCACTGCTCAGAGAACTTCATATCTGCCGGCACAACTACCTCCAGGTCCCTTTCATTCTCTACCACTGTCAGTGTAGTACCACAGAGTTGATACGTTGCTCTGGGGTTGCTGTTTCCCATATGGAGTACTTTACATTTGTCAATGTTAAACTTCATTTGCCACCTCTCAGCCCATCTGCTCAACCTTTCCAGATCCTGTTGCAGCAGCATAGTGTCAGTACTGTCCTTGACAACCCTGCCAACTTTCGTATCGTCTGCAAACTTGGACATTAAGCTTGATATACCATCATCAATATCATTTATAAATACAGAAAACAATAATGGACCCAACACTGAGCCCCGAGGGACTCCACTAATAACATTAGTCCACGATGAGCAGTGTCCATTGATTACCACTCTCTGTTTTCTCCCCCTCCACCACCCATTTTTCCATAGCAGCAATTTGCCTCCAATGCCACACTGCTCCAATTTGTGCAGCAGTTGTCCAGGTGCAACAGTATCAAAAGCCTTTCTAAGATCCAAGTTTATAATATCAAAGTTATTCCCTGCATCCAGTTCTTTTGTGACTGCATCATAGTATCCAATCAAATTGGTCAGGCAAGTCTTCCCCTTAACAAAACCATGCTGTGTCCGAGCTATAACTGAAGTCTTGTCTACATGAACCTGCAGTGCTTCTTTAACTAGTGCCTCCATTAATTTTCCTGGAACAGAAGTTAAACTCACAGGTCTATAATTACTTGTGTCAGCCTTTGATCCTCCTTTTAGAATTGGGGTCACATTTGCACATCTCCAGTCCATAGGTACCTCACCTGAGTCCAAGGAAGCTCTCATAATTATGGCTAAGGGTTTTCTTACTTCCTTTGCTGCCTCCTTTAATATAACCTGATAGATCTCATCCACCCCAGGTGTCTTTCTTGTGTTTATCTTCAGCAATTTCTCCTCCACTTTACTCTCAGTTATTACAAGATTCTCTAGCTTACTGCCAGAGTTGAATACACCGCTGGCATTCCCCTCGCTGAATAACTCCTCGTGTGTGAATCATCGATGCAAAATATTCATTTAGTTTGTCAGCTGCCTGAGCAGGATCATCAACAGTTGACCCATCGATATCAAGTGGACCAATCTGATTCATTCCCTTCCTTCTAGAGTTTACATAAGCAAAGAACTCTTTGCTGTTTTTCTTTGCATCCCTTGCCAAAGATTTCTCGTAATCTGCCTTCGCCTGCCTAACCTCCTTTGTAACTTGGTTACAGATCAACTTGTATCTATCATAGGCTTCTGTGTCACGTGTTAATTTGTATGTATCCCATGCATTTTTCTTCTCTGCCACATGTCTCATTAGTTCATCTGACATTCATTTAGGCCTAAACCTTGAACAATATTTCTTAGTTGGTATGTAAAGCCTAGTAGCTTCCAAGATAAGTTCTTTGAATGCTTCCCATTTTGTATTTGCTGTTGGTAACATTATCGGTTGGTCGCACTGTATAGAATTTAAATACTGTCTCAGTCCATCGTAGTCGTCTTTACGAAAGCAATAACCCTTCCCTTTACCCCCTTATGGTAGTTACCTCTTTGAGTAAATCCCACTTCAGCACACTGTGATCACTGCCACCTAGTGGTTCCTTTATCTGCAGATTCTTAATGCATGAAGAATCACTACTGATAATCAAATCAAGAGTATTACTCCCTCTAGTTGCCTCCTGAACATGCTAATATAGAAAACAATCATCCAATAAATCCACAAAAGCCTTGCTAGTTGGTGAGTGAACAGACCCCAAATTCCAGTCAATATCTGGGAAATTAAAATCCCCCATTATAAGACTCTCTGATTTACTGGTCCACCCTATTTCCCTGTACAGTTTCTTATTATACTCATCAGTATCATTAGGCCTATAGCACACTCCTACTCTCAATTTTGATCTCCCAATGCTTATGTCACACCAAACTGACTCGACACTGGACTGTCCAGGAATGTCGACTGGCTTCACTTCCTTGGATTTTATGTATTTCTTAACGAATAGCATAACCCCTCCTCCCTTCCTATCCTGTCTATCCTTTCTGTAGACATTGTACTCCCCAAATTCCAGTTCTGCATTCCTTATATCTGTGTGACACCACGTTTCTGAAATCCCAACAATATCTGCCTTTGATGTTTTGAGCAATACCTCAAATACATCAAATTTATTTACTAAACTCCTAGCATTGCTGTACACGCAAATATACATGCACCTGTTCTTTTTCTTAGCTACCCTAACACAACCCATGTGTTTACTTGTACCCCAATGATTCCCAGCAGTCTCTGAAATATCCTGCATCTTATTTTCCAGGCTGCTGCTCATTCCAATAGAACAGTGCAAGAATCACTTTCACTTCTGCCAGTGGCTACTGTTAATCTATTTGTCCTTGTATCCCCCCAATCTAGCAGTTTTCCGACCCACCTAACACTGCCTCGATAGCATCAGCAAACATTCTTGCACTCTGTCTATTTAAGTGTATCCCATCCCTGTAGAAGCAGTCTCTCCTTTTAACAAGTACAGACCAGGCTGAAAAAAATTCTACCCCTTGAGCCTTGCACAATCTTTCCAGGGCCAAATTGATCGACAGGGCTTTTATCATACACTCGCTCCTATCGTGTCTGTGCAGAATTGCAGACACTTTCAAATTCAACTCTAATCCACGGCTTTTTTTCAACAGTGACCTGTTCTTGTTAAGTAATTCCGCCAGTCTCCTACTCTTAATACCATTAGTGCCAACGTGTACAACTATATCACGTTTTGTGCCCTTAAAAGATGATATCCGCTCTACAACGTCATCAACCTTTGCCCCTGGCAGACATACCCATGGTCTTGTTCCACCTATCCTTTTTACAAAGTATGTTTCCCATTTCCCTGACAATAGAGTCACCAACAACTACTAGTTCCTTTGGGACCAGCGCATTCTGCCTTGGGGGGCTGCCGTTGTGTTGCGTGATGACCAAGTGCAAGCTCTGGGATGGGGTGGGCAGCTGAGAGCTTGATGGGCCCCTCACTTTTAATATTTCGAGGGCATCCACCCTGTCCTTCAAGCCCCCCTCAGGTCTCCTCTGAGCCACAGCACTCCCATTAACTTGAGCCTTTTGCTTTGCTGCTCTGGTTTGAGTCATGATTTCTATTTAATTTCAATAAAATTTCAATTTCAGTACAAAATTAAAACCCTATACTTTGTGGTTCATGATACTTGTGGAAAAGGATTAACAAAATCTATGCTAAAATATTAGAAACAAACAACATCGACCTAAGTAATTGCCGTGGGCTAGGTATGATAACGGTAGTAACATTAAACGTGATGGCGTACAATCAAGAATTTTACAAGAAAATAGAAGGGATTTTTCTGTCCCGTGTGCGGCGCATATTTCAAAAATCATTGCATCTAATGCAGTGCATTCTTCAACAGCAGCAGAATTATTTTTTTGAACTTACAAGGATGATACTCGATTTCCGCTGCTTCTCCAAGTAGATGGGATTATTATTATTAGCTAAATGGTGCAAAGAAGCCTGAGGCTTGTGCTGCACCAGCCAAAAAAAAAAAAAAAAAAAAAAAATTCCCAAGTTACCCCGAGAGAAAGAGAGAGAGAGAAGTACAAAGGAATCACCAAGAAAGAGAAGAATGACGATATTCAGCTGAAGACTCGGTATGCCAAGTCCATACTCACCACATGTGAGCCCCTGGGGGGCCGAATATTTTACAAAGCCAGGTAAAAATTACCGTGAAATCTCTACCAGAAACAAGATAGCAAGGAATGATAAAAGCTATTGAGGTGGTACGATATCAGTTACGGGATATTATAACTGCATTAAATGAAATCAAAGAACAAGCCAAAGGATAAGTTGCAAAATTGAAATGAATCACTGGCTTTTCATAGTGTTCTAAAATCAGAAAACTTCCTGTTTTTAATTGAAAGTGCAACACCTTGAAGGAATTCTCACTGGCGAAGACGGAAGCAGCGACATCGATGCCAACGCGGTAACAAATCCAATCTTTGCATCAGGTTTTAAAAGGAAAAAAAAATTGCTTGCTTAGAATTATCGACATTTATTGAATAAAAAAACATAGTTTAATTAAATCCCAACAGCACCATTTCTCTTCGGTATTATTAGCATTGCCAATTACGCTTCCGTCTGGAGAGAGGAGTTTTTTAAGACTGAAAACGATTAAAACATGTTCACGGGGAACAACTGGCCAAGAAAGAATTAATGGATTGGCTATTATGTTAATAGAACAAGGTAAAAAAAAAAAAAAAAAAAAAAAGTGCAGCCATTATCAATCCACTGCAGGATGGAAGCCTCCTCAACAATTCATGCTTAGAACAAGATGATGTACTAAAAAGATATAAAAATATCAGACGCTATAGACAAATTTATATCAAGTAATGATGTGAAAACTTTTATGTTTACATAAATAATGTACTAGCCGTTAAAGATTAAATAAATAATCATGATTTGAATAATTTTTGGGCGTTTCCTTTATTATTCAATTTTACGAATTCCATCTTTAATTTTTGGGAGGAGCCCCGATATGAACATTTCACCGGGGGCCGACAGAAGTCTAGGTACAGCACTGACCGGGGAACAACCACAGCCCTTGTAAACTTGCCCTGTGAGTTTCTGGAATGATCTGTATATATCAACGCACCATTATTGTGAGTTTCTGGAATGGTGCGTTGATAGATACAGATCTGTCAGAGAGATGGGTTTTAATGATGCATTGATGTTTGTTGGCAAGTTTGCTTTCCGGTGACGGCCAAGGAAGCTTGGCCACCAGCGTGAATCGAACGCCCCAACGAAGGCAACGGAGATAACTAGAAAGTATTTCTTATCTGTAGCTGCAGCAGCCGTAAGGTTAGTGACAAACAAGTTATTAAATCAAATCAAATTATTATATTAGGGTCACCCGTAATTCATTACATAAACTCGTATTTGTGTCTGTAAATTGCGCGTGTTCTTTGGTCAGTTTGCCTATTTTTCTGGACGAAAACACTGCAGTTTCTGAGGGTAAAAAAAATCTTGATATCTACGTCCGACACCAATTAACTCAGCCACGGAGTGAAAAAAGGCCATTAAAGTTCCTTGCGTCATCGACGGGATTAGAACTAGGGCCTTTTCCACGCGGTGTTGGGAGAATGGTGACGATACCACTGTGCTACTGCGCAGACGTTAGTGACAAACAACGGATTAGGCTTTATCCACGAACGGTGCAGTATTTCTGTGGAAAAAAAACCCATCCAGAAATAAATCTCTTTTAGTGGATACAATCGCTAGGTTTTATTTGTAAACCGCATGCTCTGATTAATGATTAGTTATGTGATCAGTGTCTCTGTTGATTGGTGGTCATGGGAATCAGTTTTAAAAAAATGTCCAAAGGATTTATTGTACAATTTACAGAAAATTATAAACAATATTCGTGTTTCTGGAAGGTGGAATCTAAAGAGTATACAAAAATTTAAAATCAAAAGCGTACGATAAATTAAGTAACTTAGTAAAATATGTATATCCAGCAGCAGATCCCAATTTCGTTGTGAACAATGTTATTGCATAAGTTTCTTTGGTAAGCAAATACGGTCCGTATTTGCTCACAAAATATTTAAAAAAAAAATGTTAGGAAATATAAACTAGTAGCAAATAAATAAATAAACAATGCTTAAATGACATTTTGAATTGATCAAAAATAATGACCGACAGTTCTGAAATGGCATTTTTTTTTAACTGTTCAAAACTAATAACTGATAAATTATTATTATTATTATTATTATTATTATTAGCCATAAGGTGCAAGGAAGCCTGAGGCTTATGCTGCACCAGCTGAAAAAAAAAATTCTGAATTACCCCGAGAGAGAGAGAGAGAGAGAGAGAGAGAGAGAGAGAGAGAGAGAGAGAGAGAGAGAGTCAGAAGTAGAAGGGAATCACCAAGAAAGAGAAGAATGATGATATCCAGCTCAGGACCCTGGGTGTGCCAAGCCCATGCTCACCAGATGTGAGCCCCTGGGATTAATTATGTCATATTTCATGTAATCTTGTTTTAATTCTTCATACAAAACTCTACGTGTTTCAGGAATTAGTTAACTTAAAGTTTGAGCAGCAATTCCTAGTGTGAATTTTAAATCTTCATAAGATCGTCCGCTTGCTAAAAATATTAAACGTTCGTTTGAGTGAATAGTTTCAGTAATATTGTTTTTTTTTTTTTTTGCTGAACTGCACTTTAACCATTTCGAACAAATAATGATAAATTCTTTTGCTCGTTCTTAAATAGTTCTTGAAGTCATCGGTGTCATGCTCTTTCAACTCTTTTAAAAGTGCTACCTGGTTATACTTGCTGCCTAACTATGAACTTTTTTTTTTGTGATCTTTTATAACATTTAATAAACGACATTAAACGTCATACGACTGGATGCAAAAAATAATTTTGATATCATATATTTGGGTTTCAGGAAAGCTTTTGACACTGTTGCGCATGGAAGACTACTGTACAAATTTGAGCAGAATGGTATTAAGGGTAAGTTGCTACAATGGATAAAAGGATGGTTAAGTGGGAGAAGACAGAGGGTGGTAATCAATGGGTGCTGCTCTTCGTGGACTAATGTTATTAGTGGAGTCCAACAGGGTTCGGCGTTAGGTCCACTGTTGTTTTGTATATTTATCAATGATATTGATGAAGGTATATCAGGCTTAATGTCGAAGTTTGCAGATGATACAAAGGTTGGCAGGGTTGTTAATGACAGTAGTAATGGCAGTGTGCTACTGCAACAGGATCTAGATAATTTGGGCAGATGGGCTAAGAAGTGGCAACTGAAGTTTAACCTTGACAACTGCAAAGTACTGCATATGGGTAGAAGTAACCCCAGAGAAACGTACCACTGTGTGGTACTACACTTAAGGTGGTAGAAAATGAAAAAGACCTGGGAGTAATTGTGCAGTCAGATATGAAGTTTTCTGAGCAATGCACACAGGCTGCCAGGGCAGGTCATGGGGTTTTGTCAATGATATATAGGAATTTTGCTAGCAGGGAGGAGGTGATTGTCCCTCTGTATAAGGCAATGGTCAGGCCACGCCTTGAGTACTGCATACAGGTCTGGAGGCCTCATTTTAGGAAGGATGTAGATTTCCTTGAGCGTGTACAGAGAAGGGCAACAAGATTGGTGAGGGGAACGAAGGGATCCTCTTACCAAGAGAGGCTTAAGTTCCAAATTGCAGTGGCTGGAGACTAGGCACCTGCACGGTGATCTCATTGAGTGTGTATAAGGCCTTGAATGGGTTGAGCACGCTGAATTCTGATGGGATCCTTCCACTTGTTCAGATTACGAACCTAAGGGGGCATAAATTCAAATTAAGAAAAAAACAGATGTAGAATAGATGTGCGGAAATTTGCCTTTAGCCAGCGGGTGGTTAATTGCTGGAACAAACTTCCATCTGTCGTTGTGGAAGTTGATAGGTTGAATAAATTTAAGGAGGAACTGGACAGGCATTTGGAGGGAATGGTGTGATTTTTTTTTTGGCTGATGCTGCATAAGCTCATACACTTGCTTTCTTGCATCACATGCCACTACTACTACTACTACATTGCAAAGATCAGTATACACTGTTTAGTTTCACCTGTATCCAAAATATACAGAAATGTGTAATGGCTATGAAAACTAGTTTTAATTGTAGTAGTTGACAAAACTGTGGCTTTTCCAAAAAAAAAAAAAAATTATGTCTGTCCAAAGGGGGGAACTGTTTGCGTATGACCACCCACTGGCCGTTAATTTTTAATTCAATTTACATATTCGTTGAGACGTATGTATACAGTTCCAATGAATATTTAAATTTTTCTGGCCTCGACCGTCAGAAGAATAAACAGAAATAAATCTGAAGGGGGGAACTGTTTGCGTGTGACCGCCCACTGGCCCTTAATTTTTAATTCAATTTACATATTCATTGGGACGTATGTATATAGTCCCAATGAATATTTAAATTTTTTTGGCCTGGACCGTCAGAAGAATAAACAGAAATTTATTTGAAAATTAATTACTATAATTAATTATATTACAATTAACTAAACTATAATATAAATTTATTTATTATTTATAAATCCATTTCACGTGTAAAAGCAAAAATAGTTTTATACTTTTATTATTAGTACTGAATAATGACCGTCTTGATATCAGCACATAATGTAACTTAGCCTCGAACCCTGCTGAGATAAGAAAGAGGGGTCCAGTTGTTAGCTTTTCCTGGGCCATGGTGATGGGATCCTCCCACTTGTTCAGAATACGAACCTACGGGGACATAAGTTCAAATTAAGAAAGGATAGATGTAGAATAGATGTGCGGAAATTTGCCTTTAGCCAGCGGGTGGTTAATTGCTGGAACAAACTTCCATCTGTCGTTGTGGAAGTTGATAGGTTAAATAAATTTAAGGAGGAACTGGACAGACAATTGGAGGGTATGGTGTGATTTTTTTTTTTTTTTTTGGCTGATGCTGCATAAGCTCCTACACTGCTTTCTTGCATCAAGTGCCACTACTACTACTACTACTACTACCAATACGAAAATAATGGTAAATGTAAATTTCTTAATAGTATGTAAATTTTACAAAATTTATAAGTTGTGCAAGTTTTCCAGAGTGTTACGAGTCAGGAGATGTTTACTACAGTATATACATACTTTCAGTCATCCGCAGAGGGGGGGGGGCAAACAGGGCACCTACCCCACCCTATAATCGAGAAGAAAAAAAAAAGAACCCCAGGGGCTCACATCTGGTGTGTATGGGCTTAGCACACCCAGGGTCCTAAGCTGGATATCATTATTCTTCTCTTTCTTGGTGATTCCTTTCTACTTCTTTCTGTCTCTCTCTTGCTCTCTCAAGGTAACTCGGGAATTTTTTTTTTTTTTTTTTGGCTGGTGCAGCATAAGCCTCAGGCTTCCTTGCACCATATACCCCCGGGGACTCACATCTGGTGAGAATGGGCTTGGCACACCCAGGGTCCTGAGCTGGATATCATCATTCTTCTCTTTCTTGGTGATTCCTTTCTACTTTTGTCTCTCTCTCTCTCTCAGGATAACTTGGGAATTTTTTTTTCGCTGGTGCAGTATAAGCCTCAGGCTTCCTTGCACCATATGGCTAATAATAATAATAATAATAATAATAATAATAATAATAATATAGCTATAATAATAATAATAATAATAAAAATTGCACAAATTATAATCGTAAAAGTGATTGAGAAATTTATATGCATTATATATATGCTCTTGTATTGACGCAATACCGTATTCTATAATCTACTTGTGAAAAAACTCCCAAAAAAATTAAATAAAAATTTATTGATGTAATTATTTGCCTCCAAGCTTTGCCGGCCCCTGGAAAATTTTCTGTGGACGCCCATGCTTTCAGTTATACATACTGAGCACGCAGCTGCGTGCTGGATCATGTGACTGTCAAACTAGCATAAAATTTATGATAATATAAAAGAATTCGCGATGATAATAGCACATTAATTAAGCAATATGTGATACGACTAAAACAAACTCCGTAGCCGAGGGGTCAATCGCGCGGGGGTATAAGTACACGTGACGATTGACCGAGGTTTAAGCCCATAACCGCTACATACGGTGCTGTTTCTTGTATTCTGTCAATCTTGTGAACTCCTCTGACGTTTGGTCATCCCAGAGTAAAACAGAAAATTTATTTTTTTATTTTTAACTAGGATAAAATTACAATAAAAAACTTATTGATGTGAAACATCCTTGCTGGCACCTATAAAAATTTCAACCAAGTAAATCTGAATGGCCACGAAAATATGCGTCACGGATCGTTACGTTATCTGCGGTCTCTGCTTCCCACGCTCCCACCACTAGTCTGTGCCAAGCACTCGGCGCGGCGGTAGTATGATTAAACCACGTGACGCATTTTTTGTGACTTGTACCATATCTCGAGTTCTAGTGAACCGATTTACAAAACCCCATTCGTTTGAATTTCGTCAAACTGCATTAGAAAAACTCAATAAAACAAATAATTTTCGAAAATCAAATTTGAGTGTTTAACGGGTAGAATTCAGAACAGGGTGCGCAATCCAGACTGTCGGAAAGAAGAAATGGAGAATTGAAGTGATTGACTGGTTGAGACCCCGCCCACTCACTGCTTTCTCCCTCTTCTTCTCGCTTACACGTTTCTGGGAATGTAACGTGACATCACAATATGTTGGAGAAGGTTTTTTGTTGGGACTTCCGTCTCCAAACCCGCATTTTGTGGCCGTACATTACTAGACGATTTCAAACAATGAGAATTGCTTATGCATGTCAACAGAAATGACTTCTTTTTTTTTTTTCTGGGGTTTGTCACTCCCGCTTTTGTGAGAGCTTCTCCACCCTCCGCCCCTACTATAAAGAGAACCTGATACTATTAACGCATACAATTACCGCAAAAAAAGAAAAATAAATAAATAATCAAATCGTCAAGAAACAACTTGAAAACAAACAAACAAAAAAAAAAAACTTCACCTCATTAGTCCTTGAATGCTGGCTGGTACACCATCTACGCTGAAAAAAACTTGTATTCCGAAACTATCAAATTCACAGTCGTACACTATTTAATTACAGTCTTACATCCATCCTTTTGCAAACCATGAACACGTAATAACAATAACACAATAATCGAGGACAGCAGAGCATCACGACCACGACTACGACTAAACGACAGCACGATAATTTCCCGTATGTTCTGGAGATATTTTTGTTCGTCACGTGACCTTTCCCTGTAACATATGGCGAGGAGACGAGGGGGAAAGTAGCGAATGGGAGGAGTCTCCACCGGTCACTTACTGTTTCTTCCTTTTCTTCTAGCCGATAGTCTGGGTTTGCACCCTGTTCTGTATTTTAGCCGTTCAACGATGCCGAAGTCAAGTGCAGAGCGTTCTCGAGAGTATCGAGCAAGAATGAAAGCGATACGACCTAAGAAAGTGAAAACGAAGGTCGCAATGAGTGCGCGAGAACGAAAAAGACTATCCAGATTGCGTAAAAGACAAAGAGAAAATCAAGCGTTCGATTTAGCAGTGCCTTCAACCAGAAATAATGTACTCGAAGTGACTATTAATTCATATAATTTTACTATTTTTATTTAGTTTTGTTTTGGCCCTGTTGCAGTCAATGTGTGATATTGACACTACTTTTATGTAATTAGTTGAACTCGTTTTCCGATTAAGGTTGAAATAGGCCAGCCTGGTCATATTTAAATTTGAGGTCCCTTTTATATATATTATTATTATTTATTATTGTTAATAGCTATATGGTGCAAGGAAGCCTGAGGCTTATGCTGCACCAGCCAAAAAAAATTCCCAAGTTACCCTGACTGAGAGAGAGTCAAAAGTAGAAGGGAATCACCAAGAAAGAGAAGAATGATGATATCCAGCTCATGATCCTGGGTGTGCCAAACCCATACTCACCAGTTGTGAGCCCCTGGGGTATTTTATTCAAGGTTGTGCAATACATGATAACTCGGGTTCAAGCCCGTGACCACCAAATATGGAGGATGCGGAAAGGTCAGGGAATGACCACCGCATATCACCGGAGCAATATGGCTTTAGTTGCTAATGCTCCTAAAAAACCAAACAACATGATAGCTCGTGAAGGATGAGCACAATATGAGATACAGTTGTAATGATGCCCTTTACACTACTATCGTAGTTTTTCCTTTAAGAGTTATCTGTGGTGTTTTTACACTGATATTATATATATATATATATTACACACATAGATACAAATACTACATAGGTTTTTTATATTTATATTGTTTATTTATATTATATATTACATTGTTTTATTTATCCAAACATTGATACATATTTTTCTGTCAACCTAAAAACTATTATTAGAAATTTTTATCACTACTTTAGAAAATATTTACACTGAAAATGCGACCCCTCTTCTGGTGAGATCCCTAGCCATGGCCGGTTTGGCTGTAGGGTTAACCCAGCCCTGTGCAATATCTTGCAGTGAAACCAAATTTGTCTTTACAGTTTGTTGCCCTGGTATTACAGTACTTTAAAGCACATGACATCATTGCTATCATAAATTTAAAAGATGGGACACTGCTTTGACAGCCTGTTTCAAGAATTCTGTAACTTTCATCAGATAACCTGGCATTTTAACAAAATGTCAGGTTAATCTTTTGGTGATGTTTGAAATTTCCATTTGAAAGTTGTGCAGTATCAAGGCAACTTGTGGAGGATAAATTTATTCTGCTGTCAGCAGTAAGACCACATCATGTAGTCTTATTGCTGACAGACTGCATAATTCAGTGTATAAAGCATAATGGGACAATGTTTCACATTATGTAGGAAGTTTAAATCTTTCTACCTGCAAAAACACCCAATGACAAGACAGTCCTCCCAGCTTCATATTTTTCCTTCATTAATGTTGTTTACATTAATGAAGGAAAATTAATGAAATTCCTGTTGTTTCAAGGGTCGCAGTCTACTATGAAAGCTGTGCAAATTGTTTTGTGCTTAGGAAAAGCCTAATCTTAAGAATTTTGGATGAAATCTTCATTGCTAATTATCAGTGTTCTCAAATAGCAAGCGAATCTCCTTCCCTTCTAAGGAACTCCCACGATGCCCTGAATGTAATTGCATATGATAAAAACATTGTAGAATATTGTGTGTTCCTGTTTAAAGCAGTGAGCTTTATGGCTCTGAGTGAAATTACCACCTTGCTAGAAACACCCAAAGGAGTGGAGTGAACAAAAAACTAAATAATCTAGTATGTGCCACAGCCCACTGGATGCATATTCCCATAATACTGTCTACAAAATTAGTATTAGCAAGGGCACATGATGTAAGAAAGCAAGCTTATATAGCATCAGCAAAAAAAAAAAAAAAAAAAAAACGCACCCGCTTCTCATTCCACTCATCCACCTGCTCCAAATGTTTGTATAGTTCTGCCTTGAATCTGTTTAAGCTATCAACTTCTACAATGACAGGTGGAAGTTTGTTCCAGCAATCAACCACCCGCTGGATTATCATCTGTAATAGACTCATTTGTCTTGTACTTTAAAATTCAGGAACCAGTTAAGTGTGTAAGGTGGACTCTCCTCCTTGTATATCTATTAGAGTGTAGGACACAAGAATTGGAGTATTCTTTCATAAGTTTGGCTTTATTATTATTAGCCCATATGGTGCAAGGAAGCCTGAGGCTTATGCTGCACCAGCCAAAAAAAAAATTTCTGAATTACCCCCAAGAAAGAGAGTGGGGGGGGATCACCAAGAAAGAGAGGGGGGGTAATCACCAAGAAAGAGAATTATAATATCCAGCTCGGGACCCTGGGTGTGCCAAGCCCATACTCACCAGATGTGAGCCCCTGGGGGCTTTTCAGTTTGCATGATTAATTGTGCTAAAATGAACACATCCTGTGAAAAAATAAATGTTGAATGAGAAAGTGTGGGGTATAAAATAAACCATTGCACTTGGTTTTTTTTTTTTTTTTTTTTTTGGCAATCCTACTTGAAAGTTGGCATTTGACTGGGTGCATGCCATAAAGTGTGTCAAAGCTCCTTAAATTTAAAAATAAAAATATTTATCGGATACTGGTACTTCAGAAATAGCAAAATTGACATTGCTGTAAGTTTTAGTTTTTCATTTTCCTCAAGTATTTATTGCTCTGAGTGGAAAAAAAATGAAAATCTTTCCTTACATATTGATGTTACTTTCATTTGGACAAGTATTATAATAAAATAATAAATAATAGGCAAACTCTTACTTTTGGAAATTTTTTTGCAATTTGCATCTACTCATGTTAGTATAATTAACTTGCGTGCCTGCTAGCATACCCTCTGATGTCCATTTATTGCAGAAATTTGTTACACTTCTTGCAGTGCAACAAATCACTTGCAGCAGTCATAATTTCCACAGATCACGTGTGAAAAAATCTGATGTGCATCAGCTCTGATATGTAAATTATGCATATCAGAACTAATGCACATGCAAAAAATATGCACGTGCATCAGCTTTCATGGGATGGTGTGAAAAATTATGATGTCATGGGCATCAGCTTTCATTGGGAATAGAAAAGCTCTATTTTTCTACTGACAAAGTACAGTTTTCACTATTGTTGGAGAAGATTATTGCTTGAGCGCAGATAATCTTTTCCAGCTTTGTGAGAATGAGTTAGGATGCTGCCACAAGAAATACATATCCTGTTGTGCTGGTATATCAGCTTCAACAGTGAAGGTGGGAACCCTTCTGTCCCCTTGGGGCCATAATGGAGTATAATGACATCACATGTATTCAGTGGAGTATTATGTTCCCAAGTTCTGTCTATTGACAGTACAGATGCAGTAGCAAAGAAAGGACTGTGGTAACATGTAAGTTTTTAGTGCTTGCATTTTTTTTAATTGTTTCCTTTGCTAAATACTATCTACAGTCCTTTTATAGTAGATATGCAATAGAAAAACAAAGGACTGTAGGCAACATATAAGTTTTTAGGTTTTCATTTTGCACAGACTATCATTCTTTTTGCACAGACTATTATATCCAGATTTTATTGCAGTGTTTTAAGTTTTTTGACTTAATAAATCACTGCAATAAATCATTGCAGTGATATGCCCAGAAATTTCTACCTTCGTACATTGGTAGCTTTTACAAGCATCGACGTGTGGCGGTACAATTATATACAAAAAATGTTCTTGGGGGGATTTAACCCCCCATAGGGCCACCTACGAAATATTGTTCACCACATGCCACAAAGTAGATGCCTTAATTAATTCAATTGACCTAAATTAAAAAACTGACAATAATGTGAAACCTGCGTGACAGATAATAAAGTTTAGTTCTTACTAAGTGATTATAAAAGTTTTCTAAAATTATATTATAGTTATCATATCATAACTGTTGTAACTATGTGATGATTTATTAGTGTTGTCTAAATGATGCAAGGAAGCAAGTTCATTCATCAGTCAAAAATAAAATGTTTGTCTTTTGTTTCGAATAATTTGCCCAGTCCTTTATATTTAACATTGGTATTAGTATAGGCTAAAAAATTGGTATTAATATAATTGGTATATATATATAATTAATGTGATTATTTTGCATAAAGCATGAGGCTGTGTGCAAGATTCACTAGTGAACAGGTTAGTGCCATTGCACCACGTTTTGTTCATAGTGAACTGTTGAAGTAGGTAATTGGCATCGTTTTAATAATGCCAACGAAAACTATTTATAATATGAGACAATTAAAATGATATTTTATTGCTAAAAGCATAACTCCCTCCCTCTCTCCTATCCTGTTTGTCCTTTCTGTAGAATAACTGCTCCCAAAGTACCGAGATCTGCAGACCCTTACATATACACTTAGTGATCACTGAATTATGACCACCTACCTACCTAATGCTTTGTAGGTCCTCCTTTTGCCCTCAGTGCAGCAGCTATCCGACATGGCATTGATTCAACAAGGTGTCGGAAGTGTTCGGGAGGTATGGCCAACCGAGCCGCGTGTAATGCGGTCAGCAATGCAGGTATGGAGGTGATTGGTGTATATCAAGACGCCTGATATGCTTTTCCATAGTGTCCCACGAGTGCTCTATGGGATTGATATCGGTAGAGTTCGGAGGCCAATCGATATGCTGAAAATCAGAACTGTGTTCCTCAAACCATTCCTGCACATCAAGTGTCTGATGACTCAGCGCATTGTCATCTTGGAAGACACCATCACATTTGGGAAAAGTGTAACATAGTGGGGTGTACACAGTCAGCAAGCAGTTGATGATAGTGGAGACCAGTGATACGTTGTTCCACATGCACCAGAGGTTCAAGTTCCTGCCAGTGAAACATGCCCCACACCATACAACTGCCTCCACCAGCCTGCACCTTTGATACCATACATGATGGATCAAGAGCCTCATGTTGTTGATGCCAAATCCGTACACGACCATCCATGGTATGGAGTAAATAACGTGACTTATCCAACCAGCACACCTTCTTCCAGCCTTCTAATGTCCAACTTGCATGCTCTTTGCACAAGGCGAGTCTTTTACACCGATGAACCTTGGTTAGGAGAGGATGCCGCAGGGGTCGTCATGTGCAGGTATAGCCCATACGTGCGAGCGTGCGATGCATGGGCATGCCAGATATTGTTCTGGGTTGGCCCATGTTGTATTGGGTAGTCAACTCTTCAACAGTGCTGTGCCTGTACAAGTCATCAGACCTGGCTTTCTCCTCTAACATCAACCTTTCGCTGACCTTTGTAGTTCTGCCGTCGGGTCATTGTTTGACCACTTTTATGCCGGTCCTGGTACACTTTAACAACGGCTGCTCTCGAACATCCTAACAGTTCAGCTATTTGGGAAATCAAGGCACCAGCTCGTCGAGCTCCCAAAATCTGTCCTTTATCAAAGTCCGATAAATCCTTCCTTTTACCCATCACGCTCGGAATTTTACTACCTACTGAACCACTGACACCTTAACTATGCTATGTAGGTCAGCTAACTGCGCACTCTCGTACCTCACGTGGTCAATGGGTCGCATTCAGTTTTCATAGGGGTGGTCATAATTCAGTGATCACTCAGTGTGTGTGTGTGTGTGTATATATATATATATATATATATATACTAATCAATTTTACAGTGTTAGGAGTTTGTCAGTTGTTTTTATTATTTGGTTTTTTAGGAGCATTAGCAACTAAGGCCATATTGCTCCGGGATATGCGGTGGTCATTCCCTGACCTTTCCGCATCCTCCGTATTTGGTGGTCACGGGCTCGAATCCCGGTCTAATCAAGAAGCGTGTGCTACGCACTGCTGCTCCTGCCCACCTGGCTACGGAGGCGCCTTTGTCAGTTGTGCAACGTTAATGCTATTGTACAAAGGGCAATTAGACATTATACGTACATGAAATTATATTGATCGATTTTGTTTAATTAAATGTTATTTATCTATACGCAATTAGGTGTATATGGATCAGGTTACCAAGCTAGCAAATGTAAACTAACTTTAGCCTGGGAGGCCTATAAACGTTATTTGAATGTAATGGTATTAAAAATAATATGATGCTAAATGATGAAAATAACAATATAAATACAAAAAATGCAAATGAACAAAATAAATTGCAATAACATTCCCTCGCTTGGCCATCAATCTGCTACTTCATCGGGGCTTTGAGCAGAAGGATAACCAGACTAAAAGAATGTCTCATACCTACCCTTTCTGTTGTCCGGTATGGGGACAACAGAAAAAACAGAAAACTGGTATGGGGACAACAGAAATGGGTAGGTATGAGACATTCTTTTAGTCTGGCTATCATTCTGCTCAAAGCCCCCAATGAAGTAGCAGATTGATGGCCAAGTGTTGTTGGCAGATTGATGGCCAAGGGAATGTTATTGCAATTTATTTTGTTCATTTGCATTTTTTGTTTATTTGCATTTATATTGTTATTTTTATCATTATTTTCATCATTTAGCATCATATTATTTTTAATACCATTACATTCATATAACGTTTATAGGCCTCCCAGGCTAAAGTTAGTTTACATTTGCTAGCTTGGTAACCTTGATCCATATATACCTAATTGCTTACAGATTAATAACATTTAATTTAACAAAATCGATCAATATATATATATACTATCATTGAACTTATATTAAAATAAGTTAAATTATAATAAAGTGAAAATAAATAATTAAGCATTCATTAGAGGCAGCGACATGCAATTTCTCCATATGAAGCTGAAATACATCCAATATTTTAAATTAAATAAATTAAAACATAAGCCAGTAGTATGGCAAAAACTGTAGAGCGAAAATTAACATAAAAAATAACCCAAATAAACAAACGAACGAAAAACAAGAATAGACATAAATAGTAGCCCAGAAACCCTTGTATAATTTCAAACTTTAAATCCAATTAACAAAAACTATACAAATTTTAGGATAATGCCAATTACATATTAATTTAGCGGTACCCCCCCCCCCCCGAGAGGTACCAGTTCCGAAAGACGTGAAATATCACCAAAAGAGGGTTAAAGGAACTACCAAACGATAACAAAATCAATTTTGATTTTGTTATCGTTTGGTAGTTCCTTTAACCCTCTTTTGGTGATATTTCACGTCTTTCGGAACTGGTAAATTGATTTTGTTATCGTTTGGTAGTTCCTTTTGATTGATTTTGATTGAAATTGATTTTGTTATCGTTTGGTAGTTCCTTTAACCCTCTTTTGGTGATATTTCACGTCTTTCAGAACTGGTAAATTGATTTTGTTATCGTTTGGTAGTTCCTTTAACCCTCTTTTGGTGATATTTCACGTCTTTCGGAACTGGTACCTCTCTGGGGGGAGGTACCGCTAAATTAATATGTAATTGGCATTATCCTAAAATTTGTATAGTTTTTGTTAATTGGATTTAAAGTTTGAAATTATACAAGGGTTTCTGGGCTACTATTTATGTCTATTCTTGTTTTTCGTTCGTTTGTTTATTTGGGTTATTTTTATGTTAATTTTCGCTCTACAGTTTTTGCCATACTACTGGCTTATGTTTTATTTTATTTTATTTAATTTAAAATATTGGATATATATATATATATATATATAACACATTAATTGATACTCCTTCTGAACATTTTGCGGACCCCAGTTTGGGAAATGCTGCTATAGAAGAATACTAATATTAAAAATACTAAGCCTTACTAAGTTCTTGCAGGCAGCCTTTAAAGCAAGATGAGCTTTGCTTAGGCAGACTCCACAAACTTTTCCAAAGAATGTGGCATAATCCACCATCAAACAGTTCTATTGATATTCAACATAACACTGCTGAAACTACCAAGCCATCTCCCCCACATTGTCTACCCACCGAACTGAGATTTACCTGAATGTGATATTACCTAAATTGAGCCCATTTTGTGCCAATCAAGTGTTGCATGAGTGTGCAATCGTAAAAATTTCCTTTGTGTATGTTTTGTGTTAGTGTGTGAATGTGCACCAGGTAGTGTGTACATGTGAATGTGATTGCGGTATATTTGTTCTGTGTGAATGTGGTCTGCCAACCTGGTGTATGCATGAGCTTGCATGTGTGTTGTCAGTGTTACATAATGTATGCCAGTGAAACGTGTGAATGAATGGGCAAGTTGAACTAACGATTACGCAAGATTGACAGTTTCCTGGGTAAACTTAACCTGCACAAAGCAAAAAAAGTGTGTGTGCTGTTTATATTTAGAGTAGTGTGATGAGTGAATGTGTTCATGTGAGTAAAAGAGAGTGAATGAGAATATCCTTTTTATTATTTTGAATGTGCACTCTGGATAGTGTTTATATATAAAAAATAATTATTATTTTAAAAAATTACTATAACATTGAAACAGCAGATTAAGATGTGAAATTGTAGTGTGATTGATCTTGGCAATGTGTATAAACTGTGCAATAGCCAAATCAGTGGGTGTGATTTGTTTTATATAAAACAAATGTACAATCCTTATTTAGGGTGATGTGATCTGTCAGTGTGCAAGATAGAGTGGAACAAGGCAATTGGGAGAAAGTTGTATTGGCTTTCTTGTATGCATCATGAATATGTGTAATTGTGGCTCGATTAAATGGTAGATGACAAAGAGTGGTTATCAGTGGTCACTGCTATTCACAGGCTAATATAATGTGCGGGGCACCACAAGATGCTTGTTTGGCCCTTACTATTTTAACATTTATTAATGATATTGATGTAGATATTTCAAGTCTTGATGTCTTAAGTTTTCTGATGATTGAGAGGTGGGCACAGTGGTTAATGACAGTAATCATAATATGCTATTTCAAAAAGATCTAAATAAACTAAGCAGACAGGCTGAAAAATGGCATTTGAAGTTTAACATTGATAAAAGAAAAGTATTGCAGTTGGGTATGACCAAGCTCTAAGTAGTGCAGAAATATCTAGGGGTATAATTGTTTAGTCCATGAAATCTCAGAGTAGTGTAAATAAGCCGCTAGACAGTTCATGGGGCTCTGTCAGTGGTATATAGGAACTTTACCAGCAGGCATGAAGAGGTGAATATCCTATTATATAAGGCAATGGTTAGGCCACATCTGGAATACTGCATATGGCAACCTCATTTTAGGATGGACTTGGATCTGTTGGAAAGGATGCAGAGAAGAGCAACAAAATGGGGCACAAAAGAATATTCTTACCAAGAAAGGTGGGTGTTGTAAATTCCAGTCTGAAAACTAAGCATCTACATGGTGACCTAATTGAAGTTTCTAAGGCTTTAAAAAAAGGGTTCAGTAAACTAAATGCTGATGGCATCTTTATTCATTCTCAGATGACAAACACAAGGGAATGAATTTAAATTGGAAAAGAATGGTTGCAGAACAGATGGTAGATGTGTGGAAATTAGTATTCAGCAAAGGGTTAATTGATTGTTGGAATGAATTTGCATCTAGTGTTGGGAAGTGAGTGCTTTGAATAAATTTAAAGAAGAGTTAGACAAATTATTGGATGGAATTACAAATAAAGTGGGTAATTTTGTTTTCAGCCGATGCTGTATAAGCTTTGCTTCCTGGCTTCATGTTGCCAGTACTAATATTAAAGGAAAATCTTTGTACATGTAGTCTAAAATTAATCCCTCTACATTTTAATATATTTACCCTTGTGTATATCATATGACTAAGCATAAAAATTTCCTTAGCATTCAGTTTACTCAAACTTTCAAGCCCTCAAAAACTTCAATCTAGTCACTCTGTAGATAAATGGTTTTTAAATTGCAAATTACAAAACTGAAGTCTCTCTTGATAATACCTCACTGCTTTTAACCTTCTATCACTCACACCCTCAATTTAACAAAGCCACTCATGGCATCTATTTGATATACCCTTTTTTGTTTTAATAAAAAAATTAATTTTTTGCTTCTTTATTGAATTGAATGGTTGATCTGTTATGATTTGTTAAACCCAATAAAAATATACTGAATGAAAATAAACAAGAGAAACCAATAATAATAATAAAGAAAGTGCTAATTGTATCTTTTAGAATTTAAGGTTACTGATCCCCAGATTGAAACGTAGATGTTTGCATGGCATCTGGATACACACTGAACTGGTGTGCTCCCCACCATCCCTACTTCTGGGGTATACTCCTGATTTTAAAAGTCCCTTGCCATAGCTGTTATGCTTTAAATGTATATTTTAGCAATATATTGATTTTATATATTATTATTATTAGCTATATGCTGCACCAGCCAAAAAAAAAAAAAAAAATTTCCGAGTTACCCTGAGAGAGAGAGAGAGAGGAGAGAGAGAGAGAGAGAGAGAGATATCACCAAGAAAGAGAAGAATTTTATTTAGAATGATATCAAATCTATAGGGTGGGTATGAAAAATTAATGACTTTGTTACGCTATTGGCATACAAGAAAGGAGTATTCCAAAGCATATGAACAGTAGTCCTCCCCCCCCCACACACTCACTGAAATCAAGGCTGAGTAAATAATCAGAACTGAGTTTGCCATTTTTGTTATGTTTTTTGTCTGTGAGAATTTTTTTTTGTGATCGTTTTATGAAATCACATGGCTCATCTGGCATGAAACTGTTATTCACTTGTAGGTGATAATTTCCCGATTCCTTTGTTCCTGTTTTATTTCCAGAAACTTCATTATATAAATCAAAATAAATATATTAAAAATTAAAATACATGTACATTAATACATATATATATGCTAAATGTATGTAATGCATTTTAATTATCTTTTTAAGATGCAAGGAAGAGAAGTTACCATTTTTAAAGATGAAGTTGCTGAAACCCCATTTCCTCTAGAGATGTTAATGGAAATTGAAGGTGATACTAAAGAGTTTACTAATGATATACATAATAGTTCTGGTAGCAGTTTACACCAAGTCCTTAATCCATTAGTAATGTATGGTGAGAATATTGGAATATCTATTGTACCTCATACAGATCCAGATATACATTTGACAGAAGGAACATTTCAGTTAAAAAGCAATTTGGAACCAGAACATACAGAAAAACAGGAATATTCAAATGGTAGCTGGGACATGGTCACAACTAAAATTAAAGTTGAACTAGAAACTGACCAATCTTCTAGTAGTGAACTGGTGCCGGGTGCAAATGGAGTATCTACTATTGTACCTAATACAGATCCAGATATAGGTTTGACAGAAGGAACATTTCAGTTAAAATGCAATTTGGAACCAAAACATACAGAAAAACAGGAATATTCAAATGGTAGGTGGGACATTGTCACAACTAAAATTAAAGTTGAACTAGAAACTGACCAATCTTCTAGTAGTGAACTGGTGCCGGGTGCAAATGGAGTATCTACTATTGTACCTCATACAGATCCAGATATACATTTGACAGAAGGAACATTTCAGTTAAAATGCAATTTGGAACCAAAACATACAGAAAAACAGGAATATTCAAATGGTAGCTGGGACATGGTCACAACTAAAATTAAAGTTGAACTAGAAACTGACCAATCTTCCAGTAGTGAACTAGTGCCGGGTGCAAATAGAGTGTCTACTAGTATAACAGAACAATCTTCTGTTACGAACTCATTACAACTTTCCACCGAACCATCAGTAATTGAAATGGAAAATAGTTGCATGTTATCATCAGAAGTTACAGACTTTTCAGATCTCGATATAAAAAAGGATGGAAGAAAGAAAATGAAACAGCCCCATTTCGAATGTATTAACCCAGTTACATGTAAGTTATGACAATCTTTAATTTATTTTTATTTTCTATGTCGGATAATTGTAATGATATGAAATATTCTTAGTACATTAAATTTTTTCTTACATTAAATTTGTAATTTCTGCTGTGTGTATGATGATTCAAAACTCTTTTGCCAACCCAAAGTTTTGTAGGCAAATTCTGATTTTACAGATTGAAATTAAAAAATGTTCTTATGACATCTATAATTGACTGATTGTTGAACTAAAACTTCTTTAAATTTTAGCACATGCTTGCAGACTCTTTTGATTTACTTGGCAGTCATTAATTAGTTATCATTAAGACCATGCTTTATTTAGTATTAGTATCAGCAAAATGATGCAAGGAAACAAACTTATGAAGCACCAGCAAAGAAAAGAAAAGAAAAAAAAATAATAATAAACAAATAAATCAATCAAATTTAAATTAAATTGAAAAATAAAGTGAAGTAAAGCATACTGTTACCTTCCCAATTCTTGTATATGCTTTATATCAAGTATTTATCCAATCCGTCCTTAAATTTCGATCAAATTCTATCCTCCACAAGGATAGGAGCTTATTCCAATGGTAAAAATCACTCTTTGACCAAAATTATACCTTCTCAATTTAAATTTATACCTCCTTTATCTATATATTACATGAATAAGTGTAAAAATGTACTCAGCATTTAGTTCACTCAAACCTTTCAAGGCCTTGAACTCCTTAATCATATTATTCCACAGATATCAGGTTTATAAACACTAGCTTACAAAACTTCTCTCTTTTGATAAGTCCCTTTATTCCCTTAACTAGTCTTGCTACCATTTCCAACAGGCCAATTTTTTTTTTCTAAATATGGGGCTTCTCAAGCTTATATGCATCATTTAAGAAGTGGGCTAAACATTGCTTTGTGTAATGAAATAACCACCTCTGTATCACTGACAAAACCTTGCAAGCTGTACTAGCAGCCTGTCTACACTGTTCAGAAAACTTAATATCAGATTGTATAGTTTCTTCCAAGTTCTTTTTATTTCTACAATCTTGAGTTTAGTGGGTTTACAGAAAACTTTCATAGAGCCAAACAAAGAGCTACTCCATCCAACATTCCACCAAGTGGTACACTACTCTAGGAACTGCTGCAACCTACATGCATAAGTTTGCATTTTCCAGTATTAAACCTCAGCTGCCATTTCTCAGCCCATGCAAGTAATTTATCTAATATCTTGTTGAACTAGTATACTCTGATTACTATCATTAACTATGCTGCCCACCTTTGTATCACCAGCAAAATTTGACATTAAACTTGAAATACCCATATCGATAACAGTAATGAATTGTAGAAACAGTGAGTATCCAAGAAGAGAACCCTGGGGTACCCCCACTAATATAACGTTAGTCCATAAAGAGCAGTAGCCATTTATAACTACTCTGTCTCCTACCACTATTAATATTCCTTTTATCCATATTAGTAACTTGCACTTAATGCTGCTGCTGCTGTTGTTGTTATTTAGTTTTTAGGAGCATTAGCAACTAAGGTCATATTGCTCCGGGATATGCGGTGGTCATTCCCTGACCTTTCCGCATCCTCCGTATTTGGTGGTGATGGGTCGAACCCTGGTCTAATCAAGAAGCGTGTGTTAAGCACCGCTGCTCCTTCCCACCTGGCTACGGAGGCGCCTTGCACTTAATGCACATTTATGCAGTCATCTATGTGGGGCTTATATAAAAGTACTAAAATTAGTATTAGTAGCAGCAAAAGATGCAAGGAAGCAAGCTTATACAGCATCAGACAAAAAAAAATGGATAAAATAATCCACATCATTTATCCATCCTCTCTAAATAACGTGCCTGTTCCTTCCATAAATTTATTCAAACTGTCTGCTTCCATAACGACATGAAAGTTTGTTTTAACAGTCACTCTCTGACCAAAAGAAAATTTTCAGACATTTACCCTGCAACGTCCATTTTTTATTTATGGCCCCTTGTGTTCATCATCTGAAAAAGTAAGGATGCTGTCAGCATTTTTGTTTACTTAATCCATTTAAGTCTTCACTTCAGTCAGGTAACCTTGTAGGGACCTAATTTCCGGATGCAGAAATTTACAGAACTCAAGTCTTTCTTGGCAAGAGCAACCTTCCCCCCCCCCAAATATTTTGAATAATTATGTTGCTCTTCTCTGCACCCATTCTAACAGATCTACATCCTACCTACAATGAGACTTCTAGATGTGTACGCAGTATTCAAAGTGGCTTTAGCATCATCCTGTACAGTGGGATAACTACCTCTTTGTCCCTGCTGAAAAAAATTGATATGCATCATTGACAGAACCATATGAGCTGTCTAGTAGCCTGTCTGCACTGCTCAGAGAGGCACCTCTGTAGCCAGGTGGGTAGGAGCAGCAGTGCATAGCACACGCTTCTTGATTAGACTGGGGTTCGAGCCCGTGACCACCAAATACGGAGGATGCGAAAAGGTCAGGGAATGACCACTGCATAACTCCGGAGCAATATGGTCTTAGTTGCTAATGCTCCTAAAACCCAAATAACTAACTAAGCACTGCTCAGAGAAGTTAATATTGGATTGTAAAATAACCCCAGGTCTTTTTCATTCCTACCTTGAGTGTGGTACCACCCAATTGATAATTCTGAAATTTCTGCTACCCAAGTACACTGAAAGGACAGAATTCATGGGATTCCTGGGCAACGCGACGTAGTCACCTCTCTTGCTAGTGGACATACTGACTGCTTGGCAGGTATATAGGTACACTGCATTCACATAGATGGTAATTCAATGTCAGTATGGATAAACGTCTTGAGTTAACTGACTTTGAAAGAGGGATGCTAGTGGGTGCTCAATGCAAGTGTCACTCTATCGCAGAGATGGTACAGAAATTGTACTATCTCGTTCGGCAGTATCAAGAGTATATTGGGAATACGCAATTTCCAGAATAACATCTCATCATGGACAGCGCTGTGGGAGGAGAAAAGTGGTAGATGAACATGGCCATCAATGTTTATCTCGCATTGTTTCAGCCAACCGGAGAGCAATAGTGGCACAAATCACCACTGGCTTCAACAAGGGAGGTGCCAGAAATGTCTCCACCAAGACCATCAAGCGATCATTAACCGCAATAGCTTATGGGAGCCGCTGACCCACCAGAGTCCCATTGCTAACACCACGACGCAGGACTCTACCCCTCCGTTGGGCAAAAGAACATCAACACTGGACTTTGGATGATTGAAGATGGGTCTCCTGGTTCGATCAGTCCCATTTCCAGTTATTTTGAGAGGATGGGAGGGTGCGTATCTGGCGGAAACTGCATGAAGCTATGCACCAATCGTGTCAACAAGGAACTGTTCAGGCAGGTGGACAGTCGGTAATGGTCTGGGGCATGTTTGACTGGCACACGTTGCAACCTCTGGTACATCAAGATGTATCTCTGAATGGTCCAGGTTACATTTCCATCCTTTTAGATTATCTGTATCCCTTAATGGTCATTGTGCACTCACAGGGCAGTGGACTCTTCCAACAGGACAGTGCACCTTCCCACAGAGCTGTGGTGACTAGAACATGGTTTGTAGAGCATTCTGCAGATTTTACCACCATGGAATGGCCTTCCTGTTCACTAGACATGAACTTTGTGGAGCACCTTTGGAATGCTGTGGAAAGGTCCATTCAAGCTTTTGATCCTCCACTCAGGAATGCAATGGAATTATGGACATCGGCACAGCAAACATGGATGGAAATACCTGTGGAACGCTTTTGTGAACTAGTGGACTCAATGCCTCACCATGTGACTGCCTTATCTGGGTGAAAGGTGGGCTTACCTTTTACTAGGTATCACATGATTTTTGTCCACTCGGTGTATAATACTTTGCATTTTTATGTGTTAAACCTTAATTGGCACTTAGCCCATCAATCTAATTTCTCTGTGTGTTTTTCGGTAACAAACCCTGATTCCTGTCATTAACCACTCTGCCAACTGCAAACTTAGACATTAAACTTAATATGCCATCATCAGTATTGCCAATAAATATTGAAAACAGTAGGGGCTCATCATTGAAACCTAATGTTATTAATGGCAGTAATGCTATTAATAACATTAGTCCAGAAGAGCAGTGGCCATTGATAATCACTCTTTTTCTTGCCACTCAACCATTCTTTCAGCAGTAAGTTTTTCCTAATGCTAAATTTCTTCAATTTGTATAGCAATCATTCATATAGAAAAGTATCAGAAGCTGTACTGAAATTGAAAATATTTGATATCAAAATGATATTTTACATCCAGTTCCTTTGTGATTACATCACAATAGCTAATCAAATACATCAGACGAGATCTCTCCTTATGAAAACTCTGCTGTGATTACTACATTCCTGATCTCTTGAGCAGAAGTCAAGCTGACAGGTTTATATTTACTTACTTTGTTCTTTGATTACCCTTTGTGAATTAGGAGAAACATTTTGTACATCTCCAAGCTATAGGTAGCTCCTCTTAAACTAAGGATGCTCTTATAATTATGGCTGAATTCTAAGTGAATGATATCAGAATTGTTCCTTCTATCCATTTCTTTACTGATAATCTCATAGTTAGATTATTCATACATGATATGCCATTAACAAAGCCATCATGTTATTCCCTTATAATTCTCTACCTGTCCAAATGATTTTTTTTTTTTTTTTCATTCTTAACTAATGACTTAATCTTATCTGGCACAGAAGTCAAACTGACAGGCCTATATACAGTTGCTCATTTCTCCCTCTGATTCACCTATGTGAATAGGAGAAACATTTTGACATCTCTAGTCTATTCGGACATGAGAAGAGAATCAAAGGATGCTCTCATTGTACAAACTATGGGTTTTGCTTGCATCTTTGTTGCTTCCTTCCAGGGATGGATCAAAGATGTTTTTCTAGGAAGGGGATGATATATTTGACTGACAGAATTTGAAAATTAAGTTCAAATTTATCTTGAATTTATCTCAAATTTTTAACTAGCTTTTATATAATCTACATACAAAACAAATAGCCATCATATAACAATCAAATGTCATAAAATGCACAGTATTTGATCTAATTTACTCAGGCTATGGGGAACAATGACCTTCCTCTGTAGATCTGCCATATCATCCTTCAGTATAAGTGGATAGATTTCATCAGCACCTAGTGCCTTGTTCACTCTTAATTGTAATAACGTCAAATCTAGTCTTCTCTCAATTATTATTATATGGCCTTAGTTGCCAATGTGCCATAAAACAGCAACTAACCAACCAGCTCTCAGTTATTATAAATCATTCAATTCATCTGTTATTAGACGAAACTCACTTTCAACTTCACTTGGTTCATTGCATTAATTAAGATTAAGTGGAAGAAATAAACTATAATCTGTTAACCTTGCTATTCTCCTCTGGTTTATATGACCCAAAATGATATTTAAATGTCTATAATTTTTTTGCTTATTATCATTTTGCTCTAATGTTTCATGACTGTTTTTTAGATGAAAATTCTTATATTTTCCGATTTTAGGAAATATGCAGTTTGCAATTAATTACCAGTGTTACATATATTGTCTTTGGGTCAATATGAAAAAAGTAGTTTTTTTGAATGTCTAAAATTAAATTCTAAGCTATTTTATGATAAGAATAGAATGTTTATACTGTTTATAGAATGTTTATTCTATAATGTTTATAGAATGTTTATAATGTCTCAAACGGTTAGGGGAGGTAGGTAACATCTAAAGGAATGTGAATCGCATAGGAACCCATAACCGGAAATGTCACCATAAGTTGGTAGACGGCGCGGTAGTTGCCGCACAAAGAGCATGCATCGATATACGAACTGTGAGCTGGCAGACGTGCACCTAGTGTATGGATTAGCAGAGGGCAATGGACAAGCCGCTCAACAAATTTATGGAGAACGCTTCCCAGACAGACATGTACCGGACCACCGTTTGTTTGCGCGTGTGCATCAAAATTTGTGCGATTATGGGTCATTTAGAGGTAACAGGAGTAGTGCGGGCAGACCACATTCAACACGAACTCCCGCCATGGAAGAAAGTGTGTTGAATGCCGTCCAGAATAATGGTAGGTTTTAGAGGTCAGTGTCCTTTCAAGCAATATATTTCTAGCAAACCAACTAAGTATGGTATCAAACTGCTGACTCTCTCTGATATTACAAGTTCCTATGCCCTAAAAATGCAGGTTTACCCAGGAAAAGCTCCTGAAAATCAAGGTATACATATAGTGTTAGACCTGACACATGAACTTAATGGGCAGAATATTACTTGTGATAACTTTTTCACATTTTATCATTTGGATCAAATGCTACTCAAACAAAAACTTACGTTAGGTACCGTTAGAAAAAACAAACTACCCAAACTTTCTTATGAGAATGATTACAGCATAACAACCAGATAAGTGATTGGAATGATAGAAAACTGAAACTGATATTGGACTATCCACAAAAGGAGCTGTTGACAGTCTGGATCAACTTATTGCAACCCATAGTTGCAAAAGGAAAACTAATTGTTGGCCAATGATTATATTTTACAACATGCTCACAATCCATTTGTTTTATGGAGAGAAATTAATCCAGACTGGAAAAAGAATCTTTTGCACAAGAGAAGAATATTCGTAGAAGGATCAGGGAAGTCACTGATAACTCTGTATATTTTCCTGAGAAAAATAAACCCAGAACTAATCAAGTTGCTGCTATTGTAAGGGGTTTCCAAGAAATGTCAGCATCATGATCACTTGCTTCCAGTAAACAAGCCCAATGCAAATTTTGCCCTTCAAGTTATGAAAACAAAACTAATATGACATGCTGCATGTGCAATAAGTATTTGTGTAAAGTTCATACCACATATTACTGCCCTAATTGCCAAAAATAATGTTGTTGTTTTTATAATTTTAGAGTCGAAATTTTTGTTTGTTTGCTAAGTACAAGCATTTTCTACCTTACCATTATTATAATGTATCTCCTTATACTGACTTTCTTCCCATTTTTATATAATAAAAATAAAAAATAATAAAAACTTTACATCATGTTTACATTTCTTAACAAAATCTTATAAACTACATTGGCTCTATATGACCCAAGGTACAAGTGTATAGTGAATGTAAGGAAAACAGCAGGGTTAAACTAAAATTCATTTCCGCTGAAGGTGCACCTTTACGAGAGAGACTGTCATTTTCTTAGAAGCTCATTTCATTCATTAGCATAAAGTCAGGAACTGTAACAAGGAGCTTTTGAGTCAATGAAAGCTTCTTGTTACAGCTCTACGTAACCAGGAGCTATAATAATAATATCAATGCAATGCCGGAATTGTTTTCTGGCACTGCCCTGATAAATCTGTCTGTGATGAGCCACCTTTTTAAGATAATTCTGTGGTAATAGGCTCTTATTTCTAAAGTTCTTTTTGTTCTAAACCTGGACAAAGTGTTCCCAATATAGAGAGTATCCTCAGTTTTGTTGGAAAGATATTTTATAAATATATAGAGAGAGAGATATTATATATATATATATATATATAGAGAGAGAGAGAGAGAGAGAGATCAGAAGAAATTTCTCACTTTGAAAAGGTTTATATGATGTACAATTTGAAATAAACAGCAGCTGTCATTTATTATTATTATTATTGGAAAGCAGTAAGAAAGAGAAAGAGACTCAGTTATTCATAGAGGACTTTGATTGACAGTATGGAGTTTGCTGCTTCGAGGAATTCCAATAGAGTTTCTTCTGGTAATGTTATTATAAATGTGATTAATTCTATTAATACACATTAACTTTCAGCTTAGAGCTAAGGTAGTCTAGCCTTTATATTTCAGGGGAGGGGGACAGAAGTCTGGCCTTAATAGTATACAAGACAGTAATCGTTTAGATAATTTAAAAGCATAACATGCTTTTTTGAATAATCTTGTAGGAGTTACTCCTCAGTTATTCCTTTCCAACCTGGACCACTAGTTTAGAGAAAGTGTTGCTTACAGAAAAGTTTTCTGGAGAGAGAGAGAGAGAGAGAGATGCTAAAAGTGGCAATTTTACGTCACAACTGTTTAGGAACATGGCATAACCTTTCTACAGTACATGGTGATCTTGTCTACTTCACTACCAGTGGAGACATATGGCGTTAGGTTTCAGAAAGGAAGAATTTTCAAAATAAAGAAAAGATTATTTTCCAGATTTATGAGGACCTACTATATATGCTAGGATGAACAGAATTTTCTTTTAATTCATTTCTTTTCATTTTTAATCTCAGACTATCAAACACTGCTTTATAAAAAGCATTTGCACTTATGCACACATTTGTGTTACAAATATTAACCAAATTTTGTACAAGATTATTATTAGGATTACTATTAATAGTGGTAAATAATGTAAGAAAGCAAGGTTATACAGCATCAACCAAAAAAATCCCATTTCACCTATCCATCCCCTCCAGTATTTTGTCTAGTTCTTCCTTGAATTTATTCAAACTGTCACCTTCTACAATAGATGGAAGTTTGTTCTAGCAATCAACTACCCACTGGCTATAGGCAAATTTCTGCACATCTGGTCTGCAACCATCCTTTCTCAATTTGAATTTATGCCCCCTTACTGCCTCTTGTTGCATCTCTAATATGCTACTGTAGAAAACAGTTATCCAGCAAATCTACAACAGTCTTGCTAGTGTTAATGACCAATCCACAAGTTCAAGTCAACATCTGTAAAGTTAAAATCCACCAGTATAAGATATTTTGATTTACTGGCTCACTCTATTTATTTGTGTAGTTGGTAGTTATACTATCACCATCATTGCTTATAACACACTCCCACTCTCATTTTTGTTTTCCTGGTGCTTATGTCACACCAAACTGACTCAGCACTGCACTGGCCACCTATGTCAAATGGATACATTGCCTTAAATTTAATACTTAATTAAGAGTATGACCCCACTTTTCAACTATTATCTTTTCCTGTCTGTCCTTTCTATACACATTGTATTCCCATATTCAAATTCTTCATCCCTTATGTCTGAGTGACACCATGCTCTGATATCTTCATAGTGTCTGCATTTGATGACTTAATCAGTACTTCAAATTTATTAAATTTATCTACTATACTCCTAGCATTAGTGTACATGCACCTGTTCTTTACTCTTAGTTACCCTAACACAGCCAGCCCGTATATTTGTTTGTTTCATGATAACCCACAGCAGGACTTGAAAATTCCAAACACCTTGCTTTTCAAGCTGCTGCTTGTTCCTATAGAAGCAGTACAAAAATCACTTTTACCTCTGCCTCCTCTAGTTAATTAGTCTGTATATCCCCCCAAGCTATCAGTTTCCAACTCACCTAGCACTGTTGATAGCATCAGAAAATATTCTTGCTCCTCTTCTATTTGAGTGTATCCCATCCTTGTAAAAACGGTCTTTCCTCTTATCAAGCACAGACCACACAAAAAAATTCTATTCCATGAGCCTTGCACAGTCTCTCCAGGGCCAAATTGATTAACAAGGCTCTCAACGTATACTCTTTCCTATCATGTCAGGGTAGGATTGCAAATACTGTCAAATTTAATGCTGACTCTGCAGCAGACTCTCGATTTACCGGGACAGTTCAAGACTCCAAATTAAAAAAAAAAAATCAACCAGAAATCATAAAATTCAAGTAATAACTAGAATAGGCATAAGCAGATGTTTTGCAAGTGCTAAATAAGCGACAAGAAGCGGCATTATAAGTCGTCATTGGGAGATTAGTGTATCTGTTATCTTACAACCCCCGCTGTCTTCACACCCACCACTCAAATAAAAAAAAAAGGGAATAAATGTTGTTTTTTTTTTTTAGTGCGTCGTCTATTGTTATGTTCCGTTGCACCGCAAAAATACAAATTCTGTTTTGTTATTTATGTCAGAATTTTTTTTTGTTTAGAAATTGCGAAAATCATGGGTGAACGCAAAAGAGTTGGGCTTTCAGTTAAACAAAAACTTGAAAACGGTGCATCCACTAAATCTTTAATGACCCATTATAATGTTGGTTGATCAAACCATACGTGACATCGTAAAAAATAAAGGGAAGCTATTAGATTTAATATCAACATCGTATTAGACATGCGAGTAGTACATGGTAAGTTTTTTTGTTTTTTATCTCTCGCCATATTTTTTATGTAGGTTGCTGAACATTTTTCGATACAGTTAGTCCCTGACTTAAGCAACTTCGGACTTCCGAAATTTTTTTTCACTAAATTTTATTTTTTTTTATTATTGTAAAATTTAAAACAAAAAAATAATAATAAGTAATCAATAACAATGATCACGGCATGCACAAATGAGATACGGAGTAACAAGCAAAAAAATAGGAAAGAAGAGAAGATTCTTACAATTTATTTATGGTTTTTTTTTTTTTTTTATATGACTGAAGATTTCAGTGAAGGGGACACACACTTCACCATAATAACGTAAAAACCAACAGAATTCCATCTATCAGTATCATTGCAAATGCAATAAGATCGAGTTTACTACCTGTTTATAACAGACTGCGCTAACAGAAAAGCCCAATAAAACGGAAAGTGTAAATTGTTTTTGGTTGACCTCCAGAAATGTGCTTTAGTAAAATGTGCACTTGCGCATGATTATAATAGTGAGTTTTTGCCTTAACCCTGTGAAGTTGTCCTGGAACGTATCTCTTACGTATGTCAGGGACTTCTGTATTTTTGGATTAACCATGAAATCGATTATCCGGGATTTGTTTTTTACCATCTATCCCGGAAAATCGAGTGTCTACTGTACTTGTTAATTAAATCCTCAGATGTCTTGCTTTTAATAACATTAGTGCCTACATGTACTATATCACCTTTCATGCCCTTAAAAGATACCTGCTCTACAAAGTCGTCAGCACATTCTGCCTTTGGGGCTAGCCCAAATCAATGCCAGAGTGAGGACTCTGGCATTGATTTGGGTAGCTGAGAGCTTGATGGGCCCCCATTTTAATTGCTTTGAGGACATCCACCTTGTTCTTCAAGTTCTCATAAATGCCCATCAGAATGCTGTCTCCACCTAATTCCCTCAAACACACCCCCTTTGGCTCTACCTTTTCTGTTCAAGAGAGATTCCGCAAACATTTCACAAGTAGTACATTTAGTTAGACTGGGATTTGTAGGAGAACCACTTCCTTCAGTTCTCCACCAAGCAACAGACTCCCACTACTTTGAGTCTGTTGCTCTAGTCTGAGGTAAGATTTCCATTTAAATTCAGTTTAACCTGAGAATAATACAATAATCCGATAGTTAACTAAATGCTATAATATGTATTATGCCGTCAAGTTTGTTATATGTATTGCGCTATACCATTAGGTTCACAGAGTTTTAAATTAGTAATAGCTGTACTAGAATAAAGTTTATTAGCTAAAACAAAAAAAATATATATTATGCTGACCTACACTCTACTTATTTACCACAATCAAAAACCTACAATTCCACTACACTACTAGTTATGCGATACACTATTTGCGACAGATCACGGATACAAAAGCTCTACCAATATTAACGTTGTACATTAGATACTATGTGATAAAGTTAGGTTATTAAAACGTATGTATTGCTATAAATTATAGGTTAATCTTTAGAGTTTGGGGCACAGTCCCGTGGATCTTTACAGTGAGAACTGATTGGCAGGTCTAGCTCCACCCACCCACCAACCTATTGCTCTCATAGGCAAATCACCATGGTTGAAATATGATGTACAGGCTGGCGAACTGTGATTTTTTTTAATAGAACTAATATTTGGCTAGTGAAAAAAGGTTATATTAGTTTATGCCACTAATTTGGGATGGATGCAAGTTAAAAAGAATGTCCGTAATATATATTTTCATGTTTGGCAAGTGCAAAAAAGGTCAGGTTAGTTTGTGGCACTAAATCAAGACAGATTCCAGCAAAAAACTGTGGCCATATATGATACTTTTTTTTTCATTTATTGAGTAAAGCAGCCAAAAATATTTGGCAAATCTGCTATTACATATAAAGCCAACTCTAGCCAAAAATATTTGGCAAATCTGCTATACATATAAACATGGTAAAATATACAAATATTAACAATATTCTTATACACATGAAACATTGTACTTATCAATTAAGTGGGCTACAACAGAAACTGACGAAGAGACACTGTCCACAGACGAGCATCACACCCTAGAGACTGATTATCACCGGTAATCATTCTCAAAAGATAAACAGTTCAAGGAATACTGCACACCAAAGATTACAGACAGTGTTTTTCACTTGAATTTGTCCCAAATTAGTGGTGTAAACTAACCTAATCTTTTTATCATTATCTGAATATTGTTCCACAGGGGTTCGTTTGCTGGATATCATTCTTCAAATGGAGATTAAGGCAATCAACTCTTACTGTTATTCAACATTCAATGTGTACAATAAGGTTTCTGGGCAAGTTCAATCACTAATATTGATGTTCCAGAAAACGCCTGTTTTTTTTTTGTTTATGATCGACTAGTGGTTTATATATTAGGACAACAATCTCGTGTTCTCAAGATCTATTCTGAAATGTGGAGAATAGATTCGCAACATCAAAATCGGCATTGTGTTTATTCACTCTGAAATCCTCCCATAAGTTAGACCTTGGAATGCCGCAGAACTATGGCTCTTTTACTATAAAACTCGTGCTGTGGGTAACGTGTAGCAAGAGAATGGCTAAGAGGCAAGGATGATTAAACAAAACATGGTTTATTAACTCTAGCATACAAACATGTGTAAAATAAAATGGTTATATAATTATATAAGAGCTCTATTTCTTATCAAAAGGGATACAAACGATATATGGCTAATGATACATGTGTATAAACACATCTGTGTTCTTCATATGTTGGCACTGCTGCCCCCTACTGTCTGAAGCCAACAATCATCCTGCAGTTCGAGTATCTGGGTGTATGTGTAAGTGTACTATACAGGTTTAACAGTCATAACTTATGGTATTTCATTAATACAAATGGATCTTGCTAATCTTAAACTCTAATTTCTAAGTGTTGTAAAATAGATGCTACCTTAGTGAGTGTTCCTATGAGGAGGGTTGTTTGTCAGTGGACTCTATTAAATAAAGAGTTATGTATTAACGTCCGACACTTTCATTCTATTAACTATTGTGTTGCAAATACTTACCAGATAAACTTTGCAATGTTCAGGAATAGATGTGTAGGAACAGGAGCCAGCAACAAAAGATTCTCAAGACATTTTTACAAAATAGCCTCAAGAAAAAGAAGTGCTTCGCTCAGGACAAGACTCTCTTCGTCCCTTTGTCTCTCTCTGTACCTTTCTCCCTTCTCTCTCTGTCTTCCTGATCTTTACGTTCTGTCTGTTCTCACCGTCTCTCTTCTGTCCGTCCATACTGTTCTCACCGTCTGTCCATTTCTTTGTCTCCGATCTGCATATATATATGTCCTCCCTTTAGAGTTTCCAATGCTATTGGTCAAAAGGCTAATTTTGTGGGGAAATGAAAATCCCAGGGACTGTTATTTTGGAGACCTGACACAGTAAAAATGGAATTTATGAAGAGAAAGAGGAACTTCACACCTGCATGGGGTGGAATTTCCAGACTGCCCAGTGGTAGTCACTAGATCTAAAGTCCGTTTGTTCCTACACAAGGAATTTCCAGACAACAATCACCCCGTAGTTATAAGGTTCAGATTTCACCCTGAAGTATGCTTCTTCATTGACATTACTCTTTTTTTCTCCGAGAAAGTCATATACTTTCTCACCGTTTTATAAATATTATATCCACGATGTTCGTCCGATGCGATCAAGTAACGATCTCTTGCTGTGAGTCAGCCGGACTCAATAAAGATGGAATAGTGTTTTAACTGCTGTTTTCCCTAGCGCTGCGCCGACGGGCATATGTTAAAGAAAAGAAACAGCCTTCTACACTCTGTGTAGAAGGCTGTTTCTTTTCTTTAACGTATAAGGTGACTTGTATAAGGTTTTGTTTTGTTTTGAAACAGAAGGAACTGGAAAGTTGCTGGAGAGGCCTTCATCCTGCAGTGGATTGAAAATAGCTGATGATGTATAAGGTGACTTGGTTTCGTTTGCCTCTGAGGCAAACGAAAAGTAAAAATGAAGACATTTTTACAATATTAATCTGTTAAAAAAACCACAGTTCCCTGGTCTATACATCATATTTCTGCTGGCTGTAGTTGTTAGAAAAACAGCATTCTTTAACGTATAAGGTGACTTGTATAAGGTTTTGTTTTGAAACAGAAGGAACTGGAAAGTTGCTGGAGAGGCCAGCAGAAAACAGAAAACTGTGGTGATTAGAAGCCTATGAGAGCAATTGGTGGGCAGAGCTGGACCTGCTATTCAGTTCTTGTCACAAGGATCCATGGGTTTATAAGCCTCTTTGGCTGAATTTATTTAGAGGTGCACTCTCCAGACTGTCTGCAATAAGTCAGTAATTGACTGGAGAAGTCTCCACACACCCGCTGCTTTCCTCCTCTTCTCGCCATACAGGGAAGGGTCACATGACGGCCATAATGGGCAATGTACTTTACTCTTTGGAATGTCACCTAATGAAACTCCTGAGTTATCTGGTTGGCCGATTAGGAATGCGTAATTAAAAAAAAAAGTTTTGTTTTTGCTTGTCTGGAGCTGAATAATAGCGGGAGTGTGGGGGAAGGAGCCCCCACAAAAGTGGGGGGTGACAGCCCCCAGAAAAAAAATTAAGAAATAAAAAAAAAAATCACACCATTCCCTCCAAATGCCTGTCCAGTTCCTCCTTAAATTTTTTCAACCTATCAACTTCCACAACGACAGATGGAAGCTTGTTCCAGCAATTAACCACCCGCTGGCTAAAGGCAAATTTCCGCACATCTAATCTACATCTGTCTTTTCTTAATTTGAATTTATGCCCCCTTAGGTTCGTAATCTGAACATGTGGAAGGATCCCATCAGAATTCAGCGTGCTCAACCCATTCAAGGCCTTATACACCTCAATCAGATCACTGCACAGGTGCCTAGTCTCCAGCCACTTCAATTTGCAGAACTTAAGCCTCTCTTGGTAAGAGGATACCTTCATTCCCCTCACCAATCTTGTTGCCTTTCTCTGTATACGCTCAAGTAAATCTACATTCTTCCTAAAATGAGGCCTCCAGACCTGTACACAGTACTCAAGGCGTGGCCTGACCATTGCCTTATACAGAGGGACAATCACCTCCTTTTCCCTGCTAGCAAAATTCCTATATATCATTGACAAAACCCCATGACCTACCCTGGCAGCCTGTCTGCATTGCTCAGAAAACTTCATATCTGACTGCACAATTACTCTCCTCCTCTCCTGAGCTATCTGACTGGCTGATTAGGAATGCGTAATTTCCTACATTTGCATTTTGATTGCTAATTTGTTTGTGATTCAGTTTTGTTTGCCTTGGTTGTTGTGTGGATATCCTCGTGCTGCTGCCGTGATTTTTTTCTTTTATTGATTGTGACTGTTGTTGTCTGATCAGGCGTTTTTCTCTTGAAATTGTCTAGTGATATACAGCCACAAAAGCGGGTGTTTGGGGGTGATACCCCCCCCCCAAGCATTTCTTTTGATGTACATCAACAATTCTCTGTCAATGCTTGTGAAATCATCTAATAATATACAGGGAAGAAGAATCAGTGGTTCCATGTGATGTGAATGTTTATTTGTTTTTAAAAATAAAAATATTGCCGTTTTGCCATTTTTTCTTCATTTCAGCTCCGGAATTTTGTAATGTAATGTGCAGTCGAGAAGAGGGGTCGGCAGAGTCACCACCCGTCAATCACTGATTTCTTCCTCTTCACTTCGCCACAATTTTAGAAGGTGCACCGTAACTGAATATTTACCGCCCCTTCTAATACTGATTACACTGCTACAAAATGATGTAGAAACCTCCAAGTTATAGTAGAAACCTTGGAGGTTTCTACTATAACAATATCAATACTATAACAATGGTGGCAAAATTCAAATGGTCTTATTGGTATAACACAATGGCAGCAGAAGTTGACTGTGATTTTGCAAACAATTAAAAGGGTTAAGTACAGAACAAATGTACCAAATTATTCAGAGAATTACAAATAATTACTACACTATTCAGGTTATTAAAAATAAAAAGTGTAACAGAACCATGTTGCAGTAAACAATATATTTTTTTAAAGAATATAGGTGATGCCTATTAGTAAAATAATATAGTAGACACTTTTTATTAGCCATATGGCACAAGGAAGCCTGAGGCTTATGCTGCACCAGCCAAAAAAAATTTCCCGAGGTTACCCTGTGAGAGAGAGGGTCCGAAGTAGAAAGGAATCACCAAGAAAGAGAAGAATGATGATATCACATCTGGTGGGTATGGGCTGTGCCAAGCCCATACCCACCAGATGTGATCCCCTGCACTTGTCTCACATCAGGACAAACTTGAGCCTGTGACAAATATAAAGCACACATGCATAGTAACATAACTTTTGACCTATCTGTTACAGAAATGACTCTTTAGAGATTTGCTTTCCCTTTTTCATTTCATTTACAGTTTAATTTGTACACCATATTATTTTCTACCCAATTCTATAAGATTGAGATTATTCAGTTTTAAGATCATGTTATAACATTTGTTTGCATAAAAATTTTTAACAGGTTCGTCCAAACTGGTGTGAACCAGCTCAGCACTGGTTATATCTATTATGACTCTATCACGTAATTGATGTAATATAATCTATGAAAATTTGCAATGAAAAATAACTCCTCTTCTGTTATGTCGCCCTCTCCTATACAAACACTGTACATAATCATATTATGCATTGAATGAATTATGTTTCAGATGTTCCTATTATAAGAACATCTGTTGATTTAAAATATCAGATGCCAAAAATATTAAATTTTATTGATCCATTATGATAAAGAAATTAAGCAAAATAGGCTTACAGAAATGTTTTTCAAATTAATATATACTGTATTTTTAAAAAATGCAATTAGAAGTTAAGAAAATAGTCAGTGTTTTTTTATTCTCTCAGCTGCTCTGGGCCACCCACCTGTTCTCCCTCTTTTCCTTTTTTTAGATTTTCTGCTGGTTGTCATTTATCTTTATTTCTTTGCTTCTGGTACATCATTTTTTTTTTTTAATTTTTAATGAGTAATTTCATTTATGGCAATTGTGTATTTCAAATTAGATTTTGCAAAAACAAAAAATCTTTTCCTTTAAGAAACAGTTTTTTTAATTAAAACATGGAATGCAACTGATGTTTTCTTATTTTAGTTATTTATCAAAAAAAATAAAATTACACCTGTTTACTGTATAAAAAAAAAAGCATTAAAATACAGCTCTTAAAAATTATTTTGAAAAAAATAAATAAAATAATTTTAATTTTCAATATATCACAGTATTAGCACATCAGCAAATATATCAGATCTTATTAATTAAAACTTCTTACAGAAATCATAATGTCTGGTTGATTCAGGCATTGAAGAAAATTTAGAAACTGATCAAAAATGGTATCAAAATAGACAAAGATATGGAACTCTTCATAGTGACCATGAAGTGGCAAAAAGGGGATTAGATGCTAAGAGATGAGAAATGAAAATAAAGTAATAACACAGTATAGATGATAATGAAATCTTAAATTCTCTTCAAGAGAAATACAAAATGAAAGTCGAGAGGAAAGCAAAATCAGAAATGTAGTGTTTCAAGCAAATGGATGTGCAAATGAAACTGAAGAAAAGTCTTTTGGATGGCATTAGAGAGACAAATTAGCAATACAAATAGATATAAATTATTATGGTCAACAATAATCAATAATACTTCAGTTCAGTTAGTTGTAAAGCAATTTAACTATGGTACTGTGATTTTTGTTTACCAGTTCTGGTAATAAATGTACATAATTGAAAATTGATTAATGAATCGAACTTTAATTTAAAAATTCTTTCTGTACATTAATACAGTTAAAGCTCTTTATAGCAATCCTCTTTTTAATGTCCCAACATGTTATAACATCCTTTGCTGTTGGTCTCGACCAATTTCTCATTAGCCTAATGCTATTTTGCATTCAGTATAACAACCTTAAAAATAAAAGGATTTCCCTATACAGTAATGACCCCAAATTTCTACCTTTTAATCCGAATTTTTTTATTACAATATTCGAGATTAAAAATGACAATGCTTCAAATATATTGAATTGATGAGTTGCAGCCTGACTGTGAAAAATTATTTGTTAGGGTTTCTCATGCTTGCAGTGGATGTCATCAACCATGTGACACCTCTCCGGACTCTATTTTGCACAATGTGTACCTCCCATGATCCTTTGCACAGGCTGGACACCTTCCCGTGCTGCTTTGCACTGTACGAACTCCATTATTTATTTATTTTTTTGTTAAATTTTGCTGCTGGATGGCACCACAGCTTTTTTTTTTTTTTTTTTTCATAAAAATAATTTTTTGGGATTCACACTCAGGTCTCGCTGAGAGACCCGAGTACTTGCCTAACTGCTGGGCTACTCAGATATTTACTTACAAGATTTGAAGTGCTGGTCAAGACATCAAAGGCGGATATTGTTGGGATATCAGAGATGTGGTGTCACAAAGATATAAGGAATGCAGAATTAGAATGTGGGGGAGAACAAGGTGTACAGGAAGGGAGGAGGGGTTATGCTATTAGTTAAGAATACACACAAAATCTAAGGAAGTGCATCCAGTTGACATGGATGGACAGTGCCATGTTGAGTCAGTTTGGTATGACATAAGCACTGGGAAAGCAAAAATAAGGGTAGGAGTTATAGGCCTAATGACTCTAATAAGTACAATTATATAGAGAAATAGAGTGGGCCAGTAAATCAGAGTGTCTTATAATGGGAGATTTTAACTTCCCAGATATTAACTGGAACTTATGGGTTGGTCACTAGCACGACTTTTGTGGATTTATTGGATGATTGTTTTCTACAGCAGCATGTCAGAGAGGCAACCAGGAGAAGTAACACTTTTGATCTGATTATCAGCAGTGATTATTCATTTTTAAGAATTTACAGATAAAGGAACCACTAGGTGGCAGTGATCAGTGTACTGATGTGGGATTTACTTAAAGTTGTAACTACCATTTGGGGTAAAGGGAAGGGTTTTTGCTTTTGTAAAGGTGACTACAATGGTCACTGAGATTTTTTTTAAAATTCTATACAGTGGGACCAACTGATGTTACCAATGGCAAATTCTAAATGGGAAGCATTCGAGAAGTAATCTTGGATGCTACTAGGCTTTTTGTTCCAACTAAGAAATACTGTTCTATGTTTAGATGTAAATGGATGGCAGATGAACTAATAAGATTCATGACAGAGAAGAAAAATGCATGGGATGCATATAAATTATCAGACGATACAAGCCTATGGCAGATATAAGCTAGTCTGTAATCAAGTCACAAAAGAGGTTAGGCAAATGAAGGTAGATTATGAGAAATCTTTGGCAAAGGAAAGATAAACAGCAAAGACTTCTTTACTTATATAAATTCTAAAAGGAAGGAGATGAATCAAATTGGTCCACTTGATATCAATAGTGTCACTGTAAATGATCATTCTCAGATAGCTGCCAAATTAAATGAGTATTTTGCATCTACAGTCACACATGAAGAGAGTAATTCAAGGTGGAGAAGGCCAGATGTTTATAAAACTCTAACAGGGAGTTAAATGATTTTGTAATAACTGAGAGCAAAGTGGAGGAGAAATTGTTGAATTTAAACATAAAAAAGGCATCTGGTGTGGATGGGATCTATCCAGTTATATTACTTGGATTTCAGGAAACTTTTGCTACTGTTGCACATGGAAGACTACTATACTAATTGGAGCAGTATGGCATTAAGGGCAAGTTGCTACAATGGATAAAAGGATGGTTGAGTGGGAGAAGACAGAATGGTAATCAGTGGACTAATGTTACTAGTGGTATCCCCCAGGGTTCAGTGTTGTGCCCATTGTTGTTTTGTATATTTATCAGTGATATTGATGAAGGTATATCAAGCTTAATGTCAAAGTTTTCAGGTGATACAAGGTTGTTAATAACAGTAATGACAGTATGCTGCTACAACAGGATCTGGAAAAGTTGGGTAGATGGGCTGAGAAGCGGCAATTGAAGTTTAACATTGACAAATGCAAAGTACTGCATATGAGTAGCAGTAACCCCAGAGAAATGTACCAATGGGTGGTGTTACACTCAATAGTGGAGAATGAAAGAGACCTGGGGATAATTGTGCAGTCAGATATGAAGTTTTCTGAGCAGAGCAGACAGGCTGTCAGTGTAGGTCATGGGCTCTTGTCAATGATATACAGGAATTTTGCTAGCAGGGATAAGGAGGTGATTTTCCCCTTGTATAAGGCAATGGTCAGGTCACACCTTGAGTACTGCATACAGGTCTGGAAGCCTCGTTTTAGGAAGGATTTAGAGTTGCTAGAATGGTACAGAGAAGGGCAACAAGACTGGTGAGGGGAACAAAGGGGTACTCTTACAAAGAAAGGCTTAAGTTCTGCAAATTGCAGTGTCTCAAGACTAGGCACCTGCAAAGTGATCTGATTGAAGTGTATAAGGCCTTGAATGGATTGAGCAGATTCAATACTGATGGGATTCTTCCTCTTGCTCAGGCGCCTCCGTAGCCAGGTGGGAAGGAGCAGCAGTGCGTAGCACATGCTTCTTGATTAGACTGGGGTTTGACCACGTCACCACCAAATATGGAGGATGCGGAAAGGTCAGGAAATGACCACCGCATATTCCCGGAGCAATATGGCCTTAGTTGCTAATGCTCCTTAAAAAAAAACAAAAAAAAAAAAAAAAACAGTCCTCTTGCTCAGATTACAAACCTGAGGGGTCATAAACTGAAATTGAGAAAAGACAGTTATCAAATAGATGTGGAAATTTCCCTTTAGCCAGCGGGTAGTTGATTGCTGGAACAAACTTAAAAAACTCAAGGAAGAAGTGCACAAACTTTTGAGGTAAATGGATGGGTGAAAAGACTGCAAAAGTGCTATTAGAATTTGAACTCAATTTTTTTTTTTTTTTTAAATTAATGTGTTATTTTAAACAGTGTGGTTTTTTTATTTTTTGAACAATTTTTTAAATTAATGGCATTATTTGAATAAATTTTTTTAAAAATTAATTAGTGTTATTTGAACACAATGTGTGGTTTTTTTTAATTTATTTTGAACACTTTTTTTTAAATCAATGGTAGTATTTGAACATAATTTTTAAAGTATTCACGAGCAATATTTTTAATCAACATGTTAATTATTTAGTGGTAATATGAGTACACATTTTTAATTATTTTTAATCAACAAGTTAATGGTATTTCCTGAAAGTGTATTCATGAATCTAAGTAACAAATTTTAAAGAATGAAAGTCTTTTTTAATACTGTTTACAAAATTATTTACAAATGAATCATTATTTTAATAAAATCTTGATACAGCTCTCTCTTCAATAACCAAAATTCACCAATTACAAAAAGAACAACAAACAAATTATAAAAGTATCTTCTGTTCCACAGGGTCAGCATTGTTTTAACTGTAAGAAAGAGAACACGTTAGATTATTATAATCCTACTTGTAGTGGTGAGTTTTGCTAGTATTAATGCTTTACAAAAACATATAAAATTACAACCAAACATGTTGTGAAAGAATGGTTATCAGGACAGGCCACATATGTGAGAGACGGACCACAGCGAAGAAATTTTCCACGTAACCAGATGAAAGTTCCTGGTCTTCACCACACATTTCAATGTGATTTAGCTGACATGCGAAGTCTTGCTAAAGCAAATAATGGTATTCATTTTCTTCTTGTGTGTATTGATTGCTTTTCATGATATGCTTGGGTAAGACCATTAAAATCTAAACAATCACAAGAAGTAGTTAAAGCTTTCAAATCAAATTTTAAAGAAGTACCATTTAATATATTAATAGTGACCAAAGAAAAGAATTTACTAATAAACAAGTGCGTGCATTATTCAAATCTAAAAATATTCACTTTTACACTACTAGAAATGAAAAGAAAGCTGCTATGGCAGAAACATTTATTCAAACATTAAAAGAAAAAAAATTTTAAATGGGTTATGTATACAAAAAATGATAAATATATTCATGTGTTGCAAAAATTAGTGAAACCTCATAATAAAACTGTGCACAGATCTATCGGTATGGCCCCAGCAGACGTCACCACGTACAATGAAAAAACAGTGTATGCTAAATTGTATAGACCCCTTCCAAAAGTTTCGGAACCCAAGTTTAAAGGCGGTGACCATGTTTTTAGTGATGATAGCCATAATTTTCAAAAAGCATTTAGAGGGAATTGGTCTGATGAGGTATTTATTACTCCCCTTGTAATCAAAACACACCCAGTCATATATAAGGTTAAAGTAAGAGATGTTGAAGTGATAGAAGGTATATCTTATGAGCAACATTTACAGTGTCAGTTTTGATAATGAGCTACCGGTATCTGATTGAGAAAGTACTTAAGTGTACAGTGGGTGACCAGCGTCAGTTACTTATGAAGTGGTTTGGGTACCCTATGTCCTACAATTCTTGGATTCGAAGCGAAGATGTTTTACCTAACCCTACAAGTATGGATTTGTATCCTGATAACACCCAGTCATGTTTCAAAGTTCAACTACTCCCAGGAAATTAATCTGAGTGGGAAGGGGCACTTTCTGAAATCCATCTGCCAGGAGTGTGGAACAACATCACAAAAGGATACGATGAATTTCACGTAATTTGTGATTACTATTATGATACTGAACAAATTTTACATGTGCTTTCTTTAAAGTATAAAGATTGTTAACATCTTTTACTTTTAGATGAGTTGAACAGTGTTCACCCTCTTGTTTCATTTACACTACACACAAAGACTGCTGCAAAATATCAATTTTCAGTGACTGCATGGAAATGGCAGAGTACAATTGCCCGAGAAACTAGTAAAATTATTTGGACTTCAAAAAGCAGGTGTACTTGGAAAAGGCTGTTGTATATCTGTGGGCACATCTGTAGAGTGTTATTACCCATCAGAGGTCAAATTTCTTTTGCCCCAAGTGCAAGAAATGCTGTTGTTACTGCTGGCAGTTACCTAGTGCCATGTACTTCCCCATGGAAACTAAATCAGTCTCCAGTATTCTGGATGCAATATTCAGTGTATGTTCTAATTTAAATGGAAATGTGAATTCAGATGATACTATGACTTTACAAATAGCAGAAAACTTTTTGTTAGTGTCCCCCCCCCAAATTCCTCTGGTTTAGGTCTTATGCTTGGCACCAAGTTGAGAGGAGCTGTCAGTGGAAAGTACCCTGCAGATATAAAACAGGGTGTCTTGGCATATTTTGTTTATTCCAACCTGATTCAGGATCAGATAGTGATACATGCGCTCCGCTGTTATGTGTTGTTCCCTGTACTGAACAGAACACATTTACATATGAAAACCCAGACTATTACCCTCTATTCAAACACCATTTTCACACTGTGTCCATCAGCATTTGTACAGACAGTGGACAGTTTCTAGAGTTCAGAGGTGGGAAGACTTTACTGAAGCTGCATTTTTGCAAAGATGAGTGAATACATTGATTACTACATGGTACAAGCAGGTGGTGGTAATGCATTTGACAGAAACTTTGCAGCATGGATATGGACTTGGAAGTATCTTTCGTTCGGCATTCTCTTTTTTTAACTCTACTTTTGAAACCTGAAACCCGGTTTGTGGGTAAATAAGTTTTAAAAGCAGGTCAAAATGTGATTGCCAGTGTTTTGGAAGGGGCACCCCTCAAATGATCCTTTATAAACAGAGCATCGGAATTCGGTCAGACCATTTCAAACAAGGTTCTGAACCAGAAAGGAAGAGGTAAGAAGACGAAGCACAGAGATATTTTTTTAATCATGGAGATTATGATGTTGGAACTAGACTTATTTCAAAAACCTGCTATTAACCTATCCATCGAATGTTCATCTTATGTGACTTTAACTGCTAGGCAGTGTTGATAGTAGTGGCCCCATTAAATTTTTTATACTAGGTACTTCAAAAGAATATTTAGATTTTGGAAAAACATTTTTACATCTGAAAGTTCATGTTATACATAGTGACAGGAAAGAGGTAGATGCCCCATCTGTGGGTGTAGTGAACAATTTTTTTCATTCCCTTTTCAGCCAGGTGGATCTGTTTTTACAAGATAAATTAATCAGTGTATCAGCAGATACTTATCCCTACAGGGCATATTTAGAAAAACTTCTTAATTATGATCACAGTGATAAATGTACCCAATTAACAACAAAACTGTATGTGAAAGATGATGTTGTGGATGTTTTGCAAATTACAGTGTCTGGAAACTAGGCACCAGCGGGGTGATCTGATAGAGGTGTACAAAGCCTTGAATGGTTTGAGCATGCTCAATGCTGATGGGATTCTTCCTCTAGCTCAGAAAAATCACCTGAGAGGGCATAAATTCAAATTGAGGAAAGACAGATGTAGGATAGATGTGCGGAAATTTGCCTTTAGCCAGCGGGTGGTTGGTGGGTGGAACAGACTTCCATCCCTTGTCGTGGAAGTTGATAGCCTAAATAAGTTTAAGGCTCAGCTGGACAGGTATTTCGAACGAACAGAGGGGTGAAGTGGAAGTGGTTATTTTTATTTATTTATGTTACTTTTTTTTTTTTTTTTTTTTTTTTTTTTTTGGCTGATGCTGCATAAGCTTGCTTTCTTGCATCAAATGCCTCTACTAATGCTAATGCTAATGCTAATGTTAGTGAAATGTTTACCAAGACAGAAATCAATAGCAAAATCAAGGAGTGTGGAACTTCTAGGGTGCCTACATTTGGATTTGTGTCATCAGGCAACTTATATCATTAATAATGTGTCAAATTATGTTTGTCTATTGCGAAGTAAGCCAGAATTTTGTTTATTGGGTATCACCTCAGACATGAAATGCAGAGTTCATATTCAAGAAGCAACACTCTTTGTGCACAAAGTAAGATTAAATCCTAAACTTCAGTTAGCCCATTTGACTGTGCTTGAAAACAATCCTATTCATTACCCCATAAACAGGGTGCAAGTCAGCTATTACTCGATTCCTAAACTAATGAGTGATTCTACAAGAGACAATATCTATCTGGGTGACATTCCATCTCAACTAGTCCTTGGTCTAGTGTAGCATTCAACGGTTCCTACAGTCACAATCCATTCAATTTTGCCCACTTGAATTTATGTTTACTGGTAGTGACAGCTCATGGTGTTCAGCACCCAAGTCAACCCAACACCTAATTATAAAGAGGGTGTCATTACACCAGATCATATCTCTCTCTCTCTCCATCACTGAACAAGTAGACACTCAATGTGAGAAATGATATTTCCTATAAAGATTAACTAGAAGGTAATGTGTTGTATGGATTTGACCTATCTCCTGCCCACAATGCCATAGGCGAACACGTTAGCACTCATCAGTGAGGAAGGTGTGCATATAGAACTGAAATTTGCTGCTCTGCTACCTGAGTACTTTACTGTAGTGTTTGCAGAGTTTGAAAACATCCTTTCCATCATCAGAGATCACTCAGTACTGCTGGATTATGAACACTAAACAGATTTTACAGATGGATGTCTACACACGGAAATTTCCACTGGGAGTGTGTTCGTGTGATGAACTACCTAGAAAGATGCTACCAAAGCAGCATCTGCTCGTAGTCAACACAGATCCCTCTCATCTACCTGGGCAGCACTGGGTTGCCTTATTTCTACAGGAACAATGTGGTTAAATACTTTGACAGCTGTGGGTGCAAGCTGAAAAAGGACTTTGTGAAATTTTTAACTAAACAATGTAAAAAATGGATATATAATCCTACTGTTATCCAACACAAGCTATCTATATAGAGCCTGTGGTTTACATTGTATTTATTTCCTTACACACAGGTGCCGTGGAATAACCATGCACCAGATTGTTAATGTGTGCTATTCTCCTGATTTGTGGATGAATGATGTTATTGTAACTGTTGACATAACAGGTCATTTATTTTTAAATAAAAAAAAAAAAGTGTTTCTACTTACATTCAAACCCAATTCAGCTTTCTTTTCAGTCACCTTGGGGAGACTAGGGATTTTTTCCTTTTCTTCACAGGAAGATCCTCTACAGGTGGTGGTGGTACTTCCTCTGGGTGTACTGATGGTGCAATCTGCCTTTTTAGACCTAAATAAGTCTGTATAGTGGTTAAATATTCTCCGACTTAAATTTCAGCATCCAAATCTTTCCTTTGAAGAACAGATGACATTTTGCTATCCAAACTTTCAATTCCTTTCTGCTAAGGGTGTTCAGCAGAGTGAATTTTTTATACAGCCGATTCTTTTCCTTATGAGGGATGTCAGTAATGGCACTATTATGCTATCAAGTAGGGGAAACAAAGCACCACCATGCTGGTGAATAAGTTTACGCCTTTGTATGAATGGCACCTGCTTATTACCTAATAATCTCAAGATTTTCTTTTTCTTGGAGAGCTGTGAATGCTGTTTGGTGCTTAGAGGGGTATTGCCACAAATGTTTTTTACAAATTTCACAAAGAGAAGTGATCTATGCTGGCATAGTGTGTTTTGAGACAACTGTGGCTTGTTTTGGAGTGGTATCAGAGAGAAACTTGATGAGATTTTTTGTGCTTTTGGAGTCAGGAAGCCATATAGCTCCATAAACAATGTTGGGGTCCTCTTCTGGCAAAATGTTATTACGAAGACGGAGCATCTCTGGTGGGTCCTGCTTAAAATCTAGGAGCAAATAAGAATGTGGTTGACTTATTTGCTCTTTATAAATGTCTACTAGCGCACCTGACTGACCAGGAAAAACTTGAGTGACAAGATGAGAAAATTTCAGAGTCATGTGGGTTTTTGAATACTATCAGGTAGTGTGCATTAAGGCTGATAGTTCTGAACTGTGTACCCTGGCAGAATAAATTTTGTGTAAGCAAAATAACACTCAAACTCCTATGATGTGACCCTTTTATAAAAATTTCAGCTACTTCAGTATTGTCTTTAGCCTGGTGAATTAAATCACCTATAATAAGCAAATTTTCAATGTTAGGGTCAAACTGTGGAGGTTTTAGCCCTTTTACAAATTATACTTCTTGGAAACTGCTGAATTTTTGCTGGTACTCTGAATAGCAGTACACAATTATTTTGGGTGGTGGGATTATTAAGAGGTTCCTATTTCGAATGAGGGATAGCACAAATTTCCCCGAATGAGTGCCCCCAGAGACAATAGATGTAAAAGGATGTACAAACATTTTTAAAACTGATTGTGGCATGTGGATATATATAGGTGCGGAAGAGACACCACTGTAGACTACGTAGGGCGAGATGGCTATCCTTTACACACGGAAATATCAATAAGGTTAGGTTCGGGTGTCATCTCCAACCACCCGTTTTGTAAAGGTGTATCCAAATCTATTTGTTATGGAAGTCTCCAGGAGATGACAGCTCCGTTTGTCATGATGGACAGAAAATGGGATAGGTACAGAAATATCTGTTGGCTTGCCCATTGCAGCTGCATACATGGATTTCATGTTGACCAACTTGCTGGCATAGGAATTAAGTGTGATCCCCTTGCATTTGGTCACCTTGTGGGTCCTGTAAGAATAAGATTTCGGGCATGTGGTGACAAACTTAACAATGCAATCTCCACTGTCAAGTTTATTAGTCAGCTTCCCTAAAGAATGACCAATGGGAGGGGAGTATTCGCCTGGTTTTTGAGTGAATGTTATGCTGTCAATGTCCAAGTACAGCACACATTCGTGGAGAGTCTAGAGCCTTGTAAAGTTTTATCTTGCCGTAGATTGCCACAAACAAATCAATGACAGCATTGCCCTTCCTGTATGCTGGCTCTTTTTGGGCCACAGGAGCAGACGCCACTAACATTTTTTCATCTGTGACAAGCCTAGCATTGTGGATAACCTTTGTATTATCTAGGAAAAGCTCTATGAGGCTTTCATAAGAGGAAATGATCTGCATACTCACGCATAGAGTCCATACTATGCCAAGCCAACCTCAGAGTGAATTTAGGCGAAGCTTAGCTAATGAATGCTTTGTGAGGTTCTTTATTCATTCAGCATCTAAAGTGATACCTTCTCTCTGTTTAAATTCCTGAATATACTCATCAGGATTTTTACCCCTGGGGCAACCTGAAGCTTCCTGTTTCACCTTGAAAAAAAGTATCCACGTACTGTCTGAATAAATTGTCGAATTTTTTGAAAAATGCCAGACTTCATAAAATTCTATAACTTTGTAGCTATGGAACACTGCAAGGTCTAATTCTGGTATGCACCGTATTCCTATGAACAACCGATCAGCATGAGGACGTGAGCAAAAATTCATCAGCACATCGCCCACATAGTGGGAAACGAGCTTATCGTTGCTGTTGATGGGCAAAACCAGTAAAAGAATTCATCAGGGGCTACAACATAGGCATGGCAAATGCCAAAGTATGAACCTTGTGTGTAATCGAAATTTTCAAGAATTACTTCAGGGTGCCTGCAAGGAAAAACACCATATTTACAGACCCAGAGGTAAAGGGAGCAGAAATCAAGATAATGGACTTCTTCGCTCTCTTCGACCTTGTGTTTGTAACAGTCCATTCTCCCATCTTTTGATGCACTTTTAGGAGTTAGTCCTAAATAGATGGGTGCATCCACAAGTTGTTTTAGTGAAGTGTCTGTGTTAACCAGTTCATCAAATTTACACTCCCATATGGAGACCACCTCAAAACCTTGTGACTGTAAATATGCCTCTCTGTCCAAGGTGCATTCATAGGGAACACCCATTGTAATATTCTGGTGTGACTTGTGTGTAGGGCCTCAGGCATCCATGATAATAACAGCCATTAAATTCATACACTGTTTGGTTGCACAGCCCATCCACAAAATATGGACCAATTTTGGTCTTTCCACCTACTCTGTGTGCATGCTGTATTATGATATTGTGTTGTTTTTCTAAATAGGCAAGCCAAATTAAAGCTTTACAACTCTGTTTTTCCCCCCTGTATCCACCAGGCGGCAAGATGGCCAGTGTTTTGTGGAAGAAAGTTTTGGAGAAATACACAATTGCAAATACTTGTGATAGTAATATCCTGATGAAAAGGGTCGACACCTGTGGTTTCCAAAAAGAGAGAGTGGAACTTGTCACAGGCACCTTTGAGGACCCTTAAATCATCTAAACAATAAGAAAGCAGGTCAGATTTGAGACTGCAGTCTTCGTGCATATGTCCTTGGTACCATGTTTTGAACTCATCAAGAGTTTCTTTCCCCATATATTCTGGCTGCAAAAACTTCTTAGCAGGTATTGGGCCTTGGTAATCAGCAGTTTCTTCGGTGTGAAATATATGGGGGAAGAAACCTTTTCTGACTTCTAGAAGCTCAAACATAGCGGGCAATTTACGAAGAGAAAATGTCAAATAGAAAAAGCTGTCAAGAAAAACAATGTTAAGCTGGTCATGATATTAGAGGATGAAATAACCATCAAATCCCTTAAAATTGTGTGTTAGCATATTTTGGTCCGATGAAACAAAGATTTCTGCCATCACGTGCACGCTTCACTGTCTCCTTGACCCCAAAGAATTCATTCGTAAATTGTCTGACACAATCTTCACCCAGAAAACTCGTTCCTGGTTCCCAAAAGCAGCCACACAAAGAATGGCCACATGCTGACCCTGCTTGAGAATAGTCTCTGTATCGAAATAAATAACAGAGAGACTGTCTTTTGGAGGCTCTGATTTGAGTACAAAGCAGTGTTCAGGTTGGTGTTCTGTCTTACAATAGTTGTGTGATCTGCAAACATGCCCTTTATTTTCTGGAAAGGTGAGCAAACATTTGCTGCAGCGATGGAACTGAGAACATATTTGTTTGTCCTATGTGTTTCCAAGCATTCGCTGTCACGGAAATATCTGTTACAGCTCTCACACAAGACGGAGCGCTCTCTCCACTATGATAGGCATTCCCCTCAGCGTGTACACACATTTGGACAAATATGTGTGGTTAACAACTCAGCATTATGAAAAGTTTTTAAACATGCTGGGCAGTAATATGACCCACCAAATAACGCTTTAGGGCAGGGGTCGGCAACCTTTGAGTGAAGAGCCATTTTTAATTTAATGAAAGAAAAAAAAAAAATACGAAAAGCTGCACCTCAGCTCAAGCTGGGGGGGAGTTATTTTAAGAAATGGAATAGAGTGAGAAGGTGTTTTATTAAAAATATATATATTTTTAAATATTAATACTGAAAAAAAGTAATAAACATCCAATTAGGTATGAATTAATGTGACTTTTGCTGCTGCACTTCTTGAGTGAGATTCTCAACATCAGGTGAGTATGCTGTAATTTTCATCTTTAAACATTCTGAGAGACTTGCATTGTTCAGACGGTTTCGTGATTTATTTTTAATATAGTTCATGTTCGAAAATATTTGCTCACAGAAATGCGTAGCTTGTTGTACATATGGGCTAAAAGTTATAAAGAACTTCAGTTACATGTTCAAAGAGCCGCATGTGGCTTGCAAGCCCCAGGGTGCCAACCCCTGCTTTAGGGGAACGTGCCAAATCGTAGTGATTATTGTGATACAGGAGACATTTGTTTCTTGGCAGGTGAACCCCCGTAGATAGTGTTAAAATAATCTTCAGCAGAAAACACTATAATTTGATTTTCGGGGGCCAAATGCTTCCGAAACAAATCTAATTCTTGCAACCCACATTTTATCAGAGGGACTGCTGCAATCTTGTGGAGTTTGATAACACAAGATGGCTGTGTCTTTTTCCTATCTCCCTGTCTTTATGTTTTTGTGTCATCTTCAAAAGCAGAAATACCCACAACAATTGCACGAGCCATACATGTTATCTGTGTTTTTTATACAAATGACAGATGATTTTTTTGAAGATAAAAATGCATCTAAATTAAGTATGACTTTTTTTTAATGTTTTTAGGATGATCTCAACCACAATTAGCAATATTTATTAAAATGATGTCAATTTGTAGATTGTCAGCCAGGAGGAACTCACATTTTGATTGTTCCACAGCAAAAAAAAAGCATAAAAAATGCAGTTGTGTGAGGTCACCAATTAACATAAAGAGCAAATTAATATTAGTGTCAAGCATAACAGCTCTCACACAGTCGAACGTGGGAAAAGCTTCCATCCTGGCTAAGAAGCCTGATAATCTCTTTAAGAACCTCTCTGAACACTGAAAAAAATCTGCCTTTGAATAACTGGTCAAGGTCTTTGTATTGCAAGTCATGTGTAGTGCAAGTCATAAATTTTGTTTTGTATTTGTGTGAAAATTTTTCTACACCAGCACAAATATCGTAAAATCTATTATAAGGTGGAGAAATCACTTCTATTTGTAAAATTCTCGCCATTCTCTTGAACAGCATTGTTGTCCTGAAATCTTGTACCTGATTGGCTGACGTTTTCTATCTCCAGTGCATTAATTTCCTAAAAATTAAAAAAACAAAAACAAAAACAAAACAGTGTTAAGTAACAGTCTAAATAGAGCTGTACATATATCAAGAATCACAAAATAATTATTATAAAAACTCACTAAAAAAAACAAAACTCACTTGGTCCACAAATAAAGGTACTTCATTGGCTGATATTTTCAATCACCTCATTAACTTTAATTTCATTATTCTAAAAAAAACAAAAAAAACAAACATCTGTGTTAAATAACGTGTAAATGGAGGGCAGTTATATCAAGAATAATTCAGAAAAGGATTATTGTAAAAAAAAACTCTGGGTCCACAGTGATAGGCACTTTAGAATCAGGTGGTTCAAACACACTAACAGTTAAAATCAATTCCAACTCTAATTCCTTTGGTAACTCTTCAAAACCCTATAAAATTAATTTTAAATAAGAAGCTAAGCAACTGTAAACTATATGTTAAAACTTGAAAGCATAAAAAATATAATTAGTGTATAAAACACAGCTGAAGTGATTATCACCAATAATTCTTAACTTACACAACAGTTATAGAGAAAGTCTGATAAGTACAAAGGGTACTAGGAAAGTTTTGCAATACAGCTTTGTTTATTTCATTTTTTCAAAGTAATTTCCTCTACATTCAATACACCTCTCCATCCTCCGAAACCAATCTTTAAACCAGTTCTGCCAAGTTTCACTAGGGAGTAAAGCACACTCATTGTCCCAAGCCCGTAGAAGGTCCTCATCACTGGAAAACCGCCTCCCTTTTAGCTTCATATTCATATGCGGGAACAGTGCAAAGTCGCAGGGAGCAAGGTCTGGACTGTAGGGAGGGTGCTCGAGAAGTTTCAGTCCTGTCGTGGTCAAATATTCGGTGCAGGCTTTGGCGCGGTGAGCTGCAGCATTATCGTGATGGAGGTACCAGGTGTCCATTCTTGACTTTGGCCGCAGGTTCTTCATAGATCCAATGACTTTAGGCAGGCATTGTTCAGTATACCACTTAGCTGTGACTGTCTTCTGCGTGTCCAAAACGACACGTTCCACAATTCCACTCGATTTGAAAAATACAATTAGTCTGGCAAAGGCAGATTATGAGAAATTCCCAGCAAAGAATTGGGGGGGGGGGTAAGGAATTCTTCCAGGGTGGCTAACCATCCCAATTTAGAACTTAAAGTCCCGCTTCCAGATAATACCATCATTTGTTCCGATAAGAGAGGAAAATCCTGTTAATTTATTGATTTTATATATTTTTAATTAATTCCTATTGGAGTCTAACAGATGTTAAAAATTAATTCTAATAACAAGAGAAAAATGACAACTGAGAAATACTTTTCTCTTTGTTGTTTTAAATTACATGTATAATATATTAATTTGAAGTAATGAAGAAAAGAAAATGCACGTTGATAAAAAATGGGTGCAACTTTTCTCAAAATTTCCGGAGGCATATAATTTGTCTCAATTTGTAAGCTCTGTATTAAGCATTCCACATTCAAATGCTTCATCAGAAGGAATTTTCAGATTAATGAAAACTGCTTGGTGGAAAGAAGAAACGACTTTTATTAGAAAATTTAGAAGCCAAACTTATGATGAAAGAAAACTATAACATGTTCTGTTCAGAACGGAAAAACTTTTTAAAATCTTTGGAAGGAGAAGAAGTTTTAAAACTAGCAAAATCTAAAGAAAAATATATAAAGTAAAAGTAGTCTTTCTCGTTATTTATAGGGCACAGTGATGAAAGCAAGGAAAGACGGCAGTGCTGACGGGTGAAGGCACCTCCCACTCAGTACTATGATTCGGTGATTATTGTGGAGGCATTTTCTTTCTGATTGTTTTGTGTTGTCAAAGGGGATGCATAGCTTAGGTAGGGTGTTTATCCCCCCACCCTGTGGATTTTGAATCGGAAAATGAGTTTGCAGTCTAAAAACAGTGGCAAGTGTGGAGGGGGGAACACCCTAGGCATATCAACCTAGGAAGACTCTATTGTCTGGTGACTCTATTGTCAGGGAAACGGGGAACATGCTTTGTAAAAAGGATAGGTGGAATAGGACCAGGGTATGTCTGCCAGGGGCAAAGGTTGATGACATTGTAGAGCGGATATCATCTTTTAAGGGCACAAAAGGTGATATAGTTGTACACGTTGGCACGAATGATATTAAGAGTAGGAGACCGGCGGAATTACTTAGCAAGTACAGGTCACTGCTGAAAAAAAGCTGTGAATTAGGGTTGAACTTGAAAGTGTCTGCAATTCTGCCCAGACACGATAGGAGGGAGTATATGATGAGAGCCTTGTCGATCAATTCGGCCCTGGAGGGATTGTGCAAGGCTCAAGGGGTAGAATTTTTTTCAGCCTGGACTGTACTTGTTAACAGGAGAGATTGCTTCTACAGGGATGGGATACACTTAAATAGAAAGGGTGCAAGAATTTTTGCTGATGCTGTCGAGGCAGTGTTAGGTGGGTCGGAAAACTGCTAGTTGGGGGGGATACAAGGACTAATAGATTAACAGTAGCCACTGGCAGAGGTGGAAGTGATTCTTGCACTGCTTCTATTGAAATGAGCAGAAGTCTGAAAAACAAGATGCAGGATATTTCAGAGACTGCTGGTAGTCATTGCGTTACAAGTAAACACATGGGTTGTGTTAGGGTAGCTAAGAATAGAAACAGGTGCATGTATACCTGCGTGTACACCAATGCTAGGAGTTTGGTAAATAAATTTGATGAATTTGAGGTATTGCTCAAAACATCAAAGGCAGATATTGTTGGGATATCAGAGACGTGGTGTCACACAGATATAAGTAATGCGGAACTGGAATTTGGGGAATACAATGTGTATAGAAAGGATAGACAGGACAGGAGGGGAGGAGGGGTTATGCTATTAATTAAGAAACACATAAAGTCCAAGGAAGTGAAGCCAGTCGACATCGACGGACAGGGCAGTGCCGAATCAGTTTGGTGTGACATAAGCATAGGGAAATCAAAATTGAGAGTAGGAGTGTGCTATAGGCCTAATGACTCTGATGAGTATAATAAGATATTGTACAGGGAAATAGAGTGGGCCAGTAAATCAGAGAGTCTTATAATGGGGGATTTTAATTTCCCAGATATTGACTGGAATTTGTGGGTTGGTCACTCGCACACTAGCAAGGCTTTTGTGGATTTATTGGATGATTGTTTTCTACACCAGCATGTTCGTGAGGCAACAAGAGGGAGCAATACTCTTGATCTGATTATCAGTAGTGACTCTTCATGCATTAAGAACCTGCAGATAAATGAACCACTAGGTGGCAGTGATCACAGTGTGTTGAAGTGGGATTTACTCAAGGAGGTAACTACCATCAGAGGTAAAGGGAAGGGTTTTTGTTTTCATAAAGGCGACTATGATGGTCTGAGACAGTATTTAAATTCTATACAGTGGGACCAACTGATGATGTTACCAACAGCAAACTCAAAATGGGAAGCATTCAAGGAACTAATCTTGGAGGCTACCAGGCTTTACATACCAACTAAGAAATATTGTTCAAGGTTTAGGCCTAAATGGTTGTCAGATGAACTAATGAGACATGTGGCAGAGAAGAAAAATGCATGGGATACATATAAATTAATGGGTGACATGGAAGCCTATGATAGATATAAGTTGGTCTGTAACCAAGTCACAAAGGAGATTAGGCAGGCAAAGGCAGACTACGAAAAATCCTTGGCAAAGGATGCAAAGAAAAACAGAAAAGAGTTCTTTACATACTTGAACTCGAGAAGGAAAGGGATGAATCAGATTGGTCCACTGGATATTGATGGTTCAACAGTTGAGGATCCTGCTCAGGTGGCTAACAATCTAAACGAGTATTTTGCATCTACATTCACGCATGAGGAGTTATTCAGGAAGGAGAATGATGTAGGTAAAGTAAACATTGGCAGTGAGCTGGATGATTTTGTAATAACTGAGAGGAAAGTGGAGGAGAGATTGTTGAGGATAAACATAAAAAAGGCACCTGGGGTGGATGGGATCTATCCAGTTATATTAAAGGAGGCAGCAAAGGAAGTATGCAAACCCCTAGCCATAATTATGAGAGCTTCTTTGGACTCAGGGGAGGTACCCATAGACTGGAGATGTGCAAATGTAACCCCAATTCACAAAGGAGGATCAAAGGCTGACACAAGTAATTATAGACCTGTTAGTTTAACTTCTGTTCCAGGTAAATTAATGGAGGCACTGGTTAAAGAAGCACTGCAGGATCATCTAGACAAGAATTCAGTTATAGCTCAGACGCAGCATGGTTTTGTTAAGGGCAGGTCTTGCCTGACCAATTTGATTGGATACTATGATGTAGTCACAAAAGAACTGGATGCAGGGAATAACTTTGATATTATATATTTGGATCTTAGAAAGGCTTTTGATACTGTTGCACATGGAAGACTGCTGCACAAATTGGAGCAGTGTGGCATTGGAGGCAAATTGCTGCTATGGATAAGGGGATGGTTGAGTGGCAGAAGACAGAGAGTGGTAATCAATGGACACTGCTCAACGTGGACTAATGTTATTAGTGGAGTTCCTCAAGGTTCAGTGTTGGGTCCGTTGTTGTTTTCGGTGTTTATGAATGATATTGATGATGGGATATCAAGTTTAATGTCCAAGTTTGCAGATGATACAAAGGTTGGCAGGGTCGTCAAGGACACTACTGACGCTATGCTGCTGCAACAGGATCTGGAAAGGTTGAACAGATGGGCTGAGAGGTGGCAAATGAAGTTTAACATTGACAAACGTAAAGTACTGCATATGGGAAACAGTAACCCCAGAGCAACGTATCAACTCTGCGGTACCACACTGACAGTGGTGGAGAATGAAAAGGACCTGGGGGTAATTGTGCAGGGAGATATGAAGTTCTCTGAGCAGTGCAGATGAGCTGCAAGAGTAGCTCATGGTGTCTTGTCAATGATATACAGGAATTTTTCTAGCAGGGATAAGGAGGTGATTATTCCCTTGTATAAGGCAATGGTCAGGCCACATCTTGAGTACTGTATACAGGTCTGGAGGCCTCATTTCAAGAAGGATGTAGAGCTGCTGGAACGGGTACAGAGAAGGGCAACAAGATTAGTAAATGGAACAAAGGGTTGCTCTTACGAAGAAAGGCTTAAGTTTTGCAAATTACAGAGTCTGGAGACTAGGCACCGGCGAGGTGATCTGATAGAGGTGTATAAGGCCTTGAATGGTTTGAGCATGCTCAATGCCAATGGGATTCTTCATCTTTCTCAGAATAATCACCTCAGAGGGCATAAATTCAAATTGAGGAAGGACGGATGTCGGATAGATGTGCGGAAATTTGCCTTTGGCCAGCGGGTGGTTGGTTGGTGGAACCGACTTCCATCACTTGTTGTTGAAGTTGATAGCCTAAACAAATTTAAAGCTCAACTGGACAGGTATTTCGAACGAACGGAGGGGTGAAATGGGAGAGGGTTTTTTTTTTTTTTTTTTTTTGGGCTGATGCTGAATAAGCTTGCTTTCTTGCATCGTATGCCTCTACTAATGCTAATGCTAAGACAGTAGGCAGGGAGTGGCAGAGTCACAACTTGTCAACCACTACTTTCCCACTCTTGGACAGGGTACTGTAAAATGCCCGCATTTTACCTGTTAATCTGCCTGCATCGCTATATTTATGTCCCTTTACTATACCCCTTTGGGAAAAGGTGTTTTTTTCATCTTATCACCTCTGAAGAAACTATAACTATTAACCTATCTGATAACTACAGGGTACACTGTACTATCAGTTCTTTTGTAGAAACAAGATTCCCAAATTCGAAATCTGCAAACCCTTGCCCCAAACAAATATGAATTTCATGCTCACATGGTTGCGATTTCCCCTTTTCATTGTTGATTCGACCCCAGATAATGGTTGCTTGCGAAGAAGTTAGGTCCATGAGTCCGAACAAATATGAGCTTCACTCTCTCTGGATGCAATTTCTTCTCTATTTTTGGTCCCCAGCTCCCAGCTTTGAAGGTTAGCCCCCGAGCTCGAGCACTGGACTGACAGAAGTTCATTTGATAAGAGTGATATATATGAAAGAAAAGAGGAGAGAGGGCAGTCTGAGAGATCAGACGGAAAAGAGCAAGTGCGGAGTGAAAGACGGACAAGAAGTACCAAACTGAATTTCCCAGCAGAATCCATTATACTACAGAACGCATCATTCCCTATATTGGTAACTTATGTTGATTCTGGCCTCTTTTGTGCATAAACATTCCTCCTCAGTAATATGATTATTATTATGATATCTTATTGTCAGTAAATTAAAGGATAGCCCACTAGTACTGTTTTAAATGTCACGATAATTAGTATTTCCATTCATTATGTTACATTGTCTGTAGATCTGACTAGTTTATCCTTAAAGTGGCTACCCAAAAATGGTTACATGCCAGTACGGGCTAGAGATGAGCCCTCCGTGAAAGAACTACATGAAAAACACATACATCCCTCACTAACTAAGAGCACATAATTTGTCCTTTTGTTGTTTATTAAAGCCAAATTGTTCATTACTTATGTTTATATGTATAACATTCCAGTATAATTCAATAATAAACTGTTTTGTTTAAGTATCCCTGCCTCAGACCTATTCTCTTGCCATGCGACAACCAGAACAAAATCGTTAGAATAAAGAACTAGTACTGTGGCACTTCAAGATCTGACTATAATCGATAGGGTCTTGTAGTGAAAAACACAATGCTGGTCGGGGCTGCGGGTTCTATTCCCTACGCGGCTGAATAGATCTTTTAGGGTTCGAGACCATTGCCTACCATAAAAGCCACTAGGCAGTTACGTAAGTACACTGGTGTTTTTGGGAACATACTTCAATTAAGATTCCCCAGCCTCCAAACCGTCCCCGAGATGTGAGCATATTGTATGGCATATGCAAAGAGGTAAAATCAGCCCGGCATAATAGCAGATACCTCCTAATGAGCCCCAAAATAAACGCTAGTATAACACTGTTGCTAATCGTGACCAGGATGAAATGTCTTACGGGATGAAAAGCCATTCTACTTGAATGCCCACGGGCATTTGAATTTTATGGTCTGAAGAATAAGTCACAAGAGCAAACCAGAGAATAGAAGAAGAATCTAAGGGGACTACAGTTAGAGAGCAAGGTTGCTGATTTTGTGTATAGAGAGTAGGTAGGGGCATTACTCCTTTACATCAACACAGGGCATCCATATTCAACGAGTAGTAGCTAGTAACAACTCTACCTATATAATTCAATACAGAGAAATAAACAGATCGCTATATGTTGTAACACACTCTGTTTAGAATAAGTTAATAACTGAAATTATAGTTCCTTTTCAGCTCTACATAAAGGTAAGTTTCACCATTGCTTTTGGAGGACCATAATCTCAATCAGATACTGTGAATCAATAAAATGGAGGAATCAGCCCACAAACAACAGATGTGGATCTATCAGCCCCTCTATTTGAAACACAACAGCCACAACCCACCCCTGAACCTGGCTGGCCTCATTTGGCTAATATCGCTGGTTACCTGGGGCTAGTACCAATCTTTTTATGGCAAACACGATGAAGACCCTTTGGTCCAATTGTTTTTCAAAATTTTAGAGAGTGTTGGAGAATTAGCACTCTGGCAAGACAAAGAATTGATAGCAGTTTGTAAATCGAAATTCCGGTCTCTTGCAGCAGACTTTTTGGCCAACTCACTGGAATTACGCGGGGAAAAGAATTACAATGCTTTTAAGAATGCCTTTTTAGCTCAGTTTGAAAAAAGGGAACCAATTATTACCTGTCTCCACCAATTTGCAACTGCTATCCAAGGACCATCAGAATCTGTGGCCTGTTACAGCTCGCGAGTAAAAAACGTAGCTCAATTAGCATTTAAAATGCAAGGAGATTCTCTCAAAGCTTTAGCCATACTGAATCAAGCAATGTTGGCCCAATTCCTTAGGGATATTTAAGTTAAAATGAGACAAATGGTACTTTCACACAACCCTCTAACCTTTTCACAGGCAGTCGAATTTTCGAGGAGAGAAATTAATGAACCATTTACTCAACCTAAAACTGCCGTTGCATGTTATCAATAGCCAGGTAAGGAATGAGGAAGGATGGGATCAACAGGAAAGTAATTTAAAACATTCTTAAGCCTATACAAGATCAAATACAAGAATTACAACAATCGTTAGGTACATTATCGGTAAACAATGTGACTCTCAATAATTTGGAAATACAGATACCGCTTTGAATCAGAAAATTTAGTCTCAAAACGAGGATACCATGGGTCATTTTCCCCCTCCCCGCAATTACAAGGTACTATGTGTAGTGTATTCACAGTTAGACAGGGCGGTAAGTCCATACCCAGATGATGACACGACCTTGAGGGCGGAGATCATTGACCGTCCAGAAAGACGCTTAGTTGCGCGATGTTATGCTGGGCAGCATGCATTCAAAAATTCCGTAAACAGAAGGGAACGACGGGAGAGACGTTTTGTTTGCAGCGGTCGACCATGCAACTACCGACCGACTCAGTTACCTCCCACTCGCCCGTATGCGAACCACGGAGTGGATAGGTACACTGCATTACCAAAAATCGAGGCGTCCTATGCTAACAACCAGTTATAATTTTAACGAAAATCGGGATCGAATCACAGATAGAATATATTATAATAATCATAACAGGGATAATATCAACTCTTATTCTAGGTCAAGAAAAGGAGTATCTAGGAATGAGTTTAATCAGAGACAAACTCAACCTAAAACAATTTTGGGCAGACAAAGTAATCATATCAATACTGGAAGCTATAGGCAAGATAGAGACAGAAATTTATGACTGAGAAGGGGTTCTGAACAAAGTAGAGGGAACTTTTGATACAATAAAACCCTGTTACCTGGTCATAACCTCAACAAAGTCAGTAAGCCATATGTCAGTAATAAAAACACACAACATGGCATTTACATCTTGGAGGATAACACTAAATTACCTGTAATTTAGGATCTGTGCAAAACATCGAAGCCAGATGTCTTTTAGACACTGGAGCTAGTATCACCTTAATGAGTGCAGATTTGTTTAGTAAAATTAAGAATGATAGATCATTAGATCCTAAGCCTCCAGAATTAACTGTAACCAGGGTTTCAGGCAATATTGTACCTATACACACTGAAGTAGCAGCTAATCTTAAATTAGATAGTGCGACTTTTCGGGAAAATGTTTTGGTAGCTTTTGGAAATTTTAAGGGCCAGTATGACATAATTTTGGGATTAAATGTATTTAGGAAGTTTTCATTCACCATAGACTTAGGTAAAAGAATTGTACATTCAGTTCCATTGAAGATTTGTTTAAGAGACGAGGGTATCAGGGAACAGTCTTTGGGTTCCACACCCACTGTTGCTAAACTTACCTTTTTTTTTTTTTTTTTTTTTGTATGAAAACCCCAAACATGAAAGGTATCAAAACCTATAGTACTTAGTACCATGCATGGGTTGAAGGAGAAGTATGGGGGAAAGGGGATGCCGGAAACTTTGCTCTAGAGACTAAACATGGGTTTCACCACTTCAAGCCTCCAATAAGCAAAGTGGTGGTATTTCACCGGTTGATGAAAATCATCTACCACCTATAAACACGTCCTTCCAGCATCAACAGAAAGGGTAGTAACCGTGTACTGTGACCAGCTTGCTGTTCCTACCGAACATCTAGTATTAGCAGGACCTAATTCTAATTTGAGTCGAGATGATTTGGCAGTGAGATACTCAATAGATCAGATAGGGAAAGATGGGAAAGTCTCAGTGCTTATTGCAAATCTGACGACTGAACCTCTACCACAAATTTAAACATATACACCAACCATTTATAACTGATTTAATAGTAAAATAAAATAAAATGATACGAAAGACTGTAAAATAATATTTACAAAAATATGATTATTTACAAAAAACTAATTTACAACAAAAATAAAATAAGTAAATAAGTTAAAATGCATTAAAATATAAATTTAAAATTGATAAAAACACTATTAAAGCTTTCGGAGGTGTCTGCCTCCTTCCTCAGCAATAATGAAATTTAAGCGACACATCCTTAAGTACCAGGTTCACGGCACACGTGGATGACCAAGCGCACATTCGGTATTCCTTTCACTTGTACCAGAACCGGAAGTGGTTTGGGGACGTGGAAAACTAAAACGTTTATCTCTGCCAAGCCACCGCCTCAAAAAGGGGGTGAAGCCTAACTCCCCTGTCTCTGTTCATGCTATTGTTACCAGAGGATCCAATCCACAGACTTTCCAGCCACTTGCGGTCCCAGAATCTATGCAACCGGTCAAGGATGACAGCGTTGTCGGGGGAGATCTGGTGTTTTTCCCAATAGTGCTTGGTAATGGCGAATTTATTGAACTCTGCGGTCCGTGTCGCTCTTGAATGTTCCCCCAGACGGTCCTTGAGATGCCGTCCTGTTTCCCCACAATCCAGGCATGTGATCTCATATGCGACCCCACTATTAGAATCTCTAGTAATGGAGTCTTTGACCTGTGACACTACTGTGTGCAACCTCCGGCCCGGGAGCTGCACACAGCGTGTCTGAAAATCGCGAAGCATCCTTGCAATGCGATCCGACAGGCCCGGATAGTAGGGAACGTACACTGTGGTAAGCGGTACAGGCAGAACTACCCGATTGGGCTCTTCCTCTCTATTGTATTTATCAATGACCCTCTGGGGGTAACCGCACCTCATAAGATCCGTCATTATTTGCCTAATTTCCTTCTCCCCCTCCTCTGGCCACACTATTTTTATGTTGGGCAGTCTGTGCCGTCCTATAATGTGTGTACTGGCCCCTACACATTGATTTCCTATAAACCTTAGTTCAAAGTCTGGAGCCTTCCCTATATACCATAATGTCCAGAAATGGGAGGGTACCATCTATTTCTACCTCCGAGGTGAATTTTATAAAGGGGGAAAACCATTGAGAAACGAGACCACATCTTCCTCTCTCCCCTTCTTTACAATAGTAAACGTGTCATCAACATATCGTTTCCACTTATGCATAGGGAACTCCAATCTCGCAAAAGCCCTATTCTCTAGTTCCGCCATAGCCAGATTTGCAACAATGGTGCTGATTGGAGAACCCATGGCTGTGCCGTGAACCTGTTTATACATCACTCCTTGGAAAACCAAGGTTGTACTGGAAAGACATAATTCAACAGCACAACATATATCTTCTATGTTTAGGTGGGATCTAGCACTTAAGGTATTATCCTTCTGTAAAGCCAACTTCACACATTCTACCCCATGTGCTATGGGGATACATGAATAATGATATGACATCTAATGACATCATCATCTCATCCTCTCCGATATCTTGACTAATTAGAAAGTTCACAAATTCCACACTATCTCCAATAACCAATGCGGACCGACCCACAACCGGAGAAATCAGCTGCGCCAGATATTTAGATAGAGCATACATAGGGCTACCAATGAAGGAAACTATGGGCTGTAATGGAACATTCTCCTTGTGGATCTTAGGTAACCCATAAAATCTGGGCAGCCGACACCCTGTTGCATGCATGGACCAATACTTGTCCTTTGGAATCTTTTCTATTTTTTGCCAGGAAAGCAGCATCTTATTTACACGCTGTTCTAAGCTAGCCAAGGGGTTTCTATGGATAATCTTATAAGTACCACTATCACCTAATAAGTCTAACACTCGTGGTAATCTTCCTTGCTTAATACCACCGTTGATTTGCCTTTGTCTGCTGGTAGGATTATAATATCTTCGTCCTGTTTAAGTTCTTCTAGTGCTTTCTTCTGTTTCGGGGTATGATTTGGAGCAACCGTTTTTGACTGGCCCAGAATGGCAACAGCTTTAACACGAATTTGATTGGCAATGTGTTCAGGTAATTTGCTAATTGCCCTCTCAATGCCCATAGATGTTTTGGTGATTGGAGGTTTGGGGGGCAGCAATGTAAACTTAGGTCCAAGAGCCAATAGTCTCTTGTTCTTGGGTTAAAGGTTTGCCACTTCAGTTCTGAATAAAGTTAGAATGGTTACTACCCCTAAATACAGTGGACTGCTCCTCTAATAACGTGTTGCACTTCCTAATATGTCTCTGTCTATATGAATAGGTAATCCTATTTGTCCTCTCCAAAACTAACCTCTTCACACCATCAGGTGTAGGGGGGGGCAATCTACTACTAATATCACCTAATGCTACATCAATCAATCTACTATGTCTCAAGTCACCATGAAGTTTCTGGATCCATGTATTCAAAATCTTTTGGTACCACGTGGTAATCCTGGACAAACGGGCATTTTTGAATGGTGCCTTGATCCTAAATCCATGTGGAATAAGATTATGATCCCTGCAACGGTAGGCAAACCTTAACTGCTGCTGCTGTTTGGACTCACCTATGCTGTATCTTTGGTACCTTCAGATGTGCCACAGAACTGTATGGCCATAAAGATTAACTATATCTGCAATAAGGCCTCTAAGGTTGGGATTATTCATACCACAAATTTAAACATATACACCAACCATTTATAACTGATTTAAAATAAAATAAAATGATACAAAAGACTGTAAAATAATATTTACAAAAAACTAATTTACAACAAAAATAAAATAAAATAAAATAAGTAAATAAGTTAAAATGCATTAAAATATAAATTTAAAATCGATAAAAACGCTATTAAGGCTTTCGGAGGTGTCTGCCTCCTTCCTCTTTCCCTACGTATGCTCTATCTAAATATCTGGCGCAGCTGATTTCTCCAGTTGTGGGTCGGTCCACGTTGGTTACTGGAGATGTGTGGAATTTGTGAACTTTGTAAGGAGTCGAGATATCGGAGAGGACGAGATTATGATGTCAAAAGATGTCATATCATTATTCACGTGTATCCCCATAGCACATGGGGTAGAATGTGTGAAGTTGGCTTTACAGAAGGATAATACCTTAAGTGCTAGATCCCACCTAAACATAGAAGATATATGTTGTGCTATTGAATTATGTCTTTCCAGTACAACCTTGGTTTTCCAAGGAGTGATGTATAAACAGGTTCACGGCACAGCCATGGGTTCTCCAATCAGCGAGATTTGTTGCAAATCTGGCTATGGAGGAACTAGAGAATAGGGCTTTTGCGAGATAGGAGTTCCCTATGCGTAAGTGGAAACGATATGTTGATGACACGTTTACTATTGTAAAGAAGGGGAGAGAGGAAGATGTGGTCTCGTTTCTCAATGGTTTTTCCCCCTTTATAAAATTCACCTCGGAGGTAGGAATAGATGGTACCCTCCCATTTCTGGACATTATGGTGTATAGGGAAGGCTCCAGACTTAGAACTAAGGTTTATAGGAAACCAATGTGAAGGGGCCAGTACTCACATTATAGGATGGCACAGACTACCCAACATAAAAATAGTGTGACCAGAGCACTTTTGGGTAGGGTGAGGACACATTGCAGCACCTCTGAGGAGGGGGAGAAGGAAATTAGGCAAATAATGACGGATCTTATGAGGTGCGGTTACCTCCAGAGGGTCATTGATAAATACAATAGAGAAAGAGCCCAATCGGGTAGTTCCGCCTGTACCGCTTACTACAGTGTATGTTCCCTACTATCCGGGCCTGTCGGATCGCATTGCAAGGATGCTTCGCGATTTTCAGACACGCTGTAGTAGTAGTAGTAGTAGTAATAGTGGTGGCATGTGATGCAAGAAAGCAAATGCATGAGCTTATGCAGCATCAGCCAAAAAAAAAAAAAAAAAAAATCACACCATTCCCTCCAAATGCCTGTGTGCAGCTCCCGGGCCGGAGGTTACACACAGTAGTGTCACAGGTCAAAGACCCCATTACTAGGGATTCTAGTAGTGGGGTGGTGTATGAGATCACATGCCCGGATTGTGGGGAATATTACGTGGGGGAGACAGGACGGTGTCTCAAGGACCGTCTGGGGGAACATTCAAGAGCAATACGGACCGCAGAGCTCAATAAATCCGACTGTTCTGAGGCTTCACCCCTTTTTTGAGGCGGTGGCTTGGCAGAGATAAACGTTTTAGTTTTCCACGTCCCCAGACCACTTCTGGTTCTGGTACAAGTGAAAGGAATACCGAATATGCGCCTGGTCATCCACGTGTGCCGTGAACCTGGTACTTAAGGATGTGTCGCTTAAATTTCATTACTTCTGAGGAAGGAGGCAGACACCTCCGAAAGCTTTAATAGTGTTTTTATCGATTTTAAATTTAAATTTTAATGCATTTTAACTTATTTACTTATTTTATTTTATTTTTGTTGTAAATAATCATATTTTTGTAAATATTATTTTACAGTCTTTTGTATCATTTTATTTTATTTTATTTTACTATTAAATCAGTTATAAAGGGTTGGTGTATATGTTTAAATTTGTGGTATGAATAATCCCAACCTTAGAGGCCTTATTGCAGACAGCCTCTTCACCTTCCAAAAGGCATGGGAATTGCTAATCTTGAGTGCCTTAATAACCAGTCAGTTAACTCTATAGATGAGGAAAAAGATGAAAGGAGAACATCTCCTGTGACTATAGAAGACTTTTTGCTTGATCACCTGACTGACAATCAAAGACACCAATTGTCAGACTTGTTGTGTAAATACAAGGATGTGTTCGCCAATCACCAGCCCAGCTAGGTAATTCAAAGGTCATCAGACACAGAATTAGATTGACCGACAACATCGCTGTCAAACAAAATGCCTACAGAATTCCTTTCTTATTAAAGGACGAGGTTCGGAACCAGGTTTAAGACCTCCTGCAATCAGGTATTATTGTGCCCAGCAACTCCCCATATTCAGCGCCGATTGTTCTGGTAAAGAAAAAAGATGGATCATACCATCTATGGATAATTATCCAATCCTAAACACGTGTGAAATTCTTGATTTGCTAGGCAGTGCACGTTATTTCAGTTGCTTAGACCTTCAAACCGGATTCCAACAAATCGAGGTCCATCCTTCGGACTGTCACAAAACAGCTTTTACTACAGGGGAAATGCTATTTCAATATAGGAATATGCCGTTCGGATTAAAAAATGACCCGAGCTCGTTTGTTCATGCTATGTCGGTGCTACAAGACTTGAAGAACGTCTCAATCTTTGCATACATAGATGATATTGTCATCGCGTCTACTGATTGGTCCTCACACCTCACGAAACTTCTTGAGAGTGTCTTCCAGCGTCTGAGAGAGTACGATCTCAAGCTGAAGCCAAAGAAATGCGAATTCCTGAAACAGCAGTTGAAGTACTTGGGTCATCTTGTTAGTGGGGATGGTGTCCGCCCCATTGTTTGGACCTGGGCGAACACCGTATGTCCAGATCCAAACAATGTTGCTGCAGTCCAAGAGTGTCAACCACAAAGACAGTTAAACAAGTACGATAATTTCTTGGAATGGCAGGATTTTACAGAAGGTTTATCCCAGAGTTTGCTGAAATAGCTCGCCCTTTAACGCAGCTTACTAAGAAAAACACTTCCTTCACTTGGAACAGTTCCACCCAAGAAGCCTTTGATAAGCTAAAGACTGCTTTAGTAACACAGCCCCTGTTGATTTATCTGGATTTCACAAAACCATTTTTTGTTTCTTCCGATGCATCAAACCACGCAGTTGCTGCTGTGCTAGAGCATGAAGTAGGTGAAAATTTGAGACAGCCTGTTACTTATGCTTCCAGACTATTAAAGAAATCAGAGACTGTTTAGTACCACAGAAAAGGAAGCGTTGGCAATAGTTTTTGCGGTATCACAATTCAGGCCTTTCTTAATCTCCTCAAGTTTCGCTCTAATAACAGACCATCAACCATTGAGCTACCTTCTCCATCTGAAAAATCCGTCACCTCGTTTAGTGTGTTGGAGTATGTTACTACAAGAATACGACTACAAAATTGTATACAGACCGGGCCGAGTTCATTCAAATGCAGATTTTCTTTCCAGACCAGTATTAGAGGAAGACGAAAAACAGAAAAGGTCAAAGAAACACGGGACTACTGAATTAGTTGCTCCAATATCAGCCAACATAATTTGTGAGCCATCGGTGATGTCACAACAGCAAACCAGATCCGTGATTAAAACCCTTCAAAGAGAAGACCCGAATCTGAAGAAGTTAATTGAGTAGCTAGAGGAAGAGCCGCAGGCATTGACAAAGCTTCCAGACTTATTTTATTTGAGTAAGGATGGGATATCATACTACTTTTCCTTATCTCACCCCGGAGCCACACGACCCAAGTCATTAGAGCAGTTAGTATTTCCCGCTGGCCTGAGATCAGAAGTATTGAAGTCGTCATGACAACATTCTCAGTGGGGGACATATGGCACTCCAGAAGACACTGCAAAAGTTGAGGAAAAACATCTGGATAGGTATGTACAGTGATGACAAAAACTATGTCGAGTCTTGTCCGCCCTGTCTGGAATGCAAAGGATACAATCCGAAAGCCAAAGCGGCCCTGATGACAGTCCCTGTTGAAATTCTCCATGGGCAAGAGTATCGTGGACATTTTAGGACCTCTTTCGATGTCCTTAAGGGATCATAAATATCTATTAATGGCGGTGGATAATTTTACACGTTGCGCCAAGTGATTCCACTCGACTTAAAAGGCAGACGTAGTGGCCACAGCTTTCGTCAACGTGTTATCGAGGCATGGAATCCCCAAATATATACTAACAGATCAAGGTAGTAACTTCGTGTCTTCACTATTACAAGTGTGCGAAAAACTGAATATTCGTCAACTCCACATATCTTATTTTCACCCTCAGTGCAATGCTAGAGCGTTCGAATCACACACTGGCAGCAAATTTATCACATGTAGTCAACGATGCTCAATCAGAGCGGGATCTGGAAAATTACTCCGAACATATGTGTGCATGTCTTCGGAAAACTTATGAGATTGTCTCCCAGCACTTGGAAGAAGCAGTGCAAATGCAAGAACAACGTAAAGCATCGGTGGCAGTAGACAAGAATATTCTTGTGTATCTTTATACTCCTAAGGTAAAAGTAGGTGCGACAAAGAAATTGGCTCATTTGAGCACAGGTCCTTATCGAGTGATCAGTCAAACCTCACCAGTAAATTTTGGAATTCAAAACCTACATAACCCTGAAGATAGTCAGCTAGTACATATAGATCGACTAATGAAGGTGGTTGATAGTAAAATTTTTCCTGATCTTAGAACAGAGGAATCAGCAGATACAGACCTTGATCAGGCGTGTACAGAGACCACATCAAAAGAAATGTGGATTTTTAATGATCCTGAAGTGGAAATGTGTGACTGGATCCCACCTATAGACCCTAGACCAATAGTGACTCAACCAACTAAACTGTAAGCATTCCAGTGTCGATTCCGTTGTCGTCTCTCCCATCAAGGAATCAGAACCAGTCAAAGATAGAACTGTCTATGAGTTCAGAAAGAACTGCACAGGTACCTACCCAGTCTCACAAGTATAACTTATGTAGCCGCAACTGTATGACTCATACCCCACAGGAGGTAATTGTAACACCTCAGTCACAGGATGAGGAACTGGTGCCAGAGACAGCTTCGGTCGTGAGATCAGAAACAGTGGATGGTGTTCACATCGGTGAAACTGAGATGGAAAAGGTTGTACCCCCAGATCAAAGTGATAAGGCGCAAGGAGATGCAGATAGGGTAGAGCCACCAGATAGAACGATACAGTGGTTTTTATTTGGCAGGTTTACTCAGGGATGCTTGAAAGTAAAAAAAAAACATGTCTATATATATCTATACTTGTAAGGACTTCTAGCCTCTACCGAAACTGATAGTTTTTCTCTATCTTTGTAGAGAGACTGCAGTGATTTTAAACAAGCATGAAGCTCAGCCTGAGAGATTTGCTAAAGATTTTGACACTCAAGATATTTTTGGTGTATTGCCAAGCTGATATCGAACTGTCAAGTGAAACATGGTGCGTATGTCTGTGAAATATGCAAACCCTCCGCAGCTTTGCGCAAATCAATACCCCAAAATAGTTGTTCCGTAGTGGATTGTGGAACTTGCCTTAAGCAATGGGTATCCAGAATTCTTCTGCCAAATGACACTTTGATCCCACCAGAGCATTTCATACCAAAGCAGTCCTTGAATGAAAATGGCACTTTGGTCATATACCAGTGTGAGAGGAATGGAAAGTTTTGTGAATGCAGTAGAGACCACTGTAAAGGCAGCTTGGAATACTGCTATGAATCAGAGTGTAACCAGGAGTCTTCATGTGTATGTCAAAGACGAGCAGCCGAAGCTTATTGGCTCACAGAGTTTGGATCCAAGACTGTCAGGATCCACCGATCATTTCATACAGAATGTTTGGAGGCGTTTCCACCCGCAATACCTCAGGATAATTTGCACCAGACTGGATTCATGAGATGCTTGCTGTCTGATGAGCAAGCTCATTTTGAAGAGCAAGGCTTGGAAGTCATGTTTACAGTTCCAGTTTTCACCACACTGGAGAAGGGTACACTGATTATAAGGAAATTCAGGAATGAGAAAACGTTCGTGATTAACAAGAAACCATTGCAGGCAGAGGTACCTCAGGAGTTTGTGCTGACCCCAGGACCATTGAACTTCCTGTTTATATCACGTCAAGGGAAGGTGATACAAGGAACAGTACACCTGACAGGTAGAGATGAATGTAAGAGGATGAGCTGCATCTTTTGTTGGGAGTTGATAAACAATAGACATTGTCCCCCCCCATTGTGTTTTATGTAATATACGTAACCCTTGGAATTTTTGCAGCCGTGTTAATTTGGTATTCTAAGCTTATTCTGAAATCGGTAGGACAAACAGCCAGAGCACTCCTCATGTTGCTCAGTGCCACCTGGAGGATGTTTCAGATTGTCTGGCGCCTGGCTGGTTTGTCCACAGGAACGGCACTTAGGACAACTATGGGGAAAGTACAGAGATACTTAGAGGAACACGTTCATTTGGAACCCAGACCACTCTTGCAGGTTACTCCTCTACAGATCCTCCTATGCTTGGCAACACTTATACTTGTAGTAGGTTCGACTTGCACCAACCACCAGATTTTACATGCCACAATAAAGGAACGTCAAGCAGGCTTGTCCCGTCCATGTAAGATCCCAACTAAAGTCTGCGTGACTTTTCTGAACTTGGAATACAAGCAGTGCCTGTGGTTCGTTTCTGACATTCAACAGACGCTTTTCCAGATGCAGTTAGCCTTTAAACAAGTGTGAGGCCACTGGCAGACAAAACGGATGTACTACACCTTTCCCACAGAACTGCATCTCATCAGTCAGGTTGCATGCCCACAGAATGCTTATTGTGCATGGGGGATACATTGCAATCCGGGATATAAGTTTGAGGCTCTAACTAGGGAATCCCTAAGCTGGCCAGGGATTACAAATTGTATCGCAGGAGACAGGGGCTCGAGCTGCCATATTATTGATAGCCAACCCTGTTTGCATTACTGGGTTTGGTTAGTTCTAGACTTTACGAGAGTTTATGAAGTCCGGAAAATTGAAGGAATGTCATGTTCATTACACAGTGGAAGTACAGACCCATGCCAATGAAACGAATGAGACCTTGTCACTAAGAAATAACATTCAACTGCAGGTTCTGGGAACATTTGATCAATCCACTGGCATCCTTGAACATCGTCTAATCCTGAGAGTGGGGAATAGCATTGAAGATTACCTTGACCAGGCAGCTCTGGTATCCCATCCCAAATATGGTGAAATTGGTGACACACAATCGAATTACAGTGTTTGAAAACAATTTATCTTTGACGACCGAATGATACAATGCCATTTCTACAAAGATAGAGTTAGGTGCCAGAAAAGTGAGTCATATAAACTCCCAAAAACTCAAATTTCCCACCAGTTGGAGTTGGAACCTTCTGGGAAACTCACATCTAAAATGTCACAGTCAGCACCATTGACATTAGACTTATCCTTTTCGGATTTTGAATTTTTCCTGGAAATTCATACTGTATGCCCTAAGTTTAGTGAGGATATTACCACACCCATTGGATGTTTTGCATGCAGTACATTAGCTACCCTCACCTTCCAAGTATTGTCAACATGCCTTGCCGGAAGAGTCTCTGTCAACTTCCAGGATATATTAGTAGCCACCAGGTCCATCAAATTAACACAGGAACCAACAACCTTCACTATACAATTCAAGACATATTAAATGCCACAATGAAAAACTATGCCTAGTTGTCAGAACTATTACGGCCTGCACAGACAGAGTTTTGCCTAGAAGACCCAGCCTTACAAGTCAGCCACCCAAACTTTTCACAGGTCTCTCACGTATCAAGTTTCGCACCAGGACAAACACCGTGGACAGTATGGTTTCATCAACTAATCGGTGAAGGACTCACCTCGTGGGTTAAGAAACCTATTATAATCCTATCAGTGACTTTTTGGATTATTTGTTGTATCGTCTTGTATGGCATGCTTTCGTAAATAAAAAAAAATTAAATTGCATACAGAGTGAAAGGTACAAAAGGAAGGAGAGCAAGAAGAGCAAATAAGGTGTATAAATGAAATGAATCTTTTGTTTGTAAGGAGAGAGTAAAGAGCGAAAGAGGGAATGAATGAGAATTTACTTCTTTCCTCTATCTTTTCTTATAATAATCCGTCATAGACTACTAAAGATCTAAAGATGTGGATACTAGCAGAGGGCTGTCTGGGCCATCATTCTCGCCCCTTTGAGATGGTGGTGGGAAGCAGCAGCCGGAGAGGACCTCACAGAGAATGAAAAGACAATGAGGGACAAGACGGAACAAAACAGAAGAAGAGTCGGCAAAATCAGCCTCGACCCCACCCACGCCAGTTTTTCTTCCTTCACCTGATGCCCAGTGTGGCGGCAGAAGATTGGAACGGCGATCCTGGCATCTGTGCAGACGTTGCAACCGACGTCAAGATTTGCTCTCCCGAGATTCCCAATCTTTCCTAGGCCGTGTACCTACGTACACAGGACCATCAGCCTACACCCCATCCCGGAAGCACAGAGCTGCAGTTCGGGACCTCCCCACCTGGAACCCCGTGGACATCAGGCCAATCCTAGAAAATGGACCAGGTGTCGGAGGTGCAGACGATTTCTGAACAACCGATCGGAGGTTCATGTCTCCCCAAGTCGCATTGGTGTTGTGGAGCGACCCTTTCGCCTGGCTCTAATTCGCTCCTCCCTTTCACAGATATCTTCCAGGCATGGACCTATCTTGAACCCGGTTCCAGCCGAAAGTTGGGCAGTTGTGGACATCCAGTTCTGCAGGGACGCTGAAGGCGCACTCTCCCCAAAAGAGGTCGCAGTTATAGGGTGTGACGAGCAGTAGTACAAAAACAGTCCTAAAGGGAGCATGCAGGTTCTTTTCACTTCTTGACCATGTAAAGTCTCATAACCTCTGGCTCTGCGACCATCTCCTAGGCCTCTCCTGGGAACGAGGAACTTTCACCCCCCCACTTTGGGTCATGGATCAGCCCCATCACCAAGCTCTACCAGGTGATCTTCACCGAAGGGATGGAGAAGACAGAATTCCCAGTGGCAAAGGCCATCATCAATATCCAGGATTTCTCCTGCCCTGAGAACGGTGCATTAAAATCCAAAGAAGCCTCTCGATTTAAGTGCTACTGGGACCACCCTCGACTCACTGTGCAGTGCGAGCCGCAAACCTCTACACTTGAATGCAAGGGACTCGCAGCAAAGGGTGCCGTCCAATCCGAAGAATGGTGGGATGAAGGAAGGATTTCCATCAAATGAAGAAAAAAAGGTGATAGAAGAGAATTCTTTTTATATACTAATGATATACTTTGTTCTTATCCTCATATTTTAGTCATGTCTAATCGATAAATATCATGTAAATGTCATGTATTTAACCACTACTGGCAATAATACAATTTATATATATGTAGACAGGAATACAAATCACTGTCATTATCCTTACTGTTATACTATCTCATAAGTAATTATATCACTATTATGTTATCACACTATTTGTGTACTACCCTATAAGCTGTCGGTAAACATGAAGGCTCTATGTTTAAAAAAAAAATGGCTCCACTATATTAAGTATGGCCACAACATATATGCTAAAAATGTAGGAATTCCCTGTTTAGCTAGCTTTAGATACTTTGTGCATGTGCTTCAGAACAGTTACTAATTCAGTGATTGTTTTATGTCATGTCTCTGAGCCAAGTGACGACTATGGAGCAGAAACAGTGTCCAGAGCATCCTTGAGGAGGTGAGCCCCTTGATCTCTCCAGCTCGCTGAAAGATAACTTCATCAATTCTTGGACAGTGAGAGGACATTATCACCGAGATCTCACCTTAGGACAAGGGCAAGATCAGCTTCATCCTGGAGATTCAAATCTGTCTCTTCCTTTTTTGTGCTTCAAGATGATCACTTGTGAAAAACAATGGAACTCTAACCCAGATAAATGTGGACAGAACTCTTGTGTAAAAGTGACTCAGCAGCATATGGACACGACCAGTGACCTTTTTTTTTTTTTGGTGAAATCAGTCTAGAAATGAATTAATTCAATAGAATAGCACACAGAACAATGTATAGTCCGCTTTGCATGTTTTGTAATGTGTCATTAGTTAAGGGTTTCTTAGTTTGTAAGAGGAGGCATGTTTCTGTTTACCTCCCTTCCCTAGACTAAAAATTCCAAACCCAGTATGGGCACCAAGAATTTCAGACAGTCTTTGACCCTGAAATTCTCCTGTTAATCTTACCTGTTAATCTGCCTGCATCCCTATAATTTTGTCCCTTTACTATACCCCTTTGGGAAAAAGGTGTTTTTTTTATCTTATCACCTCTGAAGAAACTATAACTATTAACCTATCTGATAACTATAGGGTACACTGTACTATCAGTTCTTTCGTAGAAACAAGATTCCCAAATTCGGAATTTGCGAACCCTTGCCCCAAACAAATATGAATTTCGTCCTCACATGGTTGCAACTTCCCCTTTTCATTGTTGATTCGACCCCAGATAATGGTTGCTTGCAAAGAAGTTAGGTCTGTGAGTCCGAACAAATATGAGCTTCACTCTCTCTGGGTGCAATTTCTTCTCTATTTTTGGTCCCCAGCTCCCAACTTTGAAGGTTAGCCCCCCCCAGATCGAGCAACGGACTGACAGAAGTTCATATGATAAGAGTGATATATATGAGAGAGAAAAGACGAGAGAGGGCAGTCTGAGAGATCAGACGGAAAAGAGTGAAGTGTGGAGTGAAAGATGGACAAGAAGTACCAAACTGAATTTCCCAGCAGAATTCATTATACTACAGAAAGCATCATTCCCTATATTGGTAAGTTATGTTGATTCTGGCCTCTTTTGTGCATAAACATTCCTCCTCAGTAATATGATTATTATTATGACATCTTATTGTCAGTAAATTAAAGGATAGCCCACTAGTACTGTTTTAAATGTCACGATAATTAGTATTTCCATTCATTATGTTACATTGTCTGTAGATCTGACTAGTTTATCCTTAAAGTGGCTACCCAAAAATGGTTACATGACACTACGGGCTAGAGATGAGCCCTCCGTGGAAGAACTACATGAAGAACACATACACACTCTACCTCACTAACTAAGAGCACATAATTTGTCCTTTTGTCGTTTATTAAAGCCAAATTGTTCATTACTTATGTTTATATGTATAACATTTCAGTATAATTCAATATTAAACAATGTTTTGTTTAAGTATCCCTGCCTCAGACCTGCCTCTTGCCACACGACAATCAGAACAAAAGCGTTAGAATAAAGAACTAGTACTGCGGCACTTCAAGATCTGACTATAATCAATAGGGTCTTGTAGTGAAAAACACAATGCTGGTCGGGACTGCGGGTTCTATTCCCTATGCAGCTAAATAGATCTTTTAAGGCTCGAGACCATTGTCCTACCATAAAAGTCACTAGGCAGTTACGTAAGTACACTGGTATTTTCGGAAACATACTTCAGTTAAGATTCCCCAGCCTCCAATCCATCCCCAAGACATGAGCTTATTGTATGGCGTATGCAAAGAGGTTTTTTTTTTTTTTTTTGGTAGTTGTTGGCGCATCGGCTTCTGTGGCCATAGTGCACCTCCCACGGTTTTTCCAGTACTTTGATCCAAGCCCGAGGCGGGATTCAAACCCGCGACCTTTGGGTTGCCAGGCAGGCACTTGACCCACCTGGCTAGCCCGGTCGGCATGCAAAGAGGTAAAACCAGCCTGGCATAATAGCAGATACCTCCTAATGAGCCTTGAATGAAACACTAGTATAACAGTACCCTAATCTGGAATTCACCAAATAATATTATAGTTTATATAGGACAAATACATATTAATAACAATCATATAACAAATAAATACTATGACTGATTGATTTTTTTTTTTTTTATGAAAACCCCAAACACGAAAGGTATCAAAACCTATAGTACTTAGTACCGTGCATGGTTTGAAGGATAAGTATGGGGGGAGGGGGATACCGGAAACTTTGCTCTAGAGACTAAACATGGGTTTCACCACTTCAAGCCTCCAATAAGCAAAGTGGTGGTATTTCACCGGTTGATGAAAGTCATCTACCACCTGAGATTGATAAAAAAAATGTATTTTAATTGTAATTTTATATTTTTTTTTTACTTTTTGAACTAAAAAATGCTAGTTTCAAGTTGTCCAGTTTACCAATTTTCAAAATATGGCCACCCTGTGGTTAGCATAAATGTCACTGCAAACATGTTGTGAAAGTCACGACTTTCACATATAATTGACTTAGACTTTTACTATAATCAAAGTGGTGAAAGTAAACTATCTGTTTATATCTAATCTGTGACTCGAACGTCAGATGTACTGCCACTATGTTGTTTACGCTTTGTATTATTGATATAATTTCGTTTTTTTTTTTAACAATTGCAGCCATCTGCTATCAGCAAAACATACTAATCAAAGACAAAAAAATTTATTTTTATCTTTAAATATAGGATATAACGTACAGTGCATTCCGGTTATTTGGACCAGCCGTTTATTTGGGGCAAATCTTAAAAAACAGAAACGAATCGAGAAAATAGCTGGGGTTTACTTCACTTAATTGGGACAAAATGCCGTTTAATCGGGGTAGGAGACCTCAGTACTGGAGATTACCCTGCGATTGTCTCTGACCGTACCACGTAGTTCGGTCGGATTTCTGGAGGTCACAACCATAAAACAATAAAAACAATTAGCAGTCACTTGTTTATTGGGCTTTTCTGTTAGTGCAATCTATCATAAATGGACAGTAAACTTGATCTTATTGAATTTGCGATAATACCGACAGCTGGAATTCTGTGGGTTATTATGGTGAAATGTGTTTACACTTCCATGGAATCTTCAATCATATAAAAAAAATAATTTTAAGAATCTTCTCTTCATTTCTATTTTTAAAGCTTTGTAACTCGTTACTCCGTTCTCACTTGCGGCGCATATTGTGTTACTTGCAATTTGTGTGTGCCATGTTTTTTGTTATTGATTGCTTATCTTTTTACTGTTTTAAATTTTAACCCCGACCCACAAATGTCAGTGAACAGAAATGTCAACTAGTTTAGTTAGTATGTACATATTACAGTGCGTATTAATTATTCCGATTTTCACGTACATTCCTCCGAATTTCACGTATCATTTAATTTTTTAATTGGTAAGGTAATAAAGAGTAAATTTGTGCTTAATATCCTATTTTCGCTAATTAGAATCACTGTTTAATTGAATTAAAATTCAATTCACGAACGTGATTACAATGACCGGCGCTTACTACACATCGTATAGTGAACGGTACTTTACTATGGTGAGTTCGTCGTAACGTGATTTGATTGTACAGTGAACCAATTGTAAAAAGGGGGGAGGAGGTACAATGTATTTTTAACTATTTACGTGAAACTTCGGATAATTGGGGCAGCTGCTTAATCGGGCCAAAATGCACTAGTCCCGATGTGTCCCAAATAACCGGAATCGACTGTAGAAATCTTTTTTGAGACGCTATGTATACAGTTTGGGGGCAACTAATTGTATTAGTAATGGCGTCATGGTGCAAGAAAGCCTATGGCTTATGCTGCACCAGTAAAAAAAAAAAAAAAAAAAAACGAATAAAACAATGATAAAAAAAATAATAATAATAATAAAAAAAAGTAAATAATAATATTTAATAAAAGAAAAGGAAATTAAACCTATCATCCTGTGCACTTCCCTGACCCGAAGGTACTATCCAGATGACCTTTGAATTTCCCCAAACTGTCAGCCTCTACCACCCATGTAGGCAACTTATTCCAATAATTTATAACTCGCTGGCTAAAATAAAACTTCCTGCAGTCCAATCTAAACATTTCCCCCCGTAACTTGAATTTATGTCCCCTAGTTTTTGCATCATTTATAATCTTTACAATTTCATCCTCATTCATTTTACTGATGCCTTTCAGAGCCTTAAACACCTCAATAAAATCTCCTCTAAGGTGTCTAGTTTCCAAACTCTGCAACCCACATATTCTAAGTCTTTCTTCATAAGGACGCCCTTTTGCCGATCTCAACAGGCGAGTTACCCTTCTTTGCACCCTTTCAAGAAGCTCGATGTCTTTCTTTAGGTGCGGTCTCCATACTTGAACACAGTATTCCAAGTGTGGTCTAACATAAGCCGTATATAATGGGATTATCACGTCCCTATCTCTACTTGCAAAAGTTCGATAGATCATTGATAGGACACCATGGGCCTTCCTTGAACCTGTTTACAATGCTCAGAGAATTTCATGTCTGACCGTATCGTAACACCCAAGTCCCTTTCCTCCAGTACTGGGTTTAGTTGAACTCCACCAAGTGAATAAGTTATTTTGGGATTACTGTTTCCCAGGTGTAATACCTTACACTTTGTTGAATTAAGGCATAGCTGCCATTTTTCTGACCATTCCCGAAGTCTATCTAGGTCTCTCTGAAGAAGCTCAGCTTGACAGTGATCATTATCTACTCTACCAATTTTAACATCATCTGCAAATTTAGACATCACGCCCTCTATCCCTTCATCGATGTCGTTTATGAAAATTAAAAATAATAGTGAAAATTAAAAACAACAGATAATTGTGATCATCTGTTGTTTTTGTGATCACTTCGGGACACAGCTTAACTGACAACAAGAATGCAGCTGTTCCAGCATTGTTTATTGATGAATAGCGGAAATATGTACATAAAAAGATAGAAGTGGACAGAAAGCAAACACTAAAATCATAAATATGACATAAAATACTTTATGATTTTAACGAAAGTCATCAGTAAAAATGAAACTGTCAATGTTTCTGGAAATTCCTACAAACAATTAAAAACAGAAAATCGAACAGGAATTAGAAAAGGGTTAATGCTCTACTGAAAAACAGTCAGATCAGTAGTGCACAGATACAGCACTTTCATTCATGGAGTAATGACACCGACAACTATACAAACTGCACAAAGCAACTAGTCACGCAACATGTCGGAGTTCAAGAACAAATCAGGATGGAATTCATTACTTTTACTGCACATACGTATATTGCGATAAGGGAAAACAGAAACGTTTTTCTCTACATTCGTATACGACCGATCAGACTTCGTAAAAGTGATAACATTATACAAATTATACCATTATCCGTGATCACAATAAGCGGCATATGGATATAACCATAGTGCAGTTTCCCAAAGTGTGGGGAGCATTGTTTTTTCCTTGGGGAGGCCTTGTTTATGAAGCACTTTTTTAAACAAAATATGGACAAATCATTCTACTAATCCAGGTATGAAATGTATTTTATTTCAATCTGAGATTAAATGTACTGAAGTACACTGAGTGGACAGAAATCATGGGATACCTACCTAGTAATGGGTAGGCCCACCTTTTGCCCAGATAAGGACAGTCACACAGCAAGGCATTGAGTCCATTAGTTCACAAAAGCGTTTCAAGAGTATTTCCATCCATGCTTACTGCACTGCATCCATAATTCTGTTGCATTCCTGGGTGGAGGATCCAAAGCTTGAATGGACCTTTCCACAGCATCCCACAGGGCAGGTTTGTGTAGAGTTGAACAGGGAGGCCATTTCATGGTGATAAATCTGCGGAATGCTCTTCGAACCATGTTCTAGAAATCACGGCTCTGTGGGGAGGCACACTGTCCTGCTGGAAGAGTCCATTGCCCTGTGGGTGTACGATGACCATGAAGGGATGCAGATGGTCTGCATGAATGGACACAACCTGGACCATTCAGAGATGCATCTAGATGTACTAGAGGATCCAACGTGTGCCAGTTGAACATGCCTCAGACCATTACCAATCATCCACCTGCCTGAACAGTTCCTTGTTGACATGAGAGGTGCATACCTTCGTGTGGTTTCTGGAAATGGCATATTCCCAATACACTCTTGATACTGGTGAATGGCGATAGTGTAATTTCTGTGCCACTTCTGCAATAGAGTGACCCACGTGTCAGGCAACCACAATCATCCCTCTTTCAAAGTTGGTTAAATCACGTTTATTCATACTGACATTGAATTACCATCTACTTGAATGCAGTGTACCTATATACCTGCCAAGCAGTGAGTTCATCCACTAGCAAGAGGAGTGACAGCAGTGCATTGCCCAGGAACCAGGTATCCCATGAATTCTGTCCTTTCAGTGTATACAATCAGTAATCACTGAACTGTGACCACCCCATCTGTAATGGACTATGCCAAATAGCTCACAGTATATAAAGCTGAAGAGCTTTGTATGTTAGGGTAATTTGCATCTGGTCATGCAAGTCTAAGTGATAAAGTAGCAGTTATGGGGTGTAGTAAATATCATGGTGTTTCAAAAGAGCATGATTGTGGGAGCTTGTGCATCAGGCGCTTCCATATAAGAAATGGCACACTTTTACAGTTGCTCACAGCCAACTGTGGTTAAGGTGTACAGAGAATTTTGTTGAATGGGTCAACCCACCTTCTATCAACAGAACTCTGAAGGATTATGCAATGTGGATGTTTGTGGTGAGAGAAGGGTGCTTGCATTGTACAATATGGAGAATGCAAGGACAATATCTCAAATGCCGATGCACCACACTCAGACATATGGGACTCGACAGCAGATGACTCCTCCTAACTGCTGATCATTGTCAAAAGGAAATCTGTGGTGTCAACTACACACTGGTTGGACATTGGGAGGACAGTGTGCTGGTCAGACGAGTCCAAATACCTGCTAGTGTAACATGCTGACGGGCATCTTCATGTGCGGCACAAGCAACATGAGTCAATGGAGCCATCACGCATGGCTCCGTGGACTTGTGACACATGATAGTGAACTGAGTGTGACAGACTATCAAGCAGTGGTTGCTTAAGATGAGGTATGTTTTGCAGGCAAGAACTAGGACCTCCCCACCTGGTGCATATGGGCCATTTATTGGTGTGGTCTACCAGCAGCTCTTAGGAGACGGCGTGCACCCTGCCATGTTGCTTTTTTTTCCTGGAGAGAAACAAGATCTTCCAAGGTGATAATGCATTGTGTCATCAGGTCCACACTGTGCACAAGTGGTTCAAGGAACGCAATGAAGATATCACTCATCTTAATTAGTCTCCAAATTTGCCTGACCTTAATCCAATTGCAGACCTGTGTTTGGAATGGGAAGCGAGGTGTATGGACATGCAACCGTCATCTATTTCTGCACTGAGCCTTGCAGGTAGCATGGCTGCAGATTCCTATGAACAATCTTCAGACATTTAGTGGAGTTAATTCCTAGGTGAATAGGGACTGTTTTCTGTGCAAATGGTGGCTCAACCCAATGATGGTCACAATTCAGTAATCACTGAGTGTATATTAATTCATAAAAATATATATACTTATAGCTAAACTTTGTGCCAAATCCATCTATTTTCACTTATTCTGGAAGATGGAGGGGCACATGAATTTTAGGAAATATTTTAAGGGGGAGTTACAGGACATAACAGTTAGGGAAACTTTAAAATACAGGATTACCTTGTGTAATTGCATTATCTACAGACACCTGCAATTATGTATGTGCGTTTTGAGTTTGATAATCCTTTACTTCTTTACCGATATGTTGCCCACGTAATTTTTGTTTTTATATTATTATTTTTTTATAACTGCCATATAAATTAGTGCAATAGCATCATTTTTAGCATCATAAGTTAGTGCAATAGTATCATTCAACCAAGTTGTGCAGTGGCATCATTACATAACATCTCATATTGCGAATTCCTTCACAATGAGTTGCCAATCTCATTATACCTTGAATAAGTAACACTCTGCCAGCAGAGAAGATTATTGTTACTTATCCTTAGTGGGCACTACCACCCAGTCGGCCATTTTAGAGCTATTTGGCTCATCAGTGAGTGCAGAGAAATGATGCTTTTTAGTCCTAAATTCTATATGTATTTTTAATAACTTAATTTTTTTAAGTCTATGACTGTTGTTTTGTACACAAATTTTTGCACTGTCTTTATCTATCTCATTTATTTACATCACACCGACAATGACCCCACCATAGAGACTGTCAAGCTCCAAATAAAGTTTTTGTCAGTGGGTCAACTGGAGCAATCTCAGGTTGAGTTGCAGGTCAGAGCTAATGTTTAAGGAGTTCTGAGAAAAATGCCATGTCGCTAAAATTGCAAAGTAGTTACTACACCTAAAGTAAAGGATAACTAAATTAGTTGCAATTTAGAGAATAGATGATTTGAACTTACAGCAGCAATTTTAAAAACCTGCGAGTTACATACTGTAATACTATTGCATAAGTACAATAAGTTCATTACGAAGAACAAAAAAGCAATGGTTGTAAAAGCATGCTATTGCAAATGCCTCTGCTGTATAAGCATTCAAAAAACACTTAAATTTTCTACAAGCCAACAGGTGGATTTCCTTTTAAAAAAGCTAGAGAATTTAGTTTCTAAGTACAGTAGTTTGAAGTACAGTTTACTTTGAAAAGTAACTGTTACAAAGTTGCAAAAGCAAAGTTGAAACTTTGCTAATAAGGAGTTCAGTAAACTTCAAAGGATAACATCATTTTTCCTGTATGTTGTTTTGAATATCTTCAAAAATAAAAATGGTACCAGATTTAAGTTTTAGCCTATTGAAAAGAATAAAATCATTGCAGGATGTGTACTTTTAATGATGAATTAAAATAAAGAGATTATGTTTAGCAACTATCACTACTTCATCATGTTAAACTAAACATTTATCAAGTTAAAAGGAAGCACAAAACCAAAAGTAAAACCATTAATTCCCTACCCCCTGCAGTGGCAACCAGGCTGTATGGTGCTTTGCACACTGAAGAAAAGTGTGAAACTTAACTATCACGTGCCAGACCTTCAACTTCCAGCACATTCCAAGCATTGCACACAAGTACAGTAGACTTGCAGAATAACGACACCTTCGGATATTCACGATGCCGTTATTTCAATTTTTCGGTTATCTAGAAAGTTTTATTTTTAATATATTTAATGCAGGAATAATGAGCCGAAATAAGAAATTAAGAGTGCAATTTTATTAACAACATATAAAAAACAAATATGTTGATGATCCAATGTTATATTCTGCCATTAATACACTCTTACTTATGCCCGTTCTATTTTTTATTATTATATCAATTTTGTCACTAAGCTTTATTGTTCTCAATTATTCTTCTTTTCTTCTCCGTATGAGGTCTATTAACTTCAGGAGTCATAGTGAGGAGTTTTTAATTTAAAATAAATGTAAAACAGCAGTATAAACCCCAGGGGCTCACATCTGGTGAGTACCTTGGCACACCCAGGGTTGATTTGATTGATTTGGTAGTTGTTGGCGCATCGGCTTCTGTGGCCATATTGCACCTCCCAAGGTTTTTGCAGTACTTTGATCCAAGCCCGAGGCGGGAATCGAACCCGCGACCTTTGGGTTGCCGGGCAGGTACTTTACCCACTCGGCTAGCCCGGTCGGCCACCCAGGGTCCTCAGCTGGATATCATCATTCTTCTCTTTCTTGGTGATTTCCTTCTACTTCTCTCTCTCTCTCTCTCTCTCTCACACACACACACACACACACACACACACACACACACACACACACACACACACACACACACACACACACAGGGTAACTCAGAAATTTTTTTTGGCTGGTGCAGCATAAGCCTCAGGCTTCCTTGCATATATATGGCTAATAATAATAATAATAATAATAATATCTTAATAATATTGATGACGGTCATCATCAGCCATTTTCAATCCACTGCAGGATGAAGGCCTCTCCAGCAACTTTCTGGTTCCTTCTGTTTTGTGCAATGGCCATCCATTTACTACCCACAAACTCATGAATTTCATGTATCTATCTCCGCCGTTGTCTTCCAGGTTTTCTTCTAGCTCCTCTTCGGTACCATTCTGTTATTTTCTTAGTCCATCTGTCATCATGTCTTTGAGTCTATGTGTCCTGCCCAAGACCATTTTAGTACTTTAGTTTTGATAAGAATGTCATTTACTTGAGTTTGCTGCCTAATCCATGTGTTTCTCTTCTTATCTAACAGTCTGGTTCCCAATATAATTCGTTCCATTCTTCGCTGTGTAGTTCTCAGCTTCTCTTCCATTCTTTTGGTGAATGCCCAAGTTTCACTTCCATAAGTCACGGTGGGGAGTATACACTGGTTCATTATTTTACATTTCAGACAAACTGGTATATTGCTCTTCAGTATGTGACTATATTTCCTGAATGCTATCCATCCAAAATTTATTCTTCTCTTGAGTTCTAGCTATTTATCATTATTACAGCTAATAACTTGTCCCAGATAAGTATATGACTTTCATCAACTGGTGAAATACCACCACTTTGCTTATTGGAGGCTTGAAGTGGTGAAACCCATGTTTAGTCTCTAGAGCAAAGTTTCCAGCACCCCCCCCCTCCCCCCATACTTCTCCTTCAACCCATGCACGGTACTAAGTACTATAGGTTTTGATACCTTTCGTGTTTGGGTTTTCATCACATCTGTTCAATTACTGCTCTTTCAATCATGTTCCTTTCTGTGGCATACTTGTTCATCATTACTTTTGTTTTAGCCATATTCCTCTTTAGTCCAAAATCCTTACTAACTGCATAACAGATTAAGGTTTTCCTCTAATACTTCGGGAATCATCTGCAAATCGTAAATGGTTTAGGTACTCTCCATTCACATTGACTCCTTTCTGCGACCAGTCTAATCTTCTGAAAGCTTCCTCAAGGGCAGCAGTAAACCACTTCGGAGATATTGTGTCTCCTTGACGAACTCCTTTCTCAATTTTATATTTCCTACTGTCTTTGTCTAGTCTAATAAAGGAGGTAGCGCTCTTATATATTTTCTTCAAAATCAGAATATAGGGTATGAATGCCTTGTCTTTCCAGTGCCCGAAACATTGCCTTATGCTATATGGAGTCAAATGCCTTTTCATAATCCACAAATGCCAGGCATAATGGTGTTTTATATTCATTTGCTTTCTCTATTAGCTGTGATATTACGTGAAGGTGATTTATAGTTGAGAATCCTGTCCTAAAGCCAGCTTGCTCTTTCGGTTGATTCTCATCAAGTATTCTTTCTAATCTCTTAGTAATGACCCTTGTGAACAACTTATAGATGTGGGATAACAAGCTAATGGGTCTATAATTTCCAATTTATCTCCTTTCTTATGCAACAAAACTATGATTGCATTATTCCACTCCTTAGGCGTCATACCTTTTCTAATGCATTTTGTGAAGAGTCTTGAAAGTTTTTGTGTCATGTCTCTTCCTGCCAATTTTAACATCTCCACAGAAACTTCATCTTCCCTGGGGCTTTCTGATTCTTCATTTTCTTCAACATGTTCTATCTCATCGGGAAGAATATCGGGTATGTAATAAATGGACACTGCTCATCGTGGACTAATGTTATTAGTGGAGTCCCTCAGGGTTTAGTGTTGGGTCCATTATTGTTTTCTGTATTTATAAATGATATTGATGATGGTATATCAAGCTTAATGTCCAAGTTTGCAGACGATACAAAGGTTGGCAGGGTTGTCAAGGACACTACTGACACTATGCTGCTGCAACAGGATCTGGAAAGGTTGAGCAGATGGGCTGAGAGGTGGCAAATGAAGTTTAACATTGACAAATGTAAAGTACTACATATGGGAAACAGCAATCCCAGAGCAACGTATCAACTCTGTGGTACTACACTGACAGTGGTAAAGAATGAAAAGGACCTGGGGTATTTTGTGCAGGCAGATATGAAGTTCTCTGAGCAGTGCAGACGGGCTGCAAGAGTAGCTCATGATGTCTTGTCAATGATATACAGGAATTTTGCTAGCAGGGATAAGGAGGTGATTATTCCCTTGTATAAGGCAATGGTCAGGCCACACCTTGAATACTGTATACATGTCTGGAGGCCTCATTTCAAGAAGGATGTAGAGCTGCTGGAATGAGTACAGAGAAGGGCAACAAGATTAGTGATAGGACAAAGGGGTACTCTTACGAAGAAAGGCTTAAGTTTTGCAAATTACAGTGTCTGGAGACTAGGCACCAGAGAGGTGATCTGATAGAGGTGTAAAAAGCCTTGAATGGTTTGAGCATGCTCAATGCTGATGGGATTCTTCCTCTTGCTCAGAAAAATCACCTGAGAAGGCATAAATTCAAATTGAGGAAAGACAGATGTAGGATAGATGTGTGGAAATTTGCCTTTAGCTAGCGGGTGGTTGGTTGGTGGAACAAACTTCCATTCCTTGTCGTGGAAGTTGATAGCATAAATAAATTTAAGGCTCAGCTGGACAGGTATTTCGAATGAATGGAGGGGTGAAGTAGAGTGGGTTTTTTTTTTTTTTTTTTTGGCTGATGCTGCATAAGCTTGCTTTCTTGCATCATATGCTTCTACTAATGCTAATGTTGTATGTGTTGCTACTTTGCAATCCATTTTCCCCACTGCTGGCATCATTCCCCTGCTCCTTGTATAATTCTCTATAGTAGTCTTCTGCTATTTGAATTATGCCTTCTCTGCTGTTTATAAGTACACCATCACTATTCTTCAGTTTCAGTATCATTTGTCTTTTTGTATTACTGCTCATGGCTGCTGATTTAAATCCTTTGTTTTCCCTTAATGCTTGTTCTACTTTTCTTGTGTTAAATCTTCTTGTCCTCTCTGAGTCTCTTTCTAATGGCTTTGCATAACTCAGTATTCTCAATTTTCTCCTTGTCAATGTTTATCTTGCTGTTCATTTGTCGCCTTCGGTTCATCATGACAAGTGTTTCTTGACTAATTTTTTCTTCTTTGGATTTCTTATTACCTATAGGTATCTTGGGCTTTATCACTTTCAGAAAGTTCTGATATTCTTTGTCGATATCTTGGTCCTGAGCAGTCTGCAGAAGCTAAAACTTGTTCTTAAGTTCCAGTACATACTGCTTTTTCTTCTCTTCTGTTATCTCAAAGACCTTTGTATTATTTACTCGAATCAGTTTTTTTTTTTCTTTCTTTCCTTACATCAATATCGAGTGTGCATCTTACCATTCTGTGATTACTTTCAACATTTACCTTGTTCAGGATGGTAACATCATTCACAATATATCTTCTGTTAGTGAGGATGAAGTTGATTTCATTAGTCGTTAATTCATTAGGGCTCTTCCATGTCCACCCTTTTCTTGAAAAAAGTGTTCATTACTGACAATCCTCGAGATTCTGCAATTTCACAAGTCTTTTGCTAATTCCAAAATTTCATATAGTTCCCCTTTCTGCACTGTTTTGTCTTTTTCCAACCTTAATGATAGTTTAGTGGGTTTTCTGCTCATCTAGAAGACTCAATTTTGGCATACATTTCTTTAACCTCTTCATCATCATGGCTCGATGTTGGTGCATAAATCATTATAACCTTTAGCTTGTACCTCTTAGAAATCCTGAGTATTAGTCTTGACACCCTTGGTGATGTACGTTTGAATTCCAAAATGTTGTTTTTTATATCTTTATGGACCAGAAAGCTAACTCCACCTTCTTCACTCCTTTCACTGTTTCCATCGGTGTACAGCAGATTTCCACTTGATAAAGTGATTCATTTCTTCTTCTTGTTTCAGGCAAACCGATGATATTCCAATTCACATTTTCTAATTCCTTTTCCAGTTCTAATATCCTGTCTTCACCGATGAATGATCTTACGTTGTAACAGGCCAAGTTCAGTTTCCATGCATCGCAGATTGGTCGTACCCAGAGATTCTTAGCACCCTCTGCTTCCATTCTGATACTCTTGCTGCTGTAAGAGGAGAGTGAGAGCCATTTGTTTCGGCATGCTGTCACGACATGGAGAGTTTGGTCTTTACCTCGTCACAGTGACCAGGCATCCTGAAGAGAACCACTCTACACGTTCATTGCCACCTAAGTGATGTATCAGGGCTTACCATCAAGGTGTGCATGAGTGGATTTTAGGGAGGCAGGCCAACTGGACGTCTCCTAAATCTTCTGTAATAGAAAGATATTGAATCCATCAGTGTTTTAGACTGAGTGTCTGATAACACACAGAATACCTGTTCCCCTCTAATCCCCTTATGGTATGGTATATAACGCTTAATAGCCAAGTTTGCAGATGATACGAAAGTCGGCAGGGTTGTTAATGAAAATAATGACAGCTGCTGCAATAGGATCTAGAAAAGTTGAGCAGATGGGCTGAGAGGTGGAAACTGAAGTTTTAACATTGACAATTGTAAAGTACTGCATATGGGAAGCAGTAACCCCAGAGTAACGTATCAACTGTGGTACTACACTGACAGTGGTAGAGAATGAAAAGGAACTGGGGGTAATTGTGCAGGCAGATATAAAGTTTTCTGAGCAGTGCAGATCGTCTGCAAGGGTAGCTCATGGTGTCTTGTCAATGATATACAAGAATATTTCTAGTAGAGATAAGGAGGTGATTATCCCCTTGTATAAGGCAATGATCAGGCCACACCTTGAGTGATGTATACAGGTCTGGAGGCCTCATTTTAAGAAGGATGTAGAACTGCTGGAACAAATACAGAGAAGGGCAACAAGATTAGTGTTGCCCTTCTCTGTATTTGTTCAGGGTTGCTCTTACAAAGAAATGCTTAAGTTTTGTAAATTAGTGTCTGGAGACTAGGCACCCATGACAAGATCTGATGAGGTGTATAAAGCGTTGAATGGTTTGAGCATGCTCAATGCTGATAGGATTCTTCCTCTTGCTCAGAATAATCACCTAAGAGAGCATAAATTCAAATTGAGGAAAGACGGTTGTAGGATAGATGTGCAGAAGTTTGCCTTTAGCCAGGAGGTGGTTGATTGCTGGAACAAACTTCCATCTGTTGTTGTAGAAGTTGATAGCTTAAATATATTCAAGACAGAACTAGACAAACATTTGGAGCGAGTGGATGGGTGAAATGAGAAGGTTTTTTTGGTTTTTTTTGGGCTGATGCAAAAATAGCTTGCTTTCTTGCATCATGTGCCTTTACTAATGCTAATGTCAATACAGAATTCAAAATGGTGAATTTAAGAAATAAAGTAATCACATGACTTGCTGTTTTCTTTTGTTGAAGCACTGCAAGACATCTGCGCTGTATGTAAACATCCGATCTCAGTGTGGCATTATCTTGACAGTCTACTGTACATATAGATAACTCAGCTAAGTAATTCCCATCAAAACTGATTGAATAGCACCAATTCCAACTGCCAATGGCAAATGTCAGGTAGGAGTGATTAGCTTGATATTGTATTTAGTGTGTCACATTACAGTTACACAAGTGAATTATAGTACCTGGCTTTTATATAATCACATGTGGGTGAATATTAATTTTAACAGCAAAATAAGGAAGGGGTACTTCCCCTTCCCCCTTGCTCTTGTACAAAAGTGAAGAACTGTGATTCACTTACATATCTGATAATGTTATGTAAGTGAATTAGTTCTTGACTTTTGCACAAGGACAAAAATTGTGGTGGTGGGGGTGGGGATAATCAACCTCCAGATAACTTGCTTTTAAAATGAATATTTTATGGGGGGGGGAGTATTTCCCTGATATGCTGTTGTATAAAAATCAGGAACTGTGCTTCACGTATGTAAGGAAAATACTAAATATAATATCAAGTAACTCTTCGATACCCAACATTTGTTCTGCCAATCATTTATTCTTTGCTAAGTAAAGAGTGGGTAATTAGTGGCAGTATATCATCAACCGGTGAAATACCACCACTTTGCTTATTGGAGGCTTGAAGTGGTGAAACCCGTGTTTAGTCTCTAGAGCAAAGTTTCCGGCATCCCCCCCCCCATACTTCTCCTTCAACCCATGCACGCTACTAAGTACTATAGGTTTTGATACCTTTCGTGTTTGGGGGTTTCATAAAAAAATAAAAAAAAATAAAAAAAAAATAAAAAAAACTACTGTGGAAAATGTTGATAGCCTGTTTATACATCAACGATTTAGAGTGTCCTTACTTTTGGAATGTTCACCTTTTATCAGGCTGAGAAATTTCCCTAAAATTTGAACTATCCAAGTAAGTTTTACAATTGACAAAGTTGTGCCAGTTGACACATGCTCTAGGATATAGGTGATCTTGTTGGTCAGTCAAGGATGGTTGTGCATTACATAGAATGTTCTTTTAAAATCACTGTAGAATTGAGCAACTTACTTATCTGGCATGGCAGAATTAAACCCCATAGGCTGCCATACAGATGTGCAAGTAAAGGTAATTATTAAGGAGGAGGAAGTGTGAAGGTTCTTTGCTGTTGATGAAAACAACTAAAGCCAGCCTTACAATAGCATTAGTAGTGACAAATGATTTTTTTTTTTTTTTGCTGATGCTGTATAAGTTTGCTTTCTTGCAAACTTATACAGCATCAGCAAAAAAAAAAAAAAACCACACTTCCCATTTCACCTATTCATTCCTCCCAATAGTATCTAGTTCTTCCTTGAATTTAAGTTATCAACTTTCACAACAGATGGAAGTTTGTTCCAGCAATCAACCACCCACTGGCTAAAGGCAAACTTCTGCACATCTATTCTGCAACTGTCCTTCCTTAATTTGAATTTGTGGTCCCTTGTGTGTATAGTCAGAGCAAGAGGAAGAATTCCATCTGCACTGAACTTGCTTTTTCAATCCATTCAGAGCCTTAAACATCTCAATCAGATCACCTCATGTTGAAAACCTTTAACAAAAGTACCTCCACACAAGCTACAGTTTATTTTCAAAAGCCTGTCCCTGAGCAGTTTGCACAGTATTTCGTACGTTAATGTGGGTGGTTTGACAATGGTGCTGGAACACTGTGAAAAACTTTCCATGTTGAGTGCTGACACAGTCTATTTGTTGGAGGGCATTTGATCTTGAATTCTAGTACAATTAGGTAATTTGTACAGAAAAACACTAGAAAAGCTTTGGATAAATAAAAAAATGCATTCATATAACTTTCACATTGTTTCTTGCTCTTTTTATTTTATTAATAGCAGTGGTAAATGATGCAAGAATGCAAACATCAGCCAAAATAACAACAACAAAAAAATTGCTATCCCACCTCATCTTTCCATCCCCTCTAATAATTTGTCTAATTCCTCCACAGATTTATTCACACTGCCTACCCACCTCCAGAACACCAGATTGAAGTTTGTTCCAACAATCAACTACCTGCTGGCTGAAAGAAAATTTTTACACACCTCATCCTACAACCATCCTTTTTTGGTTTATTATATCCCCTTTTGCCCAAGAAAGTGTAAGAGTAAAGATTCCATTGGCATTTAGGTTACTCAATTTGTTTAAAGCCTTAACTACTTCAATAAAGTCTCCTAACAGGTGCCTAATTTCTAAGCATTCACTTTTCAGAACTGAAGTCTTTTATGGCAAAGGTATCCTTTTTTGTCCTTGACTAATCTTGTTGCTCTTCTCCATACCCATCTCAACATATCCACATCCTTCTTAAAATGAGGCTTCCAACCTGTATGCAGCACTCAAGATGCAACATAACCATTGCTTTATACAATGGGATAATCACCTCCTTGTACCCTATGGCAAAATTCCTGTATTATCATTGACAGAATCCCATGAGCTGTCCTAGCAGACTGTTTGCACTGCTCAGAGAATTTCCTGGGGGGGGGGGTAGTCTATATAATTTCCTCTAGATCTCTTTTGTTCTCTACCACTATGAGTGTACAGCCCAGTTGGTATGTTATTCTGGGATTATTGCTGCCCCTTGTGCAGTACCTTGCATTTATCAATGTTAAACCTCAGTTGACACTTCTTAGCCCATCTGTCTAATTTTTAAACTTCTTTTTTACTGTAGTATGCTATGATTCCTGCCATTTACCACTCTGCCAGCTTTTGTATCATCTGCAAACTTGGATAATAAGCTTGATATGCCTTCATCTGTATTATTAATAAATAAATACTGAAAATAGTAAGATGCCCACACTAAATCCTCAGGGACTCCACTAATAACATTAGTCCAAGATCCATAGCAAGAACTTGCTCCCAATGCCACACTGCCTAAATTTGTAGCAGCCTTTTATGTGGAATAGTGTCAAAAGCTTTACCAAAGTCACTGTTGTCAAAATGGTATTTTGCATTCAGGCCCTTTGCTACTGTGTCACAGTAGTTAGAATTAGATTGGTTAGACAAGATCTCCCCTTGATAAAGCTGTGCTATGAGTTCTGTCAACATGATTCTGCAATACTTCTTTAACCACAGACTTTCCTGGAACAGAAGTCAAGCCTTTACAGGTCTGTAAATACTCACTTTGCCCTCCCTCCCCCTTGTGAATAGGAGAGACATTTGCACATCTCCAATCTATAGGGACTTACCCTAAATCCAAGGTTGCCCTCATAATTATGGCCAAACAGTTGCTTATAACTGGATAGATTCCAGCAGCTTCAGGTGTCTTATTTACTTTTAGTTTCAAAAGTTTTTCTTCCACTGTCTTTTCATTTTCATGTATTTTAATTTTTTTTTTTTTTTTTGATTATGGCTAGGGGTCTTAAAAGGTGTAAATGACCTGGACTTCTCTTGGCTTCTGAGGATGCCTGAGTGCTGCATACAGCATATGACTGACAGTTAGAGCTATCTTCAGGCTTCTATTAACTCCTATAATAAGGATGTATACAAGCATTGATTCATGGTACTCCAAGAAATTTCCAAGCTCCCTCTTTGGTGCAAAAACATTTAAAAAACGTACTATTGTAAAATATAATTCAACCCAGATTGCCATGATTCCAATAATTCTATTGTTTATTTTGTTCCTTTTCATAAATGCGTTATATTAGCATTAAAAACTGATTTAATTAATTATTAATAAATATTTTGTTTCAAGGTAAAGAAACTAGCTTGACAAAATATTTATTTTGTTTCAAAGCAGTGAATAAAACAAAATGTTGGATATTTATACCTAAAAAAAAAAATTAACGATTGTGAAAGGAGTGGCAGATATCTAACCTAGTGCTCTAATATATGCTTAAAGCTCTAATATAGCTCACTTATAGCAGTGGTGTTCCTCTTCTTATGTTGCTGTTATAAGGTGTTTCTCTTCTTATACTCCTTTAGCACAGGTCCCCTAAAGCAGCCTTATTTACTATATTATCTGGAGGATAAGAAGCACTGGACAAATGTTTTAGAAGTCACATTTTTGGGAAAAGCATTAGTAGAGGCACATGATATAGAGCACCAGAAAAAAAAAAAAAAAAAAAAAATAATAATAAAAAACCTTCCCATTTCACCCATCGATCCATTCACTCCAAACGTTTGTCTAGTTTTTCATTGAATTTAAGATGGTGACCTCCACTACTTCAGATGGAAGTTTGTTCCAACAATCAACCACCCGCTGACTAAAGGCAAATTTCCGCACATCTATTCTACAACTGTCTTTCCTCAATTTGAATTTATGACCCCCTAAGATGAGTGACCTGAGCAAGTGGGAAGAATCCCATCAGCATTAAGCTTGCTCAAACCATTCAAAGCCTTTTACACCTTAATCAGGTCATTTCGCAGGTGCCTAGTCTCCAGACACTGCAATTTGCAGAAATTAAGCCTTTCTTGATAAGAGCAATCCTTTGTTCCCTTCACCAATCTTGTTGCCCTTCTCTGTACTCGTTCCAGCAGCTCTACATCCTTTCTGAAATGAGGTCTCCAGAGCAATATGCAGTACTCAAGGTGTGGCCTGACATTGCCTTATACAGAGGAAAAATCACCAAATTCTTATATATCATTAACAATATCCCATGAGCTGCTCTGGCAGCCTGTCTGCACTGCTCAGAAAACTTTATATCAGACTGCACAATTACCCCAAGGTCTTTTTCCTTCTCCACTATCCCGAGTGTTGTACCGCACAGTTGGTATGTCACTCTGGGGTTACTGCTACCCATATTACAATACTTTGCATTTGTCAATATTAAACTTCAGTTGCCACCTCTCAGCCCACCTGTCCAACTTTTCTAGATCCTGTTGCAGTAGTGTACTGTCATTAATATATCATTGATATATTATTGACAATATATGGTCTGTATCACTGATAAATATAGAAAACAACAATGGCCCAACACTGAAACCTGGGGAACTACACTAATAACATTAGTCCAAGAAGAGTGGTGTCCATTGGTTACCACTCTGTAGTAGTAGTAGTAGTAGCAGCAGTGGCATTTGATGCAAGAAAGCAAGTGTATGAGCTTATGCAGCATCAGCCAAAGAAAAAAAAAAAAAATCACACTATTCCCTCCAAATGCCTGTCCAGTTCCTCCTTAAATTTATTCAACCTATCAACTTCCACAACGACAGATGGAAGTTTGTTCCAGCAATTAACCACACGCTTGCTAAAGGCAAATTTCCGCACATCTAATCTACATCTGTCTTTTCTTAATTTGAATTTATGCCCCCTTAGGTTCGTAATCTGCACAAGTGGAAGGATCCCATCAGAATTCAGCATGCTCAACCCATTCAAGGCCTTATATACCTCAATCAGATCACCACACAGGTGCCTAGTCTCCAGCCACTGCAATTTGCAGAACTTAAGCCTCTCTTGGTAAGAGGATCCCTTCATTCCCCTCACCAATCTCGTTGCCCTTCTCTGTACACGCTCAAGTAAATCTACATCCTTCCTAAAATGAGGCCTCCAGACCTGTACGCAGTACTCAAGGCGTGGCCTGACCATTCCCTTATACAGAGGGATAATCACTACTTTTCCCTGCTAGCAAAATTCCTATATATCATTGACAAAACCCCATGACCTGCCCTGGCAGCCAGTCTGCATTGCTCAGAAAACTTCATATCTGACTGCACAATTACTCCCAGGTCTTTTCCATTTTCTACCACCTTAAGTGTAGTACCACACAGTTGGTACATTTCTCTGGGGTTACTTCTACCCATATGCAGTACTTTGCATTTGTCAAGGTTAAACTTCAGTTGCCACTTCTTAGCCCATCTGCCCAAATTATCTAGATCCTGTTGCAGTAGCACAATGCCATTACTGTCATTAACAACCCTGCCAACCTTTGTATCATCTGCAAACTTCGACATTAAGCCTGATATACCTTCATCAAATCACTGATAAATATACAAAACAACAGTGGACCTAACACCGAACCCTGTGGGACTCCACTAATAACATTAGTCCAAGAAGAGCAGCACCTATTGATTACCACCCTCTGTCTTCTCCCACTTAACCATCCTTTTATCCATTGTAGCAACTTACCCTTAATACCATTCTGCTCCAATTTGTACAATAGTCTTCCATGTGCAACAGTGTCAAAAGCTTTCCTGAAATCCAAATATATCATATCAAAATTATTTTTTGCATTCAGTTCCTTTGTAACAACATCATAATATCCTATCAAATTTGTCAGACAAGACTTTCCCTTAACAAACCCATGCTGTGTCTGAATTATTGCTGCAGTCTTGTCTATATGATCCTGTAATGCATCTTTAACCAGTGACTCCATTATTTTACCCGGAACAGAAGTTAAACTAACTGGTCTGTAATTACTCTTGTCACCCTTCAATCCCCTTTGTCAATTGGGGATACATTTGTACATCTCCAGTCTGTGGGAACCTCTCCTGAGTCCAAGGATGCTCTCATAATTATGGCTAAGGGTTTGGTTAGTTGCTTTGCCGCCTCCTTTAATATAACTGGATAGATCCCATCCACCCCAGGTGCTTTTCTTATGTTTAACTTCAACAATTTCTCCTCCACTTTGCTTTCAGTTATTACAAAATCATTAAGTATCCTGCTACAATTTGATAACCTTCTGCCATTTCCAAACCTTAATAACTCCTCGTGTGTGAATGTAGATGCAAAATACTCATTCAGTTTGTTTGCTATCTGAGCAGGATCATCAACAGTCGAACCATCGATGTCAAGTGGACAATCAGATTCATCCCCTTCCTTTTAGAGTTTATATAAGTAAAGAAATCCTTGCTGTTTTTTTTTAGCATCCTTTGCCAAAGATTTCTCGTAATCTGCCTTCGCCTGCCTAACCTCCTTTGTCACCTGATTACAGACTAGCTTATATCTGCCATAGGCTTCTGAGTCGCTTGATAATTTATATGCATTCCATGCATTTTTCTTCTCTATTACGAGTCTCATTAGTTCATTAGATAACCATTTAGGCCTAAACCTTGAACAATATTTCTTAATAGGTATGAAATTTTTAGTAGCTTCCACGATTAATTCCTTGAATGCTTCCCACTTTGAATTTACTGTTGGTAACATCATCAGTTGGTCCCACTGTACAGAATTTAAAACTGTCGGAGACCACTGTACTCACCTTTACGGAAGCAAAAACCCTTTCCTTTACCCCTGATGGTAATTAAATCTTTAAGTAAATCCCACATCAGTACACTGTGATCACTGCCAGCTAGTGGTTCCTTTATCTGCTAATTTTTTAATACACGAATGATCACTGCTGATAACCAGATCAAGAGTATTACTTTCTCTGGTTGCCTCTCGAACATGCTGCTGCAGAAAACAATCATCCAATAAATCCACAAAAGTCTGACTAGTGTGTGAGTGACCAACCCACAAGTTCCAGTCAATATCTGGGAAGTTAAAATCCCCCATTATAAGACATTCCGATTTACTAGCCCACTCTATTTTTCTGTACAATTGTTCATTGTACTCATTCAAGTCATTAGGCCTATAACACACTCCTACTCTTATTTTTGCTTTCGCAGTGCTTATGTCACACCAAACTGATTCAACAGTGCACTGTTCATCTATATCAACTGGATGCACTTCTTTTGATTTTATAGATGAACAGTGCACTGTTGAGTCAGTTTGGTGTGACATAAGCACTGCGAAAGCAAAAATAAGAGTAGGAGTGTGTTATAGGCCTAATGACTCGAATTAATGCCATACTGCTTCAATTTGTACAGTGGTCTTCCATGTGCAACAGTAGCAAAAGCCCTCCTGAAATCCAAATACATGTACGGTAGAACGTCAGTTATCCGGAATAATTGATGTCAGACCTCTTCCAAATAGCCAAATTTTCCGAATAATTTTTCTGGCATATCTTACCGAAAAAAAAAAAAAAAAAAAAAAGAAAAAGGTAAATAAATTTAAGTAAATTTAATCGTAAGGTAAGATTAAATAAATTTAATTTAATCTTACGATTTAATTAAATAAAAAAAAAGTATAAACGAATCTCGGAAAACAGAAACATCCATCCAGTCATTTTTATACAAAACAAGGAAATTAGAAATGCTCTATGGTTTTTCGTCTTGCCGCGAGCACGGGCAATCCGTGCGTCCCAGTGGCATTTGCACACATAGCAATTGTAACTCGCTCTTTTCTCATCTTAAAATTTGGTGCAGGTTTTTCTCGGTAATGCATTCCATAATAAGCCCGTCTCATCAACGTTATAAACGTTTTCTTTCTCATAATTTGCTATAACTGAAGCAAACTTACTTTCTGCAGTTACCGTGTCTCAGTTTTTCAGCCAGCCTGTGCTTGCCTTAAAATCTTCATAGCTATTAATTTTAGATTTAGATTTAAATACAATGCTTTTTCACACAACGGTGGGCCAGACACCGGTTCACCCAAAGTTCGCTCTGAAGAAAACAAAAAAATAAAGTGAGTGCATTTTCAGGTTTCGACATCTTTTTCCTGCTAGATGCTCCTTCACCTCCTCCGACACAAATTTTGTTAGCATTGGAATTTTGCTCGATGTCGTAAATTATTGAAGTCTATAATTTTTCCAATTCTATTAATTAATAATTTCTGTTTTTTGTTGCAATGTTAAAACTACGCGTTTTCTTTTCGTTCACATTTTAATGTAAAAAATTGAGAAAAATAATAAATGGTACAATTTCGGACCGATATTATTTCTACCAAATCTGGAGCTAAACTGATCTGAAATTTACTCACTCATGATTTCCAAAAAAAACCAGTAGGCTCTGTGATATTTTTTTAAAACACATTTCTGAAGGTCACAACCATACAACAATAAAAACAATTTGCAGGTTTCGGTTTATTGGGTTTTTTGTTTGTACAATCTGTTATTATTATTATATTAACCATATGGTGCAAAGATAGGTAGGTGTGGATACAGGATTTGCTGGCACCCACTGGTATAGCACTATCTCCAGTGGGTGTGGGACTTCGCCCTCTTCAGGGCAGATATTATTATTATTATCATTAGCCATATGGTGCAAGGAAGCCTGAGGCTTATACTGCATCAGCCAAAAAAAAATTTTTTTTTTTTAACCCTGAGAGAGAGAGAGAGAGAGAACAAGGGTCAGAAGTAAAAGGGAATCACCAAGAAAAAGAAGAATGATGATATCCAGCTCAGGACCCTGGGTGTGCCATGCCCATACTCACCAGATGTGAGCCCCTGGGGCAGATAAAGATTGTAATGATCTATCTCCACTTGGCAAAAGACGTATCTAGTTGTGGCCCACCTCCTTATGGTGTAGACGGGCCCGGGCACGCTTTCCAGGGTTCGATTCCCGGCATGGGAAAGACTTTACCCCAGGGGCTCACATCTGGTGAGTTATGGGTTTGGCAAACCCAGGGTTCTGAGCTGGATATCATCATTCTTCTTTCTTGGTGATTCCCTTCTACTTCTGACTCTCTCTCAGGGTAACACGGTATTTTTTTTTTTTTTTTTTGGCTGATGCAGCATAAGCCTCAGGCTTCCTTGCACCTTATGGCTAATAATAATACACAAACATAACACTACACGTTTCTGGCCCCTCTACAAAGTTTTGTATCATCACAGAGTAACAGGACGGAGATGAACTTATGTTCCTGGAGATACTATACATGTCTACATACACTGAGCTAACAGATTCCTAAATGCAGTGAAACGTATTAGACTATCTAGTTTTACGTTATATCTTACACTACAGAGTTTGAGACATATGTCACGCTATACCGTAACGATCACAATGTTAAACTAATTAACGTTATTAATTAATTAATGTTGAATTAATTATACAATGTTAATTTGATAATAAAAAATTACTCTAACTCCAACCTATCTGATTCGAACTCTAGAGCTACGCATTTACCACAATTAAAAATTAGAATTCCCCTACCACTCACTCTACAATAACAATGGCTGCAAGTTTCGAACGATATAACGCGCATCGTATGGTAAAATGACACTGACACAGCTAAAAAAAAAAAAAAAATGCAATTTTTCAGAAAAGCGAAAACAAAGAAATCAGATAAGGTTTCATCTAAATTGTGGGCGTAATAACACAGTTTAATAAACCTTTCTAATATGCTAATAGATTTTCTAAATATAATCTTCAAATTTGTGTAACTATGACTACCATAAAGGCCATACCATGACTTTCGAGTTGTGTCGATTTTCTTATTTGTTTGTTTTTTTCAGTTGGGACACTTTTAATATAGGAAAGGTACAGAAAATTAACATTCTGAAATAGGTTAGACAAAAATGGTGTATTTTGTTAATTAATGAAATTATATTTTGAAATGAACAACTAACAAAAACAAACAATAAATGTAATTTTAATTTAAAAAAAATACAATACTTCTCTTATTAATCAAAATAAGGTTTAAATGCAAAAACATAAAACGGTTCAGAGCTTTTAGGGATTTGTTTTAAGCCCAGGTTATCCGATTTTTTTTTTTTTTTAATCTGAAACTTGTATCATCTTGGTGTATGTTGATTTAAATTCGATAGTTTTACCTTGTGACAACTGATGTCTTTGGTTAGTCACAATTTTTTGTTAAAGAGTCACTGAGTAGTAAGATATCTTGCTACTCTGTGGTTTTGGTTTTTATGAAGGTTGCACTTGGACTACACTTTTAAAAGTGTTGTTATACCAGTGCAACAAATACAGTCCTGTCCTGTGATATGTCACTTTTCTACTGTGACCAGTGGCAATACATGCTTAGTAAAAAAGTGACACAACTGCACTCTACTGGCTCAAAATTGGAGTTATAAATATGTCATTTTTTTAGAATGTGAAGTTGATGCTTGTGCATCCTCCTATTATATTAACTCAAATTAGACAATTTTTGAGTTGGGTCACTTTTCCAAGACTATAAAGCTACTTACAGAATATGATAACCAGGTCAATAAAATGGCAAATATTTCTCTTATTTTTTGCATATATTTGTAACACAAATTCACAAATGCTTAATAAGCAAAATATCCATCTAAAACAAATCATTTACTCATGTAATGCAAGTATTGTGTTATTGCTATGTCACACTTGTCGTTATTGATATTACGGTCTGAACTTTCACTTCCTTCAAAGAATACACTGTCTTCAGGGTTATCAAGGGCATTGCTAATTGCAATTTCTTGAAAAATGTGGCAGGTATCTTGTGTTTCAGTGCTCCATTCGTCATTCATTCACACACCGAGAAATGGTTGGTCTTTTCGTGTATCCTGTTAGTGTCAAATTGTGATTTGGTGCCTACATCCATCTGGTGTACTCCTCACACAGGAATACTTTAAATGATTTATTAATTGAAATGTCCAATAGCTGCAGTTGGCTAAGGCCTCCTGAAATTACTTACTCTGTGTTTAAACTGTCCATTTGTTGCCTGTTACATGTGATCTGAAATGGTCAAACAATAAAAATCTATATACCTCATTGTGCCAAATTCATCTGTTGTCTCTACCGTTCTCCCAACTCCACTAATCACTTGGAGCTCTTTGCAACTTGACTTTCTCCAGTCCAACTTTCCTAACAGTGAGGTAATTTTCCTTGGTGATTTTAATGTTCGCAACTCCAGCTGGCTTCTGGCAGAATTTCAGTTATCGGTTGATTCAACTACTCCTCATCTCAGTTGCCCAAACTATTCGCTGTATGATTCCTTTCGCCTCAAAAGTAGTACTTGTGCATATGTTCATTTCAATGTTCCCTGTCAGAGACTTGGTAATTTGGAATCTCCTCTTTTTGATCTTCTTGGCTTAAAATCTCTCTACCTCATTGTGTCAAATTCATCTGTTGTCTCTACTGTTCTCCCAACTCCACTAATCACTTGGAGCTCTTTAACTTCTTCTCTTTGCAACCTGACTTTCTCCAGTCCAGCTTTCCTAACAGTGAGGTAATTTTTCTTGGTGATTTTAATGTTCACAACTCAAGCTGGCTTCCATTTTCTAGTCACACCAACCCAGTTGGTCGAGATACTGAGGCTTTTGCAAATACTGATGACCTTACACAGATTGTTCATTTACCTACAAGAATACCGGACGATCCTAACCATTCAGCAACATGCTTGATCTTTCTCTCACAAACAACCCTTCTAAGTACACAGTCGAAGTGAGAGGTCCTTTAGGCACCTCAGATCACAACTTGGTGATTGTCTCTTCTCCAATGGAGCCTTTATCTCATGGCTATTCCCAACCTCGTATTGTTTGGCATTACAAGAATGCAAAATGAGGATGACCTGCGAGATTTCTTTTCTTTGGTCGGATTACTGTTTCAAAACTTCTGATGTCAACGTCTGCTCAGATCGTGTCAGTGAAATTATTCTTGCAGGAATGGAATCCTTTATCCCACACTCCACTTTAAAATCTTGTCCTTTATCTAAACCTTGATTTTCCGATAAATGTGCTAAGGCTGTTCAAGCAAAGAACGTTGCATATCATAATTGGCTGGTTTCTAATTCTTCTATTTCATTTTCTGCCTACACCAAAGCTTGGAACAATTGTAAAGCAGTTATTAATCAGTCCAAACTAGAGTTTGAATAGGCTAAGAGTAGAACTTGCTTCTTGCCCCAATGGTAGCCGAGCATTCTGGTCTCTTGCCAAACCTATTGGCCGCAACTTTTGCCCATCTCCCACCTCTGTCCAAACCAGATGGTTCAGTTGTCACTTCAGCCAAGGATAAAGCTGACCTGCTAGCATCCCATTTTTCTTCCAACTCCTGTGTTAATGATCTTGGTAAAACACCTCCCACCATTCCTGACATGCTCCATTCAATGTTTCCTGTGGTTTTCTGTCAAAAGGATATTGACGAATCTTGATGCTAAGAAAGCTTCATGACCTGATGGTATTTCTCCACTTGTTCTCAAAACCTGTGTTCCTGAACTTACTCCTGTTCTTTGCCACCTTTTTCAATTTCTTATTCCAAAGGTGTTTTTCCTTCTGCTTGGAAATTTGTTCATATCCAGCCAGTTCTTAAAAAGGGTGACAAATCCCTCCCATTCAATTATTGTCCCATTGCAATTACTTCTACTCTTTCTAAAGTAATGGAGAAATCAATTAACTGCCAACTCTTAAACTACCTAGAAACCTTCCGTCTGATCAATGATTGCCAGTATGGATTCCGTCAGTGTCGATCCACTGGTAATATTCTGGCTTATGTTACTCATTTATGGACTAATTCAATGGAAAAGTTTGGTGAAACACAAGCAGTTGCTCTTGACATCTCAAAGGTTTTCGATCATGTTTGGCATAAAGGTCTTCTAAACAAGCTTCCATCTTATGGTTTGTCAACTGTTTTTTGTAATTGGTTATCCAGTTTTCTCTCTGATTGCTCACTGCGTGTGATGGTAGGTAGCTTTCTGTCTTCTAACTTCTTCACTAATGCTGGTGTCCCCCAAGGTTCAGTACTTTCCCCCACTCTTTTCCTCTTGTATATTAAGTTGATTTCAATTCTTCTAAAACTCAGTCTTGTCTTATATCTCGCAAAAAAGGATTCTTCTGCTCCTATGCTTATCTTTGGTGACAGTTCACTTTCTAGGCAAGATGATACTGTATCTCTTTTGGGAATTACTCTGACTTCTAGTCTCTCTTGGCACAAGCACATTACAAATATTGCTTCCTCTGCATCTAAAAAACTTGGTTTTCTCTTTCGCTCTTGGCATTACTTTTCTTCCAAACAGCTGTTCTCTCTGTACAAATCGCAAATCCGCCCTGTCATGGAATATTGTTCTCACATCTATGGCCGTGGCCCCAAAATCTCTCTTAGGCTTCTAGATTCCATTCAAAAGCGGGCAATTATTTTAATTAATGACTCATCTCTAACAGAGTCTCTCCACTCGTTGTCTTCATGGACGTACTGTTTCTGCTGCATGCCTTTTCTACAGGTATTTCCACGGGCACTGTTCTTCTGAATTGGCTTGTATAATTCCTGCTCTCTCTTTCAAGACAGTCCGAACATGACGTGCCACCATGAACAGACATCCATTTACCGTCCAACTTCAAACTCATAGAACCAACTTTTTATCTTCCTTATTTATTCATTCAACTGCCGTTTTCTGGAACAACCTTCCTTGATACGTATTTCCTGAATATTACAGTCTACAGAAGCTTAAGTCTAATGTCAACAAATATCTTCTTTCGTCTTCTCAACCTCCAACCCAGGCAAGGTACTAAGAACTATAGGTTCTAATACCTTTCGTGTTTGGGATTTTCATGAAAAAAAAAAAAGTACTGGCTGAAAGCAAACTTCTTTTTTGCAGCTATGCTCAATTTAAATTTATGCCGCTGTGTTGTCTAAGCAAGAGGAAGGATACCATCAGAATTTAGCTTACTCAGCCCATTCAAAGCTTTAAACACCTCAATCATGTCTTTATGCAGGTGCCTAGTTTCCAGATGCTACAATTTGCAGAACTGAAGCCTTTCTTCATAAGAGTACTGTTTTGTTACCCTCAGTAATCTTGTTGCCCTTCTTTGCACCTATTTCAACAGATCCACATCTTAAATGAAGCTTTTGGACCTGTATTCAGTACTCAAGTTGCAACCTAATTGCTGCCTTTCACAATGGGATAATCACCTTCTTTTCCCTGCTGACAAAATTCCATTTTCTAGATCCTGTATAACATTAACAAAACTTCATGAAATGTCCTAGCAGCCTATGTACATGTTCGAAGAACTTCATGTCTGAACTGCACAGTTACTCTCGGGTCTTTTTCCTTTTTCACTTCTCTCAGTGTGGTACCACATGATATATTATTCTAGGATTATTTTTCTATTTAATGCAGTACCTTGCATTTGTCAATGCCAAACTTCAGTTGCCACTTCTCAGCTCATCTCCTAATTTTTCTAGATCTTGTAGTAGCATACCCTGAGTACTTCCATTAATAAACTTTGTATGTGAGAAATATGTACTTTAATTAAGTTTGTTCTCTAATATATCAACTGTAAATTTTTTGTAAAATTCTTTTAGCTGTATTATGCCTTATAAATCTGTAGAAAGGCAGAATTCTGAAAATTTTTATGCTTTTATTTTAGATTTTTCAATATTAAATGTTTTCCAGCAATTGTGCTGTAGTAGGAAATTCTAGGAAAGTTTTCTGAATTGATTTCTTTTAATTATTAATACATAGAAGCTACAGGGAGGGTTGACTCAAAGCACATGCTAAGAGTGCAATGAAATGGAAGAGATGTTAGGATGATTATGATTTTCTCAACACGATGATTGTGAAATTAGAATTTAAGTTTTACTTTAATAGTAAAATTCTTTATTATGAAAATATTTGTTATTTTTAATACTTGGTAGTATTAAAAATGAATACACATTTGGTACTTTCTATGAAATTGTATTTGATAATAAAACAAGTCCAATTTTGTTAAGAAAAAAACATGCTATCTATGATTGCCACCTTTTAAAAATCTCTGGGCAAAGATCACTTGGAGAAAGCAATCCTGAAATATTTTCATGTAAAATACACATTTTTTAGACACTCTGTAATTATAAATTAATTTATTAAATGATATTTATTAGTAAAAATTACTACAAGTACTTCTTTTGTGATACTTATTTAAATTTCTAGTTTCAAACTTTATCTGTGCCATAATTCAAAACATTGTAAATACTAGTATTAAATTGTTTTGTAAGATCAGGTAATTTACAGCAAAAGCTTCTAAACTTAACTGACTTACATGCTACAAGAGCTACAGAACAGGGCTAAATTTATTAATATATAGTCCCTAGACAAAACATCTGTATATAGACTCCTACGGCGCCTCCGTAGTCAGGTGGGAAGGAGCAGCAGTGCGTAGCACACGCTTCTTGATTAGACCGGGGTTCGAGCCTGTGAATACGGAGGATGCGGAAAGATCAGGGAATGACCACAGCATATCCCCGGAGCAATATGGCCTTAGTTGCTAATGCTCCTAAAAACCAAACAACAACAACAACAACAACAACAACATAGACTCCTACAGAAGGAATCAGATGAAAAATAAAAAATATTTACTTATTGATGCCCAAAATATTAATTCAAAGTTCTTCATGTAATTCGCAATTTGAGACTACTTTTTATTTTAAAACTCAAGGTAATGGCTATATCAAAAACTGGTTATAAACAAATTGCTTAAGTGCCCTTATTTCAAAAAATATTATTATTAATGCAGCTTAGTATTAGTAGTAGTGACAAATATGCAAGAAAGCAAGTGCATAAAGTATTAGCAAAAAAAAAAACCCACACTTCTCATATCACCTGTCCATCCTTTCTAATCATTGTCTATTTCTGCCTTGAATTTATTTAAACTAATCACTTCCACAACAAAAGACAGAAGTTGTTTCAACAATCAACCACCTGCTGGCTGAATGCAAACTTCCACACATCTATCCTTCCTCAATTTGAATTATGCTCCTTCATGTGTGCAGGCTGAGCAAGAGGAAGAATGCCATCAGCACTGCACTTACTCCATCCATTCAAGACCTTAAACACCTCAATCAAATCTCCTCACAGGGGTCTCCAGAAACTGCAGTCTGCAAAACTGAAGCCTTTCTTGGTAAGAGCACCCTTTTGTTCTCTTGACAATCTTGTTGCCCTTCTCTGGACCCATTCCAGCAGATCTATATCATTCCTAAAATGAGACTTCCAGACCTGTATGAAGTACTCAAGATAGAGCCTAACCATTACATTTTACAATGGAATAATCACCTCATCCCTGGTAGCAAAGTTCAGTTTGTTGCAATAGTATACCTTGATTACTGTCATTAACCATCCTGCTAACCTCTATCATCTGCAAACTAGACATAGGTCTGATGTAATATACCATCATCAATATCAATAATAAATAGAGAAAACAACAATGGGCTCAGCCCCGAACTCTGTGGAACTCCACTAATAACATTAGTCTGCAAAGAGTAATAACTACTCTTTGTCTACTAACCCTTTATCCACAGCAGTAACATCAATGTATATAGCAGTCTTGTATGTGCAACAGAATCAAAAAAACTGTTCTGAAATCCAAGTATATGATATTAAAATTATTTTTTCTATTTAATTCCTTTGTTACTGCAGCATAGTATGCAATCAAATTGGCCAGACAAGTTTATACCCCAACAAATCCATCTGTGATTGTAGTTTGATTGTGTTTTTATCTGGATGATCCTGCATTACTTCATTAACCTGAGTAAATGCTAATCGTGTTAACCTAATGACTCCTTTATTTTCCCCTGGAACAAAAATTTAAGTCAACATGTCAACTTTTGATTCTGCTCTTTGTGAATTGGGGATATATTCATACATCTGCAGTCCATCGGGATCTCCATTGAATCCAAAGATGTTCTTATAAATTGTCTTAGGGTTTGCTACCTCCCTTAAGATAACTGGATAGATCCCATCTAAACTCCTCTGACCGTTTGGTCGTCCCAGAGTATAAACAGAAAATTTATTTATTTATTATTTACTCCAAGTGCCTTTTTTATGTTTAGCTTCAACAATTTCTCTTCCACTTTCCTATCAGTTATTACAGTCATTTAGTTTCCTGTTAAAGTTTGATAAATTTCTGGCATCACCTTTCTTCAAGAATTTCTTATGTGTGAATATGAACTTAACCTGGTCAGAGGTTACCATGGGCACTGCAAAATTTTGAGCTCTAGACAATTGTCTAATTTGTCTAGGCATAATTTGGCCCTACTATAGAACATTATCATGCAGGCTAGGACAACAGTGTGATATAGGGGTGTACATTTTAAATATATAGCAATATAATTCTCCCTTAAGAATAGTTCTTTTTACATAAATTGCATTGCTATAGTACAATTCGAAAGGAATTCCTAGTGAAGTGCATGCACAATAAGAGATTGATGCATTTTGTAACAAACCTAGTTTGTTTCAAAAACATTCCAGACTGAGGCCATTGCCTTTGGTTTTCTATCAAAACATTAAAAAATTAGGTATTGCTCCAATTGGTAAATAGTTTTGTTAGTTACACTAGAAAGAAAAGCATATAATAATTTATCTCAAAATGGGAATGGAGATGAAAGAGAAAAAAATAATAATTTTTTCTCTTCCATCTCCATCGTGCTAACCTAGAGAAAGGACAAGGAAACTCAAACATAGCATGCTTAAACCTTCAGGAGAGATAACAGATCTAATTGTAATTGATAGAAGCAGCAGTAAAGCAAGATGGAAATGGGAGGAGGAGGGCATTCCCCTTCCCCATGCTAAAGAAAAATGTCTGTGCCAAGTAGAAACTCATGATTTGTCACCTGTTGGTGGCCAAAGTGTCACACTTTATATATATAAGGTGTGATCAAAAATGTTATTATTATTATTATTATTAGCCATATGGTGCAAGGAAGCCTGAAGCTTATGCTGCAATGGCCAAAAAAAAAATTTCCCTATTACCCTGAGAGAGAGAGAGAGAGAGAGAGAAGTAGAAAGGAATCACCAAGAAAGGGAAGAATGATGATATCCAGCTGAGGACCCTGGGTGTGCCAAGCCCATTCTCACCAGATGTGAGCCCTGGGGGTAGGGACTGATTTTGTATCTTGAAATTGTAGTGAGCTGTGATGACTTGTCACATGTCTGGTGACTTATCTAGACATTGTAACACAGAAATCACCTATTTATCTGCAGTAATTCTGAATAGATGGCATTTTATATGAGGGCAGTTGGAAAAGTTCGTGGTCTGAGTATTGAAAGGCTTGTGGTACAGTGTTAAAAACTTAATACAAAATTGTAACCCACCAAATTTCATGCAGTTCGAATAATGTCTTTTTTTAAATACTGGTCCCGAAGTCCACAAAGTTGGGTGAATGAGGAAAGATGGACAAAACAGTCACTGTACAGTCATCCAATTTTTGGAAAAAAAAACAAAAAGGGACTAATGCCAAAGGCAATTCACAAGGATATGGTTACAACATTGGGGAGGATGTCCCTTTTTATTTGATGGTTAAGAAGTGGGCAGCAGAATTTAAACAAGGGAGGGAAAGCCTGGAACATGACCCACACTGTGGAAGATCTGCAATGTCCATCACTTCAGAATTTGTTGACAGTGTGTATAATCTGGTAACAAGTGATCAACGAGTGACAGTTCGGTACCATGCCATCTTCTTGAAAAATCCATTCTTGGGCTCTTCTCAAGAATGGATTTTTCAAAGACTTTGCAGAGTTTAAAGAGGGCCTCTTGTTCATTGAGAACGAAGCTTGCTCCTGCTTTTTGACAGAGGACTAGAGGAGGCATTGATTGGAGCGTACTGGAAATGGTAAGAAGTGGTTTACCAAGATCATCAATACAACAGTTACAAGAAAAGTTAGGATGCTAGTAAGCTGGCTTTCTTTAGCTGAGGAGGTAATAGATCCATCAGGTTTTAACAGAGGTGGGAATATAGGTGGACAAAAGTTGTAGCAAACAGCTTTCAAAAGAGATCAGAATGCCTCACTACTATACGAACAAGAAGCAAGTTTTCTACTGTTAGCCTGTTCAAATTTTAATTTGGAGTGATTAATAACTGCTTTACAATTGTTACAAGCTTTAATGTAAGCAGAAAATGAAACTGGAGATTTGGATGGAAACCAGTTGCAACGTGCAACTTTCTTATCTGGAACAGCCTTAGCACATTTATTGGAAAACCAAGGTTTAGATAAAGGAGGAGATTTTAAGGTAGAGTGTGGAATAAAAGACTTCATCCCTGAAAGAATAATTTCCCTGATGCAACCTCAGCAATCACTGACATAAGAAGATTTAAAACAGTAATTCACCCAAGGAAAAGCAAAAAATGAATCTTGCAGACATACAATTTTGCATTCTTGTAATGCAAAACAACATAAGCTAAGAGTGGCCATGAAAGAAAGACTGTTGGAGGAGAGACCAACACCAAGTTGTGATCTGAGCTACCTAACTTCATCCATGCATTTGGAAGGGTTGTTTGTGAGAAAAAGATCAAGAGTGTTAGCTGTGTGGTTAGGATTGGGAGATAGAGTGAATGTTACTCATAATGAGCATGCACCATACTCATAGGCTGGTGACTGCCTATATATGCTCATGCAACAGTTTAAACAAATTTGTGGTGCCAGTCTTTAAGTAATGTATGGTGCAGAGTTGTTTGGAAGCAGTTAGTTGAACTATACATGTCAATAATTGTCTAGGTGAGGAAATATACCTAATTTTTTGGGAAATAAGCTGACTGACCTTTTGGAGGATGGATCTTTATTGATACAACGCACAAGTATTTTCATCATGATGGAACTCTACAGCATTTTTTCCACCAGGTGTCCAATTATTTTCCTAACAATATCCCAACTGTTGGACTGGTTGAAGAGGTCATTATCCTTGGACAGCTAGATCACCTGGCCTTAACATTTTAGGCTATTTGGTTTGGGGTTGCATGAAAGCATTAGTGTACATGCAAAAAGTTAATGACAGGAATGCACAAATTGGAGAAATTTGGAAAAAAGTTAATCACAAGGATGTACTGCATTGGAGAATTTTGGATGTTGCCTGCTGACTACATCTGAAATTATCACTCTGTTTTGTCTACATAGCCTTAAATTACACACTCTGAACAACCATCTTGCACAGTGTTATATATACTGACTCCATTAGTGCTATCCAAGTTATACAACAGAATACAAAGAATGATACAAAGTTAAACCAGAAGAAACAACAAGTTCTCTTTTGTTGTATCCCTGGTCATGCTGGAATTTCTGGAAATGAACAGGCTGACCTAGCTTCCAAAGCTGTTACTATACTACAGACCAATCCTTTATTACACCTGCATCTGACTACAAGTATATTATAAAGAAACAATGTTTTGAACAATGGCAACACATCTTACAGAATCAATCCAATAACAAACTGCTTGGTATAAAAAAAAGATCTCAAACCATTGACATCCAATATATATAAGAACAGACATGAAGAAGTTGTATTTGCCCAATTACGGATAGACCACATGCACCAGACATATCTTTATCTGCTTACAGCCACTGACCCATCACAGTGCACAAACTGCAACGCTCATCTTACAGTCTGGCATATACTCATTGATTGCCTTTTTACAACAGTGAGCAACAAACTCTCTTTGATTCATTTTCAGTAATGAACACTCTTGAGTATTGCTGATCTCCTTGCAGATACGCTATACATGGACAAAATCTTTATTTTCCTCAAACAGATACAACTCTATAATGCACCCTAAACTTTAACTGCAATCCATATTAATAAAAAACAGAGCATTGAACTTTATCATAGTTAGGCTCATTATGGTATTAGTTGCCCTTGCGCCGTAAAGCCCACAACAAACAAACAAACTGAAATGTACCAGTAAAAACAAACCAGTAATAGAGGGAACAATCTACACATTATTACCACTTTCAGGAATGTGTATCCAAGTAGAAGGCAGATATTTTGGACGCCTCCACAGCCAGGTGGGAAGGAGCAGCAGTGCGTAGCACATGCTTCTTGATTAGACCGGGGTTAGAGCCCGTCACCACCAAATATGGAGTATGCGGAAAGGTCAGGAATGACCACTGCATATTCATGGAGCAATATGGCCTTAGTTGCTAATGCTCCTAAAAACCAAATAACAAACAAACAAACAAAACAGCAGATATTTTGAGCAACTATTATAAAAGTTCTTTTGATATTCATTTCTTAAAATAATTGATTTTCCAAATTGTTTTAATTAAATTAAATTTTAAGATTTTTTTTGAAATAAGTTTTAAAACATCTTAGAACTTCTAATTCTAAAATAAATGTTTAACACGGTAATCTAGTTTTTGATTACAACCGCCTTAATACTTGCTCAAAATTGGACCCATGCTGATATGGTCATTTCTACAGATTTCTCAAGGAATCCACCCCGGAAGTTTGGCAGATTCCTCCTCAGACTGTGTGTGTACACAGACATGTACACAATGACATATCAGCATTAGTGTATTAAACAAGTTTGTTAATGCATATGGTACATTACATTTCAGTCTCATCAGCAGATAGTAATAATTCATGATTTATAACAAATTAAGTCAACCCATCAACATAAAAATTTGTTGCAAAGATTCCTAAAATATTCTAAGCAAGCATAGAAATTTTGAAATGTATCAAAGGCCCTGTTCCAAATTTATGGTAATATTCTGCACAGGAAACTGGAGAGGGATTGCTATTAAACTAGAATTGAACTTAGAGCCATTCCAGGAGCCAACAGAATATACGGAGAAATTTGGTAGCAACCCTAATTTTTCTTGTTGATTAATGCAAAAACATGGTTTCACTTGTGCTGATTTTTTTTAGGTGGAGGAACGAGAGCTGTGAAATCATAACTGGAACTAAAATTTTCCCAAGGACCAACAGAACATAGGTTAAAAATGGCTAGAATGAAAAGTCAAATCGGCTTTTCATTCTAGTGTAATACACAAAATATACTTCCATTTATGTAAATAGATTTCTGTAGTTGGAGGGAGTGAGGGAGGGGCAAAGGAGGCTATGATTAATCTTAAAAGATTTCCAGGGACCAAAGAAATATACACTGATGTGATGTTTTCTAATTAAGTAATATCTAAACATCAGATAACATACTTTCATTACAAGTTAGGTAATGTATGCAGTGCAGTGCAATTGAAGGCATATTCTATTTTTTTTATTAAAATTAACTGAATTTTTTTTTATTTTTCTCTGTTTAACTGAAATGAAAAGTAAATAGTTATCTTCTTATCAATTACTTACTAAGCGTATAAATTTACAGAATACTTAATAAAATTATAGTTTTACGATCTTGAAACTTAGCTGTTCAGTTTAATTACAAATGTATAATATTTATTGCTCTTTCCCATACAGGGATAGGTTGTCCCAAGGGTGAACTGCACCTGGGCACCAATGTTCAAGGGGGTGCCTGAAAACCAGAAACTTACATACACATATGAAGAAAATTTTAAAGGGGGAGCACCAAATTTTAATTGGCCCCATGCATCAAATTTTGATTGGCATCTGGGCAACACATACCCTAAGAATGCCCCTGTTCCCATAGATAAGTCTCTTTTATATATATAGTACATCTGTTCACAAGTGACGCCACGTTCACCAGCCTTATATAACAAACAATACACGCAAAGCGTACACAGCTGTATAAAGCTAACAATACTGCATTAAAACTACATTTAATGTACAAATTTATTTTTTCCACACAATTAGTATGGGAAAAAGAAATAATAATTGACGGATTTCTATTTGTCTGATTAAATTTGGACAAATAGAAAACCCGAATGGCTTGACAAATTTTTTATAGGAACCAAATATAAATTTCATGATAATCCGGCCCCTGGAAGCCTCTGTCTTACGTGCAGACAGAGAGGACTTGGTGAAGACAACAGGCGCTTATGCATAAGACTAATGCACCTAAAAATTCAAAAATCAAAAAAATTCTTTCCTTAGTTGACAGGCTATCCAAAAGATATAATTCCTGTTTTCCCATCTGATGCAGTGTTGCAGGGGTAAAATAAAGGTGGCCCACCATCAATATTCTGTTTTCCCAAGTGCAGAAGCTAATGAAATATTATAAGAATACAATGAACAGTTTGAATTCCGTTTTGAATTTTTGAGTGAATTAAATATATTAAGATTTCAAACGTGTTCCTCCAAGAGCCAAGCTAAAAAGCGGTAGGTGTTTACCATTCTCATTCATCTACTGAACTTTCATATGTATTAGAAATATCTATGGCCACCTCTAGATTTTTGACAGTACATCTGCCTAATGTTGAGGCTAGGCCACTGAGTAAGATTTGTTACTACCTTGTGGGCTAGACCATCCATAAGGAAGGCCCAGACATGGTAATGTTTTCTGGAAGAGAAGCAGCAACTCAGAATGCAAAATGGACGTGGCTAAGCTGCATACTGCATTCAAGTGCACTGGATCTGTGTTGGGAATTTCGGTTTGGATGACATGTTTGAATCAGGTTGCTGAAATTTATGATATGAGACAAGTGTAGAAAACAAGCTTTTTTTTTCTTATTGCCCAAGTATTTTTCTCTTTTCTGTAAGAACTAATCACTTACGAAGTCATATTTCCATATATTCTGCTTATTTATAATGAAATGCAAGATAATTACTTTTTTTTTTTTTTTTTTTTTGCCCCTTTCTTTTGTGAAGTGAAATAACTTTGCGGGCGACGATCGGCTTTGCTAAATCGCGCTTACTCCGGCTTCAGTATATGCAAGTGTAGGGCATGCGCAAGAAGTGTGTATACGGCTGTTAGCCGATTTATTCGGTTTGCGGAACGAGGGCATTTTATTTGGTTAGCGTATAAATGGGCAGACGTACTTATACGGTTGAATTTAAGAGGGAAGCAGTGAACTATGCTTTGAAGCATGGAAATGCGACAAGTGCTCGAAAATATGGAGTTAACGAATCGTGTATACGGCGATGGCGTTTAATGACACGTTGCGAAAAAATAACGTCTCTTGAAGAGGAGTTAGCCGAATTACGGGCGTTTAAACAATGGAAACGCTCACTCGAAACAAGAATATCAAAGGCCCCTTTAGAAGAAGGAAAAACAAACCTCACGGTAAGAATCAGCCATTTATTAACACTCCAACCGAAATTACATTAAAGGAGCAAAACATTTTGTACCGGTAACCAGGATGCTGTTTGAAACAAATGTTTATCCCGTAGGCGGAACGGACCATCTACTATGGTCCACTACAATGAAAATTTAGCCACACAGTTTCTCCTATCCTATATGCAGAGCATATATTTTGGAGTTATCCAGCTAGATGTAACAATTACTTTGGTTATGTACCCCCTTTTTTTCTTTCTTTTTTTTTTTTTACCGTTGTGCTAAAGAAAAATGGACTATAACTAATGGTGCCTACATTATGATATTCCCTGCATTTTGCATATGATTGTGTTATTGACGTTTTAATACACATTTACAATATATGCATCTAATACAATACATTTAAACAGAATTGCTTTGCCATTCGAGTGTTTGTGTTTATAAAATACTTCGATTGGTTTTATAAGATCGTTTCATTCACGTGTTTGGACAGCATATAAAGTTATACAAAATTAAATACAGTAACTCTAATATCTGTTTCATGAAAATAATCATTTTTGACTATTTGAATAACAGTACTTCGGAAAAATGATAATTTTGAAATATTTAAAATAATTTATAAAATAGATTACGGAGTACAGTGGAGCTACTCAGTGTCGAGTGGAGGGAAGATTGAAAGATTTGGTGGCCATTACAACTATAGAATCAGTAGTGGCAAGAAAGCAAGCTTATAGAGCCAAAGGGGGAAAAAAAATACCCACCTCACTCGTCCCACCCCCTTCAAGAATTTGTCTAGTTCTTCTTTTAATTTATTCAAACTACCCAACTCCGTATAACAGATGGAAGTTTTCCGGCAGTCAACCATCCATTGGCTGATTGATTAGAACTATAGATAGACTACTTTTACAGATGGGGTTTGGGGGGACTCAGCAATGGAAGGAGAAATTAAATTATATTTAAACTTTAAGTACATAAAATGAAGAGGTTTTTATTTATTAATTATAGAATTTTAATATTTTTTTCCCACACTGAAATTTTTCGAATTGGCCGCGGCCTCTTAGAAATTGCCTTGTGGGCTGAAAACTGAATAGCGCTAGTAGCCAGTGAATCGGAAGTTGTATTCTGAACATTATAATAATGTTCTGCAGGTATAAGAGATAAAACAACTGCGATACATAAAAATGGCAATTAAAAGTGAACAATAAAATGATCAAAACAATATTACTTTCGATTCAATTGCTGCATTCATAATACTTAGTGCTATACTTCATAATTAACCTTAACATATTACACCATAGCACCATGTTAAAAAAAATCAATAACTTAATTGTTACTGACGAAATAGTTACACATTCCATCCTTAGATCGACTGAGGTTGGAAGTGTGCAACTATTTCTGAAATGCTGAAAGGAAAAGCTGTTAGTAATAATTAAATTATTTTATTTATTTATTTTTTTAAAGTAGTGTAATTTGTGTTCTTACTAGTTTGTGCCAATGTAATGTCTTGGAATTATATCAGATCTACTTCATGTGTTTCTGCTGCTATACTGTCACATTGCAGCATTACACATGTTGATGACAATTTATTCCATATTATTTCCATGAGTTGCACATTGTCACAAAAAAGCTTCTTGGACCTGTTGGCAAATTTTTTATTCCTTCCCCCCACCCAGTCAAAGCTCTGCTGAAATTGCCCCATAAAATGATATATCACTGATTTCCATCCACTGTAACAAACTCAGTTTTTTGTGTATGTGTGTCTTGAATTAACCCCAGGGGCTCACATCTGGTGAGTAAGGGCTAGGCACACCAAGGGTCCTTAGATAGATATCATCATTCTTCTCTTTCTTTCTTGGTGATTCCCTTTTGTCTCTCTCTCTCTCTCTTAGGGTAACTCAGGAAATTTTTTTTGGCTGGTGCAGCATGAGCCTCAGGCTTTCTTGCACCATAAGCTAATAATAATAATGCAGTAAGTTACATTTGTTTTTATTTTGATTCTTGGTTGAGTCAATGGTAATCATTATGCATACAAACCAGAATTCATTATTTTATTTATTGTAAATTTTATAAAAATTTTAATCTTGTTTTTATTATGGTCCTATATAAAATTTCATATTATTTATTATTTTATATATCTGATATTTAACACTAGGGGCTCACATCTGATGAGTATGGGCTTGGAACACCTAGGGCCCTGAGCTGGATATCATAATTCTCTTTCTTGGTGATTCCCTTCTACTTTTCTCTCTCTCTCTCAGGGTAACCCGCGGGATTTTTTTTGGCTGGTGCAGCATAAGCCTCAGGCTTCCTTGCATCATGTAGCTAATAATAATAATATTACTAACTGAATATTGATTACTACGGACACTGAGGCAAGGACTTGTTTTATTGTTTTGCTTTGCCTTCAATCTCGATGGAGGACCATTGAGAAAGTCATTAAGATTGATGGTTTGTTTGTTTGTTGTTTGGTTTTTAGGAGCATTAGCAACTAAGGCCATATTGCTCCAGGGATATGCAGTGGTCATTCCCTGACCTTTCCGTATTTGGTGGTCACGGGCTCGAACCCTGGTCTAATCAAGAAGCGTGTGCTACGCACTGCTGCTCCTGCCCACTTGGCTACGGAGGCACCAGGATTGATGGTACACAGCATTACAATTTATATATGTATTTTTTACTATATTTAACCTAATGAATTAGGTTAAGTATAGTAAATCTTTACACAGTTGTATTCTCCTTGGTTTCATTGGTTATAGCATTGTAACAGACATCTATTATAGGTTTGCTACCCCAGTTTCTTGTATACAGCACTATACAACTTTCGCCGTTATTCCTTTTTGAACACCTTACCTTATACATGATGATAATATTAACATTATGGATGTTAAGTACAGGGGCCTTGGCAATGGCCCTAGTCTATGAAATATATGTACATAATTAACATATTGTCAAAATACATCTAATTTATATACTTTAATCTCACACACATGGGAAATGAATGTATGTAATTTAGGATGTGATCTCTTAGGTCATTCCAAATAACTAATGCTATATCAATGTAGGTCTTGTTGTTGTATTTAGCAGTCACAGCCTTGAGTGCATATCACTGCACTCTTTCTCCTGACAACTCTGCTACGTCAGGCCTATTTTCAATTAATAGGCCATCTCGAATTAGTTTTTCCTTAATTTCTGAAACAATTCTCTCTCCCATTTTTTCTGATGTGTTTATGAAATCGATGAACTTTTCTTCAGTTGTGTATTTATCATCTGAAAATTTTAGATACCGAATAATTTCTGTTAATTGGTCTCTCTGTGATACATCTAGAGTGCTGTCAAATATACTATAATATTTAGCTATTTGGATTTATTTTATTATTTCACCTCATACTTTTGATGCTAACAAATTAATAAATTCATACTGAATTTCTTGCAATGAATAGTTAGTGTGGTGTTTAATATGCGATTCCAGAGCATTTTTCACTCCAACATCAAATTGGCTGACAAATTTGATCAAGATTAAAAATATACCACAGTTTTTTTTTTTTCTTTGGTATCGATATTACTAGCTGTCCATGAAATGCCAAATTATTTTCAGCACAAAACAACATACATTTTAATATTATTTTCAATATATGATGCCATTTTGAAATTTCACTTATTGCTGCTTGTGCAATGCCATCAATTAGTCAACCTTTTTAAAGACCCTTTTCTAATAATTTACATTTTGTTAATGTGTTGTAACAAATTTTACAAAATTGAATGTTTGGATTAAATCCATCTGAGCTGCAAATCCATCTGAATCCATCTGAGCTGCAAAATGGAACATTATTTGTTCCAGATACAAATAAGAGGCATGGAAAACAATATATTGCAGCTTTGTTTCTGCAATAAAATAATTATTTCCTCTCTGTATTTTTCAATACCTTCATTTTCGTATTTCCATGAATTGTTGAAACATCGGCTGTTAGTGACAGGTAAAAAGCTAAACTGCAGCCATTATCAATCCACTGAGGATGGAAGCCTCAACAATTCATGTTGAGGGAAATGGACCATAATCTGCCATGCTGATCCAGTGCGTGTTGGCAGGTCGGCTGTATTTGGCAGTCAGGGGCTTGAACCCCGGTCTACTCAGAGCATGTGCTACTGCACTCCCACTCCTGACCATTCGGCTATGGAGGCCATTAGTAACAGGATATGTACTTAACACTGTATGCTCAGGACCGTGTTGTACTAGAAGAGATCTGTTTTTGTGGATGTTAAAATTTCAATGTGGTTGGATAATTAAAATTCAGACTTGCATGTTCCGCGTATTATTATTATTATTATTGCAGCCATCATCTTTTTCTGCACACTGTTGTTTATTATTCTCCACACTTTATAATTCTTTTAAAATGACTTCAACTGTTTGGGCTTTTTCTTGGACTTCCGTTTCACTGGCATCATCATCATTTGTTTCATCCTCACTCAAATTATGTTTGTTTTAAATTAATTGTTCTCTTGTTGTTTTATTTAAATTATAAATCACAATATTCATGATCACCTATTTATATAGCTAGCACAAAAACATTATACTCACATTATTTATAACTTCCAACTTATTTAGTCAGCATCATAGAACATACACAATGCATGAATTGCAAACTGCTATACATTCAAATGTGCCGATGAAGCGGTCGCCTCATTCGTCCCTTCAGTGTTGCATTCTGGATGGCAAATAGATCTAATCTATGCTGCTATGCAGTATGTACTCAGATTTAAGGATGCATGCAGGCTTGAATTGCCATCTGAAAACATGCCATTTAGCGAAAATTAATTTTCACTTAACCTCTGTTCTCATCCTGATGCAACATCATCTACGAGTGCCATTCGTCAGCAAGCCTCAGGTGTCAAAATTATTTGGCATGAAACTGACGTAGCCTATCAGTGGCACCCTTCTGATACCACCACCCTCGGCACCTGCCCCAATGCTAAGGTGTTCCTATGCTACAGTCATGCACACTCCTGTCATGCTGTTTCATCAATACCTGAACTGCCTTTTGCATTTTTTCAGTCTCATATAATGGGCACTCTTCCTCATACAGTTTCCATCCCATCATGGATTTGTTTTGCTTCTTTAGAAGCAAAACAAATTCATGCTGAAGAAGAATTTTTATAATGGATCGGACCTTAATCTTCTCCAGCGTACCATCTCTTGCTGTATTTATGGCTCCAGTTCCTAACCAGTGGACTTAGAAACACAAATAAATATACATTAACTTATGAGACTTAATAGTATACACATTGTTCTACCATTAATATCCGGACACCTTCCACTGACAGTTGGTCACATCCTTCCCAAGCACCATGTGTCAGATGTAACTATAAGCATTCTTGTGGGCCTTCTAGAAGACAGTAGTACAATTGTGAATGCACAATGCTGTATTTGCTGGAGTTAAGACTTCCAGTGTGGAATGATAATAGGATGCCACATCAGCAGTCGGTCTGTATGTGACATTTTAACAGCAACGAAGATCCCGAGGTTGATGATAACTGATGTTATCTGCAAATGGAAGTGGATGGTGCTGAAACAATCACAAAACAACCCAGAAAAACTTCCAAAATGATGGAATATGACAGGAGAGCCCTGCAAAGAATCATCTGCTTGAAATGCAGGTCAACATTGCTTTACTGAAGGTCCTGAGATTCTAGCGAAGACAGGCTAACAGAGTTAAAATAAATTTATTGAAATAAATAAATAATATATACATAAAATACTAAAATAGAGATAAAATAAAAGCATTAAAATACAATAAGATAAAAGTGTTAAAATACAATATGATAAAAGCATTAAAATATACAGTAGCACACAGTAGGCTGACCGGGCTAGCTAGGTGGATAAAATGCCTATCTGGCAACCCAAAGGTCGCGGGTTTGATTCCTGCCTCAGGCTTGGATCAGGGTACTGCAAAAACCTTGGGAGGTGCATTATGGCCACAGAAGCCTATGCGCCAACAACTACAAAAAAAAAAAAAAAAAAAAGCACACAATAGCTTTCGAAATGAAGTGCCTGTTCATCAGCTGATGAAGAGGCACTTTGTCTTGAAAGCTACTGTGTATTTTAATGCTTTTATCTTATTGTATTTTAATGCATGCTTTTATTTTATTTTATTTTATATTTTATCTCTGTTTTAATATTTTATGTACACTGGTGTTCAAAAAAAGTGCATCACCCCTTAAAATTGTAATTGTTGTCTGAATAACTTAAGTACAGTGGGGCTTTGACTTACAGTGACATCAAATCTAATATTCTCAGGAACCGATATACCTTCCATATGATCTCTTATTTTAAGGACCAATGATATTTGCAGGTACTGATGACTTTCCGATATAGCTGGAATGACACATGGGTGGAAATTTTCATAATCACGTTCATCACTTGTACGATTGTTCTCAACAAATTAGCATCTTTGTTATTGTTCAACAACGTTATTGTTCAATGCGTGGCATGTGGAACATCACTCGTACGATTGTTTTAGATCTATGACAATCTGAAACTTAAGGCTCCATCAACCAGTGGCAGTGCTGTATGCTTTGAAGACTTTAAAGCCAGCAGAGGCTGGTTTGAGTGGTTCAGTAAAAGGGCGAATATCAAAAGTGTTGAAAAGAACGGGGACATATCCAATGCTGATAAAAAAAGAAAAAAAGCAGCTGAAATTCAATTCCAAAGGTTTATTGATCAGGAGGGTTATCTTCCCCAGCAGGTTTTTAACACTGGTGAAACTGGCCTCTTCTGGAAGCAAATGCCCAGAACGTACATCACTAAGGATGAGGCTAGTTTACCTGGGCATAAGCTTATGAAACATAGGCTCACTCTCCTGTTGGGTGCCAATGCCTCTTGAGGTTTTAAGCTGAAGCCTTTGCTTGTGTGTATCACTCTAACACCCCCAGAGTATTTAAACAACAAAAAGTCAAAGGCATGCTGGGAGTGTTTTGGCACAGTTAACAAAAAAGCCTAGGTTACAGGATACTGTATGTCTTCAGTGGATGGGAGCGTGGAGTTTTTTTTCAGTGAAGAGAAAAATAAGCTTCCTATGTAGAGGAACTGCTTCTGCTGGATAATGCGAGGGGCCATGATCCCAAACTTGTTCAGTCTCTTGAGTCACAATTTGATTTTGTTCAATTCAAATTTTTGCCACCAACCAAACACCACTTTACTTGACTCTGGACAGTCTTGGCAAAGAAACTGTCCAAAGTCACACAAAAGACTGAAAAGACACCTGATGCTTGATATAGTACCACCACCATTACCTCACCATTGATTTCATCAGCTCCGCACTTCAAGTCTGCACTTGTTAACAGGAGAGACTGCTTCTACAGGGATGGGATACACTTAAATAGAAAGGGTGCAAGAATATTTGCTGATGCTATTGAGGCAGAGTTAGGTGGTTTGGAAAACTGCTAGCTTGGGGGGATACACGGACTAATAGATTAACAGTAGCCGCTGGCAGAGATAAAAGTGATTCTTGCACTACTTCTATTGAAATGCAATTGGACAGCAGCCTGGAAAGCAAGGCAATGGGAATTTCCAGGACTGCTGGAATTCATAGTGGGACAAGTAAATACATGGGCTGTGTTAGGGTAACTAAGAGTAAAAATAGGTGCATGTATACTTGCATTTACACCAATGCTAGGAGTATAGTTAATAAATTCGATGAGCTTGAAGTGCTAGTCAAGACATTAAAGGCAGATATTGTTGGGATATCAGAGACATGGTGTTGCACAAATATAAGAAGTGTAGAACAGGAATTTGGGGAGTACAATGTGTACAGAAAGGATAGATGGGACAGGAGGGGTTATGCTGTTAGTTAAGAAACACATAAAATCTAAGGAGGTGCATCCAATTGATATTGGTGGACAATGCAATGTTGAGTCTGTTTGCTGTGACATAAGCACTGGGAAAGGAAAAATGAGAGTAGGTGTGTGTTATAGGCCTAATGAATCTGATTAGTATAATGAGCAATTGTGCAGAGAAATAGAGTGGGCCAGTAAATTAGAGTGTTTTATAATGGAGGATTTTAATTTCCTGCATATTGACTGGAATTTGTGGGTTGGTCGCTCACACAATAGCAAGGCTTTTGTGGATTTATTGGATGATTGTTTTCTACAGCAGCATGTTCGGGAGGCACCTAGAGGGAGTAATTCTCTTGATCTGATTATCAGTAGTGATTCCTCATGCATCAAGAATCTGCAGATAAAGGAACCACTAGGTGGCAGTGATCAGTGTGCTGAAGTTTGATTTATCAAAGAGGTAACTACCATCAAGGGTAAAGGGAATGGTTTTTGCTTTCGTAAAGGTGACTGCGGTGGTCTGAGACAGTATTTAAATTCTATACGGTGGAACCAACTGATGATGTTACCAACTGCAAATTCAAAATGGGAAGCATTCAAAGAATTAATCTTGAAAGCCATTAGGCTTTTCATACCAACAAAGAAATGTTGTTCAAGATTTAGGTCTATCTAAGTGGATGTCAGATGAACTAATTAGACATGTTACAGAGAAGAAAAATGCATGGAATACATATAAATTAACATGTGAGACAGAAGCCTATGATAGATATAAGCTGGTCTGTAACCAAGTTACAAAGGAGGTTAGGCAGGCGAAGGCAGATTATGAGAAATCTTTGGCAAAGGTTGCAAAGAAAAACAGCAAAGAGTTCTTTACTTATGTAAACTCTAGAAGGAAGGGGATGAATCAGATTGGTCCACTTGGTATCAATGGTTCAACTGTTGATGATCCTGCTCAGGAAGCTAACAAACTAAATGAATATTTTGCATCGACATTCACACATGAGGAGTTATTCAGAGAGGGGAATGCCAGAGGTGTATTAAACTCTGGCAGTAAGCTAGATAATCTTGTAATAACTGAGACTAAAGTGGAGGAGTAATTGTTGAAGGTAAACATAAGAAAGGCACCTGTGGTGGATGGAATCTATCCAGTTATATTAAAGGAGGCAGCAAAGGAAGTAAGCAGACCCTTAGCCATAATTACAAGAGGTTCCTTGGACTCATGGGAGATAGTCATGGACTGGAGATGTGCAAATGTGACCCCAATCCACAAAGAAGAATCAAAGGGAGACACATGTAATTGCAATCCTGTTAGTTTAACTTCTGTTCCAGGGAAATTAATGGAGGCACTGGTTAAAGAAGCATTGCAGGATCATCTAGACACGACTTCAGTTATAGCTCGGAAAGAGCATGGGTTTGTTAAGAGGAAGTCTTGTCTGACTAATTTGATTGGATACTATGATGTAGTCACAAAGGAACTGGATGCAAAGAAAAACTTTGATATCATATATTTGGATGTTAGAAAAGCTTTTGATACTGTTGCACATGGAAGACTGTTGCACAAATTGGATCAGTGTGGCATTGGAGGCAAATTGCTGCTATGGATAAAGGGATGGTTGAGTGGGAGAAGACAGAATGTAATCAATGGACTCTGCTCTTTGTGGACTAATGTTATTAGTGGAGTCCCTTAGGGTTCAGTGTTGGGTCCATTGTTGTTTTCTGTATTTATAAATGATATTGGTGATGGTGCATTAGCATTAGTAGAGGCATATGATGCAAGAAAGCAAGCTTATGCAGCATCAGCCAAAAAAAAAAAAACAAAAAAAAAACCCACTTCCACTTCACCCCTCCATTTGTTCGAAATACCTGTCCAGCTGAGCCTTAAATTTATTTAGGCTATTAACTTCCACAACAAGGGATGAAGTCTGTTCCACCAACCAACTACCCGTTGGCTAAAGGCAAATTTCTGCACGTCTATCCTATATCCGTCTTTCCTCAATTTGAATTTATGCTCTCTTAGGTGATTATTCTGAGCAAGAGGAAGAATCCCATCAGCATTGAGCATGCTCAAACCATTCAAGGCTTTATACACCTCTATCAGATCACCTCGCTGGTGCCTAGTCTCCAGACACTGTAATTTGCAAAACTTAAGCCTTTCTTCGTAAGAGTATCCCTTTGTTCCATTCACTAATCTTGTTGCCCTTCTGTGTACTCGTTCCAGCAGCTCTACATCCTTCTTGAAATGAGGTTTCCAGACCTGTATACAGTACTGACGGTGTGGCCTGACCATTGCCTTATACAAGGGAATAACCACCTCCTTATCCCTGCTAGAAAATTTCTGTATATAATTGACAAGACACCATGAGCTACTCTTGCTGCCCATCTGCACTGCCCAGAGAACTTTATATTTGCCTGCACAATTACCCCCAAGTCCTTTTCATTCTCTCCCACTGTCAGTGTAGTACCACAAATTGATACGTTGCTCTGGGGTTGCTGTTTCCCATATGTAGAACTTTACATTTGCCACCTCTCAGCCCATCTGCTCAACCTTTCCAGATCCTGTTGCAGCAGCATAGTGTCAGTAGTGTCCTTGACAACCCTGGCAACCTGTGTATCATCTGCAAACTTGGACATTAAGCTTGATATACCATCATCAATATCATTTATAAATACAGAAAACAATAATGGACCCAACATATCAGGCTTAATGTCCAAGTTTGGCAGGGTTGTTTATGACACTAATGACAGTACACTACTGCAACAGGATCTAGAAAAGTTGAGTAGATGGCCTGAGAGGTGGTAAATGAAGTTAAACTTGACAAATATAAAGTACTACATATGGGAAGCAGTAATCCCAGAGTAATGTATCAACTCTGTGGTATCACAGTGACAGTGGTAGAGAATGTAAAGGACCTGGGGTAATTGTGTAGGCAGATATGAAGTTTTCTGAGCAGTGCAGACGGTCTGCAAGAGTAGCTCATGGTGTTTTGTCAATGATAAACAGGAATTTTTCTAGCAGGGATAAAGAGGTGATTATCCCCCTGTATAAGGCAATGGTCAGGTCACACCTTGAGTACTGTATACAGGTCTGGAAGCCTCATTTTAAGAAGGATGTAGAGTTGTTGGAACGAGTACAGAGAAGGGCAACAAGATTAGTGAATGGAACAAAAAGAGTTGCTCTTACAAAGAAAGGCCTAAGTTTTGCAAATTAGTGTCTGGAGACTAGGCACCTGCGAGGTGATCTGATTGAGGTATATAAAGCCTTGAATGGTTTGAGCATGCCCAACGCTGATGGGATTCTTTCTCTTGCTCAGAATAATCACCTGAGAGGGTATAAATTCAAATTGAGGAAAGACCGTTGTAGGATAGTTGTGCAGAAGTTTGCTTTTAGCCAGCGGGTGGTTGATTGCTGGAAAGGCGCCTCCGTAGCCAGGTGGGAAGGAGCAGCAGTGCGTAGCACACGCTTCTTGATTAGACCGGGGTTCGAGCCCGTCACCACCAAATACGGAGGATGCGGAAAGGTCAAGGGAATGACCACCGCATATCCTGGAGCAATATGGTCTTAGTTGCTAATGCTCCTAAAAACCAAATAACTAACTAACTAACATTGCTGGAACAAGCTTCCATCTGTCATTGTAGAAGTTGATAGCTTAAATAGATTCAAGGCAGAACTTGACAAACATTTGGAGCAAGTGGATGGGTGAAATAAAGGTGTTTATTTTTTTTTTTTTTGGCTGATGCTATATAAGCTTACTTTCTTGCATCATGTGCCTTTGCTAATACTAAGGTAAATGCTAATTTATTGTTTATTTTTTATTTTAAAATGTTTTAACTATTTATTAAATAATCTTTATAAAATGCTTCATTTTTAATGTGAAAATGAAGTATAAAATGTAACATCTATTTTATGTTTTGTTGAGGAACAAATTACAGGAATTCAGTGTATTATTGGTTTCAACTTACAATATTTTCAACATACAATGGGTTTTGTGGAATGATACCATTTGATGTTGGGGGCCTACTGTATATGGCAATATTTCTTGTAGAGTTCATCAGATAAGATTGACATGTGTAGGTGATGATGTAATATTGCATCAGCTTTTACTTTCAGCTATATAAGCATGCTCTGCAAGAGTTGTAGTCATTCCTTGCTTGTGTCAAGATGGCGAGTTATATGCAGCTGCGCCACGAAGAAAGAATGCTATTGTTACTTTATGCGAGGAAGGATGTTCTTCCCATCATATTGCTTATAGAATGTCTTGTATTCAGTCAACAGTGAGTAGATTTCTTTCCAAACTCATGAATACTGGTTCTGCTGATAGGGAAAAAGGAACTGGACACAAATGAGTCCCTACGCCAAAACAGGACCGTGTTTTGAAGCACTTATGCATTAAAAACCGTAATGTTTCTCGTCTGAGCTGAAAAAAGAATGGGAAGAACATACAGGAGTGGTAGCAAGTGCAGTAACAGTCAGAAGACACCTCTTCACAAATGGACTTGTAATCTGTTATCCTAAGAAGAAGCCCCTCCTCACACAAAAAATGAAAAAGGCCCAATTAATTTGGTGTAAGGAGCATGTCAAATGGATCCCCGATTAGTGAAAGTCAGTTATTTTGTCGGATGAGAAGAAATTCAATCTGCATGTCTCTGGTGGGAGACAAACGTTTCGCTATAGACGTGGTGAAGAATACCATTCAGACTCTATGGTGGCTACAGTGAAATTCCCTACCAGCCATATGATATGGGGTGCATTTCGTATCACGGAGTAGGTTACCTGCAGTTTATATAAAGGTTCCATAAATGCCAATGAATACCTGGCTATATTGGAAGGCAAATTGCTGCCAACCATTAGAGACCATTTCAACCTGCCAAGTAACTGCATCTTTCAGGATGACTTTGCTCCTTGTCATCGGGTGAAAAGTGTAAGTAGGCACTTCTGTAGTTACTTTAGCTTCATTTCTGCATTAGAGGTTTGACCGTATTGTGTTTACATTTATTACAGGTGAAAAAATGGTTGGAGGAACAGTCCATTACAACTGTTAGCTGGCCAGGAAACAGCCCAGACTTGAATACTATAGAGAACTGTTGGCATCTTGTAGAATCTGCAGTTGCCAGAAAGAAACCAAAGACCTTTTGTGAACTTCAGGGAGTCCTAATTCGTGTTTCAACCATGAACTATCAGGTGATTGTCTTCAGAAATTGATCTTGTCAATGCCTCGACGGTGTTCTGCTGTCAGGGCCAGAGGCAGTTCAACTAAATATTAGTTTGCATCTGGTGAATTTTCATTTTGTTTTCCATTTAAAATGATAAACTGAAGCAAATTGAGGGCTTCTGATAACATTTCAGCCATAATTAAAAACTGTTGTATAAAGGTTACAAATGCTCATTTTGGAATATTTGGGAGAGCACTTATCAAATATTACTTAGCTTTGCCTTAACTATTAATGAATATCTTTTGTTATATTTCTATTTGTGATGCTAGTCATTAATGTAACATACCATTGCGAAAAAGGGTTAGAAATGTGAAATTCCTAGGTGATGCACCTTCTTTGAACACCAGCATATATATTGTTTATTTATTCCAATAAATTTATTTTAACTCAGTTAGTCGTTCTTCGCTAGAAAATTGTATGATATGCAACCCGAAGATCAAGGCTCGTTTTCCAAGATCCTGAGGTTGCTGATTGGTGCTGAAATTGTTGTGAAATGATCTGGAAAACTGCCAGGGTGATGGATCATGGCAGGAGAGCCCTGCAAAGAATTTTTCATTTGGAATGCAGTCGACATTCATATGCAGGCTCTCAGTGAGATGATTGAGATGCTTCAACACCAATACACCAGTACAGGATGCTACATGATATGATTTATCCCAGTTATGCAGCTGTCCACAAACCACCAAGCATCCCAGCTAATGCTAGATGTAGTAGTAGTGGCATGTGATGCAAGAACGCAAGTGTATGAGCAGCATCAGCCAAAAAAAAAAAAAAAAAAAAAAATCACACCATTCCCTCCAAATGCCTGTCCAGTTCCTCCTTAAATTTATTCAACCTATCAACTTCCACAATGAAAGATGGAAGTTTGTTCCAGCAATTAACCATCCGCTGGCTAAAGGCAAATTCCTGCACATCTATTCTACATCTGTCTTTTCTTAATTTGAATTTATGCCCCCTTAGGTTCGTAATCTGAACAAGTGGAAGGATCCCATCAGAATTCAGCGTGCTCAACCCATTCAAGGCCTTATACACCTCGATCAGATCACCGTGCAGGTGCCTAGTCTCCAGCCACTGTAATTTACAGAACGTAAGCCTCTCTTGGTAAGAGGATCCCTTCATTCCCCTCACCAATCTTGTAACCCTTCTCTGTACACGCTCAAGCAAATCTACATCCTTCCTAAAATGAGTCCTCCAGACCTGTACGCAATACTCAAGGCACGGCCTGACCATTGCCTTATACAAAAGGACAATCACCTCCTTTTCCCTGCTAGCAAAATTCCTATATATCATTGACAAAACCCCATGACCTGCCCTGGCAGCCTGTCTGCATTGCTCAGAAAACTTCATATCTGACTGCACAATTATTCCCAGGTCTTTTTCATTTTCTACCACCTTAAGTGTAGTACCATAGAGTTGGTACGTTTCTCTGGGGTTACTTCTACCAATATGCAGTACTTTTTATTTGTCAAGATTAAAATTCATTTGCCACTTCTGAGCCCATCTGCCCAAATTATCTAGATCCTGTTGCAGTAGCACACTGCCATTACTACTGTCATTAACAACCCTGCCAACCTTTGTATCATCTGCAAACTTCGACACTAAGCCTGACGTACCTTCATCAGTATCATTGATAAATATACAAAACAACAGAGGACCCAACACCGAACCCTGTGGAACTCCACTAATAACATTAGTCCACGAAGAGCAGCACCCATTGATTACCACCCTCTGTCTTCTCCCACTCAACCATCCTTTTATCCATTGTAGCAACTTACCCTTAATACCATTTTGCTCCAATTTGTACAATAGTCTTCCATGTGCAACAGTGTCAAAAGCTTTCTTGAAATCCAAATATATGATATCAAAATTATTTTTTGCATCCAGTTCCTTTGTAATCACATCATAATATCTTATCAAATTTGTCAGACAAGACTTTCCATTAACAAACCCATGCTGTGTCTGAATTATTGCAGCAGTCTTGTCTAGATGATCCTGCAATGCGTCTTTAACCAGTGACTCCATTATTTTACCCGGAACAGAAGTTAAACTAACTGGTCTGTAATTACTTGTGTCACACTTTGATTCCCCTTTGTGAATCGGGGATACATTTGCACATCTCCAGTCTGCGGGGACCGCCCCTGAGTCCAAGGATGCTCTCATAATTATGGCTAAGGTTGCTTAGTTGTTTTGCCACCTCCTTTAATATAACTGGATAGATTCCATCCACCCCAGGTGCCTTTCTTATGTTTATCTTCAACAATTTCTCCTTCACTTTGCTCTCAGTTATTACAAAATCATTAAGCACCCTGCTGCAATTTGTTAACTTTCTGCCATTTTCAAACCTTTATAACTCTTCATGTGTGAATATAGATGCAGAATACTCATTCAATTTGTTTGCTATCTGAGCAGGATCATCAACAGTCGAACCATCGATATCAAGTGGACCAATCAGATTCATCCCCTTCCTTTTAGAGTTTATAAAGTAAAGAAATTCTTGCTGTTTTTCTTAGCATCTTTTGCCAAAGATTTCTCGTAATCTGCCTTCGCCTGCCTAACCTCCTTTTGGGACCTGATTACAGACTAGCTTATATCTGCCATAGCCGACCCGGACTAGCCAGGTGGGTAAAGTGCCTGCCTGGCAACCCAAAGGTCGCGGGTTCGATTCAGCCTCGGGCTTGGATCAAAGTACTGCAAAAACCTTGGGAGGTGCATTATGGCCACAGAAGCCTATGCGCCAACAACTACCAAAAAAAAATAAAATATCTGCCATAGGCTTCTGAGTCGCTTGATAATTTATATGCATCCCATGCATTTTTCTTCTCTGTCACGAGTCTCATTAGTTCATTTGATAACTATTTAGGCCTAAACCTTAAACAATATTTCTTAATAGGTATGAAACTTTTAGTAGCATCCACGATTAATTCCTTGAATGCTTCCCACTTAGAATTTACTGTTGATAACATCGTCAGTTGATCCCACTGTACAGAATTTTTAAAATCTGTCTGAGACCAGTTTTTAAATTGCCATGAGGCCATCCAGCTTCATATAAGGCCTGTCATTCTTGGATATAGATCCAAGAATGACAGGCCTTACATGAATGACAGGCCTTGGATCACACCAAAAGTACCACTGGTACTTTTGAGTGACAAGTCATGATACATGGTTTATCAGTCTGACAGTTGTGCCATCGCATGGTAGATGCTCAGAGAAAGCTACCTGCTAAACTTTAATACCAGTTAAGTTTGGTGGAGGCAGCACGATTGTCTAGGGCATTTTTTGTGGTTTTGCCTGGGAACATTAGTTGATTTTTACAAAACCATGAATGCTGTTATTTAGCTAGCCATCTTGAACAATAATGCATTAACTATGTTGTGGCACAGCATGTTATTGAATGCCCGTACCTGTATCAACAGGATGATACTGTTATGTCATACTGCTTGCCTTGTGATTGGCTGATTTGATGACACAAGTATTGAAAAGTTGGACTGGCCAGCTTTTAAGCCCTGACCTCAGGCCTACAGAAAACTACTTGGATGAATTGGATTATTGAATACATGTGAGGAGAGATTGTTCAAAAACAGAGCTGAACTGGTTGCTGCTTTGAAGGCTGAATGGCAGAAAGTAATAGTAATTGTGGCATGTGATGCAGAAAGCAAGCATATGAGCTTATGTAGCATCAGCCAAAAAAAAAAAAAAAAAAATTCACACAACCATTTCCTCTAAATGTTTGTACAGTTGCTCCTTAAATTTATTTAACCTATCAACTTCCACAACGGCAGATGGAAGTTTGTTCTAGCGATTAACTGTCCGCTGGCTAAAGGCAAATTTCTGCACATTTATTCTACAGTATTTGTGGAAACTGGTGGAGAGTGTTCCACAGAGACTAGAAGCTGCCTTAAAGACTAAAGTTCCTGCACATGTTATTAGTTTTCCTGTAAGTGAAGGTTATTTGTAGATATGCAGTATTAATGGTAGGGCAGTGTATACATAATATCAAATTCCTAATTCAAATATTTGTAAGTGAACTTATTGACTGCCCCTCATAATTATTATATATTAATATTGTTGTTTATACATCTGTATTTATGCAATTGTTTAAATATATCTATATCCTAGTTATTTCATTAATTTAATTACTGTATTTGATTATAAGTTATTTCAGGTAAGATGAAATGAATGTGTTTCAGATTACTGAAACACATTCATTGTCATGCCTTGAAAGTGTAAAATTGCCCCAACAAATTTTGGTATGTGTTTTGCCCCCTCTTAAATAAATCACAATGATGTACAGTCATGATGAATATTTCAGAAAATAAATTTGCCTGTTACTCTTTGACCTGTCCCATAGGTGACCAGAGTAAGGTGTAGGTATCACATGTTATTTGTATTGCTTGTTCAAGCAGTCACAAATGGATTATGTGACTGTTTGAACAAATGAAAATCTATGCTGTTTGCCATACCCATGTTATATGCAGGGAGCCAAAAGACCATGATGGTGATGATTGTTACTTTTGTAAATGTGAATGTAACTAGCTTCTCAACAAAGAATATGCACAAGATTGTTTATCCGAACCTGGATTTAGTGGAGACCAATACTTCATGATAACAGTAGGCCAAATCAAGTACCTTCCCTTCAGAGTATGAACTAGGTTCTTTAGAAGACAAAACAGAATGCGATGAAACCCCGGGGGCTCACATCTGGTGAGTATGGGCTTGGCAAACCCAGGGTCCTGAGCTGGATATCATCATTCTTCTCTTTCTTGGTGATTCCTTTCTACTTCTCTCTCAGGGTAACTCGGGGAATTTTTATTTTTTTTGGCTTGTGCAGCATAAGCCTCAGGCTTCCTTGTACCATATGGCTAATAATAATAATAAGGTGCAATTATTGGAGACCATAAAACTTCAGCCTAAGTACACATCACAGTTAGAGCTGTTTATCCAAGATGGATTGAGCAAACTCATTAGAAGTCTAGCTTTTCCAACTTCTTTCATTTTAGTAGTCCCTCTCAGAGCCTTACAAATCTCAATCAGGTCACCTTTGAGGTGCCTGGTTGCCCAGCTCTGTAGCCCACATAATCGGAGTCTTTCCTCATATGGTTGTCCTTCTGCTGACTTCACCATTCAAGTTGCCCATCTTTTGACCCTTTCAAGAAGCTCAATGGCTTTGTTTAGATGAGGTCTCCATACTTGAACATAGTATTCCAAATGTGGTATTACAATTGCCTTATACGGTGGGATTACCTCCCTATCTCTACAGGATAAAGTTTGATAAATCATCAATAGGATACCACGGGTTTCCTGGCTGCCTGTATACGCTGTTCAGAAAACTACATATCATTAATTTTTCACAGCACATTCCCTCCCTCCTCCAATCCGGGGTGTGTGCATGTGTGTACACTGTATATATGTGTGTGTGTGTATATATATATATATATATATATATATATATATATATATAGGCAAATTTATTAAATCAGCATATTGGGTAGGGGTGCCGACCTGTCAAGTGTAATTACAATGGAATAAATTGAGAATGCCTGCAAAAGTAAAAGCAGATTATTTGAAATTAAATAAAACTAAATTAACATAAAAATAATAAAAATGATATTTAATGTTGTAGGTCCTAAGATTTTAACTACGTCCTGGATCCATAATCCAGTTTATTAAATTAATATATTTTCATTCTTTTTTAGATGTTCAGTTTTGTCACTACATCCCATTATTTATATTATATATATATATATACTGTATATATAATCCAATTAATCCAAAAATTAAATAGAGAGATAAAAATGAATAAAAATATATATATTAAAAATAAATAAGAAAAAATAGTTACCCCCCCCCTCCCCATATTTTTCTGTTATTGTCATTTTATTTGGTTCAGTTCATTTTCACTCTACTGGTTTGCCATGCTACTGGCAATTATTCTATTTTAATTTAGCTTATATATATATAAATTTGGTTGCATATTTTCCAGTAGATCACATTCCAGATGGTTCTAAATAGGGATATTTTAACTGTAGCCAACTAGTATATGTACTATGTATTTTAACATTTTTTTTATATATGTGTGTATGTGGTTTTTTTTTTTTTTTTTTAAGATGCTAGATGATGCTGCTTCCAATAATCAAATTGTTGCAAGCCAGTTTCCTCTGGAGATGTTGATTGAAGTTGAGCATGCTAAAGAAATCACTAACAATATAGAAGATAATTCTACTGGCATTTTACCTGAGGCCCGTAATCCATTAGAAATGTATGGTGAGAATATTGGATTGTCTATTGTACCATATACAGATCCAGGTGTAAATTTGCCGACAGGAACAGTTCAAGGAGAATATAATTTGGAAATAGAAGATACAGAAAATGAGGAATATTCAGATGTTAGTCGTGATATTTTTGCAACTGAAATAAAAGTTGAACCAGAAAGTGATCAGTCTTCTAGTAGTGAACTGTTCACAGGTACACATGAAGTGCATACCAATATAACAGAACTGAGCCCCTTAATACATGCTTCTGAACCACCAACTGCAGCGAAAAAGAGTTTTATAACAAGTTCAGATGTTAGTAACTCATCGACTCCTAATATTAAGGAGGACAGAAGAAAGAGAACAAAACGATCTTATTTTGAATATCTTACTACAACTGCATGTAAGTTATTGTGCTGCTTCTTGATCCTTTTTTTTTTTTTTTTAATTTTTAATGTTAGACAATTTAAGTGGTATGAATTTTTTTATAGTTTTAAATATTTGTTTTGTTATTTGAGGATAAATGTGTATTAGAATTTTGTTATGATATACAGGCATACCTCGAATAACGAATAGGATGCGTTCCACGAAATTACTTCGTTAAGCGAAACTTCGTTTTCAGAGGTAAAAATACTATGGCCAGAATAGGGATACGTTCGTACGTAAAGAAAATGAAAAGCTTTTTTTTCGAACAAAGAAAAGTTTTATTAAATAAACATTCAACTTACATACAAAGTGAAATCACATTTTAAAATATGAGTCTAAAGTTGATTGCTTATGCTTTTTTTTCTCTTTCATTTAACAATTGCCTATACGGAGTTATTGCATTTAACACTGATCGCTTAACAATAAAACTTCTTCCTAAATCAGGATCATTTTCACTAAAAAAATTTAAACGTTTTCAATGTCATTTAAGCAGCTTTTTAAATCTTTGTTTGTTAACACTTTTTCGGCAGGAACTTCTTTAACTTCGTCTTCATTATCTTTGTCTTCGTTGCTAACAAGGTTTTCTAAATCTTCCACTGAAAAACCATCATCTTCTGCATTCAATAAATTTCTAACATCCTCTTCATCGACATTTTCGAAACCTATTGATTGAGCCATCTGGATAACTTCATTTCTAATTTCTTGGATGCTATTTTCTTCTTCTAGTACAACTTCTGACCATATTTTGCGCCAAACTCCATTTAAGCATTTCTTAGTGACTTCTTTCCAAGAACTATCAATGTTTCAATTGCCTTTTTAATGGTGTAGTTTTTCCAAAACGTTTTAACTCTCATTTCCTCTTTATCCTCTAGTTCAGTTAAATTGCTCAATGTTCGACGCAGATAATAAGCTTTAAATGATGCTATCACTCCCTGATCCAATGGTTGAATCAGAGAAGTTGTGTTTGCTGGAAGAAACACAACTTTGACAGGAATGCATGTGTCCAACGTGTTAAGATCAGTAGGATGTCCCGGAGCATTGGCTAACAACAAAAGAGCTTTTTCTTCAAAGTTGTTTTTTTGACAATACCGTTTTACTTCAGGACAAAAGTGGTTAACAAACCAATCAGTAAATAACTCCTTGGTAACCCACGCTTTTCTATTTGCTTTCCATTACAGGTAAATTCATTTTTATGTTACCTTTTAACGCCCTCGGATTTTCTGAATGGTAAACTAATAACAATTTTAATTCATAATCGCCAGAGGCATTTGATCGAAAGAGTAACATTAAACGGTCTTTAGCTGCTTTGAACCCAGCAGCTGGTTTTTCTTCAATAGAAATGAAACTTTTTGTTGGTAGCCGTTTCCAGAACAAACCGCTTTCGTCAACACTGAACACCAAATTTGGTGGAAAATTTTCACGTTCAATTATTTCCTTTAGTGTTTCTGAAAACTTATTTGCGGCTTCTCCTGTTAATTTTACACCATGAACCCTGGCCCGTTTTTTAAATTTCTCGAACCAACCACGAGAAGCCCAAAAGGTTTCCGTAATTTCGTCAGTTTGTTTAGATTTCAGGTGATTAAACTGGAATATTTTTTTTTATGTTAAATGAGGCTTGAAATTGCGGACTTCGTTATATCGAAGCTTCGTTATCAGAGGTAACGTTAACCGAGGTATGCCTGTATATTAAAATAGTGAAAATATTTAAACGTATTTGATAATGTATTTCAGAATATAAAAGTTTTTAAAATCTATATAGGCTGCAGTAAATACTTTGCAGTTCTATATACAATACTCTTTGCAGTTCTCTATACAGTACCCTGTGCAGTTCTGTATACAATACTCTTCTGTTTTACGAATTAACCAATTTATAAACTTTTGATGTTAAGAACAGGAATTCTGTATGAGGAATATTCAAATGTTAGTTGTGATATTTTTGTAACTGAAATAAAAGTTGAACCAGAAAGTGATCAGTCTTCTAGTAGTGAACTGTTCACAGGTACACATGAAGTGCGTACCAATATAACAGAACTGAGCCAATTTTGACACCTTAAATTGGATTTTCAAACACGGAGTGCAATCTTACGAACTCTTATTGGATTCATTTAACTCCACAAGATGTGATCTTTTCTTTCAGTAATTTTGTATTTAATGTATTTCGTACCTACTTATTCAAAGTGGTCATAAAATTCCAATATTTATTAAGTGAATAAATAAATAAATATAAGTGAAAAACACTTATTTCAATTTTTTACCTGTAACAAAAATAATTTAAGTTCATTCTTGAATTTTAAAATGAATATTGTATTTTAGTATTGAAATAAGACTTTTTACAGAAATAGGTCAGGACTTTGAGTGCCATGTTAGATATAATACAGTACAGGCAACCCCGTATAACACGGTACTTCTACAACATGGTTTTTCTCTAACATAATCGATAAATTGTGGCAATCCTCACACAACACGGTACTTATATAACAAGATTTGCTCTAACACGGTTAGAGAATTGCGGCAAACCTGGCATAACACAGTATTTTTGAGCTTTTGTGCAGGGAAAACCCTATTATGTTGGATGTAATTTTTCAACACTTCCATTTTTTTTTTTTTTTTTTTAAGTGAATACATCTTTAAATTCAGTCCTGTATAAGGGGTCTCTACGAAAACTCTAGCGACCAAAAAAATGGCAAGATTTGTCGTGCTTATATGTCGTAAACTATAAATGATAATCTAATGATTTAAATTTTTTTGGATAGAGGGTTTATGTCCGTATCTAAAATGGTGGGTAGTTGGGGGTGTGAAGCGGTGAGGGGGAGGGGTAGCGCTTGCGCGTGAACACTGAAAATGGCGACGCCGCGCGGCGTTTGGGCAGTGTAACTTTGGATTGTGAAGAGATAGGATGTTGAAATTGGTGTCGATTTGTAGAGAATAACAGGATCTACAATATTATTTAGCAATAATAACCGATAAAATAAAATTTGTAAAGTTATAAGCCAATAAGTGTGCTGAATTGAAGAAAATTTTCATAATGTCGAAAAAATTGCAAAGGAAATATGAACAGAAACGTGTTCAAAAGTTCAACGTTGAGTTCAACTTGAAGTACATTTCTACATCGTCCACTAATCTGGGCAACACTTGTATAGCTTTAAACCTTTGTAAGAAACATCAAGGCAGTGTCGAGTCAGTTTGGTGTGACATAAGCATAGGGAAATCAAAATTGAGAGTAGGAGTGTGCTATAGGCCTAATGACTCTGATGAGTATAATAAGATATTGTACAGGGAAATAGAGTGGGCCAGTAAATCAGAGAGTCTTATAATGGGGGATTTTAATTTCCCAGATATTGACTGGAATTTGTGGGTTGGTCACTCGCACACTAGCAAGGCTTTTGTGGATATATTGGATGATTGTTTTCTACATCAGCATGTTCGTGAGGCAAAAAGAGGGAGCAATACTCTTTATCTGATTATCAGTAGTGATTCTTCATGCATTAAGAATCTGCAGATAAATGAACCACTAGGTGGCAGTGATCACAGTGTGTTGAAGTGGGATTTACTCAAGGAGGTAACTACCATCAGAGGTAAAGGGAAGGGTTTTTGTTTTCGTAAAGGCGACTATGATGGTCTGAGACAGTATTTAAATTCTATACAGTGGGACCAACTGATGTTGTTACCAACAGCAAACTCAAAATGGGAAGCATTCAAGGAACTAATCTTGGAGGCTACCAGGCTTTACATACCAACTAAGAAATATTGTTCAAGGTTTAGGCCTAAATGGTTGTCAGATGAATTAATGAGACATGTGGCAGAGAAGAAAAATGCATGGGATACATACAAATTAATGGGTGACATGGAAGCCTATGATAGATATAAGTTGGTCTGTAACCAAGTCACAAAGGAGATTAGGCAGGCAAAGGCAGACTACGAAAAATCCTTGGCAAAGGATGCAAAGAAAAACAGAAAAGAGTTCTTTACATATTTGAACTCGAGAAGGAAAGGGATGAATCAGATTGGTCCACTGGATATTGATGGTTCAACAGTTGAGGATCCTGCTCAGGTGGCTAACAATCTAAACGAGTATTTAGCATCTACATTCACGCATGAGGAGTTATTCAGGAAGGAGAATGATGTAGGTAAAGTAAACATTGGCAGTGAGCTGGATGATTTTGTAATAACTGAGAAGAAAATGGAGGAGAGATTGTTGAGGATAAACATAAAAAAGGCACCTGGGGTGGATGGGATCTATCCAGTTATATTAAAGGAGGCAGCAAAGGAAGTATGCAAACCCTAGCCATAATTATGAGAGCTTCTTTGGACTCAGGGGAGGTACCCATAGACTGGAGATGTGCAAATGTAACCCCAATTCACAAAGGAGGATTAAAGGCTGACACAAGTAATTATAGACCTGTTAGTTTAACTTCTGTTCCAGGTAAATTAATGGAGGCACTGGTTAAAGAAGCACTGCAGGATCATCTAGACAAGAATTCAGTTATAGCTCAGACGCAGCATGGTTTTGTTAAGGCAGGTCTTGTCTGACCAATTTGATTGGATACTATGATGTAGTCACAAAAGAACTGGATGCAGGGAATAACTTTGATATTATATATTTGGATCTTAGAAAGGCTTTTGATACTGTTGCACATGGAAGACTGCTGCACAAATTGGAGCAGTGTGGCATTGGAGGCAAATTGCTGCTATGGATAAGGGGTTGGTTGAGTGGCAGAAGACAGAGAGTGGTAATCAATGGACACTGCTCAACGTGGACTAATGTTATTAGTGGAGTTCCTCAAGGTTCAGTGTTGGGTCCGTTGTTGTTTTCGGTGTTTATGAATGATATTGATGATGGGATATCAAGTTTAATGTCCAAGTTTGCAGATGATACAAAGGTTGGCAGGGTCGTTAAGGACACTACTGACGCTATGCTGCTGCAACAGGATCTGGAAAGGTTGAACAGATGGGCTGAGAGGTGGGAAATGAAGTTTAACATTGACAAATGTAAAGTACTACATATCGGAAACAGTAATCCCAGAGCAACGTATCAACTCTGCGGTACTACACTGACAGTGGTGGAGAATGAAAAGGACCTGGGGGTAATTGTGCAGGCAGATATGAAGTTCTCTGAGCAGTGCAGACGAGCTGCAAGAGTAGCTCATGGTGTCTTGTCAATGATATACAGGAATTTTTCTAGCAGGGATAAGGAGGTGATTATTCCCTTGTATAAGGCAATGGTTAGGCCACATCTTGAGTACTGTATACAGGTCTGGAGGCCTCATTTCAAGAAGGATGTAGAACTGCTGGAACAGGTACAGAGAAGGGCAACAAGATTAGTGAATGGAACAAAGGGTTGCTCTTACGAAGAAAGGCTTAAGTTTTGCAAATTACAGAGTCTGGAGACTAGGCACCGGCGAGGTGATCTGATAGAGGTGTATAAGGCTTTGAATGGTTTGAGCATGCTCAATGCCAATGGGATTCTTCATCTTGCTCAGAATAATCAGCTCAGAGGGCATAAATTCAAATTGAGGAAGGACGGATGTCGGATAGATGTGCGGAAATTTGCCTTTGGCCAGCGGGTGGTTGGTTGGTGGAACCGACTTCCATCACTTGTTGTTGAAGTTGATAGCCTAAACAAATTTAAAGCTCAACTGGACAGGTATTTCGAACGAACAGAGGGGTGAAATGGGAGTGGGGTTTTTTTTTTTGGCTGATGCTGAATAAGCTTGCTTTCTTGCATCATATGCCTCTACTAATGCTAATGCTAAATACTATGACATATGTATCTTACTTCTCCTATCATCGGCCTTTGATAAATAAAATTATACTTCACTTATAATCACCAAGACTCTATTCATTTACATTTTACCCTTCCTCTAATAACACAAAGATGAATTCACACCTTAAACAATTACCGTTGTGTCCCTATACACAACCCACCCCAATTTTTTTTGTGAATCCCCGCTGTTGACTCACTAGTCGTTATGCAAAAAAAATTATTGGGAAATCCTCAAATTTTATTTTGTTAGGAATTCCCCATGATAGGTTCTGTGCTATTTAAAAATTGTGAGTTCGAAGTGTGCAGTTTGTCATTTAAGGTTTTTGTAAGGTTATTTTGGTTTTTATTTGATTATTTATATATTTTTACAGGTATGTATCAATAAACTTTGTTTTAAAAACCGTATTGGAATAATTTCATTGTAAATGAAATTCCAGCCCTAAATTATGCCTAAGGAAATTAAAAAATACCCCTCAAAAGAAACTTTATTTCTCTGGAATCAAAGATGCAAATTTTGAATCATCTTAAAAAAGGGGAAAGGTATCATATGTTGCAAAAAGCTTAAATTTAAATGAAGCGATAATATGGAAGCCATAAAGAAAAATGAACAGAAAATTAGAGCAGCTGTTGCTGCAGGTTCTTTAATTTCTGAAAATATGACAGCTCGTCCCCCAAGCACCAGTAATTGAGAAAATGGAAAAAGGTACTCAGTATTTGGATTGATGATAGCAGTAAAAGACAGATTCCATTAGATGTCAATGTAATTGACGTCTAATGGGATCTGTTTTTTAGAACTAGATAGCGTAAGGTTTAACGGAAAACTAGATAGCCGAGTATAGTAGTGTCAATTAATCAGTAAAATTTACTAATCTTATTAAATTTCGTTATCAATTAAATTGTACTTTTTTAACTAAATACATATAACGACCTAGTTTTTACAAACGTAACATTATAAATGAATACATATAAGTTGACAGGAGATAAGAAAGTCATATCACGTAACTCGGAGATAATATTCAGTACTAAAAATACATATATATAGTGTTATAACTGCATTGGGATATAAGTTTAGGTTATATTTTGTACTGGAATTGAATAGAAATCGTGACTCAGACCAGATTGGTTTGGTTTGGTTTTTTTTTTTTTTTAGGAGCATTAGCAACTAAGGCCATATTGCTCCGGGGATATGCAGTGGTCATTCCCTGACCTTTCTGCATCCTCTGTATTTGGTGGTGAGGGGCTCGAACCCCGGTCTAATCAGGAAGCGTATGCTACGCACTGCTGCTCCTTCCCACCTGGCTACGGAGGCGCCATTTGCTCAGACCAGTGCAGCAAAGCAAAAGGCTCAAACTAATGGGAGTGCTGTGGCTCAGGGGAGAACTGAGGGGATCAATTGTCCTCTGAATCAGCCTTTTGAAATGCACTGCTTGTGTGATGCGGAAAGGTCGGGGAATGACCACCGCATATCCCGGAGCAATATGGCCTTAGTTGCTAATGCTCCAAAAAACCAAATAATAAACAACAAACAAACAGCTTGTTTGATGTTTGTGGAACAATCAGGAACGGGACGTGATATTGCCAAGGGGAATGTCTTTGCGTGCGTGCGATGTAAGATGTGTGAGGAAATCAGGTGCCAACTCAGCGTTGTTATGGGCCTATATGAGAGCTTGAAAGACAGGGTGGATGCCCTCGAAGGATTTAAATTAAGGGCCCATCAAGCTGTCAGCTGCTCACATCAATGCCAGAGCTTACACTTGAACATCATGCAACACAGCAGCAACCCCCAAGGCAGAATATGTTGGTCCAAAAGGAACTAGTTGTTGTTGGTGGCTGTATTGTCAGAGAAACGGAAACATATTGTGCAAAAGGATAGGGGGAACAGGACCAGGGTATGTCTGTCAGGGGCAAAGGTTGATGACATTGTAGAGCAGATATCATCTTTTAAGGGCACAAAGGGTGATATTGTTGTAAATGTTGCCACTAATGATATTAAGAGTAGGAGACCGGCAGAATTACTTAACAGGTACAGGTCAATGTTTAAAGAAAAGCCACGAGTTAGGGTTGAATTTAAGTGTCTGCAATTCTGCCCAGATACGATAAGAGGGAGTACAGTCAGTCCTTGTATAGCACAATAGTTGTGTTCCTAGAAACCCTCGTGCAATATAAACAACAGGCCCAATGGGAAAAATAGGGTTAGGTGTTGATCACCCAAGATTGAACACACATTTGTAACCAAAACATTACCAAACACAATAAATAATCGTAATAAAATACTTATGTATTTTATTAATACTTAGTCGTAATAAAATACATAAGTATTTGATTACGACTATTACGTAATAAAATATTTCTAATGCTTTTGCTTCTATAGTAAGCAAACTTGTTTTTTGTTTGATTTTCTATCCAAACAGATGACAGCCGTTCCATCTCTTCCAATTCTTTCTGTCTTAATCTAATGGATTTTAAATACACTTTGAGCTGTTCCTGCTATGAAAGTTGTTTTTATTTTCTCTGCATTCTTTGTAATTCTCGGCGTTGCTTCATTTAGGTCTGTAGCATGTGCAATAATACATGAACTTTCGTTTTGCTCAAAGCGTTTCACAATTTCTTATTTTTTCTCTATCAACAGAGGCAGACTGGCCATAAGCCTTACCAGGGAAACCCCGGTGCGCCGGAGGCCGGTGTGATTTTGGGCATAAACCATAGTATGAGGCCACTATAAATTTTCCCGGGTTAGAATTTTTGATCCAGTCCTCCTCTGTTTATCGATATTGCTTTTCTTTTTCTCTCTGAATCTGCAGTGTCTTCACCAGGACTTCCTTTTAAATATTTAAACAATTTTTAGGGAATAAAGCACAATTACAAAATGGGGAGGCACGCTTGATACACATAAACAAAGCTGCGCACGTGTAGCAACTGAATAAACAACACCGTAAAGGTAGAGATATTAACACCTCACATTTTACTAAAGCACATTTCTAGGGGTTACTACCATAAAACAATAAAAACAATTTCCAGTTGTGTTTCTGCTAGTGGAATCTGTTATAAACTGGTAGTAAACTCGATCTAATTGCATTTGCAATTATACTGATAGCTGGAATTGTGTTGGTTTTTACGTTATTATGGTGAAATGTGTTTCCCCTTCACTGATATAAAAAACATAAATACATTTTCAGAATATTCTCTTCATTCCTATCGTGTTGCATTCGGTTAGGGTGATTCTGCGTTTGACTGCCATTTGTTGTAAACACAAAGGCAAACGTGCATAAGCGAATTCGGTTCGTGTTATAAAAGATATCGTTCCCCTATTTATAAATCGTGTATGATCGAATTCGTGTAGTGTAAACACGTGTTATACGAGAACTGACTGTATATAATGAGAGCCTTGACGATCAATTCGGCCCTGGAGAGATTGTGCAAGGCTCAAGGGGTAGAATTTTTCTCAGCCTGGTCTGTGCTTGTTAACAGGAGAGACTACTTCTACAGGAATAGTATACACTTAAATAGAAAAAGTGCAAGAATATTTGCTGAAGCTATCGAGGCAAAGTTAGGTGGGTCGGTAAATTGCTAGCTTGGGGGATGGATACACAGACTAATATATTAACAGTAGCCGCTGGCAGAGGTAAAAGTGATCCTTGCACTGCATCTATTGAAATGCAGTTGAGCAGGCCTGGAAAGCAAGGCAATGGGGATTTCCAGGACTACTGGCAGTCGTAGCGGAACAAGTAAATACATGGGCTGTGTTAGAGTAACTAAGAGTAGAGACAGGTGCATGTATGCTTGCATGTACACCAATACTAGGAGTATAGTTAATAAAATTGATGAGCTTGAAGTGCTAGTCAAGACATCAAAGGCAGATATTGTTGGGATATCAAGTAATTCCGCCGGTCTCCTACTCTTAGGAGACCGGCGGAATTACTTGACAAGTACAGGTCACTGATGAAAAAAAGCCGTGAATTAGGGTTGAAATTGAAAGTGTCTGCAATTCTGCCCAGACACGATAGGAGGGAGTATATGATGAGAGCCCTGTCAATCAATTCGGCCCTGGAAAGATTGTGCAGGGCTCAAGGGGTAGAATTTTTTTTCAGCCTGGTCTGTACTTGTTAACAGGAGAGACTGCTTCTACAGGGATGGGATACACTTAAATAGAAAGGGTGCAAGAATGTTTGCTGATGCTATCGAGGCAATGTTAGGTGGGTCGGAAAACTGCTAGATTGGGGGGATACAAGGACTAATAGATTAACAGTAGCCACTGGCAGAGGTGAAAGTGATTCTTGCACTGCTTCTATTGGAATGAGCCGCAGCCTGGAAAATAAGATGCAGGATATTTCAGAGACTGCTGGGAATCATTGGGGTACAAGTAAACACATGGGTTGTGTTAGGGTAGCTAAGAAAAAGAACAGGTGCATGTATACTTGCGTGTACACCAATGCTAGGAGTTTAGTAAATAAATTTGATGAATTTGAGGTATTGCTCAAAACATCAAAGGCAGATATTGTGGGGATTTCAGAGACGTGGTGTCACACAGATATAAGAAATGCAGAACTGGAATTTGGGGAGTACAATGTCTACAGAAAGGATAGACAGGATAGGAAGGGAGGAGGGGTTATGCTATTAGTTAAAAAACACATAAAATCCAAGGAAGTGAAGCCAGTCGACATCGCTGGACAGTGCAGTGTCGAATCAGTTTGGTGTGACATAAGCATTGGGAGATCAAAATTGAGAGTAGGAGTGTGCTATAGGCCTAATGACTCTGATGAGTATAATAAGAAACTGTTCGGAGAAATAGTGGGCCAGTAAATCAGAGAGTCTTATAATGGGGGATTTTAATTTCCCAGATATTGACTGGAATTTGGGGCTGGTCACTCACACAGTAGCAAGGCTTTTGTGGATTTATTGGATGATTGTTTTCTACATCAGCATGTTCGGGAGGCAACTAGAGGGAGTAATACTCTTGATTTGATTATCAGTAGTGATTCTTCATGCATTAAGAATCTGCAGATAAATGAACCACTTGGTGGCAGTGATCACAGTGTGCTGAAGTGGGAGTTACTCAAAGAGGTAACTACCATTAGGGGTAAAGGGAAGGGGTATTGCTTTCGTAAAGGCGACTACAATGGACTGAGACAGTATTTAAATTCTATACAGTGGGATCAACTGATGATATTGCCAACAGCAAATTCAAAATGGGAAGCATTCAAAGAACTTATCGTGGAAGCTACTAGGCTTTACATACCAACTAAGAAATATTGTTCAAGATTTAGGCCTAAATGGTTGTCAGATGAACTAATGAGGCATATGGCAGAGAAGAAAAATGCATGGGATACATACAAATTAACACGTGACACGGACGCCTATGATAGATACAAGTTGATCTGTAACCAAGTTACAAAGGAGGTTAGGCAGGCGAAGGCAGATTACGAGAGATCCTTGGCAAGGGATGCGAAGAAAAACAGCAAAGAGTTCTTTACTTATGTAAACTCTGGAAGGAAGGGGATGAATCAGATTGGTCCACTTGAGATCGATGGGTCAACTGTTGATGACCCTGCTCGGGTAGCTAACAAACTAAATGAATATTTTGCATCGACATTCACACATGAGGAGTTATTCAGCGAGGGGAATGCCAGAGGTGTATTCAACTCTAGCAGTAAGCTAGAGAATCTTGTAATAACTGAGAGCAAAGTGGAGGAGAAATTGTTGAAGATAAACACAAGAAAGGCACCTGGGGTGGATGGGATCTATCCAGTTATATTAAAGGAGGCAGCAAAGGAGGTAAGCAAACCCTTAGCCATAATTATGAGAGCTTCCTTGGACTCAGGGGAGGTACCCATTGACTGGAGATGTGCAAATGTGACCCCAATTCACAAAGGGGGATCAAAGGCTGACACAAGTAATTATAGACCTGTGAGTTTAACTTCTGTTCCCGGAAAATTAATGGAGGCACTGGTGAAAGAAGCACTGCAGGATCATCTAGACAAGACTTCAGTTATAGCTAGGACACAGCATGGTTTTGTTAAGGGGAAGTCTTGCCTGACCAATTTGATTGGATACTATGATGCAGTCACAAAAGAACTGGATGCAGGGAATAACTTTGATATTATATACTTGGATCTTAGAAAGGCTTTTGATACTGTTGCACATGGAAGACTGCTGCACAAATTGGAGCAGTGTGGCATTGGAGGCAAGTTGCTGCTATGGATAAAGGGGTGGTTGAGGGGGAGAAGACAGAGAGTGGTAATCAATGGACACTGCTCATCGTGGACTAATGTTATTAGTGGAGTCCCTCAGGGTTCAGTATTGGGGCCTTTATTGTTTTCTGTATTTATAAATGATATTGATGATGGTATATCAGGCTTAATGTCCAAGTTTGCAGACGATACGAAGGTTGGCAGGGTTGTCAAGGACACTACTGACACTATGCTGCTGCAACAGGATTTGGAAAGGTTGAGCAGATGGGCTTCGAGGTGGCAAATGAAGTTTAACATTGACAAATGTAAAGTACTACATATGGGAAACAGCAACCCCAGAGCAACGTATCAACTCTGTGGTACTACACTGACAGTGGTAGAGAATGAAAGGGACCTGGGGGTGGTGGTGCAGGCAGATATGAAGTTCTCTGAGCAGTGCAGACGAGCTGCAAGAGTAGCTCATGGTGTATTGTCAATGATATATAGGAATTTTTCTAGCAGGGATAAGGAGGTGATTATTCCCTTGTATAAGGCAATGGTCAGGCCACACCTAGAGTACTGTATACAGGCCTGGAGGCCTCATTTCAGGAAGGATGTAGAGCTGCTGGAACGAGTACAGAGAAGGGCAACTAGATTGGTGAATGGACAAAGGGGTTCTCTTACGAAGAAAGGCTTAAGTTTTGCAAATTACAGTGTCTGGAAACTAGGCACCAGCGGGGTGATCTGATAGAGGTGTACAAAGCCTTGAATGGTTTGAGCATGCTCAATGCTGATGGGATTCTTCCTCTAGCTCAGAAAAATCACCTGAGAGGGCATAAATTCAAATTGAGGAAAGACAGATGTAGGATAGATGTGCGGAAGTTTGCCTTTAGCCAGCGGGTGGTTGGTGGGTGGAACAGACTTCCATCCCTTGTCGTGGAAGTTGATAGCCTAAATAAGTTTAAGGCTCAGCTGGACAGGTATTTCGAACGAACAGAGGGGTGAAGTGGAAGTGGTTATTTTTATTTATTTATGTTACTTTTTTTTTTTTTTTTTTTTTTTTTTTTTTTTTTGGCTGATGCTGCATAAGCTTGCTCTCTTGCATCAAATGCCTCTACTAATGCTAATGCTAATATCAGAGACATGGTGTTGCACAAATATAAGAAGTGTAGAACAGGAATTTGGGGAGTACAATGTGTACAGAAGGGATAGACGGGACAGGAAGGGGGAAGGGGTTATGCTGTTAGTTAAGAAACACGTAAAATCTAAGGAAGTGCATCCAGTTGATGTTGGTGGGCAATGCAATGTTGAGTCTGTTTGGTGTGACATAAGCACTGAAAAAGAAAAAATGAGATTAGGTGTGTGTTATAGGCCTAATGAATCTGATGAGTATAATGAGCAGTTATGCAGAGAAATAGGGGGCCAGTAAATCAGAGTGTCTTTGTAATGGGGGATTTTAATTTCCCAGAGATTGACTGGATTTTATGGTTGGTCACTCATACACTAGCAAGGCTTTTGTGGATTTATTGTATGAATGTTTTCTGCAGCAGCAGGTTCAGGAGGCAACTAGAGGGAGTAATACTCTTGATCTGGTTATCAGGAGTGATTATTTATGCATTAAGAATTTACAGATAAAGGAACCACTAGGTGGCAGTGATCACAATGTGCTGATGTGGGATTTACTCAAAGAGGTAACTACTATCAGGGGTAAAGGGAACGGTTTTTGCTATCGTAAAGGTGACTACGGTGGTCTGAGACAGTATTTAAATTCTATATGGTGATACCAATGATGATGATGTTACCAACAGCAAATTCAAAATGGAAAGCATTCAAAGAATTAATCTTGGAAACTACTAGGCTTTTCATACCAACTAAAAAATATTGTTCGAGATTTAGGCCTAAATGGATGTCAGATATACTAATTAGACATGTAGCAGAGAATAAAAATGCATGTGATACATATAAATTAACAGGTGACACAGAAGCCTATGATAGATATAAACTGGTCTGTAACCAAGTCACAAAGGAGGTTAGGCAGGCAAAGGATGTACAGAAAAACAGCAAAGAGTTCTTTACTTATGTAAACTCCAGAAGGAAGGGGATGAATCAGATTGGTCCACTTGATATCGATGATTCAGCTGTTGATGATCCTGCTCAGGTAGCTACTAAACTAAATGAATATTTTGCATCTACATTCATGCATGAGGAGTTATTCAGAGAGGGGAATGCCAGAGGTGTATTAAACTCTGGCAGTAAGCTAGATAATTTTGTAATAACTGAGACTAAAGCAGAGGAGTAATTGTTGAAGGTAAACATAAGAAAGGCACCTGTGGTGGATGGAATCTATCCAGTTATATTAAAGGAGGCAGCAAAGGAAGTAAGCAGACCCTTAGCCATAATTATGAGAGGTTTCCTGGACTCATGGGAGGTACCCATGGACTGGAGATGTGCAAATGTGACCCCAATTCACAAAGGAGGATCAAAGGCTGACTCAAGTAATTATAGACCTGTGAGTTTAACTTTTGTTCCAGGAAAATTAATGGAGGCACTGGTTAAAGAAGCACTGCATGATCATCTAGACAAGACTTCAGTTATAGCTCAGACACAGCATGGTATTGTTAAGGGGAAGTCTTGTCTGACCAATTTGATTGGATACTATGATGTAGTCACAAAGGAACTGGATGCAAAGAATAATTTTGATGTCATATATTTGGATATTAGAAAGGCTTTTGATACTGTTGCACATGGAAAACTACTGGCGCCTCCGTAGCCAGGTGGGAAGGAGCAGCAGTGCGTAGCACACGCTTCTTGATTAGACCGGGGTTCGAGCCCATCACCACCAAATACGGAGGATGCGGAAAGGTCACGCAATGACCACCGCATATCCCGGAGCAATATGGCCTTAGTTGCTAATGCTCCTAAAAATCAAATAACAAACAAAACAACAAACATGGAAAACTGCTGCACAAATTGGAGCAGTTTGGCATTGGAGGCAAATTGCTGGTATGGATAAAGGGATGGTTGAGTGGGAGAAGACAGAGAGTGGTAATCAATGGACACTGCTCTTTGTGGACTAATGTTATTAATGGAGTTCAGTGTTCAGTGTTGGGTTCAGTGTTGGGTCCATTGTTGTTTTCTGTATTCATCAATGGTATTGATGATGGTATATCAGGCTTAATGTCCAAGTTTGCAGATGATACGAAGGTCAGCAGGGTTGTTAATGACAGTATGCTGCTGCAACAGGATCTAGAAAAGTTGAGTAGATGGGCTGAGAGGTGGCAACTGAAGTTTAACATTTGACAAATGTAAAGTACTGTATATGGGAAGCAGTAACCCCAGAGTAACATATCAAATATGTGGTACTACACTGACAGTGGTAGAGAATGAAAGGGACCTGGGGGGTAATTGCACAGGCAAATATGAAGTTCTCTGAGCAGTGCAGATGGCCTGCAAGAGTAGCCCATGGTGTCTTGTCAATGATATACAAGAATATTTCTAGCAGTGATAAGGAGGTGAATATCCCCTTGTATAAGGCAATGGTCAGGCTACAACTTGAGTACTGTATACAGGTCTGGAGGCCTCATTTTAGAAAGGATGTAGAGCTGCTGGAGCGAGTGCAGAGAAGGGCAACAAGATTAGTGAATGGAACAAAGGGTTGCTCTTACGAAGAAAGGCTTAAGTTTTGCAAATTACAGTGTCTGGATACTAGTTACCTGCAAGGTGATCTGATTGAGGTGTAGAAGACTCGAATGGTTTGAGCCTACTCAATGCTAATGCGATTTTTCCTCTTGCTCAGAATAATCATCTGAGAGGGCATAAATTCAAGTTGAAGAAAGACAGTTGTAGAATAGATGTGCAGAAGTTTGCCTTTAGCCAGCGGGTGTTTGATTGCTGGAACAAACTTCCATCAGTCGTTGTAGAAGTTGATAGCTGAAACAGATTCAAGGCAGATCTTGAGAAACATTTGGAGTGAGTGGATGGGTGAAATGAGAAAGGTGTGTGCATGTTTTTTTTTTTTTTTTTGGCTAATGCTATATAAGCCTGCTTTCTTTCATCATGTGCTCACGCTAATGTTACAGTAATTAAACTAAAGAGATTAAAAATTTATAACCATTTAAAAGAAAATGGAGAAATTTTGGTTAAGGTGGAGTTTTTTGCCAGTAAAGGTTTGAGCGATTTAAAAATCACTTCTCATTACATAACATAAGAATTCAAGGTAAAAGTGCATCCACTGATAATGAAGTTGCCAAGAGGTTGCAGAGGAATTTCAAAAAGTTATTGAGGAGCACGGATATACACCACATCAAGTTTTTAGTGCCGATGAGACAGGTCTTTGGTGGAAAAGAAAATGCCCAAATCTTTATACCAAAAAAAGAGAAACTGCACCAGGTTTTAAGGCATCAAAACCAGGGGCTCATATCAAAACCAGATATGAGCCCCTGGTTTTGATGCCTTAAAACCTAGTGCAGTTTCTCTTTTTTTGATAAAAAGGAATTTTTTTGAAATTCCTTTGAAGAGAAGAATGATGATATCCTGCTCAGGGCCATGGGTCCTGAGCTGGATATCATCATTCTTCTCTTCTTGGTGACTCCCTTCTATTTTTAACTCTCTCTCTCTCTCTCTCTCTCTCTCTCTCTCTCTCTCTCTCTCTCTCTCTCTCTCTCAGGGTAACACGGGTATTTTTTTTTTTTGCTGGTGTAGCCTAAGTCTCAGGCTTCCTTACACCATATAGCTAATAGTAATAATAAAAGATTGTGTAATGTTACTTATGTGCAGTTATGCATCAGGAGATATCTGTTAATTTCATCATAATCAGCCATTTTCAATCCCCTGCAGGATGAAGGCCTCTCCTACAACTTTCCAGTTCCTTCTGATTTGTGCAGTGGCCATCTCACTGCCCATGAACTCTTGAATTTCATCTATCCATCTCTGTTGTTGTCTTCCAGATTTTCTTTTAGTTCCTCTTGAGTACCCTTCTGTTATTTTCGTAGTCCATCTGTGATTATGTCTTTGAGCTATATGTCCTGCCCAAGTCTATTTCAGTTCTTTAGTTTTGATAAAAATTGAACTATTTGTTATTTAATGATATCAAATTCTTATTTTTTTAGGTGCATTAACAAATTAGGAAATATTTCACCATTGTGTTTATGTCTCTATAAGGCGTGCATTCACAAGGTCACCTGCATGTTGTGTTGGCTTAAATACCTGGAATTGCTGTGGGGGGATGAATCTTACTCAGTCCACCTGAAATTGTATAACTACTGTCTCTATTGAAACACTTTATAAATTGTTCCAATCTTAAAGGCTAAAATCTAGACCTCTCCAAATGCATGACAAGAGGCAAAACCACTATTCATGGAGAACAAGAATTTTTTTTTTTTTTTTTTGCTGTTTTTTTAAATCGCAAATTTTTTTTATTATTTTTTTTTATCACTTTGATTTCCAAAAGATATTCATGGATCATCAGCCCAGTAAATTAGATCCATTTCATAAAATTTAATTAAGTGAATACTTACATGATAATCAGAAAAATTATCAGTGAATTTACATATGTACACCTGTTTCATCCAAAGAGTAGATTCTTGACATTCTACTGTATTTTATTTTAGTTTTGATAAGACTGTCCTTTACTTGAGTTTGCTGCCTAATCCATGTGTTTCTCTTGTTGTCCAACAGTTTGATTCCTAATATAATTGTTCCATTCTTCGCTGTGTAGTTTCAGCTTTCATTCTTTTAGTGAGTGCCCAAGTTTCACTTCCATAAGTCATAGTGGGGAGTATACATTGATTCATTATTTTACATTTCAGAATCCTCGTTCAGTGAAAGGTGTAAATAAAAATGCATTACTGGTAAATCGGAAAGCAAATAAAAAAGCTTGAGTACTTGCCGATTTATTTAAAGAATGATTTCTAAATTGTTTTGTGCCAGCTGTGGAAAACTATTTAAAGCGGAAAAATCTAGATTTCAAAGTTTTATTACTATTGGATAATGTACCAGGCCATCCAAAAAAATTTAAGTCATCCAAATGTTGAAGTAATGTTCCTACCACCTAATACAACATCTTAATTTCACCATTAGATCAAGGCATTATATCTACCTCTTAAAACCTATTACATCAGAAAATCGTTATAATGGATTTTGGAAAAAGTTGATTCTGAATCTATCGAAGTAATGGAAGCATGGAAACATTTTTTACAATTGTAGATTGTATTGGAATCATAGCTTTATCGCTCAAAGAAGTAAAACCATCATGCATGTTGGAAAAATGTATGGCCATTCTTGGTTCATTCAGGAAATTCGTTAAGCGCCAGTTATAGTAATCGTTAGTTATTAGAATCAGCCACTTTATAGAATCAAATTTCGAAGAACCAATTAAAATTGATAAAATAACCTCTATCTTTTTAGCATTAGCATTAGTAGAGGCATTTGATGCAAGAAAGCAAGCTTATGCAGCATCAGCCAAAAAAAAAAAAAAAAACCCACTTCCACTTCACCCCTCTGTTCGTTCAAAATACCTGTCCAGCTGAGCCTTAAACTTATTTAGGCTATCAACCTCCACCACAAGGAATGGAAGTCTGTTCCACCAACCAACCACCCGCTGGCTAAAGGCAAATTTCTGCACGTCTATCCTACATCTGTCTTTCCTCAATTTGAATTTATGCCCTCTCAGGTGATTTTTCTGAGCTAGAGGAAGAATCCCATCAGCATTGAGCATGCTTAAACCATTCAAGGCACCTCTATCAGATCACCTCGCTGGTGCCTAGTCTCCAGACACTGTAATTTGCAAAACTTAAACCTTTCTTCGTAAGAGCACCCCTTTGTTCCATTCACTAATCTTGTTGCCCTTCTCTGTACTCGTTCCAGCAGCTCTACATCCTTCTTGAAATGAGGCCTCCAGACCTGTATACAGTACTCTAGGTGTGGCCTGACCATTGCCTTATACAATGGAATAATCACCTCCTTATCCCTGCTGGAAAAATTCCTGTATATCATTGACAATACTCCATGAGCTACTCTTGCAGCCCGTCTGCACTGCTCAGAGAACTTCATATCTGCCTGCACTTATTGCATTTGCAATAATACCGATAGCTGGAATTCTGCGTTTTCGCATTATTGAGGTGAAATGTATTTCCTTTTCTCTTCACTGAAATCTGCTCTTCATTTCTATATCTAAACTTTGTCTCACTTGCGTGTGTTGTGTTAGTTCCAATTTGTGTGTGCCGTGTGCTTTATTATTGATTGATGCTTATCTTTTTTACTGTGTTTTAAATTTTACTACCCAAAAAAAAAATAGTCGGTGAACAGAGAGTGAATTTGACTGTAAAAGATAAGTTATGAATTATAGACACGTATACTATAAATTGAACTTAGGCAATATGTCTCAAAGGGAAGCAGCAGTAAAATTAGGAGTTCCTCAGTCATCTTTATCAAAATTATTAAAATCATGTCACACATCAAACACTAATGTGATTAATGAAACCAGAAAAAGGAAACGTGGAGGGAAATGCCAAACAATTAGTATTAGTAGAGGCATATGATGCAAGAAAGCAAGCTTATGCAGCATCAGCCAAAAAAAACACTTCCACTTCATCTCTCCGTTCATTCGAAATACCTGTCCAGCTGAGCCTTAAATTTTTTTAGGCTATCAACTTCTACAACAAGGGATGGAAGTCTGTTCCACCAACCAACTACCCGCTGGCTAAAGGCAAATTTCTGCACATCTATCCTACATCTGTCTTTCCTCAATTTGAATTTATGCCCTCTCAGGTGATTATTCTGAGCAAGAGGAAGAATCCCATCAGCATTAAGCATGTACAAACCATTCAAGGCTTTATACACCTCAATCAGATCACCACACCAGTGCCTAGTCTCCAGACACTGTAATTTGCAAAACTTTAGCCTTTCTTCATAAGAGCAACCCTTTGTTCCATTCACTAATCTTGTTTCCCTTCTCTGTACTCGTTCCAGCAGCTCTACATCCTTCTTGAAATGAGGCCTCCAGACCTGTATATAGTACTCAAGGTGTGGCCTGACCATTGCCTTATACAAGGGAATAATCACCTCCTTATCCCTGCTAGAAAAATTCCTGTATATCATTGACAAGACACCATGAGCTACTCTTGCAGCCCATCTGCACTGCTCAGAGAACTTCATATCTGCCTGTACAATAACCCCCAGGTCCTTTTCATTCTCTACCACTGTCAGTGTAGTACCACAGAGTTGATACGTTGCTCTGGGGTTGCTATTTCCCATATGTAGTACTTTACATTTGTCAATGTTAAACTTCATTTGCCATCTCTCAGCCCATCTGCTCAACCTTTCCAGATACTGTTGCACCAGCATAGCGGCAGTAGTGTCCTTAACAATCCTGCCAACATTTGTATTGTCTGCAAACTTGGACATTAAGCTTGATATACCATTATCAATATCATTTATAAATACAGAAAACAATAATGGACCCAACACTGAACCCTGAGGGACTGCACTAATAACATTAGTCAACGATGAGCAGTGTCCATTGATTACAACTCTGTCTTCTCCCCCTCAACCACCCCTTTATCCAAAGCAGCAATTTGCCTCCAATGTCACACTGCTCCAATCAGTGCAGCAGTCTTCCATGTGCAACAGTATCAAAAGCCTTTCTAAGATCCAAATATATGATATCAAAGTTATTCTATGCATCCAGTTCCTTTGTGACTACATCATAGTATCCAATCAAATTAGTCAAACAAGATTTCCCCTTAATAAACTCATTCTGTGTCCGAGCAATAACTGAAGTCTGGTCAAGATGATCCTGCAATTTAATCAGTGCCTCCATTAATTTCCCTGGAACAGAAGTTAAACTAAGAGGTCTGTAATTACATGTGTCTCCCTTTGATCCTCCTTTGTGGATTGGGGTCACATTTGCACATCTCCAGTCCATGGGTACACCCCCTGAGTCCAGGGAAGCTCTCATAATTATGGCTAAGGGTTTGCTTACTTCCTTTGCTGCCTCCTTTAATATAACTGGATAGATCCCATCCACCCCAGGTGCCTTTCTTGTGTTTATCTTCAACAATTTCTCCACCACTTTACTCTCAGTTATTACAAAATCATCTAGCTCACTGCCACAGTTGAATACACCTCTGGCATTCCCCTCGCTGAATAACTCCTCGTGTGAATGTCGATGCAAAATATTCATTTAGTTTGTTAGCTACCTGAGCAGGATCATCAACAGTTGAACCATCGATATCAAGTGGGCCAATCTGGTTCATCCCCTTCCTTCTACAGTTTACATAAGTAAAGAACTCTTTGCTGTTTTTCTGTACATCCTTTGCCAAAGATTTCTTGTAATCTGACTTTGCCTGCCTAACCTCCTTTGTGACTCGGTTACAGACCAGTTTATATCTATCATAGGCTTCTGTGTCACCTGTTAATTTATATGTATCCCATGCATTTTTATTCTCTGCTACATGTCTAATTAGTATATCTGACATCCATTTAGGCCTAAATCTCGAACAATATTTCTTAGTTGGTATGGCCTGACCTAGTAGCTTCCAAGATAAGTTCTTTGAATGCTTCCCATTTTGAATTTGCTGTTGGTAACAACATTAGTTGGTCCCACTGTATAGAATTTAAATACTGTCTCAGACCATCGTAGTCGGTCTATAGACGAAGCTCTGTTCATTTGGTTCAAACAGGTCAGCTCATATAATACACCAATCAATTGTATCATTCTTTTTCAAAAAGCTAATGATTTTTCTGAAAAACTACACGAAGAGTTTAAGACGTCAGATGAACGGCTGACAAAATGGAAGGAGAGGCATGATATTGTTTACAAAAAACATCATGGAGAAAAACAGGATTCTGATGGTTCTGCAGCTGATACTTGGTTGAAAACCTCATGGCAAACTGTGTTAGGCACTTATAACCCTGAAGACGTTTTTAATACAGATGAAACAGTGTTGTACTATACGGCTACCCCAGACCATTGCATTATTTTTAAAAATTTCTCTTTATCTACAGGAATGAAGATCAAGGACAGGATTACAGTTCTTTTAAATGCAACATGGCAGGAACAATCAAGATGAAGCTGTTAGTTATAGGCAAGAGTAAATTGCCTAGATGTTTGAAAAGAGTAAAACAGCTGCCTGTTGAATATGTTAATAATGCCAATGCTTGGATGACAGCTTATTTATTTAAAGATTATCTTCGTAAATGGGATTTGCAAATGGATAAGAAAAACAAAAAATTAGCATTTGTTTTGGACAACTGCCCAGCTCATCTAAAGTTGACTTTCAGAAACATTGAATTAGTTCTACCTTCGAATACCACATCGCTGATTCAACCTCTAGATCAGAGAATAATAAAACCATTAATACCTTTCTATAAGTCATGTATGAGGCAAAGAATCATCCAGTCTATATATTAACGTTTGGGAACATCATCCGATATTGCAAAGAAGATAACTGTTCTAGATGCACTTCATATGAAAATAAGTTCCTGGAATGAAGTTTCCAAAACCTGCATTAGCAACTGTTTCAAAAAATGTGGGTTAATTATTCATGAAGAGCAACTAAGTCACAATACTGATCACACTGAAAAGCCTGAAGACATGGGTGAACAAGAGATTAATGATTGGGTGGACATAGATGGTGATTTACAAGTTATTACAACTTTAACAGTTGAAGAAATTGCCCAATCTGTTACTGATAATTTTGCTGAGGAGGAAAATGAAGATGAACCTGAATGAATTCTGTTTGATTGTGCTTAGCACTGGTGAAGAGGAAGAAAATTAAACGAATGTACATTATATGATATATATGTATCACAGTTGGTAAACATTTGTTCAGTTATTACTATTTTTAATAAAAAAAAAATTGTGTATTTTTGTTAGCTTTTGAAATGTAATCCCCCTTTTTCTATTAGTATTAGTAAAGGCACATGATGCAAGAAAGCAAGCTTATATACCATCAGCCAAAAAAAAAAATCGAATTTCACCCATCCATTCGCTCCAAATGTTTGATTAGTTCTGCCTTGAATCTATTTAAGCTATCAACTTCTATGACAGATGGAAGTTTGTTCCAGCAATCAACCACATTCTGGCTGGCTAAAGGCAAACTTCTCCACATCTATCCTACAACTGTCTTTCCTCAATTTGATTTTTTATGCCCTCTCAGGTGATTATTCTGAGCAAGAGGAAGAATCCCATCAGCATTGAGCATGTACAAACCATTCAAGGCTTTATACACCTCAATCAGATCACCTCGCAGGTGCCTAGTCTCCAGATACTGTAATTTGCAAAACTTAAGCCTTTCTTCATAAGAGCAACCCTTTGTTCCATTCACTAATCTTGTTGCCATTCTCTGCATTCGCTCCAGCAGCTCTACATACTTCCTAAAATGAGGCCTCCAGACCAGTATACAATACTCAAGGTGTGGCCTAACCATTGCCTTATACAAGGGGATAATCACCTCCTTATCACTGCTAGAAAAATTCCTGTATATCATTGACTGGACACCATGAGCTACTCTTGCAGACTGTCTGCAGTGCTCAGAAAACTTCATATCTGCCTGCACAATTACTCTCAAGTTATTTTTTCATTCTCTACCACTGTTAGTGCAGTGCCACACAGTTGATATGTTGGTCTGGGGTTACTGCTTCCCATATGCAGTACTTTACATTTGTCAATGTTAAACTTCAGTTGCCACTACTCAGCCTATCTGGTCAACTTTTCTAGATCCTGTTACAGCAGCATACTGTCATTCACAACCCTGCCAAACTTCGTATTGTCTGCAAACTTGCACATTAAGCCTGATATACCATAATCAATATCATTAATGAATACAGAAAACAATAATGGACCCAACACTGAACCCTGAGGGGCTCCACTAATAACATTAGTCCACAAAGAGCAATCTCCATTGATTACCACTCTCTGCCTTTTCCCACTCAACCATCCCTTTATCCATAGCAGCAGTTTGCCTCCAATGCCACACTGCTCCAATTTGCGCAGCAGTCTTCCATGTGCAACAGTATCAAAAGCCTTTCTAAGATCCAAATATATGATATCAAAGATATGAAACTTTGCAAGAATATTTACTGATGTTATCGAGGCAATGTTAGGTGGGTCGTAAAATTGCTAGCTTGGGGAGATACAAGGACTAATAGATTAACAGTAGCCACTGGCAGAGGTGAAAGTGATTCTTGTACTGCTTCTATTGGAATGAGCAGCAGCCCGGAAAACAAGATGAAGGGTGTTTCAGAGAGTGCTGGAAGTCATTGCGGTACAAGTAAACACGTGGGTTGTGTTAGGGTAGCTAAGAATAGGAAAAGGTGCATGTATACTTGCATGTACACCAATGCTAGAAGTTTGGTAAATAAATTTGATGAATTTGAGGTATTGCTCAGAACATCAATGACAGATATTGTTGAGATATCAGAGACGTGGTGTCACACAGATATAATGAATGAAGAACTGGAATTTAGGGGAATACAATGTGTACAGGAAGGATAGACAGGATAGAAAGGGAGGAGGGGTTACGCTATTAGTTAAGAAACACATAAAATCCAAGGAAGTGAAGCCAGTCGACATCACTGGACAGTGCAGTGTCGAGTCAGTTTGGTGTGACATAAGCATTGGGAGATGAAAATTGAGAGTAGGAGTGTGTTATAGGCTTAATGACTCTGATGAGTATAAAAAGAAACTGCACAGGGAAATAGAGCAGGCCAGTAAATCAAAGATTCTTATAATGGGGGATTTTAATTTCCCAGATATTGACTAGAATTTGTGGGTTGGTCACGCACACACTAGCAAACCTTTTGTGGATTTATTGGATGATTGTTTTTTACATCAGCATGTTCGGGAGGTAACTAGAGGGAGTAATACTCTTGATCTGATTATCAGTAGTGATTCTTCATGCATTAAGAATCTGCAGATAAAGGAACCACTAGGTGGCAGTGATCACAGTGTGCTGAAGTGGGATTTACTCAAAGAGTTAACTACCATCAGGGGTAAAGGGAAGGGTTTTTGCTTTCGTAAAGGCAATACGGTGGTCCAAGACAGTATTTAAATTCTATATGGTGGAACCAACTGATGATGTTACCAACAGCAAATTCAAAATGGGAAGCATTCAAAGAATTTATCTTGGAAGCTATAGGCTTTTCATACCAACTAAGAAATATTGTTCAAGATTTAGGCCTAAATGGATATCAAATGAACTAATGAGACATGTAGCAGAAAAGAAAAATGCATGGAATACATATAAATTAAGGGGTGACACGGAAACCTAGCCTGTCCATAACCAAGTCACAAAGGAGGTTAGACAGGCAAAGGCAGATTACGAGAAATCTTTGGCAAAGGATGTAAAGAAAAATAGCAAAGAGTTCCTTACCTATGTAAACTCTAGAAGTAAGGGGATGAATCAGATTGGTCCACTTAATCAGAGGTTCAACTGTTGATGATCCTGTTCAGGTAGCTAACAAAATAAATGAGTATTTTGAAAGTACATTCACCCATGAGGAGTTATTCAGGGAGGGGAATGTCAGAGGTGAGTTAAACTCTGGCAGTGAGCTAGAGGATTTTGTAATAACTGAGAGGAAAGTGGAGGAGAAATTGTTGAAGATAAACATATAAAAGGCACGTGGGGTGGATAGGATCTATCCAGTTATATTAAAGAAGGCAGCAAAGGAAGTTAGCAAACCCTTAGCCATAATTATGAGAGCTTCTTTGGACTCAGGGGAGGTACCCATGAACTGGAGATGTGCAAATGTGACCCTAGTTCACTATGGAGAATCAAAGGGCGACACAAGTAATTATAGACCAGTTAGTTTAACTTCTGTTCCAGGAAAATTAATGGAGGCACTGATCAAAGAAGCACTGCAGGATCATCTAGACAAGACTTCAGTTATAGCTCGGACACAGCATGGTTTTTTTAAGGGAAAGTCTTGCCTGACCAATTTGATTGGATACTATGTGGTCACAAAGGAACTGGATGCAGGGAATAACTTTGATATCATATATTTGGATCTTAGGAAGGCTTTAGATACTGTTGCACATGGAAGACTGCTGCACAAGTTGGAGCAGTGTGGCATTGGAGGAAAATTGCTGCTATGGATAAAGGGATGGTTGAGTGGAAGAAGACAGAGTGGTAATCAATGGAAACTGCTCGTTGGGGACTAATGTTATTAGTGGAGTCCATCAAGGTTCAGTGTTGGGTCCATTGCTGTTTTCTGTGTTTATAAATGATATTGATGATGGTATATCAAGCTTAATGTCCAAGTTTGCAGACATTATGAAGGTTGGCAGGGTTTTTAAGGACACTTTAGACAGTATGCTGCTGCTGCTGCTGCAACAGGATCTAGAAAAGTTGAGCAGATGGGCTGAGAGGTGGCAAATGAAGTTTAACATTGACAAATGTAAAGTACTACATATGGTAAGCAGTGTCCCTAGAGTGACGTATCAACTCTGTGGTACTATACTGACAGTGGTAGAAAAAAAAAGGACCTGGGGGTAATTGTACAAGCAGGTATGAAGTTTTGTGAGCAGTGCAGACGGTCTGCAAGAGAAGCTCATAGTGTTTTGTCAATGATATACAGAAATTTTCTAGCAGGGATAAGGAGGTGATTAACCCCTTGTATAAAGCAATGGTCAGGCCACACCTTGAGTACTGTATACAGGTCTGGAGGCCTCATTTTAAGAAGGATGTTAGAGCTGATGGAATGAGTACAGAAAAGGGCAACAACATTAGTGAATGAAACAAAGGGTCGCTCTTACGAAGAAAGACTTAAATTTTGCAAATTACAGTGTCTGGAGACTAGGCATATGCGAGGTGATCTGATTAAGGTGTATAAAGTCTTGAATGGTTTGAGCATGCTCAATGCTGATGGGATCCTTCCTCTTGCTCAGAATAATCACTTTGAGAAGGCATATGTTCAAATTGAGGAAAGACAGTTGTAGAATAGATGTGTGGAAGTTTGCCTTTAGCCAGCAAGCAGTTGGTTGGTGGAACAGACTACCATCCTTTATTGTGGAAGTTGATAGGCTAAATAAATTTAAGGCTGAGCTGGACAGGTATTTGAGACGAACGGAGCGGTGAAATGGGAGCAGTTTTTCTTTTTTTTTTTTTTTTTTGGCTGATTCTGCATAAGCTTGCTTTCTTGCATCATATGCCTCTACTAATGCTAATGCTCTGCATCCAGGTCCTTTGTAACCACATCATAGTATCCAATCAAATTGGTCAGACAAGACTTCCGTTTAAGAAAACCATGCTGTGTCTAGTTTTTACTGAAGTCTTCTCCAGATGACCTTGCAGTGCTTCTTCAACCAGTGCCTCCATTAATTTCCCTAGAACAGAAGTTAAACTAATAGGTCTGTAATTACCTGTGTCTCCCTTTGATCCTCCTTTGTGAATTGGGTTCACATTTGCACATCTCCAGTCAATGGGTACATCCACTGAGTCCAAGGAAGCTCTCATAATTATGGCTAAGGATTTGCTTACTTTCTTTTCTGACTCCTTTAATATAACTGAATAGATCCCATCCGCCCCAGCTGTTTATCTTATGTTTATCTTCAATAATTTCTCTTCTACTTTGCTCTCAGTTATTACAAAATCATCTAGCTCAATCAGTTATTACAAAATGATTGACCTCACTGCCAAATTTTAATTCACCTCTGGCATTCCCCTCCTTCAATAACTCCTCATGTGTGAATGTACAATCAAAATACTCATTTAGTTTGTTAGCTACCTGAACAGGATCATCAACAGTTGAACCTTCGATATCCAGTGGACCCATCTGATTCATCCCCTTACTTCTAGAGTTTACATAGGTAAAGAACTCTTTGCTTTTTTTTTCTATATGTCCTTTGCCAAAGATTTCTTGTAATCTGCCTTTGCCTGCCTAACCTCCTTTGTGACTTGGTTACGGACCAGTTTATATCTATCGTAGGTTTCCGTGTCACCCCTTAATTTATATGTATCCCATGTATTTTCTTCTCTGCCACATATCTCATTAGTTCATCTGATATCCATTTAGGCCTAAATCTTGAACAATATTTCTTAGTTGGTATGAAAAGCCTATAGCTTCCAAGATAAATTCTTTGAATGTTTCCCATTTTGGATTTGCTGTTGGTAACATCAGCAGTTGATCCCACCGTATAGAATTTAAATACTGTGTCAGACCTCCGTAGTTGCCTTTATGAAAGCAAAATCCTTTCCCTTTACCCCTGATGGTAGTTACCTGTTTGTGTAAATCCCACTTCAGCACACTGTGATCACTGCCACCTAGTGGTTTCTTTATCTGCAGATTCTTAATGCATGAATCTCTTAATATGTCTACCTCTACTCTGCCAGATAGTGACTAGAGAGAGTCTGAGTAGTGTGTATGCGGGAGCGTTGTCGAGGCCATGTTATGTCAAGGATCTGGGTATATTCTTACTATGTGTATGCCACATCCCAAAATTTCATTACTTCATACAGCATGTCCCCCCCCCTCCCCACCTTTTCTTATTATTGAATACACCATGAATTGTTAAACTAATAGAGTAAGTTTTCCTGCAAAAAGGTCTAAACCTCCCAAACACTTCCTAGTTCATTTCACAAATATATGTGGTCTCAGTTCTAATCTGAACAATGTCCATTTCTACTTGCAGTCTGCCAAACCCCATGTACTTTTTCTTACAGAATCTCAGTTAGCGGTTGATTCAACTACTGCTGATCTTAGTTGCTCAAACTATTCGCTGTATCGCCTCGAAGGTGGTACTTGTGCATATTTCCCTTCCGATGTTCCCTGTCAGAGATTTGGTAATTTGGAATCTCCTCTTTTTGATCTTCTCTGGCTTAAAATCTCTCTACCTCATTGTGTCAAATGGGTTGTGTTAGTGTAGCTAAGAATAGAAACAGGTGCATGTATACTTGCGTGTACACCAATGCTAGGAGTTTGGTAAATAAATTTGGTGAATTTGAGGTATTGCTCAAAGCATCAAAGGTGGATATTGTTGGGATATCAGAGATGTGGTGTCACACAGATATAAGGAATGCAGAACTGGAATTTGGGGAGTAAAACGTCTACAGAAAGGATAGACAGGATAGGAAGGGGGGAGGGGTTATGCTATTCGTTAAGAAACACATAAAATCCAAGGAAGTGAAGCCAGTCGACATCGCTAGACAGTGCAGTGTCGAGTCAGTTTGGTGTGACATAAGCATTGGGAGATCAAAATTGAGAGTCGGAGTGTGCTATAGGCCTAATGACTCTGATGAGTATAATAAGAAACTGTACAGTGAAATAGATTGGGCCAGTACATCAGAGAGTCTTATAATGGGGGATTTTAATTTCCCAGATATTGACTGGAATTTGTGGGTTGGTCACTCCACGCTAGCAAGGCTTTTGCGGATTTATTGGATGATTGTTTTCTACATCAGCATGTTCGGGAGGCAACTAGATGGAGTAATACTCTCGATTTGATTATCAGTAGTGATTCTTCATGCATTTACAACCTGCAGATAAAGGAATCACTAGGTGGAAGTGATCACAGTGTGCTGAAGTGGGATTTACTCAAAGAGTTAACTATCATCAGGGGTAAAGGGAAGGATTATTGCTTTTATAAAGGTGACTACGTTGGTCTGACGGGCTAGCCGTGTGGGTAAAAGTACCTGGCCGGCAATCCAAGGGTCGCGGGTTCGATTACCGCCTCGGGCTTGGATCAAAGTACTGCAAAAACCTTGGGAGGTGCAATATGGCCACAGAAGCCGATGCAAGGGATGCAAAGAAAAACAGCAAAGAGTTCTTTACTTATGTAAACTCTAGAAGGAAGGAGATAAATCAGATTGGTCCACTTGATATCGATGAGTCAACTGTTGATTATCCTACTCAGGTAGCTACCAAACTAAATGAGTATTTTGCATCAACATTCACACATGAGGAGTTATTCAGCGAGGGGAATGCTAGAGGTGTATTCAACTCTGGCAGTAAGCTAGAGAATCTTTTAATAACTGAGAGTAAAGTGGAGGAGAAATTGTTGAAGATAAACACAAGAAAGGCACCTGGCGTGGATGGGTTCTATCTAGTTATCCTCTCAGCCCATCTGATCAAAGGTTGAGCAGATGGGCTGAGAGGTGGCAACTGAAGTTTAACATTGACAAATGTAAAGTACAGCATATGGGTAGCAGTAACCCCAGAGCAACGTATTAACTGAGTAGTACTACAATCAGGGTAGTGTAGAATGAAAAGCACCTGGGGTAATTGTGCAGTCAGATATGGAGTTTTCTGAGCAGTGCAAAAAGGTTGCAAAGGTAGCTCATGGCCTTGTCAATGATTTACTGGAATTTTGATAGCTGGGATAAGGAGGTGATTGTCCCATTGTATAAGGCAATGGTTAGGCCACACCTTGAGTAATGTATACAGGTCTGGAGAAAGGCACCTCTGTAGCCAGATGGGCAGGAGCGGCAGTGCGTAGCACACATTTCTTGATAAGACCGGAGTTCGAGCCCGTGACCATCAAATAAGGAAGATGCGGAAAGGTCAGGGAATGACCACCGCATATCCCCAGAGTAATATGACGTTAGTTGTAATGCTCCTAAAAAAAAAAACCAAATAACAAATAATAACAGGTCTGGAGGCCTGATTTTAGGGAAGATGTAGAGCTTCTGGAACGAGTACAGAGAAGGGCAACGAGATTGGTATGTGGAAGAAATGGTTGGTGTCGCCAAGAAAGGCTTAAATTCTCCAAATTACAGCTTCTCCAGGCTAAAGCACCTGTGAGGGGAATCTAATTGTGGTGTATAAGGCTTGAATGGATTGGGTAAGCTCAATGCTGATGGGATCTTCCCCTTGCTTAGATTACTCATCTAAGGGGGCATAAATTGAAATTGAGGAACGACAATTATAGAAAAGATATGCGTAAATTTGCCTTTAGCCAGCATGATGTTTATTGCTGGAATAAACTTGCATCTGTTGTTGTAGAAGTTGACAGCTTAAATAAATTCAAGACAGAACTAGACAAACGTTTGGAGCGAATGGATGGGTGAAATGGGAAGGGTTGTTGTTTTTTTTTTTTTTTTGGCTGATGCTGTATAAGTTTGCTTTCTTGCATCATATGCCTCTACTAATGCTAATGCTAAGTTTTTGGCTTTTTTATTTTATTTTCATATTAATCAGTTATTAATTGAGGGAGTCTAATTACACTAGCCAACTTGATTTTTACCTCCAAGAACTGAAATGCTGTTTTTAACTAATTTTTATGCATAGATTTCAAAAATCACTATTATGGTTTCACGTCACTTCATAGTTATTAAAAATAGAGGGAATTACGTTTTACCAAAATATGCAAATTTTGCATAATATATGACATACTGATTTATTTTAACAGATATAAGCTAATTCTCTTAATTTTAGAAATCGATTCTGGCCTTAGTTTTCTTGTGATTAATATAATCAGCCTTCTACCTATGGTTTTTAGGTTCAAATTCCGATGCAACAATTTACAATTTGAAGAGAGCATACTTAGCATTTTTGGTGAGGATTTTTGTAGGCTGTGCCAAGGTTTTCCAAGTATTAACTGATCGGGACATGTTCTTAGAGTTGAAAATCTATCCTTCAAACATATAATGGAACATATAATATTTTTTTACACTTTACAAACTTGAATTATACTTATTTAACCCTTTATTTTAACGTTAAACATTGGTGCATCTTTCAATGTAGACATGATAGAGACTTTTTATGATGATTTTTGAATCAGCACATTTATTTCCTGCAGAGTCACATATTTTTATTGCGGAGGTATGACAAAAAATATTGTATGTTGGCAAGCATCATATTCTGTCAGTATTGCTTTCATATTCTCCAACCTAATTAATTAGGTTTATAGCCATTTATGGAAAAGTTATAATTAAATTTATTATACCCTTAGAAATTTAATTGTCTAACATTTTTTTTTAAATGGATGAGAAAACAAAGATTGAATAATTTTACTTAGAATAGTTATTGCAATTATAACTGTATTAATTAGGTGGACTGTTGGATCGTCCTCCAGAAATACTTAATGGCCCAAGAGTGAGAAAAAAGATTCAAAGGTTGGAATTTGAGACTGAAAGTGACTTTTCATTGACACCATTGCCAGGAACTGGAATCAGTCTTGGACAAATAAATCATAGTAAGAAATATTTTAAAATAAAAAATTTCCATTAACTATATTAAAAGAAATTTTAAGCAAAATATATAACCATAATTAATTTTTCATTCACATTTACTTAGCCATTGAAAAACTACCAAAATTTAATATTAAATACTCTGTTTTGAAACTAAGCAGGTAATGTTCAAAGCAAATTAATCATCTATAGATAACAAGATTTGTTTAATATTTTGAAGGATTGTATGATTACCCTTTTTGTATCTTCTGAATATAATTAAAAAGCTATTGTGCACCTCTTGCTATTTGCAATAAAATTTTTGAAGCTACCATGACAAAGCAGCTTTTGGTGGCAGTGTTTAGTTCAACTTTGTTATTGAAGCTCTGATCTCTTAATCATTGTTTTATTTTTGGAGACAAAAAGTCCCAGGGTGAAAGGTCAAGTGAGTATGGTGTATGCTGCAAAAGGATTGAACTGTGGTTGGTCATTTTTTGCTGAATGACTGAGATTGTTTTGTTGCCATATTGTTTTGTAACAATATTCAGTCTTGTGCAGCTCAATGCTCTACATATTTATTGTGAATCGCCACTCATAATTTGCACAAATATTTATATACCATTCCTTATTGGCAGTGACCCCATACAGAATGAAATCCTAGTAATGCGACTTCCCCCTTAGACCTATCGTGACAAAACTTATGAGAATTTGGTTGTTTCCATGTGAAACTGCCATTTTTTTGGAGGGTCATAGAAAAACCGCCAGGTTTCATCCTCTGCAACAGTATGAGCAATGACCAGTCATCTTCTGCCATGATGATGAGTTTGCCTGAAATTGTCATGTAGTTAGCTTTCTGGTCTGCAGTATGCATTTTCAATACCATGTGTTGCATGGCTTTGTGTGTCAAGCAGTTATCATGCATGATGCCATGACAGCTTTCATATAAAATGTTTAGACTGTCTGTGACATATCCATCATTTGACATAGATCAAATGAATTAGTCATCCAGCTGCTGTGTCCCCCCCTTCTAGCTTCTAGTGTGAACATACTTCAGAAAGTAAAAGCATATTTGTCAGTTTGGTTTTATGTAATGTAATTGATTTCATATTCTGTCAGTATCCTTCCACCTAATATTGCTTTCATAAACAGCCAGTGTACTTATACGTAATATATTAGATAGTATGAATCCGAGCTGTAATGCTCGATACGTTCTACGTTGATATTAATATTTGTAAAATAATAGGGGGAGTTTACCTCAATGTAGTACGTAGAACACTTCCGTATGATACTCTCCAGAAATTAAAACGAAAAAATCGAAAAACTTACATTAGAGTAGTGTTTTTAATTTGTTTTTTACTCTAATGTAAGTTTTTCGATTTTTTTCGTTTTAATTTCTGGAGAGTATCATACGGAAGTGTTCTATGTACTATATTGAGGTAAACTCCTCTTATTATTTTACAAAAAAAAAAAAAAAAAAAAAAAAATACGTAATGTATATATTTCTCTATTTTACTGCCTTTTATTTTATTTTATTTTCTTTATTTAATAAACTTAAATAAGTCCCTCGATTTTATGTTATTTTTATATATACTTGGAACTTAAATGAAGTCCAAAACATTGTAACTATACACTAAATAACCACATATATATCATTGTTTTTATTGATTTGGACTGCCTTTTTTATGTGTCTGTTTTACGGTAAGTGTGGTTGATGGGATTTGTATCCCTTTTTTATAGCCCAGGTATAAGAAAGGTATAGTCTTGTGAAGTGGCATTGAACATTAAGATTGTAAAGCTAATATGATGAGTTGCTTTGTGTTGCACTATCAGTAAGTAACTCTTCCCTAAAAAGGAAGTATAAAGAATGTGGAAAACCCCCTACCTCTTTAGCTGAGGTAGGGGGTTTTTCCTCCTATCCAGCTGTGCAGCACCTGGCTAGGTGTTACTGGTAACACTTAGCCAGGTGTTACGTTGGATCCCATCAGGGGGCCCAATGGCCAATAAGCCAGATAAACAATGGGCACAACAGACTACACTATACACGATCCACACACTTTAAATCTCTGGCTTGACAGGGTATTGTCACTTGATACAGAGAACACCGCAGAGATGGGAGAAATCCCAGGAGCCACAAGACCCTCAACATACCAAATATCCAGCTGTGTTAAAATCGGTAAACGAGTTCCCGGTTTAAAAACATCAAGTGGGGGAAAACACCCTAGGACACTGAGAGGGGAAAGCAGTGAATGACACTTGTCAATCACCGATCTGGAGTTTTACTTAATTAATCTAATTATAATAATAGCAAGAAAATGGAACATTTTTTTCCAGTATTCGTTCGGACCACGATGGGAAGCTGTAGCTTGCGGACGGCAGTTGAGGATTGGAGGGATTATCCCGCTTTGTGCAAACACTTTGAATCAGAAAGTTAAATATTCTGGATTATTAAACTGACTTTTCAATCTGGAATTTCTTAACGATTTAGCACTAATGATCGATATCCTGCAGGAGCTTTCTTACTTTTCAGAAACTTTACAAAGTCGCAGAATCACTATAGTAAAAGCAGATAAATTAATTATTTTAACTATCAATGCTATTGTTAATTTAAAAAATTCTGAAGGAAATTATAAAGAAGCTAAAATTGAGAGCATGTTGAAGTTGAAAGAATTTGAAGGAATCGAAACTAAGAACACATTTTAAAAAATTACCTCGTGACAGGTTATTAAGAATAAGTTATTAATGCAACAGAGTAATTTTAAATTAAATAAAGAAAATAATGATGATGAGGAATTGAAAGAAATTTTAAACATATGCTACCTGGAATACGAAAGAACTTTCGTCTCCGTGGCTAGACGGTGAAAAACGAATAAGAAATTTAAGTTTTCTGATAAAATATGAAATAAAAATTTTATGATTTTAGAGATTTTGTAGAAGACAGTTTATTTTTAAAATCGAGTGAAATTCCCTCTTCAATTAAGAAAGCCAAAAATATCTTTGAAACCATTGTGATTAGTAGTGCTGACTGAAGCTGAGTGAGATTTCAGCATAAATGAATAATATTGTGACAATTGAATATGTTGCAGATTATGATGACCATATATCTAAATGGAAAACCATCGCTTCAATTTGATCCGGATCGTTATGTCAAATCATCGCTCAGCTATTGAGCAAAGCAGAAGATGGACAAACAGATATAAAGAAGTAAATTGCATAAGGCAATTTTCAGAATAAATTTTTCTTGAATATTTGTATAATAATTTTTTTCATGTAATCTGTGATTTTTGTGTACCTTTTCTAGAAGAGTGTTTTTTATGTTAATATTTGTTTTTATATTGTAGAATGTTTTGTGATAGTTTTTGTTATTTGTGATATGGGAAATATTTTGTGTTATTTTTTATACACAGTATTAAAATTTTATCATGAAAAAAAATGTATCTATTATATTTCCCCAGTTCTTAAAAAAAAGAGAGAGATCAATAAAAAAGTGGTAGATGGTTTTATGTGAATCCTTCGCGTTTCTTATAGGTATTTTGATTTGTATATTGATTACGAAATAAAAGAACTTTTGTATTGTAAATACTGTATTTTATTGATCATTTGCAAATTTTCATAATTTCTGGGAGACAAGATACAATGGATTTATGATAACTAAAGTAAGAGATGTATACTTGCGATTGCAGCGTATCTAAATGTCTAGAAAACAGCGTTGATTGAAATACCGATCTTATAGTTGAAGCGACATACGCAGCTGTTCAGGGAAACTAACAGTGGAATGTTACGAAAATGCGAGACGAAAAAATAAATTGTTGACAAATATTTGTATTGATTGTTGCAGTCATATGACAAATACTTGTATTGTTGCAATCATACTTACTTCAGAAAGTATGATTGTGACGTCATATTACTCAAATTCTAAAAACTTAGAACTCAAGAGACTATCACATCCATGTATTATCGTAAAGGGGGGCATGATGACCAGGCTGACTGGAGATATCATACTGGTCACGAAAAATGCATCACACGCTCTAATCACACTACTAGTGAGTGCTCTGTGCAGACTAGTAGTGTGAACATCGGAAGTGCCTCTGGCGGAAGCCTACAGCGGATGACATCACGGAAGTGACGTCATCCACTGTAGTCATCAAAAACTAGGCAAAAATGCGAGCCCATTGTTAAAATATTCACAGCTCACCACTGTGTGTGTGTGTATTATGAATTTTATTTATATATTTTATTAGTATATCTTCTTTTAAATATCACTATTTACCATTTACTACTGCAGCAACTAAACATACCCTTAGTAACCTTAGTAATCATAATAACCAATCAAATTTGTCAGACAAGACTTTCCCTTAACAAACCCATGCTGTGTCTGAATTATTGCAGCAGTCTTGTTTAGATGATCCTGCAATGCATCTTTAAGCAGTGACTCCATTATTTTACCCGGAACAGAAGTTAAACTAATTGGTCTGTAATTACTCGTATCCCCAATTCACAAAGGGGGATCGAAGGGTGACACGAGTCATTACAGACCAATTAGTTTAACTTCTGTTCCGGGTAAAATAATGGATTCACTGGTTAAAGATGCATTGCAGCAATAATTCAGACACAGCATGGGTGTGTTAAGGGAAAGTCTTGTCTGACAAATTTGATTGGTTATTATGATGTGGTTACAAAGGAACTGGATGCAAAAAATAATTTTGATATCATATATTTGGATTTCAGGCAAGCTTTTGACACTGTTGCGCATGGAAGACTATTGTACAAATTGGAGCAGAATGGTATTAAGGGTAAGTTGCTACAATGGATAAAAGGATGGTTAAGTGGGAGAAGACAGAGGGTGGTAATCAATGGATGCTGCTCTTCGTGGACTAATGTTATTAGTGGAGTTCCACAGGGTTCGGTGTTGGGTCCACTGTTGTTTTGTATATTTATCAATGATATTGATGAAGGTATATCAGGCTTAGTGTCGAAGTTTGCAAAGGTTGGCAGGGTTGTTAATGACAGTGGCAATGTGCTATTGCAACAGGATCTAGATAATTTGGGCAGATGGGCTAAGAAGTGGCAACTGAAGTTTAACCTTGACAAATGCAAAGTACTGCATATGGGTAGAATTAACCCGAGATAAAAGTACCAACTGTGTGGTACTACACTTAAGGTGGTAGAAAATGAAAAAGACCTTGGAGTAATTGTGCAGTCAGATATGAAGTTTTCTGAGCAATGCAGACAGGCTGCCAGGTCAGGTCATGGGGTTTTGTCAATGATATATAGGAATTTTGCTAGCAGGGAAAAGGAGGTGATTGATAAGGCAATGGTCAGGTCACGCCTCGAGTACTGCATACAGGTCTGGAGGTCTCATTTTAGGAAGGATGTCGATTTGCTTGAGCGTGTACAGAGAAGGGCAACAAGATTGGTGAGGGGAATGAAGGGATCCTCTTACCAAGAGAGGCTTAAGTTCTGCAAATTGCAGTGGCTGGAGACTAGACACCTGAATGGTGATCTGATTGAGGTGTATAAGGCCTTGAATGGGTTGAGCACACTGAATTCTGATGAAATCCTTCCACTTGTTCAGATTACTAACCTAAGGGGACATAAATTCAAATTAAGAAAAGACAGATGTAGAATAGATGTGCGGAAATTTGCCTTTAGCCAGCGGGTGGTTAATTGCTGGAACAAACTTCCATCTGTCGTTGTGGAAGTTGATAGTTGAATAAATTTAAGGAGGAACTGGACAGGCATTTGGAGGGAATGGTGTGTTTTTTTTTTTTTTTTTTTGGTTGATGCTGCATAAGCTCATACACTTGCTTTCTTGCATCACATGCCACTACTACTACCATTGTTTTCATGTAGATTTAACCGGTGAACCTGTAAGAAGTTTACAACATTTGTGGGTTGCACAATAAATATTTAAAGGTGACCTGCAAGCACTAGTTTGACATGCCTGCCGCAGAAGTTTGAAACAAAAATTTATTTTGAAAAATGGAAACTACTTTGCAGAATTTTATTAAAAACCCAAAATCGTGGCTGTCTGAATGAAAAACATGCATATATCATCAATTTTAGCTTTCATTTTTCTCAGTTAACTAAACAGTACTCTAGAAGAAATTCCACCTATGAATGAAATAATTACAATATAATAGTCTGTGAATATGTATTTATAAATCTGAAGCATAAGAAGTTTTTACCTGGTTGTAATTAAGAGTAATTAAGTATCATCTTCATTTCTTTCATTTGTTAATCTACTGTTTCAGTAGATTGTTTATGAAACAGAGTCTGACATTTTGTGAAAACTTGTATGCTTACAGTCTTATACATCAGATCTTCTTCAGTCTCCCATACAACTTTACTGCTTTTCAAATTGAAAGTGTGTGTACCACATTATGTATGATGGGAGAAAAAACAGTACTACAAATTATTCCGATTTCAAGATAGAAGAAATATAAACACAAATTAACTATTCCTTTAGAATCTAATTGCAGTGTAACGTTGAACTAGTTTGGCACATAAAATACTGGGAAAACAAAAATGAGATTAGGAGTGTGTTATAGGCCTAACGACTGTGATGTATGTAATGAACAGTTATATAGACAGGGTGGTCCAGTAAATAAGAAAGTCTTATAATGAGGATTTTTAATTTTCCAGATATCGACTGGAATTTGTGGTTGGTCACTCGCAATACTTTTGTAGATTTATTGGATGACTATTTTCTACAGCAGCATGTTAGAGGTAACGCGAGGAAAACAATACCCTTGATGTGGTTATTAGCAGCAATTCTTCATGCATTAAGAATCTGCAGGTAAAAGAACTGCTGGGTGGCAAGTGATCACAGTGTACTGATGTGAGGTTTACTTAGAGACATAACTACTTTCAAGGATAAAGGGAAGGGCTTTTGTTTTCATAAAGGTGATTGCAATGATCTCGCAGTTTTTAAATTATATTCAATAGGACCAACTGATGATGTTACCTACAGCAAATTCTGACTGGATAGCATTCAGAGAAATAATCATAAAAGCTACTAGACTTTTTATACCAACCAAGAGATACTGTTCTAGGCTTAGACTGTATGTCATATGAACTAATTGAGACTCATAGTAGAGAAGAAAAATACATGGGATATGTACATATTATCAAATGATGCAGAAACCTGCAGTAGATATACCCTAGTCTGAGACCAAATCACAAATGAGGTTAGGCAATGTAAGGCAGATTGAGAAATTTTTGGCAAAGAATGAAAAGAAAAGGATTGGTATCCAATCAGACTTCTTTACTTAAGTAAACACTGGAAGGGATGAAATGAATCACATTGGTCAGATAGAAACTGTATTCACACAAAAGGAATTTTTAGGGATGGGGATGCTAGAAATTTATCAAATTCTAATAAAGAGCTATTTTTTTATATATTTTTTTTGTGATCACCAAAAGGAAAGTAGAAGAGAAATTGTTGAAGCTACATACACAAGTTATTTAATTTATGCAGTGCATTACATTTCAGATGCATTCAGTTTTTTTTCTCTTAACTGAGAGGAAAATGGAAGAGAAATTGTTGAAGCTAAAATAAAGTGACTTTAGCAGATGCACCTTGATCTATCGAATTATATTAAGCGAGGTAGCAAAAGAAGTAAATAAACCTTTAGGCATAATTATGAGAGAATCCTTAGATTCAGGGTGGTCCTCTCTGTATTGGAGATCTAGGAATATATTTGTCCAAGTCGCAAAGGGGAAGTGAGTTGAGTAACAGACCTTTTTAGCTCCTGTTCTAGGGAAAATAATCACTGCTTAAAGAAGTAATCCAGTATCACTTGGACAACAATCAGTTATAGGCATTCACAGCATGGTGATCTTGTCTGACCAGTCCGATTGGATACCAATGATGCAGTAACAAAGGTGGTGGATGCAAAAAATAATTATGACAGATTTACCAGAAAAGCTTTTGATACTATTACACATAAAAGACTTGTACAAATTGGAGCAATGTGGCATTAGAGCAAGTTACTGCTATGGTTAAGTAGAAAGGGGGAAGAAAGAAAGAAAGAAAGTAAGAGAGAGAGAGAGTTAGAGAGTTGGTTGTTGGGTTTTATTGGCACATTAGCAACGAGAGAGAGAGAGAGAGAGAGAGAGAGAGAGAGAGAGAGAGAGAGAGAGAGAGAGAGAGAGTGAGAGTTGGTTGTTGGGTTTTATTGGCGCATTAGCAACTAGAGAGAGATCAAGTATTCTTGATCTCTCTCTCTCTCTTGGCAAGGTGACCACCTTGGTATGATAGAAACCTAGGCATACTACTGCTATGAGATCTAGAAACATTAGTCAGATGTGCTGAGAAGTGGAAATTGAAGTTTAATATTGAGAAATGCAAGGTACTGTATACGGCTGGTAGTAATCCCAGAATAATATACAAACTATGTGGTACCACACTAAGTGTAGTGGAAAACGAAAAAGATATAGGGATAATTGTGCAGTCAGATATGAACTTCTTTGATCTGTATATAGAGGCTGCTAAGACTAGGACAGTTCATGGGGTTTTGTCAATCATATACAGGAATTGGAATGATGCTAGTAGGGACAAGGAAGTGATTTATCTTGATATAAAAGGCAATGGTTAGGCCACACTTTGAATACTGCTTACAGGTCTGGAAGCCTGATTTTGTGAAGGATCTCTTGTAATGAGGCAGAGAAGAGCATCTAAACTAGTCAAGAATACAAAATAGTTCTCTTACCAAGAAAGGCTTCAGTTCTGCCAATTTCAGCATTTGGAGACTAGGCACCTGTGAGGAGCTCTGATTGAGATGTTTAAGGCTTTGAATAGATTGAGTAAGCAAAATGCAGACTGCTCTGGACTAAGATATCGATGAAGAATATTGCAACTTTCTGAAAGTGATAAAGCCCAAGAAACCTATAGGGAAAAAGAAATCCAAAGAAGAAAAAAATTAGTCAAGAAATACTTGTCATGATGAACCGAAGACGACAAATGAAAAGCAAGAAAAACACTGACAGGGAGAAAATTGAGTATATTGAGTTATGCAAAGCCATTAGAAAGAGACTCAGAGAGGACATAAGAAGATTTAACACAAGAAAAGTAGAACAAGCATTAAGGGAAAATGAAGGATTTAAATCAGCAGCATGAGCAGTAATACAGAAAGACAAATGATACTGAAACTGAAGAATAGCGATGGTGTACTTATACATAATTCAAATAGCAAAAGACTACTATAGAGAATTATACCAGGAGCAGGGGAATGATGCCAACAGTGGGGAAGATGGATTGCAAAGTAGCATCACATACGACATACCCGATATTCTTCCTGATGAGGTACAACATGCATTGAAGAAAATGAAGAATCAGAAAGCCCTGGGGGAAGATGAAGTTACTGTAGAGTTGTTAAAATTGGAAGGAAGAGACATAACACAAAAACTGGCAAGGCTCTTCACAAAGTGCATTAGAAAAGGTGTGACACCTAAGCAGTGGAATAATGCAATCATAGTTTTGCTGCATAAGAAAGGAGATAAATCAGAAATTGGAAATTATAGACCAATTAGCTTGTTATCCCACATCTACAAGTTATTCAAAAGGGCCATTACTAACAGATTAGAAAGAATACTTGATGAGAATCAACCGAAAGAGCAAGCTGGCTTTAGGACAGGATTCTCAACTATGAGAATCCTGTCCTAAAGCTGTGATCACCTTCACGTAATATCACAGCTAATGGAGAAAGCAAATGAATAGAAAACACCATTATGCCTGGCATTTGTGGATTATGAAAAGGCATTTGACTTCATACAGCATAAGGCAATGTTTCGGGTACTGCAAAGACAAGGCATAGATACCCCACATATTATGATTTTGAAGAAAATATATGAGAGTGCTACCTCCTTTATTAGACTAGACAAAGACAGTAAGAAATTTAAAATCGAGAAAGGAGTTCGACAAGGAGACACAATATTTCCGAAGCGGTTTACTGCTGCCCTTGAGGAAACTTTCAGAAGATTAGACTGGTCACAGAAAGGAGTCAATGTGAACGGAGAGTACCTAAACCATTTACGATTTGCAGATGGCCTTGTGGTCATAAACCACGATCCCAAAGAATTAGAGGAAAATCTTAATCAGTTGTGCACGGTAAGTAAAGATTTTGGACTAAAGATGAATATGGCTAAAACAAAAGTAATGATGAACAAGTATGCCACAGAAAGGGAAATAATGATTGAAGGAGCAGTAATTGAAAAGGTGGAGTCATATACTTATCTGGGACAAGTTATTAGCTGTAATAATAATAATAATAAATGGCTGGAAGTCAAGAGAAGAATAAATTTTGGATGGATAGCATTCAGGAAATATAGTCACATACTGAAGAGCAATATCCCAGTTTGTCTGAAACGTAAAATAATGAACCAATGTATACTCCCCACCATGACTTATGGAAGTGAAACTTGGGCACTCACCAAAAGAATGGAAGAGAAGCTGAGAACTACACAGCGAAGAATGGAACGAATTATATTGGGAATCAGACTGTTAGATAAGAAGAGAAACACATGGATTAGGCAGCAAACTCAAGTAAAGGACATTCTTATCAAAACTAAAGAACTAAAATGGTCTTGGGCAGGACACATAGCTCGAAGACATGATGACAGATGGACTAAGAAAATGACAGAATGGTATCCAAGAGTAGCTAGAAGAAAACCTGGAAGACAAAGGCAGAGATGGATAGATGAAATTCATGAGTTTGTGGGTAGTAAATAGATGGCCAGTGCTCAAAACAGAAGGAACTGGAAAGTTGCTGGAGAGGCCTTCATCCTGCAGTGGATTGAAAATGGCTGATGATGATGATGAAGCAAAATGCTGATGGCATCCTTCCTTTTGTTCAGATAACACACACAAGGGGGAATAAATTTAAATTGAAGAATGGTTGCGTGATATATTTATGGAAATTTGCTTTTAGCCAACGAGTAGTTGGTTGTTGGAACAGACTTCCCATCTGGTGCTGTGGAAGTGGGTAATTTGAATAAATTTCAAGGAAGAACTAGACAAATTATTAGAAGGTATTAACATGTGATTATAAGCTTGCTGCCTCCATTGCTGATACTAATATTGGTTTTGGGCTAAACAGGCTTGGTAGCATTGTCATAACCCATCTAAAAACTAACAGCTACAGATCTGTGGCCTTAATACTAAATTAATTATACTTTTCAAAGGTCAACAGGATAGTTACCTGAGTGAGGAGAGAAGCACATAATTTGTATTTTCTTATACACTTGGGTTTTTTATTTATTTTTTTTTTTTGCCAGTGCAGCAAAAACCTGTGGCTTTTGCACTATATGGAAAATACTATTACTTAATAAAGATTCAGGACAAAAGCCTCAGACTGCAGGAAAATTTACAGACATTTAAGTTAATGCAAAAGCATAATGTCTGTATGCAGTAAATTAATCAAAGTTGTACTCAGTTCACACTACTCTGAATGCCCATGCCAGTTAAAAATATACTGATGAATCGAAAAATTGATGGTATGGTAGATGCTGTAGTTTGTCCATCATTTACAGTTAGAGCCTCATTACTGGTAGCATTCAGTGTCTTTGCTGTTGAACTACAAGCCATCAATTTAACACTTGATAAGGTTATTGATTTTATCATCAATTACTAGCAAAAGCTTATTAGTCTTTAGGAAAGGTTATTGATCTTTCCATCTTGCCATAATTTACAATGATTTTCTCTGCATAATCTGCCATAAGGAAGAATTTCTCATCTTATCCTACCTTAAAATTCCTTCAGTCCCAGCCATTCTGGTGTTCCATGAAATGAAAGTGCTGACCTTGCCACTAAACACACTCATCTCAATTGCTCACAACATCCTCAGGTTCCTTTATGTTGACTATAAGCCTATCATTCAACAAGTATATTATCTGAACAAGTGGAAGCATCCCATCAGAATTCAGCATGCTCAAGGCCTTGAATGGGTTGAGCACGCTGAATTCTGATGGGATCCTTCCACTTGTTCAGATTACGAACCTAAGGGGCCATAAATTCAAATTAAGAAAAGACAGATGTAGAATAGATGTGCGGAAATTTGCCTTTAGCCAGCGGGTGGTTAATTGCTGGAACAAACTTCCATCTGTCGTTGTGGAAGTTGATAGGTTAAATAAATTTAAGGAGGAGGACAGGCGGAGGGAATGGTGTGATTTCCCCCCCCCCTTTTGGCTGATGCTGCATAAGCTCATACACTTGCTTTCTTGCATCACATGCCACTACTACTACTCACAAAGCCTGTTGCAAAAATTTGTCACATATCTGGAAAAGTAATACCAACTATAAATTTCACCAGATAAAGCTATGTCCCTCTAGCTTTGGCTGATGCTGCATAAGCTTGCTTTCTTGCATCAAATGCCTCTACTAATGCTAATGCTAAAACAGACAAGAGGAAGTGGTATTGGCAAGAGAAAATTGAGCACACCCATCTTACACATCTCTTCCTTTTATTGGGAAAAAACTCTTCCAGTGCTCATACTGTAATACTCTACTTACGGTCTGTTATTTACTTGTTGACTGTCCCTTATATTTAACCATCCACTCAAACATTTTTCAGTCATTCTCCAGGTTGAACGTTGCAGAGGATTTATCACATTTTCTAGGAAATGATGCAAATATAGAAAAACCTTTACTCTCTTGGAATCATATTGGCCTGTATAGAAGCATACAATTCAACACCTATAATGATATGCTACTTGCAAATAAACAGAGACAGTTTGGCCTCAGTAGCAAAACTGTCATTAAACTCAATACCGTCAACCCTGAGCTGGTTGGCAATATTTAATAACTGAGGGGATTTATGTACCATCCTTCAGAGCACTCTCTGGTCTCTTTCTCTTCATTTCTGCAATGAAAGTAGTCACTGAAAAATATTATCTTTACCAAATACTTACATTATGTTTTCATAACGTAAGTGTGTTCATGAGGTAATCTAGATGCTTTCATGAGGTGGGTACTGTTTAACACAGAACCAAATCAACGAATAGTGCTCAGTGTTCTAAGGTTTGAGTCTGGCTCAAAAGTCGCCAAGATAGAAAAGCCTCCAGTCAGGCATAAAATATCAGATTACCAATAAACTGTAGGAGAGTTTATTGGTAACCTGAGATTGATTTCTGTGAATATGGAAGTGTGGATCTTCTTAATCTTTTAGAAATTGAAACAAATTATGAAATATTAAAGAAATAATTAATAGAACTGTCACAAATGGTTTTTGAAATGAAACTGATAATCAAATTTTATTAAGTATTTAGTATCTTTTTTATTTTCTGTATTTATTAATGATGTCGATGAGAGTATATCAGGCTTTAATGTCTAAAAAGTACGTCATTTTTACATACTTTCCTTGTTTGCATCCGTTAAATTATAACTTGACCTATTTTCTGTTATGTTTCTACAACAGCTGAATCATATGCACCCTCTGCTAACCTCAGGTCTAGGCATCAGAGCTGCTATTCCAAGACTTCCAAAAAAAAAAAATTTCCCTAATAACTATTATTTCTTGCAAAAAAAAAAAAAAATCTACCACTCTTGTGCTCCTCCCCGGTGATCAGCCTGACTTCTAATCTTGCTTGGCATAAGCACATCACAAAAGTTATTTCCTTTGCATCAAATAAATTGGATTTTCTTTTTCACTTTTGCCATTACTTTTCTTCTAAACAACTACCGACCCTGTGCATATCTGAAATCCACTCTACCATGGAATACAATTTCCACATCTGGAGTGAATACCCAAATCTCTTAAGCTCTCTAACTATTCAAAAGAGGACAGTCAAGTTAATTAATGATTTGTCTCTTACGAAGTTTCTCTGTTCTCTGTTGTGTAGATCTTCGATTTCTGCTACATGCCATTACCATAGATAGTTCCATGGTACTTTCCAAATTAGCAACTTAACTCCACTGCTCTCTTCCAAACGAGTCTGAACACATGCCCCAAATAGTCAACATACATTCAGTGCCCAACTCACAGATATAACTTTTTTCCTCATTTATCTCTTGTACTTCTGTTCTCTGGAACAACCTTCTTTCAATTTTCTTCTATTATATTTTCCAAAATATAATATATTATATTGATATAATAAACAGAAATGTCTAATGTCAATTAACAGAAATGTCTGATGTTCAAGTCTAATGTCAATATCTTCTGTCTTCTTAGCCTTCAATGCATGCACAGTCGGTGCCTCCGTAGCCAGGTGGGAAGGAGCAGCAGTGCGTAGTACACGCTTCTTGATTAGACCGGGGTTCGAGCCCATCACCACCAAATACGGAGGATGTGGAAAGGTCAGGGAATGATCACCGCATATTCACGGAGCAATATGGCCTTAGTTGCTAATGCTCCTAAAAACCAAATAACAAAAACAAAACAAAACTTGCACAGTTTTAAGTACTATAGGTTCTAATACCTTTCATTCTTGGGGTTACATAAAAAAAATATAATAATAATAATAATTAAAAAAATTGATTCATTTTTTAAAATCTGTTGATGTTGTTTTCAATTAAAAAGTTGCTTCTAGTTTCCCCAATTATCAACTCATATAAAGCATTAGAATACCCTTACTTTTGGCAACCTTTTATATTTGGGATCAGCATTAAAAATAGTAACTTAATTGATTCCTAAAGGTAGCATATAGCATAATATGCTATTATGAACACATATTATGTGTTCTTAACACCATCTGAGCAGTCTTTTCTTGATTATATATATATATATAAAAAAAAGATTCCTTGGATGGTGTTGAAAACACATATGCTACTTGTGCTTCCTCTTTAAGAATACATTGAAATTTTTATATTAATTTCTTCCCATGTTACTTTGTAGATACTATAGAAAAAGCAGTAATTACAAGTTGCACTGTAACATGTCATACACTGTCTCCAAAACTCTAGCTGTCTAGCCAGAGTTTTGGCACTAGTTACTATCTCTAATATAAAATAATTAAATGCTAAGTATCAAACACATACATTAAGCAGTAATCTCAAAAAAACCAGTACCAATTTTTGCATTTGAATATATCAGCATGTAATTAATAATATTTGTAAGTGTTCCCAGATGTTATTTTGAAATTGCTCTTCTTTCTAATAGTTGCCAAAAACATTACAAGGATGTCTTCAAAAGATCTTGGTCCACTCTTTAGGTTAATTTCACGCTATCAGGGTAAATGCATGGTAAGTGAATGGTTTTCTGTTTTGCAATTTGTGCATACAGTTAAAAATAAAAAGTTTTCATGTGTGTGTAAATTTTTAAAAAGCTCAGAAAACAAGGCTATGTAACTAAATAACATTTAATATAAATGGTTCTTAATGGCTGGGCAAGTGTTTAGGGTTAGAGTTAACCTAAATTGCTTAAATAGTCATAGTGATTGTGTGTAGTGATGGGCATAATTGATTGTTTTAATAATTTAAACAATTGATTATCTACAAGTTAGTCAATTATGAAATCTATAATAACAGTCCACAATAATTGACTATATGCAAATTACTTGATTATGAAATTTATAATAAATATAGCAGTTTATTTTTAGTTTTGATAACATTGGATTGCCTCTCTGTACTATTTTTTTTTCCCCCCCATCTTCAGTTTCCTTGTTTTCAGTGTACCTAATTTTGCATATAATTGATTATAAAAATAACCAGCTATTTTGGTTATGATGCGCAGTTATGTCACTAGTTATGTACTATTACTGAAGTTCTATATACAGGATTGTTAAAATTAAAGTATCCCAATGTAGAGGGCTCTGGAGCAAGTTTTAAGGCTCGTACTGAAGAGAAATTTGGACAACAGGTACAATAAAGAATGCGCTTACCATTTATTGAAAAAAAAAAAAAAAAGTTACAAATTTGTCACTGTATGGCACGTAACTATCTTAGTTATGATTATGCAAATAATGTAAGTTATTTGCATAATCAATAAAGAATGTGCTTGCCATTTATTGAAAAAAAAAAAGTTACAAAATTTGTCACTGTATGGCATATAACTATCTTAGTTACGATTATGCAAATAACTTACGTCATTTGCATAATCGTAAGTTATTTCCACAGCGCCACTACCCAGCTCTACTGTACTGTATAAAAGCAAAGCAGTCTCTTCAAAATCATACAGTAGATGTTTGCCTGCATTACAGCAGCAATGCCAACAATGTTGCAGGAAAAGGTGCTATTAGTGAAGCTGTACCATCAGAACAGCAACAGTGCAGCTGCAGCCATCAGAGAATTCCGGCATCAGAAGTGCATAAGGTGTGGACCTATGACTGTTTGTGCTGTCCGCAAAATGATTGCAAAATTTGAAGCAACAGGACATCTTGGTGTTCAACCAGGTAGAGGTCAAAAACGAGTAGACTCCTCTTCTGTTGAAGATGTGCCTATGGCTGTTGTGGATTTATCGAGTCAATCTCCATGTGGTAGCGCAAGTGTGCCAGCTGTTTCTCGTGAAGTGGACATACCATAGATATTGGTGAGTGGAACAAGAAAGTCTTCAGTTCCACTGTAAGGCTAGTAATGCATCTGGTGTTGCGGTACTATCCTTACAAGATACGCATGCTATAGCAGCTAAAGCATGGTGATGCAGATACAATATTCGTTTCACATACCACTTCAGTTTCTGGCGCAAATGAAAGTGGATATCACTTGGACATGGAACATTCTTTGCAGTGATGAAGCCTGCTTCTGCTTAAAGGGACAAGTGAATATGCACAGCTGTTGCATTTGGGCAACAGAAAACCCTCGAGTTATCCAAGAGGTCTCGTTGCATTCTCCAAAAGTGACAGTATGGTGTGGATTTATGGCCACATTCATGATTGGGCCATATTTTTTTGAACAGGTAATATCGACTGCACCCCGTACCTGTTCCATCACTGGACAGCGATATTATGAAATGTTGGCAAATTTCACAATACCAGAGCTGCAACAATGTGGGTGCCTTCAGGATACCATATTCATGCAAGATAGTGTGCCACCCCACATCCACCGTTGTGTCCAAAGATTGCTAAGTCAACAACACTTTACAGATGAACAGGTCATCAGCCGTTGTTTCCAGACATCTTGGCCACCCCAATCACAGAAGCTCACCCGATGCGACTTTTGGTTGTGGGTTTTTTGAAGAACCAGTTGTATCGGGAAGGATGTCAAACTCTGGCAGATCTGAAGCACAGCATTATATGTCATGTGCTGGCTATTCCAGATGACATGTTATGTTCTGCTGTAGAAAATGCTGTTCTTTGAATGAACTGTTGTTGACCAAAAGGGGGACACATCAAACAATTGTAGCTCTGTTCAAGTAATTTGTATTGCCATAGTGCCATATAGTGAAAAATTTTGTAACTAATTTTTTTTTTCCAATAAATGATGAGGGCATTCTTAATTGTACCTGTTATCCAAATTTCTCTTCAATACCAGCCTTAGAACTTGCTCCAGAGCCCTCTACATAGGGATACTTTAGTTTTAACAACCCTGTACATATGCTATCAGAAATATTTTGGCCAAAAAAAAAACTGTGCACTAAGGCTCTGGATTTCAGTAAAGGTATATCATTCTTACCAGAGTATAATGGTCTGTAAGGGTGCAGTAAAATGTTTATTTTTCTTCAAGAGCCAGCCTTATTTTGTTTATGCATTCCCCACCCTTCATGTCTAAACATATCTTTATATATATAGTTATTATATTCAGTATATATTGATATTATTTTTTATTTTTTGAAATATCAGCCAGCATTTAAAATTTATGAGAGTGTTGCATTTGTGAGAGAAATTGCAATTAAAGTTCAACATTGTCATATGCAGGGTACTGCGTATGGGTAACAGTAATCCCAGAGTGATGTAGCAGCTGTGCAGTACTACACTGTGGGTAGTGGTCAGTGAAAAGGATCTGGGTGTAATTTTGCAGTCTGATATGAAGTTCTCTGAATAGTGTAGACAAGCTGCCAAGACAGTTCATTAAGTTTATCAATGATATACAGAAATTTTGTTAGCAGGTTTAAGTTCTTCATCCCATTATATAGGCGCCTCCATAGCCGGGTGGGCAGGAGCAGCAGTGCGTAGCACACGCTTCTTGATTAGACTGCGGTTCGAGCCCGTGACCACCAAATATGGAGGATGCGGAAAGACCAGGGAATGACCACCGCATATCTCAGGAGCAATATGGCCTTAGTTGCTAATGCCCCCAAAAAAAAAAAAAAAAAACCCCATTGTATGAGGTAGTGACCAGGGCACATTTTGAGTACTGCATACAGGTCTGGAGGCCTCATTTTAGGTTGTAGAGCTGCTAGAATGGGCACAAAGAAGGGCAATGATATTGGTGAGTGGAACAAGAAAGTCTTCAGTTATGCAAATTGCAGTATCTGGTGATTAGACATCTGTGAGTTGATCTGATTGAAGTGTTTAAGGATTTGAAACACTTGAGCAAACTCAGTGCTGATAGGATTCTTCCTCTTGTTCAGACTAGGCACATGAGGGGGCATAAATTCAATTAGCCGACCGGGCTAGCCGGGTGGGTAGGATGCCTGCCTGGCAACCCAAAGGTCGCGGGTTCGAATCCTGCCTTGGGCTTGGATCAAAGTACTGCAAAAACCTTGGGAGGTGCATTATGGCCACAAAAGCCGATGTGCCGACAACTACCCAAAAAAAAAAAAATAATAAAATAAAAAAAAAAAATAAATTCAATTTTGTCAAATTTTGATTGAGAAAGTGGTGAATGGTATTTATGGAAAAGGAGTATTATTGTTATTGGAGGAAACAAACTGTTCTAAAGAAGAAGATTCCTATTATATTCTAAGTAATCATTGAAATTTTGAAATGGATAAGACCCCTTGTTCGAAATAGTTTATTATTTAGTTATTTATTTATTTATTTATTTTTTGTTTTTATCATTGTTTTGTTCGGATTTTTTTTTTTTTTTTTTTTTTTTGGCTGGTGCAGCATAAGCCATAGGCTTTCTTGCACCATGCGGCCGTTACTAATACTAATACTAATAGTAATATTTGTGTAGGGGAAATTGAGGAGGGAATGCTATGAAATCAGAATTGAATTTAGAACCATTTCAGGAGCCAATAGAATATATGTTGAAAATTTCAGAGTCAATTAATGTGAAATCATACCCTTCATTTTAGAATAATATGTGAAATATACTTTCATTTATGTCAATAGATTTCTGTTGTGGCAGAGGGGAGGCACCCACTATGATGGATCTTAAAAGTGTTCTAGGGACTAGCGAAACATATGCTGAAAATGTGATATTAATTGAACTTTTTCTTATTAAGTAAAGTCTAAACGTTGAATAATATACTTTTAAGTTGGGTAATGTATGCAGTGTGTTACATTTTGGGTGCATTCTGTTTTTTTTTATTATTATTTTTTTATTTATTATTATTATTATTATTATTTTTTATTTAAATGAAAATTGAGATTTTTTATCTTGGTGATTGATGTGAAAAGTAAATATAATTATCTTCTTATCAATTAATTACTAAGATTGTAACTTTATAGAACACTTAATAAAACAATATTTTATATATATATATACAGTTAAACTTCCCTATAACGAATTCGATAAATCCAGCGAAAAAATTCGTTATAGAGAAATTTCGTTATACAGAGAATATATTTTTTATTAGAAATTGTTATCTAATTAGAAATGAAAATGAATCTACATTTATTTTGAATGTATTTTATTTCAAAACATACTTATTTAAATCACGTTTACACAATTTTCACCTGTAAGTATCACAAATTAAAAAAAAATCTAATTTTCGTTTGCGCAGTACAATTAAAAAATTGTCTGATTCTCAAAGAAAACCTCACATTTGTTCAGAGCATTAAAAACATTATCAGCAACATTTTCACAAAACTGTAGACCCATATGAAGAACCGTTTTAAAAGTGTTAATCATTTCTTCGCGAGTTGGCTTTTCTACGGGTTGTTCTGATGCGTCTTTGGTGTCATCGTTAATTTCTTCATGATCATGGTCATGTCTAACACTGTTCAGCAGTATTCCATCTTCATTTGTATGTTCTGCTGTGATTTACATAAACATAACTATCCAGTGTTATTTAATTTTCGATGTTTCCGGACGATTCTAATAATGTCCAAAAGTTTTTCAGTTGTGAAAGGGGCAGTTCATCTTGTTCGTCCAGTCATTGTCTGTATTCAATACAAATCCTGCTTTCGAAAAATAATTTTGAATAGTGTATTCGGTGACATCGTTTGTCCAAACTTTTGCCAGTTCAGAGATACAATCTCTAAGGTAACTTCCAAGTTTCTATTTTCTGATAACGCATTGACAATCTTCATTATTATTCTCTTTCGATAACAAAATTTAAAATTGTTAATAATGCCTTGGTCCATTGTTTGGTGGTAAAAACAACAACTTCGCAGTTTTAAGTTTGGAAGAAATACTGGCAGGATGTGCCGGACAGTTGTCAGTTACCAAAACAATTTTCCTTTTTAATTTTTTTGTTATATGCTTGTCTAGTTTTAATATCCATTCTTCAAAAATATCACTTGTCATCCATGCTTTTTTATTAGGTGTAGTCACCTTCCAAAGATTTTGTGCCTCTAAAACATCTTGGGTTTTTTGATATTCCGATGACTAGAAGTCTTAATTTTTCATTTTCTGTCATATTTGCTCCAACTAGCTCAGTGATTCTTTCTTTGCTTTGTTTTTCGCCAAAACATTTATCATCCTTAAAAGCAAGTGTTCTATTCGGTAAACATTTAAAGAATAAACCCATTTCGTCAGCATTATAAACATCCTTACACTTATATTCTTCCAAAATCTTCTTTAAGGTATTGTTCCTCCAACTGTTGCAATCTTCTTCGCTTACATTAACACTTTCTCCATAATTCTGTGGTGCTTCTTAAATTTATCTAGCTACCCAGTGCTTGCATTAAATTCTGTATTTGCACAGTCCCTTGGAATGAAATTCTAAGGGACTGTGCAAATTTCAGAGCTTGTTGCTTAATTATTAGGCCCGATATTGGTATATTCTTTTCACGTATCATTTGCGCCCATTTTAGAACAGCTTTATCAACATCTTCGTATATACACAACTTAAATCGTTTCTTGTCTGCTCCTCCTTCAATTGCATTTAAAATTGATTCTCGATTTTTTAAAATCGTAGATAAACTGCTTGCAGGTATGCCACATTTCTCCGCAACATCTTTTTTCTTAAAACCCTGGTCAATATCATAACAATCTTTGCTTTATCATTAATACTTTAAACACTTTCTCTTTGACATTGTTTCCGCAATTGTAAAGATTACTCAAATGCAGCTCTTGATGATACACACACCGCCAACTTCGCTGCGCTGGCCATATAGTGAATTGTTAGTACAGCCTACTCAATGACGTTCGCTTGCCAGTTCAACAGTATCATGTGACCTTTCCTATCAATCATTTTGAAGAAATATGCGACTGTGAATTCCTTTTATTCTGCTTTCATTCATATATACACACGAAAGAAAATTTATGGTTAACGTATGCTGTATGTTACTTTTCAGAAAAAAATAAAAAATACAAGAGCATATAGCCTATGTGATTGATGACGAACGAAATAAATAAAAAAAAAAAAAAATTCATGAGAACCATCTATTGGTAGTCCAGTTAGATGAGAACGGACATATTATTATTATTAGCTACATGGTGCAAGGAAGCCTGAGGTTTATGCTGCACCAGCAAAAAAAAAAAAAAAAATTCCCCGAGTTACCCTAAGAAAGAGAGAGAGAACAAGAGACAGAAATAGAAGGGAATCACCAAGAAAGAGAAGAATGATGATGATATCCAGCTCAGGATCCTGGGTGTGCCAAGCCCATACTCACCAGATGTGAGCCCCTGGGGATAAATATCATATAATGATTGACAGGAAGGTCACGTGGTACAGTTGAGGTGAGAAGTGAATGTCACTCAGTAGGCGTTACTAAAAACCGACTATGGTAGCATTCTATGTATTGCCGCCGTAGCATGCTAAAGTTTACCGCAGCGAATTTTGTTTTCCCCTGAGCCAACATCAACTTACAAATTTACCCTATTTATTGTAAAGTTTACGACCACTTTTAAGAAAACACATTTGTTTTAATTAATGTAACAAAAATGAAATAAAGACCCTCCTACAGGCGTCAATGGCCACAAGTGTTCACCAAAAGGATGATTATTTAATTCCAGATGCTAATGTGCAATTTCGGAAGGAAGGAGGCAGTATATTTGAGCGGCTCTTTAGCAGTAAATGCTTGAAAATCTTCAAAAATGCTTTTACTAATTTTTTTTAAAAATTCATTATAGGGAGAACACTGATTGATTGATAACCATTTAGGTTATTTGATTGATTGATAACCATGATAATCATCAACACTGATTGATAGACTAAAATTGATTGTTTTCTGCAGCAGCATGTTCGAGAGGCAACCAGAGAGGGTAATACTCTTGATCTGGTTATCAGCAGTGATCATTCGTGTATTAAGAATTTGCAGATAAAGAAACCACTAGGTGGCAGTGATCACAGTGTACTGATGTGGGATTTACTTAAAGATATAATTACCATCAGGGGTAAAGGAAAGGGTTTTTGCTTCCGTAATGGTGAGTACAGTGGTCTCAGACAGTTTTTTTAAATTCTGTACAGTGGGATCAACTGACATTGTTACCAACAGTAAATTCTAAGTGGGAAGCATTCAAGGTAGGCCCTCCGTAGCCAGGTGGGAAGGAGCAGCAGTGCGTAGCACACGCTCCTTGATTAGACCGGGGTTAGAGCCCATCACCACCAAATACAGAGGATGCGGAAAGGTTATGGAATGACCACCGCATATTCCCGGAGCAATACGGCATTAGTTGCTAATGCTCCTAAAAACCAAAAAAAAAAAACAACAAACAGCATTCAAGGAATTAATCGTGGATGCTACTAAAAGTTTCATAACTATCAAGAAATATTGTTTAAGGTTTAGGCCTAAATGGTTATCAAATGAACTAACGAGACTCATGACAGAGAAGAAAAATACATGGGATGCATATAAATTATCAAGCGACTCAGAAACCTATGGCAGATATAAGCTAGTCTCTAATCAGGTCACAAAGGAGGTTAGGCAGGCGAAGGCAGATTACGAGAAATCTTTGGCAAAAGATGCTAAGAAAAACAGCAAGGATTTCTTTACTTATATAAACTCTAAAAGGACGGGGATGAATCTGATCGGTCCACTTGATATCGATGGTTCACCTGTTGATGATCCTGCTCAGATAGCAAACAAACTGAATGAGTATTTTGCATCTACATTCACACATGAGGAGTTATTAAGGTTTGAAAATGGCAGAAGGTTATCAAATTGTAGCAGGGTGCTTAATGATTTTGTAATAACTGAGATCAAAGCGGAGGAGAAATTGTTGAAGTTAAACATAAGAAAGGCAACTTGGGTGCATGGGATCTATCCAGTTATATTAAAGGAGCCGGCAAAGCAACTAAGCAAACCCTTAACCATAATTATGAGAGCATCCTTGGACTCAGGGGAGGTCCCCATGGACTGGAGATGTGCAAACGTATCCCCAATTCACAAAGGGGGGATCGAAGGGTGATACGAGTAATTACAGACCAGTTAGTTTAACCTCTGTTCCCGGTAAAATAATGGAGTCACTGGTTAAAGATGCATTGCAGGATCATCCAGACAAGACTGCATCAGACACAGGATGGGTTTGTTAAGGGAAAGTCTTGTCTGACAAATTTGATAGAATATTATGAATGTGGTTACAAAGGAACTGGAAGAAAAATATAATTTTGATATCATATATTTGGATTTCAGGAAAGCTTTTGACACTGTTGCGCATGGACGAATATTGTACAAATTGGAGCAGACTGGTATTAAAGGTAAGTAGCTACAATGGATAAAAGGATGGTTGAGTGGGAGAAGACAGAGACTGGTAATTAATGGGTGCTGCTCTTTGTGGACTATTGTTAATTAGTGGAGTCCCACAGGCTTTGGTGTTGGGTCCCCTTGTTTTGTATATTTATCAATGATATTGATGAAGGTATATCAGGCTTAGTGTCGAAGTTTGCAGATGATGCAAAGGTTGGCAGGGTTGTTAATGACAGTAATGGCAGTGTGCTACTGCAACAGGATCTAGATAATTTGGGCCAATGTGCTAAGAAGTGGCAACTGAAGTTTAAGCTTGACAAATGCAAAGTACTGCATGTGTGTAGAAGTAATCCCAGAGAAACATACCAACTGTGTGGCACTACACTTAAGGTGGTAGAAAATGAAAAAGACCTGGGAGTAATTGTGCAGTCAGATATGACGTTTTCTGAGCAATGCAGACAGGCTGCCAGGGCAGGTCATGGGGTGTTGTCAATGCTAGACAGGAATTTTGCTAGCAGGGAAAAGGCGGTGATTGTCCCTCTGTATAAGGCAATGGCCAGGCCACACCTTGAGTTCTGCATACAGGTTTGGAGGCCTCATTTTAGAAAGGATGTAGATTTGAATGACCTTGTACAGAGAAGGGCAACAAGATTGGTGAGGGGAATGAAGGGATCCTCTTACCAAGAGAGGCTTAAGTTCTGCAAATTGCAGTGGCTGGAGACTAGGCACCTGCGCAGTGATCTGACTGAGGTGTATAAGGCCTTGAATGGATTGAGCATGCTGAATTCTGATGGGATCCTTCCACTTGTTCAGATTACGAACCTAAGGGGGCATAAATTCAAATTAAGAAAAGACAGATGTAGAACAGATGTGCAGAAATTTTCCTTTAGCCAGCGGGTGGTTATTTGCTGGAACAATCTTCCATCTGTCTTTGTGGAAGTTTATAGGTTAAATAAATTAAGGAGGAACTGGACAGGCATTTGGAGGGAATGGTGTGTTTTTTTTTTTTTTTTTTTCCTGATGCTGCATAAGTTCATACACTTGCTTTCTTGCATCACATGCCACTACTACTACTTTTAGTAGTAGTAGTGGCATGTGATGAGTACTACTGCATGCTCCCACTCAACTATCCCTTTATCCATAGCAGCAATTACCCTACTGTTAGCTACTATACTATGAATCAGTATATTCAGTATCTTGCAAAACGAATATATATACATTGTAAATACATAATAATAATAATAAAATAACATTCGGTATAGGAAATATGCAAAACAAAAAGAAATTGGTGTTTGAAAATTATTTAATGAAACATAATTCATAAATCTGGAACATATGGTACTTTTCGCATTTATTAATTTATTTTTATTTCTCAAGTCCAGTTATTCTATTCCCGTCTCACCAGTGTAATTGATATTCCTTGCAGAATTATTCAGAAAGTGAGAGGTTTTTAATAATTTAAAATTTTTGACTGTTGGATTTTTCAGGTTCATCTATATTAGCATTAGCGTTAGTAGAGGCATTTGATGCAAGAAAGCAAGCTTATGCAGCATCAGCCAAAAAAAAAAAAATTAAAAAAAAAAAAAATAATAAATAAAAAATAACCACTTCCACTTCACCCCTCTGTTCGTTCGAAATACCTGTCCAGCTGAGCCTTAAACTTATTTAGGCTATCAACTTCCACGACAAGGGATGGAAGTCTGTTCCATCAACCAACCACCCGCTGGCTAAAGGCAAATATTGACTATTGATGATTATGCTCAAGTAGTTGACAAACTGAATGAGTATTTTACATCTACATTCACACATGAGGAGTTATTCAATGAGGGGAATGCTAGAGTTTATCAAACAGGGAGCTAAATGATTTTGTAATAACTGAGAGCAAAGTGGAGGACAAATTGTTGAAGTTAACCATAAGGAAGGCACCTGGGATGGACGGATTCTATCCTATTATATTAAAGGAGGCAGCAAAGGAAATAAGCAAACCCTTAGCCATAAATATGAGAGCTTCCTTGGACTCATGGGAGGTCCCCATGGACTGGAGGTTTGCAAATGTGTCACCAATTCACAAAGGGGGTTCAATAGGTGACACATGTAACTATTGACCTGTTAGTTTAACTTGTGTTCCAGGGAAAATAATGGAATCATTAATAGTTAAAACACAGTATGGGTTTGTTAAAGGGAGGTCGTGTCTGACCAATTTCATTGGATACTATGATGTGGTCACAAAGGAACTGAATGTCAAAAATAATTTTGATATTGTATACTTCGATTACAGGAAAGCTTTTGATACTGTTGCACATGGAAGACTGCTGTACAAATTGGAGAGGTATGGCATTAAGGGTAAGTTGCTACGATGGATAAAGGAATGGATAAAGGGATGGTTGAGTGGGAGACGACAGAGAGTGGTAATCAATGGACACTGCTCTTTGTGGACGAATGTTATTAGTGGAGTTCCCCAGGGTTCAGTGCTGGGCCCATTATTGTTTTGTGTATTCATCAATAATATTGGTGAAGGTATATCTGGATTAATGTCCAAGTTTGCAGATAATATAAAGGTTGGCAGGGTTGTTAACGACAGTAAAGACAGTATGATACTCCAACTGGATCTAGATAAGTTGAGCAAATGGGCTGAGAAGTAGCAACTGAAGTTAACATTGACAAATGTAAAGTACTACATATGGGTAGCAATAAACCAAGAGCAACAACGTACCAATTGTGTGGTACTACACTCAGGGAATTGGAAAGTGATAAAGATCTTGGTGTGATTGTGCAGTCAAATATAAAGTTTGCTGACAGTGCAGACTGGCTGCCATGGCAGGTTATGGAGTCTTGTCAATGATATATAGGAATTTTGCTAGAGGGGACAGGGAGGTGATTATCCTGTTGTACAAGGCAATGGTCATTGTTGTTGTTATTTGGTTTTTAGGAGCATTAGCAACTAAGGCCATATTGCTCCGGGATATGCGGTGGTCATTCCCTGACCTTTCCGCATCTTCCGTATTTGGTGGTGACTGGCTCGAACCCCGGTCTAATCAAGGTGTGTGTGCTATGCACTGCTACTCCTTCCCACCTGGCTACGGAGGCACCAAGGCAATGGTCAGGCCACACCCAGAGTACTGTGTACAGGTCTGGAAGCTTCATTTTAGGAAGGATGTAAAGTTGCTAGAACAAGTACAAAGAAGGGCAACAAGATTGGTGAGGGGAACGAAGGGGTGCTCGTACCAAGAAAGGCTTAAGTTCTGAAAATTGCAGTGCCTGGAGAAAATAAGCACCTGCGATGTGATCTGATTGAAGTGTATAAAGCTTTGAATGGGTTGAGTAAGCTGAATGCTGATGGGATTCTTCCTCTTGCTCAGATTAAGAACCCGAGGGGGCATAGATTGAAATTGAGGAAAGACAGTTGTAGAATGGATTTGTGGAAGTTTGCCTTTAGCCAGCAGGTAGTTGATTGGTGGAACAGACTTCCATCTTTTATTGTGGATAGCCTAAATAAATCTGAGGGGACATAGATTCAAATTGAGGAAAGGCAGTTGTAGAATGGATGTTTGGAAGCTTGCCTTTAGCCAGTGGGTGGTTGATTGGTGGAACAGACTTACATCTTTTGATCCGGAAGTTGATAGCTTAAATAAATTTAAGGTTGAGCTGGATAGGCATTTGGAATGAATGGAGGAGTGAAATGGGAGAAGGTTTTTTTTTTTTTTTTTTTGGCTGATGCTTTCTTGCATTGTATGCCTCTGCTAATGCTAATTAAATTTCTGACTTTGATCTCTCAAGAATAAACAAAGCTTTATTTATACAGTTGTTTTAACTTAATATTTGATGAGACTCACTTGTACATAATGATAATAACACTATGCATAGATTATGACAGTTTTATTACAAGGCAATCGTCAGGCCACACCTAGAGTACTGTGTACAAGTCTGTATTAAGTTGCTGCAATTTTTTTTATGGTTTGTAACAGCTTTTTTTACAAACCATGCTTGTTAAACTTTAATCAGCATGTTTTGGTGTATCATAAAGGTTTGCATTGTGTTAGAATTTTATTTTTTGTAGGTTGGCAGTTGTTAAGATAAGATCATGGGCTTAAGATTACCCCACCTTTTTTTTTTATTCTTGATATGTGATAATAGTTTGGAGTTCATTTGCAGTGGACTGCATGACTATATTTTTTTAGAACTCAGATGTCAATCTGAGTTCTAACAAAATATCGTGATAGTACAATTGCTGCAACTGTCATCAGTAAAGTGTTTCTTGTTTTTATAGAAGTTTTTTCAGTGATTCTTTAACAAATTTTATATAAATATAATTGTATTTAGAAAGATAAGCTGTAAACGGGGGGAAAAAAAAAAACATAAACTTCACAAATATTATGTACTTCTATTTGTAATGCTGAATATTTTAAATAATTAGCTTAAAACTTTGTAGGAAAAAGATGTAAAATGTTTTCTGAGAGAATTTAGTGGGTTTTCTTTCAACAAGGATTCTGAGGAGTATAGGAAAAGAAAGGTATATCTTAGCAGGTAAGTATTTAATAGCAAACTTAAAGTATTGCAGCTTTTGTGTATTCAGAAATACAATAAATTCCTTCTGAAGTTGTCACTTTTAATTTTACTTAATTTATTATTATTTATTTTTTTTTTTAAAGCAGTGGCTCTCACAAGAAACATTTTAAACTTCTTTCATTATGTGAGTGCCGTTCAATAGTGATCATATTTTTTTTTCCCAACATACCTTTATTAATCATCCATATTTTGTTAGTCCATTTCAAAGTAGTCCCCATTTGATGAATTGCACTTACTCCAATGTTTCTGCCATTTTTCAAAATCACAGTGGAAGTTTTTTTTTTTTTTTTTTTTTTTTTTTTGACATGCATTTACCCCTGGCTTGTAGCCATGAAGGGTATTGTGTACGGCTGTGTGCCTTTTGTATGCAATAAAGAGTTCTTCATTTGAAATTCATTTCCGATGTTGTGACAGCTTCTTTTGAAGACTGGAAACGTTTTCCTCGCAGATCCTTTAACTTTCAAAATAAAATTTAAAAAAAATCACAGTGTGCAAGGGCAGTACTGTAGGGCAGATGAGGAACACATTTGACACTAATGCTAGCTAAAAAATCAATGATAATATCAGCAATGTGAGGTCCCACAACATTGTGATTCAGCATCCACCTATTTGCATGCAGTTGTGGTCATTTGCAATGAATATGAACCCACAAGTTTGCACTACAGTTCTGTAGTATGGTCCCATAACAGTCATATGATTTGGCAAAACATACTGGTAAACCATTCCTTGAATGTCAAAAAAAAAATGACCATAATCTTTCCAGCAGAAGCCACAACTTTTGTTTATTTCAGTGTTGGTGGTGATGTTGACTACCAAACAAAGCTTTGTTGCTTACTTTCTGGTCCGAAATGATAAAGCCTCATCTGCTGTTATCACCTTGTGCAGAACCTCACCATCTTTGGTAATCATCTGTTGTAGTGCCTGACAAACATCCATGTGAACTTGCTGTTGCTGGGGTGTGAGTAGTCTTGGAACCCAGTGTGCACAAACACATGTATGCAAATGGTCATTGAGAATATTGTGCATGCTTCCTATTGATATTCTCAACATCTCTGCCAGTTGCTTTACAGACTATCTTCTCTCATGGTTACAGAAGCAGTGCTTATGGTTTCTGTGGTGACAGCAGTGTTTGGAGCTCCAGGACCATCAATTTTTTTGATTGAATCACATCTCCATCTTTAAACATTCTAAACCACCTGCGAGCTGTTCTGTATGGAAGCATAGATTTACTGTGATGTTTACTTCAGTTGAAAACAAAATCAGAGAGCAGTACACTGTTTTTCATATCACATCCATTGTTACTTAGGCAAAACTGAACAGGCATAAATTTTACCAACTGCCAAGATCTCATGTGTGCATGAGTCATCTGCCCAGTTGCTATGTGATGCAGCTTGGTTTGGTCTTAAATTCCTCAGCTCAGCTAGAAATTGCAAGAAGTATGGTTGTTCTTGAAAAATAATGATCATTTGTTATTGAAGAGTCCTTGTATGTCACTAATTGTGATTTAAGTTACTATTAGAAATAATATATATAAACATTGAAAGAACCCTTTGGGGTCAGGGATAGGATACATATTGAATTCTACAAAACACCAACACTACTGAATATAAAATATACATTTCATTTAATATAGTATATAAGCAGCACACTATAAAATCAATGTGCTGTGGAATCCTAGTTATCAGAAATATTTGGGACAGAGGGTATTTCCGAAATTTTTATTTATTTATTTATTCTTGGATAATTGATTTTTGGTGCACTCAATCTACATACAAAAGGGAAGCTGGAAAACAAATTAATGAGAGAAAAAAATTATGTACTGTATTGGCTTTATACCATATAAAAATTATTGCTTGAGATGTCAATTTTTTTTTTTTTTTTTTTTTAAATTCAATTGTCAATTATGATTAAACCTATTAGCAATCTGAAGTGTCAAATGTTTCACTGGCTATTGGCTTTTGTTGTGTATATTTATTATAATACACCCCTCTTTGTTTTCAGTATCTCTCTCTGGTAGGGATTAGTGTTGAAACAGTTACCTCACCTGTCAAAAAATTCTCAACTTGGATCATTACAGAAACAGTCTACAGTTACCATACTTTGTTTTCAAACAATACAGAGAAAATACCTGTTTATGGAAAGTTACATAAAAAAAAAAAGAGCAACACTTATTGAAAAAACTAACAAGTTTTTTTTTTTTTTTATGTAAACCCCAAACACAAGAGGTATTAGAACCTATAGTACTTAGTACTGTGCTTGGGTTGGAGATTGAGAAGACGAAAGAAGATATTTGTTGACATTGGACTTGAATTTCTGTAGACATAATTTTCTGGAAATATGTATGAAGGAAGGTTATTCCAGAAAATGGCAATTAAATGAATAAACGAGGAAGATGAAAAGTTGGTTCTGCGAGTTTGAAGTTGGACCATAAATGGATGTTGGCTGGTGGCGGCACGTGTTCGGACTGTTTTGAAAGAGCGAGCGGGAATTATAGAGGCCAATTCAGAAGAACAGTGCCCATGGAAGTATCTGTAGAAGAGACATGCAGCAGAAACAGTATATCTATGAGACAGCGAGCGGAGAGACTCTGTTAGAGATGAATCATTAATTAACCTAACTGCCCTCTTCTGAATGGAATCAAGAAGCCTGAGAGAGGTTTGGGGGGCACCACACCAGATGTGGGAACAATATTCCATAGCAGGGCGGATTTGCGATTTATACAGAGTGAGCAGCTGTTTGGAAGAAAAGTAACACCGAGAGCGAAAGACAAAACCAAGTTTTTTATGTAAATCCCAAATGCAGAGGAAGCAATATTTGTAATGTGCTTGTGCCAAGAGAGATTAGAAGTCAGGGTAATCCCCAAAAGAGAGATATCATTTTGCCTAGAAATCGGAGTGTCACTAAAGATAAGCATAGGAGCAGAAGAATCCTTTTTGCGAGATATAAGACAAGACTGAGTTTTAGAAGGGTGGAAATCAACTAAGTTGTCTTTGCTCCACTGGAGAATTACCTGATGATCGGCATTTAAGGAATTGGTAGCAGATTTTCGAGAAGTTGAAGCTGATTGAGCAGGGCAAGGTTTCTGAAAATGGAAAGTAGAATGCAATGTGCTATCAACGGCAAAACTATGTATAGGATTTCCAGTCAATGGAAGAAGGTCATTAATATACAAGAGGAAAAGAGTGGGGGAAAGAACTGAACCCTGTTGGGGAAACCAGATCACAGATTAGTGTAGAAGTTAGAAGACAGAGAGCCATCTACCATTACCCTCAGTGAGCGATCAGAGAGAAAATTGGATAACCAATTACCATAAGATGGAAGCTTGTTTAGAAGACCTTTATGCCAAACACGATCAAAAGCCTTTGAGATGTCAAGAGCAACTACTTGTGTTTCACCGAACCTTTCCATTGAATTAGTCCATAAATGGGTAACATAAGCCAGAATATCACCAGTGGATCGACACTGACGGAATCCATACTGGCGATTGTTGATCAGACGGAAGGTTTCTAGGTAGTTTAAGAGTTGGAGGTTAATTGATTTCTCCATTACTTTAGAAAGAGTAGAAGTAATTGCAATCGGACGATAATCGGATGGGAGGGATTTGTCACCCTTTTTAAGAACTGACTGGATATGAGCAGTTTCCAAGCAGAAGGAAAAACACCTTTGGAATAAGAAAGTGAAAAAAGGCGACAAAGAATAGGAGTAAGTTCAGGAGCACAGGTTTTGAGAACAAGTGGAGAAATACCATCGGTACCTGGAGCTTTCTTAGCATCAAGATTCGTCAAAATTCTTCTGAACATCCTTTTGACGGAAGACTACAGGAGGCATTGAATGGGGCATGTTGGGAATGGTGGGAGGTGTTTTACCAAGATCATTAATACATGAGTTGGAAGAAAAATGGGATGCTAGCAGATCAGCTTTATCCTTGGCTGAAGTGATAACAGAACCATCTGGATTGGACAGAGGTGGGAGCAGAGATGGGCAAAAGTTGCATCCAGTAGCTTTGGCAAGCGACCAGAATGCTCGGCTACAATTAGGGCAAGAAGCAAGTTTTCTACTCTTAGCCTGTTCAAACGCTAGTTTGCACTGATTAATAACTGCTTTCCAATTGTTGTGAGCTTTGGTGTAGGCAGAAAATGAAACTGAAGAATTAGAAACAAGCCAATTACGATATGCAACATTCTTTCTTGAACAGCCGTAGCACATTTATTAGAAAACCAAGGTTTAGATAAAGGATGAGATTTTAAAGTGGAGTGTGGGATAAAGAATTTCATTCCTTCAAGAATAATTTCACTGACATGATCTGAACAGACATTGACGGAAGTTTTGAAACAGTAATCCGAACAAGGAAGAGAAGAAAAGAAATCTCGCAGGTCATCCCATTTTGCATTCTTGTAATGCCAAACAACACGAGGTTGGGAATAGCCATGAGATAAAGGCTCCATTGGAGAAGAGATAATTACCAAGTTGTGATCTGAAGTGCCAAGTTTGATGTGTTTGTTGAAAAAATAAATCCTAGCACAAGTAGATTATCCAATGCACTACTGTATAGTATCAGCCACCTTGATGTAATGTATAAAAACTTTGCATTAAACAAGAAAAGCTACAATGGTTATTACATATTATATAGCTTTTTTGAATTTAATAAGTTTTTTTTTTTGTTTTTTTAAAGTGAAATTTTAATGCATCCTAAGACTGGTTTATATTGTACATTATCATTATTATTATGTCACATAGTGAAAGGAAGCCTGAGGCTTATGCTGCACCAGCCAAAAAAAAAAATTTCTGAACTACCCAGAGAGAGAGAGAGAGAGAGAGAGAGAGAGAGAGAGAGAGAGAGAGAGAGAGAGAGAGAGAAATAAAAGGAAATCACCAAAGAAGAGAAGAATGATGATACAGCTCAGGACCCTAACGGAATGATATTTATTCTTCTTTGTTTCCCTCATATTGTGTTATATAAGTGAACTCATAATTTTTATTATGTTCATGTTTTAGTTTCATTTTTTACAGTTTAATATTAAATGTTGAATTCTGGGGAAACAGTGAAAGTGACAAAAACTTTGGGGAAAAAAAAAAAAAAAAAGGAAAAGTTTTGATAACTGTAATTCTAATATATATACAGATAACATATTTTATCATTATTATACATATACACAATTTAAATTATTAAAAACAAATTTTTTTTATTTTTTTATGAAAACCCCAAACACAAGAGGTATTAAAACCTATAATACTTTGTGCCGTGCTTAGGTTGGAGGTTGAGAAGACGAAAGAAGATATTTGTTGACATTAGACTTCTGTAGATTGTAATTTTGAGGAAATATGTATGAAGGAAGGTTGTTCCAGAAAACAACCTTCGAATGAATAACCGAGAAAGATGAAAAGTTGGTTCTGTGAGTTTGAAGTTGGACAGCAAATGGATGATGCCTGGTGGCTGAACGTGTTCGGACTGTTTTGAAAGAGAGAGAGTGGGAATTATAGAAGCCAATTCAGAAGAAGAATGCCCATGAAAGTATCTATAGAAAAGGCATGCAACAAAAACAGTAAGTCTATGAGACAGAGAATGGAGAGACTCTGTTAGAGATGATTCATTAATTAACCTAACTGCCCTCTTCTGAATGGAATCTAGAAGCCAGAGAGAGGTTTTGGAAGAACCACCCCAGATGTGGGGACAATATTCCATGATAGGGCAGATTTGCAATTTGTACAGAGTGAACAGCTGTTTGGAAGAAAAGTAACAATGATAGTGAAAGAGAAAATAAAGTTTTTTAGATGCAGAGGAAGCAACATTTTGTAATGTGCTTGTGCCAAGAGAGATTAGAAGTTAGGGTAATCCCCAAAAGAGATATATCATCTTGCCTAGAAATTGAAGTGTCACCAAAGATAAGTATAGGAGCAGAAGAATCCTTTTTGCAAGATAGAACAGGACCGAGTTTTACAAGGATTGAAATCAACTAAGTTGTCTTTGACCCCTGGAGAATTACCTGGAATCGGTTCATCCAGTCACAATACTATTAATAGGGACAGGGGGATCCGTTTACACCCCCTGTTTGTGGCAGTTATCCTCAGAAGGGATGACCGTTTCTGTTTGACACGCTCCCGAGCCGCTTCCGTTTCCGATACGCACATGGAGAATGTAGATCATGTGTCTGATGACCACGTGCATGAGTGCCATGGACCTGCTACTTAAGGATGTGTCTTAGCACTAGCAGTATGCTGTTGAAGAAGGAGACGGCAGTCTCCGAAAGTTCCCAGTTTCATTGTTTTATCGCTTTTAACCCAGTTTATTTTAGATAATTTTATTGCTTTTAACTATATTTTAACCATATTGTAACTATAATTTAATCATTGTATTTTATTTTCATCACATTTCACTGTATGTTATTTTATTTATTTTATAGCAAATTTTCAGTTTAATTTCTTGGCTGGTGTTTATTATTAATTATTATAGAATTACCTGGAGATCGGCATTTAAGGAATTGGTAGCGGATATTTGAGGGATTGAAGCTGATTGAGTAGGGCAAGGTTTCTCAAACTGGAAAGTGGAATGCAATGTGCCATCATCAACAAAACTGTGGATAGGATTTCTGGTCAATGGAAGGTCATTAATATACAAGAGGAAAAGAGTGGGGGAAGAACTGAACCTTGGGGAACACCAGCATTAGTGGAGAAGTTAGAAGACAGAGAGCCATCTACCATCACACTCAGTGAGCCGTTAGAGGGAAAACTGGATAGCCAATTGCAAAAAACAGTTGACAAACCGTAAGGTGGAAGCTTATGGTTTGTCAACTGTTTATTGTATCTTCTTCTTTATGCCAAACACGATCAAAAGCATTTGAGATGTCAAGAGCAACTACTTGTGTTTCACCGAACCTTTCCATTGAATTAGTCCCAAAATGGGTTACATAAGCCAGAATATCACCAGTGGATCGACACTGACGGAATCCATACTGGCGATCGTTGATCAGACGGAAGGTTTCAAGTAGTTTAAGAGTTGGCGGTTAATTGATTTCTCCATTACTTTAGAAATAGTAGAAATAATTGCAATGGGATGATCATTGGATGGGAGGGATTTGTCATCCTTTTTAGGAACCGGCTGGATATGAGCAAATTTCCAAGCAGAAGGAAAAACACCTTTGGAAGAACAAAGTGAAAAAAAGGCGGCAAAGAACAGGAGTATGTTCAGGAACAGAGGTTTTGAGAACAAGTGGAGAAATAACATCAGGACTTGGAGCTTTCTTAGCATCAAGATTCATCAAAATCCTTCGGAAAAACTTTTGACGGAAGACCACAGGAGGCATTGAATGGAGCGCGCTGGAAATGGTGGGAGGTATTTTACCACAATGATTAATACATTTGTTAGAAGAAAAATGGGATGCTAGCAGGGCAACTTTATCCTTGGCTGAAGTGACAATAGAACCATCTGGTTTTGACAGAGGTGAGAGCAGAGATGGGCAAAAGTTGTGGCCAATAGCTTTGGTAAGAGTCGAGAATGCTTGGCTACCATCAGGGCAAGAAGCAAGTTTTTTATACTTAGCCTTTTCAAAATATAGTTTGGAGTGATTAATAAATATTTTACAATTGTTGCGAGCTTTGGTGTAGGCAGAAAATGAAACTGAAGAATTGAAAACAAGCCAATTATGATATGCAACATTCTTCTCTTGAACAGCCTTAACACATTTATTGGAAAACCAAGGTTTAGATAAAGGACGAGATTTTAAAGTGGAGTGTGGAATAAAGGATTCCATTCCTACAAGAATAATTTCACTGACACGAACTGAGCATATGCCGACATCAGAAATTTTGAAACAGTAAGCCGACCAAGGAAAAGAAGAAAAGAAATCTCGCAGGTTATCCCATTTTGTATTCTTGTAAAGCCAAACATCAGGAGGTTGAGAATAACCATGAGATAAAGGCTCCGTTGGAGAAGAGACAATCACCAAGTTGTGATCTGAGATTTCTAAAGGACCACTCACTCCAACCATGTAATTAGAAGGGTTGTTTGTGAGAAAAGATCAATAGTATTGGCTGTATGATTAGGATTGTCTGGTATTCTTGTAGGTAAATGAACAATCTGTGCAAGATAATAAAAGAGGCCTACGTGCTCCGGATTCATAATGCGAAAAAATTTATTTGTTGCACAGAGCATAAACTACAATACATAAAATTAGCTTTCGGGTGGGTGGCAGCCTTCATCGGATTAAAATACTTGAATGGCAGTTAATCCGATGAAGGCTGCCACCCAGCCGAAAGCTAATTTTATGTATTGTTGTTTATGCTCTGTGCAACAAATAAATTTTTTCGCAATCTGTGCAAGGTCATTAGTAATTGCAAAAGCCTCAGCATCTCGACCAGCTGGGTCGGTGTGACTAGAGATCTGAAGCTAGCCTGAGTTGTGAAAATTAAAATCACTAAGGAAAATTACCTCACTGTTAGGAAAGTTGAGAGGAAGTCAAAGAGCTCCAAGTGATTAGTGGAGTTGGGAGAATGGTAGCGATAACAGATGAATTTGACAGAATGAGGTAGAGAGATTTTAAGCCACAGAAGATTGAAAACAGGAGATGCCAAATTACCAAGTCTCTGACAGGGAATAGTGGAACGGACCTATGCACAAGTACCATCTTTGAGATGAAAGGAAGCATACAGCGAATAATTTAGGCAACTGAGATGGGCAGTGGTTGAATCAACTGATAACTGAAATTCTGTCAGAAAAAGTATATGGTGTTTGGCAGACTGTAAGTGGAAATGAACATCATTGAGATTAGAACTGAGACCACATATATTTGTGAAATGAACTAGGAAGTGTTTGGGAGGTTTAGATCTGTTTGCAAATAAGCTTGCTCTATTACCATATTTCTTCGATTCTAAGACTCCATCGATTGTAAGATGCACCTTAATTTCAGTACCACCAACAGAAAAAAAAAAGCTTTGATTCTAAGAAAAAAAATGAATCTAACAGATATTTTTATTATATTGTAATTCAATTTATTAACAACAATAGTATTATCTTTATGTATGTTATTTATCACTTCCTTTTGAATCTTCTGAGCCGTCAATATCTGGATCAATATCGGAGTCTGATTCTTCTGAGCCATAGTTATCTTCATTATCCCATAATATATAGTCTTCTGAGCCATTGAGAGCGTTGGTGATGCAACATTTTTTAAATGAGTGCTGCGCTATTCTTTCTGAGATTAGCAGCTTTGAAGCTGTTGATACCCATTCTGCCAATTTTGATGCCGGTGCTTTCTTAATTTTTATGGATGGTGTCAGTGGAAGGTTGTCAGTCAATAGCCAGGATTCATATTCCTTTCTCAAGTAATCCTTAAATGGTTTGTTGACGGAAACGTCAAGTGGCTGCAGTTGGCTAGTCATGCCACCAGGAATCACATCCAACTCACCACGTTTTGCACGATTTTATTTTTGATCTGTTCGGACAAATGTCCACGAAATGTGCATTAAGTACTAGCATGCTAGGTGGGTAACGAAGACTTCCAGGATGTCTATTCCACACAACATTTAACCAGTCTTCCATAAGCTCTGCCGACATCCATTCATTTTTCTGTGCACACAATAACATCTTTAGGGAAAATTTCATTCTTCAGTACGGTTTTTCGATTTAAAGTTAAATCTGGTGGCAAATTTTGACCACCAGTGGTGATGCATAGCATCACAGTGATACGTTGCTTTTCGTAGTCTGTGCTTATAATCTTCATTTCATTTGCACCTTTAGCGTTGACGGTGTAATTTCGAGGCATATCAAAGAAGAAGACCGGGATTTCATCAGCATTTCCAATTTGACTAAACTCATTGTTTCTTATTTTCTTAATTTCATCACCTGTCGTTGAAAGTTAATCAGCTTGTGTTGAAAGTCTGCAGGAATTTTTTGACAGATAGATGTTTGGTGCCTTTATGATAATCTGCTATGACACATGAGTCTGTCGCACCAGCTGCAACTGCCTTTAAAAATTATTTTCTTTATTCCGAGGAACTTGGCAATTTCTTCGGCTTTCAGTTGCATAGCTTGTCGAGTGATGGGTAATCCTTTTTCACGTGTCTCCATTACAAAACGTATCACAGCTTCATCGACTTGTGGAAATCTTCCTTTCTTAGCCCCTGTAAAGTGCTTGGTTGTTGCTTTTCACGAAAATGTGGAATTGCGATCATTTCTCCAACAACAAGCATTTACTTCACTAATGTCAAAATGTCGACCCGCAGCTCTATTTCCATGTTCTTTTGCATACACAGTAACTTTTTTTAATGCGGAGTTGTAATGCAATCTTTTTGAAAACATTTTAATGTGCAATAAGGGATCAAAATGAACGAAATACAGTAACTCCACTTCTTATATACTTTGAAGATACAAACAAAAGTTCCTAGTTTTCGCTCAGTGAGCTCCACTATAATGAAATAATGGTGGCTTCACATTTTGAAAGTGCCTGAAATCACCCATGCAAATTTATTCTCCAATGGAATTGGAGAATGTGATAATGGTGGCAGACCCTGCCTCCAAACTTGGAGGCAGGGTTTCCGTGTAAAAACAAAACGTGTGGTGCCGTGTGCAAAACGCGGGAAAATTAAACAAAAACTGCAATTATAAGACATAGGGAAAAAAAGTGCATGTTAGAATCATAGAAATATGGTAGTTTTACAATTCAAGGTGTATTCAATAGAAAGTAAAAGTGTGGGGAAGGACATGCTGTACGAAGTAATGATATTTTTGGACAAGGCATACACATGGTAAGAATATACCCAGATCCTTGACATAACATGGCCTCAACAATGTCTCCCCCCCCCGCATATACTACTCGGAGAGGCGCCTCCGTAGCCAAGTGGGAAGGAACATCAGTGCGCAGCACACGCTTCTTGATTAGACCAGGGTTCGAGCCCGTTACCACCAAATACGGAGGATGCGGAAAGGTCAGGGAATGACCACCTCATATCCCGGAGCAATATGGCCTTAGTTGCTAATGCTCCTAAAAACCAAATAACAAAGAAACAAACAAACTACTCGGACTCCCTTCAGTCACTATCTGGCCGAGTAAGTGTAGCAAGATTATACACTAGCTGATCCGGAAGCCACCTAGAGAGTTATCGATAGGTTCAGTCCAGTGTACTAACTAGCGGCCGGCCTGTGAACTATTAGAGCTCTACCCTTGAAATGGAAGGAAGTTTGGTTCTTGCCGTGGTATTCATCATTACCTCAAAAGACATCAGTCATACTGCATGATGGAAGAGATGGGGAAGGGTTGACCGGTACATATCCATGTACCTTTTGCTTCTTTTCATGTATTATTAAAACGATTTCTCACTTACGGTCTCTTTTCTTTAAGGTGCTTCTGTGTACAACACCGCTTCAGGAAAGCATTTCCGACCCCACATTGCTATATGATTTCGAGTTGTCAGGATGTACCCTACCCCTCTTAGAAGTTCTGAAACGTTTAACTGAAACACCCTGTATACTGCTTCTCTCTCTCTCTCTCTCTCTCTCTCTCTCTCTCTCTCTCTCTCTCTCTCTCTCTCTCTCTCTCTCTCTCTCTCTATATATATATATATAAAACCGATAATTCAAACTAAAATAAAACACAAGCCAGTAGTATGGTGAAAAATAACGTAAAAATAACATAAAATAAATCAACAGGGAGGGGGAAGTAAAGGTAGCAAGACATAAACAATAGCCGAAAATCCCCAAATAATTTAGCGCTTTAAATCAAATTAATAATAATAATAAAACCAATTTAAAATAATGATAATTTAGCAGTCCCCCCCCCCCCCCGTAAGGTAGCAGTTCCGAAAGACATGAAATATCACCAAAAAGGGGCTAAAGAGAACTACTAAAAGAAAACAAAATAAGAAAATAATAGACTGACCATTATGCCCCATATCGACAGAGGACCACGAGGCCAATAGTTTTGTTTTTCTTTTTGTATTATTTTGTTTTCTTTTAGTAGTTCTCTTTAGCCCCTTTTTGGTGATATTTCACGTCTTTCGGAACTGGTACCTTACAAGGCGGGGGGTACTGCTAAATTATCGTATAATTGGCATTATTTTAAATTTAAATTGGTTTTATTATTATTAATTGGATTTAAAGCGCTAAATTATTTGGGGACTTTCGACTACTGTTTATGTCTTGCTACCTTTACTTCCCCCTCCCTGTTTTATTTTATGTTATTTTTACGTTATTTTTCGCACTACAGTTTTTTGCCATACTACTGGCTTATGTTTTGTTTTATTTTATTTTAAATTATCGGTTATATTTGGACATCATGTGGAGGATGTGCATTTTGCTGCCTGTAATGATAGCTTAATATTTATTTATTTTCTTATTTTATGTTATTACATCTTTACTTTATGCCATTATTTAAATATATATATATATATATATAGTCAGACCTCTATATAATGAAATCGATCGTTCACTTGAAAAACTTTGTTATACAGAAATTTCATTGTAAAGAATATGACCTTTTCAACAATGAAAAATACTTTTAATTCAACTCAGAAATATGGGAAATAAATCAAAAATAAGTGGGAATGAATAAATTTTCTAACATTTTAAAACAATTAATTTGTTAATACACACATTAAGAAATGACTACTTACATGATGCACACAATATATTAGTACACTTTTAAGCATTATGTCATAAAATATTTGGTTATTTTTAGTTGTATACTGGATTTTACTGTACATTGTTCATAAAAATGTTTGCATTTGTTTAAGTACTCAAATATATTTTTTGGCACATTTTCTTCATATTGAAGGCCTTGACGCAACGGTTCAAATGCTGCCATCATTTCATGTTTGGAAGGTTTAATATTGCACTCATTGCCTTCGTTGCCCTAATTTTCATGAAACTCATTGTCAATATTGTCACTAGGTCTTTTTAAGTTTTAGTTGTAGTCCAACTCTGATGACTTTACTCCTTTGGAACATCGGGGTTGTTTACTTTTTCCTATTACCAAAAGCTTCAGTTTTCCATTACCAGCCATATTTGCACCAATCAAGACTGTAATTCTTTCCTTACTATTTTTACCACCTACACATTTGTCCTGTTCGGCAAACATTTAAGAAATAGACCTGTTTCATCAACGTTGAATGTCTTTGGGCTTGTAGTCCTCTATAATTTTTTTTCAAAACTGTTTCTTTCCAATGGGTACAGTCTTCTTCAATTACAACCCCACTTTCACCAGAAATAACTTTTTCGAGTAAGCCATGGTGCTTTTTAAATTTGTACAGCCAATCAGAACTGGCTTGGAAAGTTTTATGTCCCAGAAAAGATGTGTACTCTGTAGCCTTTTCTTTTATTAATGGCCCTGATGTTGGCATGTTTTGGTCTCAAATCAACTTTACCCACTTAAAAACTGCTTCATCCACATCTTCATACAGGCATAACTTTGAACGCTTCCGACTGGGTCCCCTTTCCTCAGTTTTTCAGAATGGTTGACATACTACTGGCAGGGATACTGAATTTTAAAGCGATTTCTTTTTTTTTTTTAATGCCCCGATCTACACTATTAAGCACTTCCACTTTTTCCACTACACTCAAGAATTTCCTCCTAGACATTGTAAGGTTACTTGTACAGCAGCAAACAAAACTGATTTACGGACCCCTTGTACCTACCATACAGAGACAGGTGAAATTTAGTGAAAGTATGGATGGCTCATTTCTGCGAAACAACAGATGAATTTCTGGGATAAAGGAAAATCATTCTCCCCTAATTCTCTAATAGGGTGTTGCAATAGAAAACAGGTTGACTAGAGCCAATGTCCATGTCAGGAATATGCCTTAATCCTTGCCAATGGCTGTGGACACACAGATAGCAGTTTCCCAGTGCGACTTCTCGGTACAGTAAATGTTTTACAGGCAACAGTAAATTTTAGAATGACCTTAAGAATTAAACCCTTTAGCTATTAAAAGCTCAAGTGATTAATTCTTAATCCTTTTAGCTCTTAATTCGTGCTTTCTACAGCATCAGCTTTATTGCCTGAAGGCCAGAGGTGCGAACAATGTGTACCCAGGTCTCTCGAAATTAGTTTGTTATATGGAAATTTTCTTCGATATAAAAAAGTTCGCTGTATAGGAAAATTCACTATATGGAAGTTCGTTAAAGAGAAGTCCAACTGTGTGTGTATATATATATATATATGTATATATAACTTTTTATTTTTTTGTATACTCACACTTTATATATGTATTTTTTATATAATGTTATATAATTTAACTAATATAACATTATATTTTTTATATAATTTTATATATAATGTTATATAATTATATAATATATATTTTATTTCATTATATTAAAAATATTTTTCAGACTACAACATGACATTATTGCTAAAGTGTGTTTGGTGCTTGGTTTAAAAGTATCATCTGTAAAAGCGGAAGGAGTTGAGAAAATTTTAGAATTTTTGTTACATCCTCAACATTTTGAGCCTAATAATGGTAAGCAGTTTGAAATTATAATGAATTAGAAAGGCATTCGATGTTATTTGCAAAACAAAAGTTTCGAATCACATACTGCATGTATGTTTTATTGTTTAATTTGAAACAAAAATTCATATTAGTTTAGAGACATTACCTTAAAAAAATTTAATTCAGTGAAGGTGACTGGTTATTGTAATAGCCCTCCCCACCCAATAAGTTAATCCTTGAAAATTGTATGTTATGCAGTAGTGATCCACACTCCCTGGACAGTTGTATTAGTAGTTTCAAAATGATGCAAGGAAGCAAGCTTGTACAGCATTGAAAGTAAAATTAATAACTGTTTGTCCAATCCTTTTAAAAAAATTAAACGTACAAGGTGAAAGTTTATTTTATAGTCAGTTACTTCTGGTTGAAGGCCAGAGAGTGATTGATTGTTAAATTGTATTGATACCTTGGGAAACTTTATCCCATGGCTATCAAAGCTATGGAAAATTAGAAATATTTGCTGTTTTCATTCACTGTCATACAAATGAATGGTTCGTTAATAACAACCGTGAATTGCCAAATCATATGATTATGAATTTCATCAGACATTTCACTGAGTCTGATCATAAACTCAGAATGTCTTGTGAAGAATAAATCAGATTTTTTTTCATTGGTTGATCAGAATCACGATTGGCAGCTCCTGGAAATCAAAATTCACATGAGATAACCTTTTTGCAAAATGTAAGTGATTCACTGCTTTCTGAAATAGTTATGGTTACCTTAGAATGTAGAAATAGTTATCTTAAAATGATATACTACTTATCGTTTTCGACTTCCTCGTGCCTGTTTCTTAATCATGAGCTTTTTCATGTGGCTGATTCCTGAGAGATAACTGAAGGACATATTCTTTCACACCCTGCACATAAGAATGAAAGTTAATCATATAAAGAAATACAAAAGTTTTTTTTATTTTTGTTCCTAAATATGATATTCTTTTGGGCTATGGCCAGAATTTCTCATGATTTGCTTGCATGTCTTGTTTGTGGAGTTCTTTTTTTCAATGTTGCAACCTGTGATTGAAAGGGATACACTACATAAAGGAATAAAAGCTAAAGCATTATATGTAGTTGTTACCCTGCTTGTTAATATTCAGCAAAAAGTAGTATGTGTTGATTTTACACTCTCAAGTGAGCATAATGTGCCACTTTTCTGTGAAATACTTTCCAGTTGACAATGTAACGATGCTTGTGGTCTTAACTAGAAGCTCACAATTGAGAAATTAAAACAGCATATGGCAGATTTTTAAGAACATGTTTTGGTCCTTGAGGTTGTCGCAGACATTCAATCAGATATGCCAGACAAGCTGTGCTTGCTACCTGGAAGTCTAAAATGCTGATGGAACTGATATTCAGGTGACACTCAAATAAAGTGGACCCAGTTTTACCGAAGTCCAGATGGTCTGTGACAGTCAGATTCTCTGCTTGCACTTTCACGATGGGGACTGTTAGTAATGCTGGGTATAACCCCTTGCGCAAACCCAGGTGTGAACCAACATAAGCAAGGGGTGAGGTGTGGCACCCATACCACACGGAGGAATGCCACCCCTTTGTGTTACCAGGAAGTACTGGGTGGTAGATGACTCTCATCAACTGGTGCAATACCACCACTATGCTTATTGGAGGCTTGAAGTGATGGAACCCATGTTTAGTCTCCAGAGCTAAGTTCCGGTCAACCCTTCCCATCTCTTCCATCATGCAATATGACTGATGTCTTTTGAGGTAATGATGAACAACATGGTGAGATCCAAACTTCCTTACATTTCGAGGATACAGCTCTAAAATGGTGTTTGCAGGCTGGCTGCTGGTTAGTACACCGGACCGAATCTATTGGTAATTCTCTAGGAGGCTTCCGGATCAGCTAGTATATAATCTTGCCACCTCTTCTCTGCCAGATAGTGACTGGAAGGAGTCCGAGTATTGTGTATGCAGGGGGAATTGTCAAGGCCATGTTATGTCAAGGATCTGGGTATATCCTTACCATGTGTACGCCATATCCAAAAATTTCATTACATCATGATGAAATTTAGGCACCCCACCCCACTTTTTCTTACTATTAAATACACCATGAATTGTCAAACTAATAGAGCAAGCTTATCTGCAAAAAGATCTAAACCTCCCAAACACTTCCTAGTTCATTTCACAAATATATGTGGCCTCAGTTCTAATCTCAATGATATCCATTTCTACTTACAGTCTGCCAAATCCCATGTACTTTTTCTGACAGAATCTCAGTTATCAGTTGATTCTAGCACTGCCCATCTCAGTTGCCCAAATTATTCGCTGTATGATTCCTTTTGCCTCAAAGGTGGTACTTGTGCATATGTCCATTTCAATATTCCCTGTCAGAGACTTGGTAATTTGGAATCTCCTCTTTTCGATCTTCTCTGGCTTAAAATCTCTCTACCTCGTTGTGTCAAATTCATCTGTTATTGCTACCATTCTCCCAACTCCACTAATCACTTGGAGCTCTTTGACTTCCTCTCTTTGCAACTTGACTTTTTCCAGTCCAACTTTCCTAACAGTGATTTTAGTGTTCACAAATCCAGCTGGCTTCCGTTTTCTAGTCACATGGAGCAAGCTAGCCAAGATGCTGTACCTTTTGCAATTACTAATGCCCTCCCATAGATTGTTCATTTACCTACCAGAATACTGGACAGTCCTAACCATACAGCATGCTTGATCTTTTTCTCACAAACAGCCCTTCTAAGTACACAGTCGAAGTTGAGTGGTAATTTAGGCACCTCAGATCACAATTTAGTGATTGCCTCTTCTCCAGTGGAGTCTTTACTCATGGCTATTCCCAACTTTGTTTGTTTGGCATTACAAGAATGCAAAATTGGATGACTTGCAAGATTTCTTTTCTTATTTTACTTGGTCAGATTACTGTTCCAAACCTTCCGATCTTAACGTTTGCTCAGATTGTGTCAGTGAAATTATTCTTGTTGGAATGGAATCCTTTATTCCACACTCCACTTTAAAAAATTGTCCTTTATCTAAACTTTGGTTTTCCCATAAATGTGCTAAGGCTGTTCAAGAGAAGAATGTTGCATATCGTAATTGGCTTGTTTTCAATTGTTCAGTTTCATTTTCTGGCTACATCAAAGCTTGCAGCAATTGTAATGCAGTTATTAAAAATTAGAAAACTTTCTTTTTGCCATAATGGTAGCAGAGCATTCTGGTCTCTTGCCAAAGCTAATGGCCGCAACTTTTGCCTATCTCTGCTCCCACCTCTGTCAAAACTAGATGGTACTATTGTCACTTCAGCCAAGGATAAAGCTGACCTGCTAGCATCCCATTTTTCTTCCAACTCATGAATTAATGATTTCAATAAAACACCTCCGACCATTTCCAGCACACTCCATTCAATGCCTCCTGTGATCTTCCGTCGAAAGGATGTCCGAATGATTTTGACGAATCTTGATACTTAGAAAACTACAGGTTGTGATGGTATTTCTCCATTTGTTCTCAAAACCTGTGCTCCTGTACTTAACTCCTATTCTGTATTACCATTTTTCACTTTCTTATTCCAAAGGTGTTTTTCCTTCTGCTTGGAAATTTGCTGAAAATATCCAGGTAGTTACTAAAAAGGGTGACAAATCCCTCCCATCCAATTTCATCTGCTCTTTTTAAAGTAATGGAGAAATCAATTGACTGCCAACTCTTAAACTACCTAGAAACCTGTGTGATCTACGATGGATTCCATCGTAGTATGGATTCCATCAGTTTCGATCCATTGGTGATATTCTGGCTTATGTTACCCATTTATGAACAAACTCAATGGAAAACTTCAGTGAAACACAAGCAGTTGCTCTTGAGATGTCAAAGGCTTTCAATTGAATTTGGCATAAAGGTCTTCTAAACAAACTTCCATCTTCATCATTATCAGCCATTTTCAATCCACTGCAGGATGAAGGCCTCTCCAGCAACTTTCCAGTTCCTTCTGTTTTGAGCACTGGCCATCCATTTACTACCAACAAACTCATGAATTTCATCTATCCATCTCTGCCTTTGTCTTCCAGGTTTTCTTCTAGCTCCTCGTGGGTACCATTCTGTTATTTTCTTAGTCCAGCTGTCATCATGTCTTCCAAGCTATATGTCCTGCCCAAGACCATTTTAGTTCTTTAGTTTTGATAAGAATGTCCTTTACTTGAGTTTGCTGCCTAATCCATGTGTTTCTCTTCTTATCTAACAGTCTGATTTCCAATATAATTCGTTCCATTCTTCGCTGTGTAGTTCCAGCTTCTCTTCCATTCTTTTGGTGAGTTCCCAAGTTTCACTGCCATAAGTCATGGTGGGGAGTATACATTGGTTCATTATTTTACATTTCAGACAAACTGGGATATTGCTCTTCAGTATGTGACTATATTTCCTGAATGCTATCCATCCAAATTTATTCTTCTCTTGACTTCCAGCCATTTATCATTATTAGAGCTAATAATGTGTCCCAGATAAGTATATGACTCCACCTTTTCAATCACTGCTCCTTCAATCATGTTCCTTTCTGTGGCATACTTGTTCATCATTACTTTTGTTTTAGCCATATTCATCTTTAGTCCAAAATCTTTACTTACTGTGTACAACTGATTAAGATTTTCCTCTAATTCTTTGGGATCGTGGCTTATGACCACAATGCCATCTGCAAATCGTAAATGGTTTAGGTACTCTCTGTTCACATTGACTCCTTTCTGTGACCAGTCTAATCTTCTGAAAGTTTCCTCAAGGGCAGCAGTAAACAGCTTCGGAAATATTGTGTCTCCTTGTCGAACTCTTTTCTCGATTTTAAATTTCTTACTGTCTTTGTCTAGTCTAATAAAGGAGGTAGCACTCTCATATTTTCTTCAAAATCATAATATGTGGGGTATCTATGCCTTGTCTTTGCAGTGCCCGAAACATTGCCTTATGCTGTATGGAGTCAAATGCCTTTTCATAATCCACAAATGCCAACCATAATGGTGTTTTATATTCATTTGCTTTCTCCATTAGCTGTGATATTACGTGAAGGTGATCCATAGTTGAGAATCCTAAAGCCAGCTTGCTCTTTCGGTTGATTCTCATCAAGTATTCTTTCTAATCTGTTAGTAATGACCCTTGTGAACAACTTGTAGATGTGGGATAACAAGCTAATTGGTCTATAATTTCCAATTTCTAATTTATCTCCTTTCTTATGCAGCAAAACTATGATTGCATTATTCCACTGCTTAGGCGTCACACCTTTTCTAATGCACTTTGTGAAGAGCCTTACCAGTTTTTGTGTTATGTCTCTTCCTCCCAATTTTAACAACTCTACAGTAACTTCATCTTCCCCCGGGGCTTTCTGATTCTTCATATTCTTCAATGCATGTTGTACCTTATCAGGAAGAATATCGGGTATGTTGTATGTGTTGCTACTTTGCAATCCATCTTCCCTCTGCTGGCATCATTCCCCTGCTCCTGGTATAATTCTCTATAGTAGTCTTCTGCTATTTGAATTATGCCTTCTTCTGCTGTTTATAAGTACACCATCACTATTCTTCAGTTTCAGTATCATTTGTCTTTTTGTATTACTGCTCATGGCTGCTGATTTAATTTCCTTTGTTTTCCCTTAATGCTTGTTCTACTTTTCTTGTGTTAAATCTTCTTATGTCCTCTCTGAGTCTCTTTCTAATGGCTTTGCATAACTCAGTATACTCAATTTTCTCCCTGTCAGTGTTTTTCTTGCTTTTCATTTGTCGATTCATCATGACAAGTGTTTCTTGACTAATTTTTTCTTCTTTGGATTTCTTTTTCCCTATAGGTTTTTTGGGCTTTATCACTTCCAGAAAGTTGTAGTATTCCTCGTCTGTATCTTGGTCCTAAGCAGTCTGCAGAAGCTCAAACTTGTTCTTAAGTTCCAGTACATACTGCTTTTTCTCCTCTTCTGTTATATCAGTGACCTTTGTATTATTTACTCGAGTCAGTTTTTTTCCTTTACTTTCCTACATCTATATCAAGTGTACATCTTACCATTCTGTGATCACTTCCAACATTTACCTTATTCAGGACGGTAACAGCATTCACAATATATCTTCTGTTGGTGAGGATGAAGTCTATTTCATTAGTTGTTAATCCATTTGGACTCTCCATGTCCATTTTTTGTTCACCCTTTTTTTGAAAAAAGTGTTCATTACTGACAGTCCTTGAGATTCTGCAAATTCCACAAGTCTTTCACCTCTTTCATTTCTTTTACCAATTCCAAAATTTCCTATTGTTCCCCTTTCTGTGCTGTTTTGTCTTTTTCCAACCTTAGCATTGAAATCCCCCATAATAATAGCTGTTGTTGTTATTTGGTTTTTAGTAGCATTAGCAACTAAGGCCATATTGCTCCAGGATATGCGGTGGTCATTCCCTGAATGACGTTTCCACATCCTCCGTATTTGGTGGTGACGGGCTCGAACCCCGGTCTAATCAAGAAGCGTGTGCTACGCACTGCTGCTCCTTCCCACCTGGCTACGGAGGCGCCTTATAATAATAGCGTAGTGGGTTTTCTGCTCATTTAGAAGACTCTCAATTTCGGTGTACATTTCTTCAACCTCTTCATCATCATGGCTCGATGTTGGTGCATAAATCATTATAACCTTTAGCTTGTATCACTTAGAAATAATGAGTATTAGTGTTGACACCCTTGGTGATGTACTTTTGAATTCCAAAATGCTGTTTTTAAAATCTTTATGGACCAGAAACCCAACTCCACCTTCACTCCTTTCACTGTTTCCATTGGTGTACAGCAGATTTCCACTTGATTAACTTATAAGCGATTCATTTTTTCTTCTTGTTTCCGCCAAACCGATGATATTCCAATTCACATTTTCTAATTCCTTTTCCAGCTCTGATATCCTGTCTTCACCGGTGAGTGATCTTACGTTATAACAGGCCAAGTTCAGTTTCCATGCATGTCAGCTTGGTCGTACCCAGAGATTCTTAGCATCCTCTGCTTCCACTCTGATCCTCTCGCTTCCGTAAGGGGGGGGGGAGTGAAAGCTGCTGCTGCTGCTGGGGACTGAGGGCCATTTGTTTTGCCATGCTGTCATATGCTGGAGGGTTTGGTCTTTTCCTCTTCACACTGACCAGGCATCTTGAAGAGAACCACTCTACACGTTTGTTGCCACCTAATTGACGTAACAGGGCTTACCATCGAGAATGTGTGCATGAGTGGATTTTAGGGAGGCATTCCAACCGGACGTCTCCTAAATCTTCTGTATTAGGCATATTGGATCCATCAGTGTTTTAGGCTGAGTGTCTGATAACACACAGGATACCTGTTCCCCTCTAAGCCCCAACTTCCATAAGATGGAAGTTCCAATCGGAACTTCCATCTTGTGGTTTGCCAACTGTTTTTTGTAATTGGTTATCCAGTTTTCTCTCTGACCGCTCACTGAGGGTGATGGTAGATAGCTCACTGTCTTCTAACTTCTCCACTAATGCTGGTTTCCTCCAAGGTTCAGTTCTTTTCCCCACTATTTTCCTCTTGTATATTAATGACTTTCTTCTATTGACTGGAAATCTAATCCATAGATTTGCTGATGATAGCACATTGCATTCCATTTTCCTGTTTGAGAAACCTTGCCCTGTTCAATCAGCTTCAATTTCTCAAATATCCACTACCAATTCCTAAATGCCGATCTCCAGGTAATTCTCCAGGTAATCCTCCAGTGGGGCAAAGATAACTTAGTTGATTTCAATCCTTCTAATGCCCAGTACTGTGTTGTATCTCGCAAAGAGGATTGTTCTGCTTGTATACTTATCTTTGGTGACTCCGATTTCTAGGCAAGGTGATATATTTCTTTTGGGGATTATCCTGATTTCTAATCTTTCTTGGCACAAGCACATTACAAATATTGCTTCCTCTGCATCTAAAAAAACTTGATTCTCTCTTTCGCTCTCGGCACTACTTTTCTTCGAAACAGCTGTTCACTCTGTAGAAATCGCAAATCCACCGTACCATGGAATATTGTTCCCAAATCTGGGGTGGTGCCCCTAGAACCTCTCTCAGGCTTTTAGATTCCATTCAGAAGAGGGCAGTTAGGTTAATTTATGACTCATTTCTAACAGAGTCTCTCCATTCTCTGTCTCATAGACATAGTGTTTCTTATGCATGCCTTTTCTACAGATACTTCCATGGGCACTGTTCTTCTGAATTGGCTTCTATAATTCCCACTGTATCTTTAAAAGCAGTCTTAAACAATGCAGCCACATCCATTTACTGTTCAACTTCAAACTCATAGAACCAACTTATCATCTTCCTCGTTTATTCATTCAACTGCCGTTTTTTGGGATACCCTTCCTTCATATGTATTTCCTGAAAATTACAGTCTACAGAAGTCTGATGTCAACAAATATGTTGGAAGCTTGGAATTTTCACCAGATTCAGCTGCCACAACAGAAAAATGTGTGAAAAGATATTTTCCTTATGATGACATCATTTCAGAAACAGAGACCTAAGTTACAGCATAAGGTTCAGAATCTTTTATTATTATTTATTATTATTTTTTTTTTCTTGTCTAAAAAAATCTTAAGAACGATAACATGCATCACTTCAGAGAAGTTATTTGTGAATAAATGTATAGTTTTAGTTGCTTAACTTGTTTCATTTTAGGGTATGTTTAAATCTTCTCAGTATTTGTATATTATTTCAAGCAGTGAAAAATGTAGTCATACTGCCAATGGAAAATGTTTAAAAAAGAAACAGTAAATGTTTAATTGATTTATAATTTGTTTAAATTCAGATGGATATTTAAACATCTGATTACTTCAGATGGGAATTTGTTTAAATTCCTAGAAATTACTTCAGTAAGGTAGTAAAATAAAGAACTACAACAAAAACACTATGTAAGCAATAAGATAATATGGGGGGGGGGAGAGTTTCTGAATGCTTTGAGCTTAATTATAAAAGAAGCTGGTAAGAAAGATATATGCCTATATTTTTTACGTAATTTCTCATCTTATGCACTTCTTCTGCTTTCATATCTGCAAAGCCTTAACACTTTCATTGCTGAGTGTATTTATCAATGATATTGATGAAGATATATCAGGCTTAATATCTAAGTTTACAGATGATAAAAAGGTTGGCATGGTGGTTAATAACAGTCATTAGGGTGAGCTACTGTAACAAGATCTATTAACAAGAAAATTGGGTTGATGTTCTGAGAAATGGCAGTTGAAGTTTAAACATTGACAAATGCATGGTACTGCCTATGGGTAACAGTAACATGAGAGTAACTTACCAACTGTGTGGTACTACACTGAGGGCGGTGGAGAACGAAAAGGAACTGAGGATAATTGTACAGTCAGACATGAAATTCTCTGAGCAGTGCTAGGATAGCTCATGGGTTTTGCCAATAATATATACAGAAACTTTGCTAGCAGGGATAAAGAGGTGATTATCTTTTTGTGTAAGGCATGGTTAAACTGCATCTTGAATACTGTATACAGGTCTGGAGGTCTCACTTTAGGCTGTAGATCTGATGCAATGGTTGCAGAAAAGGACAACCCAGACTGGTGAAAGGAACAGAAGGGTGCTCTTACCTAGGGACTTCAGTTCTGCAAATTGCAGCATCTCAAGACAAGGCACCTGTTAGGTAGATCTGATTGAATAGCATCAACATTAGTAGAAGCATTTGATGCAAGAAAGCAAGCTTATATAGCATCAGCCAAAAAAAAAAAAAAAAACACCCTTCCTGTTTCATTCATTCACTCCTTAAGTTTGTCTAGTTCAGCTTCGAATTTATTTAAGCTGTCAACTTCCACAATGACAGATGGAAGTTAGTTCCAGCAATCAACCACCTGCTGACTAAAGGCAAATTTCTGCACATCTATTCTACAATTGTCTTTCCTCAATTTGAATTTATGCCCCCTCTGGTACAGAATCTGAGCAAGAGGAAGAATCCAATCAGCATCGAGCTGGCTCAACCCATTCAAGGCCTTACACACGTCAATCAGATCACCTTTCAGGTGCCTAGTCTTCAGACATGCAATTTGTAGAACTTAAACTTTTCTTGGTAACAGCAACCCTTTGTTCCACTCACTAATCTCTTTGTACTTTCTCTGTACTCATTCTAGCAGCTCTACATCTTTCCTAAAATAAGGCCTCCAGATCTGTATGCAATACTCAAGGTGTGGCCTGACTATTGCATTATACAAGGGGATAATCACCTCCTTATCCCTGCTAGCAAAATTCCTGTATATCACTGACAAGACCCCATTACTCTTGCAGCCTATCTGCGCTGCTCAGAAAACTTCATATGTGACTGCACAATTTCCCCCAGGTGTTTTTCATTTTCCACTACCCTAGTGTAACACCACACAGTTGGCATGTTACTCTGGGGTTACTGCTACCCATATGAATACCCGTATGACAAATGCAGTACTCTGCATTTGTCAATGTTAAACTTCAGTTGCCACTTCTCAGCCCATCTGCTCAACTCTTCTATATTCTGTTGCAGTAGCATACCATCCTTACTGTCATTAACAACCTTACCAACCTTCGTATCATCTGCAAACTTGCACATTATGTTTGCAGACATTGCTGAATACAAAAAGAAAAATGGTCTCTATCACGGACACCCTGGGGAACTCCACTAATAACTTTAGTCCATGAAGAGCAGTGTCCATTAATTACCACTTTCTGTCTTCTCCCACTTAACCATCCTGTTATTCATTGTAGTAACTTTCCCTTAATTGCCATACTGTTCCATGTGCAGCATTATCAAAAGATTTCCTAAAATCCAAGTATATGATATAAAAAAATTTTTTCAGACCAGTTCCTTTGTGATCACATCATAGTATCTGATCAAATTGGTCAGACAACACTTTCCCTTAACAAACCCATGCTGTTGCTGAACTATACCTGCAGTCTTATCTAGATGATCCTGCACAGCTTCTTTAACCAGCCAGTGACTCCATTATTTTCCCCAGAACAGAAGTTAAACTAACAGGTCTGTAATTACTTATGTCACCTTTTGATCCCCCTTTGTGAATTGGAGATACACTTGCACTTATCCAGTCTGTGGGGATCTCCCCCCGAGTCCAAGTATGCCTCCATAATCATGTCTAAGGGCATGCTTACTTCCTCTGCTGCCTCCTTTAATATAACTGGATAGTCCCATCAAACCCAGGTGCCTTTCTTATGTTTAACTTCAACAATTTCTGCTCCACTTTGCTCCCAGTTGTTACAAAATCAGTTAACTCTCTGTTAGAGTTTGATATGCTTCTGGCCTCCACTTCTCTACAGAATTCCTCATGTGCGAATGTAGATGCAAAATACTCATTCAGTTTGTCAGCTACCGGAGCAGAATCATCAACAACCGAACCATCAATTTCAAGTGGACCAATCCGATTGGTCCACTTGACCTTCTATATTGGACCTTCTATAGTTTACATAAGTAAAGAAGTTTTTACTGTTTTTCTTTGCATCCTTTGCTAAAGATTTCTCTTATTCTGTCTTTGCTTGCCTAACCTGCTCTGTGACTTGATTACCGACTATATTATATCTACTATAAGCATTTGTGTCTCTCGATAATTTATATGCCCATGGATTTTTCTGCTCTGCCACAAGTCTCATTAGTTCTGAAATCCATTTAGGCTTAAACCTTGAATGGTGTTTCATGCTTTGAGAAATAGACCAATCTATTTCTCTGCACATTTGTTCACTGTACAATAGATTGAGTAAGCTGAACGTTAATGACATTCTTCCACTTGCTGAGACTACATACATGAGTGGTCATAATTTAAGTTGAGGAAGGATGATTTCAGGATAGGTGTGCAGAAGTTCACCTTCAGCCAGCAGGTGGTTGATTGTTGAAACAAGCTTCCCTCTGTTGTTGTGGAAGTGGATGGGTTGAATTAATTCAAGGAAGAATTAGGCAAATTCTTGGAGGGTACAGCTTGGTGACCTGCGTAAGTGTTTTTTTTTTTTTTTTTTTTTGGCTGATGCTATTTAAGCTTGCATTCTTGCATCACTTGCCATTACTACTACTATTATGTAGCGTACCTATGGAAAACATACTGGCATTGTATGGCCAATTGTGATGCACAATTGCACACTTGAGGCCACCATTTCTTAATGTGAGCTGATTCAAAGCAAGAAATTGAGAGCTTCCATTTGACTGTGCCATCAGATTATTTTCAGAATCAGGTTTTAAAAAAAAGGTATACAGAAAATAAAAGTATTTTTCCTTAGATTTGTTAGCCAGCATATACAGTGGTCTTAATGAACTTGCACAAGACTTTCTTCGGTATCTTCTTGGTCCATTCAAACCCTGATCTTACAATTATTATAAGAAAATTTTGGCCAACATTTGTCAGATTAGTGATATGGTTGGAATGGAAAAAAAAAGTCTCCAGATGAAATAAAAGCATCATTATTTTCTAACATCCCCTTCATGGAAATCAAAATAATACCTGTGTAAAACTAGTTTAAAAAGTATTTACTGTGGTATACAAATTTACGAGTATTCTGAGGGTTCTTTCTGTCTAAATGAAACATTACTATGTTATTAGAACTTTATGATAATTCTTTGTAGCCCAACTTTTTGCATCATGGACTAGATTGCCAATATGCCATAAATTGTCAAATCATCATCATCATCTTGCCACTGAAGAATTGAGGAAATTCTTCTATTACATATTTAATCAATATGTTTATGGAAAATCTTTAGTGCACATGGCTTCAAACTGTAGATAAATTCAAGTACCTATAAGTTAGCACCATGTCCACAGCAGTTACATCAAACAGGGATCTCATTGAAATTGTTTGTTTCAAATAAATATAATTATATTATGTCATATGTGTTTATAAATAAATATAATATTACAAATGCAAACTTCGTATTTCATTATCCACCAATGATTCTCTGTAGCTATGTTATTAACATATTGAACTATATATAAGTTGGTGCTAAAGCATCATGTCTATAGGTTGGACCAATTGAAGTTGTATTATTAAAAGCATCATTATGTTATATCTCATTTTGAAATCCTCAATAGACACTATTCTTGTTACCTATGCTCATGAGTACTGCCACCTGGCTAATTCAAGGCTAGTTGGCTATTCCTCAGTAAGTGAGTAGATGTCTGGTGGTATAAAAGCTGACAACCTAGTTGTGAAATTATTTCACAATGAGGGATGCCAAAAGGTATGTAGTCAAAACATAAAAAAAAAATCTTTAGAGCACAAGGTTTTATAGCCAAGTTTTTTTATGTTTTAACTACATACTTTTGGCATCTTTCATATTGTAAAATGAATTCACAACTGGGTTGTTAGCTTTTATACCACAAGGTACCTACCCATTCACTTAGGAAGGGCCAGCTCACCCTGAAACATGGCCTGCTCACTGAGAATAAGTGGCCGACCGGGCTAGCCGGGTGGGTAAAGTGCCTGCCTGGCAACCCAAAGGTCGCGGGTTCGATTCCCGCCTCGGGCTTGGATCAAAGTACTGCAAAAAAAAACCTTGAGAGGTGCATTATGGCCACAGAAGCCTATGCGCCAACAACTACAAAAAAAAAAAAAAAAAAAAAAAAAGAAACTGAGAATAAGTAACAGTAGTATTCTCGATTGGGGAGGCATTACTTATTTCAGGTATGAAAGATAGGCAACTGGTTGTGAAGAATTTCACAATATGGGATATAACGTCATGATGCCTTTGATAATACAATTTCAGTTGGTTCAACTACTCTGTAGTTTACATTTGTAATGTTATATTTATTTTAAACAGATAACTTAAATGAGTCCCTGTTTAATATGGCTCAGCTTGTTTGCAAATGTTAGGTGCCAAGTACTGCCCTCATTATCAGTGTGTCCAAACAACTCAGCAAAATTGTAAAACTTCTCTCAGGACCCCCCCCCCCCCCCCCAATGCAAACCACTGATTTAGATCATGCAAGTTTTTTTTTTTTTTTTTTAAATAATTTCTACAATTATATGTATGATATTTTAGTTTTACATTGCTGGAACCAGCAGTGTAAATACTGTATGCAGAGTATTGTTTGCTAAGGGAAAAAAAATATTCTTAATACCTGCCCTGTAGACCTTTCAATAATTATCATTGTGTTCTCCACTCAATCAGTAACATGAACTTTGTGTGTCTTATTACCCACAAACTGTTAGTGGATAACAAACAAACTACAAATGCCCTTCTATTTTTGTTATCTTTTCATTTTGATATGAAATAATTTTTCATTTAAATTATGTTAGTATGAATCAGAGCTGTAATACTCAATATGTTCTACGTTGATAATAATATTAGTAAAATAATAAGAGGAGTTTACCTCAATATAGTACGTAGAACACTTCCGTATGATACCCTCCAGAAATGAAAACGAAAAAAAAAAAAAAAAAAAATCGACACCTTACCGGTACATTAGAGTAAATATAAATAATTAAATAATCAATTTAACACAATTCAAATCAATTTAAAACAATTAAAAATCAAATTAACGCAATTAAAAGAATCTAACGAAAAAATCGTTTTGAATATTTTCTTTAGATTCTTTTAATTGCGTTAACTTGATTTTTAATTGTTTTAAATTGATTTCAATTGTGTTAAATTGATCATTTAATTATTTATATTTACTCTAATGTACCGTTAAGTTGTCGGTTTTTTTTTTTTTTTTTTTTCGTTTTTATTTCTGGAGGGTATCATACGGAAGTGTTCTACGTACTATATCGAGGTAAACTCCTCTTATTATTTTACTAATTTAAATTATGTGGAACATTGATTAAGACTGTTCATTATATAAAATGATTTCTTTTATTTTTAGATGATAAAGTTTTGCCTGAAGAGGATAGTAATCAGGTGAGATAAAATAAAGAAAAGGGTATTTTAGTCATAAATAATATAGTAATAGTATATGATGTTCATTCAAATTGTAAAGTACAATTTTCATTACAAGACTTTTTAAAATAATACGTGTGGGATCACTATATATTGTTGATGTCATTTCTTTAACATGCTTTTTATAACATGGACATAGCAGAACCAGTGTTGCCATTTTAGCGGTTTTCCCGCTAGATTTAGCGGAATTGCTTCAGGTTTAGCGGATAAAAATATGAAATAGCGGATAGCGGATTTTTTAGCGGGAAGAGTATAAATGTTCAGCATTTTATGTATTTTGGCAATGTAACATTTATATTAAGAAATATTCATTTAAGAAATATTTAATTAATTGTTCAATTAATTATTTAATTAACAATAAAAATAATTCATAATTGAAATAGTAGGGATATCATATTTCATAGTTTTTTTTTTTATAAAGCGAAGAATCGGTTTTATATTATTCTGGATTTTCCTGAGGAGAACCCCAACAATTTTACGTAGTTACGCTCGCGGTCAAACGACCTGATCATTGGGTCATAGCTTTAAATTGTTGAATCAAATCTAAAAATGTGGAAAAAATTCTAATGACGCCTTTTTTTGAAACAGCGAAGGAATGGCATTGGATAATTTTTCTTCGTCCTATTTGTTTGGCTTCCAAGAAATGCGATCCGAATTACCGACATCTCTTTCAACGTTTCTAATAACCACAGAGCAATAAGTAATAATTATTTCTAATAACCACAGTGTAATAATATCTTAGTATAGTCAGTCCTCGTATAGCACGATAGTTGTATTCCTAGCAACCCTCGTGCAATGCAAAATCGTGCGTTTAGTAAATCCACCAGCCAACAAAATCAATTTAAATATTTATACAGTGCCATAAACGATGGTGCAGATCCGAAAAAGATAGTTCATTCGTGTCAAACAAGGTGGTTATCCATTGAAGTTGCTATAACAAGAATTTTAGAACAGTATATTGAATTAAAAGCCTATTTTGAAATAACTCGTTTGACTGACAAATGTTATACTGCAGAACTTCTTTATTCAATGTTCAAAGATGAAAGTAATTTAGCATATCTTTTATTTTAAAATCTATCTTATCTGAAGTACAAAGAGTAAACAAATCTTTTGAATCAAATACTGCCGATCCTACATCATTACTACATGATTTAAACATGCTATTGTCGATGATTGCCAATAAAATGTTTTTACCAAATACACATATTGAAAGGATAGAAGAAGACATTAATAATTATTTAGACCCTAAGCCATATTTAGGTTACCAATTTGAAAGAAAAATAAATGAGTTAATAATGAATAAACTTATCAGATGAAACGGCAATAAGAGAGAGAGGTCGTAATTTCTTGATTGATTTGTATCTACAATTAAACCAACGCCTTCTGGACAACATAAAAGAATTAGAAAAAATATCATTAATCTCAGTTAACAATATATTAAAGCAACAAAAAGAACCACTGATAAATTTATTACAAAACTTAAAATTGTCTGAAGTAGAAATTGAAAAAATTGAGTAAAAGTATATAAACATTACTCTCGTTAAATGGGAAAACATCAACAATACAATGAAGTTTTGGTCAGAAGTTTCAAATTTTTCGAGATGCAAGCGGTAAAAATCCATTTAAAGAAATTAGCGATTTGCATTGGGTATTTTAATTTTGCCATTATCCAATGCAGATGTGGAAAGAATATTCAGCAACTTAAATCTAGTAAAAAACAAAACACGCAACAGAATGAGTGTTGGCACGGTTAATGCAATCTTATCAGTACGATACGGGCTCGAAAGAGTTGAAAAGTGTTGTAAAAATTATGTTTTACAAGAAGTGCTTCGCAAAATAGGTACACAAGAAGCATATGATGAGGAGGTATTGAATTTCGAAATTAATTTAGATTTTTAGATATTGATTTTATATTAAAAACAGAAAAATAAATAACTATTTATATATACTATTTGTTTGTTTGTTTTTATTCACTACAAAGTACGAACAAATGAAAATTCAAAAAATTTGGCGGGTCAAGTGCTAAAAATAGCGGATTTTGAGTATGCGGCTAGCGGGAAATATTATTAAGAGTTGGCAACACTGAGCAGAACAGTGGCAGCACTTCAAGTAGAACATATTTCACGTAATGAAAATACCATTTTCCTCTTTGTAGAAACCGCAAGTTTTCTTCAAACTTTCACATTTATGTAGAACAGTCTCATCATTATTCATCAGAATATGTAAAAAGTAAAAATACCTTGAAAGCCAGATAGGTGGGTATGAAAGTGTAAGTTAGATGAGATTCATGTAAGAATGAGAACCCTTCCCCCAAGACCATGGCAGATGTTTTGAGATGACTGTTGACTATGTTGAGATAAGGGTGATGGAGGATAGTTGAAGAAGTGAACAAATTTAAAATATCAGTCATCATATCTGTGCATACAAATTTTTCGTGATTCAATATGAAGCAAGTTTCAAGCAGAGTGGTACTCAAGAATACAAAGATTTGTATTTAAGTAGGATGCTGCAGTAAATGGTGTTTTTATTGCCATAGTTGCAGCTGTGAGTGAGATAGGTTCCATTATTTATCCTACATAGATTTTACAAGTGGAATGATGCTGATTCAGTGCCACTGAATTCCACATTGTTATATCTACAGAGAAAAATGATGGTCTCAGAATGAATTACTACCAGCATTGCAGCAGGATTACCCAGATCTCATGAATTAACATATTCACTTTCATTATGACAAGGCCCCTTCCCATTATGTTGCTGAGAAACTAGAATTTTTCTTTGAAAATAGCATTGAGTTTATTCAGCATTCTTTACAAAAACTGGAACCGGAATTTGGGGAGTACAATGTGTACAGAAAGGACAGACAGGATAGGAAGGGAGGAGGTGTTATGCTGTTAATTAAGAAAAACATAAAATCAAAAGAAGTGCATCCAGTTGTTATAGATGAACAGTGCACTGTTGAGTCAGTTTAGTATGACATAAGCATTGCAAAAACAAAAATAAGAGTATATGATGAGTACATGTGTGTTATAGGCCTAATGACTCAAATGAGTACAATGAACAATTGTACAGAGAAATAGAGTGGGCTGGTAAATTATAATGGGGGATTTTAACTTCCCAGATATAGACCGGAACTTATGGGTTGGTCACTCGCACACTAGTAAGACTTTTGTGGATTTATTGAATGATTGTTTTCTGCAGCAGCATGTTCAAGAGGCAACTAGAGAGGATAATACTCTTGATCTGAGGTACCTCCGTAGCCAGGTGGGAAGGAGCAGCAGTGCGTAGCACACGCTACTTGATTAGACCGGGGTTCAAGCCTGTCACCACCAAATACGGAGGATGCGGAAAGGTCAGGGAATGACCACCGCATTTACACGGAGCAATATGGCCTTAGTTGCTAATGCTCCTAAAAAAACCAGATAACAAACAACAGACAAACAACTCTTGATCTGGTTATCAGCAATGATCATTCGTGTATTAAGAATTTGCAGATAAAGGAACCATTAGGTGGCAGTGATCACAATGTACTGATCTGCGATTTACTTAAAGATATAATTACCATCAGGGGTAAAGGAAGGGGTTTTTGCTTCCGTAAAGGTGACTACAGTGGTCTCGGACAGTTTTTAAATTCTATACAGTGGGACCAACTGATGATGTTACCAACAGCAAATTCTAAGTGGGAAGCATTCAAAGAATTAATAGTGGAAGCTACTAAACGTTTCATACCTATTAAGAAATAGTGTTCAAGGATTAGGCCTAAATGGTTGTCAAATGAACTAAAGAGACTTGTGGCAGAGAAGAAAAGTGCATGAGATGCATATAAATTATCAGGTGACACAGAAGCTTATGATATATATATAAGCTAATCTGTAATCAAGTCACAAAGGAGGTTAGGCAGACAAAGATTATGAGAAATCTTTGGCAAAGGATGCTAAGAAAACCAGCAAGGATTTCTTTACTTATATAAACTCTAAAAGAAATGGGATGAATCTGATTGGTCCACTTCATATCGATGGTTCGACTGTTGATGATCCTACTCAGATAGCAAACAAACTGAATGAGTACTTTTGCATCTACATTCACACATGAGGAGTTATTAAGGTTTGAAAATGCCACAAGGTTATGAAATTGTAGCAGGGTGCTTAATGATTTGTAATAACTGAAAACAAAGTGGATGAGAAATTGTTGAAGTTAAACATAAGAAACATAAATATAAGAAAACATAAACATAAGAAACACCTGGGGTGGATGGAATCTATCCAATTATATTAAAGGAGGCAGCAAAGGAAGTAAGCAAACCCTTAGCCATAATTATGAGAGCATCCTTGGACTCAGGGGACGTCCTCATGGACTGGAGATATGCAAATGTGTCCCCAATTCACAAAGGGGAATTAAAAGGTGACACAAGTATTTACAGACCAGTTAGTTTAACTTTTGTTCCGGGTAAAATAATGGAGTCACTGATTAAAGATGCATTGCAGGATCATCTAGTCAAGACTGCAGCAATAATTCAGACACAGCATGGGTTTGTTAAGGGAAAGTCTTGTCTGACAAATTTGATTGGTTAATATGATGTGGTTACAAAGGAACTGGATGCAAAAAATAATTTTGATATCATATACTTGGATTTCAGGAAAGCTTTTGACACTGTTGCTCATGGAAGACTACTGTACTAATTGGAGCAGAATGGCATTAAGGGTAAGTTGCTACAATGGATAAAAGGATGGTTGAGTGGGAGAGAAGACAGAGAGTGGTAATCAATGGGTGCTGCTCTTCGTGGACCAATGTTATTAGTGGAGTCCCACAGGGTTCGGTGTTGGGTCCACCATTGTTTTGTATATTTATCAGTGATATTGATGAAGGTATATCAGGCTTAGTATTGAAGTTTGCAGATGACACAAAGATTGGCAGGGTTGTTAATGACAGTGTGTTTCTGCAACAGGATCTAGAAAATTTGGGCAGATGGGCTGAGAAGTGGCAACTGAACTTTGCATTTTAAGATAAAAATGCAAAGTACTGCATATGGGTAGAAGTAACCCCAGAGAAACGTACCAACTGTGTGGTACTACACTTAAGGTGGTAGAAAATGAAAAAGAACTGGGAGTAATTGTTCAGTCAGATGTGAAGTTTTTTGAGCAATGCAGACAGGCTGCCAGGGTAGGTCATGGGATGTTGTCAATGATAGACAGGAATTTTGCTAGCAGGGAAAAGGAGGTGATTGTCCCTCTGTATAAGGCAATGGTCAGGCCATACCTTCAGTACTGCGTGTAGGTCTGGAGGCCTCATTTTTGGAAGGATGTAGATTTGCTTGAGCGTATACAAAGAATGGCAACAAGATTCTTGAGGGGAATGAAATGATCCTCTTACCAAGAGAGGCTTAAGTTCTGCAAATTGCAGCAGCTGGGGTCTAGGCACTTGCGAGGTGATCTGATTGAGGTGTATAATGCCTTGAATGGGTTGAGCATGCTGAATTCTGATGGGATTCTTCCCCTTGTTCAGATTATGAACCTATGGGGACATAAATTGAAATTGAGGAAAGACAGATGTAGAATGGATGTGCGGAAATTTGCCTTTAGCCAATGGGTGGTTAATTGCTGGAACAAACTTCCATCTGTTGTGGAAGTTGATAGGTTAAATAAATTTAAGGAGGAACTGGACAAATATTTAGAGGGGATTGTTTTGTAATTTTTTATTTTTATTATTATTATTTTTGGTTGATGCTGCATAAGCTCATACACTTGCTTTCTTGCATCACATGCCACTACTACTACACAAAGTAACTTTGGATTGTTTCTGACAGTGAAAAACCATTTTTGTAGTAGGGTATTTTTGATTTCAGTAGGATGCATTGTCAGTTATCAGTGAACTAAACACACCCCAGAGGAATGCTCTGCTGTAACCTTCACAGCACAGCAAGTGGGAGGAGTGGTTCTCTGTGGGGACTATTTTGAAAAATAGTGTTTCATTCTGATGGCTTATGTCATTTCAGTTCAGTAAAATAGGAGAAACTTATAGCTTGAATATACCTCATGCTTGTAACATAAAAAGAATTTGTAAATATATATTACACAAATAATTCCAACAAATGAGGTGTTTCATTTTGTGAGAATTAATTGCAGCTGAGGTGAGACATAACGATCCTATAATTCTAATGTATTATTATTATATTACATTCTTTTATAAAATTAAAAATTATGATTTTTGTTAAGATTATATAATATTTTTATATTAGCTAGAATTTGAATTATCTGTAAAGCAAAATGGAATTCATACATCATGCAAAATTTATATATATTATTATTCCAGTACTATATAAGACTGGTTGAACTTATGTGATAGACAAATGCTCACCATTTTTTTTTTCTTTTGGAACTTGTGGAGTCATTGTGAAGTTCTGAACTGATTAACAGTTACTTTTTTGCGGTAACTGTCACCTTAGTTTTTAAGGTGACACAGGAGACATACTGCATGCTGAGTTTTCTGTTGTGTCAAGTAATTGTCTCAGTTTACTTGTAAATAGTTAACTCTCTTAGTTACAGTTAGTTGGCTTTGCATTAACAACAGCTACCTGATACTTTGTGGTGCTACCATTTGCCTGTAATTCAGCTCAAACATGCTTTGGCATGGACCTCACAAGGTGGTGCAGAGTGTCCTGTGATAGTGCTACTTATATGTTGCACAATGTGTCCAGTAATGCCCAAACATTGTCAGGTGGATAGTAGGCATTCCCATTGAATAATGGTGAACAGAGGATCCAGGATGTGCCATGAAATGTCCCTAAACCATAGCAACATTGCTTACAGCTGCCTGCTAAACACCAACAGTATATTCGGGTTCCATGGCCTCACGTTGTTTTCTCCAAATGCAGATATGCCCATTGGCATGGTAGAGTTGGAAACAGAATTCATCAGACCAGGCAAATGATTTCTGCATTTCGGTGGCTCAGTGTTGGTGCTGACATGCCACTATGTAAGGCACACTTGTTATGTCTCACATGATGGCTGTTGACTGCTATAGCCTATATGAGGTAATGTCCAATGCATAATCCATGTAGGTATTGGTCTTAGTATTCCTACATTGTACCAGGTGATTAGCTGGGCCACTTCTACGTTATATGTGATGTGATGCACAATGCTCATCACAGACATCACCCATGCATGGCTGTCACACGCGTGACTTTGATTGGTTGTTGGACTGCTGTTGAGACAGTCACAGTAGACTCATGCCACAACAGAATGGCAACCCTTAACCATGTTGGCTGTTGTTGAGATACTGGCATCTTGCATGCCTTTCTCCCAGAGTTATTCCATGTTCAGAGACAGAAAGATCTCAACAGTGATCCATTTTTGCTTACAGCACTCAAAAACTGGTCACTGTGTATGTTAACTGCAATATTGTATTAGCCATTCCTGACTGAGCCTTCACCAGCTCACAGACCAGTCCATTCCTACAGGGTTATTACTAATGCTAAGAAAACTCTGTGTATTTGCTTTTAAAATTGTTTTGGAAACGTTACCCTAGGATAGATTTTTTTTTTTTTTTTTTTTTTTGTTTAAATATTGTTTTCTCCAAATGTAATGTGTCTTACACTACCATGTGAGAAAATACTGTTCCATTTTTATAATTTTGAGAAAGTGTAGTTGCATTTTCATATAACATGCACTTCAATTAATGTTACAAAATAGTACCATTCAATAATAAATCATTTGTTATTGGAAAGGATTTTTTTTTTTTTGTCTGAAATGAAGGTTTTTGTGATACATTAAAACTTTAATACCAATTAAGAAATATCCAAGATTCAGAACTGTCTGGAGTAGTGATTTTCAAAGTGTGTTAGGTGGAACTGTGGGCTCTGAAAATGATTTTTTTTGTTTTTTGTTTAACTTGTATACATGCATTACTGTTTTTAATTTATTATTAAATGTTAAAGCTCCACTGAAGATGGAATGATGAATTCGTTCCGGAAAAACAGAGCGCTAAGTGAATCCTTGCTAAACGAGTGGCGCATTCCCATAAGGTAACATGTATTTGTGAGTTGTGGTCGATGCCATAGGATATTTCCTAATCAATAATAAACAGTAGTGAAAAGATGCATAGATGTCGGTCAAATATTTAATTTTCAAATATTTGTACATATAAAATATTCTGCATTACATACATATATAATTATGTGGTAACTACTTATGTATCAAAATTAAACTTAAAATTCATTCCAATTAAAATCATGATTTTAATTGATTTTATTTAACTGATGAATTGAATCATGAAAAATGTGTTCATTTGGGGTTGTATTTTGACCCTCTTCCTGGTAAATTAAAAGGGGTTTTAATTTAAAATCCCCGCAGCCTTACCACCCAACAATAAAGTCAGCTGATCCTTCGCCGCTTTGAAACCTGGCATGTTTTTTCTTCTTCTTTCAATATGAAACTTCTTTTAGTCATTTGTTTCCAAAAAAAGTCTGCTTCATCTATGTTAAAAACTTGTTAAGAAGTATAACACATAATACTCCTCTTGAATAATTTTAACAGTTTTGACTCCTTGATCTGCACTTGCGGCTTCTTCCTTGGTTTTAAATCTATTCAACCAGCCCTTACTAGTTTTAAATGGTTCCGTATTTTTTTTTAGGTGAGTTTTCTTTAGATCATCTTATAGGCAAATCTCTCTCTCTCTCTCTTTTTTATAATATTTAATTTAACTGAATTTTGCATTGGATATTATATTCAATAAAATTAGTATTAGTAATGGCCGCATGGTGCAAGAAAGCCTATGGCTTATGCTGCACCAGCCAAAGAGGGGGAAAAAAAAAAAACCGAATAAAACAATGATAAAAAAAAATATATAATAATATAAATAATAATAATTAATAAAAGAAAAGGAAATTAAACCTATCATCCTATGTGCTTCCCTGACCCGAAGGTGTACTATCCAGATGACCTTTGAAGTTCCCCCAACTGTCAGCCACTACCACCCATGTAGGCAACTTATTCCAATAATTTATAACTCGCTGGCTAAGATAAAGCTTCCTGCAGTCCAATCTAAACATTCCCCCCCCCCATAACTTGAATTTGTCCCCTAGTTCTAGCATCATTTATAATCTTTACAATTTCGTCCTCATTCATTTTACTGATGCCTCTCAGAGCCTTAAACACCTCAATCAAATCTCCTCTAAGGTGTCGAGTTTCCAAACTCTGCAACCCACACATTCGAAGTCTTTCTTCATAAGGATGCCCTTTTGCTGATCTCACCAGGCGAGTTACCTGTCTTTGTACCCTTTCAAGAAGCTCGATGTCTTTCTTTAGGTGCAGTTTCCATACTTGAACACAGAATCCCAAGTGAGGTCTAACAAAAGCCTTATATAATGGGATTATCATGTCCCTATCTCTACTTGCAAAAGTTCAATAGATCATCAATAGGACACCATGGGCCTTCCTTGCAACCTGTTTAAAATGCTCAGAGAATTTCATGTCTGAACGTATCATAACACCCAAGTCCCTTTCCTCCAGTACTGGGTTTAGTTGAACTCCACCAAGTGAATACGTTATTTTGGGATTACTGTTTCCCAGGTGTAATACCTTACACTTTGTTGGATTAAAGCATAGCTGCCATTTTTCTGACCATTCCTGAAGTCTATCTAAGTCTCTCTCTGAAGAAGCTCAGCTTGACAGTGATCATTAACTACTCTACCAATTTTAACATCATCTGCAAATTTAGACATCACACCCTCTATCCCTTCATCGATTATGAAAATTAAAAACAACAGTGGTCCTAATACCGATCCTTGGAGAACCCACTTCTTACATCAACCCAATCTGAGGAATAGCCATTTATCACAACCCTCTGCCTCCTGCCCTGAAGCCATCCTTCTATCCATCTAAGGAAGCTAATGCGCCAAAAAAAACCAAAACCAAACCAAACCAAACTATCCATCTAAGGATTTTCCCGGTGATTCCAATCTGTTCCAGCTTATAAAGCAACTGCTCATGTGGAACTGAGTCAAAAGCTTTGCTGAAATCTAAATAAACAATGTCAAAATTATTCCCTAAAATTAGTTAATTAATTATTCAGATATGCGTGCGTGTGATTGTTCGGGTCGGGTTATTTACATGCTCCGCTTACTTCAACTGTTTTAGTTTCTTAAACTAGTGTAACCATCTTAATTTTCATCTAATGTCTTAGATCTATATTCATAGCTCGTGAAGAGTGAAAATCAAAGTGCTTTTGCTACTATTTCGTCCAGTAATTTCGGATTTCCTGGCAGAATTGCTAAAGTTGAATTGGACCTTATTGTTCGCCATTGTGAGTACAGTGTGTATTCATTTACCTGTTCGAGCCCACATACTGCGAAAAGTAAGCGGTCAGCTCCTCACCACCCTACTTAATCCTAGCCTGAAGGAACATTCCCAGGTCAGTAAGTACTCTGCTTTTACTTTGTCAGCAACCTTGCCATATCTCTCCCTGTAGTGTTTAGCGTTTTGGGTACAATGCCGTCGAAAAATATGCAACCCTGCTCGAGCTGCGAAAAACTTTCCGACTGCCTAATAAAATGTTCTTCATTATCATGCCAGCTTCTTTTTTGCAATTTTTGTAGTGGCATTAAAGATCTAAAATGGACAGCACAACTTAGGAAATCAAAATGGAGATGTGTACTCTGCTGCAAGCAAACTAGGGATTCGTCAGATACAGCTGAGGCTGCTCCCTTAGTGCATCTGCCTCCCTCCCCCACAGTCTCTCCCTCTAGAATGCTGAATGTTGTTAATGACGTTACCACACATATCAATTCCACTCTCAGTGAACCGGCTACGAATAGCAAGTTTTTGCCTGGGGTTACTGATAATTATTCTCAAATGGAATCACAAGCTCAAGTCAGCTGCGCTTTTTGCGGGTGTAACACCGAGAAACTTGAAACTATTGAAGGCATTCTAAGAAAACTGTATTCAGAAAATAGCTTGCTAAGGGAACGTCTGAGCCAGCTTGAAGATTATCAACGAAAGTCCTTGAGCGTACTACAAGGTCTCTTGCCCGTGAACACTAGACTCCCTTGTCCTGGCCCACTGGAACGCCCATCTCCCACACCTGAGTCATCGCTACTACCCGAAACGGATACAGTTACACTCTCTAAAGACAGCGCCTATAGCGCCATGCTAATATCAACGAAACGGAACTCTGACATTGCAGGCATGAATGGAGCACAGCAAATCCAAATGCCCGGACCTCAACCGACGCAAGCATCCCCACGCCAACGGTATTCCAGAAACAGCAAAACCACCTTGATTAGCACAAGAGTAGTTAACACTAGAATCAGAATACGAGATCGCCAAGCCTCCAGCAATACTCATGCAAATATCTTCATTAGCAGGTATTGACAAAAGTTGAAGAAATTCAGGCACTATTGATGGAACTAGGCATACCCGGTAAGCCTTTCAAAATCAATACCAAGCATCCGTCTTATGCTTCCTTTAGGATTCAGATTGATGGGCCTAATTACCAACAATACCTCAATGCAGAATACTGGCCCAGAGGTCTGTTGGTAATGCCATACTATGGGACACCAAAGAACAACAACTTATCAAGCCCGAACCCCATTCCACAACAATGTATAACTACACCAGCATAGCTACCTGTCCTCTCTAGCGGTGTCTCCCAAATTATATCCGAGAGCGGGTGCAACTTATGGATGTCTAATGTGGAGATGACGAGCGAACATCGGACCGATCGCATTCCAGTTAGAATATCCAGAATGAGAGCACATCGAACGCGACATCGATCCCGGGACGAGATTTCAGATCATTATGTGAAAAGTAAATACTGTTCCAAGAGTAATCTCATCATAGTACAACCTTCTGTCGAAGTAAAAATTCGATTTCGATTTCCTACAAAACATCAGGAGTGTCAAAAACAAGCTAGATGGTCTACTTGATTTGCTTTCCTGCTCAGAGTACGACTTCATCATTCTGATTGAAACCTGGCTCAGAGATGAAATGGAAATTGCTGCCTTCAGCTCAAATCTTGGCTATCACACGCTGGCTGCTAATAGAATTGGGAGACGAGGTGGCGGTGTAGCAGTCTGTCAAAGGAGTTCACTACCCCTGATTAAGGCATCCACTTATCCAGGAGGTGACATAGAAGCTGTTCTTGGAATCTACTGAATTGCTGGTTTGTCGATCTCTGTGTGTGCCATTTATTTACCTCCACTAGTTTTTGAGGTTTCTGTCCTTAATCTGTCAGCATGCCTGTCATCCACAATCAATCATCGGCAAAAGCTCATCATCCTCGGAGACTTTAACCTTCCACTGCCAGCCACAAAGAAGCTCCTAGATACTCTGTCATTGAACATGTCGGAAATGGGCATTGGTCTTATTCATGTTCTTCCCTCACACGGTGATGCCACCCTGCAGCGCATATTCTCAAACTGTTTAGTAGAGGAAACTCTGATTATAACTGAGAACTTCCTCCCATTCGATCATGTTCCGATTGCTGCGATGATATCTCTGCAGGCACCCAAGGATGAACGTAGACAAGTACAAACTACGAACACTGTCAGGAGAGTATACAATCCAAAATACATCAACATTGGAAAAGTTACTACCCTTTTCCAACTTTACCCATGGAACATACTGGCTGAGCTTAACATAAATGAGGCTGCCTACTGCCTTTCGAGATGGATGGAATTCATTGCAAGGTCTGCAATGTCCAAAACTTGCATCCTTAGTCCCTACTCAAAGCCATAGTGGAATGACCTCCTGACCAAGGCCTTTAGGGAAAAACAGGCAGCCCATGCCTCTTACAAGAAGTCACCTTCACAAGAGTCATACGCCAGATTTTTCAAAGCAAGGATGGATTTCCAGAAGAGGAAACAATTTTCTATTGACAATTTCATGAACCGCTGTCTATCCAGGGGAAACGTGTGTGGTCCACAAGTCACACTTGCACCCCTCTGTCTTTAGATGTCCAGGAATGGTGTGAGCATGTGCTGCGTTTTAAGCGAGATCACCGTGTGTCCGAAACATATCCTTGGAACGAAGCGTTTAACATTTCTTCACCTACTAGTAATACAGAAATTTCTGAAGAACAACTAATAAAAATAATACATTCACTACCTGACAAGCCCACCATAGGAATTAACGCAATACCTCTGTTTAGTCTAAAAATTGCCTCTCATTTCATCAGCAAAGAGCTCACTCAACTCTACAACAAAGTACTCAAATTTGCACAGGTGCCTTCAAACTGGTTATCATACAGAGTCGTGGCAGTTCCGAAAAAGCCTCATGTGAAAAGACCGGCTGACTTCAGACCACTATCAATTGCCTCTCCCTTCCTGAAATGTCTCGAGAAGTGCATCTATAATGATGTAGCATTCGCAATCTTTGTGCATAGGCCAGAACACACCCATTATGCCATGCCTAATAGATCTATGGTAACCTGCCTACAGTCATTAACACAGAAAATACTTCAGGCCTGGAATGACAACGAAGATCTTCACACCATTTTTCTCGACATGAAATCTGCTTTCGACTCAGTTCAAATAACACCCCTTCTTGCTTTACTTGAGAGATTCTACGGGATATCCGGAAATATGCTCGAGATCCTCAATAATTTGCTATCTAGAATGCTTCACTTCAAAGGCGATGGCGTTAAAGTCACTAAAAGCGTCGAAGTAGGGATCCCACAAGGTGGTTCTCTCTCAGCCTTGTTATTTGCAGCAATATTCGTTCCACTAATGGATCAAATTCCAGTGTTCCTATCGTATGCTGATGATACTGTTTACTACTTGCCATGCAAACGCCATGTTGGTCCTTCACAAGAAAGACAAACCGCCTCTAAATCTGTAAACAGCTACCTAAATACATTCTATAAGTATGCTAAATTTTTTGGCCTGTCGGTCAATCCAGAGAAGTCATACTATCTCATCTTTACGCCAAGTCGGATGACTTCTACTGATACTGCATCTTCTCTACTTCCGGTATTGGAGGAAATGTCCTGACTCCCACAGATAGTGTCAATTTCCTAGGAGTAATCCTTGATGCCAACCTCACTTATAAAAAAACAAATCCAAGCTCAGTATTCCAAAGCCCTGAGAGTGTTCTGGGGAATGAAAATTGATCTGTGCAAAACGCACAATAAGAAAATAAGAAGTATCTCGCAACTGACTTCTGTAGTGTACTCTCCTATGCCGTGGAAGTTTGGTCGGCGGCACCACCCACTAGCCTCAGGAAACTATGGGGCCTCAAATTCTGGGTGCTGAAGTGGGCCAACTTGTGGTCGCACCAGATCTACACAACATCTAAATCTACTCTCTGCTGCAACCTGCAATATACGCCCATAATCCACAGAGTCCATGTGCTAAAAATAAAGTCATTCCCTTCATCTGTGCTCAGCTAAGCAGGATCACATCAACATCTGGAACATGGTTGGTTGGCGTTTGCCAGGAAGACATCTCCGTAGTACTCCCTCCTTATGCTCAAGGCTCCAGCGGTTACAGAATTCAAAAGACACTTCCCTAATGTGACTCTGGACACTCAACTCGCTCAACATCGACCTGTGGGCGATAGACAAGGCATATCTAGATGGCATCTTGTCCCATCTTGCTGTTTGTAAAGGACATTTATGTAAGTGCTGTTCTTAGTTAGCTGATGTAATTTCATGTTCTGCTCAACTTGTAGTCCTTTTTCGCTGTAATTACTACTTCATTCATTTTTACATTTTGACTATTATCTTTGCTTTGATTTATTAATTATTATTTAGTTATTATTATTATTTTATTTATTTATTTATTTTATTTTTTTTTTTATAAATCAAAATCACTTGTATAAACAACTAATTGTAAGAGTCCTCTGGCTTTCTGTGTAAGGAATCACTAGTGTATAAAATTTATGTTAATAAAGAATCTTATTATTATTCCCTAAAATTAGTTAAAGTCTCTCCGTTTCCATCCTAATAGCTGGTCTAGCCCTAGTTGCTTGCAGTGGAACAGTTATCTTTCCCGCTGCTAAAATTAATTCTTTATTTTTTATAATTGTTCTTACAGTTAAACTTGTTAGTCCTAAATTATGGTACACATCCACTTGTCGACCCGAATTGATTCACTTCAAAACAACTGATATTTACTTTTAAAATTCAGTCTTTTCTTTTTCTTACATTTGTAGCCTTCGTACTGTGTCCAGTTGGTGTGTGTGTGTGTGTTTTTTTTTTTTCATTCTTATCTGCCATTATTAACTCTTCGAAAATGTAACAGTGTTGGTTGCATTAATTATGATTCAGTGTTCGTGTAAACTGTCCGTTAGGCACGATGTCTAAATACTGTACTGAGTGACAACTAGACTTCGGATAAATGCATATAACCCAAATATTACAAGCAATATACTTGATGATTTTTTAAGATGTTGATCTCGGAACTACGTAACAAGACACTGTACTGCAATTAAATTAGCGTGGGAGAAAATTTCACTGAGCGTGGGAAAATTTCTCAAGTCAGCGTGGGAAAAGCTATCGACTCCATCAAATGAAATGGTTTCGTTAAATATGCCAAAAATGTAATCTGTAAAAGAGCGTTATAGTGATTTTTTAGTTGTTGTTGTTGTTTGGTTTTTAGGAGGCATTAGCAACTAAGGCCATATTGCTCCGGGATATGTGGTGGTCATTCCCTGACCTTTCCGCATCCTCCGTATTTGATGATGACGGGCTCGAACCCTGGTCTAATCAAGAAGCGTGTGCTACGCACTGCCGCTCCTTCCCACCTGGCTATGGAGGCGCCATAGTGATTTGTGACAGCGTTATAATCAGATATGGGTTATAATATAAGAACAGCATTATAGCGAATCAATGTAAAGCGAACCGCATTATAACGAGGGCCTGCTGTATTTGTGTCGCCTGGTTCTTGTTTTGCCTATTGGTAAAAAGATATTCTTCCCTTGTTTATTTTATGGATTCCTCTGTGAAGAAGAAATGATTGAAAAGCACTGCTTTAAGACATTTGTATTACGATTACAATGACCAAAGCATTGAGGGAAATTAAATTATTCTGCATAAGCTGATAAAAATAAAAGAATTCTCCATTTGCTTATATTATTTTTTGAATGCCAGGAAATGATTATACAGTTCTGGCTTGAATATTTTGAAACCGTGCACTTTGACTACTTTGGAAGTTAATTTATTCAAGTTATCTCCAACTTTGCTGCCCAGCAGTAAATTTATGAGTTGTAGTCTTCTGTTACTCCTTATGTGTTGCCTGGTTCTATTTGTGTTGCCTGGTTCTTGTTCTGCTTATTAGTGAAAATATATGCCTCTTTTGTATTAATATTACTAAATCCCTTCATAGCTGCCCTGTATGCTTTGTTCAGATATTAAGATGTCTGTTTTCAAGCATTACAGATCACATCTTCTAAGCTTTTCTTTGTAAGGATGTTTAGTGCTTCTTACTAATATGGTTGTCTTTTCTTTCTTTGAATTCTGTATAAATTTAATGTATTTTTTTTAGATGAACCTCCACACCTGAATGTAATATTCCAAGTATATAGTCAATCTCTCTCTCTCTCTCTCTCTCTCTCTCTCTCTCTCTCTCTCTCTCTCTCTCTCTCTCTCTCTCAGCCCGACTGGACAGATACTACATCCCAAAACACACAATTCCCCTGGTCAGTAACATCACACACATCCCATCTTATCTCTCCACTCCTTTGTCGGGCCCCGAGTGCCAAGCGATAGTGACAAGCGATTTTTCCCTGCGACTTATAAAGTGATCTTTGAAAGTGATATAGTTCTATTTTTGTTGTGCGATTTTCTTCTGTTTTGTTCACTTAAAGTGGTTCTTTGCTTAAAAAATCTTACGTAAGAACCCAGAAAGGGAATCTACCTTTCTTCTTTAGTATTTATATTAAATACCAACTCACTCTACTAATCTTAATAACCGCTTGGTCACTGGTGGCACTGCTCCTGCCTCCACGTGGCGGGGCTGGTAGTCTGGGAAAGGAAAGTCCTTCGCCCAGGGCTAAAAGGAATAAACATAGATACTAATGATTTCCCACTATTAGAGCCAAAGAGCTCGCAACATGACAACCACGAAACTGACAACCAGCCTACTCCAGATGCTACAAATGTCAGAAATTTGGCCACTCCCAGACAGCATGCCGTGGAGATGCAACATGTCCAAACTGCGGTTGCAAAACTCACACTCAATCTGAATGCAAGGCACAAACTCCGCAGTGTCCTAATTGCAAGGGCAATCATCCAGCCTACTCCAAAGATTGTGATCTTTGGAAGTTAGGAAAAAAAAATACAGAAATACAAGACTGAAAATAAAGTATCTTTTCAAGAAGCTAGAAGACAAGTAAAATCAAGTATTCCAAAAACTACTTATGCTTCGGCTGCCCATAGTTACAAATCAGTAGCATGTCAGACAGAAGTGTCAGTCTCTCCAGACAAATCGATCGCCGACTGGGCTCGATCAGTACTATCAACTCAGCCTACATCTGAATCACAGTTAGTGGACCAAAGTAATAATGCGCCACTCACAATTCCAACTCAGAACATATCCCACAATACAGTGGCAGAAAAATTGCATAAATCAGATAGTGTGGAGGTGAAACAATCAACAAGCATGGATACTGATGATATGCCCAACCAAGAAGATTTTCTTGAATTATATGCAGATGGAGATATGGAGGATAAAAATGATTCAGGACGCCCTAATTTTCCTAGAAAAGAAAAATCTAAATCTGACCGTCACAAACAACCTACGCATAAAAAGCAGACAGATTCATCTTCCTCTTACAAAACCAAATAATGCAACATATTATCCAATGGAACTGTAGAGGTCTTCGCAGTAACGTAGACGATATATATGAAATAATTCATCACTATAAACCTCTTGCAATGTGCTTGCAAGAAACTAATTTGACATCACTGGTCTCAGTTGCAATAAAAAATTACACTGTATTCAGGCAAGACAGGGCTGTCTCCAATAACGCTCATGGCGGAGTAGCGATACTCGTGGATTCAAGAATCCCCGCCAGACGTATTCCCTTACCAACATCCTTAGAAGCCGTTGCCACGCGTGTTGTTAGTGGTATTACTTTGACATTGGTTTCCATTTATCTTCCGCCTAAACATCAGTATACTATTCAGGAACTTGAAGATCTTGTTAGGCAGTTACCATCACCGTTTTGTTTACTAGGAGACTTTAATGCACATCACCCATTATGGGGTTCCCCCACCTCAGACAGACGAGGTAAGCTTATCGAAACGTTGATCGATAGGCAGAATTTAACATTACTGAATACTGCGTCTCCTACATATATGCATCTTCCTACTGGCTCAACATCTGCTATAGACCTTTCCATATGTTCCCCAATACTCTTTCCAAGTATAGATTGGATACCTCTGAGTGATCCTTACAGTAGCGACCATTATCCATTAATCTGCAAAATTCAAACATCCTGTTCATACCCAACAGAAAGTCCAATTAAATTGAAATTTTCAAAGGCTGACTGGGCAAAATACAGATCGCACATCTCATTAGACAACAATATCATTCAGACCGATTCCATCAATAGTGTTACTGAGCACATCACGACTCAAATCCTGGCAGCTGCATCAGTCACCATACCTCAATATCAAGCAAGAAATAGATGAAAAATAAATTACTGGTGGAACGAAGATTCCAATAATGCAAAAAAATAGAAAAACAAAGCATGGAATCTTTTCCGCAAAAATCCTACCACCCTCAATTTTATTAACTATAAACGGCTCAGAGCTAAAGCTCGCTACATCAGACGCAAAGCAAAAAAAGAAACTTGGATTAAATTCGCCTCATCAGTTAATAAAAATACCGATATCAGATTAATCTGGAGAAAAATAAAATGTTTAAACAATAAATTTCCACCTCTATCCACCCCGCTACTAAACTGGAACGGACAAGAACTCCCTAATCCCACAGAAATATCAAATGCACTGGGAATTGTATTTTCTCTGTTGTCTTCTTGTAATGCTTATGATCAATCATTCCAAAAACATAAAACAGTTGCAGAGAGATCCAAACTGAATTACACTGACAATTCTGCTTTATCTTATAATCAGCCATTTACCATGTTCGAGCTACAGCAAGTTTTTACCAACTCAAGAAACAGTGCTGCTGGCCCTGATGGGTTATATTATGTAATGCTCCGAAATCTGGACCAAAGATCACTCTTTTCGCTGCTCATATTTTATAATCGAATTTTTTCTGAACATACCTTCCCCAGCTCCTGGAGTCATTCTTATGTAATACCGATTGCAAAACCCGGTAAAGATCATTCGGTTCCTCAAAATTACAGACCGATATCACTCACCAGCTGTCTCAGCAAAACTCTTGAGAAAATGATACATCGCCGTCTCACCTGGTTCCTCGAGTCTCAAAACTTGATAAGTAACAAACAGTTTGGATTCCGGAAAAACCGATCTTCATTGGATCTTATGATCAAAGCCGAGACAAATATCAGAAATGCTTTCATCAAAAAGGAACATCTCGTCATGGTCTGTCTTGACGTTGAGAAAGCCTTTGACACTACGTGGCGTTTTGGAATCTTAAAGGATCTACGTTCTCTTGACCTGAGAGGTAATTTATCGTATTTTATCCAAAATTTTCTTCAACAGAGATCCTTTCAAGTTCGTTATCGGGGAACCCTCTCTAAAATCTTTATCCAAGAAGAAGGAATTCCACAAGGATCTGTTCTCAGCGCTACCTTGTTTGCAATGAGAATAAATCATATAATTTAACTCATTCCGAAAACTGTGGATTCATACCTATTCGCAGATGACCTCTCGATTTCCTGTCATTCCCAAAACATGCATTACATTGAACGTCAACTTCAAATATCAATGAATCGCATCCTGACATGGATGACACAAAATGGTTATAGACTATCCAGCCAGAAATCTACTGCCATACACTTCTGCTCCAGACGAAATATGCATCCTGAACCTGAGCTACACTTGAATAACCATCCTCTTCCCATAGCTAACTGTATTCGTCTACTAGGATTGTTCTTTGACAATAAGTTAAATTTCCAAAAGCACATTGAACATCTCTGCACTACTTGTCAAAAAAAACTGAACATACTAAGAGTCTTATCAGCCACAACATGGGGAGCAGATCGCCAAAGCCTGCTACATTTATATAGATCCATAATCAGATCTCGACTGGACTACGGTGCCCCTGTCTTCGATTCTGCTAGGGAGAGTGCTTTATTTCGCCTCAATCCTATTCAACATTCAGCTCTCAGAACAGCACTAGGTGCGTTCAGAACATCTCCAGTGCAAAGTTTGTATGTTGAAGCTCATGAACCTCCCCTAAATATCAGGAGAAAGATGCTGCTGCTGAATTATGCAACTAAGATCCAAAGCCAGATGACCCATCCTAATTGGCCAATACTCTACAATCCACAGTTTATGACCTTCTATAGAAACAAACCACAGACAGTTCGGCCTGCTAGTATTAGGCTAAAACAGCTGGCAGAAGATTGGGATATATACTTCAATAAAATCTTACAAGATCCTATAGATCCTGATCCTCCATGGTCTGTCATCATGCATGCCATCTTGTGACAATTATTTCTACCAGTGGGGTAAACACTCTCTATCAGATATTAACATCCAACAGCTCCACATAGCGCATACTCAACGTTATCCAGACTTCGCTAAACTTTATACAGATGGATCGAAGTCTGAGAGTGGATCAGGCGCAGCAGTAGTATTCCCTGATACTATCATTTTTCTATCTCTCCCAACAGAGTGCAGTAGTTACACGACTGAATTATATGCCATAAAACTTGCTATAGAAAGTATTTTCCATATGTCAATTCAAAAGAGCTTAATTTACACAGACTCGCAGAGTTCCTTATTAGCCTTGCAAAACAACTCCCCGTCTACTCACCCTCTATTAAAGCTCATTAGAACAGAGTTGATACGTCTGAGAGAGCGCCAACAGAAGGTTATTTTCTGCTGGATACCTGGCCATACTGGAATACCAGGAAATGAAATTGCAGATGATGCTGCCAAACATCTATCGAGAGCAGCCCCAACAAATTCCTTAGTACTGTTCACAGATTATAAAATGAAGATTCGAAGTATATGTAAAGGTCGATGGACTCTACAATGGCAAGCACAAATTCATAATAAACTTTTTCAAATTAAACCTGTATCAAAATTATGGGCTTCTAGCCTCATTGCAGACAAGAAGAAGTAATCCTAACCAGAGCCAGAATCGGTCATACTCATTTAACTCATTTGTTCCTCCTGTCAGGGAATGACCCTCCTCAGTGTAATCATTGTCATACACCACTTACAGTCAAACACATACTTCTAGAATGTACTCTGTATCATAATGCTCGACTAGTGTCATTCAGTTCTCTAGCACGCTTAAAGGTACCTTTGTCACTTAGCCATATCATAGGCGAAAAATCAAACATCGCAGAATTCTTCTCCTTCCTAAAATGAATAGGACTATATAGCCGTTTCTAATTGCTTCTACATGAACCAAACAGGCAGTATGAACCACTTTTCTAAGTGCAATATGGCCTAAGTAGCCATTGCACTTAAAACCCCATAAACAACAACAACAACAACTCCTTTGTCAAATTGCAACTGTCCTTCTCACCTAATTACTTCAAAAGCAGAGGAGCTTATTGTGCCTTCTACAAGACAGGGAATATATCTCTAAGTTACAAAACCTTATATCCAATCTTGCCCAATCCAAAGACGGATTCGAGCCCATGAACACGTGGTGGTCTAGATTTAAAAGTCAACTGAAATCTTTCTCACAAATCTACAGCAATCAGAAAAGTCAAAAAGCATATTAACCTGTATCAACTGGATCAGACTGAAGCATCTCCTACCTGACAGTCAGGCCCATTAGTCGACATTACCACTACAGGACATACAAACCCACTTAGAGCACTCTGCAAAAGGTGCCCTTCTAAGATCAAGACACACCCACATAAACCTATCTTATGCCCCAACAAAATATTTTTTCTCTTTAGAACGCAGACATCACAAAGCAACCACTATCACTGCCATTCAGCTGCAAGACAGAATCATCACTGAAGATCTGGAGGAAATCTACTCTGAAGTAACCAGATTTTATAGAGAAATCTGTAGTTCCCAAGAAACTTCCACAAAGGCAACCGAGGAAATATTTTCAGGACTTAAAAAAATCCCCGTATGGTCCAACACAATATGGAGAAACCAGTCACCCTACAAGAACTAACAGCAACATGCAGAGCCCTTGCCAAAAACAAATCTCTAGGTCTGGACAGACTGACGTCTGAATTCTTCCATCACTTTGGGATCAACTCGGAGTACTACTCCTACAAATGTTTGAAGAAGCAGTCTTCCAGATTCTGTCACCTGACTGATCCCAAAGAAAGGAGACCACAAAAACCTACAAAACTGGCACCCAGTTTCTTTAATGGATACAGATTGCAAGATCATTTTTCAAAGCCATCTCCAGTTGATTAAAATCCACTCTCCCTTATATCGTCAATCACCTTTGACTTGGCGCATTATGGCCATAGTTGCCAAAGCGCCGTTAAACATACTCAGTACCAGGGAGATCGTTACGCAACAATCTTCATCTAATCCTTGACCGCCTTTCCACTGCAAACAGCCAACAGGAATTCCTAGCACTAATTAGCCTTGACCAGGAAAAGGCTTTTGGCAGAGTTGAGCACAGCTATCTCTTTGAAACCATGAAAGCCTTTGAATATGGACCCTACATCATCCGAACCATCCATCTGCTATACAGGGAAGCCAAATTCCACTTAAAACTGAATAACCAGCTCACCCGCAACCTTCCTTACTCCAGAGAGATAGAACAAGGCTGCCCACTCTCTGAGCAACTCTACAGAATCGCCATAGAACCATTTCTTAATAAAATTGCCACCAGACTACAATCCCGACGAACGCTGGTACCAGAGCCCCACCTAAAGATATCTTACCCAGCATATGCAGATAATGTCACAACTGTAATTCACCACAAGAGTGAATTTGAAGACATCCAGAAGGCTTACAATCTCTACACTCAAGCATCAGGTGCAAAACTAAACCACTGTAAGACCAGTGACCTTTGAGCTGGCAACTGGAAAACAAGAACCGACCCCTTCCATCCAATGCACATTGTCCAACGAGGGACAGAAATAGCCAGGGTGTATCTCGGCAATGTCCCTCTTTTCTCCCAAAAGAACTGGCCCGTACTGCAGAGGCGCTTCAACAGAGTACTTGATAAATGGAGAATTGTGTGCGCCACATCTTCTCTGAGAGGGAAAGTGCTGGTTGTCAACCATATGGCGGCAAGTATTCTCTGGCATATCCTCAAGGTTCTAACCATGCCTATCAACTTCCTCCACCAAATCCAAGCATACATCCAAAGCTTCCTTTGGAACAAACCATTCACGGGGGAGAGGTTGCTCTCTCTTGAAGATAAAATTACAGCCTTTTGGATCAATTTTCTCCTGAAGACCCTGCAAATGAAACACCCATTTTCTGTCACTACAGATAAATTACTAGCAACAGCCACTAGAGGGCTATCTCTATCAATAACCTTAAGAATGGATATGGCACCACACTACTCAAACTACCCTCCTTCTATAAAGATGCATTGTACCACTGGAAGAAGCTAAACCTTCACCACACTCTGGAGGGAACATCACTTCTTGCAATACTTCCAAAACCACTCTTCTACAATAAAAGGATAAGAGAACCTGCAACTGATGATCCTATCATTTATCCTATGTGGTACTGGGCAGGAATTAGAACCATAGGCAACCTCCTGACACCAAGCCCTGAATGAAAAAGATCAGAAGACTTGCCCATTAAAACCACAAATGCAAAGCAGCAATCAGCCATCACACAAGCACTTACAGACATCACAACAGCAAAAAGGATTGATCCTCACCTGCACCAACCTTCACGGTGCCTCCGTAGCCAGGTGGGCAGGAGCAGCAGTGCGTAGCACACGCTTCTTGATTAAACCGGGGTTCAAGCCCGTGACCACCAAATGCGGAGGATGTGGAAAGGTCAGGGAATGACCACCGCATATCCTCGGAACAATATGGCCTTAGTTGCTAATGCTCCTAAAATCCAAATAATAACAACAACAACAACCAACATTCATGATCACATCTCCAGAAGACAAGGTACCCCTGTCTCTTGCACCCTCCAAAAGAGTCTATTAGCTAATCATGTCATGTCATGTCATGTCATGCCATACAGCCACGATTTTTCCATCATCTCCATTTGCCAAGCTCTACCTGCATCCTTCTCCACACATCACAAGCCACCATCAAACTTTCAGTGGAACCTTCCATACAGGACTAAATATTCCAAATCGGATGCAGACATCCAGTGGAGGCTGTGGCACAATATCCTTCCTACCCCAGTCAAGCTACAAATCTTTGGGTTACGTGCCTCAAACTACTGCCTCTTCTGTGCCACTCCAGGTACCTGGAACACACGTACCTGGAGTGCCTCGTGAACCAGGAACTGATCAAATACGCATTGGATACAGCAAAGCTTGCCTGCAACCATGCCCACTCTCAGGAGGACTATTGGTACTAGCTCCACTCTGAGCAGACAGCACACACCACTTGCAACTTCTTATTCATTTCTGCCAAGGCCATCTACAACTTTTGGTTGCATTTTTCAAGTTGAAAGTTGTAATTGTATTACATCCATTTACAACTTTCGCTTGAAGAATGCAAGAGCAGGGACGAAGTGGCCCCTGTCGACACATCAGTGCAACATCTCAAGTGGAGCCTAGGAGGAAGTTGCACAGCAGACTTCTGCTCAAATACCACCATAAAAGACCAGAAACTCTTGATTATCTTAACAATGAACGTAACAGTGGCGGTCACCTCTTCACCATCACTAAAGTGTCCATCACCTTCAACGTGTGACATTTAACATGAGACTGATCCAATGACAAGAAACTGGCTACTTAATTCTTGAAGTTAAAATGTGCTTTTTATTTTCTCTCTAAAATTTTCTTTCTTTATTTATTTTTTTAACTTTTGTACATAGAATGTAAATTGATTTTGCTGAAAATGTATCTACTGTTCATGTTTAAATTAAAAAAATTAAATAAAATAATGCTCTGTGTGCCCTCAGTGTCAGACATGTATTTTTAAGCTGCTGTCTTTCACCCCTTTTACGCCGTTTTTCTGCAAGAATCCCAATCAAAACTTATATCTCATATCTTTCGATGCCTCTTTTGGAGAGCTTTCGATTAGTAATAATTTTTGTTGTATAGATTTAGCAGAGTTTTAGTTAGGTTAGATTTTAAATTTCAACTTTTAGCCATGGAAGGCTGGCTGTTCCAGTAACACCTTTATTCCACCTCTCCCTACCCACTACAACAATTACCCCCAGCTATGGCCAGCGAAAGTCAAACAACCACAGCACCAGAACCTACTGCTACTATCAGCACTGACCCTGACACCAGAAGCCACACCCTGCGACAACAGGAGAATACCTCAAGGTCCAAAAAGGTCAGTAACTGTTAATACTTATGCTAATGCTGTGTCTAATGGATTATACTCGCCACCAGTGAAAACCCCGCTCTCACAACCCACAATAGCATGTACATGGTCAAACAGTGCTACAACAAATGAAGCAACTACTATTACTTCCCGGAAAATGGAATAGTAATCTTTGCTAGCAAAGAAATTATCCCTTTAGAGCAGTACCTAACAGCAATCGTTGAGAAAGTACAACCAAAAAATATTACTCATGCCTCTCATGTAGTGGGAACCATGCAGGTATATTTCAGCCACACCTCGTGGGGTAAACTGTCCTGCAAAAGGGAATAGACATTGGTCTTCATCACCTGGAAGCAGCACCAATTGCCTTAGCACCAACGAAAGTTACAGAATCAAATGTCCCACCTGAAATTCCATATCAATCTCTCAGAGAAATTTTATCCAAATACGGATCTGTTACTGGAAAAATACGCACACTCTCTGCAGCAACTACGAAACCAGAATTTTCGCATATAAAAAGCTTTCGCAGTGCAAGCACTTATGCACTTTGCCAACAACAATGCAGCAAACATCCCAAGACTTATCAATGCCAATTTAAATGGAATCACTTACACCCTCTATACCTCCATTTCCTCTCAATGTTTCTTCTGCCACGAAGAGGGCCACATCAGGAAAAACTGCCTGTTTTTTCAGGCAGTTTTTCCTGATGTGGATACAGAAGAAACTGTCAAACAGCCTGAGATGCTTTCCACACCAAGCACGTCGGAAAAAGAAAATTCAGAGGTCACAGAAGACCAGGATGGACCCCTTTCAGAAGACACACCAACCGAAACAAGAGGGTTTTCTCGGAATCAACCACCAAGGCAGTCCACATCCAAAGTTAAAAAACACAAGAAGAAAACATATTGCTGGTAGGAAAAGAGCCAACCACTAACCAAAACAACAGGAAGGATGAAAATAAATACAGAACAATACACAGAAGCCAAACGGTCAGATCCCAAATAAGCCCATCATGCCATCAAATATGGAAATAAATAAGCAAGTAGAAACCACCCACAATTCAAATGAAGATGAACTTGAATTTCTTGGGGCCGAAGAAGAGAACAACGGTGATTCCCGTGATTCAGATGCTTCGAAGGACGAGGAGGGGGGAAAGCGATTTTCCCTACACTAAAGGCTCTCTAACTGTTGAAAAACTATGTTCCCTTCTACGGGAAGTACTCGGCTCCCCAAAGAAGTTGGTGACAGCTCTGAAGTTCACCACTAACATACCACAGCTTATCTCACAACTTAAGGACCTGCATTCTAAACTAAAAAGAAAAAAGGACAGGGCAGACGTGAATAGATCCAAGCATCTGTACTACTTGATTAACAGGCTTAAACAGGAATACCATCCATCAGGATGCTAACCACCCCAAAACTTGCAAATCCCTTACCTTTATTCCTGTAGATGAATGTCATCAGACCTGGTAAAGGGACAGCTTATTGTAAAATGCAGAGGCGCTTCCTCTTGCATTAAATGATAACATGCAAGAGGAAGCGCCTCTGCATTTTACAATAAGCTGTCCCTTTACCAGGTCTGATGACATCATGCTAACCTACTCTTCTTACAAGACACAAGGCCATCTTTGAAATGGGCAGATTGGCCATATGTATTCCATAATTCTCCAACACAACATCATGAAGCAGGACTGAGTATCAGCCTTCATCATGTCTGCCTGCAAGCTCAATGTGATAGCAGAGATCGCTGGCTTCACAATTTACGCCCTCCTGGATACATGCCAGAAGGAAACCCTGCATATTTTTAATATCTACATGCCACAGCAGGATACACTTGCTATTCAAATAACCAACTTCATGCAGAGCCATCTCTTTACAATAGATCAGGAACATATCAATCTTTTTGCTGATTTAAACTACACTCTTTAGCATTAGTAGAGGCATATGATGCAAGAAAGCAAGCTTATGCAGCATCAGCCAAAAAAAAAAAACTCCCCCCGCTCACCTCCATTCGATCCAAATATCTGTCCAGCTCACCCTTAAATTTATTTAGGCTATCAACTTCCACAACAAACGATGGAAGTCTGTTCCACCAACCAACTACCCTCTGGCTAAAGGCAAACTTCCGCACATCTATCCTACATCTGTCGTTCCTCAATTTGAATTTCTGCCCTCTCAGTTGATTATTCTGAGCAAGAGGAAGAATCCCATCAGCATTGAGCATGCGCAAACCATTCAAGGCTTTATCACCTCAATCAGATCACCTCGCAGGCGCCTAGTCTCCAAACACTGTAATTTGCAAAACTTAAACCTTTCTCCGTAAGAGCAACCCTTTGTTCCGTTCACTAATCTTGTTGCCCTTCTCTGTACTCGTTCCAACAGCTCTACATCATTCTTAAAACGAGGCCTCCAGACCTGTATACAGTACTCAAGGTGTGGCCTGACCATTGCCTTATACAAGAGGATAATCACCTCCTTATCCCTGCTAGAAAAATTCCTGTATATCATTGACAAGACACTAGGAGTTACTCTTGCAGACCGGCTGCACTGCTCAGAAAACTTCATATCTGCCTGCACAATTACCCCCACGTCCTTTTCGTTCTCTTCTACTGTCCGTGTAGTACAACACAGTTGATACGCCAATCTGGGATTACTACTTCCCATATGTAGAACATTACATTTGTCAATGTTAAACTTCACTGGCCACCTCTCAGCCCATTTGCTCAACTTTTCTAGATCCTGTTGCAACAACGTACTGTCATTAGTATCCCTAACCACCCTGCCAACCTTCGTATTTTCTGAAAACTGTGACATTAAGCTTGATATACCATCATGAATATCATTTATAAATACAGAAAACAACAAAGGACCCAACACTCTGAACCCTGAGGGACTCAACTAATAACATTCGTCCAAGATGAGCAGTGTCCATTGATTACCGTTCTCTGTTTTCTCCCACGCAACCATCCCTTTATCCATAGCAGCAATTTGCCTCCAATGCCACACTGCTCCAATTTGTTCAGCAGTCTTCAATGTGCAACAGTATCAAAAGCCTTTCTAAGATCCAAATATATGATATCAAAGTTTTTGCTCATTACAGTTCCTTTGTGACCACACATAGTATCCAATCAAATTGGCCAGGCAAGACTTTCCCTTAACAAAACCATGCTGTGTCCGAGCTGTAACTGAAGTCTTGTCTAGATGATCCCTCTGTAACCAGGTGGGCAGGAGCAGCAGTGCGTAGCACACTGTTACTTCTAGATTAGACCGGAGTTCGAGCCTGTGACACCAAATACGGAGGATGCGAAAGGTCAGAGAATGACCTCTCTGCATATCCCCGGAGCAATATGGCGTTAGTTGCTAATGCTCCTAAAAACCAAATAACAAACAAATCCTGCAGTGCTTCTTTAACCAGTGCCTCCATTAATTTTCCCGAAACAGAAGTTAAACTAACAGGTTTTAATTGTTTGTACCTCCCCCGAGTACCTACCCTGAGCCCAAAGAAACTCTCATAATTATGGCTAAGGGTTTGCTAAACATAAAAAGGCATCCACCTGGGTAGCCTTTTTTATGTTTATCTTCAGCAATTTCTCCTCCACTGTCTTCTCAGTTATTACAAAATCATCTAGCTCACTGCCAGAGTTTAAGTCACATCTGGCATTCATCTCCCTGAATAACTCCTCGTGTGAATGTAGATGCAAAATACTCATTTAGTTTGTTAGCCACCTGAGCAGGATCATCAATATCCAGTGGACCAATCTGATTCATCCCTTTCCTTCTAGAGTTTACATAGGTAAAGAACTCTTCACTGTTTTTCTTGATTCCTTTGCCAAAGGATTTCTCGTAATCTCCTCTTGCCTGCCTAATCTCCTTTGTGACTTGGTTACAGACCAGCTTATATCTATCATTGGCTTCCATGTCACCATTAATTTATATGTATCCCATGCATTTTTCTTCTCTGCCATATGTCTCATTAGTTAATCTGACATCCATTTAGGCCTAAACCTAGAACAATATTTCTTAGTTGGTATGTAAAGCCTAGTAGCTTCCAAGATAAATTCTTTGAATGCTTCCTATTTTGAATTTGCTGTTGGTAACACCATCAGTTGGTCCCACTGTATAGAATTTAAATACTGTCTCAGACCACCGTAGTCACCTTTACAAAAGCAAAAACCCTTCCCTTTACTCCTGATGGTAGTTACCACTTTGAATAAATCCCACTTCAGCTCACTGTGATCCCTGTCACCTAGTGATTCCTTTATCTGCTGATTCTTAATGCATGAAGAATCACTACTAATAATCAGATCAAAGGTATTACTCTCTCTAGCCTCACGAACATGCTGATGTAGAAAATCATCCAATAAATCCACAAAAGCCTTGCTATTGTGTGAGTGACCAACCCACAAATTCCAGTCAATATCTGGGAAATTAAAATCCCCCATTATAAGATTCTCTGATTTATTGGCCCACTTTATTTCCCTGTATAGTTTCTTATTATACTTATCAGAGTTATTATACTTATCATTAGGCTTATAACACGCTCCTACTCTCAATTTTGATCTCCCAATGCTTATATCACACCAAACTGATTCGACACTGCACTGTCCAGGAATGTCGACTGGCTTTCACTTCTTTGGATTTTATGTGTTTCTGTGTGACATGTGTGACACCACATGTCTGATATCCTAACAATATCTGCCTTTGATGTTTTGAGCAATAACTCAAATTCATCAAATTTATTTACCAAACTCCTAGCATTGGTGTATACGTAAGTATATATGCACCTGTTCCTATTTAAGCTACTCTAACACAATCCATGTGTTTACTTGTACCGCAGTGACTCCCAGCAGTCTCTGAAATAACCTGCAACTTTTTTTTAGGCTTCTTCTCATTCCAGTAGAAGCAGTGCAAGAATCACTTTCACCACTGCCAGTGGCTACTGTTAATCTATTAGTCCTTGTATCCCCTCCAAAGCTAGCAGTTTCCCAACCCACCTAATACTGCCTCGATAGCATCAGCAAATATTCTTGCACCCTTTCTATTTAAGTGTATCCCATCTGTGTAGAAGGAGTCTCTCCTGTTAACAAGTACAGACTAGCCTGAAAAAAATTCTACCCCTTGAGCCTTGCACAATCTCTCCAGGGCCGAATTGATCAACAAGGCTCTCATCATATACTCCCTCCTATTGTGTCTGGGCAGAATTGCAGACACTTTCAAATTGAACCCTAATTCACAGCGTTTTTTTCAACAGCGACCTGTACTTGTTAAGTAATTCCACCGGTCTCCTACTCTTAATATTATTAGTGCCAATGTGTACAGCAATATCACCTTTTGTGCCCTTAAAAGATTATATCCGCTCTACAATGTCATCACCAGTTCCCTCTGCCAGACATACCCTGGTCCTGTTCCACCTATCCTTTTTACATATCATGTTACCCGTTTTGCCAACAGTAGAGTCACCAACAACTACTAATTCCTTTGGGACCAGCGTATTTTGCCTTGGAGTTTGCCGCTATTTTGCGTGTTGATCAAGTGCAAGCTCTGGCTTTGATGTGGACAGCTGAGAGGTTGATGGGCCCCTCAATTTAGATCTTGGAGGTCATCCACCCTGTCCTTCAAGCTCTCATATAGGCCCATAACAATGCTGAGTTGTTGCCCGATTTCCTTACACTCCTTACATTGTGCACACACAAAGACATCCCCCATGGCAATATCATGTCCCGTACCTGATTGTCCACAAACATCAAGCAAGCAGTGCATTTTAAAAGGCTGTGATTCAGAGGGCAACTGCTCCCCTCAGTTCTCTCTGAGCCACAGCACTCCATTTAGCTTGAGCCTTTTGGTTGGCTGCTATTGAGTCATGATTTCGTTTCAATTTCAGTACAAATTATTATAACCCTAAACTTGTATCCCAACGTAGTTATAACACTATATATCTATATATATATAGTTTTTTTTTCTGTTTCGAGTTCCGTTATATAACTTCCATATCAAGTTATGTATTAATTAATTATGTTACGTTTGTAAAATCTTAGTCGTTATATGTATTTAGTTAAAAAGTACAATTTAATTGACAAAAGTTTAACAAGATTAATAAATTTTGCTGATTAATTGATAATATTATATACTATCCTGTACTAAGCTAACACTATCTAGTTCGGTATATAATGTTGTATCGTATAATAATAGCGGCAAGTTACGAACAGTAAATCTGTGGACACTTTTAAGTATTAATTAACTTCCAAAATCTCACTGTCTCAATTCAGATTAAACCAAGGATCTTGATTACATCCATAAGCTACTTATAGAAAATAATTTAATATAACAATTAGTCAAATATAGCTAAAAAACCTCCTGTTCGCTGGAGCTGCAAAACTTGTAAAACACATGGATTGGATGCCCTTACCGATACTACGTAATAACCTACAAAATCTCTATCTAAGTTAAAATTTAAACTAAGTATCGTAACTAGGAATATAAAGCTACTCTAGAAAATAAGTTAATATGCCAATTTAAGTTAATAAAACAGAAAAAAAACTTCTCTATTTTCTGGAGCCGTAAATACGTCACCTGCACAAGGCCACTCTCGTTCCCAAAACTTCCTTGAATCTGCAATTCTTCATTTCTTGCTACCGTTTGTATGCACTCGACCCAGAAATGGACAGAGTGCGATGCACCGAGCACCGCACAATGTTAATCAACAACCTGCAGGCCAGGTTGTTGGTTAACAACCTGGCCTGCAGGTTGTTGGTAAACAACAGTGTACTGATTGATGCATTTAGACACCGGCACCAGGAAGAAAAGTTCTACACCTGTAGATCAGCAAATACAGCATTTGGAAGATTTCTTTACTAAGCTCGACTTGACAGATGCTACATCCCAAAACACATCATCCCCCTGGATGGTGTGTTTTGGGATGTAGCATCACACATTTCCCATCTTACATCTCAGATCACTCCTTTGTAAATTTGCAACTCTCCTTCTTACCCAATTACTTCAAAAGTGGAGGCACTTATTGGATGTTTAACAATAGTCTTCTTCAAGACAAGGAATATATCTCTAAGCTACAAGACCTGATATCTAATCTTGCCCAAAGACAAAGACAGATTGGAGCCCATAAACACGTGGTGGCCTAGATTTAAAAGCCAACTGAAATCATTCTCACAAATCTACAGCGATCAGAAGAGCCAACAAAAGCGTACTAACCTCTATCAACTTGACCAAAGACAAGCATCTCCCACCGATAGTCAGGCCCATCAGTCAACAATGCGGGCCATTTAAACTCACCTAGAACACTCTGCAAATAGCACCCTACTGAGATCAAGACACCACCCACAGAACTCTTTCTGACGCTCCAACCAAATACTTTTTCTCATTAAAACGCAGACGTCACAAAGCAACCACTATCACTGCCATTCAGCTGCAAGTTGGAAACATTACTGAAGACTCGGAGGAAATCTTCTCTGAAGTAACTAGATTTTATCAAGAAATATACAGTTCCTAAAAAACCTCTACAAAGGCAACTGAGGAAATCCTTTCAGGACTCAAAAAAATCCCCCAATGGTCCAACACAGTATAGAGAAACTAACCACCCTACGAGAACTTACAACAGTGTACAAAGCACTTCCCAAAAACAAATCTCTAGGTCTGGATGGACTGACTTCTGAATTCTTCCAAACCTTCTGGAATCAACTCAGAGTGCTACTCTTACGATTGTGCTTGAAAAAAGCACAATCCCACTGCCTACCAGATTCGGTCAACACCTCTGTCCCTCAACTGATCTCCAAGACAGGAGATTGCACAAACTCCCAAAACTGGCGCCCAATATCCTTAATGAATACAGATTGCAAAATTATTTCCAAAGTCATCGCCAGTAGATTGAAATCCACTCTTTCTGATACCATTGATATCTAATCGCTGTTTTTTTTAAAAATTAATTAATTAATTTTATTATTATTATTTTTTATTATTATTTATTTTTTTATTTTATTTTTTATTTTTTTTTATTTATTTATTTTTTTATTTTATTTTATTATTTTTTTTAATTTATATTTTTATTTTATTTTATTATTTTTTTAAATTTATATTTTTATTTTATTTATTTTTATTTATTTATTTATTATTATTATTTTTTTACTTGGTCTCCGCTCAGGAAGCTGAGGCGACCCTGACGGAGACTAGCCAGAGAACTATGAGCAGCCTGGCTACCTCCTAGTGGTGTGTGCGGGCAACGTTGGGTTCGACCAGGGGCCCTGTGGCCAAATGCCAGGACACACAACAGAACCCAACACAAAACTACACATTCAACACACTACACTTTTTCTGGCATTTACAGTGTTCTGTATTTCTTCACAGTGTACATATGGCGCAGATGTGGGAAACCACAGGTGGCGCCCGACCCTGACACTATGCACACTATGCACACTATGATCAGAGTGTTCCCCGAACCTGTTGCTCAACCTCTGTCTTCACTGTGGCACCTTCCCGACTTCGTGGAAGAAAGCAAACGTCAAACTAATCCTGAAAAATCCGACCAAACCACCACACCTCACAGAATCATACAGACCGATCGTACTTCTCACAGTTGCAAGTAAACTACTTGAACGCCTTCTCTATAGACGAATAGAGCAATATTATGACAGGGCTGGCCTGGCCTCACCCAACCAATTTGGCTTCAGGCGGGGTCGCTCAGCCGTGGATGCCTTAATACACCTCCAAGAACAAGTAACAAGATGCACCAAGAAGTATTTCCTCGTGATTGCCGTGGACTTTGCTGGGGCCTTCGATGCACTTTGGTGGCCAAGCATCTTGGCAAGGCTTCGGTTTGCTGGGATCCCAGGCAACCTCTACAGGGTTATCAAGAGCTACCTCACAAACAGATCCATCAGGATTGTTGCTCCCTATGGGACCCTCTCCAAGAATACATTTCGCGGCTATCCACAGGGTTCGGACTCCTTCCTAGCTATAGACCTTGACGAGGTAAAATCGCAGGCCTTTGCTGATGACCTCTTACTGATAGTGACAGCGGACTCAAGGACGCAACTGGAGACACTGGCAAACCGGGCTCTGTCCACCCTTCAGGAATGGGCAAAGAAAAATCAACTTAGAATATCCCCTGCAAAGACAAACTCCATCCTGCTCAAGGGGTGCCTCAACCTCAGGCGGCCTCCACAAATCAAGATCGACCAGAAAACAATTAAATTCTCAAAGCAGCTAAAGTACTTAGGCATGATTCTAGATCCGAATCTATCATTTCAGGACCACCTGAAATATTTGCGTACAAAAGTCAGACGATACACTGCATTGGTTGCCAGAGTCACTCGCAGAAACTGTGGCCTAGACAGACGGGTGCTACGTCTTTTCTATAAAACCATCTTCACCCCAATTGTCACGTATGCATTTGGCGCATGGTATCAAAAAGCCACAACTGTTGTCAATAAACGAATCATTGACTCGATTCACCAATCAATCCTTCTGACCATTACTCGAGCTTGCAGCACAGTGAGCACGCATGCCCTGCAAGTCCTTGCTGGTGTCCTTCCACTGGACTTAGAGATCATTCGATGGGGCCTCATGCACCACCTGGACAAGGGTATCCCACAGACATGTTTAGGATTCACCACCGACATCATCAATAGCAAGACTATGGAAAAGAAAAAGCTGCATGGCTCACCTGCTGCAGGTGTGGCAGGATAGATGGGCCACCTCGCAAAAAGGTGAAATCACCAGAAAGTTTCTGCCCAACATTGGCCGGGGTTTTCCGAACTTCCCACCCTGGTTTTCCCTGGGCCTACAAGTCACATACCTACTGACAGGACATGGAGCTCTGAATGCAAAGCTATCCCTACTCGGAATACAAGAAGATCCCACCTGCACCTGCGGGGGGCTGGAGAGCTGGCAGCACCTCATGCATGATTGCCAGCTGTATGACGACCTCCGCAGTGCATTCATCACCAAAATACAGTATCTACCATACGGCCAGGAGCACCACATCTTGGATACCAGGGAAGAATATCAGGCTTTCTCCAGCTATGCACTGGCCCTGTTCACAAGACGGAGAGCTCTTATTGCAGCGAACCGCAATCAACCACTGACACAATAAGGAAATGAACAAACCTCGAAGGAAATCATCCCGCGGAAGATGCCTGAACCCAATGGCCTCCGATTATCAAGGCACTAAACCCTGAAGTGGACCTAAAGTTGAATAAATGAGAAATGACTCTATAAACAACATTGACGCAAACACCACATGGTTGAGAAATGTCACAAGAAAGACTCCACAAACGCCGACAAGCAAACCCGGACCTTTTGACAGTAAAGACTGCAGAACGGATGGGAACCACCCCAAGAACGATCATGCTTCGGTCCGATCGCTCCTGGAAATGGACTAGAACCACTAGCAGCTCCGCTGCCAAATACTATATGGCGAGCTGAATGGGGTACCCTTACCCTATTCATCTTAAATTCCCTATCCCCGGCAGGAGGGAGAGGAGACATGCTCTGTTTCCTCCCTCCCCTACCAACCCATCTCTTCACCTGGTGAGGCATGCGCCTGCCTCACTGACCACTTGAGGTCGCTTTCTCTATCGTCCCCATGCTTCTGCCTTTCCCCCCAGTCTTCAGTCTCTTCCCCCACTCTTACTGTATACCTTATCCATGGCAGGGGGAGATAACTCTTCTTCGTCTCCCCCACCCGCCATCCAAACTCCCCTCTGGTGTGGCATGGGCATGCCATACTGTCTAGCAGGGGTCATCTCCTCTATCGACTCCTTACTTCTACTTCTACCCCCCCAGTCTTCAGCCTCCCCTCCTTCCCACTTTTATCTTTCATCTAACGTATAGCCCACACGTCTAAATTTAATAACAACAAAATTCTACCCGACCTATTAGGCCTTTTAACACATCTTTCTAGCGTTCAACCCCAACCAGCTATTTCCTAACAGCAATCTCCTTAAGAATTAACGTCGAACGCGTGTGTATATATATATATATATATATATATATTTTTTTTTTTACTACTATTTTATTTTATTTTTTACTTTTATTATTATTTTTTTATTTATTTATTTTTTTTTTTTTTTTTTTAGGTCCTAGCCACTGAAATCCCAGGGAACTAGGTGGCAGGACCTGCCGGAGCAACTCGTCATGATTCTGGACACCCGGTTAGCCTCCACGTGGCAAGGTATGGGCAACGTCGGGCCCCACCAGGGGCCTGGCGGCCAATAAGCCGGACAAACAATGGGCACAACAGATCACACTGCACAGACATGGCCCACACACTTTCAAGTCTCTGGCTTGACAGTGTACTGTCCTCGATACAGCGAACATACGCGGAGATGGGAGAAATCCCAGGCGCCGTCTGACACGAATATACCTTATACCTTATATGATCACCAACAAATTCTACATCTTTTCTATAAAGCCATCTTCACCCCAGTAGTCATGTATGCATCTGGCACATGGTATCACAAAGCCACAACTGTTGAAAATAAACAAATCATTGACTTGATTCACCATGCAATCCTTCTGACCATTACTTGAGCTTGCAGCACAGTGAGCACGCATACCTTGCAAGTCCTTGCTGGGGCATGCGTGCTGGAGAGCTGGCAGCAGCTTATGCATGATTGCCAGCTCTATGACGACCTCCGCAGTGCTTTCATCACCAAAATATGGTATCTATCATACGGCCAGCACCACATCTTGGACACCAGGGAGGAATATCAGGCTTTCTCCAACTATGCCCTGGCCCTGTTCACAAGATGGAGGGCTCTTATCGCAGCGAACTGCAACCAACCAACCACTGACACAATAAGGAAATTAACAAAACTCGGACATTGTCCCATAGAAGACGCCTGAACCCATTGGCTTCTGATGATCAAGGCACAAAACCCTGAAGTGGATCTAAAGTCAAATCAATGAGAAATGACCCTATAAACAATATTGATGCAAATACTACATGGACGGGAAATGACCCAAGAAAGACCCCACAAATGCCAACAAGAATTATCCCATGAACAGGAATTATCCCACGAACGATCCTGCATTTGATGTTCCACTTGTTGCGGAACCACTGCTATGTACAAAATTGGGATTATTGAAACAGTTTAAGGCAATAAATAAGGAGGAAGGCTGTTTCAGTCATTTCAAAACTTCCCAAGATAAATGATGGTACTCTATGCTACTGTTTTTAATGGATCTCAAATCACAGCTGCTGTGAGATTTCACACTTTGTTTTTCTTAAAAAGAGGTGGAGGCTTGGTTAGCATTCCAGAATGTAAATACTCTTTAGGCAATTATAAATCAGAGAACTTTGAGAAGATGCTGATGGCATCCTGCCTCCTCTGCAGGCTATACATGAGGGGACCTAAATTGAAATTGAGGAAGAATGGTTGCAGATGTGTGGATATGTGCCTTCAACCAGTGGGTGGTTAGAACAAACTTCCATCTGGTAGGCAAACTGTTAGATAGGCAAACTGTTAGAAGAGATGATGGGTGATATATATTTTTTTGTTTGATGCTGTATAAGCTTGTTTTCTTGCATCATTTGCCATGTCAATAGTACACATGTTTACTGGTTTTAAAAAACTAGGTTGCAAAATGATTGTGAAAGTTCATTTTCTGTATGGCAACCTTGAACACTTCCACAGAACCCTTTTGTGCAGTGAGTGAAGATAATGTGTATAGTGTTGATTGTCAAGTGGCAGCAGGGGCCCCCTAACTTTGTAAACAGCAAAGAGCAGGGCAAAAGGTTAAGGTTTCACCAAGATATTAAATCGAATGGAAAGAGGCAATGTTGACAGACTACTTTTGTTGCTTGAAAAGGGATTCATTTATGTGAAGGAAAAAAAAAAATAAAGAAAGAAAAGCTGTTGTCTTGTACAGGTTAAAGGCATGAGTTCATGTTGTGAGGCAGTTACATCAGATAAATGCACTTTTCCTTAAGAGAAGTACAATGATTTGCACTCCTCTTAGGAGAACTGCAGTTTATGTTGCAAATAAAAAAAAAAGTTTATATTGCAAACCGAGGGAATTCTTTGCAATTGCCTTGCAACATGAGCAATTAATTTCATTGAAAGGATTTTATTCTTTCTTTCATAAATTTCAGTTTTTTTCCCCTATATGATATAGATGTAAGTCGCTTAGTGGAATTTGATTAATTTAATACAGAATAAAATATCATTATTCAAACTGTAAAATCTTTGGTGTTTCAAAATTTCAGACATCGAACAAGTCATGTGAAGACATACTTTCAGTACACCATACCCAGGAGGTATCTAATCACAATATTTCCTCAGAAATGCAGTACTCCATACCACGTAAGTAATGTAATGATTTTTTAAATATAATTTTTCAGTTTTTCTCATGATAAGACTATTACTAAGTAAATTCCTGTTATGATAAACTTCTGAGATGCATGCAAAATTCCATTGTACAGCAGGCCCCCGTTATAACGTGGTACGCTTTACGCTGATTCGCCATAACGCTGTTCTTATATTATAACCTGTATCTGACTATAACACTGTTACAGATCACTATAACGCTCTTTTACAGATTGCATTATTGCATATTTAATGAAATCGTTTCATTTGATGGAGTCGATAGCTTGAAAATGAAAAGCAAAACAGCATTAAAGCGTTTCCCATGCCGACTTGAGAAATTTTCCCACGCTCAGTGAAATTTTCTCGCACGCTAATTTAATTGCAGTACAGTGACTTGTTACGCAGTTCCGAAATCAACATTTTAAAAAATGATCAAGTATATTGCTTGTAATATTTGCGTTATGTGCATTTATCCGAAGTCTAGTCATCACTCAGTACAGTATTAGACATCGTGCGTAACAGACAGTTTACTCAAACATTGTATCATAATTAATGCAACCAACGCAGTTACATTTTCGAAGAGTTAATAATAGCCGATAAGAATGAAAAAGCAATAACGTCTGAGCCCAGTACGAAGACTATTAATCTAAGAAAAAGACTGAATTTGAAAATTAAATTAGACATTTTGAAGTGAATTGATTCCGGTCAAAGACAAGCGGATGTGTGCCATAATTTAAAACTTGCAAGTTTAACTGTAAGAACAATTATAAAAAAATAAAGAATTAATTTTAGCAGCGGGAAAGATAGCTGTTCCACTGCAAGCAACTAGGGCTAGGCCGACTATTAGAATTGAAATGGAAAGACTTTAACTAATTTTATTGTAGGTAATATCCAGTGCAGAATTCAGAATTGATAATATACAATGCAGAATTGTTAAATATTATTAAAAAAAAAGCGAGAAAGAGATTAGCCAATATGATGATCTGAAGAAAACTCACCTAAAAAAAAAAAGTGGAACCATTTAAAACTAGTAAGGGCTGGTTGAATAGATTTAAAATCCAGGGAGAAGCCGCAAGTGCAGATTAAGGAGCCGAAACTTTCCAAAAAGAACTTGTTAAAATTATTGAAGAGTGGTTATTGTGTGTTATACTTCTCAACAAGTTTATAGCATAGATAAAGCAGGACTTTTGTGGAAACAAATGCCTTAAAGAAGTTTTATATTGAAAGAAGAAAAAAACATGCCAGCTTTCAAAGTGGCGAAGGATCGGTTGACTTTATTGTTGAGTGGTAACGGTGCGGGGGATTTAAAATTAATACCCCTTTTAGTTTATTTGGAAGAGGGCCAAAGTTCAACCCAAAATCAACACATTTTTCATGATTAAATTCAATTAAATTAAATCAATTTAGATCAATTAAATTCATGATTTTAATTGGAATTTTAAGTTTAATTTTGATACGTAAGTAGTTACCACATAATTATATACATATGTAATGCAGAATATTTTATATGTACAAATATTTGAATATTAAATATTTTGACCGACATTTGTACATCTTTTCACTACCGTTTATTATTGATTAGGAAATATCCTATTGCACTGACTGCAACTCACAAATACATATGTTACCTTATGGGAATGCGGAGCTCGCTTAGCACGGATTCACTTAACGCTCTGTTTTTATGGAACGAATTATCAGCGTTAAGCGGGGGTCACCTGTATTGAAATTTTGTTCTAATGAATATCTCTGAATCAGATAAATCCTGTTGCACTCTTATAACATACAAAAGTAGTAATTTCCACTTTATTTAATTTAAATTTGAAGTGAAATAAATAAAATGAGAAAATATGTATTACAAAAGTTAAAAAAAAATTCTCTAGAGAGTATTGTTTTGAACGTATCATAAAATTTTAATAATCCACACATTCAAAAATATGATATTGTTAATGTAACTTGTTGATTAATACGTCAGTTTTTGTTTTTAGTGTTTTCCTTTTTTTTATTTTTATTTCACATTATTTTAATATTCAGCTTTACTGCAATTGAAAATGTGAGTTCAGATTGCACTAAGTTGAATTTACTAATTCTAACACTATTTTGTTTCAAACAAGCAGACTGCTGATAGGAATGTTTCATTGAAGATGTGATTATAAAAACAAGGCCTCTTTTTTTATGATCCCATGCCTCCTTTCAAGTGTTTTCTTAAATTTGGCATCTTTTTATTTTTTTTTTTAATTTTTCCTAGAGAAAAAAAAGTAATTGTTGTTGAAAATTCATCACATGTCACCCTTTTTTTTTATTTATTATTTTTTATATGTTTGTGAAACAATGACAGTACTTGTACTGTTGCATATTGTAGTGTGAATTTGAGGATGGTCATTCAAAAATGTAAAAAATATACTTGAGGTTTGTGATGACTTCCATGTTTTTCTTCAAGCAAACCATCTCATAGTTGTGGTTAAAGTACAAGATACCCAGTTCCATTCATACTACATCACTGTATTTAAGTTTTTCTTGAAATAAGTTTTACTTTATTTCTTAAAAAAATAAAGTTTTTCTCCTGTTGTAAACTAATTGACATCATGTATTATTGGACTTTGAAATAATTCATTGCACTGAACTTTTCACCAAAACCATTTCATTCAATTGAATCTTACAAAGCACTAATTGTATGGAAAGTCAGCTGGGACCTAGAAATATTTTCATTATACTGAAATATTCATTAAAACAGCATTCTTTATAATAGATATTTAATGTCTTCACAAAGAATTATGAGGATGCTTTTTTTTATAATCACTCACCTTTAGAAATAATAATTCAGCATAACTCTAATCATGAGTTAAAATGCATTGTTACTTTTTCTGGTTAATTCCATTAAAATATAACTACATTTAAAAAAACTTACTCCACAATATTTAGTTGTAAAAGAGCATCACATTTTGGGACTACACCCAATCCATTGATCACATGTGTGTAAAAAAAGAGTTCTTACGTTATTAATTTATATTCTGTCATTTAAAATTTGCATCCATAATGCATCTGTATGTCTCCCAGTATTTCAGTTTATTGTCTTGTCTTTAATTTTCTTATGTGTAGCTTTTCAATTTTTCTTTTAGTTTATACATTTTTTTTAGTAAAATTTCTTCTCCCCATTTCAAAATTACTTACATTAAAAGCATAGGAACAACTATAAGTGTGTTGTGTGATCTGATTACATAGTATTTCCCTCTATTACATGTTTACAATCTCTCACAGTGCACATGCTTTTGTAATTGATATGTCTTCATCTTGTCAGGAAAATTGCATCCCTCACAAAGTTATCTTTGTTTATTGGTTTGAAAACTGCATCCAGTCCATATAATTTTGCATATTCTCATGGTTTTCTCTCCAATCCCTTTTATTTATGAAATTGTGACAGTTTTTTAAATTTGTCCCTATTCTGTATTCTATTACTATAAAGTAGATTACCATTCCAAGGGCGCCTCTATAGCCAGGTGGGCAGGAGCAGCAGTGCGTAGCACATGCTTCTTGATTAGACCGGGGTTTGAGCCCGTGAGCCACCAAATACGGAGGATGCGGAAAGGTCAGGGAATGATCACCGCATATCCCTGGAGCAATATGGCCTTAGTTGCTAATGCTCCTAAAAACCAAACAACAACCATTCCAAATAAAATGAAATAAGATAACCATAATAAAATAAAGATAACCATTCCCAATTAAAGTAACTATTCCATTCTCTTCCATAATATAACATATCTCTGTGTATCCAATTTTTAGGAGCTTATAACATAGCCACATATATAAAAGTTTCTCATTAACCTCTCTCAGGCAGCAATGTAGAAATTAACAGCACTGTTTGCACTATAGAAATAAAATATAATTTTTATTTTATAGTGGGAATAGTTTTTATTTCTTATCCGAACGGTTGCTTCAAATGATTACAGAACTTAATTTTTAAAAATAAAAAATGTAATGCAGGGGATTAGTTTTTATTAAAAATTTCTTCACCGGTCAAGCCCTCTTTATATACTGCAAAAATATCTTATAAAAATACAATATATAACAATAAGCAGTGATAACAAAAAGATTTTTTTTTTTTTCTAATTAAATATTTCTCATAATTACTGCATTTATTTTTTAGAAAATTAATGTCATAGTGAATAGAGTTTTTCTCGCAATTTTTTTTTTAGTTAAGCCATCTCTAAATAAAAGTTCTTATTATATAAACTATTAGTTATTTTTATTTAATTTTTCAATCTAATTTGTTCTTCTTCTTCTTCTTGAACTTAGTGGATTTTAGTCTTATGAAGTCTGTACCATATTCTTGAGTTTTTTGAGTAACAAAAGACTTACTATAATGGTTACCAGCTCATCGATAGCTAGTCTGGTGGTACCCAAGTTTCCAGACAGAAATTATGCAGTTGGCATTTCCTCCACTTTTGGAATAGTTATACCGCTGTGACTCAGTTCCCTTCTCCTTTCTCAACTGAGCTTGAGACCAGCTATAGTGGAGTTTCTAATTGGTTCTAAATTATCTTCTGTATCTTCCTCGCTGTTCCAAACCTAGGGGTTGGGTCAGGTATATTAAAGCCCTCCATCATTTTCTATTTTATCTTCTGTCATTCCCTCCCACTCAATTCATTTCCACATCTTCTCTAATCTGATCTCTATCTTTTCTGGGGTCTTCCTCTCGGTCTCTTCTTGTCCATTTTCATCTTAAACATTCTTCTTGGTATTCTGTTCAAGTTCATTCTCTTCATGTGTCCAAACCATCTCAAACATGATGCAGTTATCTTCTCCCTCAAACTTTTTATTTCCAAGTTCATTCTAATGTCAATATTTCTAATTTTATCTCTTCTAGTTTTAACTAGCATAGTCCTTAATACTTTCATTTCCTTTGCTTGGATTTTTCTGGTATCCTTTTTATTCATCCTCCCCGTTTCAGCAGCATAGGTCAAAATATGCCTTATTTATCAGCTTTTTACACATCATTCATTGGAACTTCCTTAGCCCATAATGTGCTGTTAACATTACAGAAGAAACTCAGTTGTTATTCTCCTTGTTATTTCCATATCTAGGCTGCCATCCTTTGTTAATACACTCCCCCAGGTTCTTAAAATTGTTCACCATTTCCAACATTTCATTTCCTAATTTTATCCCTTTTACACTCATTTCTTCCACTCTGTCTACATCCCTTCGCTTTTTTTGGCTACTTATTTTTAGACCGTACCCACTGACTACACTTTCTCAATGCGTTAGTTTTTCTTGAAGTTCTTCCTCCTTGTTTTACCAGAGGACAACGTCATCTGAAAACATAGCTGTTCCACCTTTTTTATCATCCACTGCTACAAGGATATTGTCTACGATAATAATAAAAAGCAATGGTGACAATACACTACCCTGTTGAAGTCCATTGGACAATGAAAACCAATCTGAGTCCCCAAATTTTGTCCTCACACAACTTTCACACTTTGAATACATATTTTTAATCATCACAACCTCCTCCCTGACTATTACCATTTTCTCCAGACTTTACCACACTTTTTCTCTTTGCACACTATCGTATACTTTTTCAAGGTCTAAAAATACCAGAAAGAGGTTCTCTACAAACATCCAATGTCTTTCTAGCAATTCTCTTGCAGCAAATATTAGGTCAGTCATTGACTTTCCTCTTCTAAAACTATGCTGTTCTTCCGTCATTCTCTCTTCTATTTTATTCCTTAAACTTGTTTTGAGTATCCACAAAAATTTTGGCACAGTGGCATAATAAAGTGATTCCCCTATAGATGTTACATTCTCTTCTGGACCCTTTCTTAGGTTTGAAAAGAGATATATATTCTTTTCTCTTTCCAAATTAGACCGATAATATCATACAGCCATTTTAATCCAATACTGCCGACAGCCCTAATAACTTCAACTGGTAACTCATCAACACTAGGTGATTTTCTATTCTTCATCTTTTTCGTTGCTTCTTTTACTTCACTGAGACCAACTTTTGGACTCTCTTTTCGTACTGCAAATTCTTCTCTTTTTACACCATCTTCCTTTCTATTGACATTAGCATTAAACAGGGCTGTAAAATAGTCCTGCCACTTTTTCTTGATTTCCTTCTCATCCATGACTAATTTTCCACCCATATCAACTAGGAATCCTGGTTCTTTATTGTTCCTTTTCTTATTCCTCAACATCCCATATATTATTTTTCTATTTCCATCAGTTTGGTGTGACATAAGCACTGGGAAGCAAAAATTAGAGGAGTGTGTTTTAGGCCTAATGACTCTAATGAGTACAATGAACAATTATACAAAGAAATATAATGGGCCAGTAAATCCAATTGTATTGTAATGGGGGATTTTAACTTCCCAGATATTGACTGGAACTTGTGGGTTGCTCACTCACACACTAGCCAGACTTTTGTGGATTTATTGGATGATTGTTTTTTGTAAAAGCATGTTTGAGAGGCAACCAGAGTAGGTAATAGTCTTGATCTGATTATCAGCAGTGATTATCCGTGCATTAAGAATTTGCAGATGAAAGAACCACTAGATGGCAGTGATCACAGTGTGCTGATGTGGGATTTACTTAAAGATATAATTACCATCAGGGGTAAAGGGAAGGGTTTTTGCTTCCATAAAGGTGACTACAGTGGTCTCAGATAGTTTTTAAATTCTGTACAGTGGGACCAACTGATGATGTTACCAACAGCAAATTCCAAGTGGGAAGCATTCAAGGAATTAATCGTGGAAGCTACAAGGCATTTCATACTTATTAAGAAATATTGCTCAAGGTTTATGCCTAAATGGATATCAGATGAATTAATGCGGCTCGTGACAGAGAAGAAAAATGCATGGGATACATACAAATTATCAGGTGACACAGAAGCATATGGCAGATATAAGCTAGTCTACAATCAAGTCACAAAGGAGATTAGGCAAGCGAAGGTAGATTACGAGAAATCTTTGGCAAAGAACACAGAAAAACAACAAGGACTTCTTTACTTATATAAATTCTAAAAGAATTAATTAATTAAAATTAATTCTAAAAGAAAGGGGATGAATCAGATTGGTCCACTTGATATTGATGGTTTGGCTGTTGATGATCCTGCTCAGATAGCTGATAATCTGAATGAGTATTTTGCACCTACATTCACACATGAAGAGTTATTAAGGGAGGAAAATGCCAGTAGTTTATCAAACTGTAACGGTGCATAATGATTTTGTAACAAAGTGGAGGAGAAATTGCTGAAGTTAAACATAAGAAAGGCACTAGGAGTTGATGGGATCTATCCACTTATATTAGAGGAGGCAAAGGAACTAAGCAAACCGTTAGCCATAATTATAAGATCATCCTTGAACTCAGGGAGGTACCCATGAATTGGAGATGTGCAAATGTATTCCCAATTCACAAAGGGGAATCTAAGGGTGACACGAGTAATTACAGACCAATTATTTTAACTTTTGCTCCAGATAAAATAATGAAGTCACTGTTTAAAGATGCATTGCAGGATCATCTAGACAAGACTGCAGCAATAATTCAGGCACAGCATGGATTTGTTAAGGGAAAGTCTTGTCTGATAAATTTGATTGGATACTATGATGTGGTTACAAAGGAACTAGATGCAAAAAATAATTTTGATATCATATACTTTAATTTCAGGAAAGCTTTTGACACTGTTGTGCATGGAAGGTTACTGTACAAATTGGAGCAGTATGGTTTTAAGTGTAAGTTGCTACAATGGATAAAAGAGTGGGAGAAGACAGAGTGGTATTCAATGGACACTGCTCTTCGTGAACTAATGTTATTAGTGGAGTCCTACAGGGTTCAGTGTTGGGCTCACTGTTTTGTATATTTATCAATGATACTGATTAAGGCTTAATGTTGAGGTTTGCAGATGATACAAAGGTTGGCAGGATTGTTAATGACAGTAATGGCAGTGTGCTACTGCAACAGGCTCTAGAAAATTTGGGCAGATGGGCTGAGAAATGCCAACTGAAGTTTTAATATTGTCAAATGGAAAGTACTGCATATGGGTAGACGTAACCCCAGACGAACGTACCAACTGTGTGGTACTACACTTAGGGTGGTAGAAGATGAAAAAGACCTGGGAGTGATTGTGCAGTCAGATATGAAGTTTCTTGAGCAATGCAGACAGGCTAGCAGGTCATGGGGTATTGTCAATGATATACAGGAATTTTGCTAGCAGGGAAAAGGAGGATCCCTTTGTTATATGGCAGTGGTCAGGCTACAACTTGAGTACTGCATCAGGTCGCCTCTGTAGCCAGGTGGGAAGGAGCAGCAGTGCATAGCACACGCTTCTTGATTAGACTGGGGTTCGAGCCCGTCACCACCAAATACAGAGGATGCGGAAAGGTCAGGGAATGACCACTGCATATTCCCGGAGCAATATGGCCTTAGTTGCTAATGCTCCTAAAAACCAAATAACAAACAAACATACAAACAAACAGTACTGCATACAGGCCTGGAGGCTTCATTTTAGGAAGGATGTAGAGTTGCTTGAGCATGGACAGAGAAGGGCAACAAGATTGGTGAGGGGAACGAAGGGATCCTCTTGCCAAGAAAGGCTTAAATTCTGAAAATTGCATCTTGTGGAGACTAGGCACCTGCGAGCAGATGTGATTGAGGCCTTGAATGGGTTGAGCATGATGAATTCTGTTGGGATTCTTCCGCTTGCTCAGATTATGAACCCAAGAGGGCATAAATTCAAATTGAGGATAGACAGTTGTAGAGATGTGTGGAAATTTGCCTTTAGATAGCGGGTGATTAATTGCTGGAACAAATTTCCATCTGTTGTTGTGGAAGTAGATAACTTAAATAAATTCGGGGAGGAACTGGACAAACCTTTAGAGGGAATGGGTGTGTGAAATTGCTTGTTTTTTTGGTTGATGCTACATAAGCTTGTTTCTTGCATCACATGCCTCAAGTATTATTACTACTACTGGAACTATTAATATCATCCTCTAATTTTTGTGTAAACTCCATTCAACTTTTGTCCTTTTCCTCTTTTACCATTCTCTTTGCTTCTTTTTTCTTCTCATTATATGCCTTTCTGTCCTCTTCCAGTTTTGTTTTCATAAATTTTCTGAAAGCATTCTTCAATTTCACTGCCCTTCTAACCCTTTCATTCCACCAGTGCATCTCTTTCTTTTCTGATTCTTCCAGTTCTTCCACACACACCTGTACAGCAGTTTGTACATCACCATATTAAATTTTCCCCATTCCTCATTGACATCTTCTGTTATTGTATTTGGTATTCTCTCTTTGATCTTCTCTTCAAACTCCTCTCTTATCTCTTGATTCTGAAATTTCCAGATCTTTATCTTTTGTCCAGTTCTACTATTTTTATTTTTATTTTCAACTCTTATCTTAAATTTGGTCACCAACAGTCTGTGGTCACTGTCCATATTTACTAAGGGAATAAAATAAAATAATCTATTACTGTTTTATATCTTCTGTCCCAGCTGTATCTCGTTATCTTATGGCTTAGCTTCTTCTCAAACCAACTATTACTTATTTTTAATCCATTCCACGTGCACAGATCCACCAGCCTTTGGCCTTCTTCATTTCTTTGTCCATATCCGTAAGTTACAATAGCACTCTCCAACCACATTCTTTCTCTCCCTACCTGCGAATTTAAATCTCCCATAATTACCATGCTCTTTCCTAGGATGACACTTTCCAACTGCTCTACAAATCTGATCTCGCTGTCTTCTGCTCCTTGTCAGAGATAGAATTTTTTTCTGCCTGGTCTGTACTTGTTAACAGGACAGACTGCTTCTACAGGGATGGCATACAGTTAAATAGAAAGGGTGCAAGAATATTTGCTGATGCTATCGAAGCAGTGTTAGGTGGGATGGAAAACTGCTAGCTTGGGGGGATACAAGGACTAACAGATTAACAGTAGACACTGGCAGAGGAGAAAGTGATTCTTGCACTGCTTCTATTGGAATGAGCAGAAGCCTGGAAAACAAGATGCAGGAAGTTTCAGAGACTGTTGGGAGTCATTGCGGTACAAGTAAACACATGGGTTGTGTTAGGGTAGCTAAGAATAGGAACAGGTGCATGTATACTTGCGTGTACACCAATGCTATGAGTTTGGTAAATAAATTTGATGAATTTGAGGTATTGCTCAAAGCATCAAAGGCAGATATTGTTGGGATATCAGAGACGTAGTGTCACACAGATATAAGGAATGCAGAACTGGAATTTGGGGAGTACAACGTCTACAGAAAGGATAGACAGGATAGGAAGGGAGGAGGGGTTATGCTATTAGTTAAGAAACACATAAAATCCAAGGAAGTGAAGCCAGTCGACATCGCTGGACAGTGCAGTGTCGAGTCAGTTTGGTATGATATAAACATTGGGAGACCAAAATTGAGAGTAGGAGTGTGCTATAGGCCTAATGACTCTGATGAGTATAATAAGAAAATGTACAGGGAAATAGAGTGGGCCAGTAAATCAGAGAGTCTTATAATGGGGGATTTTAATTTCCCAGATATTGACTGGAATTTATGGGTTGGTCACTCACACACTAGCAAGGCTTTTGTGAATTTATTGGATGGTTGTTTTCTACATCAGCATATTCAGGAGGCAACTAGAGGGAGTAATATACTTGATTTGATTAGTGATTCTTCATTTGATTAGTGACTTGATTTGAAGTAGTGATTCTTCATGCATTACGAATCTGCAGATAAAGGAACCACTAGGTGGCAGTGATCACAGTGTGCTGAAGTGGGATTTACTCAAAGAGGTAACTACCATCAGGGTAAAGGGAAGGGTTATTGCTTTTGTAAACGCGACTACGATGGTCTGAGACAGTATTTAAATTCTATACAGTGGGACCAACTGATGATGTTACCAACAGCAAATTCAAAATGGGAAGCATTCAAAGAACTTATCTTGGAAGCTACTAGGCTTTACATACCAACTAAGAAATATTGTTCAAGGTTTAGGCCTAAATGGATATCAGATGAACTAATGAGACACATGGCAGAGAAAAAAATTGCATGGGATACATATAAATTAACACGTGACACAGAAGCCTATGATAGATATAAGCTTATCTGTAACCAAGTCACAAAGGAGGTTAGGCAGGCAAAATCAGATTATGAGAAATCTTTGGCAAAGGATGCAAAGAAAAACAGCAAAGAGTTCTTTACTTATGTAAACTGCCGACCGGGCTAGCCGAGTGGGTAAAGTACCTGCCCGGCAACCCAAAGGTCGCGGGTTCGATTCCCGCCTCGGGCTTGGATCAAAGTACTGCAAAAACCTTGGGAGGTGCAATATGGCCACAGAAGCTGATGCGCCAACAACTACCAAATCAAAAAAAAAAAAAAAAAACTTATGTAAACTCTAGAAGGAAGGGGATGAATCAGATTGGTCCACTTGATATTGATGGGTCAACTGTTGATGATCCTGCTCAGATAGCTAACAAACTAAATGAATATTTTGCATCGACATTTACACATTATGAGTTATTGAGCGAGGGGAATCCCAGAGGTGTATCAACTCTGGCAGTAAGCTAGAGAATCTTGTAATAACTGAGAGTAAAGTGGAGGAGAAATTGTGGAAGATAAACACAAGAAAGGCACCTGGGGTGGATGGGATCTATCCAGTTATTTTAAAGGAGGCAGCAAAGGAAGTAAGCAAACCCTTACCCATAATTATGAGAGCTTCCTTGGACTCAGGGGAGGTACCCATAGACTGGAGATGTGCAAATGTGACCCCAACTCACAAAGGAGGATCAAAGGCTGACACAAGTAATTATAGACCTGTGAGTTTAACTGCTTATCCAGGAAAATTAATGGAGACACTGGTTAAAGAAGCACTGCAGGATCATCTAGACAAGACTTCAGTTATAGCTTGGACACAGCATGGTTTTGTTAAGGGGGACGTCTTGCCTGACCAATTTGATTGGATACTATGATGCAGTCACAAAAGAGCTGGATGCAGGGAATAACTTTGATATTATATACTTGGATCTTAGAAAAGCTTTTGATATTGTTGCACATGGAAGGCTATTGCACAGATTGGAGCAGTGTGGCATTGGAGGCAAATTGCTGCTATGGATAAAGGGGTGGCTGAGGGGGAGAAGACAGAGAGTGGTAATCAATGGACACTGCTCATCGTGGTCTAATGTTATTAGTGGAGTCCCTCAGGGTTCAGTGTTGGGTCCATTATTGTTTTCTGTATTTATAAATAATATTGATGATGGTATATTAAGCTTAATGTCCAAGTTTGCAGACGATGCAAAGGTTGGCAGGGTAGTTAAGGACACTACAGACGCAATGCTGCTGCAACAGGATCTGGAAAAGTTGAGCAGTTGGGCTGAGAGGTGGCAAATGAAGTTTAACATTGACAAATGTGAAGTACTACATATGGGAAACAGCAACCCCAGAGCAAAATATCAACTCTGTGGTACTACACTGACAGTGGTACAGAATGAAAAGGACCTGGGGGTAATTGCACAGGCAGATATGAAGTTCTCTGACAGTGCAGACGGGCTGCAAGAGTAGCTCATGGTGTCTTGTCAATGGTACACAGGAATTTTTCTAGCAGAGATAAGGTGATGATTATTTTCTTGTATAAGGCAATGGTCAGGCCGTACATTGAGTATTGTATACAGGTCTGGATGCCTCATTTCAAGAAGAATGTAGAGCTGCTGGAACGAGTACAGAGAAGGGCAACAAGATTAGTGAATGGAAGAAAGGGTTGCTCTTATGAATAAATGCTTAAGTTTTGCAAATTACAGTGTCTGGAGACTAGGCACCGGCGAGGTGATCTGATAGAGGTGTATAAAGCCTTGAATGGTTTGAGCATGCTCAATGCTGATGGGATTCTTCCTCTTGCTCAGAATAATCACCTGAGAGGGCATAAATTCAAATTGAGGAAAGACAGATGTAGGATAGATGTATGGAAGTTTGCCTTTATCCAGCTGGTAGTTGGTTGGTGGAACAGACTTCCATCCCTTGTTGTGGAGGTTGATAGCCTAAATAAATTTAAGGCTCCGCTGGACAGGTATTTCGAATGAACGGAGGGGTGAAGTGGAAGGGTTTTTTTTTTTTTTTTTTTTTTTTTGGCTGATGCTTCATAAGCTTGCTTTCTTGCATGATATGCCTCTACTAATGCTAATGCTAAATCCTAAACATCCAATTTCCTTTCCTTCATCATATCAATTAACTCCTCCATTTTGCCTGTTAAAGAAAATATATACTTTACTATAGAAAATGCTAGTTTAGCACTTAACAGTTGTGTAATCAGTTTTTTGCCTTATTTTTGTCATTACACTGCTTATAAAATTGTTGAACACACAGAAAAAAAAAATAATAACAAATCACTTAGGATCTTAATGATACGCAAAAGCTGAATATCAGATGCTTGGAAAATGGAGCTAAGAACAGGGACAAAGGATTATTGTATATGAATACAAGAATTCATATACAAGAGGACACCAAATCAGATAGGCCCCTGTAGGATAGAACTTTGAATATTTGGATTTATATAGAACCCACATAAATGGTAACATGAATGGTAAATGGGAACCCACCACATGAATAGGTAATTTGCAACAGTCTTTACAGTTGAAAGTGTTCGGTTTCTTGAAGAGCTAGTTTCACATAAAGTATGTTCATTTTTTTAGATTTAAAATGTCCAGTAGATATAAAATTCTCATTTTTTTCTGGGATTAAGAAAGGAAATATGTACACTATGACTTTGTGAACAAGTTTCTGTGAAAGCTAACATCATCATGAAATCTTGCTCCCTTTTTTTCCTTTTCCAAGGGAAAAGAAAAAAGGAGTGAGAAACAATTGATAAGTGGTTGATGTGGTATTCTACTACTCACTTCACATATAAATTACATTTCTAGAGATAAATTTTAATAATTTGAATGTTACCACGTGAATAATTAGTTTATTGATAAGAAAAGAATAAATTATTACAGCTTTTCCCTAATTAGTTCCAATATTAAAATTAAAAAGTGGCTGTATTTCTTATTTCCATATTTAATTCTTTCTTTGGGTGGGTTTTATGTTCTAAAGTTAATTTTATGAGACCACTACTGAACTTTATTCTGCAATAAGGGAGAACAAACTAGAACTACTAACTAACTCAGGTAAGCTAATTGAATTTTTATAAATATTAGGGAAATGCTGAAAAGTTTATATAGATTTGGGATTATGCTATAGACCTAATGATTGTGGTGAATATTATGATAGTTTTTTTAAATTTTCAGTTTTCAATATTAGATTTTATGAAATGCAACAATAATATTAACCCTTTGCAGTCTGATATTGCAGTTGCCATAACAGGCGATGTTGCTGATTATAAAATTTGTTTTCTGCTGTGCTGGTATAATTTTTGTGCTGCCATCTGTTTATGCTTTATGTAAACAATTTAAAAAACTAAACTGATGTTTGTATTAAATTTTTAATAGCAGGCAGCAATGGTTTTTCTTTATTTTAAAAGTTACAATGTTTTATACTCTGTATTAGAAGTGAAGTATTAGTGAAGCAAATGATGCAAGAAAGCAAGCTTATGGAGTATCACCAAAAAAAAAAAAAAAAAAAAACCAACTACCCATCTCCAAGAATTTGACTAGCTCTTCCTTGAAGAGCTAGTCAAATTCTTGATTTTATTCAAACTACCCTCTTCTGCAAAAACAAATGAAAGTTTGTTCCAGCGATCAACTATCCACTGGTGGATGGTAAGCTTCTGCACATCTATCCCACAACTTTCTTTCCTCAATTTGAATTTATGCTCCCTCTTGTGTAGTCTCAGCAAGAGGAAGAATTCCATAAACATTGACCTTACCCAATCCATTCAAGTCCTTAAACACCACAATCAGATCTCTTCACAGGTGCCTAGTATCCAGATGCTGTAATTTGCAGAACTGAAGCCTTTCTTGGTATGAGCACCCATTTGTTCCTTTTACCAATCTTGTTGCCCTTATCATATATCTAGACATAACATCAACATCTTGTAAAATCCTCTCTGAAAAAGCTTTTCAGAAGGGATTTTACAAAAAGAAATTGTTAAATCAAAAAAAAAAAAAAAAAAACTAATATAAAGGAATAGTGGTTTGAAGAAGGGACAGACAGAATTCTGTTTCTCCAGATTGCATTTAACAGAAAGAGATTCCTGTCAATATTTTGGACTTGTTGCATCTCTGTTTACCAATAAAATGGATAACAAAAGGAATTCAAAGTAGGTTATCTAGAGTAAAAATAATTCTGGCTATCTGAATGAAAAATTTTATGAATAGAGTAAAAAGTAGGTTATCTAGAGTAAAATTAATTCTGGTTATCTGAATGAAGAATTTTATGAATATTTTGTTCTAGGAAGGAATATTGCATTAGATAAAATTACTATTGGTTTTAAAGGTAGAATTTAACTAACATGTTGTAATCTTCAAAACCTAACGAATTAGGTCTTTGTGTATTTATATCAGCTGCTTGGAAACAGGTTACCTTTCAGTTGTTGTACCATATTTTGAAATGCCTACCACTGGTATCTTGATAAGGCCAGGCTCGATTTTCACTGTAAGGAATATGCTTCATCTCATTAGCATTTGCAAGGGCACATGATGCAAGAAAGCAAGTTCTTCAGCCAAAAAAAAAAAAAAACACTCCCTTCTTATTTCACCCATTCACTCGTTCCAAATGTTTGTCCAGTTCTGCCTTGAATCTGTTTAAGCTATCAACTTCTACAACAACAGATGGAAGTTTGTTCCAGCAATCAACCACCTGCTGGCTAAAGGCAAACTTCCGCACATCTATCCTACAGCTGTCTTTCCTCAATTTGAATTTATGCCCTCTCAGGCAATTATTCTGAGCAAGAGGAAGAATCCCATCAGCATTGAGCATGCTCAAACCATTCAAGGCTTTATACACTTCAATCAAATCGCCCAAATTACGATGTCTCCAGACATCGTAATTTGCAAAACTTAAGCCTTTCTTCATAAGAGCAACCCTTTGTTCCATTCATTAATCTTGTTGCCCTTCTCTGTACTCGTTCCAACAGCTCTACTTCCTTCTTAAAATGAGGCCTGTATACAGTACCCAAGGTGTGGCCTGACGATTGCCGCATCCAAAAACTTTCTTCATGGTAATGAGGGTAATAGATTTTGTTTATTCACTGACTGATTTTATGCTGGTATCCAACTAGCAGACCTTCATGAACTGAATATGCACCTAAAAGGAACTATTATGGAAACCACGAAGGGATTGCTATCAGAGATAAAGACCACAAAGAAAATTGAAAAGTACAGGATTGTTGTTTTTCGAAAATAGAATAAAGCATAGAAAGACAAAAGAACAGTATGTATGCTTTCTGGCTTTTTATAATACCAAACTAAAGCAACAGGAAAAGTAAACAGAGGGGGAAAAGCTACTCACTATTTGAAAATAAACAAGAAATATGGACAGCTATACTATAAACATCTGACCATTACTGTGCTAGTTGTTTGTTCAGTTGAAAATCAATGAAATTGTGGAGGAAGTTGTTTTTCTGGCTTTTAGAAGTCTTAATTATGAAGAGTTTCTTCTTGATGAAGAACCTTTGTCACAAACAGTTTTGAAAGAAAATGCTTGTTCAGCTAGTAGATGTTCAAAATAAGAACATTTTGAACATTTTTTCTAGATCAAGGCTGTCGAGTTTAGATACAGCATATGGATTGAATGTTAGTCTTCATTTTGGTATGAAAGATGAGAATCCAAATAAGAAAAAAGTCTGTCCAATATGTAGTTGTAGAGGAGTGGGAGAAATTAAAGTTTAGTAATTTGAGACAAAGTAATTTGAGGGTCTTAGAGGGGAACAGGTATCCTGTGTGTTATCAGACACTCAGCCTAAAACACTGATGGATCCAATATCTCTCTATTACAGAAGATTTAGGAGAAGTCCGGTTGGCCTGCCTCCCTAAAATCCACTCATGCACACCTTCTCGATGGTAAGCCCTGTTACGTCACTTAGGTGGCAACGAACGTGTAGAGTGGTTCTCTTCAAGACGCCTGGTCAGCGTGAAGAGGAAAAGACCAAACCCTCCAGCAATGAGAACACAACAATACAAATGGCCCTCAGTCCCCAGCAGCTTTCACTCTCCCTCTTACGGCAGCGAGAGGATCAGAGTGGAAGCAGAGGGTGCTAAGAATCTCTGGGTACGAACAGGCTGCCATGCACGGAAATTGAACTTGGCCTGTTATAACGTACGATCACTCATCGGTGAAGACAGGATATTAGAGCTGGAAAAGGAATTAGAAAATGTGAATTGGAATATCATCGGTTTGGCTGAAACAAGAAGAAGAAATTAGTAAATTAATAAGAGGAGTTTACCTCAATATAGTACGTGGAACACTTCCGTATGATACCCTCCAGAAATTAGAACGGAAAAAACGAAAAAATCGACAACTTACCGGTACATTAAAGTAAAATATAAATAATTAAATAATCAATTTAACACAATTCAAAATCAATTCAAAACAATTAAAATTCAAATTAACGCAATTTTACTAATATTATTATCAACGTAGAACATATTGAGTATTACAGCTCTGATTCATACTATCTAAAGAAGAAGAAATGAATCACTTATAAGTTTATCAAGTGGAAATCTGCTGTACACCAATGGAAACAGTGAAAGGAGTGAAGGTGGAGTTGGGTTTCTGGTCCATAAAGATTTTAAAAACAACATTTTGGAATTCAAAAGTACATCACCAAGGGTGTCAAGACTAATACTCAAGATTTCGAAGAGGTACAAGCTAAAGATTATAATGATTTATGCACCAACATCGAGCCATGATGATGAAGAGGTTGAAGAAATGTACACTGAAATTGAGAGTCTTCTAGATGAGCAGAAAACCCACTACACTATTATTATGGGGGACTTCAACGCTAAGGTTGGAAAAAGGCAAAACAGCGCAGAAAGAGGAACTATAGGAAATTTTGGAATTGGTGAAAGAAATAAAAGAGGTGAAAGACTTGTGGAATTTGCAGAATCTCAAGGAATGTCAGTAATGAACACTTTTTTCAAGAAAAGGGTGAACAGAAAGTGGACATGGAAGAGTCCAAATGGATTAACAACTAATGAAATCGACTTCATCCTCACTAACAGAAGATATATTGTGAATGCTGTTACCGTCCTGAATAAGGTAAATGTTGGAAGTGATCACAGAATGGTAAGATGTACACTTGATATAGATGTAGGAAAGGAAAGAAAAAAACTGACTCGAGTAAATAATACAAAGGTCTTTGAAATAACAGAGGAGGAGAAAAAGCAGTATGTACTGGAACTTAAGAACAAGTTTGAGCTTCTGCAGACTTCTCAGGACCAAGATATCGACGAGGAATATTACAACTTTCTGAAAGTGATAAAGCCCAAGAAACCTATAGGGAAACAGAAATCCAAAGAAGAAAAAATTAGTCAAGAAACACTTGTCATGATGAACCAAAGACGACAAATGAAGAGCAAGAAAAACACTGACAGGGAGAAAATTGAGTATACTGAGTTATGCAAAGCCATTAGAAAGAGACTCAGAGAGAACATAAGAAGATTTAACACAAGAAAAGTAGAACAAGCATTAAGGGAAAACAAAGGATTTAAATCAGCAGCCATGAGCAGTAATACAGAAAAACAAATGATACTGAAACTGAGGAATAGTGATGGTGTACTTATAAACAGCAGAGAAGGCATAATTCAAATAGCAGAAGACTACTATAGAGAATTATACAAGGAGCGAGGGAATGATACCAGCAGTGGGGAAGATGAATTGCAAAGTAGCAACACATACTACATACCCAATATTCTTCCTGATGAAGTAGAACATGCATTGAAGAAAATGAAGAATCGGAAAGCCCCTGGGGAAGATGAAGTTACTGTAGTTAAAATGTTGTTAAAATTGGGAGGAAGAGACATAACACAAAAACTGGTAAGGCTCTTCACAAAGTGCATTAGAAAAGGTGTGATGCCTAAGCAGTGGAATAATGCAATCATAGTTTTGCTGCATAAGAAAGGAGATAAATCAGAAATTGGAAATTATAGACCAATTAGCTTGTTATCCCATATCTACAAGTTGTTCACAAGGGTCATTACTAACAGATTAGAAAGAATACTTGATGAGAATCAACCGAAAGAGCAAGCTGGCTTTAGGACAGGATTCTCAACTATGGATCACCTTCACGTAATATCACAGCTAATGGAGAAAGCAAATGAATATAAAACACCATTATGCCTGGCATTTGTGGATTATGAAAAGGCATTTGACTCCATACAGCATAAGGCAATGTTTCGGGCACTGGAAAGACAAGGCATAGATACTCCATATATTATGATTTTGAAGAAAATATATGAGAGTGCTACATCCTTTATTAGACTAGACAAAGACAGTAGCAAATTTAAAATCGAGAAAGGAGTTCGACAAGGAGACACAATATCTCCGAAGCTGTTTACTGCTGCCCTTGAGGAAGCTTTCAGAAGATTAGACTGGTCGCAGAAAGGAGTCAACGTGAACGGAGAGTACCTAAACCATTTACGATTTGCAGATGACATTGTGGTCATAAGCCACGATCCCAAAGAATTAGAGGAAAATCTTAATCAGTTATGCACAGTTAGTAAGGATTTTGGACTAAAGATGAATATGGCTAAAACAAAAGTAATGATGAACAAGTATGCCACGGAAAGGGAAATAATGATTGAAGGAGCAGTAATTGAAAAGGTGGAGTCATATACTTATCTGGGACAAGTTATTAGCTGGAATAATGATAAATGGCTGGAAGTCAAGAGAAGAATAAATTTTGGATGGATAGCATTCAGGAAATATAGTCACATACTGAAGAGCAATATCCCAGTTTGTCTGAAACGTAAAATAATGAATCAATGTATACTCCCCACCATGACTTATGGAAGTGAAACTTGGGCACTCACCAAAAGAATGGAAGAGAAGCTAAGAACTACACAGCGAAGAATGGAACGAATCATATTGGGAATCAGACTGTTAGATAAGAAGAGAAACACATGGATTAGGCAGCAAACTCAAGTAAAGGACATTCTTATCAAAACTAAAGATCTAAAATGGTCTTGGGCAGGACACATAGCTCGAAGACATGATGACAGATGGACTAAGAAAATAACAGAATTGTACCCAAGAGGAGCTAGAAGAAAACCTGGAAGACAAAGGCGGAGATGGATAGATGAAATTCATGAGTTTTTGAGTAGTAAATGGATGGCCAGTGCTCAAAACAGAAGGAACTGGAAAGTTGCTGGAGAGGCCTTCATCCTGCAGTGGATTGAAAATGGCTGATGATGATGAATTTGAGACATGCTCATGAAAACTAGAATTTCAGGATTTTGAAAGTTTTCAAGATATGCTGCACATGAAAATTACACAAATAATTAACATATAAAGAATTTTTAAAATGTTGTACTGCAAAATTTTATATTAACTCTTGCAAATCCAGAAATAATTTTTGAACATCACATTTCAAGTAGTAGTCTTTTTTTTTTCTCTCCCCCCCTCCCCCTCCCCCTCCCCAGAATTTTGAGCTGGTCTGCATGGGGAAGACAGTGAAAATAATTTTGAACAGCAAAGGGTTAATAGCAGGCATACATTATTTATATGTTGTCATATTAGCAACTAAAGCCACAACACAATTACTTTTAGTAAACTGTGACCAACTTTATTTTAGGTCATACTCCAAGTGGACATTTGAAAAGTGTCTTAACACATGGAAAAGGAATGCTTAAGGCTCTTTTAAAAGGCAAGTTTTTACTAAACTGTTCTTTAGTTGTTTTTACATATGTACGGTTGGTTTTTTTATGCAGCCATCCCACTGCAGCGACTCGTTTGTGAGACCCTCTCCACAATGACCAGTTCTGCACACTGTGTGACTTGTTTCAATAAGGCATGTATAAAATGTCTAGTGAGGATGATAATATATTTGCCATGACAATGTTTTGGTATTTGAAATATCCATATTTTTAACCTTAGGATATTGCATTAAAGTATTGTATTAAATTTTTTATTTATTACAATATGAATAGCCATATTACTTAATGTTACATGATGCACATTATAATCCATTTCTCTTTGTATTAATGTGCTGAAATATAAATAATTATTAGTAACAAACATCCTTATTTGTCTATTATGTGTACTCTTAATAAATATATGTATGCAGTCAGACAAGGGTGAATTTGGCCTGTTTGTATATTTGGAAAAATCCAGAAGGCCTTGTGGATTGTGTAGGCTAATGGCCAGTAAGCACTGCTGAAATTTTGTGTAATGAAACTAGTGAATATATAACAGTTGGATGATAGTATTAGTATAAGCCATATTGTGCAAGGAAACCAGAGGCATTTGCTGCAACAGCCAAAAATAAATAAATCTTCTTCCAGTCACTTAGCTCCTTGAGGAGCTGTTGTGGCCACCAACTGTATTGATCTTGTATGCTACGAGTGGCATCACAAACTGTCATGTCCAGAAGGTTACCAATCCCATCCTTCCACTTAGTTGCAGGTCTTCCTCTGCTCCTCTTTTCCTTGATTTTTCTTTCCATTATATTCTTCAACAGAAAGTTATCCCTCCTTGCTATGTGTCCAAAACATTTGAGTTTTCTTCTGTTGATGCTACGAAGAAGAATTTTAGGCCTGCCAATTTTATTAAATACCCATTAATTTGTTCTTCAATCAAGGTAAGAAATTACAGTATTCTCCTGTAATATCACATTTTAAATACCTCTATTTTCTTCTGGTCAACTCTTTTCAGATTCCATCCTTCACATCCATAAGTGGCAACTGGAAAAAATAATGAATCAGTGATTCTCAGTTTCATCTTTAGGGGCAGATCTTGATCTCTCCATAATTTCGTCAGATCGGTGACCAACGTTTTAGCAATTACCTATTTCCTCTGCATCATTTGAGCAGTCACCATTTTTCTTTATTCTTGATCCTAAGCAATCAAATCCATCAACATCTTCGATATCGTACCCATTAATTGTCACTTTGTTGGAACCAAGATTATTACCACTCACCATAATTTTAGTTTTACTTGCATTCAGAAACAGTCCTTTTTTCTTACTTGCTTCACATACTGTCTTCAGAGTTAAATCCTTGGAATTACAAATTAGCATAGTATCATCTGCATAACAAAGGTTGTTTATCTTCAGACCACCAATTTTTATGCCAGTGTGTAAATCTTCTAAAGCTTCATGCATGATATATTTGGCATAAAGATTAAAAAGGTGAGATGACAAAATGCAGCCCTGACTGACACCTTTACCAATTTTGAAAAGGTCTCTGTTTCTCATATTGGTTCTTTCCTTCCTGTTCCTGGTATTATAGCTTAATCAGCTGAATTATGTAGATTGGGAATCCCATATTAGTCATCGTTTCCCATAGTTTCTCATTTTGGACACAATCAAATACTATTGAATAATCTATGGGGAAACGCGGTGGTCATTCCCTGACCTTTCCGCATCCTCCGTATTTGGTGGTCACGGACTTGAATCCTGGTCTAATCAAGAAGCTTGTGTTATGCACTGCTGCTCCTGCCCACCTGGCTATGGAGACGCCACTCGTGAGTTAGTGACAACCTCGTAATTAACCTCAACATTTCAATGTACCCTTGCTGCCTCCCTCAAAATTATTGGTATGTGCTATTAACTCCAGGAGCCTTACTTGCCTTTTTAATTTTTTATAATAAGTAATCTTATGAAATTTCAGTATTTCCAATATCATGCTTCTTTGCTTTGCTCACACTTTTTTTTTTTTTTTGCCGGTGTCAAAATTCTCTTTATTATTTGGAGCAGTTGCTTCGCTTGCACAGTTTACCCTTATTGTAAAGGGCTTTCCTTCTGTAAATATTAATGAAAAGTTCTTCTTCAGTGAGCATTAGTAGAGGCATATGATGCAAGAAATCAAGCTTATGCAGCATCAGCAAAAAAAAAAAAAACCCTCACATCCAAATGCCTGTCCAGCTCAGCCTTAAATTTATTTAGGCTATCAACTTCCACAACAAAAGATAAAAGTCTGTTCCACCATTCAACTACCTGCTGGCTAAAGGCAAATTTCTGCACATCTATTCTACAACTGTCTTTCCTCAATTTGAATCTGTCCCCCCCCCTCAGGTTATTAATCTGAGCAAGAGGAAGAATCCCATCAGCATTCAGCTTGCTCAAGCCATTCAAGTCCTTACACACCTCAATCAGATCACCTCGCAGGTGCCTATTCTACAGGTGCAGCAATCTGCAGAACTTAAGCCTTTCTTGGTAAGAGCACCCCTTTGTTCCCCCTCACCAATCTTGTTGCCTTTCTTTGTACTCGTTCTAGCAACTCTACATCCTTCCTAAAATGAGGCCTACTGACCTGTACACAGTACTCTAGGTGTGGCCTGACCATTGCCTTGTATAACAGGATAATCACCTCCCTGTCCCTGCTAGCAAAATTTTTATATATCATTGACAAGACTCCATGACCTGCCCTGGAACCCGTCTGCACTCCTCGGTGAACTTCATATTCGACTGCACAATTGCACCCAGCTCTTTTTCACATCCCTGAGTGTAGTACCACAGAGTTGGTACATTTCTCTTCTGTTATTGTTATCCAAATGCAGTACTTTGCATTTGTCAATGTTAAATTAACCCCAGGGGCTCACATCTGGTGAGTATGGGCTTGGTACACCCAGGGTCCTGAGCTGGATATCATCATTCTTCTCTTTCTTGGTGATTTCCTTCTACTTTTGACTCTCTCTCTCTCTCTCTCTCTCTCTCTCTCTCTCTCTCTCTCTCTCTCTCTCTCTCTCTCTCAGGGTTACTCGGGAACTTTTTTTTTTTTTTTTTTCCTGGTGCAGCATAAGCCTCAGGCTTCCTTGCATCATATGGATATTAATAATAATAATAATAACTTCAGTTGCCACTTCTCAGCCCATTTGTCCAACTTATCTAGTTCCTGTTGGAGTAGTATACTGTCTTTACTGTCATTAACAACCCTGCCAACCTTTGTATCATCTCAAACTTGGACATTAAACCTGATATACACCTTCATCAGTATCATTGATAAATATACAAAACAACAATGAGTCCAACACCGAACCCTGGGGAACTCCACTAATAACATTTGTCCATGAAGAGCAGTGTCTATTGATTACCACTCTCTGTCTTCTCCCACTCAACTGTCACTTTATCCATTGTACCAACTTACCCGTAATGCTATATCTCTCCAATTTGTACAGCAGTCTTCCATGTGCACATCACACTTAATGTTAAGTTTGCATATGATTCAAAGCCATGGTGGTTAATAATAGTAATAAAGGTGTGCTACTAAAACAAGATCTAGAAAAACTAGGCAGATGTGCCTGAAAAAAATGGCAATTTAAGTTGAAAATGCAAGGTACTACACAAGGGTAGCAGTAATCCCAGATTAATGTACCAACTTTTTTTTATGTTTAACTTCAACAATTTCTCCTCAACTTTGCTCTCAGTTATTACAAAATCACTTAGCTTCCTGTTAGAGTTAGCATTAGCATTAGTAGAGGCATATGATGCAAGAAAGCAAGCTTATTCAGCATCAGTCAAAAAAAAAAAAAAAAAAAAAAAAAACACAACCACTACTCCCATTTCACCCCTCTGTTTGTTCGAAATACCTGTCCAGCTGAGCTTTACATTTGTTTAGGCTATCAAATTCAACAACAAGTGATGGAAGTCTATTCCACAAACCAACTGCCCGCTGGCTAAAGGCAAATTTCCGCACATCTATCCGACATCCGTCCTTCCTCAATTTGAATTTATGCCCTCTCAGGTGATTATTCTGAGCAAGAGGAAGAATCCCATCGACATTGAGCATGCTCAAGCCATTCAAAGCCTTATACACCTCTATCAGATCACCTCGCCGATGCTTAGTCTCCAGACTCTGTAATTTGCAAAACTTAAGCCTTTCTTCGTAAGAGCAACCCTTTGTTCCATTCACTAATCTTGTTGCCCTTCTCTGTACTCGTTCCAGCAGCTCTACATCCTTCTTGATATGAGGCCTCCAGACCTGTATACAGTACTCAAGGTGTGGCCTGACCAATGCCTTATACAAGGGAATATTCACATCCCTATCCCTGCTAGAAAAATTCCTGTATATCATTGACAAGACACCATGAGCTACTCTTGCAGCTTGTCTGCACTGCTCAGAGAAATTCATATCTGCCTGCACAATTACCCCCAGGTCCTTTTCATTCTCTACCACTGTCAGCGTAGTACCACAGAGTTGATACGTTGATCTGGGGTTACTGTTTCCCATATGTAGTACTTTACATTTGTCAATGTTAAACTTCATTTGCCACCTCTCAGCCCATCTGCTCAACCTTTCCAGATGCTGTTGCAGCAGCATAGCATCAGTAGTGTCCTTAACAACCCTGCCAACCTTTGTATCGTCTGCAAACTTGGACATTAAGCCTGATATACCATCATCAATATCATTTATAAATACAGAAAACAACAATGGATCCAACACTGAACCCTGAGGAACTCCACTAATAACATTAGTCCACGTTGAGCAGTGTCCATTGATTACCACTCTGTCTTCTGCCACTCAACCATCCCTTTATCCACAGCAGCAATTTGCCTCCAATGCCACACTGCTCCTATTTGTGCAGCAGTATTCCATGCGCAACAGTATCAAAGGCCTTTCTAAGATCCAAATATATAATATCAAAGTTATTCCCTGCATCCAGTTCTTTTGTGACTACATCATAGTATCCAATCAAATTGGTCAGACAAGACCTGCCCTTAACAAAACCATGCTGTGTCTGAGCTATAACTGAATTCTTTTCCAGATGATCCTGCAGTGCTTCTTTAACCAGTGCCTCCATTAATTTTCCTGGAACCGAAGTTAAACTAACAGGTCTATAATTACTTGTGTCAGCCTTTGATCCTCCTTTGTGAATTGGGGTTACCTTTTGCACATCTCCAGTCTATGGGTACCTCCCCTGAGTCCAAAAAAGCTCTCATAATTATGGCTTGGGGTTTGCTTACTTCCTTTGCTGCCTCCTTTAATATAACTGGATAGATACCATCCACTCCGGGTGCCTTTTTTATGTTTATCCTCAACAATTTCTCCTCCACTTTCCTCTCAGTTATTAGAAAATCATCTAGCTCACTGCCAATGTTTACTTCACCTACGACATTCCCCTTCCTGAATAACTCATCATGTGTGAATGTAGATGCAAAATACTTGTTTAGATTGTTAGCCACCTGAGCAGGAACCTCAACTGTTGAACCATCAACATCCAGTGAACCAATCTGATTCATCCCTTTCCTTCTTGAGTTTAAATAGGTAAAGAACTCTTTTCTGTTTTTCTTTGCATCCTTTGCCAAGGATTTCTCATAATCTGCCTTTGCCTACCTAATCTAATTTGTGACTTGGTTACAGACCAACATATCTATCATAGGCTTCCATGTCACCCATTAATTTGTATGTATCCCATGCATTTTTCTTCTCTGCCATATGTCTCATTAGTTCATCTGACAACCATTTAGGCCTGAACCTTGAACAATATTTCTTGGTTGGTATGTAAAGCCTGGTAGCTTCCAAGATTATTTCCTTGAATGCTTCCCATTTTGAATTTGCTGTTGGTAACATCATCAGTTGGTCCCACTGTATAGAATTTAAATACTGTTTCAGACCATCATAGTCGCCTTTACGAAAGCAAAGACCCTTCCCTTTACCTATGATGGTAGTTAACTCCTTGAGTAAATCCCACTTCAGCACACTGTGATCACTGCCACCTAGTAGTTCCTTTATCTGCAGATTCTTAATGCGTGAAGAATCACTACTGATAATCAGGTCAAGAGTATTACTCCCTCTAGTTGCCTCCTGAACATGCTGGTGTAGAAAACAATCATCCAATAAATCCAAAAAAGCCTTGCTAGTGTGTGAGTGACCAAACCACAAATTCCAGTCAATATATCTGGGAAATTAAAATCCCCCATTATAAGACTCTCTGATTTACTGGCCCACTATTTCTCCGAACAGTTTCTTATTATACTCATCAGAGTCATTAGGCCTATAGCACACTCCTACTCTCAATTTTGATCTCCCAATGCTTATGTCACACCAAACTGACTCGACACTGCCCTGTCCATCGATGTCGACTGGCTTCACTTCCTTGGATTTTATGTTTTTTAACTAATAGCACAACCCCGCCTCCCTTCCTATCCTGTCTAACCTTTCTGTAGACGTTGTACTCCCCAAATTCCAGTTCTGCATTCCTTATATCTGTGTGACACTACGTCTCTGATATTCCACCAATATCTGCCTTTGATGTTTTGAGCAATACCTTAAATTCATCAAATTTATTTACTAAACTCCTAGCATTGGTGTACACGCAAGTATACATGCACCTGTTTCTATTCTTAGCTGCCCTAACACAACCCATGTGTTTACTTGTTCCGCAATGACTTCCAGCAGTCTCTGAAATATCCTGCATCTTGTTTTTCAGGCTTCTGCTCATTCCAATAGAAGCAGTGCAAGAATCTCTTTCACCTCTGCCAGTGGCTACTGTTAATCTATTAGTCTTTGTCTCCCCGCAATCTAGCAGTTTTCTGACCCACCTAACACTGCCTCGATAGCATCAGCAAATATTCTTGCACCCTTTCTATTTAAGTGTATCCCATCCCTGTAGAAGCAATCTCTCTGGTAACAAGTACAGTCCAGGCTGAAAAAAATTCTACCCCTTCAGCTTTGCACAATCTTTCCAGGGCCGAATTGATCGACAAGGCTCTCATCATATACTCCTTCCTATCGTGTCTGGGCAGAATTGCAGACACTTTCAAATTCAACCCTACTTCACGGCTTTTTTTCAGCAGTGACCTGTACTTGTTAAGTAATTCCGCTGGTCAACTACTCTTAATATCATTAGTGCCAACGTGTACAACTGTATCACCTTTTGTGCCCTTAAAAGATGATATCCGCTCTACAACGTAGTAGTAGTAGTGACATGTGATGCAAGAAAGCAAATGTATGAGCTTATGCAGCATCAGCCAACCAAAAAAAAAAAAAAAAAAAAAAATCACACCATTCCCTCCAAATGCCTGTCCAGTTCCTCCTTAAATTTATTCAACCTATCAACTTCCACAATGACAGATGGAAGTTTGTTCCAGCAATTAACCACCCGCTGGCTAAAGGCAAATTTCCGCACATCTATTCTACATCTGTCTTTTCTTAATTTGAATTTATGCCCCCTTAGGTTCGTAATCTGAACAAGTGGAAGGATCCCATCAGAATTCAGCGTGCTCAACCCATTCAAGGCCTTATATACCTCAATCAGATCACCGCGCAGGTGCCTAGTCTCCAGCCACTGCAATTTGCAGAACTTAAGCCTCTCTTGGTAAAAGGATCCCTTCATTTCCCTCACCAATCTTGTTGCCCTTCTCTGTACACGCTCAAGTAAATCTACATCCTTCCTAAAATGAGGCCTCCAGACCTGTACGCAGTACTCAAGGCGTGGCCTGACCATTGCCTTATACAGAGGGATAATCACCTCCTCTTCCCTGCTACCAAAATTCCTATATATCATTGACAAAACCCCATGACCTGCCCTGGCAGCCTGTCTGCATTGCTCAGAAAACTTCATATCTGCCTGCACAATTACTCCCAGGTCTTTTTCATTTTCTACCACCTTAAGTGGAGTACCACACAGTTGGTACGTTTCTCTGGGGTTACTTCTACCCATATGCAGTACTTTGCATTTGTCAAGGTTAAACTTCAGTTGCCACTTCTTAGCCCATCTGTCCAAATTATCTAGATCCTGTTGCAGTAGCACACTGCCATTACTGTCATTAACAACCCTGCCAACCTTTGTATCATCTGCAAACTTCGACATTAAGCCTGATATACCTTCATCAATATCATTGATAAATATACAAAACAACAGTGGACCTAACACCAAACCCTGCGGGACACCACTAATAACATTAGTCCAAGAAGAGCAGCACCCATTGATTACCATCCTCTGTCTTCTCCCACTTAACCATCCTTTTATCCATTGTAGCAACTTACCCTTAATACCATTCTGCTCCAATTTATACAATAGTCTTCCATGCGCAACAGTGTCAAAAGCTTTCCTGAAATCCAAATATATGATATCAAAATTATTTTTTGCATCCAGTTCCTTTGTAACCACATCATAATATCCTATCAAATTTGCCAGACAAGACTTTCCCTTAACAAACCCATGCTGTGTCTGAATTATTGCTGCAGTCTTGTCTAGATGATCCTGCAATGCATCTTTAACCAGCGACTCCATTATTTTAACCAGAACAGAAGTTAAACTAACTGGTCTGTAATTACTCGTGTCACGCTTCGATCCCCCTTTGTGAATTGGGGATACATTTGCACATCTCCAGTCTGTGGGAACCTCCCCTGAGTCTAAGGATGCTCTCATAATTATGGCTAAGGTTTGCTTAGTTGCTTTGCTGCCTCCGCAACATCATCAACCTTTGCCCCTGGCAGACATACCCTGGTCCTGTTCCACCTATCTTTTTACAAAGCATGTTCTCCGTTTCCCTGACAATATGGTCACCAACAACTACTAGTTCCTCTGGGACCAGCTCATTCTGCCTTGCGGGCTGCCTCTGTGTTGCAAGATGACCACGTGCAAGCTCTGGCATTGATGTGGGCAGCTGAGAGCTTGATGGGCCTCTCAATTTATTTCCTTCGAGGGCATCCACCCTGTCCTTCAAGCTCTCATATAGGCCCATAACAACGCTGAGTTGTCGCCTAATTTCCTTGCACTCCTTGCATCGTGCACACACAAAGACGTCCCCCATGGCAGTATCATGTCCCGTACCCGATTGCTCTGCAAACATCAAGCAAACAGTGCATCTTAAAAGGCTGTGATTCAGAGGGCAGCTGCCCCCGTCAGTTCTCCCCTGAGCCACAGCACTCCCATTAGCTTGAGCCTTTTGCTTTGCTGCTCTGGTCTGAATCATGATTTCGATTTAATGTCAATAAAATTAGAATTTCAGAACAAAATTAAAACCTTAAACTTGTATCCTAACACAGTTATAATGCCATATTTATTTTTCGGTATCGAGTGTTATCTACGAGTTCCCTTTATATAACTTCCGTATCAAGTTATGTATTAATTATTTGTTACATTTGTACTCTAAGTCGTTATAAATATATATAGTTAAAAGTACAATTTAATTGACAGTATTATATTATGCACTATACTATACAAAGCTAATGCTATCGAATTCCGGATATGCTGTATCGTGTTACAATGGCGGTAATTACGAACGGTACTTCTACGGACTCTTAAGTATTGATTAACTTCCAAATTTCGCTGTCTTAATTTAGAATAAACTAAGGATCCTGACTAGGTCTATAGCTACTTATAGATAATAATTTGATATAACAATTGGTTAAAAACCTCTCGTTCAACGGAGCTGCAATTTGTAACATGTGGATTTGATACCATTACCGATACTAAGTTATACCCACAAAATCTCTATCAAGTTAAACTTTAAACTAAGTATCGTAACTAGGAATATAAAACTACTCTAGAAAATAAGTAAATATGCCAATTTAAGCTAATAAAACAGAAAATAAATCCGAAAACACTTCTCTTCTCCAGGAGCTGCAAAATAGCTGCGGCCGCACAGGCTACTCTCGAACCAAACCCTCTAACCCAGAATACTCATTTAGTTTATCAGCTATCTGAGCACGATCATCAATATTCAACCTGTCTATGTTAAATTGTCCAATCTGATTCATCCTTTTCCTTCTAGAGTTTGTATAAGTAAAGAACCCTTTGCTGTTTGAGGAGTTTGATAAAGTTCTGGCACTCCTCTCATTGAATAACTCCTCATGTGTGAATGAAGATGCAGAATACTCATTTAATTTATCAGCTACCTGAGCACGATCATCAATAGTCAACCTGTCTATGTTAAGTTGTCCAATCTGATTCATCCCTTTCCTTCTAGAGTTTACATAAGTAACGAACCCTTTGCTGTTTTTCTTTGCATCCTTTGCCAAGGATTTCTCGTAATCTGCCTTCACCTGCCTAACCTCCTTTGTAACTTGATTACAGACTAGTTTATATCTGCCACAGGCTTCTGTTTCACCTGATATTTTATAAGCATCCCATGCATTTTTCTTCTGTGCCGCGAGCCTCATTAGTTCATCTGACATCCATTTAGGCCTAAACCTTGAAAAATGTTTCTTAGTTGGAATGAAAAGCCTAGTAGCCTCTAAAATTAAGTCCCTGAAGGCTTCCCATTTAGAATTCAACGTTGATAACATCATCAGTTGATCCCACTGTACAGAATTTAAAAACTTTCTGAGACCCATGTAGTCACCTTTACGAAACAATAACCTTTCCCTTTACCTTTGATGGTAGTTACATCTCTAAGTAATTCCCACATCAGTACATTGTGATCACTGTCACCCAGTGGTTCCTTTCTCTGCAAGTTCTTAATGCATGAATAATCACTGCTGATAATCAGATCAAGAGTATTACGAACATGTTGCTGTAGAAAACAGCCATGCAATAAATCCACAAAAGCCTTGCTAGTGTGTGAGTGACCAACCCACAAATTCCAGTCAATCTCTGGGAAATTAAAATCCCCCATTATAAGGTATTCTGATTTACTGGCTCACTCTATTTCTCTGCACAATTGCTCATTATACTCATCAGATTCATTAGGCCTATAACAGACACCTCCTCTCATTTTTCCTTTCCCAATGCTTATGTCACACCAAAGAGACTCAACATTGCATTGTCCACCAACATCAATTGGATGCACTTCCTTTTTATGTGTTTCTTAACTAACAGCCTAACCCCTCCTCCCTTCCTGTATTGTCTATCCTTTCTGTACACATTGTACAAAGGGTACTAGGAAAGTTTTGCAATACAGCTTTGTTTATTTAATTTTTTCAAAGTAATTTCCTCTACATTCAATACACCTCTCCATCCTCCGAAACCAATCTTTAAACCAGTTCTGCCAAGTTTCACTAGGGAGTAAAGCACACTTGTTGTCCCAAGCCCGTAGAAGGTCCTCATCACTGGAAAACCGCGTCCCTTTTATCTTCATTTTCACATGCGGGAACAGTGCAAAGTCGCAGGGAGCAAGGTCTGGACTGTAGGGAGGGTGCTCGAGAAGTTTCAGTCCTGTCGTGGTCAAATATTCGGTGCAGGCTTTGGCGCGGTGAGCTGTAGGATTATCGTGATGGAGGTACCAGGTGTCCATTCTTGACTTTGGCCGCAGGTTCTTCATATATCCAATGACTTTAGGCAGGCATTGTTCAGTATACCACTTAGCTGTGACTGTCTTCTGCGTGTCCAAAACGACACGTTCCACAATTCCGCTCGATTTGAAAAATACAGCTATCATTTTCTTCTTTACAGATCGGGATTTTCTGACAATTACGGGTGTGTCGTCATCATCAAAGACCCAAACTTTGTTTTGAGCCTTGGTCGGCAGATCATAATAGTACAGCCAAGTCTCGTCACCTGTCACGATGTTGTTCACATACCGAGATTATCCCTTATCAAACTTTTTTTAACATCTCCCGGCACCAAGTCACACGTCGTGTCATCTGCTCTTCAGTCAGTTGATGCGGCACCCAGAGAGAACAAAGTTTCTTCACGTGCAAATGATCTTGCAGAATCGAACGAATTGCTGGTGCATTTAGGCCCAAAGTATCCTCTATCTGTTGGTAGGTCACTCGCCTGTTTTCGTAAAGCATTTTCCTCACAGCAGTAACGTTTTCCTCCGTAACTGACGTTCGTAGCCTTCCCGGCCTCTCAGAATCCTCCAGAGTGAAATTTCCCCTTTGGAATTCTCTATACCACCTGAATATCGTTGTACGATGTGGACAATCATCATCTAGTGCAAGAGTCATTTCTTCTAAGCACTGGTCTATGGTTAAACCACGCACGAAATTATACTGCAAAACTGTCCTTATCTCATTTCGTGACCACGATGCCATTGCAAGCACTTTACACTCTCACTACTAATGAATAACTGAGCCATCGACTTGGCGCAGCGGTTACTATGCACGTATGAACATGTCTCAACATGCAGCAACAAGCAGCTTCCTGTGATTCATTGCGTCATATTGCAAAACTTTCCTAGTACCCTTTGTACGTCCCAAATTCCAATTCTGCACTGCTTATGTCTGTGTGACACCCCATGTCTGATATCCCAACAATATCTGCCTTTGATGTCCTGACTAGCACTTAAAGCTCATCAAATGTATTAACTACACTCCTAGCATTGGTGTACATGCAAGTATACATGCACCTGTTTCTACTCTTAGTTATCCTAACACAGCTCATGTATTTATTTTTTTCCAATATGACTCCCAGCAGTCCTGGAAATCCCGATTGCCTTGCTTTCCAGGCTGCTACTCAATTGCATTTCAAGAGAAGTAGTGCAAGAATCACTTTTACCTCTGCCAGCGGCTACTGTTAATCTATTAGTCTGTTTATCTCCCCAAGCTAGCAGTTTTCCGAATTACCTAACTCTGTCTCGATAGCATCAACAAATATTCTTGCACCCTTTCTATTTAAGTGTGTCCCATCCCTGTCGAAGAATTCTCTCCTATTAACAAGCACAGACCAGGCTGAGAAAAAATTCTACCCCTATCAACTAGATCAACCTTTTAATATGTTGCACAGATTATGTAAGAAGTGAACTTGTGACTTGTGCAGGAATTGCCCATTTCCACTTTAGTTTTGATATTTTTGGACAAATATTCTATGTGAATCTTGTCACACCTATTGTGAAGGTAAAAATTAAACTAGAAAATGTTAAAGTGTTACAGTAATTAAGCAGATACTAAAAGTCTATTTACTGTAAACTTAAGATGTATTGAAGTGGAATTAGTTTTTGAAAGATGAGAATTAAATTTACAACATATTTTTCAAGATGTAAAAACTACTGAAGTTAAATTTATAAAATTACAGAAAGGAAAGATAATTACAAGATATTTAAATAAACAAATTAAGGAAAAATGAAAAATGTCAATTGACTAATCTCCTGATCCCACCAGCAATATCTTGAATTCACATTTGGTCTCCCCGACTGCCTACTCTTGATTAATAATTTAGTATTGGAACTAAAAGTTGAAATTAAAAGAATAAAAATGCTGTACAAATGAAATTTTTCTTTTGATTTGTCATACTTGTTATGCTCCATATCCTTATTTACTTTTATATTGAGAAATTTCTATGCAAATACTGCTTGTGGTTAAGCATTACTCTGTATGTTTGCTGATTATGTATTAATAACAAATGTAGTTTTTTTATTTATATAAAATAAAGTCATAGAGAAAAGATTCAGTATTAGAAAAACAAGTCAATTTCAGTTAGAATGCTTGACGGTCATTCTGTATAAATTACAAATGGTAGAGAAGGTAGGCATTTCAATTATGTTTATTTTTTATTTATTTTTTGTAATACAGTAGACTTTCGATTTTCTGGGATAGATGGTAAAAAAAAATCCCGGATTTCCTGGTTAATCCAAAAATATTGAAAAATGTTCATCAACCTACATAAAAAATATGGCAATAGATAAAAAACGAAAAAATTTACCATGCATTACTCGCTTGTCCAGTACGATGTTGCCTTTTATTTTTTATGATGTTGATTTTAAATGTTTGTTTGTTTGCTATTTGGTTTTTAGGAGCATTAGCAACTAAGGTCATATTGCTCCAGGGATATGCGGTGGTCATTCCCTGACCTTTCCGCAGATTCCGTATTTGGTGGTCACAGGCTCGATTTTAAATATAATAGCTTCCCTTTATTTTTTGCAACGTCACGTATGGTTTGGCCACCAAAATTATATATTCATTAAAGATTTAACAGATGCACTGTTTTCAAACTTTTGAATAATTTCAAGTTTTTGTTCAATGGAAAGCACAAATCTTTTGCATTTGCCCATCATTTTGTGATTTCTAAACAAAAAAAAAATATATTTTTACTATAAGAAAATTTTGACATCCCTGACATAAATAATAAAACAAAATTTGTCTTTTTATAGTGTGACAGAACACAACAATCCATGAGATGCACTAAAACAAACTAAACATTTGTTCTCTCTCTCTCTCTTTTTTTTTTTTTTTTTAGCAGCAGGGGTTATGTGATAATAGGTACATTAATTTCCCAATCATGACATATAAAGCCATTTCTTGTCACTTATTTATGACTTGCAAAACATTTGTTTATACTATTCTATTTATTATTTGAATTTTGTGATTTCCAGTTGGGTTTTTTTTTTTTTTTTTTTAATGTGGAGTCTTGAAGCGCCCCAGTTAATCCGATCCTGGTAAATAGAGAGTCTGCTGTATATGGTTTTTGTTAATTACTTTTATTTTTTTAGGTATCTGGCATCAGGATGCACTTTCACTTTACTTTCTTTTTATTTTGTTTGAGGATAAACATGGATACTTTTCTATTCTTTCTGCTGATTTAATGTTAACAGTAGAATCTTTCATTTTCTCCCTCATAATTATATTTCACTTAGGAACTGAATGTCATGCCGACTGATAAGATAAATGAGTAATTGATTTCCTTCAGATAGCATTGTGAGAACCTTGAGATTGTACTAGTGGGAGGAATTCCATAATAAATGATGTAACTGAATAATCTGGTAATTCTCAAATGAAATTTCATTGCTGTGGTAGACAATCTACCTTAGAATTAAAATGAAGTGCTGCATATACATGCCATATATATCTGCCAATTTTGTTAGTAATCTCAGAAGATAATTTCTAGAAATCGTCTTTTTTTTTTTATATGAAGTTATTTTATATATTTTCTCAAGTTTACTTCCCAAAATTTATTGATGTGCGTTTCAGAGCTGCAATTAGGTGTCTTTGTTCATTTTTGGAGCAGAGTATAATCATATGTCAAACAAATTTATTTTATTTATTTATTTTTTACTTTGTATTAAACACTAATATTATCTCTGACTTTTTTCACAATTTATTCTGGTTTTCCAAAATTTTGCATTGATTGTGGTTCCAAATAATCAAGCTTGAATTTTTGCTGAACTGAATATATGGTTTCAGACTGTCTGGGGATGGGCATATTGAAGTCAACATTAGGAAAAATTGTTATATTGGATCATGAACAGGGCTGGGAATTTTTGCAAAGAGAAAAGAAAAATTTTGCAAGAATTATATACAGCAGAATTTTTCCATAATTTCCCAAATGAAAAAAATTCTCATATATATTATGCTAATATCAACAAATCTGTGCAACTGACTCAGAAGAAGAAGGTGGTGGGGGGGACATGCAGTTTAATTTGCTTTACAAGTATTTAGGTTAAATTTATATCTTTTTTATTAAATAGCAAAAGACGAATTTTGACACAGTTTACATATAAATTATCCTCTTTTTTACTTTGCCCATCATCTTGTTGAAAGTCTATTTTGAAAAATTCACTCCATGTACAAAGGTTGTCAGGATTGTTAATGACAGTATGCTACTGAAAGAGGATCTAGAAGAGTTGGGCAGATTGTGACAGAAGCTTATGGTGGATATAAGCTAGTTTGTAATAACAAAGGATGTTAGGCAAGCAGAAGCAGACTACTCAAAATATTTGGCATACGATGCAAAGAAAAACAGTAAAGATTTCTTTACTTATGTAAACTCTAGAAGGAAGGGGATGAATATGATTGGTCCATTGATATCCATGGTTCGACTGTTGATGATCCTATATTTACTTATATTCACATGAGGAGTTATTTAGGGAAGGGAATGCCAAAGGTTTATCAAACTCTAACAAGGAGCCAAAGGATTTTGTAATAATTGAGAGCAAAGTGGAGGAGAAATTGTTGTTGAAGTTAAACATAAGAAAGGCACCTGGGGTGGATGGGATCTATCCAATTATATTAAAGAAGGCAGCAAACCCTTAGCCATAATTATGAGAGCATCCTTGGGTTCAGGGGAGGTCCCCATGGACTGAAGATGTGCAAATGTATCCCTTTATTCACCAAGGGGGTTCAAAGGGTGACACGAGTAATTACAGACCAGTTAGTTTAACTTCTGTTCCAGGGAAGATTCTGGAGTCACTGGTTAAAGAAGCATTGCAGGTTCATCTAGAGAAGACAGCAGTTATAGTTCAAACACATTATGGGTTTGTTAAGGGGAAGTCTTGTCTGACCTGTTTGATTGGATACTACAATGTGGTCACAAAGGACTTGGATGCAAAAAATAATTTTGATATCACATAAAAAGATTTCAGGAAAGCTTTTGATACTGTTGCACATGGAAGACTACTGTACAAATTGGAGCTGTATGGCATTAAGGACAAGTTGCTAGAATGGATAAAGGGATGGTTGAGTGGGAGAAGGCAGAGAGTGGTAATCAATGGGCACTGCTCTTCATGGCCTGATGTTATTAGTGAAGTCTCAAGGGTTTAGTGTTGGGCCCACTGTTGTTTTGTATATTTATCAATGATATTGATGATATATATCAGGCTTAATGTTGAAGTTTGCAGATGATACAAAAGATCGCAATGTTGTTAATGACAGTATGCTACTGAAACAGGATGTAGAAAAGTTGGGGAGATGTGCTGAGAGGTGACAACTAAAGTTGAACATTGACAAATAAAAGTACGGCATATAGGAAGCATAATCCTAGATTAACCTACCAACTGTGTGGTTACCACACTCAGGGTTTTGGAGTAATAGTACTTATTTTTTGCATAAAGTTCATATTCTCCACTATACTTAGGGTAGTGGAGAATGAAAAAGTCCTGAGGGTAATTGTGCAGTCAGATATGAAGTTTTCTGAGTTGTGGAGACAGGCTATCAGAGCAGCACATGGTGTCTTGTCAATAATATACAGGGATTTTACTAGCAGGAATAAGGAGGTGATTATTCCCTTGTATAAGGCAATGGTCATTTCACAGTTTGAGTACTGCATACAGATCTGGAGGCCTAATTTTAGGAAGGATGTAGAGCTACTGGAAAGAGTACAGAGAAGGGCAACAAGATTGGTGAGGGGAATGAAGGGTTTCTCTTACCAAGAACGACTTAAGTTCGGCAAATTTCAGCGCAAGAGCATAAGCCTTAGGCTTCTTTGCACTATATGGCTATTAATAATAATAATAATAATAAAAGAGTAGACACCTGCAAGGTGATCTGATTGTGGTGTATAAGGCCTTGAATGGTGTGAGCAAGCTCAATGCTGATGGGATTCTTTCTCTTTTTCGGATTGCTCACTTGAGGAGGCATAAATTCAAGTTGATGAAAGTCAGTTATAGAATATATGTGCGGAAATTTGCCTTTAGCCAGTGGGCGATTGATTGCTGGAACAAACTTCCATCGGTCGTCATTGTGGAAGTTGATAGCTTAAATAAATTCAAGGAAGAATTGAACAAACTTTTGCAGTGAATGGATGGGTGCAATGGGAAAGGGTGTTTTTTTTTTTTTTTTTTTTTTTGGCTGATGCTGTATAAATTTGGTTTCTTGCATCACATGCCTCTACTAATTTATTGTTGAACCACTGCCATTCTGGACAAAACTGAAATAAATAGATGGATCAAGTATCTTCATTCCAGAAATGAGTAGTGAAGCTGTTGCTTCGGTTTTGGGGGGTGACACTGTTGAATAGCATTACTGAAAATGAGAAATACTAGATGTATCTTGGATTATTTTCCTCCTTTCTATATGTTTTCTGTTATACCTGCTCCCCCCACCCCAAATGTCGAGTAGGTTCGCTTGAAAACAGTAGTGAAGTTAGTAGTAGTACTTATTTTGTGCACAAAGTTCATATTCTTCTAAAGTAAGATGCTAATGAATTGATGCATAACCTTCTTGACTTCGATTGTTTTATTGTTACCATTTTGTTATCTGTAATTAAAGTGGTGATACTCGCCAAGTTGCATTAGCATTAGCAAAAGCACATGATGCAAGAAAGCAAGCTTATATAGCATCAGCCAATACTCGCCAAGTTGCATTAACATTAGCAAAAGCACATGATGCAAGAAAGCAAGCTTATATAGCATCAGCCAAAACACACACACACACACACACACACACCCTTCTCATTTCACCCATCCACTCGCTCAAAATGTTTAGTTATGCTTTGAATCTCTTTAAGTTATCAACTTCTACAATGACAGATGGTAGTTTGTTCCAGTATTCAACAACCCGCTGGCTAAAGGCAAACTACTGCACATCTATCCTACTTGTTCCTCGATTTGAATTTATGCCATATGAGGTGATTATTCTGATCAAGAGGAAGAATTCCATCAGCATTGAGCATGCTCAAACCATTCAAGGCTTTATACACCTCATTCAGATCACCTCGCAGGTGCCTAGTCTCCAGACACTGCAATTTGCAAAATTTAAGCCTTTCTTTGTAAGAGCAACTCTTTGTTCCGTTCACTAATCTTGTTGCCCTTCTCTGTACTTGTTCCAACAGCACTAGATCCTTATTAAAATGAGGCCTCCAGACCTGTATACAGTAGTCAAGGTGTGGCCTGACCATTGCCTTATACAAAGGGATAATCACCTCCTTGTCTATGCTAGCAAAATTCCTAAATATCATTGACAAAACTCCATGACCTGCTCTGGCTGCCTGTCTGCACTGCTCAGAGAACTTCATGTCTGCCTGAACAATTACCCCAGGTCCTTTTCACTCTCTACAACTGCCAGTGTAGTACCACACAGTTGATACATTACTCTGAGATTACTGCTTCCCATATGCAGTCCTTTACATTTGTCAATGTAAAACTTCAGTTGCCACCTCTCAGCCCATCTGGTCAACTTTTCTAGATCTTTTTGCAGCAGCATACAGTCATTAGTGTCATTAACAGTCCTGCCGACCTTCATATCGTCTGCAAACTTGGACATTAAGCCTGATATACCATCATCAATATCATTAATGAATACAGAAAACAACAATGGACCCAACACTGAACCCTAAGAGACTCCACTAATAACATTAGTCCACGATGACCAGTGTCCATTGATTACCATTCTCTGTCTTCTCCCACTCAACCATCCCTTTATCCCTAGCAGCAATTTTTTTCCAATGCCACACTACTCCAATTTGTCAGCAGTCTTCCGTGTGTAACAGTATCAGAAGCCTATCTAAGATCCAAATATATGATATCAAAGTTATTCCCTGCATCCAGTTCCTTTGTGACCACATCATAGTATCCAATCAAATTGTTCAGGTAAGACTTTCCCTTAATAAAACCATGCTATGTCCGAGCTATAAATGAAATCTTGTCTAGATGATCCTGCAATTCTTCTTTAACCAGTGCATCTATTAATTTCCCTGGAACAGAAGTTAAAATAACAGGTCTGCAATTGGGATCACATCTGCACATCTCATCCATGAGTACCTCACCTGTGTCCAAGGAAGCTCTCAAATTATGGCTAAGGGTTTTCTTACTTCCCTTGCTGCCTCCTTTAATATAACTGGATAGATTCCTTCCACCCCAGGTGACTTTCTTATGCTTATATTCAACAATTTCTCTTCTACATTACTCTCAGTTATTACATGATTATCTAGCTTACTACCAGAGTTTAATACACCTCCTGCATTCCCCTCCCTAAATAACTCCTCATGTGTGAATGTAGATGCAAAACATTCATTTTGTTTGTTAACTACCTGAGCAGGATCATCAACAGTTGAACCATCAATATCAAGTGGACGAATCTGATTCACCCCTTCCTTCTAGAGTTTGCACAGATTGTTCATTTACCTACAAGAATGCCAGTTAGGATTATCTGGCATTCTTGTAGGTAAATAATCCTAACCATACGGCCAACATGCTTGATCTTGTTCTCACAAACAACCCTTCTAAGTACACAGTCGAAGTGAGTGATACTTTAGGCACCTCATATCACAACTTATCCAATGGAGCCTTTATCTCATGGCTATTCTGTACCTTGTATTGTTTGGCATTACAAGAATACAAAATGGGATGACCTGCGAGATTTCTTTTCTTCTTTTCATTGGTCGGATTACTGTTTCAAAACTTATGATGTCAGCGTTTGGTCAGATCGTATCAGTGAAATTATTCTTGTAGGAATGGAATCCTTTATTCCACACTCCACTTTAAAATTTCATTCTTTATCTAAACTTTGGTTTTCCAATAAATGTGCTAAGGTTGTTCAAGAGAAGAACGTTGTATATCGTAATTGGCTTTTTTTACAATTCTTCAGTTTCATTTTCTTCCTACACCAAATCTCGCAATAATCATAAAGCAGTTATTAATTAGTCCAGACTATATTTTGAACAGGCTAAGAGTAGAAAACTTGCTTCTTGCCCTAATGGTAGCTGAGCATTCTGTTCGCTTTTCAAAGCTATTGCCTGCAACTTTTGCCCATCTCTGCTCCCACCTCTGTCAAAACCAGATGGCTCTGTTGTCACTTCAGCCGAGGATAAAGCTAACCTGATAGCATCCCTTTTTTCTTCCAACTCATGTATTAATGATCTTGGTAAAACCCCTCCCACCATTCCCAACATGCTCCATTCAGTGCCTCCTGTAGTCTTCCGTCAAAAGAATGTCAGAAGGATTTTGACGAATCTTGATTGTAAGAAAGCTCCAGGTCCTGATGGTATTTCTCCATTTCTCAAAACCTGTGTTCCTGAACTTACTCCTGTTCTTTGCCACCTTTTCACTTTCTTATTCCAAAGGTGTTTTTCCTTCTGCTTGGAAATTTGCTCATATCCAGCCATTTCCTAAAAAGGGTGACAAATCCCTCCCATCCAATTATCGTCCCATTGAAATTACTTCTACTCTTTCTAAAGTAATGGAGAAATCAATTAACCGCTAACTCTCAAACTACCTAGAAACCTTCTGTCTGATCAATAATTGCCATATGGATTCCATCAGTTACGATCCACTGGTGATACTTATGTTACCCATTTATGGAAAAATTCAGTGGAATAGTTTGATGAAATACAAGCAGTTTCTCAACATCTCAAACGTTCGATTATGTTTTGGCATAAAGGTTTTTTTAAACACGCTTCCATCTTATGGTTCGCCAAGTGTTTTTTTGTAATTGGTTATCCAGTTTTCTCTCTGATCGTTCACTGAGGACAATGGTAGATGGCTCTCTGTCTTCTAACTTCTCCACTAATGCTGGTGTCCCCAAAGGTTCGGTTCTCTCCTCCACCTTTTGCTCTTATATATTAATGACTCTTCCATTGACTGGAAATCCTATCCATAGTTTTGCTGATGATAGAACATTGCATTCCACTTTCCATTTTGAGAAAACTTGCCCTCCTCAATCAGCTTCGACTTTTTGAATATCTGCTACCAATTCCTTAAATGCCTTCTAAAACTCAGTCCTATCTAATATCTTGCAAAAGGATTCTTCTTCTTCTCCTATGCTTATCTTTGGTGACATTCCGATTTCTAGGCAAAATGATATATCTCTTTTGGGGATTACTATGTCTTCTAATCTCTCTCTCTCTCTCTCTCTCTCTCTCTTGGCACAAGCACATTACAAATGTTGCTTCCTCTGCATCCAAAAAACTTGGTTTTCTCTTTCGTTCTCTGCATTACTTTTCTTCCAAACAGCTGTTAACTCTGTACAAAGTTAACAGCTGTAAAAAAAAAAAAAAAAAAAACCACCCTTATTTGATCCATCCACTCGCTCCAAATATTTTTCAATTTCTGCCTTGAATCTATTTAAGTTATCAACTTCTACAGTGACAGATGGAAGTTTCTTCAACCAGTCAACCACCCGCTGGCTAAAGGCAAACTTCCGCACATATATCCTACAACCGTCTTTCCTCTATTTGAATTTATGCCCCCTCAGGTGATTATTCTGAGCAATAGGAAGAATCCCATCAGCATGGAGCATGCTTAAACCATCAAGGCTTTATACACCTCAAACAGATCACCTCGTAGGTGCCTAGTCTCCAGACACTGTAATTTGCAAATCTTAAGCCTTTCTTCGTAAGAGCAAACCTTTGTTCTGTTCACTAATCTTGTTGCCCTTCTCTGTACTCGTTCCAACAGCTCTATATCCCTCTTAAAATGAGGCTTCCAGACCTGTATATAGCAGTGTTTCTCAAAGGGTGTGCCGCGAAATCTTAAAAAAAAACTAGCGTCGTTTTTATTTTAACATCACTGTCCGAATATTTTATTTTGGTTGTAAGAATTGTTTGCATAACACAAATATAATAAAAGTATAAATAAAAAAATTGTTAATATTATTTTTTGTTCTATTTATTTAATTTAGAAATTTCTTTTTCTATGACTATGTAGGTGTGCCGCGAAATTTTTCTTCTTTGGAAAATGTGCCACGAGAGTAAAAAGATTGAGAAACACTGGTATACAGTACGCAAGGTGTGGCCTGACCATTGCCTTATACAAGAGGATAATCACCTCCTTATCCCTGCTAGAAAAATTCCTGTATATTATTCACAACACACCATGAGCTACCCTTGTAGACCATCTGCACTGCAAAACTTCATATTTCCCTGCACAATTACCCCCAGGTCCTTTTCATTCTCTACCACTTTCATTGAGCTACCACAGAGTTTATATGTTACTCTGAGATTACTGCTTCCAATATGTAGTACTTTACATTTGTCAATGTTAAACTTCGTTTGCCACCTCTCAGCCCATCTGCTCAACTTTTCTAGATCCTGTTGCTGCAGTGTACTGTCATTAGTGTCAGTATCAACCCTGCCAACCTTCGTATCGTCTACAAACTTGGACATTAAGTCTAATATACCATCATCAATATCATTTATAAATACAGACAACAACAATGGACCCAACACTGAACCCTGTGTGACTCCACTAATAACATTAGTCTGTGAAGAGCAGTGTCCATTGATTACCACTCTCTATCTTCTCACACTCGACCATCCCTTTATCCATAGCAGCAATTTGCCTCCAATGCAACACTGCTCCAATTTGTGCAGCAGTCTTCCATGTGCAACAGTATCAAAGGCCTTTCTAAGATTCAAATATATGATATCTAATTTATTCTTTGCATCCAGTTCCTTTGTGACTATATCATAGTATCCAGTCAAATTAGTCAGACAAGACTTCCCCTTAACAAACCCATGCTGTGTCCGAGCTATAACTGAAGTCTTGTCTAGATGATCCTGAAATGGTTCTTTCACCAGTGCCTCCATTAATTTCCCTGGAACAGAAGTTAAACTAGCATGTCTGTAATTACCTGTGTCTCCCTTTGATCATCCTTTGTTACATTCGCACATCTCCAGTCCATGGGTACCTCCCTTGAGTCCAGGGAAGCTCTCATAATTATGGCTAATGGTTTGCTTACTTCCTTTGTGCCTCCTTTAATATAACTAAATAGATTCCATCCATCCCAGGTGTCTTTCTTATGTTTATCTTCAACAATTTCTCCTCTACTTTACTCTCAGTTATTACAAGATTATCTAGCTTACTGTCAGAGTTGAATCCACCTGTGGCATTCCCCTCCCTGAATAACTCCTCATGTGTGAATGTCGATGCAAAATATTCATTTAGTTTGTTAGCTACCTGAGCAGGAATCATCAGCAGTTGAACCATTGATATCAAGTGGACCAACCTGATTCATCTCCTTCCTTCTAGACTTTACATAAGTAAAGAACTCTTTGCTGTTTTTCTTTGCATCCTTTGCCAAAGATTTCTTGTAATCTGCGTTCACCTGCCTAACCTTCTTTGTAACTTGGTTACAGACCAGCTTATATCTATCATAGGCTTCTGTGTCACATGTTAATTTATATGTATCCCATGCATTTTTCTTCTTTGTCACATGTCTAATTAGTTCATCTGACATCCATTTAAGCCTAAATCCTGAACAATATGATGGTTCAGGATTTAGGCTTAAATGGATGGGTATGAAAAGTCAGGATTGGTATGAAAAGCCTAATAGCTTCCAAGATTAATTCTTTGAATGCTTCCTATTTTGAATTTGATGTTGGTAACATCACTTGGTCCCACCGTATAGAATTTAAATACCGTCTCAGACCACTGTAGTCACCTTTATGAAAGCAAAACCCTTCCCTTTACCCTTGATGGTAGTTACCTCTTTGCGTAAACCCCACTTCAGCACACTATGATCACTGCCACCTAATGGTTCCTTTATCTGCATTTTCTTGATGCATGAAGAATCACTACTGATAATCAGATCAAGAGTATTACTCCCTCTAATTGCCTCCCGAACATGTTGCTGTAGAAAACAGTCATCCAATAAATCCACAAAAGCCTTGCTAGTGTGTGAGTGACCAACTCACAAATTCTAGTCAATCTCTGGGAAATTAAAATCCCCCGTTATAAGACACTCTGATTTACTGGGCCATTCTGTTTCTCTGCACAATTGCTCATTATACTCATCAAATTCATTTGGCCTATAACACACACCTGCTCTCATTTTTCCTTTCCCAGTGCTTATGTCACACCAAATAGACTCAACATTGCATTGTCCATCAAGATCAATTGGATGCACTTCCTTTTCATGTGTTTCTTAACTAACAGCCTAACCCCTCCTCCCTTTTTGTCCTGTCTATCCTTTCTGTACACATTGTACTCCCCAACTTCCAGTTCTGCACTGCTTATGTATGTGTGGCACCATGTCTCCGAATCCCAACAACATCTGCCTTTGATGTCTTGACTAGCACTTGAAGCTCATCGAATTTATTAACTGTACTCTTACCCTAACACAGCCCATGTATTTACCTGGTCCACTACGACTCCCAGCAGTCCTTGAAATCCCCTTGGCCTTGCTTTCCAGACTGCCGCTCAATTCCATTTCAATAAAAGTAGTGCAAGAATCACTTTTACCTCTGCCAGTGGCTACTGTTAATCTATTAGCCCATGTATCCCCCCAAGCTAGCAGTTTTCCAACCCATCTAACTCTGCCTCGATAGCATCATCAAATATTCTTGCACCATTTCTATTTAAGTGTATCCCATCCCTGTAGAAGCAGTCTTTCCTGCTTCTACAGGGATGGGATAACAAGCACAGACCAGGCTGAGAAAAATTCTACCTCTTGAGCCCTTGCACAATCTGTCCATGGCCGAATTGATCGACAAGGCTCTCATCATATATTCCCTCCTATTGTGTCTGGAATTGCAGACACTTTCAAATTCAATCCTAACTCACGCCTTTTTTTTCAGCATTGACTTGTACTTGTTAAGTAATTCCACTGGTCTCCTACTCTTAATATTATTAGTGCCAACGTGCACAACAATATCCACCTTTGTGCCCTTAAAAGATGATATCTGCTCTACAAGTCAACTGTTGCCCCTGGTGGACATACCCTGGTTCTGTTCCAATTATTCTTTTTTCACAATATGTTCCCCATTTCTCTGACAATAGAGTCACCTACAACAACTAGTTCCTTTGGGACCAGCACATTCTACCTTGGGGTTTGCCGCTGCATTGCTTGATGTTCAAGTTCAAGCTCTGGCATTGATGTGGGCAGCTGAGAGCTTGATGAGCCTCTCATATAAACCCGTAACAGTGCTGAGTTGGTGCCTGATTTTCTCGCACTCCTTACCTTGTGCACACACAAAGACATTCCCTTTGGCGATATCATGCCTCGTTCCTGATTGCTCCACAAACAATTTAAGTCATATCTCATATTTAAGTTATAACAATTTAAGTTATATCTCTTATTGTGAATACCTTCACAACGAGTTGCCATGTTATTGCGCTACTTTGAATAAGTAATACTTTACCAAAGGAGAAGTCTATTGTTACTTCTTCTCAGAAGATACCACCACCACCCAGATAGCATGATTTCAGTGCTATTTTGTATTTGTTTGATAATAACTCGACTATCCAGTTCTCCCTATTAGACTTAGAAAAGCAAAAAGGTAGAGGGGAAAGTAATAGTAGGAGTGGAAGAGGAAAAGAAACGGTGTAGAAGAATGAAATGGACAGTAACTCCTTCAACTCACACCACTCAAAAACTCAAACTCCTTGATTAGGCAACCTTCCCCAGCGGAGAAGGCTGTTGTTACCTATTCTTGGAAACTCTGGACATCATCAGACTCCCCCTGGTGCCGTTTCAGGGCTATTTGGCCCTTCTTCGGTGGGTGGGTGGGTGGGTGGGTAGGTACCTGTCGGTGGATAGGTACCCTAATGATGTAATGATGGAAAAACAGGTATGAAGTATAACTCCACAATATGAGAGATGCCTGATGGTGTATAAGATGAATTAAGACTAAGATGCATTAAGGGCTTTGCCTCAGACTGCAAGAGAATTAGACTACATGCAAGTTAGTGCAAATGTATCGTATTAGTACACAGCTAAACTCTAAATTGATATTGCACTACTTCAATCACTACTACAACTAAAACTAATTCAATTTATGAATTAAAACTAATTCATAAATTGAATTAGTTTCTATATAATCTATTTTATTTGTGAAATCATAAATACTCAAATAATTGTGGTAGATACTTATACACGGTCTTTTTTTTTTTTTCTTCTTCTTCTTCTACTTTTTGAATTAAACTGCTAGCTGCCAATACCAATTTCAAAATATTATAGATATATAGTTATTAGTTAGTACTAGAATTTTGGTTTTATTATTTTTCACTTGTATTCATATTAAGAAATATAAATTCAATTTTAGGTCAGAGTACAAAAGACAGCAATAGAAATTTAACTATAGAAGAAAGGTTGCAGCCAGAGGAATTTACAAAAGACACCAATAAAAATTTCATTACAGAAGGAAGATTGCAGCCAAAGGATTTTGCAGAAAGTCAGTATTTTTTTAAGTTTTCAGTTAGTTTTATAAATTAATGATGTTGTACGAGGAATTTTTTTTTATTATTCCATATAATGTGCACTTTATTATACAGGTTTTGGTCCTGGTACTCTTTACCAATTTTGAGAATTGGCAAGGGGGGGAGGGGCAAATTCTAAAGCGATACTTAATATTTTCTGATATAAGGATAGCTTCTACTAAAACATTAGAAACTACAGTAGAATAAATATTTTCTCTTAATATTATCTTACTGCTATTTCTACTATTATATTAAGTGATTTTACTAGTTGAGTTAGCTATTCCCCATAGGGAGGACTACTCAGGCACCAGCCCATATTTAGTGAATGGTGACAACTTGTGAAGTCTATCTTTTCTGCTCCCATGCTTCACTGATTTCAACAAATCACCTTGGCAGCAGTTAGCACAGTTGTACAAAAATAGTTTGTCAGTAATCCTGAACCCTATTTACTGGATATTTGATTTCTCCCCATTGGAAATATAATAGTAATAAGATTCTTTATTAACATAAATCATATACACTCTTGATTCCTTACACAGAAAGCTAGAGGAATCTTGCAATACATTGTCAATACAAGTGAACAAACACAGAGCTACAAAGTTAAGGTACATTGAGAAGTTGCATAAAAAAAAGAGTAATAGTAATTAAAAGGAAAAAGGACTAGAAGTTGAGCAGAACATAAAATTACATTGGCTAACTAGGATCAGCACCTACACAACTGTCCTTTACAAGCAGAAAGATAGGCCAAGATGTCATCACAATATGCCTTGTCAGTAGACTGTAGGTCGATGCCAATGTTGAGCGAGTTGAGCATGTCCAGAGTCACATTTGGGAAATGTCTCTTGAAATTCTGTAACCTCTGGAGTTTTGAGCACAAGTACTGTTGAGATTTCTTCCTGGCAAACACCAACCAACCATGTTCCAGACGTTGATGTGATCATGCTTAGATGAGCACAGATGAAGAAATGTAGCTAATGAGCTCTGTGGACTGTGGGCGAGTATTGCAGGTTGGAGCAGAGTGCAGATTTAGATGTCATGTAGATCTGATGAGACCACAAGTTGGCCCACTTCAGCACCCAGAATTCAAGGCCCCCATAGGTTCCTGAGGCTTGTGGGAGATGAGGTAGACCAGACTTCCATGGCATAGGAAAGCACATTACTGAAGTAAGTTGCAAGATATTTCCTGATTATTTGTTTATTGTGAGTTTTGTGCAGATCTATTTTCATTCAAGGCTCTCAAGGCTTTGGAATACTGAGCTTGGATTTGTTGTTTATAGGTGAAGTTCGCATCAATGATTTCTCTTAGGAATTTGACACTGTTTGTGGGAGTCAGAACATTTCCTGCCAATTTCGGAAGTAAAGAAGATGCAGTATAAGCAGAAGCCGACATGGAGTAAAGAAGGGATAACTTGACTTCTCTGGATTAACTGGCAGTCCAAAAAATTTGGAATATTTACAGAATGTATTTAGGTAGCTGTTTACAGTTTCAGAGGAGGTTTGTCATGCTTGTGAATAACCAACATGCCATTTGGATGGCAAGTAGCATTCAATATACAAGGAATCCATTTTGTAGAGACAGTATACATTTAAACAAAGGTGGTGTAAGAGTTTTGCCAGTATTATTGAGGATACTTTAAAAGTTAAGGGGAACTGCTAGTTTGGGGAGTGGGGGAACAAGGGTAATATAGATACGCATTTATCTGATAATATTGGTCAAAGTAATGCTTGCACATTCCTCGAGAGTTCTTGTTTATTACCACAACAGAACATATTAGCAAGGTGTTCTGAGGGCAGAAGTGTTTCAAATGAGCGGGTAGCTAATGCCGGGTAAATGAGCTTAAATAAATTTAAGGGGTGTGTCAGGGTAGTTAACTATACAAGAACATTAAGTCTTAATTGTTTGTACAGTAATGTCAGAAGTGTTGTCAATAAAATGAGTGAATTCGAACTGCTGGTTAGGACAAATAATGCTGACATAATAGGGCTTATGGAAACGTGGCACCACCTGGAGATAGGGGATGATGATGAGTATGTATAGTGTATTTAGGAAGGATAGGGAAGACAGAAAGGGTGGTGGGGTTATGCTTCTTATCAAAAGCAGCCTGAGCGCTATGAAAGCTTTCTGGGATTCAGATGTTTTGCGTGTTAGTATAGAATCTGTATGGTGTGAGATAGTTGGAAGCAAAGGTATAATGAGAGTGGAACTAATCTACAGGCCAGGTGATTGTGAAGATTATGATGAGAGCCTCTACATGCAAATGGAACAGGTAATTAAGCATGAATGTCTTATTATGGGTGATTTTACTTTGCCTCTAATTGATTAGAGCAAATGGGAAGGAAACTCAACATGGGGGACAAAATTTTTAAATCAGCTAGACGATTGTTATTTGTATCAACATGTAAGGGGAAGTGCTAGGGAAAAGAATACTCTAGACCTCATCATCTCCCATGAACCAGATGACATAATAAGGTTGACAGTACAGGAACCAGTAGCAGGAAGTGATCAAAGAGTTCTATGGTGGACAATGAAGAAGAGGTAGCAGTAGTTAAAGGCAAAGGAATGGGTTATAATTTCAGGAAAGGAAATTGCGATGCCTTAAGGTGCTACCTGGCCTCTATTAACTGGTTAGATATTCCACAGAGAGCGAATACAATTGAATTATGGTATACCTTTAAAACATTAATAATAGAAGCCTTGAATGCTTATATACTATTAAAAAATATCCCACAAGGAAGATGCCAAGTTGAATGAAAAATGAAGTTGCCAGATTACTTGAGCAGAAAAAGATGACTTGGAAAAGTTACACAAATAAAAAGTACTTTTATATATTTTGAATGCATTGAGTACAAAGATATGTGTACAAAATTTACAAAAATAAAATTACATTTGTAAGTTGTAATTAATCAATAATTAGTAATATTTGAGGTGAATAAGAAATAAAATAGGACAGCTAAATAATAAGAATTAATGGGTACTTAATACAAAAAAAAAAAAAAAAACAATAGGAATTGAACTAGTCCAGAATTTAAAGTGGATCAGGCCATTCTAGTGCTTCATTGGTACAATTATGCAGATCGGTGATTCCTCTGGGGAGGCCCTGTCGGGAGGTGCAACCAGATAGTATATGTGAAGAGCCTTCTACAGTTCCACAAGCACAGAGGGGAGAATCCCTGAAGCCCCATCTGTGTTCTGATTTGGCCCGTGTACAGATTTTTTTTATTGCACTAGTGCCACAGAAAAGTTTAGGCTGGCAAAGTCAGATTGCCTTTGCCAACTAGACAAATTGTTAGAGAAAATGGACAAATGATAGGGCAAGTGTTGGGTTTTTTTTTTTTTTAACTAATGCTTTAGAAGCGTATCAGTGCAGAAGAGATGTGGAGTAATCTGAAGGAAACAATTACCAGTGGTTTGTATAAATACCTTACATTTATGTCTATTTATATGTTAAATATAATAACAAAGTGAATGAAGAAATAAGAAAGTAGAAAAATGGGGAGTTGCCTAGTGCAGTCCAAGCTAGCAAATGCTAAAACTAAGCAGAGCAGGGACAATAAAGTGATAAGGGAAGAGAGAAAAAAAATAAAAGAACAGTAAAAAAAAAAAAAAAAAAAGAAGAGAGAAATTACAGAATAAAGTTAAAGAAAGCAGGAGTGAGAAAGTTAAAGTTAGTCCCTCTCACTTTCTTTAATTTTATTCTTTATTATTTTATTTCTCTTCATTTTTTTTATTACTATTCTTTTATTCTTTTCCTGTCCCCATCACTTTATTGTCTATACATGTGTATTTCTATACAGTTAGTCCTGCCACTTTTCAGGTATAGAGTGATTATTAATAACATTACAGGGTCCTTAGAAAGTTTTTACTCAGTATGAAATTTTTCTTTCTATTTTGGCCTGTAAGGAGGGAGAGAAGAGGGAACTTTGCCAGGATTCATCATACAAGGAAAAGGAACAAGTCTTAAATATTTTCCAGAAAGTAAGTCATTTACTTTCATTTGATTGCAGCAAACTTTTAAACTGCTTCATAACTATTTTGAAACTAATACAAAAACATTAAATGTTCATTGTTTGTTTTGGAGTAAATTTTTTTTATTATAAGTGGATGATTTTCATTTGAAAATGTGTATCACCAAGGTTGTGCCTAATAGTTGTTCACACTGCTCAAAGAAAACTGGCAGCCAAAATCCTAAGATATGTTCACAAGTTATTTCAGGTTTTTTTTTTTTTTTTTCTACTGGAAGATTAAAACAATGAATATGCATATTTCATTATGGAGGCTGGCTACAGTATAACCATTTTTTAATTCAAAAGAAAATTTAAGGTCTATTGCATTAAATGGACTTCCTTATATTCGCTGCCTCACTCTCTCTCTGTTTTTTTTTTTTTTATGTGAAACATCCTTGTGGGCATCAGCCGAGTAAATCTGATCGGTCATGAAAAATGTGTCAGGGAAGTAATGTCACCTGAAGCTTCCCACGCTCCCACCACTAGTCTGCTGAGCACTCACTAGTAGTGTGGTTAGAGTGCATGATGCATTTTTCATAACCAGTACAATAATCCTTAGGAAGAGGTTAGTGAAATCCAATCCAATAGCCTAATTACTCATTTGATTGTAGTGTTAAATAGTATGATTGCAACAATACAAGTATTTGTCAATGATTTCTTTTTTCGTTTAAAATTTTTGTTACATTCCATTCTTTGGTGCTTCTATAGAAGTTTTTATATTAATAATTTTGAAAAAGGCGTTCAGTGATGCCAAAGTCAAGTGCAGAGCATTCTCGAGAATATCAAACAGGAATGAAAGCGACAAGACCTAAGAAAATAAAGACTAATGTAGCAATGAGTGTGCAAGAACAAAAAAGACTATAGAGATTGCTTAAAAGACAAAGAAAATGAAGCATTGGATTTAGCAGTACCTTCAACACCATTCCAGCGCTATCTAAGTCAACAGCTTTGTCTACCCAGAAATTCCATTGCATTTACCGGAGTTGAATTTAGTGACGGAGAGGCTCATTTCTCCTCTCTTACTGTTCTTGCAGATAAGGCAACTGAGACACACGCACGGACAATACAGCATTCTGGACCAAGTGATCAGTGTGCCTGTTTCAGTCAGTACGGTGGTCCATTGCTTGCCAAGGGAGATTAATGATGATTGTTGTTTAAATGTGCATATAAAATGCAGGAAAATACACAAGTCCAGTTATTTGATCAGGTTAGTGAGAATGTGAGTGGTCGACACACATCTCAATCAATTGAATCAAATAATGATACATCAGTTATTCTTTGATGATGGTCACATTGAAATTAATTTGGCTAAAGATAACATAAATAAAAGTGATTCTAATTGAGGAAGGTCTCATCGCCCAACAGCAAACATTGTTGTGGAGCGACGATAAATATCTTAGAATCACCCCATGGAAACTAATGTACTGCAGAGCTTACTATTTGATGAGCACACAGAGGAACTGTTCTTTCCCAGCATTTATCTTGGCCAATTTAGAATGTTCAGAGAGAATGTATGTGTGACTCAGTTTGCGATGGCAATGAGCGAGCTCAGACGATCTGACCATCACGGTGTTACTCCATATCATCTCCTTTATATAGCAATGAAGATAATGAGAATGAGAGACTCTTTGACAGTGGTTTTCAAATACATAGGTAAAGTGAACTGAACTAAACTATTAAACTAAACTGACCCGCGAGCAAGTCAGTCCAAAGAATATGTTAACAGCAGCATCGAAAACAATTTGGCCTTCCTAAGGACAATTCGAAACTCTACCCTACTGGGCTCAACGTAAGCGCAATCTATTTGCTTTGATTTGACAGCTAAATAAACCTAGTGTTCTTGACTCTGAGTGCCAATGAAATCAGTTGGTCATGTTACTTCAGATATTGTATAAGTCACAGAATAACGAGTGTGATATTAGTGAGTATAACATGAGTGACATGGACTTCATGCAGAAGCCACGCTAGTGAATGAAGATGCTGTAACTTGTGCAATATAGGTCAAGAAGACTGTGGATGTAAATTATGAACATATTGCAATCAAAACATTATAGCCCATTTGGTCAATTTTATGTGGTCAGCTTTCTCAAGGGCTTAGAATTTCAGCATCGCAGAGTTTCACACGTGCACATTTTTCTGTGGTTAAATAATGCTCCAAGGACCCTTTGGGCAAGAATAACTAAGACACCATTGCAATGATCAACAAGTTAATATCTATCTCTGCTAGCTAGGCTTCGGAGAGCATCAAGCTTCAAACTCACAAACATACTTTCACGTGTTACAAGAAAATAATGACAGACATGTCATTTGAGGCACCATTCATGCCTCATTGCTCAACCACTATATTAGTGCAAGTGCTTAAGGCAGATGGATGCAAATAAAATATGCCGCTCACTACAAGAATATGTGGCAAAATCTAGAGGATAACATTTATGCTGAAATTAATGCATTCTTCGTCAGGATGAACAGTGTAAACTCGTATGACTATTACTGTTATGACTATATGATTATAAGTACGATCGTGACTATTATGAGGTATCCATGTATTGGACAAGATATTTCAGCTCCAGCAAATGCTAAGTTTTTGATAAATATATAGCTGTTTTATTGACTTAATTGTCATATTAATTTATTTTCTATAAGTAGCTTTATGTATCAAGTCAAGCTTCTTGGTTTATTTTGAATTTAGATAGCGATTTTGAAAGTTAATACTTAGTGTCTGTAGTCTTCTACCATTCGTAACTTGCTGACATTGTTAGTGAGGATGGTGTAACGTATATCCCTCATTGTTAGTGAGGATAATGTAACGTATATCCGGAATAGTGTAATGTATATCCCGAACTTGATAGCGTAATGTATAATGTAAAACTAAATAGCGTAATACATAGCACTGTATTAGTAATCTATTAGCTTAGTATAGTATTATCAATTATACATTAAAATTTATTAATCTTATTAAATTTCATTGTTAACTAATTGTACTTAAATGGAATCATGCGGAAAGTAGTGGGAGTGCTGTGGCTTGGGGAAGAACCGAAGGGGGTAATTCTCCGATGCATCAGTCTAAAAAAATGTGCGATATGTGAAATATTTGTAGACTATCTGGACAAGGAGGATGTCTTTGTGTGTACTAGGTGCAGAGAGTGTTATGAAATTAGGTGCCAACTCAGCATTCTGTTGGGCATCTATTTGAGTTTGAGGTGTTAGGATAGATGCCCTCGAAGAAATTAATGAGGGCCCATCAAGCTCTCAGCCCAACTCAATGCCACAGCTCACTCCTGTGCATCAGGCAATACAGCGGCAATCTACAAAGCAGAATGTGCTAGTCCCTCAGGAGCTAGTTATTGTCAGTGACTCTATTGTCAGGGAGACAGGGAATATATTATCCAAACAATAAGGGGAAGAGGACCAGGATGTGTCTTCCAAGGGCAAAAGTTGATGACGTTGTAGAGCAGATATCATCTTTTAACACATTCGCTGCCAGTCATGAATCAGCATGCTATTGTCAATAGCGCGGCATAGAAGGAGGAGACTGTCGCCAGAAGCTGACTGTGTTTCCATAACGAAAAAGCTTAAAAATTGGTAATAAGGGATTGTTAGGTATACCACATCAATATTCAAGTGTCATATAAGCAGTTTCCAAGAGATTTTCAAATTCACGCGCCAGCACGTGATAGGAACTGGAGGTCAAATTTGGCTGTAAATTCCGCATCATGTGCTGGTGCATGACACAAAAACATAATAATATAGTATGTAAATAATAAAACAAAAAACATGGTAACATTAAGAAATCGTATTATTTCATACCAAACCAATACAGATTACAAATACTATGTGTAAGAATGTTACTTATGTATAATGTTCGCACAATCTAAGCAATAGCCGGGTGATCCTTCACAAACACTGCAGATATAGATTGTATCTTTACATTGGCAAAAGATGCTAAGAAAAACAACGAGGATTTCTTTACTTATATAAACTCTAAAAGGAAGGGAATGAATCTGATTGGTCCACTTGACATCGATGGTTTGACTGTTGATGATCCTGCTCAGATAGCAAACAAACTGAATGAGTATTTTGCATCTACATTCACACATGAGGAATTATTAAGGTTTGAAAATGGCAGAAGGTTATCAAATTGTAGCAGGATACTTAATGATTTTGTAATAACTGAAAGCAAAGTGGAGGAGAAATTGTCGAAGTTAAACATAAGAAAAGCACCTGGGATGGATGGGATCTATCCAGTTATATTAAAGGAGGTGGCAAAGCAACTAAGCAAACCCTTAGCCATAATTATGAGAGCATCCTTGGACTCAGGGGAGGTTCCCACTGACTGGAGATGTGCAAATATATCCCCAATTCACAAAGGGGGATCGAAGGGTGACACGAGTAATTACAGACCAGTTAGTTTAATTTCTGTTCCGGGTAAAATAATGGAGTCACTGGTTAAAGATGCATTGCAGGATCATCTAGACAAGACTGCATTGCAGGATCATCTAGACAAGACTGCAGCAATAATTCAGACACAGCATGGGTTTGTTAAGGGAAAGTCTTGTCTGACAAATTTGATAGGATATTATGATGTGGTTACAAAGGAACTGGGTGCAAAAAATAATTTTGATATCATATATTTGGATTTCAGGAAAGCTTTTGACACTGTTGCGCATGGAAGACTATTGTACAAATTGGAGCAGAATGGTATTAAGGGTAAGTTGCTACAATGGATAAAAGGATGGTTAAGTGGGAGAAGACAGAGGGTGGTAATCAATGGGTGTTGCTCTTTGTGGACTAATGTTATTAGTGGTGTCCCACAGGGTTCGGTGTTAGGTCCACTGTTGTTTTGTATATTTATCAATGATATTGATGAAGGTATATCAGGCTTAATGTCGAAGTTTGCAGATGATACAAAGGTTGGCAGGGTTGTTAATGACAGTAATGGCAGTGTGCTACTGCAACAGGATCTAGATAATTTGGGCAGATGGGCTAAGAAGTGGCAACTGAAGTTTAACCTTGACAAATGCAAAGTACTGCATATGGGTAGAAGTAACCCCAGAGAAACGTACCAACTGTGTGGTACTACACTTAAGGTGGTAGAAAATGAAAAAGACCTGGGAGTAATTGTGCAGTCAGATATGAAGTTTTCTGAGCAATGCAGACAGGCTGCCAGGGCAGGTCATGTGGTTTTGTCAATGATATATAGGAATTTTGCTAGCAGGGAGAAGGAGGTGATTGTCCCTCTGTATAAGGCAATTAGTCAGGCCACGCCTTGAGTACTGCGTACAGGTCTGGAGGCCTCATTTTAGGAAGGATGTAGATTTACTTGAGCGTGTACAGAGAAGGGCAACAAGATTGGTGAGGGGAATGAAGGGATCCTCTTACCAAGAGAGGCTTAAGTTCTGCAAATTGCAGTGGCTGGAGACTAGGCACCTGCGCAGTGATCTGATTGAAGTGTATAAGGCCTTGAATGGGTTGAGCATGCTGAATTCTAATGGGATCCTTCCACTTGTTCAGCCAGCGGGTGGTTAATTGCTGGAACAAACTTCCATCTGTCGCTGTGGAAGTTGATAGGTTGAATAAATTTAAGGAGGAACTGGACAGGCATTTGGAGGGAATGGTGTGATTTTTTTTTTTTTTTTTTTTTTTGGCTGATGCTGCATAAGCTCATACGCTTGCTTTCTTGCATCACATGCCACTACTACTACTATTTCCCTTCGGAACAGCAACGTTTGCATTGCTTCCTCAATATTTTTCCACCTTTTCTTTCGGGCGCCTCCATAGCCAGGTGGGAAGAAGCAGCAGTGCGTAGCACACGCTTCTTGATTAGACCGGGGTTCGAGCCCGTCACCACCCAATACGGAGGATGCGGAAAGGTCAGGGAATGACCACCTCATATTCCCGGAGCAATATGGCCTTAGTTGCTAATGCTCCTAAAAACCAAATAACAACAAAATAACAATAACAACAACCTTTTCTTTCTTCTCACGTTTGAGCACATGTTCCAGTTCAGGTACATCATGCATAGTATAAGGGAGATCAGATGGCTGTTTCAATAAAGATCTGATCACTGATAAATGGAAGTCATAAAGTTGCATCTTGTTATGTGAATATTTAGTATGGATATGGTGTGCAATTCATCATTATTAGTTGCAAAATATGCATAAATATTTTTGTTGGCCACCTAATGGTTTTCCTTTTGCAAGGATAATAGGCAAGCATTTGATCTTGCTTGTCAATGCCTGACATAAACCTATTATATTCAATTATAGGCAATGGTTTTGATTTATTCTGCATTCTCGTTTATTCTGCATTTCCACCATATCATTTTGGTATTCTGTAGATATGTAACTGACATCTCTTCTGTCCTTCCATTTAGCAATTATTACACCACGGGCACACCTTGATAAAGTTTCCCCTTTCTTCAGCTTTTTTTCTCGAACCTCTTTCGGAAATGTTTTCCTATTACTTCTGATTGTGCCAGTACAGTGGGTTTGTCTGTCAGCGAGACACTTAGCGAGTTCATAGCTATTGTAATAATTGTCCATAAATATGCTATGCTCGACATCTAACATCCCATCAATTAAGTTCGTGACGACTTTTTGTGCAATGTCCTTTTCCACTAGAATCATCCAACATACCGGTATATACTTGAAAATTGATAACATATATAACTTAATGTTGTACTTATGGCATTTGTTTTGAATGTACTGTCGAAAAACAAGCCTTCCACGCCACAATATCATAGACTCATCTAAGCTAATCTCACGTCCTGGATAATATATTTCCAACATTTGTGCATTAAACAGCTTCACCATTTTTCGAATTTTATATAGGCGATCCTGTGGACATACCTCTTTCTTTCTTTTCTGGATTTTTTGCGAAATGCAAGGCCCACAGTAATAATAAGAGACGATTCCTGCTCATGTTATCTGCGAACACATGTAATCCGAACAGTTTATCTGTTTTCCAATAATCTTGTATGCGGTTCAGTTGAATGGTTCCCATATGTAAAATCAATCCAAAAAATACCAGTATTTCATCTCTAGTGGTGTCCTTCCATGCATTTATTTGAGAATATTCTTTATTTTCTTGGGGAAGAAGTATTTCACGAGCATAAACATTTGTTTGTGTAATTATTTCATCCAAGATATTGTCGGTCAATAAATGACGAAAGTAATCTATATGATTATGACCTGACATGGGTTGCATCAAGGACTCGGATTTTGTAAAACGAAACTGTTTCATCGATGTTACGTCATTTTCCCACATGACGTTTTCCAACTCACCGGAATCGTGCTGTGGAAGTGTAGCCTCTTCCACAATATCTTCTGCATCTACACTTTCCGAATCCGAAGCATCCTTTGGAGGGATAAAATCTTCGTCATCGTCTTGTAACTGGCATCACTGGGATATACGTCAGATAACTCTTCCAAAATTTTTGCAATTTCTTCATCTGTAAGGGATTTTTTATATTGCACTTTCTTCTTTTTGGGCGCGATGGGCCTGCTAAACTATCATCTGCACAACTCATATTACAAGGCTTTTCCGCACGTCACGTAACAAAACGTTCAACACCACATACATATAGTTTACACCCTTTACTTGACGCCGAAACAACTATACACAGCAGAAACACAATGCCAACTGAAGTTGAGAACTTCATACTAACGTCTAATGAATCCCGTGCCTGTACGTGATTGGCTACTGGGTAATGATGCCACATCCTGCGTGTGATTGGCTCTTCAATACTGCTGCGACATCACACATTGGTGCGTGATTGGCAGCGAACGTGTTAAGGACACAAAAGGTGATATTGTTGTAAAAGTTGGCACTAATGACCTTAAGAGTAAGAGATCTGCAGATTTACTTAAAAGGTATAGATCAAATTTGAAAAAAATCGCAAATTAGTCTTAAATTTGAAAGTGTTGGCAATTCGGCCCAGACATGATAGGAGGGATTATATATGATGAGAGCTTTGTGAATCAATTTGGCCCTAGAGAGATTGTAAAGGCTCATGGGTAGGATTTTTTTTCAGCATGGTCTGTGCTTGCTAACAGGAGAGAGACTGCTTCTACAGGGATGGGATACACTTAAATAGAAAGGGTGCAAGAATATTTGTTGATGCTATTGAGGCAGTGTTAGGTGGGTCGGAAGACTGCTAGCTTCGGGAGATTCACAGACTAAAAGATTAACAGTAGCTGCAAGCAGAGGCAAAAGTGATTTTTGCAGTCCCTCTATTGGAATTAGCAGCAGCCTAGAGAGCAAGTTGCTTGCTGGGGATTTCAAGAACTGCTGGGAGTCATCATAGAACAAGTAAATACAGTTGAACTTGGTTATAAGAGCATCAAGGGACCGACAAAATTTCCTTCTTATAAACATTACTCGCTATATCAGTGATAGTGGAGATGGGGAAATCCCTGGGGCCGTTAGACAATGATTGGATTCTCAATAACTTGATAAAAAGATAATTCAGAAAACAAAAGAAATATAAGTATATATACCTACATATTATTTGTATTAATATGCTTGTATGAACTACAATACACTTAATATTAAACACAATTTATTTGTCTGTAATTTTAAAACCATACACTTAATACTAATCACAATTTATTTCTCTGTAATTAAAAACAATACTATTTAATAATAAACATGATTTCAATTAGTCTTTATTTATGAATCTTAAAATTGATATTTGTTTTAAAGATTTCACTTTGATATTTCTTAAGTTTCCCCTTAAAACACTCAATGTGTTAAAAGTCTCATTACGTGCCTTAGTTCCTTCAAATAAATTGACTCTGTCCACTGCATCTTGAGCTTATGAGATTATTGGCACTGATTTTGATTCACTTTCACTTGTCATCACATCATCATCGTTATTGTCTTTATTGAGCACAGCATCTACAGTGTCACTCTATGTAGGAAGACCACTAGTTAACAAGTTGTCATTGAATTGTACAAATTCATCGATGTTATCTCTATTAAAACCTACAACGTTGTTACGTAGCAACCGTTCGGAGAATGGTAAGTTGTTTTCTTCATTTCCATCATCTTCATCTATGATAGAAATTTCATTTGAATTTAATTTTGATTTCTTGAAGCAATTCGTTATGGTTGTCAAAGTAACATTATTCCATGCACCATTCGATAAATTTATAGCATCCAATATCGATATAGACTTGGTAAGTTTCTGTTCTCTCAGACCGATCAGATGTAAAACTAGAAATCTTTTATAAAATCCTTTCAAACTCTTGATTACACCTATGTCCAGTGGTTGAAAAATTGATGTTGCATTGGGAGGCATTAGCTTAATGTTGGACAAATTTTGAATCTGGGGATGTGCAAGACAGTTATTAACTAACAAAAAACTTTTTTTTTTTTTTTTTTTTGAATAGTTTCTTATTCCAATCATTTATATATTGCCGAAAAATATCCGAAGTTATCCAAGCTTTCTTGTTTCTTTGTAATCCACAGGAAGTTTCCTTACATTTTTGAAACAACAAGGTGTTAATAATTTTCTGATAGCCAACTTTTTTTTTTTTTTTATCAGTTCCTATCCTATTTGCACAAACAAGCACCATCAAGCGAGCCATTGATTTTTTTCCACCAACACCTTTTCCCCCTTTCAATTTAAATGTATTGTCAGGTGTCAAATTATAAAAAAGTTGTGTTTCGTCAGCATTGTGGATGTCTTCATTGTAGATGACTAACTGAGAGTAGGAGCATATTATAGGCCTAATGACTCTGATGTGTATAATGAACAATTGTGCAGAGAAATAGTGCGCCAGTAAATCAGAATGATTTTTAAAGGGGGATTTTAATTTTCCGGATATTGATTGGAACTTGTTGGTTGGTATCCACAAGACTTTTGTGGATATATTTGAGAACTGTTTTCTAAAGCAACATGTTCGAGTTGCAACCAGAGGGAGTAACAATCTTTACCTGATTACCAACAGTGATTATTAATGCATTAAGAATTTGCAGATAAAGGAACCACTAGGTGGCAGTGAATCACAGTGTACTGATGTGGGATTTACTTAAAGATGCAACTACCATCAAGGGTAAAGGGAAGGTTTTTTGCTTTTGTAAAGATGACTACAGTGGGCTCAGGCAGTTTTTAAATTCTACCAACAGTGATTATTAATCAACTGATATTAAAAACAGCGAATTCTAGATGGGAAGCGTTCCAGGAATTAATCTTGGAAGCCAACTAAGAAATACCATTCAAGTTTAGACCTAAAATTCTATTATTTTTTTTTCTTTTTTTATGAAACCCCAAAACACAAGAGGTATTAAAACCTATAGTACTTAGTGCCGTGCATGGGTTGGAGATTGAGAAGACGAAAGAAGATATTTTTTGACATTAGACTTGAACTGCTGTAGACTGCAATTTTCAGGAAATATGTATGAACAAAGGTTGTTCCAGAAAACAGTAGTTGAATTAATAAACGAGGAAGATGAAAAGTTGGTTTTGAAAGTTTCAAGATGGACAGTAAATGGATGTTCGCAGCACGTATTTGGACTGTATTGAAAGAGAGTGTGGGAATTATAGAAGCCAATTCAGAAGAATAGTGCCCATGGAAGTATCTGTTGAAAAGGCATGCAGTAGAAACAGCACATCTATGAGATAGAGAGTGAGGAGACTCTGTTAGAGGTGGGCCATTAATTAATCTAACTGTCCTCTTCTGAATAGAATCTAGAAGCCTGAGAGAGGTTTTGGGGGCACCGCCCAATATGTTGGAACAATATTACACGGTAGCATGGAGGTACAATGATTTGTACAGAGTAAACAGCTGTTTGGAAGAAAAGTAATGCAGAGAGCGAAAGAGAAAACCAAGTTTTTTAGATTCCAAGGAAGCAATATTTGTAATGTGATTGTGCCAAGAGAGATTAGAAGTCAGAGTAATCCCAAAAGAGATACAATATATGATATTGCCCAGAAATCGGAGTGTCACCAAAGATAAGCATAAGAGCAGAAGAATCCTTTTTGTGAGATATAAGACAAGACTGAATTTTAGATTGAAATCAACTGAGTTGTCTTTGCCCCACTGGAGAATTACCTGGAGATCGGCATTTAAGAAATTGGTACCAGATATTCGAGAAGTTGAAGCTGATTCAGCAGGGTAAGGTTTCACAAAACGGAAAGTGGAATGCAATTTGCTATCATCGGCAAAACTATGGATAGGATTTCCAGTCAATTGAAGAAGGTCATTAATATACAAGAGTGGGGGAAAGAACTGAACCTTGGGGGACTCCAGCATTAGGGGAGAAGTTAGAAGATAGAGAGCCATCTACCATCAGTGAGCAGTTAGAGAGAAAACTGGATAAACAATTGCAAAAAACAGTTGTCGCCTCCGTAGCCAGGTGGGCAGGAGCAGCAGTGCGTTGCACATGCTTCTTGATTAGACCGGGATTCGAGCCCTTGCCCACCAAATACGGAGGATGCAGAAAGGTCAGGGAATGACCACTGCGTATCCCCCGAGCAATATGGCCTTAGTTGCTAATGCTCCTAAAAAACCAAATAACAAACTGCAACAACAAAAAACAGTTGGCAAACAATGTTGGAAGCTTGTTTGGAAGACCTTTATGCCATACATGATCGAAGCCTTTGAGATGTCAAAAGCAACTGCTTGTGTTTCACTGAACTTTTCCATTGAATTTGTCCATAAATGGATAACAGAAGCCAGAATATATGACCAGTGGATCGACACTGATGGAATCCGTACTGGCGATTGTTGATCAGATGGAAGGATTCTAGGTAATTTAAGAGTTGGCGGTTAATTGATTTCTCCGTTATTTTAGAAAGAGTAGAAGTAATTGCAATGGGATAATAATTGGATGGGAGGGATTTGTCGCCCTTTTTAGGAACTGACTGAATATGAGCAAATTTCCAAGCAGAAGGAAAAACACCTTTCGAATAAGAAAGGAAAAAAAGGTGGCAAAGAACAGGAGTAAGTTCAGGAATGCAGATTTTGAGAACAAGTGGAGAAATACCATCAGGACCTGGAGCTTTCTTAGCATCAAGATTCAAAATCCTTCTGACATCCTTTTAATGGAAGACCACAGGAGATATTGAATGGGGGTGTGCTGGGAATGGTGGGAGGTGTTTTTCCAAAATCATTTATATTTGTAAAATATTAATGATCTCGGATAACTGTTGAAGATCCTGCTCAAGTAGCTAATAAACTAAATAAGTATTTTGCATCTAAATTCATACACAAGGAGTTATTGAGGGAAGGGAATGCCAGAACTGAATTAAACTCTGGCAGTGAGTTAGGTGATTTTGTAATAACTGAGAGAAAAGTGGAAGTGAAATTGTTGAAGATAAACATAAGGAAGGCACCTGGAGTGGAATGGATCTATCCAGTTATATTAAAGGAGGCAGCAAAACCCTTAGCCATAATTGTGAGAGCTTCGTTGGATTCAGGGGATGTACCCATTGACTGGAGATGTGAAAATGTGAACCCAATTCACAAAGGAGGACAAAGGCGACACAAATAATTACAACCTGTTAGTTCAACTTCTGTTTCAGGGAAATTAATGGGGGCACTGGTTAAAGAAGCACTGTAGGATCATCTAGACAAGACTTCAGTTATAGCTCGAACACAGCATGGGTTTGTTAAGGGGAAGTTTTGTCTGACCAATTTGATTGGATACTATGATGTGGTCACAAAAGAACAGGATGCAAAGAATAATTTTGATATCATACATTGAGATCTTAGAAAGGCTTTTGATACTGTTGCACATGAAAGACTGCTGCACAAATTGGAGCAGTGTGGCATTGGAGGCAAATTGCTGCTATGGATAAAGGAATGATTGAGTGGGAGAAGACAGAGAGTGGTAATCAATGGACACTGCTCTTCGTGGACTAATGTTATTAGTGGAGTCCCTCAGCATTCACTATTGGGTCCATTCTTGTTTTCTGTATTTATTAATGATATTGATGATGGTATATCAGGCTTAATATCCAAATTTGGACAATACGAAGGTCGGCAGGGTTGTTAATGACACTAATGACAGTACGCTACTGCAACAGGATCTAGAAAGGTTGAGCTGATGGGCTGAGAGGTGGCAACTGAAGTTTAACATTGACAAATGTAAAGTACTGCATATGGGAAGCAGTAACCCCGAGTAACGTATCAACTGTGTGGGGGAATACATTGACAGTGGTAGAGAATGAAAAGGACCTGGAGGTAATTGTGCAAGCAGATATGAATTTTTCTGAGCAGTGCAGATATGAGGTTTTCTGAGCAGTGCAGATATGAGGTTTTCTGAGCAGTGCAGATGGTCTGCAAGAGTAGCTCATGGTGTCTTCTCAATGATATACAGGAATTTTTCTAGTGGGAATAAGAAGGTGATTACCCTCTTGTATAAGGCAATGGTCAGGTCACACTTTGACTACTGTATACTGGCTAGATGTCTCATTTTAAGAAAGATATAGAGCTGTTTGAACGAGTACAGAGAAGGGCAACAAAGTTAGTGAATGGAACAAAGGGTTGCTCTTACAAAGAAAGGCTTAAATTTTGCAAATTACAGTGTCTAGAGGCACACTAGAGTCACTAGGTACATGTGAGGCGATCTGATTGAGGTGTATAAAGCCTTGAATGGTTTGAGCATGCTCAATGCTTATGGAATTCTTCCTCTTGCTCAGAATAATCTCCTGAGAAAGAGGTCATAAATTCAAATTGAGGAAGGATAGAAGTGCGGAAGTTTTCCTTTATCCTATGGGTGGTTGATTGCTGAAACAAATTTTAAATGAGAAGTTTTTTTTTTTGGCTGATGCTATGTAAGCTTGCTTTCATGCATCATGTACTTTGGTAATGCTAATGTGTTATTAAGGATTATATATACAAGGATAGTAGCACATGCTCTTTGAGTAGACTGGGGTTTAAGCCCTTAAATGTGAAATATGGTCGACCTGCCAACCCGCACTGGACCAGTGCGACAGATTATGGTCCATTTCCTCTTAACATCAATGAGTTAGGCAGCTTCCATCCTACAGTGTATTGGTAATGGCTGCAGTTTACTTTACTTTTTATACAAGGATAGATACTAGAAAACAGAACAGTCGATGTAAGCTGTGAGGCTTGCACTTACAGAAATTGACATGGCTGGTATGCAGACAATATCCCATAGAATATGGCATCAGATTATTTTGTGTCGCAGAAATAGTGGTTGTCATACCTTCAGGAGGCTTGAAGATGTGCCCTCCCTTACTGGTATGTAAACAAGCACGTATGTAGATATCATTTCCCTTTGTACTTGATGTATTGCACATTAAATTACAATTTTGTTATGTCCCTTTGAGACTTGGGCCTTCTGAACTACCATCTAGAATAGTTAAAGGTTTCAATAACCATTTATGATTTTGATTGTCAGAAAAGAAAAAGATAAATTGTTATCAGAATTTAATTTTGAAATCGCTGTATGCTGTATACATAAATCAAGTGAAATTAATTATATGTAATATTTTACTTTTGTTTTATAAGCTTTCAGATTTAATTTTGTTTTTTTATCCCCCAGTTGTTTTTAACATACATATCAGCAGTGATGGACTTGTAAAACACATCCATGACTTACTTTATATGGAAACAGACAAGGTATGAATTCAGTTTTGCTTTATTACTATTATTATAAAGCATATGTTGTCCGAATGATTTTCACAAGTCACAAGAATAATTTAATTATTCATTCACTTGATAATTCTTTGCAAAAGTGTCCTCTCTGGTACATATATTGTATATCACCTGTCACTCATTTGGAGAATTCTGAATTAAATTTAAACTAGAACTCTTTAAATGAGGTCAGATGAATTTTTAAAGGCCTGTTCTTCAAGCTGATATCAGATGGAAAAGTGCTACCCTCACCATTGTAATAATTTACATGGAATTATTACACTGATGCACTATGGCTAAGCAAATGCATATGTTTCTCTCAGAAGCAGTCAACCAACTTTCCAAGGTTTCATAAGCCTCTGACTGCTTGCTGTTTTCATGATAACTTTCCAGTTACCAGACAAATTACCAGATATTTTTGATGTTTTTATATGTATTCATAAAGTAATAAATATTGTTAGGAAGAGAATTTCTTTAATACAATAGTATTAAAGTAATTCTCTTTCAATTCTCTTTCTGTTATCTACCTCCCTGACACATACCTGTGCAGCCATATTAAAGGGACATTTTTTGCCATATAGCATAAAATTTGTTTTTATATGAATGTAGCAGTCAGTATGTGAAACCAAAATTTCTAGTTCAAAGAGAAAATGGAAGAGAGAGAGGAGGTAGGTGAAAATGCCTGGAACTTCATTGAATCTTTCTTGGATTGTAGGAGCAAAGTTTTAAATTTTGGGATTAAAAATAATAGGAAATATTTGCTGCAGAAAAGAGACATGCAGCAATTGGTACCGAGAGTAATAGGCAGTTGCTTATTTTCCTGTAATGATGAGAAAGGTGAAACTTAGAATTAGGATGTGGAAAATGCTGTTTTGTAAATAAAGACAGTAGTAGCAGTAGAGGCATATGATGCAAGAAAGCAGGCTTATGTAGCACAGCCAAAAAAAAAAAAAAAAAAAGTAGTATTTTAGTAGTCCTAATATAAGCCATAGTATTTTGTCATAATTTTAACTAATCAGGAAAGAAAAAGATAAATTGTTATCAGAATTTAATTTGATAAATTTAATCTGGCTTAAATATTTGTTTATAATCCCTGGAATACCACATTGCAAATGCCAATTATTTTTCCTCTAAAATTAAGAGGAGTATGGCACATCTACCACTCTATTTTTTATTTATATCTACTATATATCTGAAACCTGTTCTGTATTTTCTGTATTAGATTAATTAATGCATTAGATTTAAGCAGAGGTTCTTATCCTTTTTATATGGTCTCCTCCCTTCCGTTTTTTGCTTGCTTCCTCATCCCACATCATTCTATGCCTGATTAGTTGATTAGTTAAAATGGAAACATATTGCATCTTATTTTTTTCTTTATCTTAATTTTCTAATCTCACTCACTCTCTCACACACACACACACACACACACACACACACACACACACACACACACACACACACACACACACACACACACACACACACACACACACACGTGACATAATGCATGTTATGCTGAGTCTCATTATGCATATTATGCTGACTATAATCTTATGGAAGATTATTTATTGAATTCTGTTGGCAGCACTGAGTGATCATATGGCATCATTTGATAGTTATTATGCACCCTGATAGAGATGCTGTGTATAATCCGGTCAACCCTTCCCCATCTCTTCCATCATGCAGTATGATTGATGACTTTTGAGGTTATGACAAACGTCGTGGCGAGATCCAATATTTCTTACATTTCAAGGGTACAGCTCTAAAACGGTGTTCGCAGGCCGGCCGCTAGTTAGTACACCTGACCGAACCTATTGGTAACTCTCTAGGAGGCTTCCGGATCAGCTAGTGTATAATCTTGCTACCTCTACTTTGCCAGATAGTGACTGGAGGGAATCCGAGTAGTGTGTATGTGGGGAGCATTGTCGAGGCCACGTTATGTCAAGTATCTGGGTATATTCTTACCGTGTGTACGCCATATCCAATAATTTCATTATTTCATACAGCAGGTCCCACCCACTTTTTCTTACTATTGAATACACCATGAATTGTCAAACTAATAGAGCAAGCTTATCTGCGAAAAGATCTAGACCTCACAAGCACTTCCTAATTCATTTCACAAATATACGTGGTCTCAATTCTAATCTCAACAACGTCCATTTCCACTTGCAGTCTGCCAAACCCCATGTACTTATTCTGAGAGAATCTCAGTTATCGGTTGATTCAACTACTGCTCATCTCAGATGCCCAAATTATTCGCTGTATGATTCCTTTTGCCTCAAAGGCGGTACTTGTGCATATGTCCATTCTGATATTCCCTGTCAGAGACTTGGCAATTTGGAATCTCCTCTCTTTGATCTTCTCTGGCTTAAAATCTCTCTACCTCATTGTGTCAAATTCATCTGTTGTCTCTACCGTTCTCCCAACTCTACTAATCACTTGGAGCTCTTTGACTTCCTCTCTTTGCAACTTGACTTTCTCCAGTCCAACTTTCCTAACAGCGAGGTAATTTTCCTTGGTGATTTTAATGTTCACAACTCCAGCTGGCTTCCATTTTCTAGTCACACCGACCCAGCTGGTCTAGATGCTGAGGCTTTTGCAATTACTAATGACCTTGCACAGATTGTTCTTTTTCTCGCAAACAACCCTTCTAAGTACACAGTCGAAGTGAGAGGTCCTTTAGGCACTTCAGATCACAACTTGGTGATTGTCTCTTCTCCAATGGAACCGTTTCCTCATGGCTATTCCCAACCTCGTGTTGTTTGGCATTACAAGAATGCAAAATGGGATGACCTGCGAGATTTCTTTTCTTCTTTTCCTTGGTCGGATTACTGTTTAAAAACTTCTGATATCAATGATTGCTCAGATCATGTCAGTGAAATTATTCTTGCAGCAATGGAATCCTTTATCCCACACTCCACTTTAAAATCTTGTCTTTTATCTAAACCTTGGATTTCCAATAAATGTGCTAAGGCTGTTCAAGAGAAGAATGTTGCATATCATAATTGGCTTGTTTCTAATTCTTCAGTTTCGTTTTCTGCCTACACCAAAGCTAGCAACAATTGTAAAGCAGTTATTAATCAGTTCAATCTAGAGTTTGAATAGGCTAAAAGTAGAAAACTTGCTTCTTGCCCTAATGGTAGCCAAGCATTCTGGTCTCTTACCAAAGATATTGCCCGCAACTTTTGCCCATCTCTGCTCCCACTTCTGTCCAAACCAGATGGTTCTGTTGTCACTTCAGCCAAGAATAAAGCCGCCCTGCTAGCATCCAATTTTTCTTCCAACTCATGTATTAATGATCTTGGTAAAACTCCTCCCACCATTCCCAATGCTCCATTCAATGCCTCCTGTGGTGTTCCATCAAAAGGATGCCAGAAGGATTTTGATGAATCTTGATGCTAAGAAAGCTCCAGGTCCCGATGGTATTTCTCCACTTGTTCTCAAAACCTGTGCTCCTGAACTAACTCCTGTTCTGTATTGCCATTTTTCACTTTCTTATTCCAAAGGTGTTTTTCCTTCTACTTGGAAATTTGCTCATATCCAGCCAGTTCCTAAAAAGGGTGACAAATCCCTCCCATCCAACTATCATCCCATTGCAATTACTTCTACTCTTTCTAAAGTAATGGAGAAATCAATTAACCGCCAACTCTTAAACTACCTAGAAACCTTCCGTCTGATCAACGATCGCCAGTATGGATTCCGTCAGTGTCGATCCACTGGTGATATTCTGGCTTATGTTACCCATTTATGGACTAATTCAATGGAAAGGTTCGGTGAAACGCAAGTAGTTGCTCTTGACATCTCAAAGGCTTTCGATCGTGTTTGGCATGAAGGTCTTAGCATTAGCATTAGCATTAGCATTAGTAGAGGCATTTGATGCAAGAAAGCAAGCTTATGCAGCATCAGCCAAAAAAAAAAAATAAATAAAACCACTTCCACTTCACCCCTCTGTTCGTTCAAAATACCTGTCCAGCTGAGCCTTAAACTTATTTAGACTATCAACCTCCACCACAAGGGTCTTCTAAACAAGCTTCCATCTTATGGTTTGCCAACTGTTTTTAGTAATTGGTTATCCAGTTTTCTCACTGAGGGTGATGGTAGATAGCTCTCTGTCTTCTAACTTCTCCACTAATGCCGGTGTCCCGCAAGGTTCAGTTCTTTTCCTCTTGTATATTAATGACCTTCTTCCATTGACTGGAAATCCTATCCATAGTTTTGCTGACAATAGCACATTGCATTCCGCTTTCCATTTTGAGAAACCTTGCTCTGCTCAATCAGCTTCAACTTCTCGAAAATCTGCTAACAATGCCGATGTTCAGGTAATTCTCCAGTGGGGCAAAGACAACTTAGTTGATTTCAACCCTTCTAAAACTCAGTCTTGTCTTATATCTCGCAAAAAGGATTTTTCTGTTCCTATGCTTATTTTTAGTGACACTCCGATTTCTAGGCAAAATGATATATCTCTTTTGGGGATTACCCTGACTTCTAATCTCTCTTGGTACAAGCACATTACAAATATTGCTTCCTCTGCATCTAAAAAACTTGGTTTTCTCTTTTGCTCTTGGCATTACTTTTCTTCCAAACAGCTGCTCACTCTGTATAAAACAGCTGCTCACTCTGTATAAATCGCAAATCCGCCCTGACGTGGAATATTGTTCCCACATGTGGGATGGTGACCCCCAAAACATCCCTCGGGCTTCTTGATTCCATTCACAAGAGGTCAGTTAGGTTAATTAATGATTCATCTCTAACAGAGTCTCTCCACTCGCTGTCTCATAGACGTAATGTTTCTGATGCATGCCTCTTCTACAGATAATTCCATGGGCACTGTTCTTCTGAATTGGCTTCTATAATTCCCGCTCTCTCTTTCAAAACAGTCCGAACACGTTCTGCCACTAGCCAACTTCCATTTACTGTCCAACTTCAACCCCTCGACGTGGGCACCTGTACGTGGTGAGGGGACCTCCCAGTGACGCTGCTGGACTTCCAGACTAGCATCACTGGGATCCAACGCCCACAGCCCAGGTTCCAGGCTTACATCAATGGAATCCGGCGTGTTTGCCGTGCGCTGCGACCCGTGGAAATTCGGAAAGGGGGATCCTGGTGGTTGAGGGGCCCAGCTTCAATACACCACTTTGGCCCCTGCTTCGACAAGACGGGTGGTCCTGGAAGGCCCGGCTAGGATCAATCGGCTAGTAGGCTCGCCTGCGAGGGTCAACCGTGTCAATGCCACGCCCCTACCCTCATGGTCCAAGGGACAGGATTCAGGCTGGCGGCGGTGCGGGTATAGTGTCTGGGTAGCCCTGGCGTCCCACTCCCGAGCGCATTTATTGCATGCCGGGTAGTGGGCGTCCCTTTGGGCTCCGTGGTGGGTGGGGAGCCCGGGCACTGAACAATTAAAAAAAACTCCATGAATCCTGATAAACGTATTCCTTCAGGGGCCCCAACCCGGTCCCTATCTGAAAATAACGACGGAGAGGCAGATAGCATTATTGCTACAAAGAGGCAGCAAACCGAACTACCATCAGGGCCTGTCCCAAGGTTCTTAATAATGCATTCCACCAATGAAACACCGATTGGTAAAATGTCGCCCTTTTTTATACAAAAAGGGTTGGATGGGTTAGCAGGTACACCCAAGTCAGTTAAGAGGCTCCGTTCTGGGGACCTCTTGATTGAAACAAAAAATGACGGGCAGTCTGAACATCTACTCCGAGTAACATCAATCGGAGGTATACCCGTAACAGTGACACCACACAGAACACTAAATTCATCGAGAGGTGTCATTTCGGAGTGGGACCTTCTCGACGTCACCGAGGAGGAAATCTGCTCCGAACTACAACCACAGGGAGTTACTGCCGTCAAGAGAATCACTGCGCGAAGGGATGGGAAAATTGTTAAAACCAGGAGTGTTATCCTGACTTAACTCTCCCAAACCTCCTGATGAGATTAAAGCTGGATACATCAACTGTCCAGTACGTCCATACATTCCGAACCCTTTACGGTGTTTTAAATGTCAGAAGTATGGACATTCTCAAATGGCCTGCCGTGGAGTCCTTGCATGCGCCCGGTGCGGTGCAAAGGACCACGAAACAACAGCATGTTCAGCCACTAAACCCACCTGCATTAACTGTGAGGGAGAACATCCGGCCTATTCAAGGGCATGCCAGAGGTGGAAAGAAGAAAAAGAAATTCAACGGCTGAAGGCAGAGCTAAACATATCGTACCAGGAGGCAAGAAAAGCAGTGAAACCTCTTAACATCAAAAAACCTACCTACGCCCAGAAGGTAGCAGGGAGATGTTCGATTGGGACTCAGACGGACATGTCTGTCCCTCCAAAAGAATCATTTACTCCCATTGCACGTTATCTTTTAAGCTCCCAAAAACCTGCACAAAGGGACCAATCAGCTGCCACTCCTATATCAATACCTCCTAATGCTCCACAAGTAACAAAAGCAAAAGAAAAGAATAAGAAAGGGGAAGTAACACCTAGTACCCAGGAAAACATGGATGTCGAGCAGAAGGAGGTACATGATGAGTCAGTTTTGGAACTCTTCGCTGAGGAAGAAATGGACACAGGACAGCGTCCATACTTCCCCAAGAAAGATAAATCCAAGACTGACAAAATTAAGCCCTCAGCACCTCGGAAGCCGCCTGACGGACCCACCAAGCCCAAATAATGGGTAAATTCCTACAGTGGAATTGTCGTGGATTCCGGCAAAATACTGACGACATCAAGGCACTCCTGCAAAAGCACAAACCAGTTTGCTTTTGCATACAGGAGACTTATTTAAAGGCAAATGATGACCCCACCATGCATAACATTACCATCATTCGTAAGGATAGAATTGTGGATGGTTCTGCCCACGGAGGAGTCGCAATCCTCGTCGGCAACCAGATCCCATTTCAGGCTTTGCAGCTTACAACTAGCATTGAAGCTGTAGCAATTCGCCTTACAGTGGGGTTCTTATTAACTGTCTGCTCTGTTTATTTGCCACCTGGGATTGACATCCCCCAGAAAGACCTTGATGATCTTATCATGCAATTGCCTTCCCCTTGTTTAATTCTTGGGGATTTCAATGGACATAACACTCTGTGGGGTAGTGCTGACATCAATGGAAGGGGACGAGTCATAGAGCATATGCTCACTGACAATGATCTCTCCCTCCTAAATGTGGGAACAAACACCTTCTTCCACATGCCTACCCGTACATTCTCTGCCATTGATCTTTCTATCTGCTCCCCTTCTCTCCTTCCTTCACTTACTTGGGAGGTAGAAGAAAATCCATATGGAAGCGATCACTTCCCCGTGATAACAACCCTAACTAATGGTAGACCCTGTCTGCCAATTAGTTTACCGCGGTGGAAGATCGATCAGGCTGACTGGAATGCCTTTCAATATCTGGCAAACTTTGACATCACTACAGTCAGTCAGGAGCCAATCAATGATGCAGTCATGTACGTCACAGAAAGAATTGCCCAAGCAGCTGCAATTGCAATCCCAAAATCATCCAGCCGGTTCCCACTATTTCCCAAACCTTGGTGGAATTCCGAATGCACAGCAGCAAAAAAAGCACAAAACAAAGCGTGGGGGATATTCCGCCGATATCCCACCACTGAAAATTTAATATCTTTCAAACGTGCACGTGCGAAAGCGCGTTATGTACGACGTCAGAGCCAAAGGAAATCTTGGATTCGTTTTACATCTTCCATAACTCAGGCTGCTAGCTCAAAAGTAGTCTGGGATAAGATCCGGAAAATGAAGGGAAAATATCCACCATGCCCTTCTGTGATCCTCGAGCATAACGGATGTCCAATTGCAGATCGAACTGCAGTAGCAAATACTCTAGGGGAAACATTTGCAAAAATATCTGCAATAACATCTTTTCCCGCAGAGTTTTTGGCCCTGAAAGAGAAAAATGAGAAAAACCCCCTGAACTTCTATTCAGAAGGGCTTGAATCATATAACAAGCCCTTTTCACGGGAGGAATTAAAGGCTGCACTCTTTCTCACACACGCAAGTGCTGTAGGGCCCGATGACATCCACTACGAAATGGTAAAACACCTCACACCACAATGTAAGGATCACCTTTTAATTCTGTTTAACAGAATTTTTCTTAATAAACAATTTCCGGATTCCTGGCGGAAGGCAATCGTTCTTCCCTTCCCTAAACCAGGAAAGGATCCTAGAAATCCAAGTAACTACCGTCCTATTGCTCTGACAAGCTGTTTGTGCAAGGTACTGGAAAGAATGGTAAATTCTCGCCTGGTATGGTATTTAGAAACAAATGGTCTACTTTCCAGGACACAGTGCGGCTTCCGAAGAAATAGATCCACTCTGGATCATTTAATCCGACTGGAAACGTCCATTCGTGATGCTTTTATTAAATCCGAGCATTTGGTAGCAGTTTTCTTTGATATTGAAAAAGCGTATGACACAGCCTGGGGATTTTAAAAGACCTCTATAACTTTGGTCTTAGAGGTAACCTTCCTGTTTTTATTAAAAACTTTCTTTCGAATCGCCAGTTTCAAATCCGTTTAGGATCCACCCTCTCTCGAGTTTTCTCTCAGGAAGAGGGAGTCCCACAAGGATCCGTTCTAAGTGTCACGCTTTTCGCAATCAAAATAAACTCTATCGCAGAACAACTTCCACCCACTGTAAACAATGCCCTCTACGTTGATGACTTTGCAATATTTTGTCAATCATGCAATATGAGGGTCATTGAAAGGCAACTGCAGAAAACCATTGACCATCTTACAGCTTGGTCTTTGGCTAATGGGTTCAGATTTTCATCACAGAAGACTGTTTGTGTACACTTTTGTCACAAACGTAATCTTCATCCTGACCCAGAATTAAGGCTAGGGCAAAATAACATCCCAGTTGTAGCAGAATTCAAATTCCTTGGACTTATTTTCGACAAAAAGCTGACATTCTTACAACATATTCGTCAGCTGAGGACAAAATGTGTCAAAGGGCTTAACATCCTTCGTGCCCTTTCGTCAACCTCATGGGGCGCAGATCGTGCTACCCTTCTTCATCTCTACCGGGCACTTGTCCGTTCCAAACTCGATTATGGGTCTCAGGTCTATGGTTCTGCTAGAGATAGTGCCCTTCGGTGGTTAGATCCGATCCACCATCAAGCCATCCGGACAGCCACTGGAGCATTTCGCACATCTCCTGTCCAAAGCCTTTACGTCGAAGCAAATGAACCATCTCTGTCTCTTCGACGTAAGCAGTTGTCCTTACAGTATGCATTCAAATTAAAATCCCTGCCCGATCATCCCACGTGGCCATCCGTTTTTGAGCCGCGTTGGGAAAATCTCTACAACACCCGTCGGACTGCCAACAAACCTTTTGGTATTCGCATTCAAGGGCTGCTGAATGAGCTGAACTTGACGGTAGACAATGTTGCCCAGTCACCAAGGCAATTCTTTCCACCCTGGCATGCTCATTTTCCAACTTGCGACTTCTCCCTTAAGATCTGGGAGAAGGCTACTACACCGCCATCTGTCTACCAGCAACTCTTTGCAGTACATCGACAGCAGTATTCTGACTTTCTGCCAATCTATACAGATGGCTCAAAGTTAGAATGTCATGTGGGATCTGCTGTTGTGTTCCCTCACAAAACAATATCCTATAAGATCCCACAAGAAACTAGCATTTATACTGCAGAGTTGCATGCAATACAAACAGCCCTAGATCACATTAAAAATTGCGACTACCAGAGGTATATGATTTACTGCGATTCATCGAGCGTGTTACAGGCTCTGGTATCGGTGGGTTTTAACCCTCATCCGATCCTGTCCAGGATCCAGCAGATTCTTTTTTCTCTCAAGAAATTAGAATTTGATATTCGCTTTTGCTGGATCCCAAGCCACATTGGGATCCGGGGAAATGAATCGGCTGATGCTGCTGCCAAATCAGCCATTCCCCTGGATAATCATTGCCTGTCAGTCCCCTATACAGACTACAGGCAAATAATACGTTCTAAACTGCTTTCCCAATGGCAAGATTCTTGGCACGGACAGACCACAAATAAATTACATCAAATCAAGCCTGTAATTTCGCAATGGCAGTCCAGTTTACGCAGGGTCCGAAGAGAGGAAGTTGTTCTTGCTCGGCTCCGCATAGGTCATAGTCATCTAACTCATTCCTACTTGCTGAGGGCGGATGACCCACCTATGTGCGAGATGTGTAGTGTTATTTTAACCGTTCGTCATATTTTAATAGAATGTCCTGTTTTTATAGAAGCCCGACGCTTGTATTTTACCGCTTTTAATAATTTGACTGAGCCATTTACACTCAGCCAGATTATAGGTGACAGAAACAATATGTCTGACATCTTTAATTTTTTACAATTTATAAATTTTTATACAAAGCTTTAAGTTTTATGCTTTTACTATTATACCTTTTTAACACAAATGTTTGACGTGGTAGCCTTGGCTACCAAAATATTTTATAGCATTTTAAAATTTGACTTGGCGCATTATGGCCTTAGCTGCCAATGCGCCATTAAAAACCAAATCAAATCAAATCAAATCAAAGTCCAACTTCAAACTCACAGAACCAACTTTTCATGTTCCTTATTTATTCATTCAACTGCCGTTTTCTGGAACAACCTTCCTTCATACGTACTCCGGGGGCTCACATTTGGTGAGTATGGGCTTGGCACACCCAGGGTCCTGAGCTGGATATCATCATTCTTCTCTTTCTTGGTGATTCCCTTCTACTTTTGACACTCTCTCTCTCTCTCTCTCTCTCTCTCTCTCTCTCTCTCTCTCTCTCTCTCTCTCTCTCTCTCTCTCTCAGGGTTACTCGGGAACTTTTTTTTTTTTTTTTTCCTGGTGCAGCATAAGCCTCAGGCTTCCTTGCATCATATGGATAATAATAATAATAATAATAATAATAGTATTTCCTGAAAATTACAATCTACAGAAGTTCAAGTCCAATATCAACAAATATCTTCTTTTGTCTTCTCAACCTCCAACCCAAGCACGGTACTAAGTACTATAGGTTCTAATACCTCTTGTGTTTGAGGTTTTCATTAAAAAAAAAAAAAAAAAATCCATTTCATGTTTAGTGCCAATTTCTCCTCTAGTGGCAGAAATTTACTAATTTTTTTTCTTCTACAGATCGCTTCCCCATACCCAAAATGACATACCCACTGATTTTCCCAGCACTATCTCTGTTTTGACACTAGAATCTCCTGAATAGGGAAACTTATTTTATAACCACCCAGTATGTACATACCTACTGGGGCGCCTCCGTAGCCAGGTGGGAAGGAGCAGCAGTGCATAGCACACGCTTCTTGATTAGACCGGGGTTCGAGCCCGTCACCACCAAATACTGAGGATGCGAAAAGGTCAGGGAATGACCACTGCATATTTCCGGAGCAATATGGCCTTAGTTGCTAATGCTCCTAAAAACCAAATAACCAACCAACCAACATACATACTGCACATACTGTACAGAGCCCACTTATAGAAAACAGTATACACAGGGGACACTGCTTATTATGATTACTTCAAAACCCAACTAAATTGATAACAATAGCTGGTGAAAAGAATGCAGCTACTCAGTATTGTTTATTGATGCAGAAATGTGTACATAAAAAAGTGTATGTGTACAGAAAAAACCCCATTAAAATCAAGCAATGAATAAAATATTTTAATTTGATTATCCACTGTTTCTTCAAGAAAGTCATCAATAAAAATGAAACTGAAATTTGAAATCCATACAAACAATTAAAAACAAAAGAAAATATTAAATCAAGAATTATAGAAAGATTTATGCTCTACTGTAAAACAGTCAGACTGGTAGGATGCAGGATGCAAGAAACAGTACTGTATTTAACAGTCACTTGATCTTAAACCACGATCGATCACTCAAAGTGCTTGTAGTTATGCACCTTCATGTCTGAGTGCTTGGCTGCAGTGGCCTTATCATAGGTCAAGGGCAAATCTGGATGCTACCTAATCACTTCCATTGCACACAAAAAAATGAAAACGTAAACCAAAGCCTTGACTACAGTGAGTTGTGTGTTTTCTACATATTAGTATATGTTGTATCAGAACTTCATAAAAGTGATAAAATTAAATGAATGATAACATTATCCATGATAACAATATGCAGTGTGTGTGTGTGTGTGTGTGTGTGTGTGCATGCATGCGCGTGTGTGCGCGCGTACATACACACTAGAAAGGGCTAAAAATGTATATAATGAAAAAAATAATAAATCCTCTTGCAGTATGGAATAAATTTTTATGGGAAATATTCATATTTCAGGTTCCTAACTTACGATGTAACATATTAGAGTTTAGTGGATTTTCATCTGATGAATTAAAAGATATAATACAACGTGCACTGCTTCTAACATCGTAAGCTCTTTCAAATCTTTAATTTTTATTATTTATATTTATACATTTATTTATTTATATATTAATTAAGTAAATATTATAATAACACTAATAAATGTAACAAAGGTGAAATGTAAGATGGAGGTACTGAGACTTTGAAATATAAATGATTTGTGAATCAAAAGAAGGGCAAAGCCCTAAAATAATATATGTTGAAGATAATGAAGAGACTAGCTTAAAACCAAAAAATGTGAATTATCACATATTTACTTCAATAGGAAATTATATGCTGATTTGCACACAAATCGAAAGTAGTGGAAACAAATGTCAAATTAAGTGAAAATCATATTTGTGATACAGACAGAAAATAATAATTGTCTGTTGAGGATAAAAATTCAAAATACGAAATTAGCTGGTTACAGAGATGTCAGGACCAGAACCGTCTGAGTAAGCCATGGTCTAAATAGCGAACTATCAAATTTGCAATAACTAGGAAGGAGGGATGGAGGAATCTAATAACAAAATTAAAAAGTGTCAGCCATGTATCCAAACTGTTCAGAAAGCTGCTGGATACAGAACTGACGAACAGCATTTTGTAAACCAGACATCCAAGCAGCAGAGTAACTTGTTTGAATGGCTTCAGCTTTTATGTTCTAGAAGGAGAAAAAGGCTGTAATGTGAAACATAACATAAGTAAACATAAAACAAATTGAGTGAATATAGTAATAAAAACCTGCTTATGAATACTAAGTTCTAAGATTAAAGTGAACTAGAGACAAATATATAATTCTTAAAAGTCAATGTTATGGCAGTAATGACAATACAAAGCAGCGTGTTGTTGGTTTTGAACACATGAACAAAGTATTAAACATGTATTAAGCATGAACAAAGCAGCATTTGTTCATGTTTAATAATATTAAACATGTTTAATAATAATAATATTATTATTAAAGATTAAAGTGGTCATGTTATATTCCTTCTGGTCATGTTTAATAATATTAAACATGACCAAAAGTAATAATGAGGTATGGAAACTGTAGGGAAAATGTGGCAACCATAATGAAATAGCACTTGCAAAGCAGCAGAAACTAATTTCACTGGAATATATTAAACTAAGCAAATATCATAGCAATACCAATAACTGCAAAGGTAGTAATGTAAGACAGAAGTATAGTGGTTGTGAACTATAAATAATTTAGAAATTAGAAGGGCAAAGGCCAAAAATAATTTAAAAACCAAAGAGTAATAATTTTGAAGCGACAAAAGAGAACTACAGTCGAACTTGGTTATAATGAGCATGGAAATAATGAGATCATGGCTGTAATAAACAAAAAGCCATAATGATTTTAATTTACGCATATTCCTATACAGTTGCTCACTGTCATAACCAGCGTACTACCTGGATAAACTGAACAAATTTTGGTAACTATGCAAACAATTCTTAATTGCTTGGGCAGTCGATAAAATTCAATTTTGAGAATAGATGAAAATGAAAAGGACGACTTAGCTTTATGACCACCTGCATCAGATTAGCGGCCAGTTTATGACCTTGTTCTTCCAGGGACGGGAGCTATACAATAGTGCATTGGCATTCCACTTGTCACATTACCCTTTTTACAGATTGTCTTGTATTCACTGAACCATAAATTTATTTTGGGACTTCTAAGAACTTTGTATGCATTTTGGACTTCTAAGAACTTTGTATACAGATCACTTTATCATTTTAAAATAAAATCAGTTAGAGACGAATCCTTCCTTCAGAAACATGTCTACTAACAAAAGAAAGTGTCTCTCTATTCCCGAAAAAGTCAAAATTATTTGCGAGTTAGAACGTGGTGCAAAAATGCTAAAGTATATAAAAGGTTTTCTTTGTCCTCTTTAAATGTATTGACATTGTGGAAGAAAAAGATGTTTAAATATTAGCACTGGAAAATAACTTAAATGGGGGAAAAAAAAATTTAGAAAGTGCGAGGTTGCAAACATTGATAAAGCATTGCTTCAATGGTTCACCACACAAAGAAGTACTGGAATTTAAACAGATGGTCTGATCTTTGAAGGCTCAAGTGGAAAAATTTGCTAAACAATTTGGGCGCAACGATTTTCCGTGCAACATTGGTTGGCTGGATTGATTTAAAAACCAACATAACATTGTTTATGCAAAAATTAGTGGAGAATCTCAATCTGCAGATCCCATAATGGCAAATGAATGGATTGACCGTATTTGGGAAGAAATCAGGAAAGATTTCAATGACAAAGACATCTACAACAGTCGTGCTACTGCAACAGGGCCTAGAAAATTTGGACAGATGGGCTGAGAAGTGGCAATTGAAATTTAACATTGACAAATGCAGAGTACTGCATATTGGTAGAAGTAACCCCAGAGGAATGTACCAACTGTGTGGTACTACTTAGGGTGGTAGAAAATGAAAAAGACCTGGAAGTGATTGTACAGTCAGATATGAAGTTTTCTGAACAATGCAGACAGGCTGCCAGAGCAGGTCATGAGGTATTGTCAATGATATACAGGAAATTTTCTAGCAGGGATAAGGCGGTGATTATCCCTTTGTATAATGCAATGGTCAGGCCTTGAATACTGTGTACAGGTCTGGAGGTCTCATTTTAGGAAGCATGTAGAGTTGCTTGAGCATGTACAGAGAAAGGCAACAAGATTGGTGAGGGGAATGAAGGGGGTTCTCTTACCAAGAAAAGCTTATGTCCTGCAAATTGTAGGGTTTGGAGACTGAGCACCTGAAAGGTGATCTGATTGAGGTGTATAAGGCTTTGAATAGGTTGGGCATGCTGAATTCTGATGGGATTCTTCTGCTTGCTCAGATTACGAACCTGAGAGGACATAAATTTAAATTGAGGAAAGACAGTTATAGAATAGATGTGCCTTTAGCCAACAGGCGATTAATTGCTGGAACAAACTTCCATCTGTTGTTGTGGAAGTTGATAGCTTAAATAAATTCAAGGAGTAACTGGAAAAACTTTTTAGAGGGAATGGTTATGTGAAATTGTTTTTTTTTTTTTTATTTTTGGCTGATGCTACATAAGCTGATATGCTTTCTTGTATCACATGCCTCTATTATTATTACTACTACTGCTACAAGGCCAAACGAAACAGGACGTTTTTCATAATTTTGCACATGACAATACATTTAAATTCAAAGGGGAAAAATTTGTTGGAGGAAATAAATCAAAGGCTCACTTGACGGTGCTAATATGACAGGAACGGATAAAAATAAAACTGTTTGTTATTGGAAAATCGTTAAAACCTCAGTGTTTCAAATACGTAAGGAAACTTCTTGTGGATTACATCGAAACAAGAAAGCTTAAATGACTTCGGATATTTTTTTGGCAATACATAAATGATTGGAATAAGAAACTATTCAAAAAGAAAAAAATAATTTTTTTGTTAGTTGATAACTGTCCTGCACATCCCCAGATTCAAAATTTGTCCCACATTATGCTAGTGTTTCTGCATCCCAATGTGACATAAATTTTACAACCAATGAACATAGATGTAATCAAGGGTTTTGAAGGATTTTTTAAAAGATTTCTAGTTCTACTTCTGATCAATCAAAGAGAACAGAAACTTACCAAGTCTGTATCCATATTGGATGCTATAAATTTATTGAATGATGTGTGGAACAATATTACTTTGACAACCATATCAAATTGCTTCAAGAAATTGAAATTAAATTCAAATGAAATTTTAATTGTAGTTAAAGGAGATGGAAATGAAGAAAACTTACCATTATCCGAATGGTTGCGACATAACAATGTTGTTGGTTTTAATACAGATAACACTGATGAATTTGTATGAATCAATGACAACTTATCTTCCTTCAGAGAGTGACATTGTAGATTCTGTGCTCAATAAAGACTGATAACGACAATGGCAAAGATGATGATTGTGATTATGATATGATGATAATTGAAAGTGAATCAAAATGAGTGCTGACAATCTCACAAGCTCAAGATGCAATGGACAGAGTAAATTTTTTTGGAGGAACTGAGGCAAGTAATTAGACTTTTAAAGAATTGAGTGTTTTAAGGGGAAACTTAAGAAATATCAAAGTGAAATCTTTAAAACAAACATCAATTTTAAGATTCATAAATAAAACCTAATTGAAATTGTGTTATTATTAAAGATTTTTTTTTTATTACATAGAAATAAATTGTGTTTAGTATTAAGTGTATTGTAGTTTATACAAGCATATTAATCAAATAATATGTAGGTATATATAATAATATGTAATAATAATACTTATATATATTTTTTTCTCTCTAATATTTCTTTTGTTTTTTGATGTTATTGTTGTTATTTGGTTTTTAGGAGCATTAGCAACTAAGGCCATATTGCTCTGGGATATGCGGTGGTCATTCCCTGACCTTTCTGCATCCTCCGTATTTGGTGGTGACAGGCTCGAACCCCAGTCTAATCAAGAAGCGTGTGCTATGCACTGCTGCTCCTTCCCACCTGGCTATGGAGGCGCCTTTTTTTTTTTTTTTTTAATCTGTCTTTTTATCAAGTTATTGAGAATTAAAAAAAAAAAAAATAGGATTTAACTCATGACTGATATAAAGTGTTCATTGTTTAACACCCCAGGGGTTTCACCATCTCTGCTATCACTGTTATAGCGAGTAACAGTTATAACGAGGAAATTTGTCAGCCCCCTTGATGCTCGTTATAACCAAGTTCGACTATATTTCCAAAAATACAAAATATGACGTATTTCAACAGAAAACTATATACCAATTTTTGCAGGAATCCAAAGTACCCGAAATGAAAAAATTATGAAATTCAGTGTGATGTAGAAGGAAAATAATGTTCATCATGGTTAAAATAAAAATATTTTTGTGTTTTAACCTCTTATTTTTTATTTTATGTTTATTTTTTGTTTTCCATCTTGTTTTATTCTTAATTTTCTATATTTTGCTTTTTTTTTAAAACCTCTCAGCTACTTGTACATTTCTTGTCTGGTCGGTGTCTATAAGAATATTTATGGAATCTTTCTTGCCTACCCCTTCTCAGTGACACTGCTTCTACTTCATTGTGAAGTTGCAGACATGGAGGGGGAAAAGGTAATTGTATCAGAAAGGGTACACACAAAAGGAAATAGGCTTTTGAAGTGACTATTTGTTGGATAAATATAAACCGTGATAAAAAAAATTCCATGAGTTAGGAATCAAAAGCAGTGACTCCATGCTTGAAAGCCTTGTGGATTAACTCAAGACTTGAATCTGCAGAGGTTTTTTTTTGGGAGAAAATTTTTATTGTTAAGGCCCATCCTAGTAGGCAGAAGGAACCTGTGTAGTGGAAGTGCACATTTGAATGGAGCAGAGGTATGCCAGGGTCTTTGCCAGAGTTATCAAGAGGCCTTAAGTGTTTGTGGAAGTTGTTAGTTGGGAGGGACAGTAGTTATATAGATAAACATTTATTTTATGATATAGAGCCAAGTAACACTTGCACACATCTGAAGGGTTCCTATGTGTAGGCTGCAAAAACTGATATCAACAAGATGTGCTGAGAGCAGCTGTTTTAATCGAATGGGATGCTACTGCCTAGGGAGGCAAGCCTAAATAATTTCAAGGGGTGTGTTGGGAGTAGTAAATAATACAGGAACTTTTAGTGTTGAGTGTGTCCATAATAACATCAGGAATTTTGTTAAAATTAGTGAAGTCCTGGTTAGAACAATAACACTGCCATAATAGAGTTAACAAACTTTGTGCCACCCAAAAATAGGAAATGACGAGTTTTGGTATGGCATGAAGTTTAATATTTATGAAGGAAAAGTAAATTGGATTTATCTTTTCAAAAACATATTCAGATTTGGAAATCATTCCTGTTAGCATAAAATCCTGTTTTTGAGATAGTTGAAAAATGAAAGTTGAACTATGCTGCTAATGAGAAGATTGTGAAGAGTACGGGAGGTCCCTCTACATTGTAGATGGAATGGGCAAGCAAGTACAAATTGACTGTTATTGGCGATTTCAATTTTACCCTTATTTGCTGGAGCAAGTGCCATATAGGAACAATTTATATTTTTATGATGGCATTATGACCACTTCCAAACAACTAATTTCTTTGTAAAAATTATTCTTTGTATAATGAAGTCAAGTGAGAATATCAAAAAATTCGCTGTATGTTTTTTTCCATTATGTGTAAACTGTAAAGTGATTCTTTTTACTGTTTAATTTAAAGAAATTTTTATGTTAAACTTCCATGAAAGTGTGCTTTGTTATAAAATTTATAAATGTATCTTTAAATAAGTTTGATTAAAATAGATATATTTTAGACGTAACGTGTTTAAAAAATGAATATTTTTCTCTTTAAATATGTGTATGCCATCATAAGCTGCATAACTGTGTAAGCACAAGAGTTTTCATGGCTTTCCACCATAGTTGTTTGCCACTGGAGTTGTTGGATCCAAGAAAAGATAAGAGAATGGTGAAAGTTCAAGACAGTGCAAGACAAATTTTAAAGGACAGTTTTTGAAATTTATACATTTCAATAATGGTAACTAGTTTGCAATTTTTGAAAGGGACATGTTTCAAACATCTTCTATCATTCACGCTTCAAACATCTTTTATTCGAATGAAAGGTTATGAGTTTCAACTACAATGATAAATTTTTTTTTTTTTCATGAAAACCCCAAACACAAGAGGTATTAAAACCTATAGTACTTAGTACCGTGCATGGGTTGGCAAGTAAGAAGAAGAAGAAGAAGAAAGAAGATTCTTCTTGACATTAGACTTGAATTTCTGTAGACTGTAATTTTCAGGAAATATGTATGAATGAAGGTTGTTCCAAGAAAATGGAAGTTGAAGGAATAAATGAAGAAAAAGAAAAGTTGGTTCTGTGAGATTGAAGTTAGACAATAAAAGAATGTTGACTGGCTGCGGCAGGTGTTTGGACGAGAGAGCGGGAATTATAGGAGCCAATTCAGAAGAACAGTACCCACGGAAGTATCTATAGAAAAGTCATGCAGCAGAAACAGAACATCAATGAGACAGAGTGGAGAGACTCCATTAGAAATGAGTCATTAATTAATCTAACCGCCCTCTTTTGAATGGAATCTAGAAGCCCGAGAGAGGTTTTGGGGGCACCTCCACAGATGTGGGAACAATATTCCATGGTAGGGCAGATTTGAGATTTGTACAGAGTGAATAGCTATTTGGAAGAGAAGTAATGCCGAGAGTGAAAGAGAAAACACAGTTTTTTTAGATGCAGAGGAAACAATATTTGTAATGTGCTTATAACAAGAGAGATTAGAAGTCAGGGTAATCCAACAGAGGCCGACTGGGCTAGCCGGGTGGGTAAAGTGCCTGCCTGGTAATCCAAAGGTTGCGGTTTCGAGTCCCGCCTGTGGCTTGGATCAGAGTAGAAAATGCAAAAATTTTGGGAGGTGCAATATGGCCACAGAAGTTGTGTTAACAACTAAAAAAAAAAAAAAAAAAAAATCCAACAGAGATATATGATATTGATATTGCTTAGAAATCGGAGGGCCATAAAAGATAACCATAGGATAGAAGAATCCTTTTTGTGAGATATAACACAAAACTGAGTTTTAGAAGGAAGTATCATTGCCCCACTGGAAAATTACTTAGAGATCAACATTTACGGAATTGGTAGTGGATATTCAAGAAGTTGATAAGCTGTTTGAGTGTTTGAGCAGGGCAAAGTTTCTCAGAAACTGGAAGGTAGAATGCAATGTACTGTCATCAGCAAAACTATGGATAGGATTTCCAGTCAATAGAAGAAGGTCATTAATATACAAGAGTAAAAGAGTGGGAGGAAAGAACTGAGCCTTGTGGGTACACCAGGATTAGTGGAGAAGTTAGAAGACAGAGAGTCATCTACCATTACCCACAATGAGCAGTCAGAGAGAAAACTGGATACCCAATTACAAAAAACAGTTTGCAAACCATAAGATGGAAGCTTATTTAGAAGACTTTTATGCCAAACACAATCAAAAGCCATTGAAACGTCAAGAGCAATGTCTTGAATTTCGCCCAACTTTTCCATTGAATTTGTCCAAAGATGGGTAACATAAGCCAGAATATCACCTGTGCATCGACACTGATGGTATCCGTACTAGCAATTGTTGATCAGATGGAAGGTTTCCAGATAGTTTAAGAGTTGGTGGTTAATTGCTTTCTCCATTACTTTTGAAAGAGTAGAGGTGATTGCAGTGGGATGTAATTGGATGGCAGGGATCTGCCGCCTGTTTTTTAGGAACTGGCTGGATATGAGAAAATTTCCAAGCAGAAGAGAAAACACCTTTAGAATAAGAAAGTGTAAAAAGGGCAACATAGAGCAGGAGTAAGTTCAGGAGCACAGCATTTCAGAACAAGAGGAGAAATACAATGAGTATCTGGAGCTTTCTTAGCATCAAGATTGTTCAAAATTCTTCTCATGTTCTTTTGATGAAATATCACATGAGGCATTGAATGGAATGTACAGGGAATGGTGGGAGGTGGTTTATCAAGATCATTAATACACGAGTTAGGAGGAAAATTGAATACTAGCATGTCAGCTTTAGCCTTGGCTGAAGTGGCGATAGAACTATCTGGTTTAGACAGATGTGAGAAGAGAGATGGGCAAAAGCTGCGGCCAATAGTTTAACAAGAGACCAGAATGCTCGGCTACTATATGGACAAGAAGCAAGTTTTCTACTTTTAACCTGTTCGAAATCAATTGGGACCAATTAATAACTGCTTTACAATTGTTACAAGCTTTGGTAGCCGACCGGGCTAGCCGGGTGGGTAAAGTGCTTACCTGGCAACCCAAAGGTCGCGGGTTCGATTCCCACCTCGGGCTTGGATCAAAGTACTGCAAAAACGTTGGGAGGTGCATTATGGCCACAGAAGCCTATGCGCCAACAACTACCAAAAAAAAAAAAAAAAACAAGCTTTGGTGTAGGTAGAAAATGAACCTGGAGATTTGGGTATGAGCCAACTACGATTTGCAACATTCTTTCTCTTGAACAGCCTTAGCACATTTATTGGAAACCAAGGTTTAGATAAAGGATCAGACTTTAAGGTGAAGTGTGGAATAAAGGATTCCATCCCTACATGAATAATTTCACTGACACAATGTGAGCAAATGTTGACATCAGAAGTTTTGAAACAGTAATTCGACCAAGGAAAAGAAGAAAAGAAATCTCGCAGGTCATCCCATTTTGTATTCTTGCAGCATAACACTATTGGTCTGAGGTGAATACCCAGTTTGTGGATCTTTGGCAATCCATAGAATTGCGGTAGTTGGAAGCCAGTAGCACGTAGAAGGCGCCGAGTTGTAGTCGAGATCTTCTTATCTTTAAACCATGTGTGGACAAGTTTATTGACATGTGTCTCTAGATGTTTCAAGACCTTAATGGGTGGATCAGATAGAGGTTCATATACGTTTGGGTCTAGTAGTAGGGCTCTAGTGACTCAACTCTATGGCTAGAGTCACTTAACATATTAAACAATCCAAAGGCAATAAACCGTCACAAAAGCATACATCTACACCCCATCCTAGACACAACCGTTTTAATGCTAGAAAAACAGCGCACGTCCGTGCAACAACAATAGTACATGAATAACGTGCCTCACTCAGCTCATTGCACTTATCCGTTGTATTTGTATTTGAATTTCAGTTGATAAAGAGACTCGTTAGTCTTGAAAGCTACTGCCTGTTACTTATTAGTATATTTTACATTAAACTGGGTTATAATTATACGTATCTATATTTGTTCTCTCATCTTGGAAGCTACTAGGCCTTTCATACCAACAAAGAAATATTGTTCAAGATATGGATGTCAGGTGAACTAATTAGACATGTGACAGAGAAGAAAAATGCATGGGATACATATAAATTAACATGTGACACGGAAGCCTATGATAGATATAAGCTGGTCTGTAACCAAGTTACAAAGGAAGTTAGGCAGGCGAAGGCAGATTACGAGAAATCTTTGGCAAGGGATGCAAAGAAAAACAGCAAGGAGTTCTTTACTTATGTAAACTCTAGAAGGAAGGGGATGAATCAGATTGGTACACTTGATATCAATGGTTCAACTGTTGATGATCCTGCTCAGGTAGCTAACAAACTAAATGAATATTTTGCATCTACATTCACACATGAGGAGTTATTCAGGGAGGGGAATGCCAGAGGTGTATTCAACTCTGGCAGTGAACTAGATGATTTTGTAATAGCTGAGAGTCAAGTCGTGGAGAAATTGTTGAAGACAAACACAAGAAAGGCACCTGGGGTGGATAGAATCTATCCAGTTATATTAATGGAGGCAGCAAAGGAAGTAAGCAAACCCTTAGCCATAATTATAAGAGCTTCCCTGGACTCAGGGGGTGTAACCATGAATTGGAGATGTGCAAATGTGAACCTAATCCACAAAGGAGGATCAAAGGGCGACACAGGTAAATACAGACCTGTTAGTTTAACTTCTGTTCCAGGGAAATTAATGGAGGCACTGATTAAAGAAGCATTGCAGGATCATCTTAACCAGACTTCAGTTATAGCTCAGACATAGCATGGGTTTGTTAAGGGGAAGTCTTGTCTGACTAATTTGATTGGATACTGTGATGTAGCACAAAGGAACTGGATGCAAAGAATAACTTTGATATCATATATTTGGATCTTAGAAAGGCCTTTGATACTGTTGCACATGGAAGATTGCTGCACAAATTGGAGCAGTGTGGCATTGGAGGTAGATTGCTGCTATGGATAAAGGGATGGTTGAGTGGGAGAAGACAGAGAGTGGTAATCAATGGACACTGCTCTTTGGACTAATGTTATTAGTGGAGTCCCTCAGGGTTCAGTGTTGGGTCCATTGTTGTTTTCTGTATTTATAAATGATATTGATGATGGCATATCAGGCTTAATGTCCAAGTTTGCAGACGATACGAAGGTTGGCAGGGTTGTTAATGACACTAATGACAGTACACTGCTGCAACAGGATCTAGAAAAGTTGAGCAGATGGGCTGAGAGGTGGCAAATGAAGTTTAACCTTGACAATTGTAAAGTACTACATATAGGAAGCAGTAATCCAAGAGTAATGTATCAACTCAGTGTTACCACACTGACAGTGGTAGAGAATGAAAAGGACCTGGGGGTAATTGTACAGGCAGATATAAAGTTTTCTGAGCAGTACAGACGGTTTGCGAGAGTTGCTCATGGTGTCTTGTCAATGATATACAGAAATTTTTCTAGCAGGGATAAGGTGATTATCCTCTTGTATAAGGCAATGGTCAGGCCACACCTTGAGTACTGTACAGGTCTGGAGGCTTCATTTTAAGGATGTAGAGCTGTTGGAATAAGTACAGAGAAGGGCAACAAGATTAGTGACCAGAACAAAGGGTTGCTCTTAAGAAGAAAGGCTTAAGTTTTGCAAATTACAGTGTCTGGAGACTAGGCACCTGCGAAGTGATCTGATTGAGGTGTATAAAGTCTTGAATAATTTGAGCATGCTCAATGCTGATGGGATTCTTTCTCTTGCTCAGAATAATCACCTGAGAGGGAATACATTCAAATTGAGGAAAGATGGTTGTAGGATAGAATTGTGGTTGTTTGCGTTTAGCCAGCGGGTGATTGATTGCTGGAACAAACTTCCATCTGTCGGTGTAAAAGTTGATAGCTTAAATAGATTCAAGGCAGAATTTGACAAACATTTGGTAAATAACTTGGACGGGAGGAGTAATATTAAAACTTAGGAAAGCAATTTTTTCTAACTGCTCAGACATTTAATTATTAGATAAATGAAGTGCTGGAGTTTGATTGCTCCTGCATCTGCTAAGGAAGTATGTTTCTGTATTGTTATGTTATTTTCTTAAGTTTTTTTTTTGGCTGATGCTATATAAGCTTGCTTTCTTGCATCATGTGCCTTTGCTAATGCTAAAAGAAGTACTGTAAGAGAGGTCTTCTTTTCATTCAGATGTGTAGAAGAGGGTTTCCCTTATGCTAAATGTTCAAAATACTGTCCAACAGTGGATGAATGCAATGTAAAGCTAATGCTAAAAGCACTGGCAGAAGCTTAAAATAGTGAATTAGCCCAAACCAATGGAGAGGCTGGATTGATGGTAATTAATATTCATAGTTAAAAGAAGGTAATGCTAGAAGCATTGGCCGAAAGGTAAATGGAGATTTAGTGCTTAGCCATTGGCGAGCATGGTAGGTTGTAAACTTACAACAATTAAGTGCTGGAGTTTGATTGCTCCTGCATCTTCTAATAAAGTATGTTTCTGTATCGTTATGCTATTTTCTTAAGTCTTTATGCAGACAGTAGTTGGCTTTACTCTTTTGCAAAGTGGATTGCAAAGTACTGTCTTCAGTGATGGAATTCTGTTGTGCGGTGGTCCTATTCTAATTCTGCTTCCTGAATTTTCTACAGTTCTTTTCTAGAAAATGTCAAAATACTGCACATCTAAATTAATTCCTTGTTTTTCTGCTGGTAGTGAGGTTGCCAAAGAATTCAGTGAAGAATACCCTCCTCTTGTGATTCTGATTAGTTTCAAGTATCGGTGTCTCTTTTAAGTCCCATAGATTGGAATATGTGGCAGGTCATGTCATATTTGTATGACTTAGTTAGCATCTTAAGGAAGTTCAGTCTTGGAAGAGTCAGCATATCTGACATAACCATTAGGGACACCAATGTGAGGATCTATTTAACTATAGAAAAACATCTATATCTGTAACTGACCTGGATTACAAGAGGACAGTGTTCAAGAAAGTACTGTTACTCTTCATCAAATTCTTTGTCATGCTTCACTATCAATAAGAAAACATGAAATGAATTTTCACATTCAGTATCTTAACGTATTCAAGAAAAGAACAGAAGATACCAGGAATTGAAACCAGAGGGACCATCATCCACCAGAATATCATCACTCAGGGTACTACCCCACAGGTCCACACTAATCTTCTGGAATCAAACTCCCAAGAAGTAGAGGAAACTACTGTCAACAGTACTTAGAAACCATAGGAACCAGTCAAACCCAAGCATTTAATTTATGCAGTCGTTGGTCAGGTCAAATTAGCATTAGTAGAGACATATGATGCAAGAAAACAAACTTATATAGCATCAGCCCAAAAAAAAAAAAAAAAACCTTCCCATTTCACCCTTCCATTCACTCTAAATGTTTGTCTAATTCTACTTTGAACTTGTTTAAGTTGCTGACCTCCACTACAACAGATGGAAGTTTGTTCTAACTATCAACCACCCACTGGCTAAAGGCGAATTTCCACACATCTATCCTACATCTGTCTTTCCTCAATTTGAATTTATGTCCCCTCAGGTGAGTAATCTGAACAAGAAGAAGAATCCATTAGCATTGAGCTTGCTCAATCCATTCAAGACTTTATACACCTCAATTAGAACACCTCACAGACCTAATCTTCAGAAGCTGTAATTTGCAGAACTTAAGCCTTTCTTGGTAACACCAACCCTTTGTTCCACTCACCAATCTTGTTGCTGTTCTCTGTACTTATTCCAGCAGCTCTACATCTTTCCTAAAATGAGGCCTTCAGACCTTTATACGGTACTCAAGGTGTGGCCTAACCATTGCCTTATACAAGGCAATGGTTAGGCCACTTATACAAGAGGACAATCACCCTCTGATACCTGCTAGCAAAATTCCTGTATGTCATTGACAAGACACCATGAGCTACTCTTGCAGCCTTTTTGCACTGCTCAGAAAACTTCATATCTGACTTCACAATTTCCCCAGGTCCTTTTCATTCTCCACTACCCTGAGTTTAGTACCACCCAGTTGGTACATTACTCTGGGGTTACTGCTACCCATATGCAGCACTTTATATTTGTCAATGTTAAACTTCAGTTCCCACCTCTCAGCCCATAGTACGATGCTGCAACAGGATCTGGAAACTTTCCCAGATCTTGTTGCAGCAGCGTACTATCATTACTGTCATTAAAAACCCTGCCAACCTTTTGTATTGTCTGCAAACTTAGACATTAACCCTGATATACCTTCATCAATATCATTGATAAATACCGAAAACAACAATGGGCCCAACACAGAACCCTGGGGGACTCCACTAATAACATTAGTCCATGAAGAGCAGTATCCATTGATAACCACACTCTGTCTTCTCCCACTCAACCATACTTTTATCCATTGTAGCAACTTGTCCTTAATACCATACTGCTCCAATTTGTACAGTAATCTTCTGTTAGCCACAGTATCAAAAGCTTTCCTGAAATCCAAGTATATGATATCAAAATTATTCTTTTCATCCAGTTCCTTTGTGACCACATCATAGTATCCAATCAAATTTGTCAGACAAGATAGATTTGATTTGTCTTGTCTTTAACAAACCCATGCTATGTCTGGACTATAAGTGCAGTCTTGTCTAGATGATCCTACATCGCTTCCTTAACCAGATGACTTCATTAATTTCCCTGGTACAGAAGTTAGACTAAAAGGTCTTTAATAACTGAGAGGAAAGTGGAGGAGAGATTGTTGAGGATAAACATAAAAATGGCAGCTGGGGTGGATGGGATCTATCCAGTTATATTAAAGGAGGCAGCAAAGGAACTAAGCAAACCCCTAGCCATAATTATCAGAGCTTCTTTGGACTCAGGGGAGGTACCCATAGACTGGAGATGTGCAAATGTAACCCCAATTCACAAAGGAGGATCAAAGGCTGACACAAGTAATTATAGACCTGTTAGTTTAACTTCTGTTCCAGGTAAATTAATGGAGGCACTGGTTAAAGAAGCACTGCAGGATCATTTAGACAAGAATTCAGTTATAGCTCAGACGCAGCATGGTTTTGTTAAGGGCAGGTCTTGCCTGACCATTGATTGGATACTATGATGTAGTCACAAAAGAACTGGATGCAGGGAATAACTTTGATATTATATATTTGGATCTTAGAAAGGCTTTTGATACTGTTGCACATGGAAGACTGCTGCACAAATTGGAGCAGTGTGGCATTGGAGGCAAATTGCTGCTATGGATAAGGGGATGGTTGAGTGGCAGAAGACAGAGAGTGGTAATCAGTGGACACTGCTCAACGTGGACTAATGTTATTAGTGGAGTTCCTCAGGGTTCAGTGTTGGGTCCATTGTTGTTTTCGGTGTTTATGAATGATATTGATGATGAGATATCAAGTTTAATGTCCAAGTTTGCAGATGATACAAAGGTTGGCAGGGTTGTTAAGGACACCACTGACGCTATGCTGCTGCAACAGGATCTGGAAAGGTTGAACAGATGGGCTGAGAGGTGGCAAATGAAGTTTAACATTGACAAATGTAAAGTACTACATATGGGAAACAGTAACCCCAGAGCAACGTATCAACTCTGCGGTACTACACTGACAGTGGTGGAGAATGAAAAGGACCTGGGGGTAATTGTGCAGGCAGATATGAAGTTCTCTGAGCAGTGCAGACGAGCTACTAGAGTAGCTCATGGTGTCTTGTCAATGATATACAGGAATTTTTCTAGCAGCGATAAGGAGGTGATTATTCCCTTGTATAAGGCAATGGTTAGGCCACATCTTGAGTACTGTATACAGGTCTGGAGGCCTCATTTCAAGAAGGATGTAGAGCTGCTCGAACGGGTACTGAGAAGGGCAACAAGATTAGTGAATGGAACAAAGGGTTGCTCTTACAAAGAAAGGCTTAAGTTTTGCAAATTACAGAGTCTGGAGACTAGGCACCGGCGAGGTGATCTGATAGAGGTGTATAAAGCTTTGAATGGTTTGAGCATGCTCAATGCCAATGGGATTCTTCATCTTGCTCAGAATAATCAGCTCAGAGGGCATAAATTCAAATTGAGGAAGGACGGATGTCGGATAGATGTGCGGAAATTTGCCTTTGGCCAGCGGGTGGTTGGTTGGTGGAACCAACTTCCATCACTTGTTGTTGAAGTTGATAGCCTAAACAAATTTAAGGCTCAACTGGACAGGTATTTCGAGCGAACGGAGGGGTGAAATGGGAGTGGTGTGTTTTTTTTTTTTTTTTTTTTGGCTGATGCTGAATAAGCTTGCTTTCTTGCATCATATGCCTCTGCTAATGCTAATTATCTGTGTCACCCTCTGACCCCCCCCCTTGTGAATTGGGGACATATTTCTACATATCCACTCCATGGGGCCTCCCCTGAGTCCAAGGAAGCCTTCATAATAATGGCTAAGGGTTTGCTTACATCCTTTGCTGCCTCCTTTAATATAACTGGATAGATCCCATCCATCCCAGGTGCCTTCCTTCTGTTTAATTTCAACAATTTCTCCTCCGCTTTGCTCTTAGTTATTAGAAAATCACTTAGCTCCCTGTTAGAGTTTGATAAACGTCTGGCATTCCCCTCCATGAATAACTTCTCATGTGTGAATGTAGATGCAAAATATTCATTCGGTTTATCAGCTACCTGAGCATGATCATCAATAATCAAACCCTCTGTATTAAGTGGACCAATCTGATTCATCCCTTTTCTTCTAGAATTTGCATAAGTAAAGAAATCTTTGCTGTTTTGATTGACAAAGCTCTCATCATATACTCCTTCCTGTTGTGTCTGGACAGAATTGCAGACAATTTCAAATTTAACCCTAACTTGTGACTTTTTTTAGTATTGACCTTTACTTGTTAAGTAAGTCCGCAGATCTCCTACACTAATGTCATTAGTGCCAACGTGTACAACAATATTACCCTTTGTGCCCTTAAAAGATGATAGCTGCTCTACAACATCATTAACTTTTGCCCTGGCAGACAAACCCGGTCCTATTCCAACTATCCTTTTTTTATTTCCCATCTCCCTGACAATAGAGTTACCCCCAATAACTAGCTCCTGTAGGACCAGCGCATTCTGCCCTGAAGGTTGCCACTGTGTTGCATGATGATCAATTTCAAGCTCTGACATTGATGTTGGCAGCTGAGAGCTTGATGGGTCCCCCAATTTAAGTCCTTCAAGGGCATCTACCCTGTCCTTCAGGCTCTCATAAAGGCCCATAGCAATGCTGAGTTGGCGCATAAGTTCTTCACACTGCTTGAATTGAGCAAACACAAAGACATCCCCTTTGGCAACATCATGTCCCATCCCAGAAAGGTCTGCAAACATTCCACAAGTTGCACATTTTCTTTAGGCTGTGATGCATTGGAGACTCGCACTCTTCGGTTCTCTCCTGAGCTACAGCACTCCCACTACTTTGTGCACGTTGCTTTGCAGCTCTAGTCTGGGGCATGATTTTCGTTTAAATAGTTTAATTAATTAACAATGAAAATTAATAAGGTTAATAAATTTAATTGATTAATTTACTATATTATACTTGACTATACAATACTATACTAAGCTAATGCAGTAATATGTATTCCGCTGTATAGTTTTACGTTGTACCTTAGCTGTCAAATTCAAGACATAACTTGATAACGTACAGTTATCAAGTTATGTCTTGAACAGTATAGCATAACTTGATAACTGTACGTTATCAAGTTATGCTATACTGTAATGATCACAGTTCTAAATTAGTTATATCCTTAGCTACATACAAAAGATATATGCCCAAAAAGTGATTAAAAACCTTCAAATACTTTTTTATTATAATTAAATCCCTCCTATTCTTCTATGCTACTGATTATTCTATGATATACCAGCCAAATACCAATACAATAGCAGTAAGAGTAGTGAGTTGTGACTTACAAAGTCACTAGTTAAACTTAAAAAAATACACTAGCGAACGCTGCCAAGCCTATTTAAATCTATTTGTAAAACATAAATTAATATGCTAACTAATCAAAATTACAATAAAATTTCAATGAAAACTTATTGGCTTATAGCAGCTACAGAAGTCTACATCTTCACCTGGCGGCCAACTCCAATAAGGTCAAAAATCTGAACAAATCGGAAGTCCAAACTCCCCCCCCCCCCCATTCTAATTAGTTCAGATGATTATCAATGCTCTACTATATATATATATATTTAAAAAAAAAAATTTTTTTTTGTTATTCTTAAACCGTGTTAAACTGAAATAATAAAAATCACAAAACAAAAATTTGTAGCATTTTTCCAACTGTGCAAAACCAAAATCATGCAATTCAAGTACTGTGCAAATCGAGGGTTAAGTGTAATTTATTGTAATTGTAATTTATCCTTTAATAAATTGTTTCCGTTTCTTAATTTACAGCTCTACTTTATGTCCATAAGATTGGGAAAGAATCCTGAAACATCACTTATTAACATAATTATTAATAAAAACCTGTTTATATTTATCTTAATAGGTATTATCCACGTATCATTTCCTAATCATATAATATTAGGATATTGAAATTACAGAAGATTGCCTGTTATAATTTCTTTTGCACCTAAAGGCAATTAAGGCTGTAGGGTTAATGGTATATACTCATAATTTTTGGGTAGATGGTATGTTCAGCCATTAAGATTAATTATAAGGGCATCATTGCACTCATGGTAGATTTATTTGGATTGTTGCTGTGCTAATATATTGATAATATGGGAAGTCAGTTCTGAAGGTGAAGTGGGCAATTACTGATCAGTGTGACTTCAGTGGCAGGACATATAATGTAGGTTTATGCAAGTAGCCTTTCTGAGAAAACATAGCATGGCTATGTAAAGGAAAAATCGTTTGACTAACTTGGTTAACTGTTTCAACAGATCACTCATAAGTTGGACAGGAAATAATTTTGACATTATTTGGATTTGAGCACTACATTTGACTTAGATCCACAGAAGACAGTGTTTAAGCTGAAAAACATTGGGATCATAGATAAGATTAGATAAATTGCAGATTGTTTGCAGGATAGATAACAGTGTGGTTGTGTTTAATGGTTAACCCCTCCCCTCAGCATTAGACTTTGCAATACATCTCAATTCTTGGGATCTTCCAAGAATTGGTGCTGGGATCATTCTTGCTTCTGAATTTCTTAAATAACATTTACAAAAGGGATGGAGGGTGTAATGTCAAGATTGAGCGAGTAGTTAATGGGTTGTGCCAATCCGTGTTCTTTCAGAATGACTTGTATACACTTTGCGGATGACCAGAAACTTGGTTTAATTCTGCAAAATGATTCTGCAATGTGTTATATCTAGGAAATGAATGAAAACTTGAAAATAATTTATACATTAAGTGGAATTGAATTAAAAATAGCAGAGGAAGAGAGGGATTTGATGTCAGGCAGGTGGCAAGCAGATCCCATGGTATCCTGTCAATGATATATTGAATATTTGCTTCCAGAGATAAGGAGGTTGTAACGCACTGCTTGTGACACTAATGAGACTGTATTGGGATATTGTATGGAGACTGCATTTAAAAGAGACACCAGGGAAGCATCCAAAGGTGGAAATGTGCCTGGTGAGATTGGCAAATGGATGTTCATAAGGAAAAGCTGGAATATGTGAGCTTGGTAACTAACTACTTTTAGATGGGTTCTGTTTAGGGTATATAAGACCCTGAGAGGAGATAGTACAATGAATGAAAGCAAAATTTTCACTTTCATGATACTATTTTTTTTTTTATAAAAACCCCAAACACGAGAGGTATTAGAACCTATAGTACTTAGTACTGTGCTTGGGTTGAAGGTTGAGAAAATGAAAGAGGATATTTGTTAACATTAGACTTGAACTTCTGTAGATTGTAATTTTCAGGAAATATGTATGAAGGAAGGTTGTTCCAGAAAACGGCAGTTGAATGAATAAACGAGGAAGATGAAAATTTGGTTCTGTGAGTTTGAAGTTGGATAGTAAATGGATGTTGGCTGGTGCCAGCACATGTTTGGCAGCACAATTCAGAATGTTCTATTCATTCTGGAAGTATCTGTAGAAAAGACATTCAGCAGTATCAGTACATCTATGAGACAGTGAGTTGAGAGACTCTGTTAGAGATGAGTCTCTTCTGAATGGAAGCTAGAAGCCTGCAAGAGGTTTTGGGGCACCGCCCCAGATGTGGGAATAATATTCCATGGTAGGGCGGATTTGAGATTTGTAGAGTGAACAGCTGTTTGGAAGAAAATTAATGCCGAGAACAAAAGAGAAAACCAAGTTTTTTAGATGCAGAGGAAGCAATATTTGTAATGTGCTTGTGCCATGAGAGAGATTAGAAGTCAGGGTAATTCCCAAAAGAGATATATCATCTTGCCTAGAAATCAGAGTATCACCAAAGATAAGCAAATAACTGAAGAATCCTTTTTGTGAGATATAAGACACGACTGAGTTTTAAAAGGATTGAAATCAATTAAGTTGTCTTTTCCCACTGGAGAATTACCTGGAGATTGGCATTTAAGGAATTGGTAGTGGATATTCGAGAAGTTGAAGCTGATTGAGCAGGCCAAGGTTTCTCAAAATGGAAAGTGGAATGCAATGTGCTATCATCAGCAAAACTCTGGATAGGATTTCCTGTCAATGGAAGAAGGTCATTAATATATAAGAGGAACAGAGTGGGGGAAAGAACTGAACCTTGGGGGACACCAGCATTAGTGGAGAAGTTAGAAGACAGAGTGCCATCTACCATCATCCTCAGTGAGCAGTTAGAGAGAAAACTGGATAACCAATTACAAAAAAAACAATTGGCAAACCATAAGATGGAAGCTTATTTAGAAGACCTTTATGCCATACACGATCAAAGCCTTTGAGATGTCAAGAGCAACTGCTTGTGTTTCACTGAACTTTTCCATTGAATTTGTCCATAAATGGATAACAGAAGCCAGAATATCACCAGTGGATCGACACTGATGGAATCCATACTGGCGTTTGTTGATCAGATGGAAGGATTCTAGGTAATTTAAGAGTTGGCGGTTAATTGATTTTTCCGTTATTTTAGAAAGAGTAGAAGTAATTGCAATGGGACAATAATTGGATGGGAGGGATTTGTCGCCCTTTTTAGGAACTGACTGAATATGAGCAAATTTCCAAGCAGAAGGAAAAACACCTTTGGAATAAGAAAGGAAAAAAAGTGGCAAAGAACAGCAATAAATTCAGGAGCACAGGTTTTGAGAACGTTTAGAAATATCATCACGACGTGGAACTTTCTTATTATCAAGATCCATGAGACATCCTTTTGATGGGAGACCACAGGAGGCATTAGGCGCCTCCATAGCCAGGTGGGAAGGAGCAGCAGCAGCAGCAGTGCGTAACACACTCTTCTTGATTAGACCGGGGTTTGAGCCCGTCACCACCAAATACGGAGGATGCGGAAAGGTCAGGGAATGACCAACGCATATCCCTCAAGCAATATGGCCTTAGTTGCTAATGTTCCTAAAAACCAAATAACAAACAACAAACAACAACCACAGGAGGCATTGAATAGAGCGTGTTGGGAATGGTGGGAGGTGTTTTACGAAGATCATTAATACATGAGTTGGAAGGAAAATGGGATGGTAGCAGGTCAGCTTTATCCTTGGCTGAAGTAACAATGGAACCATCTGGCTTTGACAGAGGTGGGAGCAGAGATGGGCAAAAGTTGCAGCCAATAGCTTTGGCTAGAGACCAAAATGCTCAGCTACCATTAGGGCAAAAAGCAAGTTTTCTAATCTTAGCCTGTTCAAAATCTAGTGTGAACTGACTAATAACTGCTTTACAATTGTAAGCTTTGGTGTAGGCAGAAAATGAAACTGAAGAATTGGAAACAAGCCAATTACGATATGTAACATTCTTCTCTTGAACAGCCTTATCACATTTATTGGAAAACCAAGGTTTAGATAAAGGACGAGATTTTAAATTTGAGTAGGGAATAAAGGATTCCATTCCTACAAGAATAATTTCACTGATACTATCTGAGCAAACGTTGACATCAGAAGTTTTGAAACAGTTATCTCACTAAGGAAAAGAAGAAAAGAAATCTCGCAGGTCATTCCATTTTGCATTCTTGTAATACCAAACAACACGAGGTTGGGAATAGTCATGAGATAAAGGCTCCATTGGAGAAGAGACAATCTCCAAGTTGTGATCTGAGGTGTCTAAAGGACCACTCACTCCAACCATGTACTTAGAAGAGTTGTTTGTGAGAAAAAGATCAAGCGTGCTGTATGGTTAGGATTGCCTGGTATTATGGTAGGTAAATGAATGATCTGTGTGAGGTCATTAGTAATTGCAAAAGCTCCAGCATCTCGACCAGCTGGGTCGGTGTGACTAGAGAATGGAAGCCAGCTGGAGTGTGAACATTAAAATCACCAAGGAAAATTACCTCGCTGTTAGGAAAGTTGGACTAGAGAAAGTCAAGTTGCAAAGAGAGGAAGTCAAAGAGCTCCACGTGATTAGTGGAGTTGGGAGAACGGTAGAAACAACAGATGAATTTGACAGAATGAGGTAGAGAGATTTTAAAACAGAGAAGGTTGAAAAGAGGAGATTCTAAATTACCAAGTCTCTGACAGAGAATATCGCAATGGACATATGCACAAGTACCACTAGAACTAATATCATTAAATAATAGTAGAACAAGTATCCCTTCTTACTGTGAAGTTTTCTTTTAGCCAGTGGATTAATTACTAGAGTAAGTTACTTCAGTGTATAGTTGAGATTGACAGATTTGGGAAATTCAGGTCAGCTGGATCAGTATTTAACGAGGAGGAGAAAATGCGTAGTTTTATTTCATTTATTATTTTTTTGGCCAACTCAATAAAAGTCTAGGACTTCACTGCACTACACGAATGACATTAGTACTATGATTAGTTAGGGATATTCATACTAAGAAAGAATTGAATTCTGTAAATTTTGTCGTCTGTGTGGAGACCTAGTTGAAAGTTTCAGGCTTTAAAATTGAATGAACCAAATATAGATGGCTTCTTTACTCTCTCAGGTGATACACACAAGGAGACAAACATTTAAATTGAAAAAGGATAGTTGAATAACAGATGTGTGGAAATTGTGTTCATTCAGAGAGTCAGTGTTTGCTGGAATAATGTTGCATCTAATATTGCAGAGATAGGAAGTTTAAATGCATTCAGAGAGGGGGTTGGGTTGACAGTTTATTAAAATTAACAATTAGTTTTATTTACCAAAAACTTTCTCTTTATTTGCCTTATCTGTCTGTTTTTCTCTGTCAGACTTTTATGTTGGAATTACTTAACTCCAACATGGAAACCTGAATGGCTTAGGGGAGAAGATCTTTATTGACTTTCTCCACTAAGCCATTTTGGCTCATTCTCTTATATAACATATTTAGTTTATTTAAAAATTAATTAATTTTAATTCAAACTCTCAATTCTCTCTCTTCATGTAGTTTGAGTAAGGATGAAATCTCAAAAATTTGCCATGTGTTTGGCTTATCAACTTGCAACAGAAGCATAAAATCCATGATCAATGAAATTATGAATTTCTTGAAGAAACCAGAGAAAAAACTCGATAAATGTTCAGGTAAGTTTTTGTTTGTATTTATAAAAGAGATGTATGCTAGAGATGTATGTTTCAGGGTTTTTTTCCTCTTTTTCTAGGAGAGGGATTGACTACTTTGTTTATAGTGCACAATTCATGTGGTGTGGAGATTCTCGCTTCTGAAATAAGTGAGCTTCTAATTGCAATTCCATAGGCTCATTGAATTAAGGACAAAAGCTGTGGGAGCTACTGGCACAATAAAATATTATTTATATCATATCAGTGTGTAGATACACCATAGACAACTCTTAAGAAACTACAAAGTAGTTGTTGTAGGCATCATTTGCTATTTCTCATATTGTGCTCTGCCTTCACGACGAGTTGCCATGATATTGCACTACCTCGAATAAGTAATGCTTCACTAATAGAGAAGACTATTGTTACTTATTCTCAATGAGTACCACCACCCAGACATGTTTCGAGGCTGTTGTGAATTTAATGTGAAAAAAAACCCATTGGACCAGATCAAACAAATGAATTATAAAATTCAAACCATTTGTCCCTATTAGACTTAGAAAAGCAAAAAGGTAGAGGGAAAGTAATAGTAGTAGTGGAAGAGGAAAAGAAACATGTAGAAGAATGAAAGGGACAGTAACTCTTCAACTCACACCACTCAAAAACTCAAATTCCTCCAATAGGTAACGCTTCCCCAGTAGAGAAGACTGTTGTTACCCATTCTCGGAAACTCCGTGAATATCAGGCTCCCCAGACATGTTTCGAGGCTATTGGCCTATCATCAGTGGGTGGGCAGGTACCCTGGTATTGCAGGCATGACAACCCAGTTGTGAAGATAATCACACAATATGAGAGATGCCAAAAGGTGTATATGACAATATTTAAAATAAATATTGTCATGTACACTATCTACACACCAATATTATATAGATATTAAACTCTTAATGTATTATGCCTTGTGCATTTAGTTATTTTAAATATTGTCATATACACCTTTTGGCATCTCTCATATTGTGTGATTATCTTCACAACTGGGTCGTCATGTCTGCAATACCAGGGTACCTGCCCACCCACTGATGATAGGCCAATAGCCTTGAAACATCACTTGGGTACCTACCTGCTCACTGAAGAAGGGCCAAGTAGCCCTGAAACGGCACCAGGGGGAGCCTGATGATGTCCAGAGTTTCCAAGAATAGGTAACAACAGCCTCCTCCACTGGGGAAGCATTGCCTATTCAAGGAATTTGAGTTTTTGAGTGGTGTGAGTTGAAGGAGTTACTGTCCCTTTCATTCTTTTACACCGTTTCTTTTCCTCTTCCACTCCTACTATTACTTTTCCTTTACCTTTTTTGCTTTTCTAAGTCTAATAGGGACAAGTGGATAGTCGAGTTATTTTCCCACACATATACAAAAGTTGAGTTATTATCCCACACATATACAAAATAGCCTTGAAACATGTCTGGGTGGTGGTACTCACTGAGAATAAGTAACAATAGTCTTCTCTATCAGTGAAGCGTTACTTATTCGAGGTAATGCAATATCATGGCAACTCGTCGTGAAGGCAGAGCACAATATGAGAAATAACAAATGATGCCTACAACAACTACTTTGTAGTTTCTTAAGCGTTGTCTATGGTGTATCTACACACTGATATTATATAGATATTAAACTCTTAATGTATTGTGCCTTGTGCATTTAGTTATTTTAAATATTGTCATATACACCTTTTGGCATCACTCATATTGTGTGATTATCTTCACAACTGGGTCGTCATGTCTGCAATACCAGGGTACCTGCCCACCCACCAATGATAGGCCAATACTGATGATAAGCCAATAGCCTTGAAACATGTCTGGGGAGCCTGATATTCACGGAGTTTCCGAGAATGGATAACAACAGTCTTCTCTACTGGGGAAGCATTACCTATTGGAGGAATTCGAGTTTTTGAGTGGTGTGAGTTGAAGAGTTACTGTCCCTTTCATTCTTCTACATGTTTCTTTTCCTATTCTACTACTACTATTACTTTCCCTCTACCTTTTTGCTTTTCTAAGTCTAATAGGGACAAATGGTTTGAATTTTATAATTCATTTCTTTGATTTAATAGATCTGGTCCAATGGGTTTTTTTTCACATTAAATTCACAATATCCTTGAAACATGTCTGGGTGGTGGTACTCATTGAGAATAAGTAACAATAGTCTTCTCTATTAGTGAAGCGTTACTTATTCGAGGTAGTGCAATATCATGGCAACTCGTCGTGAAGGCAGAGCACAATATGAGAAATAGCAAATGATGCCTACAACTACTTTGTAGTTTCTTAAGAGTTGTCTATGGTGTATCTACACACCGATATTATATAGACATTAAACTCTTAATGTATTATGCCTTGTGCATTTAGTTATTTTAAATAAAATATTATTGTACAAGTATGGCATAGCCTTATTGCTACATGGCTGTTTCAAACTAAGTTTGCTATTACATGCATTGATTTCATATTGTAGAGGCATTTCACCATGAATTGTTCAATGTTGCACTATTACAGGGGTGGCAAACCTTTTCCTGCAGTGCCATAATATGTTGGAAATGCATCGTATCCTACCTGGGGTGAATCCAGAATCTACAAGTATCAATATCTCTCCCGCTCCCAAATATTTCTCCATTCCAATCCAATCCCCACTTGCCACTACCAAATGTTTTTGCTACTTACTTATAGGAATTTCATGCCAAAGGCCACATAATAAAAAAAATTAAAACAGTTTTACTTTTATAAAATAAATTTCAACTTGCAACAAGTTGTTTATTATCTTTTTGTATTAGGGCTTTTAAATTTTATACTCACCCTTCTTTAATTTGCTTCTTTAATTAAATTTTGTCGTCAGTTGCAATTTTGTGCAGGAAATCATTCCTGATTTTTATTCTTTCATATACAGGTGTCCTTGTCATCTGAGGATAATTGGTTCCAGAAAATTTCACTTAATACGGAGACCAAATTTTCATAATGTGTATTATTTACTTGTCTACATCACTCCTTTTTCTTGTTAATTTAACCTCAGAATATCAAATCATGTTCTTCGCTCTGCTTTCAATATACAAAATAATTTACATTATTTTGGATCTCAAGGGAATTCACAATGTTGATTACTTGTTCTCTACTTCTTTTAAAATGTATAACTTCAATTTAGCATCTAGACTAACATCTTTTTTTCGTGATGTTTTATCATCAGCACTTTGCTTTGAAAGCGTGGCTAATAAATATAAGAAAACTAAAAATTCCTTTAACGTAAAAATTATCGAAAATATCAGATGCATGTAGTACAAGCAATGGCAAACAAGAATCTGACCGTAAGTAGAGTCGAGTCAATGGGACGCTTGCAGGAAGAATGGGACAGAAATAGTCAAAAGTGTAGTGGAGTGCTTCAGTGCAAATTGAAACAACGTACATAGATAATATATATATATATATATATATATATATATATATATATTTTTTTTTTTTTTTTTAATTTTTTTTTATTATTTATTTTTTTTATGTTTTTGTATTTTTTAAGTATTATTTGCAGACTCGTAACTGCGAGGACTTGGATACTGGAGACCCCCTTTATTTAACCACTTTTGTTCCTACTTTTGTGAGGAACAGGAATCAGCATGCAGGTGCATGCATACTTTGTAGTGCATTTGGTCTCAAATGATGGAATGCTCGTTTCCTAATAGTGACTCTAATAGACACATGCCTGTTGATGTATTCCTCTTTGTTGGTAATTGTGGCAGCCATGCACGATATGCAAGGCTGCAGCATATCCTTAATTGACTGCAAACTCTTATGGAACTGTGTGCATTAATCTACTACTCTTTTGAAAGCACATCTTTCAAATTATAAACTGCCTGCATCTTGCATTGAAAACTCAGAATTACATCATGATGTTATACTCATATCTTGTTTGGACAGTAATGAAATCTTTATGCTATAATTTATGATCTCTCACAGGTTGTATAGCTAATTACTTCGGCTCAAACACAGTAGACTCAGAATAGCCTGCTTTGCTGATCAATATATTGTAACAATGACAATTTTTTGCAAATGCTGCACTCTAAACAGGTTTCAGAATTTAACAAGTTAAAATGAAGTATTCATGTCACTGGGGAGAGAAATTAACTTTAAAATCAAAGATCTGGGCTTAATTATTTCAGCAATATTTCTTTATTAAGGCAAGCTTGAACATTATGCATTTTGCATTAATCCAACTAAGACTTCAGTTTACATTACCAAATGGGATTTATAATGATGTGATTGATGTGATGTATACTTGCAAAGTAGTATGTATACTTGCAAAGTAGTTTACCCACACTATTTCCTAAAATTTACTTAAATAATTTTTGTTGAAGAGTGTAAATGATTCTAACCATTACTTTAAATGACTTGTTACCTTCACTTGTTAATTCCATTAACACATAACTACAATTAAAAAGTGCCGTTATTCTGTGATATTTACCTGTATGAAGAACATCACATTCGGGTACCTGTGCCGATCCCTGGATCACAGACAAATTAATCTCAGTGGTCAAGTTGTCTAAGTAAGTAAGAAAAGGAAGATATCATTAGAGAGTAATTTGACCCCTGATTGCTCAATGAGAGAGGCCACGAAAACCTATCCTTTATATCTTTTAAAGATTAGTTCCTTATGTAGTTGGATTTTATGGTCTGAGTTAAAAAAAAAAAATTTTTTTGTTTACATTATAAATTTATATTCTTTCACTGAAAAGTTGCATCCGTTATGCATTTGTATTCCTCCCAGTATTTCTATTATTGTTTTGTTTTTAAATTTGTTTTCTTATATACAATAATCTTTAATTTTTCTTTAAGTAAAATTACCCCTTCCCTATAATTTCAAAATTGTTTTCATTAAAAGCATAAGAACAACTTTAGGCGTGTTCCACGATCTCTGATTTCCTGATATTTCCCTTTCTATATGTTTACAACACTCCCTCACCTTCATGTTAAATAACCTTTCTGATTCCCCGATATGAACTTTTCCACATCTGCGTCTTATCAGGAAATTGAGTCCCTCAGATAAGTACCAATTTTGTTTATCGGTTTGAAAACTGCATCCAGTCCCTTTTTTTTTTTGCACATTCTCATGTTTTTCTCTCCTATTCCGTTTATGTAAGGGATTGGCTTTTTTAAATTTGTCCCTGTTTTTTTTTTTTTTTACTAAGTTTGCATTCCTGAAATTTCTTTTATAGTAAGCTTATACAATTTCATATATGTATATATGAAATATATTTCCTCTATTGTGTATATTTATTCAATTAATTTCATCATCATAAAGGGAAAAAAAATTATCAACAGCACTATCATGGCAAGTTTGAATGTAGAGGATGTGTTCATGACCATTTCAGTAAGAGAAGCAATAGAAAAAACGAAAATGAAGGAATAGGAAGTTAGAATTCTGCAAATGTATGAGATGCTGTCTAATCCAATCAAAATTAAATTATTTACAACTGGCTTTGGAACCTGGGTATACTTCAAATTTGAAGGGAAAAGTTAAATACAGGTTAAGTATGGGGAATCCCCTCTTACCTCTTATAGCAGACAGCTTTATGGGAGCTTTGTGAGAGAGAGAGAGAGAGAGAGAGAGAGAGAGAGAGAGAGAGAGAGAGAGAGAGAGAGAGAGAGAGAGAGAGAGAGAGAGAGAGAGATCTATTGCTCTAGTCACTTTAAGATCCTCAATATGGATGATATTTTTTTGACATGGGAACATGGAGAAACACAGTTCAAATAATTTCATTGCTACATGAACAATAGATAATGGAACTATTAAATTCAAAATGGATGAGAAATTGCTATTTTTGGATATCTTGGTGCAGAGTGAACAAAACTTGATTATCATTCGGGTGCATAGAAAAGATGGACTCCTTATGTTATGTTAATTTCATGTCAAATCATTTGATGAATATCAAACATAATACAGTCGAACTTGGTTATAACAAGCATTAAGGGACCGACAATTTCCTTGTTATAACTGTTACTCGCTATATCAGTGATAGCGGAGGTGGGGAAACCCCTGGGGCCATTAGACAATAAGCACTTTATATCAGTGAGTTAAATCTACCTCCTATTTTTTAAATTCTCAATAACTTGATAAAAAGATAGATTCAAAAAATAAAAGAAATATTAGAGAGAAAAAATTAATATAAGTATATACCTACATATTATTTGTATTAATATGCTTGTATAAACTACAATTCACTTAATACTAAACACAATTTATTTCTCTGTAATTAAAAACAATACTACTGTATTGAATAATAAACACAATTTCAATTGGTCTTTATTTATGAATCTTGAAATTGATGTTTGTTTTAAAGATTTCATTTTGATATTTCTTAAGAAAACACTCAACTCATTAAAAATCTCATTACTTGCCTCAGTTCCTTCAAAAAAATTGACTAATGTGTCCATTGCACCTTGAGCTTGAGTTTGTTGGCACTGATTTTGATTCACTTTCATTTGTCATCATATCATCGTCGTTATCAGTCTTTGTTGAGCACAGCATCTGCAGTGTCACTCTCTGTAGGAAGACCACTAGTTAACAAGTTGTCATCGACTCATACAAATTCATTGATGTTATCTGTATTAAAACGTACAACATTGTTATGTAGCAACCATTGGGATAATGGTAAGTTATTTTCCTTGTTTCCATCATTTTCATCTACAATTGAAATTTCATTTGAATTTAATTTCGATTTCTTGAAGCAATTCGATATGGTTGTCAAGTAACATTGTTCCATGCATCATTCAATAAATTTATAGCATCCAATATCAATATAGACTCGTTAAGTTTCTGTTCTCTTTGACTGATCAAATATAGAACTAGAAATCAATTATAAAATCCTTTCAAACTCTTGAGTACACCAACGTCCATTGGTTGTAAAATTTATGTCACATTGGGAGGCAGAAACACCAGCTTAATGTTGGACAAATTTTGAATCTGTTGAATTGCAGTGTAATCCAAAGGAAGTTTCCTCATGTTTTTGAATTGCAGTGTAATCCACAGGAAGTTTCCTTATGTTTCTGAAACACCGAGGTTTTAACGATTTTCCAATAACAAACAGTTTTTTTTTTCCCCCCATCAGTTCCTGTCATATTTGCACATACGAGCACTGTCAAGCAAGCTTTTGATTTTTTTCCACCAAAATATTTTTCCCCTTTGATTTTAAATATATTTGCAGGTGTCAAATTATAAAAAAGTCCTGTTTCATCACCGTTGTAGATGTCTTCATCATGGAAATCTTTCTGATTTCTGCCCAAACATGGTCAAACCATACATTTGCCATTATTGGATCTGCAGATCATGATTTTCCACCAATTTTTGCATAAACGATGTTATGTTGGTTTTTAAATCTGTCCAGCCAACTGTTACATACAAAATCGTCGCATCCAAATTGTTTAGCAAATGTTTCCGATTGAGCCTTCAAGATCGGACCGTCTATTGAAAATCCAGCTCTTCTTTGTGTGGTGAACCATTGAAGCAATGCTTCATCAATGTTTGTAACCTCACACTTTCTAAAAAAATTTTTTTTCCAGTTATGTTCTTTTCCAGTGGCCATATGCAAACATCTTTATTCTTCCACAGTGGGATTCCACTAATGTTATTAGTTGAATCCCACAGGGTTCGGTGTTGAGCCCACTGTTGTTTTTGTATATGGAGAGTGTCCCTCTATTGATTCTCCTCTATTCTATCCATTTACCTCCCCAGATCCCAAACTCTGTATTCCTCTTTTTCCACTTCAATCTCTTTTTCGGGCACTCTCAGGTGTTATGCCCTGGGCTTGCCCAGCAGGAGATAATTGATCCTGGCCGCTTCCACGTGGTGGGGATGAGATGTAGTGACCAGGTGTTACTGCTTCTTACCTGCTAAGAGCCAGGCACCGGCCGATAACATAACAAAAGAACACATCATAACACTTACACATCCAACACACTACATACAATTGGCCGGTTTTGGCATAAGCTTCAACACAAGAAGTACAATAGCGGCTTATGGGGGAAACCCTGGGATCCGCCACAACAACACATGAATATCCCTGAATATCCCCCTGTTGTTTTGTATAGCGGAGATGGGGGAAACCCCTGGTGCTGTTAGACACGAACACTGTTGTTTTGTATATTTATCCATGATATTGATGAAGGTATATCAGGCTTAGTGTCGAAGTTTGCAGATGATACAAAGATTGGCAGGGTTGTTAATGATAGTAATGGCAGTGTGCTACTGCAACAGGATCTAGAAAATTTTGGTAGATGGGCTGAAAAGTGGCAACTGAAATTTAACATTGACAAATGCAAAGTACTGCATATGGGTAAAAGTAACCCCACAGGAATGTATCAACTGTGTGGTACTACACTTAGGGTGATAGAAAATGAAAAAGACCTGGAAGGGATTGTGCAGTCAGATATGAAGTTTTCTGAGCACTGCAGACAGTCTGCCAGAGCCAGGTCATGTGGTATTGTCAATGATATACAGGGATAAGGAGGTGATTATCCCTTTGTATAAGGCAGTAGTCAGGCTTTGACTACTGCATACAGGTCTGGAGGTCTCATTTTAGGAAGGATGTAGAGTTGTTTGAGTATGTACAGAGAAGGGCAACAAGATTGGTGAGGGGAATGAAGGGATCCTCTTACCAAGAAAGGCTTAAATTCTGCAAATTACAGCAGCTGGAGACTAGGTACCTGCAAGGTGCCTAGTCTCTAGACAAATGGAGGAACAAACTTCCATCTGTCATTGTGGAAGTTGATAGCTTAAATAAATTCAAGGAGAAACTGGATAAACTTTTAGAGAGAATGGTTGTGTGCATTTTTTTATTTATTTATTATTATTATTATTTATTTATTTTTTTTTTTTTTTGGCTGATGCTACATAATCTCATACGCTTGCTTTCTTGTATCACATGCCTCTATTACTAATGTCGATACACTTGAAGAGGACAAAGAAAACTTTTTACACACTTCAACGTTTTTTGCACCACATTCTAACTCACAAATAATTTCAACTTTTTCGTAAATCGAGAAACACTTTCTTTTGTTAGTAGACATGTTTCCGAAAGAAGGGTTCGTTTCTAACTGATTTTACTTTAAAATAATAAAGTGATCTGCATACAAATTTCTTAGAAGCCCGAAATGCATAAAACCTTCTTAGAAGTCCTGAAATGCATAAAAATTCTTAGAAGTCCCGAAATAAATTTGTTGTTCACTGAATACAAGATAATTTTAGGGTAATACGACAAGCGGAATACCAATTCACTGTTGTATAGCCCCATCCCTGGAAGGACAAGGTCATAAACCAGCTGCTAATCTAATGCAGGTGGTCATAAAGCTAAGTCGCCCTTTTGATTTTCATCTATTCCAAGAATTGGGTTTTTTTCGACTACTCGAATGTATGCATAGTTATCAAAATTTATTTGGTATATTTGTGTAGTACACTCGTTATAACAGTGAATGATTATATGGGAATATTCATAAATTAAAATCATTATGGCTTTTTGCTTGTTACAGCCATGATTTTGTTATTTCCGTGCTCATTATAACCAAGTTCAATTGTATTATGTTTGATATTCATCAAGCATAATATTAGAGCGTTAAGAACTTGTGATATCAGAAAAAGTTAGATGAGATACTTAAAAATATCTCTTTAGCCCTTTCTAACAATGGGTTTCCACTGGGCATGATGGGGAAAAAACCATACTCAAATATAAAAGAAATTTTGGAATGGAAACTTAGTTAATAATAATAATAATGCTAAAAAAAGTTTTTTCTTTCTTTCTTGTTGTTTTTATTTTATTCTCTTATGACCCCTTCTCCCTTTTCTTACTTGCCTGGTCATCCTGACTACCAAGAGGAGTTTGAATATGATCAAGGAATCAGTATAGGTCCTAGAATGTGATGCTGTTCATATCACAGTGTTTTTTAATTGTAGTTATATCATAATAATATAATTTTCATAATTTCAAAAGAAGTTATGGAGCATCAGCAGACATCTTTATTTCTCTTTAATTCTGTCATTTTGTTAGTTTTGTTATTGACATTTTATCATATCATCTAATATCATTTACCTTACAGGTTCTGAACTAATTCATGAGCAGGAAAATAATTCAAAGATTAGTGGCATGTATAAAGAAATGTTAGAAATGAACCAGGTAAAAATAGCATAATAAATTTGTTTTTCTTCAGGTAGAGCTTATGTGCTGGAAGTAACTTGAAACTGATTATAACAAATAATTTATATGTAATTAGAATGAGTAATAAACATGTATAGAGTTTGATTTATGTGAGTGGACTAAATTCTTAACTAATGTTTTTAGTTTTACATGAAAAGCTAAATTCAGTATTTTAAAAAAGATTTATTTTTCTGCCTCTTGACATTTCATGGATAAAATAATAAAATCTTGAGTCTTTAATGCTTAAATTGGTATGTGGCTCTGCCAAGAGCCCCAACAAGCAGTCATTTTTCACACAGAAATAATAGTTTTAGCCTGCTGAGTATCTCCAGGTAAAACTAGATATTTGTTTTTGTAAAAATAAATAGCTAATTTGACCTTGAGACCTCAGAATAACATCAAGTAAAACACAAATATTGTAGTTTTTCTTGAACTTAATTTGGCAACATTGAAGTGTTGTTAGCTTCGGTCACTGTGGAGAAAATTTGGACAAAAATTAAAATAGCATTATTTTTGGTTTTTTGATAGCAGTTTTAAGTGATGCCATAGTTCAGTGATAATGCAGTTATTGAGAGGCCAGTCATGATAAAAAAAATAATAGAAATCAGCAAAATTACTTGTTTATTTCAAGTGATTGGATGCAGTCTTCTACTGTGTTTACAGTATGATATGGTGCTCACATGCCAGTGATTACAGAAACTTAAGATCTTCCATCCTCATGTTTCCATAGAGCATGAATAACAAATGGTTTAACTAAAAGTAAACATTTAGAGAAACCATTTTTACAGTTTGCTTGTTTATTTATAGTACCACTTTAGTAAAGGTGTTTTTAAAAGGAATTGAAATTGTTTTGAAAATTAATATTAGAAGGGATGAATTTTATAAAAATGGATTTAGGTGATGTAAAAAAAATTATTTTTACAGTGATTATGATACTGTTGACTAGTACAGAAAAATTAAAAATATAGTCACATTATAAACATCTTTAGTTATGTTTTATATTTTAAAAACTAGCCATTATAGTTGTGAATGCAACAATTCATTTTCATAAGGCGTGTAGTATGCTATTGCTAATCAATAAGAAAAGTATTGAGAAATGTCTAGTTCTGGCCATGCTGTTGTGCTTCTAAAGTACTGGCTTCTCTTGGGTTTGTAAATTATTTGTTTTAAAGATAACCACTAACAATCAGAAAATTAAACTTTATTTTTTTTTTTTTTGAAGACAGAGTATCACCATTAGTAGTGGCAAATGATGCAAGAAAGTAAGCTTTATAGAGCGTCAACCAAAATAAAAAAAAATAAAAAAACCCCAATACCCATCTATCCCCTCCTTTTCTAAGTCAAAATTCTATGTTTAAATCTGGAAGTTGACAAAATTGAACAGAATAGTGATAAATAGATGGAGCGAATGTTACTGCATAAAAGAAAATAATGAAGACTATTTTATGATTTTAGATTTTTGACAATTTGTGTAATGTCAGGCTGGAAAGTCAAAATAAGAATAAATTAATATTTAAAAGTATTTATATACAAAATTTTAATTTTCACAAATTTTTAAAATCTCTGGAGAAATAGAAACTAACTCCACAAACACCACCAATATTGTAAAATTCAAGACATTAAGCCCATACATATGTTAAAAACTCACTCTTCAAAGGGTTAATGCTCAAATGGAAAAGATTTCTGTAATCCAGTGGATAGGCTATTAAGCTGCCATGGAGAATTCAAATGATTATTTTCTGATTACCTGCACCGCATCATATTATTCCTTGTGTTTGATTAATACCTAATATTATAAAATATCAGTGTAAATACACCATAGTGAACTCTTAATGAAAAAACTACATAAGTAGTGTAAAGGCATCGATTCAGTTGTATCTCATATTGTAACTACCTTCACAACAAGTTACCATGTATTGCACTACCTCGAATGCACCTCTGTAGCCAGGCTCGAATCCCGGTCTAATCAAGAAGTGTGTGTGTGTACCACACACTTCTTGATTAGACCGGGATTGAAGCCCATAACCACCAAATACGGAGGATGTGAAAAGGTCAGGGAATGACCCCCGCATATTCCCGGAGCAATATAGCCTTAGTTGCTAATGCTCCTAAAAACCAGATAACAAAAAATAACTACCTCGAATAAGTAACGCTTCACTAATAGAGAAGATTATTGTTATTTATTCTCAGTGGGCACCACTACCCAGATGGCACCGTTTCAAGGCTTGTTGGCCTATTGTCAGCAGGTAGGCAGGTACCCTTGTGTCGCAATCATGCCAACCCAGTTGTGAAGTTATTTCAACAATATGAGACATGCCAAAAGGTGTGCAAGATAATACTTAAATACTTTTTTTTTCAACTGGTGGGTCAGAAAACTGCTAGCTTGGTGGGATACACAGACTAAAAGGTTAACAGTGGCTGCAAGCAGAGGCAAAGGTGATTCTTGCACTGCATCTATTAGAATGAGCAGCAGCCTGGAAAGCAAGGTAATGGAGATTTCCAGGACTGCTAGGAGTCATAGTAGAATAAGCAAATACATGGACTGTGTTAGGGTAACTAAGAGTAGAAACAGGTGCATGTATACTTGCATGTACACTAATGCTAGGAGTATAGTTAATAAATTTGATGAGCTTGAAGTGCTAGTCAAGATATCAAAGGCAGATATTGTTGGGATACCAGAGACGTGGTGTCGCACAGATATAAGCAGTGCAGAATTGGAATTTGGGGAGTACAATGTGTACAGGAAGGATAGACAGGACTGGAAGGGAGGAGGGGTTATGCTGTTAGTTAAGAAACATAATATCTAAAGAAGTGCATTCAGTTCATGTTGGTGGACAATGCAGTGTTGAGGCTGTTTGGTGTGAAATAAGCACTGGGAAAGGAAAAATGAGAGTAGGTGTATGTTATAGGCCTAATGAATCTGATTAGTATAATGAGCAATTGTGCAGAGAAATAGAGTGGGCCAGTAAATCAGAATGTCTTATAATGGGGGATTTTAACTTTCCAGATATTGACTGGAACTTGTGGGTTGGTCACTCGCACACTAGCAAGACTTTTGTGGATTTATTGGATGACTGTTTTCTACAGAAACATATTCAAGAGGGAACCAGAGGGAGTAATACTCTTGATCTGATTATTAGCAGTGATTATTCATGCATTAAGAATTTGCAGATAAAGGAACCACTTGGTGACAGTGATCACAATGTACCGATGTGGGAATTACTTAAAGGTGTAACTACCATCAAGGCTAAAGGGAAAGGCCTTTTCTTTCGTAAAGATGACTACAGAGGTCTCGGACAGTTTTTAAATTCTGTACAGTGGGATCAACTGATGATGTTACCAAAGTTGAATTCTAAATGGGAAGCCTTCGGGGACTTGATTTTGGAGGCTACTAGGCTTTTAATTCCAACTAAGAAATACTGTTCAAGGTTTAGGCCTAAATAGATATCAGATGAATTAATGAGCCTCTTGGCAGAGAAGAAGAATGTATGGGATGCATATAAAGTATCAGATGACACAACAAAGAAAAACAGCAAAGAGTTCTTTACTTATGTAAACTCTAGAAGGAAAGGGATGAATCAGATTGGACCCTTAACATAGATGGGTTGACTATTGATGATCATGCTCAGATAGCTGATAAACTGAATGAGTATTTTGCATCTACATTCACACATGAGGAGTCATTCAATGAGGGGAGTGTCAAAGGTGTATCAAAAGCTAAAAGGGAGCTAAGTATTTGTAATAACTGAGAGCAAAGTGGAGAAGAAATTGTTGAAGTTAAACATAAGGAAGGCACCTGGAGTGGATGGGATCTATCCAGTTATATTAAAGGATCCAGCAAAGGAAGTAAGCAAACCCTTAACCATAATTATGAGAGCTTCTTTGGACTCAGGGGAGGTCCCCATTGGCTGGAGGTGTGCAAATGTATCACCAATTCACAAGGGGGGGGGGTTCAAAAGGTGACACAAGTAACTACACACTTGTAAGTTTAACTTGTTTTCCAGGGAAAATGATGGAATCACTGGTTAAAGAAGCATTGCAGGATCATCTAGACAAGACTGCAGTAATAGTTGCATTATAGCCTTAGTTGCTAATGCGCCAATAAAACCCAACACAGTAATAGTTAAAACACAGCATGGGTTTGTTAAAGGGAGGTCTTGTCTGACCAATTTGATTGGATACTATGATATGGTCACAAAGGAACTGAATGCCAAAAATAATTTTGATATCATATACTTGGATTTCAGAAAAGCTTTTGATACTGTTGCACGTGGAAGACCTCTGTACAAATTGGAGAGATATGGCATTATAGGTAAGTTGCTACAATGGATAAAGGGATGGTTGAGTGGGAGATGGCAAAGAATGGTTATCAATGGACACTGCTCTTTGTGGACAAATGTTATTAGTGGAGTTCCCCAGGGTTCAGTGTTGGGCCCATTGTTGTTTTGTGTATTTATCAATGATCTAAATGAAGGTATATCAGGTTTAATGTCCAAGTTTGCAGATGATACAAAGGTTGGCAGGGTTGTTAATGACAGTAAAGACAGTATGCTACTCCAACTGGATCTAGATAAGTTGAGAAAATGGGCTGATAAGTGGCAACTAAAGTTTAACATTGACAGATGCAAAGTACTGCATATAGGTAGCAATAACCGAAGAGAAATGTACCAACTGTGTAGTACTACATTCAGGGAAGTGGAAAGTGAAAAAGGCTTGGAGGTAATTGTGCAGTCAAATATGAAGTTTGCTGAGCAGTGCAGATGGGCTTCCAGGACAGGTCATGGAGGCTTGTCAATGATATATAGGAATTTTTCTAGCAGGGACAGGTGAATGATTATTCCGTTATACAAGGCAATGGGCAGGCCGCACCTAGTGTACTGTGTACAGGTCTGGAGGCCTCATTTTAGGAAGGATGTAGAGTTGCTAGAACAAGTACAAAGAAAGGCAACAAGATTGGTGAGGGGGAACAAAGGGGTGCTCTTACCAAGAAAGGCTTAAGTCCTGCAAATTTCAGTGACTGGAGAGTAGGCACCTGCGAGGTGATCTGATTGAGGTGTGTAAGGCCTTGAATGGCTTGATCAAGCTGAATGCTGATGGGATTCTTCCTCTTGCTCAGATTAAGAACCCAAGGGGGCATAGATTCAAATTGAGGAAAGACAGTTGTAGAATAGAGGTGCGGAAATTTGTTTTTCGTCAGCGGGTAGGTGATTGGTGGAACAGACTTCCATCTTTTGTTGTGGAAGCTAATAGCCTAAATAAATTTAAGGCTGAGCTGGACAGGCATTTGGAACGAATGGAGGGGTGAAATGGGAGAGTTTTCTTTTTTGGCTGATGCTGCATAAGCCTGCTTTCCTGCATCATATACCTCTACTAATGCTAATGCTAAATTCGAGATAGTGGAATACGTGGTAACTTGTTTTGAAGTCACAATATTAGATACAATTGAATCGATGCCTTTACACTGCTTATGAATTTTTTCGTTATGAGTTTCATTATTTATACCGATATTTTATAGTGTATTTCAAACTCATAATATATAATGCCTTGAGCATTTATCTTTTATTTAAAGATTAATACCTAATGAAAATTTCTTTTAAATTTTAGTTGTTGACACCCTTGAATCATGCATGATAACAAGTGAAGCCTATTGGAAAGCTGCAGATAATCAAACTTTACTACTTAGGTGAATGGAATCAGTATATGTGTTATTTTATCAAGAGTTAGTTAAGCAGCTTCCTGGTTTAAGATATCTGTGAAATTTTAGAAATTCAAGTAGCAATATTCTTTGTAAAAATTTCTATTGTTAAAGATTTTCATTTGTGAAATATTCAGTTGTTGATACTCTGAGTCATATAGTGCAACAGAAATCTCCAATTACAACTACTTAGTATTGGCAATACATTGCAAGGAAACAATGGATCATTTTTCCTCCACTACTGCTGAAATCCACTGATTTTAACAGTAGTGCAAATACTTTCACTGTAGTGTTTTTATTTTTTTTTGTATTAGTTACGATGGCAATCATCACAAGAAGGTTGGAGTACTGCATTATGCAATATAAATTCAAATTAAGTTTATCTTTTGATCATTATACAAGAAGACAAAATAATCCTTACAACTTAATGCAGTTTGTTAATATTAGTTAATCCAAAATATAATTAAATTTAATTATCTAAGAATGCAGAGTTGCGTTCACTTACAATGTATATTTAAACCTGCTCATACAGTGGTAATCATTTCCAGTAAGCATGGTGCAATAATGTAATTGGTGTTCAAGATTGTGTTGCTTGTTTTAGTGATTTTAATAATCTGTCATATATATATATATATATATATATCTGAAGCTACCTTTAATAAAATAGTTTTGTTTGTGCATATGAACAGCAGTGAATGTAACCCTCCTCTTGTTCATTTTATTGCAGAATTCAGTAAAATTAATGCATACACAAATTTATATCCTCTCGGAGCACAAACTGTTATTTTGTTTTCAATTCAATTTAAAATTTTTGAAATTTATAAATGCCTTAAAATATTATTATAATCTTTTATTTAGCAAATTTGTATGTTACCACGTTTCAGTTTAACATCTTTCTTATATGCATATAAGAAAGTAATATCTAACTGTTCCACAAACAGTTTTACTGAGATGCTTGCATATATACCGAGATGCTTGCATTTGAATGTTATGATCTCCATTCAGATGTTTACAGTACATTAACCACTTACCTTCAGGAACAGCCAGTTGTTGGAACAGAACAGTCAGGAGTTGGCAATTCATTCATCTGGTGATTGTGTCATGCATACTGACATTCAAAATGTGAAATATACTAAAGAGTTACACTAATCTGCAAACAGACAGTTATTTATTTTCTAAGGATCAATCCCAACAGAATTTTGTGAAGAGCTTATATCCATGTATCGGACAATGTGTGTTATGGTCTAGTGTTTTCAGTGGATATTGTTCCATTACAGTGTGCAGCCTCATACAGCACACCAAATCCAAAATCTCTGAAAACATGGGAGGTTCTTAGCCACCTGCTGTATCACTTCAGAATTTACCACTTCCAATTTCTTTCCACCTGTGTAGCTGCTTCAGGCATCATCTTTATGGCCAGGTTTAAATCCAATAGATTGTAGTCAACAGATAGTTAAAATATGCATTAGGCAGAAGAATATAACTTTTTGCAGCAGTGATATGGAAAAATAGCTTTGTCATTATGACAAATGACTAAATAAATTGGCATGAAAAAGTAGGTAGTGTGACCAACTGTTTTTCACATAATTGACCAGCAATCTGTATGTAGTAACCTTTATGTAGAACTTTTCTGGTTAAATATAGTAAAGCTGTCTGTTAGTTGAGAGTAGAGAACTACTTCTTTTTTTCTGTTTTTTTTTATGCACTGTCATATGCACAGCAGTATATGTTCAAATAACATATGCTGTACTTTCAATTCAGTTCAAAATATAGCATATATTATTAGTTGAGATGTGTAGTTTTATTATTATATCATTTATGGTGGTGTCAAAAAAAAAATTATATATATATATGTAGAATTTTAATATTAATGTGGTATAAATATTTTCTTTAAATAGGATTCCTTTAAAAAACTCTTGGAGGAATTGGTTTTAGTTCCTAAATTACGTGAAAAGCAAACAGGTAAGATTGAAGATGTGAATTATGCCGAATATTATTAATATTTATTATATTTTTTCCCCTTACATAAACATACAACCTTATAAATATGCTTGCTTATAGTAATAGACTACATCAAGTTTGTTGTTTTTTGATAACAAGATGTGATTGAGAAGTTTACAGACTGGCTACAAGATAACATTACATTAGATAGTATAAAATTCATTTGCTTAAGTAGTAGCAGAATGCTGTCTGCTGAATTATTTGCCCTGTGTCATTCAGAAGCATTGCATTATTGAGTAAAGTAGCATGTAGTCCTAACTGGAAGTCATGTGATTTCAGGAAATCAGACTTTAGAGATTATTCCAAGCACATTAAGTTCTGTTTCTGATTACACAAAACTGCAATAGAAATCTGTCATGTCAAGACTTTTAGAGAAAAAACAGTAAGCAAAAGTTGAACATTTGAATGGTTTTCAAAGATCCAAAGTGGAATTACTTCTGTTGGTAGCACTAAATATTCACAAATCACTATCTATGATTTTGCTAATGAATTGGGAATTCAGTTTGGATTTTGCAATAGCATTTTGATGCAAGTTGAATATGTGATGGATTGCCATCAATCTGTGCCTCCTCTACTGACTAATGAGCAAATACAGGTGTGTGTGTGTGTGTGTGTGTGTGTGTGTGTGTGTGTGTGTGTGTGTGTGTGTGTGTGTGTGTGTGTGTGTGTGTGTGTGTGTGTGTGTGTGTGTGTGTGTGTGATGACTTCAAATGAACTGGACCTGTAGTTCATTTGGAAGTCATAACTGACATGAAATATAGGTTTGTCAGCAACCGTAAAGCAGAATAACAGTCTTCACAATGAAAGAGTCCAAAATCATTATGCCTAATGAGGCCAGACTAGTTTGTCCCAAGAAGAAAAGTAAGCTGCTTTGTGTTTATTTGACATTGGTAGAACTCTGCACCAGAAATTAATCTCAAATAACAAACTGTAAATCACAGTTTTTGATGTTGAATAGATGTGTAAAATACAGGATTTTTTGGGAAGATATAATGATGTATAGCACACTGCTTTCTAGCACTTCCATGGAGTTAATTCTACAAGTAGCATGATTGAGGCATGACAAACTATGATTGACAGCACTTAATTTCATGAGCACATTGCTTTCTTTTAATTTAAAATTAGAAATATAAATTTATTTTATTAACTTTATTCCCATTTACTTTAACTAACTGGTTGTAGCTGTTTTATGAAGAGAAGTAGATTAGCAAAAGTAAGAAATAAAAAAAAAAAAAAAAAAAAAAAACACAGAACTCATTGATGACATGGGTAGCCAATTTTAATGCATTAGGATCCAATTCCTTTGGTAAATTAGACATTCTGGGCCCTTACTTTGATAGAGAGTTTGGCTTTCATTATTGCTATTTTTGTTTGATATTAAAATATCAGAAAAAATTTAACATGTTACTATTGCTCCAATTTCAACTTGGTAGCTACACATCTTGGAGATCTGGAGGACCTAGTTGATCTAGATGGTAACTTACAAGAGAAGGTAGTGTATTGGCTAGGTGCAGCAAAAGAAAATCCTCGAGTTTCATTGCACCATATGACTAATACTAATATTAACTACCAGTCCTTGAATGGCAGTGTAAGCCTTTTAATAATTTTAGTAAGCCTTTTAATGGTTCAGGGTTTAGTACATTGTTGTTTTCTATATTTATTAATGATACTGAACTCTTTCCATGAATTGGGGGTGGAGGATAGGGGAAAGAGTTCACCCAGTGATTTTAAACCCTTACCAAAATGAGACACTTTATTGATTATTTTTACTTAATATTAAAATGTCTCATTTTGGTAAGAGTTTAAATCACTGGGTGAACTCTCTCCCCCTATCCTCCACCCACAGTTCATGGCAAGAGTTCAGTATCATTAATAAATATAGACAACAACAATGTGCCCAACACTGAACCCTGGGGGAATCCACTAATAACATTAGTTCATGAAGAGTAGTGTCAATTGATTACCACTTTTTTCTCCCACTCAACCATCCTTTCATTCGTAGCAGTAACTTGCTGTTAATGCCACACTGCTCCAATTTGTACAGCAATCTTTTATGTGCAACAGAATCAAAAGCTTTCCTGAAATCCAGATATATTACATCAAAATTATTTTTTGCATCCAGTTCCTTTGTGACTGCATTATAGTATCCAATCAAATTGATCTGACAAGATCACCCCTTAACAAACCCATGCTGTGGCGGAAGTATATTGTCTAGATGGTCCTGCATTACTTCTTTAACAGGTGACTCCATTATTTTCCCAGGAACAGAAGTTAGCTAACAGATCTGTAATTACTCATGTCACCCTTTGAGCTCGCTCCCCTTCTGTGAATTGGGGATATATTCGGGGAAACTCCCCTGAATCCTACAATGCTCTCATAATTATGACTTAGGGTTTGCTTTCTTCCTTTTCTACTTCCCTTAATATAATTGGATAAATCCCATCCACCCCCCCATCCCCAGGTGCCCTTTTTATGTTTAACTTAAACAATTTCTCTTTCACTCTTCTCTCAATCCATTCAAAGCATCCTGTTAGAGTTTGACAAACTTCTGGCATCCACTTCACTAAAGAATTCCAGATGTCTGAATGTAGTTGCAAAATACTCATTCAGTCTGTCAGAAACCTGAGCAGGATCATCACACTCAAACCGTCTATATCAAGTGGACCAGTGCGATTTATCTCCTTCCTTCTAGTATTTATAAAAGTAAAGAAGTCTTTGCTGTTTTGCTTTATATACTTTGCCAAAGATTTCTCATAATCTTTTTTTAGTTTGCCCAGCCCCCTTTGTGACTTGATTACAGAGCAGTTTATATTTGAATAGGCTTCCATGTTGCTTATAATTTATATGCACCCCATACATTTTTCTTCTCTGCCATGATTGTCGTTAGTTCATTTTATATCCATTTAGGCCTAAACCTTGAACAGTATTTTTTAATTGGTGTGAAAAGCCTAGTAGCTTCTATGATTAATTCCTTGAATGCTTCTCCCATTTAGAATTTGCTGATGGTTGGTCCCACATTTTAGAATCTAAACTGTGACCACTATAATTGTCTTTACAAATTTTGTGAAGGCAATTATAGTGGTTTTAGAGAGCAAAACCCTTCCCTTTAACCTGGATAGTAGATACATCTTTAAGTAAATCCTACACAATACCTGGTGATCACTGTCACCTAGTGGTTCTTTTATCTGCAGATTCTTAATGTATCAATAATCACTACTGATTTATTCCAATTTCCTGTTGTAAAAGGTCTGTGGCAAAATTTTTAGCAAAAAGGGGCAGATTTCAGTACCTCGTGTACTGAAAGCTGAGAAAGTAAGAAATAATGTTCTTATCATTATTTCTTACTTTCTATAATGTAACTTATGAATGCATAAAGAACTCATAAAAAGTCATTTTATTAAAGCTTGCTAAATGATTTGTTAATAAACTAGTAAAACAAAAATGCTAATTTTCTCAATGGTAAGATGTGACACCAAAATTTTAAGGTCATATTCAATACTACAAAATATATATGGATAACATATTTAGGAAACAACAAAAATGTATATATTTGTTGGCCAGTGTAATTGTATGGATAATGTGAGGAAGCAATTTGACAATAGAGTTTTCAGGAATTATGAGGCTTTTCAACCATTAATCATAATGAACATAAAGAACTAGACAAATTCTTGAAAGGTATGGACTGTGTAGCGGTGGTTTTTTTTTTTTTTTTTGTGGCTGATGCTTATAAGCTTGCTTTCTTACATAATTTTCCAATACTACTACCCAAGAAAACACAATCCCCCAGACCAAAAAAAAAAACCAAGAGTGTCAAACCAAGACCCAAAATTTTATTGTAAACACAAGGCACATGCCTTGTGTATACAATAAAGAGTTAGATCTTCTTCTTAAAGAGATTCTGGGAATAAATCCATTGACATATTTAATTGCTGTATTTAAATTAGTGATGTAGTTAGTGTATGTGCAATCACAAGTAGGGAGATTGTGAATTCAAGACCATGATGCAAAAAATAAATAAATAAAGCACAGTCTGTGAATGCATTAATTACAAATTTTAAACTCTTTTGGCTTAAGCCAGTAGAAAAAAATTTTTTTTATTTTTTATTTTCTTTAAATACTGGCATTGGAGATGATATATTTCTTTTCATATTATGCTTACAAGAGTTCCACCAGAAGGAGGATAATATGAAAACAAATATATCATCTCCAACACCTGTATTTAAAGAAAAAAAAAATTTTTTTTTTTTTTTTTTTTTTTCTAATGGCTTAAGCCAAAAGAGTTTAAAATTTGCAATTAATACATTCACAGACTGTGCTTTATTTATTTTTTATTTTTTGCATCGTGGGCTTGAATTCACAATCTTCCTACTTGTGTATGTGGTTGCATATACACTAACCACATGACTAATTTAAATTCAACAATTAAATATGTCAATCGATTTTTCCCCAGAATCTCTTTAAGAAGAAGAATTAACTCTTTATTGTTTACACAAGGCATGTGCCTTGTGTTTACAATAAAATTTTGGTTCTTGGTTCGACATCCTTGGTATTTTTGGGTTTTGGGATTGTTTTCTTGGGTAGTAAAGATCTTTCCTAGATCAATGATATACAGGAATTTTTCTAGCAGGGAAAAGGAGGTGATCATCCCTCCGTATAAGGCAATGGTCAGGCCCCGCCTTGAGTACTACGTGCAGGTCTGGAGGCCTCATTTTAGGAAGGATGTAGATTTGCTTGAGCATGTACAGAGAAGGTTGGTTTTTTTTTTTTTTAGGAGCATTAGCAACTAAGGCCATATTGCTCCGGTGATATGCGGTGGTCATTCCCTGACCTTTCCGCATCCTCCGTATTTGGTGGTCACGGGTGGTCAAATGGTTCAGTGCTGAGCCCACTGTATTAATAATGACCTCGGACCACTGGGCCATAACCTTCCAAATGTCTAGAATCTAACAGCAACCATTGAATCCCAAACTCACACTGAACGGATTTAAAATAGAAAATGCTAACTGGGACAACTTCATAGCAGCTCTGGACATCTCTGTTATGCAACTCCAGGTAGGGAACTGTAACTTGCTGGATCCAGAAGTACACCACAGAACTGTTACCAGGGTCATTACAAATGCCTGTACCACAACCTTTAAACAAAAAAATCTGCTCCCCAGCACTGTTCCCTGGTGGTCCCCCAGAGCTGCAGCGTCTCTGCATAGAGAGGCAATTAGTAAAAGGAAAGCTTTCCAAAGATCAAGGAGATCATGGCCACAGCCAGAGGTGGAGGTCTTGAGACAACAATGTAGAATAGCCAGGAACACCTATACTGCTCGACTCTAATCTGCCAAAGGAAAAGGACATCTTGGAAGCATCTGGTGGCATTGACTGTGAATGCCAACCCTTGGGGGTTTTATATAAAATTACCACCAATAAACTCCCTAGGGGAGAGGTTCCGACAACCACTCTCACACCACAAGGCACAATAACCACTACCTGGGAGCAGTCAATTAATAATATACCGAATACCATTTTCCAGCCACCAATCTCTGACCTCACACCAATACAAGCCCAACTGTGTGCCTTCAATGAGTGCTACACCATGCAGGAAACCGAAGAGCCCTTCTTCCTGGAGGAACTTCATTGAGCAGTATTGAAACCCAAGAACAGGAAATGCCTAGGTTCTGACCTTGTGGAGCCAGAGATTGTCAGAAGAGTAGCAGACTACAAGCCGTACTTACTGCTGAACCTTTTCAACCGCTGTCTGGCAAAAGGATCCTTTCCACTTGATTGGAAGACAGCTAATCTTCGACTTCTCCTCAAGAATCGGAATAAACCGCCACAACAGCCAACATCATACAGACCAATCGCCCTCCTAACTATTCTCAGCAAACTCTTTGAGAGACTGATCTTCTTCAGAATTCACAAGTATTATACAAACGCAAACCTACATGCCGACAACCAGTATGGATTCATTCCATCAGGGATGCTTGACAGTAGGTGCACTAAATAACCTGATAACATCTGCTCAATTCACACTTGAAAAATATTTCCTTGTAATTGCAGTTGACTTTTCCACGGTGTTTGACTCACTTTGGTGGCCGAGCGTCCTTAGAAGGCTCAGATTCCTCAAAATCTCTACTCCTGCATTAAAAGCTATGTGACAGGTCTATCAGTGAAAAAATTCCGTACTCCATGGGGATCAGAAAAATCCACAGGGGATGCTCACAGGGCTTGGTCCTAGGACCAACTTTCTAGAACATGGTCCTCGATGAGTTGCTAAATCAAGGCCTTGGGCATGTTAAGTCCCAAGCCTATGCAGATGATTTGATCCTTTCCGTGCCTGCCAGCCAGCTCAAGGGCCCAGCTTGAAATTTCTGCTAACCGAGCATTCTGGCTCCTCCAGGAGTGGGCTACCCAGCACAACTTGAAAATCTCAGCTGAGAAAACCTCCAACATCCTCCTGAAAGGGAACCTAAACTCAACCAGACCACCACAGATTAAGATCAATGCTACAACCATCAAGCACCGCACCCAGCTTAAGCACCTTGGTGTAATCCTGGACTCAAAACTGTCCTTCCTCCCACACCTCCAAAAGAAGATAAGAAATTACACAGCATTGGTGGCAAGGGTCACCCTCAGGGATTGGGGTTTAAACCGACATACTCTAGCCCTGTTTTACAAAGCAGTCTTTATTCCAGCTATCTCATATGCTGCAGGGGTCTGGTATCACTGGGCAACTATTGTTACAAATCAGAAGAAATTAGCTACCATTCAAAGAGCAATACTGCTTACCATCACCAGAGCCTGCTGCACGGTGAGCACTCCTGCTCTCCAAGTCCTCACTGGAGTCCTCCCTCTAGACCTTGAAATGATTAGATGCGGCATGTTGGGTCATCTGTCCAAAGTAATCTCCACTACCATCATTGGATTCACCACCAACCCAGCAATCAGTTGCAAGACAGAGAAATGGCACCTTCTCGCTCACCTGCAGCAGGTCTGGCAGGACAGATGAAGATTCACTAAGGGAGCAGTTACAAAGAAATTCGCCCCTGAAGTAATGTTCGCATTCCTAAAAGCCCCAAGCTGGTTTTCCCCTGGCCTGTATATATATATATATATATACTGCATCACAGTCCATGGGTCAATACAAGAAAAATTAACTTCTCTGAGCATTCCAGATAATCCACGCTGCCACTGTGGCACTAACGAATCTTTGCACCATATAATGTATGACTGTCCTGACTATGAAGACTTGATCTATTCTGATCACAAAGATAATTAATTTGCCAAAAGACCAAGAACATATACTAATTCATACCCATGACAGTTATAAATACTTCACCACTTTTGAACAGGATGTCTTCAACAGATGAAGAATATCAAGGAGCCTTTTAAACCACCAAGACCAATAACTTGAGACAGATTCTGTGCACTCCTCTCCAGTAGCATCACCTGCCAACCTCATCGAAGCTCAGTTGAACTGAAATTCACTTCCTTCATCCAAGTTCCATCGTTCTGATATCTGCAACTGAATCTGCAGGTAAGATCAACCGGGAACTGATCCCAATCAAGACTCCAAACCCAGACACTGGAGACACCAGCAGCTTCTCTGCCACAAGCCACATTGGCAATCAAACCGAGCACTCTAGCCTGGTTTTCTTTTACTCTCCTCCCTGCTGGGGGAGGAGACAGTTCCTGTCTCATCCCCCTGTCACCCCCCTTCCATCTGGTGAGGCATAGGCCTGCCTAACTGAATTTCTGTGGTCACCTTCTCTATCGATGTCTCTATCTTTCCCCCCCAGCCTTCTTCAGTTTTTCCTCCTACTTTGTCTAACTTGCAGTGTACACTCCACACAACTTATCAATTAATAATCTCCAAATTTAAACTGCACTTACATAAACCTCTCTCAGCCTTTTATATTCTAGCATTAATGCCCCCCCCTTTTTTTTTCACATGGGCCTTTTGCCACTGAAATCTTCGGAAACTAGGTGGCAGGGCCTGCTACAGTACAAAAAATCAACTAGGTACCTGACCTGCCTCCCTGGGGGCCAAGTGCGGTGACGGTGGGTCCCAACAGCTAAATGGCCAGAAGAACAACAGTACACAACACTACACATCCGTCCACTCCCCACACACTTTTTAAATCTCTGGTCTTCACAGAGTTCTGTGCTACACAGAGTACACAATGCAGAGATGGGGGAAACCCCTGGTGCCGTCAGACAACTAACACACTTTGTACTTGTATTATTAATGATACTGATGAAGGCATATCAGGCTGAATGTATAACTTTGCAGATGACATAAAGGTTGTTAGGGTAGTTAATGACAGTTATCAGCAAGATCTATAAAACTTCAACAAGATCTATAAAAAAAAATTAGGCAGTTGGGTTGAACAGTGGCCATTGAAGTTTAAATTTGACAAATTTACAGCACCACATACAAGTAGCAGTAATCACAGAATAACATATCAAGTCTCCACTATCCTAAGTCATACCAGACTCAGGATAGTGGAGAATTAAAAAATTTGTGGGAGTAATTGTGCAGCCAGACATGAAGTTTTCATAGTGCAGACAGGATGCTAGAATAATTCATAAGGTTTTGTCAATGATATTCAGAAATTGTCAGCAGAAATAAGGAGGTGGTTATCCCATTGTATAAGGCAGTGGTTAGGCCACATCTTATACACAGGTCTGGAAGACTCATTTTAGGAAAGATGTGTATCTGGTGGATTTGGTGCAGAGAAGATCAAAAAGATTAGTGAAGGGAACAAAAGAGTGTTCTTACCAAGAGAGGCTTCAGTCCTGCAAATTGTTGCATCTGGAGACTATCCACCTGCAAGGAGACCTGATTGAGGTGTGTAAAGCTTTGAATGGATTGAGTAAACTAAATGGTGATGGCATCCTTCCGTTTTCTGAAACTACACACATGAAGAGGCATAAATTCAAATTAAGGAAGGATGGTTGAAGGATAGAAATTTGCATCCTTCAGCCAGCTGGTAGTTGATTGTTGGAACAAAATCTGCCTTTTTTTTTACTGATACTATATATAACCCCGCTTTCTTGCATCATTTGCCACTACTAATCTCTAGCAAATTTGTTTAACATCAGAATGTGTTTATAAATTTAGTATTAGTGTTAATAGTGTGAGTGTTAATTTAATAATAATAATTATTAAAAATAAATTTAATAATAATAATTTAATAATAATTTTATAAATTTAGTACTAGTGTTAATAGTGGAAAATAATGCAAGAAAGCAAGCTTATACAGCATCAGCCAAAAAAATTCCCAATTCACCTAGTCTGTCTAGTTCTTCCTTGAATTTATTCAAACTATCCACTTCCACAATAATGGATGGAAGCTTGTTCCTGCAATCAACCACTGTTCGCTGAAAGAAAATGTCTGCATACCTGTAATAATTATTATTTGTTTATCTGCTAAAGATGTTTGAAACCAGTTCCTTAGGAGTTTATTTTAGTTACAAGCTAAGGGTTGAATTCAATTAAACTCAGAGTTCTGTGTTGTTGGTTTAATTTTAGAGAGTCTCAAAAGATTTTTAGAATTTCAGAGTCTCAAAAGATTTGATCTCAATCCCAACCTAGGGATTGAGATCGAATTTATTTGAATATGTAAAGCACAGAACAGTAACAGATTAAAAGACCAGCTTAAGCATTTACTCATTCAGATTAATTGAGAATTGAATTTATTTAAATATGTAAATCCATTCAGATTATTCTTATTCTGACAACATTTCCAGAGAAATTTGTCCATGTTATGGACTTCCCGATGTGGGAAACAAACTTGGGTTGTGTCTAATTTTGTCATCCTTATCGGTAGTATTCCCTGGCGTCAAATATATGACTTTTCTCTCTGGTAAACAATTAATAAAATACCAGACATGCATTTTCTCAAATTTTTTACATGTTTTATTATCATTATATAAGGTTGTTGGCTTAATCTTATTACATTAAATTTTAATTATTGTTGTTTTCTTGAGAGTTGTTCATTGTTGCCATTTTTATAGAACTGCATTCTTTAGTCTTTTGTATTCTTGGAAAAGTAGTATGTATGGGAGCATTCTATCAAAGGAGAACTAGGTATCAGAAACTGCAACATGTTTGGGTACATTTTTGGCGCAGCTTTAAGAGAGCCCATTAGTACTTTTTTGGGAGGTGGGTGGGTTTTTTTGTATAGAATTAGTGAGTGCTCTTATACATAGAGGAATGAAAATTATTTCTAAACAAACAAACTACAACCAGTCATTTGGCTAATTTCTTTGTATCCCTGTATGAAAGAATAGTCCCTTTTTATTACTTTTCTGATTTTTAAACAAGGAGCATGCAGAGAACAATCTGAAAAGAGAAGTAACAGTATTTTTAGATATTTTCCATATTAGCAGTTTATTCACTTTTCTGATTGTTAAAGAAGAGAATATGATAGGACATATCCCCTACCTCAAAAGGTTTAGTAACTTTTTTTAAGCTTAAGAATTAATGATATTTTATTTTCAATTTCAGATTGAACGTCAAGGACCACCTCAGTGGTCCTTGAGGTTGTCACAGACATTCTCTCAGATATGCCAGACAAGCTGTACTTGCTACCTGGGAGTCTAAAACGCTGTTGGAACTGATATTCGGGTGACACTCAAGTCAAGTGGACCCAATTTCGGCAAAGTCCGGACAGTCTGTGACAGCCAAATCCTCTGTTTGCACCTTCACAGTGGTGGGACTGTTAGTAATCCTGGATATAACCTTGATGCACAAGTACATGGTGGGTGACCAACGTAAGCAGGGGTCGAGGTGTGGCGCCCACACCACATGGAGGAATGCCATCCCTCTATGTTACCAGGCAATAATAGGTGGTAGATGACTCTCATCAACTGGTGTAATACCACCACTTTGCTTATTGGAGGCTTGAAGTGGTGGAACCCATGTTTAGTCTCTAGAGCTAAGTTCCAGTCAACCCTTCCCTATCTCTTCCATCATGCAGTATGATTGATGACTTTGAGGTTTTGATGAACATTGTGGCAAGATCCACTATTCCTTACATTTCGAGGGTACAGCTTTAAAACGGTGTTCGCAGGCCGGCTGCTAGTTAGTACACTGGACCGAACCTATTGGTAACTCTCTAGGAGGCTTCCGGATCAGCTAGTGTATAATCTTGCTATCTCTACTCTGCCAGATAGTGACTGGAGGGAGTCCGAGTAGTGTGTATGCAGGGAGCATTGTCGAGGCTACGTTATGTCAAGGATTTGGGTATATTCTTACCATGTGTATGCCATATCCAAAAATTTCATTACTTCATACAGCATGTCCCATCTACTTTTTCTTACTATTGAATACACCATCCATGAATTGTCAAACTAATAGAGCAAGCTTATCTGCAAAAAGATCTAAACCTCCCAAGCACTTCCTAATTCATTTCACAAATATATATAGTCTCAATTCTAATCTCAATGATGTCCATTTCCACTTGCAGTCTGCCAAACCTCGTACTTTTTTCTGACAGAATCTCAATTATCGGTTGATTCAACCACTACCCATCTCAGTTGCCTAAATTATTCGCTGTATGATTCCTTTCGCGCCGGCCGGGCTAGCCGAGTGGGTAAAGTACCTGCCCGGCAACCCAAAGGTCGCGGGTTCGATTCCCGCCTCGGGCTTGGATCAAAGTACTGCAAAAACCTTGGGAGGTGCAATATGGCCACAGAAGCCGATGCGCCAACAACTACCAAATCAAAAAAAAAAAAAAAAAAAGATTCCTTTCGCCTCAAAGGTGGTACTTGTGCATATGTCCGTTCTGATATTCCCTGTCAGAGACTTTGCAATTTGGAATCTCCTCTCTTTGATCTTCTCTGGCTTAAAATCTCTCTACCTCATTGTGTCAAATTCATCTGTTGTCTCTACCGTTCTCCCAACTCCACTAATAACTTGGAGCTCTTTGACTTCCTCTCTTTGCAACTCAACTTTCTCCAGTCCAACTTTCCTAACAGTGAGGTAATTTTCCTTGGTGATTTTAATGTTCACAACTCCATATGGCTTCCATTTTCTAGTCACACCGACCCAGCTAGTCGAGATGCTGAGGCTTTTGCAATTACTAATGATCTTGCACAGATTTTTCATTTACCTACAAGAATACAGGACAATCCTAATCATACAGCCAATACACTTGATCTTTTTCTCACAAACAACCCTTCTAAGTACACGGTCGAAGTGAGAGGTCCTTTAGGCACTTCAGATCACAACTTGGTGATTATCTCTTCTCCAATGGAGCCTTTATCTCATGGCTGTTCCCAACCTTGTGTTGTTTGGCATTACAAGAATGTAAAATGGAATTACCTGCGAGATTTCTTTTCTTCTTTTCCATGGTCGGATTACTGTTTCAAAACTTCTGCTGTCAAAGTTTGCTCAGATCGTGTCAGTGAAATTATTCTTGCAGGAATGCAGTCCTTTATCCCACACTCCACTTTAAAATCTCGTCCTTTATCTAAACCTTGGTTTTCCAATAAATGTGCTAAGGCTGTTCAAGAGAAGAATGTTGCATATCGTAATTGCCTTATTTCTAATTCTTCAGTTTCATTTTCTGATTACACCAAAATTTGCAACAATTGTAAAACAGTTATTAATCAGTCCAAACTAGAGTTTGAATAGGCTAAGTGTAGAAAACTTGCTTCTTGCCCTAATGGTAGCTGAGCATTCTGGTCTCTTGCCAAAGCTATTGGCCGCAACTTTTGCCCATCTCTGCTCTCACCTCTGTCCAAACCAGATGGTTCTGTTGTCACTTCAGCCAAGGATAAAGCTGACCTGCTAGTATCCCATTTTTCTTCCAACTCATGTATTAATGATCTTGGTAAAATACCTCCGACCATTCCAAACACACTCCATTCAATGCCTCTTGTGGTTTTCCGTCAAAAGGATGTCAGAAGGATTTTGATGAATCTTGATGCTAAGAAAGCTCCAGGTCCCAATGGTATTTCTCCACTTGTTCTCAAAACCTGTGCTCCTGAACTTACTCCTGTTCTGTATTGCCATTTTTCACTTTCTTATTCCAAAGGTGTTTTTCCTTCTGCTAGGAAATTTGCTCATATCCAGCCAGTTCCTAAAAAGGGTGACAAATCCCTCCCATCCAATTATCGTCCCAGTGCAATTATTTCTACTCTTTCTAAAGTAATGGAGAAATCAATTAACTGCCAACTCTTAAACTACCCAGAAACCTTCTGTCTGATCAACGATCGCCAGTGTGGATTCCATCAGTGTCGATCCACTGGTGATATTCTGGCTTATGTTACCCATTTATGGACTAATTCAATGGAAAGGTTCTGTGAAACACAAGTAGTTGCTCTTGACATCTCAAAGGCTTTCGATCATGTTTGGCATAAAGGCCTTCTAAACAAACTTCCATCTTATGGTTTGCCAACTGCTTTTAGTAATTGGTTATCCAGTTTTCTCTCTGATCGCTCACTGAGGGTGATGGTAGATGGCTCTCTGTCTTCTAACTTCTCCACTAATGCTGGTGTCCCACAAGGTTCAGTTCTTTCCCCCACTCTAGCACATTGCATTCTACTTTCCATTTTGAACAGGTCAATCAGCTTCAACTTCTCGAAAATTTGCTACCAATTCCTTAAATGCCGATCTTCAGGTAATTCTCCCGTGGGGCAAAGACAACTTAGTTGATTTCAACCCTTCTAAAACTCAGTGTTGTCTTATATCTCACAAAAAGGATGTTTCTATTCCTATGCTTATCTTTAGTGACACTCCGATTTCTAGGCAAAATGATATATCTCTTTTGGGGATTACCCTGACTTCTAATCTCTCTTGGCACAAGCACATTACAAATATTGCTTTCTCTGCATCTAAAAAACTTGGTTTTCTCTTTCTCTTGGCGTTACTTTTCTTCCAAACAGCTGCTCACTCTGTATAAATCGCAAATCTGCCCTTCCGTGGAATATTGTTCCATAGCAGGTGGTGCCCCCAAAACCTCTCTCAGGCTTCTTGATTCCATTCAGAAGAGGGCAGTTAAGTTAATTAATGATTCATCTCTAACAGAGTCTCTTCACTTGCTGTCTCATAGACATACTGTTTCTGCTGCATGCCTCTTCTACAGATACTTCCATGGGCTCTCTCCTGCTCTCCCTCTTTCAAAACAATCCGAACACGTGCCACCACCAGCCAACATCCATTTACTATTCAACTTCAAACTCACAGAACCAACTTTTCATCTTCCTCATTTTTTCATTCAATTGCCGTTTTCTGGAACAACCTTCCTTCATACGTATTTCCTGAAAATTGCAGTCTATAGAAGTTCAAGTCCAATGTCAACAAATATCTTCTTTTGTCTTCTCAACCTCCAACCCAAGCATGGTACTAAGTACTATAGGTTCTAATACCTCTCGTGTTTGGGGTTTACATAAAAAAAAAATATATATATATTTTTTATACACAAATGTATATGCAGTTCTATAGGTAAACATATTTCCCTTTTCTTAAATTTTTTGCATTCATTCTTCTTAAGCCAACACTGTTTGTGCTATGGATCATTTTTTGTTTGAATTATAAAGTTTGAATTAATTGTTCAATAAATTTGTAGTTTTGAATCTGAAAGAGTATCTCTTAAAAGTTAAATAAAATAAATAAAGAAATACTGCACAATCATATTCAAATTACTAGTGATGGTTTGGAATAAACTTTCAATTTTGGTTTCATTATGTTTTAGATTAATATTTTGTGTTGTATCTTGTCTTTTTCCAGAGAGCTATTTATTTTTTATGCCAGACTTTTTTTGTGTCTCTATTATTTTTATGGAAACCATCCATGCATGCTGAATATCAATGGGAGTGAAATTGAAAATCTGAGGAATGATTATAGTATTTTATGGCATACACTGTTTCTTTTACTGGTCTTTCTTAGTACTACTTGCAAAAAATATCACAATGAGTAACAGACAAACTGTTACTCATTGTCCACCATGCATGCAGATTGAAGTCAGATCTGCACAGTTTGGAAGATTCATCTTGTTAGGAAAAAGTGCTCTTTAGTTGGTCAGGACTAGTCAGTGTCAGCAGTATCCATCAATGAGCTGCAGAAAAATCCAAAATTCATTGTCTCCTGCAAGGTAACATTTTATTACCATAATGTAAAAAGGAGCCATGATTGATAAAATCATGACTCTTTCGTGTTATGGTAATCATCAGAATCTCCTTGTTATTGTTGAATAATGGTTGATATCTCATTAAGATTGATGTGACATATGTGACAATATAGAGGTTTCGTCATTTTTCAATCATTTGCCAAGGTTTGGGTTTGAGTCCCATTGATGGCTGGTGGAATTTCATTTGTTATTTGAGTCTCACAGTTTTGTACTACCTTATCCTCTAGGCTTTGCTTTTTTGAAAGATTCTTTTGTTCTCAACTCATTTAATGATAAGTTGTTGTTGAGCTTAATTCATACTAAGATATTTTAACATGCAATGTCAAATATAATGGTCCCAGCTACCACTTTTACCTATTGCCAGCTTGAATTCATTTCATTGCAATAAAAATCAGTTCTCATTCTGAAGAGAGAATATAATTAAAATATTTCATGCTAATGTAGTTATTTAATGGACATTTACAAATAAATCATTTATTGTAAATTAATAAAAACATATTTCAGGCTTGTAATGAATATTTATTTTTCACTTTCAGGTATGCCCTTACAAACACAGTCATTCATACGGCAAACCCATATTCAGGTTGGCAAGGGAGAAAAATTGAAAACAATCCCTAAAAGTAAGTATATTAGTCTACCATCAAAGAAATCCTTTCTTTTTATTTATCATGTAGCTATCACTTATCATAGATTGCATCACAGCTGAACTGATAACAATGAATTTGAAAATTGTCTTTGTTTCAGAACAAGAGAGAGAGAGAGAGAGAGAGAGAGAGAGAGAGAGAGAGAGAGAGAGAGAGAGAGCGCATTATCATTCGCTATTGTATCACTAAACTCAAACCCGAGTTTACTGATACAATAGGCTTAGCTGCATCATAATGAAGTTCAGCCTATGAACTGTCACTTTTAAGACAGACAGAATAGCTTTAGGGATATTATCAGAATAAACTGTATTGTAATACTTCAGAACAGGAACGTATATTTCTTGAGATGTCAACCTTCTTTTTAGGTATATTCATAACTAGATAAAACAAATAGTTAATTGCTTTTATGCATGAATCAAGAACATCTCATTTCTGTGCATCCACCATATTGCACATTCATTCCTCCAGTTAGCCCACAGCAACAGACATAATGTTCAGTGCTTCAGCTACAATATACAGTATATGGGTAGTCATATGTGATACATATGAGAAAATAAATAAATAATTACTAGATTTGTATTAGTCTGATTTCAGTGAACCTTGGGCAAGCTTAACAAATTGTTCTAAAAGAAGCAAACATAAAATTTCACAAATTTTCCCACTGGGATTCAAGTTATTACATGTAGACAGACACAGATGGATGAGCAAACAAGCAGACATGGTGCAAACAAGCAGACATGGTGCAAAAAAGCAGACATGGTGCAAACAATAGGTGCTCTGTGCAAATTGAAATTGCTGAGCAATTGTAGACAAAATTGCATTGATAATTTTTCATTTAAAAAAAAAAAAAATCATCAAGTGCTGCTGATTATAATCTGTAGTATGGCAAATATATTCTGTCCAAATTGCTTGGTTGTGTGTCTCCTGGCCATATTTTTTCAAACAAAGTATCCTACTTATTGAAAAACAAAAATTATTGATGTATAGAACTTAGCAAAAGTAGGTGAACAACTGCCAACAGAGCAGGCTAGCACCATGCTCTTCTGCTCAAATTTTATAATTAAGTTTATATAACTTATCACACCATTAAATACAGTATGAAAATATCCACTAATGAAATTATTATTAATATTAGTAGTGGAAAATGATACAAAGAAAGAACTTATAGAGCATCATAAAAAAAAAAAAAAAAAAACCCATGTCCATTCCTTCTAATAATTTGTCTAATTCTTCCTTAAATTTATTCCAGAATTTGCCTAGTTTCCAGAATTTGCAATTTTCAGGACAAAAATCTTTTTTGGTATACCCTTTTGTTCCTTTCACTAATTATTATTATTATTTGCCATATGGTGCAAGGAAGCCTGAGGCTTATGCTGCACCAGCCAAAAAAAAATTTAGTTACCCTGAGAGAGAGAAAGAAGTAGAAGGAAATCACCAAGAAAAAGAAAAATGATGTTGTTAACTTCCTAAAATGAAGCTTCCAGACCTGTATGCAGTACTCAAGATATGACCTAACCATTGCCTTATAGAACTGGATAATCATCACCTTATCCCTCTGCCAAAATTCCTGTATATTATTGACGAAATCCCATGAGCTATCCTAGCAGCCCATCTGCACTGCTCAGAGAACTTCATGTCTGACTGCACAGTTATCCCTAGATCTGGTTTGTTCTCAACCACCTTGAATTTAATACTATTTAATTACTACCTAATTAATTAAATGCTAATCTGGAATTACTGATATGCTGTCTGTAGACAATATCTTGCATTTGTCAATGTTAAACTTCAACTGTCATCTCTCAGCCCATCTGGCAAATTTTTCTAGATCTTGTTGCAGTAGCATATCCTGATTACTGTCATTAACCACTCTCTAACCTTTCTGTCATCTGCAAACTTAGACATTAAACCTGATATGCCTTCATCAATATCATTAATAAATATAGAAAACAACAATGTGCCCACTACTGAATTCTGGAGGACTCTAGTAATAACACTAGTCCAAGAAGAGCAGTGCCCATTAATAACTATTGTCTGTCTTCTCATACTTCCATTCCTTTATCCATAACAGTAATTTGCCCTTTGCTTACAAATTGCTCCTTTTCCAAATCATACAGCAGTGTTTCATGTCTCCTGGTTTCAGTATCAAAAACTTTTCTGAAATATAAGTATATGATGTCAGAAATATTTTTTGTACCCAGGTCCTTTGTTACTGCATTGTTGGATACTAATTCAGTCAATTATGTCAGACCAGATCACCCCTTAAAAAATCCATGCCATGATTGCTGCATAGCTGTATTTCTATCAAGATGATCCTGCATTTACTTCTTTAAGCAGTAACTATTTTCTCTGGAACAGAAGTCAGGCTTACAGTGATTACTCACTGTTATTCTGTTATTACTCACTTCACTCTTCAGTTCCTTTCCTTTGTGAATGAGGGGGACATTAGGACATATCCCATCCACAGGGACCTTCCTTGAATCGTATGATTATATCTAAAGATTTGCTTACTGATTTTTCTACCCCTCTTAATATAATTAGATAGATTCTGTCTACTCTAGATGCTTCATTTGCTTTTAGCTTCAACAACTCAAAAAATCATGTGTCTGTTAGAATTTGATATACTTCTGGCATCTCCAATCCTAAAAAATTCTTCATATGTGAATGTAGATGCAAGATATCTATTCAGTTTTTCAGCAGCCTGAACAGGACCATTAACAGACATGACTAGACTTCTTATCTAGTCAACCAATGTGATTCGTTCTTTTTCTTCTGGTGTTAACATAAGTAAAGAAGTCTTCATCTCTAAAGAAGCCAAAGACTTCTCATAATCTGCCTTGGCTTGCCTAACCCCCCTTTGTGATTTGATTGCAGACTAGTTTATATTTACTATAGGTTTCTGTATTCCTTGATAATTTATGTGTCCCATTTATTCTCTACTACAAGTCTCATTAGTTCGTCTGACAATTATGAGATAGTAAAGCAATACCTACTGACTGAAGGGAAATCACCGTTTTTATAATCACAAATAGGCACACATTTACTTACATTGTATATTAATGCTAGTAACAGAGAACATAAATTTTTTGAGTGTGAAGTATTGGCTAAATCACGACACAAAAGTGGTTTCTGTCTGTTTTATACAGAAATATAATTTATTAAATATTCTTTTTTCTTTCTGACAGTTTTATTCAAGATCATCTCAACACCTGTTACAGAACTGACAGATCTTCATATTTTGTTATATTCCCATTTCTGTGGGGTAAGTTTGTGATGCTATAATTTTTGAATGTTAAACTGTATGTGTTAAATATAGTATATGCATGTTTCTTCACAGATTTTGCTTACCTTATATTTTGAAACACATCAGTTATACATATTAATGAATTAATATGATAAAAATGTAATAAAGTAAAATTAAAAGCAAGGGCAAATATGGCCATGGTACAGCCAATCTTGGGGGTGAGGAGGGGGCTTACAGCAGAAATAAAACAACTATTCAGTCCACGTATGCACGTTTGAAAATGTATACAGTTAAAATTCACTCCCAGTTTTTTTTTAATATTTCTTCTAAGTAATCCTTCAAAATAAACTATAAATCCAAGTTAATAGCAAAAAGATTAAAATTGAGTACAGCACAGGTCATAAATGTAAAGTCAGGCTTCCTTACTATGATTTAAATCTGGAAATTTGTAGTGGGGCAAGGTCCTCCTGGGAACTACACTGATCGAAAAAATTAACAGAACCATAGAAAACGTGGTGCAGCTTGCAATGAAGCAGGGCAAAATTTGGTATGGTGGTGTACCATAGAATAACAATGAAATGAGGAGACAGTGAGAAACTTTGGACAGGTATAAGGGACATTTATAGAGATGGATAAGAATTGCCAAATGGTCCCATTACAGAAGTCAATACAAATGTTCAAAAACATGGTCGCATGATCTCCTTCAATGGCTAAACATGCCTGATAGCAGTGAACCATGATCAATATAAGGGTGTCTATAGGATTCTATGATAACAAATCCCATTCTTCCACCAGCACAGTTCGTAGCTTACCAAGTGACCGAGGAGTTGGCTATTGGCATGCAATGTGGCACCCAAGGGCATCCCACATGTGTTTGATCAGATTTAAGTCTGGTAATCATGCTGGCCATGGCAGTTGTTGGATATCTTCAGTTACAAGATATTCCTTCACCACTTGAGCTCTGTGTGCAGTGGTGTTACTGTGCATGAAAAGAAAATCTGGGCCAACTGCATTCCTAAAGAGTCGCACATATGGTTTGAGGATCTGTTCTCAGTACCTCTCTGCAGTTACAATATCCCTATCAAAAACATGAAGAGGGTTATGGCCATTGATCATTATTCTGCCCCTCACAAGAACACTGCCTCCACTGTTTTCTGATGTTGGAGGGATGGTACTGCATTCCTCATCGTCTCCAGATGAAATAACATCTAGAATCTGATTTTAGGCTAAAATTGGACTCCTATTTTATTGTGAACAATGTCTTGGGTGACCCTGTTTACATTAATTTCCAAGTTCAGGTGTAACTGGTGACAAGAACCATAAATAGGCTCTTTAGTGAGGTTGGGAATAAGATTAATGCTGTTACTTAGAAAATGAAACTTGTAAATGTCAACTGAGATGATATGCCTCCATCTGTGTGTTGATGAGAAGTTGCTGGAAGGAAAGTGAAGCTTACAATTTATCCACCTAAGAAGAAAGTATTCAGCTGGTAAATCACATTCTTCGATGCAATAGACTAGATAGCAGCGGCATACAGAAACAGCGGAATAACTTAAATTAGCATATATTGGAGAATGGCCTTTTTCCTTGCTTTAGCAAAAAGGTCACATTTTAGATTCAGAACTGCAGAGATCAGCATTATACTTAGTCTAACATGGCTTTCTGAAGTTCATAGGTTAATACAAATTTGATTCAACACATAAATTCTAACAAATTTCAGAAAAGGTATAATGGAATAATTTAAAATTTTCTGAAGATTATGAGAAATTATTTATTTTTATCCCCTTACTTTTTACCAAATAATTTTTCTAACCAAATTTCTAAGAGTGGTCTAATATGAGTATTTGTATAGTGATGGGTTCTAATGTTAGTATTTTAGCTGTTTTCTTTCCCTTCCCCAAAACACTGGTGACTGGTACAAACTGGTGTTCTGAATGAGCATTAGCATTATTAGAGGCATATGATGCAAGAAATCAAACTTATATAGCATCAGCCAAAAAAAAAAAAAAAAAAACAAAAAAACTTTCCATTTCACCCATCCATTCACTCCAAATGTTTGTCTAGTTCTGCCTTGAACTTATTTAAGTTGCTGACCTCCACTACAACAGATGGAAGTTTGTTCCAACTATCAACCACCCGCTAGCTAAAGGCAAATTTCCGCACATCTATTCTACAATTGTCTTTCCTCAATTTGAATTTATGCCCCCTCAGGTGAGTAATCTGAGCAAGAGGAAGAATCCCATTAGCATTGAGTTTGCTCAATCCATTCAAGGCCTTGTGCACCTCAATTAGATCATCTCACAGGTGCATAGTCTCCAGAAGCTGCAATTTGCAAAACTTAAGCCTTTCTTGGTAACACTTATTTTTTACTGATACCTCAAATAAAACTTATAATAATCTTTTAAATTTAATAATTTATTCCTATAATCCTTCTAAACATTATCTGCAACTTTGGTCAAAATCAGATTACTCTATTATGGTGTTCCAGTTTCATTTCCTTTAGAGTATACAGAAAATTACATTTCTGTATTTTATTCATCTGTGTATACTAAAGTAAATGGAAACAAGAACACCACAAAGTGAGTTGGTTGGCAATGGAGTCACAGAGAGTGAACATGTCTCTCTCTTTGCTTTATAGATGGGTGGATTATAAAGGATTAGCAGTGTGGATAAAGAATTCAGTAGACTGCCAATTTTGCATTTCTTTCATATATATTGTAAATTTAATTTTGATAATTTCTGAAGGTACTTTCTGTGTTGTTTTGTAAATTTTCTGTGTAAATTTTGTAAAGCTAATTCAGGTTCTGTTATTTTTCATGTAAAATATAAATTCCTAAATTCATTAATTATTGTAATTTTTTAATTTAATTGCTGTAGTATTTTGTAAAGTAATTCTGTGATATTTAATTAATTTAATTCTTAACATAAGAGTTGTTACAATATCCACACGTTGAATAATTCATCTGAGGATATCATGACTCGCACACAATCATAAGCAATTTCTGTGCCATGATTCAAAGGTCAATCAAGTTGATAATTGTAGCTCAACTGAAAAATTCTTCTCTTTGTTCCCAGTGTAAGGAGTACACCAATCTTAAATTAAAATTTGGTGCATTGCTGGAAGAATTTTGAGTCACTGTATAAATGGGTGAAGAATTAACTCAAAGGGTTGTGGCATGTTGAATCAGTTTTGGTTTGGTGCCCATGCTACCATCCCATTCATAAGCTGAAAAAAGTTTTGCAGTTCAAATATGAAAATGTTTTTGGACTAAGGCGCATTTAGGGCTAGAGCCTCAAGCTGCGAACAAATTTAGACTATGTATATAAAGTGCTTAGCATCATAATACACAGCCATTTCTGAATAAACAGAAAATTTTTAAGGTGGCATCGTTTTAGGTTATATCTCATATTGTGAATACCTTCACAATGAGTTGCTATGATATTGCACTACTTCGAATAAGTAACGCTTCACCTAAGGAGAAGACTAGTGTTACTTATTCTCAGATAGGTACCACCACCCAGACAGCACTGTTTCAGGGCTATTTGGCCCTTCGTCAGTGAGTGGGTAGGTACCCAAGTGATGCAATGATGGCAAAAACAGTTATGAAGTATAACTCCACAATATGAGAGATGCCTGATGGTGTATGATGTATTTAGACTAAGGCGCATTTAGGGCTAGAGGCTCTAGCCCTAAATGCGCTAGAGGGCTAGAGGCTCTAGCCCTAAATGCGCCTTAGTCTAAATACATCATACACCATCAGGCATCTCTCATATTGTGGAGTTATACTTCATAACTGTTTTTGCCATCATTGCATCACTTGGGTACCTACCCACTCACTGACGAAGGGCCAAATAGCCCTGAAACAGTGCTGTCTGGGTGGTGGTACCTATCTGAGAATAAGTAACACTAGTCTTCTCCTTAGGTGAAGCGTTACTTATTCGAAGTAGTGCAATATCATGGCAACTCGTTGTGAAGGTATTCACAATATGAGATATAACCTAAAACGATGCCACCTTAAAAATTTTCTGTTTATTCAGAAATGGCTGTGTATTATGATGCTAAGAAAATGTTTTTGATAATTTTATTGTTTATTTCATTCAGTTCATATTATTCATATTCATTAAATTTTCTGTTTTAAATATTAACTTTTTGTGCTGTGACAGTTGAAAATTTTGGATCATTTTATCGAGGTCTGAATCCTTGGCAAAAGCATATTCCATTAATAAAGTTTCCAAACTATCAAACTGATTTTGTTATCATTGTGGAACGGAGGTAGGTTTTGATTAACTTCATATTTGAAAAAGCTTCAGCACTGACCACTGATACTGGTAATGTTACAAAAATTCTCAGCACTATGAAAACATTTGCTAGTGATACCATCAAATTGTTTAAACATGTGAATATCAAGATTTTCGTGAGAATAACTGCCTTCAAAGTGGTTTTTCTAATGTTTTAATTATTAATATAAATTGATGATGGAGATGACTTTCCCTGTCTATGCAAATTTTCTAAATCCATATTGGAAATGATCATTATACCTTATGGTCAACTTAAATCTGCCTTTCATTGGATTGCACTGTCTAAAAATGTGGGTCCTAAAATTTTCCTTCTCTATCATTCCAGCTTAGTCTTAGTTCATTATCAAACATTCTCTTTTAAGGAAAATTCTTGTTTGCTCAATTCACATTCAATTACCAATTCATTGCCAACATTTTTGCGTCGTCTAGAATTGTTTCCCAATCCTTTTCAAGATGCGGACCACTTTTATATTTGAGATAGAACCAATGTACTACTTTTATATTTGGAGTAGAGGCTACATGCTACAAAAAAATTAAACTGACATGTATATATTAATAGCTATTTTTTAAATACAGTGATATGTAATCAATACTTAACACATGTAGGATACATTAGCTTGTTATTGGCATATCTGTATCTTCCATCAGTATTAACAAGATTGTTGCCTAGGTCAGTTTTATTATCAAGTCCACAGATCACTTTCATTACTTAAGCAGAATGCAAGTTGTCTGCATACTCCATGTTGTGAAACACTGGTCTAGAAAGCATTTAAATTTATCATCTGTTCTGCAATTAGTATAAGTATTAATACTTGCAAATGATGTAAGAAAGCAAGTTTATACAGCATCAGCCAAAAAAAGCCAAGACTTCTCATATCATCTGTTCATATCTTCTAACAGTGTGTCTAATTCTTCCTTGAACTTATTCAAATTACCACTTACACCAGCACTAGTTGGAAATTTGTTCCAGTAACCAACTACCCACTGACTGAAGGCAAATTTCTGTACATCTGTCCTGTACCCACCGTTCCTCAATTTGAATTCATTCTCCATCATATATGTAGTCTGTGGGAGAGAGAGAAAAGGTGCCATCAGCATAAAGTTTTCTCAATCCATTCAAAGCTTTAAATGCCTCAGTCAGATCTTTCTGCCTTTAATAAAGAAATAAAGCCTTTCCTAGTAACAGCACCACTTTGTTCCCATCACTAATCTCATTGCTCTTCTCTGCAACCATTTCAATAGTTCAACATCCTTCCTGAAATTGGGCCTCCAGACCTATATGCAGTACTCAAGATGTAGCCTAATCATTGTCTTGTACAATGAGATTATCACCACCTTAGCCCGGCTGCAAAAAAACTGCTGTAGGAATGACCAATACACAAGTTCTGGTCAATATCGGGAAAGTTAACGTATCCATTATAAAACATTCCAATTTACTGCTTTATTATATTATTCTGTATCGTTGTTCATTATATTTGTCACAGCCATTTGGCATGCCGCACACTCCTACTCACATTTTTGTTTTCTCAGTGCTTATGTTACAACAAATTGACTCAACGTTGCACTGGCCACTCATGTAAACTGGGTGCACTGTCTTATATTTTTATGTGCATCTTAATAAAAGAATACTCCTTCCTTTTATTCTGTCTGTACTTTCTGTACCCCATAACAACCAAATTACTAATTTGGCAACGAAAACAACCACTGGAGATAGAGGGGACCTTCCTCTCTACCAAAAAATGAAAAGAATTTTATTAATTTGTTTTAAAGTTATGAACAGTGAAAATTACCCTTTTTCCTATTTGCTTTATATTGTTAAACTTAAATTACCTAAATCATTTTGTGGAAATTATATCCGCCTCCTTACACTAGTTCACTGCAATAAGTGTGTATCAGCAACAAGTTTAATAAGTGCCCCAAGAACATCTAAAGAGCATCATGTCTAAAGGGGGAAACACCTCAGCCAAGGATAAATAATCTTCCCAAATGGCAAGACAAGATAGTGCTGACTGTCCACTGCTGGAAGTGACATCATTCTCGCCACCCACACATACACAGGCACTGGAAGTGTCCATGCCTCGTGACCTGAAAATTGCCCGAATTCACAGCAGACTTAGCTAACCTTCAGGAGCCATTCATTAAGTTAGTTGATTTTCTCGGCAAGGAATTCTCCCCAACAGGAAGCAGAGAAAAATACCCGAAACCTGTAAAAAGCAGATGAAATGATAGACTATGTATTTGTCCTAAAAGCCAACCTATTCGATAGCTTGAAGCAAAGGGCTAAAGTGACACCACATATGATTCTTGAAATCATGGAAACGTGGAACCAGATGGAGTGGCTGCTCGTGGAAACCACATTGGAAAAGGAGAAATTAAAATCCAAACCGGAAGAGAGATCCAGATTCACCATAACGTTCCGAACACCTGTTTGTCATGATCTGGGTATAGCTTGTCAAATTAAAATATATATATATATATATGACAAGTAATGCCCAGATCACGGCAAACAGCAACCAAAAGCCTACCAAGTCAGTAACTGTCTTCTCTGACTGAAACATGTCCTAATCTTACGAGCAACAGAAGATTCCAACCAAAGAAGTAAAACAGCATGTATCACAGATCTGAAATCCAACTTAAATGGTATTAAAATCAAGGTGATGAGGAAGAATAGGAACAAAGGCATCTTTATTTGAGAAGGTAACCAACAGGGACATAAAAAAATCAAAGAACAATAATAGGCTACAGGAACTAAAACTGGTATTCGAAAGACCAAAGAAACTGAACCCAATGCTAATTGTATACAACATAAATGAGGACACCACAGAGGAGGAGTTCCTCGATGACCTCTTTGAGAAATACTGAAAAGCAGATATACAAGAGGAAGAATTTAAGAGCTCTGAAAAAATACAGCCAAAGATAAAATCTAAGTCCAAGTACGCCATTATAGAGGTCCCCCCCCCCCCAAGTACCATCCAAAGTGCCATAAGGAAGTCCAGTAACAAAGTCTCCATTGGCTGGTCAGTGCACAGTGCCAGTGACTTCGTAGCATCTAGATGCTACAAATGCCTAAACTATGAGCATTCCACAAAAAAACTGTATCCAGAGGGAAACAACATGTGGACAGTTGGCTCCCAAGGCCATCAATATAAAGAATGTTCGAAGAGAGATGAACCACCGAGCTGTCCAAACTACAGAAGTAAGAAAAGAAACCACAACCATTCTCACAGAGATCCAACCTGCCCCGAATATGTCAGGGCACAAGAACTAATAAAAGCAAGAGCTGATTATGGATAATACAGCTATATAAGACAACAATGACAGAGGAAAAATAAAATTTATGCAACTTACCTGTCAAATTTCAATCTCTGTTATGAACGATGTTTCCGAAATTATAACAGAGACTGGAATTCGGGTCCTGGGGCTGCAGGATCCCTATTCATACAAAGGGCTTGTTAAGGGCCTGCCCTTTGCAATGAAAATAGTGAAATCCAACACCGAAGCCACTGGTACTGGTGGCAATGCAGTGGTCAGAGTATGGGCCGCCTTACTCATCACAAACCCCAACATAACGGTCACGAAAATAAACAGCTTATTCATGACGCATGCTGCCTGTGCAGCCCAGGAAGGTCCCTTCAACCAACTCTATGCCATATCCATTTATATGCAATGGAGCCAACAAAGACAATCCATCGAACCATACCTGGGCTACCTGGAGGAGGCCCTGTACAGACTGGCAGGGAGGAAGGTAATTATCACAACAAATGCCATTTCTCCCCCTGCCCTGGAAATAGCCTCGAAACACCCTTGAAAGGGGAACTTCTAGAAGAACTTATACAGGCAAACAAATTAACGATATTAATACACCTGGATACCCTCCCACCATTGTCTCAGCAACAGGGCAATCATTCATAGACCTGACCTTAATAAACCAGCAAGCAAGACGGCATCAAATACTGGCAGACAGAACTACATGGACTGAGAGTGATCACAACCTGATCACTTTTGAATACCAGCAAACAACAGCCCCCCCCCCCCTCTGGCAGATTATCGCATGACTTCTCCAGGTTTAAGTTGTGTAATGCCAGCTGGGAAAGATTTGATGTGAACCTCGAAGAAAAAGTCACACCAGAAAACATGGATAGGATGCCTCACTTCCTGCAAATATCCAAACCAAAGAGGTCCAGAAGCTTATCACTTCCATATGTGAAGATGCATTCAAAAAAAAAGACAAGAAGAAAGAATCACGTGCCTTGGTGGGCTGAGCAACTAACTCATCCGAGAAATACCACCTTTTGGTAACCCAAAGGGTCTACCAAAAAGCGAAAAGAAGAAACAGACTGCCAGAGGAGACAATCCGGCTGCAAGACATTTATAAAAACTACAGAAGAGAGTACCACAACACAATATACAAAGAGAAGAAAACAGCCTGGGATAAGTTTGTTAAGAACTCACAAGATTCTGACCCTTGGAGCATTGCTTATCAAATCATTACTGGAAAAATACACCCTGGAGAGATACACTCCTCACACACTTCTAGAGTTGAAGAGACCCTCTCCTGGGTGGAATCAATGCCATCCTAGACGAAATCATACGTAATTCAATCAGAGACCCTCAACAAACTGAGATCAGAAGAAACAACCTGATGTATATGGGCCATGCAGAGGAGGAATCAATCAGTCCTCAAGAAGCTGAAGAAGTGATGAAATCAACAAAGAATGGAAAATGTCGTGGCCATAACCTGGTGGAGACAATCACCTGCCTCATACAGATCCATAACCCTGCTGTTCACAGCAGGGAAAGTACTCGAGAAAATAATTGCTACTGGATCCCAAACAGTATCATAGGTAAGGGACTAGGATATATCAATCAGTTTTGCTTTACAGAGGGAAGATCCACCATAGATGCCATCAGGATGGTTGTGGACACGTCCTCAGCCTCTTCACGGACTTCAAATGGGCCCTTGACACCCATTGGTGGCAAAGCATCCTGGAGAGGTTTGGGGAGACCAGGGTATCCACCCAGATTTATGGATTAATTACTAGCTACTACAAGGAAAGGTCCTTGCTGTAACCTCGGGAACCTGCACAGTCACCAGAGGCTGCCCTTAGGGATCCATTCTAGGCCCTCTCTATTGGAATGTGTTCTTTGACGGGTGGAGCAGGAAAATGTCATCAAAGTGGCCATACAATCTGGCCACCCTGCTTCTTGGCAGCTCAAGAAGGGAATTGGGGTATTTTGCAAAAGATATCTTAGACCACCTTTCTGGTTGGTGCTCTGTTCACAAGCTTAACATTTCTATTCCCAAAATGAAGCAAGTGCTACTTAGAGAAACTTCAAAGAGACCACCAACAATCAAAGTCAATGATCAGGCCATCTAGATGGAGACCACATATAAAATATCTCGGCATTTTGCAGGACAGCAAGTTGAGCTTCATCCCACATGCCAAGTATTTAGTAAAAAACTATTAAAAGGTTACAGGAAAACTAATCTGGATCACTCGGGCAGTCTGGGGCATCAGGCCTTCAACCCTCAGACTATATTATGAATACATCTTCATCCCCATTGCTTGTTATGCTGCAGGTGCCTGGGACCACAAAATCACCAACAGCCTAGTGAGGAAACGCCTACTGCAGGCCCAGAGATTTTTCCTGCTTGCAATCTCAAGAGCCTGCAGAACAGTATCCACAGTTGCACTCCAGGTTATTTGTGGCAAGCTACCGATCCAACATGAAGTAGCCTTCCACCATCTTCCATACTACAGAAGGAAGAGCTACTCCTGCAAGAAATGGAGATACACAATAAACCTCAACATCTTAACTAAAGAAGACAATAAGAGAATAATCCAAGAAATGATGGATAAGTGGAAAAGGGAGTGGACTGGCTCAGTGCTAGGAAGAACCACATATGAATTCCTACCAGAAGCTAAAGTATTGGCAAACAATACACTACATGGTTCATGCCTGGACCTCACCTATCCTTTCTGCTGACAGGACATGGCAGTATAAACTCATATTCTACCTCATCAAGAAGGATATTGGGTATGTCGTATGTGTTACTAATTTGCAATCCATCTTCCCCACTGCTGGCAACATTCCCTTGCTCCTTGTATAATTCTCTATAGTAGTCTTCTGCTATTTGAATTATGCCTTCTCTGCTATTTATAAGTACACCAATTGCTATTTTTCAGTTTCAGTATCATTTGTCTTTCTGTATTACTGCTCATGGTTGCTAATTTAAGTCCTTTGTTTTTCCCTTAATGCTTGTTCTACTTTTCTTGTTAAATCTTCTTGTCCTCTCTGAGTCTTTAATGGCTTTGCATAACTCAATATATTCAATTTTCTTCTTGTCAGTGTTTATCTTGCTCTTCATTTGTCGTCTTTGGTTCGTCACGACAAGTGTTTCTTGATTTTTTTTTTTTTTCTTTGGATTTTTCTTCTTTGGATTTCTTTTTTTTTCTATTTTTTCTTCTTTGGATTTCTTTTTACCTATAGGTTTCTTCGGCTTTATCACTTTCAGAAAGTTGTAATATTCCTTGTTGATATCTTGGTCCTGAGCAATCTGCAGAAGCTCAAACTTGTTCTTAAGTTCCAGTACATACTGCTTTTTCTCCTCTTCTGTTATCTCAAGACTTTCATGTTATTTGCTCGAGTCAGTTTTTTCCTTTCTTTTCTTACATCTATATCAAGTGTGCATCTTACCATTCTGTGATCACTTCCAAAGTTTACCTTGTTCAGGGCAGTAACATCATTCACGATATATCTTCTGTTAGTGAGGATGAAGCCTATTTCATTAGTTGTTAATCGATTTGGGCTCTTCCATGTCCACTTTCTGTTCAACCTTTTCTTGAAAAAAGTGTTCAATACTGACATTCCTCGAGATTCTGCAAATTCCACAAGTCTTTCACCTCTTTCACCAATTCCAAAATTTCCTATATTTTCTCTTTCTGCGCTGTTTTGTCTCTTTCCAACCTTAGCATTGAAGTCCCCCATAATGATGGTGTAGTGGGTTTTCTGCTCACCTAGAAGACTCAATTTCGGTGTTCATTTCTTTTTTTTTTTTTTTTATTATTTCTTCAACCTCTTCATCATCATGGCTCAATGTTGATGTATAAATCATAACCTTTAGCTTGTACCTCTTAGAAATCCCGAGTAGTTGTTGTTATTGTTTGGTTTTTAGGCTATGTATATATTAAATGCAATAGCATCATTAATACACAGCAATTTCTGAATAAACAGAATATTTATAAGGCGGCATCGTTTTAAGTTATATCTCATATTGTGAATACCTTCACAACGAGTTGCCATGATATTGCACTTCTTCGAATAAGTAATGCTTCACCTAAGGAGAAGACTAATGTTAAGATAGGTACCATCACCCAGACGGCACCGTTTCAGGGCTATTTGGCCCTTCTTCGGTGGGTGGGTAGGTGCCCAAGTGATGCAATGATGGCAAAACAGTTTTGCCTATCTGAGAATAAGTAACATTAGTCTTCTCCTTAGGTGAAGCGTTACTTATTCGAAGTAGTGCAATATCATGGCAACTCGTTGTGAAGGTATTCACAATATGAGGTATAACTTAAAACGATGCCACCTTATAAATATAAATGTGTATTAATGATGCTATTGCACTTAATATATACATAGTCTAAATTTGCTTGCAGCTTGAGGCTTTATCCCTAAACGCATTTTGGTTGTTAGGAGCATTAGCAACTAAGGCCATATTGCTCCGGGGATATGCGGTGGTCATTCCCTGACCTTTCTGCATCCTCCGTATTTGGTGGTCAAGGGCTCGAACCCCGGTCTAATCAAGAAGTGGGTGCTACGCACTGCTGCTCCTGCCCACCTGGCTATGGAGGTGCCAATGAATGAGTAGTAGTCTTGACACCCTTGGTGATGTACTTTTGAATTCCAAAATGTTGTTTTTTACATCTTTATGGAACCAGAAAGCCAACTCCACCTTCATTCCTTTCACTGTTTCCATTGGTGTACAGCAGATTTCCACTTGATAAACTTATAAGTGATTCATTTCTTCTTCTTGTTTCAACCAAACTGATAATATTCCAATTCACATTTTCTAATTCCTTTTCCAGCTCTAATATCCTAATTTCACCAATGAGCAATCTTGCATTGTAACAGGCCAAGTTCCATGCATGGCAGCCTGGTCGTACCCAGAGATTCTTAGCACCCTCTGCTTACACTCTGACCCTCTCACTGCTGTAAGAGGGGAAGTGAAAGCCGCTAGCTACTGAGGGCCATTTGTTTCGTCATGCTGTCATATGCTGGAGGGTTTGGTCTTTTCCTCTTCACACTGACCAGGCGTCTTGAAGAGAACCACTCTACACATTCATTGCCACCTAAGTGATGTAACAGAGGTGTGCATGAGTGGATTTTAGGGAGGCAGGCCAACTGGACTTCTCCTAAATCTTCTGAAATAGAAAGATATTGGATCCATCAGTGTTTTAGACTGAGTGTCTGATAACATACAGAATGCCTGTTCCCCTCTAAGCCCCTATGATCAAGGAAACTTCAAAAATCTCATCTTGACTCAAAGATTAACCTCATTCGCTGACTTTGTGGGTGGCCTCTTCAAACACAGGTGAAGAATCCTTACTACTGTAAAGAGAACCCAGATACAGACGGACACCAATTTGGACACTCACCTACAATGACAAAGACCAAAGCACAATGCCAAGCTGAAGAATGCTGATTGGAACCAAAGGATTCCACTGTCCTAACTCTACTTTTCCCAAGGGATGCCTCTCTTCCATCCCCTACTGTCTAAAAATTTACACCTCACCTCACTTCTCCTACTGACATACAATCTTCCTTTCACACTCACTTGGCGCCTCCGTAGCCAGGTGGGAAGGAGCAGCAGTGCATAGCACACGCTTCTTGATTAGACCGGGGTTCAAGCCCGTCACCACCAAATACGGAGGATGCGGAAAGGTCAGGGAATGACCACCGCATATCCCAGAGCAATATGGCCTTAGTTGCTAATGCTCCTAAAAACCAAATAACAATAACATCACACTCACTTTTTGGGGGAAGGGACTGTGGGAGGCTCCTCTCCAGAGGAACTTCTTCCTGAGCATACCATCGATGCAACTTGGACCCTGTCATGCCTCCATGTGGCTAGGGATGTGAGGCAGTGAACAAACTTGTTCTGTGCCCTATGCCTGTGAAGACACCAGGAGCAGGCAAACACCACCCTATGCACCCACACTTACCACACTGCTGGCATTGGCACATGCCTCATACAGATGCTACAGTGGCTAATGGAGGAAACCCCAACGACTGTCATAAAACATAAACACATTTTGTACTTTCTGTACACATTTTACTTCCCATATTCAAATTCTTCATCCCTCATGCCCGAACAACACCACATCTATGATATCCCCACAGTGTTTGGAAATAGTCACTTTATCTGTACTTTGCATTCATCAGATTTATTCTCTATACCCTAGCATTAGTGTATGCCCAAGTATACATGCACCTTTTTTTACTCTTAGTAACCCTAAAACAACCCATGTATTTTTTCCATGAGGATTCTCAGCAGGCTTTGAAATGCCCAACACCTTCCCCTATTGTTAATCTGTTAATTTGTGTATTCCCCCGAGCTAGCAATTTCTCAACTCACTTAAAGCTGCTTTGATAGAATCATCAAATAATCTTGCACCCTTTCTGTTTAAGCATATTCCATTCCTGTAAAAACAGTCTCTCCTGTTCACAAGCACTGACCATGCTGAGAAAATTTCTACCCCATGAGTCCTGCACAGTCTCTCCAGAGCCAAATTTGATTGGCAAGGCTCTCATCATGTTCTCCCTCCTATCGTGTCAAGGCAGAATTGAAGATACTTTTTAACTCCTAACTTGTGAATTTTGCTCAACATTGCCCTGTACTTTTAAGGAAATCCTCAGATCTCCTATTTTTAATATCATGTGTACTAATGTATACAACAATATCATGGTTTGTACCATTAAAAGCTGATAGCTGCTCTATGTCATCAACTTTTTGCCAGAGGCTGACATATTCTGGTCCTATTCCACCTGTCCTTTTTACAAAGCATATTTCCTACTTCCCTGACAAATAGAGTTACAAACAACAGGATATCTTCTGTGAGTCCTGTGCACTCTTCCATGGAGGATCTCATTGTGACTTGCATTGCTCGAGTGTTGTCTTTAGCACTATGCGGGATAGCTGTGTGCTTGAATGGGTCCCTTTTAAATTTCTTCAAGGGCATCAACCATGTTCCTCAAGCCCTCATAATCCTGTTAGAGCACTCACTTGGCATCTAACGTCCTCATATTCTCTGCAGTGAAAGCAGGCAAAGAAATCCCCTTTGCTGTATCATGTTCCACAACAGATAACTCAGTTAAAAGGCCACATTTAGCACAACAAATGTGAGTATGATTTGCAAGAGAACCACCATCGACAGCTCTCTCTCCTGAGCCAAAGCATACCCATTGCTTTGAGCTTTTTGTTTTGCTGCCCTTGTGTCTGCTCATTTCAAATTTAAAATGATGCATGCTGTTACAAGATTTTGTCATGTAGTACATGCTGTGCTATTATGTTTTAAATAACACTGCTGCCTTTCTAATTTCTTAGCAGGAAAAAAAAAGAAGGAAAAAAGAAAATTGCCAGCCTACATGACTAGAACCTTCGAGCTACTTATTTATAACAATAAAAACACTACAGTTATTGCTATGATGCACTATTATGATACAATATTCATGCCAAAATCATGGATAAGAAAAGCTCCTCTATGAATGTTAAGTTGAAACTCACCAAATCCTGGCTATATTTTAAAATAAATTAATGAATATGATTAGAAAAACTATTAAAAAAACTATTTATTGAACACAAGTTGGTATGATAATTAAATAAAAAATGACTAAAATTTTTAAAAATAAACTTATCCATTTTCAATGGCTCAAAATTCTTCAACTGTCCTGTTTGTAGCCTTAAAACAGAATTTTTAAGGTATTCTATTAATTTTGAAATCAGGAAGACAACTTATTTTATTTTTAGATTTGACCCCTGAGGGCCTTGCCCATAATGTTTATTTGGCTCAATATGCCATCCCAAACAATTTGTTTGCTGTATAAGCAGATAAAACAAATTTATCTGCTTATACAGCAGATAAATTTGCTTTAATAGCTTTTTTTTTTTTTTTTTTTTTTATATGGTAAAAAATTGTGACCTTAATTTCCTATATAGAATTCAAAAGAAGGGAACATTTTTTTAAAATGTTCACTTCTTGCTTGTTGATTTCAGAGGGATATATTTTCAGTTATACTTTCAAACTTCAGCTCTTCTAAACTTTGGTGCTCTGAGCCAATGTTACACTGGCTTGCCCCTTAAACTAGCGCTGAATGTGTGTGCTTGCTCTAGAGCAGCAGTTCCCAACCTTTTTCGACTCATGAACCCCTTTCAACATAATATTTTTATTGCGAACCACTAATCCTATATTCTCTGAAATCATATACGGCAGACTCGTGATTAACCAGGATCGGATTAACCGGGACACTTCAAGACTCCAAATTTAAAAAAAAGCAAAGAAAAATCAAAAAATTCAAGTAATAACTAGAATAGGTATAAATGGATATTTTGCAAGTCGTAAATAAACGACAAGCGGAATTATAAGTCATCATTGGGAGATTAGTGTACCTATTATCTTGCAATCCCCACTGTCTTCACACCCTCTGCTCAAAAAAAAAAAAAAAAAAAAAAAGAGCGAGAGAGAGACCAAATGTTTAGTTTGTTTTAGTGCATCGTGTTGATTATTGTGTTCTATCGCGGCGCAAAAGGACAAATTTTGTTTTGTTATTTATGTCAGGGATATCAAAATTTTTTTTACAGTAAAAAAAAATTTTTTTTAGAAATCGCAAAAATGATGGGTAAACACAAAACAGTTGTGTTTTCAGTTAAACAAAAACTTGAAATTATTCAAAAGTTTGAAAATGGTGCATCTGTTAAATCTCTAAGGAATCAATATAATAAGGATATATCAAAATGGCCAAACATTATCAAGTATTGCGTGGAATTCAAATTTTTCAATAATAATATAGTAGCAATATGTTATTAGTCATTCGCAAGTTACGTAAAACTCGACGAAGTAAGGAGTCCTGGAACGTATGTCAGGGACTTTGATATTTTTGGATTAACCAGGAAATCGATTATCTAGGATTTGTTTTTTATAAGTGATATTGTGTAATAATAAAAATTATTAAGTACCTATACATAATAATGGGTCTTTGAGAATGAAAAAAAATTTAGTATGGAAAACTTTAATTCACACGATATACTGAGATACAATATAAGATAGTAAACTAATTATAAGGAATTGTGGGAGATGTGGTTTCTTTTGTTGGCAATTTTTTACCTTATATTTAATTTTATTTTACTCTATTGTTTATTATCAGTTATGAGTTAAATTTACCTATGTAAATCTAAGCAGATGCCATTTCAAAATTTAACCCCCCCCCCCCGGAACACTTTTGCAAAATCCCAGGGATTTACTAGCCACCAGTTGGGAACCGCTGCTCTAGAGAAATAAAACTGGGAACTTATCAGGCACTCAAGTATTTAGTAATCTGCCAGGTGATGCCACCTGATTTTGGGCCCCAGAATAGAGTAGTCAAGTGTGCACACTGCTCTGGTTCAAAAAGATTTAATAGGAGACTCCTTTTGAGGAAAATGAATAAGATTTTCTGACTTTAAGATTGTCAGACTTTAAGGGAGCTGAAGAGAGCATTATGTCATGTGGAGACTCATAATATTAAATATACATGAACTAATGATTTGTTGCATAAATATAGGACCATTCTAAAAAAAATGTCACAAATTAGGCCAGAATGTTTGTGTCTACAGTTCTGTCCAGGCAGCCAAGTTTTGTTCAGTGCTCTGCCCAAATCTGCAGAAGCTGTCATCTTTCAAGCAGCACTTTCTCAATGATATCATTGATGCATTGAATAAATCTGATATTGACTTGTGGTACTGGGACTCTCTACCTACAGAGTCAGCAAGCACAAATCCCTTTTCAAGATGCTTGCAGTTATCAAGACAATTAATCCAGATTTCTTAGAGATCTGAATTGAATACGTTGTGTGTTAACTACTATTCTCAGTTGTAATTGAACATATGTTCTACACTGGTAGAACAATGGTAAGCTTTGATAAGTCTGTTTAAAGAAGAAGTATTAGAAGTGGTGAGAAAAGCAATGTGAGAAGTTTTCAGAATTGCCAAATTAAAGTAGAAGTGATCACTAGTGAATGGTGCTGACTTATATTCACATCTAGTTCATTATCCAAAAGTTTTGAAAGCAGACAAAAAGATCAACTGAAGAAAAAGAATTTCTGAATTTAAAACTTCTAGTAAAAGCAATCCTAAACAGGCCAAGCAAGCTGATAATTCTAGACATGTTATCCTAACTCATGCAGAAAGTCTGTTCATGTTTGTCTCTTCTGGCTTCAATAAAGGGGTTTGCTCATTTCTTTTAAATGTCATACCAATATTTGAAAATCTAAACATAGCTCTTCAATCTAACCTGTCTTATGTCCATGTACAGATATCATTACTCATGTATGTCAACAAATGTTATTTTCAAATTTATTTTACCAATGGTTTTCAGACCTTCCATTTGCATTTTGGAAATTGATTACCATAGCAGATTAAACTAGAGGGAGAATTCTAATTTAATAATATGTTTATACTACAAAGATTATGGAGAATCTAAAATAATAGAAGATTCTGTTCTTTTACTCAGTGCTTTATTTTTTTTGCTTTATTGCTGCATGACACTACATAGTGCATAAGTTCCCATTTTAAAATGATGTTCTTATAAATGCCAAGGTAGCATAGATTTCATCAGTTGGGAGTGCATCATTTTCAAATTAAATTTATTTTTTTTTTGACAAGCTATTTCATGGTGTCATTAAAAGATAAAGAAATAGATGAAGCAACAGATGTTTTTCAGCATCAGTTCTATTAGCATCTGGTAGGTTCTCAGTTTTCTGATAACCCACCATATTCTGTTATGAAAGTAGAATCTTTCCTTAGAATGGCCTTTGGTTGGGGCACTGGTAAGTGCATAAGGAAGCTCACAATAAAACAGATAATTCCCAGTCATGCTTAGCATTTTAAAAATTTCTCATAGCAGTGCTGAGTATGAGAGAATGTTCAGCCAGGTTAGAAAACCAGAAATTGAGTTCAGATGTTATCTTTCTGGTGAAACTTTGGAAATGTGCCTGGCAGCCAAGTCTGCATATCCTTCTTGAAATAATCAAAATCAGTTCATGTCTAATAGAATATCCAAAAATCCAAAGGCAGAAAAATGCTAGGTAAGCTTCTAGTGAATGGTTTCAATAAAATTTTATATTTGGGTCTCTTGACAAATCTTTCTAAAAGATTTGTCAAGCCATTCTAACTTTTATTAAAGTTGGGCCAATAGAAATTCAGGCCTTTAAAATTTTGAGTTATCTCTGTACTTAAGTAGAAGTATGTTGGGCTTCAAGGAAATCAAAGATTGACACACATTTTAGTGTGCTTCATTTCTTTGAAATGTAAGGAATATGTATAAAATAACATAAAATATAAAATAAGTATGTTGCAGGTATTACTTGAAAAAAAAAAAGTCAGATAGACACTAAATTTTACATATTGCATGTATTGTTGGGCCCCATCATGGTTTAAGATCAATTCCTATTTTATATCACTCCTGTTCCCTTCCCCACCCCACAGAAGCATTTTGATAAATCTTGGCAGCTCTTATCCTTTTTAAAATTTCTGTACTTGAGAATATTCTTCTGGAACTTTATACCAAATGACATGTCAGTAGTGTTTAATCTGTGTCCTTTGTGCACATCCCCCCCCCTACAAAAAAAAATTCTATACAAATACCATCTCGCAGTTGTTGGGTTTAGGTACATCATTAGCTTAAACTATATTGGGTAATTGTGTTTATTTGTCTGTACACAACATGGAAATCAGCCTTTGTTCATAGACTGATTTGCATGTTATGTGGGATGAAAAGCCTGGAATAATTCATTGGGGCACAATCTTACTCCTGTTTGAGATTGGTAAACTACCAAGTTGAAGTGCTGTCCAAAGGACTTAACACCCAGATCTCTTCAAATGAATGACAATCCCTGTTCATCACATGAACTTTGGTGAGTTTTTGGTAAACTCACCAAATGATGTTGAAAAGGTTGCTTGCTGCCTTTGTGGTTGATCATGTAGAAGTTTTAGTGATTTGTAAAATTTTAGACACTTCAAGTGTGTTGCATATTTGGCATCTAAATTACTAAAACATTTTAATTTTTATTAATATTGGTTTTATATTTGGCCATACCATTTGTTTCAAGTTGGTTCCAGATGCTGCTCGAGTGCATCTTGTGACATGGGTTTGACTTTTAAAGGAACTTTAATTTTTATTATTTGGTATATAATATTTATATACATATTTTTGATTTAGAATTTGAAATATCACACTTTTAATCATATTTCATTTTCCATTGTCTTAGTATAAATGTTCTGTAATAATAGAAAAGAGACATTATTATTTTTTCATGTTATTGTCATGTATGTAGCAAATACAGGGTTTCCTCAATTGCATAAAATATATGTATATACCATGTTATTAATATATTTCCAATAATGTTTTTTGTTTGAATTATTTCTAGATTACGGCAATTAGAGCAAATATTATTGAATTCAATGGATTTCCTTTTGATGAGGATTCAGTTGAATTTAAGGCCAGGAAAGAATTCCTAAAAACGTAAGATAAAGTTCAGCAATGATATTCTGATTAAATTATTATTTTTTTTGTTATTTATTTAATATTTTTTTTGTATCCATATTAAGAAAAGTTGCTTAGAGTTTTTTGTATCTTTAAAACAATGTTTAATTTCGAGAATTTAAAAATTACCTCGTCTACAGATAACAGTCAAAAGTTTAGTGTGTTATTTGGTTCTTCATTAAAAATGTCTAACTGCATATTGAAAGGCCAAGCTTCACATATTTACTGATAAATGGCTTAAAAATTTATGGAATTGTAAGAATTCTGAATTGTAATTGGTCTCCCATCTCTTGAGCATGTAGCATATCAAAAATGCTCATCCAGTTCATTCAAAGTGTGGCATGTTTGTTCTCCTTGTCTACACTGCAGACACTCTAATGCATTAATCATCTTTAATTGAAAACAATGCTTTGATAGTATTGGTTTATATACTAATAGTAAAAGATGTTTAATAGTCAATTGTTATTTGGTTTTTAGGAGCATTAGCAACTAAGGCCATATTGCTCCGGGGATATGTGGTGGTCATTCCCTGACCTTTCCGCATCCTCTGTATTTGGTGGTCACAGGCTCAAACCCCGGTCTAATCAAGAAGCGTGTGCTGCACACTGCTGCTCCTGCCCACCCGGCTACAGAGACACCAATAGTCAATTTGTATATCTTCTGTCTTCTAACACAAGATTTCCATAAATCACATGTTTTGATAGTTTCATAGAAAGTTTTTAATTTTTCTTCCAGATTTCAGTAAGGTGTTTATTAAGTTTTTTTTTTTTAATGTGCATATGCCTTATGCATATATACAGGGGGTCCCAAAACCTTCTTTACAAAATTAAAACATTGTGTGAAGATAGAGGATAGAGAGTGATAGACATTGGGTGATAGAGAATATCTTTAGCATTAGCATTAGTAGAGGCATTTGATGCAAGAAAGCAAGCTTATGCAGCATCAGGCAAAAAAAAAAAAAAAAAAAATCCCACTTCCACTTCACCCCTCTGTTCGTTCAAAATACCTGTCCAGCTGAGCCTTAAACTTATTTAGGCTATCAACCTCCACCACAAGGGATGGAAGTCTGTTCCACCAACCAACCACCCGCTGGCTAAAGGCAAATTTCCGCACGTCTATCCTACATCTGTCTTTCCTCAATTTGAATTTATGCCCTCTCAGGTGATTTTTCTGAGCTAGAGGAAGAATCCCATCAGCATTGAGCATGCTTAAACCATTCAAGGCTTTATACACCTCTATCAGATCACCTCGCTGGTGCCTAGTCTCCAGACACTGTAATTTGCAAAACTTAACCCTTTCTTTGTAAGAGCACCCCTTTGTTCCATTCACTAATCTTGTTGCCCTTCTCTGTACTCGTTCCAGCAGCTCTACATCCTTCTTGAAATGAGGCCTCCAGACCTGTATACAGTACTCTGGGTGTGGCCTGACCATTGCCTTATACAATGGAATAATCAAGTTTTAATTACAAGTGTTCAGTGTGGGCACCTTTATTTGCTCTATTGACCTGCTACCCATAATCCAATTCCTCCCCGTTCAGCATAATATATCTCTGCAGTTGATTTATTCACAAAGTTCCATAATGGTCTCTGGAACGGACCATGTACCTAATTTTTTTCCGAATTCCCAGAGAGTAAAATCTAAGAGAGCAAAGGAGTCAGGTCAAAGGATTGTAGGAGCTACAAAATCTATAAAACTTATTAGCCCTTCTCTTCTAGTCCACTTCCCAGGAAATACTGTTTTCAGGTTAACAAATTTATTTGTGGTAATGTGGCTGAGCTCTGCGATTAGAAATCAATGTTTTCCCTTATCCCAACTGCAGGATGACAATGCCATCATTGTTATCCTGCAGTTGGGATAAGGAAATTCTTAATACGTACATAATGAACATCAAAAAAATAAAATAAACACCTGATTGAAATCGAGAAGAAAAACTTAACTTTTCATGAATTTCTGTAAATGAAATGGAAATGACATCATTTCCATTTCATAACAAAGAATAATGAAGTCGGGAGAGGAGATCGGATAAAGGATCATGGGAGGTGATCTTGGATGTGCTCAGAGCTGACATAAACCAGCTGGTTGTGGGAAAACCCTTCATGATTTGGGGCATACTACTTTGTGTGGCTTTTTGCTAACCATTGTCACCCAGGGCAGAAACCTTTTGTTAACCAGAGAAATGGATATCTTGAGGGCACTGTAGTTCCATCTATTGTAATGGCAGCCTTACCAGTTGAAGCGCATGTAATGTAGGCATTACAGTACCCATCTGTATTACTGAAGCGGTTGTATATTTCCATCAAGAGGCGAATCATAAATGTTTTCTGCAGTCAGCTGGACCAGTGAAGAATATTTGAATCTGTTCACGATTGGGAGATAAGACTCCAAATTACATGTATGAGTAGAATCTTTTGCTTGTCACTGGCCATTCTCATTAAGTTGCAGAAGTCCTCATTGGTCATCAAGTTTTCATGTTTCTTTGCAATTGCGCTGAGTCGGTTGAGCGTGGCGAGCTTTAGATCCTCATTCATCTCGCTGTTTGGATGATTGTAAAAGTTTTGAAAGAGGTCTTCTCGCAGTCACATTACAAGGCTATGCAGGTCGTTACCACATGCTTTGTCAAGGTCACCGTTGTCGTTGTCTTGACACATCGTCTTACATATTTCAATCATTTTACAAATGTCCAAGTCCGATTCATACAATTTATGCTGTTCTAGTATGAGCTATTCATTGTTGTCGTAGAGCTTGACATACTTCATCTCTGACAGCATCTCTGTTTCCTCATAGCAAAATGGAATGTGCAGCATTACAGTCTTGTGCTTATACTCATTGAGATCCTGAGCAAAATCATAGTTTCAATGGCGTATTATGCATGGATACTGTTGTTTCTTGCAGATCTCGTTAGTGTTGCATGTTTAATTTGTGACAAAGCATGATAGAGTAACATGATCCAGTATGATTGTAACAATACAAATACTTATATTGTTGCATGGCAACAATATAGGTATATGGCAACGATCAAATGGGTAATTAGGCTATTGACATAACCTCTTACAAATGTTGATTTGGTAAAGCAGCAGGTGTATGTATCCTATTATCACTAACATTGATTTGGTAGAGTAAGTAGCAGATGTGAGCATAAATTTCATCGTTCATGATTTTGGTTCTAGCTGTTTGAAATTTAGTAGGTGTCATCAAAGATGGTTATCCATAAAACATCTTTTGTGCATACAGGGTACACGCGCAATTTTTTTTTTTTTTTTTTTTTTTTGTAAAGGAGGGTTTGTAGTCTGTGTGTATGTGTAGAGAAAACGTTTTTGGTGAAAGAAACAAGTTAAATAAGAGTTGCTTTATGACTGCTCTTAGCTGTTGTATTATTTCTCACTACATAAGCCCCAGTATTACACAGATCTGTTCCGTTGGGTTGATTAGTATGTCTGTTGGGTTGACAATGCACTGATTTGTTCAAAATGTTAAAAATGCAGAAATTTCAAGACCATTCATTCACCTTGTTTTCCTTGGCTAATGTGCAAATAAATGTTAAATCAGATTTGAATCAATTAATTAATGCTAATCAAATGCAGAATAAACTACAACATACTTAAGAAAAATAGGACAGAACATGGAAATCAAAGCAGAGGGTGCAATGAAAATGAAGTGGCCTATGATATGTCCATAACAAAAGTAACTTTAGACAAATGTGGTTATCTATTCAACACTATTATGAAAAAGAAATACTGTTTACCATGAAACAAGTTTATGCTATAATTAGGGTTATTCTAAGCAAAGTACTAATAGCATTTTTTGTATTGTTATATAAAGAAAAATTTTATAAATTTGGAAAATGGAAAAGAAGCCCACACTTTATTCACCATTTATGAATTATTTATCCATTATTTATGAATGTTTACTCACTCTTTTGATTAACTGTTTCTAGAACATTTTAGATTTCTTTTGTGAATCTGCATTTTTATTGGACTCCTGTTGCTGACAGCTACCTTTGAAATATGAGGAGAGTCACTAAAAATGCTTTCAGTGGATCTGTCATTGAGCATGGTTCAGTACGATCCATTATTGATACGATCCAATACGTACAATCAGTACGATCCAATATTTGGTGACATATAAAGATACTTGAAAGATAAACGACAGCATTAACATAATCCTTGCACATTATGCAGAGAGAAGATACTGTTGTTGAAGGTACTGTTGTCATTAAGATACCAGTGAAGTTTGTCTGTTTAGCATCAACATTTCCTACCCAGTATCCTATATACTGAAGCTGTAGACGCCACTGGTGATTTCAAAAGTGTCAAAATAAACAAAGAAATGTTGCTACTACATACAGTTCTATGTTTGAAAATAGACAGTTTGAAAATGGTATAAATGTCATAAGATACCAGTGAAGTTTGTGTTTGTTTCTGTAATATTATCATCTCCACCCCAATATCCTATATTCTGAAGCAGTAGCATGCTGCTTCAGATTTTAGCTAGTAGATTTTAACTAGTAATTTTAGCTAGGAGAGCCAAAATAAACTTTTTTTTTTTTTTTGTTAAAATATTGCTTTTCCACAATGTTTAAATCAGCTATAGTCTTGTCTAGTCATTTAATTTCAAATTCACTGTTGCATGACTTCAACAAAGATTTTTTTTTTAATAAATTATTTTCTATTCATTGTGAATAAACACTACTAAAAGCACATGAGACTAGAAACTGGAGCCAATCTTGCTTTTTCAGAATCTAATCATCCTCCAGCAGTTAGGAGAAGGCTTTCACTGTGTTTCTGTATGTGTGGATCACTGTTTATATGTAAACAATGAGAACCAGCTTCAGAGCGGTACATTTCTTTGTTCTGATGATTTGCATATACAGCCGTGTTATATAACATCTCATTTATAACAGCAGTTGTAAATATAGAATAAATATAATATAAATCAGTATTAAGCAAATTAAATCAATAATATGCAAAATGAATCAGTATAAAAAAAAAAGGAAACCCCCCTTTTTTTTTTCATTAGTGTGGCAGTGGTATGGCTTGGAAACACTTTACAGCCAGTCCCCCACTGTTCTAAAGAAAAATTACATTAATTTTCTGTCTATCAAAATGGCATCATGATGTAAACATTTAGAATCGGGATGTTGCTTTTAAACTAGGAATTATATTCCATTACAACACAAAGATGGGCAACATCGATAAAATATGGAGATGTGACTAGCAAATGGCCATTTATACAGGTTTAGTGTTGGTTTTTTTTTTTTTTTTATTTGTCACTTTGGAATTTTTTGCTTCTGAATCTCATTTTATATATTTTCTTTTTATTTCTAAGTGCTTGATTTTCTTGTGACAAAACACAATATTATATCAATGAGTTAATAATTGCATTAAATTAAATTTTTCTAAAATTTATAACTTTTAACGTATATTTTTATTTATTTATCCTCCAGCTTAAGTCACAAAATGGTGCAAAAGATCGCAATTATTTTAAGCTTACGGATAGACATAAATCACACTAAGAAGAAACTTATTAGGAAAATTCTTCTATTTCTTTTGTGCCCAAGAATCACTGAAAATAGTAAGTTAATTGCCATAGTTTCAGAATCTTGCTAAAGTATATTACTAGTTCATAAGGTTTTTTCTTTTAATCAGTATTTTTCATCATGGCTTAACTATCAAAATAGTAAAAAAGATCTCTCTCTCTCTTTCACACACACACACACACACACACACACACACACACACACACACACACACACACACACACACACACACAGAGTAAAACTGTGCACAAAAGATTATTGTACATGCACACACAAAATAAAATTGAACACTAAATTTCGCAAGGGAAAAATTGAGATGATTTGCATGTAAAATTATGTATTCTCTCTCTCTTTTTTTTTTTTTTTTTCACTGTTTTAACACCTATATAACTAATAAATAAAACTTTTGTATTATAGATATAAATTAATTTAAACTTTTTTTTTCTTGTATTTTAAGTATATGTTTTTCATAGTGCTGAACACAAATATGATCATGTTCAGCACTGCTTTCAGACGAAAGACCAATGGTCTTGGTTAAACCAAAGTGACAGTCCATTGTGCCCTTATTATCATTGCCTCTACAAACTTTCTACATTTAATTTTTTTTCATTCTTCCCACATCACCTGTCCAAATGGCGCCTCCATAGCCAAGTGGGCAGGAGCAGCAGTGCGTAGCACACGCTTCTTGATTAGACCTGGGTTCGAGCCCGTGTCCACCAAATATGGAGGATGCGGAAAGGTCAGGGCATGACCACCACATATCCCCCCCCAGAGCAATATGGCCTTAGCTGCTAATGCTCCTAAAAACCAAATAATAAATAAATAAATAAATAATAACCTTTCCAAACCTTCTAATAATTTGTCTGGATCCTCCTTAAATTTATTCTAACTACCCACTTCCTCAATTTGAATTTATATACCTTTGTGTATAATCAGAACAAAAGGAGAGATGCCATCACCATTGAGCTTACTTAATCCATTAAGAGCTTTAAAAACCTCAATCAGATCTCCTCACAGGTGTCCAGTCTCCAGATGCTGCAGTTTGCAGAACTGAAGCCTTTCTTGGTTTGAGCATCCTGTGTTCCCCTCACCCAAGGCTGCCACTTCTCTAACCTTAAAAATGAGGGCATTTGGGCAGAAAAATCCGGACTTTTGAGGATGCCTTTCCCTAGTTTACCAAACTATAGCTGACATTCTCTTAGTCTTTTCAAAAATGCCTAAGCCTTTAATAACAGTTTATTATGATAATGGGGTTTATTATGGGGTAATAACACAGTCACTGGCAAAGTAATAACATGTTTAATATTTTATTGAATAGCTCAAATCCCTTAAATTAACATAATTCATGCGTACCATTCTTGTGCAGATTGCTTAATTTGTAAAAAATGATACACAAAAAATTGAATTATGGTATGAATGAAAAAAAAATGTTTTTTTTTTTTTTTTTTCTCAGCTTAATTTATTTGCTGTTCTCTACATTTCTTTTATATTTTTCCACTGGTGCAATTTTTCTCTGTAAATCTATGTTTTTGTTATATATATATATATATATATATATATATATATATATATATATATATATATATATATTTATTATAATATTTATATTTATTATAACATTTTCTATTTGCTTTTTCATACTTGGATATATATATATATGAATGAATAGAAATCTTTACACAGCATGTAACTGAAATTGAATTTTGTAAGTATTAGTCTCTTAATTGAATCCACAGTAAATGAATTTCTATCCTTAGACCACTGCATCTCCATCATTGAAAACTTTCAATAAATGCATTATGTGGTGGTATGGAAAAGAAAAATTGAGCAATTATTAACAGCTCTGTGAAAAACTCTTCATTCTTACAGTGGCTAAAATAATAGCCCACCTTACATTACAAGGAACAGAAATATCAGTATCCTTAATTTCTGCTACAATTTTTTTTTTAAATTACAAAACTGATCAAAGCAGTTCACATCATCCACACACACTCCTTTTGTATGAAGGTACCTAATTGTTGAAACCATACTATCCCATTCAAGTGGCTCTCTTAAAGACATCCGCCTGAATGAAGAAACTTCTTCCAGTGATTTCAACCACATGTCCAAGTATTCAGTTCATGATGAATATAAGTTCTGGATATTTCTTCTGAAAATTCCATGTTTCTCTTTATATCTTTCTTCTTGTAATTCTTCTTGCCTCTTCTCCACTGACATTTACTTCTTTCTGACAGAATATCCTTACGGAAGCAAGAGCTTCAATAACTTCTATCAAAGAATTGTCATTCCTTTCAATGCTCATTATTTATGAATTGAAGAGTGACAATACAGTTTGGCAATGAACAAGATAAGTTTCACTAAACTCATTTTCAAAGAAAAGTTTTAAAATCTTGGGGGATTTCTTGAGACAAAAAGAAAGACTTTAGGGCTGAATAAATACTTATAATCTTTTCAAGTACAAGTAATAGAGAAAGCCAGTGTGTTCTGCTGTGATACAGAAGTTTTTTATAAGTAACCTCTGTAAATTCACATAATTTTTTTAGGTTTTCAACATACAGTGTAGACACTGAAATAATTAAAAAACGCATCTGCTCCATGCTGGATTCAGTTATGCAGAATGTGGGCAGGGCAGCCCACTCCTATTAGCGATTAACCAAATAATCTTTGTAAATTTGAAAATACATTATTCCCATTGTATCTCCACACTCCTCAAAACACGGTGTTACAATTATCTCCACCAAATGCAATATTTTTCTTATCCAGGCCACTTTTACACTAGGTCTCATAAACATAGCCAGAAACAGTAGCTGCAGTCTCATCTGGCTTACTATTTAATTCTATTAGCTTACTCTTTGAGCCACCATTTATCAAGTCAAATGATGCGCAAGAATAGGAAAAATTTTCAGAAATCCATGATTAATGGTGTCAGTGGAAACTATAAAAAACTGTACATTCTGCAGGGACTTAACAACTTCTTCAACTGAATGGACTGCTAAGACAGAATTAATTATGGCTTCAGTCTTTGTTTTTGCGCAAGATAACCTCCTAGCAATATCTGAATCAGAACATATCGACTTTAATAATTCTGTTGTACAAGACATTGATTTATAGCTGTGGTGATGTGCCACTGTATGAAAGGCAAGGGTACCTTCAGCAACAGAAACTCTTGCATCAAGCCTTTTAGGGGTGTTTACTAAAAATTCTGTTACCTTGCTGCAACATATTAGCATTAGTAGAGGCATTTGATGCAAGAAAGCAAGCTTATGCAGCATCAGCCAAAAAAATAAATAAAAAATAACCACTTCCACTTCACCCCTCTGTTCGTTCGAAATACCTGTCCAGCTGAGCCTTAAATTTATTTAGGCTATCAACTTCCACAACAAGGAATGGAAGTCTGTTCCACCAACCAACTTCCCGCTGGCTAAAGGAAAATTTCCGCACATCTATCCTACATCTGTCTTTCCTCAATTTGAATTTATGCCTTCTCAGGTGATTATTCTGAGCAAGAGGAAGAATCCCATCAGCATTGAGCATGCTCAAACCATTCAAGGCTTTATACACCTCTATCAGATCACCTCACCAGTGCCTAGTCTCCAGACACTGTAATTTGCAAAATTTAAGCCTTTCTTCGTAAGAGCACCCCTTTGTTCCATTCACTAATCTTGTTGCCCTTCTCCGTACTCGTTCCAGCAGCTCTATATTCTTCTTGAAATGAGGCCTAAAGGCCTGTATGCAGTACTCTAGGTGTGGCCTGACCATTGCTTTATACAAGAGAATAATCACCTCCTTATTCCTGCTAGAAAAATTCCTATATATCATTGACAATACAACATGAGCTACTCTTGCAGCCCGTCTGCACGGCTCAGAGAACGTCATATCTGCCTGCACAACTACCCCCAGGTCCCTTTCATTCTCTGCCACTGTCAGTGTAGTACGACAGAGTTGATACGTTGCTCTGGGGTTGCTGTTTCCCATATGTAGTACTTTACATTTGTCAATGTTAAACTTTATTTGCCACCTCTCAGTCCATCTGCTCAACCTTTCCACATCCTGTTGCAGCAGCATAGTGTCAGTAGTGTCCTTGACAACCCTGCCAACCTTTGTATCATCTGCAAACTTGGACATTAAGCTTGATATACCATCATTAATAGCATTTATAAATACAGAAAACAATAATGGACCCAATACTGAACCCTGAGGGACTCCACTAATAACATTAGTCCACGATGAGCAGTGTCCATTGATTACCACTCTCTGTCTTCTCCCCCTCAACCACCCCTTTATCCATAGCAGCAATTTGCCTCCAATGCCACACTGCTCCAATTTGTGCAGCAGTCTTCCATGTGCAACAGTATCAAAAGCCTTTTTAAGATCCAAGTATATAATATCAAAGTTATTCCCTGCATCCAGTTCTTTTGTAACTGCATCATAGTATCAAATCAAATTGGTCAGGCAAGACTTTCCCTTAACAAAACCATGCTGTGTTTGAGCTATAACCGAAATCTTGTCTAGATGATCCTGCAGTGCTTCTTTAACCAGTGCCTCCATTAATTTTCCGGGAACAGAAGTTAAACTCACAGGCCTATAATTACTTGTGTCAGCCTTTGATCCTCCTTTGTGAATTGGGGTCACATTTGCACATGTCCAGTCCATGGGTACCTCCCCTGAGTCCAAGTAAGCTCTCAGAATTATGGCTAAGGGTTTGCTTACTTCCTTTGCTGCCTCCTTTAATATAACTGGATAGATCCCATCCACCCCAGGTGCCTTTCTTGTGTTTATCTTCAACAATTTCTCCTCCACTTTACTCTCAGTTATTACAAGATTCTCTAGCTTACTGCCAGAGTTGAATACACCTCTGGCATTCCCCTCGCTGAATAACTCCTCATGTGTGAATGTCGATGCACAATATTCATTTAGTTTGTTAGCTACCTGAGCAGACACTCAGCAGTCTGAGTTGAACTAATGATTTTGAGCATGCTCAATGCTCATTAGTTCATCTGACATCCATTTAGGCCTAAACCTTGAACAATATTTCTTAGTTGGTATGTAAAGCCTAGTAGCTTCCAAGATAAGTTCTTTGAATGCTTCCCATTTTGAATTTGCTGTTGGTAACATCATCAGTAGGTCCCACTGTATAGAATTTAAATACTGTCTCAGTCCATTGTAGTCGCCTTTACAAAAGCAATAACCCTTCCCTTTACCCCTAATGGTAGTTACCTCTTTGAATAAATCCCACTTCAGCACACTGTGATCACTGCCACCTAGTGGTTCATTTATCTGCAGATTCTTAATGCATGAAGAATCACTACTGATAATCAAATCAAGTGTATTACTCCCTCTAGTTGCCTCCCAAACATGCTGATGCAGAAATTTTTTGAATCTAATGTTCTTCTTAAGTTTCTCTGAATTCATGTGGATGTTCAAATCACCTGAACTCTTGTTAGCAACAGAAATGTAGCTTTCTGGACCGCAAACAATGCATTCCGCCTCCTCATCTACTCTTCCCCTTCGAAAACCTGGTCATTCGTAAACTTGCACTTCCTTTTTGACATAATGGGTATTCCTGATTTTATGTAACTTAAGGAATTATTTTAGTTTAAATAGTAGAAATAAAAAATTATTTGAAGAAGTGACTGATTACTTCATCAACTGATAATTAAGAAATATCACATACAAAAACTATGCTTACTCATAAATAAATACAACGAATTGAAGCTGGATGAATCAAATTGTTTATACGAACTGCTGAGAGAAAAATAGAAAATGTGAGATCTCTTAATTAAAAAAATGTGGAATCGTAATTTTAATTTAGAATAAATTCACTTAATTAGAATGAATTTCAGATAAAATAAATAACGAGAGGAAATTTATTTTGAATTGTCTAATCACCAAGAATGTAAATTAGAATATAAAAAAAAAAAAATAGAGTGAGAAAGTAAAACTGCACGAACAAAATGTCATTAACTCTGAATGCATCATAAACTCCTCAATTTGCATTGTTTACAGCCGGAAGTGGAGTTCTTGGGATTACTTATGCAAAGCTGATTGGTGTATGCCTTACAAATTTTACCAATGATAAGGATCAAGAGAATTTCAAATTTAACAGCTAAAATTCCGGATATTTTCCAAATTTTAGAAATTCCTCCCAGACAGTCCATAATACGTAAAAAAAAAAAAAAAAAAAAAAAAAAAAGAGGATGGATGGCAACCCTACTCTCACCAATCTCGTTTCCCTTATCTGCACTCATTCCTACAGATTTATGACCTTCCTAAAATTAGGCTTCCAGACCTGTATACAGTACTCAAGAAGTGGCCCAAACATTGCCTTACACAATGGGATAATCACCTCCTTATCCCTGCTGGTAAAATTATAACAGTATTCATCATGTAGTGCAAGGAAGCCACAGGCTTTTTCTGCACTGGCAAAAAAAAAGTGTAGATAAGAAAATACAAATTATATGCATCCCTCCTCACATAGGTAACCATCCAGTTGACCTTTGAATTTATTCAAACTTTCAGCCTGAACTACCTGTGAGGACAATTTGTTTCAGCAATCAACGACTCTCTGGCTAAAAGAGAACTTCCTACAATCTAATCTAAACCTAAATCTCCAAAATTTGAATTTATGGCCTCATTGTCCTGGAATTCTTTATAACAGTGAAATTCCACCTTTATTCATGTTACTAACCCCATTCAGAGCCGTATAAACCCCAATGAGTTCACCACTGTGGTGCCTGGTTGCCAAGTGTTGTAGCCCACATAATCAGAGTCTTTCCTTGTGCAGTTGTCCTTTTGTCAACCTCACCATGTGCGTTGCCCATCTTTGGACTCTTTCAAGAAACTCAATGTCTTTTATCAGATGTCTCTATTCTTGAGCATAGTATTCCAATGTTGTCGGTAGAATTTCCTTATACAGTGACATAACAATAATGTTTGATAAATCATTGATAGGATGCCGTGGGCTTTCTTGGCTGCCTGTTTTCATTGCTCAGAAAAATTCATATCTGTTCTAGTACTGTAATTCCCAGATCCCTTTCTTTTCTGCTGTTTTTAATTCATTCCCACCAAGTATATAATTTATTTGGATTGCTATTCCTCAACTTGCATTTTACTGCATTAAAACATAGTTGCCACATCTCTGACCATTTTTGAAGTCTGCTCAAGTCATTCTGAAGGAGCACTGCTTGGCACTGATCATCAACGACTCTACCAATCTTTACACTGTTTGCAAATTTGACATCACACCTTCTATCCCTTTGGCAATGCCATTTTTAAAATGAGAAACAAAGGGGGTCCATGAACCAATCCTCAAGGACCCCCACTCCCAACATTATACCAATCTGAATAATATTCATTAATCACAACCCTCTGCCTTCTACCCTGCAGACACTCAGCAGTCTATCGTAGAATCTTTCCAGTAATACCAGCCTGTTCCAGCTTGTACAGTAACCTCTCATGAGGGACTGAGTCAAATGCCTTGCTAAAATTCAAATAAACTATGTCGAAATTGTTTTCTACGTCCATCTCATTAATAACTGTGTCAAAATTGCCTACTAAGTTAGTTAAACACGATTTTCCCTTAACAAAACCATGTTGTATGTCATTCAGAATGTTATATCTATCTAAATGTTCCTGGATTGCACTCTTAATTATTGCTTCTAAGATTTTCCCCACCACTGAATTCAGACTAACTGGTCTATAGTTACCAACTTCACTTTTAGAATTGCCTTTATGTATTGGAATCTTCAAGTTCAAAGATGCCCTCATAATTAACTTCAGTGGTTCAATACACTCCCTGGCATTCACCCTCAAAATTACCAGGTATATGCATCAACTCTGGGAGCCTTACTTGCCTTTATGCTAAAAAGTTTTTCTAATAAACAGTCATCTGTAATTACAACATTCACTAATTTCATATGGCTCAGCCTCACTCATACAGCGTCTTCTCAGCATGAAGGGTCTTTCATCAGTAAAGACAGATGCAATATACCTGTTCAATTCATATGCAACATAAGCTGGGTTATCTAAGACTTTCCCATACCCAGTGCTCAGGGGTCCATTCTGATTGTTTTTTTTTTTTTCTTCCTTGTATTCACATATGATAATTAGGTTAGGATAATTATCCTAACCAGGAGTTCAAATTCAGCCATTTTATTTACAGTGCTCTTGACATTACTCTAGTTAAACACAGTTAAGACTAAGTAATCTTCTACAGTTTACTACTCTGACACAACTCTTGAAGTTATTTAGGATTGTTTCCCTAGCCTTATCTTCCCCTTCATTTGAAACATTGCCACTCTCAGAACAACTTACCAACATTGGCTGTTGTGGCAACAAACAAGAATTCATGAGGTTAGTGCAAGCATTACTTTGACCCATATCATCAGATATACCTACGTGTCATTGACAGAACCCCCATGATTTATCCTGGAAACCTGTCTGCACTGCTAAAATTTCATATCTGACCACACAGATCTTTTTCATTTGATATGAAAAAGACCTCAGTATTTTTTCATTTTCCACTACCCTAAATGTGCTACCACACAATTGGTACATCAATCTGGGATTGTTGCTACCCTTATGTAGTACCTTGCATTTTAAACTTAAATTGCCATTTTTTCAGCCCATCTGCCTAGTTTTTCTAGATCTTGTTTCAGTAATACACCTTTATTACTGTTATTAACCACCATGCCTTTGTATCATCTGCAAACTTCCATGTGCATATCACACTTTAGTGTGATATGCACATGGAAGACTGCTGTACAAATTGAAGCAGTGTGGCATTGGAGGCAAATTGCTGCTATGGATAAAGGGATGGTTGAGTGGGAGAAGACAGAGTGGTAATCAATAGACACTGCTCATCGTAGACTAATGTTATTAGTGGAGTCCCTCAGGGTTCAATGTTGGGTCCATTGTTGTTTTCTGTATTTATAAATGATATTGATGATGGTATATCAGGTTTAATGTCCAAGTTTGCGGATGATACGAAGTATTGTTGGCAGTATTGTTAATGACACTAATGACAGTGTGCTGCTGCAACAGGATCTAGAAAAGTTGAGCAGATGGGCCGAGAAGTGGCAAATGAAGTTTAACATTGACAAATGTAAAGTACTACATTTGGGAAGCAGTAACCCCAGAGTAATGTATGAACTCTGTGGTACTACACTGACAGTGGTAGAGAATGAAAAGGACCTGGGAGTAATTGTGCAGGCAGATATGAAGTTTTCTGAGCAGTGAAGATGGTCTGCAAGAGTAGCTCATGGTGTCTTGTCAATGATATACATGAATTTTTCTAGAAGGGATAAGGAGGTGATTATCCCCTTGTATAAGGCAATGGTCAGGCCATACCTTGAGTACTGTATACAGGTCTGGAGGCCTCATTTTAAGAAGGATGTAGAGCTGTTGGAAAGAGTACAGAGAAGGGCACAAGATTAATGAATGGAACAAAGGGTTGCTCTTACGAAGAAAGGCTTAAGTTTTGTAGATTACAGTGTTTGGAAACTAGACACCTGCGAGGTGATCTGATTGAGATGTATAAAGTCTTGAATGGTTTGAGCATGCACAATGCTAATGGGATTCTTCCTCTTGCTCAGAATAATCACCTGAGAGGGCATAAATTCAAATTGAGGAAAGACAGTTGTAGGATAGATGTGCGGAAGTTTGCCTTTAGCCAGCGGATAGTCGGTTAGTGGAACAGACTTCCATCCTGTGTTGTGGAAGTTGATAGCCTAAATAAATTTAAGGCTGAGCTGGACAGGTATTTGGAACGAACGGAGGGGGTGAAATCAGAGGTTGTTTTTTTTTTTTTTTTTTTTTTTTTTTTTTTTTTTGGCTGATGCTGCATAAGCTTGCTTTCTTTCTTGCATTATGCCTATGCTAATGCCTTCATCATTGAAAACAAAAAAAAATGGGTTCAGTGCTGGGAATTTGTTCAAAAAGAACAGTGCCCATTGATAATCACTCTATGTCTTTTCCCACTCAACCATTCCTTTATCCATAGTGATAAATTGCCCCTAATGCTGCACTGCTCCAATTTGTACAATAATCTTTTATGCGGAACAGTATCAAAAGCTATTCTGAAATCTAAGAATTATGATGTCAATATTATTTTTTTATATCATCATCATCAGTTGATTCCACTGAATACATTTTAAAAACTGTCTGAGACCACTGTATTCACCTTTATAAGAGCAAACTAGATATTATATATATAAATAAATCTCACATCAGTACTTTGCGATCACTGCCACCTAGTAATTTCTTTTTCTTCAGATTCTTAATGCATGAAGAGTCACTGTTGATAATTAGATCAACCATATTGCTTTCTCTCATTGCCTATATGACATGTTGGTGTAGAAAACGGTCGTCCAATAAATCTACAAAAGTCTTGCTACTGTGTGAGTGACCAACCACAAGTTCCAGTCATTATCTGGAAAGTTAAAATACTCCATTATAAGACATTCTGATTATTGGCCCACTCTGTATTTGTCTGTATAGTTGATCATTATATTCATTGCTGTCATTTGGTCTCTAACACAATCCTAGTCTTGTTTTTGTTTTCCCAGTGCTTATGTCCCACCAAACTCAACTTCCCATTGCACTGGCCACTTCGATTGACTGTGTGCACTACCTTACAATTCTATGTGCTTTTTAACTTGGAGGAAATTCTCCCCCTCCTGTCATGTTTATCTTTTCTATACACATTCTGTATATATTCTGCATCCGTTATGTCTAAAATGTGCACATTTCTGATATCCCTTCCAATGTCCATGTTTGATGTCTTGTTAATCATATTTGATGTCAAATTCATCAAACTTGTTTACTAAACTCCTTTCAATAGTGTACATGCGGGCGCCTCTGTAGCCAGGTGGGAAAGAGCAGCAGTGCGTAGCACACGCTTCTTGATTAGACCGGAGTTCGAGCCCGTCACCACCAAATACGGAGGATGCGGAAAGGTCAGGGAATGACCACCGCATATCCCGGAGCAATATGGCCTTAGTTGCTAATGCTCCTAAAAACCAAATAACAAACAAAACAACAGTGTACATGCAAGTATACACACTCTTGTTTTTACTTTTAGTAATCCTGACACAGGACCATGTGTTTGCTTGCTCCATGAGGACCTCCTGCTTACCTTCTAATCCTTGACACCTTGCTAACCAGGCTGCTGCTGCTGCATGTTCCAGTAGAAGCAATGCAAGAATCACTTATAGTAACCTCTGGTGTGGCTATTAATGCTGTTAGTCTGTGTATCCTGCCATGCTAGCAGTTTCCTATTCACCTAACACCACCTGAATAGCATCAGCTTCTAATGATTTAAGGCAAACAACTGTTGCCATTCTCCAGGAAAGTGAAATTTTGAGATGCAATTATAATTTATTTCCTGTTTTCACATAACTACAACTTTTCATATAAAATAATGAAGTTTTTAAGAATATGATGTATCGAATGAACTATCCTCATATTAAAAAGTCTTACTTTACCAGGGGGAAAAAGTACTGTTTAATGGTGCAAGGATTGTCCTCCTTTGGAATAATGTTCAGAATTGTTCTTCTGTTGTTAAGAGCTTGTGATGTCAGAATTTGATATTACATGATATTTTGCTATCTTCATTATTGTTTAGACTAATCAGGGCAAGCAGTAGGAGGATTTAGAATGAAGTGCTGAGTCTTAACTGTGGCTGACAGTAGTTTCATTGTAAACTAGCAATGGAGCTTGGAAAGTCATCTGTTTTTAAAGAAGATTAGGATCTGAAAGTGCAAAATGTATTATCTGTAACATTTTTCTATCTGTGTGTCCCTCTCTCTCTCCCACCTCCTCTTCCCTTTTCTTGCATCTTCCCTGTTGAAAAATTCTTGTCAGCCTAAAATTTTCCCTTTGTTTCTCATATGAAATATCCAGATTCTGTGCTTCAGATATTTTGTTGATAAAGAAACTACCGGGTAAGTGCAAAAATAATTTTAACATCATGTAGTAGGAATTTATTAAATCTTTTGATACTGTTTCACATGAAACAATATCAAAACACATGAAAGACTGTTGTACAAATTGGAGCAGTGTGGCATAAGGGGTTATGGATAAAGTGATAGTTATGTTTCAGAACACTATTAATGTAATGCGGAAGGTTATTAATGGACACTACCTTTTTTAGACTAATGTTATATTAGCAGAATCCCTCAGTGTTCAATGCTGGGCCACTTATTATTTTCATCATTTATTAAAAATACTGTTAAAGCTTATCAAGTTTAATGTCTAAGTTTATTGATAATACAAAGGTTGACAGAGTGGTTAATTGGAGGATCTTATTGTCCTGCAGAAGTGTGTTCAGTTTATCTTTGTACATATCTTATGTGGTTTACAGAAAAGTGGCCCCCCCCCACATTCCGCTCCCGCATTTCGCCTCGCACATTTTTCCCCCAGTAGATAATGAGTAGACCCCTAAATTTAACTCTAAAGTCCAGCAACAGGACCAAAAGAAATAATCGGTCCATATTTATTAAACAGTTTAGACCTTCAAAAATCTCATTTTATACCAATCCACATAATGGTTTCCTTGCTGCCAGAGGTATGGCGTTTAAAGACAGAAGTCTCGAGTGCTCATTGTTGAGACCGCGCGGTCTGAACACTACGGTTCTGACAGTGGGGAAGACGTCCCACCTGTTTTGCAAAATTGATATCGCCATCCTCAATAATTATTAGCGAGTTGGACTAGGAGAGTTGGAAAAGAAGCTTCCTATATTTAAAGTAAAGGTAATCCCTGTTGATTTATAATATAATAGAATATAGGAATTATCAAGCGCTTAATAGCTCTCAATTATCAAATCTATTAAACAGTTTTTAATGTATGATTCTGAGGACGAACTGCTCCCGGGTTGCATGCTTATTTTTTCCACTAGTAACAATCTTCAGTTATTGGTGCGTAGCCAGGAGTGGTTTTCTGATGGAACAAGAAGTATGCTGCAATTTCTGCTAGAATCAAAAGAATAGTCCAAGATTTTCAAAATCGTAATGTGATTGATTACCTTAGAGGCATTGCATACAACTTCAAGTTTTAAACAATAATAATGTGCATTTATTCTATGATTGATTACCTTTGATTTGATTACCTTTACCTTTGATTGATTCATTCATTCTATTAAAACAAAATAAATTAGAATTAATAAAAAATTAGGTGTATTATTTACATTTCTATAGCCTATTCATTATCTACTGGGGGCGAAATGTGTCGGGGGCGAAATGTGCCAAGGGTGAAATGCGGGGGGACAACTTTTCCGGATCCCTCTTATGTAGGTGGTTGCATCTTTTTATGGCAATATAATATATGCACCATCCATTCAAAGCATTCTGACCACCCTATCCATGTTTTATAAATCATCCTTTGCTCCCCACCTGATGGCACACAGGTGCAGAGAGAACCACTAACTGTGATACTGCAGGTTTGTGGTACACAGTCCGTATGATGTATTTGATTGACATAGGCAATGGACGTGATCTGATGGACTTTGAAAAAGGAATGATTATCAGCTACTGGCTGAAGAGTGGCAATATTCTGAAAACTGCAAACCTTGCAAGCTCTTCATGGAGTGCTATAGTTAAGATGTTCCAAGAGTGTATGGATAGTAAAGTGTAAAGTGAGTTTAGTGTCAAGCGGCACCAGAGGTTTCCTCCATCTCCGTGTTGCTTACATTGTGGGTGTGCCAATTCGCTGGAAATGCCAGAGATTTAAAAGTGTATGGACATTGTGCTAGTGTAGTGTTGTGTACTGTTGTTCATCTGGTTGTTTAGCTGTGCTGAGGCCCAACGTTGCCCCACTTTTGCCCCATGGAGGCAGACCAGGAAACCCAGTAGGTTTAGTTGTACTCTGGCAGGTCCTGTCACTTAGTTTCCTGAGATTTCAGTGGCTAGGGCCTAAAAAAAAAAGAAAAAAAAGGGAGATCGCTGGAATTTGGTTAGGCCAAGAGGTAAGCAGTTTGAATTTCAGCATTTAAATTTTTGATGTATGGGGCATCCGCTGATGGTTTAGACAGAGTAGGGGGAAGAAGACTGGAGGGGAAAGACAGAAATATGGGGGCAACAGAGAAGGCACCCACCAAGAAAGTCAGTGGGGCAGGCAGATACTCCACCAGAAGGGAAAAGGGGATGTGAGGAGAGGAGACAAAAAAAAACCATCCCCTCCCCCCACCCCACCGGGGAGAGGGAATGAAAGTTGCCTGGTCGACGATCCCATAAAACCTTGTTGCCAACACTGCACCTGGCGAGATATTTAGAAAGCTTATGAAAATAATATATTACTGCCATTTAAATCTTTTTTTTTGTCTGTGAAGCAATTGTTAAAAATTATAATATATTGAATATGATTATATTTGTATTAAAATTTAATGATATTAAACATAACCTTTTTTTTTCTTTTAAATAATTATCAAGGTTCACTTTCTATAAACCCATTTACAAAAAGAAAGGGATTTAAGGATTCTTCAAATGTAGTAAGTACCAACCATTTAATATAAAACATATCATAATGATTGTAATAATTGTAGTAGTGATTTCCTGTACATTGTAGATTCAGTACATTGTAAAAATATTTAATGTGTTCTGTAAACCTTGTAAAAAAAATGCAATAGGTTTGTTTCTGAAAGTTTCAAATGTTTGTAATGCATGTGCTGAGTAGTTCTTAATGTATAAGTTAGCATATCTATGGTGCTAGAATCTTTAGAAAAATCGAGAGAGAGAGAGAGAGAGTGACAATGACTAATGAGTAGAATATAATGCAACAGGAGGTTATGCAGGCTTAAAAGGTAGCTTAAGTTTAAATCTCTGCACCTTTTTTTGCTAGCTGTAAACAATTGAAAATAATTGAATTTTATTTCTCACAGACATTAAATATTGTGTGCATGCGTGCGTGCACGTGTGTGTCAGTTAAGCCTCTTGGTTCTTTGCCAAATAAAGCATTCTCATAAATTTTCAGTTGTTCAAAGTTCGTTATCATTAGAACTCTTTATGAAGAAATTTACTGATTCTCTGTGTGAGTAATACTTATCTGGAACTGTAAGCCATATTGTACAATTCCAGAAAACCAAGTCTTGTATGGTGTGGTCAACAATTTAGATTATAGTTTTGTCAAGGAAGGATGGAGGAAAACTTATTTCAGCAAAGTTTCAGATATAGAGTATTTTCTTTGAATAGCTTATTCTAACTGAAAGAGGAAACTATATCCAGGGAAGCATCAGGAAAATGCAATCACTATCTATTCAACATGTGTTTGAAACAGTGACTAATTCAGAATTCAAGCAGAGGCAGGTCAGTGAATTTATTCTTCAGCAGATGATCATATTGCAGCATGAGTACTTGCATTTATATTAGCATTAGTAGACACATATGATGCAAGAAAGCAAGCTTATGCAGCATCAGTACCTGTTCAGCTCAGCCTTAAATTTATTTAAGCTATCAACTTCCACAACAAAGGATGGAAGTCTGTTCCACCAACCAACCACCCGCTGTCTAAAGGCAAACTTCCGCACATCTATTCTACATCTCTTTCCTCAATTTGAATTTATGCCCTCTCAAATGATTATTCTGAGCAAGAGGAAGAATTCCATCAGCATTGAGCATGCTCAAACCATTCAAGGCTTTATATACCTCAATCAGATCATCTCTCAGGTGCCTAGTCTCTCTGGCGCCTCCGTAGCCAGGTGGGAAGGAGCAGCAGTGCGTAGCACATGTTTCTTGATTAGACCGGGGTTCGAGCCCGTCACCACCAAATACGGAGGATGCGGAAAGGTCAGGAAATGACCACCGCATATCCCGGAGCAATATGGCCTTAGTTGCTAATGCTCCTAAAAAAAAAAACCAAAAAACCAAGCCTAGTCTCTAGACACCGTAATTTGCAAAATTTAAGCCTTTCTTTGTAAGAGCAATCCTTTGTTCTATCTTGTTGCTAATTTTGTTGCCCTTTTCTTTACTCGATCCAACAGCACTACATCCTTCTTAAAATGAGGCCTCAGACCTGTATAGAGTACTCAAGGTGTGGCCTGACCATTGCCTTATATAAGGGGATAATCACCTCCTTATTCCTTCTAGAAAAAATTCCTGTATATCATTGACAAGACACTTTGAGCTACTCTTGCAGATATCTGCCTGCACAATTACCCCCAGGTCCTTTTTGTTCTCTACCACTGTCAGTGTAGTACCACAGAGTTGATACGTCACACTGGGGTTGCTGCTTCCCATATGTAGTACTTTACATTTGTCAAAGTTAAACTTCATTTGCCACCTCTCAGCCCATCTGCTCAACTTTTCTAGATTTTGTTGCAGCAGTGTACTGTCATTAGTGTCCTTAACAACCCTGCCATCCTTCATATCGTCTGCAAACTTGGACATTAAGCTTGATATACCATCATCAGTATCATTTATAAATACAGAAAACAACAATGGACCCCATACAGAACCCTGAGGGATTCCACTAATAACATTAGTCCACGATGAGCAGTGTCCATTGATTACCACTCTCTGTCTACTCCCATTCAACCATCCCTTTTATCCCTAGCAGCAATTTGCCTCCAATGCCACACTGCTCCAATTTGTGCAGCAGTCTTCCATGTGCAACAGTATCAAAAGCCTTCCTAAGATCCAAATATATGATATCAAAGTTATTCCCCGCATCCAGTTCCTTTGTGACCACATAGTAGTATCCAATCAAATTGGTCAGGCAAGACTTTCCCTTAACAAAACCATTCTGTGTCCGAGCTATAACTGAAGTCTTGTCTAGATGATCCTGCAGTGCTTCTTTAAACAGTGCCTCCATTAATTTTCCTGGAACAGAAGTTAAACTAACAGGTCTATAATTACTTGTTGATCCCTTTGATCCTCCTTTGTGAATTGGGGTCACATTTGCACATCTCTAGTCCATGGGACCTCCCCTGAGTCCAAAGAAGCTCTCATAATTATGGCTATGGGTTTGCTTGCTTACTTCCTTTGCTGCCTCCTTTAATACAACTGGATAGATCCCGTCCACCCCGGGTGCCTTTTTTATGTTTATCTTCAACAATTTCTCCTCCACTTTCCTCTCAGTTATTACAAAATAATCCGGCTCACTGCCAGAGTTTAACTCACCTCTGGAATCCCCTACCTGAATAACTCCTCATGGGTGAATGTAGATGCAAAATACTCATTTAGTTTGTTAGCCACCTGAGCAGGATCATTAACAGTTGAACCATCAATATCCAGTGGACCAATCTGATTCATCCCTTTCCTTTTAGAGTTTACATAGGTATAGAACTCTTCGTTGTTTTTCTTTGCATCCTTTGCCAAGGATTTCTCATAATCTGCCTTTGCCTGCCTAATCTCCTTTTTGACTTGGTTACAGACCAGCTTATATCTATCATAGGCTTCCATGTCACCCCCATTAATTTATATGTATCCCATGCATTTTTCTTCTCTGCCACATGTCTCATTAGTTCATCTGACATCCATTTAGGCCTAAACCTTGAACAATATTTCTTAGTTGGTATGTAAATCCTAGTAGCTTCCAAGATAAATCGTTTGAATGCTTCCCATTTTGAATTTGCTGTTTGTAACATCATCAGTTCATCCTACCGTATAGAATTTAAATACTGTCTCAGACTACCGTAGTCACCTTTACGAAAGCAAAAACCGTTTCCTTTTCCCCTGATGGTAGTTACCTCTTTGAGTAAATCCCAATTAAGCACACTGTGATCACTGCCACCTGATGGTTCCTTTATCTGCAGATTCTTAATGCAAGAATAATCACTGCTGATAATCAGATCAAGAGTATTACTCCATCTAGTTGCCTCCCAAACATGCTGCTGTAGAAAACAATCATCCAATAAATTCACAAAAGCCTTGCTAGTGTGTGAGTGACCAACCCACAAATTCCGGTCAATATCTGGGAAATTAAAATCCCCCATTATAAGACTTTCTGATTTACTGGCCCACTCTATTTCCCTGTACAGTTTCTTATTATACTAATCAGAGTCTTGAGACCTATAACACACTCCTACTCTCAATTTTGATCTCCCAATGCTTATGTCACACCAAACTGACTCGACACTGCACAGTCCAGCAATGTCGACTGGCTTCACTTTCTTGGATTTTATGTGTTTCTTAACTAATAATATAACACCTCCTCCCGTCCTATCTTGTCTATCCTTCCTGTACATATTGTACTCCTCAAATTCCAGTTCTGCATTCCTTATATCTGTGTGACACCATGTCTCATTTGCTTTGCTTACATCCACATCGAGCATAAAGTTGAATATCTGAATTTTTTCAAGTTCAGAAAAACATAAAATCATTTTTATTTAACATGAATATCATGGATAATTCTGGGAAATTTCTTGATATTGAAATTTTCCTTTGAGTGCTCCTGCATTTCTCCCACATGCAGAAAATGCCTTTCCTTAGCTGGTGCTCCTAAAGCAGTAATTTCATATTTAAAACCTCTACAGCTGAAGGAAAGTGCATGATAAAGCAATTGTAGCCTTTAAAGAACTTGCTTAATTCATTCAGATGACCTGTTATGTCAGCTAGAAATGGCAAATTAACCAACCACACTAGATCAAACAAATCAATCTAAAGACTTTCCTTCTGTGCTAAAAATGTTTTTCATTTTGTTCTGCCAGTTGAAAAACTTGTGTGAATAACATAGATTTTTATCGAGTTGAAACCTCAATTTTATTTACTAACAAAAAAAGTAGAATTTTAAACAGTATGTGATCAGTCTCAGTTCTGATTTTTAAATCAATTTTTTTATGTTATTTTTTTCATGCTTGGAGGCATACCACCTGCAGGAGCTACACATGCCACGGGTTGGCCAATCCTGATTGAAAGTGATGCTTTGGATGGTTCTCTGCTTCTGGCCCACACATGAGCAAATATAGTTCAAAGCACGAGAATCATGAAATTCATAGCTATCCATTTCCTAATTTTTGCAAGCAAGAGGGTTTTTTCCTTTTTTTTAATTACACAGTGCAGAGTGTTAAGAGTTTCTTTTTAAGAAGTGAAGCCATTGCTAAAAAATATTGCATGTCTAGAGCTTTGCTGCTATTTCTGAACAGGACACACCAGTGTACATAACACAAGATACTGCATTCTTGGACTGGAAGTGTTTCTTCAAGAATCAGCTGAGACATAAAAGATGCACTGTCATGTCTGTACATTCCCAAATTGCCCATATGTGATTTATGGACATTTGGTAAAAAATACAGAAACAGGTTTCATACGAAGAGGCAAGAAACTAAGCTAAATCAACTATGCCAAAATGCATGAGTTCTAGCTAAAAATGCTTTAAATTGCCTAGCTGTAGAAACTCAAGTAGATGTCGATTCCTTCATGCACATTAGGGCTTGCAAACTGGTTTTATAAAACCGGTTAAATCGGTTTTCATATTGAGTTATTAAAACTGAAACCGAGCTTCTAAAACCGGATTTGAATATTTTCTTAGTTAGCCCTCGAATATAGTTTTTTGTTATGCACATTTTCTTTTGTTTGTTCGTTTGTCTGGATCGTTCAACTGCTATATGTTTTAAACATGTTTTTTATTTAATTTAATTTTATTTTATGTTTTGGTACGAATCTCATGGGCAAGTGGCCCAAATCTAGGAGGGGTACCTTTTTATCTTCCCACCTGTATCATGGCACGATGCAGGTGTACTCATTTACGACTGAGTGAGTCGGAGCGATAGTGTAAAAAGAAATGCTCAACATTTCTCCGTTCCATCTATCTTGCTCGCCAAGCAAGCTATGGAATGCGCCTTATTGATGGTTACCCACTAGAAACAGATTCGCTGAATATTGCATCAAATTTCAATCGTAGAAAGTTTTTTGCTTCTTTATTCCTATTAAATTTGCGATCAAATGTTCTCCAAAAAGCAGCTTCACCATAATTTAGCTTTTATGTAATTTTGAAAATACAATAGATTTAATTGGGAAAAAAAATTGCAAGTAAATAAATAAAAAATTTCTTTCGTGAAAATTTTGAAACTTGCCTCGTTTAGACTCTTCATTCAGTGCTTGCAGGAGTGATGCATAGTATTGTGCCTTTGTTATCTTCAATATTTTTATTTAAAATTGTCGGTGATATAAATTCCTACTAATTAATGTCTATTACTCTTAATATGTTTAAGATGAAATCAAATGTATGGAATTATTTTGCTCGAAAAGCAAATATGAAGCACAATGTTCGAAATATCAGAAGATAATGAAGTCGTCTGGAGGATCTACATCATCTTTGATGTTGCATTTAAAGAAAATGCATCAGATTGACATTAAACAAGATAACGTGTACCTTCCGTAAAAATGGTAAGAACATTAGAAAACTTTATTGTTAAAAAATCTATGGAAGAAGAGATTTCAAAATTAGCTGCTTTAGATGGATTTTCTTTTAATTCAATTGCCAAGAGTGAGTTTATACAATCAAGCCTTCACCTTCAGAGAAATAAATACGATAAATTACCACCAGCCTCAGTGAATGGAATTAAAAATATGGTTCTGAATTATTATAAAACTAAGAAAGAAGAACTCATTCAGCATTTCAAAAATTCATTGGTTTTGGGTGCACGGTATTCATTGACTCTAAATGAATATACGGCTATACAAAATAAAAGGTATGTGAATATAAATGTGCATTCAAAAGACAGTCATTGGTCGTTTGGTCTTATTGAGATTAATGGTTCACTTGATAGCAAAAGAATTGAGCAAATTGTGAATGGACACTTGAAGGAATTTGGTTTGAACTTGGATGAGGATATTGTTCCCTGCACTATCGATGAAGAGCAGCAATGATGATTAAGTTTGGCAAGCAAATTACGCCTAATCATCAACAATGCATAGCCCATTGTATACATCTGTCAGTTATAGATGTACTTTATGAAAAAGCAATCAATTATGGTGCCACAGTCTCTGAGTCTCCCAAAGACAATGAAGAAAATGAAAATAATGAAGAAAGTAGTAATGATGAAGAAGTTGAAGAAAGACAGCAAGGCATGCTTTATCAAACCGACTTTACTGATGAGCTCATTTATTTCTTCAATCCAATGGCCAATATTGCACAAACTATTAACAAAGTCAGAAAAATTTGCAAGCTTTTTCGAAAATCGCCTACCAAAAATGACATTTTACAAAATTTTGTTAAATCAAAATTTAATGGGAAAGAATATAAACTTATATTAGATTGCAAGAATAGATGGGATAGCACATTCTATATGATTGAGAGATTTTTGAAATTGAAAATTTGCATTCCAAATGCTTTTTGTGTTGCTTGAATTGCAATGTGAAACTTTGCGACCAGTTGAAATGATTCTGAAGGCTATAACCTCAGAAGATAACTTACTTAAAGCAGAGTCTTCAATAGAATTTCTGCTTGCTAAGCTTGATACAGCAGAAAACCCATTTTCTTTAAAGTTTCACCAAAGCCTTTTGCAGCGTTACAATGCAAGACGAAATTGCCAAACTGTGGCAAGTTAGCATGTTTTGAAAAAGCATGCTGAAGAGATTTATCAGAGATTGTTTGCAAAACATTCCGAAGGAGTCTTAGCGTTGAATGAAGAAACTGAAAATAAACGAACTGTTCTTTTAGAAGAAAACAAAGACTCGTCTAGTTCCGATGTTGAGATACACTCATGCGAGAGTATGATAGTGTAATAAAGAGATTAACTGAAGAGCCTTCAAAATATCCGAGTGAATTGGAAATCAGCAAAGAATTTAAAATTTTGGAGGCAACTAGCAGTAGAAGTGAAAAGCTGGAGAAAGTTTATAGAGCACTGCTGACCATTAAACCAACAAGTGTCCAATCTGAGAGAGTGTTTTCGATCACTGGTCTCTTTAACACAAAAATAAGGTCAAGTCTATCAGGAAAAATGCTTAATATACTGTGTTTTTTAAAGGATCATTTTCAGAAAAAGCTGAGCAATAAATAGTAGAGTAATTTCCTCAAGCTGTTTTTTTTTCACATTATTTTTATTTATTTATTATTATTATTATTATTATTATTAATTTAAAATTAAAATTAAAATTCCTAATAAGAAAATTCTTGATACTCAATGACACAGTAGATTAGAATTGATATGCAGATAAACTACTACCTCTGTTTACAGTGTGGAATATACTATGTGTAGTGACTTCATAGTCTTTTCTGTAAGATAACAAATTTGTACAAAACTGTTGTAAAGGAAGAATTACAACTTGTGTTGTCAAGAAATTTACTTTTCTTAACAAGTTCATTTATTGTAAACGAATTCTCTTGATAAATAAAATTGTATTCTTTATTGTATTATTATTATTATTATTATAGGGCTTATTATTTTTTTGTTTACTATACGAGAAGATAGTTTTTATTCAAAGGATTTGAATACAATTTGTAATTTTGTATAATCTCAAGCTGGTTACTTTTTTGGAGCATTTTAAATTTTTTACTCTAAGAGGTAATAGATTTTGTTTAAAAGATTTGATTACGATTTGTACGATCTACCCAAGATAAAATAAATACCTGTGTTATAAGCTTTTAATTGTTTTCCCTAAGTTTGAGAAAATTGGTTTTAAAACCGGTTTTAAGAGTAAACTTCGGTTAAACTCGGTTTTGAAATTTCTTGGTTTTATGCAAGCCCTAATGCACATCAACTGCAAAATGGGCTCATTTAGTACTCTTGAACCAGCACCCATCTAAGCTACATGTAGTAGACCATCCATCAACACTCCAGTCTCAGTTCTGTCTGACATCGGGCATGTTACATAGAATTAAGATTTGAGTGCTGTGGTTTCTCTTATCTGGTAGACCTGATTATCACCCATGAACCAGATAACATAAGAAGACTTACAGTACAGAAACTATCAGCAAGGAACGATTGTGGAGATCATTGGATGATGAGGGGAGGGGGGAAAAAGAGAGAGAGAGAATTATTAAAGGCAAAGGAATGGGTTTTCATTTAAGGAAAGGAGATTATTACGGCCACTATCAACTAAGGAGATAGCTTAGAATACAAATACATTACAATTATATGGCATACCTTTAAAGCTATAGTCACAGAAGCCTTGAATGTACATATACCATTAAGAAAATGCAAAAGGAGGATGTCAAGGTGGATGAATAATGAACTAGTGTATTTAATATAGCAGATGAATATGGTATGAGAAAGTTACAGAACAATGAAAAGTATTAAAGCCTATATCAGCAACAAATTGATCTGTAATAGTACCAGAAAAGATTGCACTGGCAAAGACAGATTAAGATACCCCAGGAACAAGGAGATTTTGTCATATGTAAATACAAAGAAGAGAAGAATGAATTAGATCAGACCCTTTCTGTAAAAAATGGGGTAAGATTTAGATATCCCAGCTGATATTGCAGATGAATTTAAGAGATACTTTGCATTGATAATTACAGAAGAAAGACCCTTCATAGTGAGGAGAAACTGTATGCATGAAGCTGGGAAGCACAAAATTAGTAATATTGAAATTTCTGAGCATAATTTTTTAGAAATGCTTTCAAGCTTAAGGATGAATAAGTCTCTTGTGGTTGTTAGTATATATATCCAGTAAGTTGGAGGGAGCTCTCAAGAGAATGTATGGAACCATTAAGGTTAATTATGAGGATATCAATGAACTCAGAAATTCTTTTGTATTGGATAAGTACCAGTATATTGCCAATAAGTAAAGGTGGTTCTAAGAGCGAAGTGGATAACTACTGATTGATTGGTCAGACTGACTTCAGTGGTAGGGGAAAGTCATGGAGGCAGTGATTAAGAGTGAAATACAGGATCATTTATTTTGACAAAGTCGCTCATGAGCTGGATGTAGGAAATAATGTTGTAATGCGGAACATATTGGAATCACAGGAAAAATGCTTAGATGGATCATAGTGTGGCTAAAGGGTAGGAGGCAGAGGGTTGTTATTAATAATTACCATTCAGGCTGCACTGTGTAAAAAGTGGAGTTCCCCAAGGGTGGGTACTGGAACCACTGTTTTTGGTTTTCTTGATTGTCATCAGTTTAAGGATACAGAGTGTAAATAGCAAATTTGCAGATGATGTCAAGGTCAGTAGAATAGTTGATCAACACCTGATTGAAAGTGACCAAGTAGCACTTTTTCGGGAGAGCTCAACTAGACTTCAGGGATGGTCAGCAAAGTAGCAGCTGAGTTTTTTTGTAACAAAATGCAAAGTCTTCCTACACTTGGGTGATAGCAACTACAAAGTAATTCAAACAGTTAGTGGGGTTAAATTAAAAAAAGTAGAATAAGGAAGGGATTTATAGTTACAATGCAGTCAGATGCAAAATTCTCTGAGCAGTGTAGACAGATGGAAGGAAAACCCTTGGTGTGTCTATTTATGTATTGAAAATTGCTTGTAGGGAAGTTACAATTCCACTGTATCAGACAGTTATAGGATCACACTTGGAATACTGTTTTCAAGTATAGAAACTGCACCTAAAAAAAATATATTGAACTTCTTGAAAGGATCCAAAGACAGGCAGCATGCTTGATGAGATTGGCAGGAGAATGTCCATATGGTGAAAGACTTCATATATGTTGGCTACAGAGCTAGGCACCTTGTGAGATTTCTAATTGAAGTGTATAAGGCTGTAAAAGGAGAAAGTAAAATGCATGCAGTTGAAATTTACACTTTTATAAATGAATCCAGAAGAAAGGCCATAAATTCAAATTTAGACTGGATTGCAGGATGTTTTCTTCAGTAAGTCATTGATTTCTGGAGTTGTCCCTGGGTGGTTGAGGCTGACAGCTTGGGCAGATTCAAAGGTGAGCTGGATAGTTTCATAAGTGAGGAGGGAAGTCAAATAGTTAGTGTATTTTATTTTATGTTATTTATGCACTTATTTATTATTTTTTTGGTTGGTGCAGTAAATGGCTTGGGCTTCCTTCCTCCAGCATTGTACCATATGGCATAATATTAACATGCAGAGCTCCAGCATTGTACTCCACGTGATCTGAAACTCAAATAAAATGGAAATTTTTCAAAATATATTGGATAAAATACTGTGTACAAAGTCCCTTTTGATTATCAGATTATTCAGTCTTGTTCTATCACCACAGTCACTGATCACATCATAACTCAAATTCTAACAGCTGTAAGTGCAACCATTCTGCAAGTTGAGCTGAAAAATCTTAAGTGTGCTGGAAATATTCCATTTGAGTAATAGGAGTCGCATTGTAGTGCTCACATCTAGATTCAACTACATTGATAGGTACAATATGGCCTAAATAGCCCTTGCACCAGAAATTTCTACAGTAGCAGCAATATCATAGTGTGAAGTTTAAACTTGTGTTCCCAAGCATTACTATGTGCACATTAGTATAAGTATCTCGGAATTGGTACCTTAAAAGGGGGTGCCACTAAATTATTACATAATTGGCTTTATATTTTAAATTTAAATGGATTTATTATTAATTGCATTTAATTGAACTTAAATTATTTGGAGACTTTCGGCTACAGATTCAATCTTGTACCTTTACTTTCCCTTCCCTGTTGATTTATTTTTATGTTAATTTTTCGCACTACTGTTTTGCCATGCTACTTGTGTATGTATTAATTTTATTTTTATATTAATTTTATTTTTATATTAATGGTCCTTGAGGTTGTCACAGACATTCTCTCAGATATGCCAGACAAGCTGTACTTGCTACCTGGGAGTCTAAAACGCTGATGGAACCGATATTCGGGTGACACTCAAGTCAAGTGGACCCAATTTCGGCGAAGTCCGGACGGTCTGTGACAACCAAATCCTCTGCTTGCACCTTCACGATGGTGGGACTGTTAGTAATCCTGGGTATAACCTCCATGCACAAGCACATGGTGGGTGACCACCCAGGTGTGAACCAACGTAAGCAGGGGTCGAGGTGTGGCGCCCACACCACATGGAGGAATGCCGCCCCTCTATGTTACCAGGCAGTACTAGGTGGTAGATGACTCATCAACCGGTGAAATACCACCACTTTGCTTATTGGAGGCTTGAAGTGGTGGAACCCATGTTTAGTCTCTAGAGCTAAGTTCCGGTCAACCCTTCCCTATCTCTTCCATCATGCAGTATGATTGATGACTTTTGAGGTTATGATGAACGTTGTGGCGAGATCCAATATTCCTTACATTTCGAGGGTACAGCTCTAAAACGGTTTTCGCAGGCCGGCCGCTAGTTAGTACACCGGACCGAACCTATTGGTAACTCTCTAGGAGGCTTCCGGATCAGCTAGTGTATAATCTTGCTACCTCTACTCTGCCAGATAGTGACTGGAGGGAGTCTGAGTAGTGTGTATGCGGGGAGCATTGTCGAGGCCACGTTATGTCAAGGATCTGGGTATATTCTTCCCACATGTACGCCATATCCAAAAATTTCATTACTTCATACAGCATGTCCCACCCACTTTTTCTTACTATTGAATACACCATGAATTGTCAAACTAATAGAACAAGCTTATCTGCGAAAAGATCTAAACCTCCCAAGGATTTCCTAATTCATTTCACAAATATACGTGGTCTCAATTCTAATCTCAACGATGTCCATTTCCACTTGCAGTCTGCCAAACCCCATGTACTTTTTCTGACAGAATCTCAGTTAGCGGTTGATTCAACTACTGTTCATCTCAGATGCCCAAATTATTCGCTGTATGATTCCTTTCGCCTCAAAGGTGGTACTTGTGCATATGTCCGTTCTGATATTCCCTGTCAGAGACTTGGCAATTTGGAATCTCCTCTCTTTGATCTTCTCTGGCTTAAAATCTCTCTACCTCATTGTGTCAAATTCATCTGTTGTCTCTACCGTTCTCCCAACTCCACTAATCACTTGGAGCTCTTTGACTTCCTCTCGTTGCAACTTGACTTTCTCCAGTCCAACTTTCCTAACAGTGAGGTAATTTTCCTTGGTGATTTTAATGTTCACAACTCCAGCTGGCTTCCGTTTTCTAGTCACACCGACCCAGCAGGTCGAGATGCTGAAGCTTTTGCAATTACTAATGACCTAGCACAGATTGTTCATTTACCTACAAGAATACCGGACAATCCTAATCATACAGCCAATACGCTTGATCTTTTTCTCACAAACAACCCTTCTAAGTACACGGTCGAAGTGAGAGGTCCTTTAGGCACTTCAGATCACAACTTGGTGATTGTCTCTTCTCCAATGGAACCTTTATCTCATGGCTATTCCCAACCTCGTGTTGTTTGGCATTACAAGAATGCAAAATGGGATGACCTGCTAGACTTCTTTTCTTCTTTTCCTTGGTCGGATTACTGTTTCAAAACTCCTGATGTCAACGTTTGCTCAGATCGTGTCAGTGAAATTATTCTTGCAGGAATGGAATCCTTTATCCCACACTCCACTTTAAAATCTCGTCCTTTATCTAAACCTTGGTTTTCCAATAAATGTGCTAAGGCTGTTCAAGAGAAGAATGTTGCATATCGTAATTGGCTTGTTTCTAATTCTTCAGTTTCATTTTCTGCCTACACCAAAGCTCGCAACAATTGTAAAGCAGTTATTAATCAGTCCAAACTAGAGTTTGAACAGGCTAAGAGTAGAAAACTTGCTTCTTGCCCTAATGGTAGCCGAGCATTCTGGTCTCTTGCCAAAGCTATTGGCCGCAACTTTTGCCCATCTCTGCTTCCACCTCTGTCCAAACCAGATGGTTCTGTTGTCACTTCAGCCAAGGATAAAGCTGACCTGCTAGCATCCCATTTTTCTTCCAGCTCATGTATTAATGAACTTGTTAAAACACCTCCCACCATTCCAACAACACGGTCCATTCAATGCCTCCTGTGGTCTTCCGTCAAAAGGATATCAGAAGGATTTTGATGAATCTTGATGCTAAGAAAGCTCCAGGTCCTGATGGTATTTCTCCACTTGTTCTCAAAACCTGTGCTCCTGAACTTACTCCTATTCTTTGCCGCCTTTTTTCATTTTCTTATTCCAAAGGTGTTTTTCCTTCTGCTTGGAAATTTGCTCATATCCAGCCAGTTCCTAAAAAGGGTGACAAATCCCTCCCATCCAATTATCGTCCCATTGCAATTACTTCTACTCTTTCTAAAGTAATGGAGAAATCAATTAACCGCCAACTCTTAAACTACCTAGAAACCTTCCGTCTGATCAACGATCGCCAGTATGGATTCCGTCGGTGTCGATCCACTGGTGATATTCTGGCTTATGTTACCCATTTATGGACTACTTCAATGGATAGGTTTGGTGAAACACAAGCAGTTGCTCTTGTCATCTCAAAGGCTTATGATCGTGTTTGGCATAAAGGTCTTCTAAACAAGCTTCCATCTTATGGTTTGCCAACTGTTTTTAGTAATTGGTTATCCAGTTTTCTCTCTGATCGCTCACTGAGGGTGATGGTAGATGGCTCTCTGTCTTCTAACTTCTCCACTAATGCCGGTGTCCCCCAAGGTTCAGTTCTTTCCCCCACTCTTTTCCTCTTGTATATCAATGACCTTCTTCCATTGACTGGAAATCCTATCCATAGTTTTGCCGATGATAGCACATTGCATTCAACTTTCCATTTTGAGAAACCTTGCCCTGCTCAATCAGCTTCAACTTCTCGAAAATCTGCTACCAATTCCTTAAATGCCGATCTTCAGGTAATTCTCCAGTGGGGCAAAGACAACTTAGTTGATTTCAACCCTTCTAAAACTCAGTCTTGTCTTATATCTCGCAAAAAGGATTCTTCTGCTCCTATGCTTATCTTTAGTGACACTCCAATTTCTAGGCAAAAGGATATATCTCTTTTGGGGATTACCCTGACTTCTAATCTCTCTTGGCACAAGCACATTACAAATATTGCTTCCTCTGCATCTAAAAAACTTGGTTTTCTCTTTCGCTCTCGGCGTTACTTTTCTTCCAAACAGCTGCTCACTCTGTATAAATCGCAAATCCGCCCTGCCATGGAATATTGTTCCCACATTTGGGGTGGTGCCCCCAAAACCTCTCTCAGGCTTCTTGATTCCATTCAGAAGAGGGCAGTTAGGTTAATTAATGATTCATCTCTAACAGAGTCTCTCCACTCGCTTTCTCATAGACGTACTGTTTCTGCTGCATGCCTCTTCTACAGATATTTCCATGGGCACTGTTCTTCTGAATTGGCTTCTATAATTCCCGCTCTCTCTTTCAAAACAGTCCGAACACGTGTCGCCACCAGCCAACATCCATTTACTGTCCAACTTCAAACCCACAGAACCAACTTTTCATCTTCCTCATTTATTCATTCAACTGCCGTTTTCTGGAACAACCTTCCTTCATACGTATTTCCTGAAAATTACAATCTACAGAAGTTCAAGTCCAATGTCAACAAATATCTTCTTTCGTCTTCTCAACCTCCAACCCAAGCACGGTACTAAGTACTATAGGTTCTAATACCTCTCGTGTTTGGGGTTCACATAAAAAAAAAAAAAAAAAAATTATCGATTTTATATATATATATATTAAATTTCAATAAAAAAAAAAAATAAATATTAAGCTGTCATTAGAGGCAGCAAAATGCACATCCTCCACATGATGCCCGGTACATAACAGATAATTTATATAAAAATAAAAATAATACATAAGCCAGTAGCATGGCAAAACTGTAGAGTGAAAGTTAACATAAAAATTAACATAAATTAAATCAACAGGGAGGGAGAAAGTAAAGACAGAAACTGTAGCTGCAAGTCCCCAAATAATTTAGAGTTTAATTAAATCCAATTAATAATAATAAATCCAATTTAAATTTAAAATAATGCCAATTATATAATAATTTAGCGGTACCCCCCCTAGTAAGGTACCAGTTCCGAGAGACGTGAAATATCACCAAAACGAACTACTAAAAGAAAACAAAATAACAAAATAATAGACTGATCATTATGCCCCATATTGACGGAGGACCACAAGGCCAATAATAGTCATGGAATCGCTGCATTTCAATTGCTAGACAAATCATCGCAAAGGCGAACAGACTGAAGGGCCAATCCACCCCTTCCTCCTCCAATCAATCCACAAATGCAGAGGATTTGCATAGAAGTGGTCCTTATGCAGCGAGAAATAAACTATAGAACAGACAGCACTCTAGAGCAGAGCCACACCACCGACATAATGTAAGCTTTGCCAGCTTATATGGACAGAAAAAGAAGAAATATAGATGACAGCACAGACACTGCTTTTTGCATATTAACCCACTACTACCACCTGAGTTATATTTAATTAATAGCTTAAAAAGTTAGAATGCAATAACATAAAATAAGAAAATAAATAAATATTAAGCTAACATTAGAGGCAGCAAAATGCACATCCTCCGCATGATGCCCAGTTCATAACAGATAATCCATATAAAAATAATACATAAGTCAGTAGCGCGGCAAAACTATAGATCGAAAGTTAACATAAAAATTAACATAAATTAAATCAACAGGGAGGGGAAAAGTAAAGGTAACAAGACAGAATCCGTAGCCGCAAGTCCCCAAATAATTTCAAGTTCAATTAAATCCAATTTAAATTTAAAATAATGCCAATTATATAATAATTTAGTAATAATTATATAATCCGTCAATATGGGCCATAATGGTCAGTCTATTATGTTGTTACTTTGTTTCCTTTTAGTAGTTCATTTTAGTGATATTTCACGTCTCTCAGAACTGGTACCTAACTAGGGGGGATACCGCTAAATTATTATATAATTGGCATTATTTTAAATTTAAATTGGATTTATTATTATTAATTGGATTTAATCGAACTCTAAATTATTTGGGGACTTGTGGCTATGGTTTCTGTCTTGTTACTTTTACTTTTCCTCTCCCTGTTGATTTAATTTGTTTTACCATGTTACTGGCTTATGTATTATTTTTATTTTTATATGAATTATCTGTTACACACACACACACACACACACACACACACACACACACACACACACACACACACACACACACACACACACACACACACACACACACACACACACACGTGTGTGTATATATATATATTATTTTATCTTATCTTCCTTCATGGATCAGGCGATCCGCCTATTCTGATCTCAAAGAGATTTGCCCATCTTTTCTTTGATCTTTCTCTTTCTCTTTTTCCTTTTGCTCTATATGTATAAGCTAATTTAGGGAATCTATTATCTTCCATTCTTTCTACATGTTCTTTCCATCTTTGTGTATATTCTATAATTTTTCCATTAATTGAGTAAATTTTTAATTCCTTTCTAATATTTACGTTTGGTATTTTATCTAATTTTGTACATCCTTTAACATATCTTAAAAATTTCATTTTTTGCAGCTTGTATTCTATTAATGTCTCTTTGTTTCAGTATCCATGTTTCAGAAGCATAAAGTGTTGGTATTTCCATTTTTTTTGTAAAATTTCAATTATATATTTATATATATGTATATATATGTAAAAAAAAAAAAAACTATATTTAAACAATGAAATCAAGAAAAGAAGTAAATTGTGATATATTAAAGCTGCTTCTATTTACAGAGTAAATAAAGTTGTTTTGCTACAATTAATATTATAATAATCACAATTTAACATATTTCTTTGTTTTGTGCATAATATAGATGACAGAGAGCACTGCTGCAAAATCAGATAAAGCACAAGAAATAAAGGAAGACCAAAAAGAATCTGTCATCTCATCTGAAGGGGCAGAACCAGAACACAAAGAAGATTATTTCAATCTTTGCAGTTTAATGCCTGAACTTGGCCACTTATATTCTAAAATTGAATTAGAAAAAACAAAAGAAGAAACATTTAAGAAAAAGAAAAGAATGGATGATAATAATTCAGCTTCCAAAATTGATGTAAATCAGTTGCATTCTAAGTGGCCACGGAACAGCAAAGAAACATCAGAAGTTAGCCACTCGCCACTTTTGAACCAGAAAGGTGAATAAAGTTTAAAATCTGTGTAATAAAAATAATAAATTTCTATGTATTTTAGAGATAGCTTAGATCAGGAAAGCTTACATACTCATTTTGACTGTCTGCCTACTGAAATTAGAGCAAAAAAATGTTCAATGCCATAATTCACAGTGGACTGTGCTTTTTTTTTTTTTTTTTAATGATATCATACAGCTATTTTATTTATAGGTGCCTCCGTAGCCAGGTGGGAAGGAGCAGCAGTGCGTAGCATACGCTTCTTGATTAGACCGGGGTTCGAGCCAGTCACCACCAAATACGGAGGATGCGGAAAGGTCAGGGAATGACCACCGCATATTCCTGGAGCAATATGGCCTTAGTTGCTAATACTCCTAAAAACCAAATAACAACAGCTATTTTATGACATACAGGAATACATCATACATACCTGCAATTTGTAGACATACACATAAGTGTGGATGTCTACAAGTTGCAACTATGTATGATGTATGTATTAATAAGAAAAGATATTAGATGAGTAGTAATATTTTTTTCTTGATTTACAGAATACTATATGATGAAAAAATAATAAGAAATATAAGAAAATGAATGAGAAAGTTTAAAGAAAGTAAAATTCTTAGCATATTATAGTAACTTAAAAAGAAAATGCATTAATAATTCCTGCAAATATATTAAAAACAAAATTAAATTGAAAAATTGTAGTTACAAGATAAATTGAATTTAAATTAGAAATAAATTTCAAATAATGGTAATTATAAATTGATAATTAATGAACCATCTGGGGAGATTTTATTTTATAATTTAATGTTAGAATATAAACAACTGAGTTGTAATGAGGAAAATTAACAGTCAGGTAACTACTATAGTCTGGACCAATAAATGAGGTTGGGGTATGGCATCCACACCATACAGGTAAATGTCTGACTCTCTGTGTTACTAGGCAGTAATATGTGGTAGATAACGCATTCACCACCTATGCAAGACCACACAGGGGCACTGACTCTCTTTAAAAATTACAGCTGTGAATTACAGGCTCTGAAAAAGCGATAAGTGTTTGCCTTTTTATTTACCTAATTGTTATTTTATATTGTACTTTATACGTAGTCTTATAGTTATTGTTACGCTGGTTATTTTTAATTTAGATAAAGAGATTTTGTAGATTTCTACTTAATATACGAAAAACCGTTATTTTGTTCGAATCTTGCAGCCATTGTTTTTGTATAGAGTAGCAGGGAATTCAAATTTTTAATTGTGGTAACTAAGCAGTTCTAACATAATTATATAGCGTAATATGCATCACTGCATTTAGGATTCTATTAGATAGCGTAGTATTGACAATTATTATTAATTAAATTTATTGATCTTATTAATTTAAAATATCATGCCCCAGACTAGAGCAGCAAAGCAACGAGCACAAAGAGGCAGGAGTGCTGTGACTCGGAATAGAACTGAGAGGAGCAATTCTCCAACGCATCACAGCATAAAAAAATGTGCAACTTGTGAAATGTTTGCCGAACTCTCTGGAACAGAACATGATCTAGCCAAGGAGAATGTCTTTGTATGTGCAAGATGCAGAGCGTGTCTAGAAATGAGGCATCAGCTAAACGTTCTACTGGACATCTATGAGAGCTTGAGGTGTAGGGTAGATGCCCTCGAAGAAATTAATATGAGGGGCCCGTCAAGCTCTCAGCTGCCCAACTCAACGCCACAGCTCACTCCTGGGCATCAAGCAACACAGCGGCAATCTCCAAGGCAGAATGTGTTGGTCCCAAAGAAACTAGTTATTATTGGTGACTCTATTGTCAGGGAGACGGCGAATGCATTGTGTAAAAAGGATAGATGGAACAGGACCAGGGTATATCTGCCAGGGGCAAAAATGGTTGATGACAATGTAAAGCATGTGTCATCTTTTAACGGCACAAAAGGTGATATTGTTGTACATGTTGGCACCAATGACATTAAGAATAGGAGATCTACAGATTTACTTAACAAGTACAGGTCAGTGTTGCAAAAAAGTCATGAGTCAGGGTTAAATTTGAAAGTGTCTGCAAATCTGCCCAGACACGATAGGAGGGAATACATGATGAGAGTCTTGTCAATCAATTCAGCCCTGGAGGGAATGTGCAAGGCTAAAGGGGTAGAATTTTTTTTCAGAGTGGTCTGTGCTTGTTAACAGGAGAGACTGCTTCTACGGGGATGGGATACACTTAAATATAAAGGGTGCAAGAATATTTACTGATGCTATCGAGGCAGTGTTAGGTGGGTCAGAAAACTGCTAGCTTGGGGGGATTCACAGACTAAAAGGTTAAAAGTAGCCGCAGGCAGAGGTGAAGGTAATTCTTGCAAAACTTCTATTAGAATAAGTAGCGACCTGGAGCGAGGGATGCTGGGGGTTTCAGGGACTGACAGCAGTCATTGTGAAACAGGTGGGTATATGGGATGTATTAGGGTAACTAATAATAAGGATAGGTAAATGTATACCAATGCTAGAAGTATAGTAAATAAATTTGATGAATTTGAAGTGTTGGTCAAGACATCAAAGGCGGATATTGTTGGCATAGCAGAGACGTGGTGTCACACAGATATAAGGAATGCAGAACTGGAATTTGGGGAGTGCAATGTGTACGAAAGGATAGACAAGATAGGAAGGGAGGTGGTGTTATGCTGTTAATTAAGAAGTGCATCCAGTTGATATAGATGAACAGTGCACTGTTGAGTCAGTTTGGTGTGACATAACCACTGCGAAAGCAAAAATAAGAGTGGGAGTGTGTTATAGGCAATGAACAATTGTACAGAGAAATAGAGTGGGCTAGTAAATCAGAATGTCTTAAAATGGGGGATTTTAACTTCCCAGATATTGACTGGAACTTGGTTAGTCACTCACACGCTAGTAAGACTTTTGTGGATTTATTGGTTGATTGTTTTCTGCAGCAACATGTTCAAGAGGCAACCAGAGAGGGTAATATATCTTGATCTGGTTATCAGCATTGATCATTCCCGTATTAAGAATTTTCATATAAAGGAACCACTAGGTGGCAGTGATCACAGTGTACTGATGTGGGATTTACTTAAAGATATAATTACCATCAGGGGTAAAGGAAAGGGTTTTTGCTTCCGTAAAGGTGAGTACAGTGGTCTCAGAAAGTTTTTAAATTCTGTACAGTGGGATCAACTGACGATGTTACCAACAGTAAATTCTAAGTGGGAAGCATTCAAGGAATTAATCGTGGATGCTACTAAAAGTTTCATACCTATTAAAATATATTGTTCAAGGTTTAGGCCTAAATAGTTAACAAATGAACTAATGAGACTCATGACAGAGAAGAAAAATGCATGGGAGGCATATAAATTATCAAGCGACTCAGAAGCCTATGGCAGATATAAGCTAGTCTGTAATCAGGTCACAAAGGAGGTTAGGCAGGCGAAGGCAGATTACGAGAAATCTTTGGCAAAAGATGCTAAGAAAATCAGGAAGGATTTCTTTACTTATATAAACTCCAAAATGAAGGGAAAGAATCTGATTGGTCCACTTGATATCGATGGTTCGACTGTTGATGATCCTGCTCAGAGAGCAAACAAACTGAATGAGTATTTTGCATCTACATTCACACATGAGGAGTTATTAAGGTTTGAAAATGGCAGAAGGTTATCAAATTATAGCAGGGTGCTTAATGATTTTGTAATAACCGAGAGCAAAGTGGAGGAGAAATTGTTGAAGTTAAATATAAGAAAGGCACCTGGTGTGGATGGGATCTATCCAGTTATATTAAAGGAAGTGGCAAAGCAACTAAGCAAACCCTTAGCCATAATTATGAGCGCATCCTTGGACTCAGGGGAGGTCCCCACTGACTGGAGATGTGCAAATGTATCCACAATTCACAAAGGGGGATCGAAGGGCGACACGAGCAATTACCGACCAGTTAGTTTAACTTCTGTTCCGTGTAAAATAATGGAGTCAAAAGATGCATTGCAGGATCATCTAGACAAGACTGCAGCAATAATTCAGACACAGCACACAGAATGGGATTGTTAATGGAAAGTCTTGTCTGACAAATTTGATAGGATATTATGATGTGGTTACAAAGGAACTGGATGCAAAAAATAATTTTATATCATATATTTGGATTTCAGGAAAGCTTTTAACACTGTTGCGCATGGAAGACTATTGTACAAATTGGGTAGAATGGTATTAAGGGTAAGTTGCTACAATGCATAAAAGGATGGTTAGGTGGGAGAAGACAGAGGGTGGTAATCAATGGGTGCTGCTCTTCATGGACTAATGTTATTAGTGGAGTCCCACAGGGTTCGGTATTGGGTCCTCTGTTGTGTTGTATATTTATCAATGATATTGATGAAGGTATATCAGGCTTAATGTCGAAGTTTACAGATTATACAAAGGTTGGCAGGGTTGTTAATGACAGTAATGGCAGTGTGCTACTGCAACAGGATCTAGATAATTTGGGCAGATGGGCTAAGAAGTGGCAACTGAAGTTTAACCTTGACAAATGCAAAGTACTGCATATGGGTAGAAGTAACCCCAGAGAAACGTACCAACTGTGTGGTACTACACTTAAGGTGGTAGAAAATGAAAAAGACCTGGGAGTAATTGTGCAGTCAGATATGAAGTTTTCTGAGCAATGCAGACAGGCTGCCAAGCAGGTCATGGGGTTTTGTCAATGATATATAGGATTTTGATAGCAGGGAAAAGGAGGTGATTGTCCCTCTGTATAAGGCAATGGTCAGGCCATGCCTTGAGTACTGCGTACAGGTCTGGAGGCCTCATTTTAGGAAGAATGTAGATTTGCTTGAGCGTGTACAGAGAAGGGCAGCAAGATTGCTGAGGGTGATGAAGGGATCCTCTTACCGAGAGAGGCTTAAGTTCTGCAAATTGCAGTGGCTGGAGACTAGGCACCTGCGCGGTGATCTGATTGAGGTCTATAAGGCCTTGAATGGGTTGAGCACGCTGAATTCTGATGGGATCCTTCCACTTGTTCAGATTACCAACCTACGGGGACATAAGTTCAAATTAAGAAAAGATTAGATGTAGAATAGATGTGCGGAAATTGCCTTTAGCCAGCGGGTAGTTAATTGCTGGAACAAATTTTCATCTGTCGATGTGGAAGTTGATAAGTTAAAAAAATTTAAGGAGGAACTGGACAGGCATTTGGAGGGAATGGTGTGTTTTTTTTTTTGGCTGATGCTGCACAAGCTCTCATACACTTGCTTTCTTGCATCACATGCGCTACTACCATCACTTTTGCTTGGCTTTAAGTGGTAAAATCCATGTTTAGTCTGGAGATCAAAGTTCTGGCATCCCCCACTCATTTTGCCTGCGGTATGAGTGACATGTATTTATTTAGCCGGGCATCATGGTGAGATGCAGTATTCCTTATGCTTTGAAGGTATACCTTTAAAACAGTTTTGCAGTCCAGCTGCTAGGTAGTACAGTACTGTAGTGGATACCACTGGGGCAGAAGGAAGTGTGTGCTAAAAGAAAGTGTCCACTTTTCTGAGGTCAGTTTCAATAATTCAGAAAAATGAAATTCACTGTAACCGGTTGCTTAACAAACTTTTTTTACTACTTATCGTTATACTTTTGCATTTCAGTTAACTTTTAATAAATAATGCATAATTAATTTTTAATAAATAACAAATTTATTTGTGTTATTTATTTTAAAACATCATTGTCTTTTAGTAAAAAATGAATATAGATCGCTTTGTTTAGAGCAGTGGTTCTCAAATTTTCTGAGCCCACACCTTCCTTGAAGTAAAACATCTATAATTGTGCAATTTCTTATTTTTGATATGTTAATACAATAATTATTAATACATGAAATAACAATTGGGATATTTTTTATTCTTAAAAAACATTAATGTGATGTTTGTGCTTGCTTTTTATTGCTTAATTCATCAAACCTAGGCAACACATATTTCTTTTTCAACATTTAATTTTGATCTGAATTTTTTTGATTTAATGACTGCCAGTGCCAAAAATCCAACTTTTACAAAGTGTTAGAATTGCAAATGGCACTAGTATTCACAAAGCTTTATTGCTACATTCTGGGTATTTGTGTTTTGCTAAACACCAAAAATCATATAAAGATAATGATGAAAACTTTGCTTTCAGTGTAAGGTCTGATGTGAGATCGATAAATTGTTCTTCTTCAACAGTAGGTAAATTTGATGGGGACTTTGTATCAAAGGGATCTCTAATCCTTATGTACTCTTCAAATTTTTTTTAAAAATATTTCTCGATGCATGCATGGAGTTGTGATAAATGCTCAACAGTTACTGATTTTAATTCTTCATTAAAATGAACTTCATTTTATTGTAAAAATTGATGTAAAAGTGGGAAGCAATCAATTTTACCTTCTTTTATTTTTTTTCTTTCAAAGTTTTAGTTTCCTTTTAATGGCTAAAACTTTGGTGTAATTTCCCTGAAGAGATAAATTAAGTGAATTTAATTTATCAAAAATATCGCGACGCCCCTGGTAAATTGTGGTGCCTCTCCAAGGCATTATGATACACAGTTTGAAAACTGGTGGATTAGAGTATTTCATTTTCATTGTGGGTAATTAGATCACTCAATATTTTTACTCTGTATTCATTGTTTTTGCTCACAGAATTCTTTTGATGTGTTATTTATTTATTTATTCAATTGATTGCTATTTACAATTGCTCCTTGTGCAGCATGCAAGCTAGAGGGGATAAAAAAATTACAACTCGGAGAATAAATTTACAAAAAATGACAGTTTAAAAATAAAAAAGGCCCTTCATGCTGGTTGTCTCAAGAGGAGTATGCACAACATGTAAAGCTTGACAAACTATGAACATGAACTACTTGATGGCGGCATAATGTCGAGAAGCAAAAGGATTGTGTTGCTAGGCGGTTAACCTCCAAAATCGACATCTGAAACCACAGCAGATATTTCAAGAGAACTGTGTATTAGGACTGCCTTTGATGGTGGACAGGCTTCCCAACTCAATTTTTACTTGCTCTGCATTCAAGAGACTATGGGTTCTAGTTAATCTAATGCATCGGCATATTTTTTTAAATTGGGGTCATGCTGTTATTCATCCTTTTCAGGTTCTTCCTCTTCCTCCATAAGCTCCTTATTGTTCATAAATTTACTTACAATGTCTTTTACTTCAGTGTTTATGCTTTCCCTCACTACATCTACAGAAAAATATTCATCTACGGAATCTACAGAAAAAGAAAAGAGTCTACAGAAAAATATTCATCTCCTGTCAGTGAAGAATTTCCTAGTAGCCACAGCAAGCCATTAATACAGATGCATCAGCTGCATCTGCAAAGTCACCATCACACTGACTAACACTCACATCAAATCCTGCTTTGTAGAAGCAGTTTTTAATTGCAGAGGGCTCACTGCATTCCATGCTACACTAATCTAGATTTATAGCCTGTAGTATGTGTATACTTTTGTAAAGTTTGAACAACTTTTCTTCATCAATTTTGAAATTAGTTGTTAAGAACTATTTGTCAATATTTCAACTTAAAGTTGGCAATTATTTCTTGATCTAGTGGTTGAGAAGCGAATGTGATGGGAGGGAAAAAAAAGCACTTTAACATTATTTAGTTTAATGTGTGGGTGAGATTTGGCATTGTCAAGAAATAAAATAACTTTTCTATTCTGGCAAATCATTCTTTTATTGAAATGGATCAGCCATTCTTTCATTATCTCCCTAGTCATCTAAGCTTTATTGTTTGATTTCCAATGTAAATTGAGTTTTCTTAAATCCAAACCTTTAAAACACCTTACCTTGGATTCATAGGTTTTTGCTTATAATAAGAGGTGTTTCATGAGTGCCTGTTATGCTTGTACACAAAAGTACAGTTAGATGTTTCATCGCCACTTTACCTCCAGCACGTTCCCCCTCTAAGGCACATTATTTTATCTTTTAACTGCACGGGGGATTGTTATTTGTTATTGTTATTTGGTTTTTTTTAGGAGCATTAGCAACTAAGGCCATATTGCTCCGGTAATATGCGGTGGTCATTCCCTGATCTTTCCACATCCTCCGTATTTGGTGGTAATGGGCTCGAACCCTGGTCTAATCAACAAGCGTGTGCTATGCACTGCTGCTCCTTCCCACCTGGCTACGGAGGTGCCTGCACAGGGGAGGAGGAGAACGTGTTTCATCACCATTCAACATGTTTTCTGATGATTATGCAACAAGTATTGATGGCAGCCTTTTTTTTTAAAAAAAAAAAAACATCAATAGGCTCCCTCCCCACAAATTGCACTGAATGAAATATTGTGATGTCTATGGAATTTACCAAACCAGCCATTAGATGCTTTAAAGTCAGCAGTATCAGTTTTTTTAGCAATTTCTAAAGATTTGGTTTGAATCATAGGCCTAGAGAGATGGGAATGTTTTGATTGCATACCCGACTAAACCACTCAAATGTCAATTTATCCACCAAAGCATCTTTGCCATGAAAAAATGTATGGAGCTGCTTTCCATTTTCCTACTACTGTTTTAACAAAATTTCTTGATTTTTAATGATTGCTGCTGCTTAAAAGTCTTTCCAATTTTGAAATGATCAGCTAACTTATGAAGTCCATACTTTTCTTTTCTAGAATATTCTATAATTTCTGATTTTTATTTCAGAGTTAACTGCTTTTGAGACATACTGTACTAACTGTACTACAGTATGAGTATTTAACCGTAAATGTTTACCTGGGCTGGAACTCTGCACGAAATTTCACAATTGTCCAGAATCTCTCCACTTGAAATTTACTATAGTACTATAACAACCACACACTCTGAGGAAACAAAACTGAGTCTTACAGAATAGATAGATGGTAGTGCCAAATATGAGAGTTGGTTTTTCCCCTCTTTGGAGATCTAAACACACCATATATTTAGTGGTGATAAACTAGGGAGCTGTTTCAGTCAAATTTTCTGGTTTAGTTTTACGGATGGTTTTACTAATGTAGCATGCATTTGTAGAGGACTCTAATGCAAATGTATTATAGTCCATTTGTAGAGAGTTAATTTTTTTAAAGAAATTTATTGTACAGTACTATATTACAACGGTATTCTCACATTCAAACTAAAACTTACCCCTTTTTCTCTCAGCAACAGTTTCTCTCATGTTTACAATTTTATTACCTTGCTAAGTGATGTGCACACCAGTGAACTGCTTCAGACAGTCAAAATGAAGTTTGTAAATTCTATATCAGCAGTGGTGAGGGTGTTAACACATTCAGTCCCCAGATGCCAAGTGTTCTATGACCAAGCAATTTCTCTGCGTTCCAAAAAGCCGCTTGGTTACGACAAGGTAACCAAGTGGCTGAGTTATTTAGTTAGTACTGTTGGAAATAGCACTGCTCCTACTTCCCTGTGGCGGGGTCAGAAATCTGGGTGGTAAAGCAAACCTCCAGGGACAAAAGGAGCAAAACATTGAGAGGGTAACTGGTTCCCCGAAAATGGTTCAACAACTGAAATCTGGTGACCTGCCTGTAGAGACCACCAGATCTAAACACTCTGAGTCTCTACTCAGACTCACCTCATTTGGTGGAGTTCCATGTAAGGTGTCTCCAAAGGCACCTTTGGAGACACCTTACATGGAATGAATATTTCAGAGAAAGAAATTGTTCAGGAACTGCAGGATCAGAAAGTTACATGGGCCAAAAGAATTATGATGAAAAAAGATGGCGAGCTCATTCCGACTCACAACATCATACTAACATTCAGCTCACCTAACCTACCTTCATCAGTGAAAGCAGGGTAATTGCATTGTCGCATTTGCGCATATATCCCAAATGCAATAAGTTGTTATGTGTCAGAAATTTGGACACTCACAAACAGTGTCGAGGTGACTCGTTATGTCCAAACCATGAATCAAAAGAACATTCCCAAGCTGACTGTAATGCCCAGTGTTCGCTTTGTCCCAGTTGTAAAGGCAGCCATCTAGCCTTCTCTAAAAATTGTGAACAGTGGAAATACTAGAAAAAAATCCAGAAATATAAAATAGAAAAGAAAATCTCATTCCCAGAAGCATGAAAGCAAATACAATTACAGATGCCTAGATGTACATGTGCTGAAGCCTCTAAAAAATTTCTTTCAGGATCAGTCCAAACTGAACTTCAATTCCACCAAACATCTCCATTTCTGAATGGGCTCGATCCTTGATCTTTTCTGTACCACAATCCTCAAGCAGGGCTAGCAACACAGCAGTTACTATACCACCAGCTGCCCATGTAGCTCCTGTAAGACCGCTCAAGCAGAGAAGCCAAATCTCTTTAGCAAACAGCCAGATGGCTCCTCCTTCCTTATGGATACCAATGAAATTCCCACTCAAGATGAAACCGAAACCATTCCAGAGATCTGTCCAGAGGATGAAATAGACACAAGACCTATTTTCCCAAAAAGTGAGAAGATTGAAATTGACTGCGTCAAACAGACTTTTAAAAAACACAGACTCAACTCCTTCATCTAAATCTAAACAATGAACAATGTAGTCCAATGGAAATGTAGTGGCTTTCATAGCAATATTGATGACATCCAGGAAATAATTGAGTGTCATAATCCAGTTGGCATCTGTTTACAGAAGACATATTTAACTCCTCGGGGATTTCTCTCACTCTCAATAAAAAATTATACTCTTTTCCGACAAGATAGACTAGTTACAAATAATGCTCATAGTGGGGTAGCCGTTCTCATAGATTCACAAGTCCCTTGCAGATGTATTCCTTTGCAAACCTCTATTGAACCTGTTGCTATGCAAATAGCAATTGGTGTCACTATAACACTTGTTTCAATCTATCTATCACCCAGTCAACCTTGTACCATTCATGAACATGAAGATTTAATTCTGCAGTTGCCAACTCCTTTCTGTTTATTCAGCGACTTCAATTAACACCATCCATTGCAGTGGTCTTCCAATGCAGATGGACAAGGACAGCTCATTGACAGGCATAATTTAACCATCCTAAATACTGTTCACCAACTTACATCCATTTCCCAACAGGAACAGTCTCTTCAATAGATCTATCTATTTCCTCTCCATTCCTCTTTCCTTGTATTGAGTGGACAGCTCTTGACAATCCACTAAACAATGACCACTATCCACTAATCTGTATAATTCAAAATTCACTCTGTAACTTCAGAAAACCACATAAAATTTAAATTTTCCAACTCAGATTGAACAAAGTACATTATCATGTATCTTTCAATAATCAGATCATCAAATCTCATCCAATTTACATAGTCAGCAACCATGTTACCAAACAAATCCCAGCAGTTGCATCTATTTCCGTCCCACAGTCAGGCTTATGTAGATCCATAAATTATTGGTGGAATGAGAATTCTAAGAGTGCCAAAAAAGGAAAAAACTGAGCATGGAATATATTCCATAAACATCCTAATACCAATAATCTTATAATTATAAGAAACTCATAGCCAAGGCTTGCCACATCAAGAAGAAAGCAAAAAGAGACTCTTGGATCCGATTTGCAATTTCACTTAAAAAAAATACATTCTAGAATAATATGGAGAAAAATAAAACAACTAAATGGCAAATTTCCTCCTTTATCCTCTCAAATTTTCAACTGGAATGGACAGGCGCTGTGCAGAAATTGAAAATGCCCTAGAGTCTATATTCTCACAGTTGTCTGCCTCGACCAAATACGACCCATCATTTCAGAAGATTAAAGCTCCAGCTGAAAAATCTCAATTGAACTTCAAAACCACATCTTCTTTATCATATAATTGGCCACTTACTATGCTTGAACTTCAAGAAGCCATATATACCTCTAAGAACAACGCTGCTGGTCCTGACGGAGTATGTTATATAATGCTTAAACACTTAGATAACAGATCGTTATCCTTACTGCTGACTTTCTACAGTTGTATTTTCATTAAACATTCATTCCCCACCTGTTGGCATCAGTCCTATGTACCGGCAATTCCCAAACCAGGGAAAGATCACTCTATACCTCACAACTACAAACCTATTTCTCTTACCAGCTGTTTGGGTAAAACTCTGGAAAAAATGTTACACTGCTGACTAACCTGGTATCTTGATTCCAAATATCTAATCTCTGATAACTAATTTTGTTTCAGAAAAAATCAATCATCCTTGGATCTCATGGTCAAAGCCAAAAGAAATGTTAGGAATGCATTTATCTGAAATGAGTATCTTGTTATGGTATATTATGCCTTGACCTGAGAGGCCACTTACCATATTTCATACAAAACTTCCTTCGGCATAGAATTTTTCGAGTCCGCTATCTGCAAGTCCTGTCCTCTCACAAATCTATGTACAAGAGGAAGGAGTTCCACAAGCCTCAGTTCTGTCTTATTTGCAATAAGAATAAATAATATAACCAAATGTATACCCAACCCTGTAAACTCATACCTCTATGTTGATGATCGGACTGTTTCCTACAGTTCACAGAATATGAACTTCATTGAAAGGCAGCTACAAATCTCACTTAACAATATTGATCTATGGATGACGTAGAATGGGTACCAACTATCACATTAGAAATTCATTTTTGTAACAAACGAAAGATGCATTCTGACCCAGAGCTACACTTAACAAATCATCCTATATCAGTTATAAAAAGTATTCGTCTCCTTGGCCTGATTTTTGACCACATGCTTAATTTCTTAGAACATCAAATATCTGAGGACTACTTGCCAGAAAAAAATTAGCATACTCAAGAGTTCTTTCTTCTACAACATAGGGTGCAGACCGCTATACCTTGCTTCACTTGTATAGAACTCTAATTAGGTCTCGTCTTGATTATGATGCCCGATGTATGACTCTGCTAGGGAGAGCGTGCTAACATGCCTTGCTCCTATTCAACGTTCTGTCCTCAGGATTGCTACAGGTGCATATAGAACATCGCCAGTACAAAGTCTTTATATTGAAACCCATGAAGTTCCACTCTATCTCAGAAGAAAAGTGTTACTTCTGAATTATGCAGATAAAATTCGAACCATGCCTACCCATCCCATTTGGGCAATAATTATTGATCCACAGTTTAAAATGTTCTATAGAAATAGACTGAGTGCAGTTTAGCCTACTTCTTTCAGATTACAGACACTATCAGAAACTTGAAATGTACACCTCAAAAATATTCTCCAAGATCCAAACTGTTCAGTTCCCCCATGGTCCTATTTTAAACCATCCTGCGACAATTACTTCCTAAAGTGGGGAAAACATTCTCTTGCAAATATCAACATACAATTCCATACTGCTCACACAGAGAATTATCCTCCTTTTACGAAAATATATACTGATGGATCAAATTCTGATAGTGGAGTAGGTGATGCAACAGTTTTCCCTTTTAACACCATCTTGGATCTTAGAAAGGCTTTTGATACTGTTGCACATGGAAGACTGCTACACAAATTGGAGCAGTGTGACATTGGAGGCAAATTGCTGCTATGGATAAAGAGGTGGTTGAGGGGGAGAAGACAGAGAGTGGTAATCAATGGACACTGCTCATCGTGGACTAATGTTATTAGTGGAGTCCCTCAGGGCTCAGTGTTGGGTCCATTGTTGTTTTCTGTATTTATAAATGATATTGATGATGGTATATCAAGCTTAATGTCCAAGTTTGCAGATGATACAAAGGTTGGCAGGGTTGTCAAGGACACTGCTGACACTATGCTGCTGTAACAGGATCTGGAAAGGTTGAGCAGATGGGCTGAGAGGTGGCAAATGAAGTTTAACATTGACAAATGTAAAGTACTACACATGGGAAACAACAACCCCAGAGCAACGTATCAACTCTGTGGTACTACACTGACAGTGGTAGAGAATGAAAGGGACTTGGGGGTGGTTGTGCAGGCAGATATGAAGTTCTCTGAGCAGTGCAGACGGGCTGCAAGAGTAGCTCATGGAGTATTGTCAATGATATACAGGAATTTTTCCAGCAGGGATAAGGAGGTGATTATTCCATTGTATAAGGCGATGGTCAGGCCACACCTAGAGTACTGTATACAGGTCTGGAGGCCTCATTTCAAGAAGGATGTAGAGCTGCTGGAACGAGTACAGAGAAGGGCAACAAGATTAGTGAATGGAACAAAGGGGTGCTCTTACGAAGAAAGGCTTAAGTTTTGCAAATTACAGTGTCTGGAGACTAGGCACCAGCGAGGTGATCTGATAGAGGTGTATAAAGCCTTGAATGGTTTAAGCATGCTCAATGCTGATGGGATTCTTCCTCTAGCTCAGAAAAATCACCTGAGAGGGCATAAATTCAAATTGAGGCAAGACAGATGTAGGATAGACGTGCGGAAATTTGCCTTTAGCCAGCGGGTGGTTGGTTGGTGGAACAGACTGCCATCCCTTGTGGTGGAGGTTGATAGCCTAAATAAGTTTAAGGCTCAGCTGGACAGGTATTTTGAATGAACAGAGGGGTGAAGTGGTTTTTTTTTTTTTTTTTTTTTGGCTGATGCTGCATAAGCTTGCTTTCTTGCATCAAATGCCTCTACTAATGCTAATGCTAAAGGGAAGGGTTATTGCTTTCGTAAAGGCGACTACGATGGTCTGAGACAGTATTTAAATTCTATACAGTGGGACGAACTGATGATGTTACCAACAGCAAATTCAAAATGGGAAGCATTCAAAGAACTTATCTTGGAAGCTACTAGGCTTTACATACCAACTAAGAAATATTGTTCAAGGTTTAGGCCTAAATGGATGTCAGATGAACTAATGAGACATATGGCAGAGAAGAAAAATGCATGCGATACATATAAATTAACACGTGACACAGAAGCCTGCGATAGATATAAGTGATCTGTAACCAAGTTACAAAGGAGGTTAGGCAAGCGAAAGCAGATTACGAGAAATCTTTGGCAAGGGATGCAAAAAGTTCTTTACTTACGTAAACCAGTGAATGTAAACTGTAGAAGGAAGCGGATGAATCAGATTGGTCCACTTGATATTGATGGTTCAACATGTTGATGATCCTGCTCAGGTAGCTAACAAACTAAATGAATATTTTGCATTGACATTCACACATGAGGAGTTATTCAGCGAGGGGAATGCCAGAGCAGTAAGCTAGATAATCTTGTAATAACTGAGAGTAAAGTGGAGGAGAAATTGTTAAAGATAAACACAAGAAAGGCATCTGGGGTGGATGGGATCTGTCCAGTTATATTAAAGGAGGCAGCAAAGAAAGTAAACAAACCCTTAGCCATAATTATGAGAGCTTCTTTGGATTCAGGGGAGGTACTCATAGACTGGAGACATGCAAATGTGACCCCAATTCACAAAGGAGGATCAGAGGCAGACACAAGTAATTATACACCTGTGAGTTTAACTTCTGTTCCAGGAAAATTAATGGAGGCACTGGTTAAAGACGCACTGCAGGATCATCTAGACAAGACTTCAGTTATAGCTCGGACACAGCACAGTTTTGTTAAGGGAAAGTCTTGCCTGACCAATTTGATTGGATACTATGATGCAGTAACAAAAGAACTGGATGCAGGGAATAACTTTGATATTATATACTTGGATCTTAGAAAGGCTTTTGATACTGTTGCACATGGAAGACTGCTGCAAAAATTGAAACAGTGTGGCATTGGAGGCAAATTGCTGCTATGGATAAAGGGGTGGTTGAGTGGAGAAGACAGAGAGTGGTAATCAATGGACACTGCTCATCGTGGACTAATGTTATTAGTGGACTCCCTCAGGGTTTAGTGTTGGGTCCATTATTGTTTTATGCATTTATAAATAATATTGATGATGGTATATCAAGCTTAATTTCCAAATTTGCAGATGATACAAAGGTTGGCAGGGTTGTTAAGGGCACTAGTGACTCTATGCTGCTGCTGCAACAGGATCTGGAAAAGTTGAGCAGATGGGCTGAGAGGTGGCAAATGAAGTTTAACATTTACAAATGTAAAGTACTATATATATAGGAAACAGCAGCCCCAGAGCAACGTATCAACTCTGTGGTACTACACTAACAGTGGTAGAGAATAAAAAGGACCTGGGGGTAATTGTGCAGGCAGATATGAAGTTCTCTGACAGTGCGGACGGGCTGCAAGGGTAGCTCATGGTGTCTTATCAATGATATACAGGAATTTTTCTAGCAGGGATAGGGAGGTGATTATTCCCTTGTATAAGGCAATGGTCAGGCCGCACCTTGAGTATTGTATACAGGTTTGGAGGCCTCATTTCAAGAAGGATGTAGAGCTGCTGGAACGAGCACAGAGAAGGGCAGCAAGGTTAGTGAACGGAACGAAGGGTTGCTCTTACGAAGAAAGGCTTAAGTTTTGCAAATTACAGTGTCTGGGGACTAGGCACCGGCGAGGTGATCTGATAGAGGTGTACAAAGCCTTGAATGGTTTGAGCATGCTCTGTGCTGATGGGATTCTTCCTCTTGTTCAGAATAATCACCTGAGAGGGCATAAATTCAAATAGAGGAAAAACAGATGTAGGATAAATGTGCAGAAATTTGCCTTTAGCCAGCGGGTAGTTGGCTGGTGGAACAGACTTCCATCCCTTGTTGTGGAAGTTGATAGCCTAAATAAATTTAAGGCTCAGCTGGACAGGTATTTCGAACGAACAGAGGGGTGAAGTGGAAGGTTTTTTTTTTTGGCTGATGCTGCATAAGCTTGCTTTCTTGCATGATATGCCTCTCGTAATGCTAATACGGAAATCAGTGTTGATTGAGTCATTAAACCGGTTCCACATGATGCATTGCGAAGAAAATCTTCTAAAGTCCTGTAGTCGAGGATTATATGATTGTGCAGAGCAAGTCACGGAGAAGGTGATCGCACGATGGTTACATGAGCAAATGTCAGTATTTACTGTCCAGTCATTAATGTTTGAAGAAACAGTGTAAGAAGTAGCAGTGATGTCTATATTTGTTTCGCCATTTAGAGAGCTGAAGGTATAAGGTGAGCCGGGTTTATTTAGAACCGTCAGCTCATGTGAAAGGAGAAAGTCTTCTATGAGTGAACCCTTGTTATCAGTATGGTCGGAGTGCCGTAGACCGGATTTGGCATTAACATCTGACATTATAATTTTGGCAATACCTACCAAATAAATAACTTGATCAAGGTCGGCAAGGTGAAGTGTAATGTGGGAAGTTGGTGGGCAGTATAGTGAAACTAGAAAGTAAGAGCCATACACACACTTATGCAGACAGCATGTTGATTGGTAAGACTAATTATCTTGACTACGTCCAATTTAGAATTAACTATGATGAAGGCCTTACGTGGTTCAGCATGTTCCGGCTGAATAACCCTAAAAGTGATAGGGTATCCGGTTATTTTACCGCGGAAATGGTATGGTTCTTGTAAGGCTATAATATCGTATTTAATTTTGTCGGTTACCTTTCGGACTTCATTGACCACCAGTCGTGACCGCTGAGCATTCAGTTGAAGCAGGCTAAGTTCAGAGACTGCTTCATCTGCAGATGAAGATCTGGTAAAAGACAATGTATCTATAGTTGGTCCGCTGTCTTACAAGATATATGATACGCAATAGTTCCGGGCATTTGTAGTTACGAATTGCCTCATTCGTCAGTGGTCCTTAATCGTGCAATCTCTAGAGCTCTTTTATATTCATGACAGTTAGGATCGCAGATGAAGTGCCAAAAGTCTCTTTTACGCCTCTTGCAATTTATGGCGCAGGCAGGCTCATCCTTATGAGGGCATTCTGCATGCACATGACCACTACAGGTGCAATGTCCACAAGATGGGGAGTTATGGGTACAGTATTGTGTTGTGTGCCCATATCCCAAGCACAAAAAGCACTTAGTAACTATTGTAAATGGCCTATGCGAGCTACAAGCAAGAAATATTCTGTCTATTGACGAAATACACCTGTAAATTTTTGGGGAGAAACTGATTACCCAGTGTACCTTAACTTAGTTGTGAACAAGGTTTCTTTCGTAATCTCCTCCATTGTAAAGTCATAGTCAGCTAGATTTTTATTGTATAGTTCTTCTATTATGTCCTCCTTACTTAGATCCTTAGGCACATCTTACATAATTATGGAAGGGTTACTTTTTTTAGGAACTCCCATAGAGATTCCTGTAGAGGACAATGAATCAGATGTTGAGATACTATTTAAGTCCGACTTAGAGGCCGTTTCCAAAATTATGCTTTTGTTTCGTGCTAATTTAATTGATTTTATTTTAACTGTTTTAAATTCTGTCTTCAAAGTATTGGTTACCAAGGTTTTTACATCAGCGCTGGTTTTAAAATTGCTGTTCTCTAACGCCCTAAGTACCATTACATTCTCACTAGGTTCAGCTATTTTTTCCTTCAGTGTGGGTCTATTTCGGGCTACATCAGCATAAGATCTAACAGAAGGGGATCCCTGTAGCAAGAAGTCCTCATTTTGCACTTTCCTATCAGCAGGGGCCTGAGCTTCTGGCTCTTGTACATAATCTGTTTTATTTGGGGTCATTGTGGAAAAGGTTTGTTTTATTTTGTCTAGAGGATTAGCTCGCATATTTATTTCATGATTAGTGGCCTTCAGTACTTCATTTTCTATCAGGAGGGCTGTTGTTACTTTCTCAAGTTTGGACCATTTGTCCATAATAGCATCTCATGGCCTTTTTAGTTACTTCATTGGTCTCTCCCAAAACAAAGCTCCTCATATCTTTACGCATTTTTGAAATAACCTCATAGACCGAAGATGAATCCTGAGTAATATTTAATTCTTTAGTCGTTTTGTTATCTTCAGAATTTGCACTTGTCCCAGTTTTTCATCAGTAGATAAACCACCAGCAATATCTTTCTCAGGAGACGATTGTGGAATTTTGGGAAGCAATAAGGGGGTGCTGTCCTTTCCTCCCTCAGACATATCTGTAAGTTTTCTGACACCAGTATTATTTCCATCTATACTGATTCCCTATTCCATGTTATCCAACACAAATTCAATATTAAACTCTGATATGCTGTCCTGAGAAAAGAAACTATGTAACGGTACAGTAAAGGTGGCAGTTTGGTGTAGTGATCACACAGTACTGGATTAGACAAGGAAAAATAGGACGCTTTAGCAGACTATGGATGTCCAGTCAAGGTCACACATCTTGTTCTGCTACATGCGTGGGGGAACTGTCGCAACAAATGGACAATGGCCGAACATGCTGGTAAAGTAGTTACAGTGACGGGCATGCAGAAATTTAAACAGTACTTATCTCTTGTCCATTCTTAAAACGAAATGGTTGCATCTGGCATTTGCACGAGTCCTTGAAGTAGTAGCACTGAAAGGTAACTAAATACTGCTTCCTTAATAAACAAAAATACTGTAGTCACCTTTACGAAAGCAAAAACCCTTCCTTTACTACTGATGGTAGTTAAATCTTTAAGTAATTACCACATCAGAAAGACAGATGTAGTATAGATGTGCGGAAGTTTGCCTTTAATCAGCGGGTAGTTGGTTGGTGGAACAGACTTCATTCCTTTGTTGTGGAAGTTGATAGCCTAAATAAATTTAAAGCTGGCTGGACAGGTATTTGGGATGAACAGAGGGGTGAAATGGGGAGAGGGTTTTTTTTTTTTTTTTTTTTTTCTCTTTTGGCTGATGCTGCAGAAGCTTGCTTTCTTGCATCATGCGCCTCTACTAATGCTAGTTTTGTCTCTCTCACCTTATAAGTTTGTTCCTTCTTGACACCTGGTGGGGGGGAAAATAAGAATGTAAGCAATACTTCCCATGGTTACATGAGCAACATCGAGACGATATTCGAATTCCTCCCATAATTGCTCCAGTATGTCTTTTGTCACTGATTCCACAGCAGTAACAATGCAATTTTTGAGCTTATCCAGGGTTGTGGGCAATGCTGGTATGTACACAGCATTAATGTACCCCCAAAAGAAGAAGGCGCACGACATAAGATCTGGTGACCTTGGGGGCCAGCTGTAGAGCACCATGCCATGGGATCCACTGCGACCAATCCAACGGTGTGGGAGCACTTAGTTGAGGAAACTGCGAACATCCAAATGCCAATGAGGCTGCGCCCAATCTTGCTGGAAAATGTAGTCACCAGAACCTTTGTTCAGTTGGGGGAAATAGTCAGTTTTGCAGTATATCCAGATAGGAGTGATCACTCACTGTGTTTTCCATGAAACAGAAAGGGCCATAAACCTTTGCCTTTTAAATGGCACAGAAGATGTTAATTTTAGGTGAGTTGCGCTCGTGCTCATTTGTTGCATGTGGGTTTTCCATGCCCCATATGTGAAATTTGTGACGGTTCGTCTTGCCACTTAAATGAAAAATTGCTTCGTCACTGAACACCAAACTGGAGCAAAATCGTTGTCTTCCATAGCCTCATGCATGAGATGGCAGAAGGTCAGTTGGTTTAACTTGTCCCCTGATCTAGAACTTGCAACAGATGCAAATGGCTTCATAATCAAGTGCAGTCTCAAAACACACCAAACAGTCATCTGAGGAATTCCCAGTTCTCAACTGGCTCAGTTTGTTGACTTCCTCTGGTTATGTACAAACTTGCTCTCTCAGCACACAAAAAAGCCTTCTGCTGTGCGGTCACAGTTTTCTCAGACTGTCTGTCGAGGAGCCACAGGGATAGAGGAGCCATCTCATGGTGACGTTCTAAAACTCGTAGATTTCCTTTTCCATTTGGTGTATGGCAAGTTAATACACGGTTGATAGGTACGGAATTATGCTCATTTGAAATTGAATGAATCATTTTAAATAACCCTGGATATTAGCATAAGCATTACAAGTGTGGAAGCTATCAACTTCCACAACAACAGATGGAAGTTGATAGCTTAAATAAATTCAAGGCAGAACTAGACAAACATTTGGAATGAATGGATCAGTGAAATGGGAAAGGAAATCTACGAGTTTTAGAAGGTCACCATGAGATGCTGTATAACCTTGCTTTCTTGCATCATGTGCCTTTACTAATGCTTATGCTAAGTGGCAAATGATGCAAGTTTCACCCATTTATTCCCTCCATTAGTTTGTCTAGTGATTCCTTGAATTTATTTAAGCTATCCATGACATACCAACTTTATGACAACTGTTAGAATTTTTTTCCAGCAATCAACCACTACCCAGGTAGTAGAATTGCAAAAATAGGGTACCTGCCCACCTACCGATGAGTAAGCCAACAAGCTTTGAAACGTTGCCATCTGGGTGGTGGTATCGGCTGAGAATAAGTATCATTAATCTTCTCCACTAGTTTGGTTTTTTTTGGTTTTTTTTTTTAGGAACATTAGCAACTAAGGCCATATTGCTCCAGCATATACAGTGGTCATTCCTTGACCTTTCTGCATTCTCCGTATTTGGTGGTGACGGGCTCGAACCCCGGTCTAATCAAGAAGCGTGTGCTATGCACTGCTGTCTCCACTAGTGAAGAGTTACTTATTCAAAGCAGTGCAATACCTTGGCAACTCGTTGTGAAGGTGATCACAATATGAGATACAAATAAACAATGCATTCATACTACCTGGGTAGTAGAAATGATGGAAGTGCAGTACCCATGCATAAATCATCTCTTTCATACTCTTAGACATTCAGTCAAGAAATATTTTTAGATATATAAAGATTATTTTTTGCATCCAGTTCCTTTGTGGACCACATTGTAGTATCCAATAAAATTGGTCAAACAAGATTTCCCCATAACAAACACATGCCATCTGAAGTATAATTGTGACCTTATCTAGATGATCCTGCATTACTTCTTTTTCCGGTGACTCCATTATTTTCCTGGAACAAAAATTAAATTAACAGGTCTGTAATATTAAATACAATTTCCATATATAATGCTGTTATGGACATAGCTTACAGCTAAAACTCTGTCTATAACTTATATCTTCATATGCTTTGTCTGTTTCGTTCTTCATATGATATGATGTACACACACACACACTTAGATTAAAGCAGTGTTGAATTGACAGCTGTTATTTTTGTTAAAAGTTTATCCAACGCTTGTAGATATGCACCAATTCTCATAGATAAAAAAGTTTTGAATTAGAAAATATTCATCGATAATCACTTCTTATTTAAACTAGTTGGACAAGGTTGATTAATTGAATCTGTGTTAGATATTCAAAATCTTATCCTGTTAAATACTGGAATTCACACACATATGCTTCTTTCTTTCCACTGGATCAACCTCAGTCATTGATCTTTCCATCTATTTCCCAACCTTCTATCCTATCATTAAATGGACAGTACTTGTTATTCTACTTAACAGTGATCACTTCTTGATAATGTGCAATTTACAAACAACAAACTGTATGCAAACATGGACTTTCAGGAAATGAAAATTTTCAAAAGCAAATTGGGGTGAAGTGTCAATTTTTACTCTCATTAGATGAACAAGTTATTCAAGAAGAATCCATTGAATAACTGACAGTATTGCTAAATGTATCACTTATGAGGATAGTAGCTGTAGTGAATACTGCTGTACTGCTCTTGCTGACTCAGATACATTGCCATAATAATGTCATATGGAATGAGAAATGGAATCTGTTTCGAAGTTTTCTTATCACCACTAACTTAATTATTTACAAGAAGCTTAGAGCATCACGTGGAAAGGCAAACTAAATAAGATGCCTAGATTCAGTATGTCTCTACTATTACTAAAAAAAACTCTGACCAAAAACTAATATGAACTACCAGATATGTAGCAACCTCTAATCTCCTCTGCAGTTCACAATTGAAATGGGTAGGAGTTATCCTCCCCAAGAGATTATGAATGCTTTTGGTGAAGCATTCTCCAAGTTAATTGTATCATCATCATCATTATAGCTTAACATTCCAAAAAAATTAAATCTGCTACTGAAAAACAGTTAATTTTCTCACAAGCTGTTCTCAACTTTATAACCAGCCCTTTGTGATAATGAACTGTAGGAATCCATTATTAAATCATGCATTATGCTGCTGGCCCTGATGCAATATTCTTATCCTGCAACATTTAGATGACAAGGCACATCTTGTAGTATGATTTCTTTAATCTTATTTTCTTCGAAGATTCCTATCCTAGTATCTGCCAACATTAAATTGTTCTAGCTTTTCTGAAACATGAGAAAATTCACTCGTCCTGCACAATTACCAGCCAACATCCCTTGGTTATTAGTTGAATTGGTAAAACTGAAAAAAAAAAAAAAAGACATGCATACAACTCATGTGGTACCTTGAAACTCAGAATATAATGAATCCAAATTATCATGGGTCCAGCAACAGTGCTAATTTGTATTCATTATAATTCCTACCACTCTTTATTAGTACTTCCTGCAGTGCTGAACATTTCAGGTTCTCTATCAAAACTCCTAAATCATAATGGGAACAGAATGTCAGAACTAAAACTAGTGCCATACAGTTCTGTAAGAAGTGCAGAATGCTGTTGTTGTTGTTTGGTTTTTAGGAGCATTAGCAACTAAGGCCATATTGCTCCGGGGTGATATGCAGTGGTCATTCCCTGACCTTTCCGCATCCTCCCTATTTGGTGGGCACGGGCTTGAACCCCGGTCTAATCAAGAAGCATACAGAATGCATCATGAAGCCATGAAGCACACAGTACCTCTCACCAATGATATTATAGGATTAATACTTGGCAGTAGGCTAAACTTTCTGGAGCATTTAATGTATATATGAACAAAGGACACAACTATAAAATCTCAGGGAAAGAACAACAGACCAGCTTATGTAGTGTGTTGTGGAACTATGAATAAGTTACCTTCAAGGATGGCCAATATTGAGAGTTTGGAAAAAATAGGATAGGTACTTTCTTGACAATGGGAATAATGAGTTGTGTTTTGTATGCATGTGTTTTTCAGCAGATGTAGAAAAAGTTCACTTCCTTTCACCATTATGTCATTTTACTATTAATACTAAAACATGCTATAACAGTATTTTTGACCAAGGAGTACCATGGGGATTCATGCTCAATGCCACTCTGCAATTAGAATAAGCAGCATAGTAAATAATATCTTAAATGCTGTTGATGCGTATATGCAGACTGTCTTACACTATCGGTCATTCTTAAAATATGTGCCCTGTAGAATGATAGCTATAAATTTAATTGAATAATCTACTTCTATATATAAGTCAGAATTGGAGAGAATGTCAAAACAAAAAAAAACCATTGCTGTATATTTTTGTACAATATGCAGAATGCATTCTGACCCTGAACTGCTATTAGTCAGTCACAAAGTACCTCTCATCACATGCAGTTTATAGGATTAATATTTTACAGCAGACATAAATTTTTTTGAAACACTTAAAATACATCTGAACTACATGCATAAAGAAAATGAATATACTACAAATGATCTCTGCTTTGACTTGGGATGCAGTTTGACTTTATTTGCAAATCATGTCATCCCAGTACATCTCAATTGAGCACTAATTAGGTTTCATCTTGATTATGGTACTCCCGTATATGATTCTGCCAGGGAAGGTGTGCTGAGGTGAATTGATCTTATTCAACATAATGCACTCATTATTTCTCTGGATAGAACATCTTGAAGACTTTAGTATATATGTAGAAGCCTATGAACCACCATTATCCTTTCAGCAAAATATGCTATTACTGAACTATGCCACCAAAATTCAGCGTTGCCTCTCCTATTTAGTGAAATTTCTTAATCCAAAATGAGTAATCCACTATAGAAATATTCTCAAACCAAACAAACCTGCTGATTTCAGACTGCTCGAATTAGCATAAAATTTGGATGATACACTCCTTGATATAAAGAAGAAACAAAAAACAAATAATGTGGACCTTCCTACTGTAATGGCAGATAGGTGGTCCATTATGTGACAAATATTTTGCAACTGGGTAAAGAGTCCCTAGCAGACTTATATGTAAGGTAACTACATGCAATCCACATGCAAAATTATACAAATTTCTCCCAACTGTATACTGGTCATTCAAAAACTGACATAGTCCTGGGTGTGCTGGTGGTCCCTATCAGTTCCATCTCTGTATTTCTTCTGGTTGAGTGCAGTAATTTTACCTTCAAACTCTTTGCAGTTAAATTAGCACTAGAGAATGAAGGTCATACATCCATCCCAACCACATAATTGATACAAACTCAACATAATTAACACTTTATAAAATGAATCTACTTTTTTCATTATCTTGAGAAAAATACAATCCCAGCTAATATGACTTCATGGAAAACATCTTTTTGCTAGATTCCAGCTCCTGCTTGAATATCAAGGAATAAACATGTAGAGAAAGTGGTGAATCCAACAACTAAAGGTCTAAGTGCCATTTCTTGATAGAGCTGTCATGAGAAAAGCAAGTTCAGACCATTGGATGTTGATAGCAATTGATAGTTTGTGATAGCAAACTCAGTCAATTAAGAAACTTGAGCAACTAAAACGAAAACCATAATTTTAGAATTCCAGTTCCTTAATAAATAAGCAAGAAACTATCCTTTCTGGGATGTGCATTGGGAACACTTTTAAAAATCAAATTCTTGGAGTGACAAATTTGTTTTAGTTCATCAGTGAATCTGATCCAGTGATGTGATAGCATTCTTCATTGACAGTATCAGTATGCCTGCTTTATCATCAAATAGAGTTGGGACCAGCAATCGTATGACAGACTGTATTATCAAATGTTCACTGTGCATGGGCCTCTTGGCTACTGAATTCCTAGAAAATGTGCTATTTATTTATTAATGTATCCTGACAGCTACATGTGGAATTCATCATAAAATAATGTTCTGATTTTTATTTTCATACAACAGTGATAGCAACTGTAAGCAGTATATAATTCATTTTACATTTAACACTTTTTGGGCTACTCTACCTTATTCTGAGCCATTTTATAAAAACCAGTTCTCTACATAATTATTTTGAGTCTCCAATCACATGGAATAAACAAATTACCACTTTTTTGATCATGGTTTTAGACTGTTTACATGATGGGCTGCTGAATAATCATGACATGATTGAAATATTACATCACTGAAAAATATTAGATCTGGCTAGTAATAGGCTATGACCATGTTTTTCAGTACTTTTATGATAACAATGATAAAAATCTGTTTATTGTTATCAAAACATATAGTATATTATCATTTAAAATGAAAGTACCCAGCATCAAAATGCCTCATTTTTATGTAAGAAATATGTAATTATGATGTTGGACTTCATTCTGTAAATCTTTGTATATTCCAAAGGGATAAATTTCTTAACTGGGCTGAAGGTGATATAATTATACCATTTGTTGCCATAAAATTTTGAAGTTAACCAGATATGAGAATCAGTATATCTTACTATGTAGCATTATGTCATATTTTTATTTTGTGTTTGGTATTTTATCTTTTGTTTGTGCTCCTGGTTTTGAGCTTTGAAAATGTGAAAAAGAATGTTATTCCATACTACTGTTACTAATTTACAGAAGTTAAATTCTCTGTTAAATTTAATATTTTGAATATAGTATTAAATACTGGTATTTATTTCACTATCAGTTTTACACAAGCTTTTTTTTGCAGAGTACTATGTAAAAAAAAAAAAAAAAAAAGCAGCAAAAAGAAAATCTTCAGTGAGCTTATTTTGTATGATTTATTTCTAGAAATGGATAAAGTTGAGCATTTATTAAAAACTGTGCAGATGCCATATGTTGTCTTACAGAAACTGGTAAGTATATATTTTATTTTAACTTTTACATAGCTGCATTGATATTTTTAATTCATTTATTAAATGTACCTCAATTTAATAGGCTTTGGATTTAATGAACAAAGAGTATTTTTAGTGTGCCCATGAGGTGGGAGAAAACTTGGGGCTCATAAGCCATGCAGTCAACAGCAGGAAACCAGTCTGTTTATGGATATGCTTGCTATTATATCGTTTTGCTGATCTGTGCCCCATTTCTTTATTATAACTTCACTTATAGTACATCTCTCATAGGTAGCTCAGTGGATATAGTCAACCCCCCCCTCCCCACACCATGTGGTATGTGGAAAAGGCCAGAGTTCAAATCCTGTCAATAATGCGGGGAATTTTTATGTGCATTTTCTTCGTGTGGCTGAGTTATTCAGTCTCAAGTGAGGGTCGTATGGTTTTTCCTCCTGAAAACTCTGGTTTTATTTATCCAGCCAACATGCAAATCAACCACAAAATACATGCAATTTACAGACAGTATACTGACACACCTCATAGTTGATTTGGCACTTAACATGTCCAGTATATTATCATGTCCTCTAAGAAAACTGGTGAAAAGAGAAAGTATATGCACATGCATATTATGCAGAAATTGCTGTTAGAGAAGTTAGACTCTGGTAGGTCCATGTCTCACTTCTGTGAGGAATATAGCATGGAAAAAACAATGTCAGATATTGTAAAAAGCTAGGTTAAGCTTAAGGAGTTTTTAAGTAGTCTGAAGATTCACCATTATCTTCACTCTGGCATCTTAGGTCTGACTCTGAATAAAGTTTTTTCAGGCACGCCTGTACAGTCAAGGTACGTTATCTTCTACTGATTATGTAGTCTGTATCAACTGATGAAGTCAAGGTAAATAAGCCCATTTTTTTATATTTTAAACTTTATTTCAGTATTTCTAATACATACGTATACAGAATAATAGTGTTTAAAATTTTAGATATGTGGGGGGAAAAAAAGTTTCAGTTTTACAGATATTCTCAAATAGACAACCTCTTCCCCCTATTAGTCTGTAAAATTGAGGGTTTACCGTATTATTTTCTGCTGCCTTTTCTGCTTCTGGATATCAATTAATAAACTTTAATTTGCAAATATATACAAAGTGAGTGTTTTTCTACCTATTGAAATTTAATTACTAAGTTTTCTTATTAAACAAACAATTCAAAAAATATGCATTTTGTTTATATTAGTAACCATATGACTATACAGTGATGTAAGAGAAATTCAGTTTATAAAAGATTTTGCTTTTATCCATTTCTTTGAACTATCTCTACATTTCATTTTAGTAATTATCTGTGATGTATAATGATGGCATTGTATTTTCCAGCCTTCAAGATTGTCAGAACAAGTAATGAAAGATACAAAATTTGAATCATCAGCTGTTCATCAGCCTGGTAAATTAAGTATGAATTAATTCATAATTTTGCCACTTGAACTTTCAGAACATTGATTTTTGCAAAAATATATGTCATTAAATAAGTCTTTAAATAGTTAAATAAGTTTTTTGTTGTTACTTTGTTATTAAGTGAAATTTTTGCTGATTAATAATTTTTGGTTTTGAAAGTCCATTGCAATTTAGATTTCCAGTGCAGATTAGTACAAAACACTATAATTGTCAGTAATATCCATTTTCATGTTAAAAATAACGTGAAAATAGATACCTCCTTGTTGACGATTCTGGTAATACAGGGTCATCGAAAAAGGTGTCCGTGATTTCCCTTTTAATTATCTTCGGAAATATTTCATCATAGCAGCAAAGAGTGTGGTAACTCACTGAGTTTTATTTGAAACCTCAACAATGACCTTGGCTGCACCGTGAGTGTGTGCAGAATGACTTGTATGTGCACCGCCTCAGTCATGGCGCCTCCGTAGCCAGGTGGGAAGGAGCAGCAGTAAGTAGCACACGCTTCTTGATTAGACCGGGGTTCGAGCCCGTTACCACCAAATATGGAGGATGCAGAAAAGTCAGGGAATGACCACCGCATATCCCCGGAGCAATATGGCCTTAGTTGCTAATGCTACTTAATAACAAAATAACCAAATAACCGCCTCAGTCAGTGTCAGTAAGATGCCCACCGTGCAACAAAAAGCGCAGTGTGTTTTGTGGTACACTGAATTTAAATCTATCATAACAGTGCATGTCAATACTGATATCAGTATTGACATTAGTACAATCACAGCAATCAATCAAATATTTCTGAAGATAATTAAAAGGGAAAATACAGACACACCTTTTTTGGTGACCCTGTATTTTACTGGAATCTTCAACAAGGAGTTATACAAACTGGGGGAAAGTCTGTTTACACTCCCAGCACAACCAAATAAGTGAGAAGAGTTTACAACTAATCCTTTTGATAATACAATCCATACTATAGTTATCAGTTCTGTGGGATTCAGCCACATTCGAATAACAATGAAAAGGAAATACCATTTTTCATGGTATTTCAAAAATATACAAAAATAAATTTTCAATTAAAATACAGTATGACAGTTAATAGACTATAGCAAAGATTTCAAGAGATCATCATTAGTAAAAGAATTGGCTATAGTTTGTATGGACTAGTACAAGACTTATTTCCTGTTTTAACTATATGTTTAATTATAAAATTTGACATATTCAGATAGGTCAAAATTAAAAAAGAGTGAAATTAAAGAAATCATGTAATCCACTAAAAGTGCAATTTTTCCTTCAGAAAGTTATTAATCAAAAGTGACAAACCCTCAGAGGTTTGTTATTTTTAAATTCTTTCAATGATACTTGTTTGTTTGTGGCTGTGATTTCTTATTTCATGTTTTTAACTTTTATTATTGCAGTTCATAGTTTGCTTTTATTCCATACTATACTGTTTTTTTAATATGTATTTTACTCAATGTCAGAGCTCCCTCTTGTGAATCAGACAACATGGAAGCTATCTTTAAGGCAGAATGCATTGGTCCCACATGAGCTAGTTATTGTTGCTGATGCTGTTCTCGGGGAAACAGGATATATGTTGTGCAAGAAGGATAGGTGGAATAGGACCAGAGTATGTCTGCCAGAGCTAAAAGTAGATGCCGTTGTAGAGCAGATATCATCTTTTAAGGGCAGGAAAGGTGATATTGTATGGCACTGTGGCACTAATGATATTAAGAGTAAGAGATCCGAGGACTTGCTTAACAAGTTCAGGGTAATGTTGGCAAAAAATTTGCAAGTTAGGATTAAATTTGAAAGTGCCTGCAATTCTGCCCAGACATGATAGGAGGAAGTATATGTGAGAGGTTTGTCAATCAGTTCAGCAGTGGAGAGAATGTGCAAGGCTTACAGGGTAGAATTGTTCTGAGTGGTGTGTGCATATTAACAGGAGAGACAGTTTTTATAGGGATAAGATACATTTGAATAGAAGGGGTGTAAGAATTTTTTTTTTTTTTTTTTATGAAAACCCCAAACACTATAGGTAATAGAACCTATAATACTTAGTACCATGCGCCTCGGGCTTGGATCAAAGTACTGCAAAAACCTTGGGAGGTGCAATATGGCCACAGAAGCCGATGCGCCAACAACTACCAAATCAAATCAATCACTTAGTACCATGCACGGATTGAAGGTTGAGAAGATAAAAGAAAATATTTGTTGACATTATACTTGAACTTGTGTAGATTGTAATTTTCAGGAAATATGTATGAAGGAAGAACAGAAGTTAAGTGAATAAATGAGGAAGAAGAAAAGTTGGTTTCATGAGTTTGAAGCTGGACAGTAAAAGTAATGTTGGCTGTTTGTGGATCATGTTCAGAGTGCTTTGGAAGAGAGAGTGGGAATTATATAAGCCAATTCAAAAGAGCAGTACCCATGGAAATATCTACAGAAAAGGCATGAAAGGCATGCAGCAGAAATAGAATCTATGAGACAGAGAGTGGAGAGACTGTTAGAGATAAATCATTAATTAACAGAACTGCCATTGTTTTGAATGGAATCTAGAAGCCCAAGAGAGGTTTTGCTGATGACAGCGTGGGAACAATATTCCATGGTAAGGCAGATTTTTAGACAGTGAACAGCTGTTTGGAAGAAAGTAATGCTGAAAGAGAAAACCCAATTTTTTAGATGCAGAAGAAGCAATATTTGTAATGTGCTTGTGCCAAGAGAGATTAGAAGTAAGGTTTTAATCCCCAATAGAAATATACAATCTTGCCTAGAAATCTGAGTGTCATTGAAGATAAGCATAAGACCAAAAGAATCATTTTTGTGAGATATAAGACAGGACTGAGTTTTAGGAGGATTTAAATCAGGAAAGTTATCTTTGCCCCACTGGAAAATTACCTGGAGATAGATCAGAATTTAAGGAATTGGTAGTGGATATTCGAGAAGTTGAAGGTGTTTCAACCTCTCGAATGCAATGCGCTGTCATCAGCAAACCTATGGATAGGATTTCCAGTCAATGGAAGAAGTTCATTAATATACAAGAGGGGAAGAAAGAAGTGAACCTTGGAGAACACCAGCATTAGTGGAGAAGTTAGAAGACAAAGAGCCATCTACCATCACTCGTAGTGTGTGATCAGAGAGAAAACTGGATATCCATTTACAAGAAACAATTAGCAAACCGTAAATAAGATGGAAGCTTATTTAGAAGACCTTTATGCCAACCAGGATAAAAATCTTTTGAAATGTCAAGAGCAGCTGCTTGAGTCTCACCAATCTTTTCCATTGAATTTGTCCATGTGGAAAACAAGCCAGAAAATCACCGGTTGATCGACACTGACGGAATCCATACTGGCAATCATTAATCAGATGGAAGGTTTCTAGATAGTTTAAAAGTTGGCAGTTAATTGATTTCTCCATTACTTTAGAAAGAGTAAAAGTAAGTGTAATGGGATGATAATTTGATGGAAGAGATTTGCCACCTGTTTTAGGAGATGGCTGAATATGAGAAAATTTCCAAACAGAAGGAAAAACACCTTTGAAATAAGAAAGTGAAAAACGGCAATACAAAACAAGAGTAATTTCAGGAGCACAGGTTTTCAGAACAAGTGGAGAAATAACATCAGGACATGGAGCTTTCTTAGCATAAGGATTGATCAGAATCCTTCTGATATCCTTTGATAGATGACCACAGGAGACATTGAATGGAGTGTACTGGGAATGGTGGGAGATAGTTTACCAAGATCATCAATACATGAGTTGGAAGAAAAATAGGAAGCAAGCAGGTCAGCTCTACGTTTTGCTGAACTTCGACTCTGTACTTGTCAGTAGGATCATCTGGTGTTGTTAGAGGTGGGAACAGAGATGGGCAAAAGACCAGAATG